>NC_081406.1:242413217-244881431 GCF_030272615.1 Cryptomeria japonica | reverse complement strand
TCCCTCTCCCTTCCTCCATACCCCTTCCATAACTTTTTTAAGGCTTAGTAGCGCATACGCGGTACTTATTACTCATAAGCGGTACTATTCCCTTTATTCGATACCCTAGGATAACATTTTTAGGATTAGTAGCACGTACACACTACTTATCAGCCGAGAATACCATTGGGCTTGCCAAAATTTTATGGTCTAGCAGCACGTACGTGGTTATCAATGTAGCGTGTACGCAGTTTAGAGACATAGTTTTAGTTGCCCAAGAGCCTCAATGGCCTCAAAAGAAGTTTTTGAGGTCGCTGAAGGCCCCACTTGAACTATGTCTGCACTTCTATCACTGTTGTTGTAAAGCGGAAAAATATCGCGATCGAACCCTAGTTGCTCTCCCCTCTTCCGACTCCGAGGAGAGAGAAGGGAGATTCGCTAGGATTCGATGGTTTTTTTCACTTAGGGGAGAGACTTTACATTCAAAAGAGGGGTTGAAACTCATAAGATCCAATCCCACGCAATGCAAGATTGGATGCTAAATGAATTTCAAGGGTTAGGAAAGCAAGGCTACCCTCTTTTGTAAAGAATGTTGTTAAGGAAATTAAGCTAGGAATGCATAGAAAATCATAAAGATTCGCTTATAAACTGAGTTCGGGTTATAGGATGAAGCTGCGGACCTAGAATTAGCAGTAAAATGTCGATACAGCGCTGTCCTGCAAATTTGAGCAAAAGTTGTTGGGACGATGGCGCCCGGCGCCACGGTCCTCCGAAAAATCCGCGAAACGAAGGGGGATCTGTTCGTCTCTGCACAAGGATTCCAGATCTTCAATTTCAGCCGCGTACCTGCAACCTACACACAGAAAAGCGAAGACGATTGGGGGGTTAGGGATTAGGGGTTTGCCTTTAGGTCAAACCCCGGTTTTGGAATTAACCAAGAAATGAGCAAGAGCTGTAAATGTAAATGACTGTAAAACAAGTACTAATACCTTGTTCTAAAGATGTTTGTATCCTTATGTGCGAAGGTTTAGATGTTGTATGTTGTATGTTGTAGTAGTAGGTAATATGTGATCTCCTCTTCAATGGTTGAATCCTTGTCTTGAATGCAACACTTAGCCTTGAATGGAGACTTGAAATGATCAATTGCTTGAAGGAATGCTTGAATGCTTGAATGCTTGAATGCTTGAATATAATTTCCACACTTTTTACACATATCCTCCTCATGCCAAATGAGAGAGAAAAATGTAGTTTATATACTTGTCATTTAGGGCTGATAGACTGATTTTCCCGACCTTAGGCCGACCAGGAAAGTTAATTTCCAAATTGCAAACAAAAAGACCCGAGCCCCTTAGGAGACCGGGCCCAAAATAGGACCCAGGGACCAGGGCGCTGGGCGCCCTGGTCCTGAGGGACCAGGGTGCTGGGCGCTCTGGTCCCACCTCCCGGGACAGCAGGGTGCAAGGAGGTTCAGGCCAGGGTGCTTGAAAAATGCAGTTTTCAATGTCGTGAGCAAGTTTCAGGGTCTCCATTCAGGTTGCGTGTTGCGTCGCCATCGTGAAGACCGAAATGCAGTCGAAATTGCAAGTGTCGCAATTTTAGGACGCTACAGTTGTATACATAGAAGTAAGTGAATTTTTTGTTTTTTGCATGATTTCAAATGATTGAATCGTTGTTTTTATTAGTTTTTTTCTTTTTGCATGGTTTCAAATGATTAAATTGTGATTGTTTAATAGTTTGATTCCAAAAAATAGTGATAAGATGCATACTTATGGTTATTTATTTATTTTTGAACTTTTCTTTACATATATATGTAATATGATTCTATTTAGGTCAACCGATCTCAACCATGGGAAAGAACAAGCGAGGAACGATGGAACAATGAGAGGCTCAAAAGGAAAGACAAAGGCAACGTATGAAGAAATTGTGTGACATAAGAACAATGGGAGAAGAAGGTATGTCAACCTCAACATCTCAATTCGATTTACCAAACGAATATAATGCACCTAGTGCAATTGAAGAAGAAACATTTAATAATTTACCATTTGAACCTAATGCAATTGAAGAAGAAACATTTGATAATTTACCGTTTGAACCTAATGCAATTGAAGAAGATACCGCATTGAATAATCAATTAAATGATGAACATATTACACCTTCTCTACTTGATGAATTGAATGTACATAATGCACCGATGTTAACACCTCCTAGAATCATTCGTAGGAAACCAATGTATCTAATTGACATTGATGAGAATATATTGAAGTCAGTGCCCAATAAAATGAATGAACGAACTTGTAGGATAATGGTTAAAAGAATATGGAAAAACTATTTTAAAAACTTAAATCAAACCACAAGATGTCAATTAATTGTTCAAATGATTAAAAATTTGAATTTTAGAGAGACAATGAAAATTCTAGGCCTAAGATCATCTGAAAGTAACAGTGAAAGAACTATTGTCAAAAACCTATTTGATGCATATCAATCTATTGGTTCAAAATCACATAGTAAAGATTCTAATGCTACTCGACGTGTCATTACATCAACCATAATGAGCAAGAAAATAAAAAAAGATCATTTGATAAGCAAAACAAGTAAGTCATTGAACGTTAGTAGAAAAACATTAAGTAAAGCATTAAAGAGGTGAGAACAAATAGAGGAACCTAACAATAATTATCTTTGGGCATTCTCGAGTAGACTACCATGCAAAGACAAGGTTGTTGTAGATGCACTAAAAACATTAATTGAAAATTTTTGGCATGACAACACAAGAGTATCGCCCAACCAAAGAGATGTTGTTAGAAGACGAATTGGGTCTAAAAATCATGAGCCACATGCGAAACACTATTTGGATATGACTCAAACTAAATTTTATGAAAGATTCCTTCAAAAGTTTCCTCAAATAAAAATTTCTCAAAGATTTTTTGAAATGGCAAAACCTTTTTATATTAAGATTAATCATGTATGCACCACGTGTTGTTGTAGGATGCATAATGAATTTTCCATGCATTATGATATTTTTCATCATATTTGTTCTACTTTGCACACTAACGATGTTTTGCAAGAATGTAATATACAAGCACCTTCTAAGTCGGCAAGAGAATTTATTTCAAGTGTGTTATGTAATAGACATGATGGTTGCATTTATTATAAGATGACTTGTTTGGAAGGTTCTTGTGCTATATGTGGTGGTTTGCAATGTTTGCCAAGATGCATACATTTGGAGAGCACACATGAAATTGGTACGAAACTAGTTTCTTTTGGAAAATACAAGACAATCACATATGGAGTTAAAGATGGAAAAGATTTGAAGAGATGTGAGCTAGTGAAAAATGATATATGTGTAGCTCAATTTATGAAAATGTTTCAAGAGAAACTAGTTTATGAGTACATAATGCATACACATAGAGCTTGATGGTTAGATGAGCAATTCAAGTTGTGTAAGGACACATTTCCTCTTGGCACCATTGTCTCTATCGTTGATATCGCTGAAAATTATACACTACAACCTCAAAATGAAGTGCAATCCATGTATTATCACTCTACACAAGTTTCTATTTTTATACACATAGCATTCATGCATGTAGATGATAGCACGGAGGAGGATAGAAAGGTTGTAAGAGAGTATCACTTCTACATAAGTGATGATCGTACTCATTCATCAAAGTTTGTACAAAGATGCTTTAAAGTTTTCTATGATAGTTTAAGGGAAAGGAACATACAATACAACCGACACTTAATATGGTTAGATAATTGCACCGCACAATTCAAGAATGCAAGGATGTTTTATTGGCTAACAAGGATGCATGTGACAAGCGATGTACAACATTTTTGGAATTTCACTGAGGCTGGACATGGTAAGGAAGAGCACGATGGTGCAGGAGCATGTGTGAAAAGAGCCCTAGCCAGGGAAGAATTGAAGTACGAAGGTGGTGCTGAGTTGGTAGATGCAGAAACAATTGTGCGATGGTGTAAGTCTATGATGGGTCCAGGTAATCCAGGTACGTCATTGGTTCATAGATATTTTTGGTTGATTACTGAATCTAACATTGAAAACTATCTAGATTGTTGTACAGTTGTAGGATCGAGTGACATGCACTCATTTATGAGTTCAAATTCAAGTTCACTGGTAATTTATACGAGACAGATGGTATGTTTTTTCTCTTCATGCATGTATTGTTTGTGGGAAGAATGTGAATCAAAAGAGTGGGTTGACAAATGGTCTTGTAGACCGTTGGTTCCCATTGATTCATATCAAATTCCCAAAGCACTACAATTGAGCCAGATGGAGACATCACTGGATTTTGACCATGTATCCGACCTAGTGGATTCAGGTAATTTTTTGAGTTAATTTTTTTGCTAGTATTCTTTTTGGTTCATTTTGCTGTACATCATACTTTATTTTTGGTATTAATTAACACTTTATAAAATGCAGGTCATGTGTATGCAGTTGTTGCAAAAGAGAACAATGAAGAAGGAACATATTACTATTTGTGTCGTTGTGTTGAGCCTAAAAGAAAATTGACAACCATAATCATTGACGAAGAGGGTATTGAGTACCCAATAGGGTCTGTTGTCGTGATGGGAACATGGCTTCAGAGATACCCTATCAAGAATTCTGATGTTTGGTTGTTCGAGGACTTTGAAACAGACAGACATATTCTTCATTTCTCTAACCTTGTTGTTGCAACAAATATTCATTTGATGAAGTATCGTGGTAGACCTCATAACAAGATTTTATGGAAAGTTCGTGAATCTGACCACGAGGCAATACTTGACACAATATGGGTTAGAGCCGATCCTGAAGGCTCACTTGATTGATTCTACAGTTCAGAGTAGAATGATTTTGAGAATTTTGTATAAATCGTCGACAAATTGTTCTATATTCATTTTTTGTATATATAAATGCCCATGAGCTGTTTTTTACATGTTTAGGGGCATAATTTTGTATATTTAAGTGGCAATGAGCTGATTTGTACCTAAGTACATGCCAAATTTTGTATATTAAAATGGTGATGAGCTGAATCGCACATATTGTAATGCCAAATTTTGTATAAAAGCCCATGAGATGATTTGTATATTAAAATGGCGATGAGCTGAATCGCATATATTGTAATGCCAAATTTTGTATAAAAGCCCATGAGATTATTTGTAAGACAATTTTTTGTATAATCAAATAGCCAAGAGTTGACTTGACCATATTTAGAGGCAAATTTTTGAATAATATGTGACTATTTTGTGTGTCAATGTTTTGTGACTATGTTTTGAGTATATGTGATGTGTCCCTGGTCAATCATGAGAATTCTTGATTCTTGTATAATCATGGATAATTATTTGAGTCATTATTTGGTCATAGGGGTGATAGATTGAGACTAGATACAATTTGAGCAAAAATTGTCATTGTTGTCAAAAAAGTTGTCAAGCAACTTCTACATTGTGTCAGTAGGGTATGACTCTCGACGTTCTGGTGCTTTGGGATGCATGATAGGGGTATGCCTAGCGTAAACATGCCCACCCGGACGCGCTTGCAACGTCGGTTTGTGCACACGAGGAACATAATCAATTCTAGCCAATCTTGCAACTTTTCCTTGAAAGCAACTGACGGTTTTTTGAGCAGGTGAAAAAATGCTACTAATTGAAAATGGCTTCGAGTCGTCGAAAACCGAGATAGGACATTTTAGAGTACCCTCACTTGACCCCATGGGATCAAACAGATTGACCGTATGTGTCATGGATTGGAAGAAATAGTCCGTCAAATTTTGACAATTTTTTGGACTTAGGGCACTTGAGAGATCTCACCAGTAGGGTATGACTCTCGATGTTCTGGTGCTTTGGGATGCATGATAGGGGCATGCCTAGCTTAAACATGCCCACCTAAACGCACTTGCGATGTCGATTTGTGCACATGAGGAACAGAATCAATTCTAGCCAATCTTGCAACTTTTCCTTGCAAGCAACTGACAATTTTTTGAGTAGGCGAAAAAATGCTACTAATTGAAAATGGCTCCGAGTCATCGAAAACCGAGATAGGAAATTGTAGAGGACCCTCACTTGACCCCATTGGATCAAATAGATTGACCATATGTGTCGTGGATTGGAAGAAACAGTTCGTCAAATTTTGACAATTTTTTGGATTTAGGGCACTTGAGAGATCTCACCGGTAGGGTATGACTCTCGACATTCTAGTGCTTTGGGATGCATGACAGGGGCATACCTAGTGTAAAAATGTCCACCCGGACACGCTCACGATGTCGGTTTGTGCACACAAGGAACAGAATCAATTCTAGCCAATCTTGCAACTTTTCCTTGCAAGCAACTGACGGTTTTTTGAGCAGGCGAAAAAATGCTACTAGTTGAAAATGGTTTCGAGTTGTTGAAAACTGAGATAGGCCATTATAGAGGACCCTCACTTGACCCCATGGGATCAAACAGATTAACCGTATGTGTCGTGGATTGGAAGAAACAGTCCATCAACTTTTGACAATTTTTTGGACTCAGGGCACTTGAGAGATCTCACCGGTAGGGTATGACTCCCGACGTTCTGGTGCTTTGGGATGCATGACAGGGGCATTCCTAGTGTAAACATGCCCACCTGAACGTGCTCACGACATTGGTTTGTGCACACGAGGAACATAATCAATTCTAGCCAATCTTGCAACTTTTCCTTGCAAGCAACTGACAGTTTTTTGAGCAGGCGAAAAAATGCTACTAATTGAAAATGGCTCTGAGTCATCAAAAACTGAGATAGGCCATTGTAGAGGACCCTCACGCGACCCCACGAGATCAAACAGATCGACCGTATGTGTCGTGGATTGGAAGAAACAATCCATCAAATTTTGGCAATTTTTTGGACTCGGGGCACTTAAGAGATCTCACCGGTAGGGTATGACTCTCGACGTTCTGGTGCTTTGGGATGAATGAAAGGGGAATTCCTAGCGTAAACATGCCCACTCGGACAAGCTCGTGACGTCGGTTTGTGCACAGAAGGAACAAAATTTGACCATTGCGAGAGTGAGGGTGCTCTCGCACCAAACACATTGTTGTTTAAATTCATATTGTCGATTTTTGTTGTTTATATTCATACTGTTAATTACATATGCAAATATTCATTTAAATTTATAAAAGGGCAGCCACTAAATACAACGAATACACAATAATGAACTGAATACAAGGAGTTTTGTAGGGTTGATTCAACATTTTAGAAATTTTATCAAATCATATTCCACGATTGCAATGCTTTATATCATATATTTTTGTTGTTTATATTCATATTGTTCATTACATATGTAAATATTCATTTAAATTTATAAAAGGACAACCACAAAATACAACGAATAAAAAATAATGAACTCATTACACATTTATTGGATTGAATATCGATATTTATATATATAAAAAAAGGCATGTCTGCCAAGTCAATACAAGTATTACAAAAATGTGGCATATGCCATGTCCAAATCGATATACAATAAAAATGTAGAATATATCTACATGTATTGGTCATTCTATGACCAAAACTAACACTATATGATCCTAAACTTCTGGTTGATCATCAAAATCAAGCCTCTTCGGCGCAGTACGCGGCTCTATAGATGGCTGCAAAACCATAATTCAAAAGCCAAGTTAGAATTCTTTTGTAGAAAATAGTTCACAATTAACATCATAACTATGCATTTAACTTTAATTCCTTTGCAATTGAAATGTAGATTACCTCATCGGCTGATCCAGGAGCTAATGTCTTCGCTCTCCTCTCCTTGTCACTCTTAGGAGCTTTCTTGAAGACATACTTAAATGGATCCACGTTATGGCCGTACCGCAAACAAGTCTATTGTAGATTAAATGTATAATTAATACAATGTACTAACATAAATCTATCAAAAACACTTAAAAGCTATAATATAGAGAACAATGATGTACTCGTGCCTCATATGCTTCTCCAATGGACTGAGGATGGCTCACCATCGATGTAGAAACAGTCGCTATTACCTATACAAAAAATGTACAAAGATTAAATACAATTAATATAATGATAAGTATTGAAGGTTGAAATCAATTAATTTTACATATCAAACAAAAGTGTACCGGATCCTGATATGCTTCTCTAGTGCTAGGAGGAGGGTTCGCCATTGAGGAAATAGGTATGGATATTTCCTGTATGAAAAAAATATAAGATTATAATATACCACAAGTTCACATGTACACGTGCATATAATCATGAAATCAAGAAAATAAAGTAGAGATACATACCTTCACCCTCTCTTGATTCATGGGCGAATCAGGTGCATTCAACATATCCACAAACTCAATGGTCGTTGTACATGTAAAATAGACAAAAAACACTAATCAATCTACAAACCCCAACTAATACTTGATTTCAACATTTTCAAACAATTGTACAACTAAAAATGTGTTCAATTACCTTCTTCACATGTTTTCGCGTCTTCGAGATATTCTTTTTCTTCGGACGAGCCCTAGATGCGGAGGGGGTGCCCTAAAAATAGAAAATTAACATGAGATATTAGTACAGATAATAAATTAAATAGAATTTTAAAAATCTAAAATGAAATGACTTGCATATTCCATCAAAACAATACATAAAAAGAGTTGTACAAAATATGATACTGTATAGCCTTGTAGGCCAAAATCAATTGCCGACAACGTGGTGTCATCAATTTGGGACATTTTATCCCCTGTCAACACCTACAAACCAAAAATTGGACCAAGAATTAAAGATAGTTAGTATATCTTGTGTTTTTTTGAATTCAAAGTGTACTATTCTATTTTAACATGTTACAAAATTCATACCTCAAGCGTCAAAGTTGCAGCTGTGGTAACTGGGGGAGGTGTATGGGATACTGTTGTTGCATCCTGAAATGCATATTATTTGTCTCAATTTAAATCGATGTATAAATGAAAATTCATTTATGTAATTACAAAATTAAAGTGACTGATAAATAAAATGTTATAAATTCAAATCAACATACCTATGTCTATGGCTCATGGGCAAACACCATGTCCATCAACTCATCTGTCAGCGCAACATCCTCAATCGTGTGAGCTTGACATCTACAACCGCAAATTGTGCATAGATGATATGAGTATCCATCTGCACCGGCTACATCATCTATCCCCGAGCAACTGACACACATATGCTCGATGGGCTCTCTGTCGCCCTCTAACGGCTCATCATTCAATACAATAGGGTGTGCTAATGATGTCCCATGATGGATGATGGCACCAGTCAATGCTGTGGCCACCTGAAGAGTCTGTAGCTCCATCGACTCTTTTAGCTCTAATGGGATAGCCTGATGCACCTTGGGTTTGGGTGCTAGGGGGCAGCGACTCTCCGCAGCTAATCGCCTACGGGCTCTAGGTCTATCTTGGGCAGAGCCACCACCTCTACCATGAAACTCTCTCATGTCAAAATAATTTGGGCACATATTGAGCACAAACTCACAATATATTTTTCTCAAAAAATATAATGGCACCTCATAATTATTACAAGGTGGATCGTCAAAGACCATCCACCACCTCTGCCAAAAAAGATTGTTCATCTGCACATTGGTACACCAATGTATGGGAAACCTCTTTGCATGAGGAGGTAATGACTGACCAGTTTTGGGGTCAACAAATAGGGCACATTAGAAATATTTTTGTTTTTAACTTCATCGTATGATAGCCCATTGGCATAGAATTGACGACACCTATCCCTAAAGCTTCCCCATTTGGTAATTTCTATGGAAACAACTATGGCACCACTAGCTAATGTTTCTAGGCTAGTGGCGATGGATTGATGATGGTCAAGCTCAAAAGTTTTCAATTTTACAATCAGTCTATTGATTTTGGATGTATTTTGCCCTAAGTGATTAATTAATTCTTCCTGTGTTTCGGTTGTGCAGTCAAAAGGAGGAATTGGGGGTTGTTCTTGTGTGTTTCCAGGAGGTGCATTTGGTTGTTCTTGTGGGTTTCCAGGAGGTGCATTTGGTTGTTCTTGTTCTGGATTAGAAGAATCTAGTTTTTGAAACAAAAAATGAAAAAACCTAATTAAAATTAATGAAATTAAATTCAAAATGTAAAACAAATTGCATAAACCAGAAAGAGAAAAATAAACAAAAACTAACCTTGATCCATAGCCCGGAGGACAAATTTAGCACCCCGTTCGCGGTTTAGG
The DNA here is from genome assembly GCF_030272615.1 of Cryptomeria japonica. NCBI lineage: Eukaryota > Viridiplantae > Streptophyta > Pinopsida > Cupressales > Cupressaceae > Cryptomeria > Cryptomeria japonica. The sequence continues at coordinate 244,871,284 of NC_081406.1, read as the reverse complement.
TTAGAAAATGGGAAAAAAACAAACTAAAAAATGCGCTTTTCGGGTAAATGAGGACCCAGTTTTTTTTTAAAACTTTTTTTATCAGGCACCGCGTACGCAGTTTTACTAAGCTTATTAGCACGTACACACTCAGTTTCCTAAACTTAGCGCATACGCGCTACCTTTTCTAGGCTCGGGAAGAACAAACCTAAGCGCGTACGCGCTGCCTGTTTTTTCAAGTTTTTTTGGGGTGGTGTCCACTTTTCTGACCACCATCTTTGTGCACACGCCCATAGACAAATTCAGTAATCTCTATTTTGGATTGTTCTAGTTGGCCCATAGACATTTAGGTCCAACAACTCCTTCCCAAAGATGTTGAGAGTGAGCTTAACAAGTTTACAATGTTTGACTTGGGCAATCAGATCTGCTTTGATTGTTCTTGGGTTCCACAAAAAACTCAATCCACTGGATGCCCCAATCCACATCCACAAAAAAAAAATTGTGAATCTACAAATCTTTAAGCAATTCTCAACTTCCTCCCCTTTTAACTTAGTTTCTTGAATAAAAATAGCATTTGATCTTGTTTGATCAAAACAACACTTGATTAAACATCTCTTGCTAGAGGCATTGCATCCCCTTAACATTCCAAGATAGGGTTTTCATGGCTCTTTGGGAAGAGAAAAGCCCTTCCTAGATCTAAGTTTCCTTTGTCCTTTTTTCACTCCCTACAATCTCCAACTTCATCTTATTTATTTTTTCCCTTTCAATTTCTTCTCCTTATTCTTGACATTACCACTAGTTGCATTAGTTTGGACAATCATTCTCTTTTCCACAATATAATGAGAGTCACCAAGACCCAAAACATCTTCCTCTTCAAAAGATAAATATTCAAACTCATCCTTGGTATCATTAACTATAGCATCATCACTTTCATGATCCACGATACAAGGTTCACAATTATTTATAGAGGACATATGAATATATTTGATTGGTTGAGCTATCAAATTTTCTCCCAACCTTATATTAGGGCTAACAACCGCATCAAATCGATTTATCACACTAGTACCAATAGGTTTCCAAAAAAATGTAGGATGTTTGCATCTTCCTCATTGATATCTATTAGTTCCTTATTCTCATTCAGTAGCCTCTCCATATCCTCAAAACAACCAAGATCATTACCTAAATCCACATCAAGACTTTCAGAGCAAAGGAGCTCTATGATATTCCCTTCCTTGGTGCTTATTTTACAACCAACTTTTTATGTCTTTCTCTCATCTTCATGAGATAGATCTAAAGAATCATTTTGAGCCACTTTAGAGTAGCAATCCCTATTAGGGTTTTCATTTAAAACCTCATTATATCATTTTTTGAATTCTACATCATCATTTAGAATACAAGGGTTTCAAGTCACCCTACTTTGTGACTAGTTAGGGTTCTATGTCTCACAAAGGTAGAGCTTATAACATTTGGCTAGTTGGTTCTTGACAACCTTCCTAGTTTTGTTGCATGTTGATGATCTTATTCAACATTTTATCACACTCATGCTCATTGACTTTTTTATTTCTAACATAGTCCCCCTCATAGTGACCCATCTCCCTACAAGTTTTAAAATTCTCCACAATGTCTTTCGCTTCAATTTGTTGATGCCAAATACTTTTTGACATCTAGAGATCAATACCTTTGGAAAGTAGAGGATGAGGCTTCCAAAAAATACAAATACAAGCATAGATACTAAATTACTTCTCCTCTATCACCTCATTATACTTGATAAATTTCTCCAACTTGTTCATGATAGTTTTTAGAGTTTATAGTTCTCTATATTCTTGTGGAAGATTGTAAAGATGTATCCACAGTAGGACTTCTTCTTGTTGGAAAGAGACATTTCATTGATGATCATATGTTATTATTGATGGAAACTTGAGTCAAATATCCAATCTGCAGTTCATGATTCATTCATTCCAAAAGATTGATTGAGGTCTAGTAAGGTCCGGTAAGAAGAACAGTGTATCCGACAGAGTGTACAATTTGGTGGTCAACAGATTATTTTGGTTAAGTATTTTTCTTTGCAGATCGGGGAGATGTATTTTGGATATGCAATTTACCTTATTCTAGGTTTGTGGCCTCTAATGTTAATTTTGGTGTTGGTTGGAAGATCCGGTAGACAGTTTTTCTAGTAGAACAATGTTTTGGTGCAGTAGCATGTGAAAATTCATTGTGCGGGTCGTGCGAAGTAATTTTGATGGTTGTTTCTGTGTTCGAGGTTGAAGAGCTAACATATGGGAGGCATGTGGACATCTTGTTTTGGTCCGCTTAGTTGTTTTTGGATCAGATTGAGTCGACTTGGGTAACATGTTTCATGTTGCATGTTATGCGGTTTTTGGGCTGACATGGAATTGATTTAATTTGTTGGTGTAGATATATTAGTCCAATTGATATGATCATTTGGTATGTTAATGGTGATAGAAGAAGCGTGTATGAGCAATTGTGTGTAGCTTCATATGTGCGGTTGAGTGATTTGTGCTCTGGTATAATGGAGAATATCATAATAGAGAAGAGTGTGATCGTGTGTTTTGTGCTTAACCAGAACTATATTTGGGAATTTGTTGATGCTATTAAATATTTCAAACTCTCTTGAATCTCTTATAAGCATTTGTAAGGCAGTGAGCCTTCCAAGTTGTAGCCCTTATTTGTAATTGAGCAGTGAGATCTAGGTAGTGTTCCTGAATGCATGTGCATTCCCCTTATGTAATATTTTTTATACTTCTAACATAGTTGATGTCATGGAAATGGGGACAAGGCAACAACAAAGTTCAATGTTAATAAGTTAGTTTCAACCATAAAAACAAAACAAAGAACTAAAAACCATTCCAAACATATCAAGAGAGATTTCAAAAAGCATGAAAGAAGTTTAACAAAATAAAAGAAAGGAGAAGAGCCTCCCTAAGATGCTTCCATGATGCCTTTTGATGCTTCTCCCTTGTTTCTCTCCTCTCCAAGTCCCAAATGAGTGTAGCTCTCAGCTTTTAGCACTAGCCATGGATGCCATATGGAGATTCAAGATGGTTGAATATGATAAGCAAATACTATGCAAGAGTAGATAGTGATGATATGAAAAAGCTCTATGCTAATGCCAGTATAACAACAATACTCTAAAATGCTTCCTTTTGCTTGAGGAGAAGGGTTCTATTTAAAGAAGAAATGGGGAAATGAAGGGTTAAGATTGAATGGTTTAATCAAGGGCCAAGTTTGAAAGTTGGGGATCCATGTGCACAATTGGCACCAATAAAATGGTGACAAGTGTCAACATAGGATTGGGTTGAGAGAAGAGGTTGGAAGAATTAAAGGCCTAAGAAGACCTCATGGTTATCTAGAAGGTAAGGGTCAAGTCTAAATTAAGATTACCCATTGGATTAAGAGTTAATCCAAGGATAAACCTTTGTGCAAATGATTAAGAGATAATCATGGTCAAAGCATTAAAGGCTTGATGAGACCTTTGGGTTGGGTAGAGGTTGAGTCAAAACAAATGTTTTAACCATGTGGGAGGGTTGAATTAACCATTAATGGTTATTGGAGACTTTGGGGATTAAGTGGTTGAAGGTTGAAAGCTTTCAAAGGTTATCCAAGACTTTGAGGGTTAATTTGTTGAACACACAAAGCATTAATTGCTTTTCAAAGACTTTGGAGTCTTTGAGAAGTGACTCCAATTTGCTTAGGAATGTGACAATATTTAGGGGATGGATTAGGCTAATTAGGAAGGCTTTAGAAGAATCTAGAAGGGGTTTAGGCATACAAGTGGATTTTATAGGAAAATGCAAGTGGGAGAAATTTTGGTATTTTCAATTAAAATAAAATCATTTATTTCAATTAAATGGTGTAATTTGCATTTGGATAAATATTCAAATAAATATTAATTTATTTAAATGAGAAAAATGAAGATAAAGCATTAAAATGCTTGAAGACTTTGAGGGAAACCATTAAAGGCTTGAAGACTTTAAGGAAAACCATTAAAGTCTTAAGAAGACTATAGAAGGAAGCCATCAAGTTTGAAGACTTTAAAGCCATCAAGTTTGAATACTTTAAGGGAAACCATTAAAGGTTTCAAGTGGGTGAGGATAAATAGGATTTTAAATAAATAATTTATTTAAAATAGTTGTGCAACTTGCTTTTGTAGGAAAATACAAGTGGGTGGAGGATAAAGGTGATTTAAATAAATTATTTATTTAAAATAATTGTGCAACTTGCATTTGTAGGAAAATGCAAGTGGGTAGAGGATAAAGGTGATTTAAATAAATGATTTATTTATTTAAATGTGAGAGGTGGGATTTTGGGGGATTTAAATAAATATTAATTTATTTAAATGTGAGAGAAGATTTAATTAAATAAATATGATTTATTTATTTAATTAATGGTCTGAATTTGGTTAAGTGAATTAAATCAAATAAATTGAATAATTTATTTAATTAATAGGAGAATAGGGTTAAGATGAATTAATTAAATATTAATTTAATTAATTATTAATTGATGGTTAAATAATCAAATAAATATTAAATATTCATTAAATTAAGTGGACAGATTTATGTGACTACAATAGTATATTAATATTGTGGGTTTGAATCCCACGGCGTTTTCTCCCTTAACTGGGTTTCCACGTAAAAATATTGGTGTTATGGTGTTGTTGATCTTGGCTTTGTGTTTATACACTTACTTTTCTTCATTTTTATAAAGTGATTGAAAGATCATATTATTAAAGTTAAATTTGTTGAACACTAATTCACCCCCCTCTCAGTGTTCCCTTGATTCAAACAATTGGTATCAGAGCCTAGTTCCTCAGAAGGAGCCTAACAGCTTGAGGGAGATCAAGGAAGGTGTCTTAATGGATTCTAGTGGTCTTAGACAATAGCTACTTGTTGCACTTGATGATCTTGATCAGTCCAAATCCAAAGTCCGGGAAATGAAAACAAATCTCAAGGATGCTGAAAAATTTCATTCAGACATGAAAGGAGAAATTCAGTAAGTCCAAGGAAAAGAGAACAAAGCTTCTTGATTAGCTTTAGGAGAAAGAAATTCACTGCATTGATGAAGAAGCCCTAAAAGAAAAGACATAAGAATGTGATAGACTTGCTAGAGTTAATGCACTTCAAAAGAATGAGATGGAAGCCATTGTAATGAAATAGACAAAGGATATTGAAGACATGAAGAAGAATGAGGAAATATTGACTCAGTCACTAAAGGATAGATCTAATGAATGTTGCAGACTAAATCATGAAAATGACCCGCTGAAGCTTGAACTAATACAATCCAAAAATAACGAGCAAGAGCTTGAAAGGAAGATCATAATTTTGAGAGATGAAATTACCACTGCTAATTAGTACAAAGAAAAATTCAATGCTAGCTCAGCTAAGCTAGATGAAATGCTACAAAGTTAGAAGAATAAAGGTGATATGGCAGGACTTGGATTTGAGAAAGGAGAAATATTTGGATCTGGTCAAAGCAATTAATAGAAGAAAATTTCAAGAAGGCCTCTGGTAAGACAACCTAATGCTCATAAAATCAATTCTAACCATTTTGTTTGCAATAAATTTGGTCATATAGCTAGTCAGTGTAGAAATAGGATGAAATGTTTTACTGGACAATGTTTCAAATGCAATAAGTATGGTAATAAGGTGAATGTATACAAAACTGTGATGAATAACTTTCCGAATAGGATAAATGTCAGATGTTATTCATGTGGTATGTTAGGACATGTTGCTAATCAGTACAAATCACAAAGAAACAAGATGAACTTCAGACCTATGCAAGGAAATGTTATTTTCTATGCTTGCAACAAATTCGGTCACATTGCTAAATTATGTAGAAGCAAGAATGTGAACAGGAATGCTTGACAAACAAGAACAAATCCGATGATAAGGGCAAAGTGAAGGTTGAAGAAATCAAAGAGTAGTACAAGAATAAATGGCTCAAGAACAGTGATTCTAAGGCAGGAAATGTGTTCGCACCTGATTCCGGTGTTGGAACCTCATCTGACAACTAAGCTAAGGCATCCGGCCTTAGGGGAAGCTTTCATGAAAATCTTTCAAACCCCTTTTCTGAGATCTATGCCTAATTCTGCCAGGTTACAAAGGTATATATGATGATTGCAGATATTTATGATGGATTTTCAAAAGAATTTGAAGATCCATAGAAGATCTTTGTGAAATGAAGAGTATCTAGAAGTATTTGGGTTAAGTGCATTTATTGCAGTGAAAAGTTAGGTATGTGAAGGATAAAAGGTGAATTAGCCATTCATTTCTCACCTTGCATTCAAAGTGAAAGAGAAAAAGAGCATAGTAAAGGATAATTTGCAAATATTTTGAAGTGATATCTAGATTTGGTGTGCGATCTTGCACTCGGTTGAAAGGTATTTAACATTGAAACCACTTTTTGGTTGAAGTTTGAAATTTGAATTCGATAATATGGTTGCATCTAGTACTACAACTCCTTTTGTTATTGAAATCATTGAGAGTGTGCATCCGAGCTTCAAGAATCATCCATTCATTTCAATGGAAGACGATCCTGAGAACACATTTTCATCGATGCCCTATGAAGTACTACATATTGAAGATATTAGTGTATATACACACTGGCCCATTGAGGAATTGGGTAGCTCACAAATGCTGAATCTTTATAACAATCAGCTAGCAGGCAAGAGTTCGGTATTGAAACCAAAATTCCAAGAATTGGAGAACAAGGGTTTTGCACAGTTCGTTAGATTTTTGATGTCATATGAACAAGAATTGATCCGGTCCATCTTGAGCCGACTTGATGACATTTTTTCTAGTTGGATAAGCCCCACAAAATCACCAAGACCGTTATTCGGGATGTAACAAAATTATGTGCAACCGGAGAACTACCATCCTTAAAACCTGTGAAGGATGACATTGTGATCAGTGCGATGGGATCAAAATTTGACAAAGGCAATGACAATTAAAGATATTCTGGAACATGATATCATGTTTGCATCAATAGTCATTGGGTAAAAAATCTATTTTTTTATTAGAGAAAATTTTGTTTCCGGTACTGCCATTTATGCTGCATATGAAATGATGAGAGAGATCAATAAATATGATCTTTGTGAATTGCTCCAGAGTGAGCTAATCAAGAATATTAAGAAGATCAAGGAAAATAAGAAACATCCTTTCAAATTTGGAACACTTCTTCTATGTTTGTTTTTCTACTTTATGAAAGAGGTTCCAAGTGTTGGTCCATTGCAATGGGCATTTGATAGACATGTAGGAGCTCAAATCTAGGAACACCTATACAATTCTGGTGACTCCAAGGTGAGAAGAAAGAATCTATGGGATTATTTCAAGAACTTCCAAAAGGAAAAGGATGATAGGGAAAGGATACCTCAGACTATTGTAGAGAAATATCAAGACACCATTTGCTTCATGGTAGATACTGATTAGTGTTTGATGGAAGCTGTAGAGCCCCAAACTGTATGGATCATGCCAATGGACTATAACGTCAAATAATAAAATTTGGAATTGTATGCACAACATATGTTGAGAAAACCAGTGGATCCCAATGAGGAAAGATTCAGAACATACGAGAAAAGTTTAAAACTTCATTAGTAGTTTAAGAAACTGGTGATTTAGAAGAAGGTTTGGAAAGAAGTACGGGCTTTTGCAAAAAGTATGAGGATAACAAAGGAAGCTACCTGAAAAGCTAGAGAAGAAAATATTCTCTTGAAGGAGCAGTCTGTAAAGAAGGAAGCAAAACCAGAAGTGCTTAAGCCTAAGCCAAGGCAAGTAAAAAGCACAACTCCCTCCTCTGGTCTTGCTGAAGCAGTCACCGGTTAGGAGGGACCTTAAAGAGATCAATCTGGACTGGTCAAAAAGAGTAAACACAATGGAAACACAAAGATATGATGGAGGAAATGTAGAACAAAATGAATTATTTCATGAAAACTGATTACAGCCAACCAGTAACAACCAAGTTATAGAAACCGGCTCACAGGCTTTTCAAACATGCTCAAAGTATATAATAGGTCACAACCGGGACCTTAAATCTCAAGATCTATCTTCTACACTCAATATAACTTATTGATTACATTCTAATGCACAATTACAATGATATATATGATCCAAGGGGATCTGATCGGCCCAAAAAGGGATCAAAACCCAAAGAACAAGACCTAACGTGTAAAACCAACAAGGTCAGCCTCTGCCAAGAGATTCCTTTGGAAAATCCAAAGAATCAAGTGTAGATTGTGGGAAAAGGTCAACCACACGCCAAGGAATATCAGAATCAGTGCTCAAGGCTCCGCAAGCTACAGAAGGGGTTCCAGTAGATCACCAAAATGGGTCCAGGCAACCAGTAAGAAGAAACTATCAACCGGTAATAGGAAACTGTCATGGAAACCGATAGCGATAACTTTCTGGAAAAATGATCCAAATGTGATGTGGTTTGGGAATAAGAAAGATGCTCAAGTCTTCATTTAGAATCCAACTCCACAGGATCTAGTGAGCCAAAACCAATACACATAGAAATAAATAATGAAACTGCAAATAGAAAACAAAATAGAAAGAAAATGTTTTTGGTTGATGCAAGATTGCCATGAATCGGGGATGCTCCTGCATCAAACATCTAGGGTTATTGAAAAAGTGAGTCTCTCAATTTGCTAGGGTCAGAGGGAAACCAAGACGGTCTACCTCTGCCTAAGAAATACAAGATGAATCTTAAACTAGTCTATCCTTCCACTTCAAAAGATACTCCTTATACTGACTACTTCGGGTACTACGCCCAATCCTACCATCCAAAGTGTCTTCAATCTAATCCAGTTCCTTCCGGGGCAACTGTTTCTCCAATTCTACAATAGTGTCTTCATTGAATTTTGGTTCATGATACTCATGAAGGTCTGCAATGTTACACAGGTGAAATACTCAGATTATTCGGTAACTCCACTTCATATACATTTCCAGAACTGAACTTTCTCATCTGCAATTTATTATAAGTTCCAATTAGGAATCTCTCTTTTCTCAGATACACCATCACTTCATCACAAAATTCAATTTCCTTATGTCTCATCTTCTCATCTGCCTTCTTATACTTGTTGTTCATGTCCTCCAAATGCTACTTAGCCTGAATATGCAAGGCTGGCATGTGATCTAGAAAGTCTTCTTCTTCTGAACTTCTCCGATCTCCACTACTAATATCTCTTAATTTTGATATACCTCTAGGATGCACTCTAGTAACAATCTCAAAAGGTGTTCTTCTCGTAGTCCTGTTTACTGAATTATTGTAGGCAAACTCGGCTTGTGCAACATTAAAATCCCAATTTCTAGTTTTATCTCCAACTAAACATCTCAACAAATTTCCCAAGCTCTGATTAACTACTTTTGTTTTTCCATCAGTCTGTGGGTGAAAAGTATAAGTGAACTTCAAATCTATCTTCATCTTCTTCCAAAGTGTTCTCCAAAAATAGCTAACAAACTTAGTGTCTCTTTCTGAAACTATATTCTTAGGTAATCCATTCAATCTCACCACTTCCTTGAAAAATAGGTTTACTACATGTAATGCATCTGATGTCTTCTTACAAGGTATGAAATGAGTCATCTTTGATAATTTATCCACTACCACAAATATAGAATCATTCCCTCTCAGTGTTTTAGGCAATCCAAGTATGAAATCCATGCTTATATCCTCCCAAGGTCTTACTAGTACCGTCAAAGGTTTGTACAATCCCACATTTTGACTACTACCCTTTTCTACTTGACAAACTCTATAACCTTGCACATGTTTCTTAACATCCTTATGAATCTAGCACCAAAAGTATTGCTCAATCAATGATGCTACTATTTTGTCAATACCAAAATGTCCAGCTAATCCTCCACTCAAATCTATCTTTGTAAAGTATTTTTCTCCGCTCAAACATTCCATTATGTCATTCATCCTAGGCAAAGGAAACTGGTATTTCACTGTGATCTTCTTTATTGCTCTGGAATTGGTACACATTCTCCATTCTCCATTCTTCTTAGGTGTTATTATTGTTGGTACTCCATGAGGGCTCAAACTTTCTCTGATCAAACCTTTCTTCAACAACTCCTGCACTTGTCTATTTAATTCTTCATTCTCTACCAATGTGCAGCTTTGTTAGGAAAACTATCTCCGAGAACCAAGTCCATGCAATGAATAATACTTCTCACAGGTGGAAATCCATCAAGCACATTATCCGAAATGATGTCTTTATATTTTGTTAGCAAATCTATTATCTCTTCCGGTTGTTCATCTTCATGCTCTGAATTCTCAATCTTATTAGGAATTAAGGAAAAACACACATTCTCACGTCTCAATCCATCCAATAATTTCCTTCCATCTACCAAACAGATTCTAGCATTCGTACAGACTTCATTCTTCAAAGGTTCCTCCAAGGGAAACAAGGTTTGCTTCATCCCATTGGCCACAATAGTGTATGTATTCTTCCTCCCATCATGTATTGTTTGTCTATCAAACTTCCAAGGTCTACCCAACAAAAGATGACAAATATCCATAGGCATAATATCACATAAGAATTCATCATGATAATTCCCAATTTTAAATTTTACCAAACATTGCTCACTTACTAACAACTTATGTTCATCCTGAATCCATGCTATCTAATAAGGTTTAGGGTGTTTCAATCTTTCCAAATTCAACTTATTCACTATCTCCTCTGAAAAAATATTATCTAAGCTACCAGTATCAATAACAACTTTACATCACTTACCAGATACCTTACATCTAGTCTTGAATAAATTCTTCCTCTACAAGGACTCTTCATCTATCCCAGTATGACACAAAGCTCTCCTCACCATCAACAGTTCTCCATCTTCATGTTTATTATCTAATCTGGTAGGGTTTTCTTCCACCATTTCTGCTCTTTCGATATTCTCTCTCTTATTACACTTGAAAGAATGATGTCCTTCTCTTCCACACTTATAGAAGGTTCTTCTAAATGTTCTCTTGTCTTGTCTTCCAAAATTCTCATTCTAGTAACCATCTGGTTCTCTCCTCTGGTAGAAATTTCTATCATCTTTCTGGTATGAATTACCCTCCTTGTTCACTTCTTTGTCCTTGTTCTGATCTATACAGGTACCTCTTCCTCTGGTATATCCTCTTCCTCCTTTAAATCTACCTCTAGTAAACCTTCCACCTCTACCTCTCTACCTTAGCTCATGTCTTTTGTTTAGCTTATCTTTTGCCTTTAGGGCATACTGGTAAGCCTCTTCAACACTCTATAATTTGATCAAACTGAGTTCATCTTGTATTGACATCCGCAATCCATTCAAATATCTAGCAACTTGTTGAACTTAATCATCAACATGTTCGGATCTGATATTCAACTTGTAAAATGCTTCATTGTACTCCTTCACACTAGATTCCTTCTATCTCAAATTCTACAACTTTTGGAACAAATCCACTTGATAATCCGCTGACATAAATTTTGATTTCAACTTAGCAACCATCTGATCCTATGTCTTGATCTTCTCTTTACCTCTCCTCTATCTATCAACTTGCAAATGTTCCCACCAAACAGATGTATGACCTTTCAACAGGGTACAAGCATATTTCACCTTCCTTTCTTCTGTAGTGTTTTCAAAATCAAAATATTTCTCCATCTTTGAGATCCAATTCACCCAAATCCAACTTTCCATCATATTCTAGTGGGGTAAAATGAGGTTTAGTATTCACCCTACTCAAAACCCTCAAAAACCTTTCCTCATCTGGATCAACCACCCGTGGGTTTACTTGTTTTGTCAGGGATTCTTCTCCTTCATCTTCACTTACATCTTCAATGTGTCAACCTCTTTTTTGGGTTGTCTCCATGGCTTCCAATTGGGCGGCTATACCTTGCAACATTTCCATCACAATAGGGTCTACATTCCCATGCGATCCACCATTCCTAGTTCATCTTTGCACCATTTTTTACGCCGGTCCTTTGCATCTGCAAGTCAAATCCTCAATCCGCCACCATACAACAAAATTCTTAAGACACGCAATCTTCGGAATGAAGCTCGCTCTGATAGTACTTGAAGCAGTCACTGATTAGGTGGGACCTCAAAGAGATCAATCTGAATCAGTTAGCAAGAGTAAACACAATGGAAACACAAAGATATGATGGAGGCAATGTAGAACAGATTGAATTATTTCATGAAAACTGATTATAGCCAACTGGTAACAACCAGGTTACAAAAACCGGCTCACAGGATTGCTAAAACATGCTCAAAGTACAGAATAGGTCACAACCGGGACCTTAAATCTCAAGATCCATCTTCTACGCTTAGTCTAACTTCTTGATTATATTCTAATGTGCAATTACAATGATATATATGATCCGAGGGGATCCAGTCGGCCCAAAAAGGGATCAAAACCCAAAGAACAAGACCTAATGTGTAAAATGAACAAGGTCGGCCTCCGCCAAGAGATTTCTTCAAAAAATCCAAAGGATGAAGTGCAGATCATGGGGAAAGGTCCACCACATGCCAAGGAACATTAGAATCAATACTCAAGGCTCTGTAAGCAACAGAAGGGGTTCTACTAGATCACCAAAATAGGTTAGTGTCGGAGCATGAGAAATTGCTTCTTTTACCTCTTCAAAGGATCTTTTTGCTTCTTCCTTCCATTTGAAAATATGCTTTTCACTTATCATCCCTACAATGTGTTTGGTAATTTCAATGAAGTTTGGCACAAACCTCCTGAGGAAACTCACTTGCCCAAAGAATTATTTGACACCACTTATGTCTAATGGAAAACTTAATTGTTGAATAGCTTTTATCCGATCAAGATCTATTTTGATAGCATCTTGTGAAACTATATGCCCTAATAGCTTTCCCTCTGTAACATTGAAAACTGACTTCTTTGGGTTGAGAGAAATACCATGGTCTCTGCATCTTTGTAGCACAGTCTCCAAATCTCTTAGGTAATTTTTCCTTGTTTTAGGAAAAACTGTCAAATCATTTAGATAGATAACTATAGTCTTACCAATGAGGTGACCGAATGAGAGATTCATCGCCCTTTAAAAAGTTGCTCTCACATTTATAAGGCCGAATGGCATTCGATTGTCGGTGAAATTTCTCCAAGGTGTTGTGAAGGTCATCTTGTGTTGGTCCTCTTTTGCTACACTTATATTTTTTTAACCAGAGAAACCATCAAGTATTGACATCATTTTTTATCCAGCAATAGTTTGGAGAATATGATCCATCACTGGCAATGGGTAATTATCTTTCAAACTAGCCTGATTCAAGTTTTGAAAATCTACATAGGTCCTTATTTCTCCATTTTTGTTGTGAACTGGAACAATATTGGCCACCCATGTAGAATGTTGAATAGGACAGATGGTCCTTGCCTAAATCATCTTGTCTATTTCTTTGAAAATAGCATCTGCAACCTTGGGATTATAATTTCTTAATTTTGTTTAAAAGGAGCCACTACGAGCTTGAGAGGGATATGATGTTGAAACTCACCATTTCTAAAGTCTTTCAAATCCTCATAAGACTAGGAAAAAATATCTAAAAACTTCTATAGCAGTTTAATAAACAAATTTCTTTATTTAGGGTAGCAACACTTGCCTAAATTGACCATCTTTGGGTTATTTTCATCACCTAAATTAATATTTTCATATTCTCTCGATGTGTTAGTAGTTTGAGAAACATTTTCTTTGACATACATGTCATTGCAATCAAAGAGGCATTCTAAGAATACCAGGCCTTTTGGAATTCGATTTCCATTCTACTGAAAACATTTCCTTTTTAGAACCTCCCCCTGTATCTGGACAAAACTCATTGCATTCATTTTCAGACCCTTCGAAGAAAGAAGAGGCAAACATTTCAGCATTTTGCATGAACTGATTGATATGTTTATAATTTCCAAACACTTGCCAGAAATTTAAATTGTCGGGTACATTAGGATTATATATAACTTCAATCCTATAAACATCTGACCAAAATTAGGATGTGGGAGTAATAAAGACACTGACACTGACAAAGAATCTGCACGGGAATTTTGATCTCTAGGAATAACTTCAATTGAGAAAGCATCAAAATATTCAATCTCATCCCAGACTCTATGTTTGTAATGTCTAAACCTTTCATTCTTTACCGAGAAGAGACTTCGTACCTATTTAACAATTAATTATGCATCACCTTTGGCGCTCAACAATTTGATTCCCCTTTTCCTAACTTTCTCTATTCCTAATAACAATGCCTCATATTCTGCGGTGTTATTAGTGTTTTTAAATTCTAATTTGATTGAAAATGGAATTTTTTCACCTTGTGGAGAAATGAGCACCACTCCAGCACCAGATCCAACCGATGCACAACTACCATCAAACACCATTTCCCACAAGCCTGTAGTAGGATCCACTACATCTTCTGGTGTACCTTTCTTATCATTAGAAAAGAGAAAATAATTGCCAAAATCACATTCTTGATACAATATTTGAGATTTTGGGTCAACAGAGGGAAAAACTATATATTTGGACTTTGGTTCAGGTTGAAGAACAAATTTTTTCTTACCATTGGGAATTATTTCCTCAGACCAATCCATTTGAATTTCTCCTCCCAAATCCTTACAAAAATTCCTACTTAACAACATTCGATAACTTACAGGAATATCAGCAACCAAAATAGTCAACTTCACTCTTTTGTTAGGATGTACTACCAGAGCAACTTGCGAATCTTTGATTTGACCTACTAAAGGAATTTTCTTTGAGTCCATTGAATAGCATTTACCAAATGTTTTAGTGAGTGAAAGACCTAATCCTTTAGCAACTGCAGAAAGCATAATATTATCGGAGGCTCCGGAATCAATAATGCAATTATTCAGTTTATATCCATTGATAAATAACGACACATAAAATGGCTCGAGCCTTTGGTCAAATACTAATGGTGATTCAATTGGTTCATTAGCTAATGAATTTAGAATAGTACTAGACAACTCCGTAGATTTGGTATATTTTTCATCTTGTGAGGATTCAAGATTAATCAATGGTATTTGGGTGTAGTGCAACTAAGAAGTTTCCCACTATAAATATTTAATTAACTTTTCCAACTCTTTAGGATTCAACCTAAGATATTCAACAAGAGAAATCTGAATTTATTATGCCTTACAAAATTCAACAATATCAAAAGAAGTATCGGGGTCAGCACACTTCAACATCTGAACCTCTTGAACTCTTGAACCATTCTCTGAGTTCCAGTTCAAAGGTTCTTTACCTTTAGCTACGGTTTCAAGAAGGGTTGTGGTACTTATATTTTTGGATTGACGTTGACCTCTAGTGAGGATGGCACAAGAAGGGTCTCCAAGGGTCACCAATATATCACCTCCTCTGTCTGAATCTAATTCATACTCTAGGAAGTGTATTCTAGAGTCACCAGGTTGCCCATGGACTTCTTCTTTCGAACCAAGTTCACTTATGGCCTCTCTTGTATTTATCATTTGTGCATATCACACCATCTCTAGAAAAGAACTACCATCATGATCATTAGTGAGATGGAAAACACACACATTTCCCTTAAATGGTGGAGCTTCAATTGCTAGTCTTTGTTGAGCCAGAGGCAATTGTAAGCCTTTATTCCCAATTCCCATTGACTGATTTGTAATCCTCCTTGGTATGTCTTGATAAGGTTGTGGGTAAGACATACTATCCTTGGGTAACTTTCTTTTGAGTGTTATGACATCATTCATCAATCTTTGAATTACATGGTCTGAAGAGGTAGAGGGTTGTGCATTAGCCACTTGCACTTCCCTTTTCCATTTTCCCGTAGTAATTAAGTCATCTTCTAACTCAACAGCAAGTGTTTTAACATCATTCAGAGTTGCAACTCTTTTTCTGTGAATCAAAAAACTTATCTCTAGGGGCATAGAGTTTATAAAAAAATATTTCAAGTTATCATTTGAAGGTTTCTGATTTGCAGGAATTTTATGACAATTTTATCAAACTTGGCCACGAAATCTCTCATAGATTCAGGGATCTCTTTTTTTAATTGAGATAACTGGGCCAAAGGGGAATGCTCATCCTCTGCTACCTTGAACCTAGCCTCAAACCTAGTTTTCAAATCTTGCCAGTTTATTATTACATTATTTGGCAAATGATAAAACCAATCTGCAACTGCCTCAGTTAATGATTGTACAAACAACCCTACTACAACATCTTCATGTTGGACAACTATTACACCACATGCAACATTGAATGCATTTAACTGTTCATCGACTGTGACCTTCCCATCAGCACTGAATTTTGGCAAATGATCCCTCGCTCCTTTGGGTAAAGCATTCAAATATAGACCAAGATTTAATGGACCTACTACAGCTCCCCAAGGATTGTTGGCTGCCATCAGAAGAATGATATTAAGGGGTATTGGTTTGATTACGCTGGGTAAGGTAACACCATGCAAGGTTAGGGCTTGAAAAACTAAAGATATAGAGAATGAAGGGGAAGGAGAAGGAGGTCTACTTCTTGCTCGTCTCTTGGATGAAAAGGACAACTGAAAGTTAAGATTTTGCAATTCCTGAAAGACATGGTCAAATATTCCTTCACGCCTTTGAGACCTAGTGTATCTTCTTGGCTCCAGCTTGTTCACAATGCACAATTTTGATAGAACTGGATAGACTTTTAAAATTTCACAAGATAGTTCTATATATCCTGTAACCAAGCGACCAATCTTATTATTCGACTCCCCAACAGAGTTGCCCAAAATCCGTTGGTTAACAGATTTTCCTTCCTTAAATATTTTTAATGATGAGTCATGAATACCCTTGATGAAAAGAAAAAGAAACCAGTAGTTGGGTGAACTGAGTATTGGTTTACCCTCTACATAAAAGTGTAGCTCCCCGTATGATATCTAATGAATTTTTATGCAAATTAATCACAAAGAAACACACTTTTTATCAAAAAGCGAGAAAGGCCTTCACATCCATTTGTCAAAACAATATGAATGCTACAAAATAAGTTTTACATAAGTGAAATGTTCAAAGTTTAAGTCTGTGAGCTTTAAATTTGTGAATAATTATTTTGTAGCATTCATATTGTGTTGACAAATGGATGTGAAGGCCTTTCTCGCTTTATGGTAAAAAGTGTGTTTTTTGTAATTAATTTGCATAAAAATTCATTGGATATCATATGGGGATTTACACTCTTATGCAGAGGGTAAACCAATACTTGTTTCACCCAACTATTCGTTTCTTTTGCTTTTCATCAGGGGTATGCATGAGTCATCATTAAAAATATTTAAGGAAGGCAAATTTGTTAACCAACAAACTGCAAGTATATCAGTGTTACAACATACCCTATAAATATTTCTACACTGCTTCAAAGAATTATCTATCGGTTTTAGTTTTTCATCAATCTTCTTCTTCTCAGATTCAATCACCTGATCAAATGTAGCTCTCTTCACCTAAGTGAACCTCTCGAATGCTTGTCGGTTTAAAATTTGTTTTAAGGATTGAAAATCCTTTGAAATATTCTCAATAATTGTCTTAAGCTTGTCGGATGGGCTCGCTTCATTGTCAATCTTGCACTCTGGGACTAGTCTATGTAAAACAGTGATTGATTGATAAATAATCCCTTTATCTGTAGATCTCTCCTTCATTAGTTTTTGTGCTACCATCATCATGAGTTTAGTAGGACTCATCTCTGTTATGTTTTTCTTTTCAGCCCACGAGGTGTCAATTGACACCAATGATGGACCTACTACCGGTTCCCTATTGGATTCCCCTTTCTTCTCCTCTCATGATTTATCCTTTATAGCTTCCTCACTTTCACTGGTGGCTTCTCCACTTGGTGTAGTCTCTGTAACTATCGGTCCCTTAGTAGGAACTGTAACCTCAACTTGTACATTTGTATCTAGAGGAATATTATCCTCAAAATTAGTATCTCGTACATCATTAACTTTTTCACTCTTTGTATTAGTCAGTATCTCAACATTTGTCTATACATTTGTATCTACTAGGGGCTTGATTTCCACTATCTTAATGTTCTTCAAAATTGAGGGTTAATTACCCATAATCCCCTTTCCTTTCCCTTCAATTGGGGTGTCTACAGTGTCTGTCTTTGATTCTAGTGAAGTAAAGAATCCTTTGTTCTCTCCAGAGAACTTAACCCATTCTTTTTTAGTTTCTTTTATTATCTCATTTACCCTTCCTAGCATCGGACTGGTTATTCTATGTTAGCTATTAAATAGTTTTCTATCTCCTACCTCAAGTGTCCTTTCCATTTTCTCTAGAGCAATAGTAACACGAACAGATAATAACTCTTGAATTTTGATATACTTGTCTTCTTGCATATCTAACAATCTTCTAGCATCCAACAAATTATATAATTCTGTTGGTATTTGATTTTTAATTTCTATTAAGGTTTTCTTATAAATATCCAAGTATAATAAGACTTCTTCCTCTACCTCTCTTTGTTCATCATCCTCTAAATGATCATACTAAAACTATACATTCTTTAAAATGCCATCCTTAGATATTTCATCTACTAATTCTACACAAGTTTTAGGTGGAACATTACCAGATTGAATAGTTGTATCAGCAATTCCTCTTTGCAGTACCGGATGTAGCTAAAGTGGTTACTTTTGGTGCTTGCTTCTGTGCCGGTATTTTGAATGTAACCTTCCTAACTGGTTGCTTTTTAGCTTCTACCTTTTTTTCCTTTGTTTTCTTCCTTACAACCCTCTTGAATGCCAATGATGTGTCATCCTCAAATTCAGACTCTACTGTAACAAACTCAATGTGTACTTCTAGATTCTTCCTCTTCCTGCCTTTCTTTGGGATAGCATCAATTAATGCTTTAATGTCTTGTGAGACCTTCTCAACAAATTTTATTGCTTTTCCTTCCTACTTCTCTCTCTTCATCTGGTTGAACTCTATTTCAACCTCATGTGTTTTCTGTTCTGCAGTACCATAGGGCTTCTCTACCTCATCAATAGGTGCATCAATCAGCATTTTTGCATAAGCATCAAGAATTTGTGCATCCACCTCATAGCCTATTAACTCAATCCAAATCTTTCAGGGCTTAACCGCTTCCATAAGTGTTTCATCCTTCTTCACCATGAAATATATGTCAGTTGAATATTTTTCTACAATATGCTTAGGAACCCTTACCCTAGACTTCATAGATTTCTGGAATGCTTTGAAATATCCCCATACCTTATCATCTCTCTGACTTCCTAAAGAAACAATTGACTATTTCAATTGTCTCCCTACCAGGATGTCAAATGCTCATTTCCTTTTTCCAAAACCAGGTGTATCATTCATGAAAAATAACATTAAGAAGACTATTAAGTTGTCATACCAGAAGGTTCCCTTCTTTTCTCCCTTAATCTTTCCTAGGTTTATTAATAACTCATCTAGCATCCAACTACATAGATCCAATTTCACATTTTCTCTCATCATTTTGTATGTAGCGAGAATGCAAGAACTGGAAACAGAATTTAGTCAGTTTGACTGAGTTACCTTATACCCAATGATCATGATACCAAATCTGATGTATGTGTTCGTGATAGTGCATATTCTCATAGATCTCCTCTCAGATGTCACACCGGTGATTTTGTTCATGAAATCATTCGAAACCTTCTTATCTGGATGTTGCCCAATCAATGGTAAACCAGTGATTACCCTGATGACTTCCTTGGTGATCTTGTAAGGTCTATCTAACCAAATAAACTCCCCATGTAATATGCTCAAAACATACCTAATTATCTCATATTCAAATTCTGGAATATCCAGAATGTCGGTAAACCCTAAGTCTTAAATGTGTTTGTATGTCAATTTGATCTTTCCAGATTCTCCCATCAGCTCACTCATGTACATACCCTTTATTTCAGATGTTCCCAAGTCCTCAATATGATAGTATATATATGCCCTAACATCTTCAACATAGACAACTCCCTCTGGAACACGGGAAAATGCTCCAACCGAATCTTCCAGGGTAGCCACATGTGGATACTGCTTGAAAATTGACCAAGGGCGGTCCTTGACCTCTACTATAGTCGAGTTTGTAACAAAGATAGGAATAGATGATGATCTCACTTCCATGCTTAAAGATAAATACCTGTCGATCGCTTTCAGTGAAAACCCTTAACAAATTATTCTAGACGTCAGTGAAATCGCTCAAGAAGAAATCTGATTGCTCTGAAGTGCCTTGATCGCTCTTAGTTGCTCTTAAACACTCTAAAATCTCTTTGAATGCAAGGTGATCAATAATGAAGTGAATTCAACCTTTTAACTTTCGAGAAAAACCCCAATCTTCCATTGACATAAATGATTGCCAGTGAAAGATACTGGATCTCGAATAGAACATATCCATGCCGGATAAGCATCTCCAATGTCTGGAACATCTTCTAGAACCTTTTCCCGAGGCATATGAAGCATCTTCATGAATTTTTCCTACCCCTAAGGTATCTGCCTCAGTTATCGAATGAGCTGCCTATCAGTGCACGAGCAACCTCCTCTATCGGATAAGTAATCGGTGCATTTCCATCTGATGATTGTTCTCCATTCTTCCTAACCCATCTCTGAGTATGATCTTGTTGGATTTTAATAACCTTCTCTTTACCTTTCTCATTTTTATCCTCCATTACCAATCGGTGGATTTCTTCTTCTACATAATTTAGCAATATGTCCAACCTCATTACATGCACAACATGTAACATTGTTCCTTTGAATTGCTTTGCTAAAACCTGTTAAATTGCTTAACCTGCACTGGTTAGACATATGTCCAAACTTTCCACATGCATAGCATTTAACATTCATTCTACAATATTTTGTCTTATGACCATACTTATTGCATTTAGAACATTTACCGGGAGCAGAATCAGGGTTCTGATTTGCTCTGTTTCTACATTGTCTAGCCATGTGACCAAATTTATTGCAAACAAAATATCTACCATTAAATTTATAAGCATTAAATTGTCTTACCGATGCCTTATGGTTTTGATCTTCATTAGCAGTACCGGAACTCAGTCCTTTCTCAAATCCATGTCCACTGGAATCTCCAATCTGCCTTTATCTCTTTAACAACTCATCTAGCTGTGCTGAGCTAATCTTGAATTTTTCTTTATACTCACTTGCAGTAGTTAAATCTTCTCTTAGAATTATCATTTGTCTCTCAAGATCTTGTTTATTACTTTGGGATTGTACTAAATCAGTTTTCAACATATCATTCTCATGAACCAACCTACCACATTCTTCAAATTTGTTCTTCGGGGATACAACAAGATTTTCTTCCTTTTTCTTTTGGTCCTCAATCTCCTTAGACATTCTCATAGTTATAACTTACATTTCATTTTTCATAACCATGTTCTCCTGACTCAATTTCAGACATTGTTCCTTAAGTGCATCTTTCTCTTCATCATCCTGTCTTTGCAAAAGTTCCTTCCTCCTAGCCTGAACAGATGATAGCCTCTCTTGTAGGACAAGAATGAATTCCTTAGCAGACTTCAATTCATCTTGTAGCTTTAATTTCTTCAACCTTTTAGGATCATAATATTCAAGTGCCATCTCAAGTTGTTTCTCCAAACCCATATCCATGGATTTTGGATTCAGGATCTTTCTTAAGCTGTTAAACTTCCTCTGAGGCACAAGGCTCTGATACCAATTGTTGGAATCCAATAACACTGAAATGGGGGGGTGAATCAGTTTTATACCAGAATGATCAATTTAAGCCTTATTAAAACATGCATACACCAACCGGTATACCGGTACATACATAATTGAAAGAAGTAAAGCAACCAATAAGCCAATCACATAAATGAGAATCATAACACGTAGAAATTTACGTGGAAAATGACAAAGAGGAAAAACCAGGGTGGGATTTCTGGCCCACAATATCAATCCACTAGCCATATGAAGAGATATTACAAAATATAAGGGGCTTGCACTTGCAGAAAGGCTTATAGCCTAGAGCACACTGCTCAATCACAAAAGGAGCCTCACTGACTACATATAAATCCAGACTTCAATCCAAAGAAGTGTTGAAATGCTAAGATAGCATCTTCTATGCCAGAATATAGTTCTGGTTTAATCTCTATTTGTTCCAGTCTAAAACCCTAAACCCTTTACCAGAATAACCCTTACACAAATATCCTCACATACATAATCTCTCTGATATATTTCGCATTATATAACATTCACATATCCATCATCATATATGTTTCTTATATATTTCAAAATGATCTAATCCAATTGACCTATATATCTTATACAGCTTATCATGCCTTATGTTCGATTACAAAGATAATTACAATATCAAATTACATGTCGGCTAGATATCTTGAATGCATAACTATTAAAAACAATTGCCAATGTCGGATCCAAGAGATGTCGGCCTCCAATACTGATAACCATGTCGGCCTGCATTGTCGTTAACCAGAGAAATCCTTAGGTCCTGTCGGTGCTGGTGTAGTGTTTGTGAAGTGCATGTCGGTACACAACTGAACCAAAATATGAAGCCAGAATAAGATATCATGTTGCCATCAATGACAACATAGTGAAACCAACCAATTGAGTGTCAATTGCCAACACTTTCTATGGACGAATTCCTTAGACTTCAAAACTTTAAAGATTACCTTCAAAAACAACAAATCAAGAGAGCCCGCAAGAATGCTTCTTCTTCAATGCATCCTTTTTGTTCATTTCATCAAACCCATGACCATAATGCTGATGATTTCCCTGATTTTCAAAAATCTATTCAAGATGGCATAGAAAGTGGCAAAATTTGAATTGTGGATAATGAAACTCCTTCTTCTAACAAACCTTCTTCTTCATGGGAAGATGATATTTACCATCCTGACAGATTAGCTGCAAGAATCTATTGGAGATTGAAATATGACAAGAACATTTCATTTCCTTCTCAAAATAAAAACAAAAATCTTAAGCAAGTGAAAGGTATTGAATATTGCATTTTTCATTATTTATATTCCCATTCTCTTGGAAAATGATATGCATTTAATAAATTTGTTCAATTGCAATATGATCTTGCACACATTTGTCTCACAAAGGATCTAGCTATATTTCTTGGTAAAAACAGTGTGCCTTAGCACTTCTTTTCACTTCATGTTGCTCTTCACCCTATGGCATAATTAGCCCATTTAACGGGAGCTATTTATCATTAGTGGTGGTATTGTTTTACTTTGACATACTTTGGGGCAGCAACATGAAGTCCAAATTTTCTTCTTTTTTTCTATACATTTATCTCTATCTTTGTGCATAATTCATTATTACATCTCTTTTCTTGCATAGGGTTATTCTTATATGAGCATGTAATTGTTATTTGGTTTTCCTCTTTGCTTGGAGAGGGGTATCTTTAAATGAGTACTGCACTTCTTCTCTTTCCTTCATTCTCTTGGAAATATTACCTCTTATGTGGTTTCAATTATTCACAAGTATGATATGCCCCTTAGAAGGGAATGATCTCTTGAGAAGTATGTATCCCTTCCTTGAAAATATTTGTTCCAATAGGGCAGCATGTCACATGAGACTAATCACCATCAGAACATGTGTAATGTTTCTCCTTTTTCTCCTCACTTGGAGGGCATGGATTTTCACTCCTTTCCCTTTCTTTCTTTCTCATTTGTCATTATTTCCTTTAGGGGCTGCATTTTTCATATATGATTATCATTTCTTAAAATGGTATTCTTTTATGATTAATCTCCTTGGGGAATATATGATGTTTTTTCCCTTTCGAAGATTACCACTTCTTGAGATGTGTATTTCACATTTACTAATGTCTTTTCTTGTATGTGTTCATGTAAGTTCATTCAACATTTGCTTATGTTTAAATCTCTCTCTAGTAGATTGTGTAAGCTCTTCTCATTGTCCCTTAGCTTGGGGGGAAATGATCCTTCTCTTTCTCTTTCTCTAGGGATCCACTTTTTCCTATTAAGTGGATGGTGTGAATTCTATTACTTGATATCATTCCTTGTGTGAAATTGTTGGTTGTTGGCTCAAGGATTCTCTCTTATACAAGAGGTGTAAATCCTTGATTACAACCTCTCTCACACTTGGTAATGTACATCTATGATAAATTCACCCATCCCTCTGGGGGCTAAAAGTGATTCATCCCTCATCAAGAATCCTTTTCACCTAGAAATAGGAGGAAGGATTGCATTCTTGTTCTTTCCTTTTCTTGTTCTAGAAGATGTTATATTTGTCTAAGATAATACCTCTTGGGGGTAGATGTCTTTTTGAACAAATATATCTTCTCCTTCAAGGATCACCTTTACACTTACATCAAGATATCTCTTTTCAACTATCTTATCCTTGCTTGAAGAGTATTCCCTTTGATGCTTGGATTTATGACATTGTTGCATAGCAAATATCTTCTTTGTGATGAAGGTCGGTATCCTTGTTCTTCTTTCCTTAAGATATCAAAATTAACCTATGTTGACATCTTATGGCGGGGGCACCTACACTGCTCCTTTGTACTATACTTCTCTCATGCATTGAACAATGGGACATTCTTCGAACCAGAGGGAAACCTCTTAGAGAAAGATGTCATCACTTTTCTTATACAATGAAACATTCTTCGAACCAGAGGGAAACCTCTTAGAGAAAGATGTCATCACTTTTTGTAGAGTGGTTCATTCTCAGAACCAGAGCACGGTCTCTTAGAGAGAGATGTCTTCACTTCTTATTTTCTTGTACAGTGAGACATTTTTGGAACTAGAGGGAAACCTTTTAGAGAAACATCTCATCACTTTTCTCTTGTGCAGTGGGTCATTCTCAAAAACAGAGCACGATCTCTTCGAGTGAGATGATGCCACTTTTCTTTTATGCGGGGTGATTATTCTTGGAACTAGAGCATGATCTCTTAGAGAGAGATATCACACCTTTCTTGACACTTGTACTATACATTCTATACAGGTTGTAGCATACTCGGGCATAGACTCCTATGAGGTGCTTCGAACCTCACTTGCACACATGCGCATGAGGTTGAGTGGAACTAACGGTGTTCTCACTCTCTCTCTTTACATGGATCACCTAGGAAAGCTCTAGGGGCAACATTTTAATGTCCTTTTCTCCATGGATGACCTAGTTTTAGGGGTGAGACATCCATGGTTTCTTTCTTCTTCGCCTTTCTTCTCATGGATCACCAAAGTGTGTATTCATGTTCTCTCTCTTCTTCCTCTCATGAACTCATAGTTTTACTATTGATAGTTCTTGGATGATGTCAACTTTTCTCTTTTATGTGGTCGCTCGTATTTATGTGATGGCATTGGTCTTTGTGTCATGATTAGTTGTTGAGACATCTAAGCTCAAGATCTCTTCAGCTAGTTAGTTTGTCAACTTGTGTCTTGTTCTTGTTGTGTGTCTTTTTGTGCTTTGTCTTTGTTTTGTGTGCTCTTGCATATGTTGGCATGAGTTGAGACCCTAAGATTGGGGGCTTTTTTCTCCTCAATATTAGTGATGACTTATACTCCTTGTGGTTTTTCTCTACATCTCTTATCTTCATCTCTCTCTTTCTCCTACTTTATTGACAGTAGCGGCGTAATCCATACTCCCGCTAAAGTGGGGGCTAAATTTAGTGTCATAAAATTACAACCCCTGCAATTTTAACCACATTTGGGGTCCTCACCTTGGCGACGGTATCTCCTTCCTTAACCAAGACCCATTTCTGCATTTTCACCCCTTCACTCTTTCTCCTTCATAACTTGTATCTGCTCTAGACCCTATCTGGGCCCCAAAATAGGGCAAGACGGTGGTGTGGCACCCCTGTCCCCCTAGGATAGGAGAATGGTGCCCTTTTCCCCACCTCTTAGGGTGGCCCTATGTTAGGTCTTCCCGATCTCCTATGTACAATTTGTCTTCAGAGTTTTCAATTCCTCTTTGTCGGCCTTCAGTGGATGAAAATTAATCCTTGAGGCATGTATAAAAAGGTATTCAATACCCTCATTCATGGATGGATGGATAAAGGAAATAAAAAGAGCATAAGGAGAAGATACAAGATTTCAAGGTCTTCATCAAGCATTCAAGCATTCAAGCATTCAAGTCTTCTCCATTCATCCATTGGAGAAACATTACAACATACACTTGCAAGAGTGTGTGTGTGTTAGGGTTTTGTCATGTTACATGCCATTTCACAAAAAAATTGTGGTTACATTCAAGAAGCAAATCAATCATCATCAACAAGTTATAGATCTACAAGGTATACATCTCCATTGTTTACATTCAAGCATTTGCAATTACTTTCTTTCTAGGTTGATTCCTCAACTGGGGTTTGACTGAGGCAAACCCCTATCCACAACCCTCCTTTCTTCTCTTTTTGATGTGTAGGTTGCAGGTGTGCAGCTATAATTACAGGTTTGGGCTTCATTTGCAGAAACGGAAGAACCCTTTTCGTTTCATGGATTTTGTTGCGGACCGTGTACATTATCACCATGGTCCCAAAGACTTTTCTCCAAATTTGCAGGGCAGATCCGCATCAGTCTAATTAGCTCAGATCCAAAGTTACAACACGATCCCAAACTGGTAGCTCCTCATTTCACTCATTTCCTCTCTCTTTTTCATGTAGTCAACAAGCAACTTTCTCATTTACAAAAGAGGGTAAGTCACACTTCAACCACTTGCAATCCACTCAAAATTCACATCCTTGTTTCCCTTGGATTTGGATCTAGTAGATTCAAGCCCCTCTTTTGAATGTAAATTTCTTCCCAAGTGAAAATCATCCTAGTGGCTTCCTTTCTCTCTCCTAGGTGGGGAGTCACTAGGATCCAATTTTCCACTTTACAACTCATAATATGCCTAATGATTTGTATGAAGAAATATTTAGGATATATGATGAGATCATGGGAAGATCTGGTGGAAAGAGAACTAGTAAAGTTGAAAGTTTATCAAAAGGCAAAAGAGCTAGGAAATCTTCTACAAAGGCTTCTTCCTATGTATTTAAGGTGTTGAAATCTAAACATGTGAGTCTGAAAAGAAAGCTATGTATAGAAACTATAATTGTGGAGAGTGATGAAGGAGAACAAAAAAAGATCAATGTGCGAAAGGATGTTGCAACAAAAGAGAAGGTGGTTGCTTCCCTTGTTCTTTCAAAGGAAAGATATTTTGATGTTAACAGAGTGCTTGAGTTGATTGGGTGATTGAATGGTCTAAATAATGTTGGTGAGTTATATCTTATTGTTTCAACATATGATGAAGACATCATTGAATAGGCTTGTGTGACATATTTGCTCTGAAACAATCTTGTTCCTACTAATGTGTCTAATGTTATTCTAGAAGTGATAGTAGAATTATCGAATGAGTGTATGGCTACAATTGGATAAGATTATAGTGATTTGAGTGAACCTTGTAGAGAGACAAATTTGATAGCGAAGATGATAGAGAGGTGCCTAAGGTCACATCATATTCTTAAACTTAATTGGATTGGTTTCCATAAGATGGTGGATAATGATGCTCGGTTGTATCGATATTGCGTAAGGTGGCTTGTTGCTACAAAGAAATTAAAAGATGAGATAAACTCTATTGAGTCTCAGCTTACTGAGTTAGCTCAATCCTTTGATATCTACAAGGATGTTAATGGTGCTATGAGATTTAAGGTTCGGAATCTCCATTCTTATTTGTCCCTACAACAAAATAAAAGAGATGAATATGTGGACTTAAGGATCCTATAGAATTTTGGTTGTCTACATTCATCGGGTTATTGGTAGATACAAAAAAGGTAGAGAAAAGTATGGTTAATACTAATATCTTTGATATTTCTATAAATGTGTGCATTGATTGTGAGTGTTAGAATAGAATTTTGTCTATCACTATTCATTCATAGAACTCTTCTTTTGTGAGCCTAAAGAAACTGTACAAGGATATTTACCCTGGTGATGTTTGATTGGTATTTATGTTCCTTTTAGCCTGGAGATTTCCATTAGGGGGGGTTACAATTTTGATTATTCTATTTTTAGAAAGTAGAGTTACCCTTTGTCTTTGATGTCAAAGGGGGAGATATTTTGTTGATAGAAGAAGAAGTTTTGAGAAGAAAGTTGTTTTTTTGCCATCAATGACAAAGGTGGAGATTCGTACACATATGTGTGTCTTTGTTGTCACCAATGTTAAACTTATGTGATCCAGATGTTGGTTTTGTTGATTCGAACATATATTATGATTAATTATGATATTAGTATGGATGTATTGTTATGTTAGTGTTATGAGTTGAAAATGATTTATAGCAGGAGTGTATGGTTCAATATGTTTATCCTAGTTTGTGTTCTTGGTGATGCATCAGGTTGCTAGTCTAGATGCCTATTTGATTGATGTGATGATACAAAGATACATGCATATTGATGTTTTGTTGTGTAGATGTTATAAGATGATGATATTAGGTGTTTTCAGAAGATTAATGTTCTTTGTTTAATTCGAAAGAGATGTTGTTATCATTGTTGACTTTTTTGGTGAATAGTATCTTAGTCTACAGTATGTGTTCACACAAGATATGTTTTAGATGGTTATATTGACTATTTCATAATGGTTTTGGCAATTTGATTACATCTTTCCAATTTTTTGGATGATTGACTCGTAAGCAACATTGTTGTCTATCAGTTTTGGTCTTGATTTTAGGAGTGTGTGGAGGAATGCACGACTTTCCTCATCTTGATAATGCTTTGAGGGTATTGTAGATAAATTGTTCTTAATCCTAAGGTGTTGTGCTTCTTTTATGGTGGACCACTTATTATATTCTTAGGTCCAAATTAAGATACTTTGGATTAAGCAGATTAGTTTGTACAGGCTTATGTGTTTTGGTCTAAGCAGTTGCATGTAAATTCTTTTGGTGATATTTGGAAGGTGTGCCAACTTGGTGTGAACCCTCACATATCTTCTTTACCTTCCAAATGATATATTTTTGGGTTGACATTATTTACATGTTATATTTTCTTTTGGTCGACCTAGTAGGGATTACAAGTGATCCGATTGGTATATAATGGGTAGATCAGTTGTGTTTGATATATATGTCATGGTGTGGATATAGAGAGAGATGTATGTTGCGAGTTTGAAGCTAAGTAGTGGTCCAAAAGTATTGCAGAGTAAACAAATGAGTATTAAGCTATTAACTGTTATCCTCATTCTGATAGATGTATTTTTTATACAATTCAATAATCTATTATTCTAATTGTATATGGACAGTTGTTTTGTATCTTTCCCTAAAGAAGTGATCTTCATTTTTGCAAGTCTTTATCTTGTATCTTGCCAAAGGTTGTGTACCTCAATCTGCAAGTCCAGAGAAATGATCTCTCTAACTAGTGGCCTTAAACATTATAAATACTTAATATATATTGTGAGTTATTTTCACCATGGTTTTTCCCACTTTGGGTTTTCCACGTAAAAATATTGGTGTTCTTGTGTGGATGTATATGCTAGTTTAGTTGTTTACTTTCATGCATATGTGTTTGGATGGATGTTATTGTTCAAGTAATTTAATGTGATCAAGTTTTTATATGTGTTGATGCACCCCCTCCCCTCTCAACTTCCAGTAGTGTTCAGCACTATCTTCCCTACATGATCCACATTTGTCTCCCTGAAGTGTCACAATAATGATGAGGTCAAGGGACTATGCAGTTTAGATGGAATAGATGATGACTTTAAATATAACAACATATCCATAAAACCTGACTATCCCATCATCTATAGCCTCTCCAAGTCAACTAAATCCAAGCCCTCAAATGTATGATGCTCAACACTCGTTGAAGGATCAGTAACCTTGTTGGTAATTGACACTTAATTGGTTGGTTTCACTATGTTGTCATTGATGGCAACATGGTATCTTGTTCCGGTTTCATGTTTTGGTTCAGTTGTGTATCGGTAGGCACTTCACAGACACTACACTAGCACTGACACCGACAGGATAGAAGTATTTATTTGGTTACCGACAATGGAGGCCAACATGGTTTAGAATAAGCTTATCAATATTGGAGGCCAACATCTCTTCGATCTAATATCATCAATTATTTTTTATATTAATGTATTTATTTTATATAGTGGACATGTATATTGATATTGTAATTATCTTTGTAAGCCAACATAAGGCATGAGAAGTTGTATAGGGTATATAGGTCAAATGGATTAAATCATTTTGGTATTGTAATGGTAATGGATATGTGGATGTGATATGATGTGAAATATATCAGAGAGATCATGTATGTGAGGATAATCATGTAAGGGTTATTCCGGTAAAGGGTTTAGGGTTTTAGACTTAAATAGACAGAGCTTAATTGGAACTGCATTCTAGCATAAAATATGTTATCTTTTGTAGTTCAACACTTCTCCAGATTGTAGTCTGGATTTATATGTAGTCAGTGAGGCTCCTTTTATGATTGAGCAATGTGCTCTAGGTTGTAAACCTTCTTACAAATGCAGCCCCCTATATTTTGTAATATTTCTTCATATGGCCAATGGATTGATATTGTGGGTCACAAATCCCACCGTGGTTTTTCCTCTTTGAGGTTTTCTGTGTATAATTTTGTGTGTTATGGTTCTCATTTTTGTGATTGGCTTATTGATTGCTTTACTTCTTTCAATTCTATATGTACCAGTATACCGGTTGGTGTATGCATGTTTTAATAAGGCTAAAATTGATAGTTCTGGTATAACACTAATTCACCCCCCCCCCCCCTCAATGTTATTGGATTCCAACAATTCGTGTCAAAGCCTTGTGTCTCAAAGGAAGTTTAATAGCTTGCGAAAGATCCTGAATCTAGGATCCATGGATATGGGTTTGGAAAAGCAACTTGAGATGGCACTTGAAGATTATGATGTTGAAAGATTGAAGATCTTAAAGCTACAAGATGGATTTAATTATACTAAGGAATTCATTCTTGTCCTACAGGAGAGGCTATCATCTGTTCAAGCTAGGAGGAAGGAACTTTTGCAAAATCAAGATGATGAAGAGAAAGATGCACTTAAGGAACAGTGTCAAAAATTGAGTCAAGAGAATATGGTTATGAGACTTGAAATGCAAGCTATAACTATGGGAATGTCTAAAGAGATTGAGGACTGGAAGAAAAAAGAAGAAAATCTTGTTGTATCCCTAAAGAACAAATTTGAAGAATGTGGTAGGTTGGTTCATGAGAATGATACGTTGAGAACTGATATAGTACAATCCTAGAGTAATGAACAAGAGCTTGAGAGACAAATGATAATTCTAAGAGAAGATCTAACTACTCCAAGTGAGTACAAAGAAAAATTCAAGATTAGTTCTACACAACTAGATGAGTTATTAAAGAGACAAAGGTAGATTGGAGATTCCGGTGGACTTGGATTTGAGCAAGGACAGAGTTTTGATACTACTAATGAAGATCTTAACCATAAGGTATCGATAAGGCAACTTAATGATTATAAATTTAATGGTAGAAGTTTTATTTACAATAAATTTGGTCACATCGCTAGGCAATGTAGAAATAGAGCAAATCAGAACCCTCATTCTACTTCCAATCAATGTTCTAAATGTAAAAAGTATGGTCATAAGATAGAAGATTGCAGAATGAATGTTAAATGCTATGCATGTGGAAAATTTGGATATATGGCTAATCAGTGCAGGTCAAGAAATTATACCGGCTTTACCAAAGAAATTCAAAACAACAATGTTACATGTTATGCATGTAATGAGATTGGAGATATTGCTAAATTTTGTAGAAGCAGAAATCCATAGGTTGGTAATGGAGGATCAAATGAGAAAGGGAAAGAAAAGGTTAGTAAAATCTAACAAGATCATACCCAGAGTGTTAGACAGTTCAAACAACTAGAAGACAACTAAGAGGGGGGGGTGAGTTAGTTGTCACAGATTATAGGAACATTTATCAATTAAAACTTTAATACCGAAACTCAAAACAATAATACCAGAATAGCAGTTAATCCAATTAATCATAAGCAATAATCACAGAATCAAAGTCATCCTCACAACACCAAGATTTGTACGTGGAAAACCTGGTAAAGGAAAAAACCACGGTGGGAAGCCTACCAACAGTCATACAATACTTTTGTAGTAATTATGTGAATTACAATGAAGGGGCATGCAATTGCAGGAAGGCCAACAACCTAGAGCACACTGCTCATCACAAAAGGAGTCTCACTGACTACATACAAATCTAGACAACAATCCAGAAAAGTGTTGAACTGCAAAAGATAGCTTTTCCTATGCCAGAGTATAGTTCTGGTTAAGTTCAATACTGGAGGACTAAATCCTCTTACAAACCCAATTCGATCTCCAATGATCAACCAACTCCTCTTCCTAAATGATATTATATTATTTGCACATTACATTCCTTGACCAAGACCTCTTACATTAACCATGTTGATCTACAATGAGATCTTACATCTATTTGTACAAACCCTCAACCATAAACAATCAGGTCAGCCACCAGACAATAAACTAATTACATAATTACAAACCATGTCAGCCTTAGATAAAACAAGTAATATCAACACATAAGACATCCCGTAAAGACATCAATAGATCCTATCCACACATTACATTAATATCGATCCATAACCTAGATCAATCGGGACCAAGTATAGGACCACACGCTTCAACAATGATCTCCAAATGCCAAGTCTCAAACATGATCACCAACAGCATCCTGAAACTCCATCATAAATTGCACCAACACCACTTATGCAATTCATCAAAGATCTCCACCAAAAGCTCTTTTGGTGAAACCCTCGCCATAACCAGAAATCAATCTTCTAAGCAAGCAGAAGAGCATCCAATCTCTAGACCGAAACCAACTGACCAAATATGAGTATCAGTATCATGATCAAGCCAATTACATCACCAAATTGTACTAGAGCCTACCAGATCATACCGGATCCAAGTTAACCAAAAACCACTCATCTTACTGGGACCAGAAAGGTGTCGGTAAAGCATCCAAATAGCTAGTGTTGACATCAATGATAAAACATCAATGCAACACATAATCAATTCCACCAAATGGACAACAATCCCCCCCTTTGTCATTGATGGTAACACTAGATGTGAAAAATATCTAAGTACCAAGAAATGCCAAACAAGTCTACCCCTGTGGAAGACAACCAACAATCACCTGCATATAGATTTGAGTATCTTTATCTCTCCCCCTATGAATAATATTTCTCCCCCTTTGATATTTACTTTTTCACATCACTATCTCTCCCCCTTTGACATTAATGCCAGAAATTTGACAAAAATATCAAAGCCTCTGAATCTCAAAGCTGACTACTCCCCCTTAGCAGTAGCATCCCACATCAGTGCCGGAATGAATAGTATCTCAAATGATGTATGTCGGACTGATGCCAAACTGCATCAATCAAGTCTCTACCGGAGGGGCAAAAACCCCCAATCTGTCTCTCAGGTACTCAAATGATTCTTTGGATAATGGTTTACTGAGAATATCTGCAATCTTCTCTTTAGTGTTCACATAAACTAGTCTAACTTAATTTTCTTCCACCTTCTCCTTCAAAAAGTTATACTTGATAGATATGTGCTTTGTCTTAGAATGAAATGCCGAATTCTTTGATATATCAATAGCAGCAGAGTTATCACAGTGAATAACTACCTATGCATCACAATTCACCTTCATATCCTTCAACATTTGCTTCATCCATAAAACTTGTGTATAGTTAGTAGCAGCAACAACATATTCAGCTTCAGCAGTAGATAGAGAAGTAAATGACTATTTCTTGTTGATACATGAAACCAACTTCTTTCCAAGAAAGAAATCTCCACGAGAAGTACTTTTCCGATCATCAACATCTTCAGCCCAATCAGCATCTGTATATGCACATAAAGTGAAGTTATAAACCTTAGGGTACCACAAGCTATATTCTAATGTACCTTGCAAGTATCTAAAAATCTTGTTCACCACCATCTCATGATTTTCTCAAGGATCACTCTGAAATCTTGAAATAATGCAAACAACATTCATAATGTCAAGCCTAGTTTGAGTCAAATAAAGAAGACCTCCAATCATAGATTTGTATCTTGCAGGATTTACTGGTGTAGAAACATCTTTTCTTGTCAATTTATCACTTGTAACCATAGGAGTACTTACCGGTTTAGAATCTCCCATACCAAATTTCTTCAATAATTCCTTATCATATTTAGTTTGATAGATAAAAATATCTTTGTCAATCTAAGTAATCTATAAACCTAAGAAAAATTTCATCCCACCAATCATAGACATCTCAAATTCTTTCTCCATGTTCTTAGAAAATTCTATGCACAATTTATCTTCACCTCCAAAAATAATATCATCATCGGTGAGTTTATAATATAAATTACTATCAACATTACCCTTAGTAAAACCAAGCTTCAAAAGATATTTATCCAACCTTGCATACCAAGGTCTAGGTGCTTGTTGCAATCCGTATAAAGCTTTCCTTAACCTGCAAACCATATATGTATCATCTCTTAGTGAAAAAACATCAGGTTGCTCAATATAAACTTCCTCATCAAGATCCCCATTCAAAAATGCACATTTAACATCCATCTGATAAACCTTGTAGTTTTTATAAGAATCATAGGCAAGAAATAATCTTACAGCTTCAATCCTAGCTACCGGTGCAAAAGTCTCTCCATAATCAATTCTTTCCTTCTGAGAATATCCTTTACAAGCCATTCTAGCCTTATTCCTTATAACTTGACCATCCTCATTCAATTTATTCCTAAAAACCCATTTAGTTCCAATAACATTTTTATTTTTAGGCCAGGGAACCAAAGTCCATGTGTTATTTTTCTCAATTTGATATAATTCTTCTTCCATAGCTTTTAACCAATGTTCATCTTTACATGCCTCAATTATTGATGCTGGTTCAACTTGTGAAATTAAACATACCTCATTATTTTCCAATCTTCTTCTTCTCATCACTCTTTGTTCCTCTTCCATGTTCTTCAGTTACTATAGAATTCTCTAATATTGCCAGAGTAACTGGTTCAACTCTCTATTTCGGTAAAGGTGCTACCGGTTCAGATATAATCATTTCCACTATCAGTTCCTTTTGATAAACTCTAATTTGACTTTTGTTCATCTCATCTACTTTGACATTAGCACTCTCCACAATTCTATGCAATCTCTTATTATAACATCTATATGTTTTGCTTTCATTAGATAAACCAAGAAATATGCCTTCATCACATCTAGGATCAAATTTCCCAATAGTATCATCTCTCCTGATATAACATTTACTACCAAAAATTCTGAAATACTTAACTGTAGGTGTATTGCCAAAACATAATTCATAAGGTGTCTTATCGGTTTCTCCTTTGATATGTACTCTGTTGAATGTATAAACCATTGTACTCACTGCTTCTCTCTAGTAGATATGAGGTAGATTAGCTTCCATCATCATTGTTCTAGCAACATCCAAGATAGTTTTGTTTTTCCTTTCCACAACTCCATTCTGCTGAGGTGTCTAGGGAGCAGAAAATTATCTTCTTATACCATGCTTGTCACAAAAGTTATTAAACTCACCGGATGTGAATTCTCCACCATGATCTGATCTCAAACATTTAATCTTCAATCCTGTCTTAGTTTCCACTTTAGCCTTAACAATTTTAAACTTTTCAAATGCTTCAAATTTTTCTCTCAAAAAAGTAACTCACGTCATTCTAGAATAATCATCAATAATTAGCATGAAATATCTATCGCCATGAAAACTTTTAACTCTAGCAGGGCCACACAAATCAGTATGAATAAGATCAATAACATCATTTGATTTATCTTTTATACTTCTAAAAGAGGTTATGACCTATTTACCCATTTGACATTCTTTACATACCAGATTATAGGGCTTCATAATCTTAGATATATCTCTAACAACCTTAGTTGAACTGATCTTCACAATGCAATCAAAATTCACATGACACGGCCTTTTATGCCATAGCCAACTCTTATCAATCTATGAAATCAAACATGTCTTCTCACAGCAATTCAAATGAAATATATTACCTTTTGTTTGTGTACCGGTTGCAATCTCCAAGCCAGAGTTGTTAATGATTTTGCATTTTCCATCCTTGAACTGTAATTGAAATCCCTTATCCACCAATTGTCCTGCACTCAAAATATTATTCTTCAAACCTTCAACATAATAAACATTTTCAATATTGTTCTTAACATCCAATGATATAGTTCCTTCCCCTTTAATCATACATTCCTTGTCATCTCCAAATCTAACATAAAATTCTTGCAAAGACAGAAACTTCCTTTTATCTCCAGTCATATGATGTGAAAAACCACTGTAAATTACCCATTCATCCTTGTCCTCAATTTTAGCAACAAGTGCCTTCTCTTCAAGTACATTCTCTTTCATTGTTGAATCATCTTCCTTGATAGCCAATAATACCCATTCCTTCCCATTGCCGGATCCACTAGCAAAGTCTTTTGTCGGTTCATCATCTGAATCAGTAATGCCTTCCTCATCCGCTATGTAGCATGATTTGTCTCTGTTTTTTTTGAATCTATATTTGTTTTGATATCTAGAATTAGGCTTAAATGATCTTTTAACTCTTTCTTAAAATCTTGAATTCCTTTCAAGACATCTAGATGCAAAATGACCAATCTTATTGCATGCAAAACATTTAAAAGGTGATTTTCCTTCATACTTACTTCCTACCGGTCCTTTCGGTACTTTTCAAGAAAATAGTGCTTCAAGTTTCTCAAACTCATCATCTTCTCTCTTCATATCTTCTAATTCATTTGCATATAAATATTTCCAGTCTTTCTTACCGGTTGCAGATGTAGATGCATGAAAAGAAGGTTCAGACTTCACAGCTCCAGAAGGTCCAAATTCCTCAAGCTCAAAAGCAGATAGTTTCCCAACCAAAGTATCTCTATTGACAGATGTATTAGGCATTGTTCTCAACTCATTAATAGCAGTAGCCTTCATTTTGTAAGATGGTGGTAGGGCTCTCAGGACTTTAGAAACAATTTCATCTTCGCTCAGAGTTCCACCACAACATTGAATTCCCATAACAATCGCATTTACGCTTTCCATGAATGTATTAATCCTTTCATCTTCTTCCATCTTTAGGTTTTCATATCTCACCCGATAACTATCAAGTTTAACAATCTTCATTGTAGGGTCACCTTCATTAAGATTCTCCAACTTATCCCATATAGTCTTTCTAGATGATTTGTCTATTAATCCCATTATTTATTGATCAGAAAGTGCACACAAGAGGGCTTCTCTTGCTCTACAATCATTCTCAAGCTCCTTGTCCAATTTTTTTGGAGGAGGATTGCCAGCTCCCAGATTAAAGGGTATGACACCATTCTGTGTGATCTCCCAAATCTCCTTGCCAAGACTCCATCAGAATCTTCCATATGATGCACTTTGTTCCATCAAGCCTCAGAATATCCCTTCGAAAGATAGCTCCAGAAGAACTGAATGAACTTGAATTGTTAGTCGTCATAGGATCTTCCTCAAGTGGTTAAACTTTCTGCAGAGAGGACCAAAGCTCTTATACCAATTGTTAGACAGTTCAGATAACCGGAAGACAACTAAGAGGGGGGATGAATCAATTGTCACAGATTATAGGAACATTCAACAATTAAAACTTTAATACCGGAACCCAAAACAATAATACCGAAATAGCAGTTAATCCAATTAAGCATAAGTAGTAATCACAGAGTAAAAGCCATCCACACAACACCAAGATTTGTACGTGGAAAACCCAGTAAAGGGAAAAACCACGGTGGGAAGCCTACCCACAATTAGATAATACTTTTGCAGTAAGTATGTGAATTACAATGAAGGGGCCTGCACTTGTAGGAAGTCCAACAGCCTAGAGCACACTGCTTATCACAAAAGGAGTCTCACTAACTACTTACAAATCCAGACAACAGTCCGGAAAAGTGTTGAACTGCAAAAGATAGTATCTCCTATGCCAGAGTACAGTTTCGGTTAAGCTCAATACCGAAGGACTAAATCCTCTTACAAACCCAATTCAATCTCTAATGATCGACCAACTCCTCTGCCTGAATGATATTACATTATTAGCACATTACATTCCTTGACCATGACCTCTTACATTAACCATGATGATCTACAATGAGATCTTACATCTATTTATACAAACCCTCAACCATAAACAATCAAGTCGGCCACCAGACAATAAACTAATTACATAATTACAAACCATGTCAGACTTAGACCAAACAAGTAATATCAACACATAAGACATCCTGAAAATACATCAATAGGTCCTATCCACACGTTACATTAATATCGGTCCATAACCTAGATCAACCGGGACCAAGTATATGTCCACACGCTTCAGCAATGATCTCCAAATGCCAAGTCTTGAACATGATCACCAACAACATCCTAAAACTCCATCAGAAGCTGCACCAACACCACTTATGCAATTCATCAAAGAACTCCACCAAAATCTCTTTCGGTGAAACCCTCGACAGAACTAGAAACCAATCTTCTAAGAAAAAAGGATAGCATCCAATCTCCAGACCGAAACTAACTGACCAAATATGAGTATTAGTATCATGAACAAGCCAATTCCATTACCAAATTATACTAGATCATATTGTATCAAAGTTAACCAAAAACCATTCATCCTACCGCGAGAAGGGTGTCGGTGAAGCATCCAAACAGCTAGTGTTGACATCAATGACAAAACATAAATGTAACACATAATCAATTCCACCAAATGGCCAACACAGAGATGGGTCAAGAAGAATGGAGAACAATCAGCAGATGGGAATGCACCGGTCAATTATCCAGCAGAGGAGGTTGCTCCTGCACCGGCAAGTAGCTCATCCGGTAACTAAGGCAAATGCTTAGGGGTAGGAAAAATTCATGAAGATGTTGCATATGCCCTGGGAAGAGGTTCTGCGAGATGTTCCAGACATTGGAGATTCTTATCCAGCATGGATATGTTTTGTTCGAGATCCGGTATCTTTCACCAGAAGTCATTGATGTCAATGAAAGATTAGGGTTTTTCTTGGAAGATATAAGGTCAAACTCACTTCATTTTTATCACCTTGCATCTAGACCAATTCAAAGCGATCAAAGGCTATTCAATGCAATCAGATATCTTCTTGAGCGATTTCACTGACAATTGGAAGAATTTGTTAAGGGTTTCACCGGAAGTGATTAACAGGTACTTATCTTTAATCATGGAAGAAGGATCATCATTTGTTCCTATCTTTGTTGCAAACCTGACTATAGTTGAGGTCAAGGACCATCCCCGACCAATTTTCAAGTGGTATCCACATGTGGCTACCCCAAAAGATTCGGTTGAAGCATTTTCCCATGATCCAGAAGGATTTTTTATGTCAAAGATGTTAGGACATACATACACTGTCACATTGAGAATTTAGGGACATCTGATATAAAGAGCATGTACATGAGCGAGCTTATGGGAGATTCTAGAAAGATCAAACCAGCATACAAACACATTGAAGACTTAGGGTTTACCGACATTCTGGACATTCCGGAATTCAAAGATGAAATCATTAGGTATGTTTTGAGAAGAGTATATGGAGATTTTATCTGGTTGGATAGACCTTACAAGATCACCAAGGAAGCCATCATGGCAATCACTCATTTACCACAGGTTGGGCGACGTCCAGATAAGAAGGTCTCTAATGATTATGTCAACAAAATCACCCGCACAACATATGACATGAGATCTATGAGAATAAGAACTATTACCGACACAGACATTAGATTCGGTAGCATGATCATCGGTTATAAGGTAACTCAATCAAACCGACTGAATTTTGTCTCTAGCTCCTACATTTTCGCAGCTTACAAAATGATGAGAGAAAATGAGAAATTGAATCTATGTGGTTGGATGTTAGATGAATTATTAATAAACCTAGGAAACATTAAAGGTGAAAAGAAAGGGACTTTCCAGGATGGCAACTTAATTTTCTTCTTAATGTTATTTTTCATGAATGAAACTCGGTTTTGGGAAGAGACAATGGCCATTTGATATCCTGGTAGGGAGACAATTGAAATAGTTAATTGCTACATTGGGCAGTCAGAGGGATGAAAAAGTATGGGGATATTTTAAGGGATTCCATAAGTCTATGAAATCTAGGGAAAGGGTTCCTAATCATATTGTTGAGAAATATTCAACTAACATATGCTTCATGGTGAAGAATGATGAAACACTCATGGAAGCAGTCAAGCCCCGGAAGATCTGGATTGAGGAAATGGGCTATGAAGTTGATGCACAGATCTTTGATGCTTATGCAAAGATGTTGATTGATGCACCTATTAATGAGGTTGAGAAGCCCCATGGCACTACAAAGCAGAAGACACAAGAGGTTGATACAAAGTTCAACCAGAAGAAGAGAGAGAAGCAGGAAGGAAAGACAAGCAATTTTGTTGAGAAGGTTTCATAGGACATCAAAGCATTAATTGATGATGTCCCAGAGAAAGGAAGGAAGAGGAAAGAACTAGAAGTATTCATTGAGTCTATCACAACAGAGTCTACATCTGAGGATGACACACCCCTGGCATTTAAAAGGGTTATAAGGAAGAAAAAAGAGGAAACCAAGGTAGAGGCTAAAAAGCAACTAGTGAGGAAAGTTTCATTCAAGTTACCGGCACAGAGGCAAGCACCTAAAGTAACAACGTTAGCTCCATCTGATACTGCAAAAAGGAATAAGAAGAATGGCATTGATACGACTATTCAAACTGGTAATGTAACTATCGTTCCACCAAAAACTTGTGCAGAATTAGTAGATGAAATAACTAAGGATGGAATGTTAAAGAATGTACAGTTTTACTATGATCATTTAGAGAATGATGAACAAAGAGAGGTAGAGGAAGTAGTATTTTTATATTTGGATATTTATAAGAAAGCCTTGATAGAAATTGAAGATCAAATATTGATAGAATTATATGATATGTTAGATGCTAGGAGACTATCAGCAATGAAAGAAGACAAACACAAAAAAATTCAAGAGTTGTTGTCTATTTGTGTTTTTATTACTCCAGAGGAAATAGATAGGACACTTGAGGTGGCAGATAGAAAAGTCTTTAACAATAAACATAGAATAACCAGTTTTATGCTAGGAAGGATAAATGAGATAATAAAGGAGACCCACAAGGCATGGGTTAAGTTCTTTGGAGAGAATCGAGGTTTCTTTACTTCACCAAAATAAAAAATAGACACTGCAGACACCCCGATTGAAGGAAAAGGAAAGGGTATTATGGGTACTTCACCCTCAATTTTGAAAAACATTAAGATAGTGGAAATTAAGTCCCCAGTAGATACAAATGTACAGACAAATGTTGAGATATCAGCAAATATAGAGAGTGAAAAGGTTGATAATGTACATGATACTAATATTGAGGACAACAGTCCTCCGGATATAAATGTACAGGTTGGGATTACAGATCCTATAGAGGAACCGGCAGTTACAGAGATTGCACCAAGTGGCAAAGCCACTAGTGCAAGTAAGGAAGCTATAAAGGATATATCATCAGAGGAGAAGAAACGGGAATCTAGCAGGGAACCGGTAGTAGGTCCATCATTGTTGTCAATTGACACATCACAGGTTGTAAACAAAAACATAACCGAGATAAGTCCTACTAAACTCATGATGATGGTTGCACAAAAATTAATGAAGCATGGATCTACGGATAAAGGGATTATTGATCAGTCTATCACTGTTTTGCACAGACTAGTCTCGGAGTGCAAGATTGACAGAGAAGTGAGCCCATCTGGAAAGCCTAAGACAATTACTGAGCACATTTCAAAGGATTTTCAATCCTTGCAGCAGATTTCAAACAGGAAAGCACTGGAGAGGTTCACACAAGCTAAAAGAGTTGCATTTGATCAGGTGATTGAATTTGAGAAGAAGAAGATTGATGAAAAACTGAAACTGAAAGATAAGTCTTTGAAGCAGTCTACAAATGTACACAAAGTATGTTGTAACATAGATGTACTTACAGTTAATGTGGATAAGAACATAAAGGAATTTCAGGAGAAAATTGCAAGTATAGCTAATTCTTTTGATGGATTGACTTCATTGACTACATCCATTGATGGTCAAGTTTTGGTTTTGGAAGCCCAAATTTTCATTCTTGATAAGTAAAAAAGAAAAACTAATAAGAAGAGCCAGAAGTCTAAGAGGCTTGGTGAGTCCTCCGTTGGATTCACCCAGTGTACATAAGAAGGAGTGTATGGATATGGTTGGAAAGCCCACACCGACAGAGTTAAGTGAGAAAGAATAATTTGCTCATATACTAAATGGACTTGTATCTATTGTCAGAACTTTCAAATCTAGTTGGAATACTTATCTTGAGCTATTGGAGAAGGCATATCCAAAAAAATTCAAATTTGTTAAGCTCTGGAAAGATATTTTTGGAACACTCATTGTACAGTTTTTGGATCTTTGACATTCCTTTTAGAATTTTTGATAGCATTGATGTCAAAGGGGGAGTGATATAGATTTGAAAAAGAAAAAAAGGGGAGTTTCATACATTAGGGGGAGACATGGAGTATGGAGTGTTTTGCATCGATGAATATTCAGCTCAGGGGAGCAGGTAGGATGAAACCTTGACCATTTTTCATATGAGTGTTGCCATCAATGCCAAAGGGGGAGATTGCTGGAAATTGACACTCAATTGGTTGGTTCCACTATGTTGTCATTAATGGCAACATGGTATCTTATTCCGGCTTCATGTTTTGGTTCAGTTGTGTATCAGCAGGCACTTCACAGACACTACACTGGCACCGGC
This sequence comes from Cryptomeria japonica, assembly GCF_030272615.1. Lineage (NCBI taxonomy): Eukaryota > Viridiplantae > Streptophyta > Pinopsida > Cupressales > Cupressaceae > Cryptomeria > Cryptomeria japonica. Next base: position 244,828,615 of record NC_081406.1, on the reverse strand, counting down.
ACCGGCAAGATAGAAGGATTTCTTTGGTTACCAACAATGGAAGCCGACATGGTTTAGAATAAGGTTATTGGTATTGGAGGCTAACATCTCTTGGATCCGGCATCGGCAATTGTTTTTGATATTCATGTATTTATGTTATCTAGCCGACATGTATATATTGATATTGTTATTATCTTTGTAAGCCGACATAAGGCATGATAAGTTGTATAGAGTATATAGGTCAAATGGATTAGATAATTTTGGTATTTTAATGGTAATGGATATGTGGATGTGATATGATGCGAAATATATCAGAGAGATCATGGATATGTGGATGTGATATGTATGTGAGGAGACTCATCTAAGGGTTATTTCGGTAAAGGGTTTATGGTTTCAAACTGGAACAGGCAGAGCTTAACCGGAACTGTATTGTGGCATAGAAGATGATATCTTTTGCAGTTCAACACTTCTTTGGATCCTAGTTTGGATTTATATGTATTCAGTGAGGCTTCTTTTGTGATTGAGCAGTGTCCTCTAGGCTGTAAGCCTTCCTGCAAGTGCAAGCCCCTATATTTTGTAATATCTCTTCATATGGCCAGTGGATTGATATTGTGGGTCACAAATCCCACCATGGTTTTTCCTTGTTGAAGTTTTCCACGTATAATTTTGTATGTTATGGTTCTCATTTTTGTGATTGGCTTATTGTTTTCTTTACTTATTTCAATTCTATATGTACATGTATACCAGTTGGTGTATGCATGTTTTAATAAGGATAAAATTGATAGTTCCAGTATAGCACTGATTCACCCCCCCTCTTAGTGTTCTTGGATTCTAACAACCTATGTATCTACCTCTGCAACAACCGAATGATATGTAGGTAGATCATATTGTCCACTAGTGTTTCTAGGGTGATAAGAATGTTGGGATCCTAAATGTGGATGACAAGCTCTACCCACATAGTCTCTAACCAATTTTAAAGGGTGTAGACACTCAAAATCGTTCTGCACCTACATAAGCCAATTTCACTAATTATTCCTTTCTAAATTTATTCCCTTGAATTGATATTACTTCTCCCATTTCAAATTAATCATTCAATTTGCATCTTAATCATTTAATCAATTGACCATTTCCCCTCTAAATTAACTGAATAATCTTATTATTTAATTAATCTTGATTTTCAACTTTAATTAAAATGATCTTTATAATTTAATTAAATTTGATTTGTTCCATAATTAAATATTTTTTTATTTTATTATCTAATGATGTCCTCTAATTAAATAAATTTCTGAAACTTATTTAATTTTATTCAATCCTTGTTTTGAATAAATTAATTTCCTTCCAAATTCAATTCAAATTCGCTTCCCACAAATTTCAATTTCATTTGACATTTTTGAAAACCCAAATTCAATCTAAATGGTCCATTTCATCCTAAATTTCCTATATCACATGGACATTCCTAACTACCACTAACTCTCAGTCAGTCTTCAATCACAATTTCTAACTAGTCAGTCACTTCCTTCTTTTTCAATTTTATTTTTTTCTAACTATTTAGTCAACTTAGTTCCACTCTCAATCATATCTCTTAAATAGTCAGTCAAGTGAGATATTATCTCAATTAGATTTAGTCAGAATGAGTAATTATATCTCACCAACCTGTCTCATTAAATTTTAACCATTGATCAGTTTTGTCTTAAAATCAATCTTAGCCATCAAATCAAATCTCTTAAAGTCTATAAATTGAACATCAATCCTCATTTTTAATAACCACTATCTTCATAATTCTTGTGCTTACATCTTGTGCTAGTTCTGATAGCTCTGATTCTACTGATGATGAGGATCAGGACCAAGGCAATGATGCCATGCCTGATATATAGGTCCATGATGTTGAGTTACAAGACATACAAGTGGTTGACAATAATGCACAGATTACAGACACTCTCGTTGTTAGGGCACAACTATAACCCTTACAAGCTCAGGTTGTGGATCTATAGGCACAATTAGCTATAGCACAAAGGGGTAGGGTTCAGGATAGAGCCTTATGGATCTAGACATACGGTGAGTGGAGGATGGAGAGGGATAGCTTGGTTGTAGGGAGATATTATGTTGTGGCCCAAGTGCAGCAGGTTGCTAACTCTTATCAATGGTACTTTACTAAGGGCACAGATGGGAGATTTATGGTTGATCACTTGTTTGATTCTAGTTTGGAGATATCCCATAGATCAGAGGGCATCGAGCTATAGATCTTCTCGATCACAAAGTCATTCCTAGAATCTGATAGTTCTGATACTTAATGTTAAGTACTGATACCAAGATAATAAGATGAGGGGGGGTGAATCATTCAAATTTAATCTTCCAGAAAAACAACAGATTCAACCTCAGTAACATACACTTCAGTAATATAACCAAAACTGCTAAACATGCAAACTCAAAAGCATATAAACATCATAAAACTCATAACACCAGATTTAACGTGGAAACCCAAATTGAGAAAAACCACTGTGGGATTTCAGACCCACTAAGAAATATACTCTTCTAGAGTATGCTCGGTTAAAAGCAAATCCTGTTAAAGATTACAAACACATTGCTAGATGTGACCCAGTTAAGGGATTTCCCTTAGATCTATTAGGATCTTCACCTTGTTAGAAGTGACCTTGTTAAAGGATTTCAAACACTTAATCAGAATGTCACCTTGCTAGAGGGTTTTACAAATAAGACTGTTAAGTCCACTCGGTTAAGAGATTTTCTGTCACTTTACAAAATAACAGTAATAAAAATCTATCTACAACTTCACATCTAAAATGCTAAAGTAGATTCTTATTTTCTCAATAAAATCTAGTCATAGGACTTATCTTGTCCATCTGTTGGGCTCTATACTCTGTTATTCAAATAGGACTTCAAGCTTCTGTGCTTGATAATCACTATGTAGCTTCCCTATGCATACACTTGTCCGCATACATTGTTTATCAGCAGTTAATTATTTATAAGCAATTTACCAACCACTTGATCTCCTTGATCACATTTCCCATGATCAATCATAGCCATCAGATCTTCAAACTTGACTAGGTTCAATGTATCCTTCGATCTAAAAATGTTTTACCTTGCCTTGGAACTTGCATACATTTCTTGGAACTTGTGCTAGGGTATTGTGGTTCAATCTGAGTTGTAGATCTTCTTGCCGATTTTCTTTTGCCATAGATTCTTTAACAAACTTCATTCACGGCATACCAATCATTTAATCATAACCAACTCATCAGCTTCCTTCATTAAATAATGCTTTTATTCATTCAATGCATTATGTTATTACTCGGTTGCAACTCGGTAAATACTAAACTTCACTCGGTAGACATTCTGCCTTCATTAACCGATAGTGATAACTTTAGGGTTTACCGACTAGGTTCCTTAGGGTTTACCGACTAGGTTCTTTAGGGTTTACCGACTAGGTTCTTTGCTCGGTAACATAGTATAGTATCAACCTTACAATCAAAAACATATGTAGGATATCAAAACAATCAAAACATCATGATCTCATCATTGTCTAACTCGGTAATAGTTGCCCATTGAATAACTTATTCCTCCGCTTATTCATCACATTATTTCTGTGTCTTTTACCGACATCTTTATACTCATCAAATCATACTTCTTAAGATATGGCAACATCATACTAAATTAGTAAATCAATTTCTTGACATCAATGACAAAATAATAATATTAAGACAGTAAACATCCTTAATCAGTTATATCCATAATCATCAACAACCTTCTCAATATCCTTATTGAAATGCCAACAATCTCCCTTTGTCTGATATAATGCCAACAATCTCCCCCTTTGGCATTGATGGCAAAACCAATTGATTTGACCTAATTGATTTGGATTGTTGTTCTGAAATGTTGAAATGCTCTCCCCCTGTCATCAGTCTTCTCCCCCATACATTAGTCTTCTCCACTTTTCTTTAGTCTTCTCCCCCTTTGACAACAATGCCAAAAAGTAAAGAATTAAAACATAATTTCTTCCTGTACGAAGTGATTTCTTGCTATTATGTGTCAACTTAGTCTCAGTCAGAACATTTTGTCTTCAATTCCTGTTTCCTACTATTGTTTCCTGCACACCTTTAGAAAACATCCTAAGGTGTGTAAATCAGCATCAACTCCTAAAAGATATTATGTAGAGTCGTCGAATTGATGCTTTCACCGAACTCAGTCAGTGAATGGAAGATAGGGGTAGGACCCCTAACTTACTTCTGAGATACTCAAAAGTGTCCCTTGGTAGTGGCTTGGTGAAGATATATGTGATTTGTTCCTTTGTGCTAACATACTCCAACACCACTTTCTTCTCTTGAGCTTCTTCTCTAAGATAATGATATTTGATAGAGATGTGCTTTGTCTTAGAGTGCATAATAGGATTCTTTGAAATGTTAATGGCACTAGTATTGTCACAAAATATAGTTATTGGCTCGGTAACTTGCTCATTTATACCTTCCAACAGTTGTTTGATCCATGCTATATTGGTACAATTCAATGTTGCAGTAACGTATTCAGCTTATGTTGTTGACTGTGAAACACATCCTTGTTTTTTGCTAAGCCAACTCACTAGTCTTTCTCCTAAAAAGAAAGCTCCTCCACTTGTGCTTTTCCTATCATCAATGTTGCCTACCCAATCAGCATCAGTATAAACTTTTAAATCAAAAACATTTCCTTTCTGATATCCTAAGCCATAATCTCCGGTGCATTTCAAGTATCTAAAAATTCTCTTGATTGTTGTCATATGTGTTTCCTTGGGATCTGTAGAGAATCTTGCAACTATACCTGCTGCATGTGCTATATCTGGCTTGCTGTGAAAAACATATTGTAGCTTTCCAATCATGGATCGGTAAAGTGTCTCATCAACAGATGCAGATTCATCATTCTTTGATAATTTACAGTTGGTAGTCATAGGAGTACTTACTCATTTTGAATCCTCCATTCCAAATTTCTTCAAGATTTCCTTTATGTATTTGGATTGAGTAATGAAAATCTCATCTTTCATTTGCAGTATTTGTAAACCTATAAAATACTTTATCTCGCCAATTAATTACATCTCAAATTCTTTGCTCATTTCATTTCCAAAGTTCTTGCATAGAGAGTCATTTCCACAAAATATAATATCATCGACAAATATGGCTGAGATCAGTATTCTGTTTTCATCATGCTTCATGTACATATTGTTGTTTTCACTTGTTCTTATAAACCAATCTTGATCAGATAAGAGTGCAATCTTTCATACCATGCTCTAGGTGCTTGTTTCAAACCATATAAAGCTTTGTTCAATTTACATACCTAATCATTATTCTTATCTTCAACAAATCATTCAGGTTGTTCAATAAAAACTTCATCTTCTAATATACCATTCAGAAATGCAGATTTGACATCCATTTGATATACCTTGAAATTCTTGTAAACATCATATGCCAACGATGTTCTTACTCCTTCAAGTCTTGCCATAGGTGCAAAAGTCTCACCATAATCAGTTCCCTCTTCTTGGGCATAACCTTTGCAAACTAGTCTTGCTTTATTTCTCATGACCTCACCTTTTTCATTCAGCTTGTTTCTGAAAATCCACTTTGTACTGATTACATTTTTGTCCTTCGGTCTTGGGACCAGTATCCATGTGTCATTCTTCTTGATTTGATCAATCTCTTCTATTATAGCATTTATCCAATCTTCACTGTTACTCTTTCACTATCCTCAGTTCAAATTCAGATATCAGACATGTGTTTTGTCTCAGTTTGTTCCTTGTCATCACTGGATCATTCTTATCTCCTATAATCTAACTTGATGCATGATGTCTTCTAACATACTTGGCTAATACAAGCTCGGTAGGCTCTGTATGATCTTCTTCATCACTCGGTAACTGACTATTCTCTTCATTTCCTTCAACAATTTTCTCGGTAAGACTTGTCGGTTGAACATAGACAAATTCATCATAATCTTCTGGTTTCCTGGAATTTCCTTCATCATTTCTTTCTGCAAATTCATCAATTTCACATTTGCACTTTCTACTATTTTTTTAGATGATTTGATCAGACATTTAAATGCTTTGCTTCTAGAAGAATAACCTAGAAATGTTCCTTCTTCACTTTTCTGATCAAACTTTCCATTTCTATCATCTTTGTGAACATAGCATCTACTTCCAAAGATTTTAAAATAACTTACATTAGGTTTCTTGTCATACCAAATCTCATATGGTGTCTTCAAAGTTCCTTTCTTCAGTTGTACTTGGTTCAGGGTGTAAACTGGTGCTTATTGCTTCTCTCCAAAATGTTTGTGACACTTTCTTTTCAATCATCAGGGTTTTGGCACAATCCACAATAGATCTATTTCTTCTCTCAGCAATTCCATTTTGTTGTGGAGTTCTTGGTGCAGAGACTTCTCTTTTTATACCATGATCATTGCAGAATAAGTTGAACTCATCAGATGTGAACTCTCCTCCTCTGTTTGATCTAAGACATTTTAGTTGTCTTCCTGTTTCATTTTCAACTCTTGCCTTGTACCATTTAAACATTTGAAAAGCTTCTGATTTTTCTTTTAAAAACATAACTGACATCATCCTTGAGTAATCATCCATAAATAATATGAAATATTTATCACCATAGTAACTTCGAACTTTCATAGGACCACAAAGATCAGTGTGCACAAGATCTAAAATTCCCTTAGAAGTGTAGGACTTACTTGTAAAGCTTGATCTTGTCATTTTACCCATCTGGCATCCTCAGCACATAGCATTCTCAGGTTTATCCAAACTTGGTAGACCTCTTACTCAATGCTTCTTGCTTATTTTGATCAGATTATCAAAATTTACATGACAAAACCTTTTATGCCATAATCAAGTATCATCTATCTTTGCATACAAACACTTGTTGCAAGTTGAGTCAAGGTGAAATGTGTTACCTTTTGTTTGTGTCTCGGTAGCAGCTAACTTTCCATGCTTGTCATGAACTTTGACAATTCCTTTCTGAAATTCTATTCAGTAACCTATGTTGTTTAGTTGTGCTACACTCAACAAATTGTATTTCAAACCTTCAGCCCAATAAACATCATTGCATTTTGCATTGTCAAGAAGTGTTATAGATCCTTTTCCTTTTACTGGACATGGTGCATCATTACCAAATCTTACATAGCCTCCATCATAATCTTCTAATGTAACAAATTTGTGCTTACAACCTGTCATGTGATGTGAGCATCCACTATCTATGATCCAATAATCATTAGTATTTATGTGAGATATTAGGGATTTTTCTTCATACCTTTCTTCATCTGATCTATCTTTGATAGCCACATAAACTACTTCCTCTGTATCAGTTTCATCTGATTTATCATCATTGGATTCCTCATCAGCTATTAGGCATGACATTCTATCTCTTCTCCTGAAATCTCGGTGTCCTCTATAATGATTATCTTTCTGTCTATCATCTCGGTAATCTCTCTTTTCAGTAGATTCTTTGTCAGGATAGTTAGAAGCCATATGTCCTATCTTATCACAATTGAAACATTTCAAAGGTAGTTTTCCTTTATACTTACCTTTTCCTCTTGGTAACCTTCTGGCTAATAGTGCTTCAAACTCTTCTTGCTTTCTGATTTCCTCATACAGTTTGTGCACTTTTTCCATGTTCTTGTGAAATCTTTAACTTGCTCCACTATGATCCCGTTTAGTGTACTTACTCATTCTATCATTGTAATAATCAGATTCACCAGTATGAAAAGAACTAAATGCAGATTCAACTTTATTTACCGAAGACCCATTGTTATCAAAATTACTTAACTCAAATGCATGTAGCTTACCAATAGTAGCATCCAAAGAAACTGGCATATTGGGTACAGACCTCAATTCATTGATTGCAGAGACTCAGATTGCATAAGCTGGTAGAAGAGTTCTTAACAACTTACTTGTTATATCCTTTTCTTCAATAGTTCCACTTGCTCCTTTGATTTGATTGACAATCTCCTTTAGTCTTGTACTATACTGGGTTATGTTCTCACCTTCAGTCATCCTCATAGATTCAAGTTGTCCTCTTAGACTATCCACTTTTTCTCTTGGAACATGTTCATCACCACCATACACGGATATGAGCTTGTCCCACATTACCTTTGCATCATTGCAGCCTTCTAGATCATTAAACTCTGAGTCGGTCAATGCAGATGTTATTTCAAACATTGCTTGGATATGTTCTTGCTTTGCCTTTATCTCTTCCATTGTCAATGGATAGGTGCTCGGTGTAATGAAATCATTCTCCAGATGATATACAACATATTCTCCAACTCCTGATAGGTGCAGCTTCATCCTTTTCTGCCATGTAGAGAAACTTGACTTGTTCAACTTCGGTGCATCCCTCTTATACATCTTTAGATCTTTTCCTCAAGTGCCTTTAAACTTTTTCTTCAGGAGTCCAAAGCTCTGATACCAATTGATAGTTCTAATACTTAATGTTAAGTACAGATGCCAAGCTAATAAGATGAGAGGGGGGGGTGAATCATACAAACTTAATCTTCTAGAAAAACAATAGATTCAACCTCGGTAACATATACTTCAGTAATATAACCAAAACTGCTAAACATGCAAACTCAAAATCATATAAACATCATAAATCTGATAACACCAGATTTAACATGGAAACCCAAATAGGGAAAAACCACTGTGGGATTTCGGACCCACTAAGAAATATACTCTTCTAGAGTATGCTCGGTTAAAAGCAAATCCTGTTAAAGATTACAAACACATTTCTAGATGTGACCCGGTTAAGGGATTTCCCTCAGATCTGTTAGGATCTTCACCTTGTTAGAAGTGACCTTGTTAAAGGATTTCAAACACTCAATCAGAATGTCACCTTGCTAGAGGGTTTTACAAATAAGACTGTTAAGTCCACTTGGTTAAGAGATTTTCTGTCACTTTACAAAATAACAATAATAAAAATCTATCTGCAACTTCACATCTAAAATACTAAAGCAAATTCTTATTTGCTTAATACAATCTAGTCATAGGACTTATCTTATCCATCTGTTGGGCTCTATACTCTATTATTCAAAAAGGTCTTCAAGCTTCTGTGCTCGGTAATCACTATGTAGCATCCCTGTGCATACACTTGCCCGCATACATTGTTTATCAACAATTCATTATTTATAAGCAATTTGCCAACCGCTTAATCTCCTTGATCACATTTCCCATGATCAATCATAGCCATAGATCTTCAAACTTGACTAGGTTCAATGTATCCTTCCATCTGAAAATGTTTTACCCCACCTTGGAACTTGCATACATTTCTTGGAACTTTTGCTAGGGTATTGTGGTTCAATCTGAGTTGTAGATCTTCCTGCCGATTTTCCTTTGCCATAGATTCTTTAACAAACTTCATTCACGGCATACCAATCATTTAATCATAACCAGCTCATCATCTTCCTTCATTAAATAATGCTTTTATTCATTCAATGCATTCTGTTATTACTCGGTTGCAACTTGGTAAATACTAAACTTCACTCGGTAGACATTTTGCCTTCATTAACCGATAGCGATAACCTTAGGGTTTACCAACTAGGTTCCTTAGGGTTTACTGACTAGGTTCTTTGCTCGATTTATAGTATAGTATCAACCTTACAATCAACAACATATGTAGGATATCAAAACAATCAAAACATCCTGATCTCATCATTTTCTAACTCGGTAATAGTTGCCCATTGAATAACTTATTCCTCCCCTTATTCATCACATTCTTTATGTGTCTTTTACCGACATCTTTATACTCATCAAATCATACTTCTTAAGATATGGCAACATCATACTGAATTAGTAAATCAATTTCTTGACATCAATGACAAAATAATAATATTAAGACAGTAAACATCCTTAATCAGTTATATCCATAATCATCAACAACCTTCTCAATATCCTTATTGAAATGCCAACAATCTCCCTTTGTCTGTTATAATGCCAACAGAATCAGGGATAGTCCAGAGCTATAGCCAGCAATGGGGTGTCACGGGTCCACCACCTAGACCTCCATGATGCAGTAGAGGGAAGTATGACTCAATCCATTCACAACCAGCACCTTGGAATATCACTCTTGTATTATCAAGGGAGATCTTTCTCCCACCTATTCAACCTTGGTCACAAGGTTAGACAATTATGAGTACTTAATGGTTCAGACTTCTCTCACCCCTTGAACAACCATGACATCCACAAAAATACTTAAGGTTTGATCCTTATACAAAGATGCTGCCATGGTGAATGTTCAGTTAGTCTTTCCAAAGGCACCATATACCAAATGAACTCCCAACTGCTCCACATCCTTTTCAAAGGCTTATACGATGTGAATATGGTGTGTACAACCCAATTTTTTCACCCAAGTGGTTTGGTAACACCTTCTAAGGTCTATTCCTTGTCTTACTCCTAGAACCTTGTAGCCCCTCAATTTAGGACTGGTGAAAAGAACTCTTTGCTCAGACCTTTCTTTCACAAACAAAGACTAGATTTAGGAACCCTTTTAGGAGTTCTAAATTATATCTTAAAATGACTATGTGGTCCTTTGGAACATGTCACCCAAAACTAAAGTTTCTCGCTACAGCAAGGCCTAACTAGGCCACTTTTACAAAGCAAGTATCAACAAATTAGTTTTCCAACTTCTCTTACCAATTTGTAGGGTCTTGGCACATCACAGTTGTTCACAATCCACCATTACTCACACTAAAACTTTTCTCTACTTTATTGTCCTCACAATTTACCTTCCTAACTAGCCTAACACATAGAGATGTTAGGATAGGGTTTGAGGAAACTCCTCCTAACTCCATCCTTTTCTACAAATATGGATAAAAACATTAAAACAAAATCAAAATCTTCCATTACATTAAGTTTGTCCAATTGTTGTATGGTGGAATGGAGTTTTGTTCACATTTTTGTGTACAAATCCTTCTCACCTAGGGTTTACAGACGGTCTACAAAGAAGCACTTATATCCTGCTTATTCCATGATGAAATCAAACCAAATTTGATATAAAATGCAATAGAATCATAGCCCTTTTATTTACATTGGGTCTCACAAGTCTAAATGCCTGTACAGAACCATACAACCCATGAAAAATACAGAAAACAGTTAAATTTGCAGATAAAATAGAGTGTTCTTATTGTTTTGTCCTCCAAAAATATTCAACAACCATGCCTCAACCACTTTGAGGCTATTTAAATGTGTTTTGTCCTGAATTCCAGTGGCCACAGCTAATTTTTGAACTACATGATTGTTCACATTCCAAAAGTTGCAAAGTTGCTAAGCAACTTTTTGCAACTTTTCATCAACTTTAGCGTTTTCACACTAAATGACCCTACATGCACTAAAACATGAAAAATGGTCTTAAAATGACCTTATTACATCAAATGAACATTAAACATTCCCCTAGACCCCTATATGCATTCTTTGACCAATTTTGACTTAGGTGCACCTGAACCACTCCACCACCTTCAGGGTATACAAGGGCAAGTACTAGTGGTCATGTCAGGGCCATAGACACAGAGGACAGAGAGAGCACTAGCTAAAAAAAATTCATTATAGACACCTATACATTTTGATTGAGCCCATGGGCCTTATTGTATTATGGCACTGTGCTCTAACACATATTTTGAGAAAGATATATGAGATGGAGTTTTGGAGGTGATTTTATATGATGTGTTTGATGTTTCCTATACGCACTATGGTTCTATTTATGATGTTTATTATGTGATGGATGATTTATGATACCTATGTGATTTTGAAATGAATGCACATGCCTCCAATAGGTCCTCAAATGAACAAGTCATCGTACTCTGTAGCATATTATCTTCTATAATACCATGAATTTTTGTGGGTGCAATGATGCCCCTACTAGCATAAGGATCATTAGTGTCACCTATCCATGATCTCGATCATGGATGTCTCATCAGATATGATCACACACAATCAAAAAATATCCTAGTCATTGTAGCTCCAATATCAATGACATTGTCAACTGCTTTCCTTTAGGAAGCAATGACGACTTGGTCTACTACAAGGGCTAGGTTCAGGGAGATAGAAAGAAACCTCTCACTAATCAAGTCCCTATAAGTTGGAGTTGCTTGATCTGCTTGACGATAAGGCTTCCTATCAATAACCCTAGCATGCCCCTAACCAAAATGTGTTGGTAGATCACAATAGTTGGCATTGAGACCCAAATCAACAAATATACAACTGGTATGCAAAATATAAGGAAATTTGGTTGTTATTTGGATAACAACCAGGGATAACTTTAAGAAACCCCCCCCCCCCCCGCTAAAGCAACTATGTAAAATCCTGGCGAATCAGACATTATTTTCGAGGGGAAATTTTCATATCGATGGCGAAATTTTTTTTTAAATGAGGAAAAAAAAATTTGTAATGGCGATTTTTTTTCTAGGGTACAAAAATGCCATAAATTTCTAGTGAATAATACCTTGTTCTATGGGGAAAATATTTATTGTGGGAGGCGAATAATTTTTGTTAAAAGGAACAAATATATAATTGTATGAGCGAAAAATTTTACTCCGAAGGAAAAATTATTTAAATGTATTGGCAATTTTTATCCACCACTTGAAAATTATTTAAATGTATTGGCGATTTTTTTCCACCGCTTGAAAATTATTTAATTTGTTTTGGCGAATATTTTGTTATTTATGGTACAATATATAATTCATTGGCGATTTCATGAATTCATTATCATTAATAGAGTGCCAAGCACATCACTTCACATCAATACATCACATCACATAATACATTGAGTCCAGACTCTGCACGATGTATCAATAAGCGCGGCCTCTTTGACACGTGAAGGGTGACACATACCTAAAATCTATCAATGATTTTAAACCGTTCGATGATCATAGATCAATGGCTGAAGTTTTATTTCGACCCAATTTTCTGAAGAGAACATAGCTCACCAGAAAGTGCCTGGAATGGAATTGGACTCAATAGACACATATCAAATGTCACGAATCACGATCGATAATTTCATTCATTTAATATATATCTATTCACTTACGGCAATCCACTCTGTCCCCACGACTTCCAACATGATACTTGCCAATTTGGTACTAGTTCACAGTTGTTTCCATTTTCACACAATAGTGCATTTATGGGAAAGATTTGCAGAGATATGAAAGATTTAAAAAAATTTATAGCAGTTAATACGGTTAAAGAAGTAATTATTACAATCAAGAGCTTCAACAATTTATATACGATCTCTGCTTCTTTTATCTTCAATTAGCCTTTGCCATTTGGTAGATAAATCATCGGAGCTCACGGTATTTTAGGTTTATAGGCTCAAGTTGTTTAATTTGTTAATCTATTTTCTCAAGATGGACACTCCCATCCACTTGAGAAGCATTTCTGCAGAGGACCAGAGGGCCTTTCTAGGCTTCGTTAGAGACCCAACCCTCCAATCAGTCTGCAAGGAGGTTGGGTCGTTCACCAATGAGGTTGTGCGGATGGTGTTGGGCAGAGAATTTCTGCGAAACAAAAATAGGTACCATGTTAACACGAACATTACATCCAGCTTCTTAGTTTCTCTTCTGGACCTGGGAGGAGACAAGGTGGATATGTTGATGCTGTTGAGGAAGCTTTTTAAGGAAGACTTCCTTGGAGACAACATTACTCTTGTTGTCCTTGCAGAAGTAGGGGTGGGGATCCCTTGGTGAGTGAATTATCCAAGCTTCTCCTCCCTGACCAAACAGTGCCAATGGCCAGGCAAATGTTTCTCATAAACCTGAATGCAGAGCAGTTGACGCGCCACAGGAAATGGGCGCGAATTGGCAAGGACTTCCTCCTGAAATGGTTCCTCCTAGATGACTTTCCAAACTACATGTGGATTGAAGAATTCTCTCATCTTATGCTATCTGAAGAATTCTACATGTAAGGAGGGCTAGATTCTTGGGGAAAAATTGTAAACAATTCCACTACCTGTGCCCTAGCCCTGCCCCCCTGTAGTTTTTCTTTCCTATGTCCTCGAACCCTAACAGGCTCAATGTCAGTGGCTCACTCATTTTGGCTTTTAAGTTTTGGGGGGACTCAAGTCTCAGATGAAAAAATTGTAAATTTAAAAAGCATAAATATTAATGATAATTTTTCAAATTCCAGTTTGTTTCAATTTGCCTCTTACAGTCTTATGGATATAAAAAATGCTTTCTGTAATTCTATTTCATTTTTATTAATTAATTTCTTTCAAATGCTTTTTGTATATGAGCTATGTTATTTCAATTATTTGTTAAACAATGGAAATAAATTTAATACTGTGATCTTTTTTATGTAATGCTATAAAAAAAATTCAGTTCGTTCCATTAATTATTTGTACATTGATTATGGTTGATTATAATTTTATAAATATATACTATATAGTCATTCAAAATACAAAATTTCAAAAGTTTCAATATAAAAAAGTTTATCGGTAAAGTTTTTTTCATTCTATTAATTCAAAAGTTTCAAGATACAAAATTTGCAGTCATTCATGCATAAACATAGATAGAGAGAAAACCATACTACCCACAGCTTATAGAAAGCAGACAAAAAAACCAATTCAATGCCGATAGGCTACTCACTTAGTCTCACTATCCCCCTGGGTCGCCTCCTCCCAGTCCCTTCCCTCCTCAGAGGTCGATGCTTTGGCTTTCCCTTTTGCCGCTTCAGCTTTCATTTTTGGAATGCAGTTTAGGCACCCAAAGTCGAGGTCATCCTCCAAGCTTGCCAGTAGCTGTATGGTCCTTCCTTCTTCAGCCCTATCTCTCAATTCTCTACCAACCTCCATCCTTGCCACCACATGCAAAGCCTTCAAGACTTCATCCACCCTCGTTAATTTCACAAAGAGTTTCATCGCTTCCCACCCAACTCGAGTTCGTTCATGGCACTGGTATTTGATTTCATCCTCTGGGCCACGGATAAAAGGAAGCAATTCCTCCTGGTCGTCCCCTTCCTTAATTCGAATGCCAACTCCCAGCACCACCCACTCCAAGATTGAATCTAGGTTAATCAAAAAATCCCCATCAATCAATTTGACCAATGTGAGTTTTACCTTTTCCACCTCCGGTTCGAATTCACAGGCCCATGCCAGAATTAGAGAGTAAACCTCCATGTTCTGATTAATTAAAAAGGCAAGTTTTCAGGACCTAAAACCTTTAACATAAGATATTAAGATAAGACACCAAATATATCAGAGCTTAAGAGCCCCATACAAAAAAATGGCAAAAAGCCAGTGAACAGAAAGGACATCAAAACTAAAAACAGCAAAGAAATTGAGAAGGCGCTACACAAAAATTTTCTTCAACAAGTCCTCCACCTTTGTCACCAGCTCGTCGTAAGAAGCCCTGACAACTTTAAGGTCTTCCAGATCCTTGTTAGGTTTTTTTTCCTTTTTGCCTCTAGTGCGGGTTCTGGAGCCTTGAGCTTCCCCTGTTCCTTCCATTTCCAGGTCAATGTCCAGGATTTCCTTTTCATCATCCAGTTTATTGATGAGAGTGTTGGTGTTGTTGGCTAAAATCTTTAGGAAGCTAAGGCTCTGTTTAGCAATGTTCTTCAGGCACTCCTCAATTTTACCAATTTTTCTGACAGTTTCTGTGAGAGTGTGGTCATTAGTGTCAGCAAGATTCTTTCTTTCCAGCAAATCCTTCTCAATTTTTTTGAACCTGGGGTTGAAAGCATCTCTTATGTCTTCAGCTTTGGTGATGGTACTTTTCAGGTCCTCTATGAAGTTGGCCATGGTCTTCCCTTCCCCTGTATTGATGGTTTCCAAGATCAAGATTCTGTTACAGAGTTTTTTTATTTTTGTCCACAGCTTTCTTGTAACCATTGATGAGCCACTCCATAGTTTCCATGAAACCTTGCAAACCCTCGGGGGGAGGGTTAGAGGGGGGGTCAACTTTTCTAGGGGTTGCCTTTTCCTCTTTAGGGGTGTGCTAGATGGTTGTGTCAACAGCCCTAAGAACCTCTTTCATGGTCTCCTTTTCTAGATTCTGATCATCTTCCAAGGCCCTTACCTGCTTGTGAGCTTCTGGTTCCTTAACAATCTCCTCTTTCTTCTTGTGCATTTTCCTTTTCTGGGTGTGAGCTTTAGTCTTCTTCTTCAGCCGCCCTTGAGGGTACTCCTCCTCAAAGTCATCTGAAGTCTCCTCTTCTAAAGAAATGCTAATCAAGGGTCTACCTTTAGGCTTTTTGCCCTTTGAGGATGAGGGTCTGGTTTTGATGTATTTCCTCTTCTTCCCACTTTCATAATCTGAGACATCCATGTTGTCCTCAGTATCAGTCGAAGGGTCACTTTCACACTCCTCTTCCTCTGAGAAAGCAGGGTCAGACCCCTCATCCTCAGAATCCGCAAAGGGCTGCATCTAATCAATTTGGTTGGCCTTAAGATGGTCATAGATTAGTACCATAAGACTTTGGTGCATGGTCGTATCACCCCATGGGTTCTCTTTGTAGGCCTTGAGGAATACATTCATCGAACAAAGCAGAAAAGTTAACCTTATCATTGTGCCTAAAGTGATTCAGTAGAACAAAGTGATAACCAAAAACTTTAGTGAACCTACCATCTAGAGTGATGTATCACATTAAAACAAAGAGGACTTCCCGCCAAGGTTTGGCAAAAGCCTTGGGCGGGTAGTAGGTTTTGCTCAACTTTACCAATCGTTTCTTCTCTTTCTCAGTGTCTGGGTATCTTTCAATAGCTTCCCTACTGCCTTTCCTATCTCTGTAGAAGTTGCACCCTTCTCTTGTGACACCCATAGCTTGAGCATTTAAATCTTCATCAATTTCTACAATTTGGTCTCCCATTTTCAGCATGCCCTTTTTCCAATTTTTACAGAAAAATTGGTGATCATACTGTCACAACCATGGAGTCTCTCCATGAATTTTGAGAAGCCAACCTTCTGCAAAATACCCCAAACCTCCTCCTTCTGTTTTCATTCTTTACAACTACTTGGTTCATATCGCCTCCTGTTACCACCCATATTGTCGTTCTTCAACACCAAATTTTGACACTTGCAGAGTAGATTAGCCAGTGAGCTTTTCAAAACTATCAAAGTCACCCAGAAAGCATGGGAACTTATGGTATTGGTAATATAATAAATGAGTCTCTCATTATTATAATAACTCAAAGTACTCAAGTCAATTATTTTTCATAATTATCCTGTCCATCAAGTATCTTAGGAGTACTTCTATAACGATCATAGCAAATGATTTTCCTAACATCTTCGGGGAATCCTTGTTCTCCTGTCCACGTGGTAATTGCTTCCTTGTTAACTGCCACAGTGGCATCCCAGTAAGTAGAGCCATTGGCCTCCCGGTAAATGTGGGATATGTAGCTTTTTTTAAAGGTGCTAATAAGGTCTCTAGCAGAGATGATAATGTTGTTGATCGACCATGAAGATTTTGAGACCCCCTTAAGATAGTTAATAATATTGTTTGAGTCCCCTTCAATCCATAGGTGGGGACAATTCCATTTTTTTGATAGGAGGATACCTTGGAGAGCAGCCATCGCTTTGACTTTATGATTGGTTTGAATTCCAATAGGGACAGCAACCATTTCCTTACACATTCCTTTGTCATCTCTTAGAACAGCTCCACAACCTGAAGGACCTGGGTTACCTTTGGCAGCACCGTCAAAATTAACTTTGAACCAACCATGAGGGGGGGTTTGCCATTTAACTTAAAGCCTTTTATTATGAGTGAGGTTTGGACTATCGGTACTCTTCATATTCCACACCCTTAAAATATTTGCTTCCAGTGTATTGTTCAAAAAACAAGGACCCTCAATGATCTCTATATTTTCCTGAATCGCCCATTGGATTTTCTAGAACATAATATCCTGATTGAGGGAAATATCCCTAAAGATTCAATTATTTATTTCATTCCATAGTTCCCATAGGATGTGAGGAAGTGAGAGCTGCCACAAAGATCTCAAAAAAGAATTAGTCCATTTTATGTTCTAGGAGGAAAACAGATCTGTGATGGTGTTGGGAAACACCCAAGCAATGCTAAAACTATTGAGAAATCTTTCCCATATTGAGGCTGAGAAGGGGCAGTGAATGGCAAGGTGGTCTACAGACTCTTCTTCCTAGAGGCATAGAGCACATCTATTAGGGATAGCAAAGCCTTTGCATTTCAAGTTGTCAAGGGTCAAGATTTTATTATGGAGGACAGTCCAGAAGAAGAAATTGATCTTGGAGGTTAGTCCTCTAATCCAGACTTTAGACCAGAAGGGGTTACCTAAAGGATCAGGGGACAAAACACAATACTTAGAGGAAACAATAAGGGTACATTTGGGATCATGTTTCCAGATCAGGGAGTCAACCTCTTTGTTCAACCAAACCGCAGACAAATGGATCTTGAGCTTAGAGAGGCTTGGGTGGATGCTTTCAATATTCTGCCATTCATTACCAGTCCAGTACTCAGCAACTAAGGAGCCAAAAGATCTTATACAAGAGGGAGCATATGGGGCCCATTCATTGATTTCTATCAAAGGTTTATCAAAAAGCTAGAGATCCTCCCAGAATTTAACTTTCCTACCATTTCCAACTTTCCAGATCACTCCTTTAACTATACTTTCTTTACATTTAGAGGCATAATTCCATATGTGGGGACCATTAATACTAATATCTGAATTGATAAAAGAAGAAAGGGAAGAGGACTTAAGAGAGTACTTACTTCGCCAAATTTTACACTATTTAGTATCAAGATGAAACATTCTCTAGACTTGTTTGGACAAAAGAGCTTCATTTAGGGTTCGGATCCTCCTTAGGCCCAGACCGCCATGGCTCTTGGTTTACATACCTGGTCCCAAGCCACCAAGGACATTCTTTTATTGTCCTCAACCCCAGACCAAAGGAATCTTCTTTGGATTTTCTCGATGGCATCAGCATACTTAACGAGAATTCTGAAAAGGCTTAGAGCATATATCGAAATACTTAGAAGAGAAGCTTTTAGAAGTTGGAGCTTTCCAGCCTGACTTAGGAGGGCTCCTTTCCATCCAACTAACTTTTTCTAGAATTTGTCCACTAGAGAACTCCAGAAGGAGTCAAGAGGAGCAGTGCCCATAGGGAGACCAAGGTAGTTTGCAGGAAGATCAGCAATCCTACACTCCAGGATTCTATTGATTCTCTATTGTCTTCTCTCCGGGGTATTGATGAAAAAAACTTCACTTTTAGTCCAATTGATAAGTTGACCCGATGCAAAGGCAAACTTAAAAAGAGTACTCTTCAAAGTTTTAGCTTTAGAAATACTAGATTCCCCCATGATAATAGTATCATCGACAAATTGTTGATGAGAACAAACAAGATCCACAGAGGAGGGGTGGAGACCCTTAAAGGAGCCTTGCAAAACCAAATTTTCCATACTCCTTCCAAAACATTCTGCCATAATAATGAAGAGGATGGGGGAAATAGGATCCCCTTGCCTAAGACCTCTAGAGGCTTGGAAAAAAGGAGAAGGTGAACCATTGATAATAATAGCAAAAGAAGCCGAGGTGATAAGTTGGGTGATGAGATCCAAAACTCTGGGTAAGAAACCAAAAGACATTAGAACCTTCAGGAGGAAAGACCAGTCAACCCTATCATAGGCTTTGGAGAGATCAAGCTTAAGGATGAGACCCTGCTTCTTAGATTTAACAAGAGAGTGGATGTTCTCATGGACAATAATAATAGAGTCAAGAATTTGACGACCAGTGATAAAACCATTTTGCTGGTGATTAATAAGAGCGGGAAGGACAGAAAGTAATCTGGAAGTAACAACCTTAGAGATAATCTTATAAAAGGAATTGCAAAGACTGATAGGTCTAAATTTGTCCATAGAGTCAGTGCCTTGAGATTTGGAAATGAGAGCCAGAAATGTGCCATTCATTTCTTTCAAAAGTTTCCTAGCCCCGAAAAATTCCTTGACTCCATTGGTAACATCTTTCCCGACAATGTCCCAGAAATCTTGAAAAAAGAACATTGGAAAACCATCCGGGCCCAACGTTTTGTTACCATCAAAGGAGAAGACAACATTTTTTATTTCCTAATTAGAAGGAATGGAAGAAAGGGAGGAATTCTTATGATCATCAATGAGACAAGGGATGTTAAGAAGAAAAGAAGATTGAGCTTCAGCATCCAATCTATTATCCCTCGTTTGTAGTTCCGAAAAAAACCTTTTAGCTTCCTTTCTAATTTCCTCCTCCTTGATAATCTCCCCTTTATCCACCATGAGTTTGGTAACCCTGTTAACTACTTTATGCTTGATAGTCGACATGTGGAAGAATCTTGTGTTCCTATCTCCTTCATTAAGCTAGATGCATCTTGATCTCTTCTTCCAAAAGGATTCCTCTTTGGCAATGATATCATGATATTGTTTTAGAGTCTCATTTTCATCAGCAATGGATACAGTTCTGAAACCATCTTTCTGGATTTGAGTTTGTATTTCTTTGAGGTCTTCCTGGACTTTACTTTTGGCCTCAAAAATGTTCCCAAAGATGGATTTATTCCAGATTCTTATGTTGTCCTTAACAATCTTAAGCTTCTTAACAACTCTATACATGGCAGTTCCCTCAACTTGAATGCTCAACCATTTCTGGATATTACTTTTGATGTCTGGGTGGAGGGTCCACATTTTTTCAAATCTGAAGGGGAAGTTTCTCCTTCTGTTGATGGAGTCAGCAATAAAGGTGATGGTAAAATTATCTGAACCAACCCGAATGTGGGCCGACAAAGAATAGAAATAATGACTAAACCAGTCATCAGAAATGAGGGTCCTATCAAGATGAACTTGGATAAGATTAGTACCAATTCTCCTGTTAGTCCAAGTATAATTACATCCTTGTATTTCCAATTCATTGAGGGCCTGAGAGTTAATGAAATCCATAAGGGCCAACCTGATTTCCAGCTGAGGGGGGCTTCCTCCATATTTTTCCTCCTCTCACAAAGGATTATTGAAGTCTCCCAAAACTAGCCAGCTAAGATTCCTGAAGCTGTCCCTAGCTTGAATAAGTTTTTTCCAAAAGGAATTTCTAGCCTTCAAGGTGTTGGGAACATAAATGTTGGTAAGGACCCATGAAGTACCATCTTTTAGGTGCTCAAATTTGATACAAGAGAAATTGTTGTCTTGAATGATAACATGCCCTTTGACAGAATTAAGATTCCAACTGGTAGCTATACCTCCTGAAGCACCTTCAGAACTGCCGCCACTGACATTTCTGTTTTTGAAAAACTTTAATGATTCGAATTTTTCTTTACTCATTTGGTTTCTTGAATTAGAAATATATCAAGTTTACTATCCCTTATCATGTTCCTGATAATGTCATGCTTATGGGGGTTATTAAGTCCCCTAATATTCCAAGAAATAATGTTCATAGTTACTTACCAATACCTAACTCCTTAAGAGTCTTCTAGGTTCCATCTGCAATGTTCTTGTTGGCCTCCTTGTTTCTGACTGTGTGATTAGAGGGATGACCTACAGAGGAGGAGGTATACCCGACATCCACTTGAGCTATTCTGCTAGATTTCCTTAGAAGAGAAGTCGAGGGAGTATTTCCTTTCTTATTCCTTTGCTTTGGTATTTTCCACTCAACGTCTATCTTAGGAGCCGCTACCGGGTTGCTTAGGAGTTTGGAAATTTCTTCTCGTTTTCCCAATTAGGGATTTTGGAAGCATTTGAATCCTTTAAATCAATGTTAGCTGATTTTGAAGTCTAGTCTGAGTCCGAGAGGTTCAGGCCCAAAATTGAACATTTCTGGGCTTCTTGAATTTCAAGACTAGGCATGAGCAGAGAGGAATCAGTCTTTTCTTCTTGGGAGGCAGGGATTTCTCCTTCCTTTGGTTGATCCTTTTTCTCTTGCAATTCATTTCCTTCACAAGTATCAGCCACCACTTCAACTATATCATTTGGATAATCAGTCTGATCTTTCTGCTCCCCTATTTGAGAATTAATCAGAAGGTTGACAATGGTTGAATCATTTCTCAGAGCTTCCTGGGTTATAGGACTGGAGATAGAGACTAAGGGCACTTCCTTCTTCTCCCCCAAGGGATTAAAATGATTTGAGTTTTTATCTTTACTTTTTGAGTTTTTAACTTGCCATACCATTTTTTTTGGTGCCCTTTGGTTCTCAGAATGGGGCTTAGGCTGCTTGGATTCTGCCTTGGGTTTGATGGGACAGGACTTCGCCCAGTGCCCTGCTTTTTAACAATGGAAGCAGGCAAAGGGAATAGATTCATATTCAATATGTTGCTTCCATGTTCCCAACTTTGATACTAAATCTATCTATTCTGGCATATCTGCATCATGGGTTATCCCTACACAAAACCTAGCATGAGTGAGTCTCCTTTTTTAAGCTTTTACTGGGTCTATAGAAAGAAGTTCACCAAAAGAGTTTGCAATTCTAGAGAAGATACTTTCTACCCAATATTCCAGAGGCAAGCCTGGCAACTTAACCCAAACTAGAACTTGTGTCAAGAGAGAGTCATCATATTCAGATTCGGTTGCCATTTACGAAGAACCAAGGCTATCTTTCATAACACCAGGGACTTCCACAAAGAATCATGCATTTATCTTCTTTGCAAGAGAAAGAAAGGGACAGAAGGCCTTTGGGTAAGGCTGAAATTTCAACATTACCCTTAAGGGCCTAAATTTATTTGACATGGGCCCTAACAACTTCAATGTTAGGATGCAATCCCATAAATTTGCCTACCAAGGAGTTCGACATACTATTTATATTATGATCCAAAACCAAATCAGTGACAGAGATAGCAAACTTACCTACTGAAGGATCAGATATATTCTTGACAGGAGGAAAAGAGGATTTACCAGTTGGTCTAGTTCCAAAGAGGGAAGACCATTTTTTTAATTCTTTTCCGCTCTCCCCAGAACCATCACGTGGGATGGGCCCCCTATTGGTCCCTTCCTCCAAGGGCCCAGAGGAACCCACTGTCTTCTCTTGCAGAGTCCCACCAGTCTACTGAATAGCAGCAGCTTCTGGATAATCCAGAGGCTTATCCTTCTCTCCTATGGGACCAGCTACAATCTGGCCGCTCCCATCATTGGAACCAGAGTTCCCGCCTTGCGAAGAATTTGAATTTTGAATTCCCCCATTGCCACTTACTGCTCCTTCCCCCATTGCCACTTATTTTAGAATGGAAGTAAACCTCCATGTTAGCTCAATACCGGTGACTAATATGTGCCACCTCCCCTGCAAGCACCAATCGAGCTACCACCCACAACTTCTCCTCCTTAAACCTGAACAGTCCTTGCATTCGTTTATCAGATACTTGGCCCAAAAAGAGCTTCAACTTCTTGTCTGTTCGAAGTGTGAAATTGGCCTCCATGGTCACCTGCAATTTCAAAAGCACTTCCTGCAAAAAATGTCTTACAAAAGCTATGATTCTACGAACTACAGATTTGTTCTGCTTCAAAGCAAAAACTGGTACACAGATCAAAAGGCAATAAATTCTACCTCTGTCTTATAGGCCGGGTAATGAATGTGCATGATAAGGAATTAATGCCATGAGATCAAGAAAAAGATTTCTTCCCATCCTCCCCTTCCTCCATTCGTGCAACATGTCGCAGACAACTCCTTCTGCAACAATTAATCGCCACCTTGGCATTTGTACTTTCCAAATTTGCTCGCCTTAACAGGTTGAGGACTACACATTTTTTTAAATTAATACACTAAATTTATGTTGAACTTTTATATATATTTTTAAACTATTTTTTAAAATTATATATCGTAAACATATTTTCAAAGAATTTTGTTAAACTTTAAATTAATAGTTTAGATTTAATATTGAATGTTTTCTTTTTTTTATTAAACTTTTACCTTTAAAATTGTATATCAAAATTTATATTTTTATTTAGTTATTTGTTTTATTCTAGAAACTAAGTTTCATGTTTTATACTATTTTTGAATTTCAAATTTTTACAAATAATATTAACATTATATTTAATAGTTATCTCAAACTATTGCACATATTTAATTATAAATAATATTAACATTATATTTAATAGTTATCTCAAACTATTGCACATCTTTAAAATTTAAATGTCTCTTATTATGGGACCGACGACATCTGACAACACTCAAGTTCTCAATGGGTATCATCGTTCGTCGGATGAGCAAAGATCAACGGCTTAGGGTGGATTTCGACCCCAAATGTGGGTAGTGAACACATTTGTGAGAACTTCGCCCAGAATTGAACATTTTAAATTAAATTAAATATAATTCAGTCTATAGTCTATAGACTATAAATCTCTTTTTCGGGCGGAATTTTAAAATGATTAAATAGACTTTAAAAACAGACCCGAAAAGTGACACGAGTATGGTGACATGCCAAAAAAATGGTAGAAGTCGTGGGACCCACTTCATCTAAAAAATAGGTACCATCAACCATTGGATGAACAAAGTGTAGTGTCCTAAAATTGCGACACTTGCAATTTCGACTGCATTTCGGTCTTCACGATGGCGACGCAACATGCAACCTGAATGGAGACCCTGAAACTTGCTCACGACACTGAAAACTGCATTTTTCAAGCACCCTGGCCTGAACCTCCTTGCACCCTGCTGTCCCGGGAGGTGGGACCAGAGCGCCCAGCGCCCTGGTCCCTCAGGACCAGGGCGCCCAGCGCCCTGGTCCCTGGGTCCTATTTTGGGCCCGGTCTCCTAAGGGGCTCGGGTCTTTTTGTTTGCAATTTGGAAATTAACTTTCCCTGGTCGGCCTAAGGTTGGGAAAATCAGTCTATCAGCCCTAAATGACAAGTATATAAACTAAATTTTTCTCTCTCATTTGGGATATGAAGAGGATATGTGTACAAAGCGTGGAAATTATATTCAAGCATTCAAGCACTCAAGCATTCCTTCAAGCAATTGATCATTTCAAGTCTCCATTCAAGGCTAAGTGTTGCATTCAAGACAAGGATTCAACCATTGAAGAGGAGATCATATACTACATGCTACAACATACAACATACAACATCTAAACCTTCGCACATAAGGATACAAACATCCTTAGAACAAGGTATTAGTACTTGTTTTACATACATTTACATTTACAGCACTTGCTCATTTCTTGGTTAATTCCAAAACTGGGGTTTGACCTAAAGGCAAACCCCCAATCCCTAACCCCCCAATCGTCTTCGCTTTTCTGTGTGTAGGTTGCAGGTACGTGGCTGAAATTGAAGATCTGGAATCCTTGTGCAGAGACGAACAGATCCCCCTTCGTTTCGCGGATTTTTCGGAGGACCGTGGCGCCGGGCGCCATCGTCCCGACAACTTTTGCTCAAATTTGCAGGACAGCGCCGTATCGACATTTTACTGCTAATTCCAGGTCCGCAGCTTCATCCTATAACCCGAACTCAGTTTATAAGAGAATCTTTATGACTTTCTATGCATGCTTAGCTTAATGTCCTTAACAACATTCTTTACAAAAGAGGGTAGCCTTGCTTTCCTAACCCTTGAAATTCATTTAGCATCCAATCTTGCATTGCGTGGGATTGGATCTTATGAGTTTCAACCCCTCTTTTGAATGTAAAGTCTCTCCCCTAAGTGAAAAACCATCGAATCCTAGCGAACCTCCCTTCTCTCTCCTCGGAGTCGGAAGAGGGGAGAACAACTAGGGTTCGATCGCGATTTTTCCGCTTTACACAAAGATCAGCAGCTTAGGGTAGATTTTGGCCTGAATGTGGGAAGTGAACACCTTTCTGAGAACTTCACCCGAAATTGGACATTTTGAATTTAATTAAATATAATTAAGTCTATAAAGCTTTTTTTTGGGCGGAGGTTTAAAATGATAAAATAGACTTAAAAATCAAACGACACAAGTATGGTGACGTGCCAGAAAAATGGCAGAAGTTGTGGGACCCACTACATCTGAAAACAGGTACCATCAACCGTTGGATGAACAAAGATCAACAACTTAGGGTGGATTTCAGGGCAAATGTGGGAAGTGAACAACTTTCTAAGAAATTTGCCCGAAAAAGTGACACAAGTATGGTGGCGTGCTCGAAAACTGGCAGAAGTCGTGGGACCCACAACAACTGACAAGAGGTACCATCATCTGTTGGATGAGAAAAGATCAACGGCTTAGGGTGGAATTCCGCCTGAATGTGGGAAGTGAACACATTTGGGAGAACTTCGCCCGGAATTGAAACGTTTTAAATTTAATTAAATATAATTAAGTCTATAAAGAACTTTTTCGGGTGGATGTTTAAAATTATTAAACAAACCCGTAAAGTCACAACAGGTACCTTGGTCCCTCGTCTATTGGATGAGAAAAGATCAACGGCTTAGGGTGGATTTCGGCCCGAATGTGGGAAGTGAACACATTTGGGAGAACTTCGTCGAGAATTGAAACGTTTTAAATTTAATTAAATATAATTAAGTCTATAAATCACTTTTTCGAGCGGAAGTTTAAAATTATTCAACAGACTTAAAAAATAGACCCGTAAAGTCACAACATGTACCTTGGTCCCTCATCCGTTGGATGAGCAAAGATCAATGGCTTAGGGTGGATTTCGGCCCGAATGTGGGAAGTGAACACATTTGGGAAAACTTCACTTGGAATTGAATGTATTACATTTAATGTCCTCAAAATTTATACTGAAGTAGTGAATGTTTTTTCCTTCGGCATCGAATAGTTATTAATAATAATTAATAAAATTACAACATGATTCTTAATGTCCTCAAAATTTATACTGAAGTAATGAATGTTTTGTCCTTCGGCATCGAATAGTTATTAATAGTAATTAATAAAATTACAACATGATTCTAGATATTTTGCCCTTTAGGTTTTACTTTTCTACATTTCAGAGTTTTCAAAATAAGAGACTCATAAATCATAATCGTCTTTCATTTCTTGGACAAACCTGTAAATCGAGGGATATTCAAAAACAACTACTAGGTTGAGGAATGCAAGTTGCAGCAGAGATTGTCTGCGCCAATCTAGTGAAATAGAAATTCCAATTTCCGGGTAAAATCTAGAACACCTACATCCCGCCTTTTTTGCTTTTGGTAATCTCATGGTCCAATTTGAGGGATAGCATTTTCAGGTTTTTATCTAGCATTATTTTGGATTATTAACAATAATAGTGATGGGGAAAATGGGAAGCAGTAGTTCAACAAGAAGCCAAGTGAAAAACAAAATGTACCTAACCAAAATGGTTAAAAAACCAGGTTTCACTGATTAATACCATGATATTTATGACCCTGGTATCCATGGTGAAAAGTGTATCATAGATATTAGATATACATTGTCTAGTAAGGTGGCAGATGCATCCAAGGCAAAATTTACTATTTTCAACCCAATGTTAAAACAAAAAAAATCGCATCATGGGATGTTGGATTGGGAAGCATGGTGTTACCTGAAGTATTCCCTTGCCCTGATTTTGTTATGGTCTGCGCCAAAAATTATAATGAAGATAAAAAAGCAATTGTCAATAAAAATACAAAAGAGGAAATTATATCCATAAACGAGGGAGAATTTTCTCATTTGTTGAACCTAGGATTTGAAGCCCAAAACTCAAACGTCCAAATTGACCTTGAAAAGCTGGCAGGGAATTATGAGAGTCTTGATCCAAGTCGCTGAGATTCATTTATCAAAACTCTAATAAAGAGTGGTATCGGTATTGTGTTGGATCAGAATCATAAGCCTCCTTATGATTCTAACATTTTTGTTCCATGTGTTGGGGATACTATTTCCTTCTTGTCATTTTGCTTGGGATTGGAAAATGATAGGGAAGTGGGTGCAAGCCTTTTTGCAATGATTTATAATATCCATTGTGCAGGTCAGCCAGTAAGATATAATTTTATTGAGCACATTGTAAAATACATGCAAAAACAATTACTAATGATCAAAAAAGGTTCTTGTAAGACATTTAGGTTCTCATCCTACTTGTGCTATCTCCTTCTATCCAAGTATCGTGCAATATTCAAGACCAACAAGCTTCAAATTGTGAGATATAAGATTGATGAGAAGAGTGGGAAGAGAATAGAGTGTCCAATATATGATTGGATGCCAAAGATAAGGATGCATGATAACAGAAAGAACTACAACCATTTTGTAGACTTCTTTTTAGCACCAATGTATAATGAAATTACAAGCACTCCAATGCCTAGGTTGCGTATGTGTTGTAGAGATTGCATTCAACTCGGAAGTCAAATAGAATTGGCTGATTGGTTCTTCATGGAAGAATTCACTATGTTAAGGTTTTACGGATAGGCAGTAAAACCATATAGACCTCCAATACATGTGACAGAGAGGGTATTTGCATTAGAGTATGTACGGAAATTGGAGAGCATGGATAGGCACTTCTATGGTCAGCAAAAGAAGAGCACATTTCTTTCCTTGCCTTTCTCATGTGGAGGGTTCACATTTGAGACAAAATCATTCAATGTGGCACATGATTTTTTGATAGTGTTTAACTTTGGTGATGAGGGTCTCTGGCAGTATGATCCAATCGGTGTAGTTCAAGCAAGGTTTAAGAAAAATAGGAACTCTTCAGCATTATGTCAACATGAAATTAAACCATTGCTAGAAAATCTTAGAAACATGGACTCCTGGGATGAGGTTATGTTGGTAAACAGATTTGTCACTTCGGTCATTTACCTAAAACTGACCATGTTTGCCCGATAAGCAGTGACAAACATTCCAACAGTTGGAGAGATCATTCTGTGAAACACGATCTTCCTCTGCGTTTGAGAGGGGCAGCTCCCTCATATGGTAGAGTTGTTTAACATTTTCGTGTACTTTTAACCTGAAAGTACATAAAGGAGAAAACATAGAACTAAAAAGAAATAAAGATAGAAACCCCAACAATAGACATACGACCATCAACTGAGATTTCTCAACATTCGCAACAAATTATAAGGGGAGAACTTTATAGTGTAATATGCTTAGCCATGAGATGATGATAAAGAACAATGAAAAATCTCAACATACGCAGAGACAAGATACTTCAACACATTCAAACTGAGATACCAAAGGTTGCTTGTGCATCATCACATCAATTGTACAAATCACATATGCATAAAAGGACTACCAATTTGACATACAAAAAATCGGCAATGATAACACATGAATACATTTAGAACATACGAACTAAGACGTATTCTTCATTATCTTGTTGGAAATATACAAGTCCAAAATCCTTTATATACATAGTGCAAATCAAAATATCGTTACAAGTTTCTCCTGGAATTCTAGCAGAGTTTTCCCCTTTGTAAGAGTCCCCCCTACATTACAAATAGCCTTGTATTTATAGGCTTACCAGAATAACCACCTTAGAAACTAAGTTTAATCCTGGTTTAATAACTAACTTTTTTTTTGCGTAAATCTCAATGAGTTAGTAACTTACACTTTTATGCACAGAAGAAGTCAACTTTCTAACCTTGGGTTACAATAAGTGACATAAGTCACTTTTTACAAAAAGAAAATATCAAACCTATTGCATGAAGAAATAACTCATTGTTGCTTTTGTCGAGGTGGCCTCCATCTTCATTTGCTTCATTTGATCTTGTAATCACTTCACCATCTATTCCATATGTCGGTATCTTTATCATTGAAACGAGGCATTCATCTGCCAATATCCTTTGTTCAAGGAGACACCCATTATGATCACATCAACTAGAATCCTTTACTATCATCTTGCATATTTGTGAATCCTCTTTGAGAAATTTGGCCATCATATCACATTCTCCATGTCACTCACACCTTGGAGTTATAGAGCCTTTCTCATTTTGCAGTCATTTCATTTTATTGTTTGAGATGATGTATTTTCCTTTGACATACTTGAAGAAATAGTTTGTGCTCACTATCTGATCCAAGCTTCCAGAATCACATGCATATCCATCAAGATGAACATATCATTTGTTTTATGCTTCTCATTTGAATGTGTGTTTACCACTGAGATGGTCAATTCAATAAACTTTTGACAAAATTAAATACATTAGGTTTTGAGGAATGGCCATCCCGCTGCTCTAGACTTTCTGCACTTTGTAAACATGACATGCTATCAAACAACACACGACATTGGCTATACTTCCATCATTTGTAGTAGTTGCGGTGACAACATCTGACACCTCTATCCTTTATGTTTTGCTGAGTATTGTGACTGAATTTGTGCATATCCTACTATCATTGCATTCTAGGAAACACATTTCTTTGAGGCCTTCAATTAAGGAGTTCAGACATCTTGTCTATGCTCAGCCATTTTGCATACATGTCTCCTACGACAACTGCGGGTACAAAATCTGAAGAAAAATCTATTTATCACAACTTTAATTTGAATATGATAGCAAAGGTTGAGGATTTTGGCTTTGCAACTGCTAATTGCATTGCATTGAAAGTTTCTAATGCAGTTCAATGAATCCACCTTGTGTAGATTCGACAATCATTGCATACCATTAAGTTACATTCCTTTTAAAGATTTATGTCAAACAGTTAGCATGCCTATCTGCAATAATGGTGTTTCATGAAACATCTCTTTTTGAGGCGATCTATCAAACAGTTAATCATGCCTTGTTAATACTTCTACTTTATCATCGGTAGGGAGGATGCTGGAAAAGGTTGTGAAAATCATCATATGCCACGAGACCATGTTTCTTTGAAGAGTGTGGCCAAAATTACATGTGTTGCCATGCATGGTAGACTCGTAGGAATTCTGCCAAACAGTTGACATGCATACCATGCATGGTATTCATGAGACCACGTTTCTTTGAAGAGTATAATTAAACAATTTTCATGCTTAATTTTGCCAGCCAGTCAACGTGCTATATCCATGCTTCCAGCATTGCACACCCTTGCCACAAATGTTGCATTCGTTGGAGCATCCTGCCAACCAATTCATGTGTGTTGCCTGTGCTCTCCCAATCCTCACGTGGTGTCCAGTAATGATCACATTTCATGAGCCCACATTTCTTCGAGGAAATCTGTCAACCAACAATCATCGTGTTTCATGAGACCACATTTCTTTGAGGGATTATGTCAAACTGTTCACGCGCATGTTGAGGAATTATGTCAAACGGTTGAGATGCGTTGCCATGTGTGGAATTCATGAGACCACATTTCTTTGAGGATTCTGTCAAATAGCTGAGATGTGTGTCTGTGTATATTCTGTGCACATTCTCTTTTTGGAATCATTTTATCAAACAAGTCTCATGCCTTGTCTTGCCTTCCACATTTGTCATACAAATCAAGCAAAACATTTCCAGCTATAACATGTGACCAAACATCTCCCTTTTACAACACTTTGATAGCTGTCAATAATCTGTACTTCTCACAGCTGGGAGAATGTCAACAAAGGCTATGGAATACGTCTTCATGCCCAACAATCACACTTCTTTGGGAGTTTCTAAAGCCATTTAAATTCTCCATATATTCTGTAATTAACGCGTTCAATGAAATGACATCACTTTGGGGCAATCTATCAAATAGTTCACGTGCATTGTTTGTGCTTCCACGGTTTGCATTTATGTCTACTCGAGCAATTCTAACCTTTGCCATGCCTCACAATTTGCAGTCATGTCTTCTAGAGCAATGGCAACCACAACATCTAAATAACCTCATCTATCCATTGTATTCTTTGATGAATGTCCATAATCTATTTATAAGCATTTGTTGCTTTTTTTTTTAAACTCTTATGGAGGAGGTTAAGAATGCTCAATTTTTTAGCATTCCTAACCTCTTGACAAAATGGGACCTGCAAGGTTAAGAAATGAAGTTAGAAATGCTCAATTTTTTAGCATTCCTAACCTTTTTGTGATAAGTTAGAAATATGGGTTAGAAATGCTCAAAAAGTGAGCATTTCTAACCTTTTTGGCAAAAGGTTAAAAAAAATGAGGTTAAGAATGCTCAATTTTTTAGCATTTCTAACCTTTTGCTTCAACGATCAATCAAGTACATCTTGGAATCCATTGGCCACTGAAAGGAAACAAGGAAGAGTAACTGGCGCTTTTGAACAACTTTTTTGTCAAGCACAAACGACCAGACATATTAAAATAATTTAAAATATTAAATTATTATTTGAGAAACAATTTAAATATTTTAAATATATTGCTTTGGCTGGAGAAAAATGGCATAACTTTCAAACGGTAAGGAGTTAGGTCCTGAAATTTGAAACACGTGTCAACAGTAGGGAAATAGATCCACACAATTATTTATGCCTCATGATGAAACCTTAAATGAGATATTTTAATCATTTTGGGGCAACAAACACCAAAAATTGAAAGTTTAAAATATGACAAAGTATGAACTAGGTTAAGGTGAAAGTTGGCCACACGATATAAAATGACGTTTAGATCTTGAGTGTCAAGCGATTTCCCTCAATTTGTGATAATTTTCAAAATTCTTCCATTTTTCGTATGTTGGCTAACAATGACCTTGGATTGCGTGTTCACTATTTACACATAACACCCATTGGACCTTTACTCGACATTGAGAGTGATTTGAAGTTCAAATTTTAGGTAGGCCAAATATGGGGGCAACAGATTAAAAAAAAGGAGAAAATTGCAGTTGACAATAACATTTCAATAGAAGAAATTTCATCACAAATTATGGCATTGCAAATGCACACAGAGAGGAAAATAGAGGAGGGCTAGAGCATCCAAAATAGGAGGTCCTACAATTTCTACCTAAACTCTGCTAATCCATCTAACAAATCTATTCCCAAATCAATTTTGCACGAATGTAAAGAGAATTATTTCACTCAAACCAAAATAAATGATTTTTGGACTATGAGGAGGAATCTCGGTGAACCAAAGACAAGTGCAGAATTTGAGAGCATCAACGAGGATGCAGAGTTTAGAAAATTGTGGGATATGGAGCATGGCAGGACTAAAGATGATGATGAGCATGAGGTTGTCGTTGAGCGCCCTCCAGCAACTACTACAGTCCCAAAAATATTAGGTGGAGTCAATGAGTCCATGAAAGAAAAATATAGCAAATGGGCAAACCTTGTGGAAAAAATGGGTTTTGAAGGTGGACGTCTAGGTGCCAGAGGAGAGGGCATTTGGCATCCACTTCAAGTACAACTTCCATCACAGTCAAAATCAAAAGGTCCTTATAAACCAGTCATTGGACTTGATTCTTCATATTCATCATGGATAGGTACTACTCATTACCCTCAGGGTCCACCTACATTTGTTTCAGATTCAAATCCACAACCACCACCACATCATGGTATTCCCATTAGTGGTGAATCAAGTGCAACTACCACTGGTGGGGAAACTGGGGATAGTATTCCTATTATTGTTCAGTCAAGTGCCGCTATGATTGGTGGGGTTGGCATGGGTACTACTACTGATACTAGTTGTCTTGGTGTTGGACAAGGGCAACAACAAAATATCTCTCGCAAGAGGCCACTAAAGGTAGATACTCAATCTCATACTATTGAGAATCCTATATCAAGTGCCATTGACACTACAAATCAATCATTTGCAGCTTCAGATCACACACCTCAAAAGACTATGAAAACTACACATGAAAGTGTCAGTGGGAGTGGGACAGCATCAGGAACTGTTGTTGGTAATCCTGGTCAAACATTAGTTAAAACCACAAGGATAAGTGGAACTAGAGCCTATGGTATTCCTATGTCACCTTTCAAACATTCAATTGCTTCAGCAAGCCCAGATTTTCAATTTCGTGATTACTATGAAAAATATGAACACACAACAAAAGCAAATAAAGAAAAAAAGAAAGCATTTCGTAGGGTTTCTGTGTCTGAAGTTGTAAACAAACAGACTGCAAGGAATAGGGTATTTCCAACATATGACCCACAGAAAGATATGATGGAGTTCATGGTTGTTATGCCCCTGGCCCCCGCCCCATCTAAAGATAAAAATCCACCACACAGTCAGATAGATCACTCTCAATTTCAAGTTAGCACCCTCCAAATGGATTTTTCCAAAGTACATAATGTGGACAAAATTAATGTGTCAAAAAGGACTAACGAAGTGGTCTACACTTCACTGCTAAAGGTGGAGAGAGAAACAAATATAGAAAAGTTACAGGCAGACCTGGAAAATGAAAAAATCAAGGAGGAAAGTAGCAGATAGCAAGTGCAATGATTTACAGAAAAGGATAAAAAATTCGGGCTCTACAATAGAAATTGCAGAGCAGGAGAAGAAGGATGCAGAATTGAAGGACCTGGCAGAAAAACTGGCTAAAAGCAGTAAAAAAATTGTTGAGGAAAAAGCCAGTTTTCAAAAATTATACAAAAGTTATGAGTCTGCTGCCGTCGAAATGAAAAAATTACAGGATCTATTGGATCATGGGAAGGAAAAAGAAAAACATTTGCAAGAGGAAGTAGAGGAAGAAAAAAAAAATGTGCACAAATGAAAGAAGACCTACACAATGCAAATGATAAAATAAAAACTTTGGAGGATAGATTGAAAGATAATATGAAAAATACAACAAAGTATATACAAGAAAACATTTGGCGGCAAATAATGCAAAGGAGTGAGAAGTTGTGTGAATGGTTTCAATTGACTGAAAGTATGAGACTATTTTTTATAAAAATCAAAGGGCACTATGAGAAGAGCACACATGTTTATTCAAAAGAGGAAATGGCAAAAAAGATTCTGAAAGTAGTCTACAGTTCGAGTGACAGCTACTTGGCATCCAAGGGAATTAAGAGCCACTTTGATGTCATAGTAAAGACATCATCTATTATTCAAAAATGCGAGAAGCTAAGGGAAACAACAGAAGTTATGGAAAGTTGTGGAAAAAAAATTTTGAAGTGGCAAGAAAAGAAAAATAATTTGATTAAACTTGGTTTGCCTAAGCCTGTTGACACATCAAATAAATTCATTGGAGAAGAAGCTTACAAAAAAAGCATGGAGATAAAAATGAAGTCTGATTTAGACTTGCTTCCAAAGGACAAAACTCCTAAAAGCTTTATGGAATTCATCCAACCATTTACAACTCTAAATTAGGTATTGGATGAAACAGTGATGTCAAGTAAATCTTCTAAATATGGAATGTTGATGAAGTTGGAGTTGACTTTACATAGTTTACAAAATATTGACCTTCCATCAGACGAAGAGTGGAACACCCTACAAAAACTGGCACATAATTCTTAAGAATCATAGTATGTATTGCACAATTTTCTTCTTTTATTCTTAATTTCAAAGTTTTATGTTTTTTCTGTTTGCTATTTTGATAATCCACCCTATGAATCTATGATGCACTCACTATTTCTATTTTGCTAATCTAGCCTATGAATCTATTTTATGAATAGGAAAAAAACAACACTCACTATTGCTATTTTGCTAATCCAGCCTATGAATCTTTGATGCACAATGCAAAACTTCAGCCAGTAAATTTGTATTCTCAAATTCTCCCTTGCTTTAACATTTATAAGTTTCTCTATTTCTGATTAGTAGGTTTTAGGCACTGCTATTATCTATGTTTAATTTGTCATGGCATGAATTAATATTTAATTTTGAACTCTATTTTTTGAACAGGAGACATCAAACATGTAGCAGATGTTAAATTGCTAATACGGCCTGTGATGGCCATATAAATTTGTGTTGAGTTTGTGATTTTGATGTTCAGTCTTCACATGTTGCAAACTTGCAATTCAACCTGAAGCTGTTGTTGCTCCCTTGTTTCTATAAAAGGGAATTCAGGGTCATTTTCAAAGGGTTGTGAAACTTTGTATTCACTTTTGCAATTGGCATGGAGAATCACACAGATTGGTGTATTACTATTGAATGAATTGTATCATATGGCTTATATTTTGAAAGAATTAATGAAAATCTAAGTTCTCGACATGTGTATTACTATTGAATGAATTGTGTCATATGGTTCTGAAATGTATCACACAGATTTGAGACTCAAACATGTATAAATAAACAATAAACATCTTTGTATCAATAAACACATTATGGTTTTTTTTATTATGCTATTTTAAATCTGGAAATAGAAAGTTGAAAAATACAATTACAAATCAATATTAAATTCTAATTGCAAAAAGTAATATGCTTTTGTAATATGAATGATGAGATACAGTAATAAGATTAATAAATACCAATCTCTTACAGTTGCCATTCATCCTCATCAAATTCAGTGCTTTCTTGATTCTTGTCTGTGGTTTCTTCACTCTGAGTCTGCATACTTTTGTTGAACTGCATCTCAATGCTACCTATAGGTCTAGTACATGAGTCAATAGTCCCACTAGCACTTTGGTTTGAAGTGTTTCCCAAACCTCTTCTTTCACATTTGGACCTCTAGATTTGCAGTGCCCTATCATAAGGAAAAGTGTGGACATCATACCTAGATGTATAGAGCCTCAAGCAATTTTCTAAATTTTTGTCTAGTTTGTTTCTTAGCTTTGATTTTAGGAACCCCAAAGCACTAAAAACTCTCTCATCTTCCACATAACCCAATATCATGGTAAGACATAAATCAACAAGCTTCACATATTCTGGAATTGAATCATGCAACATTGAGTTCTCGGCTATAGATTTCCAAAGCCTTGTTACTGATCCCTCTTCGCTGGGGTTCTCCATTTTGGCATATTGTTCTTTCATAGTGTATGCAAAACAAGATGATTTCTCTCGAAGATGATTTTCGTCTAATATTCCATTTATAGTTACTCCATTCAATTCTCTGGATATGCAGAATTGTTTTATCAAAGTCAGTAGCTTACTTTGAAAATCGGCTGCATTATTGAAGCTCCAATAATGAGAAACACAATAGACATGGCTTCGAGTAGGTTGTCCAGAGGGAATCTACTTCTAATTTGTGAGGAAAGATCATATGCAATTTTCTTCACAGAAGTAGTTACAGTCTCAACAATCTTGTCATAATCTTCCCTTGTAACTCTTGCTTTTTGCTTCCTGGGGCGCTTTCCTAATTCCTCGGGGTTGACCATGGCATAGAAGTGCATTGGTATCTCAACTCCCGGTACATTGGCACATACCTCCCCGTCTGCACCGATTTGTAAAAAGTTATCAGGATTGTTCAAATCTATGAGTGTCCGCCACTTAACAAATTTTTCATCAGATAGTGTTGGTTGATTTCGATAGAGATTGTCGAGGCTCATGCATGTCATCTTACGCAGTGTAGCATATTCTACAATATACAGAGCTCTTTTTTGGGAAGCCTTCATAATATTCCTCATTTCCTCTAGCATGGGAAGAAGAGCTGCTAAAGTTAAGAGTGTCTCTAAATTACTTAACCTGCCAAGAAGTTCAGGAAATTTTGGTTGATCTGATTCGTCGCGAGTTGTGTGAAATAGTCCAATCAAGGATGGATATTCTGAAAACACTCGATGCGCTAGACCATCCAAAGAGATCCATCTAGTATCATTATCCTTGAAAAGCTTGTTCCCATTAGTTAATCCATCAACAAAGTGTTGAAATTCCATAAATCGCTTGGGACTTCGACAAAAGTGTGAGTAGAGCTCTCTGATTAAAATTTAATTTTTTAACCGAAGCAAACTTGCTCACAATTCCAAAAGATAGATTCATTCTGTGAGCCATGCAGTGAATTGCAGTAATGTACGGTGCAAATGAAGTTTCAATATTTATACAAAGACCGTTCATGTGACCTTTCATTATTGAAGCTCCATCTACTCCAACACAAACCAATTTTTTGGCTACCGTCATGTCATCCATACCTCCATATTCAATTAAACTTCTCTTTACTAGTTGAAATAATTTTTTTGTTGTCGCACTCTCCTTCATTTTAGCAATGGATAGTAGATGAGGTTGGCAGGTATGATTCTCTATAGTATAAACATGCATGCATACCCATGAAGTATTGTCTACTTCCGTAACTTTGTCTAAAGAAAATGCAATGAAGTTTGACTCTCTTATTTTTTCATGTGCATCTTCTTTTTCAACCTCAGCAAGACAACTTGCCCATTCCCATCCACTGTTTATTGACCAGTGTCTATTAGGATAGTTAGGAACTTTCAAAAACTGTAATAAACCACTAATTGATGGGAAATTTGTCATAGCACGCCCTCTGCTCAAAATATGAAAAACAATGCTTAACTGAACAACTTTTCCCAGTTGTTCTATTTGCATTGCTTTTCCAAAAACAACTTCAATAGAACCTTTAACTTCAGCAGGCTTCATTTGCAAGTTCTCATGAAAATAATACTCTTCGGCATTCCTCACATGCTTACATTCTTCCTTTGTTTTCCATCTTATCACTGATTTTTCAACCCCATCTATCATTTGTTTTTCATAAACTTTACCCATATGCTTTTCTATGGTGTCAAATGTTAGCTGCAACCTAATTTTCTTGTTATGTTTCGAAGTGCAAATCTTACACCTGCATTCTATTGGAGGCTCGCCTTCAATTGGATTCTCTACTGGCTCAATGAATGGATACTTTGATGCCCAATTAATTTGAAAATTCCTCACTAACATATCCCACTCCCGATCCTTTTTTTATTGTGGTTCACCCTTTTTTGATATGGCTTTTCTTTTCCCCTTCCGTGCATTATCATCAATGGCATTATCACCCAAGCCGATTATATCATTCCGGCTAACTTGGGTATCTACCAGATAATCTTCTTCAAGATCATCCTGATCTGAGATATCAGGTTCGCCGTCGTCTTCAACATGCAGTGTAGGTGGTGAATTTTGTACTTGTACTTGTGATTATGTACCTTCCTGATTTTCACCATAATATTTTCCAATGCCAAAGTACGAAGACAACGTTCTACTTTTTGTTGACCTCTCCTGGCCTTCCCCACATTCAGGTTTCCTAGCCCTCTTCCTGTTCGACATCTCCAACGAAATTAAGGCTGCCAAAAAAATATCAATTTGTTGAAGAAGCAATAATAGACTATAATTTATAATATACCACTTCAAAAATATGACCGCTAACCTTTAGGCTTTAGGTCACTAGCAATCACCAATGCAGTCAACAACAATGATTTTCCTTAGTCTGAAACTTTGCTATTGATCAGAATTCAAAGCCTATAACCCACCAGATTATGTTGAGATAAATCTGATCTTTGCATGTATTTATACCAATCCTTATATGGCAAATTCCACGGGAATTTTATATGGTATACAAATATTTAGCGAATCCCACGTAACTATAACACAACTTATGTAATTTTCGAGGTGATTATAGGTCGTCCAAATAATAGGCGAATACAATATAGTTGGCGAAAGTTGGGGTGATTGGAGACACGCATCGGCAAGATGTCAGGCGAATTGGGTCCCCCTAGCTAACAAATCTTCACATGCCTATAGGCGAATTAAGGTCATCTATTAAGGCAACCTCGAAGAGTGTAGGCAAAATAATTAAATTTACCGTGTGTCCACCATATATTGTATTGGCAAAATCATCGCATAGAAACATTTAATTGCATAAAACATATGGCGATCGGGCCGTGACTTTGATGGAAATTGATAATGTTCTAGCGACATGGCCACCCTCAGTCAGTACAAAATATTCGCCATTTTTGACGTGAAAAATTCATCATTGGCGAATATTCGCCACTAAAGTAATCTCTGATAACAACCATGTGCAACAAGAAAATGAGGGTAGATCGGATGGGCCATAAGGGTGTCCACACATCTAGTAACCTAATATGCCCTCACCTTAGGTTTACCATCATAGTATAGAAAACATTGGGATTTGATAGTTTCTTTATGCACACTAAGTTGAACTGAGGAAAGGGAAACATTGAAAGAGACTTATTTCCGCATTTGGGCATGAATAACATCTACTATCTCAAGTGAATAAGCACGTGTAGCATGGATTTTCTCTCTAATATGCTCTAGGATAGATAAGATGGGCATGCAAGTTTCCCTATAAGCCCTTGTAAGTGTGCTATTGTCAGGTAGAGTAACTCTCAATTTATTAATTTTAATATTACTACGTGAAAAAATCCCCTCAGGTGATATTGGTGCATCTTCCATAGGTACCTAAAGGAGCAATTCAAGGTTCTTGCTTTAATCTAGAATCTTACCATGCGATTTAAATAACAACCAAGTGATAACATGCATTTAATGCATGTAATAAATAACTTAAAACAATTTAACATAAGATAGAAACACATGTATGTAACAATGGATCTAAAAATTTAACGTGTCATGCATTTAGAGTAATAAGGGAACTTCATACGTGAGTAAAATTATCAAGTACGCAAACCAATATTTTCAATTGTGGCCACTATATAATAGATTTAAAGAAACATGGATCTATATTTGATCTAATACATACTTGAAGAATTAAGAGAATGTGTGTGTGTGTGTGTGTGAGAATATATATATATATATTCACACACACACACATATACAAATATGTATGTATGTGTGTGTGTGTATGTATGTATGTATGTATGTATGTATGTTAGTATGTATGTATGTATGTATGTATGTATATGTGTGTGTGTATGTGTATATATATGTATGTGTATGTATATGTATATATATACATATATATATGTATATATGTATATATATACATATATATATGTATACATATATATATATATATATACATATATGTGTGTGTATGTATATATACATATATATACACATATATACATGTGTATATATACACATATATATGTATATGTGTATCTATGTATGTATATGTATATATGTTTATATATACATATATATATATATATATATATCTGTATATATAGGTATATATACATATACATATATATATATATATATATATATATGTATGTATGTATATACATATGTATGTATGTATATACATATGTATGTATATATGTGTGTGTGTGTGTATATATATGTGTGTGTGTGTGTGTATGTTGACAGTGGGCCAGCGTCCCTCGCGGGGATTCGCGACATGGTTTAACAGCCTCCTATGGATTCTATAAGTCTAGTGGTTGTATCGGGCATTGACAAATCGATCTTTTGGTGCAACGACAACCCTAGCTTGTAACAAGTGGTATCAGAGCTTGGTCACAGGTTCGAATCACGTAGACCACGATGAGTGACGCTGGGAGGGGGATTTTTGAGTGTCTCTCACGGGGATTCGCGACATGGCTTAACAGCCTCATGTGGATTCTATAAGTCTAGTGGTTGTATCAAGCATTGACAAGTTGATCTTTTGGTGCAACGACTTCCCTAGCTTGTAACAGTATATATATGTATGTATATGTGTGTGTGTGTGTGTGTGTGTGTGTGTGTGTGTGTGTGTGTGTGTGTGTGTGTGTGTGTGTGTGTGGGGGTATATGTATATATGTAGTATGTACACACACACACACACACACACACACACACACACACACACACACACACACACACACACACATATATGTGTATGTGTATGTGTATGTGTATGTGTATGTGTATGTGTATGTGTATGTGTATGTGTATGTATATGTAACTATATGTATGTGTGTGTATATATATACCTATATATATGTATATATATATATATATATACATATGTATATATATACATATGTATATATATACATATATGTATATATATATATGTACATATATGTATACATATATACATATATGTATACATATATACATATACACATATACATATATACATATGATATTAACTTTGACTTGGACAATGTGTCATTTGATTAGACTATTTTCCTAACACTTGGAAGATAGTGCAAGGAGAAATCTTAATCCATTTAAATCTTAATGTGATTCTAATTTTATTATTGATGATGCACAATTTAGTTTTTGTTTTAGTTCTAATAATTGAATTTATTGCATGTGAGACCATAAAAAATGGAAAGGTTTGAAGACCAAGAAATGACCAACCTAGGTCTCAAAATAGATTAGTTTGATGTGCATAAATACATGATCAAATGGAGATTCGAGGAC
Source organism: Cryptomeria japonica (assembly GCF_030272615.1). Taxonomy (NCBI): domain Eukaryota; kingdom Viridiplantae; phylum Streptophyta; class Pinopsida; order Cupressales; family Cupressaceae; genus Cryptomeria; species Cryptomeria japonica. The sequence goes on along the minus strand of NC_081406.1, from coordinate 244,786,835 downwards.
TTGTTATTTTGGTATGATTAGTTCAATCAAGGTACCATGTGACCATACATATGAAACACTTGCCATCGATCCAATCTTATATTAATTCAATATATTTGGAGAAAATTCATATATATTAGATTGAATATGTGATATCATTGAAATTAACTAGTAATTCAACACAATTTGTTTTCTTATACTAATTCAAGATTAGGGGCATTAAAGCTCATTTTTTCACTAAGGTGTCCCAAACCTTTCAAGGTACAACGGTTGAATGAGATAGATATTAAAAGACCTTAGAGCCTAAAAGTAACAAACTAAGTTCAACAAGATGTAATGAGAACAATGTGGCACTTAGAGATACCTCATTTATTTATATAGTTTGACCCATAGAAATTTCCTCTTAAAAATCCTCTCTATTTCATACAACTTAAAGTGGTTTTCACACATGTCCTAGTGCCAAATAAATTATATAAAAGTGACAACTTTAATTTGTGAGCTTTCATGTGTGGAAATAGAATTTTCTTAAAGGATCCCCATGACATGTTAAAATCATAGTGCAAACAATGTGTCTAATTTCATGGATATAGGTTATAATGCATGCCTAATTCTACCATGCCACTTAGTCTCCCAAAATAAGATTGGCTAGATCAATTTGATGAGATCTCTTGCAAAACCTAAGAGCCTAAAAGACACAAACCTCAACTTAAGATCTCATATAGATTTGTGGCACATTAGATCTGTCTAGTTTGTTCCTATAATTTCATAATTAAGAACTCTATAAATATTCTCTTTAATTTGTTTAGCTCAAATCATTTTTCTTGTCCTACCATCAAATTTGAGTCAATGGTCAAGGGATGAGATGGAGGATTAGCATGCCTCAGAGTTAGCATTCTCATACACGTATGGTCAAAGATGTCATAACCCTCTTTTTAGACCTTGATAAGACTTGCTAGTAGTAGTAGTAGTAGTAGTAGATAGAAATAAGGTTGAAATTTTTAAATAAAAAGAATTAAACAGTGGTGATGAGGTCACAAATTTATTTGGAAATTACTTATTTACTCAACAAATAAATTGAGCACATGGTGTAGAAAAAATGAGAAAACTTTAGACACATGGCACAACAAGGGAAAGAAATTTCAAATTTCAATTTAAGGAATCAATGGACAAGTGTTAACCCCATTATGACAAGCCATAAGGAATATGGCATAGAATATGACAGTAATAGTTTTTCATGGAAATATTTTGGGAAAAGAATCTCTAAGTCATTAATTTATTTTTGAAGTGGGAAATGACTCTCTTCTTCAATATAATGAATATTAGATTTTGGAAAAAGGGAGATGATTGTTATGAGATAAATTAGTTTTTAAATTCTTAAGAAATTTGTTTTCGAATTATGTTAGTTGCAGGAGAAATTTTGTAAACATATTGAATAGTAGGAGATAGGATTTTAGAGGTTTTTTGGAGAAGATCTTTATAGGTCACACGAAGAGGATTGAAAGAAGATAGCTGGGGAAACAGGAGTTTGATTCAACAACAAGGCTTTCGTTCATCTTGTAGATCCAGGTTTCATTCTTTCATTCTTTCTTGATGCTTACCTTCACGTTTTCTTTCAAAAAAATTGGGAAAAGGGGGGAATTTTATTTGCATGCATGTTGTATTTTTTTTTCTATGAGAAAAATTAGAGGATAAATATAATTTTAAAATATAGATATTTTGTTTAAATCTGAAAGAGGATGAGTTAAATAATATAAGAGTTTCATTTCTCGTCTTTCTCAACAAAAAATTCTTCTTTATTTCAAATTTTGATAGGAAATGTGTGTGTGTGTGTGTGTGTGTGTTTTGTTTACCTTTATCAAATAAATGTGTATATTTTACTTTCCTTTTTTTATCAATCAGTTAGTAGTTTCTTTCAAAAAAATATATAGACAAATATGTGTATTATTTAAATATATATTTGATTCTTTTCTTATATTCTAAAGCTTTATAAAAAGATGAAAAAATACATTTATATATATAATATCAATTAAAGTAGATTTAATTAATGAAGGAAAAAAATATTGCAAGTGCTCAAATACATTTATATATATAATATCAATTAAAGTAGATTTAATTAATGAAGGAAAAAAATATTGCAAGTGCTCTTTTGTTAGAAAACCTGCTTAAAATGTATACTAACTAGAAACACACAATGAATAGGACTTTGAAAAGATTTTAGAGCTATGAGGAAGCCATCCATAATCATTGATCTCTTACCGATCCAAAGGCTCTTGTAGATTGCCACGTATTGAAGTTAAATTTCAATCTAAAAACAACTTAGATCTTCCACGTAATTTCCCCATTTATAATATCACTTAGCTGGCTTTTTCATTAAAGAGAGGTCTTGAGAATAACATAAGAAATGTCCAAGAGAGAAAAAAAATAAAATGAATCCTCTTACACATATGTTTACATGTGTAAGAATGTGTGGCCCCTACTAAGAAATGTTTGGAACAAGGATTTAGGGTAGGAAATATAAAATTGGTAATTTATTAAACACATACTTAATAGGTAATAAATAATTATATTATAAGGAAAAGGATGTAAACAAGATTGGGTTTTGATTAACCTTTTAGCATATCATTAATTCTAATAGAAGTGTATTTTTTTTCTTAAAAGTAAACATGATAATAAGTTTGGGAGGGAGTACAACTTGAGTTGGTCTAGTGGTGGAGAACTTGTACCCTTGAAAGAGACGTCACAAGTTCAACTCCTATAAAGGGGTAGGGTATGTACACATTATCGGCTTCAGCGTATTACCTATCAAAAAAAAAAGTTAAGGTAAATATGCAATTGGTTATATATTAATAATAGATTTAATAGCTGCATAATTATAATCTTCACAATTTTGATAATATCGTAGTCAAATTTACAACCACATTACTATTAATATTAATAATTACGATGTCACTAATATTCTGGAAGGAGTGAATAGTAATAGTTACATGATATCTTAATAACATTTTAATTGGGAAGCAAGGTAATATCATTAATGTTGTTAATTACAATATTTATAAGTCAGTGTTTCTAGAGGTATAAGTTAAATTAAAGCCATAAAGTCATTATAGCAAACATATACATGTTTTCTTTTTTTGCCTTGGTTAAAATTAGACATTACACCTTTCAAGTATTTAGTTAATCATTTCATAGTTTTCTACTCAAGAAAATAGTACTCTACAAGTAATTAGTTTCATTTTCAAACTTTATTCTAAATAATACCTAACAAATAGATAATTCATTTTAAAACAATTAATTATATAGTTTCATTATTCTCAAGCTTCCTAATTTTTGTCTAAAAAATAATTTGCATTTTTATTTATTTATTCAAGTTTTAAAGTTTAATTATTACATATATATTATTTTTCAAGTAATTTGACTAATTATGATAGTGCTTTAGGAAAATATTATTACCCTCAAATAGTTGGTTTATTACGGTTTTACTGCATAAATTGAATTATTATTATAGTTTCAATTATCAAACAAATAGTATTTTTAATAAAATTTTGATTTATTACAATAGTCTTCATTTTCAATCGAACATTACTTTTCAAGTGATTGAATTATTATTATAGTTTTAATTTTTAAGCAAGTTCAATACTTTACTTTTAATCATCATAGATTCGTTTTAAAGCCAATAGTAACTAGAAGAGAATTTATTTACTTTAAGTTTAAAAGTATTCGAGCGAATCGATGTTTTTTCATATAATAGAGTAAGTTTCATATTTCTTAGCTAGATAACTAAACAAGAGGAGATGGAACCAAAAAAGCTTAGTAGTGTTCGGTATCTATGGTGCCTCTGGGTCATACTTACAGGTAATGTCATCGTGTTGAAATATTGCACTTAACGCCTAAAAAAGTTGCAACAACGATGTATGTGGCATCACCCCTATAAATCGTCGAGGAGAAATAAGGGTCATTTGGAAGTTAAAATCCAAGGGGCAGGTAATCCCCTTGGATCGATAATCTAAAAAGATAAATTTTAAATGAACTATCACCCGTATAGTTAAACTTTAGAAACCCCCATTAGGATTTGGTCGTGTGTGATGATTTTAGAAATTTATTTATCTTGATAGAATTCAGCAGATGATAATGGGTCAAGGGTGTCCTAAATAATAGGAAATAGGACTTAGTTGTTTAGGCCACAAGTAGAAGGCCACCTTGAGCAATTTTTCTACAGACCTACCATCATGGGTAGCAACCGCAGAGAAACTGTCTAGGACATTGACCCTAGAAAGGGTTGCGTACCCATCAAATAGTTTACATTAAACTTTAGTTAGAAACCAAAACTACATATCCTACGCCTTGATCCCTTGCCAAAGTGGGTATGTAGGCAGTCTAGGGACAGAGTTGTCCCTAGTACTCAGGCATTCAGGGATGGGGATTAGGTTTTGGATAAGGATGAGTTATGATTTTTAGAGCTCTTTAGTCCTTCAATCAAAGGGTGTAGATAATACTAGTTGAAAGATTAAAATTAATTCAATGCATGCTTGGAAGGATTCCTATATGGATTCTCTTGACTTCCTGGGGCTTTAGGCCAAAATTTTGAGGTGGAACTCAAGCTAGTTTATGTAATAATTTTCAAATACTCCTAAGGACGATGACCTCAGAGCACTCCTAATAAGGGAGTGCAGTCTTTAGAGAGTGACTCAGGACCCAAATGGTCCCGATGAGTCTAAGTCTCTGGCCAGAGCATTTCCTATACTTATGAATAGATGCCTACTTCATTTGGGTAGATGCCTATCCCGAATTGGATAGATGAATCCCCCTATCCCGTATGGACATATGCCTAACCTATATGGTTAGATGCCTATCCTGGTTGGATGGATGCCTATTGTGTTTGGATAGATGTACCTGAGTATGCGATTGAATCAAACACAAGAATAAGTAAATAAAAAAAAATAGTCAAAATTTTGGGTTAAGCTAAGTGGGTCACTACAAAAGAGTGGGATGAGTTCTAGTATGCTCACACGTGTGGGACAATGGGGAAGATTGGTGATAGAAGACAAGAGGATAAAAATCAAAATTTCAATCCATGTAGGTGGTTTCAATGACTAATATTAAAGGCGTAAGATTTAATGATGATGTAGAATTCCATGGGGAAGAATTATGATAGATGGCATGTAAAATTATTACTTTGTGCTTAAATCTAGAGTAGTTTTATATGTCACTATAATATTTATTTATATCTATATACTTGAATTTAATAAAGTCCCTAATGAAATTTTGATGAATCCATTGTCAAATAGGTCAATAATTTTATTTTCCTAGATGAACCTTAAAATTATTAAAATTATAGAAAAGAATATATTTTTGTTTTAAAAACTAAATCCAAATATATCTATTTAATAGTAATCATCAATAAAAAAAATTCATAATATTTTTATTTCTAATGGATTTGTATTTCCATTTTACCAAACACGCAAATTTTATGAATAAATTCCAAACTTAACTTTTCTCTAATGCTACTAGAATAAAACCTTATTTGAATTCTATTTACCAAACACATTATAATTCTCATGAAAATAAAAGTAGTTCTAATAATCTAACAAACTCGCAATCATATTTTGATCAATCAAGGAACTTTCTAAACCTAAATTCTAATTAGGAGGTATCAAGTTGGGGTTACATTGTATGTGAATAATTTTATTTAGCTACACTAGCAAAGTTACAAAAATGATATAGCAACATCTAGGTTCATGAATAATCTTGTATATAACCAAAAATAGGATAAAAGTGGCTCAAAAATATTTGCACTTTCGTATAGGTTTTTGGGGTATATACTCGAATGATTCTAAGGATATAAAATGATCTAGTAACTGAATTTGATAGAAAAATAAAACATGATTGTATTTTTATAGCATTAGTTTAAGTCGCTTCAACAATAAATATATTTGTGCTCTCTAGTAATAAGGTGATTCACTTCAATAAGGTTCATTTGTAGCCTATTTGTATCTCTAGTTCTTTATTAGTGTGGTTAACATTTCACTATAGTAGGAAAAGGGATCAAGCAATGTTGAGTTAGGACTAATTTCCAAGTGCACATTTTGATACATTATTCTTGATTTCAAATGGTTGATGAAGATTTGGTAACACATATATAATATTATTTAAATTTACTAATTTGAAGATGTATTCTTTAAAGTTGTGGTCAATATTGGATGACTTGAATTTTGGTTAGGTCCACATTCACTCCCCATGCATGTATTATGTATCCTAGGTATTGTATCCCTCCAATGGAAAATTATAATTTCTCCATGTTTAATACATACAACTTATATTTATGTAGAGTGTTAAGCACATGCTCTAGATATGGTGTGCATGCTTATTCCATGTTTTAAATTCAATATTTATATGGACCATAAAGGTACACTACAACAAACATGAAGTGGTGAATGGCCTACTAATATCACTCATTATCAACTTAAATATAGTCAAATCACTATTTAATCCCAAAGGCATTATCAAGTCAAGCAAACCTTATCTTTCCTTGAAGGTTATCAAGTCTAGATGAATGCAAGATTAATAAGAATTTGATGATACTTAGGTTTAAAATCAATTTTGGTAGAGAAATTTGCATTATGGAGATAGTCTAACATATCCTCAATCCTAGAAGGTAGTAGTTCCTTAGTAAGAGCTTCTTGAGAGATATTTAATCAATGAACAACTTCCATGTGTTTCATCCTTCTTCTATTACATCTTGAACAATTAGGTCAACACAAGGAAATGAGCTAAGTTTGACATTTTCTAATACACTATAACCACATTCAATTTTCTAACATTTGAAATTCTCAATGCCAATAATGCATTAATTACATTACTCATTAAATATCATTGCCTTACAATATATAAAAAATTATATGAAAATGAATGTTCCTTCTTTTAAAAATGAAATACCCAATCAACCTAATTTTCATTACTTCTTTGTACATCTCACAATCAATAATTCAATACAACACAATGACATTGCAAATAATTTTAGTTGTAATTCAATATACATAGGACAAACAAAATGCAAATAGAAAGATAAAGGGAAAAAACTAAACAAAGATGAGGTAATAGAAATGGAACCTGGATGATGCACGACATGGAGGGTAGATGTTGATGTGGTGTGGTAGGTGGATGGCAAGGTGGTTGGGTTTGCCTAGTTTTCTTGAATACGTCACTACACTATTAATTGGTCAAATCACAAACAAAATTGTCATTTGACACTTATAAAATTTTAATTTAAAAAACATAAAACAACATGTGTTCATTCGAAGGGAGTCTTCAAATGAACCCATTATTTTATTAATAAAAAAATTGATCATTAGGCCTTTGATTGAAGGCTATGTGGATAGGGCCTTCCCTCGAAGGGAGGGTTTGAGAAAAGGCCCAAAGGGTGTTTGAACGAAGGATGCACCTTTGAGCAGCTGACAATTTTTGTTCGTCACTAGAATTGTAACCCACTATTGTGGGATGACCTAGAAGGCATCAGGTTGCAACCCCGACCCATGATCTGCAACAATTCTTTGGCATGAATTGGAAGGAAACCTTAATACATGACCTTTAGTAGCTCTTAGGCATGGGTCACCCTAGGCAAGAAGTCTTTTATCATTTTTTTCGAAAAAGAGACATTATAAATCATTAACTTAACTCTTATCTTGAAACCTACTACCTAATCGCCACTACAAATCTCCATGGTATAGACCAATCCCAACCCAAATCCTTTTCCTACCCAGTTCTAAGTCATTTGAAATGATATATTTCATGAGATGGGTTATCTAACATAACCAATTTACCCATCCTAGGGCTAACCTTTCTCAAAATGTGTTTTCATCACATTGGCCCACACAACAAAAATCTCAAATTAAGTAAATAAAGACATTATTTGTTAATATATTAATGTCACTAGAAATCATCAAGTGATAGTGAGAATCATCCCAATGACGCATTTAATTAAGAGCATCTAAATCCATGTCCATGTATGTGATCTTACATGTCAACATTTTAAGGGTTAGGGGCTTGACTTACAACTAAGAAATATCTAGGTCTTCACTTCTTTCCTTAGAAAAAGCCCTATTATATTTTCCAATATAGCCCATTTTTTAATAATGGATCAAAAAGTATAGGTGTGACAAAATCCTCGAGACATTACATCAATTTAGCTTACTTTTATAGTAAGAACTAGGCAACACAACACAATTTTATCTTAGACCCAGCCATAGTGTAGCCTTACAGTCTTTGATCCTATTGGATTATTTGTGGCATGGCTAAAAAAGATTAAGAAAAATAAATCTTCACAATTTTCTCATGACCAAAGGCTAATGATAGAAGCTAACAAAAACCCAACAAAGGAAGATGTTGGCAAGTATATCAATGCTTGGCTCACAATGGTTTAGTTGCCTCCACAAATCCAACCATATAAGACCTTTAATATGAAGGTGAAAGAATATAATCCTAATAGAATAAAAAACTAGGTAAACATGTTTAATGGAGAACAATGGAGAAAAAAGAAGACCACACATGGTGGAAGTCATACCAAGAAATAAGCCACACAAATGAGAATCATATTAACCAACACAATAAAAATATCAAATTAGGTAAATAAGGGCATTATTTTAGAAACATATTTGTCATTAAAAATCATCAAGTATAATCATCAAGCAATGGTGAGAATCACTCCAAAAACACATTTGGTTAGATAGCATCTAAAGACATGGACTATGAAATGTGTAGGTCTCCACTTTTTTTATTAGAGAAAGCCTATTATATTTTTCAACATGATCCATTTTTTTAACAACGGGTCAAAAGAGAAAGCATAACAAAATCCCTAAATCAACACTACATCAAACTAGCTTCCTTGTATAGAAAGAATCGGGCAACATGTCACAATTCTTAAACCAAGACATAGTGTAGCCTTGTTTGCAAGATGTAAATTTACAACAATGTAACAAGTTGACATCAAAGGTTCACAATTCTTGGTCCAAGCCGTAGTGTAGCCTTGTTTACAAGATGTTAATTTACAAAAAAGTAGCAAGTTTGGCATCAAAGGTTACAAGTCAATTTCCAAAGAGCTCTTTCACATATTTCTAATATGTAAGAATGCAATAATATCCTAGATCCTATCACTACCTCATCATACATCAATGCAACATTCTCCTCATCTAAATTTCATTTCTCACCTCTCTAGATTTTAGATTAATCTAAAAAATTGTAGATCCTAAGATTTTAGGCTAGTGCTTTATTGCTCTACTATGACATCTTCACTTAAATTAACAAAGTTGGATTTTAGGGGGCTCTCTCATGTTTTCAAGTCATCTCACATAACCATCAAAATCATCATATTTTTAATTGCTTAACTTATAGTACTTAGCTTAACTCTAGTTCATGGGCATTAAGGGTTATTTGTTTGTCAAGGAGGGGCTAGTTGAAATGAAATTCTACTTCATCCAGATTTCAAATTTAAACTTTCATGGCGCTTAAAAGAAGCAATCTCAAGATTTCTGAGGCAATATGTGTGATCAAGTATACCTCTAAAAATCTTGTCAAAAGAACCTCCAAAAGCTTGAAATAAGGTACCAATAAAAATGCAACATCAAACTTGGTTTTTCATTTTCTTGGTTGTTCAACCATGTGGCATCAATTGAATGATCATAGGAGACTAACCCTTTGAAAGAACCTTACTTTGGGAATGGATGTGTCTTTACCTCCCAAATGTTGATTGGGTGTTAGGGGTGACTTTAACATGGTTGAACACCCTATTGATCGTAGTTGGGATAGTAATTCTCAATTGTCTCAATCAAAATTTGATGCTTGGACTCTTACTCGCAATGCTTTGGGTGTGTATGATCCACTTTTGGGCAAGAAAGACCTTCACATGCCTCATTGGTTCACTTGGTCTAATTGTTGTGAAGGTTTTTTAAGGAAGATGAGTTGTCTAGATAGGTTTTATATTTCCCCAAACTGTTGTATTTTACCCTCTTCATCTGGCCTTCTAGTCCATCTTGACCTAACAACCACCCTATCTGATCACTTCCCCATCTTCACCACTCTATCCTTTTCCACCTCCCCAACTCTTTCCAATGATCTCCCCTTCAAACTTAATGTGACTCACCTCCAACAACAAGACTACATTGATGGTCTTTTAGCTACTTGGAATGTTGAGCCAAAGCCCCAACAAGACAGATGGATTAGTTGGTGGGAAAGAACTATAGCACATTGTACTTCTTTCCTCTGTGATTATGGTCGAAGAGTTGTTGCTAAACGACGAAGACTTGAAAAATATTTAAAAGGACAACTTGAGCGGAACCATTCTCTCCTTGCCAACAATCCCCATGACCTTAGACTTCAACAATCTATTTCCCATGGTAAACATCTACTCAAAAAATTGGATATTTACAAAGGTAAAGGTGCACAACTATGTGCTCGTCTCCAATGGATCAAGGATGGGGATTGAGGCTCCAAATTTTACTTTCACTCTTTGAAACATATTTACAAAAAAGAACGAATTATAATCATCAAATATGTTGATGGTACCTTGAAAACCAGTCACTCAGACATTATGCAAATCTTTTTGGACTATTATAAACAACTCTTCATAGACAAAACATCAACCGATCCTTTAATTTCCATTGTTGAGGAAAGTGTTGTTGATTGTATTCCTTGCAAGATACATGAGGAGTATAGTAAATTTCTTGATAGACCTCTGTCCATGGAGGAAATTGATGAGGCTTTTTATAAAATTGATTTCTATTATGTGTATCTTGAAGGTGTTGAAACCGGATCCTTGGGTCCAATCATTAATCAAGGCCTTATTAAACCCAATCCTAAAGGAAAAGATGAAGATATTATGGTTGGGTGATGGCCCATTACCTTGCTCAATACTTCTTACAAAATCATAGCAAAATCTTTGGCTCATAGAATAAAACCCATTACTCAAATGATAGTGCGACTAGGGCAAATAAGATTCTTAAGAGATAGATTTATCCTTGATAATTTGGTGTTGGCTTCGGAGACAACTATATGGGCTCAACAATCTTCCCAATATGCTCTTATTGTCAAATTGGACTTTGACAAAGCTTATGATTGCATTTGTTGGCCTTTTAACCTTAATATGATGCAATGGTTGGGGTTTGGCCCTAAAATTAAAGATCATATCAAAATGTTGTTCATTGATGCAAATGTGAGACTTGTTGTTAATGGCTCTCTTTCCCCTCAATTCCCACTTCAAAGATCTATTCACCAAGGCTTCCCCCTTGCTCCTTTTCTTTATGTCCTTGTTGTAGATGTTCTTGGATATTTATTCCGTCATGTGAAGACCTCTCAATTAATCCATGGGATTTCTTTGCCAAATGATAGTATGTTGTTTATCCAAAATTCAAAAGAGGAGGTGACCAATATTATTGATACTTTGAAAGTGTTTTGTATTATTTCAAGCTCTAAACTAGCAATGCACAAGACTGAATTTATTATCATTGACCCTAACCCACATCCACCTTGGATTCCTACTTAATGGAAAGAAATAAAACATGGCTCAATCACGCAATATTTGGCTATTCCATTTGGTATTGGAGTTTCCCTTAAAGACATGTGGAATTGGTTTTTGACTAAAATCAAGGGAAAACTTTTTAGCTGGAAAAATATATTTCTATCTATGTTTGGTCGCATCAAAGTGACAAAAAAATTTGCTTGCTTGTCATGTTTACATTTCCTCGTGTTGGCTGCCCTCCAAGCATTGCTACAACCAATTAACTCAGCTCATCAGAAATTTTCTTTGGGCCAAATGGGGGAACAAAAAAGGTTTGCCTTCTACCTCTTGGCATCATTGCATACAACCAAAGGACAAAGGATGTCTGGGATTAATTGATCCATACACACAAGGAATCTAGTTGACAACTAAATGGATAATCAGGGCTCTAGAGGGAGATAATCCTTGGAAGAATTTGGTTATATTTCTCATACAATCAACATGTGTTGGTCATTCTTGGAACTATGTTAGTTGGAAAGACAAGCTTCTTCTACCTCAATTCTTCAAAACTCGTGGATCTGCTCCCTTTAATTCTATATGGAAAGCTTGGTAGGTTACCTCCAAAAAGCTTATCTGGTTTAATCAGTCCCTCAACCATGGCCTAAGTTAGAACCATTTATAAACAATTCCTTTCCCCTATTTCCTTATCGCCTCATCTAAATGCGAAATGGAACTGTACCTTTCTTCGGCCAAAATGGAATAAATGTAGCCTCCAAATTTGGAAATCTAGAGTTGACGTCCAGTCTCAACTCTTGGCTTGGAAAATACTTCATGTTAGACTTCCCATTGGTAATTGCATTAAGTTCATAAACCCCAGGCCTACTTGTCCTTTTTGTACTAAAATAGAGTCTATGAAACATGCATTTTGGACATGTCCTCGTGCTCAGAAGCTATGGTTTTCCCTTTTCACCTCTCTGCGTGCTCTTTTCCCTCATGTGTGGTCTTGGAAAGCAACTCTCCTTGGTGCTTCTCCCTCCTTTGACATTCTTTCCCACACTTGCATACATGTGATTGTTAATTTTATTTGGAAAATGTGTTGCCTTGCTATTTTCTCTAACTCTATCATTCCCCTTAAGATTGAGCTCCAAAAGCTTTGCGCTAATCTCTCTCTTCAAATAGCTAATTTGCCAACAAAATGATGTAACATTTCTCTACAAAGGAAAAGACATGATCTTCTCCTACAACTACAAGATATTATTGAAAGGCGGTGTTTTTAGGAGACAATTTCAAACTTACTAATGAGTAGATCATTGCTAATGTCCACTTTAAGTTTTTCTAGATTGAACTAACTATCATCTTCAATGAGACATGAGTGGTTGCCTCCTACTGCAAGCTCTTCCTCAGAGAACAGTATGCCAAGAAGTTGGTGTTGCACTTGTTTCTCTCTCTCATTTTGTAATGAATACATTTGTAGTTAAGCTGGAATTTGGAGATGCTTCTAGATTTTTGAGCTTTATAATTATGCTAGATACCATTTTGATGCTTCTCCAGCACTCTTTGTTGTATCTCTGTTAGTTCTATGATGTTGCTATTGCACTCTTTATTTGTTGTAACCTTATTGTTCCATGGTGTTGCAATAGTGAATTGATGTTGTAATCAATTATTGTAATAATTAATCGCTTTTTCCAATGAAAAAAAAATATCTCTTGAATATAAAAAAATTATTCAATTAAAAACTAGAAAAATTGTTTAGAGAGGGAAGTAGAGTAACAGACTACCTAGCAAATCAAGGAATAGATTTTAATAAGCATATAATTGTTCCTAGTCTAGAGAGGGAAGTGGAGATAGATTTTAATAAGGATATAATTGTACCTAGTCTAGAGAGAGAAGTGGGATAAACGGCTACCTATCAAATCAAGGAATAGATGTTAATAAAGATCTAGTTAGAGGTGGGCTCGATTTTTATTTGGGATTAATAATTACCCCTTCAACTTCATGTATTCATTACCTCACATCATGGTTTTGTGCCCATCATTTGATACCATATTTCTTTTTACACATTACAAGGGCATAAAGAGTTGTTGAGTTATTATTTATTAAAGTCCAATGTTTCCATCATTGACAAGAGAGCTAAACTATTTTAAAAAGTTTTCTTTTTTCCAAAGCAAGAAAGAAAGATTGAAAAAAAGAATTATAGTTCATAATATTGGGCGGTATGTATGTGGGCCTACATAGGACTTACAGTAATATGGGACTACCTCATACTCTTTGTAGGAGGCACTATATACCTTACCCTTATGAAATTTGGACTTGTACTCAAATTCTTCACCACTAGACCAACTCAAACTGTACCAGTCTTTCAAAAAGGAGATCACTAAATAGACCTAATGAAGATGTTCTTCATAAGAAGATGGCAGTGTGATAGCTATAAAGAAAGTTTTAAGAGGTGACTTCAATGAATCGTGAGAGAGAAATAATGAAAATTCAAACATTGTCAGTTTCTAACTTGTTGAATTTTATCCAAAGGCACAAAAAAGTGAAGGCAATAGGTTGCAATTACACCGGAGAAACATTGAGGCGGCTCGGACTGAGCAATAGAAGTTGTTGACTGTTTCTCTGGTGGTAATCTCCCTGTGGTGGGTAAAGTATTCAGAGGATTGACTTCCATAGCCTATTTTAGGGATTGGTCGATGAAGTTATAAAAATGCAGAGCTATCTAGCGAAAAATGAAGGCGAGACTCGCCAGGCTTACCTCTGGCAGAGCTCTCGTTTCCATTCAAAGCATCCCTTACACCAAGAAAGTCTCAATGCTGAACCAGCCAAAAAGGCTGTCAATTATCTCATCAAGATGTCTACGTTGGTGAAAAACGATGACAAAATGATCAATTTATAGGCGGTCAGGAAGAGATGTAATATATTGGAAATGGTTAAATCTTATTGCTTGTTATATGTACTTGTATCTGCTTTTAAATAGTTAATACGTGTAATAGGTTTATTAGTTCTCGTCTTTTCAAGTTCTGTATATGCAAGAGAGGGGCCCAAGTCCCTCAACTCACAATTTAAAAAGTATAGTCTAAACCTACACCCAATTGCATCGGAAGGAGCGCCTATAACATCAATCTTTATGCCTTCTGTGTACTTGGGTTTTCTCATATGCTTAATCTATTTAAGTCCCTCAATTCACAATAAAATATATAGGGTAAAGGACCCAGTAGTTGAGCATGTACCAATTGTTGTGAGGGTTGTTGATACCTTTTGTTCCAAAAATTGAACAAATAAAACCTATTGTTTGAAACAAAAAATTTCAATTTTTGTTAGGAAATGTACCAACAGTTGTTAGGAAATGTACCAATAGTTGTTAAGAAATGTACTAATATTGTAAAAAGTAACCAATCAGGTGATGCCATGTCAGCTGCACAACTATTGGGGTCTCTTTTGCACGCCTATTGGTCTCACTTTTTTTTGGGGCTGTTTTGGACACCTTGGCAAAAAGCATGCTGATGTGGCATCATATTTGATGACGTGGCCCTGAAACCTTAGTTATTAGCAGGGGACTTGCCAAGTAAGCTGCTGTAAAAAAATCGGAGTGATTTGAAATTTCCAAGTAGGATTTTGAGAAGCGCGAAGTTAGGGTGCACGACTACTGGGTCCTTTCCCCTATGATCTCAAGCCTACGCCTCACCAATGATGGGCAGAAAATACATTACAGCATCCATACCATTTTTGGCATCAAGCGATTCTATGCAAGTCCACCCACAAAAGTTTTGGAAAAAAAAATTGGCATCCAGCAGAGCAACTCCACCGAAGTAGCTAAAACTAGCCTGTTGTTACAAACATTAGTTTCTTATTTAGAACCAAGTTAGTTATACTATTAAAGAATCCTGCTATTAAAGAATCCTGGGAGGTCAGCTGTTCAGGTGCAATAAATTTGCAGGGGGAGTTATAGAGAGAACCCTTTAAAAATGAAAGTTACAGTAAGAAAGAAAAATAAAAACTAAACTATTAAAACGTCCTTGCAATTATCCAACACATTAAAACCATGCACATCCAGGTTTAGGGGAAGCCCTTACATCAAGATACCTTTGGACTGTTGTGGATTTGTCTGCTCCAGTTATACAGCTCAAAACCCAGTGGAACTTATCTGACTAGAGGAGAAAACCTAGTCAGTGCACACGCCAATGGTCATTATGGTGTGTTGCACGTGTTGCACAGCAAGGTCCTTTATTTTTCGTACTTTTAACTCCCCATTATGACTAGGGTGCCACCTAAAACTGAATTAGGGTGGTTCCGGTTTTTTTTTTAAACTGTATTCTTTTTTTAATCAGTTTTGTTCAATAAAATAATCAAAAATAATTAAGAGCGCCATCTAAACATGATTCAATTCCCACTTCATTCCAGAATTTTTCAAAGAAAACTGGATTTTAAGTGTAAATTTAACGATGCATTAAAATCCCAAACTCTTGTATTCCCAATTCCTTTTCATTATATCCGCTGGAAATTCAATGTGTTGTTTGTGAAAACCCAAGTTTAATCAAGAAAAGGCAGCTTAAGTGTCAGAACAGCAACAGTGACAATAGAGAGTATACTAGTTTTGGACCAACAAAAAACGTGTTATCACTTACCACAGACGAACACCCTGCAAGTGAAATTTGGAGGTCCTAGGCTTGAGTCATTAACTGAGTAGGACTGGCTTGACAGAGATGTTAAATGTTCCAAAAACACTCCAGACTGATTTGTGACAGCAGCCAGCAGCACTGATGAAGGCTCTAATTTTGACTACTATCATACTCGTCTCACAACAAAGGGAGTTTATTGGTACAAGGCCCATTTGTAAACAAGTTCCACCTTTTATATATTTTCATTTTCTACATATTGGTAGTTGGGGAAGCGTATCAGTAACCGTTATAGCTAATTTTGAGCACTCACAGATCCTAAACAGTACATCCGATTTTTATGACTTTTTTGGCTGTCTTCTTACGCGATTTAACTCCCTATAGCTATTGTTCTGGCTTTTGAGTAGTAACAATGCATGATGTGGGATCTCTATTATGCGGACAAGGGTCAAAAAGTACACATTTCAAAGTGTCACTCAATACCTACTTAAAGATGCCCTAACAACTGTGCACTTAAAATTGTCAATACTTATGCACAAATGGCCCAGTAATTGTGCACAAATGGCCCAGAAGTCCTGCACAAATTGGTCAATTATGGTCCAAACATGTTAAAAAGCAAGCAGCTATTAGTACATGTGGAATTTATTACAGTGCTTGGGGTTCGGTGCACAAAGAGTGAACAGTTATTGGAACTATAACGGTTACAAGTAGTGAACAGTTATTAGAACTATAATGGTTACAAGTAGTGAACAGTTATTGGAACTATGACAACTACTGGTGCTCTTCCCCTGGCTTGTAAGAAGTATTCTCAAATTTGATAATTGATACACTAAAAATTTGACGGTTCTGTATTTCAAGCATAACTTTATGATTTCCCAATATTTCTCAAAATTAAATAACTCAGGACATGTTAGCACACCACGTTCACATCACAATTTTATCTTCCCGTCTGTTCTCACAATCTCCAGAGTTTCTATATTTTCACCCTTCAGGATAAGGCACTTGGACAACAATTGTAATGGCTGAAAATAACTGATATAAACCAGGTTTCAAATACAACTCTATCATGTCCCAATATTTTCCAAAATTAAATAACTCGGGACAATTTAAAAACCATGTTCATCTCACAATTTTATCTTCTTTAACACCCTTCAACAGAAGGCACTTGACAACAATTTGCTATGGTTGAAAACAACAACTGATATAAACCAAGTTTGAAATACAACTTTATCATTTCCCAATATTTTCCAAAATTAAATAACTAAGGACATTTGAGCACACCATGTTCATCTCACAATTTTATCTTCTTTAACATCCTTCAACAGAAGGCACTTGGACTACAATTTGCTATGGTTGAAAATAACAACTGATATAAACCAGGTTTCAAATACAACTTTATCATTTCCCAATATTTTCCAAAATTAAATAACTCGGGACATTTGAGCACACCATGTTCATGTCACAATTTTATCTTCCCATGTGTGCTCACAATCTCCAGAGTTTCTATATTTTCACCATAAACATGCAAATTGTCTTCTTTAACACCCTTCAGCAGAAGGCACTTGGACAACAATTTGTCATGGTTAAAAATAACAACAGATAAACCCTGAGGGCTAGATGCTATTACATAAATTGAAAGGCAGATCAATAGATAAATTGAAAGGCAGATCAATAGATAATTGCAAGAAAAAGAAAAAAATTCTCTACGCCTCGGAGAGCCAGAAAATTCCATAAATGAATAAAATGACCCAAACCTACAGATAAAATTCTAACCAGGCCCTCTTGGTAAAGCTTGAAGATTTACCCTGCTGGACCTGCCATGCAAACAGAGATTCATTTCGAAGCATTCAGGTATCATTCACGATGACTGTCCATTTGATGACATGTGTTTATTTGCCGTCTTTATACTCTCATCCTTCTGGTCTCCAAAGATGCGACGACGGAAATCCTCTACCATCAGGGGAAGGCCCTTTCTTAGTGACACCTTAGGTTCCCAGCCGAGGAGATCTTTAGCTTTAGTGATGTCAGGTTTCCTCTTATGTGGGTCATCTTGTGTGTTTTCTCTGAACTCAATCCTTGCATTGGGATCTATCGTGTCCTTGACAACCTGCAGTACATGATTAATGTGAAAGTTAAAATTCACAAGAATCGTTTGTTTTTTACTGATCATAACGTGTTTTAGTGTGCCCTCTAACTAGTCTTCAGGATATAAAAACCCTTTAACACACACGATCTTCCAGAACCACATACTTCAGAAAGTTACGCAAATTTGTAGGAAATATTTTCCCATAGTTGTAAAACTTGGAATGCCATGGAGCATAGCTTGTATGCAATTTCAAGCCTAAGCCATACAACCAACTCTATATGGTATAGAAACCATGTACACTTAAGCTTGCAACACATTCAATTCAATGGCATAAAGCTATAAGGTTCAACACTGACCTGTGCAAGTTCCAACATCGTAAATTCCCCAGGGTTCCCAAGATTGAATGGACCAACATGCTCACCCTCCATTAGTCTCATAAGACCTTCAACCTTCAGGATTGCCAATACATAGTTTAATATGTGACATGAAATAACAAAATAGAACTACCCACAACCTATTAAATAAAATACTTTACTTTTTTACTTTATTTTTTTGTTGCTGTGTTCAGCTTACCAGATCAGAGACATATTGGAAACTCCTGGTCTGTTTCCCATCACCATAAACAGTCAAAGGTTCCCTGCGCAAAGCCTGCATGGCATTGTAAAATGATTAAATGACAAATCCAAAAAATAGCGAGGAAAACCTATATCATATTTGCAATTTACAATTCTGGTGACATTTTAAATTGAAGAGAACACAGATTGTCCATTGTATGAAATTATGAATCACTCAGTTTGTTGATTGATCCAATGCCCAATCATGAGCACAAACATTCTTGCCATGTATGCAGGGGTGACAGTCAACAGTATTATGCTTTTATCATTCATATTGCTTAAGCTGTTCCTCCAATGAATGAGGTATAAGTCCCCTGTCACCAGGGATTGATTACCTCTGGCAGCTGGTGCATATCCCCTGTTGGATAACTTTACAGTCTAGTTCAAACTTTTCAGGAATCTAGTGTGCCTTAGCATTTTAACCCATATGCTTCAACAGTCAAAAAAAAAGATACAAATGGATCTGATCTCCGCAAGGTAAAAGCCAAGGGAAAGCCAAAATATCCTTAATTATCACCTAAGTTTCACCCTGCCCATCATGGTTCTACTCTAAAACTCTGCTATGATCGACACTCTAAAGATGGGAAAAGGCCAGATGCAACTCCTGGTTAAGTGACTACAGGCCCTTTAAAGCGAAGAGTTGGAATTGAGTATTTTTAGCCTAATGAATTCAAATATAGAACACAACACACATCAGATACCGCTTACATCAGAAGAAACTAAAAGACACCGTCCACTGAGACAAAGAAAACAAAAGAGAGGAAAAATACAAACATCCGAAACCATAAAAAAAAATTTTAAAGATGCAATCTCAATAACTTACTAAACGATTTAGCATGTTGTCTAAAAAATTCGTTTAAATTAATGTAGAGTCAATGCTTCAACATAGTGCCCAGATAATAATCAGAAATGGATACCATATAGATGAGCGATTACCTGTGATATAACCCATAGCGGACATGATCTAAATATTAACAACTGATGAACAAGAATGACCTCTATACCTTAAAAAGAAAGAGAGCACTGACCTGTGCAACAAAATTGCTTACAACCCTGCCATCATCAATACACATCCGTGGACCATATGTATTGAAGATTCGAGCAATCCGAACCTAAAATAAAAATACCAATGAATCTTATTAAGAGCGTACGACAAAGATGGCGAAATGCAAAGACTATTTTTAAATCAAAACAGAGTCAAAACTCAGATTTGCAACCAGACCTCAACATTCGCTCCCCTGTGGTAATCCATTGCCAAGGTTTCTGCTGTACGCTTGCCCTCATCATAGCAACTTCGAACTCCTGAATGTCACAGAATACCATAGAGAATCCTGTTAATGGGTATTTCACACGGCAGAATCCCCAAAACCAAAACTAAAATCTAATTTAATTTTCAACAATATTTAATGTAAAAATAAGCTTACCAATAGGATTGACATTGCCCCAATATGTTTCAACTTGAGGATGTTGAAGAGGATCTCCATAAACTTCACTGGTACTAGTGAGCAAAAACCTTGCCCCAACTCGCTTTGCCAATCCCAGCATGTTCAAGGTTCCCACCACATTGGTCTTGTATAGCTTGAATTAAAGATTATAACAGGAAAAAAAAAAAACATAAACAACAATCTATTAACCGAATGGAAAAGGGACGTATTTTTATTCAGGCTTGTTAAGGATATGATAGTCTTGACTGGATTAAACTTGTAATGAACAGGTGAAGCAGGGCAAGCCAAATGGTAGATCTGATCGACCTCCAACAAGAGCGGTTCCACAACATCATGTCTTATCATCTCAAATCTCGGATTGCCAAAATGATGCATCACATTTTCCTTCCTTCCAGTAAAGAAATTGTCAACAACAATAACACTGTCGCCTCTCTGCATAAGCCTGTCTACCAGGTGACTGCCTACAAATCCGGCGCCGCCAGTGACAACAACGCGCAGAGTCTTCCTCTTCAATCCGAGGGGCACTTTTGCCCCTGAATTCACCATCGAAAATCGACTACGATCATAGTGAGAAATCCCGGTTACAGGATTTTCATACACGATACGGTGGCCCGGCTCCTTAGCCACAAATTTGGTCTCCTCGGCAACATTTGATGCAAAAAATCCAGGCTGAAGAATGAAAAACGCAGATGCTAAGGCAATTCCAATGAAAATAAACACAAGCCGCTGCTCTTTAAGCAAATAATCCACTGGCCTAGTAATAGTCCAACTCTTCGGTGGCTTCGGCGAGTACTCATCGCTGCTAGTCTGCGCTTCATGGCCTCGGTACACCAATCCAAAAGCCATCTCGCCTGTCAAAATTTTCACTATTTCAATCCGTTCGCCTGAATTCACAAAACATCCATCTACAACTTAAATAGCCAGATCCACCTACCAAAACAACTCACAGGAATCGTAGTAAAGCAGCGAAATTTTCAATGAATAAGATCTGATGAATACAACACTGAAAATATATACTAAAGTCCTGATTCAACCAAATCACCTACCGAGTCGGTTCGTCGACGTCTTTGGCCGCCAGAGAGCTAAGATACGCCTCCCCGTGATCTTTCCGGGCCAGAAAACTCCCCCAAAAGTTCTCCGGGCCCCACAAAAAAGAGAATCAAATTTAGGAAAAACCCCGTCAAAAAATCAGAGACTTTACCCTGCACAAAAAAATTTACAATCAATACCAACCCTCGAAAACTCCCTTTCCTCGCAATTTCACAGAAACGACACCAAATCATCAAAATTTAATCCAGAAAACAGCTAGTCATTTCAGCCGAATAATTCCAAGCAGAAAAAGGCGGTCAAAACAACAAAATTTAACCTTCCGTGCAATTTCAACCGCGAAACTTTAACCCCGACAAATCAAAATCTCCCCCAATTATCAGCCAATTCAACTCAAATAGCTCAATCCATCACGAACTGCACAACACAAAATAACTAATCTCGCTCTCTAATGGCCGATTAGAATCGGCTCCCCTCGCTATTTAAAAGCATCTCAGCCAAATGTCGCCAGTAACTCACGCTAAAATCCCTTCAACACGAAACAATTTTTCACACTTAACCGCCGCGGACTTGGAGTGCACAATAAATTACTTTTAACCCGCCTCGTGAAATCCGTATCATTTTACTTTGGTAACGTTCCGTTATTGGCTTGCCTAAATCGATGCACGTGACTTTCCCTGACCGGAGATAGCGGAGCTCCGCTAAACAGTCCACGCGGCATCAGTAACCGCCACGTGGCAATTCCTCGCAGGTTATTTGTCATTCATAATAGGGTTGCACGCAGAGTTTGTGTTCGTTATTTGCCAGTTGTCAGTTTCACCCCTTACGACTATTCTATTGTACCGGATTCACGGGGCCCTAGTCTACAACGCCGAAACTCCTTTTTTTTTTTTTTTTTTAATATTTAAGGCAGGTTCAGATCCGCCGGGACACGTGGCATTTGCCGGCGGGAAAAGTCCCGGTATTTGCCCATTCCGGCCGGCGTGATGGTTGGCCCTAAGCAGACACGAATCCCGATTGTCTTTCTTTCAAATATTTTTTTCATTTAATGTTAAATATTTGCATAGGTAAATGTAGTAGGTGCTAAGTTTGGAAGAAACTGTTTTAAATATTATTTTTTTGTTGGTAGAGGCGGGTTAACGTGATGTGACAGTGAGGGTTTTCGGCGAATTTGTTTTTTTTTTAATTATTTAAAATGAGGGCATCAGGAGAAGGGGTCTTCCTTTGTGGACTAGCTTTAATTTGACGGCTGTTTAATTTACATTTTGAATATTTATTTTTCTATTTCGAGAATAGAAGAGAAGAGAAGAGAAGAGAAGAGAAGGTTTTTAACGTTTATGAGGTTAATGATGGTTTAGAAACGTTTTATCTAATTATTTTTACATTTAATATTTTATTATTAATTTTGATCATGATCTTTTTATTTTTTCAATTGAATATATAAAATATTCATCTATTTGATTCAATATTAACATAAGTTTGGAACTTTTAATGTTTTTGAGGTTAATGACATTTTATTTAATTATTTTTTAATAGTAATATTTTATTAATAATTTTGATGATGATTTTTTATTTTTTTTAATTGAATACATAAAATATTCATATATTTGATTACATTACTATAAGTTTGGAATTAAAAGCATGGAATTTCATAAGTCTATATCACTTGTTAAGTGTTTCTCTCATTCAATTGTCACTCAATAAAATACAAGGTTTTTAAGGTAACTTTGAGGTTAATGATAGTTTAGAAACATTTTATTTAACTATTATTTTAATATTAATATTTTATTATTAATTTTGATGATGATTTTTTATTTTTTTACTTTTTCTTGATTGAATATATAAAATATTCTTATATTTGATTTGAATATACCTATAAGTTTGGAATTTTAAAATAATTTCTCTCATTCAATTGTCACAACAAAGTCATAATCTTTTTTCTCATTTTTTAAATTTTTTTAATAAATTATAGAGAGATTTATAACTTTCATTGAGTTAAAAAAGAGATAGATAGGTGTAACATTTTGTCAAATTCAATTGTGTAGTTTTTGAGGAATTTTATTGGCCCCTATTTCATGAGGAGTGGTTCACAAGAAACCATCCCCCATGATCATGAAAGGTCCACTCGACACTTGTTGCACCTAGATGAAACTTACAAGGGTGAACCATCAAGACTTCCAAAGAAGTCACCATCTCAATACCACACTAACTCAAGCACAATTCACCATAGAGTTTTCATTATGATCAAACGCACCTAACTTGCTACCTAATTAGATAAAACGATAGAAAATGTTGTATCAAATTCAATTGTGCAGTCTTTGAGTCAATTTTATTGACCCTTATTTCATGAGTAGTGGTTCACAATAAACCACCTCCCATGATCATGAAAGGTTCGCTTGACACTCATCACATTTAGGTGATGCTCAGGGGTGAACCATCAAAACTTCCAAAGAAGTCATCATCTCAATACTATGCTAACTCAAGCACACTTCACCATAGAGTTTTCATTATGATCAAACACACTTAACTTGCCACCCACTTGTATAAAACAATGGCAAATGTTTTATCAAAATCAATCGCGTAGTTTTTGAGTCAATTTTATTGACCCTTATTTCATAAGCAGTGGTCCACAAGAAACCATCTCTCATGATCATGAAAGGTCCATTTGACACTCGTTGCATCTCAGTGATGCTCATAGGGGTGAACCATCAAGACTTCCAAAGAGATCATCATCTCAATACTACATTGACTCAAGCACGCTTAACCATAGACTTTTCACTATGATCAAACCCACTTAACTTGCTACCTAATTTTAAAAACCACTAGTTAATATTGCATAACATAAACCATTCATTCTAGATCAGATTACCTCTTTCATTATCAAAAGAAAATAAAAACAAAAATCCAAAAAGATAAAAACTAAAACATTAAAACCCAAAACTTTAACAATATCTTCCGGTTACAATAATCATCCCAACTCCTACACCAAAAAGAATCATTCCATCATCCAAAATCCATAAATCACATTATAAACTTTCATCTAAAATTTATTAACTTCCATTTTACAATCTTACCACTTGATGGATTTGTCCACTACCCACAACCTTTTGCTTAAATTTTTGAAATTTTTATTTTTATTTTTTTTAAATATATGATAGAATAACATCAAAATTACTTGAAACTCTGTTGGGAAAGCATATTCCATCCACCTCTAGTTAAGAGTATGGTGGACAAGGTATGAAAGACTTGTCTAACAATAATCTAAAAAAATAATGCTTAAATGTCAATGATTGATCGGTATCCTTTTTGGAAGCTCCCTTTCTTTGCGTTAGAGCAACATGTTTGTTAAAAGTGGTTTGATGCTTTGCCTCTAATATTAGGGGCCATGTCTCCCTCTTTATATAGTCAAATCCTTAGAATATTTTTGTCCCATCCATAAGAAATGATCATAGAATTGTTGAGTGGGAATTAAACATGATAATCTCTAAATTGGTGGAATGTAAGTGGGAATTAAACATGATAATCTCTAAATTGGTGGAATGTAATCATACCCAACATATGTTAGGGAGTTCAAAAGATGATTATTTAATTTAAAATACAAGTTGCATACATGATGATGACAAGGATGAGTTTTAAAAAATATATATTTTAAATAAAGTTGGTTTGTACATCTTTCAAAATATATAATATCATGTAAAGTATTATTGAATTGTACTTGCTATTGAATAATAGTGGATTAACTTAGGTTTTGTATTTTATTTTTGTTTATTGTACTTGTTATTGTTATTTTTAAAATTATTTATGTTCCAAATATTTGTATGGATAAAAGTTGTTTTATTAGTTTTGATCATCTAAGTATTCTTTAGTTATAATATATTGTATAGAGAAAAAATATGTATTTGATTGGAAGAAATAAAATGAGTCAATAAGTTTTTAATAATAATATTTTTTAATGATTCAATATGACATAAATAGAAACAAAAGTATATAATTTGTTTGATTTTTGTAGTATATCTTTAATGTTCAAATTTGTATATTCATATTATTTTTTATTTAATTTTGTGTTTATTTTGAGAGAATAGCTTAAAATTTATACATTTGATCAACTTAATTTTGTGTAAAGCTGAGACAATTTTTTGGATGTTCAAATTTCAAATTTAAATTTTGTCTCTCGCTCATTCCTTTTGTATCAAAGATCAACTAAACACATGTTTTGTACAATTTACTATTATGTACTTATTTTTAAAGACATTTAGTTTTGCTCATTTTAAATCATTGGGCAATGTTGAATATCATTTACAATTACAAAAGGTGTATGTTAGGAATATTTCATTGGAGCACTTGAAAAACCTAGTCCTATATAAGACTAATTTGGAGGCATTTGCATGATTGAGATATATTGTCTTTGATCGTTTACACATATCTTAGGGAGTTGATCTAGGTGAACATGCACCCCTTGCAACATAACAACAATCTTACAACGGTATTTTCAGATAGCACTAGTCACAAATATCAGAAAAAGAAAAAAAAACTATAAATCATGCAAAACCAAAACCAAAAGAATATAAGCTATGATATCATTTCCATGAGTGCAAGTTATTTTTAGGGAAAAAAATTCAACCTTGATCCACAAACTCAACCACTAATAGTGTAGATTAATTATCTAGTTCCTGAGATAAACTACAAACTTTCATATGCCAAATTTTTAACCTCAAGGAATCCAAAATTGAGTGCATGAATTTAGTTATTCATCTTCCTCAAGAACAAAGCTAATTATAAATAACCTATGTTATTGTATGCTTATGCATGCGCATACAAAGGGATTATCCTTGATTAATCTCAAGAAAAGCTTTTTTCCTTTACATTCTAGGGAACCTATTTAATCCCACACAACCTGATTTTCCTTTTAGGGTTTTATCCTTATTTTTTGGGTTATCATTTTCTATATTTAATTCTTAGATCTTATTTTCCTTTCATCTTTGCGTTTTATTTATATATCCTCACTTTAGAGTTTGGTGCTTATTTACCTATCATTTTCCCACCCTTGTGAGAGGTTTAGGATTTATATTTTATGCTTGTTTCAAATCTAATTAAGGAATAATATTATGATCTAAAATTAGATTATATCTATTTTCTATATATCATTTGTTTGCTATTGCTAGGATTTTGAGATTTTATACTTTTGAACCTCATAATCTTCATCCTTGGATAGACCTTTGCTTTCCCATCATGGATTTTCATGGTCCTCTAGAATTGACATATATGAAAGAAATCTCTTACTAATTTTTACATGTTTATGCATTTTTTAACATTTGATCTATTTGTCTTTGATTCACTTATGAGATAACTATCACAAAAATAGGATCACTTTGTCTATGGAAACATTATATCACATTATATGTTAATTTTATTCATTTAGGGATTTGATCATAATCACTCCTTTGATATTAGACACCCTTACTATAGCCATCCATAGTTACCATCTATTACGTATCTCTCCTATGGAAAGTGATAGTAGGGTGTCCATGGATCCATTCAAGGGTGTTGTCATGTCCACATATAATTGCAAATTCAATTTTACTTGTTAAAATAAGAAATGTTTAGTGATATAGCTAATGATAACCCATACATTTTCAAGTAGTTGCAAGGGATAAAACATCGATATCTCTAACACAAATAATCATGCAGATGATACATCCAACAAATACCCATGTTTCTCACATGCCTTGCACAAATATTGAAAATAATTAAAGCTTATTTGATTTTAAAGCATTAAGTCCAAGGGAAGAAAAAAAAAACTTCTTCCTCTTTTTCTATTGATCTTGATTTTCATGCCACAAACACCTTTATGTTCATGTCATTTAGTCATTCTAGAGTCTTGTGGATCCAAAAATAGCCAACACTATGAAAGGGGTTTTTCCTCATCTAGGTTGCTAGTCATTATAGTAATTGATATAAGAATTACAAAATATTAGTTATAACAAAAATGTGTGAGGTTTGGATCAACAAGGTATTGAAAAACCTTATAAAATCTTGGATAAATAATTATCATATCATTTCTATGTTGTTTATATTCTCTTGTGAATATTTTGAGCCTTTATACTTCTAAACCCTGTAATCTTCATCCTTGGATGCACCCTTTATTTTACATCATTAACTCTCATGGACCTCTATCCTTAGAATCTATGAATGCTTCTCTTACAATTTTTTGCATGTTTACACATTTTTTGATTGTAGCGTTGTAAATTGTCACCAGTCCAATTTACA
Organism: Cryptomeria japonica; assembly: GCF_030272615.1. Taxonomy (NCBI): domain Eukaryota; kingdom Viridiplantae; phylum Streptophyta; class Pinopsida; order Cupressales; family Cupressaceae; genus Cryptomeria; species Cryptomeria japonica. The sequence goes on along the minus strand of NC_081406.1, from coordinate 244,759,299 downwards.
CCTCATGTTTGTGCTTGTACTTTAGTGTGTCCTATCCTCATCCCCTCTATAGGTATGGTTTGATCCTATTATCCAACTTTGATGTCACTTTGGTGGGTCCTACTATGGGATACCCCCCCCCCCCTAGCTACTTATTTTGGTCCTATTTGTAGAAGGACTAGTGCATGGGATGCATTGGTTTGGACCAGGGCATCCCTCTCAAATAGACCCCAATTTGAAATGGGGTGGGGTCTATATCTCCTCGATAGTATTTGATTATTGGGGCTACACATGACCATTGGAGGTCGACCTAATTAGTAATTTACCTAGGGAACCCTATATAAATATATCCTATCAATTCATTTTAGATCTAAGATTTCATCCCTATTATTCATGCATCTGTGAAGCATTCATCATCAAGCATTTCTAGGGATTCAAGGTTGCATATTCATTCTTCAAGCATTGTGGAGCAAAGTTACATCAATCTTCATACAAACATGTGTGTGTGATGAGGGTTTTTCATGTCCATGTGTTTTTCATGCCATTACATTTGACATTTATGATTACAATCAAAGAACATTGCATCGTCATTAACAATTGCAAATTTGAGGTATATCTCCCTTAAAATTTATTTCAATATTTGCATTATTTCATTCACGGTTAATTCCCAAATTAGGGTTTGACTTAGGCAAACCCCTATCCCCAACATCTTTCCCTTTCTTTCTGTGTGCAGGAAATAAGTGCAGAGTTGTACTCAAGAAATCTAATTGAGTCAATAGTGACAAACAACTCAACTTTCAACAGCAAAAAATTTGGAGGACCAAGGCAGATCTATGCTACCTGGTCCTGAAAAATCGGGCTAAACTTGTGAGGACAAGTTCTAAACATTTCATTTTTCCCAAATCTTATTGGTGGCTCTGTGGGACATCTATAACTTACTATTTTTGTTAGATTACTTTAATAGCCCCTCATTTTACCCTAATTTTATTATTACATTACAAATTCAACTTAGAAAGAAGGAGACTCACACACACAAAAATTGGTAAATCTAATAAGTATTCTCAACCCTTTTTTCTAGTCAAATTATGGTTATATCTATTGGATTCACCTCCTTCTTTCAATGTATGGTTAATTTGGTTAGTTGGTGGTTTTACTTGTTGAAACCCTAATTCCAAATTTACACCATTACAATGATGTGATGTGATATATTTAACCTTGATTTATTTATGAGATTCTATTAAGAAAATGGGATCACTTTATCCATGGAAGCAATATATCACCTTATATGTTCATTTTCTTCAATTAGGGATTTGACAAATAACTATTCCTTCCATATTAGATCTAGTGCCTCTACTATACTCCTTTGTAGTAGTCATTTGTTATATATATCTTCTATGGAGAGTGAGAGGAGTGTGCTTGATACCATGCAATATCTCTTTTATGGATTCTAATAATAGGGTGTACATGGATTCATGCAATGGGTGTTGTCCCATCCACACTTAATCGTAAACTCAAGAACTTACTTATCAAAATAAGAAATTTGTGGTGATATGGTAGAATGATAACCCATACAATTTTTTTCAAGTAGTTAAAAGGGATAAAATACTGGTATCTCCAACACAATTAATCATACATATGATACATCTAATAAATACCCCTAATTTTTCCACACCTTACACAAATCTTGAAGACGATTAAGACCCATTAGATTTTAAAACATCAAATCCAGGGGAAGATAAAAACAAACCAAGCTTCTTCCTTTTTCCTTATTGATCTTGATTTGTATGCCACAACAGCTTTATGTTCAATTCATTTAGTCATTCTAGTGAAGGTAATACTTCTAGTGGATCCAAAAATAGCCAACACTGCAATAGGATTTAAATAAGATTTTATAAAATCCTGGTTATAGAAAAAAAGGGTTAAATTTTGTAGACACCTAAAATGTCCTTAATTAAATAAATATTTATTATTTATTTAATCTCACCTCCTTCCTAAATTAAATAAATATTTAATCTATCTCGTGTTCCTCTATTAATTAAATATATGTACTTTTATTTATTTAATTATTTCATTACCTTTTTTCGTATTTAATCCTAGCCCTCCAACTTGTTCACTTGGATCATAGTCTAAATTCATAGGCACGTGACAAGTGTCAAAATTCCTCTTCATTCACTTTATCCTTTCTCCAAAGTCAACCCAACACTTAATCATGTCCCTTCATTTAAAATTCACCTCTTAATCCTATTCAATCTTATCTTTTACCTTTCCACATCTTACTCTCATCCCTTCATCTCTACCTACCCTCTAGTCTTATTGATTATCTTTCACCTATATGATCCTGGTCATTCACAATTTAACCTCTTAATCTAAACCCTCCATTTTTATGGTGATCTTTTTAAAAGAGGCTTCCTCCTCTCATTTTACAACAGACATAACTTGAGCATACCCATACTCTGCTAAAATCTATCTAGAGCATACATCATCACAACCACATCCATTCCTCTTAAATCTCTTTGTGATTTAAGTTCATACAAATCTGAGAGAAAACACCAACAAATATAAGATCACAGAGGATAGGAGAACAATGGAGACAAGCTCTTGCATGTGAAGGCATATTTGGTTATTTCTATGTTATTTGCATGCATGTGTAGTTCTCTATTGATTGTTTGTTGAATGGTTTTGAAGATCTAGGGTCAGTGGTTGGATCTTTAAGGTTTACAATTAGGTTAATATTCAACATACACGTGTTTGAATAAAAAAGGTATTGGAAAACCTAATAAAACCCCTAATAAATACTTAGCATGTTTTATGATCTAGAAACTAGTTCACCTTGCCTTCTAATATTATAATTTATAATAAATAGAATCACAATGTTTACAAAAAACTTCAAGGATCTTGCTAATTGAGGATCACGCACTCATTAAGAAAACCCTAAATAAACCAATTCAAAAAATTGTGAATAGATATTTAAGGTAACAAGAAACCATGCAATATGGTTATGTATCACTAAGTATGCACTTGCTTTTATGGAAATGAATTCTTAAACATGTTCCTTTAAGTGATAATGCAATTGAAGAATAAGAGATATTGATTTTAGATTTTGGATACAATACTCTATGATACTTTTTGATGTGTCTCATGCTTTGAATTAACACATAATGATTAGTTGGTGGGAGACAACATGGGACCAATTTAAATTTTAAATAGATAGTGTAAGACTTCCACCAAACTACTTCAACCAAAGAAAACTAGTGTATGGCATCCCTTCGGCATTTGTTACCATTAATGTATGATGTCTAAACCCTTGGAGATTCATTGTAACCATAAACATGAAGAATTTCAATGGTATGAATCTAACATAGAATGAAGTCTTGAGAAAGCTTGAAGTCATATGATATGAAGCATATCACTACAATCATTTAAATCATGAAGGGATGTGATAAGGTTGAGTTTGCAATTCACTTCAAGTTCATCAAAATGACATGAAAAATAAAGAACCATATTCAAAAAAGTATCACTAAAATTTATGACAATCACTCTTGGATGACTATTATTGATTTATTTCAAGGTCTACTTCATAATACCACGAAAACCTATTACTAATTTGACTTAACATTACACATGGCAATTTAGACTTTGGTCTTTATTACATCTACCTATCTTAACACAGTGTAAGATTCATGTAATTGTAATGGTCAAATTGCATGTCTGTATCATTTTGTATTTAGTTTTGTGCTCATTTTGGGAGAATATCTTAGCACATGTACACATTAACAAAAGGTGCAATCTTATGCATATTTAATAATCTCACATTATCACTTTAACTCCAATAGGGAACTAGGGAGGGATAAAAATAATACATTCATAAACACATTCCAATGAATCCCATTCTTTCAAAAAAAATATCAACTCAAGTACAAGAGTAAGAACTAACATTTACTTCCTAAACTTATCCAACAATTCTTGTTCCCTTCTTTTAATAAGCATCTATGTTGTTAGGTTCCAAAATGGTGGGCCCACAATCTTAGAAAGTTTATTTCTATCTTCAAGGCCAAGGATATGTCATCAAGAATGGAAAGTAGGGGTTCATCAACAAACTATGGATGGTTTAAGGCCTACTTTGAGAGTGGGTAATCTCTCCTACATTTTGAGTTGGCTTAAACTTAGGAGGCATTAAAAAAATCATATAGGTCAACCAAACCATTTTCTATATAACCTCATGAGAAAAAAGCATGCATACAAGCTTACAAACTAACCATACACAAATATCAAAGACATTCCACAAGATAACACAAGATATACCATGGAAAAACCCATAAGAGGTAAAACCCAACCTCTAAAAGCATCTATACTCAATGTATTATTTAATAATAAAAATATTACAATACACTTGCAAAGTTTCCATGAATACATATAAAATCAAGCTCCTCTAATGCATCCTCTTTGTGTTTAAGCGTGTATCCACGCATCCCATGTCATGCTTCATATGTGCACTATTTAGAAGAGAGCTCAATACAATGATAGCCAAGCCAAAATCACCAACTTTCCACTTCAACCACTAAACATGTGCTTTTTAATAGAATCGAGATCATACAAATACAACTAAGTGATAAGGGAAAAACATGTACCTTAAAACTACGAGTACACAAAACTAATGACCCCACATTTAATTTTAGGTACAATTCTAATATTAAATATTTTTCCCATGTGCAACCCACAAATAAAATATCTAAACAATGTTAGATACAAATTTACAAGTGGACCCAATTTACCCACCTTGGTCCATGTACCCCACCCTCTCCTTTTATCTGGCCTTTTCTGCTAACAATTCATTCTATTCTTTTTCTCTTGTTTTGCTTTCTTATTCCTAATGATGGATCATGGAGTTTGATTAGAAACGTCAAGTGAAAAAATTCATATAGTTGATTCTTGAAGCTATGTATGTTAACACTATGGATTGTGGAAATCATATATCTACAACATGCTTGTGTGGTTGGTTGTTATGTCATTGTTTTTAAATATATTAATTCAAAACTTATTCTCATGAAGGAGAACAATTAGAACACATTTCAATTTTTATCTAAGACACTAAATAATCAAATCTACATCACCATTGTATAGGCCATTCTCATGTTTGTGTATAATTTCTTTGATATTGCTCATCATTATTAAAATAGCCTACTAAACAAGTTTGACCTTAGAGGACCCATTCACCTTTTAAGTCAACAAGCTCATAAGTAGCGTATTTAGACAACACCTTGACATGTTCAACTATTTGAAGATGAAGGTGAATAGGTTTCTTGGTTGATAATCTATTAAATTGATTTTGCATAAGACAAATTAAATTCATGGAGCAAATCCAGTCCACACTATACTTGAGATCAAACCCATTAGACTTGAATTTAAATCATGGTATGCTCCTTCATTGTAACATCCACCAAGGTTCAAATATCCTATAGGTGTGCTTGGATCATTTTTTTTTATATTATTATTATTATTATTATTATTATTATTGATAGGTAATAGGCTGTAGCCGCAATATTTTGAATTATTATTATTATTATTATGGGAGCAAGAGCGTTAGGTTGAAACCTCTTTGGCTTAGAGCCAAGGATTGAGGGGCATCCATTCCACCAAATTTGTCCACCGCACGAACCTGACCTCATCCCTATGATGTTAGAGCCTTGCACTCAACAAGACTTGATCCCTCATGAGCTTATTAAAAACCATTCAACTTCACCAGTAGACCAAGGGCCTATTAATATTAGACCAAATTCGACTCTTGACTGTCTTTGATAGATTGAACCCTCCTACTTATAATTATGAAAAAAAACTTTTGCTTTAGATATATATTCCAAACTTTTGCTTTAGATATATATTCCCTTATAATATTACAATCTACAATATAAACACAAATGTCCATTATTTTTATTAAAATGAATCTTTGTATTTTTTATTTATTATTTAAATTTCAAATCAATCAACACCTTTGATATGATAGAAGGGCTTCCAAGTAGGTCCAACAACCGTTGATAGAGAATTTCCTCTTGTTCCTTTTAGTACAAAATTAATAAAATATGCTAGGCGACCATTAGTTACAATTTAAATTGAAGTCCTATCTATTCTTTAGTAACCCCTTGATTATTGTAATGTGACACTAAAGTTTGTTAATCGGTTAGGTAGGAAGTTGTCCACTCTTTGTCCACAAGTTTGAGTATTTGCAAAGAAAAATAGTTACCTAGTGAAGCTCTAAAATATTTTCTCTTTTAAATTAAGGGGCAATATGATAATCACGGCTTTCACATCACATTAAATGGTTGCATTAACTAGTATACATGAATTTGTTAAACAATACATTATATTCCATAATAATAAACATCATTAATAGCTGGTTTTAGTATATTTTATTTAGATTATTTCTATGACAAATTAGCATCGTGGTGACTTCAACTTCAATTTTGGTTCACGTGGTTGTGAGACTCTCAAATCGTAAGAGGTGGAACTTGATTGGAAGACCACCTATGTCGATAAGTTTTTTTTTTTTTTTTAACAATGAAAGCTCTTATTTTAAGTGGATTGACTTTGATTTCTTCCTTGGGGCAAGGGTTGTGGGGTCAATGAAATTAGGGATTTATATCATTGACTTACAAATATAAATGAACATGGGATGCACTAGGAAAAAAAATCTTTTAAGTTTGATTTTGATGAAAAAAATTCTTTCATTTATGGTAATATTTATATTTTATTGAAAATGTATGGTTTAATTACTTTATTATGTATCCAGATATATTTGAAAAAAAAATTTAAGTTTGATTTTGATGAGAAAAAAAGGTCAATTTGTTATATTAATAAAAAAATTGGTTTAATAAGTCTATTATGTAGATGAGATGGAGAAAGAAAAGGACTTAGGATTGATTTTGGTTCAGGGGTCAATGGAATTAGGGCTTATATAACATTGACTTACAACTGTAAATGAAGATGGGATGCATTGAAGAAAAACATTCTTTAAATTTGATTTTGATGAGAAAAAAAGTTCCTTCATTTATGGCATCATCAAATTAATGAAAAGGTATGTTTTAATAAGTTTATTGTGTAGATGGGATAGATAAAGAAAAGGATTTAGGTTTGATTTTGATAAGACAAAAATTTCAAATTCCCGTTATCATCTAAATAGCTTATTACAATTTACCAAAAAGAAAAAAGAAAAACATAATTCAATATGTTTATTATGTAGAAGGAACACAATAAGAAAAAGGTTCAAGTTTCCTCTTGATGAGATGAAATCCCCTTAACTTATTAAATCACTCATATAACTTGTTACAATACCAAAAAAAAACAATAAGTCTAATGTGTAGATGAGACATGATAGATGTGAAGTTTATCTTAATGAGATAAGACCCCTTAATTTATGGAATAGTAAGACTTCACATCTCCTCATTTTTTGAAATAACAAATATATAATTTAATTTTCTTTTAACTTTAAAATAAAGTTTACTCATAAAATTTGGTAAGCTTAACATTATGATGAGATACCAAATGAAAACTTCAATAAAGTTTTGAAAATATGAACAACACCACCTCCAAGTTTCAATAAATCAAATTTAGTAGTGAGGCTAGGGGAATTTGGGATTTGTTGGCAATGGACACATATTGAAAGATCATAATAATATTTTTTTGTGTGGAGACACTTTCTTTTTCTCAAGGACCTCATATTCTATAAAGCTATGACAATTGTGTTGGTTGAAGGACTAAATTTAATCAAGTAGAAAAGAAGGTAATAAAATTGATGGTGGAAGGGGACACAATTCATATTATCAAGACAATGATTTCAATTGAAAAAGTAAAACCATCTTGAGGGAAGCCCAAAATATGATAAAATAAATATACTGAACAAATTATCTTTCAACATTGTTATTAGAATCTAATTATGTAAAGCATATATAAATTTTTAGTGATGACATCCTTTAGAAATCTCCTAGGTGCTCAAGATGGGCTTCCATTGCTCCCCAACTCTAATAATTAAATAAAAAATCAAGACTCGTGCCATTCTATAATTTGAAAAGTCAAACAAGAGATAAAAAATGATAAAAGAAACTATTAATGGAAATGAAGTGCATCACTTGGTGTATGCCTTGTTGCATCCACTTTGAAAAATAGGATACTTATTGTAAAGAGTTCCAAATGATTTGATGGGAGATAATTAAAGACAACTCTAAGCATGACAATACATAGAAAATTAATTCTTCTACTATACCTATGCCATTGCTTTATTGGTGCAATGTGCAATCTTTATTTTCAAACTTCTATGGATAAAATTGTGGAGAGACATATCCAAAAGAAAAGAACTAGAATCACATTCTTCCTTTGTGAAGAATGACAAGGAGAGAATTTAGGGAGTCTTTGTACAAGGGTGCAATCTTTGGTAAATAGTTAAGGAGCACATTTTAAATTACTACCAATGACACAATTATAATGATTGAAAGTGTTTTAGGTGAGGAAGAGATTATAATAGTGATGTAAATTTGATTGAGACATTTATTGAGGAATATTTTTACCTAAAATGTATCTCAAGTTTGAAATAAGGATGTTTGTAATTAGATAATCAAGTGGATGCTTGATGTTAATGTGGTCATCCCATGGGCATGGGCTACTAAAGAAAACCAAGATGATTTTTCCTAGAATACATTTAAGACTCATGTGGAGGTTGGAAGTATAGAGAAAGCATGCTTGAGAAAATAGATTTTGGTCCTAAGAATAGATAAATACAACTATAGTATGGGAAGCAACATGTATCAAAAACTATAAGGAACTTTTTAGATATGTACAAATTATAAAATTTATTTGAGATGGGGTTATAGGTGTGATTGCATAAAATAGAATCTATGATGCATTCTAAGGTCTTGTGGAAAGGTAGTAGGAGGTGGAATAACTTATAGATTCAAAATCTATTAGCATTTAAAAAAATTCAACCCATCTGCTTGCTTGGAAAACATAATAAATGCCACCTTCATCCAAAATAAATGAAGATATTTTGGTAGTAAGAAGGTGTTTGTCATGAGCTTTATTTAGTATTGTATTATACACTTTATTTGTTTATGACTATGGGTGTGTTTGTTCAGTATTATGTATAATAAGTTGTAGTTTGTTTCAATTGAAGGTAGTTGAATATGGACTATCATAGGACAATATTTTTTTTTATGGTTTACTCTAAAATCAAATTGGTTCTATTGTAAATTATGAAACTATAAATTGTTTCCTTGAATTCACAAATTAATTTAATTAAAATATCAATTTTGTATTAAACACGTAAACCTATATCAAAGTTTAAATATTTGTCTTTGGATTTGACCATGTAAATTCTTTCATGGCCAATATTTTGGATCAAACTCTATGATCCACCATCAAGGTAGATAGATCAAGAGAAGAGAATTTGATCCATCAATTCTCTCTATCATACTCCACACAGAGAACAATACAATATAGATCCATAATAGAATGCCCTCATAAAAGAGAGAGGGTTGCCTTCTAGGACAAGAAAAGTCATCATAACCTTTGTCATCATATTTGTGACCTAATGATGAATGGTCTAGATTTACCATGCAAAAAATAATATTTTACGATTTAAATATGTATGAATGAAATTGGCTCCAAGCATGGCTGCAAAAACACCTAAAAATTATACTTTAACCCAACAAATAAACAAATATATTGTCATACAATTATATTCCAAATACTAAAAGACGCCATCAAATTTGAAATATATCCTAGTCCATTCTCCACTATAACTCAAAAAACTCTAAAGTAGGATTGAAGTTTCAAATTAACCTGAATGCATAAATTAGAAATGAGGTAAGGCTTTGTTATTTATAATGTTACATTTCATAAAAATTTAATTTGTTAAAGTTATTAGTAAATTTGAATTTTTACATTGGATAAATGATGATTACAAATATATATTGCAGCTAAGCGTTATAAAAAGAAACATTGCCAATGTCTAATAGATCAACAAAGAATATTTTGTTCAAATATAATTGAAGAAAATTTATAAGATAACAACCACAAAGAGGACAATAACCAACAACAATGTTTTCATGAAGGAGAATACAAGACCAACAATAGCATTGACTTAAAGAGAATTATGGAACACCTAAAAATACAAAGGAAAAAGTAGGCAAGAACTAGCCAAAGAAAAGAGAACCAAGAACAACCATCAATTCCACAAGAAAGACCTTAATCCATGTGTTACGCAAACCCTCAGTTTCCACGTAAGTTGCTCCACTTGAATTTCGATTTGTTGACTTTGTAAATCCATCTTTAAATTCTTCACATGGGTGTTTGCTTGAAGATGTGACAGTAAAGAAGCAAGAAAGACCTTAATCCATGTGTTATGCAAACCCTCTTTTTCCACAGAAGCTGCTCCACTTGAATTTCGATTTGTTGACTTTGTAAATCCATATTTAAATTCTTCACATGGGTGTTTGCTTGAAGATGTGACAGTAAAGAAGCAAGAAAAATATTGTAACGTATAAATGTTATCTATTAATTTTTATTTTAGTAAGATAATTATTGTGACATAAATGCTATCTATTTATTAATTATCATATTTTTAATTAGAGGACTCAAAGAGCGAGAGGCAATCAATATGGGACAACTCTAACCACAAAACGATTAATCTTTGGACTACACACCTTACCCCTAACATTTAAATTGAATTTGGAGCTTTTGACCATTATCCATATCAATTAAAATTAGCATACTTATCTTTAAAAAAATCAATGTAAAATATGCCGATAGTTATCAAATTTTAAAAAAATAAAATAAAAATAGAGAAAGTAATAATTATGTAGCGCAACCATTTGTTGCTTTCTTAAAAAATCAAGATAATGATTAATGTTTTTGCACTACACTTTTTTCTTTAAACATTTTCAAATCTTCAAATGAGTGCAACATTTACATTAGACTTGTTTGTTTTTCTTCCATAGATAAGAAAGCTCGTTACCATTGTAGAGTTATGCCCATATCAAATTTTAAAAATAAAATTAAAGCAATGAAAGTAATCTTTATTTAGTGCAGCTATTCGCTCTTTTTCTTAAAAAATCAAGATAAAGATAGTGCACATCAAATCCCATTAAAAAAATCGACGTTCGAAATAATTAGCAAAATAATAATAAAAAAAAGAAAATTTAACCATTTTATAAAACAATGCATTTACACTTCATTTTTTGCTTTCAACACTTTCGAAACTTTAAAAAAAGTAAAGCGTTGTTGTTTCTTCATGGATAAGAAAGCTCGTTGCCATTGTAGAGTCACGTCTAGCGTTGTTGTTTCTTCATGAATAAGAAAGTTCGTTGCCATTGTAGAGTCACGTCTAGCATTGTTGTTTCTTCATGAATAAGAAAGCTCGTTGCCACTGTAGAGTCACGTGTCTATGGACTAATCATTTTAATTTTCTGAATCCATAATGTTAGCTTCCATCATTGACTTTTGAATCATGCTCCATGACTTCAAGCCTCTCTAATCTACACCTGGAGGCTATTACTTATCATAATTTCTAATCAATTAGAAATAATAAATTTTCCAAATCAATAGTAGGTAATATTTTTTTATTTGAATAAAAACATCCAAAACAAATAATTGTTAGTCGCATGTCATGGCACGTACGTACAGCATGAAAATGGATTGACAAAGCGTGGAGTGCATGTGCAGCGGCAGTTTTAATCCCACGCAATCTCCGCAACAATTTATCTTCTTCTTCTGAAACTGACGTTTCTTTGTAATTTGACAGACAAATTTGATTCTCTTTCTACCGTCACTCCTAAAAACTTTCGCCGTGACTCACGGGTACCTTAATCATTCATGTTTTTACCTCCGTATTTATAAACATGACAGTTGCATTCAATTTGACCCGTTTTATGTTACGCACAATTTACTCAATGTTCTCTCTGATTTAAATCTTTCTATCCAACAGTAGAAGATATTTGAAATTATTTACTCTCTGGTTTTTCGGTTTTTTTATTTATTTTTAATGTCATTAGAGTTTTTATTTAGAAGATTTGATTTTTACAAGAATTTGAAAATATCTAAGGTTGTGGTTCTTAGGTCTTTATATATTTAGACTCTTATTCTTTTGGTATTTTGTTTTTTGGGATATAATTCAAATAGTTTAGAAAATTTGATATCAAGAAGATTTCAAAAATATCTTAAGATTGTGATCTTTGAGTTTTAGATTTTTATTGCTTGAGGTTCTTTAGATTTTTTTAGTTTTGTGGATGTCATTAAAATCTTTCATTCATTCATATGACAACATATAAGCTTGGAAGAGTATTGAGATGAATATGAAAGTATGGTACTTGGATTGATATGTACTTTTTATCATGAGAATTTATTAGACCTATATTATGATCTAAGATTTATAGTAAATTGCCATTATATTTATATTTTTAAAAAGATTTTATGAGGTTCTTAATTGTTCAAAAGTCGAATATAATATAAGAATATATTAGCAAGATTTTCTTTGTATTTTTTAATGAGTCTATGCTTTAGCCAGCCAAATGTTATGGTGAATAAACAATATTTGATTATGAATGACTAGATTTGATTATGATTGACTATATTATTTAGCCTTTCAACAACAAATTTTCGATCAATATTTTTTATTAATTAGATAAGTAAAAATATTGCTATAACATTATTTTATGTAAGTTCTAATCTAAAAGTGAAATTCCTAAACAAGGTGTAGAAAGTAATTTATGTACACTCCATAGAGCTTGAGTGTAGGTACATTGTTTTGTACAATAATTGTTCTAATAGACTTTAGTCCTCTTGCTTTAACATCATTTACTTATCCTATACGCAAACATTGGCTATAATTATTTATATCTCTATTTCATTGCTAGGAAAAGACTTCTACTATAAAAACTTATTAAATAATTATTTATAAGTCTCGATCAATGGAGAACAATAGATTGTGTTGTTAATTGTTGAATTTGACAAAGGTATATGGAAATTGACATTCACTAAAGGAGATCAAATTTTCATGCCTAAGATTTATATATCTATTACATATCATGTAATTATATGTTTGATTAAATTGATTACTAACAAATAAAATCTTTATTATCAATTAGACAAACTTGATTGAAAAAATACAATGCTAGTATTTTTTTAAATTTTCAAAGCAATTAAATATTGCTTGTGTTATCATTTTTGTAGAAGAAAACGTGTCTTCTAAGTATTAACAATGCTTGGTTGCATGAGAGATGTATATACACTTTTGGTTGCATTATGCAATTTTCTTTTAGCATAAACATGTATACAGATATGTGTTTACTAGCATATGCAAAGAAAAGGTGGGAAACCTTGCACAAGGAAAAGTTATTTTAATCATGTAAAATAAATATTTATTTGTGATCTGCATATTTAGATATGTGTTTATCCACATTAAATACTTATTTGGATTCACTTGTAAAGTTCTATGTGACAATGGTTATATATTTTATGATGGATTGCACATGAACAAATATTTAATATAAAAAAAAGTTTCACAACGTAAATATTGGGGTTTGTAGCTTTGTGTATTCATGGCTTTACCTTATAACTTGATGGTATGAACTTGTTAGCTTGATTATATATAAACAAACACATGTTTAGTGGTTGAGGTTGGTTGGATGGCTAGTTGGTTGTCTAACTTGGTTGTCATTGTATTGAGCTCTCTTGTTGAGTGAATATGTGAATCATGACATGAGATGTGTGATTAAATGCTTGTACACATGGAGGATGCATTGAAGGATGTTTTAGAAGTATTCATAGGGATTCTATAAGTGTATTTTAATATTTTATTACTAAAAATTACATTGAGTGTGGATGCTTTTGGAGGTTGGTTTTTTCCCTCTTAACTATTTTGCCAGGGTATACCTTGTGTTAGCTTGTGTATGTATTTAATATTTGCATAAAGATTATTTTATAAGATTACATCCAAGCTTTTGTCTCATTAGGTTATGTAGAAAATAACTTGATCAACAATATAATTTTTTAATACTATGTACATTTACAATGTGATTGTAGTCATAGGGATTATTGGTGTTAATGACTACCACAAATCCTTTTCCAACGGATATCACAAGCACCACCCATTCTACTTTGTTAGGAGGATTCATAAACACTACGATCCTCTAAGTTGACTCACCATAAAAGTGTATGAGATGGACTAATGATAATGCTAAACACACTCAAATATTGAGAGGGGGGAGTGAATCAATATCTTTAAAACTTAATCCTCTAGCACAATTCAATTCAAAATCCTTAAACATATCAACAATAATGAGAAATAAAGCAATCAACACCAAAGCACAAGAGAACACCAAATTTATGTGGAAAACCCTAACAAGGGAAAAACCATGGTGAGAGCTATCTCACAATATATATGAACAAGTGTTACAATTTTTTTTTAAGGCTCGTTGCCTAAGGAAGCTCGTTGCTCCCTAAAAGAACTTATTGAGGAAGATACAAGTAGGAAAGACTCGCAGAAGAGATTCACTATCCCAAAGTAGGACACATGAATATTTGAAACACAAAGAATAGGTCTTCAACTCACAGCCTCCAACAATCACATTAGAATGTAGCTACTCTTGAATCACTGCCTCAAGTGGTTGTTATGCAATTCAGCTCCAAAACTTCCACCACACATTGTTACTATCTCAAATTCACATCTTAAACCATCCACATCAATCCACACAATTGCAACTAAATTGATCTTCTATTTATATCCTTCATATCATCTCAAAACTTCAATTAGGCTGACTAGGTCATGAGGCAAGGAATGAACCCAACAAGTTTGCCTAAAAAAGATATTGTGATGAAAGTGGTCCAATTCAAGAGATAGAGTAAACCTAAACCAACTTATTACATCCTTCTATTTAGCCCCAAATATAAAACACATTGGCACACATCCTCATCAAACATACTTAGAAACTGAGAAAACATAGTCATGAAACAAATCATCATCAAACATACTTGTGGTACACTTTCATCACCTAAAATTTTAACTGAGACATTGCATAGACATTATAAACATGTCGACCAAGTCGCATGAGTAGAAATATCAATGTGGATAAATGTAGAGCATTTTTTGAACCAATCTTGACAAACAAACATCTTGCCAACATATTGCATTTACTATCTAGAGTGTCTATGACAATAGTAGTGACTTGAAAGGATGGGTGTGTAATATCCACAATACAAACACATTGAATCTCAAATCGCAAGACTATAAATTCAAACATGGAGGAATTTGGAGCATTCTTCCAAATAGTATTCATAGTAATTTCTTGCGCATACAGAACTCATCAACAAGAAAAACCTTGTACTCATCAATTTCTCATTCAAGAGCAAGAAGATAAATCTTATGAGGGGTGCTCCATCATAAGAGGTGTGAGTCTTATGAGTTGGCACTTTTTCCACATGTTAGCACCTTTAAAAACTAGTTATTAGTTGTCAAAATATTCCCATAAAGTGGTATAACATGGAAAGTCTATTTTTAAGGATGTTATGATAGATTCTATGAGAACTATAAGGGCTAAAAATATAGGGCGGATCATCTTGGATGAGAGAATCAATTATTATGACATGTGTAAGAGAATCCTTGCATAAGTTATTGATAATCTATGACACATGTAAGAGTATATCCTATTTTGGGAGATTCTTATGACAACATGTAAGAAGGTATAATGTCATGTAAGAGACTATGTTTGACATGTTGGGGTCATATGGATTTTTACCCTAGTATTTTAAAACCTTGTTTTGGCCCATGGTAATGTTTTATGTGTTGGAATACTCTAGACCACTGGGGGGTGTGAATCAATCGTCAATAAAACTCAAAACAATAATAAAAATGTGTATACCAATCCAACAAACATAAGAATCATATATGCACATCACATGACACATGTGTTTGAGTGGAAAACCCTTGAAGGGTAAAAAACCACTATGAAAATAAATTTCATTAAGCCTCGTTGGCCATAAATCTCATTTATTACAATCTCCGCCTCACTAGCAACACCTCACTGGTAATACACTATATATGCCTCACTAGCAATAAGAGAATCTTCTCACTAAAGAGCCACAATCCTTCATTAAAACAATCTTAAAAGAAATCAAAGCATAATATAGAGGGTTAATCTATTTCAATACAAATCATTGATCAATTTACTTATATCTACACCAATAATCATAATATTACTGTTATGCTAGTATCCTGATTGTATTCTCTACAAAAAGAAAAAAAATTGTCATATTATTCAATGCCTGGATCAACCCCACAAAAAGAAAGGTTTTTGTTTAAATCAACAAGTCCACCACTACAAGATAGTTAGCAAATCTGTTACATGCAAAATAGAAACTTGTAACTACTCGTCAGAATTCTTTTACATGAAATAGATGTTAGTAGTTTGAAAATTGGTCCTAGATCTTCATGTCTATGCCATTTAAAGATTAAACATCGACCTTAAAAACTATTTAACTGGTTAATTTAACATTATTTAATGTTATGTTGTTTATTTGTCTTTCTTGAAGTTCCTGTTGTTGTTGATTAATTCTTGTCACCATGGAGACATGACTTAAAACTCAAATTGCAAACACTTAGTCATCAAACCCGTACTACTTTCTCTACATGAAAACTTCAAGGAAATTTACCACCGATATAAGAAATGTAATTTGTCATCTTGTTGATTGCAAGACCTCAAATGTCATCTAGACCAAGTTGTCATTCTTATTAATAAGAAGACATCTTTTTTAGAAGCTACCACCATATAATCCCTTGAAAAAATCCACATTCAATTGCTTTCAATATTGTTCACACAAATGATAAATTTTTAACAATCAAATCACCATCTGACATCAATGACAAACACATGCCAATAAATTCCCCCCTTTTCATTGATCTGTCAACATGTACAGTAATTATATTTTACTCCCCATGTCTAAAGACACTAGACTTTCACAAACCTCATCTACATTTGTTGCACTAGCACTACTCTTTGATTGTCTACACCAACGTTCTCTACACTAAACTTACTATGCACCATCACACACAAACCATCTACATTCTTTGTATGTTTCAATCAAGCAACAATGCAAGTTCAAGGCAAGTTATTCTAACAATATCAAATACTACAAACTTTTGCACTCACTGACAATATTCTCTAAACTTTTCTTGACAAGTTGTTCTAACAATAATAGATACTACAATCTTCTACACTCACCAACAATATTATCTGAACTCTGCACTCTATATACTATACTTCAAACACTTCAATCAAACACAAACTGGGTTATGTTGCACCTGTGCAACATTTGTCCCTATGCCTGCACAAACAACTACTATCCTTATCTCCCCCTGTGACATCAATGACAATGGGGAGAAGTATGAGGTTTCAGGCAAACAAAGATGAAAAACATATTCCCCCCCTAAAAACAAAATGATGGTTTATGGATTAGTGGACATAAGAGAAGCGTAAGACACCCAATCTTCGTCTCAAACTCTCAAAAACCTCCTTTGCTAAGGGTTTAGTGAAAATATTTTCTTCTTGGTCTGTAGTGGCAACATAATGCAAGGTAATTGTATTGGTTATCAATTTCTCTCTCAAGAAATGATATTTAATGTCAATGTGCTCAATTCTCGAGTTCATAATAGGGTTTTTATAAATGTTTATGGCACTAGTGTTATCACACAAGATTGAAACAAGTTTAAAAAATCCTACTTTCATGTTTGAAAGAGTTTACACCATCTAAAAAAATTTAGAACAACATGAAGTAGCAACAATATACTCTACCTCTGTTGTTGATAGACACACAAATTCTTTCTTTTTTCTACACCAAGCCACAAACCTATCACCCAAGAAAAAGGTTGCACCACTAGTGTTTTTCCTATCATCAAGGCACCTTGCCCAATCAACGTCAGTATAGGCAGTTAAAGTAAAATAATTATTCTAGGGTACCATAAGCCATATTCTAATGTTCCTTTAATATATCTAAAGGTCCTCTTGACTACATTCACATGAGACTCTTTGGGAGAAGACTAAAATCTTTCTACCAAGCCCACTACTTGCATAATATCAAGTTGAGATGCTATAAGATACATTAGACTACCTATCATAGACCTATAGCTAGTTTGATCAACATCAGGTGAGTCATCAACTTTGCCCAATTTACACCCTGTTATCATGGACGTAGTCATTGACCTAAACTCATCCATTTGAAACCTTTTAAGAATCTCTCTTGCATATTTAATTTGAGATAGGAAGATACCTTTATCAAGTTGTGATATTTGTAACCCAAGAAAAAAGGATAACTCCCTGAGCATAAACATCTCAAATTTTGATTGCATGAGGTTATAAAATAGTTTTTGCATATCATCTTTGTTGCAACCAAATATAATATCATCTACATAAACTTCTACAACAAGTACATCCTCACCTTCTATTCTAACATATAAATTGTTGTTTGCACCACCTCTAGTGAACCCTTGTGCCAATAGGTGCTTATCCAACCTAGAATACCATGCTCTAGGAGCTTGCTTCAAACCATATAAAGCCTTTTTTTAGTTTATAAACATAATCAAAACTCTCCTTGAATTAGAAAACTTGAGGTTGTTCCAAGCAAATTTCTTCATCAAGATACCCATTTAAAAATGTTCTTAAAAACCATTTGGTAGATTTTGAAATTTTTATACACTGAAAAAAGCTAAAAAAATATTCTTATGGCTTCAAGCCTAGCCATAGGTGCAAAAGTCTCATCAAATTCAATACCCTCAACTTGAGAGTACCCTTTACGAACAAGTCTAGCTTTGTTTCTCACAACCTTACCATTTTCATCCAACTTGTTTCTATAAACCCATTTTTCTCCTATAACATTCTTGTTTCTAGGCCTAAGGACTAGTTCCCAAGTCTTGTTATTTTTAATTTGATTTAACTCTTCCTCCATGGCCTTGATACAACATTCATCCTTGTTGGCTTCAGTATAGTTTTTAAAGGCTATATTGGTGATAATAAATAAAAATCTGAATGTTCAATAGATAAAGTAACTCTTCTTCTAGTTTGAACCCCAACATCTTTGTCTGCAATTATTTTTTCTTGAGGATGACCCTTTAGAAGTGTCTTGGAAGGAGTTTTTATCATAGAATCCAGTGGTTTCTTTGTTGTCTCTTGTTCTTTTGGAGCTACTACAACAACTTCTAATTCAGATTATTCTTCAACATCTTCCAAACTATTTTGATTAGCTTGCAAATTTTCATCAATATTAACATTAGTGGTGGGCGAGGCCATTGATGTCACAACTGACATCGTTTAATCTCTTAATTATCGAACTGGGTGTGTCTAGAGCTGTATACGATAAGGATGTATTCAAGTTGGGGGGTTTTGCACTGAAAACAACGATTCACACATTGGTCATGTTTCGTCAGGATCTCTTTGGAGCTACTTCTAAAGACTAAGTTCTAAGCCAACAACTCTATTCTATTCTGACAAAAATCAAGACTAAAGTGGTTTAACTAATCTTAAAATGAAAATTTGGTGATTTTAGCTTAAATTAGGCATAACTTGATTGGGATCAATTCATGGAATTTTACAACTATATATAAAATTAAATTTAATCTACAACACATGAAATTAAAATTCTATTCTACTTTGCTAAAAAGGAAATCTACTTTATGCTTGCAAGAATTTGAAATGCTATTCTAAAGAACAATCATAATGAAACTAAATCCTTTAAATCCCATGAATCAACTCAATAAATCTTCTATCTGATCTCTACTTCCATCACCATTATCACTTTCTATTAAAACCATAATATAAATACAATTACGA
Organism: Cryptomeria japonica; assembly: GCF_030272615.1. Lineage (NCBI taxonomy): Eukaryota > Viridiplantae > Streptophyta > Pinopsida > Cupressales > Cupressaceae > Cryptomeria > Cryptomeria japonica. Next base: position 244,739,461 of record NC_081406.1, on the reverse strand, counting down.
ATTGAACTACTTTGAAAATTTGTATTCAAACAGTGTGAAGGAAATCGTGTGCAAATACAAGTGATTGAAAGTTAAACTAAGCAATCTAAGCTAACAATAGATTCACTCAAACACCTCAAGATTGAGAATGTTGCTAAAGAGGAAAATAGAAACATCAAATATCAACAAATAAAAGCAAACCAATATCCTCTTGATTTGATTGTTCTTTGATCTGATGTGTGCTCAATGACGTAGCGCATGCTCGATTGTGCTCCATGATATGGGATTAGGCTAATTAGATTCAAGATATGAGATGATGGGATATGATGATGAAATTCATTATGACAATATGGATATGTTAAGAGTGGATGAAATGTTGCATTATAATGATGTGATTGTATGAAAAGTGGATGAAGAGCTTAGAAAAGGGAGGGATTAAATAGGAAAGGAAGGGAGATGAAGGGCCTTGAAAATGCAGCACTTGTCCTCATGGAGGACAAGTGGCAATCCTAAGAATGCCATGTGGATTAATATTCCAGTGGCTCAACAAGGGAGACCATGTGTCCCTTAGAGGGACAAATGTCAAGATTTGGCTTGACATGTGTCCTCAAGGATACATGTCTATTTTGGGAGGAAGCCACCCAAAATAGGCTTCAATTTCCTAATATTAAGGAAATCAAGGAATCATGAGTGTGCACACACATGTGAGGGGAGGTTAAGATAGGATAGGATAAGGTTGGTTGGAAGGATAGGGTTGATTAGAACCCATGGGTCAGGCTAGGGGTTAGGTTAGAAGGGTAGTTGAAGTTAGGAGACATGTGACTAAAAGGAATATTTGAATCAAATTCAAATAAAGGCATGGAAAAGTGAGAATTAATTAATTTGATTAATTAATTCAAGGATTAGGAGAAAGGGGTAAGGGTTAATTAATTAAGAGATTAGTTAATTAATTTGGCTATGGGGTATGACTTCATTTAATTAATATAACCAAAAGGGATACTTGATTTTAATTGAATAACATGAATTATTCAACTAATACAAGTGACTTAGGAGATTTGATCTGATTAAATTAATCAGTCAAATTTAAGTGTCTACACAAACTAATTGAATGAAATGCTAATTTAAACATTCCTGCAAGAATTAACTAACTTTAAATGCTATTGAACTGAAAAGGATTTGCAAATGATAGTTGTTAGCATTTTTTATGCCAACCCTTGTAGAGTTAGTTGCTTCTTCTTTAAGTTTCCATAACACGAAGGTTATGCACAAGTCAATAACACAAAGGTTATTGACCCGTGCCAACAGTTATACCAACGATCTCTGACAAATAACACATCGTGTTATTCGCCATCTTGTGTTTGCACTGTGTGTTATTCATCTAGAGGAATCCTCTTTTATAAATTTGAGTTGATCTCTTCAGCCAGTCAAGGTCACTTAGGGTGACTGGCCAGAGGGTCCTTTATCGGCGGCGGGTCGGTCTCTTTGTTTGTTCCTACCAGTTGGCGGATGGTGGTGATGTTTCAATTGCTCGGTACTTAGCGAGATGAGATTCCCTCTCTGGGCGAGTGCCAAGTTCCTTTTGCTGTGCCCTAGTGGACAGGTTGACACCGACGTGGCAGTTGCTTGGGGCTAGACGGAGTGAATTTCTTGACCTACCCGAGTGTCAAGCTCACCAAGCTCTCTTTGTTTGATACCGACGTGGATGCGGTGGGCCTCAGGTGGCGTGGATGTTTTTGACCTTTTACTCGGGTCTTGATGGAATGATCTTTTGCGCCTGGGTGAGTGTCGAGCTCTTCCAAGTGGACACACAATCTGACGTGGCCCTCATGGTGGTCTTCTCAGGCCTCGCCCAAGTGTGTTTTGTTGTCTATGCGAGGGCTCAGTGACAATGACTTGGCTCACACAATGGCGGCCCTTCCATAGACTTGTGGGTGACATGGCCTTTAGGGCTAGTACTAGGGACTCGGTGTGGGTCCTTTTCCCGCTTGGCCAAGTGTTGAGTTCTTTTGATAGGTTGTGTGTCTTATGGGGTTTGCTTTCTCATCTGATGATTTGTGTGGCGTGATCTTGACCGCCCCTTTTCACTTGAAATCTGATCAGACGACTACGTTTTAATCTTTCGTTGGGACCTTTTAGCGCACATATGGCGAGATCTTGTGCGTCCATTTACATGTGAGATCTTCTAATCGACATCTAGAATTCAAATTTACGGTGGTCGTTAGAATTTAAATCTTTCTTGCAGTGGTGGTTGTCGACCTAGTGGTTGAGACATTCCTTGTGCTCAGTCGGTGCCCGATCTTTGATCCCTTTTTCTTTCAACCGCTAGGATTTTTGCCATTACTCTAGACACGACCCTGCAGGCTGATTTTTTTTATGTTACCATGCTCATTCAATGCAGAATAATTTTTTTTGCTCCTACAAATACCATCTCAGACACATCATTCCCAGGGATTTTCCCTTTCTGGAGGGATATTTTTCTTTTCTTTGAGATGATGGACCTTTTCTCAGGTTGTACTCACACACCATCAGATCATTCTTTGATTTGATCTTCCTTCTAATGTTTTGTAATCTAACCCTATATGGGTTAGGGTTTCCAGTTGTCGTTTCTTTTTTTGAGTTATGCCTCAACTATAAAGGCAATTTTTGTATCTTTCATTAGGATCTTCTTCTTTCTTTTTCTCTTGTAGAATTCTTATGTCTCTCTGTAACTGAAAATTTTGCCTTGCCTCTATATTAATAGAACTAGCATGTTTTGCCCCCTTTCAATTCTCATAATCTGTGAATGCTTTTACCTCATTATCTGAATGAATTCTTGTCTGTTTTCTGAGTATGTGTGATTGTGTTAACTACTCTTAGAGATTCATCTATGAGCTAAGTGCAACTCCTATTAATTTTTATAAGAGTCCTAACCTTCACTTATACTTGTGGAAGCTAACTAGGATAGAAATCTATGCATTTTTTAGGTGGTTTCTATTGATGTTTTGTGCAATCATAGGTAGGAAGATCACAATTTCAGTCTGGGTGCAAACCTTATTTCCCTTCTTTAATGCATTCCCCCTTTCTCCCCTTTCCTTGTCAAGCCAATAGAATAGATTTATCAGTTTTGGGTTGGTTCAACACTTACATCATATTGAAAAGGAAGTCGACCTTCTCTGGAGACTCAACCTCACTTTTGCAAGTCCCACACTTGGGAGGTTATTTCCATGTTGTACAAGGTTGATGACCAGGATTATTCATCAAGTGGGTGAACTTTTGTGACAATAGGTTTTGGCACAACTAGTGGGACCCCATTTCGACATTCATGCTAAGGATTCAGTGCCGCTCTTAGAAAACCAGCCTTTGGAGGCAATCAATCAAGCACTTGGCAACTTTGAGGATCAAATTCAGCTCTTGGTGATGACCAGTTGCCACTTTCATACCAAGAATTCAAAACAAAGCATCTTTTAGAGGTAATTTTCAATTCTTTGAGCTTTCAAGTTCTAGTTCTAGAAAAAGAGGGGGTAGACGTTCATTGTCACTTGTTAGTGGAACTCAAGGAGAATCACCTACATCCCTAAGATCTCTTTCTACCCCACCATTCTTAAGATTAACACAACCTAAAAGCCCTGCCATCCATATCAACAAACCATTATTTTCCATGGAGGTTCCTAGAGCACATACCTTTGTCACCTTTAATGGTGGAAACCCCTTAGTCCTAACTCAAAAAGATAACATTCTAGCAGTAGCCCCGAAGGCTTTACCATATTTTACTAGAGAGACATCTACCTCCCCAAAGGAACACATCTAGGATGTGTCAAGCATCTACACTATGTTTGATGTCACTGAAGACAACGTTGCAGTGAGGCTTCTTGTTGCCTCATTCAAAGGAAAGGCCCTTCAGTGGTACACAGGACTGGCTCCTAATTCCATTCACAATTGAGATGAGTTCGAGGAGAAATTGTGCAAACATTTTGAAGACAAAAGTGACCATCTATCACCCATGGAGCAACTAACTACAATGAAAATAGCACCCCATGAATTCATGGGTGATTTTAATTATAGATTTCAGAAGAAATGGGATAGAATCCCATCATTAATAAAGCATTCATCAAACCATTCTTTTTTGTATTTTCTTAAGGCTTTAAATAGTGACATTGCCACTATGATTTAATCTATGGGAGGAGATAATCTTCTAGAGGCATATGATACTGCCATAAGGGCATAAAATTACTTAATCCAGGTTGGGAAGTTGTCTCCTAGGCCTCCAATGCCCTTATTTCTAGAGGCTCTTACCCAATAGCCTATTTTAGCACCAACACCAATTGCATCAACACACCATTTACTCACACCTGCACCAACTCCATTATCTTTAAAGATTAGGGAGTTTTAGACCTTACTGCAAGCCTCAAAGGAAAAAATGGATTAGAAGATGGACCAATGGATGCAAGGATTTGGGAATGAACTAGTTTCAATCAAGAGATAGTTGTTGTAGGCTAATAGTAGGCCTAATCAACCCAAAATTTAAAATTATCAGCAACAAAGATCCAATTTCCAAGGGAAAAACCAATGGACAAATGCTAGGCCTTTGAATAGAGTAAATCCCATAGTTGCAAGTACCTCAAAAGTACTAGTGCCAACACAGAACAAATTGGCTCAAGAACAAGATTGGTGTACTCCATGCAATCAGCCACATAATCAGGTTGCATGTTAGAATGGTGAGTTCTCTTAGGCCTTAGTGGCAAAAAATGAGCCAACACCATTAGAGCAACAATAGGTTTTTGATGGCTCTAGTCATCCATAGGGAGATACAACTTTTATTAATTGGTAGGAGACTAATTTTTGTAGAATAAATCAGACAAGTGGGGACAATAGGGCCGGCAATACAAGATCAAAAAAGAGGCCCATGGACCCTACTATTTATTCTACCATAGCAGCTCAGACTCCACAGACTGTTATGAAGACTACAATGCCAAAGACCCTTGATAAGGTGGTTGCCCCAAATAAAGAGCAGGATTTGACTCAAAAGGTGATGCAGGAGCATCCTCGGTCAATGAGAAATCTTGCATCAACCAAAAACATTTCCTTTCAGTTTTGTTCTTGTTTAGTTTTTTGTGCAGTTTCAGTATTCTTACCAGTATGTACTGGTAGTTGCTTGTTCTTCATGGAAAATCTTGTTTGTAGTTTCCTGGTAGTTTCACGTGGTTGATTCCAGATTTCTAGTTCATTTGGGTTCTTCTCCGATCATTTATCACTTCCAGTTGGTTGTTTCTAGGTTCCCAAGATAGTTCTTGTGCTTACAGGTTGGTTTTCCTTCATTACCGACGCGATTCTTGGTGTGTGGATCCATCTTGGGTCTTGTCCAATTTTCTTTGGTGTGTGGCCGACCTTCCTGCTAAACAACATCACTTGGTTGTCATTTTCCAAAAATCTTTCTTAAATCTTAGGGCCGACCTAATTACACATTTCATTTTCCTGCATTGATGAATGCAATCCTTTGAGGCTGACCCAGATATGTTCCAGTGGGTATAAATATGATGTTATGTAATCATTTGTAGAGGCAAAGGAAGTAGAACTAAGAATAAGGATTGAGATTTTCATGTTGTGATCCAGTTGATTCTTAGAGTCCTAGTTGGATTGTATCTCGCTTGAAGCCTGCATGTAACCGGTTAACTACCAGATGTTCTTTGATGATAATGTAAAGATTGTCGGATGATTTCCAAAAGTTTTAAGGCTGTAACTTGATATGTTTATGTGATTTTTTTAATGTTTTCTTATTGCTTTCATTGTGTCTCTCTTGCTGCATAAGCCGGTTGACTCTTTTGAGGGTTTTTACCAGTTATGGATGTATCAATTGGTATCAGAGTTAGTTATGGACCGATTGGTGGAAGAATCGTTTGCAAACATTGAGGCATTCCTTGAGGTGGACAGATCACCAATTGGAGGTAGGCTGTGTGTGTGTTCAATAGATCGCAGAGGGGAGGCAATTGAAACCGATAGTCAAATCACCAAGTTGAGGCAGTTCGCTGAAGTGGAAGGATAGATGCCGTCGAGGAGAACAAACCCCTGGAGGGTAGAAAAGATGATCGAAGACTTCAAGAATGAAGTGAGGAATGAAATCTGGAATGCTTTGGTTGGTTTGTGAAGAAACCCTAATCCTGAGGATGAATATGAGGAAACCGGTGAAGAGCTTGAGGAATTTGAAGGACCGGAAGATGAGAGAGAGGAAATATTCCTAAGAGCAGTGGCACAAGTAAGTAAAATGCATAAATTTGAGGTTTCTAACTTTTTCGGAACGCTGAACCCAGAGGATCTGATTGATTGGATCAGAGAGTTGGAGGACTACTTTGAGTTTGAAGATGTCAAGGACCCACAGAGAGTCCGGTTGGCATAGACCAAGTTGAAAGGGCATGCTTCCTTGTTGTGGAAAGAGTTGCAGAAAGACAGAGTGGAGAATGGTGAATTGAAGATCATTCGGTGGAGACAAATGGTTGCAAGGTTGAAGGCCATGTTTATACCGAGAGACTATGAACTGGAGTTGTTCAAGAAGTTGCAGAACCTGAAACAAAGAAACATGACTATGAAGGAATATATTGAGGAATTCTACAAGGTGCAAATCAGATCTAGACATAAAGAGATTGACAGAGAAAAGGTGGCGAGGCATATCAATGGACTTGCTTTTAACATTCAAGATGAGATGAGTATGTTGAAGGTTTCAACAGTTGAAGAAGCTTACCAATATGCTTTGAAGGCCAAGGAGAAGGTGAGAAGAAGACAACCAAATAAGGGAAAGGAGAAATTCAATATGACTGATAGTATGAAGAAACCGGTTGAAGAAGAGGATTCAAAACCTAAGTGGAGTAAAGAACCGAAACAAAAGACACCAAGGAAGGGTAGCAGCAGTACCAATAGAGAATTCCTTGGCAAATATTTCAAGTGTGGAGAAACCGGATATAGATCCTATGAATGTAAGCAAGGAATGACAAGAAGTTGTGTGGCAAGTGAAGAACCAGATGGTACCAGATCTGACTGTGCACCAGAGCAAGGAGAATCTCTTGTGTTCGGAAGAAAGGATACCGGATCTACTCAAAGGAGGAGTCTTTTTCGAACTATATGCAAATCGAGTGGTAAGTGTTGCAAGGTCATTGTAGATAGTGGAAGTATTGATAATTTAGTATCTGAGGAGAAGGTTGAGAAGCTTGGTTTGAAGAGGCTTGAGCATCCTTTTCCTTATGAGGTGAGTTGGTTTCAAGATGATCAGAAGGTAGAGATAAAGGAGTAGTGTTCTATGAGTTTCAATATTGGGCCTTTCAGAGATGAAGTTTAATGTGATATTGTGTCAATGAATGTTTGTCATGTCTTGTTAGGAAAACCTTGGTAGAATGATATAGGAGCTTTTTATGACTGTAGAAGAAACCTAGTTACTATTGAAAAAAATGGGAAAAAGTTCACATTGATTTCTTTGAAGGAGAAGGAGGTGAAGAATCTCAGTTCTGAGAAAAGTTGTAGGAAATCGGTGGCAGAGGTTGTACCAGAAGGTTTGGAGGAACAGGTGGTATAGGTTATACCAGAAGGTTTGACAAAACCGGTTGCAGAGGTTATACCAGAGGTTTTAAAGAAAGATCTAATAGAACCAACTGCAGAGATTATATCGGAGGGTGGCATGAGTTGACAGAAGGATTTGACAAATGAGTCTGATGGACAGATGGAACCAGATGACAGGGAGATGATGGTAACAAACCGGATACAAATTTTTGGCATAACCAAATTAGAATCGTAGAAACAAAGGCAATGTGCATATCTGAAGCAAAGAAAGAGAAATAAAGAGAGTCATAGGTTAGAGAAGCCGGTTGAAGCACCGGGAGAGATATAGAAGAGAGATAAAGAAGATGTTTGGATCATAAATGTGCATGGGATCTTCATTCCAAATCCTTTTAGATGTTCATGAGATGCCTCTCATGGAACATATTTTTCTACCTAGGTTTTCTGGTGCAGGAGCATCCCCGATCAATAAGCAATCTTCCATCAACCAAAAACATTTCCTTTCTTGTTTAGTTCTTGTGTAGTTTCAGTATTCTTATTGGTATGTACTGGTAGTTGCTTGTTCTTCATGGCAGATCTTGTTTGTAGTTTCTTGGCAGTTTCATGTGGTTGATTCCATATTTCTAGTTCATTTGGGTTCTTCTCCAATCAGTTATTGCTTCCGATTGGTTGTTTCTGGGTTCTCGGGACAATTCTTGTTCTTACCAGTTGGTTTTCCTTCATTATCGGTGTGATTCTTGGCGTGTGGATCCATCTTGGGTCTTGTCTAATCTTCTTTGGTGTGTGGCCGACCTTCCTATTGAACTGCATCACTTGGTTGTCATTTTCTAAAAAGATTTCTTAAGTCTTAGGGCCAACCTAATTACATGTTTCATTTTCCTACATTGGTGAATGTAATCTTTTAAGATCGATCCAGATATGTTCCGGTGGGTATAAATATGATGTTATGTAATCATTTGTAGAGGAAGAGGAAGTAGATCCGAGAATAAGGACTGAGATTCACATGTTCTTATCCGGTTGATTCTTAAAGTCCCAGTTGGATTGTATCTGACTTGAAGCCTGCATGTAACCTATTAACTATCAGATGTTCTTTGATGATAATGTGAAGATTTACAGAAGTTCTAAGGTTGTAACTTGATATGTTTATGTGAATTTGTTATGTTTTCTTACTACTTTCATTGTGTCTCTCTTGTTGCATAAGCTAGTTGACTCTTTTGAGGGTTTTTACCGGTTATGGCTGCATCAAAAGGTCATTAAACGAGAGTCACCTAAGGCTCCTATAATATCAAAACAAGACCTTGTTGTTGTAAGGGTCCCTGCTAAGGCTGCCATCCCCTTTAATATTGTTGAACAGATGAAGATGGCCAGCATCAATCTATCTATGTGGGATGGTCTTGATATCCAATCTTAGAGAGGCCTACTTCAAGAAGTAATAAAAGGGATGGATGTTGCAAAGGATACCAGTCAAGGTTGGAGCTCTTCAATTTCTACAAGCTTGGTGCAACCTTTGGAGGCAGAGAATCCAAATAAAATTAGTAAGCCTCCCCCTTTTTATCTATTATTAATCATAGGAGATAAACTTGTTCATAATTATATGATAAATAGTGGGGTTAGTAGTTCAATTATACCTAAGGGAATAGTTGACTGCCTAGGTATCAAATATGAACCTATCACAAGGGGATTTGTGCAACTTGATGGCACATCATTTTAGACTGTTGGGGTCATTAAGGATTTAAATCTAACCTTGCATGCCTGCCTGAGTTGTAGTGTGTTGCAAGACATCTCAGTGATTGACCTCCCTGCTTATTTTTCCATTTTTTAATCTAGGGAATTGATTGCTAAGATAGGTGGTTACCTATCTTTTGATTGGTCTCACATGTTGTTTAGGACAAGATATGGTACCAAAGTAACCATTTGGGTTGAGCCTGTTGCGAATGATCATATAGAGCCCTATACCCCAATTCCTATCAATATGAATTGCACCCTCCATCAAGAGAAAGATGAAATGTCAGTAAGAGAGACATCAAATCAGTTGGAGGAGGTTCCTGATTGCCTAATTGATGAATGGGAAAATGCATTTCAATTTGGTCCCATTGATGAGATCAAAGACACATGCTTAGCTACCTATTGCATCCATGAGGAGGGTGGCCCTATCCCCAATCTCTCAAAAGAATATAGTGACATGCATGGACTATGGGATATGTTCTTTAATGGCTCAAGGAACCAAAAATGGTGCAAGGGTTGATGTGCTACTGATTTCTCCTAAAGGGGAGAAATATTACTTTTCTTTCAGCCTTCATTTTGGTTGCACAAACAATGTGGGTGAGTATGAAGCTCTAATTTTGGGTCTCCAAACATCACAAAGGAGAGGGATCAAATCCTTGAAGGTGCATGGAGACAGTGAGTTGGTTGTAAATCAGGTCAAATCTCAGAGTACCACCAAGATCAACCTTCTGAAGTCCTACAAGCATAGAACATGGAATCTAATTGAAGGTTTTGAGGCCTTTAATATTTCTAGTGTGCCTAGAAATCAGAATAAACATGTTGATCGATTAGCAACAGTTGGTGATCAACTTGACATTCCATCTCATGTTGCAGCAAAGAAATAACAACAGATCAGACTTGCGGTGAGACCTACAGTGCATGATAATCAAGTAAATTGGCAGGTCTTTGATTCTGATCAATAGATTGTGAGCTTCCTACAAGATGAGGCAAAATTCTCACAAAAAAAGCAAAGCATACTGCAGAACCAGTATGGAGATCAAATTTTGTGTTGGATATTGTTGCTACTAGGATATTTTGTTGTCATTGATATCAACATATTCCTATGTTTTTGGTGTTCCGATGATTGTAGGGAGTTGAGTTGGCTGTGTTTCAGTGTTCTGGTATTTGACCTGTTGTGCTCCAGTATGGTCATATCTTTGGTTGCAGATTTGGGAGAGTGTTTGGGATGTTTTTGTGTATCTTCAATTTAGATGGTTCATGATTTGGTGCTCTGCAAGTTATCTTTCTAATCCCAGTTGCTTTTGTTGAGTGTTCTTGAGTGTTATCATGTTGATAGATGAAGATATGATTAAGGGGTACTGGTGCAGCTATTGTAGATGATTCTAATGTGCTTTTTGGTGTTTCCTAATCGTTTCCTATTTGTCTTGGTGGTCTGCATTGATCATTGTGCACGTTATTGAAGATCTTATGGGTTCGGTGATATTCTTCGTGTTATATGGTATTTTTGGTGGTGTAACATGTTGCGCTGATCTTGGCAATTTTTTTGGTGGTGTTGCATGTTTGAGGTTTTGATTTGGATCCATGATATGTTGTCTATGGCATTGTATTGGTGTGGTGGTTGATTTATGTATCGTGTAATGTAATTTTGTAATTAGGTGTTAAGGGTTGAGCCAACCTTGTAGTCAAGGTTGATGATTTGTATAAATAGGTTTTATATTCATGTAATTGGGTTATAGGTGATGTATGGTGGTTGTGTCTGCATTATTAGAGAGTGGTGTATGTGTGAACAAGAAAATTTATCTTTCATTGTGGTGTATTGAGCAGAGTGTGTTGCAAGGAAGACAATTGAGCTTAATTGAAACTGTCATCAAGCATTAGGAGATGCTATTCTTTTAGTTCATCTTAACCAGATTGTAGTCCGAATAATATTGTAAGGTGGTGAACCTTCCCTGAGGGTTGTAGCCTTCCAGGTCATTATATTTTAAGTAGTGAGCTCTAGGCACTGTGTCTAAATGCAAGTGCATTCCCCATTGTAATATTTATACATACTACTGTAAAGTATCATCTATTGTGGATAGGTTCCCACTGTGGTTTTTCCCTTAGCTGGGTTTTCCACGTCAAAATTTTGGTGTTATGTGTGTTTTTGTTATTTTATTTATCTTTATTCTTGTTGTAGTTGATTAGATTTGAGATTGTGCTTAAATTGTTTGATCTGGTGAAAACTAGTTCACTCCCCCTCTCAATTTTCCATCATTGTTGTTGCCAACAATTGGTATCAGAGATAGATCCTTCTGAAGAAGATTGACCACTTGAGGAGATCCAGGATGGCATCCTATGTTTTCAAGAAAGAGAGTCCAAGATTTGATGGAAACAATTATACTGTATGGAAGATCAGATGGAGTGTCATTTGAAGTGTCTTGGAGATGATTATTGGAAGATTACAAAGAATACCTACAATGTTCCTCGGAATGGTCTGGTTACTGCTGTTGAGATCAAGGATGTTGGACATAGAATAAGTGCCAAGGAAGCATTACTGAGTGCCTTGACCGATTCAAAGATGACTAATGTGACGGGTCTACATATTGCACATGAGGTCTAGGAGAAGTTAGAGAGCTTGTATGAAGGAGATAAACATGTCAAAGTTGCTAAGTTGCAGAGCTTGAAAGGAAAGTATGACACGTTGAACATGGGAGAAGATGAGAACATAACATCCTTTATGGGTAAAGTGAATGGACTTGTCATGAACATCAAATGTGCCAGTGGAACTCTTGAAGAAGATGAGATTGTTGTTAAGGTGCTAAGATCTTTGCCTCATACTTACAAAGCTAAAGTTGCTGCTATTGATGAGATCTGGACTATAACTACTATAACAAGAGACATGGTGGTTGGTAAGTTTGCTACATTTGAGTTGAATGAATTTGGAGAATCACATGGTAAATCTGAGACTACATTTAAAACCTTTGTATTTGAGAAGCTGAAGTATTATTTGGGAGAGAGTTCATCTAGAGTTTCCAGATATGAAAGAGAAATGAGAGAGATGGAAGAACAAGAAAGGGAGCTGGATGAGCTTGAAGGACTTATTGCTCAGAGATTTCCTAAGGGAGAAAGTAAGTATGATGAAAAGTTGCCTTTGAAAGGTTTCTCCTGTAATAAGATAGGATATTTTGCTTCTAGGTGTCTTGAGAGAATGTCAAAATATGATAATCATGATTGATCTGATGAGCATGATAGATATGAGAAGCATGATAAGTATGATAAGCCCTATATGCCTAACTGGAAGTATAGATATCAGAAGAGATGTTATTATGCTGCTGATGAAGGTGTGACAAATGAAGAGTCTGAGAATGGGAATTTAGAAGATGAATTTGTATTTATTGCTATCAAGGAAGATGATCTGGTACCAGTGAATTCTACAAGTTGCATTGTTGAGGAGAAAGCTTTGGCTGCTAAGATTGAAGAGAAATATGAATGGATAATTGACAGTGGTTGTTCACATCATATGACAGGTGATAAAAAATAATTTATAAATATGGAGAGGTATGATGGTGGTATAGTAAGATTTGGAGATCATAAATCTTGTGTGGTTCATGGTAGAGGTTCTCTTTCTTTTGATGGTTAGAATAATACTAATGATGTCTTATATGTTGAAGGTCTAAAGCATAATCTTTTGAGTGTTGGATAAATGGTTGAAAAGGGATATGCTTTGCAATTCAAGAGTGGTAAATGCAAGATTCTAAATGCCTCAAGAATAGAAATTGCATCAAGGACTAAGACTAAAGGTAATATCTTTAATTTGAATGCCAGTGAGAAAAGTTGTTAGATTGCTTAGATAGATGAAAGTTAGTTGTGGCATAGAAGGATGTGTCATGTTAATTTTGACTGCATGATAAGGTTAAGTTCTATTGAAGCTGTTAGAGATCTACCTAAAATTGTGAAGCCTTCTAATCTGGTGTGTAAAAAATGTCAGTTGGGAAAGCAAACAATAATTTCATTTAAAATTAAGTTGTATATATCTAATGGTTTATTAGGTCTTGTACGTATTGATTTGTGTTGTCCTACAAGAGTGAGAAGTATGAAAGGTAATAGATATTTCATGTTGTTGATTGATGACTACTCTAGAATGATGTGGGTCACTTTTCTAAGGGAGAAATTAGAAGCACTAGAGAAATTCAAGATATTAAAAGCTAAGGTGGAGATAGAAACATGATTGAAGCTAAAGTGTCCGAGATATGATAGAGGAGGAGAATTCACATTTGGTGAGTTTGATTCATTTTGTGAGAGAAATAGAATTATAAGACAGTTATCTGCTCATACAACCCCTAAACAGAATGGAGTTGTTGAAAGGAAGAACAAAACCATTTTGGATGATTCTAGGACTATGTTGATTGAAGGAAATGTTGTGCAAACCTTTTGGAGAGAAGTTGTTAGAACTTCTATTTACACATTCAACCGGGTGCATATAAAAGGTGATTCTGGTAAGACTCCTTATGAGTTATGGTTTGGTCACGTTCTTACAGTTAGATATTTCAGAGTTTTTGGAAGCAAATGTTATATCAAAAGAGATGAGGATATAGGGAAGTTTGATGCAAGATTTGATGAAGGAATCTTCTTGGGTTATTCTACCAAGAGAAAGGCCTACCGATGTTACAATAAGAGGTTGACAAAGATAGTAGAAAGTGCAAATGTGAAGGTTGATGAATGTCATGAGAAGTAGATCAGAGCATGTGGATATGAGTTTGATGATCAAGATGTTATTTCAAAGCCTGTATAGAATAAGATCTTAAAGTAGAATTCTCCGGTAGAGACAGTTAATCCGGATATTGCTGCTGCTGATGAAGAAGATGAAGAACTTGAAAATTAGAACATTTAGAATACTCTGAGGTATGTAAATTTGAATCATTTAGAAAATCAAATTATTGGTGATAAAAATAAAGGTGTGATGACTAGGAGGAGGATTGTTGCTGAAGAGATATGTTTGATTTCCAAGATTGAACCTACAGATGTTGTTGAAGCATGTAAAGCTGATAATTCGATAAAATCTATAGAAGAAGAGTTGAATCGGATTGAGAAGAATAACACATGGGAGCTTGTTTCGAGACCTAAAGACAACAATGTGATTGGTACTAAATGGGTGTTCTGAAATAAATTGAATGAAGCTGGTAAAATGGTAAGAAACAAAACAAGATTGGTATGTTCTCTAATGGAAGGGATTGATTATGAGGAGACATTTTCTCTGATAGCTAGAATTGAAGCTGTTAGATTACTACTTGCATATGCTGCTTACAAGAATTTCATGGTATATTAGATGGATGTTAAGTCATCCTTTTTGAATGGTCATTTGGAAGAGGAAGTCTACATTGAGCAATCGAATGGGTTTTCATTATCAGATGAAGGAGACATGGTATGAAAATTGAAGAAAGTACTGTATGGACTGAAGCAAGCCCCTAGAGCCTTGTATGCTAGGCTGGACAAGTATTTGATGAAGTTGGGATTCTGTAAAGGTACCGCTGATAGTAATTTATACTTTAAGGTTGATAATGATAACATTTTGATTGTTGAATTTTTTGTTGATGAAATTATTTTTGGAGGAGATGATGATTTGAGTATGAATTTTTTTGATGATATGCAAAAGGAGTTTGATATGTCTATGATAGGTGAGATGAAATTCTTCTTAGGATTGCAGATTACACAGACTTAAAAAGGCATTTTCATTTCTCAATCTAAGTATGTGAAGGAATTATTGAAGAAGTTTTGGTTGGAACTCCTATGGTGACTGGATGTAAGTTGTCTAAGCAACCGATGGAGGTTTCTTTTTAGGGAAGAAGTTGCTTTCATGGTCCACTAAGAAACATGATGCTATATCTCTATCTACTGCAAAATTTGAATACATTGCTGCTTCTAGCAACTATACTTAGGTAGTTTGGATGAAGCAGATGCTGAAGGACATTAGAGTTTCTTATGATGAGCCTACTGTTATATACTGTAATAATTCAAGTGCTATTAATATTTCCAAGAATCTAGTACTACATTCTAAAACAAAGCATATATCAATTAAGTATCACTTTTTGAGGGAGAAAGTCACCGATGAAGAAGTAAAATTAGAGTATGTGTCTGCAAAGGATCGGATTACAAATACTTTTACTAAGCCTTTGCTTGCATATATATTTGTATATTTGAGAGACAAGTTAGAGGTCTCTACCCCTCTTGATGAGAACTAGAGGCATTGAGATGCATCAATCTAGTAGACTTCAAAGTCTTATCTTCTTATCTAGATTGATGAGTTGGTGTTGTTACTTAGCCGGAGTAGTTAGCGAGTGATTCGGTTGTTCAGATTTGTGAGTTTATCCTAAGGGGGAGATTTTGTCCTTCTTAGATGGAGAGAATACTGATTTGTTTTTTGTCTTTGGCATTGCTATCAAAGGGGGAGAGAAGCATGTGAAAAAAATGCCTTATCTTTGGAGCATTGTGTGCATCTTAGGGGGAGACTGCTGGTATTGATTTATTTCTTTGTATCGATTATTTTTCACATTCATATGTTGCCATCAATGCCAACAGGGGAGATTGTTGGATATTGCTGCTACTAGGATATGTTGTTGTCATTGATGCCAACATATTCTTGTGTTTTGGTGTTTCGATGATTGTAGAGAGTTGATTTGGCTATTTTGTAGTGTTCTGGTATTTGATCTGTTGTGCTCTGGTATGATTGATGAGCTGAGATATTAGCTCCTTTTATTCCTAGAACTCATAAGTTTTTGTCATGTTTTAATTTGTATAATGGGATGGTAATGATGTATAAAAGTTTGACTATATGCATTTCAGATGTTAACTGAACCCATTAAATCATGATTTGTCTTTGCCAGTTATTCTTGTTGCCATGTTTGTTATTCCTATAGCCATGTGATTTGTTCCTGTTGCCATACGGATTGTCATAGGCGATATCATGTGTGAAATGAATAAGTGTTATGATTAATTAAAATAGATATGTATATGCTTGTATGTTCTCTCTTTTTAAATTGTAGGAATAAATGAGATGTTGTGGAGAAGGTTGTCTTGTCACGTCGAGAGGGCAGTTTGAGATATTCAAGGGGGTGACTAAAAGTTCAAATCAGCGAAGAGGATAATGAGCGCGAGGAACGACAGAGTAGCAAGGCGCACAAGACTCATTTATGTTTGACTTTAGTGGGCATCAATCTTGTAATACCGCCACACTATATTCTTGGCTGTGGTTTGGTGTAGATCCAAGTTTTTAGTGGCTTAACTCCGACTGTTCTCCTTCATGAATGTTATCCACCTCTTCTCATCGGCATGATCTTAATTGTAGGAAGTTTTTTTTAAAAATAAGTACCTTCATCTCTTCTCTGAGGCTAGAAAAGAAAGAGGGGGAAAAAGAGCATAAGATTTTAGAAATAAAGTTGCAAAGTGTTTGAGTTTTCTTTCATTCTAAATTTTGTATTGACTTTTGAGAAACAATGAATAAAGTTATGTTATTCTGAGCACTTAGAGTTATTTTGGAAGCCTGGATACACTCATTCAAGGGGGCCCACTTGGTGAGTGATCCTGTGCCTTTGTTAAATTTAGTTTTATTTTTCTGGTGCAGTAGATGTCCTGGCATTGACTGTTCCTACAACCACTAGAAACGGATCCATTGACTATTCCTGCAGCCAAAGCAAACAAAGTAATTCCTGTTTGACAGCTTTGGTCTTAATTAGCATTTCTTTAAGTGAGTTTTATGTTAATGCAAAGTTTTCCTGTAGCTATTCAGTTGTTTTAATTCTTGCTTGCTTTTCCCAAATAGATTTTAGTTGTTACAGTAATGCAGGATAGCCATCGCAGGATCTTAGTGCATATATAGTGTAGACCCATTTCAAGTAATACGTCCCTGGGTTGACAATCAAATGAACTTCAGTTATGGCGATAGTAACTTCACAGAGTGAATGTACAAACTTTGGGTTGAGACTTTAACTATATTTATTATTCCTATTGATGGAGTAAACATTTTTGGCACCGTTGCCGGGGATGGTGTCAAACTAAGAACCTGTTATGGTTATTATCTTTTTAGTTTTTAGTTTAGTTGTTTTTGATAGCCCTAACTATCTAAAGTAATGTTTATGAATCTGTATGCATAGGCGAAGAAGAGATGCTCAAGGTAGATTCCTTCCCAATCATCCTAATCATATAAGACTTAGTTCATGACCCCACAGATGTAAATCCTTTTGTTGCACTATATCAAATCCCAGAAAATTTGAACCCTCCCAAATTTGAACTTCTTGAGAACAACCTCCATTTTCTCTTTGGACCTCCTGAAGAGGAACTTCATTTAGTAAATTCTCCCAAAATCCCAATGCAAGGAAATCCACTCCCTGGTGGGAATAATCCACCTCCACCTGTGGCACCAACAATTGAGTTCCCTATCTTTGATTAGCATGATAATGCTAATCTCAAGAACATTCTAGCTTCTTCTCTCCCTAAATTCTATAGATTAGTGACAGAGGACCCAGACACATTCTTGTTTGAATTTGATGTCCTCTGTAGGAGTTTTGATTATACTACAGATGCCCATAGACTCAAAATATTCCCTGCCACTTTGAAAGAATCATCTTTAAGATGGTTTATGAGTCTAGGGAGTAGCACAATCACTACATGGGATGAGATCAAATGATTGTTTCTCACGAAATACAAGGATTATTATAGAGGAATTGACCACCATGGGGATGATATTTTTAGAATGACACAGAAAGAAGATGAGAGTCGTGAAGATTACCTAGAGAGGTTTCTATTTAGTGTCAAAAAGTCCAAGCATAACACTCTAAATGAAGATTCTCTCAAGCTAATATTTTTGAGAGGAAGTGATGAATGTACATATGCTTTGGATCTTATGAGAGGAGGTGACATAACACAATCAACATGGATTGACATTGGACAAATCTGTCAGAAGTATTTCAGATCTGCTTCTAAGAAGAATAGGCGTTTCAAGCCAGGAGTTTCTTCATCAACATCTGGTAATGGAGTTTCTAGAATGGAACAACCATTTGTTGAAGGATTTTAAGGAGGATGTCATAAACAATATGGCTACTCAACTGGACACACTCTCAACTAAGAAGAAGCATGAGGAAGCTGATTCAGTTCTTGAAGATTTTTGGCCCCATTGTAGACAAAGGAAAAGAGATTGCAGGTGTAAAATGGTTGCAAATCTTGAAGTTCCTGATTTCAAGACATTACAAGGTGATGATGAACAAGTTTTCTATGTTGCTCAAAGAAGGCCAAATTTTCCAAGACAAGGTATGCCTCTTGATCCACTTTCTTTTTCTGGTTATAGTGGAAAATTCCTATGCACCAAATAATCAATGGAAATCTCCTTATGCTCAAAATTTTGGTAGTTATCCAAATTGATATGGTCCTCAAGGCCAAGGGAAATATTTTGCCAATCAAAATCCATAGTGGTAGCAGCCACAAGGAAATTGGTCTCCACCTTAGGGACCATGGCAACAATTTCAAGGAAATTGGCAACCTGCTCCTCAATGGAGGGGGGGGGGGGTTAGCCATGGACAAATCAGTCTTTTGGATATCAGCAACCTATGCAACAACCACAACAACCTACAATAATGCCTCCTCCTAAAACAAGAACAAAGTTTTGATATTATAGATCAGCTAAAACATGTATGTGTTAAAATCCCATTGTTACAAGCTATTAAAGATGTACCTATGTATTGTAAGGCACTTAGGGAAGCATGCCTAAAGAAACCTGGTAGAAAGAAAAAAGATCCGTAAACAGTGCATGTAATGGGTCAATTGGCTGATATTATGTTAGGAAAAGTTTCAATTCCTAAGTTTGCTGATCCTGGTAGCCTTGTTGTAAAAATAGTCATCAATGGCACTCAGATAAAGAATGCTTTGATAGATTTGGGAGCAACCATTAATGTTATGACAAGGGATATTATGCAGTAGCTTGAAATAACTAGTCTCAGACCTACACCTATAGTCCTACAACTTGTTGATAGCTCCACAGTTCGACCTGATGGTATGATTGAAGATATAGTTGTTGCTTTAGATTCTTGGGAATACCCTGCAGACTTTATGATATTGTCTCCTAAGGTCACATTGGGAGGATTTCCAGTGATTTTGGGAAGACCTTGGCTTGCTACAACTGATGCATATATTAGATGCCAGTCAGGGGACATGACTATCTTAGATGGAAATACTACCAAAACTCTAGCTCTGTATTCTCCTGCTCAACCCCTATTTGATCAACAACAAGCCGTTTGGCCTAACTTGAGAGAAGAATTTGAAGAAGGATTTGACTCTGTGAATCAACTTATGATGATTAATAGAGCATCATTCATCCAACTTCATGATGATGACTCAATTCTCTATAAAATTCTGACAAATGAGTTAAGACAAGAGCAACTGTTGCAGGAGTTAGTATCAAATATTTTAGAATCAGACTTTCCTGTAGCCACTAATATATTGCATACTCTGTTGCCACATGAAGTCCACACTTGTCATTTTTCTGAATTATTTCAGATTGATCTTACTATCAAAGTGGAATTTGATTCAAACAAATACTTGAATATCAATAATAAACTTACAGAAACCCAAAGAGGAGCACTTGTGGACTTGCTCAAATGTCATAAACATGCTTTTGCATGGGATTACAAGGATATGCATGGAATTGATCCTATAGTTTGTACCCACCGTATCTACATAAAAGAAGACTGTAGACCACTTAGACAACCATAGAGAAGAATCAATCCTACATTAAGAGAAATAGTTAAAGAAGAATTACAAAAATTATTAAATGCTAGATTTATCTATCCTATTTCGGATAGTCAATGGGTGTCACCTTTAGTGATAGTTCCCAAGAAAGGATGAAAATGGCAGGTATGTGTGGATTACAAAGCTTTGAACTTGGCAACCAGAAAGGATCATTTTCCATTACCATTTGTGGACCAGGTATTAGACTCCTTAGCAGGGAAGCGATACTTCTCATTTCTTGAAGGATTCAATGGCTACAACTAGATTCAAATTGCCCCAGAGGATCGAGAAAAGACTACATTTACTTATCCTTGGGGAACATATGCATATTTTGTTCTTCCTTTTGGATTATGTAATGCTCCAACAACTTTTCAAAGAGCGATGATAAGCATATTTTCAGATATTTCCCAGGACAACATGGAAATCTATATGGATGATTTTACAACCTATGGTTCAGAATTTGAAGAGGCATTGACGAACTTGAAGAAAGTTTTGCAGCGGTGTGAAGACTATAATTTATCATTGAATAGTGAAAAGTGCTTCATGATGATGCGGGAAGGTATAGTTCTTGGTCATCATATCTCTATAAATGGAATACAGGTTGACCCAACAAAAATAGAAGTCATTCAAAATATCACTGCACCTGTAAAGCAAAAAGATGTCAGAAGTTTTCTTGGTCATGCTCGATATTATAGAAGGTTTATCAAAGATTTCAGCAAAATTGCAAGTCCTTTATATTCTCTTTGGACCAAGGATATGAAATTTAATTGGAATTCCTCATGCAATGAAGCTTTCTTGAAGCTTAAACAAGCATCAACCTAAGCACTAGTTCTTAAGGGTCCAAACTGGTCCTTACCATTTCAAATTCATACAGATGCATCAAATTATGCCATAGGAGCAGTTTTGGGATAGAAGATTGATAACTTGGAGAGTGCAATTTATTATATTAGCAAGAACATGCAGGGGCCTGAGCTTAATTACACTGTCACTAAAAAAGAAATGTTAGCAGTTATATATGCGCTCAATAATCTCAGGCATTATATAACGGGATATCCGATATTTGTGCATACTAATCGTACTGCAATCAAAAATCTCATGAATAAACCTTCAATTATAAGAATATTGGCTCACTGGTTACTGTTGATGCAAGAATTTGATATTATAGTTGTAGATAAACCAGAAAAGTCCAATGTGGTTGGAAATTATCTTTCTAGGCTTCAATTGCAGGATGATCCTGTAGCCATAGATGATGCTTTTCCAGATGAACATTTATTCCTTATAAAAGCACACACTCCTTGGTATGATGATATTGCCAATTATTTAGCTGCTAATAAAATGCCAATTCATTTCTCTCGTAAAGAAAGAAGATTGTTGGTTGAGAAAAGCTTTAACTTCTCATGGATTGCTGATTGTTTATTTTACACTGGACCTGACCAAGTCATGAGAAGATATGTTAGAGAGGATGAAACATATGATATCCTTCATGCATGCCATGATGAACCATGTGGAGGACATTTTGCGCTAAAAGAATAACACTTAAAATATTGAGCACAGGATATTATTGGCCAACATTATATAAGGATGCATCACAATACACAAGGAAATGTGATAGATGCCAGTGCATGGGTAGGCCTACTAGATTTGATGAGATGCCATTATATCCACAGATATTAGTAGCACCATTTGATAGATGGGGATTAGATTTTGTTGGACCAATTGATCCTCCTTCCAATGGAAAATCTTATATTCTAGTATGTACTAATTATGTCACCAAATGGGTGGAAGCACGAGCTATGACACATGCAAGAGATAATAAAGTGACTGAATTTCTCTATGAAGAAATATTTACCAGGTATGGAGTTCCAAGAGAAATTGTTTCAGACCAAGGACCACAATTTACTTCCACATTGATTACAACATTGGTTAATGAATACAATATAAGGCACAAAAACTCTACCCCATACCATCCACAAGCAAATGGTCAAGAAGAAGTCACAAATAGGGATATAGAAGCCATTCTTACTAAAATAACAGTTGTTCATAAAAAATATTGGTCTCAAAGACTTCCTGAAGCTATTTGGGCATATAGAACAACATGGAAAACACCAATTGGTTTTACACCTTTTGAAATGGTGTATGGAAAAGCAACAATGATGCCTATTGAGTTTGAACACAAAACTCTAAGAACAACTCTACAATTGAATATGACACTTTCTAAAGCACATTGAAGAGACCACATTCACCGATTGAATGCTTTGGATGAGCTGAGAAAGATGGTTGTCCAACAAATAAAAACTTATTCAAAATTAGAGAGCTAAGTGACATGATAAGTACCTAAAGGAGAAGAAATTTCAAGTAGGTGACTGGGCGCTGCTGTATGATTCTAGATATAAGGATACTACGGGAAAGCTGCAGACAAGATGGTTAGGCTCATATGAGATAGATGAAGTTTTAAAAAATGGAGCAGTTTGCTTGACCACTATTGATCCAGTTCGATTCAAGATTTTAGTAAATGGTCATCTACTATGCCTGTATCATAAACCTGCAACCAAAGAACAGTTCCTGCAACAATTCTCCTGTCAAGATAAAATATCAGTTCCTATAGTAATTGGATAAGTTCCCACAACAACTGGTGAAGTTCCTACAACAACTGAAGGAAGCATTCAGGGTGCGGTTCCTGCAGCTTCTGCAGGGAATGTTCCTAACACTCAATAAATTCTTCAAGCATCATTTCATAAAAATATTTCCACGTCTTATGGAAATATTATTCTCCATTAATAATTATTCCATCCATGTCATCTCATTTCATTTCTTTATCTATCATTTCATTCGCGTCACATCATTTCATTTCACCCTTCTTTTTAGCTAACCATTTCATGCAACATTTATTCGCTCGACTGCAGGTATGTACATAGCTTATTTTTTATTAATTATGCATTTATTATTTTACTATGATTATTGCTTATTTCAAATCCACGTAAACTTCCTTCTGTCCTTTCCGCATGTGTGGACACATGTCATAATAAGTTGGGGGGGGGGTGTTTTATGGTCTGATTTCCAAGTTAAGTAATTATTCGTCCTTGTCAGTAACTTGATTTGATTGCCTACCATCATTCTTTTCAATGAGACATTCTTTGGTACAAGTGAGCAATGCATTCTGCCGTTGAAACTAGAAGTAAGGAATTTTCAAGCAAATATTTTTCAATTCTGCAGATTACTTCAAGCCCTCATTCTCAGTTGCGGAAATTATTTTGTGAGCTGAAATAGTCATGGGTGGAGATCCTATCCGCCATGAACCTGTAATCCATGACACGTTGCTGCAGGATGCCCTGTGTGAGAATTATTTCCAGCTGCATGGGTGGATTGATTATTTTCTAAAAATAACAAATTACAATGAAGAAATTGCTTCCAAGTTCATGCATTCATTCAATCAAGGGGAAGCTTCTATCAAAGGATTGAGGATTATTGCTACGGAACAACGAATAGATGAAGTTACTAGGTTGCTGTAGGAAGGAGAGTTGTTTCCTAAATCCAAGGATGCAAGAAGCGCTAGAGAAGAATTTACACACCCCACAGATGGACCTCTGACAGTGGATAAGCAGGGAGTCAGACAGGTATCTCTTCCAGTAGAATGGCCCCAGGTGGCATTGTATATAATAAAATACATTACCTGGGATGGAAGGTATTTAAATTTACATTCGATCCATTTCAAATTTCTTAGTCATTTACGGCATGGCCGAAGGGTAAATGTTCCAAATTTTCTATACCACCTTATTTTCATAAGTGCCAAAGAAACACGAAAGAATGGAAATCATTTTGTCAGTCATCATGGTTTGATAAAATTGTTAGTAGAACGTTCTCTTAGGGATGTTTCTCAAATGGCATGGGGGGTATTTGAAGATATATTGCAATTTAGGGTTGAAAATGCTCTTGTTGCAGAGGAATTAGCAGCCCAAGAGGAGGATATAGGAGATCCCTTGTTTTCTAGAAATTCTGCAGGAAATGAGCCTCCCATTGCCAAAGAAGCTTTGACTATGGCAGAAGATGTGGTGGTGGAAACGAACATTGAGAAACCCTCCACTAACTTCCAAAGAGGAGCGACATATTCTAGAAGAAAAGGGAAAGAAGTAGAGACAATTGATGCAGAAGAAGAAACTATGGTTCAGCCTTAAGAAACTCAGGTTTCTCCTGCAACCAAGAGGTGTAAGCTAAAGGGAAATCTCCTGCAGCAACACCTCTAGTAGAAACTATTCCTGCAACTAATCCAAAAGTATATGCAAGAAGGACTCGATGGAGTACATAGAAAGTTCGACCAACAGGAGATGCAGTGGAGGTCATTTCGGTAGAAACATCAGAAGAAGAACATGGGAGTCCATTAGAGGTTAAATTCCTAGAAGAACATGGCACTGACGGACTTTCAAGTTTGGCATATGTGGCAAAACAATTTGAAGAAATTCCATGCCCTAAGGTAATAGCTAATAGACCTTGATCATCTCTCACTAGTTTGTCTATTGCATTAACATTTTATAGGCAGTGGGAAATATAGAGGGCTAGGTTACATGGAATTATCGATAAGCAACAGAAGGAAAATTGAAAAGAGGGATAATTAGATTGCAGAATTGGAAGCTAAAGTTGACACAATTACCAGTATGGTCCTTGAATTGATACAATGTAGGGCTCCACCAAGGGTTTATGATTTGCATCTAAAAGAGCTGTATTTAAGTTTTAAGCTAAATTGCATTATTAGAGACCTTGGTCCTTCTTTAGACACAACAGAAGAATTTTATAATGCTTATCAGACCTCTCCAACAACTGTTAAAAATTTATTGTGTGAATTCTATTTGCATAACTATGTTGCGACTTCTGATAGTGAGTGGAATCCCTTGTTATACATTGGTGATATCCACATAAAAACATTAATGTCATGGGTGCAAAATGAAATTAGCATGGGAACTCAAGCCAAAGCATATAAGAATCTTGAATTTGATTATCCATTGCCTCTCAGAATAGAGGTCAAAGACCCATGACTTCTTTATTATGATTGGCAGAAGTTATTAGCAAGGCCAGATGTAAGGAGTCAAGTATTACCAATAAGGGAGGAAATATTCCAAGCATATGAACACTTGATTGAAAATGAAAGTGCAACTGCAGTTGACTGTCTGATTCAACATTGGAATAATCTGCCAAAGGACTTGAAATAGGGTGAACCTCATTCATTACCGAATTTTCATCCAGCTATATAGAGAGCCCCTAAATACATCCATTTGGGTAGGATGAAAAATAATGACTGGCTACCCTTGATCTTCCAACCCACTATCCTCATGTGGCCATTGTTGGGATGTAGGATTATAGAGAAACCCTATGAGGCAGCTACAGAAGAAGCTAGATGGGCCAAACTAGAAAAGATGAAGGGATTTTATTGGAATTTGGCTTCAGGAGGGACATGTTAGGAAACTATTGGTGACTTGAGAATTAGCGCCTGAATCAGAAACTTTCCTCTTGCTGGAGGATCAACAAGACACTAAGTTGGGGGGCATGATGAGCGAGATATTAGCTCCTTTTATTCCTATAACTCATAATTTTTTGTCACGTTTTAATTTGTATAATGGGATGGTAATGATGTATTAAAGTTTGACTATATATGCATTTTAGATGTTAACTGAACCCATTAATTGTTTTGTCTTTGCCAGTTATTCTTGTTGCCATGCCAGTTATTCTGGAAGCCATGTGATTTGTTCCTATTTCCATATAGATTGTCATAGGCAATATCATGTACGAAATGAATAAGTGTTATGATTAATTAAAATAGATATGTATATGCTTGTATGTTCTCTCTTTTTAAATTGTAGGAATAAATGAGATGTTGTGGAGAAGGTTGTCCTGTCACGTCGAGAAGGCAGTTTGAGATATTCAAGGGGGCAACTAAAAGTTCAAATCAGTGAAGAGGATAATGAGTGTGAGGAATGACAGAGGAGTATCTGGGTGCGCAAGACTCATTTATGTCTGACTTTAGTGGGCATCAATCTTGTAATACTGCCATGCTATATTCTTGGTTGTGGTTTGGTGTAGATCCACATTTTTAGTGGCTTAACTCCAACTGTTCTCCTTCATGAATTTTATCCACCTCTTCTCATCAGCATGATCTTAATTGTAGGAAGTTGTTGTTTTCTTTTAAATAAGTGTCTCTATCTCTCCTTTGAGATTAGGAAAGAAAGAGAGGGAAAAAGAGAAGAAGATTTTAGAAATAAAGTTTCAGAGTGTTTGAGTTTTCTTTCATTCTGAATGATGTATCGACTTTTGAGAAACAATGAATAAAGTTATGTTATTCTAAGTAGTTAGAGTTATTTTGGAAGCTTGGATACACTCATTAAAGGGGGCCTACTTGGTGAATGATCTTGTGCCTTTGTTAAATTTAGTTTTCTTTTTCTGCTGCAGTAGATGTCTTGGCATTGACTGTTCTTGTAGCCACTGGAAATAGATCCATTGACTGTTCTTGCAGCCAAAGAAAACAAAGTAATTTCTGTTTGACAACTTTGGGCTTAGTTAGTATTTCTTTAAGTGAGTTTTATGTTAATGCAGAGTTTTCATGTATCCATTTAGTTGTTTTAATTCTTGCCTGCTTTTTCCAAATAGATTTTAGTTGCTGCAGTAATGCAAGATAACTATCACAGGGACTTAGTGCATATATAGTGTAGAACCATTTCATGTAATACGTCCCTTGGTTGACAATCAAATGAAATTTAGTTATGGAGATAGTAACTTCACAAAGTGAATGTCCAAACTTCGGGTTGAGACTTTAACTATAGTTATTATTCCTATTGATGGAGCAAACAATGATCATATCTTTGGTTGCAGGTTTGGGAGAGTGTTTGGGATGTTCTTGTGTATCTTCGATTTAGATGGTTCATGATTTGGTGCTCAGCAAGTTATCTTTCTAATCCTAGTTGTTGTTGTTGAGTGTTGTTGAGTGCTAGCATGTTGATCGAGGAAGACCTGATTAAGTAGTGTTGGTGCAACTATTGTGGATTATTCTAATGTGCTTGTTGGTGTTTCCTAATCGTGTCCTATTTGTCTTAGTGGTATGCATTGATCATTGTGCGGGCTATTGAAGATCTTATGGGTCCAGTGATATTCTTCGTGTTATGCATTATTTTTGATGGTGTAACGTGTTGTAGTTGATCTTGGCAAAATTTTTGGTGGTGTTGCGTGTTTGAGGATTTGATTTGGATCCATGCTATGTTGTTTATGGCATTGTATTGGTCTGGTGTATGATTTGTGTATCGTGTGATGTAATTTTGTAATTAGGTGTTAAGGGTTGAGCCGACCTTGTAGTCAAGGTTTATGATTTGTATAAATAGGTGTTATATTCATGTAATTGGGATATAGGTGATGTATGGTGGTTGTGTCTGCATTATCAGAGAGTGGTGTATGTGCGAACAAGTGAATTTATCCTTTGGTGTGGTGTATTAAGCAGAGTGTGTTGCAGGGAAGACAATTGAGCTTAATGGGAACCGTCATCAGGCATTAGGAGATGCTATTCTTTTAGTTCATCTTAACCGAATTATAGTCTGGATAATATTGTAAGGTAGTGAACCTTCCCTAAGGGTTGTAGCCTTATAAGTCATTATATTTTTGAGCAATGAGCTCTAGGCAGTGTGCTTGAATGAAAGTGCATCCCTATTGTAATATTTACACATACTACAACAAAGTATCATCTATTGTGGGTAGGTTCCCGCCGTGGTTTTTCCCTTAACTGGGTTTTCCACATCTAAATCTTGGTGTGATGTGTGTTGCTATTATTGTGTTTATCTTAATTCTTGTTGTAGTTGATCAGATCTAAGATTGTGCTTAAATTATTTGATTTGGTGAAAACTTATTCACCCCCCCTCTTAGTTTTCCTTTATTGTTGTTGCCAACATTTTGTAGCTAAGATCAAACAAGCTTCCCAAGGGATTGATCACCTTTGAGGGGATCCTCAACACTGATGATCAAATGAAAGGGAGAGAAATGAACCTGGCCGCAAAGAAAGGAAACTACAAATCAGTCCTGTAGACATACATAATTAATTAAATTAAATATTTAATTAATTTTATCATTTCTACGTAATTAATTGATTTAATTATGTTACCTTTATTCTTCTTAGAATTAATTAAATTAAATTAAATTAATTGTGTCACATAGTCCAATAATTAATTTATTAAATAAATTTATTATCCCCTATTTCTTCTAAAGTCCTCAAAATTAATTAATTCTTCTTAGTCATGTGATTCCTACAAATCACTTTCCCTAATTCTTCATTAGCCTAATTAATTCTTCTAGAAGCCTACTTAGCATTATTTCCTAATTTTTAATTCCTCCACTTATTCTCTCTCCTCTTGTCAAATGCTCCTACAAATCCCACTTGTCTTCTAATCCCTCATTAGCACACCTAATCACCTCTTTAATCATGTGCTAGTGGCTAATCCCCATGATTAGCCACTAAGTCAACCAATAGCCATAAATGGCTAAGTCCACTTGTCCCTTCCTCACCTTCCAACCTTAAATGCACCTAATTAAATCAATTCAAGGATTTCAAAATCTCACTCTCTCCCATGTCTCTTACCTTCCCAAGGAATTTTTAATTCCTTTTCCCATTTCCTTTCCCCATGCAAGTCATTATTTGGGAATTTTTAGTTCCCTTGTCCTCTCTCCAAGGGATTTTAAATTCCTTTTATTCCCCCAAAGTACTTGAGGGTATCTTCCCTATGCACCTTGTGGAGTGTGGAGACAGGAAATGCCTTTATGACAAATCTCTTGGTCTCCACACCCTGTCCTCTCATGTCCCCTCAATCCACGTGCTTCCTCTCCTTCACTCTTGATCATCCATTCATCCCTCTTCAAATCTATAAATTGGGGTCTCCTCCCCTTCATTTCATATCTCCAATTCGAGTAATTTTATGCTAGCCTAATAGCTCTAGAATCTTCATTCGTGCATCCATACTATAGCTATATTTGCATCCATATTCCTCATTTGAGCATCCATCCATCTCTCACTCCACATCTTTAATCACTTGTTGTTCAATTGGAGAGAAATCCACATCAACCAAGAAGGGAAAATCCAAACAAGTGGAGCACAAGGGCGTATCTTCCTATTAGACACAATGGATCACTGAGAGGGGGGTGAATTAGTGATCTAAACACTTTCTTGCCTCAAGGATATACCGATAGCATATAGAATAAACAATGGGCAGACCGGTTAACCAAACAATACAAATTGAGTGTGAAGGAAGAATAGTTAATGGATCAATAATATAGACACATAAAAAATGCATCGCATAACACCAGATATACGAGGAAAACCCAATGTGGGAAAAACCTCTATGAGAACAACTGCTAGAGATTTTCTGCTCCAATCCAACCTCACAATGAAAATGATCTGATTACAATTTTAGGGCACCAACCCAAGGAGCCCCAACCCTTGATTTATGAGCACCAACTAAAAGGAGCACCAACCCCTACTAATTTATGGATACTTATCCAAAGGAGCTACAACCCTTGCACTAAGCACCAACTTAGTGATCAAATTGATAGATTTCAAATACAGTGAAAAATCTCTGTTAGAAATAAAGTTTTGTAACTCTTATGTACTATGTTCTACCGGTTTCAAATTTACCAGTCACATTCACAATCTCTTATGCTTCTCTCCCTCTCTGTCGGATCTCACACTCTTCTTAATCTCTTCAACCCCTGGTGGATCACACTTAACTTCTGCAACATATCCACCGGTTCCAACTCTGCAGGTATTCTTTCCCTCTATATTCTTCACACACTCTACTGGTATGAACACCTTTACCAGTTTCCTTCATATGCTACAATATCACCTACAAACACACTCACTTAGAATTTTCTATCCAAATGTTTTGACTACACACTAACCACCCTTCTTCACACTCTCTCATCACAAATCAAAGTCTCAAGTTGGCATATTTAAACTTGAGCCTTCCCACCAAAAACCAATTCAAACTTAGGGTGGTTAGGGTTTCTTCTCAGTGACCAAATCTGTCTTCAATCCGATCCAATCTTCCTTGGATCGATCACATGCATTGAGGAAATAAATCTATGCACATTTTTCATTTGTCCAATGCATGTATACTAAAAATAGAAAACCTAACCCTGCACTTTTGCTTTGATTTTTGTCAACCACATTTAAGATCTAGCTATTTCTTGTTTGAGATCATCCTTTAATTTGGTTCCATTCTTTGATCATGATGCCAACAACTCTCTGATCTTCCTCTGTCGTTCATTCTTCATCAAGCCACAAAACTTCTGATTTACAATCCGCAAATCAAGGGGGGCTTCATTAAATGCTTACTTGTCCTTGCAACTACCTTACCTCGATGATGCAAACACACCGACATCTCCCTTCTTGCCATCTGGCATCCACATGATAGACATGTCGAAACATGACCCACTCACCGACATAGGATCGATTCATACCTGTTCATCTGGAAAATCCTTCTACCGGTACATACCCTTATTGGTATGTCTAACACACTAAACATTTTCTCTTACCGAAAACACAACACATCGGCAACTCACCTTATCCTCTGGTTTACTACTTCATTATGATCTTGTTAACATTCTGCCTCTTCATCACAAACTGGCAACCAACCTTCATACATACCGGTTTCATGCCTTGCCAGTATTTACTTAACATGCCAACACACTTCTTCATATAACCTCTTACCAGTGATAAATCATGCTTACACCATATCGGTTGAAATTAATCTCTAATGTCAACAAACTCCTACTCACTAGTTGACATCAATGGCAACTCAATGCCAATACTTCCACTTCATCAAGCCCAATCCAAAGGAGAATGTATAATGGTTTTATTTTGTGTTTTGATTGATTTGTTTACATTATAACCATTGAATCTTGTCTTCCTATTTTTTACCCTCTTCATTTTGGCACACCTGGTGGGACCCACATCCCTTCATTTTAACCTTTTGTCAAATTTTTAATGATTTTAGCTCATAGGTTGACGCTTAAATGTTTCCACCTACCCTTTGACATTTCCGCTTGGCTGTTTCAATGTCTCCGCTAGGGAACAATGTCTGCGCTTCAAATTTGAAAATTTAACCTGCCTTTTTGCAGGTTTTATGGTTTAACATCTTCGCCTGGCCTTCAATGTCTTCACAATGTTTATTGACACTTTAGTTTAAGAGCTTCATTTTAGAGTTTATTTTCATTTTTAAGGCTTAAAATCAATAAAAGCATTCAAAAATGGATAAAAAAGAACGAAAAACAAAGCTAGATTGGTTTCTATTTCTATTTTCGACAATTTTAGGTGTTTAGCTTATTGTTTTGGGTTTCAGGCAAATCAAGGTCTGCACAGATGCATCAACGTCTGTGCTTTGGTTCAGCGCCTCCGCTGAGCCAAACATCCCACCCGAAGTTTAAATTTTGAAATTCAAATTTCAAAATTTCAATTAACTCTGTTAGCATTTAATTCTATGTTTTGACGCTTGCACATACGCATCAACATCTGTGCTAGGCATCAACATCTACGTAGAAGGTAAAATTCAAACTGAAAATTTGAATTAGCATTTCCTACTTTTCTGTTGTTTAGGTGCGCGTAGTTACTTCAATGTTTGCGCATACACGTCAATGTCCGCGCAGACGCTACAACATCTGCGCTTATGGATCAAGGCCTGTGTTGTATCCATAGAGTTTCTTTTTTGTTTTTAATTAAATTTTGAGTTTTGCAGGTCCATTTCATTTTTCCAAGGCATTATCTTAAGACTACTAACTATTTTTGTTGCAACACGCTTGTCCAAGACACTTATTTTCAACTAGTTTAGATTATTTTTTGTATTTTAGTTAGAAAACCTTGAACATGTGGGCTTAAAATGAACAAGTTTTTTATGTGTTTGGTGCGCTTGCATGCTTAGTGTTGGGTGGACTCACCATTGCACTCAAGTATCCTCTCCCCTCGCCTTCGTGGACCTTGGGTGTAAGAGAAAGAGTGATCAACAACACCCTCTTTTTATTTTTGTAGTTGAGGGGTATTTCTTGATTGGGGATTTCATCACCCCACAAGAGTATCTTGGATTGGGAATATCGGGGATATCGACTCTCCCGACGTGGTCTCGAGCGAGATTTTTGAGCCGCTATATAAATAAGTTGGTCAGGCGACTGAGGTGATAAGTGAATTCACTGTATGTGGGGGTCCTCCCCACATCGATAAGCTCAGTTAGAGCCTTAAGTGGCTTGCTTGGAGAATCCATCATTGGATTGGTGATCCCTTAGAAACTACACTAGACACCAGTTTTAGTAGCCAAAATCCTACATTTGATAGTGCATGGGATGCAAATCATACTTTGAAGTTACTCCTCATGTACCACCACAAGATAAGACAATAATTTCCCATATAATATATCCTTAGATCTCTGGGGTAAGGGAATCTGGTATGCTCGAGAAGTGTGTGCCGTGGAGTGGAGACAGTGCTACCAGAATCCCTATTTGTCTACTTGTTGGAGGTATTTTATCGAGGGGCCTATCAAGTGATTTCCACTCTCCCCTTAAGTTGTATGATTGATGCGTGTCTTCATTTCGTGCTATACCAGTGAAATCTATTTGGTCTAATCTAGGCCCCCCCATCACTTTTACACTCATTGTTGAGTGTTACACTTGGCCAATGTGTATACTTTGCTTGATGTTTTCTTGCGAAGAGTAGTTGACAATACACCCTTCCCAAACACTTTGCAAACATTTTCCAAACCAAATTCACGCAAATCAAACCTAAATCCCACACATTTTTTACCATTTCCCTTCATTCCCATGTCAACCCAACATCCTAGAAGATCAATCCATTGCCGAGTCAAAAAAGAATAAGCTTAGCTCGAAGAAACTTCTTAAGTGTCATAAGTTTTTGTATATCAACCACAAGATCGTGTCGAAACATAGGACCTTTTTGCATTAATTTTGCAACTATCTCTGAGGTCGTAGCAATGAGTTTGAGGAGGAATCCTTCAGAGCCTGCACCTTTATGCAAAGAAGTGGTCTATCCAAAGACACTAACTTTAGTGGTCCCATCAATTTGTCCTACTTACCTGAGAATCCCATCACCGATTGAGTCATCCTAGGGTGACCTTTTCTCTTCATGACTTCTCCTCTTTCAAGATCAATTTCTTTTCTTCCATAATTCACCACCCAATCATCCTTCATGGACTTAGCACAATTTGATCAAATCAATCAATTAACGTCAACCTTTATCCCCATAAATCCTCAATCAAATTCAAATCATCCAAAATTAATCGATTAATCAACCTCATCCAAAGGTTCACTTCTATGTGAAGTTTAATTTAGACCTCATCCTTAATCAATCAATCGGTTTGGTTTTGTGCTTGGGGAAGAATCTATCCCAAGTACCTTTGCTCAATCACTTTGGGTTGATACTAACCCTAATATTTTGGCCCTATTTTGCTTGGGAACACAAGTATATCCCACGTAAGAAAAGGCCTGATCAATTGATCCTAATCCCAAGGTCTAAATTTTACTTAAAATAGTTGTCACCTTTCTTGGGTGTCATTCTAATTAAATCAACCTTGTCCTAATCAAATGACTCAGTCCAGATCATTTCCAATCCAAAATCAACATCAAAATCTGCTAAGTCCATTCATCACTCTCTCTTGTCTAAATCATTCATCCATTCTTGTCTATTTCTACTCACTTTTGAAAGAACTCGTGCATGGTCTTGACTCAATCACAAAAGGCAAAAAATGGTTGCCTAAGGCAATAATGATAATGTGCTTGAATTTAATGATCCATTCATCCAAAATCCTCCACCCGAAGAGGGAGTACTTGTTGATCAACCCGAACTCTCTCCACATGTTCAGTCATTCATCAACGATCCTTATAATCAAGACATGATGGAGAAATTCTTCAAACATTATGCTGATTGGCTTGTAAATGAACTCATCGTACAAGGGGCACCTTACCCCCTGACTTTGACAGATCCATTCTTGACCAACCACTGATAGGCGACCTTGCAAACAATTCCATTCTTGATCCTCTTCTTCATCCTCAACCCACCACATATGTGCCTAGAACTTCTATTCCTCCTCATACTTCTAATCCACCAATATCATCCAACCCTCTTCAAAATAGGGTCAATTATATAACATGAACTTGCTTCCCATTAGCACAATTTGAGGATCACAAGCTCCCCACATTTCCCAACCTCCTCCACATTATGCATATCAATACATTTGTGGTGGTTCCCTATCCTCATAATATCAAATCCCAACATCAAATATGGGTCACTATGTTCCTAATGTCCACAATCAACAACCCGATCTCATCAAGGAAATCCAAGACATGAAGAACCTCATCAAAAATCTCAAATAGGGTACTAACAAGAGAACTTATTCCTTTAAGGAAATATGTCTGTACCCCTACGACCCGACCATCTTAGTTTCTCCTTATCCACCTTGGTTTGAGATGCCTAAGTTTAAAAAATACAAAGGCATGGGCGATCTTAGGCATCATGTCTGATGATTCTTTGTTTCATGCCAAGAAGTCTCTTACAATGACATATATCTCAGAAGACTTTTTCCAAAAAGTCTCATTGAAGAGGCCCTTGCTTGGTTCTCCTGTCTACCACAAGGCTCCATCACATCATTCCTTGATTTAGTTGAAAAATTTATGGTTCATTATGCCCATAATATTGAGAATGATGCCTCCATAATAGACCTGTGTAACACAAAGCAAAGGCATAGGGAAACTTTTGCCAACTTCCTTCAAAGATGGTGACATCTCATTAAAAGATTCCCTTGGAGGATACTAGAGAAAAACTAGGTCAAATTATTTCAATTCAATCTGATACCAGAATTGTCCAAACCCTTGAATCATCAATGCTTGACCTCCTTTGCAGAGATCTCCAAGAAGGGTATAGCTTTAGAGTGCACAGTCTTAGAGGATGGAACTACCAAACACTATCATAAATCAACGCAAAATTCCTCCTCTCATAATGATAAGACAAAATTCTGGTCTAGAAACAAAAATGTCACCAATGATGGAGTCACTGATGCTAAACATATCCAAACCATTGCTACACCATCCAAACCCACCACTAATAACTTCTTCAACATTTGATCCAATCCTCACAATCAATCCAATTCTCAAGATCAACCTTGCAATCTCACCTCTGTCCAAGGTCGCCCCCCTTGGTCCAATATTCAATGTGAGTATGTGAACCCATTGAGGTCATCTTCTAGATACTTGTCAAGGTTGGTGATTTTGTCTTCCCGATGAAGCATCCTTTTGACCCTAGCCAACCCAAACCCTGATGGTACAATGAGAATGATTATTGCAATTACCATTGTATCAATGGTCATGATACATGCAAGTGTACGAAACTCAAGAATTACATCTAAGGCCTTATTGATAAAGGGGATATTAAGGTTGATGTTTCCAAATCCAGTAACTCCAATGACAAGCTTAAAATGTATTAGAACCCATTCCCTAAGAATGGCAAAGAAAAGGCCTCATCAACTCATGTAGTCAACTATGATTATACCAACTTTATATCTGGCTTCGACTCCTTGGTGGGTCGCATAGAGCCTATTAATACCTTTGTCAACACCATTACCATCAAAGGAGTAGAACCCCCATCTGCCACTAGACCCAGAATCACCATCCAAGGGGCCCCTCCCCCTCAATCATCAAATCACCCCTCCCAAGAAAAGATAGTAATTCAAGGTGTCATGTCTCCCAATTATTAAAATGATTGCAAGGTCACCACCCATAGAGGAAGAGTAACTATTCTAGGAGCCCCTCCTCCCCCTCCCCAACCCCCCATGTCATCCACTTGCCGATATGATATCCTTGATCACCTTGGAAAGACTCCTGCATAGATCTCCATCTTTGAGCTACTCAAAACATCTCCCATCCATAAAGAGATCCTTGAGAAAGCCATCCTCATGTCTCGCATCCTTGATAATATCAATATTGCTCAATTCCAAGCCCTCATAGGTAACCTTGCCACACAACACCATCTTGTTTTGACATCTAATGATGCACCCTCCGATGACGCATCCCATAAAAAGCCTCTCCACATTGAAGCCCTTGTACACAAACATAAAATTAAGAGGGTCCTCATAGAAAGTGGATCTAGCTTAATTCTATGTCCATATACGTTAATTAAACAACTGGGTATCTCTGAGGACTTGGTTGACACATCAGACAAGATAGTAATAAAAGCATATGATGATGTAGAAAGAGTCTCCAAAGGAACAATCACCTTGCCTCTTCAAGTGGGCCTTGCTATAGTGGATACAACTTGCCAAGTTTTAGACCTTGATCTCCCTTATAAAATTCTTCTTGGTCATCCTTGGATCCACCCCATTCAAGACGTCCCTTCCACGTACCATCAATGCCTGAAATTATCATTCAATGGTAGGGAAATCGCCATCTATGTTGACCCGCAACCCTTTGAGTATTGCAAACTACTTGAAGGGAAACATCCTTATCATTGTCCTCTTAATAGACTTGCTCTGCT
Organism: Cryptomeria japonica; assembly: GCF_030272615.1. Classification (NCBI taxonomy): domain Eukaryota; kingdom Viridiplantae; phylum Streptophyta; class Pinopsida; order Cupressales; family Cupressaceae; genus Cryptomeria; species Cryptomeria japonica. Next base: position 244,702,944 of record NC_081406.1, on the reverse strand, counting down.
CCCTCCATCCGATCCATCCAATGTCTCATTCACCTCATCCGCACCTTAGTACAAGGTCAAAATAATAGACAATGACTATGGAGAGTACACATTGCATAATGCTCTTTATGTGGTTCAACTCCCACTCTCTCCTAAGACATATGGCAAGCCAAAAGAAATAAAGAAACAAGAAAAACCCACTGTCCAATGCAAAGAAACCACCTTCCAATAGTGGGTTCCACTTGACGAGGAGAGCATGGAGTTGATGTCAACTCTTGGCTATATCGAGAAGAAGAATCTAAAAATTGGCAAAAATCCCCAAATAGATGTATCCCAAGGCTTCCGCTATAGTAGAAAATATGGGCTATAAAGGTCATGGTCTTGGACTTGAAGAAAAAGGAAGAAAAGTACCTATCTCCCCAGTTCATACAAGTATAATAAAGCTTGGGGTACTCACTTGTGCCTAAGATCACTATCACTGGGGTCCAACCAGATCCTCCTGCCGATGTCGAAGACTCTGATGAAGAGTAGTTTCATGAAATGCCTTTTGAATACGAAGATGATATATTTGATGATACTCATGTAAACACCATCACCCCTATTATCCCTTCCACACCATATGAGCTAAAATTGATTTATCCCAAACTCATTGACCATGACCAACAAGAACCACCTCTTTTAAATGGTTGTGCTGTTGATGATGCTCTTATACAATTACTTAATATGAAAGACCTTGAGAACCACACTACTGTTAATGGGATTCATATTCACCCAGAAGCTTACTTTGGTAGTCAAGTCAACTCCCTCAGTCGAAAAAATGAAAACAAAAAGAAAAATTCCCTTGGTGAAAACCTTTCCGAGGCACCTTTGGACATAGAAAAAGTAAAAACAAAGGATGCATCTTCTAGTGAAAACCTAGATTAGGCGCTATAAGATGGGGGAATTGTCTTACCTACCATAGTTCCATCCAAACAAGAGAGATCACCCCTGCTGATTGAAGAAATCGAAACTATCAACATGGAAATGAAAGATAATCCTAAGAATGTGTTCCTCACCAAATCATTAATGGATCAAGATAAATAGAATTGTAGTGTCATAAAATTGTGCCTGTGTAATTTTAACCACACTTGAGGTCCTCACCTTGGCGATGACATCTCCTTCCTAACCAAGACCTATTTCTTCATTTTCATCCCTTCACCCTTCCTCCTCAAAGACTTGTGGCTTCTCTATACCCTGTTCAAGCCCCAAAATAGGGTAGTACAGGGGCGTGGCACCCCTATCCTTGTCCACACCCCTTAAGATGGCCCTAAGTTTGGTCTGTCTGGTCTCCTAGGCATAATTTGTCTTCGGGGTTTGCAATTCCTCTTTGTTGGCCTTTGGTGGTTGAAAATTAATTCTTGAGGCATGTATAAAAGGGGATTCAATTCCCTCATTTAGGGGGAGAGGCATAAGGATAAGATACAAGATTTCAAGGTCATCATCAGTCATTCAAGTCTTCTTAATTCATACATTGGAGAAACATTACAACATTCATTTGCAAGCATGTTTGTGTGTTAGGGTTTTGTCATGTTACTCACCATTTCATACAACATTTGTGGTTACATTCAAGAAGCAAAGCAATCATCATCAACAAGTTGTAGATCTACAAGGTATACATTTCCATTGTTTACAATCAAGAATTTGCAATTACTTTCTTTCAAGGTTGATTCCTCAACTGGGGTTTGACTGAGGCAAACCCCTATCCACAACCATTCTCCCTCTCTTTTTTGTGTGTAGGTTGCAGGTGCGCAACTGTAATAGTAGGTTTGGGCTCCATTCGCAGAGACGAAAGAACCCTTTTTGTTTCGCGGATTTTATGGAGGACCACGTATATTCCCGCCATGGTCCCAACGAATTCTCTCCAAATCTGCAGGGCAGATCCGTATCAGTCTAATTAGCTCAAATTCGAAGTTACAACATGATCCCAAACTAGTAGCTCCTCATTTCACTCATTTTCTCTCTCTTTTTTGCATAGTCAACAAGTCAACTTTCTCATTTACTATAGAGGGTAAATCACATTTCAACCCTTGCAATCCATTTGGAATTCACATCCTTGTTTCCCTCAGATTTGGATCTAGTGGATTCAAGCCCCTCTTTTGAATGTAGAGTTCCTCCAAGTGAAAATCATTCTAGTGGCTTCCTTTCTCTCTCCTAGGTGGGGAGTCACTAGGATCCAATTTTCCAGTTTACATTTTGGTGAACTCGACGTCTTACACATTAATTCTAATTTCCCATTCTTACATATGATTAATTGCAATTTGAATTTCAAATTTTCATGTTCAAGTTTGATCTATTTGCAAATTTTAGAGGTTAATTGCATAAAAACCCTAATTTTTCATTTTGAGAAAATTAAGCTTGTAAGGTATAAAATTTTAATTGCTTGTTACAGATCTGATTTATATTTCAAAATTGCAATTCAAATCAATCTCTTTATTCTGAACATTCAGCGGTTAAATCATAAAACTCTAAATTTTAAGATTCTTCTATTTTCAACCTTTGACTGCAATTTTGACCGATCTAGACATCTACAAATCGACTATTTTTTTGGATTCTACTTTAAAATCATAATCTCTATCATCCCTAAAACATTCTGAAAAAAGTTGGTCGGACCGTGTGTGTTCCTACCACAGTTCTCTTCTTTTTTCTCAAAATTTTGGGAGATGGAATTGACTGTATTTTTCCGCTCAGATCTAGAAAATCAGGGAAGGTTTATCAATTTTAACACTCTCTAAGGTCAAAAATTGTTAGAACATAATGTTATTAGAGATCACATCCTTATAATATTTATATATAATGTTATAATATAAGGTTATTAAATCTTATATATTACATGCTTTATAAGCATATGCCATTTGAAATAATTATAATATAATAACTATTAGATTATTAATTATTTATGAGTGGGGGCTATTGAAAAGGTGCGACTAGTGAAGCCACACTTCCTCCTATATTTAAGGAGGTTCTCTGTCATTTGGGAATGGTGAGAATTTGGAGCTTTATGGTGAATTGTATCACTATGCATATGAGGTATTATTGGCCATGTGGAAGTATTTGAGGAGTGTCCCCAGGTTCGAGTCTATTTTATGATAGACTATATTTGTAAGTATTTTAATAAAATGATTCTTTATGGGGTTTTTTACCCGAAAGGGTTTTCCCCATGTATATCTTGTGTAATGTGTACATTTATGCATGCATGATTCTCATTTCATTTATTTTATGATCTTGTTTATAATGATTAGTATCCTAAGATCCTAATTTCTAACAAACACAAATTCAAAATTCATCAAATTCAAATCTTAAAATTAATTTTCATAAAAGGTCCTAATTTAGATTTGCTTTTTCAGCAAATTCAGATTTCACTTAAGAGACTTTTAATGACAATTAATAAATTTGATTTACTTGCTCTTTCGCATATGATTACATTGTTTTTTGCATATATTTACTACAATCATGTGTCGGATACATGTTTCTTTCATTTCCTGTTTCTTCTCTTTATTCATAGGACTTGGTCATATTGTGTTGTTAGGATTTCTAAATTATTTTCTTTTCAATTAGATCTCAAATCTTTCATGTATCATTTATGTTTTATTATGGTGATGTTGTTAACAAAATGCATTTCCTATGTTAATCACCTTAAAGTTTTTGTAGATCCTAAACCTAAAGATCCTAATCTTTGTACCTCTCCTAGGGTATCTTGTGTAAATGAGATGAGACCTAATGCTTTAACCAATGATCTCTCTAAAAAGAGAAAGTATTGGAAAATAACATGGATCCATCTTCTTCTCATACACATACCCTTGAGCAAGGGGGGCAAAATCAAACACATCAACATTCCTACATCTTTAGATCCTCCTTACTCTCCTAAGACCTATCTTCAACATCAAAGTATATGTAGGGAGGATGTCATGCATTTTATTCATGACCTTTCCCCTCGCATAGAACTAAGTAAAAATGAGCTTTTAGATGATGAAAATGTTCCTCCCCAATCTTCCAAAAAGGATAAGCTTGATAAAGGAAGAGAGTGTCATTTCACAATGATACTCCTCCTTCATCTACAAATAATTTTCTACCTCCTTACACATCAGATTTCAAAGAAATTCATGATCTTGTTCCTCCATCTAGTCAATTGCAACATTTTTATAGTCGTGGCTTTCATATAATTACCAAGAAAGGTTTTAAAGAATAGGGAATTGGGAAATTTGAGCATGGAATCGTGTCCCTATAAACCCTCCTATACAAACTACTACAAGAGGCCTACGAAGTGGTACCCCTCTCTCTATGGATGAATTCCTTAGGCTTCAAAACTTTCAAGATTACCTTCAAAAACAACAAATCAAGAGAGCCCACAAGAATGCTTCTTCTTCAAAGCGTCCTTTTTGTTCATTTCATCAAACCCATGACCATAATGCTGATGATTGCCTTGGTTTTCAAAAATCTATTCAAGATGGCATAGATAGTGGAAAAATTAGAATTGTGGATAATGACACTTCTCCTAACAAACCCTCTCCTTCATGGAAGACGATATTTACCATCCTGACAAATTAGATGTAAGAATCTATTGGAAGTTAAATATGACAAGAACATTTCCTTTCCTCCTCAAAATAAAAAAAAATCTTAAGCAAGTGAAAGGTATTGAATATTGCATTTTTCATGATTCATATTCACATTCTCTTGAAAAATGTTATGCATTTAAGAAATTTGTTCAACTGCAATATGATCTTGCACACATTTGTCTCACAATAGATCTAGCTATATTTCTTGGTAAAAACATTGTGCCTTAGCACTTATTTTCCCTTCATGTTGCTCTTCACCCTATGGCATAATTATCCCATTTAACAGGAGCTCTTTATCATTAGTGGTGGTACTGTTTCACTTTAACATACTTTGAGGCAACAACATGAAGTCCATTTTTCTTCTTATTTCTATACAGTTATCTCTATCTTTGTGCATTATTCATTATTAGATCTCTTTTCTTGCATAGGGTTATTCTTATGTGAGCATATAATTGTTCTTTGGTTTGACTCTTTGCTTGGAGAGGGACATCTTTACTGAGTATTTCACTTCTTCTCTTTCCTTCATTCTCTTGGAAATCTTACCTCTTCTATGGTTTCGATTATTTACAAGTATGATATGCTCCTAAGCAGGGAATGATCTCTAGAGAAGTAGGTATATCCTTTCCCTTTTATTTCTTATCATTATTTCTTTTAGGGGCTTCATTTTTCATGTGATTATCATTTCTTACAATGGTATGATTTTATGATTAATCCCCCTTGGGGAATATATGATGCTTTTTATCTCTTCTTTTCAAAGATTACCACTTCTTGAGACATGTGTTTTAAATCTACTAATGTCTTTCCTTGCATGTGTTCATGTAAGTTAATTGCACATTTTCTTATGTTTAATCTCTATCTAGTAGATTGTGTAATCTCTTCTCATTGTCCCTTAGATTGGGGGGCAATGATCCTTCTCTCTATCTTTCTCTAGGGATCCACTTTTCCCTATTAAGTGGATGGTGTGAGTTCTATTACTTGATGTCATTCCTTGTGTGGAATTATTGTTGTTCACTCAAGGATTCTGTCTTATACAAGAGGTGTTATTCCTTGAATACAACCTCTTTTACACAGGGTAATGTGCATCTCTGATAAATTCAGCCATCCCTCTGGGGGCTAAAAGTGAGTCATCCCTCATCAAGAATCTCTTTCACCTAGAAATAGGAGGACGAATTGCATTCTTGTTCTTTCCTTTTCTTGTTCTAGGAGATGTTATATTTGTCTAAGAAAACTCCTGTTGGGGGTAGATGTCTTTTGAACAAAGATCTCTTCTCCTCCAAGGATCACCTTTACACTTACAACAAGATATCTCTTTTCAACTATCTTATCCTTTCTTGAAGAGTATTCCCTCTCTTGCTTGGATTTATGAATTGTTGCATTACGGATATCTTCTTTGTGATGAAGGTAGATATCCTTGTTTTTGTTTCCTTAAGATATCAACATCAAACTATGTTGACATCTTAAGGGGGGGGCACCCACATTGCTCCTTTGTACTATACTTCTCTTATGCATTATATAGTGGGACATTCTTGGAACCAGAGGGATGCTTCTTAGAGAAATATGTTGTCACTTTTCTTGTATAATGAGACATTCTTGGAACTAGAGAGAAGTCTCTTAGAGAAAGATGTCGTCACTTTTCTCTTGTATAGTGGGTCATTCTCAAAACCAGAGCACAGACTCTTAGAGTGAGATGTCTTCACTTCTTCTTTTCTTGTACCGTGGGTCATTCTTGGAACCAGAGGGAATCCTCTTAGAGAGAGATGACACCACTTTTCTTGTATGCGGGGTGATTATTCTCGAAACCAGAGCATAGACTCTTAGAGTGAGATGTCACACCTTTCTTGACACTTGCACTATACATTCTATACAGGTCGTAGCGTACTCGGGCATAGAATCCTATGAGGCACTTCGAACCTCACTTACACACACACACATGAGGCTGAGTTGAACTAACGGTGTTCTCAATCTCTCTCTTTACATGGATCACCTAGACAGGCTCTAGGGGCGAAATTTTCCATGTCCTTCTCTCCATGGATCACCTAGTTTTAGGGGTGAGGGATGCCCATTGTTTCTTTCTTCTTTACCTTTCTTCTCATGGATCACCAAAGTGTGTATTCATGTTATCTCTCTTCTTCCTCTCATGAACTCATAGTTTTACTATTAATGGTTCATGGATGATGTCAACTTTTCTCTTTTATGTGATCGCTCGTGTTTATGTGAAGGCATTGGTCTTTATGTCCTAATTAGTTTTTCGTCTTGTCTCTTATTCTTGTTGTGTGTCTTTTTGTGCTGTCTTTGTTTTTGTGTGTCTTGTGCCTTTCTATTTTGTGTTCTCTTGCGTATGTTGGCGTGAGTTGAGACCCTAAGATTGGGGGCTTTTTGCTCCTCAATATTAGTGGTGTCTTATACTCCTTGTGGTTTTGCTCCACATCTCTCATCTTCATCTCTCTCTTTCTTCTACTTTATCGGTAGTAGTGGCGTAAGCCATACTCTTGTTAAAGCGGGGGCTAAATGTAGTGTCATAAAATTGTGCCTCCTACAATTTTAACCATATTTGAGGTCCTCACTTTGGCGATGTCATCTCTTTCCTAACCAAGACCTATTTCTGCATTTTCATCCCTTTACCCTTCCTCCTCCAAGACCTATAGCTTCTCTAGACCCTGTCCGGGCCCCAAAATAGGGTATGATAGTGGCATGCCCCTGTCCCCCTAGGAAAGGGGTGTGGTGCCCTTGTGCCCACCCCTTAGGGTGGTCCTAACTTCAATCTACCCGGTCTCCTAGGCATAAATTGTCTTCGGGGTTTGCAATTCCTCTTTGTCAACCTTCGGTGGTTGAAAATTAATCCTTGAGGAATGTATAAAAGGGGATTCAATTCCCTCATTTATGGGGAGAGGCATAAGGATAAGATACAAGATTTCAAGGTCATCATCAAGCATTCAAGTCTTCTTCATTCATCATTTGGAGAAACATTACAACATTCATTTGAAAGAATGTGTGTGTGTTAGGGTTTTGTCATGTAACATGCCATTTCATACAACATTTGTGGTTACATTCAAGAAGCACAACAATCATCATCAACAAGTTGCAGATCCACAAGGTATACATTTCCATTGTTTATATTCAAGTATTTGCAATTACTTTCTTTCAAGGTTGATTCCTCAACTGGGGTTTGATTGAGGCAAACCCCTATCCACAACTATTCTCCCTCTCTTTTCTGTGTGTAGGTTGCAGGTGCATAGCTGTAATTGTAGGTTTGGGCTTCATTTGCAGAAATGGAAGAACCCTTTTTGTTTCACAGATTTTGTGGAGGACCATGTACATTCCCACCATGGTCCTGACAACTTTTCTTCAAATTTGCAGGGCAGATCCATATCAGTCTAATTAGCTCAGATCCAAAGTTGCAGCGTGATCCCTAACTGGTAGCTCCTCATTTCACTCATTTTTTCTCTCTTTTCCGCATAGTCAACAATTCAACTTTCTCATTTACAAAAGAGGGTAAATCACACTTCAACCCTTGCAATCCATTTGGAATTCACATCCTTGTTTCCCTCAAATTTGGATCTAGTGGATTCAAGCCCCTCTTTTGAATGTAGAGTTCCTCCAAGTGAAAATCATCCTAGTGGCTTCCTTTCTCTCTCCTAGGTGAGGAGTCACTAGGATCCAATTTTCCACTTTACAAGAATTTCATGAGATTTATAAAGGAGACACAAATCAATTTCACCTGGTCCAATGCATACATGCCAGGCCTTGATCCATAACTAGTGGTACACAATTTTGCAGTCAAATCTGATGCCAAACCAGTTAAACAAAAGCTACACAAGATGCATCCCCAGATAGTGCTATTGGTTAAAGCAGAATTACAAAAGATTTTGGATGTAGGTTTCGTTAAACCTATAGATTATCCTGAATGGGTTTCCAAAATTGTACCTACCAACAAGCCCACTAGGGGCATTAGAATATACACAGACCTCAAGGATCTAAACAAAGCATGTCCAAAAGATGATTTCCCATTACCAAACATAGACATGACTGTGGACCTTACAATAGGGAATGAAATGTTATCACTTATGGATGAATTTTTAGGGTATAATCAAATTAGGATCACCGAAGAAGATCAACATAAAACAAAATTCACAACACCATGGGGAACCTTCTATTACCAAGTTATGCCCTTTGGCCTTAAGAACATAGGAGCTACTTACCAACAAGCTATGACAACAATTTTCCATGATCTCTTGCACAAAATAATGGAGGACTATGTAGTTGATCTTCTAGGTAAGTCCAAAAAAATAGAAGAGCACATTCCCATCCTAAGGAAAATTTTCGAGACTTGAGAAATATAAGTTGCATCTAATCCCTAAGAAGTGTGTCTTTGGAGTTACATCAGGAAAACTCCTAGGGTTTATAGTTTCTCGAAGAGGTATGGAAGTAGATACCACAAAGGTAAAAGCTATAATGGAAATGCCTCCCCTTAAGACACTTTGATAGCTTCATAGTCTTAAGGAAAGCTCCAGTCCATTCGTAGGTTTGTTGCACAACTAGTAGACAAGTGCCATCCCTTTGCTCACTTCCTTAGCAAAGATACCGAGTTTAAGTGGGATTCCCTATGTCAAAAGGATTTCAATAAACTCAAGGAATAATTGGCCTCTCCTCTAGTTTTGTTTCCACCAATCCCGGGGCATCCGCTTCTCTTGTACATATCAGAAACATTAGTGGCACTGGGGGAATTACTAGAACAAACAAATGAGAATGGGAAAGAGAATGCAATATACTACATCAGCCACACTCTTGTAGGGTATGATATTAACTACACTCCCATTGAAAGAGCCTTTCTTGCATTCGTATTTAGCACACAAAAATTACGACATTACATGCTTAACAACAAGACAAAGCTCATAGCCAAGATTGACCTTTGGATTATTTATTGTCTAAAGCTTCCCTCATAGGTTGAACTGCTAAGTGGGTCATGCTCTTGAGTGAATTTGACATTGAATATGTGGATCAAAAACCCATAAAAGGATAGGTTATAACATATCAACTAGACAAAGCCCCTCTTCAAGGAGATCATCCACTTATAGCTGAGTTCCCTGATGATGCCATCATGTCTATCTCTACATCCACCAAATGACAGTTGTACTTTGATGGCTTGTGCACACAAAATAGATTGAGGGTAGGCATCCTATTGATAACCCCTCAAGGAGATTGTATTTGTAAGTCCTATAATATTGCCTTTGCATGCACTAACAATATGGTAGAGTACAAGGCCCTTCTCACTAGACTTTGCCTTGCCATACAGTGGAAGATCGATGAGCTACAAGTTTATGGCGACACACAGCTTGTCATCAAACATGTAAATGATGAGTATTAGACTAAGGATGACAAATTGCTCCCTTACTATAGAATGGTTGAATATCTCAAGCAACACTTCATTGTTATCCAATTTGAACAAGTCCCAAGAACAAGCAATAGAGCTGATGACACCATGAAAACAATTGGTTCCCTCCTACAGATGCCGACAAATAGTTAAAAGTGTGAATTGTTGGTGGAGCAGCTCTTTTTTTCGGCATATGACCTCCCCAAATCTGAAATGGTGTGTGTTCTTGTCATTCCCTAATCTCCCTAGTATCAAAAAACCTACACATACCATCACGATAACATTATCCCACCTCACCTCACTAAAACCCAACAACAGACATTCATCTGTCGATCCACCCAATATACTATCCTTGGTAACACCCTCTTTCGAAGGCATTTTGATGGAACCCTCCTAAGGTGTTTAGACAAAGAGGAGGATGATTGGGCACTACATGAGGTGCACAAAGGAATTTGTGGGTAACTCTCAAGTGACCTTACACTAACTAAAAATCTCTTGCGAACAAGATACTACTGGCCAACCATGGAAGAAGATGCATACCATTACGTGAAGAAATGTGTTCCTTGTAAAAAACACAGACAAAATTCATGCACCTTCTCAAGATCTGCATCTGTTCATCACACCTTGTCCCTTCTCTCAGTGGCTTCTTGATATCATAGGGAAAATCCACTCTGCTTCCTCCAATGGTCATACATTCATAATAATTGCCACTGAGTACTTCACCAAGTGGGTGGAAGCCATACTACTCACCTTCACAACTGGCAAACAAATTTCCAAGTTCATCTTGAACTACCTTATCTATCTCTATGGAATTCCCAAGGCTATCATCACAGATAATGAAAGACCCTTCAAAAATCAGGATGTTAAAGAAGTATGCAAGAAATTCTCCATCCAATACCATTTCTCCACTCCATATTACCCGCAAGGTAATGGCCAAGCTAAGGCTTCAAACAAAACCCTTATCAAAATCCTCAAAAGGATAGCCAATGAAGCTGGTCGTGATTGACACTTGCAACTTCATCCCATCCTTTGGGGCCTACTGCACAAGCATTCATACACCCATAAGTTCCACCCCATACTCACTAGTATTGAGTTTTGAAGTTGTCCTACCCCTTGAGATCGAGATCTCATCACTAAGGGTTTTGCTGTAGAACATCCTCCCAAAAGAAGAATACAGAGTTGCTAGGCTACAAGAGATTGAATTGTTGGATGAAAGATGCCTCAAGGCCTTGAATCACCTCTGGGTTTATCAAAATCACCTTAAGGTAAGTTATAAGAAGAAGTTCCGAACCCAAGAGTTTAATGTCGGTGACCTTGTGCTCATGGAGAATCAGAGAAACCTACAAGACCGTGAAAAGAAAGGCAAGTTCGAGCCTAACTGACTTAGACCCTATGTAATCATTGCAAAATATGGATCAAGTGCCTATCAGTTGGCTACTCCCAAAGGTGAACCCTTGGATGATCCTATGAAAATCATGCACCTGAAGAGATTTTATGCCTAATCCTCAAAGATCACCAAGTTTTTTGAAAATAAAAAAAATTAAGAAAAATACAATTTTTTTTGAAACAATGGAAAAATGTAAAGAAAAATCAATTCATCCAAACCACTATGTGGCGCCATGGGAAATTACCTTGGTGAAAACTTGGTTTTAGGTGTCAAGGTAAATAATGTAGATCCATCATATATTTGGATAAACTCAAACTTTCCCCAACCTCGTGCCTGGGGGTGTCACAATTTTGATAGTGTTCAAGACCAAATTCTGCTTCATGGCATTTCCTTTCCCCCCGCCCACCCACCTAGTGTTCATATTCCATAAATCAAATAATCTGACATGCAGTTCACAACCACTCACCTATGGAGATAATCAATTGAAATATGTAAAATTAATTGACATGACTCAAACGGTCAGGTCTGTTGTTCCAAATGCTCTAACATGACATGAGTCATCTTAAGATCCTCCACTAAGCTTCCATTTCCTCTTACCCACCCACCCGATTCTTACATTCCATAATAAAAATCAAATATTCTGATATCATTACTGCACCCTTGCAATAAGGAGGATTGTACAAGCCTATTCATAAGGACATCTGTGCAGGATGACTCCCATCATTCTCCTTGCTTTGCTTGCAGCTAGTTATCTCCTTCATTCTATAGGAAATGCAATTTAAGACCCCCCATATCATCCCCCTCGCTCACATGCAACCGTGTAACCTATCCATTTCTTTAATCCATGCCATTGCGTAAACCTTCTCATGCCACTCATGGAACATCTAATCCATTAATGAATCTGCATAATGGTACAACCCCTAGACCCACCTCATAGCTGGTTATCTCCTTCATTCTTTAACCCATAAAACCACATAAACCTTCTCCACCCCGCCAATGCATATCAAGTTTATTTGTATCTTTATTGTTCCATTGTCCTTGAGATGATAAGTCTTTGACCAAGATGTGAATAAGGATCATCCCATCACACTAAGATTCCTTCCTAGTACATTGACCTTAACCCCGATTCCTGAGCTTGAGCTTCTTCTTGACTTGTGCATCATCTAGGCACTCATCCACATAAGCTTAACCGAGTCTTTGTAGTGAGTACCATATCTGCATTCATATGTCCATACCACCTACTCTATGGCCTATCCAAATCAGTCACTTACTCCTACCCATTGGGATGCATCCTTCCCCTAGTCCTAAGTCCTACTCTTGGTAAGAGATGTTAGTTGGCCATGTGCATTTTTGTTTGCATGATTTGGTATTTTTGCTTTGATTCACATCATTTTGTCCTACTACTACTCCTACCTACGACTACTAGGATCATCTTATATCCTGGTACATTTTGGATGGGTTTATATTGGGGCATGTTTTTGTGGCATGATGTGTTTGATGGTTTCTCTTTCATGAACCTAAAACCCTGTATCTACATCTATATGGTGCTTACATGGTTGTGTGCAAGAGACACCTACTATCTGAGAGTCAGTCCACGCCTTGGGCTTTTCATAACATCCTGATTCCTATAATCAGTGGTGTAGGTTATCCTTGGCAATATCAAAACTAGGTTTTCTCTCCACATTTCGCACAATAAATCCCTCCATCTCAATCTCATCATTTGCATTTCATCCTACCACTATGCATTTTGGAGACCTCAATTTATTCATGCTTCCCTAATTTCTTCTTGTCCTATGTTGTTGTACTATGGTTGGCACATTACCCAAATTGTCATTTCACTACCATTTTAGTTGCATAATCATTGTTCATTTAGTTGCATAATTACTATTCATTTAGTTCCATAACATTAATTGCATTTGAGACATACAAGTTGGTACATACAATCTTGACTATCTACCAAAATGTATCTATCATGCATGTTCACAACTGCACATTCTAGGTTCATAAAAAATACTGATGTAAGTTTTCAAACATTAGTATCTCATGTACCACTACAATAATTAATAATCACACTATTCAATATAAAACATCTGAAAATAATTACATTTTGGTAAGTTAGTCAAAAACAAGTCCAACACACTGCATCAAAATCTCACTCATTAATTTTTCATGCCAATGGTCATGAAAGTCATTAAACGGGCACACTGTTTTAGTTTGTTAAATTTATTAGTGGCTAAATAAGTTTTTTCATTAAAACAACCAGCACATTTAGTTATCATCCCTTTAGGCGCATTTTATTAATCACATCACATTTATCATATCATAAAAAAATAATAGCATGCATATAGGACATTCATTTGCATCACATATCATAAGTATAAGCATTATCATCACATAAAAATACAAAACATGCACATCATATAGACATATCATCCACATGCATCCTGCATCCACAAACATGTTAGCAACATCATAAATAATATATGCATACATATAGAATCATCAATCTTGCATCACAAATATGTTAGATAATATCCATCACATGCATCATCATAAGATTGAATCATAATCATAGCATCATCATCCATCACATCATAAAACAATAATCAAAGTCCATCAAAGTCCATAATAAAGTCCATACATGCATATACGTCGCTACAATCGTATCTCATATATATTAAAATTGAATGAATGTGTCAATCATGGTAAAATATATATCCCCCTTGAAGGGTCAAAATAATCAATTGTCACATACATATGGTGAGGGCTATCCCACACTCTCTGTCTCCTCAACCCCACCTCCTCTACCTGCTACGGATGATCCTGCCCTATGGCCTTGAGGGGGCCCCATTGCCACTAATCCTCTTGACTTCTCGTTGCGAGTCCTATGGGATTGAGTGCTCTCTACGTAGGATGTTGCCCTTTGCTTTGTCGACACTGCTCCATGATATAATCCTTTGTAATAAGCAACCTTTCGACCCAAACTCTCTACCCTATGCTATTGGCTGGTCAAATCTGCATAAACTTGCACAAACCCTACTAGTTCCTATAGCCGTTGAGCTGCATCTCACTCACCCCATAGTCTAACTACGTCCGCCTCTTCTTTGCTCAGTCTAGAACTGAGTATGTCCATCTCCTCGTCCATCCTCTCCAACTCTGCCCTCATCTGGATGATAGCCTCCCCACTCCTTGCCTCCTCTAGAGGCTAGTTGATCTCATCTCTCTCCTGTCTTAGAGCTAGAACCTTTGCCTGAGCCACCTGTAGGCTCTTTCTTAGGTCATCCACCTCCCTAGTCAATTGCTCTACCTCAAACTGTAGACTAGCTATCCTCGCCCTCTCCACTACTAGCTCCTCCCTCGAGCAACATCCCAGGCTTGTAGCTCAACCTCCAGTCTCCTCTCCCGGACAACTCGATCATACTTTGCCTTGGAGACCCGTCCTGCCTGTGCCTACCCACTTACCTCATCCTAAATCTATGCATCTAGAATGTCCATAGGCTCTGCATCATCACCCTCTCCCTCCCTGGGCACTTGTCCAATCTGCACTGCCAACGACTGTACCTGTAATGGTTTCTCATCATGAGGTACCTGTTGTTCCCCCTCCCTCTCTGTGAAGCTTGTCCCCTCCCTCCTCCTTTTCCTCACCTCTATCCATCTCTTGCTGCCACCCTATCCATTGGCCCATCCTCATTCCCTCCACAACCTTATCAAATGATGGTCACAACTCATATGCCTCCAAGACTCCAAGAACGCTTAGTCAAGCTGGCCTATGTGCCTCCCACCAGTACCTGTATACTTATGTGCAATCGGGATCCTCACCAACTCGGTATTGCTCATCCGAAATGATGGTGTCTACCGTCTCCCAACTGATCCGTGCCTTTAATGGTCCGATTGTCTGTCCCCATGTACCAACCTCCCATGTAATATTTGGGTATATACTCTCATATCCCACCAAATCCTGCACATGCCCGAACTTTCGTATGACCCGGTGTGGTGCGTAGTGCTCAGTGACATATATTGACTTGTTGAAAAGCCAACACTCCATCTGCACCCATGCTAGCTACCAATCCTCCCTCCACCTCTTACAATCTATGTATTCGCACAAAAAGAAGAACACCATCTCATGAAAAGTGCACCTCTAAAATCACATGTCCCCCAAATAGTGATAGTGCAATAGGCCTCTGTATCTGTTGACGTATGGGAACTACCACTGCCTCTCCTGTCGACCTACTGGTCGTGCTACTGCAATATGCTCCCATGCCCAAATATGGAGCAATGTGATCCCTGTATCAAGATTATGGTAATCCCGGTATAAACATAAATGCATGTCATGGTATAGTTATCCCAGCATCACTACACCCCAATAGTATGTCACACAATCCTCCACCATGAAATAAACACATCTAGCCCATTCGATAGAAAACCCGTGTCCACTTAGATCTAGCTTCATGCATCCACTAATAAATCTATAAATAAATAGTACAAGCCGTGGGATGTGTTGAATTTGCATAGCTTGTCCTAGGTGCATCCACGTCCCCTCCATAGGTAATGTTGCATACTCACACACCTATTGCAGATAGTACTCCCCTCCATCCAACTTGTACTTAGGGATGATGCCTCATATGAGGATCTTCAAGATCCTCTAGACATCTAGAAATGTGATAGTGACCTCTCCAGTAGGAAGGTGGAAAGTGCATGTCCTTCTCTCCCACGGCTCCACCAGTGTAGTCATCATAGTGGTATGGGCCCTAATACTGGGCCATCTCCCAATGAAACCTAAGCCCACCACTCTCAAAATATCCCTCTCATCTGATTGGAGACACCTGTATATCCTCATAATCAGAGGCCAGTGCTCTCACGACCTAAGTGGTCCCTCATTCGCCTACATCCAACCAATTCACTTCATTAACCTTCTGTTGGACATTGTTGCTACTAGGATATGTTGTTGTCATTGATTTCAACATATTCCTGTGATTTATTTGTTTTGTTGATTTGGGAAGCTTAATTGATCATATCATATGATCCGGTTTTTTAGTTTGTTTTTATGATCAGTGCTTTGCGGAGTTCAGTATTTCCTCTGGTATACTCTAGTGTGATCAGATCTTGAGCTGAGATTTTGGGATATTGTTTGGGATGGTATTGTTTATATTCGTTATAGATGGTTCATGATTTGGTGCTTTGCAAGTTATCTTTCTTCGTGACAGTTGCTGCTATTTGAGTGTTCTTCAAGTTTAGATGTTGATCAATGAAGATTTGATTAGTGGTGTTGGTGTAGCTGTTACTGATGATTCTAACGTGCTTGTTGGTGTTTCCTAATTGTGTCCTTTTTGTTTTGATGATCCGCATTGATCATTGTGTGAGTTTATTATTTTGCTGATCTGATGATGTTCTTCATGTTATGCAGTTTTCTAGTGGTGTTGCGTGTTTGGAGATTTGATTTATGTCCATGTTATATCATGTATATCATTATATTGGTCTAGTGGTTGATCTTTGTATCGTGTAAAGTAATTTTGTAATTTTGAGTTGATAGTTTAGCCGACCTTGTTATTAAGATTGATGAGTTGTATAAATAGGTGATATTGTCATGTAATTTAGGTATCGATTGTGTCTGCATTATTAGAGAGTGGTGTATGTGTGAACAAGGATTCATATTTTGGTGTGCTATATTGAGAAAAGATTGGTGTTGCAGAGCAGACAATTATGCTTACCCGGAACTGTCATCAGGCATTTGCAGATGCTATAATTGTAGTTCATTCCTTCTAGATTGTAGTCTAAATATTTTTGTAAGTCAATGAGACTTACCTTGAGGGTTGTAGCCTTCCGGCTCATTATCCTTTGAGCAATGAGCTCTAGGTAGTGTTCCTGGATGCATGTGCATTCCCCATTGTAATATTTGCACATAATACTACATAGTATCATCTTATTGTGGGTAGGTTCGCACCGTGGTTTTTCCCTTAACCGAGTTTTCCTTGTCAAAATCGCGGTGTTGTCTGTTGTGTGTTATGTTGTCAATTTTTTATTGCTGTTGTTTATTTGATCTATAATTGTGATTAAGTTTGTTGTTCCAGTGAAAACTGATTCCCCCCCCCCCCCTTTCTCAAATTTCCTTCATTATTGTTGCTAAAAATTGGTATCAGAGCTAGATCCTCTAGAAGAAGATTAACCGCATGAGGAGATCCGAGATGGTAACTGGAACTAGAGGTGTTATCTTTAAGAAGGAGAGTTTGAGATTTGATGGAAGTAACTATGCTATATGGAAGAGTCAAACGGAAGTGCACTTTAGATGTCTTGGAGAAGATTACTGGAAGATTACAAAGAATTCCTATTCTTCTCCTCCGAATGGACGGGTAACTACTGATGAGATCAAGGAAGCTGAACATAACTAAAGAGGTGAAAAATCTAAAGCCTAATGGCTAGTGTATAAACTAAATAAAACACAAAAGAATGCATTCAAATACACAAATAAACCATTATACCTTAGTTATTCACTCTTCCTCCGATTGAGCCTTTGATGAAGTGGTATGCACCCTTCCTCACTTAATTGGATTGGCTCCAAGATGGGATGTGGATTTCTCTCCACTACACAACAATATTGGATAATGTTTGATAGATGGATGGATTGGATGATAATGACTAAGTGTGGGATGATTTGGGCATTATGAGGGCATGATGGAGGATTTTCATCCTCAAATGGACAAGATAAGAATATGATGGAAGTGGATCAAGGGATGGAATGGATAGCATAAGAATGTATGAAAAGTGGATGATTTGTGAGGAGAGTAGACTCTGATTTATAGATTGGAGGAGGCCAAAATGGAGGGCCAAGATTGATTTTGAAATGAAGGGTTGAGATCGATTTGAGAGGGAGCACATGGATTGAGAGGACAAGGTGTGAGATTCAAGAGATGTGCCATAAAGGCATTTGATATCTCCACACCTCTCAAGGTTCATGGGGAAGAGCTGTCAAGTACATTGGGAAGAGAAAAAGGAATATAAAATTCCTTGGGGGGAGGAAGGAGGAATTAAGAATTCCAAAATAAGAGGGTGTGTGGGAAGACTAAATGGATAAAGAAATTAAAAATTCCTTGGCAAGAGGATGCATGGGGAGATTCAAAGAATTTTAATTTCTTTGAACTGATCAAGGTGATTAGGGATGTGCAAATGATTAAGGGGATTGATTAGGTGGCTTAATGAGGTATTAGAGTACAAGTGGGAAAGTTAGGAGGATGTGACATGAGGAGAGATAAGGAGTGGAGGAATACAAAATTGAGGAATAATAAAAATCATGCTTCTAGAAAAAATAATTAGACTAAGTGAGGATTAGAAGAAGTGATTTGTAGGAATCACATGACTTAAGTTAATTGATTAGAATTAATTAACTAAGAGGAATCTAGAAGAATTAATGATTGAGAAGACTTTAGAAGAATGTGGGATAATTAATTTTGATAAATTGATTATAGGACCGTACTGATAAAATTAATTAAATTTGATTTAATTAATTTTAGGAAGAAAATGACCAACACAATTAAATTAATTAATTATGTGGAGAGGCTTAAATTAATTAAATATTAATTTAATTAATTCTAGGTGTCTACAATAACATTAGAGCAATGGAAGCATTGTTGAGTACCTTGACTGATTCAGAGATGCCAAATGTAATGGGACTTCAAACAACACATGAGATCTGGAAGAAGATTGAGACCTTGTATGAAGGAGATAAACAAGTGAAAGTTGCTAAGTTGCAGAGTTTGAAAGGGAAATATTAGATGATAAAGATGGGAGAAGATGAGAACATAAATACCTCTATGGCTAAGGTGAATGATCTTGTCTTAGGTATTAGATGTGCTGGTGGAACCCTTGAAGAAGATGAACTTGTTGCTAAGGTGTTGAGATCTGTGCCTCCTGCTTATAAACATAAGGTAGCTGCTATTGATGAGACCCAGAGTGTGACTATAGTGACAAGAAATATGTTGGTTGGGAAGATTGTTGCATTTGAGCTGAGCAAATTTGGTGAATCACATGGAAAGAATGAGACAACATTTAGAGCATTTGTCTCCAGAAAGAAGAAGTATGATCTTGATGAATGCAAAATATATAGATATGAAAGAGAAAGGAGAGAGATGAAAGAGAAATAAAGAGAACTGGATGAGCTTGAAGCATTGATTTCCCAAAGATTGGCTAAAGGATCTAGTAAGTATGATGGAAAATTGCCTCTGAAATGTTTCTCTTGCAATAAGGTAGGACATTTTTCTTCTAGATGCCTGGAGATAATGGCTAAGTATGATAGGCACGAAAAATTTGATAAGCATGATAGAAATAATAGACATGAGAAGCATGAGAAGTATGACAATCTTTAAAAGTCTAACCGAAAGTATAAGCATCAGAAGAATTGCTATTATGTTGTTGATGAAGGTGTTACAGATGAAGAATTAGAAGGAGATGAAGTTGTGTTTCTTGCCATTAAAGAAGATGGACTAGTACTTGTTGATTCCACTAGGTGCACTATTGAGGAGAAAGCTTTAGATGATAAATTTAAGGAAAAAGATGAATGGGTGATTGACAACGGGTGTTCACGCATATGACTGGTGATAAAAGGAAATTTGTGAGTATGAAAAGGTATGATGGTGGAATAGTAATATTTGGAGATGACAAAGCCTATGTGATCTGTGGTAGAGGTTTTATTTCCTTTGATGGTAAGCATAATATTGATGATGTCTTGTATGTTGAAGGTTTGAAGCATAATCTTTTAAGTGTTGGACAAATGGTTGACAAAGGTTATGATTTACAATTAAAGAATGGTAAATGAAAGATCCTAAATGCCTCTGGTATAGAGATTGGATTTGGAACTAAGATTAAAGGTAATATTTTTCATTTGAATGCTGGTGAGAAAAGTTGTTTGATTGCTTAGATTGATGAAAGTTGGCTGTGGCATAGGAGAATGTGTCAAGTTAATTTTGATTCAATGATTAAGGTTAGTTCTACTCAAGTTGTTAGAGATTTGCCGAAGATTATTAAGCCTACTACTCTGGTATGTAAGTAATGTCAATTGGGTAAACAAACAAGAATTTCTTTCAAGAGCAAGTAGTATACATTTGATGGATTGCTAGAATCTTGTGTATATTGACTTATGTAGACCAACAAATATTAGAAGTGTGCAGGGTGATAGATATTTTATGTTGCTAATTGATGATTATTCCAGGATGATGTGGGTTATCTTTTTGAAGGAGAAATTTGAAGAATTAGACAAATTCAAGATATTCAAGGAAAAGGTTGAGATTGAGTTTGGATTGAAGGTGAAATGTCTGAGATCTGATAAGGGAGGTGAATTTTGTCCTGGTGAGTTTGATTCATTCTTTGAGAAGCATGGGATAAGAAGACAATTATCTTCTCCTAGAATCCCTCATCATAATGGAGTTGTTGAAAGGAAGAACAAGACTATTTTGGATGCTGCAAGGACTATGTTGATTGAAGGGAATGTTTCAAAGATCTATTGGAGAGAAGCTATTAGCATTGTTGTTTACACAATCAATTGAGTTCATATCAAAGGTGACACCGGTAGACTCCTTATGAGCTATGGTTTGGTCATGTTCAAACTGTGAGATATTTCAGAGTATTTGATAGCAAATTTTATATCAAGAGAGATGATGACATATAAAAGTTTGATACAATAAGTGATGAAGGAATTTTCTTGGGATATTCAACAAAAAGAAAAGCCTACCGATGCTACAATAAGAGATTGAGAAAGATAGTGGAAAGTGCAAATGTGAAGGTGGATGAGAACCTTGGAAAAGAGATTAGAGCTTGCGAATATGATGATGGTCAACACATTGTTCTAAATCCTATTTAGACTGAAGAATTGAAGCAAAATAATCTGGTAGAGATAGTTAATCTAGATGTTGTTGTTTCTAGTGGAGAGGTGCAGGAACCTGAAAAATCAGAACAATCAAAAGACTCCAAGGTATGTAAGATTGAATCATTCTAAAAATCAAATTATTGGAGATAAAAATAAAGGTGTGATGACATGAAGAAGGCTAGCTTCTAAAGAGGTATGTTTGATTTCTAAATTTGAACCTAAATATGTTACTAAGGCTTGTAAAGATGAAAATTGGATGAGAGCTATGGAAGAAGAATTAGATAAGATTGAAAAAAATAACACATGGGAGCTTGTGCCTAGACCTAAAGATAAGAATGTTATAGATAATAAATAGGTATTCAGGAATAAATTAAATGAAGTTGTCAGGAATAAAACAAGATTGGTATGCAAAGGATATTCATAGAAAGAAGGGATTGATTACGAGGAGACTTTTGCTCCAGTAGCTAGACTTGAAGCTGTTAGACCTTTGCTTGCATATGCTACCTATAAAAATTTCAAGGTATATCAGATGGATGTCAAATCTACCTTCTTGAATGGTGATCTTGAGGAAGAGGTCTACATTGAGCAACCAAATGGATTTTCATTATTAGATGATGGAGACATGGTATGTAAATTGAAGAAAGCTCTTTATGGATTGAAACAAGCCCCTAGAGCTTGATATGCTAGATTGAATAAGTACTTGCTGAAATTATATTTTAATAAAGGTACCACTGATAGTAATCTGTATTTTAAGATTGGGAATGATAACATCTTGATTGTTGAAGTCTTGTTGATGATATTATCCTTGGAGTAGATGATGATTTGAGTATGAAATTTTCCGGTGATATGCAGAAAGAGTTTGAGATGTCTATGATAGGTGAGATGAAATTTTTCTTAGGTTTGTAGATTTGACAGTCTGGAAAAGGTATTTCTATATATCAAACTAAATATGTGAAGAAATTGTTGAAAATTTTTGGGTTGGATGACTCCAAACTGGTTGGAACTCCTATGGTGTTTGGTTGCAAATTGTCTAAGAATGATGAATCTCTAAAGCTAATCAAATTTTATATAGATCTATGGTTGGTGGACTAATATATCTTACTCAGACTAGGTCAGACATTATGCATATTGTGTGCATGGCTGCTAGATATTAAGCTGATTTGAAAGATAGTCATGTCACTATTGTAAAGAGGATATTTAGATATTTGAAGGGAACTGGGGATTATAGTTTATGGTATCTGAGGAATGATGATTTCATGTTATGTGCTTACACTAATGCTGATTGGGCTAGTGATGTTGATGATCATAAGAGTTGCTCTGGTGGTGCTTTCTTTTTAGGAGAGAAATTGGTTTCATGGGATAGTAAGAAATAGGATTTAGTGTCCTTATCTACTGCTGAAGTTGCGTACATAGCTGTTGTTGGTAGCTGCACTTAGGTGGTTTGGATGAATTTTTTTTTGAAGGATATCAAGGTTATCTATGATGAGCCTACTATCATTTATTGTGACAATTCCAGTGCTATTAACATGTCAAAGAATCTGGTGCAACATTCAAAGACTAAACATGTATCAATCAAATATCATTACTTGAGAGAAAAAGTCAGTGAAGAAGAAGTGAAGCTGGAATATGTGTCTACAAAGGAACAAATTGTTGATTTTTTCTCTAAGCCTTTTCTTGTAGATACATTTGTCTACTTTAGAGACAAGTTAGGGGTATCCACCCCTCCTGATGAGAACTAGGTGTTAGGATAACCGGTAAACAACAAAGAGGGGGGTGTGAATCAGTTGTTAACAGATTATAGTTAAAACCACTTAATTGTTAGGATAACCAGTGAATGAATGAGAGGGGGGGGGGTGAATTAGTTGTTAACAGATTATATCATTTAATCCACTTAATAATCTTAAACCAGATTAAGTACCGGTAAAGCAAAAATAGATACCGGTAAACAATTCAACTTAACAATTAAACAAATAATCAATGAAAAACAACCATACCACATAACACCATGATTTGTACATGGAAAACCCTGAAAGGGAAAAACCACGGTGGGAAGCCTACCCACAGTCAGATGATACTTCTGCAGAAAGTATGTGTTACAATGAGGGGCCTGCACATGTAGGAAGGCACACTGCTTAGAGCGTACTGTTCATTACAAAAAGTCTCACTAACTACAGAGAGGCTACAACCTTCTCAACATAAATGGACAATAATCCAATAGAGTGAACTACTGGAAATAGCATCTACCATGCCTGATTATAGTCCCGATTAAGCTCAATGCCGGAGGACTAAATCCTCTTCTGAATCCAATTTGATCACCAATGATCGATCAACTCCTTTGCCTAAACGATATTATAATATTCACACATTACAGAGAGGCTACAACCATCTCAATATAAATGGACAACAATCCAATATAGTGATCTGCCAGAGATAACATCTATCATGCCTGATTACAGTCTCAGTTAAGCTCAATACCAAAGGCCTTTGACCTCTTTCTTAATCCCAATTTGATCACCTATGATCGACCAAATCTCCTTCGCATATGATATTGCATTCCAAGACCACGACACTTATTCCATTCCCATACCACGATCTATAGTGAGATCTTACATCATTTTATACCAACCCTAAGGCCTAAACCAATTAGGTTGGCCACCTAAAAGATATTACAATGAAATCATTACATAAATTCATATTACAATTATATGCCATGTCGACTTAAGACCAAAACAACAATAACCAATCCATAAAACATCTCGAAACATCCCGGTAACGTGTAGAGAACACGTTATCATGATACCAATCCATAACCTAGATAGGTACCAAACCTATTCTGGGTCCACTATGCCAAATCAATGTCTTCAAGTAGTTGAAGCACGATCAAAGAACATCTTCAACATCCTGAAATCCATCTAGAAGCTGCACCAACACCAATTATGCATCTTGTCAAGATTCCTCAGTGAAAGCTCTGCCGGTAAAACCTTAAACCAGTGCTGGTAAGGGTTTACCAGAGTGTATGATAGCATTCGATTACCAAGTAAATACCATCTGACCAAGACATGCTCCAGAAGCACGTAACACATGTAACCAATCACATTCCATAGATCCAAACATGCCGGAAGTGTCCAACATATAGTATCTTCTGTCGGTAACACTAGATCTTCTACCGGTAACCAAAACCTGTCTGCCAGTAACCAACCATAACAACTAGTGTTAACATCAATGACAAAACATCAATGCAACACATAATCAACTCATCCATAATGCAAATAATCTCCCCCTTTGGCATTGATGGCAACACTAGATGTGAAAAACATCTAATTACCAAGAAATTCCAAACAAGTCTCCCCCCGTGGAAGATAACAAACAATCTCTTGAATATCAATAACTCTCCCCCTAATGTTTACACCTCTTTTTATTTTTCACATCAATATATCTCCCCCTTTGACATCAATTCCATAAATCTGACAAAAATATCAAAGCAAGAATATAAACCTTTGTATCTCAAAGCTAACTACTCCCCCTGAGTAGTAGCACCACTCATTAGTACCATAATTAATAATATCTCTGATAATGCATGCTGGACTGATGACAAACTACATCAATCAAGGCTCTACCGGAGGGGCATAAACCCCTAACCTGTCTCTCAAATACTCAAATGATTCCTTAGACATCGGTTTAGTGAATATGTCTGCAATCATAAACCAATTTGACTTCCTTTGCTTCTACCTTGTCCTTTAGAAAGTTATACTTTATTGATATATACTTAGTCTTAGAGTGAAATACCAGACTCTTAGACATGTCAATAGCTATAGACTTATCATAGTAGATAACTACTGGTTCACTACAATTTACCCTGATATCCTTCAACATTTGGTTCATCCACAAGACTTGAGTGCAATTAGTTGTTTCTGCAACATATCTAGCTTCTGCAGTAGATAAATAAATGCATGACTATTTTTTGCTGATCCATGAAACCAATTTCTTTCCAAGAAAGAAAGCTCCACTAGAAGTGCTCTTCCTATCATTAGTATCTCCTACCCAATCTGAGTCATTATATGCACATAAAGTGAAATCATCATATTTAGAATACCATAAACCATATTCTGTTGTTCCTTGCAAATACCAGAATATCCTTTTTACTGCACATTCATGATTTTCTTTAGGATTACTTTGATATCTTGAAATAATACTTACCACATTCATAATATTTGGTCTAGTCTGAGTTAGATATAATAGATGACCAATCATAGACTTATACCTTGTTGGATAAATTCTCACTTGTCACCATAGGAGTACTTACCAGTTTGGAATTATCCATACCAAAATTCTTCAACAATTATCTCAAATACTTAGTTTGACAAATAAAAATGCCTGTTAGTTTGAGTAATTTGCAAACCTAAGAAAAATCTCATCTCACCAATCATGGACATTTGAAATTCATTCTTCATATTGTTAGCAAATTCCATGCAAAATTTATCTTCTGCTCCAAAAATGATATCATCAACAAATACTTCAATAATCTAAATATCATTATCAGTGATCTTATAATATCTATTACTATTAGCATTGCCTTTAGTAAAACCAAGCTTCAAAAGATATTTATCCAACCTTGCATACCAAGCTCTAGGGGCTTGTTTCAATCCATATAAAGCTTTCTTCAATCTGTAAACCATATCTTTATCATCTGACAGTGAAAATCCATTAGGTTGCTCAATGTATACTTCCTCCTCAAGTTCACCATTCAAAAATGCACTTTTAACATCTATTTGATAAACCTTATAGTTCTTATAAGCTGCATAGGCAAGAAATAGTCTAACAATTCAATTCTAGCTACAGGTGCAAATGTTTCACCATAATCAATTCCTTCCATTAGAGAATATCCTTTACAAACTAATTTATCCTTGTTTCTTACAGCTTGACCATCCTTGTTCAATTTATTCCTAAGAACCCATTTAGTTGCAATAACATTCTTATTTTTAGGCCAGGGAACTAAAGTCCAAGTTTCATTCTTCTCTATTTGATCTAATTCATCTTCCATAGCTTTTAACTAGTGTTTATCCTTACAAGCTTCAATAACAATTGCCGGTTCAACTTGAGAAATAGGACATACCTCTTCATTTGCCAATCTTCTTCTTGTCATAACTCCCTTGTTCCTATCTCCAATGATTTGATCTTCAGAATGATTTAATCTTACATACCTTGGTGTCTTCTGAACTTCAGGTTCACTATTCTGATCATCAGTCACAGTTGGATTTTTTGATTGTGCCGGTGTAACTGTTTCAGTTTCCTGTACTGGTTGAGGTATTGCCGATTCAGTTATGATCATTTCCACTGTCGGATCCCTGTCATATGATGTAGATTGATTTTTGTACTGCTCATCCACTTTCACATTAGCACTTTCCACAATTTTCTGCAATCTTTTGTTATAACATTTATATGCTTTGCTTTGAATTGAATAACTAAGAAATATCCCTTGATCACATCTAGGATCAAACTTTCCAATTGAAAAAATCTCTTTTGATATAGCATTTACTTCCAAAATTTATGAAATATTTAACAGTAGGTGTATGTCCAAACCATAATTCATAAGGAGTCTTACCGGTTTCACCTTTGATGTGAACTCCATTTAATGTGTAGACTGCTTTACTCACTACTTCTCTCCAGTAGATATGAGGCAATTTGTCTTCCATCATCATAGATGTTGCTGCATCCAAAATGGCTCTTTTCTTTCTTTCCACTACTCCATTCTGCTGAGGAGTCTAAGGTGCAAATAACTATCTCCTGATACCATTTGTCTCACAATAACTATTAAATTCATGAGAAGTGAACTCACCGCCATGATATGATCTTAGACATTTGATTTTCCATCTAGTTTCTATTTCAACATTTGTTTCAAAGATCTTGAATTTCTCAAAGGCTTCAGACTTATCCTTAAGAAAAGTCACCCACATTATCCTAGAATTGTCATTAATAATCAACATGAAATACCTATCACCTTGAAATCTTGTAGTCCTTGTTGGACCACATAAGTCAGTGTGAATCAAATCAAGTACATCATTATATTTATCATGTATTCTCTTAAAATATATTCTAACTTGCTTTCCCAATTGACATTCCTTACATACTGGATTATGAGGTTTCATAATCTTAGGTATATCTCTAACTGCCTTAGTTGAATTGATCTTAACAATACAATCAAAATTAACATGCCACAACCTCTTATGCCATAACCAAATCTCATCAATATACCATTGTTCAAGTGAAATATATTACCTCCAGTTTGAATACCGGTTGCAATCTCCAAACCAGTCTTGTTAAAGATTTTGCATTTTCTATCTTTAAACTGAAGTTGGAAACCCTTGTCTACCAATTGACCAACACTCAAAAGATTATGCTTTAAACCTTCTACATAATAGACATTATTAGTTTTATGCTTACCATCTAGAGAAATAATACCTCTACCTCTGATCATACATGCTTTGTCATCTCCAAATCTGACTTGACCGCCATTGTATTCTTGTATGGATAGGAATTTCCCTTGATCTCCAATCATATGATGTGAGCATCCACTATCAATTACCCATTCATCCTTATCTTCAAATTTTGCTGCCAGGACCTTTTCTTCATTTTTGATAGCCGGTTCTAGTTCATCTTCTTTTAAAGCATAAAACACCCATTCCTTTCCATTATCAGATCCACTAGAAGAGTCTTTTGTTGGTTCATCTCTAGAGTCATCAATTACTCCTTCCTCATCAGCTATGTAGCATTGTTTACTTTTCTTGAATCTATATCCGTTCTGGTTAGGATTAAATGATTTCTTAACTCTTTCCTCAAATCTTGCATTCCTTTTAGGACATCTAGATGCAAAATGACCAATCTTATTACATGCAAAACATTTAAAAGGTGCATTTCCTTCATAATTACTTCCCGTTGGACCTTTAGGTACTCTTCTAGCAAATAAGGCTTCAAGTTGCTCAAATTCTTCATCTTCTTTCCTCATGTCTTCCAATTCTTTTGCATATAGGACTTTCCAATCACTTTTGTCAGTAGGATGATGATGATGATGCATGAAAATTTGGTTCATATTTTACAGCTCCAGAAGATCCAAATTCTTCAAGCTCAAAAGCATATAATTTCCCAATCAGAATGTCTTTGTTAACCGAAGTGTTTACCATTGTTCTCAACTCATTAATTCCAGTTGCCTTCATCTTGTAAGCTAGTAGAAGGGCTCTCAAGATTTTGGAAAGTATTTCGTCTTCACTCAAAAATCCTCCACAACATTGAATTCCCATAACAATCTCATTTACTCTTTCCATAAACACAACAATTCTTTCATTATCTTCCATCTTCAAGTTTTCATATCTTACCCGGTAGCCATCAAGTTTAGCAATTTTGACAGTAGGATCACCTTCATTCATAGTTTGCAATTTATCCCAAACTTCAGCGATGATTTATTAGTCAATCCCATGATCTGCTGATTAGTAAGTGCACACAAGAGGGCTTCTCTAGCTCTGCAACCATTTTCAATATTCTTATCGAAGTCTGTAGGCGCAGGATTTCCGGATGTTGGATCATAAGGTGTATATCCTTTCTCAGTGATCTCCCAAATATCCTTTCCAAGACATCTAAGATGAGTCTCCATTCAAATTTTTCATATCCCATAATTTGTTCCATCAAGCTTTGGGATTTCTCTTCTAAAAATAGTTGCCGGTGGATTTGAAGTGTTAGTTGCCATAGGATCTACCTCAAGTGGTTAAGCTTTTGCAAAAGAGCACCAAATCTCTAATACCAATTGTTAGGATAACCGGCAAACATTTGAGATTGGGGGGGGGGGGGGGGGGTGAATCAATTGTTAACAAATTATACCATTTAATCCACTTAATAACCTTAAACCAGATTAAGTACCAGTAAAGTAGAAACAAATAAAGGTAAAAAATGCAACTTAACAATTAAAGAGATAATCAATGCAAAAAAACCATACCACATAACACCATGATTTGTACATGGAAAACCCAAAAAGGGAAAAACCATGGTGGGAAGCCTACCCACAGTCAGATGATACTTCTGCAGAAAGTATGTGTTACAATGAGGGGCCTACACATGCAGGAAGGCACACTACCTAGAGAGTATTGTTCATTAAAAAAGAGTCTCACTGAATACAGAGAGGCTACAACCATCTCAAGATAAATGGACAACAATCCAATAGAGTGAACTGCCAGAGATAGCATCTACCATGCCTGATTACAGTCCCGGTTAAGCTCAATACCAAAAGCCTTTGACCTCTTTCTTAATCCCAATTCGATCACCTATGATTGACCAAATCTCCTTCACATATAATATTGCATTCCAAGACCATGACACTTATTCCATTCCCATACCACAATCTACAATGAGATCTTACATCATTTTATACCAACCCTAAGGCCTAAACCAAATAGGTCGGCCACCTAAAAGATATTACAATAAGATCATTACATAAATCCATATTACAATGATATGCCATGTTGTCTTAAGACCAAAACAAAAATAACCAATCCTTAAAACATGCTGAAACATCTTGGTAACGTGTAGAGAACATGTTATCACGATATCGGTCCATAACCTAGATAGGTATCGGACCTATTCTGGGTCCACCACACGAAAAAAATGTCTTCAAGCAGTTGAAGCATGATCAAAGAACATCTTCAACATCTTGAAATCCATCTAGAAGCTGTACCAACACCAATTATGCATCCTGTCAAGATTCCTTAGTGAAAGCTCTGTCGGTAAAACCTTAAACTAGTGCTGGTAAGGGTTTACCAGAGTGTAGGATATCATCTGATTATGAAGTAAATACCATCTGACCAAGATATGCTCGAGAAGCATGTACCCCATGTAACCAATCACATTCCACATATCCTAATATGTCAGAAGTGTCCAACAAATAGTCTCTTTTGTCGGTAACACTAGATCTTCTACCGGTAACCAAAACCTATGTGCCGGTAACCAACCATAACAACTAGTGTTGACATCAATGACAAAACATCAATGTAACACATAATCAATTCATCCATAATACCAACATTAATAACCTTTAACTGGAGCACATAAACATTGAATACCAGAATAGCAAAGACAGATACTAGTAAGCAATAAAACTTAAGAATGAAACAGAGAATTAACACAATGCAACCATACCACATAGCACCATGATTTTTACATGGAAAACCTGGTATGGGAAAAACCATAGTGGGAAGCCTACCCACAGTCAGATGATACTTCTGCAGAAAGTATGTGATACAATAAAGGGCCTGCACATGCAGGAAGGCACACTGCCTAGAGCGTACTGCTCATTACAAAAGAGTCTCACTTACTACAAAGAGGTTATAACCACCTCAAGATATTTGGACAACAATCCTGAATAATGAATTGCTAAAGATAGTATCTACCATGCCTAATTATAGTCTCGGTTAGCTCAATACCGGAGGCCTTTGACCTCTTACTTAAACCCAATTCGATCACCTATGATCAACCAAATCTCCTTCGCATATGATATTACATTCCATGACCATGATCATTACATTTCCATTCCCATATCATTTCATGATTTACAATGAGATCTTACATCAATTTATACAAACCAATTAGGTTGGCAATCTAAAAGATATTACAATAATATCATTACATACATCCATAATACAATGATATCACATGTCGTCTTTAGACCGAAACAACAAAAACCAATCCATAAGTCATCTCGGTAACATGTAGAGAACACGTTAACATGATACCGGTCTATAACCTAGATAGGTACCAAACCTAATCTGGGTTCACCATGCCAAAACAATGTCTTCAATTAGTTGAGGCACGATCAAGGATCACCTTCTGCATCTCGAGTTCCATCTAGAAGCTGCACCAACACCACTTAGCATTCTGTCAAGGTTTCTTAGTGAATGCTCTACCAATTAAACCTTAAAGCCATACCGGTAACACAAGATCTTCTACTAGTAACCAAAATCTGTCTATCGGTAACCAACCATAACATATAGTATTGACATCAATGACAAAACATCAATGCAACACATAATCAATTCATCCATATCGCCAACAATCTCCCCCTTTGGCATTGATGGCAACACTAGATGTGAAAAACATCTAAGTACCAAGAAATGCCAAACAAGTCTCCCCCTGTGGAAGACAACCAACAATTTCTAGTATATAGCTCTGAATATCAATAAATTTCCCCCTATGAATAATATCTCTGTAAAGTTTTGAATTTATTTTTCACATCAGTATCTCTCCCCCTTTGACATCAATGCCAAAAATCTGACAAATATATCAAAGCAATAATATAAGCCTCTGAATCTCAAAGCTGACTACTCCCCCTGAGTAGTAGCACCACTCATCAGTATTGGAATGAATAGTATCTTTGATAATGCATGCCAAACTGATGCCAAACCGCATCAATCAAGTCTCTGTCGGAGGTGCAGAAACCCCTAACCTATCTCTCAAATACTCAAATGATTCCTTAGACAACGGTTTAGTGAATATATCTGCAATCTTCTCTTTAGTGTTCACATAAACCAATTTGACTTCCTTTTCTTCCATCTTGTCCTTCAGAAAGTTATATTTTATTGATATGTGTTTAGTCTTAGATTGAAATACCAGATTCTTAGATATATCAATAGCTATAGAGTTATCACAATAGATAACTACTAGTTCACTACAATTTACCTTGATATCCTTCAACATTTTCTTCATCCACAAGACTTGAGTGCAATTAGTTGTTGCTGCAACATATTCAACTTCTGCAGTAGATAAAGAAATGCATGACTATTTTTTGTTGGTCCATGAAACTAATTTCTTTCCAAGAAAGAAAGCTCCATTAGAAGTGCTCTTCCTATCATCGGTATCTCCTGCCCAATCTGAATCTGTATATGTACATAAAGTGAAGTCATCATCTCTAGAATACCATAAGCCATATTCTGTTGTTCCTTGCAAATACTGGAATATCCTCTTTACTGCACATTCATGATTTTCTTTAGGATTACTTTGATATCTTGAAGCAATAATTACTGCATTCATAATATTTGGTCTAGTCTGAGTTAGATATAACAAGCCGCCAATCATAGACTTATACCTTGTCGGATTTACTGGTTCAGATGTATCTTTGATAGATAATTTCTCACTTGTCACCATAGGAGTACTTATCGGTTTGGAATTATCCATACCAAACTTCTTCAACAATTCCCTTGGATACTTAGTTTGACAGATAAAGATGCCTTTGTCAGTTTGAGTTATCTACAAACCTAAGAAAAATCTCATCTCACCAATCATGGACATTTCAAATTCATTCTTCATATTATTAGGTAATTCCATGCACAATTTATCTTAAAATGATATCATCAACAAGTACTTCAATAATTAGAATATCATCATCAATGATCTTATAATATAAATTACTATCAACACTACCTCTAGTAAAACCAAGCTTCAAAAGATATTTATCCAACCTTGCATACCAAGCTCTAAGAGCTTGTTTCAAACCATATAAAGCTTTCCTTAATCTGCAAACCATATCTTTATCATCTGTTAGAGAAAATCCATCAAGTTTCTCAATGTATACCTCTTCCTCAAGTCCACCATTCAAAAATGCACATTTAACATCCATTTGATAGACCTTATAGTTCTTATAAGTTGCATAGGCAAGAAATAGTCTAACAATTTCAATTCTAGCTATAGGTGCAAATGTCTCACCATAATCAATTCCTTCCATTTGAGAATGTCCTTTACAAACCAATCTAGCCTTGTTTCTTACAACTTTACCATCCTCATTTATCTTATTCCTAAAAACCCATTTAGTTCCAATAACATTCTTATTTTTAGGTCGGGGAACTAAAGTCCAAGTCTCATTCTTTTCTATCTAGTCAAATTCATCTTCCATAGCCTTTAACCAATGTTTATCTTTACAAGCTTCAATAATAGATTCTATTTCAATTTGAGAAATATGACATACCTCTTCATTTGCCAGTCTTCTTGTCATAACTCCCTTGTTCCTATCTCTAATGATTTGATCTTCAGAATGATTTAGCCTTACATAGCTTGGTGTCTTCCGAACTTCAGGTTCACTATTCTGATCATCAGTCACAGTTGGATTTTCTGATTGTACTGGTGTAACTATTTCAATGTCTTGTACCAGTTGAGGCATTGTCGGTTCGGTTATGATTATTTCCACTGTCAGTTCCTTGTCATATGATATATATGGATTTCTATATTGCTCATCCATTTTCACATTAGCACTCTCCACAATTTTCTGCAATCTTTTGTTATAACATCTATATGCTTTGCTTTGAATTGAATATCCAAGAAATATCCCTTTATCACATCTAGGATCAAACTTCCCAATCGAATCATCCATTTTGATATAACATTTACTTCCAAAAATTCTAAAATATTTAATAGTAGGTGTATGTCCAAACCATAATTCATAAGGGGTCTTACCAGTTTCACCTTTGATGTGAACTCTATTGAATGTGTAGACTGTTGTACTCACTGCTTCTCTCTAGTAGATGTGAGGCATTTTGGATTCCATCATTATAGTTCTTGCTGCATCCAAAATGGTTCTATTATTTCTTTCCACTACTCCATTCTGCTGAGGAGTCCTAGGTGCAGATAACTGTATCCTAATTCCATTTGTCTCACAATGACTGTTAAATTCATGAGAAGTGAACTCACCACCTTGATCTGATCTCAAACATTTGATTTTAAATCTAGTTTCTATTTCTACCTTTTCTTTAAAGATCTTGAATTTCTCAAAGGCTTCAAACTTCTCCCTAAGAAAAGTCACCCACATCATCTTAGAATAGTCATTAATAATCAACATGAAATACCTATCACCTTGAAACCTTCTAGTCCTTGCCAGACCACATAAGTCATTGTAAATCAAATCAAGTATATCATTAGATTTATCATGTATTCTTTTGAAAGAAGTTATAACTTGCTTTCCCAATTGACATTCCTTACATACTGGATTATGAGGCTTCATAATTTTTGGTATATCTCTAACCACCTTTGTTGAACTGATCTTGACAATACAATCATAATTAACATGACACAAACTTTTATGCCATAACCAGTTCTCATCAATATGAGCAATCAAACATGTCTTATTACTAGTGTTCAAGTGAAAGATATTACCTCCAGTTTGAGTACCGGTTGCAATCTCCAAACCAGTTTTGTTAATGATTTTGCATTTTCTATCTTTAAACTGAAGTTGGAAACCCTTGTCCACCAATTGACCAACACTTAAAAGATTATGCTTTAAACCTTCTACATAATAGACATTATCAGTATTATTCTTTCCATCCAGAGAAATAATACCTCTACCTTTTATCATACATGCTTTGTCATCTCCAAATTTGACTTGACTGCCATTGTATTCTTCCAGGGACATAAATTTTCTTTTATCTCCAGTCATATGATGTGAGCATCCACTATCAATTACCCATTCATCCTTGTCTTCAAATTTTGCTGCCAAGGCCTTTTCTTCATTATTGATAGCCGGTTCTGGTTCATCTTCCTTTAAAGCATAGAAAACACATTCCTTTCCATTGCCGAATCCACTAGTAGAGTTTGTGCTAGTTTATCCTCAGAGTCATCACTTACTCCTTCCTCATCTACTATGTAGCATTGTTTACTTTTCTTGAATCTATATCTGTTTTGATTAGGCTTAAAATATTTTTTAACTCTCTCTTCAAATCTTCCATTCCTTTTAGGACATCTAGATGCAAAATGACCAATCTTATTACATGCACAACATTTAAAAGGTGCTTTTCCTTCATACTTACTTCCTTCTGGTCCTTTAGGTACTCTTCTAGCAAATAAGGCTTCAAGTTGCTCAAATTCTTCATCCTCTTTCCTCATATCTTCCAATTCTTTTGCATATAAGGCTTTCCAATCACTTTTGTCAGTAGATGATGATGCATGAAAAGCAGGTACAGACTTTGTAGCTCTAGAATGTTCAAATTCTTCAAGCTCAAAACCAGATAATTTCCCAATCAGAATGTCTTTGTTAACTGAAGTGTTTGCCATTGTTCTCAGTTCATTAATTGTAGTTGCCTTCATCTTGTAAGCTGGTGGAAGGGCTCTCAAGAATTTGGAAACTATTTCATCTTCACTCAGAGATCCTCCAAAACATTGAATTCCCATGACAATTTCATTTACTCTTTTCGTAAATGTAGCAATTCTTTATTATCTTCCATCTTCAAGTTCTCATACCCTACACGGTAACCATCAAGTTTAGCAATTTTGACAGTAGGATCACCTTCATTCAGAGTTTGCAATTTATCCATAACCTTTGCCGATGATTTATCAGTCAATCCCATGATTTGTTGATCAGTAAGTGCACACAAGAGGGCTTCTCTAGCTCTGCAATCATTTTCAATATTCGTGTCCAAGTTTTCTCGAGCAGGATTGCCAGATGCTGGAGCATAAGGTGTATATCCTTTCTCAGTGATCTCCCAAATATCCTTGCCAAGAGATCTAAGATGAGTCTCCATTTGGATTTTCTATATCCCATAATTTGTTCCATCAAGCTTAGGAATTTCTCTTCTGAAAATAGTTGTCGGTGGATTAGAAGTATTAGTTGCCATAGGATCTACCTCAAGCGGTTACACTTCTACAAAAGAGGACCAAATCTCTGATACCAATTTTTAGGATAACTGGTAAACAACTGAGAGGGCAGGGGGGGGTGAATCATTTTTTAACATATTATAGTTAGAACCACTTAATAACCTTTAATCGGAGCACATAAACATTGAATACCGGAATAGCAGAGATAGATACAGGTAAGAAATAAAACTTAAGAATGAAATAGAGAATTAACACAATAAAACTATACCATATAACACCATGATTTGTACGTGGAAAAACTGGTAAGGGGAAAAACCACAGTGGGAAGCCTACCCACAGTCAGATGATACTTCTGCAAAAAGTATGTGATATAATAAGGGGCATGCACATGCAGGAAGGCACACTGCCTAGAGTGTACTACTCATTACAAAAGAGAGTCACTGAATACTGAGAGATTATAACCACCTCAAGATATTTGGACAACAATCTAGAATAATGAACTACCAGAGATAGCATCTACCATGCCTGATTACAGTCCTGATTAAGCTCAATACCGGAGGCCTTTGACCTCTTACTTAAGCCCAATTCGATCACCTATGATCAACCAAATCTCCTTCGCTTATGATATTACATTCCATGACCACGATCATTACATTTCGATTCCCATACCATTCCATGATCTACAATGAGATCTTACATCAATTTATACAAACCCTAAGGCCTAAACCAATTTGGTCGGCCACCTAAAAGATATTACAATAAGATCATTACATACATCCATAATACAATGATATGCCTTGTCGGCTTTAGACCTAAACAACAATAACCAATCAATAAGTCATCTCGATAACATGTAGAGAACATGTTAACATGATACTAGTCTATAACCTAGATAGGTACCAGACCTAATCTAGGTTCACCATGCCAAAGTGATGTCTTCAATCAATTGAGGCACAATCAAGGATCACCTTCTGCATCCCGAGTTCCATCTAGAAGCCGCACCAACACCACTTAGCATTCTGTCAAGGTTTCTTAGTGAAATCTCTACCGGTTAAACCTTAAACCCATACCATTAACACAAGATCTTCTACCGATAACCAAAACCTGTCCGCTGGTAACCAACCATAATAGATAGTGTTGACATCAATGAAAAAACCTCAATGAAACACATAATCAATTCATCGATATTGTCAACACTAGGTGCATTGAGTTGCATCAATCCGGTGGATCTCAAAGCCTTATCTTTCTATCTCAGTTGATGAGTTGATGCTGCTATTCAGTTGGAGTAGTGAGTGTGTGTTTTAAATGATATGTTGTAAGTTCATCCTAAGGGGGAGGTTGTCCTTCTTTGAGGATGAGTTTTGGGGAGAGAAGCATAATCTTTATTCTATCTTTGCCATTTCTATCAAAGGGGGAAAGAAGCATGTGAAAAACTATTTTATATACTTGATTTTAGGGGGAGTCTGTTGGAGATGTTTTCTTTCTTTGCATTCATTGTTTTTCACATTCATATGTTTCCATCAATGCCAAAGGGGGAGATTGTTGGACATTGCTGATGCTAGGAAATGTTGTTGTCATTGATGTCAATATATTCCTGTGATTTATTTGTTTTAGTGATCCATGAAGCTTAATCAATTATATCATATGATCTTGTTTCACAGTTTGTTTTTCTGAGTAGTTCTTTGCAGAGTTCAATATTTCCTCCGATATATTCCGGTGTGATCAGATCTTGAGCCGAGACTTTGGGATATTATTTGGGATGGTTTTGTGTATCTTCATTACAGATGGTTCATGATTTGGTGCTCCGCAAGATATCTTTCTTTGTGATAGTTGTTGCTATTTGAGTGTTCTTCAAGTTCAAATGTTGATCGATGAAGATTTGATAAGTGGTGTTGGTGTAGCTGTTACTGATGATTCTAACATGGTTGCTGGTGTTTCCTGATTTTGTTCTATTTGTTTTGACGATCGACATTGATCATTGTGTGAGTTTTTGATTTTGCTGATCTGGTGATGTTCTTCGTGTTATATCATTTTCTAGTGGTGTTGTGTGTTTGTATATTTGATTTATGTCCATGTTCTATCATGTATATCATTATACTCGTCCAGTGGTCGATCTTTGTATTGTGTAATGTAATTTTGTAATTGTTAGTTGAGGGTTTAGCCAACCTTGTTGTTAAGGTTGATGAATTGTATAAATAGGTGATACTATCATGTAATTTAGGTATCGATGTTGTGTTTGCATTATCAAAGAGTGGTGTATGTGCAAACATTGATTCATATTTTGGTGTAGTGTATTGAGCAGAGATTGGTGTTGTAGAGCATATAATTGTGCTTAACTGGAACTGTCATCAAGCATTTGCAGATGCTATTATTGTAGTTCATTCCTTCCAGATTATAGTTCGAATCTTGTTGTAAGTTAGTGAGACTTCCCTGAGGGTTGTAGCCTTCCGGGTCATTATCTTTTGAGCAGTGAGCTCTAAGAAATGTGCTTGAATGCATGTGCATTCCCCATTACAATATTTTCACATACTACTGCAGAGTATCATCTTATTGTGGGTAGGTTCCCGCCATGGTTTTTCCCTTAACTGTGTTTTCCACTTCAAAATCATGGTGTTGTGTGTTGTGTTGTCAATTTGTTATTGCTGATGTTTATTTGATCTGTAACTGTTATTAAGTTTGTTGTTTTGGTGAAAATTGATTCACCCCCACTCTTAGTTTTCCTTCATTATTGTTGCTAACACCTTCATAATTTTATTCTATTCTATCTTACCCTATCCTAGCCTATTCTAACCTATTTCCTATTCTATGCCTTCCTTGGGGCATGTGCCCCTTGAACCCATTGTTGGCAGTGGGTTAGCATCCCTCATGAGGATTTGTGACATGGTTTAACACCCTCTTATGTATTCTATAAGTCTAGTGGTTGTATCGGGCATTGATAGGTTGATCTTTTGGTGAAATGAAAACCATATCTTGTAACAAGTGATATTAGAGCTTGGTCATAGGTTCGAATCATGCAGGCCACAATGAGTGACGTTGGGAGGGGGATTGTTGGCAGTGGTCCAGCATCCCTCATGGGGATTTGTGACATGGTTTAATAGCCTCACTTGGCGGAGACCCTAGCTTGTAACACCCATTTCCTCCCTTTCGTGCCCTCCATTTTTCTCCCCTTTTCTTCCTTGGCGGAGACGTTGATTCCCCTCCAGCAGAGGTGTTGAAACCATGACACATATTTCGCACCATAGGCAGAGACATTGAACCATAGTCTCTACCCCCTTCTATCCCCTTTGAGCTCGATCAGTGCCTGCACTTGCATTAGACCGCAAATGCTGGCGTCAGGCCCCCTTCCTTAGCCCTTTTAATGCCTACACAAGTGTTTTCACTTATGGAGATGTTGAACCCCTATGGAGACATTGATATGGCGATTAACGCCTCTGCCCTGCTAACTTTTTGGCCTATTTATTGCCCACAATAAATGTGCTAACCTACTAAAGCACGAAGTGGGGTTAGGGTACCTACCACTGGGCTATAGGCCTATGGTCTTTGGTGTTTTTGGACTCTCTCTACGCAATTCTCGTGTAAAAAAATGTGATCCATCTCTCTCCAAGGGCTCTGTGCTCTCCAATCTCCTAAAGGTGTATGTGACTATGACCCCTCCTTGGGCCCCGTGTGGCTTATATAGGGTCCCCCATAGCCCAGTTTTCTCGCCCTTCTGTCAATTCACTCGCTTTCTTTTTCCATCATCATTTTTATTTTTTCATCTCCCCTTTTCCTCTTTTCCTTTGTCATTTTCTTCTTTTCGCAAATTTTCTCAAAATTTTTAAAATTTTCCAAAAAAAATTCTCGAGGGGGCATATACCTACCCGCATCTTCATGTTGGTCCATCCTTCTTCTTGTCTTCTACCAATTACCAATCTTGTCGTTGCGTACAAGAGGGGCAAAATGTAGACGTCAAAAATTAATTTAATTAAATATTTAATTAATTTGATCCTTTCTACGTAATTAATTGATTTAATTAGGTTACCTTTATTCTTTTCATAATTAATTTAATTAATCCTATCACTATAGTCCAATAATTGATTTATTAAATAAATTGATTACCCCCTATTTCTTCTAAAGTTCTCAAAATTAATTAATTCTTCTAAATCCCCTTTTAGTTAATTAATGACAATTAATTAAGTCATGTGATTCCTACAAATCACTTTCTTTAATTCTTCATTAGCCTAATTAATTCTTCTAGAAGCCTACTTAGCATTATTTCTAATTTTTAATTCCTCCACTTATTCTCTCTCCTCTTTTCAAATCCTCCTACAAATCCCACTTGTCTTCTAATTCCTCATTAGCACACCTAATCACCTCTTTAATCATATGCTAGTGGCTAATCCCCATGATTAGCCACCATGTCAACCAATAGCCATAAATGGCTAAGTCCACTTGTCCCCTCCTCACCTTCCAACCTTAAATGCACCTAATTGAATCATTTCAAGGATTTAAAAATCTCACATTCTCCCACGTCTCTTACCTTCCCAAGGAATTTTTAATTCCTTTTCAAATTTCTTTTCCCTATGCAAGTCATTATTTGGGAATTTTTATTTCCCTTTGTTGGCAATATAACAAGGATATTGAGAAAGTTGTTGATGATTATGGACATAACTGATTAAAGATGTTTTACTATCTTGATATTATTATTTTGTCATCGATGTCAAGAAATTGATTTTCTAATTCAGTATGATGTTGCCATATCTTAAGAAATATGATATGAAGATTATAAAGAAGTCGGTAAAGACACAGGAAAGAATATGATGAATAAAGGGATAAGTTATTCAATGGGCAACTCTACCGAGTCAAACAATGATGAGATCTTGATGTTTTAGATTGTTTTAACATCATACATATGTTGTAAAATGTAAAGGTTAATACTACACTATGTTATCAGGCAAAGAACCTAGTTGGTAAACCCTAAGGAACCTAGTCGGTAAACCCTAAGGTTATCACAGTCGGTTAATGAAGACAGAATGTCTACCGAGTAAAGTTTAGTATTCACTGAGTTGTAACCGAGCTATAACAGAATGCATTAAATGTTTACATGTGATATTTAATGAAAGAAGCTGATGAGCTAGAGCGGATCAATGATTGGCAAGCCGTGGAAGAAGTTTGTTAACAAATCTAAGGCAATGGAAAGTAGGCAAGAAGATCTACAACTTAGATTGAACCGCATTACCCTAACACAAGTTCCAAGATGATTGTGCAAGTTTCAAGGCAGGGTAAAATGTTTTTCAGATCATAAGATACAATGAACCTGGACAAGATTGAAGATCTGATGGCTATGATTGATCATGGGAAATGTGATCAAGGAAATTAAGTGGTTAGATGATTGTTTATAAATAAGGAACTGTTGATAAACAGTGGAAGCGAGCAAGTGTATGCACAGGGATGCTACATAGTGATCACTGAGCACAGAAGCTTGAAGACCTGTTGGAGTAACAGAGTATTGATGCCCAACAGATAGACAAGAATAGTTCTATGTCTAGATTGTGTTGAACAAATAAGAATCTGCTTTAGCATTTTAGATGTAAAGTTGCAGATAGATTGTATTACTGTTAGCTTGTGAAAGTAATAGGAAAATCTCTTAACTGAGTGGACTTAATAGTCTTATAAGTAAATCCTCTAACAAGGTGACATTATAAATGAGTGTTTGAAATCCTTTGACAAGGTCACTTCTAACAAAGTGAAGATCCTAATAGATCTGAGGGAAATCCCTTAACCGGGTCACATCTAGCAATGTGTTTTGTAATCTTTAACAGGATTGGCTTTTAATCGAGCATACTCTAGAAGAGTATATTTCTTAGTGGGTCTGAAATCCCATAGTGGTTTTTCCCTATTTGGGTTTCCACGTTAAATCTGGTGTTATGAGGTTTATATTGTTCATATGCTTTTGAGTTTGCATGTTTGACAGTTTTTATTCTATGACTGATATATGTTACCAAGGTTGAATCCAATGTTTTCATTAATGATTAAGTTTGTATGATTCACCCCCCCTCTCATCTTGTTGGCTATCGGATCTATACTTATATTAAGTATCAGAACTATCACCCTTGTTGTCTCTCCAAGGAATTTTTAATTCCTTTTATTCCCCCATGGTACTTGAGGGTATCTTCCCTATGCACCTTGTGGAGTGTGGAGACAAGAATGCCTTTATGGAAAATCTCTTGGTCTCCACACCTTGTCCTCTCATGTCTCCTCAATCCATGCGCTTCCTCTCCGTCAATCTCCATCCTTTATTCATCTTCAATCTTGATGGTCCATTCATCCCTCTGTAAATCTATAAATTGGGGTTCTCCTCCCCTTCATTTCATATCTCCAACTTGAGTATTCTTATGCTATCCTAATAGCTCTAGAATCTTCATTGGTGCATCCATACTATAGCTATATTTACATCCATAATCCTCATTTGAGTATCCATCCATCTCTCACTCCACATCTTAAATCACTTGTTGTGCAATTGGAGAGAAATCCACATCAACCAAGAATGGAAAATCCAAACAAGTGGAGCACAAGGGCACATCTTCCACTTCATCAAGCCCAATCCAAAGGACGAGGTATAGTTAGTAAGGTATAATGGTTTTATTTTGTATTTTGATTGGTTTGCTTACATCATAACCATTGAATCTTGCCTTCCTAGTTTTAACCCTCTTCAAGTTTCTATATTTGATATTTTTGCTTTTACATATGAGGATCTCATAGGGTT
This sequence comes from Cryptomeria japonica, assembly GCF_030272615.1. Lineage (NCBI taxonomy): Eukaryota > Viridiplantae > Streptophyta > Pinopsida > Cupressales > Cupressaceae > Cryptomeria > Cryptomeria japonica. The sequence continues at coordinate 244,660,404 of NC_081406.1, read as the reverse complement.
TGACCCTAGATTATTTTAGCATACCATAGAATTAGATCTTAATGCAAAGCTAGGTAGACAAAATAAAATACCTATAAACCCCAAAATTGAGACTTTGATGAGAAAAAAAACTATCCACACTTATAGAATCCAGTATTATTTTTCCAATCAATCATTCCTCTTGGGTAGCTAATCTTGTTCTAGTTAGGAAGAAGAAGGGGGAAATCATATTGTGTGTATACTTTAGGGACCTAAATAGAGCCTCCCTCAAAGATTATTACCCGCTCCCTTCTATGGAATAAATCTTAGCCAAAGTTAGTGGCTCAGAAAGATTTTCATTCTTGGATGGTTACTTAGGGTATAATCAAATCCTAGTCCAAGAATCAGATCAATTTAAGATTGCATTTACTAATAAGTGGGGCAATTATGCCTATTATAAAATGCCCTTTGGACTAGCAAATATAGGTGCAAATTTTCAAAGAGCCATGGATATGGCCTTTAAGGGAGTATTGACAGAATTTGTACTAGTGTATCTTGATGATTTCACTATATACTCCAAGCATGCCGCATACCACTTTACTCACCTTGAGAAAGTTTTCAAAAAGTGCAGAGAATATGGTGCCTACATGAACCTCAACAAGTGTGTATTTTCCACTAATCAGGGCAAACTACTTGGACAGATTATATCCAAAGATGGTCTGGCCATAGACCTAGAGAGTGGAAGCCATTGTGTCTCTTCCACTTCCACATCACAAGAAAGGCTTTCAAAGCTTCCTGGGAAGAATCAATTTTGTTATAAGGTTTATTACACACCTTGCAACCTTGGTCAAGCCTCTCACTACCATTCTTGAGAAGGATCCACCCTTCAAATGGACCAATGAAGGGAAAGAGAGTTTTGATCAGATCAAACAGACCATTGCTTAGGATCATACCTTAGTAAACTTGAACTATGAGAAGGATTCCATCCTCTACACCTTGGGAGGAGAATCAAGTATATTTTCTATCCTAACACAGTTAAATTAGGAAGGATTGGAGCAACCCATATCTTTTTTCAGTTAAGGCCTAAAAGACTATGAACTCACGTACATCTATGTGGAAAAGCAAGTCATCACAGTGGTGAGAGCATTACAAAATTTTAGGCACATTCTCTTAGACAACAAGATATAACTCCTAGTTCCACATGCCAGTGTCAATAATTTCCTTCTCAACAAGGACATATGTGAGAAAAGAGGTGGATGGATCACTAAGGTCATGGAGTATGGCCTTGAGATCAAAATTACAAGGTTGTTGAGGGAAGAGGACTCTGTGAGAAGATCAATTTATTATTTGGAAAAGATTCAAAGGTCTCCCTCTTGATGCAGGAAGAAGAACAAATTGAAAACTAGGGAAATGTACAAGATGAATGGTTACATAATATGATTGCCTTCCTAAGGGATGAAAGCTATCCTCCTCACTTTGATAGAACTGAGAGGAGACATCTTAGGTTGCAATCCACCCCCTATGCTTTGGTGGATGGGATTTTGTTCAAAAGGGACTAAATGATGTTCTTCTAAGGTGCATCCATGGGGATCATACCAATAGGCTTCTAAAGGAATTTCATGATGGACCCTCAGGTAGTCATTTATTAGCAAGGATCATAGCTATTAAAATCATAAGGGCAGGCTATTATTGGTATTCTCTGTTTGGTGATGGTCACAAATTGGTTAGATAGTGCAAGGAGTGTGCACTCTTTGCAGGAAAATAGAGATTAGAAGCTCTACCCCTTCATCCCATCTCTACTGATCAACCTTTTGCACAATGGGGGCTCGATTTTATTGGCCCTATCAATATAGTGTCAAGTATAGGCCACAAGTACATTTTGGCCATCACATACTATTTCACAAGGTGGATAGAGGTTGTTTCTTTGAAGGACACAACTGAAAATTTAGTGCTCCAATTCCTTGAGGGGATTGCAACTAGATTTGGAGCCCCTTCCACCATTATATCAGACAATGCTAAGCCCTTTGTGGGATACCTGACCAGTCTATGGGTAGTCTAGCATGATGTGTTTCTAAAAACATCATCAAATTACTGTCCCCAAGGCAATCGCTTAGCTGAGTCCACCAAAAATCTTATTAGAATCATCAAGAGGACTCTTGAAGGCAATAAAAGGTCATGACATCTCAAATTGGGAACTATTGGCAATTTGGAGTAATTGATTATGTGTTAAATTGATGTTTGTCATTAATGTCAACACTAGCTATTTTGTTGTCTACCGGGTTCCGGTAGAGTGGTTGGACTTTGATGATGATCAAGAGATTTGTCTCTGGTATTCTCCAATATTCTGACTGTTGGAATTGGTTTGGATTGGTTATTCATGTGCTCTTGATGAGTATCTCATTCAGTTGGTTTAGGATTTGATGATCTAGAAGCTATCATTTGTTCTAGTAAACCTTTTGGTTACTGGTAAGGATTTTACCGGTAGAGCTTTGTTGAAGATCTTTTGATGAATCCGATAAGTGGTGTTGGTGCATCTTCTAGAAGGTTATTAGGATGATAATGGTTATAATGTTCGTATTCTAGTGATTGGTGGTTTTTCATTTGGCTTATGACAACCTATTTTAGGTTTGGTCTTATTCTGTTAGGTTATGGACTGGTTTATGTAACATGTTGGTTGATGCTCCCGATGTGTTACCGATTGGATTTATCAATTGGTTTATGTTGTTTTGGTCTTAGGATGACTTGGTTTATCATTGGTTTGTGGGTTTATCTAATGGATTTTTTGTATCATCTTTTAGGTGACCTAATTGTCTAGGTCTCGAGTTGGTATAAATATGATGTAAGGTCTCTTTATAGATCATGGTATGTGGATTATGAGATTATCTATGTGTGAATAAGGTTGTAATCATATGCAGAGGTTTTTGGTTGATCATAGGTGATTGAATAGGGTTTGTGTAAGAGGTTTAAGATCTCTGGTATTGAGCTTAACCATAACTGTACTCAGGCATATGAGATGCTACACTTACAATTCAGTCTTCATTCCAGATTGTAGTCCAATGTTTTCTGTAGTCAGTGAGACTCCTTTTGTGATAACCAATGTGCTCTAGGTTGTTGGCCTTCCTACATGTGCAGGCCCCCTTATTGTAATATTTATTCATCTGATCAGTGGATAGATATTGTGGGTCTCCAAGCCCACCGTGGTTTTTCCTCATTGAGGTTTTCTACGTATAAATCCATGGTGTTATGGTGCTCATATGTGTGGTTGCATTATTACTTATTGTTATATGCTTTTATGTTTACTGGTTGCTGATTTGTTGTGTTAATAAGGTCAAATTTAATCATTATGGCAGAACATTGATTCACCTCCCCCCTCTCAGTGTTCTTGGATACCAACAATTGGTACAAAGTCTGGTGCCTCAGAGTAAGTCTAACAACTTGAGGAAGATCTTGTATCTAGAATCTATGGAGATAATTTTGAGGAAGGAACTTCAAGTAGCACTTGAAGACTATGATGCTGAAAGGTTGAGGAACATGAAACAGTAAGATGAGCTGATATTTGTGAAGGAATTCATTTTTACTCTACAAGAGAGGTTGTCATCCACACAAGGTAAAAGGAAATAACTCTGTGATCACTTACAAAATCAGGATGATGGAGAAAAGAATGATCTTAAGGAACTATGTTAGAAGCCGAGTCAGGAGAATAATGTCATGAAGAATGAAATGCAAGCCCTAACTATGAGGCTGTCCAAGGAGATTGAAGACCAGAAGAAGAATGAAGAAAATATTGCTATATCTCTAAAAAATTGATCTGAAGAATGCATTAGGTTGGCGCATGAGAATGATATATTGAGAATTGAATCAGTGCAATCACAGAAAAATGAGCAAGAGTTGGAAAGAACGGTGACAGTCCTAAGAGGTGATCTGGATACTGCAAATGAATATAAAGACAAGTTTAAGGAAATTTCTAAAAAGCTTGATGAATTATTGAAGGGTCAAAGAGGCACTGGAGACACTAGAGGTCTTGGATTCGAGCATGGAGAAAGCTCCGGTACTGCAAATCAGGATGATACATCCAGTTAGAAGGTCAACCAAAATTAGAAATCATTAGTAAGATAACCCAATGCACATAAATTTAATGGTATATGCTATGTTTGCAATAAATTTGGTCATATGGCTAGTCAATGGAAAAATAGAGAAAATCACAATAATAATTCAATTCCCAGTCAGTGTTTCAATTGCAAAAAGTATGGTCATGGGATAGAAGATTGTAGAATGAATGTAAAATGTCATGCATGTGAAAAGTTTGGGCATATGGCTAATCAATGTAGGTCGAGAAATGGTCAAGGTTTCAGCAAGGCAGAAGAACAATGTCACTGGTTATGCATACAACAAAATATGACATATTGCTAAATTTTGTAGAAGCAAGAACCCACCGACAGGAAATGATGAGAAGGGAAAACATAAGATTGATGAAATCCGGCAAGCTCATGCTAATCAATGGGTCAGGAAGTCTGAAGATCAATCGATAGAGGAAAATACCCCAGTTACTCAACCAACATAGCAAAATGTTCCTACATCGGTAGGAAATTCATCCAGTTTCTAAGGCATTTGCCTTAAGGGGAGGATCATTGATGATAGATCTTGCATTGCCCCCGGTAGTGGTTTGAAAGCCTATTTCAAATTTTGGAGTAGTCAGTTTGAAGGTTAAACGACAAAGATTTGTTGGATCTTAGATCTGGTTTGGTTATCGATAAGTAACTTTTGAGTTATGGTTTGGTTATACATCTACAGTTAAGTGTTTTAGAATCTTTGGTAGCAAATGCTATATTACAAGAGATGATTCCATTGGAAAGTTTGATCCTAGATGTGATGAAGGGATATTTCTTGGTTGTTCTAATGAAAGCAAAGCATATAGATGTTATAAAAAAAGATTGTAGAGAATTGTGGAGAGTGCTAATGTCAAGGTGGATGAGCAGTACAGAGGTCAAATCAAAACTTATGAGAGAGAATTGGAAGTGGAGATGATCATAACTGAACCGGTAGCACTTGTACTGGAATAAAATGTGGAATCAATTACTCTAGTAGTATTGAAATATTCAACAGTAATCAAAGATCAGTGCAGGGAAACATAAAGTCAAAAGACTCCTAGGTATGTAAGGATGAATCATTCAGATGATCAGATAATTGGACAAGAAGAAGATTGGTAGCTGATGAGGTATGTTTAATTTATAAAATTGAATTGGCATCAATAGTTGAAGCATGTAAGGATGAATGTTGAATGAAGATGGTCAAGGCTAGATTAATCTATAAAGGATATTCTCCAAAGGAAGGAATTGATTATGATGAAAATTTTGCTCTGGTAGCTAGGATTGAAGCAGTGAGACTATTTTTTGCTTATGCTGCCAATAAAAAATACAAGGTTTATAAGATAGATGTTAAGTGTGTATTTTTTAATGGAGATCTTGAAGAGGAATTTTACATTGAGCAACCTGATGTATTTTCACTTTCAGATGACATAAACATGGTTTGGAGGTTAAGGAAAGCTTTATATGGATTGAAACAAGCCCCTAGAGCTTGGTATGCCAAATTGGACAAATATCTTTTGAAGCTTGGTTTTACTAAAGGTAATGCTGACAGTAACTTATATTATAAGATCACTGATGATGAGATATTTATTGTTGAGGTCTTTTCTGGAGGTGAGGATAACTTATGTATGGAATTATCTGATAATATGAAGAATGAATTTGAGATGTCTATGATTGGTGGTTTGTTATATTTGACTCAGACTAGACCAGATATAATGAATGCAATTTGTATTGTATCAAGATATCAGAGTGATCCTAGAGAGAATCATGAGAGTGTGGTGAAAAGGAATTTTAGGTATTTACAAGGAACGACTAAGTATGGTTCGTGGTATCCTAAATATGATGAATTTACACTATGTGCATATACAGATGTAGATTGGGCTCGAGATGTTGATGACTGGAAAAGCACATCTAGTGGATCTTGCTTTCTTGGAAAGATACTTGTTTTATGGATCAACAAGAAATAGCCATGTACTTCTTTATCTATTGCTGAAGCTAAGTATGTTGTTGCTGTTACTAACTGTACACAAATTTTGTGGATGAAGCAAATGTTGAAGAATATAAGGGTAGATTGTAATGAATCGGTAGTTATTCACTATGATAACTATGTTGCTATTGAAATATCAAAGAATCATTCTAAGACAAAGCACATATCAATCAAGTATAATTTTCTGAAGGAGAAGGTGGAAGAAAATGAAGTTAGATTGGTTTATGTGAACACTAAAGAGAAGATTGCAGATATCTTCACTAAAACTTTGCCTAAGGAATCATTTGAATACTTTAGAGATAGATTGGGGGTCTCTGCCCCTCTGGTAAAGAGTTGAGTGATGTTGATTGGCATCAGTTTGGTATGCATTTATCAGAGCTATCATTCATTTGGGATTGATGTGTTGGTGCTACTACTCAGGGGGAGTAGTCAGCTATGTAGTTCAGAGGATTTATGATTTTTCCTTGATGTTTATGTTAGATTTCTGGCATTGATGTCAAAGGGGGAGAGATATACATGTGAAAAAAAAGCTTAACAGAGATATCTTTCATAGGGGGAGTTTGGTCTGTTGGTTTAGAACTTCATTGTTATATCATTTTGGGGAGATTGTTGGATTTCTTCCATTGGGGGAGACTTGTTTGGCATTTTCTTGGCACTTGGATGTTTTTCACATCTAGTGTTGCCATAAATGCCAAAGGGGGAGATTGTTGGAAATTTGGAGGAATTGACTATGTGTTGAATTGATGTTTTTCATTGATGTCAATACTAGTTGTTTTGTTGTCTATTGAGTTCCGGTAGAGTGGTTGGACTTTGATGATGATCAGGAGATTTGTCTCCAGTATTCTCTGATATATTTTGGCTGTTGGAATTGGTTTGGATTGGTTATTCATGTATTCTTGATGCATATCTCATTTATTTGGTTCAAGATTTGATGATCCAAAAGCTATCATTTGTTCTAGTAAGCCTTTTGGTTACTGGTAAGGGTTTTACCAACAGAGCTTTGTTGAAGATCTTTTGATGAATCTGATAAGTGGTGTTGGTGTGACTTCTAGAAGGTTATCACGATGATGATGGTTATAATGTTCATGTTCCAGTTGATTGGTGGTGTTTCATTTGGCTTATGGTGAACTATTTTAGGTCTGGTCTTATTCTGTTAGGTTATGGACCAATTTATGTAACGTGTTGGTTGATGCTCTCAATGTGTTACTGGCTGGATTTATTGATTGATTTATGTTGTTTCGGTCTTAGGATGACTTGGTTTATCATTGGTTTCTGTGTTTATGTAATGGATTTATTGTATCATCTTTTAGGTGTCCGACCTAATTGTTTAGGTCTCGGGTTGGTATAAATGTGATGTAAGATCTCTTTGTAGATCCTAGTATATGGATTATGAGATTATCTATGTGCGAATAAGGTTGTAATCATATGCAGAGGTTTTGGTCGATCACAGGTGATCAAATAGGGTTTGTGTAAGAGGTTTAAGACCTCTGGTATTGAGCTTAAATGGAACTATACTCAAGCATAGGAGAGCTACACTTCCAATTCAATCTTCATTCTAGATTGTAGTCCAATGTTTTCTGTAATTAGTGAGATTCCTTTTGTGGTGAGAAGTGTGCTCTAGGCTGTTGGCCTTCCTACATGTGCAGGCCCCTTATTGTAATATTTATTCATCTGATTAGTGGATAGATATTGTGGGTCTCCAATCTCACCGCAGTTTTTCCTCATTGAGGTTTTCCATGTATAAATCTATGGTGTTATGGTGTTCATTTGTGTGGTTGCGTAATTACTTATTGTTATGTGCTATTACCGGTTGCTGAGTTGTTGTGTTAATAAGGTGAAATTTAATCATTCTGGCAGAACACTGATTCACCCCCCCTCTCAGTGTTCTTAGATCCTAATAGGAACAACCTCATGGGCTGATAGAATCACTCCCATAAGAGCTTTGGGAAACCCACCCTTCATGCTAGTATATGGAAGTGAAGAAATGCTTCCCTTATCCCTTGAGTTGCCATCTCTAGCCCTAGGACATTAGTTGGAGCTCTGGAAGATGATGCCTTATCAGTGAAGTATGCTGAACTTATAGAGCTAGAAGAGGTCAGAGAGAAAGCCAAGAAGACCTTAAATGTCCATCAGGGATAGGTAAAGAAATATTTTGACAAAAAGCCATTTTTGGCCTTCTAGGTTGGAGATTTTGTCCTAAAATGGGACGCTGGCAGAGAAAAACCAAGGAGGCACTCAAAGTTTGATTCCATTTGGAGTGGTCCCTATGTGATCACAGGTTGCAAAGAAGCAAATTCCTTCAACCTAGCCAGGCTAACAATGAAGATCTCCCCACTGCAGTCAATGACATACATGTGAAAGCATGTGCTTAGGAGATTTGTAGCCCTTTTTGTAAATATTGTGAATCTCTATAATTTATGTTCTTATGCTTTCCATAAGTTCTTGTGCATAGGTCAGTCCCTTTAGATTGGTCGAGTTTTAGTTCTTCTGGATAAGGGCAGTCTCTTTCCTTACATATTTTGATTCATGCCCAATGGATATTTGAAACATCTGGTCTCGCCCTAAGCAGGCTTAGGGCCCACTTCAAGTCACTAGAAATGTTGGCATTTTTTATGCCAACCCTTGCAGAGTTAGTTGCTTCTTCTTTTAACATGCAATGTTATGCACAAGTCATTAAAACGAAGGTTATTGACCTATGCCAATAGTTACACCAATGATCTTGGGCGAATAACACATTGTGTTATTCACAATCTTGTGTTTGCACTGCGTGTTATTTTACTAATGGGCTCCTCTTTTCTATTTTTGAGTTGACCTCTTCAACCGATCAAGGTCACTCAGGGTGACTGATCAGAGGGTCCTTTATCATTGGTGGGATGGTCTTTGTTTGTTCCTACCGGCTGGCGGGTGGTGGCGACATGTCAACTTCTTGGGACTCGATGGGACGAGCTTCCCTCTCTAGGTCTTGACGGAGTGAAGTTCTTGACCTGCCCAAGTGCCAAGCTCCCCGAGTTCTCTCTATTTGATGGCGACATGGATGCGGTGGGGCCCAGGTGGTGTGGAGATTTTTGGCCTTTTACTCAGGCCTCGATGGAATGATCTTTTGTGCCTGGACGAGTTTCAAGCTCTTCCAGGTGGACACATAGTTTGACGTGGCCCTTGCTGTGGTCTTCTCGTGCCTCAATCGAGTGTTCTTTGTTGTCTTCCCGAGGGCCAAGTGATAATGACTTGGCCGACATGATGGGGACCCTTCCATCAACTTGTGGGTGACGTGGCCTTCAAGGATAGTGGTCGGGACTCGGTGTGCACCCTTTTCCTTCTTGGCTAAGTGTCAAGTTCTTTTGATAGGCCACGTGTTTGCTGACTTGGGTGCTTATTTGTGCTTATACGGTCCACTTCACATCTGATGATTTGCGTGGCATGATATCGACCACCCATTTTCACTTGAAATTTGATTGGACAACTGTTTTAATATTTTTTTGGGACCATTTGGTGCACATATGGTGAGATCTTGTGCATCCATCTGCATGTGAGGTCTTCTAATCGACCTCCAAAATTGAAATCTATGGTGGTCATTAGCATTTAAATCTTTCCTCCAGTCGTGGTTGTCAACTTGGTGGTTGAGAAGTTCCTTTTGCTCAGTCAGTGCCTGATCTTTGATCCCTTTTTCTTTCAAACACCAGGATTTTTGCCATTACTCTAGACACGACCCTGCATGACGATTTTTTTATGTTGCGATGCTCATTCAGTACACAATAAAGACTTTTTTGCTCCCATAGATGCCATCTCAGACACATCATTTGCAAGGATTTCCCCTTTCTGTAGGGATATTTTGCATTTCTCCAAGATGTTGGACCTTTTCTTACGCTGTACTCACATGCCATCAAATCATTCTTTGATTTGATCTTCCTTCTAATGTTTTATAATCTAACCCTATATGGGTTAGGGTTTCCAACGGTGGTTTCTTTTTTTGAGTTATGCCTTAACTATAAAGGCAATTTTTGTATCTTTCCTTAGGATCTTCTTTCTTTTTCTCCTGCAGAATTCTTATGCCCCTCTGTAATTGTAAATTTTGTCTTACCTCTATATTAATTGAACTAGCCTATTTTGCCTCTTTTCAGTTCTCATAATCTTTGTAATGCTTTTACCTCATTATTTGACTGAATTCTTGTCTATTTTCTGAGTATGCGTGGTTGTGTTAACTCCTCTTAGAGCTTCATCTATGAGCTAAGTGCAACTCATTTTGATTTTCATAAGAGTCCTAACCTTCACTTATGCTTGTGGAAGCTAACTAGGATAAAAATATGTGCATGTTTTAGGTGGTTTCTATTGATGTTCTATGCAGTCATAGGAGGGAAGATAACAGTTTCAGTCTAGGTGCAAACCTTATTTCCCTTCTTTCATACATTTCCCCTTTCTCCCTTTTCCCTTTCAAGCTAGCAGAATATATTTATCAATGTTGGGTTGGTTCTACACTTGCAACAGATTGAAAAGGAAGCTGACCTTCTTCAGAGACTCAACTTAACTTCTGCAAGTCCCACACTTGGGAGGTTGTTTCCATGTTTCACAAGGTTGATGACCATGATTTTTCATCAAGTAGGTGAGCTTTTGTGACAACAATAGGTATAGATAAAGATTAATTTTTAATTTTTAATTTTCAAATGTAAAACATGTTGAAGGAAAGATAATCGGAAAATAAACAAAAAATAACAAATGATATCAAAAGATCACCTTCCTTTGGTTGAGATGGCCCTTCTCTTCCTTTGGAGGGATCTTTAACACCAAGATCTAAATCAACTTCTTATTTGTATCCAAATTGGCTCCTAGAAGAAAGCGAAAAAAAGTTTGAGAATTACATAACTGAGGAAATAACAATAGTGAATGACTAATGGCTAACCAACTATTTTCTATTAAGAAAAGGTGAATATGTAGGCATATCCTTATTTGGATTTCAAACTATGACATTACCTGCCTAGATGAGTAACAACTACTAACAAAACTAAAGAGAACTCAATGTTTTAATTACAATGCTTTACTTCATCAGAGGTGAAACTGGGAGTTTCTCAAATAGCCGATGAAGTCAACTTGGAGAAACTCAATACATCACCTAGCTGGAGCTATCAAGAGTGTGATCAAGAGCTCCATGTTGCTATGCAAGAAGTTCAATAGTTCTACCTCTTAAAACAACCTTTCGAATATTTGAAAAAAAATCCAGAAAATTAGGAAAAGACTATAACAACAAAGATTTTGGATAAATGGTCATTTATCCATTAGTTTAGCCTTTGAAGTAATGCATTCAATTCAAAATATCATTTCTATTTATATCTCCTAATTAGTTAAGTATAAAAGAAAAAGAAGTAAACATGCAATTATATAGTCTATCGTCGTCTATATTAATTAACAAAGTACACAAAGTTTTTAAGTGTAAACTAAGATTTTGATTTATGTTATTTTAAGCACTCATTATCCTCCCCCTCCTTCTGTCAACCATGTTGTCATTGTTGAGGGTTTGATAAATCCTTATTCATAGTTTCAATCCAGATAACTAGATCAAAATACCAATGTCTAAACTCCTGATAGGTCTTGGGGGGAGCATATCCATTCATTTGTTCCACTTTGTTCATCCAGTTTCTTAGAATCTCTCCTACAAAGTGGGGAGGTACATCTAATCTTGGCGAGGGAAATATAGTCAAAGGAAACCTAAATGTCATACCAATCCAATCTTCCTATTGTTCTTGTATTATTTCAATCACCATCCTTACTCTAGTTAGACTCCAGGTGATATTGTGTGGAGAGACAAGTTCTCTTCTCCTCAATTGCACTAGTATGGTATTAAATCTTACCTTGGATGTTAACAAGGCACAATGAAGCAACCGCTTTTAGACATCTCTGAAAGCCTAAATGCTTGTAGCTAAATTATTTATGTATGTTGGGTTTACTCTGTTTATCTCTACTATTGAAGTAAGTTTGGTCCTGAATTGCATTGACCACAGAGTTTCATCCCTCGTGGGAAGAACTAATTTTCTCTATGCTTCTCTGTACTGATTCAATCTATCTTCCCATTCAATTTGATTCTACAACAATGACACAAAGGCTCTAATTTGTACTTCATTGACAAATATATTCAGAAATGACTAAGGAAAATGTTCCAAGAGGAATCCATGTAAATTGTATAAACACAATTTATTTTGGAAAATAGGATCACTTTTGTAGAAATCCTCAACAAAGTCATAATCATCATCATCATCATCATAATTAGTTTTTCTTCCCAAAAATAACTGATTAATCTTCTACTACAAGAATATTTCTCTCAAAAATAAGGCATACAATCCAGATGGTTTACTCATAGCAAGTAATGTTGAAGATAATTCTACAACATGTTCTAGTCTCTGATTAGCTTTTTTTTTTCCAAGTTTTCAATTTTCTTTCTTAACTCAACATTTTTCCTTTTTATACTTAATGGTATCTAAGGAGAGGTATCTAGGAGGAGTAGATGAAGTAGAGGCTTCATGATCATGACTTTTGACAGTCTAATTTCTTAATTGGTTATCTTTTTGCTCCAACTCTATTTTTTAGTTTTTTTAATTCTTCAGCATTGCCTATTCTTGAGCATTAGCTTGCCAAACTGCTTCTTTTGTTTCAACCAATTGCTTCTTAAAATTATATTCTTTCTTAGTTGCCTATTTCTTTATTTGTTTTGAATGTTGAACTACTTGTTGCAATTCTTCTTCTTTTTGCTTTAAACTCTCCTCAAGAAGCCACATTTTTATTTTGCTTCTTCTATTTTTGATTCCAATCTAGATAGTGCTATAACTCTCATTAATTCTTTTTCTACCTTAGGGCTTTGAGTCTCAAGGTGACCTTCGAGAGGTTCCTGGGAAACATTGAGAGACTACCTAGGGGTACTATCAGGAGCTTGTATAGGGGTAGCATCAGGAGTTTGTGAAAGGGTATTGTCAGGAGCTTGTGCAAGGGTAGGGGCAGTGCTAGGATTTTCCTCTAATTACTCCCAAAATGCCCTTCTCAAGGAGCGATGGGTCACCCTAGTGGATTTATCCTGCTCAATTTCATTTTTTCTCTTTATCCCAAATGATTCCCCTTTTTAAGATTTTACCCTTTTTGGTGTGGGTCCCTTCTTAGACTATTTATTAGTTCTCTTAATAGGTGCAAAAATAAATTCAAACCACCCATCTTTCCCAGATTCTTTCTTCAAGAAATGATGCTTTATAATCAAATGAATTTAAGACTATGATATTGTATTGAACTACCCCTATATTTTACCATAGATATCATAGAAGAAATTTGAGAAAACAAGAAAGTTGGGAGATTAATTATGACTTCAAGCTGGGTATTTCCATACCTTAAATGTGTCAAAATTTGCATTCTTGGCCCTAGTATGGTCCCGTATTGGCCTTCACAAGTGAAAAATTTCATCAACCACATCACGTCTATTTTCTAGGGCTTGTCCAAACTTTCATGATTCACACCCTTTGTGCTCCCCTTATGCATTTGTAGCTCAAGTCACCTCTCAGGCTCTTGATGAAATGCATTAACCAGTTCTTCTAAATTGATATAACCTTTATTCACCGGCTCTCCTTTTACTAGAACCCCAATTAATTCATTGATAACTTGTGAGTTTACTTCAATAATATCCCCTCACTCATGTGACATTTACATAATTTTTTTTAACAAATTCTTCAACTAAATCTAGCTCAAATGCCTCATATACAACCATCATGCTTCTTCTAGATATCTTTCCGTTTGAGGATCTAAATTGAAGTTCTCTAGCTCAATATTTCTTTTGTTTCCCATTTTAGCTTTGCAAATTTTAGGAGTATCTCTGTCAATTTGAATGTTAATTTAACTTGCAAAATGAATATTTTCTTTTTTAGCAGTTATAATTTTAAATAGAGATGATGATTTATATCACACACTCTTGCATTGATTTTCTTGAAATGGACCAGACGATCCACACTCCACTTCTCTGTAGTTCTTCTTTGATTCGCAAAGTTGGCAGTGGTTGTGATGTGTGCATGCCTTTTGAAGTAATAATTAATTCAAATTTGAATTGACAAATGATGTCATACAAATATATTCCCTTATCTCTCCACCATCATTAGTTTAATACTTAACACTTTGTAATTATAATGTTAACAATGAGTTGTCTTTGAACATGTAGTGTCATTGTTAAAACACTTCGTTGGTGAAGCATCCACCAAGGTTCAAACCCCTACTGGGCCATTGTGCTCACAGACCTTGTGTCTTCCCTAGGCCATTGTGCTCGCGGGTGTGAACAGGTGAAGTGTGGGGATGAGGTCCCCTTGTTGTGGCCTCACTGGAGCTGGAGGGCGTGTCATGCCAGCATCGCCAGTCACGTTAAAAAGTTTACCAGGCATTATTTTAAAAAAAAAATGTTAATAATGAGTTGGAAGAGATTTCTATACAAACAATGCCTACCAATTCTACTTTATACTAACTAAATTTGAAAATAATATTTCAAAAATAATATTTGCAGTAAATTCATACCTTCTCATTCAATGCATATTCTATCAGGACCTATCATGCAATAGTGATTGACTCACCCAAAACAACTAGTGTATCAATCAAGAGCTATCATACAATGCCGATTGTGTTGCCAAAATAGAACAAACTGACTTATCGATCAGTAGCCACTTAGAGCTTATAAATCAACTCAATTGGTAATGAACCAATGAGATAATCAGGAGATACTCAAGGCTCATTTTGTATGGGCTAAAATAATGCATTAAATGATTTGGAATCGTTTGACTAAAAATAGAAATTTCTTTCCTTGGAAAGAGTGATTAGGAGCATTCCAGAACCACTCTTCCATCTTGATACCTACAAGAGGCTTATTAATTGAGAACTTTGAGAGCTATCAAGGGTCATTGGGAGAAAACTGAAGTTGATCTGAGCAAATTTATCATTTCTGGTTTTCAACTTTACTCTTTAAGGTATGGACCTCCATTTCTAGTTTTCAACTCACCCTTAGGGTATCTACTGCCATTTCTAGTTTTTAATCATCCTTTATTTTATTTTTTGGGAGATAAACTGTCATTTTTAGTTTTTAGCCTATCTCCTTTATTCATGTCTTCTTGCTGGATCTACTCAGAATTGCATACCTTCATGGAAGGGATATCTTCTATGATAAAATGTTCAATTCTGGCTTGCAATTCTAAAAAAAATTCTTCTTTGGATGTTGTTTGTGATACAACTTCAAATGATGACCTTTAACCAACATTGTTCTTCTTTCTCCATCTATTGGTACTAATTGAACAACTTCATTATCAAAAACTTGATCAATTTCATAGGTTCCTAACCATCTTGTATGGAATTTTCCTTTGAATTCTTGGAATTTGGAGTCAAACAATAATACCCAATCCCCTTTTCTGAATTATCTGTTGACAATATGTTTATCATGCCATGCTTTCCTATGCTTCTGAATCACCTCTTTATACTGCAAATCTTCCATTCTCATCTCATCCAATTGGTTTTGTAGACACCTAAAATTGTCCTAGTCTAATTAAATACATATTTATAAATATTTAATTATTTTATCCTAAGCTATCTATTAATTAAATAGATTTTTATTTATTTAATTAATTCATTAATCCTCTTCTAGCCTTTTCCCAATTTAAATAAATATTTTATTTATTTAAATTATCCTTTCCCTAAATTAAATAAATATTTTATTTATTTAATTGGTCCCTTTTCTTCTATTAATTAAATAGATCTTTATTTATTAATGAATTCAATAGCCTTTTCTCTCCATGAAACTTCTCATTCATCTTTTAATTTGCCTCTAACCACTCTCTAATATTTTCCCATTTTCTATACCTACCCTCTAATCCTATCCAACCATTTATCCTTACACCTTTTAATCCCATCCCTCCATTTTCTAAGGTGTCTTCTATATAAGAGGATTCCTTCATCCTTTCACAACTCTAATAATCTAATTACTCAATCAGCTAGTCAACCTTCACACGATCAAGCAATCAAGCATCTACACAACCACAATATGTTCTTTGTTGAGCTCTTGTGTACAATACAAAATCTGAGAGCAATCATACCAAGCAAGATCAATGGAGATAGGAAACAATGGAGATCAAACCCTACTAAGCATGTGAATGGTATAATCTTTCATGTTTTGATGATTTACATGTTTTAGGTTCTTCATTGGTGTATGGTGAATTTTTAATTGTAGAACAAGGGTTTTATGCAGTTGGATATTTGTTAGTTTTATAATAGTTTTATCATTCCATTTTCACTGTATACAGGTTCAACTATAGAATTTTAGTCTTCTATGCCTCAGACAAATCAATACCAACCTCCAATAATGTCCTTAATGTCTGCAACTCAAAAACAATAGGCATAATAGGATTTTTTCCATATACCAATTCATATGGAGAAAATCCTATTGTTGTTTTCCATGTTGTATTGTAGGCCCAAACTGCTTCATCCAATCTAATTGACCAATCTATTTTTCTCAATGAATCAGTCTTTGATAAGATGTTTTAGACAGGTCTCTATTGGTGACTTCCACTTGCCCATTTGCTTAAGGATGATATGGTGTATATTTTCTATGTGTCATCTTGTACCTATGCATGGAAGCTTCAATCATAGTAGACGTAAACTATGGTCCTTGATAAAAAACTATTTCTTTTGGTGTACCAAAACTTTGAAGAATATGTTTGTATAAGAAATTAGCTACCTTATCTTCTCTTATTGCTAGCAATTCCTTAACTTTTGGCCACTTTTTTACATAATCTATGTAGACTTGAATTTTATGATGTCTTTTTGAGGTAGAATTTTATGATATCCTCATTTTTCAAATGGTTCAAGAACTATCTAGGGTTGTAGTGGTATCTCCATTGTTGGTGTAGGTTGTCCCATGCATTCATCACAATGTTTCACATAAAATGAAACATCCTTTGATATGGTTGGCCAAAAATAGCATACGCCAAGGATCTTGTGGACTGTTCTGACTGCTTTTTAATGTCCTTTGTCTGGTTCATTATGACATCATGTATTATGTCATAAACATCCACTTCCTGTACACACCTACAAAGAACATGATTAGGACAAATTTTAAATAGAAGTCCATTTATCCATTGAAATTTGGAACTTTCATGAATTTATCTTTTTTTCTATTTTAGACTAAAATGATTTGGACACTTTCCTGTTACAAGGTAGTTTGCAAGATCAAAAACCATGGAGACTAGATTGATATTGAAAATAAGTGCTCATCCAAAAATGTGTTATCCACCAACTCAAGATTACCCTACAAAACCATTTTGGAAAGGAATTCAACAACAACATTATCCTTACCAGGTTTGTCCACAATAGTGATGTCAAATTCCTATAACAACAATAACCATCTTATAATCCACCCACCTACAACAAATTTGTTCACTAAATACTTGATGGTTGTATGATTTGTATGGACAAACACTTTATAACCCATAATATAATGTCTAAATTTATTAATCGCATATACCATAGCTAAAAATTCTTTCTTAGTCGTGATGTAATTCCTCTTCGTGGGGCTCAAGTTCTATCTGACATAGTAAATAATATGCATTGCTCCATTTTCATCCTTTTTGTCACATAAATACTCCAATGGCTAGGTTGGAAGCATCCACATGTATATAGAATGGATCTCCCCAAACAAGTCCTTTAATAACAAGAGAGGTAGTTAAGTCATATTTGATAGATTCAAAGGATTTTTGACAATCATCTGTCCATTAAAATTCCATATCTTTTTTAAGAAATGTATAGAGGTTCAACAATTTTACTAAATACTTCAATGAATCTTCTATAATATCCTACATGCCCAAGAAAACTTCTAACATCAGTTTGAGTTTGTGTGGGAGAAAAAGCAAGACTAGGTTAACATGCCCTAATCCTACCTCTTGTCACACATTATGGAATATGAAAGAGCCTAGAGGTATCACACAATTGGCTACTTCTTTTTGTGAAAGAGAGAGACACAGGCTACCTATTAGGATTTCTATTCCTTCGTTGTATTTGAAAGGTAAGATTATGCAAGTTCAATTCCTAACCCTAAAATGCAAGTATGAACTAACAACAAGATTGCAGAATTGAACTTAAACAATGGAAAGCTGTAAACACAAGGATAAAACAAGAATACAAATTCGTACCCGGAGTCAAAATCTGAGTAGAAATGTTCGGGATGGGGGCGTGGGCGCCACTGTCCTGATTCTGCACCTGAAACTGCACCTGAAACTGCTGTTTTGCACTCTGGAAAACTGTCTGAAATGCTGTCTGTCAGGAGGACCAGGGCGCCCAGCGCCTCTGTCCCAGGGACCAGGGCACCCAGCACCCCTGTCTTGACAGGACCAGGGTGCCCCACGCCCCTGTCCTGGTATTCTGCTCTGCAATTTGGTGTGGGGTGCTGTCTCGACCTGCTTTTTCCGGATCTGCAACCTGTGGCGTCGTCCGAGTCTCGAAACCTGCACTTATATCTGAAAAAGGTGTTTGGGCGGCTATATAGGGTTTTGCCTTAGTCAAACCCCCACTTCGGTGATTTCCACCTCCACGAATAGCCAAGTTGTATTGTAAAAGTAATGTGTGTGCAGACCTTGTGTGTGTGCAAGATCTAAAATGCAAGTAAGCAAACTAGAGCAACCTAGAAAGTAAACCCTAATTACTTGTAAATGATAATGTAAATGCTCTAAATCAAGATACAAAGTGATCTATAGCATGAATAAATGAGATATTGAAGCTTATGCAAAGACATGAAAACAACATGAAATCATACCCAACCCTCAAGGGAGGGGTACAAGCCAATCTTCAGTCGGTAATCTCCTATTGTTCTTCAATGTCTTCCAAGCCCCAAATGGATGAATGGAATTGATAAATGCTTGATAGAGGGATGTTGAAAGTTGTTGAAGTCTTCAAATATCTGCTCTTTCACTGCATATGAGGTTCCTGAAAACAAAAATTCTCGATCCCTTCAAATGAAGAAAGAGAGCTCTTATGTATGAAACCCTAGGTCGCAATTTCATCTTTTGGCCGACCTAGAGATTGAATAACCCACCAATTTCTTGGGGTTAAGCTTTATTTTATGATTGGATCGTGCTCCTAAAATTTTGGGAAAAATGTCCGGGACCGTGTGCACTCCGGGCGCCATAGTCCCGGCAACTTTTCACCAAATTTTCAGGGCCGTCAGATATGATGATTTTAGAGAGAATCCCGAAGTTACAGGTGATTTCGAGATGTTTTGACCCCCGAAATCAAGCCCCCAAGTTCGAAATAGGACTTAATTAGGGTTTTTGATTAGATGATGCATTGGAGGAATCACATGAAAAGGGGCACACTTTAATGAAAGGGCCCAACTTTATGATGTGAAGGATGATGAAATAGGACCTTAGACCTAATTAATTTGATTAATTAAGTGCTAAAGGGGAAAAGTAATGCAAAATGCAACTACGCCAAGGCGGGTGCTAAACTAGGTGTTAAATTGTACTGCTTTAGCAAGTGCGTACAATTTATGACGTTACATTTAGCCCCCACTATAGCGGTCATATGAGTACTACGTGCATATGCAAGCTAAAGTACAAAAAGTAAACATCATTTGAAAAAGGATATATCCATAAGTTGTCGGACGAAGCCCCCAGCGGTATCTGCAGTACACAGTTAGGAACCGCACCCTACAAAACACACGTTAGATCACAAAATCACCTAATGCTTACTAAGGAAATTGATGAAATTTGCGAGTAGCTATATGCCCCCCCCTGTTTTGACTTGCTTATTAGGGAGGTGAAACAGGGTAGCATGTTTACTTACGACAAATTGTGTAAGAGAGTATTGATGAGGGATGTTCACTGAAAAGGCTTCATCAGAGCACTTTTTGGAACATCCCGAGAGTAGGGGAGCGAAAATATGATTCCTATGCAACAAACGGTTCGAAAATCACATCTCCCAAACTCAAGTTATGATGAAATGAGTGATAGAGGAAAATTAGGGTTTTGAAAGTAAACGTAAAAGAATGAAAGTATATACCTTTGAAAGTGACATTTGCATTTGTCATTTTGTTGATTCTGAGTACTGTTCATTGCAGCGGAGCCCACATCATCATGCCTTCATGACGACCAGAGCGTCCCACGAGGATTGAGATCATGCGACAGGTCGTGATCGACGACGAGCCACTGGACAAGGTGAGTTGACTGAATGTTGACTTTTGATTTTCTGCATTTTGACTTTTTGTGATCGTTTGCGGGCCCTGGAACCCGACCGTGGGTCCCACACAGGGTGCCATGGTCCCTTCAAGGCGCCATGGTCCCTGACAGGGCGCCATGGTCCCTTCAGGGCACCATGGTCCCTGATAGGGCGCCATAGTCCCAAATAGGACTTGGTGAGAGATGCCAGGGTTAGCATACGATGTTCGACAGTTTGCATGAATGATTTTGATGATTGAGTATTGATTACGGTTATGTTTTTGTGATGCAGGGTCTCCCGTACATGAGAGAGCACACGACGGGGCAGATTCTTCGCAGTTTGCGAGATCAGATTCCCTGACTTACTCAGGCAGAGAGAGACACATTGTCGATAGTAGGTTTGTGGTCTATGATTCTTATGCCGGCCATCCGATTTCATCCCGTGATGCTGATGGCACTCATGGAGAGATGGGATCTTGACACATGCACATTCCAGCTTCCAGTAGGGGAGATGATGGTGACACTTGAGGATGTGTACCGCATTCTTCGCCTACCGATCAGAGGAGCTACCGTGACATATGCAACTGATCGGTCAGTAGAGGATTATCAGAGGGAGCAGGTATATTGCATAGGGAGAGTCATGCCAAGTGAGACTAGAGGTCGTATCATGGTCAGCTGGCTCTTACATCCTACAGGAGAGGTGCCCCTCATGAGACGTCTTATGATAGCCATCATTGCACTAGCTGTCTACCCTAACGGGCGAGGTACACACATGCATGGGGGTCTCACATGGTGCATCAAGGCTATGGAGAGACACAGGAGAGTATATGCCTGGGGTCGGAGTATGCTTGCACGTCTCTATCACGACCTCGAGGAGTATGTTTTCGGACAGGGTTGCAGCTTGATGACATGCACACTTATGCAGGTGTGGATATTTGAGCACTTTACATGCACCAGGCCTGTCGGCTATCCGATGAGTACGGCTAGCGAGCGACCTAGGGTATTTGCTTATCCACTTACCAGCGAGTGGAGATTTGGAGATCTATTGTATTGGAGAGT
Organism: Cryptomeria japonica; assembly: GCF_030272615.1. Lineage (NCBI taxonomy): Eukaryota > Viridiplantae > Streptophyta > Pinopsida > Cupressales > Cupressaceae > Cryptomeria > Cryptomeria japonica. Next base: position 244,639,120 of record NC_081406.1, on the reverse strand, counting down.
GATAGTTGACAGATTGACAGATGAGGTGACCGTGTGGAGACCATATCTGCAGATGCACAGATGGGATGGGATGGAGAGACAGTTAGCATGCCTACAGAGGAACCGCCTACTGAGAGGACGATATCCCCACATCATAGTCCCATTCTACTTTGACCAAGTACGGAGGCAGTTTGGGCTAGAGCAGTGTGTTCCAGCCGATGTGCCCATCTACACTCGACACTCCCGAGTCCTTCCCAGACCTAGAGCAGTAGCGAGACCGACGATAGACGATATCGAGATCACAGATATAGAGGGATCCGACCAGGATGTGGTCACTGATTATGCTGCAGATCCCGGGGCACAGCGCAGGTATCTCTCATGGTTTATGAGATCATACCCAGGGCCTATCTTTCCACCAGATCATCCGACAGGCCATCCGGGCCCATGGAGACATGGAAACCAAAATGAGGATCAGGGATCCAGGTCAGAGGAGGGAGAGGGTCATGAGGAGGTAGGAGATCCTGATCTGCCTATAGGAGATCAGCCTAGTGCCGAGGAGGAGGAGGACGAGGATGAGGAGGATAGAGATGATGAGGAGGGGTCAGATGCTGCTCCCCACCATTCAGGAGATGATACCATAGCCCTGGATCCTCCTCTTATTTCCCAAAAGGGTGAACATGAGGCGATATGGAGACCTGTTTCTAGTACGGGCCAGCCTACACCCATTGTGCACAGATTGTTCGAGCGTGGGGACCCTAGTAGTTCCTAGTCACAGATGATACCATATCACGATCCCTACTGGCGTGAGGGAGATCCAGGTATAGTAGGTTTATATTGATTGATTGATGTTTTGATGATATAAAATGGTACTAACACAAAATCTGTTCCACTGCTACAGCTAATGTGCAGGAGTGGTGCTCCTTGATCCAGCAAGCAATGACAGATATCTCCACGACAGCGCAGATCCCTAGTTCCTCACAGGTTGCTTATAGACCTCAAGGGAACACGGGTCGGCATGATGATTTTTTTTCCCCATTTCGAGTACAGGTAGAGATATGGAGGGAGAGAGAGCGGGCTCTATCAGAGGACCTTCAGTGAGCACAGCGTGATCTAGCAGCAGCTCAGGCCGAGGCTACCTCGTATCGTGCTATCCTTATGGATAGGGATCATAGGAGTTCCTCTCGGAGCCATTCACGATCTATATCATGGTATACGTCTATGGGTCCACCTGCACGGCCGGATCAGGAGGGAGCATCTAGTCGTCACTCTCTGGCCACCAGCCCTAGGGATAGAAGATGATTTTATGATGTAGGGTAGGTCATATTTTGGGTGTATAGGGAGCTACCTTTGTATACTGATCCACACACACACACATATATATATATATATATACATGCTTCTTTGTTTCAAATGTGTTATCTTTAATGCCTAAACAATGTGTATTGTGATTAAAGTTAATACATTTGGTAAGTGTACATGTATGTTCCGAATTTAATTTCCATGTGATTGATTTCTCAATGCTCCATGATTAAATTGATACATGTGTGACTTAATTGAAATATTTGATCAAGTACTATATTTATGATAAGGAGGAAAGTATGTATTAAGCCTATGAATCATATAACCAATGTGATTTAATTTGAAATTTAAACACAACATGACATGATTCAACTTAACACATAAAAACATTGTATAATATGTCAACATAATGAAAATGTAAATCTTTTGTAATTTACATAAATGAATTCAAGACAAACCATAAAGTAAAGACACATGCTTGTCAGGAACGAAGCAATATAGATTAAAAAAACATCATTTAATTCCATTTGCTCTAACAAAGATATGCTAACATATTATCCAATTTTGAAGAAGTGAGAAAGGAAGTAGATGAATGATAAAGAATGAGGAATTAAGCGTAGTATCTGCGCAAGTGCATAGTGTTTATAGGGTCTTTAAGAGGCATACTATCTACATCCGCTATTTTGTAGGCACCTGATCCATAATCTTCAATAATGATATACGGTCCAAGCCAATTAGGACTGAATTTTCCCTTTTCTTCAGGTAAGGCATTCACATTGCGCTGATTCTCATAGAGCACTAAGTCACCCACTGAGAAGGAACGTTGAATAACCTTATCATTATAGCTTCATTGTAGAGTTTTGTGATACACTTGAATATCCTCAAGAGCATTTATACGCTGTTCATCAAGCATCTCAAGCTGTTGAAGTCTTTGTTCTCTATAGGAGTCATCATCTACTATACCTTTGAGAGAAACTCTAAGTGATGGAATCTCTAATTCTAAAGGCATAATAGCATCAGCACCATAAACAAGATTATAAGGAGTAGTTCCCATGGCAATTCATACACTCGTTCGGTAGGCCCAAAGAGCATAGATTAGCTGAGTACTCCAATCCTTACCATGCTTGTTCAAGGTTTTGCGAAGAATTTGCTCGATTATTTTATTGGATGATTTGGCTTGACCATTTGATTGAGGATAGTATGGTGTAGAAAATCGATGTTTAATATGATATTTTTCGAGGAATTGCTTCACCTCTTTATTCTTAAATGATGTCCCATTATCAGAGATTATAGTGGAAGGTATCCCAAATTGAGAAATAATGTTTTCTAGAAGAAATCGACAAATCACTTCGGCTGTAGTGGAGCGAAGAGGAACAGCTTCTACCCACTTTGTAAAGTAATCTGTTGCGGTTATAATGAAAATATCTCCTTGAGATGAAGGAGGAGAGATTTTACCGATGAGATCCAACCCCCATGCAGAGAAAGGCCAAGAAGCTACCTGAGAACGGAGTTCTTGGGCAGGAGCATGAATCAAATTGTTGTGTTGTTGACATTGATGACATTTCTTAACAAGTGAAAAAGAATCCTGTTGCATAGTTTGCCAATAATATCCCATACGAAGTAATCTTTGAACCAAGGATTTACCTCCAAAATGCCCCCCACAGGCACCTGAATGCACCTCTTCAAGAGCAATAGGGATTTCTGATTTGTTAAGACAATGAAGGAGAAGACCGTTATAACCCCTTTGGTAAAGAACATTAGAAAGAATGATATACCTAGCGGACAACTTACGAACTCTAGCCCTAGTGTTCCGATTAGCGGAATCAGGAAAGGTACCATCAGTCAAGTATCTTACGATATGTGAGTACCATTCATCTGGGTCTATGAAGTCACAACATGTCACCAGGCTGGAATCATCTACAATAGCTAGAGAAGTAAGGTTGTGAATAACAAATTTAAGATCAACCATAGGGTCCTCTAAAGATACAAGAGAAGCCACACATGCCATTGCGTCCGCAAGTCAATTATCTTTTCGAGGAACAGGTTCTATGGTGTAAGAATCAAATTTTTGTAACAAAGAGATAGCAAGGTCTTTATATTGTGATAACTTGTCTTGTTTTGCTTGATACAGTCCTGTTACTTGTCTTATAATCAGTTGAGAATCTCCAAAAATATGTATGTGTTTTATATTCAGAGCTAAGGCTGCCTTTATTCCTGCTATAAGAGCCTCATACTCAGCAATGTTATTGGTACATAGGAAATTGAGACGATAAGATAAGGGAATAGACTTCTTTGTAGGAGAAATCAGAACAACACCTGCCCCCGATCCCATACGACACTTAGAGCCATTAAAATACAACTCCCAAGTTTCATTTTTCTCTGTACAAAGAATGAAGTTGTCAGGAAAAAACTCAGGGTTAGGGAAGGAGAAAGGTGAAGGGGCCTCAGCTAGGTGATCGGTCAATGCTTGCCCTTTAATTGCTCTTTGTGAAACAAATTTAAGGTCAAATTCAGTTAACATCATAACCCACTTAGCTAGGCATCCTGATAAATCAGTTTTAGAGAAAAGATGCTTCAAAGGATCAAACTTTACCATGACGTGGACTTCTGAGTTTAAGAGATAATGTCTCAATTTCTGAGTCGCAAACACCAAGGCCAAGCATTGTTTTTCTATCGCAGAATATCGGGTCTCATAATCGAGTAAGGTATGATTTATATAATAAACCGGACACTCCTTACCATCTTTATCATGTTGTGCCAATAATGCTGCAAGAGCATGAGAGGACGCAGCCGTATAAAGAAGGAAGGGTTTAGAGGATTCAGCCGGTCGAAGGATAGGAGGATTAGCCAGATACATTTTTAAATCTTCAAATGCTTGCTGACAATCTTCATTCCATTGAAAAGTGATATTCTTTTTGAGAAGTTGAGTAAAAGGAAAAGTACAATCTGCAAGTTGAGATACAAACCTATGAATAGCTTGAATCTTTCCTTGTAAGCTTTTGAGTTGAGACACGTTTCTAGGAAGTGGCATGTTGACAATAGCATCTATTTTCTTAGTATCCACCTCAATCCCATGATGCGAAACTATGAATCCTAATAGTTTTCCACTATCCACACCAAAAACACATTTTTGGGGATTCAAGCGCATGTGATATTTACGAATCCTTTCAAAGATTTGATGAAGGATCTTAATATGATCTATGCGAAGAATGGATTTGGCTAAAACATCATCAACATAGTCTTCTAAAATCTTATGCATGTAATCGTGAAAGATAAGGGTCATCGCTCGTTGATAAGTTGCACTGGCGTTTTTAAGTCTGAAAGGCATCATTATCCAACAAAACGTACCCCAAGGAGTGGTGAAAGCGGTTTTGAATTGATCTTGAGGGTTAATGAAAATTTGATTGTATCCTGAAAAACCATCCATGAAGGATAACAAGGCATGTCCTGCCGTAGAATCAACTATCATGTCAATGTTTGGAAGAGGGAAATCATCTTTTAAAGAAGCCTTATTTAAATCTCAGAAATCGGTACACATTCTTATTTTATTATCTGGTTTAGCCACAACGACAATATTTGAAATCCATGGGGAATAATCAATAGGGCAGATAAATCCAGCCTCCAATAACTTTTCAATCTCAGCCTTAACAAGCAGAGCCACCTTAGGATTCATTTTTCGAATCTTTTGTTTCACGGGCTTAGCATCAGGGACTAAGACAATATTATGAGTAACAATCTTAGGATCTATACCAGGCATGTCAGAGTATGTCCAAGCAAAGATCTCGGGAAATTCATGCAATAAATCTTCATATTGTTTTTGTTCCTCTTCATCCAAACATTTTCCAATTTTAATAACTTTTTCTTCATTGCAAGGATCCATCCTAACATTAGCAGTGTCACTTATGAGAAGATTACTTTGTTGAGGAGTATCCTTTAACTGAGGGAATTCTTTCACAATCTCATCATTATCAATCTCTTTTCCAAAATAGGCTTCAGCGTTCAAACAATAAGGGAGTCCCCTATTGTGATGATAACGAGGAAGAGTATCATATGCTCCTAAAAATTCAGCTAAAGCATCATCGGTAGGGAAAACATCAAAAGCACAAGCACACGAAGGATCCTCATCAATGTACTCGGGGTGTTGCATTGATAGAGATGTAGAAATAGTATTAACACTAATACATGGTCTCTTAGAAGCTTTAGTATGCTTGCAGGGATTATAGCCAAGTCCAAAGGCATAATTGTGAAGATTATTCTCTAGAGGAACTTTTATCCCTTGTTCGTGAGCACCACAACCATTTCCATGATACCCATGCTTAGCAAAAATGTGAAAACCATGACCATAACGATCAGCCATTTCAGAAAGAGAAGGCGGTTTTTCATAAGACAAAGAATCAAACTCTTCAGAATTAGAGGTATGAGGAGAAGAAGTTTGAGAAACGGCCACAAAATTATTGCTCATAGGCTCAGGTAATGTTGATTGATTTTTAGCTTCTTCCTTCTTTTCAACTTTAAGCTCTCTAGAAGGAACCTTATATTCACCTACAAAGGTGGGATTAAAATCAAGGGATCCCCAATCGTTGTCTGCGAGAACCTTCTCAGGATCAAAATCCTTCTTATGTGTAGTTTCAAGTTGAGAAGAGTCTTCTTCAGGAGCTCCAGACTCATCCAAAGAATTTTGATCATCAGAGAGTGAGGACTCATCGATAGGTATCTTGTTTAAAGAGTCATCACTAGACGAGGAAGGCTTAGAAGAACCCCCTTTGGAAGTAGATGTTTGTAAACAAGCTTGGAAATTAGTATCACCTATCAAGGTATATGTCTTATTGTTATAGATAAATTTAACTTGTCTGTGCAATGTAGAGGGGACAACTTGCATACTGTGAATCCAAGGTCTCCCTAATAACAAGTTGTATGTTAGATTTCCCGACATAACATGGATAGGAGTAGGCAAAGTAACAGGCCCCACTATGATGGGTAAGGTGATAGTACCTAATGAAGTTTTAGCCACGTTATTGTAGCGTCCTAAAATTGCGACACTTGCAATTTCGACTGCATTTTGGTCTTCACGATGGCAACGCAACACGCAACCTGAATGGAGACCCCAAAACTTGCTCACGACACTAAAAACTGCATTTTTCAAGTACCCTGGCCTGAACCTCCTTGCACCCTGCTGTCCCGGGAGGTGGGACCAGAGCACCCAGCGCCCTGGTCCCCAGGACCATGGTGCCCAGCGCCCTGGTCCCTGGGTCCTATTTTGGGCCCGGTCTCCTAAGGGGTCTCGGGTCTTTTTGTTTGCAAATTGGAAATTAACTTTCCTGGTCGGCCTAAGGTCAGGAAAATCAGTCTATCAGCCCTAAATGACAAGTATATAAACTACATTTTTCTCTCTCATTTGGTATGATGAAGAGGAGATGTGTACAAAGCGTGGAAATTATACTTAAGCATTCAAACATTCAAGCATTCTTTCAAGCAATTGATCATTTCAAGTCTCCATTCAAGGCTAAGTGTTGCATTCAAGACAAGGATTCAACCATTGAAGAGGAGATCACATACTACATGCTACAACATACAACACACAACATCTATACCTTCGCACATAAGGATACAAACATCCTTAGAACAAGGTATTAGTACTTGTTTTACAGTCATTTACACTTACAGCTCTTGCTCATTTCTTGGTTAATTCCAAAACCAGGGTTTGACCTAAAGGCAAACCCCTAATCCCTAACCCCCCAATCATCTTCACTTTTCTGTGTGTAGGTTGCAGGTACGCGACTGAAATTGAAGATCTGGAATCCTTGTGCAGAGACGAACAGATCCCCCTTCGTTTCGCGGATTTTTTGGAGGACCGTGGCGCTCGGGCGCCATCGTCCCGACAACTTTTGCTCAAATTTGCAGGACAGCGCCGTATTGACATTTTACTGCTAATTCCAGGTCCGTAGCTTCATACTTTATTCCTATCTCAGTTTACAAGCGAATCTTTGTCACTTTCTATGCATTCCTAGCTTAATTCTTCTATGCACATTCTTTACAAAAGAGGGTAGCCTTGCTGTCTTAACCCTTGAAACACATTTAGCATCCAATCTTGCATTGTGTGGGATTGGATCTTGTGGGTTTCAACCCCTCTTTTGAATGTAAAGTCTCTCCCCTAAGTGAAAACCATCGAATCCTAGCGAACCTCCCTTCTCTCTCCTCGGAGTTGGAAGAGGGGAGAACAACTAGGGTTCGATCGCGATTTTCCGCTTTACAGTTATCAAAGCCTCGAATAGGATGAGAGTCCAGCTCAATTAGGGATGTATCCACATTCATCTTATGCAAAAGATTAATGCTACACACATTAAGACCAGAGCCATTATCTACTAGTGTTCGTCTTATAGCAATGTCTTTCATGATAACCACAATCATCAAGGGATCATATTGATGTTGAATTTCACTAGTAGGCAACTCATCTTGGGTAAACACAATTTGAGCTTTAGGATTCATCACAGAGTTAACCAAAGATGCTATATTACTAGATGTATTCGGTGGAGGAACATTCAAATCTTTCAAGGCATCTTGTAACATTCCATGATGAGTGGAAGAAGTTTGAATCAAATCCCAAAGGGATATCTTAGCAGGGGTAACTTTAAGTTGTTCTATGAGATCATATTCCTTACTAAGAACTTGTGAAATATGTGGAGCTTGCGGAAGAATTGGTTGAGGATTCAGAAGAGAAACTGGAATAACAGGAGGAGGACTAGGTTGCCTATTATTTATGGTGTGATAAGTATGGGCAACCGCATGATAACTCTCTCTAGTTATTTGCTTGGCATAACTATAAGGACTTATAGGTTTTCTTCCTTGCACAGTGATAATTGGTTTATTCGGAGTATGAAAGGAATCATGATCATACCCTCCTTGGAAGATGGGAGAAGGATAAGCACCTTGGACTTCAAAAAGAGGCTTTTTATGCTCATTCAAGTTTATCATGTTAACCAATTGAGAAGTTTTGTTCTTGTTTAAAGATTTTGAAAAAGCCACAAAGTCATCAAGAGCATCATCCAACAAAGCATGATCATGTCTATTAAAAGGTTTATCCTTTGATTCAAAAGGAGACATCTCCTCATAGAGGGGATTATTGAAAACAACCATGTTACTAGATTCAGTGGAAGAGTGGATAGGAATGTACCCTTGAGAGGACTCATTCAACTTATCTTTCTCATCACAATGAAATGGCATAGTAACAAGGTTTATGAGTTTTTGGTAAAATGAAGATTTGGCATCTTTAGGGTTCAAAAACTCATCTAAAGCTTCATCTAATTCATCTTGGCTATACTCATAATAAGCATCATAAGCATGAACATTTTGCAAATAAAAGTCTGACATTTTGAAATAAAAAGTTGCATGAAAATTTAAACACACAATGCAAAGAAACACACTCTTTTTTTTTCTCTTTTTAATGAAAATGAAATGAAAACACACTAAATCTAGATCTAGATCTAATAAATGCAATGCAAGAAGAAGCAATGATAGTTTCACGTCGGGTTCACCAAAATGTGTGGGAGAAAAAGCGAGAATAGGTTAACATGCCCTAATCCTACCTCTTGTCACACATTACGGAATACGAAAGAGCCTAGAGGTATCACACAATTGGCTACTTCTTTTTGTGAAAGAGATAGACACGGGCTACCTATTAGGATTTCTATTCCTTCGTTGTATTTGAAAGGTAAGATTATGCAAGTTCAATTCCTAACCCTAAAATGCAAGTATGAGCTAACAACAAGATTGCAGAATTGAACTTAAACAATGGAAAGATATAAACACAAGGATAAAACAAGAATACAAATGCGTACCCAGAGTCAAAATCTGATAGAAATGTTCGGGACGGGGGCGCGGGCGCCACTGTCCTGATTCTGCACCTGAAACTGCTATTTTGCACTCTGGAAAACTGTCTGAAATGCTATCTATCAAGAGGACCAGGGCGCCCAGCGCCTCTGTCCCAGGGACCAGGGTGCCCAGCGCCCCTGTCCTGACAGGACCAGGGCGCCCCACGCCCCTGTCCTGGTATTCTGCTCTGCAATTTGGTGTGGGGTGCTGTCTCGACCTGCTTTTTCCAAATCTGCAACCTGCGGCGTCGTCCGAGTCTTGAAACCTGCACTTATATCTGAAAAAGGTGTTTGGGCGGCTATATAGGGTTTTGCCTTAGTCAAACCCCCGCTTCGGTGATTTCCACCTCCATGAATAGCCAAGTTGTATTGTAAAGTAATGTGTGTGCAGACCTTGTGTGTGTGCAAGATCTAAAATGCAAGTAAGCAAACTAGAGCAACCTAGAAAGTAAACCCTAATTACTTGTAAATGATAATGTAAATGCTTTAAATCAAGATACAAAGTGATCTATAGCATGAATAAATGAGATATTGAAGCTTATGCAAAGACATGAAAACAACATGAAATCATACCCAACCCTCAAGGGAGGGGTACAAGCCAATCTTCAGTCGGTAATCTCCTATTGTTCTTCAATGTCTTCCAAGCCCCAAATGGATGGATGGAATTGATAAATTCTTGATAGAGGGATGTTGAAAGTTGTTGAAGTCTTCAAAGATCTTCTCTTTCGCTGCATATGAGGTTCTTGAAAACAAAAATTCCCGATCCCTTCAAATGAAGAAAGAGAGCTCTTATGTATGAAACCCTAGGTTGCAATTTCATCTTTTGGCCGACCTAGAGATTGAATAACCCGCCAATTTCTTGGGGTTAAGCTTTATTTTATGATTGGATCGTGCTCCTAAAATTTTGGGAAAAATGTCCGGGACCGTGTGCACTCCGGGCGCCATAGTCCCGACAACTTTTCACCAAATTTTTAGGGCCGTCAGATATGATGATTTTAGAGAGAATCCTGAAGTTACAGGTGATTTCGAGATGTTTTGACCCCCGAAATCAAGCCCCCAAGTTCGAAATAGGACTTAATTAGGGTTTTTGATTAGATGATGCATTGGAGGAATCACATGAAAAGGGGCACACTTTAATGAAAGGGCCCGACTTTATGATGTGAAGGATGATGAAATAGGACCTTAGACCTAATTAATTTGATTAATTAAGTGCTAAAGGGGAAATGTAATGCAAAATGCAACTGCGCCAAGGCGGGTGCTAAACTAGGTGTTAAATTGTACTGCTTTAGCAAGTGCGTACAATTTATGACGTTACAGAGTTAAATTCAAGATTTGTATTTGTTGAATAATTTCCACCTTTTTAGGATCAACTTTTATTACCTCTTTTGAAATGTGATGTTAGAAGATAATTCCTTCTATCATCATGAGGAAACATTTCTCATGATTCAATGATAATCTATGATCCTTACACCTCTGCAAAAATTTATTCAAACTTTCCTATGCTGCTTCAAATGTTTTCCCATGGACTGTAAAGCCACCCATATACACTTGAACACATGAGGTAGTGTAGCGTCCTAAAATTGTGACACTTGCAATTTCAACCGCATTTGGGTCTTCACGATGGCGACGCAACACTAAACCTAAATGGAGACCCCGAAACTTGCTCATGACACCAAAAATTGCATTTCCTTGCACCCTGGCCTGAACCTCCTTTGCACCCTGCTGTCTCGGGAGGTGGGACCAGAGCACCCAGCGCCCTGGTCCTTCAGGACCAGGGCACCAGCGCCCTGGTCCCCCAGGACCATGGCGCCCAGCACCCTGGTCCCCCAGGACCATGGTGCCCAGCGCCCTGGTCCCTGGCCCTATTTTGGGCCCGGTCTCCTATGGGGTCTTGGGTCTTTTTGTTTGCAAATTGGAAAATTATCTTTCCTGGTCGGCCTAAGGTCGGGAAAATCAATCTATCAACCCTAATTGACAAGTTGTAAACTACATTTTCCTCTTTCATTCGATATGAGAGAAAAAAGGTGGAAACTATACTCAAGCATTCAAGCATTCAAGCATTCCTTCAAGCAATTGATCATTCTAAGTCTCCATTCAAGGCTAAGTGTTGCATTCAAGACAAGGATTCAACCATTGAAGAGGAGATCACTTACAACACATTACATGCTACAACATACAACATACAACAAACAACAACATCTATACCTTCGCATATAAGGATACAAACATCCTTACAACAAGGTATTAGTACTTGTTTTACATTACATTTACAGCATTTCTCATTTCTTGGTTAATTCCAAAACTGGGGTTTGACCTAAGGGCAAACCCCTAATCCCTAACCCCCCAATCGTCTTTGCTTTTCTATGTGTAGGTTGCAGGTACGCGACTGAAATTGAAGATCTGGAATCCTTGTGCAGAGACGAACAGATCCCCCTTCGTTTCACGGATTTTTCGGAGGACCGTGTGCACGCCGGGAGCCATCGTCCCGTCAACTTTCGCTCAAATTTGCAGGACAGCGTCGTCTCAAAATTTTACTGCTAATTCCAGGTCCGCAGCTTCATATCATATCCCTAACTCAGTTTATAAGCGAATCTTTCTCACTTTCTATGCATTCCTAGTTCAATCATTCTATCTACATTCTTTACAAAAGAGGGTATCCTTGCTATCACAACCCTTGAAACTCATATAGAATCCAATCTTGCATTGCATGGGATTGGATATTGTGGGTTTCAACCCCTCTTTTGAATGTAAAGTCCCTCCTAAGTGAAAACCATCAACCCTAGTGACTCTCCCTTCTCCCTCCTCGGAGTTGGGGAGGGGAGAATGACTAGGGTTCGATTTTTCCGCTTTACATTTTGGTGAACCTGACGTGAACATCCTTTCTGATTATTCATAGTTAGATCTGAAAATTGGATTCCTTGATTACATTTCCATGTTTGATCTTTGGCAAAATTTTAGAGGTTAATTGCATAAAAAACCCTAAATTTTCTTTTTAAGTAATTAAACTTGTGAAATGTTTAATTGTTAATGCTTGTTTCAGATCTGCCCTTCTATTACAAATTATCAATTCATATTTGTGCTTTAATTTTGAAAATAAAGTGGTTAAGTGTCAAAACCCTAATTTTTGAAACCCTCTTGATTCAACCTTTGACTGACAATTTCACTAATCAAAACACCTCCAAATCGGCTGTAACTTTGGATTCCGCAATAAAATCACAATATCTTTCATCCCTGAAAATTTGGAAAAAAGTTGCGAGGACCGTGTGCACTCCGAGCGCCATCGTCCCCGATATTTTTTCCGAAATTTCGGGAGCGAGATCTTACTGTATTTTCCTGCTAAAATCCAGAATTTTGGCTGATTTTATCAATTTTAACACCTTCAAAATTACAGTCAAAGTTGGTCTAGTGATTGCTTGGATTGAGGCTTCTAATCATTCAAAAATTGTTGAAATTGAAATTTGTGTCAAAATTGTGTTTCTTACAGTCCTAAATCTGAAAAGTGTGTTAGCATTCATTCGAAATTTCAGTGATTTATTCAAATTTTTGCAATTTGTGACTTTTGAAGTTAAGTGCTTAATTACAACAACTTTGATCTCCGCTTTCAGAATTGAATTTTGCGTGAAATTGAGTCAACTTTCAAATTTCAAAACTTGCATTGCTTTTGGTATTCCCTCTAAAATCATAAAATTCAAAATTTCAGTTTCCCTCTCTTTTTCAAAATTCAAATTTTGCATTTTTCGACAATCTTGGTAGGGTTCAATTTTGAAATTGCAACTTTAATTTGGCCTATTTACAGATTGTAAAATCACTCAATTTTTTCAGGTTAGCTGTAAAATCATCATAACTTTCATCCCTGCAAATTTTGAAAAAAGTTGCGAGGACCGTGTGCACTCCGAGCGCCATGGTCCCGGACATTTTTTTCAAAATTTCGGGAGATTGTCCTGATTGTATTTAACAGCTTAAATCTGGAAGATTGGCTGGTTTTACTGAAATTTGCTACCTCTAAAATTCAAAATCTTCTCTCTCTCTTTAGTGCATGAGTTTTACAACAATAAGTCCTACTTACGCTATTCCCGTTAGACGAAGCCTTAGAATTAAGTCCTTCCAAGGTTTAATTACTGAGGAGATGGAACCTAATTTAAATGGTCTTTTTAACGAGGACATGGGTAATTCCTCTAATCCTCTTAATGATGAAGAAGCTCTCCATGAGGTTTCTGTAGAACAACTTTCAAAATTAGATAACCAATTTGACGATTTTCGACAATGGATGTCTCAAGAATACCCTGATAGTCAAGCTCTTCCTTTAATTGAGGGTCTAAAACGTATGCTTCAAAGTGATAAGAATGGAATTGATATTTTGCATGGTATTGCACACATTGTGGATTCAAATGTGATGCCTATGAAGAGTTGTGCCGAAACCTTAGGTTATACACAACCTCCTACTCAAGACAATCATTCTATTCCTTTGATGACTCCTATTGCTAGTATACCTACTTTTACATCAAACATAATGACTACTTCAATACAAGACATTCCTCCTATGATCACTAATCATGGGGGCAATCCCTCTTCTTCAATTAACCCTCTTCCTTCATTCAATCCAACTTCTTCATTCATTCCTTCAATGAGTGTTCCTCTTGTATCTCTGCAAATGAACATGACGCAAGGGGGCAATTCATTTAACCCTTCCATTCCTCCTTGTAGTGTTCCTCCTGTCCAATCATCTCCTATGACTAATTATCATAGTGTCCCACCACCTTACTCTCTACCTTCTTTCAATAACATAACACCTCCATCACAATCTAACACGTCTAATATGAATTCTTCGACTGAAGCGACCATTAACAATCTTGCACAAACTGTCTCTTCTTTACAGCAACAAATTGCCTCTATGAATCAATCTAAGTTTAGTGTGCCCACATTTGATGTTGCGAGCCCACTTTCTCTTGACATTGTTCGAGCTATTCCCCCTAAACATGTTGAAATTCCGCATTTGGAGCTTTATAATGGTAAGGGTGATCCTCTAACACATGTTAAGACCTTTCAAACAATATGTACTGATTTTGCTTATGACCAAAGGTTGCTTGCAAAATTGTTTACTAGAACATTAAGAGACAAAGCCCTACAATGGTATTGCTCATTGCCTTCCTATTCTATTACTTCTTTCGAACAACTTGCAAATGCTTTCATTCAACAATTTCAAAACAATATAAGTCCTAAGGTTACTTTGATTGATTTAATGCATTGTAAACAAGGTGTTAAAGAAAAAGTGACTGATTTCATTGGTAGATATAAGCATTTGTATGCTCAAATTTCTTTTCCAGTGCCTGACAATGATATTCAAAGAATCTTTATTTCTAATTTACAAAAAGACATTAGAGAAAAACTCCTATTTTCTGAGTTTACTTCTTTCCAACAGTTGTGCGCAACTCTTCACAATTATCAACTGACTGTGAGTCAAATGGAACAATCACATCCTATGACTCCGAGTGATAAGGGTGATAGTAGTCAACAACCATTTGGGAAGTTTAAACCGAACAGAGAGTCCATTAAATTCAATGAAAACATCATCAACAACAATGTGAATGCAGCATCAGGTGTGTCTCCTATTTCTAAATTTTTCAAGAGAGAAAGAAAGTTTACTCCTTTGAATGAATCATTGCATAGTATTATGAATAAGTTATTGGAACAAAATGTGCTTACTCTTCCTCCTATAAGGCAAATTGATCCGGCAAAGATTAATTCACCCTATTTTGATAACAAATCTTTTTGTCAATTTCATCGTCAACCTGGGCATGATACTGAAAAATGTTTTGCTTTAAAGGAGAAAATTCAAGATTTGATTGATAATAATACTATCTCTGTTTCTGGTGTGAATGATAAAGGCAATACATCTGTAGCTCCTCCTAACCAAAATCTTCAGATTTTCACTAATCCATTACCTTCTCATACCTCTAATGCGATTGATACTACTGATTCCTCTGTCTCACCTGATGATCTTGTGTCTATGACTCCGAATGTGATTAACTTTGTAGAGCAGCAGAAAATCCCTAAAGAACCTTCCATCACATTTGATTCCAGTGAAACTATCAGGGCACCTGATGGTCCTTTATATATAGTTGCAAAAGTCAAGAACACACCTTGCCGTGGAGTGCTTATTGATCCTTCTTGTATGGTTAATATCATTACTGAAGAATTTCTTTTTACTTTGCAATTGAATCAAGTTATCTATGACAAAACAGATGTGGTTGTGAAACTATTTGATGCATTTTCTTCTCCTGCAATTGGTTCTATTACATTACCTATTGAGGTCCGTAACAAATCCCTTGATGTGAACTTTGCTATTATTCCATCTTCCGAACAATTTCGTGTGAAGCTTGGCTATCCTTGGCTATCTTCCATGAAAGCTGTTGCTTCTCCTATTCACAAGTGTTTGAAATTTCCCCATAATGGTGAAGTTGTTACAGTCAAACATAGTCTCTTTAAACTAGCTGAAAGAACTTCTAGCGTTCCTCTTGATTACTTTTGGCCTAAACAATTCCAATCTCTTCCTTCACGAAGTGATCATCTTTTCAAATCTTATCAAAAGTGGAAAACAGATATGATCCTATCTCTAAGTGAACCTAGAACACCCAAACTTGACATTCCTATCATTCTTGAGAAGGAAGTTCTTCTTTTGAAAGATAAAACTAATGTCTTTCCTCAAGAAGATTCCCAACCCATCCCTATGGATGTGACTATGCCTATGATTAATAAACTTCCTAAAAGTAGACCTATCCCTCCTCATCATGATGGACTTGGTCTCCTTCCAAAACCAAATATTCCTCCTTTATATGGAGCAGTTCCTCCTCCTTCCTCTTATGGAGAGAAGAGACCTTCCTCTTCTCCTATTATCCAGCCTAAGAGACCACAACCTAAACACCCAAGTGATAAGGATGAGAAAATTCCTCCTCCTCAATCTTCTCCACTTCCTACTAAGACTAGACGAAATTGTTCTGCACGTGAACACCGACGAAAGCGTCGTCTTAGAGCTCAAACTTTACAATCCCCAAAAACACCTTCAATAAGCATTATTCCATTTTCTCCTCAGCCGGAAATTGAGCCAAAATCTCCTAAACATAAGATGCATGATGGTCTTGATCCTGTGCGAGTTAAAGATCCTATTTTTATAAATCTTGATGATGATATAGATGAAAATATTATTCATGATGAAAATGCTACTTCTCCTGTTCATTCTAATAGTGAATATGAACTTGTTGATATTGATAACCATTTATCTAATGAATTTTCTAAAGCACTTATCCTAGCTCCTAGACAAGAACACCGTGGCTTGGGATATGAACATAGCCCTTGTTTGGATCTCGTGATAGCTCCATCTGATGTGTTGGATGTTCCTCCTCTAGCGTGTTCCCTGCCTTCCCGAAACATTGATCAGCAAGATCGGGGGGTAGATGACGTGCTAGACTAGTTTCATTAGCATAGCAGATTCTCTCCTCCTCTCTTTTGTTACTTCTTCTATGTGTTATTCTCATTCTTCTATTTGTTGTCCTTAGTGTTGTCTACTTGAGGACGATGCAAAGCATTGAGATCTCTCGATCTCTCTCATGTTGACTCAAAAGGCACATGTGTTCCCTTCTTCTAGGTGACCTTCCTTGATTGGGGAATGAAGAACAATTATGCATACATACATATGATATACATGAATAATCATACAGCATACTGACCCCGAGGAAAGCAAAGTCACCTTGTGCTTTGTGTTTTGTGTCTATTATCCTTGGGCTTATCTCACACTTGGGGGCTAAATCCTTGCAATAACGTGCTCCTTTCCTTTCTCATTTCTTATATGTATCACTACCTTAAAGCAATCACCCCCGGTGAGGCGTGTACGATCGCTTTAACGTAGGGGGGCATACATCCCGTTCATATCTTTTCAAGATACTTGAAAATTTCTTGACAAATTTAGCTTTGTCTTGAAAATTTTTGATATCTTTCTTGCATGACTCATAGTGAGGGAACCTTACTACTGATAGTCATGGTTCTCCCTCGTGATCTTCCCTTTTACTTTATCAATCGAAGTCGTAAGATCCTTAGTCCACTGGGGGCTTGGTGTATCTTGCCTCCTTGACGTGGTGAAAGTTTTTCAATGTTGTTTCCTTGTACTTTATCGGAAGTATGAGCGTACGCTTATACTCCCGCTAAAGTGGGGGCTAAATGTAGCGTCCTAAAATTGTGACACTTGCAATTTCGACCGCATTTGGGTCTTCACGATGGCGACGCAACACTAAACCAGAATGTAGACCCCGAAACTTGCTCATGACACCAAAAACTGCATTTCCTTGCACCCTGGCCTGAACCTCCTTTGCACCCTGCTGTCCCGGGAGGTGGGACCAGAGCGCCCAGCGCCCTGGTCCCTGGCCCTATTTTGGGCCCGGTCTCCTATGGGGTCTCGGGTCTTTTTGTTTGCAAATTGGAAAATTATCTTTCCTGGTTGGCCTAAGGTCGGGAAAATTAGTCTATCAACCCTAATTGACAAGTATATAAACTACATTTTCCTCTTTCATTCGATATGAGGGAAAAAAGGTGGAAACTATACTCAAGCATTCAAGCATTCAAGCATTCCTTCAAGCAATTGATCATTCTAAGTCTCCATTCAAGGCTAAGTGTTGCATTCAAGACAAGGATTCAACCATTGAAGAGGAGATCACTTACAACACATTACATGCTACAACATACAACATACAACAAACAACAACATCTATACCTTCGCATATAAGGATACAAACATCCTTACAACAAGGTATTAGTACTTGTTTTACATTACATTTACAACATTTCTCATTTCTTGGTTAATTCCAAAACCGGGGTTTGACCTAAGGGCAAACCCCTAATCCCTAACCCCCCAATCGTCTTCGCTTTTCTGTGTGTAGGTTGCAAGTACGTCACTGAAATTGAAGATCTGGAATCCTTGTGCAGAGACGAACAGATCCCCCTTCATTTCGCGGATTTTTCAGAGGACCGTGTGCACGCCGGGTGCCATCGTCCCGTCAACTTTCGCTCAAATTTGCAGGATAGCGCCGTCTCGACATTTTACTGCTAATTCCAGGTCCGCAGCTTCATATCATATCCCTAACTCAATTTATAAGCGAATCTTTCTCACTTTCTATGCATTCCTAGTTCAATCATTCTATCTACATTCTTTACAAAAGAGGGTATCCTTGCTATCACAACCCTTGAAACTCATATAGAATCCAATCTTGCATTGCGTGGGATTGGATCTTGTGGGTTTCAACCCCTCTTTTGAATGTAAAGTCCCTCCTAAGTGAAAACCATCAACCCTAGTGACTCTCCCTTCTCCCTCCTCAGAGTTGGGGAGGGGAGAACGACTAGGGTTCGATTTTTCCGCTTTACAGGTAGTTAAATATGGAAAATAGCTAACACAACTCTTTGGAAAGTAGTAGGTGCATTACAAAGTCCAAATGGTAGAACTCTATATGCATAAGTACCCCAAGGACATGTGAATGTTGTTTTATCCTGGTCCTCAAGAGCCACTTGAATTTGGTTGTAACCACTAAAGCCATCAAGGAAATAACTACTGCCATCTAGGTTATGAAGCACCTTATCAATAAAAGGTAAAGTAATCTTTCTTAGTGGCCTTGTTCAATTCCCTATAATCCACATAGACCACCACTTACCATTTTTCTTGGGAACAATAACCAATGGAGATACTCATTGACTATTCAAAATTGGATAATGAATCCCACTTGTAGTAGTTTCTTTATTTCTTGTTTGAAAAAATCTCTAAGAGCTGAATTGATCCTTCTTTGCCCTTATCTTATAGGTTTAACATCCTCAGTGTAGATATGATATGTACAAATAGATGGGTGATTTCCTCTCATATCCTTGTATTCCCAAGCAAATGCTTCTATGTTTTTCTCCAATATTTTCTTCAACTTTTCTTCTTGCATGGGAAGAAAAGATGAATTAATAAAGACATGCTTATCCCATACTAATGTAATTTCCTTGGTTTTATTCTTTCCATCAGATGGATATCCTACAAGTATGTTGAGAGGACAAGGGTGTAACACAATTTGTTGTAGAGTCCTCATGCAATTCTCTTCCTCAGCCTTAATATTCTCAATCAAAGAATACCCTTTTTCATCTCCAATAATTTGACCAGGTTTTCCAAGAATAGCATTGAAATCTTCCCTTTGTTCCGCATACTCCTCAACATGCTCTAACAGAGTAACCATGACTAACTCAATCACTCCATCTTCTAATTCCATATCCTCATCAACCCAAAATTGAGTATCAGAATGGAACATTGGTTTAGCCATGGTCATCCTAGTATGATTAGATATCTTGAATCTTTCTTCCTTTCCTTGAGCACTAAAAATTCAACTAGATAATCCAATGTATTAATTATAACCATTACATCCTCCAAAACAAGTTCAAGTTTGGCAATAGATTGATCTACCAACTGAAGTATAGTTGTTATAGGTTGCACACTTGTCATTCCCAACATTTTAGCAATGTCAGTTGTAATAACATTTATAGCCACTCCCAAATTAATCAATACATTGGTTATCTTAGTTCCTATGCTTAGAGTAATCGCAGGACTTCCAGGATCACTATAATTTTGAGGAAGCAATCTTCTTGACAATACATCGGTAAGCTTAGTTCCTACCTGGATTGTAGAAGGAAATTCATTTTTCTCCCTGGTGTTTTCATACAAAGTGTAATGACTAATTGATTAATCTCTGCTATGTCCTTGATTGCTTGTAACAAGGGTATCTCTATGTTGTTGTTTTCCAGTTCTTGAAGGAGTTGAGAATCTTCCATATTAACATGACAAGGTTGGGAGGCATTAGAAGCTACTTGGTCTACTCTAAAGTACTTAGGATAAGGTTCTATATCAATAACTTCCTTAACATCATCATAACTTTGATCTTTTTCTTGAGACCCTTTTTTCTTCTCCCCCTCCTTGTCTAAAACATCAGGTTTGGAAGGAACATTACGATTCCTTAATTAAATATCATAACCTTCTATTACATTCAGACCATGAGGATTAGAATCAACATTAAATGTTTATTTTTGATTAAGGAAAAAATAGGTTCTGAAGGGACCCAAAACCCTTTACAATCATATTTTGAATGGATCTAGAACCCTCAACTAGAAAGTTGTCAAGGATGATTGTTCTTTGGATTAGGAACTGGTTGTGCTGGTATTTAGGGTTGATTCACTTGCACATTATTAGAATTAGGGCTAGTGATTAGTGGTGGAGGTTGTCCTCAAGGATGTTTTGCCCCTTTATTTTGCCAAGGTTGAAATTATAGTTGACTTTGTTGCCATGGTGGTTGATTTGGCTGCCACTATGGTTGCCACGATGGTTGATTTGGTTGCCATTATGGTTGGTTTCATTGAGGACTAATCCACTCTAGAGGTCCCCAAGATGTAGGAGGTGGTTGCATTGAAAATGAAGGGTCAGTGCTGATTTATATTTTGCCACAGATTTGGATTCCAATTGTTTCTAGAGTTGTATTGTCCTTGATAATAATTAAACCCTAAATTTTGTGGTCTTTGTCCAACATAATTAATCTCTTCTTCTACTACATGAGATTTCTTCAAATGATTCTTAATCTCTGGTAAAATATAACAAGAGCTTGTTGCATGATGTTTCTCACAAATTTCATAGAGATCAACTTGGTTCAATGTACATTTCCTTGAAAGATGTTTTCCCTTACACTTTGAATAGTAAATGGCTAAGGGTTCAACATTCTTTTTGTCTTCCTGAGTATTAGGATGGAGGAATATATCAGTTTTCAAATTTTATGTTTCCTCCATTATTTGAGATACATCAAGAGTTGAAGCTTTGTTTCTTCTATAATCCCTAATCCCAATTCTAGTCCTACATAATTTTTTGTATATACCAATAATATCCTCCAAAGGAAGCTTATTGATATCTCCTTTTTCCATCATATTAAAAGTTTCTCTAGACTCATCATCAATTCCCCTTAAGAAAATTGTCTTACTGATCTCATTATCCAACCCATTAGCACATCTTCTGTGTACAAACTAAAACTTGCCAACATAATCTTCCAAACTTTCATCTTCCATTTATTTCATTCGAAAGAAATCCTCCTTCCTATCTCCCACTCAACAATAATCTTGATATTTATCCAAAATATAGTCTCCATCTCTTGCCATGTGGCTATTGAACCAACACCTAAACCCATAAACCATCGTCAAGCTAACTCTTTTAGAGTAGAAGAAAATAATTTTAACTTCTGGTTATCAGATGTATAGTCATAAGTCTGATAAAGGACTTTAAACTCAAAGGGGAACTAGTCACGATATTGAATTTTTTTTCCTAAAGATAGGTAAAACAAAGGGTGAAATATTCTTCATAGGAGGCTCACTATGTCTCACATTCAAATTAATAGGATATGAAAATGTCCTATTTGCTGGAGGTTCTTCAACTACTACATAGTCACCCAGTTCTTCTTCTTGTTGCTCAAACTATTATTGTTGATCTTCTTGGTCTTCTTTATGTTCAAACTATTCTTGTTGTTCTTCAAATGTTTCAGAGTATTGGGATCCCTCTTGATCAATATTATAATGCCTTGGAAGAAACCTTCCAAATGGATCTCTAGCTCTATTCATCAACAACTCAAAACACTATCCTTATCAACACTAAGGCTTCAAACTTTGGTAGCTAGATCTTTTAGTTCCCAAAAAATGGAGCCAAAAATGGTGGGTGAGGCCATTGATGTTACAAATCACATCATTTAATCTCTTAATTATCGAACTCGGTGTGCCTAGAGTTGTATGGGATAAGGATGTATTCAAGTTGGGGGGGTTTGCACTGAAAAACAGTAACTCACACTTTGGTCATGCTTTGTCAGGAGCTCTTTGGAACTACTTCTAAAGACCAAATTTCTAAGCCAACAACTCTATTCTATTTTGACAAAAATAGAGACTAAAGCGGTTTAACTAGTCTTAAAATGAAACTTTGGTGATTTTATCTTAAATCAGGCATAACTTGATTGAGATTAATTCATAAAATTTAATAACTATATATAAAATTAAATTTAATCTACGATACATGAAATTAAAATTATATTCTATTTTGCTAAAAAGAAAATCTAGTTTACGCTTGTAGGAATTTGAAATGCTATTCTAAAGAATAATCAGAATGAAACTAAATCCCATGAATCAACACAATAAAGATTCTGTCTAATCTTTAATTCCATCACCATTATCACTTGCTATTAAAACCATACTCTAAATGTAATTACAAATTGAACTACTTTGAAAATATGTATTCAAACTAATTGAATGAAATGGTGATTTAAACATTCATGCAAGAATTAATTAACTTTAAATGCTACAGAACCGAAAACGATTTGCAAATGATAGCTATAGATAAAGATTGATTTTTTATTTTTTATTTTTTATTTTCAAATGTAAAACATGCTGAAGGAAGGATAATAAAAAAATAAATAGAAAAAAACAAATGATAACACAAGATCACCTCCCTTTGGTTGAGCAGGCCCTGCTCTTCCTTTGGTGGGATCTTTAACATTGAGATCTAGATCAACTTATTATTTGCATTCAGATAGGCTCCCAAAAGGAAGCAAAACAAAGTTTGAGAATTACAAAACTGGAGGAAATAACAATACTGAACAACTAATGATTGTCTAACTATTTTCTCCTAAGAACAGGTGGATATATAGGCATATCCTTATTTGAATTTCAAATTATGATGTTAACTACCTAAATGAGTAATGGTTGCTAATAAAAAAAGAAAACTCCATGTTTTAATTATAATGCTTTACTTCATCGTTGGTGAAACTTGGAGTTTCTCAAACAATCGACAAAGTCAACTTGAAGAAAATAAATACACCTCTCAACTGGAGTGATCAAGAGTGTGATAAGGAGTTCCACATCACTGGGAAAGAAGTTCAGTAGTTCCACCTCTAGAAAAAACCTTTGAAATATTTGAAACAAAATCCATAAAAGTAGGAAAAGACTATAACAACAAAGATTCTGGATAAATAGTCATTTCTCCATTAATATAGCCTTTTAAGTAATGCATTCAATACAAAATATCACTTCTAATATATCTCCTAATTAGTTAAGTATAAAAGAGAAATAAGTAAACATGCAAGTATATAGTCTACTGCCATCTACACTAATTAACAAAATACACAAATTTTTTAAACAAAAATTAAGATTTTAAAATGTTATTTTAAGCACTCCTCAATTAGTACTTTTAGCTATCCTTTTTAGCCTTTTGTTAAAACATTTATATGCCTTATTGTGAGTGGAATAACCAAGGAATATTTCCTCATCACACCTTGACTCAAAGCTACCAAAACCTTCTTCATCTCTTTTAATGTAGCATTTACTACCAAAAATTCTAAAGTACATGACAGAGGCTGGCTTACCATACCACAATTCGTAAGGTGTATATTTAGTAGTGATTCATAATTGAGCACTATTTAGTGTGTATACAGTTGTAAGAACAAATTCTTTCCAATACATATATGGAAACTTGGCTTCATCAAGCATGGTTCTAAACATCACCTTAACTATTTGATTTTTCCTTTCTACCATCCCATTTTGTTGAGGTATTCTTGAGGTATTATATTGTCTTTTGATGCCATGTTGTTCACAATACTCTTCAAACTCACTTTATGTATATTCTCAACCCTTGTCTGATCTTAAACACTTTATTTTTAGTTTTAATTCCTTTTCAACCATCTTTCTAAACACTTTAAATCTATCAAATACCTATAATTTGTTTTATAAAAGTCACCCAAGTCATCCTTGTATAGTAATCAACAAAAAGCATAAAATATCTTTCTTCATCAATAGCCCTTGTCCTAGTAGGGCCACACATATCTATATGGACTAGCTATAGTGGCTTAGTAGATGAATGTTTATTTCCCATGTTGACACTCCTTGCAAGTGTTGTTTGCTAGCTTGTGAATGAGTGGCATGCCTATAATGTTTTGATGTTTTCTTACTTTGACTAAATTGTCAAAGTTTAGATGTCGAAGTCTTTTATGCCACAACCAACTCTCATCAACCTATCCCATAAGGTAGATATCTTCATGTTTGTCATTGTTTGTGATATTTTTCAAATTATATACATTTCCTTTTCTCCTCTTACCTGCGGCAACTATCTTTCTTGAATTTTTATTTATCTCGCAAACTTGAGAATTGAATAAAATATTGTAACCATTGTCACAAATTTGGCTTACACTCAATAAGTTATGTTTTAAGCCTTCTACATAGTAAACATTGTGAATAGGCATATTGTCTTGTAACAACAAAGTTCCTAAGACTTTGATTTGTTTGGAAGTGTTATCTCCAAAACTAAAATACCCTCCATTATATTCTTCAAGTTTGGTGAATTTCTCCCTATCACTGGTCATGTGGTTTGAACAACCACTATCAACCACCCACAAGTGTTTCCTTTTAGTATGAAATGCAGCCTGAACAAACCTTGGTTTTTCAGCATCATTTATTGCCTTTGGTCTCCAAATTGATTTAACCTTATTCATTTTCACATCTGATTTTAAAGGATTCATGTTCTTCTTAGGATTAACATTGTATTTCTCATTTTTCCTATCAAGATTAAATTTACAATACTTGATTATGTAGCCAAGACTATGACAACTATAACATCTCATATTATTCATCATATCAAAAGAATTTCTATCAAGCAATTTTGATCTCCTTTTTATAGCAACTCTAGACTCACTAACCTTATGACCATACAAATTACAATAAAAACAATAGTCAAGGAAATGAGATTTAAACTTGACTGGAAAAATTACAAGTGCAATTCATCATTTTTTGAAGATATTGTTGCTGCTCTTAGGTTGATCATAATCATCTGAATCTTCGACTATATTTTTATGATTAGACTTTGAGAAAATTTGTGCTTGACTTCTATTATTAGTTCCTAGCATCTTTGAACTTTGGCCAACTTCATACCCTTTGCGTTTGCTGTTACTTTCATATCTTGCTAAGTTCTTTCTTAATGAGACAATTTATGCTTCCAAGTTTTGACAATCCTCTATCCTGCAAGACAATTCTATCTTGGTCACTTCTTAAACTTTCTTTCTTTCCTCATGTTGTGTTTTCAAATAAAGAACCAATTGATTTAGACTTTTATTCTTGCTGATTAGGTTTTCCTTTTCTCTCATGGCTTGATCTTTTTGTATGCAAGCCTCCTTTTTCAATATTTTGATCTCCTTTAGGGCACAAATTACTTCACCCTCAATATCAACATCTACAATCTTATATTTATTGCTATCCTCATTTGTATCTTTCTAATATGTAGTTGGACTTTCCACAACCATAATTAAAAGTCTTCTTCTTCATCAACAAATTCTTCAGAATTACTATAAGATACATCAACATCTTTGATATATAAACTCTTTCCTTATGAAATAACTTCCCTCTAGAATTAAATGATTTCTTTTTTCCTTGATTTTCAATACTCTCTTCATCACTATTGGTTTCATGTCATAAGGACACTTGGCAGTGAAATGTCCTATTCTGCCACTATTGAAATATTTAAATGGAATTTTTCCTTTATACTTTCTTGACTCCTTTTTCAACTTCCTGACAAAGTTAGATTCTTTTATATCTAAGTCCTTAGAGTCAGATTCAATTTCTTTAACCTTTTTCAGAGTCTTGAAGGCTACTTCTCTAATTGAAGACTCTTCTTTACATGTTCTCATTTCATATGCTATGAGAGAACGTTGTAAGTAATCCATAGTGTATGTGTTTATATCCTTTGCTTCTTCTATTGCAAATAGTTTGGAATCATACTTAGATGGCAGAGATCTTAGGACTTTTTTAACTACATATTTATCCTCTACCTCTTCTCCAAGACCATGAATATCATTGACTATCTCATCAATTTTAAGAAGGTAATCTACTATCTTCTCTTCCTCATTCATTTTTAGTCCTTCAAAATTTTCTCTACGAGTTTTTATTTTGGCCTACATCACTCTATCATTACCATAATAAATATTATTCAGTTTATCACAAACCCGTTGTGAAGACTTACAATGCATTACCTTGACAAAAAACTTCTTTAGACATGCCACAACGCATAGCATGCTTTTCCCTGGCATCAGTTTCATATTTCTTTTTGCTAGTATTATCAATGGGTATAATAGCAGGAACAATATAACCATTTACAATTGAACTCCTTACATCAACTCATAGAGAAATCAAATATGTTTGCATTCTACCCTTCCAAAAGGCATAGTTAGAACTGCAAACATCTTAAAAATGTCTCATTAATTCTACACTAATTATTCGTCTAGTTAATTAAGTAATTCTTTAATTATTTGATTAAACTAACTATTTCTTCTGATCATCGCCTTTCAACACTTCTAATTATTATATTTCTATTCTCA
The DNA here is from genome assembly GCF_030272615.1 of Cryptomeria japonica. Classification (NCBI taxonomy): domain Eukaryota; kingdom Viridiplantae; phylum Streptophyta; class Pinopsida; order Cupressales; family Cupressaceae; genus Cryptomeria; species Cryptomeria japonica. The sequence goes on along the minus strand of NC_081406.1, from coordinate 244,612,530 downwards.
AATCATTTTAATCAGTTAACCATATCTCAATTATTAATTAAATATCAATTATTTAATTAATTATGATTTTCCTTAGTTAAATGATCTTTGTTCAGACTCCTAAGTTTAAATAATTTTATTTAAATTATTTAAATTAATTAATTATTCCTCCAATTCCCCAAATTATAATTTCACACAGTTCCATCTAATTTCATCTCATTTCCCCAAATTTGAATTTCACATCATTCCATTTAATTTCATATTTTCAAGTTCACATTTTCCCCAAATCTGAATTTTAGTTAATTTCATGTGCATTTCAGCATTCGAATGACCAAATTCAAATCCAAATTGAAAATAAAAATCAAATTCAATTTCAAATTCCTACAACACATGCTAAATTAGAATTGACCGATCAAATTAGTTGTCTAATTAGTTAACTCAGTTAACTCATCAATCATCCTTATTAACTCAAAACCAATTCAGTCTTCTAATCAATCAATTCAGTCATCTCCCCAATCTATTCAGTTCACTAATCAATCAAGTGAGTTGACTAATCCATCTATTCAATTCACTCTTCAATACATTTAGTTGACTACTCAATCAAATGAGTTAACAAATCAATCAACTCTATTAATTGATCAATCAATTTCAGCTATCTCCCAATCAACACTTGAGTTCTATTTCTCACCCCCTTTGTGTTGAAAATCTATAAATTCAACCTCTTTTCATCATTTCAATCTAGCTTTTTCAAAATCACAGTCTTCAAAACATTTGTATGCAGGAAATTGGTGTAATACCCGAGAGCCATCAACCACACAAATTGGAGAAGAACAATGGAAGCACAAGTGGAGAATATAGAGTTTTAATTAGTTTAATCTTCTTATTTCCTTCATTTATTTCATTGAATTGTGTTTAGAATCGGTTTAATTAGTTAAGGATTCTTGTGATTCATCCTTTTAGTCTAACTAGCCTTAGATTCCTGATGATTTCAAGCATGAGTACATTTGGTGAACCCAACGTAAAACACTTTGACCTTTAATTTTTGTTTTTGACATGTTTTGCAGATCCGTACAGACACAGGAAATTGGACATCGCAATTGCATATGCAAAAATTCGTAATTGCTCATATCATATCACAATCGCCCTGACATCATATCGCAATTGATCAGATAGGATGTCACAATTGCCTAAACAGATCGCAATTGCCCTAAAAGATTGATAATTAAAAAATTCTTGTGTCATTTTGCATGATTTTGTATTGCGCATCTAACCCTGAAATTTTATCATATTTTGGAAAATTTGATTTTTGCATATAAAATGTATCTAATTCAATGGCAGGAAATTTGACATTTTGAATTTCAGATGCAAGGAAGGAAAAAATAGGAGACAACAAAAAGCTTATCAGAGACTTCTAAAGGCTAAAAAGGAGATCTGTGATATCAAAGAAAGAGAGGAGATCGTTTAGTATCATAGGAGAATCCATCGCTTTTTAACCAAGTACAAGTTCTTTGACAAAATCGATGTGTTGGCTCGTGTAGTGTGGAACAATATCATTGTAGAATACTCTTCTATCTTCTATCTTTTCCTTTTGTTTTTCTATTAAAAGTTCAAAAAAAAAAAAAAATGAAAATAAAATTTCAAAAAAAAAAGAAGTCGCAATTGCTATCACATCATATCGCAATTGATCAGTCATCATGTCACAATTGATTACATAGTAATTCGCAATTGATGGTTCATCATGTCACATTCGATATGATATCAATTCACATTTGATTAGTAGGTTAGTCGCATTTGATAGATTTAGTTTTTTGTTTTATATTTTATTACAGTTCTAGTTTTTACCAAAATACCTCTCTGTCTGTGAAAAGACGGAACTCTGTAACCTAAAAATTAGGCTGGATAGCCCACTGTGTGTTGACTAACATTATTATTTTTCTGCAGGGGTAGCTTAGAAACACTTCTTTTTGGTGCTTTAATAAAGAACAAAACAACTTCCATCGTTTCTATGCTGGTTAAAATGAACACCATGTCTGTGTGGAGCAACATCTCCACTTAGAATAGAAAATCTTTGCAATGAAGGGATAAAAAGAACCTTGTCTTTTGTGTCTTCGAAGGGATAGGTATTATGCTCTCCCCTTTAATGGGTGATCAGAAAACCAGACTCTCTTCTTTCATGTTTTCCTTTATTTTATTCAATTAAATCCTTTAGAAGGCCTGCTCTCCTAAGTTGCCCTTAGGGCGCCATTAAGGTCGGTGAGAGGGGAACAACCTAAGTGGCCAACGGCTAAAGCCAAGTAATCCAAGCCACTATAATCAAATGCGTATGTGATGAAAATCATGTGCAACGAGTGTTACATGCTTTCACAACAACATTATGCCTCCCTCGGTGTCTATACGATGTGTTAAAATCTGTAGAGCATAACCTCTACAGACTGGGAGACCTCCCTCAATAGAGTGTAAAACATTGCTGATAGTGACCACTTGAATGAAACCCTGTCTAAACACCTTAGAAATTAGAAGCCAAGATGAGTTAGTAATGAGACACTTGTTTTATCATAGTGCAAGGGTGGGGAAGAATCTTCCCCCAAGATACTCACCATAAATCTCCCAGGATAACGAACCAATTGAGGAGCAATCTTGTTTGATTTAATTTTCGAAAAAAGGCAAAAAAACAGGCACACCCTAGGGTGTGACGTGACTATTTGAGCTGACGGAGTATCAAGATGTGGGCTATGATAATACTTGTGACCTTTTGAAATTAGGAGAGTCTATCTAATATCGAATTGCCCAAATACAACGAAAACAAAATGGGGTCTTGAAAAAGATTCCAACATTCATGGAAATCTGAAAAAATTTCCTAAACAATTTCTATATTCATGGTTTTATTCTTTTTGATGTGACTACTGTGCTCTTTGCTATACTTCAACAAATTCTAAACATTGCAAGATTCAAATCAAAACAAAGTCAAAAAATTTCAGTGTTCAACAAGATCAAAAACTTCAACAAGAAAAACAAGTGCCAACAACAAAACCAACGTCAAAACCAAACCTTTTTGCACAAATTCAAAGATGATGAAAATGTTACTTTCAAGTGATCATAGGTCCTAGGTACTCAATTCATGTAGAAGTCCCATTAGAGTCATCACACAAAATCCTCACACAAATCATTTCACTAAAGTACTTTAGGATTAGTGTCACGTCAGATTATAGGAATCATACCTAAGTCCATGGGTATTAGAGGAGATGGAGAATTCCCATTTGAACAACCGAATCTTGGACCAAACACTAACCAATTACAAATAATTGATGGTTTTGATAACCTCTCTTGGGAGTTAAGAGCTAATCATGCCCAATATGAAACAGTTGAGGCTGTCATAGATGATGAAATCCAAAAGTCTGTTCACCTTGATGAGAAACTAAGGAAAAAGATATAGAGAGCAGCTCAAAAAGAAGCCATTAGACAACTGGTAGAGAAAACCATAGCAACATTCCTCAAACCATGTTAGAAAAAGAAAAAGTGTCCCATTTTAGGTATCATTCATTCATTCTTAGAGTCTTCACTGTCTGCATAGTAATATTCAAATGCATGGGTCTAAAAAGAAATGATCAATTCCCATTTGAACAACCAAATCTTGGGGCAAACAACACTCAATTAGAAATAACTGACGATTTAAATACCCTTGCTGAAGAATTAATAATTAATCAAAACCAATATGACATAGTTCGGGATGTCATAGATGAAGAAGTTCAAAAATCAGTATAGATAGACATAGACCTAGAAAACCTAATTAAAGAAGAGGCAAAATTTGAAGCTTTCCGGCAATACGTTGAAAATCTTGTGTCCGAATTTTGAAATCCTAGATAGCAAGTCATCATCATAGATCACGTTGTCTACATTTTAGGGTGTCATAGAAACATATTTAGTTGCATTTAACCAAGTCTTGCATACACATCTTAGAGAGTCAAGATCACTTCGAAGCAATATTCATGCCATTAACACGTGCTCAAAAGGCAAAAAATCAAATGGATCCTAACAATGACCCCTTGGTCAACCCAACATGGAATATGGATCTATCCACACAACAACAAACACAAGGCTACACACCCGCAACAATGTCAACAAACCTAAACAAGATGCCTTCCCTTGATGAAATAAGACAAAATTTGACAATGGAAGAGCTTGAAGCAGCCCAACAAGATCCCGCGACATTAATGATCCTCAACGCTCTCATTAATAGTGACACAGATAGGTATCTCGCTCTCTTAGTACAAAATGGGGCCAAACTACCACTAGGGGTAGATATTTCAACAATACTGCTACAAGGTATGACATTAAGCTAGAATATACCTCAAATACCTGTTACAACACAAACACAAGCAACAATTTCTACAACAACACAAGGTATATCTCAAAATGCAAATATGGCTACAACCTCAATACAATCAACAGTGACACCACCAAGTGTCAATCTTACAGCATGGGCAACACCAAATAGGGCTACAACCTCAATACAATCAAAATTGACACTACCAAGTGCCAATCTTACAACATGGGCAATGCCAAATATGACGCTACAAGCTCCAATATCTCACACCAACAGTCTCGGTTGGTTCCTCCTACAATAGTCAAAATGTGAATCCAGGGATAGCAAGCTTGGCTCAGCTAAATGCTACTCCACAATTTGTATACTTCACACCACCTACTAGGACTTATGGGACATAGTTACCTAGTTTATCTACATTTAAACAAACTCAAAGGTACTCAAATACTATTCCTTTTGTAGGCAACATTCATCAAGCCAACACACAAATAACCCAAACAAAACTATTGACTCAATAAATGGAGAGACTACAAAAGCAAATGGCCAGTATACAAGCGAGGAATGATAAAAAGAGCTATACCATGGAAGATATTTGCCCTTATCCTTTTGATAGAAAATTATGCATGCCACCTTTTCCCCCACATTTCAAAACGCCAAAATTTGACAAATATAGAGGGAAAGGAGATCCTCGAGATCATATAAGAGAATTATTCATGACATGCATTGAAGTAGCTCACAATGATACATACTTGATGAGATTATTTTCAAAGAGCCTGGGAGGGACAAGACGAGAATGGTTTTCGCACCTTCCACCAAAAATTACTTCATGGGGAGAATTAGCTAAGTTATTTATATCCAACTTTGCGTTCAACATAGATAATCCAATCACATTAATGGATTTATGTGCAACGAAACAAAAAGAAGGTGAGACTTTTGCTACATTCTTACAAAAATGGAGAGGCCTATATCGTAGATGCCTCAATCACATCCCTAAAGCAAAACAAGTAGACATCTTTAATGAAAATATTGTGCCTTCGATTAAATATCCATTACAAATGCAATGCCTGAATAATTTCAAAGGCATAACAAAAAAATGCATCAAATGTGAGAAAGGCCTATTAGAACAAGGGATATTGAAACACCAAAAGGATAGTGGACCAACCACCAACACAAGCAATGAAAGACCAAAATTTTGGTCTAGAAACAAAAATGTCACAAATGAGGGAGTTGTTGATGCACGTATTGTGAAAAAAGCTCAACTGGTATTATCTTTACAAGGGTCAACTAATAAGAACCAGTCTTAGACAAATGACACCAATGTGCTACAATCAAATAATCCAAGGCCTCCAAGGATAGGTGCACCAGAAGGAACTTCACACCCTTTGGAGAACCTATTGAATCGGTATTGAAGAAGTTGATATAGAGCAATGCTATAACTTTACCAGAAGCTAGGCCATATGAACTAGGTCTATTTAAGCCTGCTTGGTGGAATGACAATGACTTCTACAAATATCACCACAATAAGGGTCACAAGACAATAGCCTACTACAAATTGAATAACCTCATCCAAGATCTCATAGATCAAGGTGAGATTACAGTGGATAATAAAGTAACAAATATAAATCATACCATTTTCAAAGATCCTTTTTTCAAACATGACAAGGAAAAGGCTTCTAGTTCTAATACATAGGACAATACTGCCAATTAGACCAATGTAGCATTTGACTATGCCGTTAACATGCTAAGTGAAGGACAGGAAATGGTAGCTACAATCATAGTGAATCCTAGAAGCAGAGATTGTGCAGTCATTACAAGAGGATCGAAAGTAACATTACAAGGAGTACCTTCGAACCAACCTTCAATAACTAGCAAGTATAATATGGTTGATCAATTGAAGAGAACTCTAGCCTAAATCTCATTATTTGAGTTGTTGCACATATCACCAACCCATAAAGAAGTCTTAGATAAATCCTTACAAGTTTTGGTTGTTGCTAGGGACATTGATGAGAATACATTTCAATCAATGGCGGGAAACTTGTCAGCCTCAAAGGTCACATTCACTGAATAGGGTGTTCCTGCAAACCAACTCATGCATAATGATCCGTTGCACTTAGAAGCTTTCATTGATTGAAAAAAGGTTCGAAGAGTACTAACAGATGGTCACGCGAGCCTCAACATTTGCACTCTAAATTTGATCAAAGCTCTGGTATATTCTGAACATTATATTGACTCTACTAAGGGAATCAATAGAAAATTCCATTGTTGGGATCCAAGAACATTGAGAGGGGGGAGTGAATTAGTGTTTTGTCGGTAAGATATAATTTTACCCTTTTATAACATACACATATAAACCAGTAGATGAAGAAACATATAACTTAAAGTAAATAAATCATGCACATAAATGAACACCATAACACACAAAATTTATACATGGAAAACCTTAAAGAGGAAAAACCACGGTGGTATTTGTGACCCACAATATCAATTCACTGGCCATATGAAAGGATATTACATAAAATGGGGGCCTGCACATGCAGGAAGGCACACTGCCTAGAGCACACTGCTCATCACAAAAAGAGTCTCACTGATTACAAGCTTCTACTGAAATAAAACAGTAATAATGAACTCACAAAATGCATCTGCTATGCCAAAAAGAGTTCCGGTTATAGTTCTTCTCTGTACGGGTTCATAAACCCTGAACACTTCTACCGGTATCTCCTCTCCTCCAAGAATGATTTCCAAACTATCTACAGATCATTGCATGATATAATATTCATCTACAAAATGATCTATATACATATACTTCCCATTACATAGTCTCGTATATCCTTATTATAATCTATCTCATCTATATGTATAATAACCTTAACAAACTGACCTATATACCCTTCACAAACAATATGCCTTATGTCGGCTTAAAATGCATTACAAAAGATATATAATGTCGGCCTTATACAATAATTACAAATAAAACTTCCTTCAGGTCCAAGCCCGATGTCAGCTTTGCTGAAGTGTTGGATGTCGGTGACGGTGGCGATGTCGGTGTAGCCTTGAATTGACAACTGATTCACCCCCCCTCCCCCCCCATCTCAGTTGTCTCCAAGACCTAACAGATACTTGTTCATGAAGTCTTTAGGAGGTCTCTAGTCATTCATCTTCAATGTCACATTATGATTACGCTTTATCCTTGGTTGGGTAGAGGGTTCCTTATCAAGTCTTGTTATAAAAAATCTATCAATTGCTATATCTTACACATTAATCAAAAGCTCTAAGTCATTACAAATACCTAGTTGGTCATGTGGCTAATGAAAAGTCCAATATTTTGCTTCAGTGCCGCTGTAATTGTCATACCCAAGTAGGTTTCATTACTTGCAAGTCAAGGCAAGAAAATAAAAGAAAAAAGTGTTATGTCAATCTCAAGGCAAAACAAAAAAAATGATATATTACTAAAATATCATGCATACAAATGCAACAACAACAAAAAAAATGCTTGACTATGGGAACATGCAAGTAACTCCATTGGGGCTATGGATGCCTATTGGCAATGGAGCAATATTTGAGAGATTATAGTGTATAACCTCGATGGAGCCCTAAAAGCTTGCTGGCAACGAGGCTCTATCGAGGTTGCTTTTGAAGTCAGAATATCTCATGTAGCTAGCCACATAGGATTCCAAGGGTCTTTAATTGTTATAAGAGTTAGAATGAACTCAAACTCACACACATGGACAAAAGAAGATCAAAGTTTCAAAAATTGATGGAGAAGTTTTCCGCACCTCCATTCATAAATCTTGGTTACATTGTGTGTTAGGTTGGATGGTCTAAGTCTTTTGAGAATGGATTGAACTCCTATCTCTGAAACGTTTCACACATTTAATCCAATTAGTGCATTTTAGAATGAACTCAAACACACACACATGTGCAAAAGAAGAACAAAGTTTCAAGAATTGATGGAGAAGTTTTCCGCGCCTCCATTCATAAATCTTGGTTACATAGTGTGCTAGCTTGGATGGTCTAAGTCTTTTGAGAATGGATTGAACTCCTATATTTGAAACTTTTCGCACCTTTAATCCAATTAGTGCATTTTAGAATGAAAGACACACACACTCATCCTTGTTCGAATAGGAACTGCATTTTTGTCATGCATCCTGCATTAGCATAACTCATATAAAAAAATTATTGTCTCCACCGCATTATGCATCATCATGTTATACTTGGTGGCATAACTGAAAAAAATCCTAAACATTCGGAATACTATCCTGAAAAAATCTTAAAAATCATCAAACGATCCTAAGAAAATCCTAAACAATTGAAAAACGATCCTGAAAAAATCCTAAACAATCGAAAAATGATCCTGAAAAATAAAAAACATTCGAAAAAAGTCCTGAAAAAATTAAAAATCAGAAAACATCAAAATCAAAATAAAAACATTCAAATACGATCCTATAAAAAGAACAAAAACATTGAGAAAACACCCAAAAATCCTAAACATCGAAAAAGCTCTTCGAAAACAAAAAACAATCAAATACCAATTGTAAAACTTGCAATAAATTGTCTCACAAGAATCAAACACTTCGCACGAAGTTAAACAAAGCATACAACTATCTTGTCAAAACATCTTCAATCAACCTGATCAACTGTCTAATCTATCGAATCACTATCAAACTATCAATGTGATCAACATCTTGTCTTAAACAGAATTGGTACACCCGAAACTAGACAGATCGGTCTTATATGGGGTCCAAAACTTTTGAAACCAGACATTATCAAAATCACATCAAACAAATCAAAGAAAAGGCACAGTAAGTCTAACTGCTGAGTTTTGTCTATTTTGGTTCTCTTTTTATCAAATTGGTGAAGATCATTGCTTTTAGCTACTAAAGGATGTCCAAAAGTGACTAGAGGAGCCATGATGGGCATGATCCTTTTCTTTTTGTTGTTGTTTGTGGTTTGAACCGATGAAGTTCTGGGGAAATTTCTCTAGTGGGTGCCTGTGATAGGAGCATTCAACTTGTGAATGCCACACATACCTCGACCCCTAGTGTAATTCCCAAAATTGAGGGTTCATTCTTTGTCTATTACATGTTTGTTTCTTTGCAATGAGATATCTATACGTCTTGGTTCCTTATACCTTGGTGTAATAAGCTCCATTTTTATATAATAAGGCTCAATGATGATAATATATTGCACTACGAATAAAGAAATGAAGACTTTCTCATCAAAATTTCTATCATATCATCCATTATTACATCAAAATCTAGCTTACAAAGATTGATTCAGTTGATTGATTATTTTTTATGTCTAACAACTAACAATTTTTCTAAGATCTTGAACATGTATTTTGACACACAAAAATATATAAGCATCATCACATTGCATGTTCATTACCATTTAATACTCATAATAATTTTTTCATCAACCATTATGCATCACAACATAAAGCTACATCAAATCACTGCATGATATCACATTCATATTGCATTCATCATTACATTAAAATTGCATTAGACCATGAAGTTCACAATCAAAAGCTCATCACGAATGCATATCATATATATCATATAGAAATGTGTCAAAATACATCATATCTACATCATAAAAATCAATATCCAATCTCTCAACCTATACTGCCTCAATCAGTAGGTACATCTCGACTAACTCTAGCCTATCCCGACGGTGCTCTAGGTGGACCCATCACTCCCCCACTGCTAGTTTGTCGAGAAGTAGATCGACTCGATCTTCTCCCCATGAAAGCACCAAAACTAGGTTCCCTCTGACCCTCAAGTATAGCTCTCTCATAAACATGCCGATAATAAATAGGCTCTTGTGCTGCAACAAAATATCTATCTACCTAGCTAGGTGCCTCCATCACTGGCCCAAATAAATGATCATATGCATCCATAGTGATCTGAGACCACCTAATTGCCTCATCCCTCTCCTTCTATAATTGATCTCTATCAGCAACTATTTGATACCTGACCGCAGTCAAATTCTCCATCGCATGCCGATACTGATCCCTATCCTCCATCCACCATTGCCTCAAAGTAGCGACCAAATCCTCTAAATGCCTAACCTGATCTCTCAATCCCTCCTCATCTCTTCTATCCACACCTACAGAATTTGTAGCCTGGGGCATCTCCACATCATAACCATCATCCCCACCCTCATCTCCATCATTGCTTGATGACCCTGATCCTGACCCATCACTATCATCAGAACTGCTCATGGATGCAGTCTCTCCAACAATATCCACATCCTCCCTATCACTATCCACCTTCCCTGTGACCACTGCTATAAGATCTATACCTCCTCCACCTCTACCTCCTCCACCCCTACCTCCTCCGCCTCTAACTCCTCCACCCCTATCCTCTCCACCTCTCCCTCTAGGACCCCTACCAAGGCTAATCTGCTGAGCACCAATCAGAACTGTCAGATTTGTGAAAGGTGTAGGCCTATGTTGTATCCACCATACACTATATTGCATTGTGGACCCTAGATCCACTACACCAAGCCGCCTTCCCCACAAAATAGGAGCAAGAGCATCAAACTCAACAATAGCAACATGAGGCTGTATACAAGCACCCCAATCACCAACCTCTAAGCTGTCATGTCTGGAATACCCTATACTTCCCCAAACTGTCTGAGAACACAACCAGGAAGATGCATATCAATAACCCTGTGACTACCAACGTCTCGACCAATAAGATATATCTGCTACCGATAAAAAGGAAGATGTTGAGCATCATCAGTCCAGCCAGGACAAGTAAGATAAGGTCTCCATGAGAAGTACTGTAAGATATCAATCCGATGACACCAATACAAGATGTTACCCAATGCCCTATGCCTCACACCAATAGTATATCCATAAGCATATGGCTTCTTTGGCTCTAAAGCTATATGTAAGGCAGGACGGAAAATAGCTATGTGCTCCCAAGCCCATGTCTGAAGCAAAGTAATACCACATCCAACTCATTTCTGCTGCAAGTAAATAATCCCATGCATCTGATGATACAAAGTTGCAAGAAGACAAGGACCCCAAGCAAACACACGTTTGTTAATAATCATATCATGTATAACACGTCCCCATCCAATAGGAAAACCATGGGCATGTCTATCAGGAATCAATAATCCAATAACAATACAAGCAAGAACAACAGTGAGATCATCATAATCAAAATCATCCCAATGAATATCATAACGACCACGGATATGTAGATCCTGCTCCTCACACTTGAACAATGTACACAAAGCTGAAATATCATCATCACGATCAAAAGTAACCCACCTACCAAATATCAAAATGTGTAAAATATGCCACACATCCTCAAGTGTGATAGATGCCTCACCAGTTGGTAGATGAAAAGAACATGTCTCTGAATGCCACTGCTCAGCCAAAGCAGTATTCATAGCCCTATTGGTCGTAACCTCAAGCAAATGCGCGATATAATATAATCCAATATGTTGTAACAAAGCGGTATCCTCTGCATCCAACTTATGATGTCGATTAAGACTATCTGGTTGTGTGTGCATAGCAAGAAGTACTAGATAATGCAACCACATTTGAAAAATATAAAAATGAGTCAACTGCATCATCAAAACTTTCAGGATGCATAAACTGAAGAAAGAAGGGCTTTTATTTTCAATTGCGATTTAATATTATCATATGCGAATCAAAATAAGCAAATGTGGCATATTTATGTCAAATGCGATGATATTATCATATGCGATAGAAAACATTCAACTATGATACAAAACATTCAATTGCGATACAATTTTGTCAATTGCGACATAAAGTTAACAACTGTGACATAAAACATCAAATACAATTCGTTAAACTCAATTGTGACATAATAAAGTCAATTGTGGCAATAGCGATAGTCAATTGCGACATGCATGAAAAATGACACACCAAAAAATGATTAATTTTTTTGCAAAATACAGACAAAAAACAAGCACTCGCTATGCCACCAGAGCCGATAGGTCTCTAATAAGATCGCACTCGCTCGGATAAATGCAGCCTCGCTATGTGGCCTGCAATTTCACTCCAAGGATGCTAGAAGCTCTAATATCTCTAAGAAATTCTTTTAAAACAAAAAATACAAATGAGCTCAAACCCATACCAATCCTCAATTTATAAGCTCAAAAATTAGGGTTCCTTAACAGAAACGCCTGTGGACCCCTCTAGCTTCAATGTAGTGTGAGTCATAGCAAACGAGATCGAAACTATTTCAAACTTCATATTATCACTATCTAGCATATTTTCAAAAAATTGGTCTTTGATCCAAAATTTTCCAACCACTTTTTATGAGGGGGCATTATACCCTAGCATCACCAAGGCATACTGGGACAGTTTTTCTTTTCATTTTATTTGAAACAACATCGTTTCGACATCGTCTCAAAGAGGGGCAAATGTAGACAGCTAAAAATGTTTTATTAATTCTACACTAATTATTCGTCTATTTAGTTAAGTAATTCTTTAATTATTTGATTAAACTAACTATTTCTTCAGATCATCGCCTTTCAACACTTCTAATTATTCTATGGGTAAGTGCACCAAGATGGTTAACACAAAAGTGGCTACATGCAAAAAAAATGAAATTTTGCATAACTCGTGCATGTTTTGGAAATTTAAAAACGTGCTAGGCTGGGTAACACCAAGCCTAGCGAAAAACAATTGAAAAAACAAAAAGTTCCTCAAAACCCATACAGGTTTTGAGGAACATTATACTTTATGATAAAAAATCAAAAGTTACTCAAAACCCATATGGGTTTTGAGGAACATTATATTTTATGATAAAAAATCAAAAGTTACTCAAAACCCATATGGGTTTTGAGGAAAATTATATTTTATAATTAAAAATCAAAAGTTCCTCAAAACTTGTACTGGTTTTGAGGAACATTATATTTTATAATAAAACATCAAAACTTCCTCAAAACCCGTATGGGTTTTGAGAAACATTATGCTTTTTAGAAACCTGAGAGTTATGCAAAACTAGAAGTTTTTGTCTTAGTTCCCCTCTGCCCCTCTCCTTTTCCCAATCTCCCTCTCTCTTGCTCTCCCCCTCTCCTTTTCCTAATCTCCCTCTCTCTCCCTCTCCCTCCATCCCCCTCTCCTTTACCTACTCTCTCTCTCTCTCTCTCTCTCTCTCTCTCTCTCTCTCTCTCTCTCTCTCTCTCTCCCTTCTCTTTCTTTCCTTATCTCTCCCTCTCTTCCTATCCCCTTCTCTCTCTATCTCTATCTCTCTCTCCCTCCCCCTCTCCTTATCCTATTCTCTCTCTCTCTCTCTCTCTCTCTCTCTCTCTCTCCACTTCCTATTTGGTTCATAGTTCTATATAACCCGTATAGGTTATGTACAACTAAGACAAAAACTTCCAGTTTTGCATAACTTGCGGATTTCTAAAAAGTACGGGTTATGCGGAACTAAGACAAAAACTTCTAGAGAGAGAGAGACTAGGGAGTAGTAAGAGAGGGAGAGAATAGGATAAGGGAGAGAGAGAGAGAGAGAGAGTAGGATAAGGAGAGGGGGATGGAGGGAGAGGGAGGGAGTGGGAGGGAGAGGGAGATTAGGAAAAGGAGAGGGGGAGAGGGAGAGAGAGGGAGATTGGGAAAAGGAGAGGGGGAGGGAGAGGGAGAGAGAGGGATGTTGGGAATATGGAGGGGGAGAGAGAGAGAGAGAGAGAGAGAGAGAGAGAGAGAGAGAGAGAGAGTAGGGGGAGAGGGGGTAAGAGAGAGAATATGAGATAGGAAGAGAGGGAGAGAATAGGATAAGGAGAGGGGGAGAGAGAGAGGAGATTGGGAGAGAGGGAGAGAGAGGGGAGAGATGGAGAGAGAGGGAGAGAGAGAGAGAGAGAGAGAGAGAGAGAGAGAGAGAGAGAGAGAGAGGGGGAGGGGGAGAGAGAGAATAGGATAAGATAATGAGAGGGGGACGGAGAGGTGGGAGAAAGAGAGGGAGGGGGAGAGCAAGAGAGAGAAGGGGGAGAGGGTGAGAATATGATAGGATAACGAGAGAGAGAGAGAGAGAGAGAGAGAGAGAGAGAGAGAGAGAGAGAGAGAGAGAGAGAGAGAGAGAGAGAGAGAGAGAGGTGAGAGACATGATGTAGAGAGAGAACGAGAAGGAGAAAAGGGTGAGAGACTCGACAAAGAGAGAAGTGTGAGGGGGAGATGTTGGCATTGTGTTGTCATTGATGTCAACTGGTATGGGATGACTACAAGTAGAAGAGATGTATGTGCAACACTACTATGGAGGAATGCAGGATGTGATATATCATATATCACCTTGTGTTGAAAAACACTGGTAAGGTAAGGAAGATGACCTCAGGAGTCACCAGTATGTGAGTTAGTGCCTGACTTGTGTGATGAGATAGAAAGATGTTTGAGTGGTTGTTTGTGATGAAGAGGAAGAATGTTATCTGAATCACATCAAAACTAGAAAAGAATAATAAACAGGTCACCGATATGCTGTAAGGTTATAGAACAGTAGTACTTCCACTGGATGAAGATGCAGTCACCATATGAAGAGATGACTAATAGTGAATGTGCCCACACCATATCACATGTGCCTGTTTGAAGATATGTTGCACAAACAGGGAAGTCACATGAGTACATTGCAGAAAGAAGATGGTGTCACTCCACCAGTAAGTGGAGCTTATCTCCTATTATGCATTGTGTACATCATATTCCCTTGAGATAAGGTATATGAGTCAAAGATAGGCGATTTGAAGGAATGCCTTAAGTGCATGAGATTAGGGTTATGCACTGGACTGACAGAGAAGGCATGTTGAGATGTCGGTATAGAAGAAGAGTGATGTGTTTGTCATTCAGACAAATTAGTTGAGAAAAGGTCCAACCTGATTAGGAAGAAGGCATGACTGAGAAGATGCAGTCAGGATAGAAAGTGGCCTGACTATAGATAGGTGTCTAGAGAAGGTTGATGACAGAGTGTCATAAAGAAGGTTTACCGCTATGTAAGTCCATCGGTAATATGAGAAAGGTTCAAATGCAGATGTCTTCCTACATTGTCGAAATGAGCATGCTCAAGAGAGACATGTCTGACGATCGATCAAGGTGTTCCACCGATAGTTCCACAGAGGGCAGACATGATGAGTTAACCATTAGAATGTGAGATACCGGTAGGGTTTATATACCAGTAGAGAAGAGTAACCGGTAGAAGTGTTTGGTCGGTGATCCTATCTGGACCAACATGATGAGTCAAGCTGGTAGATGGTTGACTTGGATGCCACTTGGAGTCAAGGTGGTGAACCCACATTTGGATAAGGATGGAATGTACACCGACGGGTTAGTTGCTGGGCTGGTCGACATTATGGAAGGTCCCATAAATCACGGGACACGTTGCAGAAGTATTATAGGGGTTTGTGGCTCGTGGTCTGGAGGAAAACTATGAGCCAACTAAGAGTGATTAAGGAGATCAAGGTGGATGAAGGAAATAGTAGAACCAAATCTTAGTGTTTGACCAAGAGACCAGCCGATAGGGTGAAAAGTAGATCTCCAGAGGTGGAAGGCATGATCTAGGAGGCACGCAAATGGTGGAGCTATGCAGGATGGCACTCTGAAAGATCAGATCAAACAAGATCTGGTTGTATTTGGTTTGCCTCAAGGATGGTGAAGAAACCCTAACCGTCTGAATTTTGAATTGTCTTTTGGCGGGAAACTAGTCTATAAATATGAAGGCAAAAGACATTGTTAGTTGCTACTGTTGAAGAGAAGAAAGATTTTGTACTATTATGAAATGATTAAGTGTTTCTTTTGCATGTGAGAGAAAATCACCCAAGTACTCAGAGAGTATCTGAGACAAGAGGGAGAGTGAAGAGCAGAACCGGTAGTGGTTATACCGGTAGAGAAAGAGGGAAGAGAGCTGCAGAGAAGGCAGACAGTGGACCAAAAAAGTTTAGAACTGGTAAATTGTAGAGCAGTGAGGAGGATATCCTTCAGAGAAGAAGAGAATAAGAGGTGTACTGGTAGGGCTTACCAACAAAGTAGAAACAAGTGAAGAGCAACAAGAGAAGTGAGTTGGTGTTGCAGAGAAGGTATCTCATCGACAGAGTAAGGTATATGAAATGGTTGCAAGATTCACTTGTAACAAGATAACTACTTTTGTATTTGAAGTTTAATTTAAGAACACTGAGTTGTAGCTCAGTGCAGGGGTTGGTGCTCCTTGGGTAGGTGCCCTAAAGTAAGGGGTTGGTTCTCCTTTGGGTTGTAGCCCATAAATTTATGAGTTGGTGCTCCTTGGATTGGTGCCCTAAACTTCATTGTGAGGCTGGATTGGAGTAGTAGACTCCAACATCATTGCTCACCGAGGTTTTTCCCATATTGGGTTTTCCTCGTACATGCTAGTGTTATGTGATGCCTCTTGTGTGTGTTTGCATTTGTGTTGGTCTCCCCACTAACTGGTAAGTCTGCATTGATTTAGAACCACAAACTAGTATGCTCACATAGGATAGCTAAAGGGAAAAGTTTGAGAGCCACTGATTCACCCCCTCCCCCTCTCAGTGGTGCATTGTGTCTAACAATTGATATTAGAGCGTAGGTTCCTAGTTAGAAGAGTGTTCTCCAACTTGGGTAGATTCCAGCCTAAGGACATAATGGTTTGTCTATTTTCAATCCCTGCTCTTGTATTTGATGGTTCAAACTTTTCTATTTGGAGTTGCAGAATGGAAGTCTTCTTATCCTCTTAAGGGTTTGATGTATGGATGTCAGTAGTTGATGGTCTCCCTAGAAAAGTCAGTCTTCCTATCGGATCTATAGAAGAAAGAAGAAACCAGTGCAATGAAGAAGCCATGAAGGCTATATTCAATGGACTCACCAGTGATGTCTCCTCACAGGTGGACAGATGCACAATAATAAAGAGCTTATGAGAAAGATTGAAGAAGCTGTATGGAAATGAGCCCACAACTGCAGAACTAGCATTTGAAGGAAATATGAGAAATACATCTCATATTTATAAGGATGATGAAGATAGATTTGCTAGTGGCTGCAACAGTGATAAAGAAGGAACCCACCTCTTTATGGCTCAAGAATTGGAAGATGAAAGGCACAATTCTAAAAATGATCACGCAGAACACTCCTACCAACAAGATGTGTTTGGGAGGGATAGTGAAGGTGAAGATGAAGAAGAAGTTGAGGTTGATCTTGAAGGTGAGCTTGTAAATGCCCTTGAAGAACTTAGTAGAGTCAGAAGATAATACAAGCTATTCAAGAATGTTGCTATATTAGAGTAGAACCGACTGACAAAATGCCTTGAAGAATCTGAGAAATGCTTCTCAGAGGTGAAGTCTCAGGCAGAGAACACCAAGGAGTGTCGGTGTGAAGATCTAGCCTCTCAGCTAGAAATAAAAGACAAAAAATATCAGAAGCTGCTCAGAGAAATGAAGGTCCTTCAAAATGACCTTGAAAAATGTAAAGATGAGCTCAAGGTGAGAATCAGGGTTGATGGCAGCAGTGATGCCTTGGACAAAATGCTAAAGAAGAAAAAGAAAGCCAAGGATATTGAAGAACCAAGAAGTGGTGCCGGTGAATGCTCCACCAGCAAGAATGTCCCCCACAACGACATTCTGTTTATCTCCTCAAAAGGAGAAAACAAAGGCTAGACCTTCCCTATTAGAAATGCCCCTCAAAAGAAGGTTGAACTGACCACAACTGGTGAGGACTTGTAGAAAAGAGTGAAGACTAGTGTTGCAAAAAGGAAGAATCATGCAGATCCCAAAGGTAAGGGGAAGATGGGAGAAGATAGCTTCACCAGAAACAGGAAGATGAGGAAGCAATAAATAAGACCCTCTACTAGCAGAGGACAAAGAAATGCTACCACCCACAGGGGAAAGCAAGTGTGGGGAAAGAAGAGATTAGATGGAAGAGCTGATGAGAATGTACAACCAAGGATCCATTCTCAAAGAAGAATAAATAGAGATGCAAAACTGGTAAGATCTCCTCATGCATGGCAAAATAAATTTGTAAGTCATATGCCATCATTTACTTGTTACTTCTTTGCATGTAATTCTTATGGCCATAGGGCAGAGGAATGTAGAACGAGATCTAGAAAGAACAATATAGGATCTCATGGACATCATGCATATGATCAAAATGTATCCAGGAGTAGATACATGCGTGTCCCCTCTCCCGGTTATGCAAATGTTGTTTTTCATAACTGCAATGGTTTTGGCCATAGAGAGTCTGAGTGCAGGAAGAGGAACCTGTAGTCACATGGTGGCCAGTATAAATATGCTCTACAGAAAGGTGAAAACAGAGCATATGGAAGGCAAAGACATGCATGGAACCAAAGGAGAAATGTCCCTGCAGGAGAAAGAGGCCCACTGGTCCCGGTTGCAAGTCACAACAACATGACCAGGAGAAGATGGTCAAACCAGAATGTCAAGAGATTCCCCAATTATGAAGTTGGGATGGATGTTGAGTGATACTATAACACTACTTCTAGCGGTGATGGAGAATCAAGAAATGGAAGGACCCCAGCAGAAGAAGGAAAGACCTGCTCCCAAGCTTAAAATGAGAGGAAGAATGAGACCAAGCAGGTATGGAGAAAGAAGACCAATGGACCAGTACTATGCACTCATTGCATAGGTGATGTCTCGTAAGGCCTAAAGGAGATGCAGGACCTCACAGGGAGTAGTACATTGAACTTATCCTTCACCCCCTCAGTGATGAAGGAAACATGGAAGGACATGTTGTTTTCGGTATGAAAAGATAAGTGTTTGAAGAGGCTTCCTTGACTACACATCTATAGATCAGTGATGGATCACTATTGCATGTGTCAATAAGTGGAGGTTAACAATTAGTATTAGATGTTAACCGGTATGTGTAGGATGTTACCGACATGAATGCTAACAGGTACCTGCAAGTTTTGTAAGACAATGAAGTTGGAAGATCATTGCAATAGCCCCGGTAGCATGGAGTGAAGCTATGTCTTAGGTGGTGTTGATGAAGACCTGAATGACATAAGTTGGTCCAGTTGTTGATCCTATAGGCTTGCATGTTTTTGGCCTAACCGGTTTAATTCTTGGCATGATGATAACATTATATCACATTGTGTGGATCCAGGATCATGTCATAGGTCGTGGTGCATACAATGGAGTTGAAGGATCATCAGATGATCACATATGCATAGCTAAACTGGTATATGGAGGAGATTGGAGTCTCGGTATTGTACTTGACCGGAGTTGAGAACCTGAGATGTATGACTCAGGGGGAGTTCAAGTTCTCATAATAAAGAGCCTCATAATGATGAGCTGACCTTCTTGAACTTGTAAGGATACTGACTGACCAAACTGCAGAAGATGGAGATTGCAGTAAGCATACCCAAGATGGTTATGGGTGTCTACCTATCTTTTGGTTGATTGTATTCATGGTACAATTACAATTGATTAACTTGGAATCAAACAGGAGGTGTTGCAGGTTGACTAACAAGTAAGTAGTATTCACTGACACATTAACGATTGGTATCAGTCCTTCTGAAATTGAGTGATCTATCAAATAGAATTTGACCTGCATACTTAATTAGTGTCAATTGAAGGTTTATTTTGGCTTGAGAGGATGTAACATTTGGTTACTAGATAACAAGTGGTATCAAAGGAGGAGTTTCATCCAATAAAGACAAAAGCGGAGAAAGTATTCTGTCAGTGACCAGTACATACAAAGAGAAATAATATCTTGATAGTGCCCTTTACCATTGTTGTCAAAGGGGGAGAAGGATTTTGTAGTATACCGCATACTACATATGTGTGAATCCATGGATCACAGTAAGGGGGAGAAAGACTATGTAGTATGCCAGATACTACATGTGTTGACATCAATGCCAAAGGGGGAGATTGTTGGCATTGTGTTGTCATTGATGTCAACCGGTATGGGATGACTACAGGTAGAAGAGATGTATGTGAAACACTACTATAGAGGAATATAGGATGTGATATCTCAGATATCACCTTGTGTTGTAGAACACCGGTAAGGTAAGGAAGATGACCTTAGGAGTCACAGTACACGAGTTAGTGCTTGACTTGTGTGATGAGATAGAAAAATGTTTGAGCGGTTGTTTGTGATGAAGATGCAGAATGTTATCTGAATCACATCAACGCTGGAGGAGAAGAATAAACAGGTCATTGGTCTGCTATAAGGTTACAGAACAACATGACTCCCACCGGATGAAGATGCAGTCACCATATGAAGAGATGACTAACGGTGAATGTGCCCACACTAGATCACATGTGCCTATTTGAAGATATGTTGCACAAACAGGGAAGTCACATGAGTACATTGCAAAAAGAAGATGGTGCCACTCCACCGATAAGTGGAGCTTATCTCCTATTATGCATTGTGTACATCATAGTCCCTTGAGATAAGGTAGATGAGTCAAAGATAGGCGATTTGAAGGAATGCCTTAAGTGCATGAGATCAAGGTTATGCACTGGACTGACAAAGAAGGCATGTTTAGATGCCAGTACAAAAGAAGAGTGATGTGTTTGTCATTCAGACAAACTGGCTGAGAAAAGGTCTGAGCTGATCAGGAAGAAGGCATGACTAAGAAGATGTAGTCAGAATAGAAAGTGGCTTGACTGTAGATAGGTGTCTGGAGAAGGTTGATGACAACGCGTCATCAAGAAGGTTTAATAGTATGTAAGTCCACCGGTAATATGAGGAAGGTGCAGATGCAGATGTCTTCCCAGCTTGTGGAAATGAGCATGCTCAAGAGAGACATGTCTGATGACCGGTCAAGGTGTTCCATCGACAGTTCAGCAGAGGGCAGACATGATGAGTTAACCAGTAGAATGTGAGATATCGGTAGGGTTTATATACCGATAGAGAAGAGTAACTGGTAGAAGTGTTTGGTCGGTGATCCTTTTTGGACCAACATGAAGAGCCAAGATGGCAGATGGTTGACTTGGATGCCACTTGGAGTCAAGGTGGCGAACCCACATTTGGATATGTACACCGATGGAGTAGTTGCTGGGTTGGTTGATATTAATGAAAGGTCCCACAAATCATGAGACATGTTGTGGAAGTATTGTGGGGATTTGTGGCTTGAGGTCTAGAGGACAACTATGAGCCAGCTAAGAGTGATTGAGGAGATCGAGGTAGATGAAGGAAACAGTAGAACCAAATCTTGACGTTTGACCAAGAGACCAACCGATAGGGTAAAAACTAGATTGCCAATGATGGAAGGCGTGATCTAGGAGGTACGTAAATGGTAGAGTTTTGCAAGCTAGCAATCTGGAAGATTAGATCAGACAAGATCTGAATGGATTTGGTTTGCCTTGAGGATGGTGAAGAAACCTTAACTGCCTGAATTTTGAATTGTCTTTTGGTGGGAAACCAATCTATAAATATGAAGGAAAAATACATTGTTAGTTGCTGTTGCTGAAGAGAAGAAATATTTTGTGCTATTAGGAAGTGATTAAGTGTTACTTCTACATGTGAGAGAAAATCAGCCAAGTACTCAGAGAGTATCTAAGACAAGAGGGAGAGTGAAGAGAAGAACCGGTAGTGGTTATACTAGTAGAGCAAGAGGGAAGAGAGCTGCAGAGAAGGAAGATAGTGGACCGACAGAGTTTAGCACTGGTAAAGTGCAGAGCAGTGAGGAGGAGATCATGTAGAGAAGAAGAGCATAAGAGGTGTACTGGTAGGGCTTACTGGTAGGGTAGCAGCAAGTGAAGAGAAACAAGATAAGTGAGTCGGTGTTGCAGAGAAGGTATCTCATCGACAGAGTAAGGTATATGAAATGGTAGCAAGATTCACTTGTAACAAGATAACTACTTTTTTATTTGAATTTTACTTTAAGAACATTGAGTTGTAGCTCAATGTAGGGGTTTGTGCTCCTTGGGTAGGTGCCCTAAAGTTAGGGGTTGGTGCTCCTTTGGGTTGTAGCCCATAAAGTCAGGGGTTGGTGCTCCTTGGGTTGGTGCCCTAAACTTTGTATCAATGTTTTCATTATGATGCTGGATTGGAGTAGTACACCCTAGCAGCATTGCTCATCGAGGTTTTTCCCATATTGGGTTTTCCTCATACATGCTAGTGCTATGCGATGCCTCTTGTGTGTGATTGCATCTGTGTTGGTCTCCCCACTAACCAATAAGTCTGCATTGAGTTAGAACAACAAACCAGTATGCTCACATAGGATAGCTAAAGGGAGAAGTTTGAGAACCACTGATTCACCCCCTCCCCCTCTCAGTGGTGCATTGTGTCTAAAGAGAGAAGGGGGAGAGGGTGAGAACAGGATAGGATATTGTATGTGTGTGTGTGTGTGTGAGAGAGAGAGAGAGAGAGAGAGAGAGAGAGAGAGAGAGAGAGAGAGAGAGAGAGCAGGAGAATGAAGAGAGGGTGAGAGACATGATGTAGAGAGAGAATGAGAAGGAGAAAAGGGTGAGAGACTCGACAGAGAGAGAAGTGTGAGGGGGAGAGAGATGAGATAGAACTCAAGGAGGATAATTAGGGCTTATATTAGAGAAATACGGTGATGGGGAAGGAAGACAAGAGAGAGAGAGGAAAAGAAGGGATAAATGCATGTATACAAACATATATACATATATGTATATATAAGTATAGATATGCATATATACATACATAAACACATATTATATATGTATGTTTGTACATATGTGTACTAAATGCTAGGTTTACAAGAATACATTATCATATCTTCATAACCCGTACGGGTTTTTTGAAACACAAAATAATGGTTTTAGTTCTACATAACCTGCACGGGTTATATAGAACTATGAATAGTACTTTTTTTTTCCCAAAACCTATGCGGGTTATGAAGAACTATGAATAGTACCTTTTGTTTTTCAAAACCCATGCAGGTTATGATGAACTATGAATAGTATGAATAGTACTTTTTATTTTTCAAAACCCGTGTGGGTGTTGGCTTGGTAAGAGGGTTGGAAAACAACCCTAAGGCTTGCAAGCCCATTTTCCCCCAATTTTTGTCCCTTTACACGTTTTTTCATCTTCCAACATGATTTCTCAACTTTGTCATCATCAGTTTTACAAATGATCAAGTGGGTATCTCTAAAATTACCACCATAATCTCACACGTCTTCTCAGTTTTCTAACCATATAAGTTTTTCTATTTTTGGATAACATTAGCATAGTAAACTTTAATTTTCTTTACTAGTGCCTTGACAGTCCTCATAGACATATGTCTACCATTTTTTTTAATAACTTTTGATATACTTTATCAAATTAAAAATAAAATACATATTATTGTTCTACACTAGATACTATATGCTTTTAAAAAAAGAAGTTTTCATTTTCGATTATTTTGATGCAAGTTATGCCCAACGCATGAACAGGTACCAAATTTTTAGGATGCAGTCACTTCAAAAAATCATAAAAAAAAGAAATACTCATTGGAAAATTACAAAAAAATACACAACTTCTAGATCTCACTCTTACCTATCATCCTACCAAAGGGTTTTTCAAAATAGTAAATCTAGCTATAAATTTTGGGCAGCGCACAAAAACAACTATGTTATATTTTTTTGAAAAAATAAAGACTAGTTTTTCTTGCGCGAAATGTTTGACCCTCTTAATCTTATCCAATTTTTAAAAAAATTAGTAGTTTAGAAACTAGATTCAGAGCACTATAATTCTTATTTTTTTCTCAACTCCTAGTTTTTAGTGCATGACCTTCAAATATCTCTTTGAAGTTCAGGTTTACCCGTTTTTAGAAAAAAATTGGCCACTTATACCCCCCTTTTGTTCACCATCTTGGTGCACTTACCCCTATTTTTTTTCTCAAATCGTTTTAATCAGTTAACCATATCTCACTTACTAATTAAATACCAATTATTTAATTAATTATGATTTTCCTTAGTTAAATGATCTTTATTATTTAATTAATTCAATCCTTTTTGGATGCTTTTCCCACCAATACCCCTCGGAGAGGAATATAAATCTTCTTCCAGTTGTTAAGTATTTTGGAATCAAATGAAGAATGTAGACGCTATATTTTTTGTCCTTGAAACATAAGAATTCACACATTCTGCGTTCGACTGCTCTATGAGACCACACACCTTGTCAACCTCCATGACCTCTTTTCTAAATATCCTCTTATTACACTCCCACCAAATCCCCCATACCATAAGTGTTGGAACAATCCTCCAAATAGCTGCAAAGAAGGAACTTTTATGCAGTAAAGGCCACCCATTCAACCATTGGGAAAGAGAACTAAGAACCAGATTAGACCACCCTAGTTTATCCAACACTACACCCTAACATTCCCAGGCAAAATCACAAGTGAGAAGCAAGTGATCTGCATCTTCTCTAAATTTTCCACACAAAACACACACAAAATTATCAGAGATATCCAGTCTATGCAGTCGATCACTAGTGAGAATACGATTATGTAAAGCTAGCCATATGAATGCACCGGCCTTTGGAAGAACTACATCATGCCAACAAAAAGAGTGTTCTCTAGATTACGTTGAATACACACCCTTTAACACTGAAAGATACTGTTCCTTAACCAAATATTTTCCACTTTTACTAAATGCCCAAATTAATTTATCTTCCTCGTTGGAAACAAAGACCGACCTCTGATTTAAGATATTAACAAGTTCATCTTTTTCCTATGCTGGGATCACACCATCTGGTATATCCTTCCAATTAGCCCTCACTACACCATTCGACACGAAAAAGGAAAGATAATCACAAACCTTCTTACCATAAAACCTCTCCAAATCAGCCTGACCATTACGAAATTTACCCAATGAATAGAGAGGGGGGATACCATTCCAAGATTCCTTCCAAAAGAGAGCTTTGGATGCCGAGTTTATCTCCCATGAAAGGTAAGGAAGAAGAAGCACCCTACTCTTTACCAGGAAATTACACATTGCAGATCTTGCCGGAGGATTCCTCATGGTGAATATTATTTCCGGCTCATATAAATCCAACTATTTAATACTAATTATTCTTGCCCAAAGAGATGATGGATTCTCATAAAATTTCCACGCAACTTGGCCCCTAAACAAAATTTATGTCCAAAAGATTATGGATCCCTACGCCACCATGAGACCTCGGTAAACACATTTTCTCCCATGAGACCAACACAATATTTTTCTTGTCGTCTAAATTTCCTTTCCATATGAAATCTCGAAGACATTTCTTAATTGATTCTAAAATCCCCCTAGGGGCAAGGAGGACTGACATCACATAATTTGGAATTGAGCTGAGAACAACTTTAACCAAAAGAATCCTTCTAGCCAAAGATAACCATCTCACCTTCCATGATGCAATTTGGTCTTTGATATTTTGGACAATGGAGCTCCAATATGCAGCCTTGCACTTGCCTTGAAACAATTGAATACCCAAATATTTACATGGGATTTCAGCCACCCCAAAACACAAACAGTTTTGTATTTCCTTAATCACATTCTTTTTCATGTTGAAGAAAAATATCTTAGATTTGGATACATTAAATTTTTGTCTTGAAGCAGAGCAATATTCCTAAAGGGTATCCTTGATGACTCTAGCCTCCTTTAAATTACCTTTCCCAAAAAGTAGCGAATCATCTGCAAATAAATTGTGAGTTACAACCAAGGATTGACAAATAGTAATACCCTCCCAAAGCCCCAAGGACTTTTTGTGCTGGATCAATCTACTCAACCCTTCTGCAAAGATAATAAAAAGGAACGGAGAAATAGAGTCACCTTGCCTAACCCCTTGAGATGAAGAGAAGAAGCCACACGGGGAACCATTAAGAAAAACCGAGAATTTTTCCCTTGAAATACATTTGATGACACACTTGATCCATTTCCTGTGGAAGCCCAATTTCTCCAAGACTTGTCTTAGAAATTCCCAATTAAGTCTACCGTAAGCCTTCATCATGTCCAATTTTAAAACCATAGACAACAACCTCTCAACATGAATTGAGTGAAGAGCCTCATGAGCTATCAATGCTCCTTCCATCATCTCTCTACCAGGGACTAAACCACCTTGCTGTTTCGAGATGATGTATGGAATGATCTTTGCTAGCCTTGAAGAAATTGCCTTGGTAAAAATTTTGTAGATCGTGTTACATAGGGATATAAGTCTAAAATCAACAAATGTATTTGGTTGCAAACACTTAGGAATAAGTGTGCTGAAGGTTGTGTTGAATTGTTTTATCATACCTCCATGTATTTTGGCCTTTTCTATTGCTAAAAGAATATCTCTCGAGAAAACCCCAACACTTCTGAAAAAATAGAGGAGTAAAACCATCTGGGCCCGACGCCTTGTCTGTCCCCATGCTGAAGACCACCTTCTCGACTTCTTCCAAACAAAAACATCTCATTAATCTATCATTCTTCTGGTCTTAAATCAATGTCAGAATACAATATAAAAGAACAAATTTTTCCTGGTTAGGTTCAGCTAAGGTAAGTAGAGACTCAAAAAAATGGACAACCTCCTTCTGAATATCATCCTCCTCTGAAAGCAATGTGCCTACAACTTCTTGAATCTGGAAAATAGCATTTCAATGTCATCTAGCTTGTATTGAGGCATGGAAAAATGGAGTGTTCCTATCCCCCTCTAGTAGCCAAAATTCCCTCGACCTCTGATACAAATAAATTTCTTCCCTCAATAAGATCTCATCCAGTTGGTCCTTTGGATCTCTCTGAATATCAAAAACTTCAGTAGTTAACCCTTTTGTAATGATATGTTGATTCCACTGATGCAACTCAAGCTCAATATTCCTTTTTTGTTCAAAAATATTACCAAAGAATAATGAATTCCACTCTCTAATTTTATTCTTCATGTGATCTAGTTTGTTAGCAAGTTGGAACATCTTAGATCCTTCAACAAAATGAAATTCCAGCGACCAATTTAATAACAGATTCATAAAATCCTTCTCCTGAAACCACATCCTTTCAATCTTAAAATATGTTTTGGGCCTATTTCCCATCCTCCTCCTTGCAATGACAAAATCCACATGGTAATGATCTGACCCCGTGAGAGGAAGAATGGAGGAAACACAACACCCCTACTCCAATATCCATTGAGGATTTAGCAAAACCCTGTCCAACCTCACACCTACATGACTAGTTCCCTTTCTTCTATTTGACCGAGTAGCAATCTCATGATTAGGAACACAATTAAAGAAGGAATTATCTTCCAAAAAATCCTTAAAGTCTTGAGTCATTTTCAGAGAAGGATCCATCCTACCCACCTTGTCATGGGCACCAAGAGTAGCATTAAAGTCTCCAGCCATTATTACTTTGGTGAGCCCCAGGTTTTCCATCACCCCTGACAACGAAATCCATAATCTTTGTTTACTTACAATCGATGTAGGCCCGTATACATTTATGAGGACAAAAGAGAGGTCGAAACAAGACACCTGTACAGCCAACCAATAAGCATTCGAGGTGATGAGCTGTACTTGACAAGAGTTTTGCTTCCATAATACTACCAAGCCCCTCGAAGCTCCAATCGATGGAGAAGCCACAAATGACCACTTGATCCATGTTTTAAAATACTTATCATTACCATCCTTAGACAAATTCATTTGCTAAAGTAAAACAATGTCCACTCCCGCTCTCAAGAGTCGATCCTTGATGATACGAGCGTTGTTAGAGGCATTTACATTCCAGGTTAAAATCCTCATTGACGACTCGAATAGCCTCCCACTCTCCTTCCCATGGTTAGCTGTTTGATAAGAGAAACTTCCTCTTCTTTAGACTTCCTGGGTGTCTTGTCAAATTTTAGGGTCAATTGGACACCATCATCAATTTCTTCTTTAGTTTTCCTCGATTTGGGAGGGCGACCTCTAGTTGTCTTGGTAATGGAACAAATCTTAATCTGGTCTACATTAGCATCTGATTGTGAGATGGAACAGGGGAGAGAATGATTAGCCTTCTCTTCAACCAAGTTTGGATCCCCTTTCACTACCTCTGCATTACAATCACCAATTTGTTCAGCCAGTTTAATAAGTTGGACTCCCTCCTCATCAACAATGCCATCAATTACCTCATCTGCCACATGTAGGATAATGTTGTCTAAAAAGTCCTCCAAATCTACACCAGTTAGGCCCTGAGCTTTAACATTTTTGACTTGCGAATTTGTAAGGTTTGAGGGAAGAGAATGAAGCTTAAAGGGAATCCCTTGAGTAGCAACCAGATTATGATCTCCACACTCCACCCTAGCTTTTAAGCTTGGTTCAACTTCCAAATGAATCAAAAGTTTTGGATCTACCAGCCCCTCATTAGAAGGTATAATAGAGTTTTGTTCCCTATCTCCATTGTCTTCCTCATCATGAGAGTCATTAGTTTTGGTCATTAAGCCCTTAGGAGGATCAAAATTACCTATGTGGATAGGAGCAGAATCAATATCATGTTGAGAAAACAACTGATCAGTAGAATGTTCAATATTCATCTGAGATTGAGCAGTGGGACTCGATTGGTTATTTGTTTCTTGAATATTGTGGTCCGTTTGGTTATGTTTCACAACTGTGTCTTCTTTCTCTTTAATGTCCTCTAAACACTTCCCTTCTTGATGATAAGACCCCTTCTTTAATTCTAAATTTTCTCCAGCTTTGAAATCTTAAACCTACTGAGAGAGTGATGAATTCTTAACATCAAAAACCAGATTTGCATCAAGTCTATTTATCCCCTTGATTTTAAATCTGTGTCGGATGTGAACCTGTTGACATGGTAATTGCAACATGTGCATTGTTCCCTTTGTTTTCATATCCCAAACTATCCTTAATATCTATGTTGATATTATTTAGCCCGGACATCTTAGCACCAAACCTAGACTATAGACCATTCACATTTTTCTTAACACCAATCTCAGGTTGTTGTTGTTCCCAAAATTAACTATTAGGCAAAACTAACCCATCTAAATGGTGTGGAGAATTAACCCCCTTGCTCCCTGTTCCAACATCATTCTGTAATTGAACCCATTAACTACCATTGACTGCCCCAAAATCTAATATGTCCCCCTCCCCCATTTGTTTTCCTTGAGGATTGAGTGATTTATCTTCGCATGCCTCTTGATCACCTATTAAACATGCTGAACCAGATGAATGCTCTTTTTTCCCAACAATATATTTGTTCATGATGGTAATAGGTTCTGCCCCATCTTGTCTGGACCCATTCCCTTCCGTGTTTTCTTTGTTAATAGGTGCAATTCTTTTTGAGCACTTGAATGCCTGAGAAATAGGGTCTTCGCATACCCTATCAACACCCTTAACAAAATTGCCACAATCTGAAACCAAGTGCCCTAGTTTATTCTGCCTAGCCTTAATCTATTTTGGATTGTCTACTACGATTTTTTGAATCAAACTACCAAACTTTGATTTGATTAGAATCTGAGAAGGCCATTTATTCTTAGCATCCTTAAGAATACAAATCCTAGTAGAATTACAATAGTCCTCGAATACCAAGAGATCCAATCTTATAAATATACCCAGAGAATTACCCACCACTTCTAATATCTCCATGTCCCTATATTCCAAAGGCATAGAAGGAAAGGAGATCAACACCGAGACAAAGGAATAAAAACTTTGGCTAGGAATGAAGGGATACCAAATTTTAGCAATCAAGCCTCTACCAGCAATAAACCAGTCCTTTTTTCTGTGTATCCTATCTCGTGAATCATTATCTTCAAAAAGTACAATGAAAAACCCCTCCCAATTATCTATACAAAAGGAAACTAAAACCCCTTCCCAATTCTTTCCCACCCATTGACAAATGAAATTTTGATCAGGGACAAAATCTATTATCTTACCGATTAGGGCCAGAGATCTTAGGTCTTCTACCTAAGCATTAATCATCCTTTCGGGAATAATTATGCAATGGTCTTCGGTTTCTAAGTGAACAACTTGGTGTAGAGTAGGATGTAGATGTCTTTGGTTCTCCCATTCAACTTGCTTGTTGTGGAAATGATCTGTGTTCCTATTGATCAACCTCTGTGGATCCTTGTTCACCTTTTGTGAAACCTCCTTCTATGCATTTGTATTGAAAGGGGCTCCATTCTCCTTGATGGGAATGTTATTGAGGTAAGTGCAGTGCTCACGTAGTGGAGACTTTGAGCCACAAATGTCAAAAATGGATTATTTCCGGAAAACCCTTCTCTACCTCTACCATTGCAAGTGATTGTTTATGGCCCTTGGATTTCTCTGGTAATTATCCTGCCTATGCCGTGGCCTGTCGTCCCTGATCCCCCAACTATCAAATTGATCCCATCGAGGATAGGTGAAGGAATCCCTTGTTTGAATTCTCTAGCGACCTCCTGCTATGTGTGCCCATTCCCATTCGTGCTCCATTCTTACAAGATAGAGTAATTGTTATTTGGATAGAGGTGTATTCCGTAATACATAACTTTTTTTGTATGCATTTGAATTAACTTCTTTTTGTGTTGAAATGAGAATATCAATACCTAGGGAAAACATGTTTTTTATAATTATTTTCTCTATTTTTCAAATGTTCCACATGTGTGAAACACAATCCTTAATGTTCGATGAAAAACCTACATTCATAAGAAATAAAGTATAAATATATTAAACATTATACTATTTGGAAAGCTTATATTAAGGACTAAATACTTAAAAAAAAACTTCTAAATGAATTCATTTGACCCCCCAAAAGCTAATTTAAAAGTGATTTTTTATCAGCATTTTAATAGGTGTGAAGGAGAATCCATTTTAGGTATGATTTAGAAGTAGAGAGGTTCTATCCAATAAATTTTGATCTAAGAGAATTTGATCTAACTCTCCTCAATTAATTACTTCAAATGGGACCTCTTAAAGCTTAAATCATTACATTTTCTAAAAAATGTATGATTTCAACAAAAATCAGGATGTACCAAAAAGTGTAACCCACTATTGTGGGATCACCCAAGAGAATCTTCTCACTGAAGAGACACAATCCTCCATTAGAATATTCTTAGAAAAAATCAAAGCATAATACAAAGGGTTACTCTGTTTCAATACAAATCACTTATAACTTTTATTATACCTGCAATAGTTATCATAATGTAAAGCGGAAAAATCGCGATCGAACCCTAGTTGTTTTCCCCTCTTCCGACTCCGAGGAGAGAGAAGGGAGGTTCGCTAGGATTCGATGGTTTTCACTTAGGGGAGAGACTTTACATTCAAAAGAGGGGTTGAAACTCATAAGATCCAATCCCACACAATGTAAGATTGGATGCTAAATGAATTTCAAGGGTTAGGAAAGCAAGGCTACCCTCTTTTGTAAAGAATGTTGTTAAGGAAATTAAGCCAAGAATACATAGAAAGTCATAAAGATTCGCTTATAAACTAAGTTCGGGTTATAGGATGAAGCTGCGGACCTGGAATTAACAGTAGAATGTCGATACGGTGTTGTCCTGCAAATTTGAGCAAAAGTTGTCGGGACGATGGCGCCCGGCGCCACGGTCCTCCGAAAAATCCGTCAAACGAAGGGGGATCGGTTCGTCTCTGCACAAGGATTCCAGATCTTCAATCTCAGCCGCGTACCTGCAACCTACACACAGAAAAGCGAAGACGATTGGGGGGTTAGGGATTAGGGGTTTGCCTTTAGGTCAAACCCCGGTTTTGGAATTAACCAAGAAATGAGCAAGTGCTATAAATGTAAATGACTGTAATGTAAAACAAGTACTAATACCTTGTTCTAAGGATGTTTGTATCCTTATGTGCGAAGGTTTAGATGTTGTATGTTGTATGTTGTAGTAGCATGTAGTAAGTGATCTCCTCTTCAATGGTTGAATCCTTGACTTGAATGCAACACTTAGCCTTGAATGGAGACTTGAAATGATCAATTGCTTGAAGGAATGCTTGAATGCTTGAATGCTTGAGTATAGTTTCCATGCCTTTTCCATCATATCGAATGAAAGAGGAAAATGTAGTTTATATACTTGTCATTTAGGGCTGATAGACTGATTTTCTCGACCTTAGGCCGACCAGGGAAGTTTATTTCCAATTTGCAATCAAAAAGACCCGAGCCCCTTAGGAGACCGGGCCCAAAATAGGACCCAGGGACCAGGGCGCTGGGCGCCCTGGTCCTGAAGGACTGGTCCCACCTCCCAAGACAGCAGGGTGCAAGGAGGTTCAGGCCAGGGTGCTTGAAAAATGCAGTTTTTGGTGTCGTGAGCAAGTTTTGGGGTCTCCATTCAGGTTGCGTGTTGCGTCGCCATCGTGAAGACCGAAATGCAGTCGAAATTGCAAGTGTCACAATTTTAGGATGCTACATTTAGCCCCCACTTTAGCGGGAGTATGTATGCTCATACTTCCGGTAAAGTACAAGGAAACAACATTGAAAGACTTTCACCACGTCAAGGAGGCAAGATACACCAAGCCCCTAGTGGACTAAGGATCTTACGACTTCGATTGACAAAGTAAAAGGGAAGATCACGAGGGAGAACCATGACTGTCAGTAGTAAGGTTCCCTCACTATGAGTCATGCAAAAGAAATACCAAAAATTTTCAAGACAAAGCTAATTTCGCCAAGAAATTTTCAAGTATCGTGAAGGGATAGACAGGGTGTATGCCCCCCTACGTTAAAGCGATCGCACGCGCCTCAACGGGGGTGATTGTTGTAACGTAGTGATACAAATAGGAAATGAGAAAGGAAAGGAGCACGTTATCGCAAGGATTTAGCCCCCAAGTGTGAGATAAACCCAAGGATAATAGACACAAAACACAAAGCACGAGGTGACTTCGCTTTCCTCGGGGTCAGTATGCTGTATGATAATTCATGTATATATCATATGTATGTATGCATAATTTTTCTTCATTCCCCAATCAAGGAAGGTCGCCTAGAAGAAGGGAACACATGTGTCTTTTGAGTCAACATGAGAGAGACCAAAAGAGATCTCAATGCTTTGCATTGTCCTCAAGTAGACAACACTAAGGACAACAAATAGAAGAATGAGAATAACATATAGAAGAAGTAACACAAGAGAGGAGGAGAGAATCTGCTATGCTAATGTAACTAGTCTAGCACGTCATCTACCCCCCGATCTTGCTGATCAATGTTTCGGGAAGGCAGGGAACATGCTAGAGGAGGAACATCCAACACAGCAGATGGAGCTATCACAAGATCCAAACAAGGGCTATGTTCATGTTCCAAGCCACGTTGTTCTTGTCTAGGAGCTAGGATAAGTGCTTTAGAAAATTCATTAGATAAATGGTTGTCAATATCAACAAGTTCATATTCACTATCAGAAGCAAGAGGAGTAACATTTTCATCATGCATAACATTTTCATCTATATCATCATCAAGATTTATAAAAATAGGATCTTTAACTCGCACAGGATCAAGACCATCATGTATCTTGTGTTTAGGAGATTTAGGCTCAATATCCGGCTGAGGAGAAAATGGAATAATGCTTGTTGAAGGTGTTTTTAGAGATTGTAAATTTTGAGAAGCGGCTGCTTGAGCTCTAAGACGACGCTTTCGTCGGCGTTCGCGTGCAGAATGATTACGTCTAGTCTTAGTAGGAAGTGTAGAAGATAGATGAGGAGGAATGTTCTCATCCTTATCACTTGGGTGTTTAGGTTGTGGTCTCTTAGGCTGGATAATAGGAGAAGAAGAAGGTCTCTTCTCTCTATAAAAAGAAAGAGGAGGAACTGCTCCATATAAAGGAGGAATATTTGGTTTAGGGAGAAGCCCAAGTCCATCATGACAAGGAGGTATAGGTCTACTCTTAGAAGGTTTATTAGGCATAGACATAGTCACATCCATAGGGATGGGTTGGGGATCTTCTTGAGGAAAGACATTAGTTTTATCTTTCAAAGGAAGAATTTCCTTCTCAAGAATAATAGGAATGTCAAGTTTAGGTGTTCTAGGTTCACTTAGAGATAGGATCATATCTGTTTTCCACTTTTGATAAGATTTAAAAAGATGATCACTTCGCTGAGGAAGAGATTGGAATTGTTTAGGCCAAAAGTAATCAATAGGAACACTAGAGGTTCTTTCAGCTGGTTTAAAGAGACTATGATTGACAGTAACAATTTCACCATTATGGGGAAATTTCAAACACTTATGAATAGGGGAAGCAATAGCTTTCATGGAAGATAGCCAAGGATAGCCAAGCTTCACACGAAATTGTTCGGAAGATGGAATAATAGCAAAGTTCACATCAAGGGATTTGTTATGGACCTCAATAGGCAATGTAATAGAACCAATTGCAGGAGAAGAAAAGGCATCAAATAATTTCACAACCACATCTGTTTTGTCATAGATCACTTGATTCAATTGCAAAGTAAAAAGAAATTCTTCAGTAATAACATTAATCATGCACGACGGATCAATAAGCACTCCACGGCAAGGTGTATTCTTGACTTTTGCAACTATGTATAAAGGACCATCAGGTGCTCTAATGGTTTCACTAGAATCAAATGTGATGGAAGGTTCTTTAGGGATTTCTTGCTGCTCTACAAAGTTAATCACATTCGGAGTCATAGACACGAGACCATCAGATGAGAGAGAGGAATCATTAGCCTCAATTGCATTAGAGGTATGAGAAGGCAATGGATCAGTGAAAATCTGAAGATTTTGATTAGGAGGAGCTACAGATGTGTTGCCTTTATCATTCACTCCAGAAACAGAGATAGTATTATTATCAATCAAATCCTGAATTTTACCCTTTAAAGAAAAACATTTTTCAGTATCATGACCAGGCTGACGATGAAAATGACAAAAAGCTTTATGATCAAAATAAGGGGAAGTAATCTTTGCAGGATCAATTTGTCTTATAGGAGGAAGAGTAAGCACATTTTGTTCCAATAACTTATTCATAATACCATGCAATGATTCATTCAAAGGAGTATACTTTCTTTCTTTCTTGAAAAATTTAGAAATAGGAGGCACACCTGATGCTGCATTCACATTGTTGTTGATAATGTTTTCATTGAATTTGATGGAATCTCTATTCGGTTTAAACTTCCCAAATGGTTGTTGACTGCTATCACTCTTATCACTCGGAGCCATAGGATGTGATTGTTCCATTTGACTCACAGTCAGTTGATAATTGTGAAGAGTGGCACACAACTGTTGGAAAGAAGTAAACTCAGAAAACAGAAGTTTGTCTCGAATATCTTTTTGCAAATTAGAAATAAAGATTCTTTGAATATCATTATCAGGCACTGGAAAAGAAATTTGAGCATACAAATGCTTATATCTACCAATGAAATCAGTCACTTTTTCTTTAACACCTTGTTTACAATGCATTAAATCAATCAAAGTAACTTTAGGACTTATATTGTTTTGAAATTGTTGAATGAAAGCATTTGCAAGTTGTTCAAAAGAAGTAATAGAATAGGAAGGCAACGAGCAATACCATTGTAGGGCTTTGTCTCTTAATGTTCTAGTGAACAGTTTTGCAAGCAACCTTGGGTCATAAGCAAAATCAGTACAAATTGTTTGAAAAGTCTTAACATGTGTTAGAGGATCTCCTTTACCATTATAGAGCTCCAAACGCGGGATTTCAACATGTTTAGGAGGAATAGCTCGAACAATATCAAGAGAAAGTGGGCTCGCAACATCAAATGTAGGCACACTAAACTTAGATTGATTCATAGAGGCAATTTGTTGCTGTAAAGAAGAGACAGTTTGTGCAAGATTGTTAATGGTCGCTTCAGTCGAAGAATTCATATTAGGTGTGTTAGATTGAGATGGAGGTGTTATGTTATTGAAAGAAGGTAGAGAATAAGGTGGTGGGACTCTATGATAATCAATCATAGGGGATGATTGGACAAGAGGAACACTACAAGGAGGGATGGAATGGTTAAATGAATTGCCCCCTTGCGTCATGTTCATTTGTGAGGATGTAATAGGAACACTCATTGAAGGAATGTACGAAGAAGTTGGATTGAATGAAGGAAGAGGATTAATTGAAGAAGGAGAATTGCCCCCATGACTGGTAATCATAGGAGGAATGTCTTGTATAGAGGTAGCCATGATGTTTGATGTAAAGGTAGGTATACTAGCAACAGGAGTGGTCAAAGGAATAGAATGATTGACTTGTGTAGGAGGTTGTGTATAACCTAAAGATTCAACACAACTCTTCATAGGCATCACATTCGAATCCACAATATGTGCGATACCACGTAAAACATCAATTCCATTCTTATCACTTTGAAGCATGCGTTTTAGACCCTCAATTAAAGGAAGAGCTTGACTATCGGGATACTCATGAGACATCCATTGGTGAAAATCGTCAAATTGGTTATCCAATTTCGAAAGTTGTTCAACGGAAATTTCATGGAGAGCTTCTTCATCATTCGGAGGATTAGAGGAATTACCCATGTCCTCGTTAAAAAGGCTATTCAAATTAGGTTCCATCTCCTCGGTAGTTAAACCTCGGAAGAACTTAATTCTACGGCTTCGTCTAACGGGAATAGTGTAAGTAGGGCTTACTGTTGTAAAACTCATGCACTAGAGAGAAAGAGAAAATTTTGAATTTAGAGGTAGCAATTTTCAGTAAAAACAGCCAATCTTCCAGATTTAAGCTGTTAAATGCAATCACAACAGTCTCCCGAAATTTCGGAAAAAATGTTCGGGACCGTGGCGCTCGGAGTGCAACACGGTCCTTGCAACTTTTTTCGAAATTTGCAGGGATAAAAGGTATGATGATTTTAGAGCTAATCTGAAAAAATTGAGTGATTTTACGATCTGTAGATAGGCCAAATAAAAGTTGCAATCTCAAAATTGAACCCTATCAAGATTGTCGAAAAATGCAAAATTTTGAATTTTGAAAAAGAGAGGGAAACTGAAATTTTGAATTTTATGATTTTAGAGGGAATGTCAAAAGCAGTGCAAGTTTTGAAATTTAAAAATTGACTCAATTTCATGCAAAATTCAATTTTGAAAGCGGAAATCAAAGTTGTTGTAATTAAGCACTTAATTTCAAAAGTCACAAAATGCAAGAATTTGAATAAAGCACTGAAATTTCGAATGAATGCAAACACAATTTTCAGATTTAGGACTGTAAGAACACAATTTTGACACAAAATTTCAATTTCAACAATTTTTGAATGATTAGAAGCCTTAGACCAAGCAATCGCAAGACCAACTTTGACTGTAATTTTGAAAGTGTTATAATTGACAAAATCAGCCAAAATTCTGGATTTTAGTAGGAAAATACAACAAGATCTCGCTCCCGAAATTTTGGAAAAAATGTCGGGGACGATGGCGCTCGGAGTGCAACACGGTCCTTGCAACTTTTTTCCAAATTTTCAGGGATGAAAGATATTGTGATTTTATTACAGAATCCAAAGTTACAGCTAATTTGGAGATGTTTTGATCGGTCAAATTGTCAAACAAAGGTTGAATTAAGAGGGTTTCAAAAATTAGGTTTTTGACATTTAACCACTTAATTTCCAAAATTAAAGTACAGATATGAATTGATAATTTGTAATAGAAAAGCAGATCTGAAGCAAGCATTAACAATTAAACATTTCGCAAGTTCAATGTTCAAAAAGAAAATTTAGGGTTTTTATGCAATCACCTCTAAAATTTTGCAAAAGATCAAACATGGAAATGTAATCAAGGAATCAAATTTCAGATCTAAGCATGAAAAATCAGAAAGGATATTCACGTCGGGTTCACCAAAATGTAAAGCGGAAAAATCGCGATCGAACCCTAGTTGTTCTCCCCTCTTCCGACTCCGAGGAGAGAGAAGGGAGGTTCGCTAGGATTCGATGGTTTTCACTTAGGGGAGAGACTTTACATTCAAAAGAGGGGTTGAAACTCATAAGATCCAATCCCACACAATGTAAGATTGGATGCTAAATGAATTTCAAGGGTTAGGAAAGCAAGGCTACCCTCTTTTGTAAAGAATGTTGTTAAGGAAATTAAGCCAAGAATACATAGAAAGTCATAAAGATTCGCTTATAAACTGAGTTCGGGTTATAGGATGAAGCTGCGGACCTGGAATTAACAGTAGAATGTCGATACGGCGCTGTCCTGCAAATTTGAGCAAAAGTTGTCGGGACGATGGCGCCCGGGGCCACGGTCCTCCGAAAAATCCGTCAAACGAAGGGGGATCGGTTCGTCTCTGCACAAGGATTCCAGATCTTCAATCTCAGCCGCGTACTTGCAACCTACACACAAAAAAGCGAAGACGATTGGGGGGTTAGGGATTAGGGGTTTGCCTTTAGGTCAAACCCCGGTTTTGGAATTAACCAAGAAATGAGCAAGTGCTATAAATGTAAA
Organism: Cryptomeria japonica; assembly: GCF_030272615.1. Taxonomy (NCBI): domain Eukaryota; kingdom Viridiplantae; phylum Streptophyta; class Pinopsida; order Cupressales; family Cupressaceae; genus Cryptomeria; species Cryptomeria japonica. The sequence continues at coordinate 244,574,078 of NC_081406.1, read as the reverse complement.
TGACTGTAATGTAAAACAAGTACTAATACCTTGTTCTAAGGATGTTTGTATCCTTATGTGCGAAGGTTTAGATGTTGTATGTTGTATGTTGTAGTAGCATGTAGTAAGTGATCTCCTCTTCAATGGTTGAATCCTTGACTTGAATGCAACACTTAGTCTTGAATGGAGACTTGAAATGATCAATTGCTTGAAGGAATGCTTGAATGCTTGAATGCTTGAGTATAGTTTCCACGCCTTTTCCATCATATCGAATGAAAGAGGAAAATGTAGTTTATATACTTGTCATTTAGGGCTGATAGACTGATTTTCCCGACCTTAGGCCGACCAGGGAAGTTTATTTCCAATTTGCAATCAAAAAGACTCGAGCCCCTTAGGAGACCGGGCCCAAAATAGGACCCAGGGACCAGGGCGCTGGGCGCCCTGGTCCTGAAGGACTGGTCCCACCTCCCGGGACAGCAGGGTGCAAGGAGGTTCAGGCCAGGGTGCTTGAAAAATGCAGTTTTTGGTGTCGTGAGCAAGTTTTGGGGTCTCCATTCAGGTTGTGTGTTGCGTCGCCATCGTGAAGACCGAAATGCAGTCGAAATTGCAAGTGTCACAATTTTAGGACGCTACACATAATATTAATGTTCTTCTATCATCCCCATTGTATTCTCTACAAAATAAAAAAATTGTTATATTATTTAACACCTCGATCAACCCCACAAAATAAAGGTTTTTGTTTAAATCAACAAGTCCATCACTGCAAGATAGTTAGAAAAATCTTGTACACGCTGAATAGAATCTTTTAACTACCCGTCAATCTTCTTTTACATGAAATAGATGTTGGTAGTTTAAAAACTGATCTTAGATCTTCATGTCCATGCCATATGAAGATTAAAAATTGACCTTAAAAAATATTTAAATGGTTTATAACATTTATGTTGTTTATTTTTCTTTCTTTAATTTCTTGTCGCTATTGATTAGATCCTATTGCCATGTAGACAAGACTTAAATGTCCTCTAGACCAAATTGTCATTCTTATTAATAAGAAAAAATATTTTTCATAAGCTACCACCATATAATCCCTTGAACAAATCCATATTCAATTTCTTTCAATATTGTTCAAACAATGCATATTTTTCATAAGCTACCACCATATAATCTCTTGAACAAATCCATATTCAATTTCTTTCAATATTGTTCAAACAAATGATAAAGTTCTGACAATCAAACTCACCATTTAACATCAATGAAAAACACATGCCAACATTATGGTGTTATTTTGAGCCCCATGAGCCTATATATTGAGGAGTTGAGTTGGAGATAATATGAGATGTTTTAGAAGAACACAAATGCTATTGGATTCAATGCAAGATTAAATAAATCTCTATGTATTGTAATCTCTTTGAAGAATAATATAGATTTACCCTCTTTTCTTGGTGGATTTTTTTCCACAAGGGTTTCTCCATGTAATCATGGTGTTATGTGTTCAGTTTTCTATGGTGTTACCATTTTTTGTAATAAAACATTTTATTTTCATGTGGTAAACACTATCAGATCTGGTTTATAGTTGATTTGAAGCTTCTTATATTATGAACCACTCTTATTTTCTAACATGGGGTTATCCAAAGTTATAAGTCATTATCCCCTATATATACTATTCCTTGATTACTTGCAATTTATGTTTGTATCGTAATAATTATGAAATTTTGAGATAGGTGTCATGGGATAAGTGCGGATATATCTCGACTAAATCAAGGAAGGTTGGTTTTAATGGAGAGAAAGTGTCTTTCTGATATTGTTAGTCTCAATATATTTACAACTACCTTGAAGCTATAGAATAATTGAGATGATAAACAAAGTTAAAGGTGAAATGGAATGAAAGCATAAAGAAATAAGAGAGCTTGTGCAAAATTATTTACCTTCACATTAGGTTCACCAAAATATGTGATACCCTTAGTTGACCTACCATAAAAGTATGAGATGGACACAAGATAGAACATGCACTATGCCCTTTCTATTGGAATGAATTAAATCACTCCTAGTATTGTAGAAAGAGCATGCTAAGTGAGAGAGGATCTAAAAAAATACCCTCTTAATGAGGAAAGATAACCTTATGCGTGATAATACAATTATTAAATTAGGTAGTGGTTGTACCAAATTACTCTCCTCATGAGGAAGGACTTATTGATGATAGGTGATAGTTTTTATGGTGTTTATTTGGATATGTGTGGTTGTAGTGATTCTAATCTATCTAGTTTCATCACTAGTTGAAAATTTTATTTAGCTCATTCTAGGAAAAGAGACGAAAGTTCTTATGCCTATTCTTCTAATTTCATTAAATATTCCAAGAGGGATAACTCTCTTTTATGAAACTCTTGTCTTGTTATTGGTTCTTGTATCAAGATTAAGTTACTCCTATATTTCTTAAAATACCCCCATGTATTTTTTCTTAGCTCTAATACATATTGGGAGAAAAATTTAGATGATTTTTGCTTTTCTCAATTTATCATATTTACTTAATTTTACCTGAATTATATATTAATTTTTTTGTAGAGTGATTTTATGATTCTTTTATGTTTAAGAGGTTTATAAAGCTTATTAACTTATAAGCCTAGTGTTTTATTTTCAAAATGTTAATGAATGTTGTAATTCTTAAATGTACGCAAGCAACTAATTAACTCTCTTTTAATTATTTTTTGACAATAATGAAATAAATTTATTTTTATATTTTTTCAAAGAATGCAATTAATCGAATTGAATTCACCTAGATCTATAGTTTCTTTTGTGGTTTTATATAAATTCCATTTTAAGAAAGAATCTTATTCCCTTTTTTTAAATGGGGATGTTCTACTTTGTATATGTTTTAATTTGAAGTCTGCTTTGAAAAAAATGAATAAATTTAAATAAAAATAAATATGTAAATTTAGTCTAATCTAAATAAGTAGTAAGTAGAAAAAAAAAATCTAAATCTTACAAAGAAACAATAATGAAATGTTTCTGTTCCTTGATAAATTGTTGATCTAATTACTACTTTGAACTATATTTTTTAGAGAAAAGTTTTATAAAAGTAAATAGAATAGAGGAAATTGTGTGAAGCTTCTATGGATTTTATTTGAATATAGCATGCCTTGTGTCCTTAAAGAGGATTCAATTTTTGTTGTCTTCTACTCTCCAAATTTGAGAAACCCCTCTTGATGGAGGTACAAAAGGGAAGAATTAATGCTATAGTAAGGTTGAAGATTATTTTAAACTTGGCAAGGAAGATTTAGAAGTTTCCAATATCGTAAGGAAATCACAAACCTTTGCATATAAGTGAATATTGAGACTTGGCCTAGATGAGTTTTTTCATCTATGAAGATTGGACATTTAATCTTACTTAAAGAAGAAAAAAATAACTTGTTTAAAAATTTAGTAGAGAACTTCCAATTAAAGGGAGTAAATCATTTTATCAAGACTCAATAAGACTCAATCAAAGGCCAATCTAGAAGAGAAACTACTAAAACTAGAAGATTCACAATCAAAAAAGATTGTAGGGTCACTCCTTTTCCTATGATAGGTTGATTGGTCAATCCTATAAATTAAATTGGGTTAGCTAGCTGAGTCCAAGGTCTCTTGGTTGCTCCCTTGGCTAGATGTGTAAAATCTCAATTTTGAAGGATGGAGGGGATGCATAAGTTAACTATGTGGTTAACAAAGATGGTGAGCACATGGAGGAGGGTCCTAAATGCATAATGAGAGACTCCACCAAGCCAAGGTCGATAAGTTGTGAGAATATATTATTCATGTCATGTAGGTCACGGACTAGATTACCAAGTTATTATTGGAATATCATGCAAGCCTGTACAATTTTGAGAATTTACAAACACTATAATGCCACTATGAAGGTGACTCATTTGCATCAACATTGATAATATTATTTGCACATTTATAAAAAATGTTAATCTAAATCAAGTCAAAATTATAAGATCTAAAATTATGAAATCCAATGAAGTAGTAGAGGCATTTATGATTAAAACAAAAGAAAATAATTTGTAGGAATCTTGAAATACATCTATGATTTTAGGTTTAGGTTTAGGCTTGTTAATGGATAGAAGAGATGATCCAATAGTTAAACACGCTAAATTTGTGCTTCTGAAAATCCTACATGAAAATTTTAAATCACTCTCGATTTTTACATCAACTTTCTTGGAAAGTAGCTTCCTTATAACTAATATTTTAGGGCCACGTGATCAAATACAATGACACATTAACATGCTTTTATTGAGATATCCAAAAAGGCCCAAAAATGTGTGTGAGATGGTTGTGCACTAAGTTATGTTTTATTGGCGTGTTGATATGACATCACATGATTTGTTGCTTTTTAGATCTAATGAATACATTTTAGGGTTAGTGCAAGAAGCTGAGTCCACTTTTTGGCCAAAAAGTGGAAGTGTTTTCCCTAATTTTCAGATTTTATCTTATTTGAGCTTAAATTTTGAAACACTTGGAGATTGAATCTTGGAAAAAGTCAGTAACATAAAAGATATCCCTTTGAGTTTACTTTCCAAATATGTAATTTATTTTAATACCCACATAATAAAAAATAACTTTTTGAATGGAGTTCTAAAAACCATGTATTAAAAATGCTTGTTTCAAGATCATACCATGCATGTGTACGACACACACTTTTTGACACAATTAAAATTATTTTCTCAAAGTGTTTTGGGAAATGGTTTGTAACACACTGAAGATTGATGAGCATATTTTTCTGTATTTTTTTTTAAATGTTTTTTTTAATTAATTTTTTAATGACCGTAATTATCTTTTTTAAAATTTGACGTGTACAACCCACATAATTTGATGTAAACTTAACATTTTTTTTTTAAATAGAAAAGAATTTTGTGTAGATTGATGACATAAAATTTATTTTTTCAAAATTCATTAAAATAAAAAAGTTATTAGATTAACAAAATTAGTTAATATTTCAAGTTTCTGGACCCGATTTAGTATAAATTAAATGAAAAATAGTTAAAATAATCAATATTTAAATAAATTTACATATTCAAAATCTAGAGAGTATAATCTGAAATGGGTTTTAATTTCGTATAAAAATTCTCTAATTACAGGCACGTAAACCATTTCAGAAGTTCATATTTGTGCTTTCATTAATGGAGATTTGAATTTGCAGGTCCATGTCTCAGGTGTGGCCATCCCAGGCCTATCCCGGGCCTAATCTTGAGCCAAGTGGTGGGTTGTGGAATAAACTTCCACAGAATGGGCCCCCGTTTATAAAACGGGGGCCCGTTCCTTTTTTTGATCGTTGGATTTAGGAATGGGCCCCTGTTTCTAAAATGAGGACACGTTCCTAAATAACCGTTACTGTAAAAAAAAGATAGATTGCATCAATTTACCATACTATCATTGAAATCCGTATTGACAAACCTTTTTTACAACATTTGGCAATACTTTTTAATATTTTTTACACAAATTTATGAAGAACTCGGTAAAAAGATATTATTTTTTGAAGAGGAGTTTGTAAAGATGGGTTCTAAGCAACGTCAAAAGAAACATAGGAAGACAATGACATTGGAAGAAATTCAAGCACAAAGAGAGAAGGAGGCAAAACGCCAAAGAGATCGAAGATCACAACAACGACAATTGAATAACATTTCGGAAGCATCTAGTTCAGTGCCTGTTGTAGATAAGACCATTGAAGAGATCATGATGGATGCAAGAAATGTAGAACCAAACACGGGTATGACTGTTGATGTAAATGTTCATGTGGATGCGAATCCTGGTGTGTTTTTAAATCCCCAAGACTATGATGCCAATCAAATTGCTGATTTAAATGAAGCTGGATATAAATTTCATACACCAATACGAAAAGAAATAAAAATTGAAAATATTACACCACCCTCTCTGAAAGAAAATGAATGTAATTTGTTTACTATTGATTATAGCAATGTGCCAGATAATCTTAATGGGTTATTTTCTTGGAGACAAATCAGAACACATGCGAACAAATTATATAAATAATTTATCTATAATAAAAAGTTAGCATTCTAATGTCAATTAATGCTACAATTAATAAAAATGTTAAAAATGCGTAAAGTCGTGAAAAAAATAGGTATTTATGCAAAACCAAAAAGAAAAGATGAATCATATAAGCAAGTTGTATCTATTGTTGCTAGTGCCATCGATTCTATCAGAAAAACAAGTCGATCTAAAGATAAGAATGTGGCACATAGAGTTATAACAACTGCTATAGTTGACAAAACAATTGTTAATAAAAGAATGTTAAGTGATATAAGTGGCTATTTAAACTTACATCGTAGAACCTTGTCAAGAACGGCCAAAAGAAGAGACACAATTAAAATTGATCCACTAAACCATTGTTGGAGTTTTAGTGGTAGACTTCAAAGGTTAGACATGAAATTAAATGATGAAACTAAACAATTAATTGCAAAATTTTGGCATGATAACACTAGAGTTTCATCAAATGCTAGAGATGTTTTAAAGTTAAGGGTGGGATAAAAAATTCGTGATCCTCATCCAAAACATCTTCTTGACATGACTCAAACTGAATTATTTAAAAAATTTAGTGATGAATATGTGTTAATGAATTTACGAATTAGTCAAAGATCATTTGAAAATTGCAAAACCTGGTATGTTAAAATTAATAAACAAAGAATATCTTGTTGTTGTAAAACTCATGTTCAGTTTCGTTACTATTATGATGTTTTTAGATATATATGTTGTATGTTGCATGGTAATGATCTTGTGTAGGATTGTGGTGTTTATGTTCCACTTGAAACTATAAAATATTTTATTGCAAGTTTATTTTGTAAACCACCTAATGAGCAATTATTTCTTTCTAGTTCATGCATTTATGGCCTTTGCAATTTATGTGGGAACTATTCTTTGATAGGTGAATGTTTGCATGAACATGTTTCATCTGAGTTTGGACAAAAAATGGTTGATGTTAGGAGATTTAAAAATATAGAATACCCTCTAAAGGATGGAAAGATGGGGAAACGTTTAGAATTGATTACAAAACAAAATAGTGTGAATGCATTTATCAGTGAGTTTAAAAGTCATATTGTTCCAAAATATGTGAAACATTCCCAACATGCTTGATGGCTTGATGGATAGTTTTGCATGTGCAAGAACACATTTCCAGTTGGAAAAATAGTATCAGTTGTGGATTTTGCAGAAAATTATACTCTAAAACCACAAAAGGAAATTCAATCACAATACTACAACTCAGTGCAAGTGGCCATATTTGTGCACATTATATATAGACATGACCATGACAGTACAGAAGATAACATAATTTTTTTGAGGGAGTATCATTTCTATGTTAGTGATAATCGATTACACTCGTCAAAGTTTGTTCAGCATTGCTTCGAGGTATTTCATGATAATCTTAAGGAAAGAGAAATTGACATGAAATAACATATGATATGGTCAAATAAATACATTGGACAATTCAAAAATGCAAGAATGTTTTATTGGCTATGCAAAGTTCACAAGAAAACCAATGTCCAACATTTATGGAGTTTTTTTGAAGTGGGACATGGTAAGGAGGAACACGATGGAGCTGATGCCTGTGTAAAAAGAGCTCTTGCTAGAGAACAATTGAAATTCGAGGATGCAGTGAAATTTAGAGATGCTTGTGTAGTTGTAGATTGGTGCAATTCAAAGTTGTCAAAAGGATCAACTAAGAACTTTGCAATTCGACGTTTCTTCTGGTTGGTAGAGGAAGATAGTATTCCTATTCGACATGATTGTAGTACCATCATTGGATCAGCTAAATGGAATTCGTTTAAGTGTTCTAATTCAAACACATGGACTATATTCACAAGGGAGCTTGCTTGCTTTTGTCAGTTTTGTGTTTCCGGAGATTGGGAATTTTGTGAGAATAAAGAATGGGTTGAAGAATGGCAACAAAGATCATTGACACCCATAGATGCAAATGATCCACATGAAAGAACCGATGAAGATATGGATCGATGTTTGCATCAAATGACTATGATCGCATTTCAGATCTTATACAACAAGGTAAAATTATTTTTGAAATTTGTTTTGATTTATTAAATAGTACATATATATGAAATCTTACATGAAATATAATATAATATTGAACTTAAAAAAATATACATGTACATACTATTGAATCTTTAAATATAAAATTTGCACACAAAACTTAATAAACAATTTCAATGAAACTTCATAAATCTATTATATATTCAATTTAATGCATTCATTTCTTGTAAAATGCATCAACTATTAAAATCAATATAAAATATTACATACATGAAGTTGTAAATTTTTCTAAATAAGATCAACATATATAAAGTAATTTATATAATAAATAATTAAGTCATAGCTCTGGTAAACATGTTACATTAGTACTTTGTGTTGGAATAGTACTAATATATTAGATGGTAACCTCTCTAAGTGGTCATTTACTAAGTAAACATGTCGAATTAGTACTTTAGTGTTGGAGATGAATTAGATGATGAAGTCAACAATTCAAGAAAATCATGTCATGTCGTGGCTTAATAGGTCCTATTATGGACCTGTTATGCCATGATGGCATAATAGGTGGACTATTATGCAATGTCATGGCATAACAGGACTTATTATGCCATCATGGCATACTAGGTCCTATTATGCCATGACATGATATAATAGGACCAACTATGGACCTATTATGCAATGTCATGGCATAATAGAACTTATTATGCCATCATGGCATAATAGGTCCTATTATGCAATGACATGATATAATAGGTCCTATTATGTCATGACATGGCATAGTAGGTCCTATTATACCATGACATGACATAATAGGTCCATAATTGGTCCTATCATACTAAGTAAACATGTCAAATTAGTACTTCAGTGTTGGAGATGAATTAGATGATGAAGTTGGCAATTTGAGAAAATCATGTCATGTCATGGCCTAATAGGCCCTATTATGGACCTATTATGCCATGATGGCATAATAGGTCCTATTACGCCATGATGGCATAATAGGTCCTATTACGCCATGATGGCATAATAGGTCCTATTATGCCATGACATGATATAATAGGACCAACTATGGACCTATTATGCAATGTCATGGCATAATAGGGTCCATAATTGGTCCTATCATACTAAGTAAACATGTCAAATTATCACTTCAGTGTTGGAGATGAATTAGATGATGAAGTTGGCAATTCGAGAAAATCATGTCATGTCGTGGCTTAATAGGTCCTATTATGGACCTGTTATGCCATGATGGCATAATAGGTGGACTATTATGCAATGCCATGGCATAATAGGACTTATTATGCCGTTATGACATAATAGGTCCTAATATGCCATGACATGATATAATAGGACCAACTATGGACCTATTATGCAATGTCATGGCATAATAGGACTTATTATGCCGTCATGGCATAATAAGTCCTGTTATGCAATGACATTGCATATAATAGGTCCTATTATGCCATGACATGACATAATAGGTCCATAATTGGTCTTATCATACTAAGTAAGCATGTTGAATTAGTCCTTCAGTGTTGGAGATGAATTAGATGATGAAGTTGGCAATTTGAGAAAATCATGTCATGTCATGGCTTAATAGGTCCTATTATGATGACATAATAGGTGGACTATTATGCAATGTCATGGCATAATAGGACCTATTATATGGCATAATAGGTCCTATTATGCCATGACATGATATAATAGGACCAACTATGGACCTATTATGCAATGTCATGGCATAATAGGACATATTATGCCATCATGGCATAATAGGACATATTATGCCATCATGGCATAATGTGTCCTATTATGCCATAACAAGGCATAATGTGTTCATAATTGGTCCTTTTATACCATGACATGGCATAATAGGACCATAATAGGAACTTTATGCCATGACATGGCATAAACCTAAGCCTAAACTTTGATATCTAAAATTTGAAGAGTAATTTTAATTACTTTTAAGTCTATACTAATAGTGGTAACTTTTGTATTGCCTAATGAGGATTAAGAACAATTTTGGTACATATGTTCAATTTAAGGAATTGGAATGGTGGCTTGCTAGAAGTGATTAAATTTTTTCGTTTATTGGTTGAAAGGCCCAATACCTAAAAAAATAATTCCTAGAAACATTTGACAGTCCTATTGTGCCATTTCAAGGAATAATAGGACATATTATTCCATGACGGAATAATAGGTCCTATTATGCCATGTCATGGTATGACATGACCACTATGGACATATTATGCCATCATGGCATAATAGGACATATTATGCCATCATGACATAATGTGTCCTATTATGCCCATAGTTGGTTCTATCATACCCTGACATGGCATAATAGGAACATATTTTGCCATCATGGCATAATAGGACCTACTAAATTCCTATTATACCATGGCATGCCTTAATATGACATGATGGCATAATATGTCCTATTATGCCATGACATGCCATAATAGGTCCATAATTGGTCCTATTATGTCATGTCATGGAATAATAGGAAAATAGTTATCAAATCTATAATAATTTGACAATGTCAATGACTAATTCTTAATGAATATTTCGTTTTGGTTTTGGTTTTGATACATCCATTTAGTTTCAGTTTGGTTTGGTTTGGATTTGGTTTTGATTTCCATTTAGTTTCGGTTTTGTTTTGGTTTTGGTTTTGATTTCCATTTAGTTTCGATTTTGTTTTGGTTTTGGTTTTGATTTCCATTTAGTTTCGGTTTTGTTTCGATTTCGTTTTCGTTTTGATGTTTTTGAGATATCTTGTATCTTGTAAATTTGATATTTTATTTTTTTAACTATCTAGGTTTGATTTTGATTTGTAAATTTGTTGATTAGGGTTTAGGGTTAACTATTGAAGAATATTTCAGATCAAAATTAAGAATTTACAAATGTAAAAACATATTTATTTATAGGCTACTTTAAAAAAAAACTAAAATAATACCAAAAAAATCTAAATAATACTAAAAAAACAAGAAAAATATATAAGAAAATTATAAAATGTGAAAATAGATGATTGAATGTGTACCTAGGATAGTGGTGGAGGCTTGAAATGGAATCCAAAGCATGGGGGCCTGTTTTTGGCTCATGGGATTTGGCACAGGGCTTTGAAATTTTTTGTCTTCTTCCATTGATAGCAATTGTGGAGTCTACATTTGAAAATTATCCGATGGGGTTTTTGGGCAAATTGTCATATGGGCTCTATGCAAAACTGATATTATATGTGTTGTGATCACATTTTGTATGTGGTTTTGGGCGGGGTGTATAAACTGATCCGTTAGATACTATAGGTTTATTTTATGAGCTGTGACCGGAGGTTTTCTTCCTAGAGTTCTTTCCTCTGGTATGGTCTTTGAATCCTGTGTAAAAAATTAAAAATATTAATAAAAAAGTTTAGTGGAATAATCCACTTTTATTGAAAAAAAATAAAAAAAAATAAAAATCAACAATAAAGATAAAAGTCAATCACTTAACAATTCAAAGAAAAAAAAACCAACGATCTTTGACTCAACCAAAAACATATCTTCTTTTATCAAATTACAAAACCAAATACAACCATAAGGACAAAAACAACGCTGACAAATTAATATCCTCCATGAAATTTGTGTTGTTTCTTTCAATCTTTTCCAGAACAGCACGTAGTGAAATGAACATGAGCAGTCTGCAACAAGAATGAATCTCTTAAACGCGTCACTGTCTTCTGGTAAAACGCCATAAATGTAATGTAGTGATCTTTTTTCTCTGCAAATGTTTATGAGTGTCATGGTCTGATGGCAGAAATGAAGAAAACGGTGTCAATAAAGAGAATGGCTGGTTTAAATCTCGTGATATACTCGTACATCACCGTCATCAATGATGTACGTTGCCAAACCCTAAAACCTAATAAAACGTTTCACTGTCAGGTTCATTCTATTTGCATGGAGTAAAGCAAATTTTGCAGAGTTTTATCCATAATTCTTCCCTATGGCAAGTGGCAGTGGGATAATTGAAAATTTTAACTTCTTTTGTGGCCATTAGAAATGATTAATTATCTTTTTCTTAGTGGAAGAATGTCTAAGGGGTTGCGCTTAATTAGTTAAATCATTTTTGTTGTGGATAGTTGCGGAGGGCAATGATCTTAACCTTATTTTTTGTATCATATCATTGGGGGTTTCGAATCTTAATAGATGGTGTAATCAAGAAACACACTATCACCCTCACTATTGAGATATAATCCTTTGATGTATAAACAATATTGTTAAGATGGATGTTGAAAGAAAACAAATAGTTAATATGAAAGTAACATATATAAGATATTTCCCGGACAGGTAGTAGAGTTGGCTTGGACCGTGGCTTTGCTCCCCATTGGTCTTAGGTTCAACTCTAAGGCCTGGGATCACCCGATGGATCTAGCTTTTGGGTGGCTTGGTCCATCTCCAGGACTAGTTCTCGCCTCATCTCGCCCCTCTCCTGAGCCCCAAGTTGGTTGTTGATGGCCAAGGTAAGGTTTCATCCCTCGCCTGAGCCCCAACTTGGTTGTTAATGGCCAAGGTAAGGTTTCAAGTTTGGGCACTGAGCTGAGTCACGAAGATACCCGAGTTAACAAAAAACAACATATATAAGATATTTGTGAAGTATAATGATGTGGATGTCAATTATTTATACTTTTCTTGTAATGAGTGCATTGTATGAAACCCTACAAGTGTAGAAGAAAAAAATGTAGTGAGTAGCATTTATTGAGTATCTAAAATTGGTACTAAGTTTTATAATTTGTTTAAAATGTGAATAGAAAAAAAAGAGGGTAAAGTGGATTTGTGTGTTATTTAAATAAAGGCTCTATCTAATATTAAAAAAAATTATACATTGTGATCCCATCTAAAAATGGAAGTGTTCTTGAGCTTAGTCATTGCAACCATACTCAACAAAGGAACATTAGTGACATAATATGTTTCCCTTCAATTGATAGCATACAAAGGTTGTACTGAATCAGAGGTGAGTAAAAAATGTGACAATATAAAACCATATAAATAGTTAAGAATTGCATCATATTGAATCTTACAAGAGTAGAAGAAAAAATTATAATGAGTGGCATCTATTGAGTATTTAAAATAGGTGAAAAGATCAAAGTGAATAATAATAAAAAGAGGGTAAAGTGGATTTGTGTGTTATGTAAATAAAGGCTCTATCTAATTTATTTATTTTTTTAAAAGACATTATGATCCCATCTAAAAATGGAAGTGTTCATGAGGTTAACAATCACACCCATACTTAACAAAAGAACATTAGTGAAACAATATATTTCCCTTCAATTGCTTGTATAAAAAGGTTGTAATGAATTGGAAGCGAGCAAAAAAAATGTGACTAACCATATAAACAATCAAGAATGTAAAAATATCATTGTTTGATAAAGATGTAACAATATAGTAAGGTGTGATTGTGAAAAAATATATGAAAGGGAAGTAAGTTGCCTCCTAATGTTGGCCCCAATGGTTGCAAGTAGCAAGTGCTAATAGATAAAGTCATTCAAACAATAAAATATGTATAAGGGTGTAATAGGTGCCTCCAATTAGGGCAATGATCACAGATAGTAACCATAAGAGCTAGATAATAAATGTGAAGTCACAAATAAGTGCTTGATGTTATTATGACACATATTGATAAAGTGTAATCATATAATCACAATATGTAAGTAGTAACTTTAAGTGAGCACATAAACATTGATATGCATGTAACATGTCAATGATTATATAGAAATTAAGCACACGAATTATAAGATGAATTAAAAGCATGAAGATAATGAAGTAAATATGAGAAAATAACGTTAAATTTAATTAGAGGTGTATACATGTATAGTTTACTTTTATGTGCATGTGAAAATGGAAGAAAAAAGATGGCCCCGCTTTTTTGCCTCTATCATGAGTAATCCACAACTCCATTTTGGTCTGCCCATCCTCTAAAGTAATAAGATCAAGTGAAAAGCATGAAAATAGTCATAGCATTAAAATACAATATCCAATAAGAGAGATAGGTAAAGAGATTTGACCAATAATATTATCCCTATCGAGTGAGTTGATGATAATTTTCTCAAATTATATATCATTATAATTCATGCTCCGATGGGACTATCCTTATTATGATGAAATGTGACACCATGAACTAAAGTGCCATATTATCATATAGAGATGCTAAGTTTTTGACTTTGATGCTATATCGTGCATGTTTTAATATTTTCGTCATATTTAACCTCAATATGTGGTGTGTTACAACAACTATGCTTATGATTAGACTAATCCTTAATATTCAATTCATTATGATTAACATCAATTTATATGATTCCTTTGTCTATATACTTGATCCTAAAGTTCATGTTTCAATATAATTCATCTATCCATAGAAAGCACATGTATGTAATGCTAAGCACAAAATATTTAATTTTGTGTGATGGAAGTTTATACATATCCATTGTTTTACCAAGAGGCAAAACAACAATCTAATGTTCCAATAATTATCCTAATATAGCATTTGGAGGCTTCTCAAATCTAGTAAAATATTCGTATCTCGTTTTTTGATATTTTTATAATGAACCTCACTAGTAGCAAGACATACATAAATTTGACATTGACTGTACCTCATGGATATTCCAATTAAGCATGTTCACATTAACACACATGAAAATACATGATAAGGATTGGACAAATACTTTTTTTTTATATATAAGATCAAACCATTTAATATTTTTTAAAATCTCATGTTAGTTATAATCCTTAATTGGCTCTTATTCTTCCTACTTGAATTGTGTTATTCTAGAATAATTTGCTTCAATCTCAATATATGATATTGTCATGAAAGAACAAAGCCAAAACCATAAAATAAGTGATAGAAGTATGTGACAACGAGTAAAACCTTGTATATTCATGACAAATCAAGCTTGTTGGAAATAATCTATCAATTAATTTATACTCATAAAAATGAGTAAAGGATGTAGTTTGGAAGGACCTTAAATGAAGCAATGGTTTACTGTAACCATCATAATTTATAAAGCAAGGTGCCAATCATACACTTGGTCAAGGTTAAGTCAAAATGTCATATTGTAAAGGATTATTCAAAATGTCATTAGTAGAATCACTTTTCATAATCATAAATATGGATGTATAGATGGTCTAATCTACCCATGATGAAGTTCTAGTAATATGGAAGATCATAATAAAAATGTCCCATGTTGTCAGTTTTCCTAATACTTAATAGTTATATGAAGTGAGTATTGAATAATTTGCATACTTTCAAGGCATAGAGTCAAGTATAAGAATTAGGTGAGTTAAAATGGTTTACATATTGTCTAAATTATACGATAATCAATAGAAATAGACCGAACAATTGTACATTTTGAACTCTATACGTACTCAAAAGGGTGATCCTTTTATGATTTTAAAGAATGATGTAAACCTTTGTGAGAAATTATTGCAAAATAAAACTAAATCCTTTGACCTAAAATTAGACCCAATTTAATGTCAGTAAACTACATTATATTTTTTATTAAGATAAGTAGGAAACAAGTGCCTTGAATCTTATACAAAAGAATCCCCAAGTAAAAACAAAAACCATCCCAAGAATGGGTAAAACAATCATATTAACATCACATTAATAGTATATCAAAACTAGCAATTGCACCTTGATGTGCAATGGGTATGCCGAAAAAGGTGTGGAAGGTCATTTAGAAAAAAATGGGACTATTCCTTGCATACATTTATAGAAAACATGAGATCAATTAGTAGGTCATTTAGAAAATTATATTTTTGCAACAAAGGTCTCGATAAATAAATGATAGCTTCAAATCAACTATGCATCCTCTTATAGGGATCAAAATATGATTGAAATAAAACATTTAATGATGAAGATATTTAGACTCCATTAGCGATAGGCTCGTGTTATGTTTTCAAGAAAGAGAGAGAGAGAGAGAGAGAGAGAGAGAGAGAGAGAGAGAGAGAGAGAGAGAGAGAGAGAGAGAGAGAGAGAGAGAGAGAGAAGCAAAGATGAGCTTGATTAATAATTAAAAAATTGCATTTATAACATTTAACAAAATCCTCTTCAATGATGTTATTTTAGATGACATGCCCTATTATAGAGCTCCTATTTTGGCACAATTAAGAAGAAGATAAGAAAAGGTTTTTGAGACCAACTTTATAAATGTTGATTACATTTGCTTGAAAGTTTCCAAAGACTTTTCAACAAATCCATTGTGTGGATATTCTACAATCATAGAAAGCCACGACAACATATCTTAATATAATTATTAAAAACACTTTGCTTCTTCATAATTTGATCACTTTAACTAAAATAAAAATTATTTTAATTACGAAATAATATTAAATCAATCTATAATTGCAATGCCTTAAGCCATAGTTAATTTGTCTTTGTGATTCCTTCTCTTCTAGTCCTCTTTAGGTGCAATTGTTGTACCTTCCATTACATTTATAGTGTGAGTCAAGCCTATAATGAAATGGAAACTTCATTGGAAAGTTTCTAAATTCTTCTATTAACATTAAGAATTACGCTAGCATACATTTGCACAAATCTACATTGAAATAGATTTCTCAGAAGGCAAGTCAAAATATATTCATATGAAAAAACATGGGTGCTTATGGTTTCAAACTCTAGTCTATGTTAATGTTTCATTCAGTTGTCATTAATGTTTTCAATAAGGACATTCTTCTTCTTCTTGTCCAAGAATTCCCAAATTTGTTTCTAAGAAATCTTCCAAAAATATTTACATTAATGCAACTTGGTGGAAAGGGGCCCCTCCTCATCAACATGTAGATGTTTAGATGTGTGAGGTACAAATTTAAGCTACTTCAACTCTAGATCCAAGGATGTGTCTCCTCATCTCAAGGATGATATGCCTTTGATGCACCCTTGTGTACCCAAGGCTTCTTTGCTAATGGAGTTGGAGGATATTCTATTTGAGGAGATGGTCCTATAATACACTCCCACAAAATCTATAAAGAAAGTTGGCAAATTAGAGCTTGGGGTACATTTCCAAATTAAAAATCCCATGGTATTGGATTATGTAACTTCACAAGTAATTGTTGAAGGTCAACTGTGTGATCTATGAAAGTGCATTAGGTTAGTTGAAATATATGTAGAATTTACCCATGAACCTTTAGTTTTCAAATTTGAATTGATAGATAGCCTAACCCATTCATTACCTTTTTTTTTAATAGCTAGGGTATCTTTTGCATTCCTACACATTATTTTCAATCGTTTTAAAATCCATTATGATTATATTCTTAAGGGTTTGACCAAAGAGAAATATATTGTTGTTTGCAAACTCTCGACCACAAATTCAAGATAGGATAACATCTAAGCAGGACCAAGACCTAAGAGAATGAGGAAGAAAAATGGATTTTAATGAGATTATAGCCTCATAAGTAAAAATATCTTCAAGGGAAAATAACAGAGAAATAATATCCTAGATTAAATAGTACATATAGGATACTGGCTAGGGTGAATTAGGTTGCATAACTCTTGAGCTACCAGTTCATGGTTATCTTAATGAGTGTTGTCTAATTAACTCAAGATGAGATAACATCTAAGCAAGACCATGGACCTAAGTGATGAGGAAGATAATTGGATTTTAATGAGATTATAGCCTCACAAGCAAAAATCTCTTTAGGGGAAAAGAACAAAGAAACAATACCTAGATTAAATAGGCCATATAAAATACTGAACAGGATGAATCAGGTTGCATAATTGTTGAGCTACCACAAGGAACACAAGTACAAACTATATTGAATGACTCATGTTTGAAAAGTAGTAGTAGAAAATTTGCAGAATTTCAAGCACTACGATTGCTTTGTCCCAAAGCTGAGTAATGAGTGGGCATCTTTAAAATTTCTTTTCTTACATAGAATTGTTAATACAACATATAGAAAAATGTATATTTTAATTTCAAGAAAATAAATCTTAAACTAACATATTGAATATGAACATTAGCTGATGTTGATTTTATTGTAAAACAAGAAATGATATATATAAAAAAATTAAGCATGACAGTAAGATATGAAGAATGCTATAATAATTATAATCAAGATGAATAGATCTATATATTGAATATATTTAGTATTATTTGTAGCGACTGTAGTAACTACTGACAATAATTTAATGCAAATAAAGCACTCCAATTGATTCAGGGAAAAATAAATAAACGAGGAGGCTTTGTTAATATTTCTCATTATTTAATAAAAGTAATGAGGTTCTATTTGGATTCCTTTCAAGTATGTGTCGTTCCCCTTTGGTTTTCAAATAGTCTAGATCTCTTCAAATTGTAGATTTCATTATTTAAAAACTCAGATCTTTAAATATATACTTGCAACGATTTTCAATTACAATAGGCAATAAAGGAGACATATCATAAGAAAAATCCAAGATTACCTCACACACGAGGAATTAAATACACCTTAATTTTGGTTTATTAACAACATGGCAGATAAATTTTGAAACCCAAGAAGACTCTTCTGTAGCATAAAAAAAGAGAATTAAACAGAACACTCAAAAAAGCAGCTTGTTACAAGATTGGTCAAAATAATCTTCATACAAAATACTTTGTTGTTATTTGTGATGTCTGTTGTAACTACTAGAAATTATTAACAGTAACATCAACCTCTCCAATAACATTGGGACAAAGAAAACATGCAATGAATTGTCAATATTTCTCATACTTTAATATATGTAACAGGTTTAAGATTGATATTTTCCATATTCTCTATTGTTCCCTTCTAATCTTTTCAAAATTTCAAATTTTTGTACTCTAAAAAGAGTCAGATTTAGAGATATACAATTGTGGGGATTTTCAGCTATACGAATAGATCTCGGTTGAAGGAAGATTATACTAGAAGTGCTATAGATCATATGGTCAAACACTTGCTAAAAAAATATCCTTCATAAGAACAATGAAAGACTACAAGACTACTTCTCAGGCCATGTATTTACATCTTTGATTTGAGTTCTTAAGTTTCCGACTGCAACACAAATCTATAGGAACTCATTTCTTTATAAAATAATAACTTTGATTTAAAAAGTTTAAAATGCCACTAAAACATGCAACCCATTACAAGATTAATCAAGATAAAATTTCATATTGAATGTGTTTGGTGTCATTTGCCAAATCTATAGTTACACCTAACAATCATTTACTAAAATGATATTTTGGGTCTCACTTACTTACTAAGAAAATCACAATGCAAAATTTCAGTGAGCAGGAATGGACCCATGCAATTTTTGATTGGGCATCATTTTGAAAAAACACAGTTCTGATTTTACCTTTTTCTCATGATGTGTATTGTAGTAATCTTCAGTCTTCCTCCTCTTAGCAGCTACCTGATCATGGCGAATTCTGACATCTACCAAGACAAGCTCTAGGAGACCAAAAATTTGCTCTACAAAGGATCTATGTCATATATTCGACGACTTTAAGCCAAACAAAATCGATCTTCTTTGGCTTCGATGTGCAAAGGCAGTGAAGACAGTGCAGTGTTGCTTTCATTACTTTTTTGTCCGCCTTAAAGTTCCTCAATGACTATATCAATATTAAATAATTTATAGTATATTATACTATTATGTATAATAATTTATATAATTATTAAAAAATTAATTTAATTTTATAATATAAATTATAATAGTAATACAATTGAATTTTATTATCTTATATTATTTAGAATTAATTTAAAATAAATAAAAATATATATTATATTTTATGTGTATTTAATAAATATATTTAAATATACAATTTTAGAATATATAATATAATATAATAACAACATACATTTTATATAAAAAATATATATACATATACATATACATATACATATACATATACATATAGTAAAATAATTGATATGAAAAATTATAAAATACACCCTAAAATATTATTTGAAAAAAATTCTTCAGAAATTTTTATTTTTAAAATAATATTTAATAATATTAAAAAATTTACTTAAAAAATCAAGTATAAAGATACTTGAACAAGAAAGCTTTTAAGTTTTTCTTATAGTTATCTAAAGTAGTTTTTCCGTGAATAATATCCCATGTTGTTTGGATAAAGCATTACCCTTAAATTATGGCATTACTACTACAGGGTCCACTACGATGACATAAATTTTGATAAAAATATTGATACAATACGGTTTTCCTTTTGACAAAAGTACATAACGAATTAGTGAAATCGTGCAAATGCTTTTTACGGACTTCTGTCAATCTTTCACTAGAAATGCCTTGCACCAATGACGCAGGTAAATAAATGAGCATAAAGTAATGTTGCCGGGAAACAAGCAAAAAATGGTCACTGTTATATCCAATGACCAACAAGCTCTCAATCGTCTTGCACGTTGTTTCTATGTTTTGAACCATTAGATTTGCAAATTTAACTCATCCATTTCATAGAAGGGGATGCCTTCGGCGTAATTATAAGAGTTTAGCAAAAAATTAATAAAAATAACAAGTAAACAAAAAATAATCTAAGGAGAAAGAAGTCCCCAATTTTTATTGAGTAATTTATGCTATTGGCAGGATCTCTATAAGATATGTATAGTCACCACATACCATATCAGGTATTTCACTACAAATGGCTTACAGAGTCGAGCCCCAAACTAAAGGGTCAATATGTAGACTAGGAGCAATATAAACATGTCATGTACCATTAGATAGATATCTGTATATGTAAACATGTAAAGTAAAAATGGAGGATATTGATAGTTCTGATACTAAATGTAAGTACAGATCCAATAGCCAACAAGATGAGAGGGGGGGGGGGTGAATCATACAAACTTAATCTTCCATAAAAACATCGGATTCAACCTCGGTAACGTATACTTTAGTAATATAACAAAAACTATTAAACATGCAAACTCAAAAGCATATAAACATCATAAACCTCATAACACCACATTTAACGTGGAAACCCAAATAGGGAAAAACCACTGTGGGATGTGACCCAGTTAAGGGATTTCCCTCAGATCTGTTAGGATCTTCACCTTGTTAGAAGTGACCTTGTTAAAGGATTTCAAACACTCAATTAGAATGTCACCTTGCTAGAGGGTTTTACAAATAAGACTATTAATTCCAATCAGTTAAGAGATTTTCTGTCACTTTCACAAAATAATAGTAATACAAATCTATCTGCAACTTCACATCTAAAATGCTAAAGCAGATTCTTATTTGTTCAATACAATCTAGACATAGAACTAATCTTGTCCATCTGCTAGGCTTCTATACTCTGTTATTCAAACAGGTCTTCAAGCTTTTGTGCTTGGTAATCACTATGTAGCATCCCTGTGCATACACTTGCCCGCATATTGTTTATCAACAGGTTCCTATTTATAAACAATTAGCTAACCGCTTAATCTCCTTGATCACATTTTCCATGATCAATCATAGCCAACAGATCTTCAATCTTGTCCAAGTTCAATGCATCTTTCGATCTAAAAATGTTTTACCCCGCCTAGGGACTTGCATATATTTCTTGGAACTTGTGCTAGGGTATTGCGGTTCAATCTGCACTGTAGATCTTCATGCTGACTTTCCTTTGCCATAGATTCATTAACAAACTTTATTTATAGCATACCAATCATTTAATCAGTTCCAACTCATCAGCTTCCTTCATTAAATAACGCAGGTAACCTTTTAATGCATTCTGTTATAGCTCGGTTACAACTCGGTTATAACTTGGTAAATACTAAACTTCACTCAGTAGACATTCCGCCTTCATTAACCGATAGCAATAACCTTAGGGTTTACCGACTAGGTTCTTTGCTTGGTAACATAGTATAGTATTAACCTTACAATTTACAACATATGTATGATGTTAAAACAATCTAAACATCATGATCTCATCATTGTCTGACTCGGTAATAGTTGCCCATTGAATACCTTATTCATCCTCTTATTCATCATAATCTTTCCTGTGTCTTTTATCGACATCTTTATATTCTTCAAATCATACTTCTCAAGATATAGCAACATCATACTGAATTAGAAAATCAATTTCTTGACATCAATGACAAAATAATAATATCAAGACAGTAAACATCCTTAATCAATTATATCCATAATCATCAACAACCTTCTCAATATCCTTATTGAAATGCCAACAATCTTTCATTGTATGTTATAATGCTATATTGCCAACAGATATGAGAGAAGAGAGAAAGGAATATATGTAATATGATATTATGTATATAAGTTGAAGATGATGTAAGGAGATATAAGGATATAGAAAAGGTGAACAAACCTACATTAGTGTACATGAATGATAATTGATAATAAAAATATAACATCTATTTGCATATGTATTGTGTTATGACTCGTTAATGTTCCATTTTTTAATATTCTATTAACTAGTTAAAGTACAATCGAGATTAACTCCTTGATCCCTTTGTATCATTGAGTCTAGGGTATAAATAAAACATAAAGAAATTGTAACTTGGGGTTGAGAAATTTGGTCTATGTTCCCCTTTTTTCTTTCTAATATTGGTTTCATTGTTAGGTCCTTGGTTAGATTGTATAAATGACAACAAGGACATACTTAAAATTTAAAACTTTAAATCAAACTGAAGAAGTAGAAGGATGGATTTTTTTGATAAACTATGACACTACTTCCTTGGTGTTTTCCTTGTGACAAAGGGGTTACGCACCAAGAGGATGGATAATTGAAATGGAAGACCTTTAAAAGGAATCCATGAAAAGATGTGACCAATAGAAATTAGATACCAAATAACTACAATGGTAAAAGATAAAAGAGTAATGCAATCCCAAATCAAACACACCCATGGAAAAAGGAAATAATGAGCTAAATTGTATAATATTGGATAATGCAAAACAGAGGAGTGGGCACACCAATGCGAGTGTTGCTAAGAGTGCTAAGGTCCATGTTGCAAGAAGAGAGAAAAATAAAGAAACAAGAGAAGAATGGAAGACTCCAAAAAACCGAATTCATTGTGAGAAAAAGGAGGACAAGTCATAACAGGTTTGGAGAAGAGCATCAAGATGACTATGAAAAATATAAAAGTTATTGTTAGGAGATTGTATGTGCGTGTTATGGCTTGGTTTTTCCAAGGCATATTGCTAGAGTGTTATTTGGCTCAATAACATGCTTGTATTTTTATGTAAGTAAAACATGCTCATGTTATTCTTAATAATCATAACATGCTCATGTTATGCCTAATAAGCATAACATGAGCATGTTTTGATTAAATAAAGCATTTTGCACTTTGTCCTCCACTTTAAAATGCCTATAATGTAAAAAATGTGCTCATAATTTTAGTTTAACAAAACATGTATGCACTTTTCTTAATTTTAGATTTATAGTGGATTTAAAAAGAAAGTTAGTGATAGAGAGGGAGGAAGAAAGAGGGTAGGTGAGAAGGAAACAGAGCTAGAAATAGAAAGAAAGAATGTTAGAGGTAGGGAGAATGATAGGGGAAATGTTAGAAATGACTCTAGATAAGGGATGAAGGAGAGGTAGAGATAAAGGTGGGTGATAGAGATACACAAAGAGGGAGGAAGTGGTAGACAATGAGAGTTAGGTAGAGAGAGAGCCTCAACCCTATACCCTATCATAAATCCTTAAGCCTATAGGAGAAACCTTCAACCTTGTACACTTAATGACAAACTATGTACATATAACCTCTCAATGTTGAACCCTCAACCCTATACACTTCACCCAAACACCTATACACTTATCCCAAAACTCTATACCCATAACGCTAAACCCTAGATACCCTATAACAAATCAACCCTAAACCCTAAAACTTATCCCTCAACCTTGGCCCATAAGGCCTATATGATAAATCCACAACCATAAACCCTATATCCTCAATCCTAAACCCTAAAACCTATACCATTAACCCTAAACCATGTCCCTTATAGTTGAGCCCTAAGGACTATATGATAAACCCTTAATCATTTACAAACAACCCTAAACTAGATATATCCTAAACCCTATACCTTGAACCCTAGAAACATTATTTATCAACCCTGGGCGCTGAGGCCTATATAATAAACCCTCAAACTTATACAGTCAACACTCAACTCTAAACCCTATAACCTCAGCCTTCAACCCTTTCCCTTAAACCTACGCCCTATATGCTATACACTAAACCCTTAACCCTATACATTCAACCTTGTACAATATACCCTCAATGCTAAATCTCATTCCCTATACCCTCGACCCTGAACCCTATAGAGAGGTCCTAGGAATGGAATCCTATAGGTTAAACTCTCAACACTATACACTTAACCCTAAGACCCCAACACTACACCCTCAATGCTAAACCATATCCCTCACCCATGGGTCCTAAGACTTATGTAATAAACCATCAACCATATACAGTCAACCCTAAACTCTATACTCTCAAACCTAAACCCTATAGAAAGGTCTTAGGCCCAAAATCCTATAAGCTAAACCCTCAACCCTATAAATTTAACCCTAAACCCCTGATGAATACTAAGAGGGGGGGTGAATTAGTATACCAAAAAATACTGAACTCAAACAATTTAACAATCTAGAAGTAAACTGGTATAACAGTTTAACTAACAAACCAGCTAACACAAATCCAAACCAGACAACAAGTAAGGCATTCACCCATAGAAGCACAATCACCATAACACAAGAGATTTTGATGTGGAAACCCAAATGGGAAAAACCATGGTGAGATGAAACTCACAAGTAACTATCTGCAGAATAGTAACCAGACCGGTTAAGGTCATACAATGTTCTTTACCAGAACAGATCCTATTAGGAATCTCAATCTCTGTTAGGAGATAAGTCCGATTAAAGACTACCTTGTGAGAGGATTTTAGATCCATAGATGTGAATCACCTTGTTAGAGGATTTACAAAGGCTTTTCTGGGCCTACCCGGTTAAGGGTTTCTGACTTGTCAAATATGTGAGTAATCAAGTGAATGATCTAGCAAATGGAATAGTCTGCTTGATTAGATCCATGGTAGCTCATTGCTAATGCATTCCAGCATTACTTCAATCTACAGTAAATCCACACTCTGTTACAACACACAGACTTGATCTTCTCTCTTAAGATCGCACATACAAGAATTCATCAACCATCGAAAACCCTCACAGCTACACACACCAAAACCCTAGACATGATGTCCTTAAAAGGAATCTGATTTCATGTTGGTCCAATAGGATTATATTGCAAGTTCCTAGGTTCATTGTATCTAGACACATTTGGTAACATGACACAAAATCACCGTCAAAGTGTCGGTGGATGGTAACTCATCATAAAAATATACCAGTTGGTAACTCATCACAGAGTATTACCTGTTTATACAACTTTACCGATTACCGATCGATAACTCAAAGTAATACCGGTTTGACTATTAAACAGATTACTGGTTTGACAAAAATGAAAACTGGGAAAAAGATAACTACCACTTTTAGTTCCTTTTCTCCATTCCACTTGAGATCCTCAAGCCGCTTGAGGTCATCATGCCGCTTGAGATCTTCATTCCACTTGAGATCGGTAAACACTTTCTGCAAAATACTGATAGTCTAAAGACTACAACATAATACTGGTTTGGAACAAATACCAGTTGAGCATAATGCATACATTCAAGAGGTTATCTCATAGCAAGTGTGTGTCCATCAATGAAAATCACAACATAATCATCAAAAATGCCAACAATCTCCCCCTTTGGCATTGATGGCAACACATAGGAAAATTTTTGACATCTAAGTGTTTTACAAAAAAAAAGCCAAAATAAAAAATACTCCCCCTAAGCATATACAATATCCCTTTGCAGAAAATACAATGTATACTAATCTCTTACAGAGATAAACATGAAAGTTTACATAGTATGCATTAAAATTTTAAATACCAGAATACTTCTCCCCCTTTGCCAACAATGACAAAATATAGCTGAATAATCCCCTGTTTCTATTAGCTGAATAAATGTTAATGACAATGAAGAGTGAAACTTGTCAAAAATAGATTTAAAGTCCTACATAAATTGCTTCATGGATAAGGACCATGACTCAAGCAATGAGGTAGCAACCTCACTCTCCATTTGCATCTAGGATACCTGTTCCTCCATGGCATCCAAGGTACTCATCTCTTGAGTAACCGTCAAGGCATCCAGATTGAGATAGCACTTCTGAAGTATTTGCAGTCTTGGTAGTAGAACCAGTTGTAGTTCCTGCAAATCCCTGGTCTGGTTGCTGATCTCCAAATCAATTCTTGCAGCTTGAAGTTGAAATCGGTGAACGGTTTGCACATAAGCGGTAAAGGAATCATATGGGGTCTTGAAGGTTCTTATGAATGTCTGCAAATTAGTTTACAATTTGTCTTTATGGGCAAGCACATCATCACATAATAGATGGGGTTGACATATCTTACTGAGCACTAATTTCCCCCTCATCCATTGCATCTCTGATGTCCTTCTGTGCCTTCTGCAGATCGGACCGGAGCTCATGTAACTTTTTCACCAAGGCAGTGTTCAAAGCCTTTTGATGCTCCTTCTTGGCATGCGCTTCAGCAACCTCTTCCAGGCTTTGTACCTGGTCCTCCATAACTGTGCATAAGAGTTTTAGTTGGGCCAGAGAGGAATCGGTACTAGGGAGGTTGGTACCGGGTATCAAACCGGTAAGAGTGTCCACCGCAGCTTGGATCACGTCTTGCTCCTTCTTCCTCCTTATCACCTCCAAGTGTTCTTGAGCAAGCTTAATGCTCTCTAGCAGCTCTGATTCGTTTGCAGATTGGAGATCAATGGGACTGGTAATGTCAGCTGGTTTGGCTTGACTACCAGTTGCCTTTGGAGTTTCCACTTGAATGCTCTGTGTCGCTCCCTCCTTCTCTTTCGATCTTAGCTTGTCTTCTTCTACCTTCTTTTTCTCCTCTTCCTCTATTTTTCTTTTCTCTTCTTCTTCTTTCTGCTTCCTCTTCTCCTCTTCCTTTCTCTTCTCCTCTGCTTGTTTCTTTTCTTCTTCCTTCTCCACTTCCTTCTTCTTCTTCTCTTCCTCTTGTCTCTTTTATTCTTCCTTCTATTTCTTTTTCGCTTCCTTCTCTTGTTTCTTATTCTCCTCTTATTTTCTCCTGTGCTCTTCTTGTTTCCTCTTTTCTTCTTCTTTTCTCTTTTCCTCTTCATCTACCTGTTCCTTCTTTCCTTCTTCATGTTGCTTCTTCTCTTCCTCTGCCTATTTTTCCTGTCCTGCCGCTTCAGTTGGTGTACCCGAAGTAACATCTTCACTGTTCAAGGCATCAACATCAATGGGTTCCATTTGATCAGTGACAGGTACTCCTTCACTGTCATACGCTTCATCCAGTTGATTGATTTCCAGTTCTTGCTCAGCTTTCCTGTTGGCTTCTGCCACTTGGTGCAACTTTAGAGCGAATTGAGCAAGGGAGTGGGTATCTTTTACCACTTCCGAGACTTTTCCTTCTAGCAACAAGAGTCTCCTTCTTCTCATGAAGAAGAGG
The DNA here is from genome assembly GCF_030272615.1 of Cryptomeria japonica. Taxonomy (NCBI): domain Eukaryota; kingdom Viridiplantae; phylum Streptophyta; class Pinopsida; order Cupressales; family Cupressaceae; genus Cryptomeria; species Cryptomeria japonica. The sequence continues at coordinate 244,546,602 of NC_081406.1, read as the reverse complement.
CCCTTATATCTTTCCACCACTTCATAGAGTTCTATTTTAGGCACATCAGGAAAGTATTGTGTGAATACTTCCTCTCTTATTTCCTATTCCTTCTCTATGGCAATGCGCCATTTGTTATCTAAAGAATTATATAAAGAATCAGGTGTCTCGGATTTAATTTTTGATGGCCACCGGTCATTAATACATAAATAATTAATGACTTCCTGTTCAACTTCTTCCTTTTCATCATCATTAAAATCATCAAAGCACTCTTTCAAATCACCAAGCACTTTTCTTCTAATGTTCTTAATAGTTCTTTGACAATGTGTCAAAGGTTTGTAGGAGGAGATATCAATATTTACCGATGCTGATGTTGCCGATTCATTCTTTTTCTTTTTCCTTGTTTGCCTAGTCTTCTTAGGCTGTTCTTTAGACATAGTGTCCTCTGAGTCTAGTGTGGTGTCTTTTGTCTTCCGCTTTCTCTCAAAGACTTTGGCGGGTGCAACTTCCAGTTTCTTCTTTGTTGGTGACCGCTTGGTCACTTTGGGACTTGTTGTAGTAACCGGTGCTGAACTGAAGGTATTGCCTTTCCCTTCTTTACTGACAGTTCTTCAACCTATGTAATCCTTTCCAAATAGGTGTCGGTTCTCTTTGCCTTTGGATCAAGAGGCGAGGAGAGTAGGGTAGAGGCATACCCATCTAGCATGTAATACATTACCTCATATCCCATGGGTTCCACTTCTTCTTGTCTAGGCTCAATTGCCTCCATTATGCACTCATCAACTTTGATGGTGAAGCAAATGTCATCTTCATATTTCTTGACAATATCACCTAATTTTCTCACTCTTTTGCTCATTTTGCATCTAAATTCATCAAAGTATTTGTTCAGAACTTCCAGATAACCGGTTCCAACCGCTTGAAGGCTTTCCTTGATTTGCTTTGTAACAGGTTGATCGACAGACCACTGAATATCTCCAACTCCTGGAAAGTAACCTTGGAAGTAGAAGAACAACCCAACCAGTAGTTGTCCAAACTTAAATCTCAAGGCATTGTCCTATTTAATTGACTTTAGGTTTGCCAGAAGTTGCCTTTGCATACAGGTGCATAAATCAAATGATGCATCTTCCATGATCATCCTGTAGGTAGCATTTACCGCTACAACAGAGACATAGTTGATCCTTCTAGCATAAAATGTCTAGTAACCTATTACCATGCAGGCATATTTGACTAGATCGTACTTGATGGGATTGATGGTCACTCCCCATTGGTCGCTCACAGAATCGGTGAGCTTGGTCATTTCTGTCTTGCTAATCTTCCTTAGGGCTGACACTTCACCGACATTACAGAAACCAATGACGACATGAATCGCTTCTGGTGTGATGTCATGCGTCCGCTCTAAGTATATTTTATCACCGTGCACTCTACTCAGAATGATGTGGATGTTATCATCTGAAAACTCTTCAAGGAAATAAACTACATTGTGAAGCTTCTTCTTTTCCAAGATGCTAAATTTTGGTTTAATCTTCTTGTCCTTCCCACAGAACAAACTCAACTGAGATAGGGCATTGTATTTTGCCTTCCGTTGGATGAAGTCTACTGAATCAACGGGTGCACTAGAGCTAGAGTGTGATGCGGAAGCCATGATAAATAGATAATTTTGAAAAATACTTTCGTAATTTGAAATTTAGAGCTTGCAAATTCCACTTCGCCACACACTCCTTTGGTTGCTAAAATACCGCTTTGTGTTCTACACTTGACCGATTGATATTAGCTTCTGATTCTTCTTCAAGATTTTGAAAATTCTTCGAATCGCAATCCAAATCACTTTTTGTCACTTAGTGCTTAAAAAATTCTTCACTATAGAACTGATAAGTGAAAAATGACTCAAAAAATCCTTTTAAACAAGTTCTTCACCTACCATAATAAATGCTCCACTATTAAGGCCTAAACCCTAATTTTCCTTTTGCCATTTCCGGTCTTCTGCCAGTTGACAGGTATCACATACTGGTTAAGGTCTTTTACCGGTGTAAACCGGGGGTTCTAAACATTTCACCGTTTGCTCCCCCTAAACTTTTCTGATGCTTAGTTTGCCGGTTCAGTGACTTCCACACTAGGTGCAGAAACCGGATCTTCTTGAATCATTTCTTCTAGCTTCTTCTTCTAGGTTTTCTTCATATCCGCTTGAACAGTTTCAACATCAATCTTTCCTTCTAGAGTGACCGGTATATCATCCGATATATTCTTTCTTGTTCTGCAGAATCTTGTTGTATGACTCGGTTTGTTGCAATGATAGCAAATCATTCCAGGTGCTCTCCAAGGTCCATTGTTCATGTTTCCATTCTTCCTTCTACATGATGCAGCAATGTGGCCACTACCATGATAGATCAAATAGGTTGCTCTCCATCCGGTTGTCATTTGATAGCCACTGCTTCTTGACTGATGATTATAGGTATTAAACCGGTTTGGGCTCTGGTTCCTAGAGGGTTTAGAAAAAACTCCTTGACTCCTTTGAGGATACCTTTCGGTGTTGTGCATGACGGACCTGCATTCAAATTCTCTATGCCCAAACTTGTTGCATGCATAACAATTACCATTGAATCTAATGGGTCTAGGCTTATCATTTAGAAAATAAGGAAAATTATTGTAAGCCTTACTTCTACATACCTTAGCAGTGTGTCCTTCCTTGAGACAATTAAAGAAAATAGGTTTGAACTTTTGCTTACCTTTATCCTTTGGTGTCGGTTGCTTCTTTGATGCTCCATCTTTTGTTCTAGAGGTCTCACCTTCCTCATAATCAGAGAAACCAAGTCCATTGGTATTCTTTACCGGTTTAGCTGATTCAAGCTTCTGCTCTAGCTTGACAGTGCTTTTATTGAATTTGGCAAGTATTTCCTTTGACTCAGTAAGTTCTTTGGCAATAGCATCATTGGATTCCTTTAAGGTTGCATTCTTAGAAACAACCATGTGTAGTTCACCTTGCATTTCTTCCTTTTCCATTTTATTTTCATGAAGATGAGTGGTAAGTACACTGATCTCTTGCTTCAGCTTGGAGATCTCATGATCTTTGTCTTTTACTAGATCTTCAGCTTTCCTCCGTTTCTCAAGCTCTTGACACATTCTTATAGTCAGTCCTTCAAGTTCCCTTCTTAGGTTGGCATTGGAATCATTTAGTTTTTCAACTTCTTGAACTAGGGCTTCCATGTCCGCTTCATCAGAAGAACTATTTTCAGTTAGCTCCATCAGTTTTTTAGCATGCTCTCTTCTTTTTGCCTGAGAGGCCTTATATTTGACTTTAAGTTCGTCATAGGCTTGCTCAGTCTAAGTGAGCCGACGAGTAAGTTCTCTCACAGTGTATTCCCCCATGTCTCTTTCCAAGTGGTTAGACTTATAGAAAGGCTGGCTCTGATACCAATTGATGAATACTAAGAGGGGGTGGGGGGGTGAATTAGTATACCAAAAAATATTGAACTCAAATAGTTTAACAGTCTAGCAGTAAATTGGTATAACAATTTAACTGACAAACTAGTTAACACAAATGCAAACCAAACAACAAGTAAGACATTCACCCACAGAAGCACAATCACCATAACACAAGAGATTTTAACGTGGAAACCCAAATGGGAAAAACCACGGTGAGATGAAACTCACAAGTAACTATCTACAGAATAGTAACCAGACCGATTAAGGTCATACAATATTCTTTACCAGAACAGATCCTGTTAGGAATCTCAATCTCTGTTAGGAGATAAGTCCAATTAAAGACTACCTTGTGAGAGGATTTTAGATCCACAGATGTGAATCACCTTGTTAGAGGATTTACAAAGGCTTTTCTGGGCCTACCCAGTTAAGGGTTTCTGACTTGTCAAAGATGTGAGTAATCAACAAGTGAATGATCTAGCAAATGGCACAATCTACTTGATTAGATCCATGGTAGCTCATTGCTAATGCATTCCAGCATTACTTCAGTCTGCAGTAAATCCACACTCTATTATAGCACACAAACTTGATCTTCTCTCTTAAGATCACACATACAAGAACTCATCAACCACCGAAAACCCTCACAGCTACACACACCAAAACCCTAGACATGATGTCCTTAAAAGGAATCTGATTTCATGTTGGTCCAATAGGATTATATTGCAAGTTACTAGGTTCATTGTATCTAGACACATTTGGTAACACGACACAAAATCACCATCAAAGTGTCAGTGGATGGTAACTCATCACAAAAATATACCGGTTGGTAACTCATCACAGAGTATTGCTGGCTTATACAACTTTATCGATTACCAGTTGGTAACTCAGAGTAATACCGGTTTAACTATTAAACAGATTACCGATTTGACAAAAATGAAGACTGGAAAAAAGATAACTGTCGCTTTTAGTTCCTTTGCTCCGTTTCGCTTGAGATCCTCGAACCGCTTGAGGTCCTCATGCCGCTTGAGATCTTCATGCCACTTGAGATCGGTAAACACTTTCTGCAAAACACCGATAGTCTAAAGACTACAACATAATACTGGTTTGGAACAAATACCGGTTGAGCATAATTCATACATTCAAGAGGTGATCTCATAGCAAGTGGGTGTCTATCAATGACAATCACAACATAATCATCAAAATGCCAACAACCCCCAACTAAGGCTATATTTTCAACCCTAAACCATATCCCTCAACCCTAAGGCCTACAACTAAAACATATAAGTCCTAAATCTATACACTTCATACTATATGAGATATACCCTCAACCCTAAACCCTTTCCCTTAATCCTAGATCCTAAGGCTTATATGCTAAGCCCTCAACCTTATGCATTAACCCTAAACCCTACACACATAATCCTTAACCCTATAACCTATATCATCAACACTAAATCTTATCCCTCAAGATTAGGCCCTAAATATAATAGGCTAAACCCTTAATCACATATACTCAACGGGTGGATGCAAGAAGTTGAGTCCCACTTTTGGGCAAAAAGTGGAAGTGTTTTCTTTGTTTTTCAAATTTTCTATCAATTGATGTCAAAATTTGAGACACTTAGAGATTGAATCTGAAAAAACTTTAGGAGTTGAAAATGTAGTTCTCGGAGTCTACTTTTCAAATATGTTATTTATTTCAATACCCACATGGTAGAAATCATGTTTTTAGTATGCATGTTTAAAAACCACTTTTTCAAAATGCCTGTTTCAGGACCATACCACACATGTGTACGACCACCATTTTTTGATGCAAATAAATGAATTTTTGCAAATCCTTCTGGGAAATGATACCTAAGACACCAAATATTGATGAGAATATTTTTTCTTTTTTTATATTGATTATATTTTTTTTTGTTAATTTTTAATTGACAATAAAGTACATTTTCAAAACATCGGGTGTACAACCACCATAATTTGAGGAAAATTTCATATTTTTAATTTTTTTAATTTTTAATGTTCAAAAGAATTGTATATAGATTGATGTCATATAATTTACTTTTCTAAAAACCTAAAAACAAATTTTTTATTAAAGTTATACCGAACTTCAGTATTTTAGGTTTGCGTACCACTCTTGACTAATAAATAATGCAAAAATAGTAAAAATAATCTTATCACTATGAATTTTACATTTCTGAAATCAAGACACTGATAAATCTAATGACACTAAGAAATCTAATGGGTTTTCGTTGTTGGTATTTTGGTATGGTTTTGTCATTGATGTCAACACCTACTAAACACTTATCAACTCTGGCACTTTGGAGAATTAGCAACATTCACCGGCAAGCAAGTTACTCACACACAGTCATCGATATCTGGTACACTGGCAAGACATAATGGTCACCGACACTTGGAATAGCATGGAAAACACTTGGTACTATCGAAGACATCGCTTGGACATCTTGTCTTGAAGAATTGGTTATTGGTATATTCATATTTGCATATTTGTTGTTACCGGCAAATAGGTCCAGGTTACATCGGCAGGTTTATCTTTTCTAGATCAACATGGCATGCTATGGAGATTAATTATTATTGTAAATGCATTAAGCCAACATGTTGAATCGGTTATTGCATCAGATATTGTATTATTTGTATAATGTTTTTATTATAATATCTTGTAGAGCCGACCTACTAAAATTGGTCTTAGGTTATGGTATAAATGTAAGATCTTATTTGTAAGATCAAATGTGGAATGCAAAAAAGGATTGTGTGAAGGTATATGTGAGAATAAGCAGAGCTATACATGCAGACATCATTTGAAGATTGAAGGAGGTTTTTTGTGAAGACAATCAGAACACCACCAGTACTAAATCCAACATATGAAGATGCTATTTTGTGCAGTACATTCTTATTGGATTTAACCATCCCATTGTAGTCAGTTTGACTCCCATTTTGTGATTGAGTAGTGAGCTCTAGGTGCTTGGCCTTTCTGCATGTGTATACCCCATTTATGTACACTTACTATCTGCAGTAGTATCATCTGATTGTGGGTAAGGTTTCCCACCATGGTTTTTCCCCTTACAAGGTTTCCATGTACAAATATTGGTGTTATGTGTTGTGGATGACTTTGTCTTTATGTTTCATGCACTAATCCTTATTGGTATAGTAATTAACTATTAAAACTGTCTATCGACATATTGAATTGGTTTACCGATATTAAGCATTAAGTTGGTTAAGTTCTTTTTGTTTTGAATTTATTTGACAACTGATTCACCCCCCCCCCTCTCAGTTGTCTCCGGGACCTAACAATTGGTATCAGAGCCTAGTCCTCTTTTGCAGAAGTTTAACAGCTTGAGGAGACCCAATGTCTACTAACTATTTCAGGAAGGACCGTCCTAAACTTGATGGAACCAACTATGGCATATGGAAAATCAGAATGGAGACACATCTAAATTGCATTGGAAAGGATATCTGGGATGTTACAAAGAATGGTTATACTGCTCCTACTCCTAGTCAACCTAATACACCTACCTTGGGAAAAGATGAGGAAAATGATTGCAAAGCAAGAGAAGCACTTTTGAGCGCATTATCTGATCAACAAATCATGGGACTATCAGATAGGTCTACTGCTAAAGCTACTTGGGATAATTTGGAAACAGTGAATGAAGGAGATTCCACAGTCAAAATTGGAAAATTTGAAAGCTTCTGGGTCAGGTATGAACATCTGAAAATGGAAGAAGATGAAAGGATTTCTGCTTTTATGGAAAGAGTAAACGAGATTGTTTTGGGTATTAAATGTTGTGGAGGAACCTTAAGTAAGGATGAAATTGTTTCAAAAGTTTTAAGAGGATTGCCACCGGCATATAAAATGAAAGTCACTGCTATAAATGAGTTAAGAACAATGCCTAATACATCAGTAACTAGGGATACATTGATTGGGAAACTTTCAGCTTTTGAAGTTGAAGAATTTGGTCATGTTGCTACAATAAAAACAGATTTGGCCTTTAAAGCATCAACATCATCTGCTCTATCATTTGAAAAATCTGATTGGAAAGCCTTTTATGCAAGAGAACTTGAAGAAAGCAGGAAAAAAAATGAAGAGCTTGAAGAACTTGAAGCACTATTTGCAAGGATAATGCCTAAAGGTACAGTTGGAAGTTAGTATGAAGGTAAAGCACCCTTTAAATGTTTTAACTGCAATAAGATTGGTCATATGGCTTCAAGATGCCCTAATAGACATGCTAGATTAAGAGAAGAAGCTAGAAGAACATACAAGCCTAACCCTGAATATCAAAGATACAGATTCAAGAAGAATGAAGACAAATCTTGTTACATTGTTGATGAAGGTGTGATTGATGATTCTGATGAGGATCTGGCAGACAATGGATGGGTTTTTGTTGCTATAACAAAAGATCAACCGACACCTACTTCTCAACCGGTAGAACAGGCCTTGGAAGCTAAAGTTGAAGTAAAAGATGAATGGATCATTAATTCAGGATGCTCACATCATATGCCAAGTGACCAAGGTAAATTCTTGAACTTTCAAGAATACAATGGAGGCTTAGTGAGATTTGGAGATGACAAAGCTTGTTTGATCAAAGGTAAGGGTACAATATCACTTGATGGTAAGCATAACACTGACAATGTTTACTGTGTTGAAGGATTAAAGTATAATCTTTTGAGTGTTGGTCAATTAGTTGAGAAAGGATTTCAGTTACAATTCAAAAATGGAAAATGCAAAATCATGAATAGAACTGGTTTGGAAATTGCAACTGGTAATCAGACTAGAGGTAATATCTTTCATTTGAATAACAATGAAAAGACATGCTTAATTGCACATATTGATGAAAGTTGGTTATGGCATAAGAGACTGTGTCATGTAAACTTTTATTGCATGGTGAAAATCAGTGCTACCAAGGCAATTAGAGATTTACCTAAAATTGTCAAACCTCACAATACAATATGTAAGGAATGTCAATTTGGAAAACAAGTTAGAGCTAGTTTCAAAAGTATTCCAGAAAAATCCAATAATGCTCTTGATTTAATTCAGACTGATTTATGTGGTCCAGCTAGAACTGAATGCTTACAAGGTGATAGATATTTCATGCTAATCATTGATGACTATTGTAGAATGTGTTGGGTTACTTTTCTTAGAGAAAAATCAGAAGCACTGGGAAAGTTCAAACTGTTCAAAGCAATGGTAGAAAATGAAACCGGTAAGAAAATCAAATGTCTAAGATCAGATCAAGGAGGAGAATTTACATCTAAGGAATTTAATACATTCTGTGAAGTAAATGGAATTAGAAGACAACTATCAACACCTTAGACACCATAGCAGAATGGAGTTGTTGAAAGAAAAAACAAAACTATCTTGGATGCAGCAAGAAGTATGTTATCAGAAGAAAATTCACCACATGTATATTGGAGAGAGGTAGTTAGTACAATGGTCTATACATTCAACAAAGTTCACATCAAAAGTGAAACCGGTAAGACCCCTCATGAACTATGGTTTGGTATTACTCCTACTCTTAAATATTTCATAATTTTTGGAAGTAAATATTATATCAGAAGAGATGAGTATATTGGCAAATTTGATCCTAGAAGTGATGAAGGAATATTTCTTGGTTATTCATCTAAAAGGAAGGCATATAGATGTTTTAATAAAAGATTGCAGAAAATTGTTGAAAGTACAAATGTAAAGATTGATGAACAATTCAAAGGAACTTCAAGGTATATAGACTCTGAACTGGGAACAAAATTTTTGACAAATGAACCTACTTTGAATCCACCAGTACAGAATGAAGATCCAGTTACCTCGGTATCATCTGAGGATTCCACAGTAACTGAGGAACAACAACAAACAAAGACACCCCGATATGTAAGACTGAATCATTCTGAAGATCAGATAATTGGAAACAAGTTTAAAGGAGTTATGACAAGAGAAAGATTGGAAAATGAAGAGGTATGTCTTATTTCTCAAATTTAACCATCATCAGTTAATGAGGCATGTGAAAATAAATTTTGGATTAAAGCTATGGAAGAAGAATTAGAACAAATTGAGAAAAATAACACTTGGACATTAGTTCCCCAGCCTAGAGATAAAAATGTAATTGGAACCAAATGGGTATTCAGAAACAAACTTAATGAAGATGGTAAGGTTATCAGAAATAAAGCAAGACTAGTGTGTAAGGGATATTCTCAGAAAGAAGGAATTGATTACAATGAAACCTTTGCACCTATAGCTAGAATTGAGGCAGTCAGATTATTTTTGGCTTTCGCAGCACATAAGAACTACAAAGTATATCAAATGGATATTAAACGTGCATTTTTGAATGGATATCTTGAAGAAGAAGTTTACATTGAACAACCTGATGGATTTTCTTTGACAGATAAAAAAGATATGGTTTGCAAGTTAAGAAAAGCTTTGCATGGATTGAAGCAAGCTCCAAGAGCTTGGTATGCAAGATTGGATAAGTATCTTTTCAAGATTGGTGTTTCTAAAGGTAATCAGACAATAATTTATACTACAAAGTGACTAATGATAACATCCTGGTTATAGAAGTATTTGTTGATGATATAATCTTTGGAAGAGAAGATGGATTATGTAAAGAATTTTCTTTTAAAATGCAGCAAGAATTTGAAATGTATATGATTGGAGAAATAAAATTCTTTATAGGATTACAAATTTCACAAACTGATAAAGGTATATTCTTGAGTCAATCCAAGTACTTAAAATAGTTACTAAAGAAATTTGGGATGGAGAACTCTAAACCGGTAAGCACACCTATGACTACAAATGACAAATTATCACTAAGGGATGAATCTACACCTGTTAATCCAACTAGATACAAATCTATGATAGGAGGTTTACTGTATTTGACACAAACCAGACCTGATATTATGAATGCAATATGTATTGTTTCAAGATTTCAAAGTAATCCTAGAGAAAATCATGAATCAGTAGTAAAAAGGATTTTTTGGTACTATAAATCTTGGATTATGGTATCTTAGAGATGAAAACTTTGAATTATGTGCATACACAGATGCAAATTGGGCAGGAGATGTGGATGGTAGAAAAAGCACCACCAGCGGAGCATTCTTTCTTGGAAACAGACTAGTTTCTTGGTTGAGTAAGAAACAAAGTTGTACATCTTTATCAACAGCAAAATCAGAATATGTTGCAGCAGCAACTAACTATACACAGGTACTATGGCTTAAGCAAATGTTGAAAGACATAAAGGTAAAATGCAAGGAACCTATTACCAGCTATTGTGATAACACTGCAGCAATTGATATATCTAAGAATCCGGTATTACATTCCAAAACCAAACATGTTTCTATCAAACTGAATTTTCTAAGGAAAAATGTTGAAGCAAAGGAAATAAAACTGGTTTATGTGAATAGTAAAGAGTAGATTGCAGATATCCTTACTAAACCTATGCCTATGGAGACTTTTGAATATCTCAGAGATCAGCTTGGGGCCATACCCCCATCGGTAGAGACTTAGGAAGTTGATGATCGTCATCAATCGACAGAATTAACAGAGAAATCTTTTATTCCGGCTTTGATGGGAAGCTACTTCTCAGGGGGAGTAGTTGGTATACTAAATTGATTGGTATTTTGTATATGAACTTGGCTTAGTAAGAACTTTGGCATTTGATGTCAAAGGGGGAGAGATTGGTATGGAAAAACACAAGGAAAACACATGTTGTTCCTCGGGGGAGAGATTGTTGTTTTGGAGAGATTACTACTCTCTGTATCTGTATTTTGATTTCTGGTTATGATCTCTTTTTGGAGATTGTTGGTTTTTGGTATTTGGCATTTTTGTTTTGGCACTTTGATGATTTTTCCATCTTGCGTTGCCATCAATGCCAAAGGGGGAGATTGTTGGTATTTTGGAATGGTTTTGTCATTGATGTCAACACCTACTAAACACTTATCAACTCTGGCACTTTGGAGAATCAACAACATTCACCGACAAGCAAGTGACTCATGCACAGTCACCGATATCTGGTACACCGGCAAGATATAATGGTCACCGACACTTGGAATAGCATGGGAAACACTTGCTAATGTTGAAGACATCGTTTGGACATCTTGTCTTGAAGAATTGGTTATTGGTATATTCATATTTGCATATTTGTTGTTACTGGCAAATAGGTCCAGGTTACACCAGCAAGTTTATCTTTTCCAGATCAGCATGGCACGCTATGGAGATGATTAATTATTGTTGTAAATGCATTAAGCCAAGATGTTGAATTGGTTATTGCATTGGATATTGTATTATTTGTAAAATGTTTTTATTGTAATATCTTGTAGAGCCGACCTACTAAAATTGGTCTTAGGTTATGGTATAAATGTAAGATCTTATTTGTAAGATCAAATGTGGAATGCGAAAAAGGATTGTGTAAAGGTATACGTGAGAATAAGAAGAGCTATACATGCAGACATCATTTGAAGATTGAAGGAGGGTTTTTGTGAAGACAATAAGAACTACACCGGTACTGAATCCAGCATATGAAGATGGTATTTTGTCCAGTACATTCTTATTGGATTTCACCATCCAATTGTAGTCAGTGTGACTCCCATTTTGTGATTGAGCAGTGAGCTCTAGGCGCTTGGCCTTTCTGCATGTGCAAACCCCATTTATGTACACTTACTATCTGCAGTAGTATCATCTAATTGTGGGTAAGGTTTCCCACCGTGGTTTTTCCCCTTACAGGGTTTCCACGTACAAATATTGGTGTTATGTGTTGTGGATGACTTTGTCTTTATGTTTCAAGCACTAATCCTTACCGGTATAGTAATTAACTGTTAAAATTGTCTACCGACATATTGAACTGGTTTACCGGTATTAAGCATTAAGTTGGTTAAGTTCTTTTTGGTTTGAATTTATTTGACAACTGATTCACCCCCCCCTCCCCCCACTCACAGTTGTCTCTGGAACCTAACATTCGTTTCATCAAAAAATTCGACCAGGAAGGCCCTCAAAAAATTAGGCCAAGGTAGAAATCCGATATTCTTTTGCCTTAGCCATTTTTTGGAGGTCCAAGCATAGGCTTGGTCCCACCAAACCTAACCCAAATCCAAAACCAAGGAAGGGGGTTGTTTCTCGCTCCAACTTTTATGAAACGAGCGCCCATTATTTAAAATTCAAAAAATGTGCACCTGTTTCTCTTTGTACCATTGAAAGCGCAACGGGCACCCATTTTTAGAAACGTGTATCCAATTTGAAAATGAGCACCCATTTCATCCAAATAACGGGCGCCCGTTTCTTAAAAGATCCGTTGGGCAAAAAACTTGCCCACAAGGACAAATTTCAATGATTGAATGATTATTCAATCATTATCCAACATGTTTGATCTGCAGAGAGAATGTTTTGTTAAATAATTCTCTCGTCTTGTCTTGTTATCAATTTGACAAGGAGATCCTTTCAAATTCAAATTTTGGTGTGGCCATGGGATCAAATCAATGAAAAAAGAGGCGAAGGAAGGTTCTGACAGCTGAAGACATTGCAACAAATAGAGAGAAGGAGGCAAAACATCAACGATAAAGAAGAGAAAGAATTAAACAATTTAACAATGTTGGAGCTCCAAGAATCATTTCAGAAGACAAGAACATCGAGGACACCATAAATGTTAAAGAAGGAAACACAATAGAACCAAATTTAGGTGCATCTTCTAATCCATTATTGGATACAGGTATGTCTTCACAACCCCATGTTTATTCTTATGAACAAATTGGTGATTTAGTGGATGCAGGTTACTCATTAAATCAAACCCCAATTGAAAATCAAACCTCAAATGAAAGTAAAACTGAAATTGAAACTGAAATTGAAACCCCAATTGAAATTGAAAATCAACCGGCATTTGAAATCAATAACGTGGATGTAGACATGGAAAAACCAATTGAAAAAGTAACATGTTTGAATGATAATGAAATGAATTAATATTTTCAAATTAAAAGTGATGTGCTAGACAATCTTCCTGGCTTGGTTTCATGGAGATGGATTAGGACACATGCAAATAGATTGTTTAGACAATTTTTTTATAATAAGAAATTTGGGTTTCAATGTCAATTAATGTTACAACTAATTAAAATGACTAAAATGTGGAAAGTGATGAAGAAGTTAGGCTTGCATGTCAAACCCAAGAAGAAGGATGATTCTTTAAAATAAAGTGTATCGACTGTTGCTAGTGCCTTTGATACAATCAGAAAGAAAAGTCGTTCTAAAGACAGGAATGCGGCACAATGATCAATAACAACAAATTTTGATAAAATAATGATGACTAACATAAGTGGATATCTTAATATTCATCGTAAAACTTTGTCAAGAGTTGTAAATAGGAGTTAAATTTTGTGGACTTTTAGTGGTAGACTACCAAGGTCTGATATGAAACTTACTGGTGAAGTCAAAACTTTGATCAAATTTTTTTGGCATGATAATACGAGAGTATCACCTAATGCTAGAGATGTGCTTAAATTAAGAGTTGGGTCAAAAATTCGTGATCCACATCCAAAACACCTTTTGGACATGACTCAAACTGAATTATACAAAAAAAATTTGGATGATAAGGTGTTAACTATTAGCATTATCAAAGGTCTTTTGAAAAGTGTAAACCTTGGTATGTTCGGATTAACAAGGAAAGAGTCACATGTTGTTGCAATACTCATGTTCAATTTTGTTACCATTATGATGTATTTTGATATATACGTGTTACCATGCATAGTAATGGAATGTTTCAAGAATGTGGTATAAATATACCACTTGAAACTATAAATATATGTGTTCCTTCTTCATTGCTCTCTTTTGCAACAACTGCATACACATGACCTACATTTTATAAAGTGATAATTAATACCAAAAATAATGTGTGATGTACAACAAAATGAACCAAAAAGAATACTTGCAAAAAGATTAACTCAAAATATCACCTGAATCCACTAGGTCAGATACATGGTCAAAATCCACTAATGTCTCCATCTGGCTCAATTCTAGTGCTTTGAGAATTTGATATGTATCAATGGGAACCAACGGTATACAAGACCATTTGTCAACCCACTCTTGTGATTCACATTCTTCCCACAAACAATACATGCATGAAGAGAAAAAACATACCATCTGTCTCGTATAAATTACTAGTGAACTTGCATTTGAACTCATAAATGAGTGCATGTCACTCAATCCTACAATTGTACAACAATCTAGATAGTTTTCAATGTTAGAGTCAGTGATCAACCAAAAATATCTACGAACCATTGACGTTCCTGGATTACCTGGACCCATCGTAGAGTTACACCATCGCACAATTGTTTCTGCATCTATCAACTCAACACCACCTTCATACTTCAATTCTTCTCTAGCTAGGGCTCTTTTTACACATGCTCTTGCACCATCGTGCTCTCCCTTACCATGTCCAACCTCAGTGAAATTCCAAAAATATTGTACACAGCTTGTCATATGCATCCTTGTCAACCAATAAAACATCCTTGCATTCTTGAATTGTGCGGTGCAATTATTTGACCATATTAAGTGTCGATTGTATTGTATGTTTCTTTCTTTTAAATTATCATAGAAAACTTTAAAGAATCCTTATACAAACTCTGATGAATGCGTACGATAATCACTTATGTAGAAGTGATACTCTCTTACAACCTTTCTATCCTCCTCTATGCTATCATCTGCATGCATGAATGTTATGTGTACAAAAATAGAAACTTGTGTAGAATGATAATACATAGATTGCACTTCATTTTGAGGTTGTAGTGTATAATTTTTAGAAAAATCAATGATAGAGACAATGGTGCCAAGAGGAAATGTGTCCTTACATAACTTGAATTGTTCATCTAACCATCGAGCTCTATGTGTATGCATTATGTACTCATAAACTAGTTTCTCTTGAAACATTTTCATAAATTCAGCTACACATATATCATTTTTTACTAGCTCACATCTCTTCAAATCTTTTCCATCTTTAACTCCATATGTGGTTGTATTGTATTTTCCAAAAGAAACTAGTTTCCTACCAATTTCATGTTTTTTCTCCAAATGTACACATCTTGGTAAATGTTGCAAACCACCACATATAGCACAAGAACCTTCCAAACAAGGGATCTTATAATAAATGCAACCATCGTGTCTATTACATAGCACACTTGAAATGAATTCTCTTACCGACTTAGGAGGTGCTTGTATATTGCATTCTTGCAAAACATTGTTAGTGTGCAAAGTAGAATAAACATGACGAAAAAATATCATGGTGCATGGAAAATTCAATATGCATCCTACAACAACACGTGGTGCGTACATGATTAATCTTAATATAAAAAGGTTTTGTCATTTCAAAAAATCTTTGAGAAATTATTATTTGAGGAAACTTTTCAAAGAATCTTTCATAAAATTTTGTTTGAGTCATATCCAAATAGTATTTGGCATGTGGCTCATGATTTGTAGACCCGATTCGCCTTCTAACAACATCTCTTTGGTTGGACAAAACTCTTGTGTTGTCATGCCAAAAAATTTCAATTAATGTTCTTAGTGCATCAACAACAACCTTGTCTTTGGAAGGTAGTCTACCTGAGAATGCCCAAAGAGAATTATTGTTAGGTTCCTCTATTTTTTTCTCGCCTCTATAATGCTTTACTTATTTTGTTCTACTAACGTTTAATGACTTACTTGTTTTTCTTATGAAACAATCATTTTTTATTTTCTTGCTCATTATGGTTGATGTAATGACATGTCGAGTAGCATTAGAATATTTAGTACGTGATTTTGAACCAATAGCTTGATATTCATCAAATAGATTTCTCACAATAGTTCTTTCGCTGTTACTTTCAGATGATCTTAGGCCTAAAATTTTCATTGTCTCTCTAAAATTCAAATTTTTAATCATTTTAACAATTAATTGACATCTTGCGATTTGATTTTAGTTTTCAAAATAGTTTTGCCATATTCTTTTAACCATTATCCTACAAGTTCGTTCATTCATTTTATCGAGCATTGGCTTCAATATATTCTCATCAATGTCAATTAGATACTTTGGTTTCCTACGAATGATTCTAGGTGTTAGCATCGGTGCATTGTGTACATTCAATTCATAAAATAGAGCAGGTGTATGTTCATCATTTAATTGATTATTCAATGTGGTCTCTTCTTCAATTGCATTAGGTTCATACGGTAAATCAAATGTCTCTTCTTTAATTGCATTAGGTGCATTATGTTCATTTGGTAAATTGAATTGAGATGTTGAGGATGACATACCTTCTTGTCCCATTGTTCTTATGTCATGTAATTTCTTCATATGTTGACTTTGTCTTTCCTTTTCATCCTCTCATTGTTCCATTGTTCCTCGCTTGTTCTTTCCCATGGTTGATATCAGTTATCCTAAATAGAATTATATTACATATATATGTAAAAAAAAATTCATAAGCAAACAAATAACCATAAGTATGCATCTTATCATTACTTTTTTGAATCAAGACTATTATACAATCATAATAATATTGACAAAACTAATAAGAACAACAATTCAATCATTTGAAATCATGCAAAAACAAAAAATTCACTTACACAGTTGCAGTGGGGCCTTCAACGACCTCAAAAACTTCTTTTGAGGTCATTGAGGCTCTTGGGAAAATAAAACTATGTCTAAGTATCGTGTACGTGGTATATTAATAACCACGAACATGCTGTTAGTTCCTAAATGTTGGCAAGCCCAATGGTATTTTTTTCACCTTGTACACACTTAGAACTCATAATTACCATGTATGCGCTCCTACGCCTTAAAAATGTTATACCAGGGCAACAAACTAATAGGCCCAATACCCTGTACACGCTATTTGTAGTAAAGAAAATGTGAAGGAAAAGGGAGTGGGGAGAGGGAGAGGGAGAGGGGGAGAGAGGGAGAGGGAGAGGGAGAGAAAGGGATAGAGAGAGGGATAAAGAGGGAGAGAGAGAGAGAGAGAGAGAGAGAGAGAGAGAGAGAGAGAGAGAGAGAGAGAGAGAGAGAGAGAGAGAGAGAGATGGGGTATGAAGAGAGAAGGGGAGAGGTAGAGGGAGGGAGAGAGAGAGAGGGAGAGGAAGAGAGAGGGGGAGGGGGGAGAGAGGGAGGGAGGGAGAAAAGAAGAGAGAGAGAGAGAGAGAGAGAGAGAGAGAGAGAGAGAGATGGACCCTATATGTGCTTGAGAGGGGGCGAGAGGGAGAGAGGTACCCTGTACATGCTTGAGAGGGGGCGAGAAGGAGACACCACACATAATACACACATATGTGTGTAAATATATACCTAATATATAATATATTATATGTATATACACATATTATATATACAATATCATATTATACACACTCCCAAATTTTAAACAAAAGTAGCGCGTACACATTGTTTATAGTAAAGACAACGTGTACGCACTGTTTATAGTAAAGAGAACACATACGCGCTTCTTATACCATAGGTACCCCATACGCACTTTTGAATGTTTAGGCTTGGAAATAGGCCTGGATGACAAAGCTACGGGTTTGAAGTTTGATTTCCTTCCATTTCCCTCCTTTTTGACGTGTTTTATTTTTATCAACTTGATTTCTTGACTTTGTCATCATCAGGTTTACACTTCATCAAGTGGGTATTTCTAAAATTGCCACCATATTTTCATCCATCTTCTGAGCTTTCTAACCATATATTTTTTTTTAAATTTGAACAATAATAACATATTATTATTGAATTTCTTTTACTAGTGTCTCCATAGTTCTTAGAGACGTGTACCATTATTTTAATAACTTTTGATCTACTTATCCAAATTTAAAAATATTTATATATTATTGTAGTGCACTTGATTCTTTACAATTCAAATAAAATAAAATTATATTTTCAATTTTTTTAGTGCAAGTTATGCTTCGCGCACGAACAGGTACCTAATTTTTTCAGGATGTGCTCGATTGGAAAAATGATAGGAAAAAAATACTCAACAAAAATTTACAAAAAAATGCACAACTTCTAGTGCTCACTCTTAACTATCTTTCTACCAAAGGATTTGTCAAAATACTAAATCTAACTATGAATTTTTTGATGCGCGTGTCAGACACTATGTTATGTTTTTCAGAAAAAATTAGGGTCTATTTTTTGTGCGTGAATGATTTGACCCCCTTAATCTTATCAAATTTTGAAAATTTTTAGTAGTTTGGAAACTAGATTCAGAGTAATACAATATTTGTTCTTTGATTATCTTCATATCTTGAGTGGATGACTTTCAAATTTTGCCTCCAAGTTCAGGTTCACCTGATTTCTGAAAAAAAAGTCCACTTATACCCCCCTTTTTGACCACCATCTTTGTGCACTTACCCTATTGTTATGACACAAGAAACTTGGAAATCCCAAAAGGAGTCTCGCGAAAAGGGAAAGTCACTATGAACTGCAAGGGTGTCGAAAAGACTCGAGGATCTCTCACCGAAAAGCTTCATCATTGTGGATTTTCAACAACACTCTTTTGAAGCTTGATCGACAAGACTTGATGGATCTACAAATTAGTCAAGGCATCTTGCCGGAGTGAAATTTCTCAGCGATAAACACATGCATATAAAGGGTGGCGATAATCACACTGTGAGGTTGATATGAACAAGCTTAGAAACAATAATGCCAAACTTGAACCGACACACCTCTTCTGCAACTCAAGTCTACAACTCATCTCTTCTTGCATACTTAACCAGATCAACTCTGCATTTGTGCATGTTGACATCAATGACAACTCAATGCCAACAGATCAGATTTCAAGTGTTCTAGACTAATTCACCCTCCTCTCATTCCTGTTGTGGGTTTAACACTATGTCTATGGATTTGACCTATGAATACAAACTAATGATTCAAAAAATAAAAATCATCTTAGGTGTACATTTGGTTTATAAAAGTCAACGATAAACTAGGGTTGATGGAATGCCAAACTAGTGAAAATCATATGGTAGGATATTATAATTAATACATACCACATAAAGTGGTGTACAACAAATGATAAAGTGTAAAGTATGCACTTTTACTCTTGCAAGATATAATACACAGATAAACATAAATCCATTTTTTTTAATAATAGATGAAGACATAACATTTTGGGCTTATTGAAAATAAAATATTCAATTTTTTTAACACATTTCTAATTGTAAGTTTGATCTTTTTAACAAGGTAGTAGTTAAATCTTGAATAACTTTTTAAAAACCAATTAACTCATATATTTTCCTTAAATAATTATCATATATACTAAAGATAAAATTTATAAATGACTAAAGGAAATGTCCAAGGGGTTGAGATTAATTGGTTAAAACGTTGGGTGTTTTTTTTTTAATAAAAGTGACAAGAGTCGGAAATTTTTTATATTAGATAATAAAATAGACTTACATTAAAAATATGTAAAAGAGACCTTGTCCAAACATTGTAAATCTATTCCTTGTTAGCTTCGTTTCTTTTTTTATTTAAGGATCATTACATAATTTCATGTTCTACAAAGCAAAAAATGACAAAAAATTCTAAATTCCTTTTTCTAGCGATTTGTATTTAGCATGTAATGTTCAAAAGTCATTGATAAACTCAATTGCCTCTTCTTCAAGTTACTCTTTTATTAATTGCAAAAAAAATTGTTGGATGGTTTGGGTGAAGAATCAATCATATGATTAACTCTTTATACACTTTTCCTTGTAATATTTGATTCTAGAATTTGATAACCTTTTTTACCTTGCACAAATTGTAGCAACATTTCCATTGCATCTTTGAATGCTTGGGCCATTTCTTTGTACCCTACATCCAAATTGATCATTACATCAAACATAGCTTGAGTCTTTTTCTTTGAGTACTTGAGTCAATTATTTCTACGCTAAATTTGAATTGATCATTACATCAAACATGGCCTGAGCCTTTTCTTCCTATGTCAAATATCCTCTCTTTCCATCTACCATCTTGTTTCCCCAAAGTCATATCAACTCTTGAGCCTTTGGTTGGGAGAATCAATGCTTTGCTACCACTACAATATCCATGATTATGGTTTCCGTACATTTCTATTTACTAAACTCCATGAAAAACTAGTGATTGAATCATAATTCTAATAACATCTAATAAAATACGTAATAGACTTAACAAGATATTTATAAAATTAATTTATACATTCTTGAAAAATAAACAATAAAAACAACTACTTACAACAAATAAGTACTCCTCTTTTTGCAAGAAAAATTGCACCTATAGTCAATTCAATTTAGCAAGCTTTTAGGAATAAAAAAAATAATATTTATTATTAAGAAATATGAAAAATATACAACAATGGTGCTACATAAAACACCTCAAAATTATAAATCCTAGGTACTATTCACCTTTAAAAAAAAACAGTGAAGCTCAATTACAATCCCTATGTGAAATTGCTTGCAACTAGTTCAAGGGGTTTCATCCACTAACTAGCTATATAAATTAAGGGGTTTCTATCCTTGAACATCAAGTGATAGAAAAATAAGGTGTCAAATATATTCAAATAAAATTTAATGGATAAACAAACATGAATTCTCTTAATCGTTATCTTGATTAGGTGTCATTTTCTCAAAATTTTCTTCCTTTTGTCCAATATACAGTGCACACAATCCTTGACTAACACCATTATATTTATAATAATCAGTTTGTTGCATAACACTTAGAACCCCCATAACCTAGCACTCAATTTAAACACCTACATTAATGCATTTTACTTGCCCTGAGCCTACAAGACATAAAATTTTGGCTTACACGTCTATCCAAAATCTCAGGAGAGAATGGAACTTGACAACAAAATTGACACAAGTCATTTCTATGTTTGAATAAATCTAGTAATTCAAGAAAAAAAAACATCTTAGATGTACATTTTGCTTCTAAAAGTCAACTATAAACTAGGGTCGATGGAATGCCAAATCAGTCAAAATCATATGGTACCTAGGGAACATACTTAATGCACCCACAAAAAGTGGCGACGCGTCTATTCTGGCTACCAAACGGTAGTATGGATTGACTAACACGCGTGTTAGTTGCACGTTTTACACCGTCGATTTTGCAATAAAAGGTTGCGATTGACTAACATGTTGCTATCATACTGTACGAAAAGTCTGTTTTGGAGCCAAAATAGCTTCGGCCAAAAAGTGGTATGCAATGAATGATGAAGTGTAAAGTATGCACTTGTACTCTTGCAAGATAAAATACATGGATAAACATAACTCCATTTTTTAATAATAATAGACAAAGACATAACATAGTAGGCCTATTGAAAATTAAATATTCAATTTTGCTAACACATTTCTAATTGTAGTTTGGTCTTTTTGATACATTAGTAGTTAAATCTTTAATAAGTTTTTAGAAATCAGTCATTCCATATATTTTTATTCTTAAATAATTATCATATATACTAAAGATAAAATTTATAAATAAATGATAAAAAAGTTCAAGGGTTTGAGATCAATTGATTAAAATGTTGGGTTTTATTATAAAACCCAACATCTAAAGTAAAATTCTAAGTTGTGATTCTTGGTCTTCCATAAAATGAAAGAGAAAATAAAAGGAAATTTCTAAGGAGTCACTCTTGATTTTCCATAGATGATTTTTAACTTGTTGACTTGTAAGAAACTTATATTGATCTAATATTGATTTATAAGATATTCATTAAAAAAAGAAAAAAAGAAAATATCCAGCCACAAAATAAATTTTATAATTGAAGGAGATTTTTTTATTTTATTGAAATTAGAACTCAGCACGCATCTGCCATTAAACCAAGCACCGTTGAACTTCCAAACCTTATATTACAAATGCAATCTTTAAATTGATGTCCACACAATAGAAGAGCAACTCACAGTACTGAAATGAGTCTGACAAGTCTGCAACTGCACAAGCTCTTAAAATGCCTCACTGTCTGCTGTTAAAACGCCATAAAATTAAGAATGATGGTAATGTAACGTGACTGATTTTCTGCTCTGCAAACATTTATAATGTGCACGATGGTATGACAACAAAAAGAAGAAAATGATGTTTATGCAGAGAGTTTACAGATTAAATTCTTCTGCTTCACTTCGTACACTAACTCACATGCATCTGTTTGGCAATGGCAATTCACATCCACAGGAATACAGACAGTTATCAATGATGTACAGAAATTTAATCAAGAAACGTTGCTGTCAGTTTTCATTCAATTTTGTTTGGAGTTGGGTACCAACTTTGCTCCAAGCTTTCAAATTTTTTGTCCTTTAGGGACGTGTCTATTCTGGCTCTAGAACAGCAGTACGAATTGAGTAACACGCGTGTTAGTCGAGCGTTTTACACCATCGATTTTGTAATAAACAGTTGTGATTGACTAACATGTCGCTATCACGCTGTACGAATGGTCTGTTTTGGAGCCAGAGTAGCTTCAGCCATCCCTTAGATCATATAATCATGATCAAGCAATCATCGTTTTAGTTACTCCCATATCCTGCTGTGTCTGCGTCTATTCTGGTTTCAAATCGGCAGTACGGATTGACTAACACGTGTGTTAGTCGCGTGTTTTACATTGTCGATTTTGCAATAAACGACTGCGATTGACTAACACGTCGCTATCACGCTGTATGAAAGGTCTGTTTTGGAACCAGAATAGCTTCAGCCATGTCTATTCTGGTCCCAAAAAAGACGAATCTATCAGACTAACAATATGTGTTATGCATTCTCCGTCGTCGGATAAAAAATCTATGGTTGACATTTACGACTAACATCACGTGTTAGTCCAACCGTACCACTTTTTGGAGGCAGAATAGACACATCCCTCCCATATTCATTCACTTGTAGCATTGCATTTTTAGTATCATTTTCGTTAGGTTGTCATAGCATCACTAATACATTAGTAAGTTTTTTTATTTCATCACATCTTGTTCAACAAACCCTAAAACCTTAGTTCCCAACAACGGGCCATTATATTACGTCTTTTAGATTTTTGTTTCAAGTTTTGATTTTTTTTGTTGTTGTCATGGCAATGCCATTCACATTTACTTGTCTTGTAATCTAACTTTTATCTAAACCATTGAATCCAATAAAGGGCTTATCATATGGAGAAGATAATCACTTAGCATGCTTGAAAGGTGTTCGTTGAAAATACTAGGCTTTATTGCAAGTATACACACAAATGTGTATATATTTATTTGAAGGTAGATAAGCTTTCCAAATTGCAGGGTCATTTCTATAGTTAGTTTTTGTTTATACAAACCAACTTCACATTTACAAGAATAGAGATTGATTATACAAGCACAAAATCAACCTTGGTTGGAGCATAGTTGTAGATTGCATAGATCATGATTTAAATCAACTTATTTCAATTCTAATTTCGAAAGTTAAGCATCAAACATCAGTTACAATATTTTCTCTCTCCAAATCTAATGTATGAACTTTTATTCTTGTTACTTCATTCTGTTTTCATATCCAATCAAACAAGCTCAATTTGGTCTACCTCTTTTATCTAGAATATTTTCTTATTATTGCCTATTTGCATTTATTTACCTTGGAAATTTATGTAGGCTACCTTTATTTCCCCATATAAAGTGGTGAGCTTGGTATTTAAACCACTCTAGTATATTCCCTAGGATTTTAACCTTTATTCTTTGATTTTTGACCTAAAATTTATCATTTTAAATTTGATTGAGGTTTAGATCACCCTCACTTATGCTTCATCATTGTATTTTTAAGTTTTGGGCTTTCAATGTTTATTTTTTTCTTGACATGTAACTCTACCCTTTATTTGTGATCCATTGTTAGATCTTTTATCATGAATTGTGCTCAATCCCTATACTTTCTCTATATCTATTTATTTATTAAGGATACTATACAATTTTTTTCTTTGTTTGTTGCATTTTATGTGTGGATCAGTGTCGAAATTTTCTCTTTCTATTTCATAAAGTGTTCCCTGGTATACATATGGTATATCCATTGCACATATTCTTTCTACATCTCATGATCATTCTCTTATATCTATAGGTTCTCCTACATGTGTCTTCTTTTCTACATCTTTCCTTGAGCATCTTATTGATGTGTTTGTGCGTTTTGGCTTACCTATTTATGATTGATTCATAACATATATCATCTTTTAATATTTCATTATAGAGCCTGTTGCCACTTTCTCATCTTTTAGACATATGTTTATTCTTTTATTCACTTGATTCAAAATGGTAATACTTCTTATGTGACATATTATGATAAAGACACAGTCATACCTTCTCACGTTCATTGCAAGAATCTATTTCATGATATGATGTACCCATTACACAAATTCTTTTTGCATCTCACAATCATTCTCTTTTATCTATAGGTTCTCCTACACGTCTCCTTGTTTTTCCTTGAGCATCTTATTGATATGTTTGTTGATTTTGTCTTACCTATTTATGATGATTATCCTAGTGATGAGCTTTATGGTGATTATATATCTTATACTACTCATGATGTGTGTTGACAATGTGATAGTGTATATTCTTTGTATTTTCATGGTAATAATTACTATATGACTCATAATACTCCTATAAGTATTAATGATGTTTTATTATTTTGATAAAATTATAGATAAATATTTGAAATGCACACATTACTTGCAATGGTCCTATGTTATCTGCATTTAATAGCTAATCTCTAGCACAAAAATGGTGACACCTTGTCTCTTGATGATTATCATGATATTTCTTTTGCAGAAACACTTTACTATCTTTACCAAATGATCATTATTCTTCATCACTTCAAATGCTAATAATGGTTGTGTTAAAAATATTTCTATATTTCATGGTATTTTAAATCACATGGATTTTAGTGCTTATTTCATTAGACATCCATTGTTTAATAGATTTAGTGGTTATGATATTGAATATCATAGTTGCATATATCTAGATTTAATTTTTTTCACATGTATTAAATTCTTATATTAATGAAGAAAAATTCGTAATGTACACATTTAGAAACCTTTAGTTAATAAAGCTTCATTGTGGTATGATTTAAATTATGAATTTATTATACTTCATTTAAAGATATTACACATTCATTCATAAAATATTTTTAACTAATCTTTTAATATTAAGTGACTGTCATGAAACGCCATTCAAAACAACCAACAATGAGTGTGAAGTTGCATATTTTGTTCAATATTATTAAACATAAACACTTAACTCCATCACAAGTGTACTACCATAAATTGTATCCCTTTACAATTTTAATCCTCACATAGGCCTCACTTTGGTGTTATGGCCTTTCCATCTTTAACCATGTTTGATTCTGCTTACACTGGCTTCAATTCTCAAACTTCACCTAGCTTCCAGTCTATGGACCTCTGTTTAGCCCTAAATGTCTAGACAAAGGTGCTCCAGGTGCCATTGTCCTAGGATAGTGGTGCCCTGGGCATCATTGTCCTGACAAAAGGGGTCCAATTTTGGTCCTAACAACGGTCATAAAATATGGGTGGGAATTCTCATCCCATGTCGACCCATCTCAAAATTTCAAACACGTTTGATAAAGTGGGGTATAAAAGAAATCCTTACCACCTCATTTAAACATCCATCTTACATCGCTCAATTAGCCCTCCACATGATTCAAGTTCTTGAATTCAATTCAATTCAAGTGAGCAAGGAATCAAGCATCTTCAAGTCATCGAAGGAGAGGTCAAGTAGTCATGATTCAAGCATTCAAGATGGCATCTATGATCAAGATTCTATGAAGACATCCTACATCTTACATGACAATATTAACCTTGCATAAATACTTCAAAGAAAGACTTATCAAGGTATTATATTCCAACTACAATATTTTAATTCAGATCTAGTCTCTACCCTTAAAAGGAACACTTTACATTTCCATTATATTTCACATTCAATTTCAATTAAAGGGTTGATTCCAAACTTGGGGTTTGACTTAGGCAAACCCCTATACACATCATCTTTCTTCTTTTTTTTTGTGCAAGTGATAGGTTTAGGATCTATAAATTTGGAATGAGGTAGAGAAGATAGAAACGATCAAATCTAGATTTCAAAGGGACAAAAAGAAGAGGACAAATTCGCTCCACACTACATTGTTTGACAAGTTTCTCATGAAAATTTTAGGGTATACTATAAGAAACATTCTAGTTTCTGATCAATTAATTATGTCTGCACCAAATATTTGGGGGATAGGGTCACTCAGAGCTACTTTGTCCCTTTTTTTTAGGCCCAATTTCTAGTCACAAGTTCTATTCATCTTCTTAGTTTCATATTTGTAGTTACAACTTCATATGAAATTTGCAACTATCTGTTTATGTTAAATTACTTCATTTTTCCATCTTTAGCCCTAGATCTATTCAATTTTTTATATTTTGAGTATCCAATTCAACCCCACAAAAACATAAGCAAAATCTATTGATTTCATCTCCTCTCCAATGTAATTCTTTTGTGGAAATAGGTTTAGATTGCATGCCTAAAATTATAGAAACCTATTTATCACATCTATCATGTCTTTAGTACATTAGATTGGTTAATCAATCATTTTATTTTGAAATTGCATTGTTTAATCATATCCTTTTTTTGCATTTTCAATTGCATAAGAGGCATCGTGAGTACAAATCCATCCACTTAGCTTTTCTCTCTTTGTATATGAGTTTCACTACCATTTCATCTATATCCAATATACTAGCGAGAAGAAGTTATAAACTTATAGTTTCTCAAAGTTTAAATACTAAGAGGTGTGATCTTGGGTTGAATAACCTATTCCATGGGAACTTGGGTAAATCCGCAATCCCTACACAAGACATACCTAACATTATGGAGAACCATTCCCATTGCACTTCTCATAATGAGGATGAATCCTTAACTCAAGTAACTATTGACTAGTTGGGGAAGATTGACCATGAGTTGGATAAGCTTCAACAATGGATAGGTCAAGAACACTTGAATAGTGAGGCAATCCCCTTGATTGAAGGATTGAGGAGAATGGTTCAAAGTGATGAAATTGGTGTGGAAGTGTTGCATGCCATCACTCATATTGTTGAGTGCCGAAGATCTTGGTTTTTCCAATCCTACAACTCAAGTTGAGCATTCCACTAATCTTTTCCTAATGTGCCTATTTATACATCTTCCATCATGGATACCTCTACACAAAATGTTAACCCTACACATGTTAGTAATGGGGGCAATTCTATCAATCAATACTCTTACATATCTCCTACTAGCCTTCCATTTATGTCACAACCATCTCTTATACCCACCTACCATAATGTTCCACCTCCCTATTCTCAAGTTCCACTTTTTTATTTTTATGTTACACCTCCATCACAATCCAATGTGTTTGATTCCAATTCATCCACCAAATCTAGTAAATTTTTTTTAGCTCAATGTGTTTCATCCTTACAACTTGATAATTGACTTCTTTAACCCAATCAAATTTAATGTTCCCACATGTGACATAGCTAGCCCACTCTCCAATGAAATTTCTATGTTATTACCCCCCTATACATGGATGTTTCCCATTTGGAGTTATAAAATTGGAAAGGTGACCCCTAAACTCATGTGAAAACATTTCAAACATTGTATAGTGACTATTTTCATGATAATAGACTTATTGAAAAAATATTCACTCATACCTTTAGAGACAAGGCTTTGAAATGGTATTGTTCCATGCCTTCTCAATCAATTCATTTTTTTCAACAATTAGCTAATGCATTTGTTCAACATTTTCAAGATAGTATTGGTCCTCAAATTACTTTAACTAATTTGATGCATTGTAAGCAAGGAGTTAAAGAAAAAGTGACTCATTTTATTTGTAGACACAAACATTTGCATGCACAAATTGCTTATCCTATATCTGATGGTGTTGTTTAAATAACTTTCTTTAATAATTTGCAAAATGATATTAGAGATAAAATTCTATTGTCTAATTTTCAATCTTTCACACATTTATGCACAATGAATCATAATTATTAGCTTCAAGTGAGTCAACTTGAATCATCAATGGCTCCAATTGATAAGAATGAGGGTACTCAACAAAAATCATTTCAAAAATTTCCAAAACAAACCAAGAACTTCATCAAGATCAACAATAATTCTTCCAATCACATTGATACACAAGTGGCAGCCACAACTTTGGGTGTAACCTCTTTATCATCAATCTTTACACATCATAATTATACTCTTTTCTTTGAATAATTGCACCATATCATGCTTAGATTAATTAATGATAATGTGATTGAGCTTCCTCCCATTAAATCGATAGACACTTCTAAGCCTTTACCAACTTCCTTTGTTTCTAATTTTTTACCAATGCCATCATCAACCTGACCATGATATTGAGAAGTGTTGTAGGCTGAAGAATGTGATCCAAGACCTTATTAATTTCAATACTATAACTATGGACAGTATGAATGATAAAGGAAATAAATCCATCGCACCTCCTAATCAAAACTTTCAATTTTTCACCAATCCTTTGCCTTCTCATTCTACCAATCTCGTAGAGCCTAAACCTTCAACTAATATAGCTCTTGATGAGCTGCGTGTAGAGGCTACCAGTGTTGTGAACCTTATTGAGCAATCCAAGCCTAAACTTGAACCTCACCTGTAACTTTGACTCAAGAGAAACTATTGATGCAGTTAATGGAATATTATACATTACTGCAAAAATTAAAGGAAATCTCTCAAGAGGAGTGATCATTGATCTAGTATGTATGGTGAATGTTATTAATAAAGAACATTTTTATACTATTTTTTTTTTTATCAAGAAACTTATGAAAAATTTGATGTAATGATTAAGGTTCATGATGACTTCACTTGTCCCAATATAGGTTCCATCACTCTTCTAGTTGAGGTTGACACTAAGTGCTCATTTGTTACCTTTACTTATCTCTACCTTTGTCCAATTTTGTGTGAAGTTGGGGCATCTTTGGCTTTCTTCTAGGAAAGATATTCATTCAACCATCTATACATGCTTGAAGTTCCCAAATGATGGGTGTATTATCAGAATCAACCATATTATTTGTAAGCCCTTAGCAAGACATGGAAACTTCACCTTAGAATGATTTTGATTGAATATAAAATTGAACCTTTGCAACCCCAAGAAGATTTCCTTTTCCTCTATCGTATCAAAAATTAAAACATGAAAGGATATTAACCTTGAGTAAACCTAAGGATCCTTCACCCAAGGATATTCCTCGTCCTCATTCTAGACCTAGACTCCTTCCTACTCCTATTCCTCCCATATATACTATGGTGCTATCTCCTACATCCTATAGAGGAAAGAACCTAGCATCCTGCATCTCTCAACCTAGTGAGGTTTCTCATGTCCCTCCTCCTACAAGGGAAGAATAGAAGCCTATGTTGATTGATCCCCAACCTTCACAAGTTTCAAGTTGAACCAAGAGAAATCATAGTGCGAGAAAACAATGACAAAGATGTCATGCCAAGGCTCATGAGCTTGCTTCCTAAACCATTTCCCCCCCTAATATGCCAAATGTTGACTTGATCCCATTTTCCAACCTTTTCCTAGCCTAAGGAAGGAAGTTCATCTTAATCCATCAATCAAAAGTCAAAATTATTTAAGCAAAAAGATGATTCATTTCATGTATGCAATAAAGATCCTATTTTGATTGATTTGGATGATAATGATATTGATGTTAATGATGTTGTTGATGCTAATAATGTGGATACTATTGGTTCTAATGATATGTATGAGATTAATCATGATTTATCTTCAATATTTTCAAAAGCATTAATCCTAGCTCTTAGTGATAAATAGACTCATAATTAGAGAATGGTCTTGTAATGGTGAAAAATTAGGGTTTCCACCACAAGAATGATGAGAACCACTAATTTTTACTTAGGTAGCATTATATTGAAAGAGGGGGGTGTAAATCTAGTGGATCTAGCCACATACTAGAAAGGATAAGGGCTGAGAATTCTATTGGATTTACTAGATTTGATTGGACTGCCTTCTTTTAAGTTGAATTGTGAAAATGTTGAAATTAGGGTAAATGTGCTAGAATTGATGTAAAAATGCATGAACAGTAAGATATAATTGTTGGATCGATCCATGAGCCTGGATCTAATAATTGTAAGAGTATTTAGACTTGCTCCTCGAAGGTGCTCTTGATTTGTCAAGACCAAGATGGTGGTCGATCTGGTCCTCTGCACGTTTTGCACTGCAATGCGGGATTGATTTTTCACTGTAAATAAAGCCAATTTTGAATATCCCATCTTTGTACTTGCTCCTACACATAATAGAGAAGGGAAATAGGTTGGGAATAGGGGTTTGCCTTAGGTCAAACCTTGGTTTTGAAATTAACCATGGAATAGAAATGAAAATGATTGAATTGTAGTAATTATGTAAAGGTTCTCCTTTTGAGGGAGATGTTGAATAATGACTAAAACATAAACACTATACCTCCTTGTGAAGTTTTGTTTGTATTCACATGGAATTAGGGTTTCATGAAGTCTTCAATGACATAGAAAATAAATTTTAACTCCAATGCTTGAAAGAAGATTGATTGCTTGCTCACTTGAAATTGAATTCTTGATTGCTTTATAAATGTGTGATTAATTTTTCAGATATATCAAAATGAGAGGGGTAGACCTCCTTTTATACTTGCTCATCGAAAAATAAATTAATTTTCCAAAATCAACTGACATGGTGTCGAGATTCCTACCCGAACCTTGTGACCATTAGAGACTGAAAATTGAGGGTAGGATGAAGTGTGAGGTGAAGATGGTGGTAAAATTGCATAGTATGAGTAGAATTAGGTCCTCGTCAGGCCTCAGAGCATGAATGCTAAGGCGAGGGCCCAAATATGGACAAAATTGTAAGGTAGTACAATTTAGGATGCTACAAGTCCTTGTTTGGAAATTGTTCTAGCTCTATCTATTATTCTTGTTGTGGCTCCTCTTGCATCTTTTTAACCATCGCTAAATGATGTTAAGCAAGATTGGGAGGTGGATGACTTGCTAGACTAGCCTCACATCTGTATTGAATTCTTGTTTATGTGTTTGCTTGAATGTAATATGTTTGAAACAAGGCAACAAATTGAGAGGGGGGGGGTGGTGAATCAGTTTTCTCATAAACTCTATACAACTAAAACTTAAATTTGGATCTGATTATTAACAATGAAAGCATAAACCATCACCACATCAATAACACACATAACACCAAGATTTTTGACGTGGAAAACCTAGTTAAGGGAAAAACCACAACGGGAACCTACCCGCAATGAGATAATATCATGTTAGGAGTAAGTGAAATATTTCAATGGGGAATGCACATGCATTGAAATGCACTTCCTAGAGCTCACTACTCAAATCACAAAAGAAGAAAGGTTACAACCTTGAGGAAGAATTGAGAACTGTCTTACAAAAATATTTGGATTACATCTGGAGAATCATGAACTAATGAAATAGCATCTCCACATGCCTGGTTACAGTTCTGATTAAGCATAGATACTCAAACTCTGGTCTTTCCACTTCTTCACACTCTTTCGCACTTCTCCTCTGCTACTGAAACATCAATTCAATGTTCGCACACGCAGATATATCTCACAAATAAATATTGCATATGATGCTCTACGAAATGGACAATGGTTAGACTAAAGCCTGTGGTCGTATAACACACAAGAACAACAAGAAACAAGGATCAAAGGTTAGTGTTATTCAACCAAAAACTTATCTAAAAAGGCATATCAAAAGAGACACTAAAAACATGCTAAAGTATCTAACTAGGGAACAAATATCACAAGGCATCTCCAAATGCCTTCTAACATGCTCTTAGCTCCTTCTCCTTTGTTTCTCTCCTCTCCAAGTTCCAAATTAGTGTATCGCTCAGCAGCTTTTTGCACTATGGATGCATATGGAGGTTCAAGATTGAAATGTTTTAACTATGCTATGCAAGTGTGAATAGTAGTTGAAATGAGAGATTTATCTAATTAACTAATTGATTTTAAACCAAAAGAGTGAATATGATGCTAAATGCTCTCTAGAAATATCTATAGAATAAATGCATACAAGTTTTTAGGATCTGGATTATGAAGAAATGGGCTCTATTTATATGAAAAATGGAGCAATGGATGGTTGAGATTTAGTAATCTCAACAAGGGTTAGGATTGAATGATATCAAATCCATGTGAAGGCTTTCAACCCAATCCCAGGATGACAAGTGTCAACATGAGAGGGGTTGAGAGGAGAGGGAATAAGCATTAAATGTTTGACATGACCTGAGAGTTAACTTGGGAGTTAAGGTCAAGGTTGGGTTGAGTGAACAAATTCTTTATTGAAAGTATAAAGCTTTTATTCAATGGATAAACTCTTGTGCAAAGGTAAAAGGGATAACCATGGTCAAAGCAATAAATGTTTGAGGAGACGCATGAGTCACATGAGGGTTGAGTTAGGAGTTAACCATAAATGGTCATGTAAGAGCCATAAGTGGTTTGGAAGACTTTTAGAGGTTAAATTGTTGAACACACAAAGCATTAAATGTTTTTCAAAGACTTTGAAGTCTTTGAGAAGTGACTCCAAGTTGCTTAGGAATGTGACAATAATTAGGGGATGAATTAGGCTAATTGATTAGGATTAGATAGGTTCTAGAGGAATTTAGGAAGGGCAAGTGGGAGATGTAGGAAAATGCAAGTGGGGGGGAATAAATGATTTAAATAAATGTTTTATTTAATTTATTTAAAAGAGGAAAGAGGATTAAATTGAATAAATAGAATTTATTCATTTAATTGAGTGTGAATTTGGTTTAATGAATTAATTAAAATAAATTGAATAATTTATTTAATTAATAGGAGAATGATTGAAGATGAATTAATTAAATATTAATTTAATTAACTGATGGCTAGTGGATTTTTAATCAAATAAATACGAAATATTCATTTAATTAAAATGGACAGATTTATGTGACTACATTTGCCCCTCTTTGAGATGGTGTGGTTTATCGCGTTGTTTCAAAGAAAGAAAAATAGGTGTGAAGAGATATGCCCCATAAAATGTTAATTTAATGGGTGGTATGCCCCCTCGAGAGATGGGTCGAAAAATTTCAAAAAATCGGGCGATCTCTCGAAAAAGGATGAAATTTCTCAGGGTGGTAGAAGAGAAATTTTTAGCAATACTGGTGAAAAATAGAAGAAATCAGAGATAAAATGAAGAAATGAGAGGCTCAGGAAGTTCACAGGACCATGACGGTGAGCAGGGGAAGATTAGGGTTTCAATGAAGGGTTTATATGGGGAGAAAGGGGTGAAAATAAGCTCATTTGCACTTGCATTCATAGTGAAATCTTAGCTCTGGTTTTGACCTTTTGGAGGAGCAAGCAGCAGTCAGGATGTCGGTTCCCATAGCAAAACACTGATTAGAATGAGTCCGTCGATTCTAGTGGCCAGACGACTACAGACCAGCGGTATGTGAATTTGAATTTTTGATTTTTGTGCATTTTTTATATTATTTTAGCTAGGTCCAAGTTAAGTCAAGACAATAGCACTAAAACTATGTTTTGGCACTGTTGTTAACTTAATTAGCGCTATTGTGTCACTATGGCGCTTTTGCATAGTGGTTTTAGCACTTTTGCCAAGGTTAGCGCTATTGCATAGTTGTTTTAGCGCTTCCATTTTGTTAGCGCTATGGGGTGGTTGATTGAGCGTTGTTGTGGTGAGGTAGCGCTATTGTGTAGTTAATATAGTGCTATTATTGTTTGAGTGCTATTGTTAGGAGATAAGCGTTGTTGTGTGTAATATAGCGCTTTTGTGTAGTTGAATAGATGTCCCAGTTTGTTTGAACAAAAATCTCCTATTGCCAATGATGGATGGATGGAGAGATGAGGTGAAAGTTGTTTTGAACCATAGCTGCCCTAATGAGACTTAGGTCATTAGGATAAATGCATGTTGAAGTCTAAGTGTGCCATGATTACTTACCTGTTGAGACCCAAAGATACTGGATCAAAGTATTTATTGATAGTCTAGGTTTAAACTTAAGAAATTTTGAAACAAAACAACTGATGATGATGGTTGATGCACTTGTGTAGGAGGATCTTTGCATCTTACAGTTCCGCGAGAGGCATCCCGCCACACAAGTGTTGCATGATCGGTTGACAAAGGCGAAGGTGGATTGCATTGCAGCAACAGGTTTTTATAATGTGATGTATATGCCTGTGATTCCAATGAATCATGGTTTGATTACAACATTGGCAGAGAGGTGGCATAGTGAGACATGCTCGTTTCACTTAGCACAAGGAGAGATGACAGTGACTCTGGAGGATGTATGACACATCCTGCACATTTCCATCCGAGGAGAGCTAGTGAGCTATGACCAAGCATGGGGGACTCTAGCAGTGCAGAGATTTTTTGAGGAGGATGTCTATGTTGATGATGGATCGATAGCCTGGGAGGACATAGCCGTGTTGTATGAGCCATTACCAGCAGTACTATCGGGGATTGTTGGGGGAGTACTGTGTCTGGATAGACGATCACATGGACTGGCCGTTGGGTGGGGGCAGGTGATCAAGTAGATGATTACAGAGGGGACCCAGTTTGCATGGGGACCGTGTGTACTATCGCACCTATATTGGGATCTTCATGAGGTCGCATACTGAGAGAGGGGCTCATTGGGAGTCAGTATCACATTATTGCATATTTGGGCATGGGAACACCTACCTGAGACTTGACCAGTCAGTCTGCAATTCCAAGCGATGGATCAGCCATATGTATATATGTATGGTGGTATGATGAGTCAGCCCCACCTGGGGAAGCTAGAGTGGTGGCGACGGGCACTGGATGACTTGGACACAGTGATCTGGAGGTTGTACATTGAGTGTGAGCTATGGGAGGATGATGCAGAGGCCTTGCCATATGTGTTTATGACACAATACCTCATTGGTAGGACAACCTACAATGTGGAGAGACAGCTTCCGAGCAGGGTGTTGAGACAGTTTGGGCGGAGGCAGGGATTTCCTAGTGGTTCAGGAGAGTATGCCAGGGTGGTCCGAGAGAGGTACTTATGGGGGCCAGTATTATCATATGATCAGGCATTAGCAGAGTTTCGCACACTACAGGCGAGACCATGGTAGATGAGGCCGAGGATGGTGGATGTTGGGATGTTAGAGGAGTATACACAGTATATTGCAGCACATCCGATTCCGTGGATATCAGATCCGACAGAGCTGATTCTAGATTTTGAGGAGGAGAGGGGATGGAGACGGAGGAGGAGAGGAGGTCGCAAAGTAGTAGGAGGATGGGGGAGAGGGGATGGGGGTGATGGATATGGTGGTGGTGGGGATGGAGGAGGAGGAAGAGGGGGTGATGGGTTCGGAGGAGGTGGTGGATTTAGAGGTGGGGGTGGAGGTGGTGGTCAATTACAATGGAGAGGGAGAGGTGGGCAGGGTTTGCGGCTATCTCAGGGACCTTTAATGCAGAGAGGCATGAGGTTAGGTGGTCGGGATGCAGGTGAGGGACATGCACCTATGGAGATAGAGGAGGGAGCTATGGGAGAGGGAGCCACTAGGGAGGCACCTATGGATATGGGGGAGGGAGCTGTAGGTGGAGATCTGCAGGATCATATGATAGGATATTTGCAGACTCGCGTAGAGGATTTGGAGGCAGAGGTAGCAACTAGAGATGTGCAGCTATTTGCACGAGAGTCAGAGCTGACTGTGGTGTTGTGGGAGAGGGATGATGTAGTGGAGAGATTAGTAGAGCTACAGGAGAGAGTCCGGGTTGGAGTAGGAGCACAAGGTCCTACTAGGGAGGTGATGAGGGAGATTCAACGGGCACATGCGGAGATGGAGTATTGGCGGGGGTTATACGAGCAGGTGGTGCCAGCTAGTCAGTGAGCACTAAGCTATTCCCAGATGCGGTAGGCGAGATCAGAGCGGTCTCTGAGGATGCAAAGTAGTGGTGGTGTGATGGGTCCTCCCCAGAGAGATAGATGAAGTGGTGCAGGGGCTCGTGGGGGAGCAGGTAGAGATGGGGGTGCAACATCTGGTCAGAGGGTGAATTCACAAAGCTGGTTCCCACTTTTGCCAACGAAGGAATTTGGCGAAAGTGGGAATTTCGGATTTGCCCATGTTCGAGCGAAATAGGAATGTTCGCTCGAACTACCCCTGGCAGTCCGAGCGAACCAACCTTCTGACTTGGGTTCGCTCGAACATTGCGCAACTTTTGGGTTCGAGCGAACCCATTAAAATATTAATATTTTAATTGGTTCGCTCGAACCCCCCATTCACTCGAACCCTTTTCGGTTAGGGTTTTTTTTTAAATTTATAAATATCAAAAATGACAGTTAAAAGGTCATTATCAAATTTGACTTTTTCTGTCTGGTGGGGGTTGGATCGAACCAGTCGTCAGCATCACGTCACCAAACTTTGTCTGCAGCAGTTAGCATCTTTCCCATTTCAGTTTTCGACCTTTGTTATATCAGGTGCACAAAATAACCCTTTGTTTGGTTTAATAATGTTTTTTTTTATTAAATTTGTAAATAATTTGTTTGTTAATTTATTTTTTTAATTAAATAATTGTATATAGTTATTGTTTTTCAACATTTTAGAAAAATGTTTGATAATTTATTGTTTTTCATTATTTTAGAAAAATGTTTGATAATTTAATGTTTTGATTGAAATGTGTCAATTTGTTTTTAAAATTACATAATTGTATAGATGTATATTTTTTTCGACATTTTAAAAAATTGTTATGAAAAACATAGAAAACTAACCTGTAGTAAATTAGAACTTAGAAAAAAATTAGCAAAAAAAGAAAAACGTTAGAAAAATTAATTTAAATAAACATTAGAAAATTTAGATAACAAATTTAAACAAATTAAATTTCCTCTACAATGTGACCCATTTTCACATCCTATTACACGCACAACATGACCCCTTAAGACCACATATGACACTATACGTTCCCTTAGGAGGTCATAGAAGATCACATATAACATAGTAGTGTACATGTATGACATTCCCTTTAGGATCACATCTAGTGTCCTAAGGGGTCATACATGGTTCTAAGGGGTCACACATGTGTTATAACACATGCGTGACCCCTTAGAACCGCATATGACCTCTTATAAAATTGTAGTGTGAATGACATACCCCTTAGTCCATCAAATAGTGACTTAACACATGTGTGACCCATTACAACCACATATGACCCTTTATAAAATCCTAGTATGAACGACATACCCCTTAGTCCATCACATAGCGTCTTAAGGGGTCGTATGTGGTCCTAAGGGGTCATGCATGCATTAACACATGTGTGACCCCTTAGTAGGTCACATAGGACCCCTTATAACATCCTACTATACATATGACATTCCCCTTAGGATCACTTAGTGTCATAAGGGGTCATATGTGGTCCTGAGGGGTCATGCATGTGTTATAACACATGCATGAACCCTTAGAACCGCATATGACACCTTATAAAATCCTAGTGTGAACGACATACCCCTTAATTCATCACATAGTGTCTTAAGGGGTCGTATGTTGTCCTAAGGGGTCACGCATGCATTAACACATGCGTGACCCCTTAGTAGGTCACATATGACCCCTTATAACATCCTATTGTACATATGACATTCCCCTTAGGATCATATAGTGTCCTAAGGGGTCATATGTGGTTAGAACCACATATGACCCCTTATAAAATCCTAGTGTGAACGACATACCCCTTAGTTCATCACATAGTGTCTTAAGGGGTCGTATGTGGTCCTAAGGGGTCACGCATGCATTGACACATGTGTGACCCCTTAGTAGGTCACATATGAGCCCTTATAACATCCTACTGTACATATGACATTTCCTTTGTGTCCTAAGGGGTTGAATATGTGGTTCTAAGGGCTCACGCATGCATTAACACATGCATGACCCCTTAGTAGGTCACATATGACCCCTTATAACATCCTACTGTACATATGACATTCCCCTTAGGATCACATAGTGTCATAAGGGGTCATATGTGGTCCTAAGGGGTCATGCATGTTTTATAACATATGCATGACCCCTTAGAACCGCATATGACCCCTTATAGAATCCTGCTGTGAATGACATACCCCTTAGTCCATCACATAGTGTCTTAAGGGGTCATATGTGGTCCTAACACATGCGTGACCCCTTAGTAGGTCACATATGACCCCTTATAACATCCTGTTGTACATATGACATTCCCCTTAGGATCATATAGTGTCCTAAGGGTTCATATGTGGTTAGAACCACATATGACCCCTTATAAAATCCTAGTGTGAATGACATACCCCTTAGTCCATCACATAGTGTCTTAAGGGGTCGTATGTGGTCCTAAGGGGTCACGCATGCATTGACACATGTGTGACCCCTTAGAAGTTCACATATGACCCCTTATAACATCCTACTATACATATGACATTTCCTATGTGTCCTAAGGGGTTGAATATGTGGTCCTAAGGGCTCACGCATGCATTAACACATGCATGACCCCTTAGTAGGTCACATATGACCCCTTATAACATCCTACTGTACATATGACATTCCCCTTAGGATCACATAGTGTCGTAAGGGGTCATATGTGATCCTAAGGGGTCATGCATGTGTTATAACATATGCATGACCCCTTTGAACCGCATATGACCCCTTATAGAATCCTACTGTGAATGACATACCCCTTAGTCCATCACATAGTGTCTTAAGGGGTCGTATGTGGTCCTAAGGGGTCACACATGCATTAACACATGCGTGACCCCTTAGTAGGTCACATATGACCCCTTATAACATCCTGTTGTACATATGACATTCCCCTTAGGATCATATAGTGTCCTAAGGGGTCATATGTGGTTAGAACCACATATGACCCCTTATAAAATCCTAGTGTGAACGACATACCCCTTTGTTCATCACATAGTGTCTTAAGGGGTCGTATGTGGTCCTAAGGGGTCACGCATGCATTGACACATGTGTGACCCCTTAGTAGGTCACATATGACCCCTTATAACATCCTACTGTACATATGACATTCCCCTTAGGATCATATAGTGTCCTAAGGGGTCACACATGCATTAACACATGTGTGACCCCTTAGTAGGTCACATATGACCCCTTATAACATCCTACTATACATATGACATTCCCCTTAGGATCATATAGTGTCCTAAGGCGTCATATGTGGTTAGAACCACATATGACCCCTTATAAAATCCTAGTGTGAACAACATACCCCTTAGTCCATCACATAGTGTCTTAAGGGGTCGTATGTGGTCCTAAGGGGTCACGCATGCATTGACACATGTGTGACCCCTTAGAAGGTCACATATGACCCCTTATAACATCCTACTGTACATATGACATTTCCTATGTGTCCAAAGGGGTTGAATATGTGGTCCTAAGGGCTCACGCATGCATTAACACATGCATGACCCGTTAGTAGGTTACATATGACCCCTTATAACATCCTACTGTACATATGACATTCCCCTTAGGATCACATAGTGTCGTAAGGGGTCATATGTGGTCCTAAGGGGTCATGCATGTGTTATAACATATGCATGACCCCTTAGAACCGCATATGACCCCTTATAGAATCCTACTGTGAACAACATACCCCTTAGTCCATCACATAGTGTCTTAAGGGGTCGTATGTGGTCCTAAGGGGTCACGCATGCATTAACACATGTGTGACCCATTAGTAGGTCACATATGACCCCTTATAACATCCTGTTGTACATATGACATTCCCCTTAGGATCATATAGTGTCCTAAGGGGTCATATGTGGTTAGAACCACATATGACCCCTTATAAAGTCCTAGTGTGAACGACATACCCCTTAGTTCATCACATAGTGTCTTAAGGGGTCGTATGTGGTCCTAAGGGGTCACGCATGCATTGACACATGTGTGACCCCTTAGTAGGTCACATATGACCCCTTATAACATCCTACTGTACATATGACATTCCCCTTAGGATCATATAGTGTCCTAAGGGGTCACACATGCATTAACACATGTGTGACCCCTTAGTAGGTCACATATGACCCCTTAGAACATCCTACTATACATATGACATTCCCCTTAGGATCATATAGTGTCCTAAGGGGTCATATGTGGTTAGAACCACATATGACCCCTTATAAAATCCTAGTGTGAACGACATACCCCTTAGTCCATCACATAGTGTCTTAAGGGGTCGTATGTGGTCCCAAGGGGTCACGCATGCATTGACACATGTGTGACCCCTTAGAAGGTCACATATGACCCCTTATATCATCCTACTGTACATATGACATTTCCTATGTGTCCTAAGGGGTTGAATATGTGGTCCTAAGGGCTCACGCATGCATTAACACATGCATGACCCCTTAGTAGGTCACATATGGCCCCTTATAACATCCTACTGTACATATGACATTCCTCTTAGGATCACATAGTGTCGTAAGGGGTCATATGTGGTCCTAAGGGGTCATGCATGTGTTATAACATATGGATGACCCCTTAGAACCGCATATGACCCCTTATAGAATCCTACTATGAACGACATACCCCTTAGTCCATCACATAGTGTCTTAAGGGGTCGTATGTGGTCCTAAGGGGTCACGCATGCATTAACACATGCGTGACCCCTTAGTAGGTCACATATGACCCCTTATAACATCCTGTTGTACATATGACATTCCCCTTAGGATCATATAGTGTCCTAAGGGGTCATATGTGGTTCTCACATATGACCCCTTATAACATCTTGTTGTACATATGACATTCCCCTTAGGATCATATAGTGTCCTAAGGGGTCATATGTGGTTAGAACCACATATGACCCCTTATAAAATCCTAGTGTGAACAACATACCCCTTAGTTCATCACATAGTGTCTTAAGGGGTCGTATGTGGTCTTAAGGGGTCATGCATGCATTGACACATGTGTGACCCCATAGTAGGTCACATATGACCCCTTATAACATCCTACTGTACATATGACATTTCCTATGTGTCTTAAGGGGTTGAATATGTGGTCCTAAGGGCTCACGCATGCATTAACATATGCATGACCCCTTAGTAGGTCACATATGACCCCTTATAACATCCTACTGTACATATGACATTCCCCTTAGGATCACATAGTGTCATAAGGGGTCATATGTGGTCCTGAGGGGTCATGCATGTGTTATAACATATGCATGACCCCTTAGAACCGCATATGACCCCTTATAGAATCCTAGTGTGAATGACATACCCCTTAGTCCATCACATAGTGTCTTAAAGGGTCGTATGTTGTCCTAAGGGGTCACGCATGCATTAACACATGCGTGACCCCTTAGTAGGTCATATATGACCCCTTATAACATCCTACTGTACATATGACATTCCCCTTAGGATCATATAGTGTCCTAAGGGGTCATATGTGGTTAGAACCACATATGACCCCTTATAGATTCCTAGTGTGAATGACATACCCCTTAGTCCATCACATAGTGTCTTAAGGGGTCGTATGTGGTCCTAAGGGGTCACACATGCATTAACACATGCGTGACCCCTTAGTAGGTCACATATGACCCCTTATAACATCTTGTTGTACATATGACATTCCCCTTAGGATCATATAGTGTCCTAAGGGGTCATACATGGTTAGAATCACATATGACCCCTTATAAAATCCTAGTGTGAATGACATACCCCTTAGTTCATCACATAGTGTCTTAAGGGGTCGTATGTGGTCCTAAGGGGTCACGCATGCATTGACACATGTGTGACCCCTTAGTAGGTCACATATGACCCCTTATAACATCCTACTGTACATATGACATTCCCCTTAGGATCATATAGTGTCCTAAGGGGTCACACATGCATTAACACATGTGTGACCCCTTAGTAGGTCACATATGACCCCTTATAACATCCTACTATACATATGACATTCCCCTTAGGATCATATAGTGTCCTAAGGGGTCATATGTGGTTAGAACCACATATGACCCCTTATAAAATCCTAGTGTGAACGACATACCCCTTAGTCCATCACATAGTGTCTTAAGGGGTCGTATGTGGTCCTTAGGATCATATATTTTCCTAACATATGACGTGTTAGATCTCTCTATTCTTGAATTTTTTATGTATGTCAAAGATTTAAATATATACACATGTTAGATCTCTCTATCTCTCTGAAATATATGTTATCTCTAGATCTGAAATATATGTTCTCTCTCTCTCTCACTGAAATATTTGAAATTTTTACATGTATTTTTTGAAAATGAAAATGATCTCTCTCTCTCTCTGCTTACATATTTATTTTAACTTTATGACATGTACCTAGATAGATGGCATCCCAGGATATACCTTCGCAGGCTCTTGATCAGGATCCACCTGCGCAGGCTCCTGATCAGGATCCACCTGCACAGGCTCCACATCAGGATCCACCTGCGTAGGCTCCACATCCGGAGCCACCACAGCAGGATCCCCCCTTGCCCGACATTGCTACTATTTTTCATTACAGTGATCAGGAGTTGCATAGGTTGAGGGCCATACTAGATGACCCTCGTACTGATGGCGTGTACAAGAGTACGTGCACGTCCATTTTTGACAGTTTGCGGACATTGAGGGACCGCTTAGCATCTCATACCTCATTCTCACCTAAGGTTATAGAGGATATATATAGACAGTTGAGGAGTGAGGTGAGGGTTCCTCATTCTTTTGCTAATGTGGTGGGGGTGGTCTCGAAGGAGACCATCAAGGAGAGATGCTTCCCACAATATCAGGAGAAGAGTAAGGTGAGGGGATATCAGGTTACCAGATGTATTGACCCATAGGTTGCATCATTGATTTACCCATGATTCTTAGTAGCCCATGGTCGTTATCCTAATAATGACTAGATTCCATTATACTTTGCACAACAGGTATTTGCTGAGGTTCATTGTCAGATGAAACCAAACTACCTTGATATTCCGAGATATTATGGATAGGGGAGGGGTAGGATTGCTGATAGAGATGCATATCGTAGGCGTGATAGAGCTCCGCCTAGACACAGGGACCTTGTTGGCCAGAGATTTCCTGCAGTAGTCCCAGCCATGGCACCCATAGCGGATCACGTTGTGATTGCTTCTCAGAGAGAAGCAATTGATAGGATTGGACAGATTGCATCAGCAACAGCCACCATATCTTCTGACAGGGTGGGCAGGTATATGATGAGTCGACCACGTTCGCGATCATCCATAGATCATGCATCTTCTAGTCATGGGGGGGCTTCAGATTCAGATGATCGATATATTTCTGTTGGCATCCCCTCCCCAGATGAGGTAGCAACTATAGTCAGAGGTAGTAGACATGTACAGATGTCGCAGTATTTAGCCGAGGACCTACTACATGCTTATAGTTTTATTTCATCTCGACTTGGGATACCATTGGGTGATGTTAGAGAGGAGATTCTCAGAGATGGTCAGGCTACAGTGGCATCGACGCATACCCCGAGGCAGTCACAACATTCTCATCACTCTATGCATGCTCCAGGCACTGACCCACCTACAGATCACTCTGTTGCTGCAGAGGAGG
Organism: Cryptomeria japonica; assembly: GCF_030272615.1. Classification (NCBI taxonomy): domain Eukaryota; kingdom Viridiplantae; phylum Streptophyta; class Pinopsida; order Cupressales; family Cupressaceae; genus Cryptomeria; species Cryptomeria japonica. The sequence goes on along the minus strand of NC_081406.1, from coordinate 244,502,746 downwards.
AGCTACGAGCTGATCAGCTCCATATCACAGATGAGGGCCGGTTGGATTCATTTGAGGAGGATACAAGCTGATCAGGTACATATCACAGATGAGGGTTTGGACTCATTTGAGGATCAGCTGAGAGATTTGAGCCATACTGGATTTATGGACATGCTACTACAGTCAGACACTTCATCCACGATGCCCATTCATCTAGTTAGCCCCTTGCACTCCTCAGTGATACGTACAGCTAGAGAGAGATATGCAGGCACGAGTGATGTTGTTGATATGATCACGGGACAGGATTAGACTATACATCCTACTCCAGGTGATACACAGGTATGTACATGTACATGTGCGTTTAAAATTTTAGAAGATATGTATACATACATTGCAAATTTGTACCTGATAAATCTATATATATAGATCTCGTGTTTAATAAATAATCTAGAGTTCTAAGTTTTAATTTGTAGATCATTTAAATTGATTGTGGACTAATCCTTAAATTGACAGTTAGCTCATGTCACTCCTTCCTTGAGCTCTGAGCATGTGCGTAGGAGAGATTCTTTAGATGCTGTTAGTGTATAGGTTAGTTATGGTTTTTGGTATATATATTTGATGTACATGTGCACGTCTAGAGAGATAGATATATTATATTTAATATTTAAATAAATTCTACTTTTGTAGGACTCCCCCTCAAATGGTCGCTCAGTTCGTAGCCGACATGATCCCTGTTGATTTGCTCCAGACTTTATAGCTCATTTACATTTATCTTTTTATATACTTTCATATTATATATATTCATGCACGTACATGGAGTTTAGACTCTAGATTATACTTTATACTTTATACATGGAGTTTAGACTCTGGATTATACTTTATACCTGGTTTGTGTTTGACTCTAGATTATACTTTATACTTTATACATGGAGTTTAGACTTTAGATTATACTTTATAAGTTTTATACATGTTTGATTATATTCTAGATTTATGTACATGATGTTTGATTAAATTAGATTTAAATACATGTTTGATTAGATTGTATATTTCATGCATGTACAACGACTTGTTTAGACTCTAGATTATACTTTATACCTGGTTTGTGTTTGATCAGATTATACATGTTTGATTATATTAGATTATATTAGATTATACATGAAATGAACAAACAAAACTTAATAGGTCATGTATTGAATAGTTCACATCCAATACATTGTACCTGTATGTGAGCTTCTAGGTATGTATATTGTAGTTAAATAGTTCACAGATCATGTACATGTCCTAATTCCATATTAAATATCAATTTTACAAATGTTCAAGTTACTTGAGATCTAGAATTTATCTTGATTGTATTAATTAGATTTATACATGTTTGATTATCTATTAGATTTAATTTATACATGAAATGATTTTCAAATGTAAAAGAGTATGTATGATTATACATGTTTCAAGATTTTCAAACAAAAGAGTATGTATGAAATGAACAAACTAAACTTAATAGGTCATGTATTGAATAGTTCACATCCAGTACATGTATATTACATCTAGGTATGTATATTGTAGGTATGTGAGCTTCTAGGTATGCATATTGTAGTTAAATAGTTCACAACATGTGCATGTGCTAATTCCATATTAAATATCAATTTTACAAATGTACATATTACATTTTAATTTAAATATGCATTTTTTAATTAAATACAAATACAATTACATACAATTAAACATGTGTACATTTAAATACATCCTAATTTGATATAATGTATAAATAAACTTAAAAAATATTTATCCTTTAGTTTCAAATGTTCAAGTTACTTGAGATCTAGAATTTATCTTGATTGTATTAATTAGATTTATACATGTTTGATTATCTATTAGATTTAATTTATACATGAAATGATTTTCAAATGTAAAAGAGTATGTATGATTATACATGTTTCAAGATTTTCAAACAAAAGAGTATGTATGAAATGAACAAACTAAACTTAATAGGTCATGTATTGAATAGTTCACATCCAGTACATGTATATTACATCTAGGTATGTATATTGTAGGTATGTGAGCTTCTAGGTATGTATATTGTAGTTAAATAGTTCACAACATGTGCATGTCCTAATTCCATATTAAATATCAATTTTACAAATGTACATATTACATTCTAATTTAAATAATATGCATTTTTTAATTAAATACAAATACAATTACATACAATTAAACATGCACATTTAAATACATCCTAATTTGATATAATGTATAAATAAACTTAAAAAATATTTATCCTTTAGTTTCAAAACAAGTTACTTGAGATCTAGAATTTATCTTGAACTTACATTAAAATTCAATTCATGTGGATTACTAAATGTATATATAGTTCATACCACATCAAGTGGTTCACAATGCTCTTCAATAACACTTAATATTTTGTCATGATCTTCACTATCTAGTCTCCACTTTTGAGACCGCCCTCGACGTGGAACTGTTTGAAGAATTAGGCCAACAACAATGACCAAGTGACCATACTGATATACCTTGTTGTCAATTTGGTATTCAATGAAATGAATCCCATGTTGAACAATTTTAACTTGTTTGAAATATGTCCCTTGCACTACAACTGATCCTGCATGTACATCTATATAAGAAACATTCAAGAAATTAAAAAATTTCACATAAGTGATTTGTACATGTACATGTACATATTCAAATCAGAACTCAAACCTGTGGGAAATGACATTCCATCACTCATATTAGATTTTGATAACTTCTTTCTCTCTTCTGTGCAACGCAATAAATAATAACTAACACCTTCTATATTTCCATCTTCTGCTATGACTGCAAAAATATCTCCTGCAATTTGACACAAGTTAAATAAATTCTAAGTTATATGTCATTTTTAAGGAAATGTTTACATGTGTACGTCATGTATGTACCTTTTTTAATCAATCTTGAAATATGATCGTAATCAACATAAATCAAAGGAATGTCTTCAAAGTTTTCATCCTCATTTGAATCCTCGTATGTGTTAGAAACATCTAGTGGCACCATTTTCCATTCACTAACATATCCAAGCTCTTGGTTCTTGCAATCAACATAGTTTTCGAAAATGCATTCAGAACAAAAACATGAATAATCCCTAGTGTATAATGTCCATGGGCGATTATCTGTACTCATGACACAATGCAAAGATCTTGTCCTCTCCACACTCTTGCATCCATGCATTGATTTTCTATCTACATCTGCAAAATGTACATGTGTACAAGAATGTACATGTAGATCAAGTTGTTAAATTAAAAAAAATTACATAAAATACTAAAAGAGAACACGTACCAGTTATCTCCCAAAACACTCTATATGGAATGGGCTTATATGTTCTCGATGATGATTCCCCAGGATAATTCGGTTGCTCAAAGTGTTTCTTACACCATTCAACAACATCATGTGCATTTTCTATACGTTCTCCTGTGTACTTTATTTGATGCTTTCTTAGAGCACGTTTGATACAAGCTCCTGCACCATCATGTTCACCCTTTCCATGACCACTCTCAAAAAAACTCCAAACATGTGGTATTTTGTCATTTCGATGATATCTACATAGTGCATAAAATGGCCTTGAAGATTTAAATTGTGCCGCACATCCATCAGACCAAACAAAATGTTTAACTATTGTTATGCCTCTATCTTTCAAATATTCAAAAAACTTCTTAAAGCAATGTTGTACAAAAAGTGTGTCATGCTCCTTATCATCACTGATATAGAAGTGGTACTCTTTCTTAATGACACGATTTTCAAATGTACTATCAACACCATCCAAATTCATTTGTGCATGTCGATAACACACATGCACGAAAATAGTGATTTGCTTTGAAAAGTAATACTCTGATTGAATCTCTTTTTGATGTGCAAAAGAGTAATTCTCTGCGAAGTCAACTATAGATAGAATAGTTCCAAGTGGGAAAGTGTCTCTTAATCTTTTAAATTGTTCTGCTTGCCACTTGGCAAAAAAACCATGGCATATGTATGGTTTTATCAACTTACGAAAATTTTCCATAAATGTTCCAATAGGTATTTCCTCTTCTACATAATCTAGTCTTGTAGATTCCTTTCCAAATTTTGTTTCAAATTTTTGGTACTTGTAACTCTTGCAATTTACCATCTTCCTCATGTTAGTATCTTCATCTCTCAAAGGCAATTTAGCCAAGTCCCCACATGTTCCACAAATTCCTCTTATGCAATTTATTTGACCGGTTGCATTATCATCTGATTTATCACATAAGATGGATGCTATGAATTGACTTGTTCGTTTAGGAGGAGCATTTTCATAACCATCATTATCTTCTCTAATCTTTCGAAACACCTGATAGTACAAGTCAAATTCGATGTGATAACGACAACAACAAGTTTTGAAAACTTTGTTTAACTTCACATAATATGGCCTTAACCGTTCAAAGATGGTTTGTCCAATCTTTATATGAGGGTTTGTTTTAGTAAACAATACATACAATTCATGTTTTGTTGTGTCTATCCAATGTTTTACATGGAGATCATAACGATCAGGACCAATCCTTTGCTTGATAACATCTCTACTATTTGATGAAGGGCGAGTATTATCATTCCAAAAACTTGTCACAAAGTTCCTAACAACATCTTCAATTCTATCAGAACGAGGAGCTCTACACATAATTGCCCAATTCCCTTCTGAGGTAGTATCATCCAAAATCTTTCTCCTTTTAAAATATTTAGATATTGTCCTTCTACTAAAACCAAACTCAGATGATAGTGAAGAGATTTGTCTTTTTTGAGGCAATCTTTCATTTACTAAAGATGTCAACATCACTCTTCTTGAAATGGTCTTATCTAGTTTTCGAGATTTTTTACCAATGTTCACCAAACCTTTCTTAACATTATCAACAATAGATTTTTGTAGCTGAGAAGATTTCCTCTTTTGACTTGTTGTATCTATACCCAACAATTTCATTGGATCTATTAAGTCTTTATGAGTAAGTACAATTGATAACAATTGAGCTTTTTCTAGTGTAGTATCAAGATTGTTGAAATGCGACATTATTTCTTTTCCACTTTTATTCATTGACCTCCTTTTAGTATGTCTAGGTTCTTCACTGAGACGTTTCAACTCATCCACATCCATTTCAAGTAAATGATCTAAATTTTTATAAGAAATATTTCTCTTCACCTGTTTAGCTAGATCCACAATATGCTCATCCATATCAGTGGTAGGAGGTAAGGAGCCTGACGCCTCTCCTTCAAAGGTCTCCATTGGTTCAACTTGGACAATCTCCTCCCTATGTTCATCAACTATATTGTGTTCTTCAACAGGTTCGTTTGCCCGTTCTGCACATAATTTAAGAGTTTGTGTAAGGTTCTTGAATTAATCAGAGATTATTCAATTAGGATTAAGAATAGGGATGAATTTGGCTTAAAGCTTTACATGTTAAAATTAGCTTGGATTCAATTTGGTTTATTAAATTTAATTACTTTCAGGACCTTATTGAACTTATAACTCTAATTAAATTACATGTTTAGGTTTAAAGTTCAATTTGTTCTCAGGTTAGGATTAAAGTTCAATCTCTAATTTTGAGCACTAATTTAACACATAAAATAAAATTTTGATAAATTAGAAATTCCAATTTTGAAAATTAAAAGTACAAATATTTTGATGCATGCATATGATAACTTAGGTGACCTCATATTAATTTGTTATGGACCATAATGTAAGTGCACTATAATTTGTCACATGTGTTTATATTTAAGACCTATTATTGCATAATAGACCTCCTAATCTGAAATGTTTTTGCATGTACGTGAAGTTGAATATAAATAGTTCACCTAAATTATTCAACATGTTTAATAGGTTATAAAGTTATGTCACATTTAAGACCTATAATCAATGTAATAGTCCTAATAGGCCTTATTATTAAAATCAATATGACCACATTTGAAAAAACATTTCACAATTAATATACTTAACTACCCTTAAGACAGATATATATTATGTGATATTAAAGGACCTATCACATGAAATTACTTGTACATGTAGATTAAATATTCAATATATATAATTTAGAACCTAGAAATTATGACATAATACCTGTCTTATGAATTTTATGACTTAATAGGTCTTATCTATTATAAATGAACTTAATTAAATAGGAGAAAAATACAATTACACAACAAGCAAGTTGATGGAATTTGAAATTTGCAAATACACATGTATTATCTCAAATTAATTATGCTTTCCAATTAAAACAAAATTATTTTTAATCCTATTAAAAATATTAGATAAAAAATATTGAATTCTAATTAATTGATACGTAATACATATTAAATTAAAAATACATACTTGCATCATGATATCTTTGTCTTCTTTGTTCTCGATATCTTTCTTCCGTTTCGAGAGAATAATTCCTTGAAGTCTTATTTTGCCTTCTCTTCTTGTTTCCCATGCTTTTACAAAAAACCCTCAAATTATTGCCTTCAAAATAATTTTCAAATGTCTTCTTTCATCCAAAAATGCGAATTATTTTAATCATTTGGGTGATAATAAATGAAAAAAAATTATGGATATTTATACGATTCCACAAATGAAAAAAAAAAACAAAAAATGCGTCGGCCAGAGTTCGAACGAAAGCCGACAGTTAAAAATTGTTGGGTTTGCTCGAACATGGCAGTTACAAAAATGTGCATGCCAAAATTGAGCTCATTGGTTTGAGCGAATGGGGGTTCGCTCGAACCATTTTGGGTTCGAGCGAACCCAATTCGCTCGAACTTGTGTTCGTTCGAAACCGCAAACTAGGGGTTTCTCCCAAAAAATTTACGAGTTATGAAGAATTAATGACTTCGGAGCTTTGGATCAATACACGAATGAAATAATCTTGATAACCGAAAAATATTAGATAGTAGTACTCGAAGAAAGCTTTCTAACGAGTATAATTTTGTTATATTTTGAATTTATTATGTTCTTGTTTTTTTAATTTTATGGAAAATTGGTTTTTCATCGAATATGAACTTCTCTGTTCAACGCCTTGGGAAAAATAAGAAACTAATCCAAAAAAATTCTGAAAAATATCTAAGCCCCTGGTATTGATGTCTTCTTTCTAACAAAAAAAATAAAATTGAATTTCGATTTATATAGAACAAGGTATGTGTTCAAACGTAAACCTATGTTTGAATTATGACTAGTCGGACTTCAAAACTTTATAAACTGAAAAATATTGAACATATCACTATAAAACCAAATTCAAGCCCTGGATATTGATGTTACAAACCAAAATTCAAAAGAATTGAGTTTTTATCATTTATAGAAAAAAAGTTATGCATTTTGGGAGGCACTTCACTCTTAAAAAATGTAGTTTGTTGTAAAAAACCACTTTTCGAGGGAGATGGAAATTTTTTTTAAAAATCCTTCAAAAAAATTTGAAAATAATGTATATAGAATCTACAAACAAAATGCTAGAAATCACTAATTTACATCATCTTCAAATTTTTAATAGTTTAAAAGTTATAGTTCTCAGAAGTTGAAGATTATTTTAAAAATGTACATCTCAGTGTCAAAAGTGGCAAAAAAGTGGGAACCATTATTGTGAGTTCACCCCAGAGTGGCATCTGAGAGAGCATTTTGTATGTATTTATTTTATCATTTGGACTGTACCTTGGATGGTTCTTGGTAGCCAATGTTTTGGACTTCATTGTATTCTAATACATGTATATTTTTGGTGATATGATATGATATATGAGGAGATCCTATTTTTGTGATGATATGCATGTTGATGATATGTATGGATGTTTATGCATGATGATGATCTTATGAGTTATGCTTAGATGGATAGTTGTACTTGCTATATGTATGTGTTTATGAGATGATTCCTATATGCATGTTTTATGAGGATTTATTTTTTACATGATGTCGATATGCATATTTTATGATGTGATTCTAATCATGTAGATTTTTACATGATGTCGATATGCATATTTTATGATGTGATACTAATTATGTATATGCAGGTTTATATATGCATGCATGATGCATTGGTGATGTAATGCCTTATGTATGTAATGCCGTGATGGTTATGTGTGCATAATGAAATGATGATGATTATGGTACTTTGGATTGTATGTTTGATGAGACAATGAGATAATGATATGCAATGATGTTAATGTAATGTGTTGAATGAATGATGTATTTATGTAAATACATCTAGATGGTTTTTAGATGAGTGTGATATGAATAAACAAATGTAAAGTAAAAATGTTTAAATGATGATTTCTAAATGAATGCATATGGATAATGTATGAACCTATGTGGAAACAAATGGCTTTATTATGATTCTAAATGGTGAAAAATATGATGAAGTGAAATGATAATGCAACTTATGGGTAACGAATAACTACACCTTAATGCATTGTAATGAATCCTAAATGAAATGAAATGAATGAGTATAAGAATATACTAAATGAATGCACTTAACTAATGGATAGCTAAATAAATGTATGCAACGATAAATGATGATAAATGGTGGTAAATGATAAATGATGATTGGTAATTGACACTAAATGAATGTATAATAATGGTTAATACAATCAAGGACAATTTTATCATATGAATGAATCTAAATGTCATGATTATGCAATGATGAAATGATATAAGAAGACTAATGTCCATAAATGATAATGAACTATATGTAACTTTATACCACTAAATGATATGAAATGGACTTGATGCAAATGCAACTAAATGTAATGATGATGATATGATCATGATAGATGAATGCAAGGTTGTTAAGACTTTGCATGATGCACTAATGATGGATCAAAGTACTCTATTGCGATTGTATCCTAGACCAGCTCAATTTTCACATAACTGCTCACATTAAATTTGTTCACACTTGCATACAAAACCACGTATATGAATAATGAATGAGTAAATGGATGGGCGATATGGAATGGAATACAATATAAATAGATGAGATGAAATGATGATCCATAGTGCTTTATTTTCATCATTGAGCTTAAAAATGTTGTAAGAAAATACAAGCAACTTGACATAATGATTCAAGATGACCTGAGTAGTTCTTAGATGAATTTTGATATAGCAAGTTAATACAAGCAACTTGATATAATGGATCAAGTTGACCTGACTATTGCTTGCAGAACAGACAAGGATTATCTTCTTTCATGTATGACTTGGAACATCCTCCTTGATCTTTTGCCGATCATATCTTGAGACAAGTTCATACCGTAGTCAGAGATAAACCACTATCGAGTTTGGATGAGGTAGTAGGAACTAAGGATGGAGCATGGTACTTGCAAGCAAACAACATATATAAAGAATAAAGAATATGGACCCTCGATAATGGTTCATGCTCATATGGTCAAGGTATACATTGTAGTCATCAAACTGTAGTGATGTATGACTGTATTCTACCTATGATCACGTAGCTTAGTGAACTTCCCACGTAGACACCATTAGGACATGCCCCAGTACTTCATTAGAACAATTCATAGAAGATAAACAAACAATGCTGTAGGAACCTGATATATATATAAACAAATGAATAACCTACAAATCAACCAAGTACTTGATAGCTTAAACAAAATTTTCTTGTCAAAGAAAATGTCATCTTGTCTTTGTTTTGGTAAGGAAGGATGCATCCTTATTTAGACAGTTTGCATTGATGTTGATTGTTTGGTTGATCGGATAAGTGGTCATCATTGGAGTATTTCATAATGTTTTGTTTGGTATTTGATTTGAAAAACGTATGTACAATGCATTGCCATGTTTTTTATTGTTTGATGTTTTCTGATGTTTTTTGGATTTTGTGAGATAGTTTTGAATGTTTTTGGATTTTGTGAGACAATTTTCCAATGTTTTTGGATTTTGTGAGATAGTTTTGAAATGAAGAACTCAGTGAATCACAAAACAATGTAGTATCCACTTCCATCAAACTAGATTAAGGGTATTGCCCCCAGTTTAGACATGACTATGAAAAAGCAAGATGCTAGACGCAGAAAGTACTATCCTGGAGTGCATAACAATAACCAACCATGGTTTGGATGAATGGATGAGTGGATGCAATGAATGTGACTACAACAAGTCTGAAAGATAATGGAGCCATAGCCTTTATGAGTGGTGCCTGTTTGCCAGGTTTTCACCATCACACTTACCCAAGGTGCCACCGGAGTGGTTGTTCACTGTTTGGATGCATGATTTTTCTTTACTATTTTGATGTTTTTGTATTTTCTTCAGGTCATTTATCTGAATGTTTTTGGTGTTTTTCCAGTATGTATGGGAGCCTGATGCTCTATGCAGCTTATGTATAGAACCATTTGAGGTGCATGTTGTTGATCGGATCTGCTAGTGGTTCTCCTTCTGAAGTAGCCAACTGATATGCTCTAGACCCAAATACAATAGTAATAACATATGGACCCAACCAATTTGATTCAAAATTTCCCTGATGTTCTCGGTTTGGTTGGTTAAGAGGATTTTCTCGAAGAACAAGATCACCTACCTCGAATGTATGAGGTCTAACTTGATGATTATAGCTTCTGCTCATGCGTTGTTGATAGGCTTTGAGGTGATTGTATGCAGCTTGTCACTTCTCATCAAGTAGCTCTAAATCTTGAAGACGGGATACTCTATATGCTTCATCATCTATGAGATTGTGCAAGGAAACCCACAGAGATGGTATCTCGACCTCAATAGGTAAGATAGCTTCTGCTCCATAGAATAGTGAGTAGGGAGTTGTGCCTGTAGGGGTTCGAATGCTAGTTCGGTACGTCCATAGTGTTGGATTCAATTGAACGTGCCAATCACGACTGGCATCATTGACTGTCTTCTTAAGGATTCTTAATATGTTCTTGTTTGATGCTTCGGCCTGATGATTTCCTTGTGGGTAATAGGGAGTGGAAAAGAGGTGTTGGATGTGAAATTTCTCATAGAGCTCACGAACATCCTGATTTTTGAATGGAAGCTCGTTATCTATGATGATGGACATGGGTACACCATATCGACAGATGATGTAATTGAGGATGAATGAGGTGATCTACTTGCTGGTGACTTGGGTAAGTGGAACAGCTTCAATCCACTTTGTGAAATTTCGATGGCGGTAATAATGAATTTGTGGTCGTTGGATGAAGATGGATGGATTTTACCCACAAGGTCAAGGTCCCACTGACAAAAGGGCCATGGTGTTGTGATTGGTTGCAATTCTTGTGCTGGTGCATGTATCAGGTCTCCATGAACTTGGCATTTTTTGCACTTTCTGACAAAGTAGTAGGAGTCTTTTTCCATGGATGGCCAATAGTATCTAGTGTGTAGGAGTTTCTTGGCTAGTGACAAACTGCTTGCATGAGTTCCAAAAATTCCTTCATGTACCTCTTCCAAGGCCTTTGTTATCTCATCTTGTTCCAGAAATCGAAGGAGAGTAGCATCAAGACTGCGTTGGTATAGGGTTTCAACAATATTGGTATATCGACCAGTTTGGCAAATGAAGGTTTTATGTTGGTTATTCGATTGGTTAGGAGGAAGTGTGTGATTGCGTAGGTAGGTGTATAACTCATTGTACCATGGGGATTCAGAACCGATAAGGCAAGATATCATCTCGATTCGGGGATATCATAAGCGGGAATCCAAAGCTGTTCTACGAAGAACTCGTAGCGTGTAGAATTCTGTGGAAGATCTAGGAGAGATGCAATGGTAGCCATAGCGTCAGCAGCTCGATTTTGATCTTTGGGTATCTACTCAAAGGTGATAGTAGTGAATGATGCCTTTAGATTGTCCACCATTTGTTTGTACGGCATGAGTTTGTCATGTTTAGTTTGATATTCATTAGTTGCTTGTCGAATGACCAGTTGGGAGTCTCCATATACTTGCAGTTCTTGTAACTTCCATTTTATGGCTAGCCTGAGTCTTGTGATCAAGGCCTCATACTCTGCTATGTTTTTTGTGCATGGAAAGGTGAGCCTGTAAGACTTTGGGATGCTGTCACCTTAAGGTGTGATAAACAGAATGCCTACCCCCAAGCCATGCCTTAGTTTATGATGGGATGGGGTTTGGGATAGACTAGCCTAGTCTATGCTCTTGGATCCTTCCCTTGGATCACCTGGTGTTCTCTTCACACCGTAGGGTCTCTAGGACTTCCCTTTCTTGAGGAATCCCTTGACCTTGCCCAATCCACCCACCAATAAGTTGCAATGCTGCTCCTAAGGTCTCACCTACTCGTGAGACTCAAAACCCCTTACTATGGCTAATAAGGGCTTGGCTTGTTCTACTGCTTCCTAGGTCCTAGCAAGGTTAGGACAGGTCTTAAACCATGTTTTACATCTTTCCATGTGCCCTCAATAAGTTTCAAGCCTTCAACCCCTTACCGATTTCACTATTTTGTGTTTTGCCTACAAAATAGGGCTACAAGGATTAGGACCAATTAGGCCTCCTACCCAGTCCTTTAGGGCTCCCTCTCACAAATGATGCACAAAATACCCAAACTCCCAAAATGGACTACCATTAATTTGGCAAGGGCTCAAGGATTTCTCTAGTTTTGGGCCTCCAAGTGGTCGTACAGTGCCTTGGGCGAATTTTGGGGTTTTAAGGGTTTTGTGAGGGTTTCATGGTCTGCCTGGGTCACAGTGGATGTTCTGTGTTGTAGCCACCTAGTTTGGATTGGTGGAGGCTCCACCTTCACACTAATTTTGCTTCACACACTCCTTTATAGCTCCTCCAAAGGATGCACTCTCCTCTGACCAACCTTGCTCTCCAAGACCTCTGCAACTTGACCTTTCCTAGCCAGGCACTGTTCAGTCTTGCCTAGGTGTGGGTCTTTATATGGCCTCCCTGCATTTTCAAGGGCCCTTCTTGCATTGAACTATGGTACAAGGTCTACACTCTCATTCCCCATGGTTTCATGGTGGTTCCACAATGGGGAATGGAGTTATGCATCCATTTGCACAAACCAGTCCAAACTAGACAGTGGGAAGGCAATTTACAAACTATTTACAAACACACTCAACCTGCAAATAAAAACCTAATATAATTGCTCACAATGAAATTATTTACACCATAGAAGACATTCCACTTAGTTTTTCACGCAAATCAATCCATTAACTTGCTTGGTTGCTTCACACAAACTGACTGGTAACCAACAAAACAGTCACAGTCAGGTCTCTTTGCTTGGGCCGTAGAATGTCTGACATCCAACCCATTAATTTAGGGTTTGAAAATACTTATACTACCTTTTCCTTGGTCTATGTGCCCATATTAGGGTTGTCCATGCCAAACTAAAGATTTTGGCTTCTAGGTGAAAAAGTTGCTTGACAACTTTTAAAAGTTGTCATGTAACTTTTGCAACTTTTGAGCAACTTTCTCAATGTTTCTTTTCTTGACTCCTAGACCCATATTGGGCCAACCTAAGGACACCTCAAAGGCACACACACCCTCTATTTTCAAGAAAATCTCAATCTTGACTTATGACCCTAAGACCTCAACTAGGACCTTAACTATGACAAATGAGCACATGGCTCTTTATTTTATATACAATGGCTTCAAAAGAAGCATAACACCAAAAAAAAAAGGAGGAAGAGCTTGGAAGGGTGCTCCTGCACCATACTCCCCCTCTGCACATAGCTAAGAAATAGAAGAAGAGATGAGAGCCGAGCCTATGCCAAGTGTCTTGAACTTGCTCTCCTCCACCCAAGTTGCTTCAGACACAGGTTAGCCTACCCATTTCACCAAGTGCTCCATGTAGACCTGGTGTCTAGTGGACTTCTTCACCTTGGATTCCAAGATCTCCTTTGCTATAGGCTTCTTCACCTGTGGTAAGACATTAACATCTAGGTCCTGCAGTACATTGGCTTGGTTCTCAGTCTTCCCTTCTATCTCACCCCTGTACATGATCAGGTCAGCAACATTAAAGACTGGTGATATAGCCAAATCTGAAGGCAGGTCAACCTTGTAAGCATTCTCACCATATTTTGACAGGATTCTACAAGGTCCTACCCTCTTCATTTGCAGTTTGGTAGGCTTACCACTTTGCATCCTAGCTTTGCTCAAGTGGACCATCACATAGTCACCCACCTTGAACTGAACCTCTCTCCTTTTCTCATCCATTTTTGCTTTCAGTTTTTGAGTGGATTCAACGATGGCTTTCTTGACTTGCTCTTGAACTTCCTTGATGGTTTGAGTGAAGTCCTCTGCTTGCCCACTCTTCATCTCGAAAGTACCAAGGTCTCTCAACTCACATACTCCCCTTGGATGTCTGCCATACACAACCTCAAAAGGAATTCTACCAGTGGTCCTATTCACACTATCATTATATGCATACTCTGCTTGAGGAATGATTAGGTCCCATGTCTATCCATACTCCTTAGTTAAACACCTCAACATGTTGTCTAACACCCTGTTGATAACTTCAGTTTGACCATCGGTTTGAGGATGCTAAGCTGAGCTAAATGACAAGTTAGTTCCTAGTCTCCTCCATAATGTTTGCCAAAAATGGCCCATGAACTTGTTGTCCCTATCTGAAACAATGCTTAAAGGGATTCCATGAATCCTAACAATCTCCTTAAAGAAGAGATGTGCAACATAGCTAGCATCATGTGTAGTCTTACATGGTATGAAATGGCTCATCTTGGAAAATCTATCTACTACCACATAGATGTTGTCCATACCTATCTTTGTCTTGGGAAGTCCTACTACAAAGTCTGTGCTTATACATTCCCAAGGTCTATTTGGGATCGGCAATGGTTGATAGACACCAGCATTGCTTGATCCTCACTTTTCTCTTTGGCATACACCACATTGCTCCACATACCTCTTCACATCTCTTGGCAACTTTGGCCAATAATAGTACCTCTGTACTAAATCCAAGGTTTTGTTGACTCCAAAGTGTCCACTTAAATTGCCATTTTGTTTCTCTTGGATGAGGTTTTCCCTCATGGATCCTCTTGGTACACACAACTGATTACCCTTGAACAAGAGACCATTTTGGAGAGTGTAGTCTGCATACTCACCATGGAAATGGTTCTCAAACTCCTTGCAAACCTTGTAAGCTGATGAGAAGTCTTCATATCCTTCATAGAGGTCCTTGAAACCTTCTATTCCCATGCTCTGCAACTGTAGTTCTTGAACTATCAACAACTTCCTTCTTAATGCATCTGCCACCTTGTTGAGTTGCCCCTTCTTATGCTTGATGGTGAAGGTTAAGGATTGGAGGTACTCCATCCATTTCAAATGTCTATTGCTAAGCTTCTCTTGAGTGTTAATGTAACTCAATGCCTGATTGTCTGTGAACACCACAAATTCCTTTGGAAGTAGGTAATGCCTCCATTTCTTTAGGGACTGCACTAATGCATACAACTCTAGGTCATAGGACGAGTACTTCTTCTTTGCTTCATTGAGCTTCTCACTAAGAAATGCCACAGGTCTTCCCTCTTGCCTCAATACACCCCCTACTACAATTCCACTTGCATCACACTCCAAAGTGAATAGCTTATCAAAAGTAGGTAGGAGAAGGATAGGTTTTGTGGCTACTTCCTGCTTCAACAATTGAAATGCTTTGTCAGCTTGCTCAGTCCATTTAAACTTAGTTTTAAGGCCTCCTTTTATGGGGTCAAGGACTGGTGCACATATGCCACTGAAGTTCCTCACAAACTTTCTATAGAATTGAGCTAATCCATGGAAACTCCTAACTTCAGTCCCTGTTCTAGGTGCAGGCCAATTCAAGATTGCCTCCACTTTGCTTGGATCCATCTTCAAGGTTCCTTTAGACACCACAAATCCTAAGTAGACCAGCTCTTGCTTCAAGAAGTCACACTTCTCTAGGTTGATGGATAACTTCTCCTCATGCAACCTCTCTAAGACTAACCTCAAATGCTCAAGGCACTCTTTTTTGGTTCTGCTATAGATGAGAATGTCATCTAGGTACACCACCACAAATTTGCCTATGAAATCCTTTAACACCTCATTCATCAACCTCATGAAGGTGCTTGGGGCATTGGTGAGTCCAAATGGCATCACAAGCCATTCATACAACCCTTCCGTGGTCTTGAAAGCAGTCTTCCACTCATCACCCTCCTTGATTCTAATCTGGTGATAACCACTTTTAAGGTCCAATTTGGTGAAATACATAGCACCTCCTAAACAATCCATTAAATCCTCTATTCTAGGAATAGGAAACCTATACCTTATGGTGATCCTATTGATTTCCCTTGAATCAGTGCAAAGTCTCCACTTACCTCCTTTATTGGATGCTAGCACTACCGGGACTGCACATGGGTTGATGCTCTTCTTAATCAGTCCTTGTTCCACTAACTCCTACACTTGCCTTGCTACTTCCTTATTCTGATCAGGTGTGAGCTTATATGCAACTTTGTTAGGTAGGGATGCTCCGGGAACAAAGTCTATTTGATGACTTATAGACCTTCTTGGTGGGAGTGTTGCAGGTGTTCCATCACTCACTATGTCCTTATACTCTTGCAACATTTGCTTTGCCTCCTTGGGTACATCTACCTGCAACTTATCTTCTTCCTCTTTTGGCTTCACAAAGATGGCACACTTCACTATCTCCTCCTCATGTAGCAAGTTTAAGAACTCTTTACCAGTAGCCAATGAGACACTAGGTGTTCTTGAAGTTCCCTCTTCATTCTCTGTCAAAGACTAAATCTTAAAAGTCTTGCTATCCTTCTTGAATGAAATGGAGTTCTCCTCTCCATCATAGATCACCTTCCTACCAAATTGCCAGGTTCTACCTAGTAATAGGTGACAGGCATCCATAGGTAACACATCATAAAGGATCTTATCCTTGTATCCTCGAATATAAAACTCCACCCAAGTCTATTCATTGACTAGCACACTCTGCTCATGGTTCAACCATGTCACCTTGTATGGGTTAGTGTGGGGTATCCTTGTAAGTTTCAACTTCCTAACTGCCTCTTCTGATATGATGTTATCAGTTGAGCCTAAATCAACTACCACATTGCACACTTAACTAAGAATCTTGCATCTCACCCTAAACAATGCTCTCCTATGCTTAGGTTCATTCTTGACTAGCTATCTTATCAAGACCCTATTGAACATCAGATTTTCTCCAATCTCTGATTTAATATGGTCCACTTCAGGTGTCTTACTGCTTGAAGAGTCTTCATGTGCATAAGCAACCCTCTTTCCACTGTTTGATGAGGTAGGCTTGTCAGGGCATCTATATGTCGAATGTCCCAATTGTCCATAATTGTAACACTTCATAGTTGCAAAGTAGGAGTTACCTCTGTCGGTACCTCTACCCCTACTTGGACCACCTTGTGCACCTCTCCCTCTAGAATGGAACCCTCTGAGATTGGTTTCACTACCATGTTCAGTCAACTTGGCTTCTCCTTGATTCCTCTGCTCATTTGCCTTGCTTTGGTAACCACCTAGGTGATTCATTTGTTCTCTACCTCTGCCTCTACCCTTGTTATTGGAGTCTCCTTTCCTTTTGTTCCTCTCTTCCACCTTGATAGCAAGCTGATGACATTTTTGAACAGTAGTAGGAGTCCATAGGCTTATCTCCTCTTGAATGTTCCACTTTAGGCCGCTTAGATACCTAGCCACCTTAATAGATTCATCTTCTTGGAATTTGGATCTAAGACAAAGTTTTTGAAATTCTTCGGTGTAGGAGGTCACATCAAGATCTTTTTGCTTCAATCCTTGTCTCTTCTTATGAAGTTGGACTTCATAATCCTCTGGTAAGTAGTTCTCTTTGATCTTTCTCACCATGGCCTTCCAAGTGGCAATAGGTAGCTTCCCCATACTAACTCTCTCTTCTTGCAGGTACTTCCACCATGTCAAAGCTGCTCCCCTTCATCTTGATTTGGCAACTTTAACCTTGTGAGCCTCTGTCACTCCCTCACACTCAAAGTGGTTTTCCATGCCCTCAATCCATTCCATGACAGTGTCAATGTCCATCCTTCCACTGAAATGTGGTAATCCTTCAAAAGCTTTGGTGTTCAAAGCCTTAATAGCCTTCACAAAAGGTTCTTCATTAAACAAGGGATCTGGTTCAGGTATAATGTCATCTATGTCTATAGTTTTCTTGCCTTTGTCCTTGGTGTCTTCTCCCCAAGGTCCTTGTGTCCTCTGATCCACCACTTCTTGCAGTTTATCCCTTATCTCACTCATAGCTTCTTCAAGGAGTCTATTCTTATCCTTCTGCTCTTCTACCTCCCTAGCTAGCTCTGCATTACTGATCATTCTTCTCTCCCCTACTAATTCACTAGTATATAGAGACATACACGGTCCAACAAATCTTTAACCTGGCTCTGATACCAATCTGATGGGATGGGGTTTGGGATAGACTAGCCTAGTCTATGCTCTTGGATCCTTCCCTTGGATCACCTGGTGTTCTCTTCACACCCTAGGGTCTCTAGGACATCCCTTGCTTGAGGAATCCCCTGACCATGCCCAATCCACCCACCAATGAGTTATAATGCTGCTCCTAAGGTCTCACCTACTCATGAGACTCAAAACCCCTTACTATGGCTAATAAGGGCTTGGCTTGTTTTACTGCTTCCTAGGTCCTAGCAAGGTTAGGACAGGTCTTAAACCATGTTTTACATCCATCCATGTACCCTCAAGAAGTTTCAAGCCTTCAACTCCTTACCGATTTCACTATTTTGTGTTTTGCCTACAAAATAGGGCTACAAGGATTAGGACCAATTAGGCCTCCTACCTGGTCCTTTAGGGCTCCCTCTCACAAATGATGCAAAAACTACCCAAACTCCCAAAATGGACTACCATTCATTTGGAAAGGGCTCAAGGATTTCTCTAGTTTTGGGCCTCCAAGTGGCCATACAGTGCCTTGGGCGAATTTTTGGGGTTTTTAAGGGTTTTGTGAGGGTTTCATGGTATGCCTGGGTCACAGTGGATGTTTTGTGTTGTAGCCACCTAGTTTGGATTGGTGGAGGCTCCACCTTCACACTAGTGGTGCTTCACACACTCCTTTACACCTCCTCCAAAGGGTGCACTCTCCTCTGACCAACCTTGCTCTCCAAGACCTCTACAACTTGACCTTTCCTCGTCGGGCATTGTTCAGTCTCACCTAGATGTGGGTCTTTATATGGCCTCCCTACATTTTCAAGGGCCCTGATTGCATTTAACTATGGTACAAGGTCTGTACTCTCATTCCCCATGGTTTCATGGTGGTTCCACAATGGGGAATGGAGTTATGCATCCATTTGCACAAACCAGCCCAAAATAGACAGTGGGAAGGCAATTTACAAACTATTTACAAACACACTCAAACTGCAAATAAAAACCTAATATAATTGCTCACAATGAAATTATTTACACCATAGAAGACATTCCACTCAGTTTTGCAGGAAAATCAATCCATTAACTTGCTTGGTTGCTTCACACAAATTGACTAGTAACCAACAAAATAGTCACAGTCAGGTCTCTTTGCTTGGGCCGTACAATGTCTGACATCCAACCCATTAATTTAGGGTTTGCAAATACTTATAATACCTTTGCCTCAGTCTGTGTGCCCATATTAGGGTTGTCCATTCCAAACTAAAGATTTTGGCTTCTAAGTGAAAAAGTTGCTTGACAACTTTTAAAAGTTGTCATGCAACCTTTGCAACTTTTGAGCAACTTTCTCAATGTTGCTTTTCTTGACTCCTAGACCCGTATTGGGCCAACTTAAGGACACCACCATGCTATGTAAGACCCCTAAACACCTCAAAGGCTCACACACCCTCTATTTTTAAGAAAATCTCAATCTTGACTTATGACCCTAGGAGCTCAACTAGGACCTTAACTATGACAAATGAGAAAATGTCTCTTTATTTTATATACAATGGCTTCAAAAGAAGCATAACACCAACAAAAAAAAGAAGGAGGAAGAGCTTGGAAGGGTGCTCCTACACCAGTTTAGTGGCTGCCAAGATCACTTCTAGGCAAGCTCGCTCAATAGGTGTGTAATTGAGTTCATAGCCAACCAGTGTGCAAGAGATGTAGTAAACAACACACTCTTTCCCTTCTGCATTATGTTGTGCCAGTAGTACACCTAATGTTGTACTTGTTACTGAGATATAGAGTAATAAAGGTCTACTTGGATCTAGTGGGATCAGTAATGGTGTGTTCATGAGATAGTCTTTAAGCATCTTGAATGCTTGTTGGCATCTGGTATACCATTGAAAGAAGATGTTTTTGTGTAATAGGTGTGTAAAAGGGTGACACTTATCTGCCAGTTGTGCAATGAATCTTCGGATGGATTGTAGGCACCCTTGTAATGTCCTTAGTTGGCTGATATTTTTGGAAGGTGGAATGTCCATGATTGCTTTGACCTTTGCAGGATCAACCTCAATGCTTTTTCTTGAGCAAATGTATCCTAGAAGCTTCCCTGAGGTTACTCCAAAGACACATTTTTTTGGGTTGAGTCGCACCTGATATAGTTCCAGTTTGTCAAAGATTCTCACTAATATTTCCATATGACCTTCTATTGTGAGTGATTTCTCTAGTAAGTCATCAACATAATCTTCTATTACAGTATGCATCATATCATGAAAGATGGTTGTCATTGCTCTTTGATAGGTCACTCCTGCATTCTTTAGACCAAAAGGCATTACATTCCAACAGTATGTTCCCCGTGGACATGTGAAGGCCGTCTTATGTTGATCCTCTAGTGTGATCTTTATCTGATTGTATCCTGAAAAGCCATCCATGAATGAAAGCATGGCATGTCTTGTTGTTAGGTCCACTATTATGTCAATGTTTGGTAGGGGAAGTCATCTTTAGGACATGCCTTGTTCAGATCTCTAAAGTCAGTATAGATACGGATGCCCCCATTTGGTTTGCCGACAGGCACAATATTGGATATCCAATTTGCATAATCAATTGGTCTAATAAAACCAACATCTAGGAGTTTCTTGAGTTCTTCTTTGACTAATACCGCAATCTGAGGATGCATCTTGTGAAGTTTCTACTTGACAGGTTTGGCTCCTTCTGCTACGGTGAGGTGATGCATGACTAAATCTGGATCAAGACTAGGCATGTCTACATATGACCATGCAAAGTTGTTTTGACACTTCTGGAGGAACTCTACAAACTTAGGTTGTTCTTTTGGAGTTAAAAGAGATGCCAGATGTATGTGGTGAGGAGTTTCAGGAGTCCCCACGTTGTATTCTTTTGTCTTTTCGATGAGAATTGTTGATCGTTCCTGCTATGTACTAGAAGGGAGAATGTCAAACCTTTCATCCTCAAGCACCTCAGAGAGGTTTTCACCATTGGATACACTCTTTCTTTTTACTTTTGTGGGATGAAACAGTGCCACAATGTGGTTTTCATTGGAAGATCCATGTTTTATTATTATATTTTTGTAGCTGAAAGGTTTGGCATCCACCTCGAAGTATGCTGCACTGTTAAGTTCTATGGTGAATCCAGCTTTATGATCCCCACTTGGTATGTTATCCCGTAGTTCCAAAAAGTCAATGATCGCCTCATTGTTTTGGAAAAGTTCAAGACATGGGGGATTAGGCTAGTTCAATTTGATGAGTTCAGGATGGATAAGGGGCATTACCTCATCGATTAGGTTAAGTTTGTTAGATGTGTCAGTGAGGGTTAAGACGTTATGGTGAAGGTCATTGATGGTACTGTCCCTATCATAATCAAGTGTAGGATGTGATGTAGGGTCTGTGGAAGAAGTTTCCAGCTCAAGTACCCAAGAGGTCTTTATCTGTGCTTCTCCATAAACAGGGATGTCTTTGCGGGGTGGAGGTGGTGATGTGTCTTCTTCATCTGAAGTATTAAGTTGTATGGAATAAAATGCCCATTCGTGTGAGTCAGTTTTTGAGTCACTTTCCAGTAACCGGTTACTATACCATACTAGGATATCCTTTGAGTTAAATACTGCTAGTGTAATCGGTTGATGTACCTTTGTAGATCAAATCAGTGGTGTTGCTAGAAGGAATATGGGGATCAATGAATCCGATACAAGGAGTATCGATAGCATTGACTCTGTTGCTTCTGCTGGAACTGCTGATGTCGTAGATACTGTTGTGGGTTCAGATACAGTTGTTGCTGCTAATCGTGCTATTGATGTTTTTGATGTTGCTGATGGGATCACTGGTTTGATTGGTGGGATGATCGGTATTGTGGATGTTTTTGCTGGTATTTTTAGCCTCAATGGGGCAATTGCTATGGTGCACGGTGCTGCTTTTATAATCAAAGGTGACCTCTTTGTAATAGGCTAATATAGTGGTTTGTTGGGTTTCCCTTTGAATTAGAGCTTAGGAAGGATCTCCTTTTGAAAGCCTAGGCTAGTGTTATCTTTGGGTTTTAATTCCGGCTGCAGTGGTTCATGTCATCCTTGCTTGCAAGGTCCCAAAGCACTTTGACCATCATAACCCATTCTTTGCATAATGAGAACGCCTTTGCCATATTGATATGTGGGAAGCTTAGCTTGTGGGATTTCTATGGTGATAGGATCTTTATAGATCCATTCTGCTAAGTCCTCATCTCCGGTCTCTTCTTCTTGACTCTTTCCAAGGATGAATGACATCAAAGTACATGTTGGCTTGATCAGTGGCGTTTGAATTAACCGTAGAGGTTTGCCATGAGTTCTAGGAGAAGTAGGCATTTATCCCACACAAAAGAGTTGGCTCAAATTGTATTCCCCAAGGCCTTCCTCTGCTATTTTCATCTTGAGCTTCTCTTGCTTGGGTATACTGGTGTTTGAACTGTAAAGAAAAGCTAGACTTACATATGATGTGGAGGAGATGGCTTCTTTATTGTTGGGAACGGTAATCTCTAGTTGATGACTAATATTATGACAATATGCAAAGGGGTTTGCATTGCCCAGGATTGTGAATTCTACACCATTATGTGGGAACTTGATACACTGATGGTAGGTGGATGGGATGACTTGCATGGCATGTAACCAAGGTCTTGCTAACAATAAATTATATGGTAGAGGAAGGTCCAAAACTTGACAGATGATGTGTTTCACCACAGGGACCACTTGGATTGGTAGCACCACAGCTCCTTTGGATGAAAGCTTTGCATCATCATAGCCTTTGATTGTTATCTTCTTGCGGGGATCCACTGATTCAATGGCATACCCCAAAGTTGTGACTAATTGTAGAGTACAGATATTCAGGCTTGCTCCATTGTCGATCAAGACTTGCTTGATCCTATGTTGGTTGATAAACCCTTCAATGTGGAGTGAGTTATTATGAGGTTGCTGGAAGGAGGAGTTGTCACTTTCAGAAAAAGAGAGACAAGGTGATGACCTTAGATTTCCAACCATGGCTTGGAACTGATCTGTATTTAGGTTTGCAGGGATTGACGCCTCTTGGAGAGCTTGATCCAAGATTGTTTTATGGGATGGAGATAGGCATAATAGCTCTAAGATAGATATTAGTGCGGGCGTTTTCTCTAATTGGTCCACAAGGTTATACTACTTTGGGATAGATGGGGTGCCTTGTGGAGCTGCTTTTATGGTAATCTTGCTGCGATGTGTAACAACATTGCAAGTGGAGCTGGGATCTTTGATGGTTATAGTTACAATCTGTTCACTGGCATCATATAGGTGATTCACAGTGTAATTATATGCGGCTTGCATATAATCAATAGTATCTGTGTTTCTCCTTGAAATGGAAGGACCCCTTTAATCTTGTGATGGAAGTGGAATTTTAAACATGAGATGATTATTGTTTGTTATATTTGGGTCATGTCCTTCGATTTTGATTTCACCTCAGTCAATAAGATCCTGAATATGATCTTTCAATCTATGACAATTGCTTGTCTTATGTCCTTTTCCCTTGATGGAAATCGCAATGTTCAGTATCCCTCCACTATGAAGGTTTGACTTGAGGTTCATAATTTGATGTTTTGGGTAAGGTCACTAGATTTTGAGAAACCAACTGTCGTAACACTATTTTGATGGGTTCCCTTAAGGGAGTGTATGTCTGTTTTGGTTTAAAATTTTGTTGATGTTGTTTGGGTTCCTCTTGAGATGTGTTGCGTCCTTGATTTGGAGGAGCAACTTTGTTATTCTTGGGTGGGGGATTCTGGCGTGCAAATCAAACCACAGGTTGTGCACTTATGATATTTCTTCCATCCACAACCCCGTCATTGATGATATTTTTGTTTTTGTTCCAGAAGTTAGGCTTGTCACTATTGAAGCGTGGACGAGGGCCATCCTTTGGTTCATTGTAGATTTTGATAAGTCCTTTCTTGATGAGAGCCCACTCACATTTCTAGCCTTTTGTGATCATGTCATTGAAAGAATCTATGTCTTTTACGTCTAAGTGAAATTAAATTTCTTCATTTAAGCTGGAAATAAATATTTCTACTAGTTCTTGTTCAGGTAACTGAAGAGAATGTCTGCTAGACATTTGGTGCCATCATTGCAACAAGACTGAAAATAGCTCACCTGGTTTTTGTTTAGTGTTACATAGATCAACCATTGTGATATCACGTTCAATATTGTATGAGTAATGTGCCAGGAACTTCTGGATGAGCTCTTCAAATATCCTAATGCCACATGGTAATCGGGAAAACCATGATGTGGTTGTTCCTCCCAAGCTTTGGGGAAAAAGGTGCATTAGGTACATATGCTCGTATGCTACTTCGAGGCAAGCTGAATGGAATTCTCAAACATGATCATGAGGATCTCCTTTTCCTCTGTATTTTTCAAACTTGAGTGTTTCGAACCCTCATGGAAAAGGTGTCATATGAAGGCTCCTATCAAAAGGGATAGGGACAAATTTCATTGAGTGAAAATTGATTAGTTTTCACACCACTATGAAGTTGTTGGGTGAGATTTTCAACTTGTTGCCACAACATTTCTATTTCATTTGGAGGAGGAGGAGGAGGAGGTGGGGGATTACCTTGATGAAAGTTGTATCTAATGTGTTCTCGACCTCTTTCATCCTCATTACGACTTTGGCGTTCTGATGCTTGTCTTAGTTGTGCAACATCAAAGTCAGAGGGTAGTTTAGCTCCTTCTTGAGCAAGTCTTAAAAAGTGAGCATCAACATTACTCTTGAGTATCTCATGAAAAAGTCTATTAAAGAGAGGGTTGTTTTGTGCCCTTTCTATTTCTGCAGGAGTAGGAGTGTGTGGATTTTCATCATTTACATTTCCTCCAAGGGATTCTTGGAACTCATTGATATTTTCTTCCTCTTCCTCTTCAATTTCTTGTTGTCTAGATCTTGATTTGGTATGAGCCATTTTGTTTTGAAGTTTGATGAAAATGATGATGAGTTGTTGATGGAATGAAAGATTGATGTTTTGTAAATTTTTTTGCATACGGATCCCTAGCACTAAAGGTAGATTCTACCAAAGTTCTTTCTTGAATTGCTTTGTTGTGTTTGACAAAGTGTGATGTGATAAGGTTTAGAGAAATTTGAGATGTGTTACAGACTTAACTACCTAGTAATGAGAGGATGCACTCATAGACTAGTTTTAACTTGTGTAGAAATGCCTCTTAGGATGAGTTTATCTTAGATGTAGAGACAATCTAAAAGTGATTTTTTTGTGTTTGATTCAAGAAATTTTGAAAATAGAACTTGGGACAAAAACCTTTGGGTGTTTTGAGAGTTGGAATGGAGTTGATGAGATATGGATATGATAATGGATGAAATGTGAACTTCAATAAAAGCTTTGTGTCACATATGGGACAAATTCTTCCTCTTCTCTTTCGGGAGTTGGTGGTTCTTCCTGAGCTACGTTATATGTGATGCAAATGTTAGGAAAGAAATCGGGATTGATTTTGCCTCCTTTGTTTTTGTGATAACTCAAAGCTCGATATTGCATAAAAGCTCTATGGTTTAATGATTGTTGATCAAATTCGTTTGATTTCCCTTGAAGATATAGACGCATGTGACATAGGAAGGTTCTATGAGAGACAAAGATTTGTCCATTAAGATAGAATAATTTCCTCCTTTTGATAAGAGCTTTTGATCTCAATGGTCTTTTCTTCAAGTTGATGTTTTGATGAAGATTCTTCTTTCTCAAGATGTGAAGAATGGTCATATAGTTTGATACTTTTTGTTGTTGCTCTTTGTTTTTGATCTTTTTGAAAATGTTTGTGTTGGATGAATACTTGTTTTGGATTTTGGATTTTATGATGTTTCTTTGACAAGAAAACAAAGCAAGCACACAAACACAATAATGTTGCCTCAAAAGGCACAAGTAAGTATGGGTCTTAGAGCAACCCAATCTTTTGAACTTTTAGTGACCCTTTTCTTCAAATGTATTTCAGGTGTTTTCCAAAGCCTGAAGTCGGCTCAATTTGTACTGGTCTTGACTCAAAAATGAAAACACTTCAAGCACTTTTTATCCCTATGGTCAAATGGCTAGTTGTGATAATTTCAGCCCACATCTTGATATTTCTTTGACTTTGGTACTACATACCTTATGAATCTCGTCGTGGCAGGTAAGGATGTGATATACTAAGTCTTGCACGAGCATAACAAATAGATGATCCCTATGATGGGGGAGTCATCACTTTCATCAAGCCACAAGTGACTTTTAAAAAACTACATTTCTACTCAAGGAAATATGTATGGTGAGTATCTTGGGAGCAAAACCTTCTATTTTCTTGCACTGAATTTATCACAAATATCCTCAATCAATAGAATGGGTGGGCTACTACTTAAAGGTGTTTAGTATTGTTTGATGTTTTTGGGCATAATTTCATTCTGCAGTGACTCACTTAAGAGCCTTGTAACTTGTGGTGGGGCCCATTTGTCCTTTCGGCAAGTTACACTGTAGAAACAACTATACCCAAGGCTACAACTTCCGCTCACCTAATTTCTATAGCGACTTGAAGGATTTACCGCGCGAGGTCATTACCAAGAGTGATGTGTCTCTTGGCAGGCCTCTCTTAAAAAGATAAAACTTGAGTGTTACTAACACTTTTCTCTTGCACCTAGGACCACAAAAGCCAAGGGAGAGGATAGTGTGTGTTAGAAGTAGGACCACTCGACCAACTCTTTTTGCACAAGTGTGCCAAACATGAAATGCACTTGTTCTTTTTAACTTGCCATTGCAATAATATTCTATCTATTTGAAGATGTTGCTCCAACAATCATGATGTTCTTTTTTTAACCTCAAAGGAAAAATGTTTGAGTAACTAGGAATTGAAAATCCTGGTCAACTGAATTTGAAACATGTATGCATGAAGTAAATCATTTTGAGAATAACTTTGACAAATTTTGGATTCTTTTTAACTTGCACAAAATGAAGTGTTGATTGTGAGTTTTAGTTGGATGCAAGAAATAAAATTTGTCTTGTTTTTAAGCACCAAAATAAAGTGTATCCCTAACTTGCAATGAAAGCAAATTTGTTTTGTTGATTTTTAGAGCACCAAATGAAAATTGGAATCCTAACTTGCAAGTAATGAAATTTGCTTTTGTGAATTTTAGATCACCAAAACAAAATGGATCCTAACTTGCAAGAAATAAAATTTGTGTTGTTGATTTATTTTTAGAGCACTAAATGAAAGTTTTTGATTTTAAGTAACAAACGGGGTTAGTTTAAAACCTGCACATGAAGCAAAAAGTTAGTAAAATCCGACCATATGGTTGGTTTCCACAAGACTAAGAAAATATATTTTATCGGCTACATGGCCTTTTCTAAAACGTTATGTTACAATAGCACTACTCTATGTGAAAACAGAAGCACTACTTAACACAAACATGCTTCCTAAACCATTTCCTCCCCTAATATGCCAAATGTTGACTTGATCCCATTTTCCAACCTTTTCCTAGCCTAAGGAAGGAAGTTCATCTTAATCCATCAATCAAAAGTCAAAATTATTTAAACAAAAAGATGATTCATTTCATGTATGCATTAAAGATCCTATTTTGATTGATTTGGATGATAATGATATTGATGTTAATGATGTTGATGATGCTAATAATGTGGATACTATTGGTTCTAATGATATGTATGAGATTAATCATGATTTATCTTCAATATTATCAAAAGCATTAATCCTAGCTCCTAGTGATAAATAAAGTGACTAATACTTAGAGAATGGTCATGTAATGGTGAAAAATTAGGGTTTCCACCACAAGAATGATGAGAACCGCTAATTTTTACTTAAGTACCATTACATTGAAAGAGGGGGGTGTAAATCTAGTGGATCTAGCCACTTACTAGCAAGGATAAGGGCTGAGAATTCTATTGGATTTACTAGATTTGATTGGACTGCCTTCTTTTAAGTTGAATTGTGAAAATGTTGAAATTAGGGTAAATGTGCTAGAATTGATGTAAAAATACATGAACAGTAAGTTATAATTGTTGGATCGAGCCATGAGCCTGGATTTGATAATTGTAAGAGTATTTAGACGTGCTCCTAGAAGGAGCTCTTGATTTGTCAGGACCAAGATGGTGGTCGATCTGGTCCTCTGCACGTTTCGTACTGTAATGTGGGATTGATTTTCACTGTAAATAAAGCCAATTTTGAATATCCCATCTTTGTACTTGCTCCTACACACAATAGAGAAGGGAAATAGGTTGGGAATAGGGGTTTGCCTTAGGTCAAACCTTGGTTTTGAAATTAACCATGGAATAGAAATGAAATATGATTGATTTGTAGTAATTATGTTAAGGTTCTCCTTTTGAGGGAGATGTTGAATAATGACTAAAACATAAACACTATACCTCCTTGTGAAGTTTTGTTTGTATTCACATGGAATTAGGGTTTCATGAAGTCTTCAATGACATAGAAAATGAATTTTAACTCCAATTCTTGAATCTTGACTTTATCTCTGCTCCAATGCTTGAAAGAAGATTGATTGCTTGCTCACTTGAAATTGAATTCTTGATTTCTTTATAAATGTGTGATTAATTTTTTGGATATATCAAAATGAGAGGGGTAGACCTCCTTTTATACTTGCTCATCGAAAAACAGTTTAATTTTCTAACATCAACCGACATGGGGTCCAGATTCCTACCCAAACCTTATGATCATTAAGGGGCCCAAAATTGGGTCCTAATTGGGAGGACTAGAGGACCATGGCCTAGTCTTGCCTAATCAGAGACTAGAAATTGAGGGCAGGATGAAGTGTGAGGTGAAGATGGTGGTAAAATTGCATAGTATGAGTAGAATTAGGTCATAGTTAGGCCTTAGAGCACGAATGCTAAGGCGAGGGCCCAAATATGGACAAAACTGTAAAGTAGTACAATTTAGGATGCTACAAGTCCTTGTTTGGAAATTGTTCTAGCTCTATCTATTGTTCTTGTTGTGGCTCCTCTTGCATCTTTTTAACCATCGCTAAATAATGTTAAGCAAGATTGGGAGGTGGATGACTTGCTAGACTAGCCTCACATCTGTGTTGAATTCTTGTTTATGTGTTTGCTTGAATGTAATATGTTTGAAACAAGGCAACAAATTGAGAGGGGGGGGTGAATCAGTTTGCTCATAAACTCTATACAGCTAAAACTTAAATTTAGATCTGATTATTAGCAACGAAAGCATAAACCATCACCACATCAATAACACACATAACGCCAAGATTTTTGACGTGGAAAACCCAGTTAAGGGAAAAACCACAGTGGGAACCTACCCACAATGAGATAATATCCTGTTAGGAGTAAGTGAAATATTTCAATGGGGAATGCACATGCATTCAAACGCACTACCTAGAGCTCACTACTCAAATCACAAAAGAAGAAGGGTTACAACCCCGAGGAAGACTTGAGAACTGTCTTACAAAAATATTCAGATTACATCTAGAGAATCATGAACTGATGAAATAGCATCTCCACATGCCTAGTTACAGTTATGATTAAGCACAGATACTCAAACTCTGCTCTTTCCACTTCTTCACACTCTTTCACACTTCTCCTTTGCTACTGAAACATTAATTCAATGTTTGCACATGCAGATACATCTCACAAATGAATATTGCATATGATGCTCTGCAAAATGGACAATGGTTAGACTAAAGCCTGTGGTCGTATAACACACAAAAAGAAAAAGAAACAAGGATCAAAGGTTAGTGTTATTCAACCAAAAACTAATCTAAGCAAGCATATCAAAAGGGATAGTAAAAACATGCTAAAGTATCTAACTAGGGAAACAAATATCACAAGGCATCTTCAAATGCCTTCTAACATGCTCTTAGCTCCTTCTCCTTTGTTTCTCTCCTCTACAAGTTCCAAGTTAGTGTAGCTCTCAATAGCTTTTTGCACTATGGATGCTTATGGAGGTTCAAGATTGAAATGTTTTAACTATGCTATGCAAGTGTGACTAATAGTTGAAATGAGAGGCAAAATTTTGCCGCAATAAGGGCTTCTTCTGACGACACCCCTAATCTATCCGCGACTGCTCCTGCCACAATTTCAATTCATCTTTTGAGTCTGGGATACTCAAATATGGTCCCCACACAGCCTAATGGTGTTGGTCATGGAGGTTTGGTTGCAGACCAGCGTTAAGATAGCAATTTTTGAAGATGGTCTACAGTTTTCTTTGCTTGTAAGTGGTGCAATATATGTTGATTGATGAGTGTTGAATTCACTGTGTATCAAGCAACTAGCAAAAGGGTCACATCAAACAAAGAAGACACATCAATTCCACATCTATGAGACAATAAGTTTTACACCATTTCTGTACACACCCATCCTGTAAACGGTTATATATATCGCCTGTCTTAACCAGTAATGCATTGAAATTGGAGGCGGATAATAACAGATTGGAATAGAATTTCAATAGATCTGAGTGTCATCACCTTGTAATGCGTCATAGGAATTGGTGAAATTGAAAAAGTCTTTGCTACTATACAGTTTAAGCTCGACCACAGGACAATGAATAGAACCTCCTGCCAGGCTATTCCAAGGAGTTCAACGGAGTGAATATTTGACAGTTAGGGTTTGCTGCAACAATAACAGATTTTTAGGGTTACAAATTTCAGTAAATGAATACAATCATGGCCGATAGAAGGCATTTGGGTTCATGGGCGGATGTGGGTTGGGAAGATCCACCTCATGTTCTGCAGTGGGTCTACACGAATGACAGATGGAAGGACATGGCGATACAGGTAAACCGGAGCAGAAATAACAAGGTTTTTTAGCTAGTTTCAAAATATTTCAAGGCTTCTTTCGAAATAGACGCAGTGTGGCATGGAGGCAGAATAACAATGGAAGGAGATTCACTTGAGGGCGTTTTAATAATGGTGAGAATCAAGGGAATTTTGAGAAGCAATTGAAGGGTTTTTTGGGGAAATGGTCTTTGGATCTAGGAAATCAGCAAACGTTTGCTAGGGTCGTTGGCTTGGCAAATAAGGAGACTGCGGCTAGGGTTTCTGTTTCTTCACAGTAGGTGGGAAATAAGGTAAATGTGAACCTCAAGGAAGCTAGTCCAAAAAAGGTAAGTAATATACCTACTGATCCTATTTTGCCAAGGGTTTCTTCATCACAGGTTTGGGCTCCTATCCCTTGTATTGATATTTTGGGTTCCTATGTCGATCAGAAAGTGAATTGCTTGCATTCAAATGCTATTTCTGGGGAAATTTGGGGCGATCAAATTAGTTTGTTAAAGCTTTATCATAAATTGTAGAAAAGATGGGGGGATATGCATTATTTTCAATTATTGTCTGTGAATGCTTTTATTATTGTCTTTGATTCTCCTTCTTTCAGAGATGAGGTATTAAGAACTTCGCATCATTGGTTTGGAAAACATTTAATTTTAGTTGTGGCTTGGAAACCTTTTTTCGTTCCTACTTGGTCTAGTTCGAAACTTATTCCTTTCTAGTTTGGTTTATCAAAAATTCCTTTTGAATTTATGGATCCAGATGTTCTTGAGCAAATTGGAAATACTATTGGAACTTTTTTAACATCTAAAATGGACTTTGTGGAGGGGGAGGTTCTGGTAAAAATTTGTGTTCTTATTAACCCTAACAATGTCTACCCCCATACTTGTAATATCAAGTCTCGTGATGGTACTTGGTGCCAGTCAATTGAGAAATTAGATATAGAGCTTCTTAAGTCTCCTTTACTTTTGGATGCTCTGTTACTTATGGATTTTAAGAAAAACCAGCAGGTTGTTAGCTCTGTCCCTAAATCCCTTAATAAAGATAGTTTGTCGGTAGGACCTTTGGTTGAAGGATGTGGAAATGTATCTTCACATAAATTGGTAGAAACAAGTCACATTAATCTTG
This sequence comes from Cryptomeria japonica, assembly GCF_030272615.1. Classification (NCBI taxonomy): domain Eukaryota; kingdom Viridiplantae; phylum Streptophyta; class Pinopsida; order Cupressales; family Cupressaceae; genus Cryptomeria; species Cryptomeria japonica. Next base: position 244,470,622 of record NC_081406.1, on the reverse strand, counting down.
AAAATAATCCATTGTGTCATAGTTCTAGGAAACCAAATGATCACACTTCGGGTTCGGTCTCACTTTCATCTTTTTTGAAGACGTTATCTAATAACGGGGGTATAGTGATGGATGGTAATCCCCTGATAAATGAAGTAGATCATTCATTGACAATAGATTGCCCTAAGATTCCAAATAATCACATAAAAGGTAAGGATGACAATTTGCCTTCATGCACTCATAAAGAGGTTTATGATTCTTCAAAGAATGTGAATTTAGATAAAAATGCAGTGATTGATATGGAAATTATTAAACAGGTACCTGCCATAGGTCTTCCTAATGATGCTTCTTTAGTTCAGGAAATTAAGAATTTGGTGTCTAATAATTCCCCTCTGAATGTTTAAATTAATATGGCTAATGAATCTTCCTTAGGGAATAGTAATCCATTAGAGGTTGTCCCAGCTATTATGCCAGATGAGAATCTGGTTCAGCAAGTAAATGATATTTTTAAGAATCATGCACATCAGATGGATGAGGGTATTACTGATAGAGTTGTTTGTTCAATTGAGAATGTTTTGGGGGGTATAAACTTGACCCTTCCAATTTTGGAATCTACTAATCCTTTTGTGGTTTTGGCTACAACAGAATTGGGTTTTGAAGATAATCCAATTACCCTGGCTTCTCCAAAGTCATGCAAGAGTTTACCAATTTTCCAAACAACTCTGGTTTTTTCACCATCAGTGGTTTCTCTTGGGAGAGGTAGGCCTCCAAATAATCTTAAGACTCAAATGAAAATTGATGTTGGAATTCAAAAGACTTTGTCCCTTTCTCCTGCTAGTGGGCAAGGGAGGCGTACGGTCTCTCTTGGTAGGCCTAAGAAAACATGCCTAACTCCTGTAAGTGTAAAAAGAAAGAGGAGTAAAAGATCTATGACTAGTCCTCCTGTGACAAGGTCAGGTGCTGTGAAACATAATTTGCAAGGTTGCTTTGGGGAAAGCAAAAATTCTCTGACTAATGGGAAGAGGGGAGCTTCAGCCTCCCCTCGAGGACAATGAGAATTATTTCTTGGAATGTTAGGGGCTTAAATGCCCCTAACAAGAGATGCTTAATTAAGTTCCAGATGGACTTATTTAAGTGTGATATTTTTATGTTGCAAGAAACAAAGTTGTCAAAGGAGTCTACTGATTTGGTTTTTTCATCTTGGAGAAGGTGGAATTTTCTTTCTTCTCCTTCTTGTGGTGCTTCAGGAGGTTTGGCACTGCTTTGGAATAATTATAATATTGAGGTACAGTTAGTGGCATCTACGACAAATTGGATGTTGACTTTAGTTATAAGCAAGATTTTGAAGGTTAAATTCTGGCTTTTTAATATTTAAGCTCCATCAGGAATTCAAGGGAAGAGTAAGTTATGGGGTGAACTAAAGAGGATTTCTTCTCCCTTAAGACACGGTTCCTTTATTATCTTTGGGGGTGATTTTAATGCTATCACTAATTTAGATGAGAAAAGAGGAGGTGTTTTCCCTAATAAAAAGATTATGGATGACTTTGGGGATTTCATTTCTGATATGAGCCTTTTTTATTGTAAGTCTCAGAATGGGGTTTTCACATGGACAAACATGAGAAGGGATTTTTCTCAGATTGCTGAGAGATTAGATCAATGTTTGTTATCTAATAATTGGATTGATTTAGATTTTGAATTCTTTTACTCTATTCTACCGGTGTTGGGTTCTGATCACTTTCCCATTTCCCTATTAGTTATTGAGGATAGGGCTTCTTTTAAGTCTCCATTTAAATTTTAGCCCATGTGGTTTAGGGATTCTTCCTTTTTGCCTCTACTTATGAAATGGTGGAATTTTGCTCCTTTCTGTTTTGGGTCCCATATGTTTTAGATTTCTAAGAAGTTAAGTTATTTGAAATTGAATATTAGGGAATGGAATATCTCGCATTTTAAGAACATGAATTCAGAGTCTAGAGAATCAGAATTTAGCCTTGGGTGCTAAGTTGGTTTGGAATTTATATGACAAGCCTAGCTCCTTATGGGCACAGATTATGTTTACCAAATATTTAAATAATGGACCGAGAGAGTACATTTTTAAAGTCTCAAATTTGCCTTTGGGTTCTACCATTTGGAATCTCCTTTGTAAATGTAGATCAATTATTTTGCCTCATCTCTCATGGATTGTTCACAATGGTAGAAAGGTCAAATTTTGGGATCAAGTATGGAATGGATACACACCTTTGGTGAATATTAGGGATTGGTCTCCTCTGATCACTATTCTTTCCTCCCTTTGGGGTTTTTTTGTAGCAGATTATTTTGGAATTGTGACTAGTGGACCCCTTAAGCTAGCTAGATGGAAGTCGATTGATTTCTTAGATGTTGATCAAAGTATGAAATTAGATTTTGAGAAGATTTTGGGGGATAGAATTGTATTTCTTTCTGATTTTGAGGATGAACTTATTTGGACAAAGAATATTTCTGGTAAGTACACTGTTAAAGATGGTTACAACTCTCTTATGGTTGCTAAAGATTTATCATCCTGGCCTTATAAGTTGTTTTGGCATTCGGCTTGTCTTCCTAAAGCTGGAGCTTTTTCTTGGTTGGTAGTTCAGGATAGAGTCCTTACAAGTATGAGACTTGATAGGCTTGGTATTATTGTTGTTTTCCCTTGTGTCCTTTGTAACAAAAATTTGGAATCTTCTTCACACTTGTTCCTACATTGTGATTATGCTTATGAATGTTGGCAGTGGTTGTTTGAGAAGTTAAATATATCCTTTGTTATTGGTAAGGATCTCATTTCCCATTTTAGATCTTGGCCCTTTATGTTTGCCTTCTTTTTATGCATGCCTTTGGATCATATCTCCATCTATTGTGATTTGGAATATTTGGCTAGAGCAAAACAATAGGATATTTATAAAAACAAGTTCTCTTGTGTCTGAGGTTCTATTAATAATTGAGTCTTCAATCTCTGAGGTTGCTTTGTCGTTTATTTATAAGAATTTAGACAATCTTACTTCTTTTTTGCACTGGGATAGTAGAGTTACTAGAGCTTGGAAGATGTTGTCAGTTTTACCCTCTCATGGTTCAATTTTAAAAAAGAATGATGCAATAGGTAAGAGATGCTCTGCTAGATGGAAACCTCCTCCGCAGCGGCACTTTAAACTGAATTTTGATGGGGCCTCTCATGGTAACCTTGGGCCAGCTAGGATAGGCATGGTAATTTATGATCACAATGCAATTTTTATTCGAGCTAAGTGTCATGCTATTGGTTTTAAAACTAACAATTATGCAGAATTTCATGCTTTGTCTTTTGGATTGGATATGGCAATCTCTTTGGGAATTAAGGACTTAATAATTGAAGGTGATTCTATGGTGATTATTCAATGTGTTATGAAAAAGAAATCAAATTGTTGGAATTTGCAGTATATACTTGATCTAATTTTAGAAAAATTGGAATTGTTTGAATCTTTCTTGTTATCCCATTGTTACAGAGAAGTTAATAAGATTGCAGATTATTTGGCAAATTTAGCCATTGATAGCAATGCTAATCAGTGAGAGGTGGGTTTTGAGGAAATTCCTTCTAGGGTATGGGAAGGTTTGCAACAATAGTTATGTGATTTTCTTGAGTAATCTTGATGTAAAATTTTATGATGATAATTATTCCCGCTTTCCCCTTTCATTTCAAGTATTCATGTTCTTTGTCTGGAGGATGTTCGAGCTCATGGTATTTGATACAATAGTGTTTTTCCAAAGGTTTTTTGATACTTTCTTTTCTGGTAGGAAGGTTTTTGGCTCATGGGATTTGGCATAGGGCTTTGGAAAATTCTGTCTTCTTCCATTGAAAGAAACTGTGGAGTCTACATTTGAAAATTATATGGGTTCTATGTAAAACTGATATTAAATGTGTTGTGACCACATTTTGTATGTGGTTTTACACGGGGTGTATAAACTGATCTGCTAGATACTATAGGTTTATTTTATGAGCTGGGACCAGAGGTTTTCTTCCCAGGGTTCTTTCCTCTGGTATGCTCTTTGAATCCTGTGTAAAAAATACAAAAAAAAAATTAATAAAAAAGTTTAGTGGAATAATCCACTTTTATTGAAAAAAAAAAAAAGTTGAAATGAGAGATTTATCTAATTAACTAATTGATTTTAAACCAAAAGAGTGAATATGATGCTAAATGCTCTCTAGAAATTCCTATAGATTAAATGCATACAAGTTTTTCAGGATCTGGATTATGAAGAAATGGGCTCTATTTATATGAAAAATGGAGCAATGGATGGTTGAGATTTAGTAATCTGAACAAGGGTCGGGATTGAATGATACCAAATCCATGTGAAGGCTTTCAACCCAATCCAAGGATGACAAGTGTCAACATGAGAGGGGTTGAGAGGAGAGGGAATAAGCATTAAATTCTTGACATGACCTGAGAGTTAACTTAGGAGTTAAAGTCAAGGTTGGGTTGAGTGAATAAATTCTTTATTCAAAGAATAAAGCTTTTATCCAATGGATAAACTCTTGTGCAAAGGTAAAAGGGATAACCATGGTCAAAGCAATAAATGCTTGAGGAGACACATGAGTCACATGAGGGTTTAGTTAGGGGTTAACCATAAATGGTCATGTAAGAGCCATAAGTGGTTTGGAAGACTTTTAGAGGTTAAATTGTTGAGCACACAAAGCATTAAATGCTTTTCAAAGACTTTGAAGTCTTTGAGAAGTGACTCCAAGTTGCTTAGGAATGTGACAATAATTAGGGGATGGATTAGACTAATTGATTAGGATTAGATAGGTTCTAGAGGAATTTAGGAAGGGCAAGTGGGAGATGTAGGAAAATGCAAGTGGGGGGGAATAAATGATTTAAATAAATGTTTTATTTAATTTATTTATAAGAGGAAAGAGGATTAAATTGAATAAATAGAATTTATTCATTTAATTGAGTGTGAATTTGGTTTAATGAATTAATTAAAATAAATTGAATAATTTTTTTAATTAATAAGAGAATGATTGAAGATGAATTAATTAAATATTAATTTAATTAACTGATGGCTGGTGGATTTTTAATCAAATAAATATGAAATATTCATTTAATTAAAATGGACAGATTTATGTGACTACAACATATATTTTTACAAATCAATAACCTATATTTCAAGGTCGGCTCAACCCTCAACATAAATTACAAAACAATAACCTCACACACTACAACAACACATGCAGACCAAAACAATGTGGGCTAAGACATAGTCTGGACCTAAATCAATACCGCAACCAAGAAACACCACCAATAATTACACATTGGACATCCGCAACACCCTACAATCACCAAGAATATCGCATAACACGAAGAACACCACTAGATCAATAAAATGATAAAAAAATGCACACAATGATCAATGCAGACCATCAACACAGATAGGACACAATCTAGAAACATCCACAAGCAACGTGAATCACCACAACAACAACCGCAACATCACCACTTACTAGAATCTTCATCATTATTCCGAACCTCAAGAACACCAACTATACTGACTAAAAAAATAAAAGATTCACTTGCGGACTTCCAAATCATGAACCATCTGAATTGAGAACACATATGAATGTCCCAAACAGTTTGCCAAATCCACAAAACAAGATAATGCAATTCCAGAGCAATGCGGAGCAAAAACCAGAATACCGAATAACACAAACAACTAAAAAACCAACCACAATACCAAACCACACAATTTGATCAAATCATAATGTGGACCACTAAAAATTTAGCTAAATCAACTAGAGATAAGTATCTCTAAACCCATTAAACCCCAATAGCTCAACTGCAACACATTGGTCAAACCAACTCATTTAATCTGACTACAACACTGGAATACATAGAGGAATATGTTGACATCAATGAGAATACATCATTCTAGAAAAATTTTCAGCAATATCCAACAATCTCCTCCTTTTGTACTAATGGAAACATATGAATGTGAAAAAAAATCAATGAAAAGAAAGAAATCAACAACCAACAATCTCCTCATATCTCACAGAAATCTCCCCTTGAGATCAGCACATGATATAACAATTTTTCACATGCTTATCTCCCCCTTTGACATCAATGCACAAGGCACATACAAAACATTATTCTCTCACCCTACAAGATAATCTCTCCCCCTTAGATAAACAAACAAATCTGAACAACTGAAAACAGACCACTGACTACTCCCCTGAGTAGCAACCTCACTCATTAATCCAGATCAAAAGATATCTCTATGAAGTCCACCGGACTGATGCAAATCCATGCATCTTAGTTATCATCAAGAGGGGTAATTACCCCTAGCTTCTCTCTGAGATACTCAAATATATCTTTAGGCAAAGGCTTCATGAAGATATCTACAGGGTGAACCCGCAATAGTGGCTTACACTTTTTTGCCAACTTTGACACTGCAATATTCATTTCAAAAAAAACTTCAGATTCAGACACCTATTACTTCTAAACTGTAAGGAATTTGTAGATGATGTGAACTAGTGATTTGTGTAATTTTGTATATAGATTCTAAAAATATTCTTTTGATAATTTTTGGAATAAATTTTCTTCCATTTTTCTATCTCCCTTGAAAACTAGTTTTTTTTCAAAAAACATTTTTAAAGAGTGATACTCACTTTGTATAGCATAACTTTTTTTCTATAATAGATATGAATATTATTCTTTTGAATTTGGTTTTTTAACATCCATATCTAGTGTTTTTAATTTGTTTTGTAACATTATCTTCAATATTTCATATTTTATTAAGATTTAAAGTCGAGTTAACTATAATTTTGACATATTTCCATTTGATATTACATAACTTGTTGTATATGTAACAAAAATTAATTTTATTTTTTTTGTTGGAAAGAGGACTTCAATACCTAGTGCATAAATATTTTTCAGAATTTTTTGGGTGATGTTTACTATTTTCCATAGTCATTGAACAAAGAAGTTCATGTTCGGTGAAAACCCTACATTCATAAGAAATAAAATAAAAATAGATTAATGAAATTAAATATATTAAAAATTAAAGTATTTGGAAAGATTATAATAAGGGATAAATATTTTTTTTTTAAAACTTCTAAATGAATTCATTTGACTCCCCTAAAGCTAATGTAAAATTGGTTTTTTATCAGCATTTGATAGATGCAAATGAGACTCCATTGCAAGTATGATTTAGAGGTAGAGAGGTTCTATCCAAGAAATTTTGATCTAAGAGCCTTTGATCTAACTCTCCTCAATTAATTACTTCAAATGGGACCTCTTAAAGCTTAAATCATTATATTTTCTAAAAAATGTATGATTTCGGCAAAAATCAAGATGTACAAAAAAATGGGAACTAGCATTCCGAGTTCGCCCTACAATCTGTTCCTTTGTAGATACATACTCCAATCTGACTTCCTTTTCATTCACCTTCTCTCTCAAGAAATGAAACTTGATTGATATATGCTTGGTCTTTGAATGCAACACCGGATTTTTAGAAATATTGATAGCACTTGAATTATCATAGTATATAGCAGTAGGCTCATAAAAAATAACTTTGATATCCTTCTACATTTGCTTCATCCAAATCATCTAAGTACACTTTCTATCAACAACAATGTATTCAATGTTTGCAGTAGACAAACATATAACATTCTTCTTCTTACTCATCCATGAAACCAATCTCTTACACAAGAAAAATGCACCACCAGTAGTACTCTTTATGTCATCAACATCACCTTCCCAATCAGCATCAGTAAAAGCACTTTAGGTAAAATAATCATATCTAGGATACCACAAACCAAAATCATTTGTCCCTTTTAAATATCTGAAAATTCTCTTCACAACAACAACATGAGATTCCTTAGGATTAGCTTGAAATATAGCAACAAGGCACACAAAATTCATAATATTTGGTCTAGTCTAAGTCAAATACAACAAACCACCAATCATAGATTTGTATCTAGTCTGATTTGCTTTCAAAGAATCGTCATCCTTTGTCAACTTACATCCGGTCATCATAGGTGTACCAACAGGCTTTGCATCATCTAAACCAAACATCTTCAACAATTCCTTCAAATACTTAGATTGAGATATAAAGATATCTTTATCCAATTGAGTAATTTGCAATCCCAAAAATAATTTCATCTCACCTATCATAGACATCTCAAACTCATTCTACATATCATCAACAAAATTCTTACACAAACCATTGTTTCCACCAAAAATAATATCATCAACAAAAACTTCAACAATTAAGATGTTATCATTATCAATCTTGAAGTACAGATTACTGTCAGAAGTACCTTTATTGAATTCAAGCTTCATCAAATACTTATCCAATCTGGCATACCAAGCTCTTGGAGCTTGCTTCAATCCATACAGTGCTTTCTTCAACCTGGAAACATATCTTTCTTATCTGTCAACTGAAAACCATCTGGTTGCTCAATGTCGACTTCTTCTTCTAGCTCACCATTAAGAAAGGATGACTTGACATCCATTTGATACACTTTGAAATCTTTGTAAGCAACATAAGAAAGAAATAATCTAACAACTTCAATTCTATCTACCAGAGCAAAAGTATCCTTAAAATCAATTACTTCCATTTGAGAATAACCCTTACAAACAAGTCTTTCTTTATTCCTAACAACTTCACCTTTTTCATCCAACTTATTTTGAAATATCCATTTAGTTCTAATTACATTCTTATCCTTAGGTATCAGAACTAAATTCCACGTATAATTCTTTTCAATTTGATTCAATTCTTCATCCATAACTTTAACCCAATTTTCATCTTTACAAGCGTCATCAACATTCTTAGGTTCAATCTTAGAAATCAAGCAATACTCTTCAACAACTCTTCTCCTAGTCATCACACCTTTATTCTTATCACCTATTATTTGATTCTTTGAATGATTTAACCTCACATACCTAAGAGTCTTAGGATTTTCATGATTCTCAGACTCTTGAATTCTTTCTTCTGCATTAGCTTCTTCTTCATTCTCAGGCTTTTTCAGAGCAATTTGAATTTGTTTTTGGGTCAGCACTTGCTTTCCTTTATCTTCATTGACAATTTGATCATTTGAATCATATTCGAAGTATCTGGGTTGATACTCATTTCCTTCATCCACCTTCATATTAGCAGTTTCAACTATCTTCTTAAATCTCTTATTATAACACTGGTAGGCCTTGCTCTTAGTAGAATAACCAAGAAAAATTCCTTCATCACATCTAGCATCAAACTTCCCTAGATCTTCATCTCTTCTGATATAGCATTTAATACCAAAAAATCTATATCTCCAGATGACACTTGTCTCTTTCTTCTTCACATAAAATTGTTGGCATATTGGCATAACTATTGATGATATTGATGAACTGGTATAAGGATTGTTGGTGATGATACTGTTGATATTTTGATTGATGACTTGATAATTAGTTTGTTTTGTCATTGATGAAAACTATGGTTACATTGTTTTATCATGTTATCTAAGTCGTCTATGATTGATCGAAAAGCTATGGAATGGATTTGACAGTTAACTAGCAAGTGGGACTTTAACCAGTAAATGTGAAACTGTGTTATTCTTAAGTAATTGGATCTTGAGATTGATGAGGAATTTGGTGTTGTGGTATTGAATATGTGTTGCTAATATTGTAATGAGGTTATGACTGGGACCACATCATGTTTTGGCTATAGGAAGTCATGTTTGTGATTAATTGATATATTTTTTGTAGGGTTTTAGTAGGGTTTAAGAACCAGTATTCAAATCTTATAACCGGTAATGATTTTGAGTTTGGCGGTGTATTACATTATGTTTGTAAGATGGTGATGATGTGGCTAAATCCAAATGAAGTGTTTAAATAATATTTTGGCATGTACAAGGAGCGAATTTCTTGGGAATGAGCGAAGTGCCTAGTAGAATGAGCTAAGGGTTTGAAAGTGTATTAGATCGATGTGAAGTGATCATTCAATGGTTGTAATTGATTGTAATGATCCATATGATGATCTTTAATGAGTTGTAAATATATGTGATGCTCTATGATGTAAATCTTAGGGTTTTATAACTGACTAAGTTGTAAAGTCTATTTAGGGTAAGTCTGTGATGATTTACTATGTCAGTGATCAAGAGAAGAGTGTGTGGCTGACACTGTGTGTGTGTCTAAAATAGAGAAGAATATTGGAGCATAAAAGGATATGTACAAGCAAGAGTTCTATTTTTAGATCATACATCTATTCTTCCCTACTAGTTGCAACAGACTCAAAATCCCTTAACCGGGTAGGTCTTGACAGACCTGATTGTATAAATCCCTTCACCGGGTGACTCATTAGCTTGGGTTCTAATCCTTTTACAAGCTTACTCCTAACAAAGTCTGCTCCTAACAGGGCGCATTCCAAAAGAGTGCAAAAATCTTGTGGGTACCAATTCCCACCATGGTTTTTCCCATTTGGGTTTCCACATGAAAATCATGGTGTTCATGTGTTGCTTGATTTATTATGTGTTTAGTTGATATCTTTCTATTGCATGCATGTTGATGAACACTTAGAAGAACAGTTTGATAGATCTGATTAGCAGTATGATTTCAGTTATTACTGGTACTATTTATGAGTTGTTTTGAAAGAAGTTTGTGGTGGTTCTTAAAGTTTTAAAGTTTATTGTTATTACTGATTCACCCCCTCTCTCAGTAATAACTGGTTCCTCACAAATAACAATTGGCATCAGAGCGTTGGTCCTCTATGTGCAGAAGCTTAACCGCTCGAGGTAAAGATCCTTGAGGACTTGAGGATAACATGGGGGATATGAGTTACAAGGAGATTTCAAATAGGCTTGCAGAATCTGAAGAATCCCTAGGTGAGTTAAGGGTCAAGTATAAAGCTTCATGGGATAAAAGGAGAGAGTTGGCTAAACAATTGTATGAACGTAGTGAAAATAGTTCATCTAAGGAAGCAAACATGGATGCATTGTTTAATAAGGTAGAAAAGCTTAATGATGATAAGAAATCTAAGGAGAGAGTTGGAAGCCCTTACTATCAGGAGTCAAGAGTTAGAAGCCAGAAGAATAATTGAAGACAAAATAAGAGATAAGGAGCATGAAATTATTAAGCTGAACCGAGATATTAGTACCTACCTTGCATGCACATCTTCACGAGAAAAAAGAGTAAAAAGAGGAAGTGAAAATTGATCTAGACATGGCTATGTCTCTTAAAGAGAGTCTTATGAAAAATAATGAAGATCTTACTAAGGAGTTGGCTTATGCTAATGAGATATTGGTTAAATACAACAAGAGCACTGCTATGTTTGATGAGCAGATTCAATCACAAAGGCAGAACAAAGGTACACATGGCTTGGGATATACAACCTTTGAACAAGGAGAACCATCAGGTACCAAGGACACCTTGCATGAAGCCAAATCTACACCAAAGAAGAACATTGGTAAGAGAACCTACAAACTAGTATGCTTTAACTGTCATAAGGTAGGTCATACTGCTAATGTTTGTAGAAATAGATCCAGTGTTGTTAATGGTAATAGACCTAATACATATGATGGACATAAGCATAGTACTTTTAATGGTTATTTCTACAATTGCAATAAGTATGGGCATAGAGCTATTGAGTGTAGGTCTAGAGTGAATAATCAGAGATCTTACATGGGTTAGAGGTCTAATGGCAAATGGAAAAGATCATACTATGACCGAAGAAACCCTACTTGGTAGAGACCTTATGTGAACTGGTCTAGTCCTTATGAAATGGAGAACATATGGAATGTGATTTGTACTATTTGTCATAACTATGGACATGTAGCTATGAATTGACGAAGAAGATTTGATAGAGGAAATGTTGGACCTTGGAGAGCATCTGGAATGGCATGTTTCCATTGTCACAAACTGAGACACCTTGCAAAGTTTTGTAGAGCTAAAATGGACAAACCGGTTAATCAGTCTATTGATCAGAAAGGAAAGAAGGAAGTAGATGTGGAGGAAACTAGGAATGAGATGAACAAGATTTGGAAAAAGAAAAGTGAGGAGATACTGTCTGAGAACTCCAATACTTCACCTAGTGTGGAGAATCCTTCACCAATAAACTAAGCTATGTATGAGGCTTAGGGGGAACATATTGTTAGATCCATTTTCGGACCCCCTAAATGGTATGTGGTAAGTTAAATCTACATACTTTAATGCATAATGTTATTATGTAGTGATTTTGTGATCAATTTGGTAAACTGAATGTGATATGTGTGTCGATATCAACTTTTAGAGATGAACAGTGATTAGGGTATGTTCAACCAGTTTAGTAAAAGGCAAATAAAATTTATTTGATAGTTTCATATTTTTTCACTTAGTATTGTTGAGAGAACATTTGGACAACATCAGAAACATTGAAGAGCTTTTGACTGCTACTTTGATTAAAGTTGAGAGCGGATTATGGATATTTGTGAATTGGTGGAAGAGCATTCTCACTAGAAACCCTAGTTATGAACAAATATGATGTTACCAGCAGATGATAATAAAAAAATTATGATTATTGAACCAAAAGTGCAGAAAGATGTTGAGAAAAATAGTGCAAATGATGATGCTCAACCGGTAGATGATGAAGATGAAGATGAAGAACAAGAACAAGAAGAGACTTCTATACCAGAACCGGTTATACCTAGATATGTGAAGTTAAATCATTTAGAAGATCAGATAATAGAAGACAAGAATTCTAGAGTTCAAATGAGAAGAAAGATTAAAGAAATTGCTTGTCTAATTTCAACTATTGAGTCGAAGACTATTAAGGAAGCTTTGAAAGATGAAGACTGGTTAAATGCGATGAATGAAGAACTTGACCAGATTGAGGAGAACAATACATGGTCTCTTGTTCCTAAATCGGAGTACAAAAATGTTATTTGGACAAAATGGGTATTCGGAAACAAAATTAATGAGGATGGTGAATTTGTTAGAAACAAGGTGAGGTTGGTTTGCAAATGGTGTGCACTGATGAATACTAAGAGGGGGGGTGAATTAGTATGCCTAAAAACTTAACCAATCTTTTAAACACTTTTTCAGCAGATCGATGTAGTAGTTTAAACAACAAACTAGATAAAACATAAACAAGCCAAATAGAAAATAGAGCATTCACCCACAAAAGCACAATCACCATAACATAAGATGTTTTGATGTGGAAACCCAAATGGGAAAAACCATGGTGAGTAAAACTCACAAGTAAACTATCTGCAGAATAGTAACCAGACCGATTAAGGCCCTATAATGTTCTTCACCAGAACAGATCCTGTTAGGAATCTAGATCTCTATTAGGGGATAAGTCCCGTTAAAGACTACCTTGTTAAAGGATTTCAGATCCACAACTGTAAATCACCTTGTTAGAGGATTTACAATAGGCTTATCTGGGCCTACCCGATTAAGGGTTTTAGACTTGTCAAAGAGATAAGTAATCAACAAGTGAATGATCTATAAGTTAGCACAAAATGCTTTATTATATCCTTGATAGTTCTTCGTTAATGCATTACAACATTACTTCAGTCTTCTATCCTTTGCACTCACAATCTCCATAGTGTGATACCTATTTCGCATAGACCTAATCTGCTCTACAATACTTGCACACTTCAACTATCTGAAAACCCTAGACATGATGTCCTCATATAGGAATCTGATTTCCTGTCGGTCCAATAAGACTACAATTTCCTAGGTATAGTGCATCTAGACATATTTGGTAACATGACACAGAAACATCGCTAAAGTGTCAGTGGATGGTAACTCATCACACTTTACAATTATACCGGTTTAACACAGTATACCAATTACCTAGTTAATGAATAAGGACTAAAAAACTGGAACATAATGTTCCGATCAAAAAGATTAACTGCCACTATGGGTCCTCATTCTACTAGAGGTCTTCACACCACTTTGAGGTCTTCATACTCCTACAACTGGTAAGCATCTTCTGTAAAACATCGATAGTCTTCTACAAACAAAGACTATACATACAATGGCATATAATACCAATGTGAACAACAACACACATAAAACTGGTGGAGAATAACCCATACATAAAATAAGTGTGTGTCCATCAATGATAATCACAACTTAAACATTATCAAAATACCAACAATCTCCCCCTTTGACATTGATGGCAACACTTAGGAAAATTTTGACATCTAAGTGCTTACAAAAACAGATGCCATAATCAAAATTACTCTCCCTAAGCATATACACTACTCCCTTTGCAAAAAATACAAGTATGTGCATGAAATTTTCAATACTACTCCCCCTTTGCCAAAAATGACAAAGTAATGCAAACACTCCCCTTTTCACCAAAATTTACCAAAGTTGTATTGCATAACATAAAAATAGAGTATATGTTCATGATAATAAAGACTAAAACTTCTCAAAAAGAGGTTTAAAGTTTTTCAGAAAATTCTTCATGTCTAAAGACCATGAATCAAGAAGTGAGGTAGCAATTTCACTCTCAGTCTTCATCTGGAAGGCTAATTCTTCCATGGCATCGATAGTTCTGATATCCTAAGTTATAGTAATAGCCTCCAAGTTTAGGAAGCACTGTTGAAGAACCTGCAATTTAGGTAATATAAGCAACTGGATCCTGCAGATCTTGAGTCCGCTTGTAGATCTCTGATTCAATCTTTGCAATCTGATGCTGGTGAGTGTGAACAGTCTTCCATACACTGTGAACAAATCATATGGAAATTTGAAGTTGCTGATATACTTCTATAACTCCGATTGGAGTTGACTCTTCTTTTTCAGAGCATCATTACAAAATAGGCGAGATTGGCAGATTTTGCTCAAGAGTAGGTTACCTTCACCCATAGATAAACTTATATCATCCTTCTGCTTAAGTAGTTTTGCTCTATCTACATCCATTTTCTTTACTAATGAAACTTTCAAAGCTTTTTCATGCTTCTTCTCTACAGAAACCTAGGCAACATCTTCTAAAGATTGCACTTGATCATCTACCACTGTGCAAAGAAGTTTTAACTTGGCCAATGAGTAATTGGTACTGGGAAGGTTAGTATCGAGAATTAGATTGGAAAGAGTGTCAACAAAAAAATGAATGACTTCTTGTTCTTTCTTTTTCCTCAGTTCTTCCAATCTAACATGCGCTAGTTGAATGCTCCTTAGTAGCTCACTTTCATCAACCAATTGATTAAGACAGGCAAGAGTCAAATCGGTGGGACCGGTGAGATCAACCTGCTTGGCTTGATCTCCGGTTGCCTTAGGAGTTTGTCCTCCTTCCTTTGCCTTGATCTCCTCTTGTCTTTTATTCTCCTCTTCTTCTTTTTCTTGGGCTACCTTGTCGACCTTCTCTTTCTTCTCTTCCACTCTCTTCTTCTCTTCTTCTTTCTTCCGCTCTTCTTCCCTCTTTTTGTCTTCTTCCTTTGTCTTCCCTTCTTCCTTCTTCTTCTTCTCTTCTTCCTTCTTCTTCTTCTTCTCTTCTTCCTTCTTCTTTTCATCTTCCTTCTTCTTCTCATTTTCCTTCTTCTTTTCCTCTTCCTTCTTCTTCTCATATTCCTTCTTCTTCTCTTCTTCCTTCTCTGCTCTCTCTTTCTCTTGATTTTCTTTCTCCACTTTCTCTTTTACTAGTTTCTCTTTCTTTGCTTTTTCTTTTTCTAGTTTCTCTTTTTCCCATTTCTCTTTTGCTGATTTCTCATCTTTTTCTTTCTCCACTCTCTCCTCTTTAGATTTCAGCTTCTCTGGAGTGGTGTCCTCAACATCTAGTGCATAAACATCAATGGGGTCATTTTGTTCTGCTATTCTTTCACCTAGACTGTCTAAGATTTCATTCAGTTTGGTTGTGGATGGGTTAGGCTCTTGCTCAACCTACCGATTAGCTTCAGATACTTTCTACATCTTGACAGTTGCTTTAACCTGCAGATGGGTGTCTTTTTCCACTTCAGAGGTTTTTCCTCTGAGTAGCTGAAGTCTTCTTCTTCACATGAAAAAGATTCCTTTGTACCGATTAAGAATCTCAAACAATTCTGAATTAGAGGCATCAGGGATATATCGGGCAAAAATTTCTTCCCTAATTTCTTGCTCCTTTTCAATGACAATGCACCATTTATTATCCAAATAATTATATAAAGAATTAGGAATAGTAAATTTAATGTCAATCGGAGACCGATCATTGTCACACACATATTTAATGACCTCTAGCTCTACTTCTTCCTTTTCACTATCGCTAAGATCATCAAAATAATCTTTTAGTTCATCGAGTACTTTCCTTTTAACATTCTTCATAATTCTTTGAAAATTTGTCATATGCTGGGAAGAAGCAACATGTATATTTATCGATGCAGAGGTTGTTGGTACATTACTGGTTGACTTCGTCTTCTTGCTTGATTGCCTTGTCTTCTTTATTTCTACCTCCGGTTTAGTGTCTTCTAAATCTGGTGAGTTATTCCTGGTTTTTCTCTTCCTTTCGAATACCTTTGGCAGAATAGCCTTTGGTTTCTTTTTGGCTGGTGACCTCTTGGTCACTTTTGGACTGGCAGTAGATGTAACTGATGGCACTTCTTTACTCTTTTTTTGCTTTGGTACTTCAATAGATTTGATCCTCTTGGAGTAAGTACCAGTCCTCTTCTTCTTTGGATCTAGTGGTGAAGCAAGTAGGGTAGAGGAATACCCTATAAGTATATCATTCACCACTTCATAGCCCATAGGCTCAACTTCATCTTCTCTGGGCTCAACCGCTTGCATTATGCAATGATCTATTTTGATTGTGAAACAGATATCATCTTCATATTTTTTAACTAGATCACCTATTATTGTCATTCTCTGGTTCATCTTTAGTCTAAATTCATCAAAATACCTCTTTAGAGTCTCCGGATACGTAGATCCCACTACTTGCAGACTCTCCTTTATTTTTCTGGAAATCGGTAGGTCACTTGACCATTGAACATCACCAACTCCTGGAAAATATCCTTGAAAATAGAAAAACAAACTGACAAGTAGTTGATCGAACTTAAACCTCAGTGTTTTGTCCACTTTGATGGACTTCAGGTTCTCAATGAGTTTTTTTTGCATGCAGGTACATAAGTCACATTTTGCATTCTCCTTGATCTTCCTATAAGCGGCATGCACCATAGCTATAGGAACAGAATTTATTCTGCTAGCAAAGAATAATCTGTACCCAATTACCATGCACGCATATTTCACCAAGTCATCTTTTATGGTGTTTACAGTCATTGCCCGTTGGTCGCTCACAGAACCGGTGAGCTCTGTCACTTTGGTTTTGGTGATCTTGTGAAGAACAAGGACTTCCCCAACATTGCAGAAACCGGTCATGACATGAATTGCCTCCGGTGTAATATCATGGGTTTTCTCAAGGTACTTCTTGTCACCATGAAGCCTACTTAGAATAATCCTAATATGTTCTTTTGTAAATTCCTCGAGAAAATATACTACATTGTGAAATTTCTTCTTTTCAATTATGATGTACTCAGGTCTAATCTTCTTATCATCTCCGTAGAACAAACTCAGTTGGGAGTGAATCACTAGAGACCCTAGGTCTTCCAGTTTGGAATCAATATATCCTGAAACATCCCCTTCGACAATGACTGGCAGGAATTTGAGATAGGGCATTATATTTCACCTTCTTCCTAAGAAACTCAGATGATTCCTCAGGTTCGGTAGAACTAGAAGGGATTTTCGATGTAGAAGCCATATCTAAATAGTTCCAAATGATGAGAGTGATTCAATGAAAAATACCTTCTACTCCAAACTAGGGTGCACCGATGTTGAATGCAACACACTTCTCCAAAAGCTTGTTTTACCACTCTGACCTCCACTCTGAATGGCTGCAAAATCTTGTGCAAGATATCTTCCTAAATTATTTTGAATGCAAGATGAATCGCTCTTGTTGCTCTGCTCAAGCTAGAAAAATTCTTCTTTGAAAATAGGTAAGCAAAACATGATGAGGAAAGTCACTTTAAATAAGCTCCTACCTACCATAATAAATGCATCACCATTAGGGCACAAACCCTAACTTTTCCTTTTACCACTTCGTTTCTTTTTTCAGTCGATAGGTAACCAATACCAATAAAGGCACTTTACTGATTTACTCTAGGGGTTTGAAACATTGTTACTGATATGCTCCTCCTAAGCTTTTTAGAGCTCAATTTACAGTTTAGGGGTCTCCACACTAGGTGCAAAAACTTGTACATCTTGTGGCTTCTCTTCAAATTTCTTTTTCCAAGTTTTATCCATATCCATCTGAATGGTTTCAACATCGATCTTCCCTTCTGGGTTGACTGGTATGTCTCCCGATGGAGTCTTTCTCAATCTGCATGCTCTGGCAGTGTGTCCCAGTTTGTTGCAATGATAACATACCATACCAAGTGCTCTCCATGGTCCGATGTTCACATTTCCATTATTCCTTCTACATGTTGGAGCAGTGTGACCACTACCACGACAGATCAAACAAGTTTCTCTCCAACTATTTTCCGATCCATAACCATTTGACCAATGGTCATAGGTTTTGTACCAGTTTGGGTTACGATTCATAGGAGGTTCCGGGACAATTCCTTTTGATCTTGGTGCATAACTTCCAAAGTTGTTCATAACCGACCTTGTTTCAAAATCTTTATGCCCAAACTTGTTGCATGCATAACAATGACCATTAAATCTACCAGTTCTAGTCACATTGTTTTGCATGTAAGGAAAATTATTGTAAGCCTTGCTCCTACATATATTGGCAGTATGTTCTTCCTTATGATAGTTGAAGCATACATTTTTAAACTTTGGTTTACCTTTTCTCTTGTTGTTGTTATTAGGTATCGGTTTCTCTTTTGGTGCATTACTCTTGGCTCTAGAGGTTTCACCTTCCTCATATGCAGAGAAACCAAGTCCGATGGTATCCTTTGATGGATTCACTGATTCCAACTTTTGTTCCAATTTAGCAGCACTCCAGTTGAACTTTGCAAGTATCTCCTTTGACTCGGCAAGTTCCTTGGAAAGAGAATCATTGGTTTTCATCAAGGTTTCATTTTGAGAGATAGCAGAATTGAGGTCTTCTTGTATTTCTTATTTCTCTTCATTACCCTCTTGTAGATGAGTGGTGATGGTACCAATCCCTTGTTTCAACTTAGAGATCTCATGCTCCTTGTCCTTCACTAAATCTTCAACTTTTCTTCTATTTTCTAGCTCCTGACTCATCCTGATAGTCAGTCCTTCCAATTCCCTCCTTAGGTTAGTTTTGGATTCATTTAGTTTCTCCATTTCTCTGACTAGGGCCTCCATGTCTGCTTCATCAAAAGAGTTGTTTTCAGTAAATTCCATCAATTGCTCAGAAAGTTCTCTTCTCTTGGCTAAAGAGGCTTTATACTTGATCTTGAGTTCATCATAGGCTCTTTCAGACTCAGTCAGACTGTGAGTGAGTTCCCTCATGCTGTATTCCCCCATATCTCCTCCCAAGTGGTTAGACTTATAGAAAGGTTGGCTTTGATACCAATTGATGAATACTAAGAGGGGGGGGTGAATTAGTATACCTAAAAACTTAACCAAACTTTGAAACACTTTTTCAGCAGACCGGTGTAGTAGTTTAAACAACAAATTGGTTAAAACATAAACAAGCCAAATATCAAATAGAGTATTCACCCACAAAAGCACAATCACCATAACACAAGATATTTTGACATGGAAACCCAAATGGGAAAAACCACGATGAGTAAAACTCACAAGTCAACTATCTGCAGAATAGTAACCAGACTGGTTAAGGTTAGATCGGTTAAGGCCTTACAATGTTCTTCACCATAACATATCCTATTAGGAATACAGATCTTTGTTAGGATATAAGTCCTATTAAAGACTACCTTGTTAAAGGATTTCAGATCCACAACTGTAAATCACCTTGTTAGAGGATTTACAATAGGCTTATCTAGGCCTACTCGGTTAAGGGTTTCAGACTTGTCGAAGAGATTAGTAATCAACAAGTGAATGATCTAGAATGCTTGATTAGATCCTTGGCAGTTCTATGTTAATGCATTACAACATTACTTCAGTCTTCTATCCTTTGCACTCACAATCTTTGTAGTGTAATACCTATTTCGTACAGACCTAATCTGCTCTACAATACTCGCACACTTCAACTATTTGAAAACCCTAGACATGATGTCCTCATATAGGAATATGATTTCATGTCGGTCCAATAAGACTACAATTTCCTAGGTATAGTGCACCTAGACATATTTGGTAACATGACATAGAAACACCGCTAAAGTGTCAGTGGATGGTAACTCATCACACTTTACAATTATACCGGTTTAACATAGTATACCGATTACTTGGTTAATGAATAAAGACTGGAAAACTGGAACATAATGTTCTGATAAAAAAGATGAACTACTGCTAGGGGTCCTTGTTCTGCTTGAGGTCTTCATACCGCTACAACTGGTAAGCATCTTCTGCAAAACACCAATAGTCTTCTAAAAAAAAAGACTATACATACAATGGCATATTTTACCGGTGTGAACAACACAACACATATTACCAATGGAGAATAACTCATACATAAAATAAGTGTGTGTTCATCAATGACAATCACAACTTAAACATTATCAAAATACCAACATGCATAGGAATAAGGTGAAGACTATGGTGAAACTTTTGCACTGGTGGCAATACTTGAAGGTGCTATAATGTTGCTTGTCTTTGCTTCTTTTAAAGGATTTAAGGTATATCAGATGTAGATTAAATCAAATTTTTTGAATGGTATCTTGGAAGAGGAAGTATTTATAGAACAACCAGATGGTTTTGCATTGAGTGAAGATGAAAATATGGTTTGCAAACTACACAAGGCACTATATGGATTAAAGAAAGCTCCCAGAGCATGGTTCGAAAGATTGCATGCACATTTGATCAAGATAGGATTCTGGAGAACCAGTGAAGACAGTAACATATATTTGAAGACTGATGGAGACAAAATGTTACTTGCTGAAGTTTTTGTTGATGATATAATATTTGGTGGAAATGATGACATGTGTATGTCTTTTGCAGATGAAATGAAGAAAGAATTTGAGATGTCTCTTATCAGTGAGATAAAATTCTTTATTGGTTTACAAGATTCAACAACGAGAAAATAGAATATTTATCTATTAGACTAAGTATGTAAAAGAAGTCTTGAAGACTAATGACATGGAAGATTGTAAACCAGTTGGTACTCCGATGGTGACAGGTTGTAAATTGTCAAAACAAGATGATTCACCGTCTGTGGATAAGAAAGACTATAGGTCTATGATTGGAAAGTTGCATTATATTGTTCATAGTAGACTGGATATTGCACATGCTATTGGATTGGTTGCAATATTTCAGAAAGATCCTAAGGAAACACACATGGTAGCGGTAAAAAGTATATTTGGGTATTTGAAAGGAACAGTTGATTATGGTTTGTGGTATCCTTACAATGATAATTTCTTTAAAAATTTTCACAGATGCAAACTGGGCTGGAAATGTTGATGACTAGAAAAAACACAACCAATGGAGCTTTCTTTTTAGGAGAAAGATTGGTGTCCTAGATAAGCAAGAAACAATCTTGTATTTCACAATCTATTGCTGAAGCAGAATATGTGGGAGCATCAATGAATTATATATGGATGAGACACATTTTGGAAGATTTTAAGGAAGACATGTCTGAACCGGTGACTATTCATTGTGATAACACTAGTGCTATTAATATTTCAAAACATCCTATGTTACATGCAAGAACAAAGCACATTGATTTGAAGTATCACTTCCTGAGGGAAAGAGTATAAGAGAAGAAAGTAAAAATGGAGTATGTGTCTAACAAAGAGCAGTTAGTAGATATATTCACTCAACCTTTGCCTAAGACAACCTTTGAATATCTCAGAGGTAGATTTGGGGTTGTACCCCTACACAAGATCAACTAAGATGTCGGTGATGCACCAATCCGGTGAATTCATTGAATATCTTTTAATTTTGGATTGATGTGAAGTGGGCTACTCCTCAGGGGGAGCAACTATGATGAGATGAACAGAGATGAAGACAATAGAGGTATTTGCACCTTTGGCATTACTGTCAAGGGGGGAGAAGAATTAGTTGAAGATCGGCCATAAGAAGAAGAACTAGATAACTGGCAGAAGAGGAGATATTGAGAAGGACGAGAAAGTACAAAACAAATCAGTTCAGTTCAACATAATGAGGTTTTTTAGTGTTACCATCAATTCCAAAGGGGCAGATTGTTGGCATATTAGCATAACTGTTGATGATATTGATGAACCGGTATAAGGAATGTTAGTGATGATATTGTTGAGATGTTGATTGATGACTTGATGATCAGTTTGTGTTGTCATTGATGGCAAGTATGGTTACATTGTTTTATCATGTTATATAAGTCATCTATCATTGACCAAAAAGCTATGCAATGGATTTGACAGTTAACTAGCGAATAGGACTTTAACCGGTAATGTGAAATTGTGTTATGCTTAAGTAATTGGATCTTGAGATTGATGAGGAATTTGGTGTTGCGGTTTGGAATATGTGTTGGTAACATTGTAACGAGGTTTTGACTGGGACCACATCATGTTATGGCTATCGAAAGTCATGTTTGTGATTGACTGATGTATTTTCTATAGGGTTCTAGTAGGGTTTCAGAACCAGTATTCAAATCTTATAACAGGTAATGATTTTGAGTTCAGTGGTGTATTACATCATGTTTATAAGATGGTGATGACATGGTTAAATCCGCATGAAATGTTTAATTGATGTTTTGGCATGTACAAGGAGCAAATTTCTTGGGAATGAGTGAAGTGCTTAGTAGAATGAGCTAAGTGTTTGAAAGTCTATCAGATCAATGTGCAGTGATCATTCAACAATTGTAATTGATTTGTAATTGGTTGTAATGATCCATATGATGATTTGTAATGAGTTGTAAAGATCTGTGATGATCTATGATGTAAATCTTAGGGTTTTGTAACCGACTAAGTCGTAAAGTCTATTTAGGGTAAGTCTATGATGATTTACTATGTCGGTGATCAAGAGAAGAGTGTGTGGCCGAACCCGTGTGTGTGTTTGCAAGAGAGAAGTAGATTGGAGCATAAAAGGATCTGTACAAGCAAGAGTGTTATTTTCAAATCATACATTTGTTGTTCTCTAATAGTTGCGGGAGACTCAAAATCCATTAATCGGGTAGGTCCTTGTAGGCTTGATTTTATAAATCCCTTCACTAGGTGACTCATTATCTTGGGTTCTAAATCCTCTTACAAGGTTACTCCTAATAGAGTAAAGCTCCTAACAGGGCTGAGGTAAATACCTTAACTAGGGGACTCCTAACAGGGTCTTCTCCTAACCGGGATAGGCTCCTAATAGGGCACATTCTGAAAGAGTGCAAAAATCTTGTGGGTACTAATTCTCCCCATGGTTTTTCCCATTTGGGTTTCCACGTGAAAATCCTTGTGTTCATGTATTGCCTGATTTCTTATGTGTTTAGTTGATATCTTTCTATTGCATGTATTTTGATGAACACTTAGAAGAAAAGTTTGATAGATTTCATTAGAAGTATGATTTTAGTTATTACTGGTATTGTTTATGAGTTGTTTTGAAAGAATTGTGGTGGTTTTTAAAGTTTTAAAGTTTATTGTTATTACTGATTCACCCCCCCCTCTCAGTAATAACTGGTTTCTCACAAATAACACAAATATGTTTATTTTTTCCTCTTCCTTTTATCTTCTCTATGAGATTTGCATTCTCTTTTTGTGTAACTCGATTCCTTTGTCTGTATTTTCACATGAAAAAAATTTCCATTTAGTGGCAAATGTGATGATCACTTTGTTCTTTTGTGAAAATATTTACTCATTGCATTTTACCCTTGGTTGTAGCAGATACCCTTTCATTTGTCTTTTACTTGTAACTGCATATCAATTTAATTATCATCCTTTGTCAAATAATTCCATTCGAGTGAAATAAAAAAACCCACTGCCTCACATGAAAACTTATCTTCTGTGACTATCTTGGCTTGTGGGTAAAAATATTTACCGCATTATTGTGCTTTATCTCCTTGACTAGAAATCACCATTCCACAATTTAAATCTCTTCCCACTTACCAAAACCTTTTGTAAAAAATTTTCAATCTATGAAAAATTTTATTTGCAACACACTACCCTGTAGGTTAAAAAAATCTTCAGTTTGTTCATTAATTTCACTTCCTTTCGCACAATAATTTGATTTCCAAAAAAATTAAAATTTCCTTGCAAACATCAACTTAACACATTTTGTTCCTTGGTAAAATGATATTCTTATGTTATATTCTATCCCGAATTCCACAATTTGCTCCCCTTTTTGAAACATTTTCACTCATTTATGAAACTTTATCACCCATAAATATTTATTATTTTGGCCATCAAAGTAATTTTTTTGTATAATTACATTCTTCCCTCTGTTAATGAAAAATGCCATCTCTTAAAAATAACATTAAAACCTACATTAGGGTGACTTTGCACTTCACAACTAAGAACAACCATTTTTACAACTTTTTCCCTTTTGGTATTTTACCCATTTATCAGACCATCGACATCCACCACCAAAACTGAAACAATTGTTATTTCAATTAAACACACCATCTCATTTGTCACTCCACTCAATTCAATTATTGCTTGAAGCTTCATTTATGACTGAATTCTTTATCATTTTTCCAATTACTTAGTTTCTTCTACACAACATTGATAGACTTCCACATCTATCCTATGTGAAAGCTTAACAAAACAAACTAAACATTTTATCAACTCTTGTACTCTAACTCACCATATTGCTTATGGAGCTCGATTAGATCATCCCTTTGCTAATTACTCAATGCTAATTATGCATATTTATTACCCAACTTGGACTTCATGAATGCTTCTATTTGCATTTTTTTATTTGTGGATATGGAAGAACACTTGCCTTGCTGTACAATTATCAAGATATTTGAATAGCAATTGCATTTCATTACCATTTGAATGATGATAAAAATAATGTGAACCCATTTACTACATCATTTAACTTTCTATCTACCATGGCAGCCATTTCTTTCTTTATTAGTTTTGGTGAGGGTGAGAAATCCAACCTTCCCTTTGAAATGGCTATTGCAATCAATTTGGAAGTGCTTCCATTGACCATGCCATATGCTCCTTCACATTGTTGTTCCCTGTGAAGTCTTAACACTACCTTGGTGAACACTCTTATCGATGTGCACTTTTTAGTTGTAATATGGTGAAAAATGATGAGGGAAGATCAAGTGGAAAGATTTACTCCCCTCAAAAGAGGAATGAAAGTTTCACAAAGGATTCCCTTCATTTTTTCACATATTACATTCAAAAGAGGGCTTGAATTCACTAGATCCAATCCCCAATGGTAAGAGATTGAATACTAAGTGAATTACAGTAAATTTGGAAAGTAAATTAACCCTCTTTTGTAATAGACTTGTTGAATTAAGAAAATTGAGATTAAGTGCAAAAATGACAAAGAAATGATTATATCTTGAGATAGAGAAGCAGGATGAAGCTATGCACCTCAAATTCGTAGTAGAATGTTGAGACGAAGCTTCCCTGCAAATCTAAACAAATGTTACAGGGACCATGCATAATTTATGCATGGTCCTCCGAAAAATCCGCACGCCGAAAAGGGTTTTTCTATCTTTGAAAATGAAGCCTAAACTTGCAATTATAGCCGCACACCTGCAACCTGCACACATAAAAGATAGGGAAATGTTGTTGGGATTAGGGGTTTGCCTTCAGGTCAAACCCCATTTTGGAATTAACCAAGTGGTTGTAAAATGTTGCAAGTAAATGAAAGGAAATGTCTAAAGTAGAATCTACCTCAAGAAGGGGGTGTAATTGAAATGTTGATACCTTTGTAGATGATTTTATTGAATGGGTATGTGAAATAAGATGTCTTGAATGTTGATAGAAATATCCTCTTCAATGGTTGAATCCTTGCCTTGAATGCAACACCTAGCCTTGAAAGGAGACTTGAAATGCTCAATGCTTGAATGAATGGTTGAATGTTTGATGACAATAATGGAGACCTCTCTCTTGTTTTCCTTACTTTTGCTTATTTTTGCTTGCACTTGATTTAGCTTATTTTCTCTTTTGCAAATAGGAGGGGAATTTCTCCTTATATACTTGCCAATTAGGGGTGTTTAGATAATTTCTTGTCTCAGGCCGACATAGGAAAACTTTTCCTTCTTAACAATTGACAAGCCCAATGCAACGGGAATCAAAGGGGGCCCAAAATAGGGCCAGGACAAGGGCACCACACCCCTGTCCTAGGGGGATAGGGGTGCCACACCCCTATCCTATCCTAATTTAGGACAAACAGCAGCAAAAAGGCAGTGTAGAATGATGAAAAATGCAAGTTTTTGATGTCATGAGCATGATTTGGGTCTCTGAACAAGCTTAGGGATCTGTCCACTATTTAAAGACCCAAATGCGGTCAAAAATTGCAAGTGTCACAATTTTATAACGCTACATTTAGCCCCCACTTTAGCGAGAGTATAAGCGTACTCCAATACTACCGGTAAAGTACAAGGAGACAAGATTGAAAGACTTTCACCACATCAAGAAGGAAACATACACCAAGCCCCCAGTGAACTAAGGATCTTACGACTTCAATTGACAAAGTAAAAGGGAAGATCAGGAGGGAGAACCATGATTACAAGTAGTAAAGTTCCGCTCACTATGAGTCATGAAAAGAAAGGGTACCAAAAATTACAAAGCAAAGCCAAAGTCCACTAAGTAACTCCAAGTGTCAAGAAGGAAAATATGAGCCAAGTATATGCCCCACTTTAAAGTGATCACACACTTCTTATCGGGAGTGATTGCTTTAAGGTAGGATACACCTAAGAGAGAAAAAGAGAGGGAGCACATTATCGCAAGGATTTAGCCCCCGATTAAGGAATAAACCCAAGGATAATGAACACAAAACACAAAGCGCGAGGTGGCTTCACTTTCCTCGAGGTCAGTATGTTGTTTGATAGCTTATATATATATATATATATATGCAAAGAATAGTCCTCATTCCCCAAAGAAAGGAAACCACCTTGGAAGAAAGGGAACAAATGTGTTGTTTGAGTGAACATGAAAGAGACCAAAAGAGGTCTCAATTCTTTGCATCATCCTCAAGTAGACATCACTAGGGACAACAAATAGAAGAATAGGGATACACAGAAGAATAGTCACATAAGAGAAAGAAAGAAGAGAGGCAGAGGATCTACAATACTAATGCAGCTAGTCTAGCACGACATCCACTTCCTGATCTTGCTGATCATTATTTTGGGAAGGCGAGAAACAATCCAGAGGAGAAACATTGAGCATAGAAAATAGAGCTATCACAAGATCCAAACAAGGACTATGCTCATGTGCTAAGTCACTTTGTTTGTTTATAGGAGTTAGGATTAAGGCTTTTTAAAATTTTGCAGATAAATGATTGTCAACATCAATATATTCATATTCACTATCAGAAGCATTAGGAGTTGTATTGCCATCATGAATAACATTTTTTCTACATAAATAGAACTAAAACCATCACATGTTTTCTTCAACTTATGATTTGGAGATTTAGGTTCAACATCTTGCGTAGGAGAAAATGGAATCATGTCAACTATTGGTGTTTTGGGAGATTGAATAGTTTGAGAAACAACTTCACGAGCTCTAGCACGATGTTTTCATTGGTGTTCTCTCGCACAACAATTCCATCTAGTCTTAGCGAAAGGCTGAGAAGACTGAGGTATATTTGTTGAAGGAAGAATGTTCTCATCTTTGGCAGTTGGATGTTTAGGTTCAGATCTTTTATGTTGGACAAGAGGAGAGGTAGGTCTCTTCTCTCTATAAGAGGAAGGAAGTGGAACCACACCATATAAAGGAGGAATGTTTGGTTTAGGAAGGAGACTAGATCCATCATGAGGAGGAGGTATAGGTCTAACCTTAAGAGGAATATTATTGTTCTTCTTAGGAGAAGGCATAGTCTCATCCATAGGAATAGGTTGGGAATATTCCTTAGGAGGAAGATTAGTTCTATCCATTAGGGGAAGAACTTCATCTTCAAGAATGATGGGAATATCAAGTTTTGGAGTTCTAAGTTGGCTTAAGGAAAAAAACATATATTTCTTCCATTTTTGATAAGATTGAAAGAGAGCATCACTTCTTGGTGGAAGAGATTCAAATTGTTGAGGCCAAAAGTAATCAATAGGAACACCTGGGCTTCTTTCGGTTGGTCAAAATAAGCTATGGTTAATAGTTATGATTTCTCCATTGTGGGGAAATTTCAAACACTTATGGATTGGAGAAGAAAGAGCCTTCATGGAAGATAATAGAAGTTAGCCAAGGGTAGCCTAACTTCACACAGAATTGTTCAGATGAAGGAATGATAACAAAGTTGACATCTATAGATTTAGGATGAACCTCAATAGGAAGTGTGATAGAACCAATAGTAGGACAAGAAAACCTATCAAATAACTTAACGACCACATTAGTATCATCATAGATTGGTTTATGAAAATGTAAAGTATAAAGATATTCTTCAGTGATGACATTAACCATGCAAGAGGGATCAATAAGCACACCACGACAAGGTTTTCCTTGGATCTTTGCAACTATGTATAAAGGGTCATCAGGTGCCCTAATGGTCTCACTAGGATAAAATGTGATACATGGATCCTTAAGTGTTTCTTGTTCCTCTACTAAATTAACCATATTTTGAGCTATGAAAGTGAAATCAGTGGGAGAGAAAGAAATGTGTTCAGTCTCAATCACGCTAGAGATATGAGAGGGTAAAGGATCAATGAAAATCTTAAGATTTTGATTAGGAGGAGCTACTGATTTGTTTCCCTTATCATTCACACCGGCCACATATATATAATTATTATCAATCAATTCTTGAATCTTACATTTTAATGCAAAACATTTTTCAATATCATGACCATGTTCACGATGAAATTGACAAAAATAATTATTATCAAAGTTAGGCGAAGTTGCTTTAGAAGGATCAACTGGTTTTATTGGAGAAAGTTTGATAACATTTGTTTGTAACAACTGAGACATGATGCTATACAAAGATTCACTCAAAGGAGTAAATTCTTTCTCTCTTTTGAAAAATTTAGAAATAGGAGGCACTTCTGTTGTAGCATTCATATTGTTGTTGTTGATGGTGTCATTGAATTTGATGAGGCCTTTGCTTGGTTTGAACTTTGCAAACGGTTGTTGAGCACTCTCACCCTTATCACTCAGAGCCATAGGAGTAGATTGCTCCATTTGACTCACAGTCAGTTGATAATTGTGAAGTGTTGCACACAACTGCGGAAAGGAAGTAAACTCAAAAAAGAGAAGTTTTTCCCTAATGTCTTTTTGCAAATTAGAAATGAAAATTCTTTAAATATCATTACTAGGCACTGGAAAAGAGATTTGAGAACACAAATGCTTGTATCTACTAATGAAATCAGTCACTTTTTCTTTAACACCTTGTTTGCAATGCATTAAATTAGTCAAAGTGATTTTCTAGGACCTATGTTGTTTTGAAATTGTTAAATAAAAACATTTGATAATTTTTGAAAAGAAGTAATAGAATAAGAAGGCAAAGAACAATACCATTGTAAAGCCTTATCTCTTAATGTTCTAGTTGTTGAAATGTTGCGGCTGATCAGCAAAGTACTGTACACTCAGCACGTATCCTCGCCGGGGTCCTGGGTCGGGTCGGGCCCCGGGTAGGGGTTCTGGGGTGGCAGCCCCCGAGAAAATTTTTTTTTGCCGTTTTTGTTGATGAAAACCGACATTGTAATAAAACCCTAAAAAAGGCCGACTTTGTTTGTTGCCCTAAAAACGCATGTTATAAGCGGCTGGGATGCTTAAGGCATTGTAAGGTTGATGTACTGTTTTTGCTAGATAATAAGAAAGATTGGACGGCTGTGTATGGTGGATGTAACCCATTCTAGGTGAACCACGTTAAATCTCTGTGTTATCTGTGTCCTGTTTTATTTCTTTATCTTTTGTATTTAAATCTGCATATAATTGTTAGTTCATATTTGCTTCGGATCTGCTTGAAACCCTAACAATTGGTATCAGAGTGAGGTTTTCTGTAAATTGGCAGGACTTTCAGATTTGAGTGGGAGCAATGGAGGATTCCAAATTCAAGGTCGAAAAGTTTAACGGCCAGAATTATTAGTTATGGAAAATGTAGATGGAGGATTACCTGTATCAAAAGGATTTGTGGCGGCCATTGGAAGGAAAGACAAAGAAACCGACCACAATATCAGATGAAGAGTGGGACATTTTAGATAGAAAGGCACTGGGATCCATTCGATTATGCCTTGCGTCGTCTGTAGCATTCAATATAACAGAAGCAAAAACGATTATAGATTTGATGGCAACATTGGCTAAGCTGTATGAGAAACCCTCAACTTCTAATAAGGTATTTCTTATGAAGCATTTGTTTAATTTGAAAATGAGGGAGGGAGGATCTGTAGCGGAGCACTTAAATGAATTTAATACAATTACCAGTCAATTGTCTTCGGTAAAAATTACCTTTGCAGAAGAGGTTAGGGCTCTCTTGATTTTATGTTCTTTGCCAGAAAGCTGGAATAGCTTGGTTATGACTGTAAGCAACTCTGTCTCTGGTAAAAATACTTTGGTATTTGATGATATTGTTGGTGTTATCCTAAGCGAGGAAATGCGAAGGAAAAGCACAGGTGAGACTCCAACATCATCGGGTAGTGTTTTGAATGTGGAGAACAGAGGGAGATCAAAGGAAAGAGGAAAAGGCCCTGGGAATGAGAAGTCACGAGGGAAGTCAAAGAAAGGATGCTCTCAATCTAGAGGAAAGAAAGATTGCTGGTACTGCGGAAAGCCTGGTCATCTAAAGAAAGACTTTTGGTCTCGGAAAAACAAAGAAGGAGACAAAAATGAAAATGACAGTAAGGAAGCTAATATTGCAAGTAATACTTTACAAGATGCTTTAATCTTATGTTTGGATAATGTTAATGATTCCTGGGTAATAGATTCTGGGACTTCATTTCATGCTACACCCCATAGAAAATATTTTCTAGATTATGTTCAAGGTGATTTTGGATAGGTATATTTGGGTGATGATGAGCCCTGTCAAATTGTTGGAAAAGGAAAGATAAAGATCAAGTTGCAGAATGGTAATGACTGATTTCTGCAGGAGGTAAGACATGTTCCTAATTTAAGAAGAAATTTAATTTCTGCAGGGCAACTAGGTAGTGAAGGTTGCATAGTTACCTTCTCAGACAGTATGTGGAAGGTCACTAAAGGATCGTTAGTAGTAGCTAAAGGTGCGAAGGTAGGCACATTATATCTGTGTACTGGTAACACTTACTCTACCTTAGCTACTACAGATAAAGTTACTGCAGGGACAACAACAATAAATGTTGCAAGAACAGATTCGATAATGTGGCACCATAGGCTTGGGCACATGAGTGAGAAAGGGATGAAAATCCTTCACTCCAAAAATCTATTGCCAGGACTAAAGAAGATTGATTTAGAGTTCTGTGAAAACTGTGTTTATGGTAAACAGAAAAGAGTCAGATTTCTCAAGGTTGGGAAAGAGAAGAAGAGTGAGAAGTTAGAGCTTGTACATTCAGATGTATGGGTACCGGCTCAGGTATCATCTCTTGGTGGCTCTTGTTATTATGTTATTTTTATTGATGACTCAACTAGAAAAACATGGGTATATTTCCTAAAACAAAAATCAGATGTTTTTGAAACTTTTAAGAAATGGAAAGCTCTGGTTGAGAATGAGATAGGAAAAAAGTTGAAGTGTCTCAGATCGGATAATGGAGGTGAGTATTGCAGCAAAGCATTTGAAGATTACTGTTCCTTAAATGGGATTCGAAAGCAGAAGACAGTTCCAGGAACTCCACAGGAAAATGGTGTGTCAGAGAGAATGAATAGGACCATCATGGAACGTGCGAGGAGCATGAGATTGCATGCTGGATTGCCCTTACATTTTTGGGCAAATGTTGTACATACTACTGTCTATTTGATAAATAGAGGACCTTCAACCCCTTTGGATGGTGGTATTCCAGAGGAGACATGGACTGGTAAAAAGGTAAATTATTCTTTTCTAAAAACTTTTGGTTGCGAAGCTTTTGTCCATGTTGGTAAAGAAAACAGAACCAAGCTTGATGCTAAATCTCAGAAATGTACCTTCATTGGATATGGGATAGATGAATATGGCTATCGGTTATGGGATTTTGGAAATAAGAAAATAATTAGAAGTAGAGATGTTATATTCAATGAGAAGGTTATGTATAAAGAACAGATGCAAGAAAAGAAGCATGAACAGGACAAACAAGAATATGTGGTGTTGGATGAGATTCCTGAAAATGAAATGCCACAGGTACCTGATGCTCAGCAACAACAGATTGTCCCACAAACTCCTGCAAGTGTTAGACATTCTACGAGGACAAGTAGACCCCCTGAAAGATTTTCTCCTTCTTTGTATTCTATTTTATTAACGGATTCTGGTGAACCAGAAGAATATGAAGAAGCAATGCAGGTGGATGCCAAACATTAGTGGCAACTAGGCATGAAAGAGGAGATGGACTCCTTGATGAAAAATAAGACTTGGGACTTAGTCCCTTTACCTACAGAAAAAAGAGCCTTGCCTAACAAATGAGTTTATCGGCTGAAGGAGGAGGAAGGAGGTCAGAAAAGATATAAGGCCAGACTTGTGGTAAAAGGTTTTGCACAGAAAAAGGGTATAGATTGTGATGAAATATTTTCTCCAGTTGTAAAAATGACTTGAATTAAAACTGTACTTAGTCTTGTGGCTGCAGATGATTTACATCTTGAACAATTAGATGTCAAAACAACTTTTCTCCATGGAGATTTGGAGGAGGAAATTTACATGTTGCAACCACAGGGATATGAGGTCAAAGGTAAGGAGAACTTGGTGTGCAGGTTGAAGAAAAGTCTGTATGGCCTAAAGCAAGCACCCCGACAATGGTATTTAAAATTTGATAGTTTCATGGCTAAACACGGTTATCATAGATGTCATTCTGATCATTGTGTATATTTTAAGAGATTTGATAATGGTAGTTATATTATCCTGTTGCTTTATGTTGATGACATGCTTGTTACTGGGTCTAACATGCAACATATAAATGATCTTAAACAGAAATTATCCAGGTCATTTGCTATGAAGGATTTGGGTGCAGCTAAGCAAATTCTCGGTATGAGGATTACACGGGATAGGAAAAATAGAACCTTGAATTTGTCCCAAAGTGAGTATATAAAGAAGGTGTTGAAAAGATTTAACATGCAGGATGCAAAAGCAGTTAGTACACCTTTGGCTAGTCATTTCAAATTGACTAAGGAGATGTGCCCAAAGGCACAGGAAGAGGTTAATAAAATGTCTAACATCCCGTATTCATCAGCTGTTGGCAGTCTGATGTATGCAATGGTATGCACAAGGCCAGATATTGCACATGCAGTGGGAGTTGTGAGCAGGTTTATGAGTAATCCGGGTATGGAACATTGGAATGCTGTGAAATGGATTCTTCGGTATTTGAAAGGAACTACTACGAAGGCATTATGTTTCAAAGGATCTAATGCTGCTCTAAGTGGATTTGTTGACTCTGATCTGGCGGGTGATATTGATTCACGGAGGAGTACTACAGGGTATGTTTTTACTATAGGGGGAACTGCAGTCAATTGGATTTCTAGGCTGCAAAAGGTTGTTGCACTTTCAACCACTGAAGCTGAGTATGTTGCTGCTACAGAAGCCAGGAAAGAGATGATTTGGTTGCAATGTTTTCTGAAGGAATTGGGTCAGACACAAGAGGATAGCCCATTGTATACTAATAGCCAGAGTGCCATTCATCTTGCGAAGAACTCTTCTTTTCATTCAAGGACAAAGCACATTCAACTCAGGTACCACTTCATCCAGAATATTTTGGAGGAGGGTCAGTTACGGCTTGAGAAGATTCACACAAGTGAGAATCCTGCCGATATGTTCACAAAGGCAGTTCCACAGGAGAAGCTGATTTCTTCATCAGTTTCTATTGGTCTTCTTAATTGATAATTGTGGAATTTATACCAGTCAAGTCCTAGTGTTTTATCTAGCGGATGTTGCATGTATAGTGGTGTCGTGTAGTATCAGTCTCCAAGTGGGAGATTGTTCGGTGTGGAGCTTGATCAGTCTCCAAGTGGGAGATTGTTGAAATGTGGCGACTGATCAGCAAAGTACTGTACACTCAGCACGTATCCTCACCGGGGTCCGGGGCCGGGCCGGGCCCCGGGCAGGGGTTCGGGGGCGGCAGCCCCCGAGAAAGCGGGGGTTCAGGGGTGGCAGCCCCCGAGAAATTTTTTTTTTGCCATTTTTTGTTGATGAAAACCGACATTGTAATAAAACCCTAAAAAAGGCCGACTTTGTTTGTTGCCCTAAAAATGCATCTTATAAGTGGCTGGGATGCTTAAGGCATTGTAAGGTTGATGTACTATTTTTACTAGATAATAAGAAAGATTGGACGGCTGTGTATGGTGGATGTAACCCATTCTGGGTGAACCACGTTAAATCTCTGTGTTATCTATGTCCTGTTTTATTTCTTTATCTTTTGTATTTAAATCTGCATATAATTGTTAGTTCATATTTGCTTCGGATCTGCTTGAAACCCTAACACTAGTAAACAATTTGGCAATCAATCTTTGATCATGAGGAAAGTCAGTACACAAAGTTTGGAATGTTTTGACATGTGTTAAAGGATCACCTTTTCCATTATAGAGTTCCAATTGAGGGACTTCAACATGTTTAGGAGGGGCAACTCTAACAATATCAAGAGAAAATGGGCTCGCAACATCAAATGTGGGCACACAAAACTTGGATTGACTAATTGAAGCAATTTGTTGTTGCAATGAAGACATAGTTTGAGCAACAGTTGCTTCGGTTGAAGAATTTATATTAGACATGTTCGATTGAGAAGGTGGTGTGATGTTATTGAATGAAGGCATTGATTGAGAATAAGGTGGTGGGACACTATGGTAATTAGTCATAGGTGATGATTGAGTAGGAAATGGGACACTAAAAGGAGGAGTAAAATTATTGAATGAATTGCCCCCTTGTGTCACATTGATTGGTTGAGAGACAATACTAATACTCATTGAAGGCATAGATAAAGATGGAGGATTGAATGAAGAAGAGGGATTTCCCCCATGACTAATGGCTATAGGTATGACATTTTGAGTTGAAGTAGCCATGATGTTTGAAGTGAAAGTAGGAATACTAGCCATAGAAGTGGTCAAAGGAATATAATGATTGATTTGTGTAGGAGGTTGTGAATAAAGCTAGGTTCTTAGCACAACTCTTCATAGGCATAACATTAGAATCAACAATGTGAGCAATACCACACAATATATCAATTCCATTCTTATCACTTTGAATCATGCGTTTTAGACCTTCAATTAAAGGAAGAGCTTCATTATTAGTATATTCTTGGGACATCCATTGTTGGAAATTGTCAAATTGATTGTCCAATTTTGAAAGTTGATCTATAGAAACTCTAGTTAAATCTTATTCTTCATCACGGGAACCATCAATTGGGTAGGTAGAGATATTATTAGGATGGGAAGAATTAGCAATATCCTCATTATAGAAGTCACCCAAATTAGGCTCCATTTCTTCGGGAGTTAAACCTTGGGAAGCCTTAATTCTAATGCTTCGTCTAACGGGGATAATATAGGTAGGACTAATAGTTGTAAAACTCATGCAATAGAGGGAAAATTTTGAAATTTGAAATTGAATTTTGAATTTTGGGAACAAAGTTTACAAAATTGAATAATGCAAAATTGAAGAAAATGATGATTATATAATTTGAACTTTGTGGAAAGAAGAAATGACACAATCTCCAAGAAAGATTATAATTAATAAAAATAAATTGAAATTTAAAATTAGGTCCAATGGAATACCACTTAATTTAAAATTTAAAATTGACACAATTAAGATCTTAAAATTAGGGCAGATTATAATTAACCACTTAATTTTAAATGTTTCCTTGAGAGTTGCAATGTTGAAATTGGGAAGTGTTTTCGATTTTAGAGGGATCAAAATTTGACAAAATCAACCAATTTTCTGGATTTAAGCAATTAAATATAGTCATAACAGTCTCCCGAAATTTTGGGAAAAAAGCCAGGGACCGTGCGTAAGTTATGCACGATCCTCCCAACTTTTTCGGAAATTTTCAGGGATGAAAGCTATGATGATTTGAGAGTTATAACAAAAAAATTGATTGATTTTATGATCTCTAGATAGGTGAAATTAAGTTTTGA
The DNA here is from genome assembly GCF_030272615.1 of Cryptomeria japonica. Taxonomy (NCBI): domain Eukaryota; kingdom Viridiplantae; phylum Streptophyta; class Pinopsida; order Cupressales; family Cupressaceae; genus Cryptomeria; species Cryptomeria japonica. The sequence goes on along the minus strand of NC_081406.1, from coordinate 244,434,384 downwards.
ATTTCGAAATAGCACCCTACTAGGGTTTTGAAAAAGATAAGAAATTGAATTGCAATTTTGAAAAAAGGTGAAACCTACTGGATAGGGCCGCCTTAAATGATATTTAGAAAACTGAAATTGGTTGAAATTGATTGAAATTTGTACAAAATACAATTAAATTTGAATATTAGGGTTTTAGGACCTAACCATTGAATTTTAAAATTTTGAATTTTGGGAAAAGGAGGGAAATTGAAAATTTGAATTTTAGGCAAGAAGACAAGTCTGAAAACAATCACAAATCTGAAAAATTAAATGTAAATCCAATTTTTGCACAAGTTCAAATTGATGTTTGAAAATTAGGGTTTTGATAATTAACCACTTAATTTTGTAAATTTGATTTGCAAATTGAACAAGACAATGAAAGAATTGAATTTGACAAGCAATGTAATTTCTAGATCTAAGACAATAGATAGCAATTTTTGTAAAATACAAGTTCAATTTCAATTTTAGCAACTAGGGTTTTGAATGAATTAACCACTAAGTTTGTGTAAATTGCAATAAAATTAAACTTGTAAATGAAAAGTATGCAATAATTTTCAATGTAAAGCATGTAAGACGTCGGGTTCACCAAAATGTAATATGGTGAAAAATGATGAGGGGAGATCAAGTTGAAAGCTTTACTCCCCTCAAAAGAGGAATGAAAGTTTCAAAAAGGATTCCCTTTAATTTTCATGCATTACATTCAAAAGAGGGGTTGAATTCACTGGATCCAATCCCCAATGGTAAGAGATTGAATACTAAGTAAATTGCAGTAAATTTGGAAAGTATTAGGAAATTAAACTAACCGTCTTTTGTAATAGACTAGTTGAATTAAGCAAATTGAGACTAAGTGCATAAATGACAAAGAAATTATTATATCTTGAGATAGAGATGCGGGGTGAAGCTATGCACCTGGAATTAATAGTAGAATATTGAGATGAAGCTTCCCTGCAAATCTGAGAAAAATTTGCAGGGACCATGTGTAAGTTATGCATGGTCCTCCAAAAAATCCATGTGCCAAAAAGGGTTTTTTCGTCTCTGAAAATGAAGCCTAAACTTGCAATTACAGTTGCACACTTGCAATCTACACACATAAAATAGAGGGAAATGTTGTTGGGATTGGGGGTTTACCTTTAGGTCAAACCCCATTTTGGAATTAACCAAGTGGTTTTAAAATGCTGCAAGTAAATGAAAGGAAATGTCTGAAGTAGAATCCACCTCAAGAAGGGGATGTAATTGAAATGTTGATACCTATGTAGATGATTTGCTTGAATGGGCATGTGAAATAAGATGTCTTGAATGTTGATATAAATATCCTCTTCAATGGTTGAATCCTTGTCCTGAATGCAACACCTAGCCTTGAAAGGAGACTTGAAATGCTTGAAATGTTTAAATGAATGCTTGAATGTTTGATGACGATAATGGAGACCTCTCACTTGTTCGCCTTACTTTCGCTTATTTTTTGCTTGCACTTGATTTCGCTTATATTTCACTTTTGCAAAAAGGAGGGGAAGTGTTCCTTATATACTTGCCAATTAAGGGTGTTTAGATAATTGACAAGCCCAATGCAAGGGGTAATCAAAGGGGGCCAAAAATAGGGCCAAGACAAGGGCACCATGCCCCTGTCCTAGGGGGACAGGGGTGCCATGCCCCTATCTTGTCCTAATTTAGGACAAGCAGCAACAAAAAGGTAGTGCATAATGATACAAAATACAAGTTTTTTATGTCATGAACATGTTTAGGGTCTCCGATCAGGCTTAGGGATTCATACGCTAACGCAAAGACCCAAATGCGGTCAAAAATTGCAAGGGTCACAATTTTATGATGCTACAGTAATCTCTGCATAGAGGATTCATAAACTATTCACATAGATACCTATCTTATTTAAATGCATTATTTGTGCCATCGTGAGTAGAGAGTATGCTCTGCAATAATAATTATCTATCCTTCTATTCAAGTTTGAATATGATTTGTTGGGAATGTGAAGTCCAATGGTCACATGACCATTCACTTTCTTAACTCTTCAATTTAGAGTTGAATATGAATGTATAAATAGATGTGTGGAGTCCATGTATTGATGTATTGGTGTATCGGTTAATAGAAGTTATTCCTTGCTTTCTCGTGGATGTAGTCAATTATGGTGAACTACATAATTTGTTGTGTATTTTGTTATGTGTTTGCTTTCTATTTTTTTCATCTTAGTTTAGTTGTTCTTTACATGTTTTATTTACTCTTTAAATTTTACAATTGGTATCAGAGCTTGGTGAGTGATTGAGCAGAGATGGAAGAAGATGATGAGGCTGATTTTGTTATTGAATAATTTCTTGACAATTTGGATTTGGCTGAAGAAGAGGACGCTGAGGCGAGTGAAGATGAACTTGAGGATGATGAGATCGAGAACTAGGAGGACTATTAGAATAATAAAATTGTGAGATTAAAGGAAGAAAATCTGTTTCTCACAGATTGATGGATTTTTATGGAAAATGCAATGGAGAAGAATTTAATTTCAATGGCTTGTGAAGTTGAGAAACTCAAAGAAGAACTTACAAATTCAGAGGAAAGAGCCTTGGGATGGTCATTCAGTTCAAAATCTGGTCATGACCTCGTTTGAGCAAATTGGGTCTTAAATCGAAGGATGTTAAATCCAAATTAGACCATGTGGGGCAAAGCAAGTGTCGGTCAGTTATAAATATAGAATTCGAGGCAGAGGCAATTTGTTTTCCCTTTAACTTCTAGGAGAAGCAAGAAGGTCTAAGTCTCACAGTCGCCATGTTTCTAGAGGTGTTGTGAGTTTTCAATGGCATGCAATCAGAAGCGGAAGTTATTTTTGTAGATGATGTTGGCCTTGGTAAGGCTTTGGAGATCCTTGTAGATGGCTTGACTTTATCAAGAGACAAAGAGAGTCTCGTGCATGGAGAAGATCTTAGGAGGTAGCTCTAGGAAGGCCATCATGGAAGCCCCATCAGAAAGTTCTTTAGACAAGAATGACCAAGATTGGGAGAAGTTCGATTATCTTAAGGAGAAGTAGTTCATGGTGGAAGATATTTTTGCACCATTCAAGGAAGGCAGATTGATTGGGTTTAGTGTGGAATGTCTTAGAGAGAGACTTATTAGCAAGTTTCATGATCGACCTATAGAAGGCGCTTATGTTGGACAAACAGCTCAAGGCAATTCCTTGGCATCACAAAAGTGCAGGTTGGACCCCGTGAAGCTACATCATGAATAAGTGTTTAGAAGTGGGTTTTTGGCTATGAACGAGTCTAACACCACCTATGGAAAGAGGCTCACTTCCATATATCTAGAAAACATAGAGGCCAATCACCAAAGCTACCATCAATTGCTAGTTATCTCTCCAAGTTTGGACCAGTACATTTCAGGACCTATTCTCTTCAAGGAGACTTTGTGCCAATTCACTGCTTTGGCAAAAGAAGAAGTTCATAGAGAGAATGAGAGGGAGAGAGAACATGAGGATGTTGTGCGAAATATATTTTCCAAGTTGGAAGGTGATAGGAATGAGAGGGAAGAGTTTCCACATGTGGGTGGGTTGGACCCAAATGCAACAAATGATGATTTGAGGCAAAATTTTGGCCAATTTAGTGATCTTGTGTCATTGGTAAAGATTCACCAAACAAGTCAAGATGAGGTGGGATTTGAGGCAAAATTTTGGCCAGTTTAGTGATCTTGTGTCATTGGTAAAGATTCACCAAACAAGTCAAGATGAGGTGGGATTCGTTGACACTATTTCAGCAGGCAAATTTGGTGATGACAGAGTAACTATTATGAAATATGAACAAGGAGGAAACTTGGTGTCAACAATAATATTGCCTTGAAGTATTGTTAGTATGTTGGATGATCTTGAGAGAGAAATTGATGATGATGTGAATAGTTACAAGGCTATGTGCAAGGATAGTCATATTTTTCTTGGAACATTCGATGTCTTAGTATTCGAGGTTGGAGATGATGTGTTCAAGGGTTCTTCTTTAGATGAAGGAGTTTATTTTGAACCTTTAGAAAGTTGTGTTTTTGATTGTGGTTTGATGGGAAAGTTTGTGTTAGAGAAATTAGTAAGAGAATATGTTTTTGACTCTGATTTGTTTTGGAGAAGACTCATTCAAAATGTTCTCAAGAAAATTATAGCTAAATTAAAATCTTCTCAAGTCCTTAGTTGTAATGTGAGATTAGAATTGGAAATGCAGGGGATTGCACAGTGCATGGCTGTATTGGCTAGACTTCACAGGGGAGATTGTTGGGAATGTGAAGCCCAATGGGCACATGACCATTCACCTTCTCAACTCTTTCATTTATAGCTGAATATGAATGTATAAATAGATGTGTGCAGTCCATGTACTAATGTATTGGTGTATCAGTTAATAGAAGTCATTCCCTACTTTCTCATGGATGTAGCCAGTTATGGTGAACCACATAATTCTCTATGTATTATGTTATGCATTTTCTTTCTGTTTGTTTTCATCTTAGTTTAGTTGTTCTTTACATGTTTTCTCTACTAATTTAAATTTACAAGATTTACAACCACTTTCCTTCTTTGGTGTTTCCATTAATCCATCACATTGGCCATCAAAAACCAACAATAAGTGTTCTTTGAAGATATTATTTCCAACCATACCTAGTGCTACAAAGTTGTTGTATATGCTGATTTAGTCACACAAGACAAGGAGAGTGCCCAATCAAAACACCAAACCATCAAGTGGAATTAATGAGGAATGTTGCTAATACCTTCAATAGCTTATAATTTTCCCACAATGATCATATTTAACTCGCAGCGATAGCAGAAAGATGGGAGAAAGGATAAGAAACCCTAAAGTTTGCAATACATGGTAAATAGAGGGCCTAACCTATGCCCCTACGCCTTTCCTCTACCTCACTCTAATTTCCTCACACGTATGCTGAGTGAGAAAACTTTGCGGAAAATTTAATTTAATTACCCTATTAGCTCATACTCCTGCAAACAATATTCCCATTCCCTTCTTCCAGTCACAAGCATTTGCGGTGGGAAGAAAAGAGTGGCCCCCTAAACAATACCTATTAAATCATTCTTATAAAACGATTTATATAGTTTACATCCTCTTTTTAATATTTGTCAAAAAGGGAAAGGGCCACAACATTTTAAATGTTGATTGAAAATATATTCAACTGCTATAATTAAATCATTTAATGATTTAAATAATTTACTTTTCACCTTTGTATTTGTGATATATTAATCTCTTGAAGAAAACATAAATCTTCCTATTTTCATCCATAAAAAATATTGAACATGTCATCATTTAAATCACAAAAATATGTAAATAATAAATTTTTTAAATCAATTTTAAATTGATGATATGATGGCATAATGTAAGTCTGACCTCCTCTTGTGGGCTCGACTAATTTTTTTCGTTTATAAACAACTTGATCCTGGAACTGCTATGAAACCATAACTGAATACATCCAGGGTAAAATCATGTCAACCAATAAAATCTGATTCTTGACACTTTGGCTCAACGCTCAAAACAAGCCAGGTGGCCTTCAAAAAAACCTATAAGACGGATCAAACCTCATCATGAGACCACAAGTTAGAACAAGAATACTGGCCAGTGATAGGGAAATTCAATTACCAAATGGATGTGTATGGTATGACCCGATGTGCAATATTTTAATACTCAAAGCTGGTCATTTAGGCATTTTCTAAAACTACACATGCCGAAACCCCTCTAGAACTCAAAATCTAGGTGCTTTTAAAAAATATTGAATCTCATTTTGGGAAGATACCATTGGGTGGAATTATTCATTAAGGTATAATGAATACACATGCCAAGGGGTTTTACCTAACTCCATTTATACTGCAATAAACTGATGGTCAAATTTGACCTATTTGAAACTTTCTGGAACATGCAAATATATTAAAACTGTAAAATTAGTTTGCTTTTGGCCTTGAAAAAATACCAAATTGAATCTTGAGGTTTTGCAACTGAGCAAGGGAGTACACAAATATAAAGAGAATTATAGGAACTAATCCAATTCTCTTGACAATCACCCAACTTAAAAATATTAACTCTGAAAAGTAAGCTACCTGACAAATTTGACACAATGTAGTTAGCAAATCTCCACAAATTGCATTTGCTTTTGGCTTGGGAAAAATATCAAATGAAGTTTTGAGTCTCTAAAAATGGATATGGGAGCACATTAATATGAGAAAAATTATGAAAACTAATTGGTTTGACATGACAACCAACCTGCTATGAAATTTTCGCTCTCCAAAGTTAGCTACTTGGACAAATACAATAGGGTGTTGACAACAAACTTTCCCAGAACCCTCCAACTTGGTACTTTAAAAACTCAACAAATCCAATTTAGGAAGGTTGAGAATGGTCATGGACACTCACTAATAATAGATGAACATGATCCCAAAGTGGTTTTTCATGGCAATAAAAGGGCATCAAGTTATTCACCCTCAAAGTAGGCTACTTGGAAATAATTTGCAAGGGTATCTCCAAATGCTAGAATTAATTTTCTCATAATAAGCACTTCAAATTTTGCCAAAATTTGAAGGTGTTAATAGACAGATTCACTCCACACTACAGTGTCCCACAAATTTCTCGCAAAACTTCTAGGGTAGACTTTAGGCAACATTTTGGTTCTCGATCAATTAATTATGTTTGCATCTGACATTCAAGGGACAAGGTTGCTTGAAGCTACTTTGTCCCAATTATTCACACCGCGTTTCTAGTCACATGTTCCATTCATCTTTGTAGTCTCAGATATGTAGTTACAACTTCATATTAAATTTGCAACTATCTATTTATGTTAATTACTTCAATTTTCCTTCTTTAGCCTTAGATCTACAATTCAAGTTTTTATATTTTTAGTATCCAATTCAACCCCACAAAAAGAGGAGTGAAATCTAATAAGCATTCAACCCTTTTCATTCAAAAGTGGGCGAATCTATTGATTTCATCTCCCTCCAATTTAATGTTGTGAAAATAGGTCTAGTTTGCATGCCTAAACTTACTAACACCTATTTTCCTACATTACAACAAGGAAGGTATCAAAGGAAAATCACTAGATTAGGAGATTCTCCACATGTGATATTGAAATAAATTTTGTAAGAATAATTTATCAAGCTGCCTTCTATCAATCCCTTTAATACATCTATTCATGCACTAAAGAATCGTATTTCTAATTAATTTTGTGATTATGACCACTTACATGAACATCCTATGAGCATATATATGTCACTATTGGATAAAATTTAAGATCTTATCAGTAAGTGGTACAATGTGAGGATATTAATGGTTACAATATTGTGCTTTATTCAATAGATATTAAAAATAAATTGGAGATTATGTGAAAAATAAAGTATCTTATTCTAAAAAATATCCATGTTTAGCTTCTAGATTTCAAAATTATTTCTAAAAATTATTTACATCTTTATTTTCCTTGATGAACTTGCCATTTGGATTTTTTGCAACAAAATTGAAAAGGTGCCTTCAACACAAACTCTCACTTAAATTGGATTAATTAAAAAAAACCAACAACTACAACTATTAAATGTGATCAAGCTCTAATATCAATTGTAAGGATGTTAAGGTAGAGGAACAAATTTATACACTAAACATGAGAGGAGAGTTATTCAAAACTTTTCAAATATTTAATAAAAGATACAAATAAAAAATAAAAATAGCACAAATAGCACTCGTACCACAACACAATGATTTAGATGGGGATAACCCTTTTGGGAAGAAAACCCAAAACTCCAAAAGTCATCCAATATATAATTTAAAATCATAAGACTACAATATACTTGCAGGGAAAACCTAGCTCATAGGAGTATAACATATCAAAGATCTAAAGACAACAACTATTTGACTCTTGAAATACATATCACAAAAGAAGATTACATTCTAGGGAAAGATAGGCCAACATAATCACTACTGTCAAATCTAAGACCTAATGATGAATGGTACATATTTACAATAATAAATATACATAAAATGTGGCTTTTAATGATGCTACCCCCCACTTTCACCAAGGCACTAGCCCCCTAACCTTACAATGGGGGGTTTATCCCCCTTACAGCCCCTTGTACCCAACTATCAATAATAACCCTTTTTAATTGTAAGGTTGAGAAATCATTTTTCTAACAAAAGTAACCAATTACCCATAAAACCCCATTAATAAGAAATACGGGGAAGGGATGCTACCTTCTAAAATTACTCATGATAGGGTGAGGCTTAAGCTCCACATAGGGAGGGGTGGCTTCAATGCCACTTGCCATTGAGAGTATCTATTACACATAGGATTTAAATGTGAATATCACATGGAATCCTAACAATTATGATACACACTCATAGAAAATTTAAGATGGAAATACAAGTTTAATTACATCTTATTAATGTGGATACTTTGTCCATTATGGCTAACACTACAGTAAATGTCAAATGTGTTACATTGTGATGGAGAGCATATGATAAATATGTGACTATGATTAATGGACAAGTGGTTATAACTAAAATAAAGCGGTTATTATGACCAAACCTTTATATGATTCAAAATACTATTCATGCCTTATTCAAATGTTAATTAGACAAGCTGCTTGCATATGAGAAAATTAGAAGCATATTCACATCATTGATTCATGTGCCAAATATAGCTACTATCTATGGAGGTACAAGTCAATGTAGCTAATGATATTCCAAGGTCCCACTTGAGCCATGCGACAAAAATATAGTGTGACATGTCACTCTACATCTAATATAGTAGAGAAAGATTCCTTTCTAAAGGAACACATGGTCAAAAAATTATTCAAATAAAATTATAGACAATTATATAAATCAAACAAGTTATGGATTAAAAAAAATGTATTATTGGGGAGATTGTTAGAATTGGTTGTTCATTGCTACTGCTAGGATATGTTGTTGTCATTGATGTCAACATATTCCTGTGAGTTATTCCAGTGAGTTTGGGAAGACTTTTTGGTCTGGTTTTTTAGTTTGGTTGTGTTGATCACTGTTTTGCAGAATCTTGTATTCCGTCCAGTCAGTGTGATCAGATCTTGTGTTGAGACTTTGGATTATTGCTTGGGATGATCTTTTGTATCTTCATTTTAGATGGTTCATGATTTGGTGCTCTACAAGTTATCTTTCCCCATGACAGTTGTTGATTGGTTGTTTTATTGAGCTTTGAGACGTTGACCAATGAAGATTTGAAAAGAGATGTTGGTGCAACTGTTTTGGATGATTCTAACATGCTTCCTAGTGTTTTGTAGTTGTGTCCTATTTGTTTTGGCAATCCACATTGATCGTTGTGTGATTTTTTGGTGATTTCTATGAACCGATGATGATTTGCGTGTTATGCAGTATTTCTGGTGGTGTAGCATGTTGCGGTTGATCTTGGTGGAATTTCCAGTGGTGTTGCGTGTTTGGTAATTTTAATTAGGTCCATGCTATGTAATGCAAATTATAATATTGGTCTGGTGGTCGATCTTTGTATCGAGTAATGTATTTTTTATAATTATGAGTTGAAGGTTGAGCGTTTAGCCGACCTTGTTATCAAGGTTGATGATTTGTATATATAGGTGATATGTTGGCAGTATGTGAACCAGTATAAGGACATAATGATATTGTATGTTGTCATTGATGTCAATATGTGATATGAAGTGATCCAGCATATGTGATATGTGAGAAGAGAGAACCGGCATATGTGTGAACCAATATATATGCCAAAGTGAAGCGGTGTATTTGCTCAAGGTGAACCGACATGTAGTTATGGGAACCGGCACATGGAAGCATTGTATGGCTACCAATTGGTAGGTAGATTCCACTTCAGGATTTCCAGTTGGAGTACCTCAAACCTATGTGACTCAATCGGTGATCTTTGTGTGATGAGTTAGCAGTATAATGGAGAATAGGTTGTGTTGCCACGTAAGCCCTATGCATGTGAAGGATCTTGCATGAAGAAGACTATTCCTATCTACCTCGGGAATGTGCGAAGTTTGTCAAACGGTGATAACGCGTGATGGGTTATCAGCCGCCATGAAATCGGTGGATAATGGACGATGGAGAATATCTTGAGATCGATTCAAGATTGTTGCATTTAATGCAGTATGATTCAATGGTCGGGATTGAACCACTTGAATTGCTTAACCTAACAGGTTTAGGGTTTAGGGTTTTTGCTATCGACCTGTCTGTTTCCTATAAGGTCGATGTTGTGTTTCTTTCCAAGGTTGTTGGAAAAAGTTGTGTGTGTGTATCCAAGGGAAGTGATATGTGATTCTTGCCAGACCAAAGGAGAGAAGAGATACCTACAAAGTGAATGTGCAGAAGGTGAAGAGGAGCCAAAACAGATCTGCATTAGCATTGGGTGTTGTTACCAGATCATTGTAATTCCTATTGATCTTTAACCACTTCAACAGTTGTAAAATCCCTAAACAGGGTAGCCTTAACCAGCTTGATACAAATCCCTTAACAAGGTAGCTTTAATCGGCTTGATTCAAATCCCTTAACAGGGTAACTCGAAGTTATTGAGTTCTAGGAAGCTATAGAGCTCTGGAGATCCTTTAGCTATTGAGTTCTTGAAATCCTCTAACAAGGTAACCCTAACCGAGTTTAAACCTTAACCGGGTATTATAGCCATCCCTTAACTCGGTGATCCCTAACAGGATCGGTTCCTAGCAAAACCTATTGTAATGTCTTTAACCGGACAAGGCTCCTAACAGAGCGGACTTCTAAAGAGTTCAAAAAGCAGCTTGTGGGTATTCATCCTCACTTTGGTTTTTCCCAGTTGGGTTTTGACGTGAAAAAATATGTGTGTCATGTGTGATGCTTTTATCTTGTGATGCCTTGTTATTACCTATTGATCATATGATGGTTCTGTGTTTTATGCCTGTCTATAAAACATATTGAACTAACTATTGTGAAGATCTGATGATAGTTTACCTATTTATGCATGAGGGTGTAATGGTACTATAGTATTGAGCTAAGAGAAAAGCTTAGTGAGTGACTGGTTTATGATTGTTTTAGTTATTCTGGGTCTTACCGGTTGCACTCTATTTCAACTAGTATCACTGCTTGCCAGTCATTTGGAGTATTTGCTGTCAAACCGGTTTTGGACTGGATTTTTGTTTTTACTGATTCACACCCCCCCTCTCAGTACTGGTTTGGTACTATTTGTTCATCATTGAGTTATCAATTGGTATCAGAGCACTCTAGGTCCTCTGTGTTGAAAGCTTAACCGCTTGAGGTAAAGATCCCAGTCAAATTATGAAGAGGGAAGGTCCAAAGTTTAACAGGGAAAATTTTGGTATATAGAAAGATAGGATGGAATTATTCATCAGAAGTATGGGTGCTCAACACTGGAGTTATGTTGAGAATGTCTATGTTGTCCCTACCAGTACTCTCACCGATGACCAAAAGAGAGAGATACAAGAAAATGGGCAAGTCATGGAAGCCCTCATTAGTAGTCTATCTGACATTGAGTTTATTGATGTTTAGGACAAGGTAAATCCCAAAGAGGTATGGGATGCTCTTGAAAATATCTATGGTGGTGATGAACATGTAAAACAGGCTAAGGAAGAAAGCCTGTGAGGGAAGTTTGAGGATATGTGGATGGTTGAAGGTGAGACCATTCAGCAGTATGGAATAAGAATCAAAATGATTGTTGGAGAAATCAAGAGTGCAGGTGGTAAAATAGAAGATTCGACTGTGGTAAGCAAAGTCCTAAGATCCCTGTTGTCGGTCTATGCAATAAGGGTTGTTGTTGTTCAGGAGCTGAGATCAATAGACAAGACTAAGGTATCCTTGGACTCCATCATAGCCAAGCTGACAACCTATGAGCTAAATAGTTTTGATGGCAGTGTTCAAAAGACTAAATCAACATTTAAAGCCTCTGCTTTACCATTCAAAAAAGGAAAAGAAGCTAGCACTAGGGGTGAACCTAGTTAGAGTAGAGAAATGAATGATGAGGAGATTCTGATGGCATTTCAAGCTCTCCTTGCCAGGAAGCTTCCAAAAGGAACCGGTAAATACAAAGGTAAGCTACTTTTGAAATGCTTTTCTTGCAACTGGATAGGACATATTGCTATAAACCATCCTAATGGCGATAACAAGGACAAACCAGAAAGGTTCAGGAAATTCAAAGGAGGAAACTGGAGAAACTATTTTGTGGCAATTGATGAAGGTGTCATAGATGAGGAATTAGAAGATGAAGAGAATGAAGACATTGTGTTTGTTGCTATAAAGGAAGATGTGGTAGACAAGAAGGCTCTTGTCTCCCAGTTTGATAATTCCAATGAGTGGATCATTGACAGTGGCTATTCTCACCATATGATAGGTGACCGGAGAAAGTTTCTATCCTTGGAGGAGTATGATGGTGGTGTGGTTCGTTTTGGCAATGATGCACCATGCATGGTCAATGGTAGAGGGTCCATCTCTCTGAATGGAAAGAGTAGTGTTGACAATGTGTATTGAGTTGATGGTCTCAGACACAACCTTTTGAGTGTTGCCCAGTTGAATGACAGTGGCCTCACTCTAGAATTCAAGAATGGAGTCTACAAAATCAAAGGAAAAGAGGGTGAATTGGTGGCCATTGGCATGTAGACCAAAGGTAACCTATTTCATCTGAATGCAAATATAAGTACATGTCTTATGGCTAAGCTTGATGATAGCTAGATATGGCATAGGAGACTCTGCCATGTAAACTTTGATAACATTGTGAAGGTCAGTAAGATCAAGGTAGTTAGAGGGTTGTCGGTGCTAAGCAAACCAGATAATACCTTGTGCAGAGAGTGTCAATTGGGGAAAATGTCATCCTCAACCTTTAAAGGTAAATCTTTCACTACTAACAACTTGCTTGATCTTGTGCATACTGATTTGTGTGGTCCTAAGAAAACTAGAAGTGTGCAGGGTGATAGGTACTTCATGATTCTCACTGATGACTGCTCAAGAATGATGTAGGTCACATTCTTGAAAGACAAGTTTGAAGCTTTTGTGAAATTCAAAGCTTTCAGAATATTAGTGGAGAAGGAAAGCGGTAAAAGGATCAAGTGTCTCAGAACTGATCAAGGAGGGGAATTTACTTCCAGTGAATTCAATAAGTACTGTGAAGAATTTGGCATCAAAAGGCATCTATCTGCCCCCTGGACTTCACAGGAGAATGGCCTAGCAGACAGGAATAACCGAATTGTGGTTGAAGCAGCTAGAACCATGTTGATTCAAGGAAAGGTAACTCATACCTTTTGGAAAGAAGTAGTGAGCACTGCAGTCTACACAATGAACCGGGTACTCATCAAGAAAGGTAAGGACAAAACTCCTTATGAGTATTGGACTGGTAAGACACCTGTGGTTAGCTACTTTAGAGTATTTGGTAGCAAATGTTACATCAAGAGGAGTGAACATCAGGGCAAATTTGAAGCTAAATGTGATGAGGGAATATTCCTAGGATATTCCACCAAGAGTAAAGCTTTCAAGTGTTACAACAATAGGACTCAAAGAATTATGGAAAGTATCAATGTAAGAGTTGATGAATCCTCTGAGAAAACTGAGGAAACCAGTAGTGAGCAAGCTATAAATGAACCGATTACAACCTTCTGGGAACCGGTTGTCAGTCAACCGAGTACTAGTAACAGTGTTCTTGAACCAGTGAATGTTGATATTGATGAAGATGAGGATGAAGAGGAAAAGCAAGAAGAACCTGTCAAGACCATTCCTCGGTATGTCAAGTTGAATCATGATCCTAAGTAGATCATAGGAGATAAGGATGCAGGAATCCTTACAAGGAGAAAGATCAGAGAAAAATCATGTATGATCTATGAATTTGAGCCTAAATCATTCAAAGAGGCTCATAAATATGAAGACTGGATCAAGGCAATGAAAGAGGAACTTAATCAGATAGAGAAAAATGGTACATGGTCCTTGGTACCCAGATCGAAGCATAAAAATGTCATTGGCACCAAATGGGTGTTCAGAAACAAGTTGAATGAGGATGGCATAGTGATTAGGAATAAAGCCAGATTGGTGTGCAAAGGATATGCTCAAGAAGAAGGAGAAGACTATGGAGAAACCTTTGCTCCTGTAGCCAGATTGGAAGGAGTTCGTATGCTTCTTGCATATTCAGCTTTTAAAGGGTTCAAAGTATATCAAATGGATGTAAAATATGTATTCCTAAATGTTGTACTTGAAGAGGAGGTGTATATAGAGCAACCAGATGGGTTTTCCCTATTTGAAGACAGTGATATGGTGTGCAGGCTACATAAAGCCTTATATGGTCTAAAGCAAGCACCTAGGGCATGGTATGAGCGCCTACATTCCCATCTTGTGAAGATTGGATTTGAGAGAACAAGTGAAGATAGCAATATCTACTTGAAGTCTGAAGGAGATCAGATCCTAATCTGTGAGGTTTTTGTTGATGACATTATCTTTGGTGGAGATGACAAGATGAGTCATGAGTTTGCTGATGAGATGAAGAAAGAGTTTGAGATGTCACTCATAGGGGAGATTAAGTTCTTCATTGGACTGCAGATCTAGCAGATGAAAGATGGAATCTTTATCACTTAGTCCAAATATGTCAAAGAGGTTTTGAAGACCTTTGGCATGGAAGATAGCAAGCCGATTGGTACATCGATGGTGATCGGTTGCAAATTGACAAAAGAGGATGACTACGCACTGGTTGATGATAAGGAATACCGATCAATGATTGGTAAGTTGCATTATGTAGTGCATAGCAGACCAGATATTGCACATGCAATTGACATTACTGCAAGGTTCCAGAAAATTCCAAGAGAATCCCACTTGGTTGCAATCAAGCAGATTCTTAGGTATCTGAAGGGAACAGTTGACTATAGATTGTGGTACCCATACAGCAATGATTTCATTCTGAAAGTATTCACATATGCTGATTGGGCAGGTAATGTGGATGATCAGAAAAGCACAACCAGTGGTGCATTCTTTCTTGGTGGTAGATTGGTCTCATGGATGAGTAAAAAGCAGAGTTGTATCTCTCAGTCTACAGTGGAAGTGGAGTATGTTGCAGCTTTCATGAACTGCACTCAGACAATCTGGATGAAGCATGTTTTAAATGGCTTAAAAATCCCTATATCTGAACCGGTAAGTATATTATGTGATAACACAAGTGCTATCAATATCTCAAAGAATCTGGTTTTACATTCTAGAACCAAGAATTTTGAGCTTAAGTATCATTTCTTGAGGGAAAAGGTTCAGAATAAAGAGATTGCACTAGAACATGTTTCCAGTAAGGAGCAGTTAGCAGACATATTCACCAAGCCTCTCCCAAAGACTACATTTGTGCATTTAAGAGGTGAATTGGGGGTACTGCCCCCTCAGGAGGTGAACTAAAAGTATTTGTTCCACATCAGTCAGGTATTGCATAGTCAATTTTTTGTTGATTGATGTGTTGAAGGATGCTACTCCTCAAGGGGAGCAGCATAATGGAACAGGGATGCTTGTGCCTCCACTTTGGCATTGTTGTCAAAAGGGGAGAAGGAGTGAAGTGGAAAAGATATCTGCAGAAAATGGGGGAGAAGATGTGAAGCAGAGAGATATCTTTGTATATTGCCATCAATGCCAAAGGGGGAGATTGTTGGCAGTATGTGAACCGGTATAAGGACATAATGATATTGTATGTTGTCATTGATGTCAATATGTGATATGAAGTGAACCGGCATATGTGATATGTGAGAAGAGAGAACTGGCATATGTGTGAATTGGTATATATGCCAAAGTGAAGCGGTGTATTTGCTCAAGGTGAACTGGCATGTAGTTATGGGAACCGGCACATGGAAGCATTGTATGGCTACTGGTTGGTAGGTAGTTTCCACTTCAGGATTTCTGATTGGAGTACCTCAAGCCTATGTGACTCAATCGATAATCTTTGTGTGATGAGTTAGCAGTATAACAGAGAACAGGTCATGTTCCCACGTAAGCCCTGTGCGCGTGAAGGATCTTGCATGAAGAAGACTATTCCTATCTACCTTAGGAATGTGTAAAGTTTGTCAAACGGTGATAACACGTGATGGGTTATCAGCCGCCATGAAATCGATGGATAATGGATGATGGAGAATGTCTTGAGATCGATTCAAGATTGTTGCATTTAATGCAGTATGATTCAATGGTCAGGATTGAACCGCTTGAATTGCTTAACCTAATAGGTTTAGGGTTTAGGGTTTTTGCTATCGACCTGTCTGTTTCCTATAAGGTCGATGTTGTGTTTCTTTCCAAGGTTGTTGGAAAAAGTTGTGTGTGTGTATCCAAGGGAAGTGATACGTGATTCTTGCCAAACCAAAGGAGAGAAGAGATACCTGCAAAGTGAATGTACAGAAGGTGAAGAGGAGCCAAAATGGATCTGCATTAGCATTGGGTGCTATTACCAGATCATTGTAATTCCTGTTGATCTTTAACCACTTCAACAATTGTGAAATCCCTTAACAAGGTAGCCTTAACCGGCTTGATACAAATCCCTTAACAGGGTAGCTTTAATTGGCTTGATTCAAATCCCTTAACAGGGTAACTTGAAGTTATTGAGTTCTGGGAAGCTATAGAGCTCTAGAGATCCTTTAGCTATTGAGTTCTTGAAATCCTCTAACAAGGTAACCCTAACCGAGTTTAACCCTTAACCGAGTATTATAGCCATTCCTTAACCGTGTGATCCCTAACAGGATTGGTTCCTAGCAAAACCTATTGTAATGTCTTTAACCGGACAAGGCTCCTAACAGAGCAGACTTCTAAAGAGTTCAAAAAACAACTTGTGGGTATTCATCCCCACGGTGGTTTTTCCTAGTTGGGTTTCCACATGAAAAAATATGTGTGTCATGTGTGATGCTTTTATCTTGTGATGCATTGTTATTACCTGTTGAGCATATGATGGTTCTGTGTTTTATGTCTGTCTATAAAACATATTGAACTAACTATTGTGAAGATCTGATGATAGTTTACCTGTTCATGCATGAGGGTGTAATGGTACTATAGTATTGAGCTAAGAGGAAAGCTTAGTGAGTGACCGCTTTATGATTGTTTTAGTTATTTTGGGTCTTACCTGTTGCACTCTGTTTCAACTAGTATCACTGCTTGCCAGTCATTTGGAGTATTTGTTGTCTTACCAGTTTTTGACTGGATTTTTGTTTGTACTGATTCACCCCCCCCTCTCAGTATCAGTTTGGTAGTATTCATTCATCATTGAGTTATCATGATATACTTATGTAATTTAGGTGTTGGTATTGTGTTTGCATTATCAGAGAGAGATGAATGTACAAACAAGGATATATCATTCAACGAAGTGTTGAGGTGCGTTTGGTGTTGCAAAGCAAACAACTGTGCTTAACCGAAACTGTCATCAGGCATTTGTATATGCTATCATTGCCTTCATTCCTTCTGGATTGTATTCTGAATCATATTGTAAGTCAGTGAGACTTCCCTAAAGGTTGTATCCTTCCAGGCATATATCTTTTAAGCAGTGAGATCTAGGCAATATGCCTGAATGCATGTGCATTCCCCATTGTAAGTTTTTCACATACTACTGCAAAGTGTCATCTTACTATGGGTAGGTTCCCACTGTGGTTTTTCACTTAACCAGGTTTTCCACATCAAAATCTTGGTGTTGTGTGTTGTGTTGTTAATTTGCTTATATGTTATTGCTGCAGTTTATCAGTTGATGTTTTGGAGTTTAATCTGTTGAGATTTGGTGAAGACTGATTCACCCCCCCCCCCCCCACTTAGTCTTCCTTGTTGATTGCTGCTAACAATTGGTATCAGAGATAGATCCTTTGGTAGAAGCTTAATTGCTTGAGGAGATCCAGGATGGCAGCTCAAGGTACTCTTTTCAAGAAGGACACTATGAGGTTTGATGGAAGCAACTATATTGTGGAAGAGACAAATGTAGGTGCATTTGAAATGTCTTGGATAAGATTATTGGAATATTACTAAGAATGCATGTGTTGTTCCATAGAATGGACCATCCACTCCTGATGAGGTTAAGGAAGTTGAATATAACATCAGAGTGAAGGAAGCATTGCTTAGTGCCCTAACTAATTTTGAAATGACAAATGTTATGGAACTTCAGACCACGCATGAGATCTAGGTGAAGCTTGAGATCCTATATGAAGGTGTTAGTCAAGTGAAAGTTGCTAAGTTGTAGAATTTAAAAAGAAATTATGAGACATTGGAGATGTGAGATGATGAGAACATACATTCATACATGGCTAAGGTGAATGAGCTTGTCCTTGGTATTAGATCTGCTAGTGGAAAGATTGAAGAAGATGAGATTGTTGCTAAGGTGCTGAGATCTTTGCCTCCTTATAAACATAAGGTTGTCTCTATTGATGAGATCCAGAGTGTAACTATAGGAACAAGAGATGTGTTGGTTGGAAAACTTGTTGCATTTGAGCTGAGCGAATTTGGAGAATCACATGGAAAATCAGAGACAACATTAAAGGCATCAACATCTATGTCCGATAAGTAGAAATATGATCCTGATGAGTGCATGATATCCAGATATGAAAGAGAAAGAAGAGAGATAACATAGGAATAAAGAGAGCTAGATGAACTTGAAGCATTGATTGCCCAGAGATTGCCTAAGGGTGTCGGTAAGTATGATGGAAAGTTGCACTTGAAATTTTTTTCTTGTAACAAGATAGGACATTTTGCTTCTAGATGCTCAGAGAGAATGGATAAGTATGATAGACATGATAAGTTTGATAGGATTGATAGATATGAGAAACATGAAAATATGATAAGCCTTATAAATCTAACTGGAAGTTTAGGAATAAAAACAACTGTTATTATGTTGCATATGAGGGTGTTATAGATGACGAATCAGAAGAAGATGAAGTTGTGTTTATTGCCATTAAAGAAGATAGACCTGTTCCTATTGATTCCACTAGTTGTTTTGTTGTGGAGAAACCTTTGGCTGCAAAGGTAGAAGAAAAAGGTGAATGGGTGATTGACATTAGTTGTTCACATCATATGACCAGTGATGAAAGAAAATTTGTAATTATGGAAAGGTATGATGGTGGAATAGTTAGATTTAGAGATAACAAAGCCTTGTAATCTGTGGGAGAGGTTCTATTTATTTTGATGGTAAGCATAACATTGATGATATTTTGTATGTTGAAGGTTTGAAGCATAATATTTTGAGTGTTGGATAGATGGTTGGTAAGGGTCATGATCTACAATTCAAAGATGGTAAATGCAAGACCTTGAATGCCTCTGGTATACAAATTGCATCTGGGACTAAGAATGAAGGTAACATTTTTCATTTGAATGCTAGTGAGAAAAGCTGTTTGATTGCTAAGATAGATGAGAGTTGGTCGTGGCATAGAAGAATGTGTCATGTAAAGTTTGATTCATTGATCAAGATTAATTCTACACAAGTTGTAAGGGATCTGCCTAAGATTGTTAAACATGTTAATTTAGTATGTAAGGAATGCCAGTTGGGTAAGCAAACAAGGGTTTATTTCAAGAGTAAATGGTATACATCAGATGGATTATTAGATCTTGTACATACAGATCTGTGTGGACCTACAAATGTTAGAAGTGTATAGGGTGATAGATACTTTATGCTGCTAATTGATGATTATTCTAGAATGATGTGGGTTGTCTTTTTGAAGGAAAAATCAGAAGCATTTGAGAAATTTAAGATACTCAAAGATAAAGTTGAAACTGAGTCCAGATTGAAGATGAAGTGTCTGAGATCTGATAGAGGTGGAGAATTCTATTCTGGTGAGTTCAATTCTGTATGTGAGATGCATGGAATCAGAAGACAACTATCTGCTCCTAGGACCCCACGGTAGAATGGGATTGTTGAAAGGAAGAACCGTACTGTTTAAGATGTTGCAAGAACCATGTTGATTGAAGGAAATGTTCTGAAGGTCTATTGGAGAGAAGCTATTAGCATTGCAGTCTATACATTCAATAGAGTTCATATCAAAGGTGATATCGGCAAGACTCCTTATGAGCTTTGGTTTGGTCATGTTCCTACAGTGAAATATTTCAAAGTTTTTGGTAGCAAATGTTATATCAAGAGAGTTGAGGATATTGGAAAGTTTGATGCTAGAAGTGATGAAGGTATCTTTTTGGGATATTCTACAAAAAGTAAATCCCATCGGTGCTATAACAAGAGACTAAGAAAGATAGTTGAGAGTGCAAGTGTGAAGGTGGATGAAAACCTTGGGAAAGAGATCAAAGCTTATGATGAAGGCCAACATGTTATTTTAGCTCCTATTTAGCCTGAATAGCCTAAGCTAAATGATCCGGTAGAGACTGTGAATCTGGATGTTGCTGCTTCTAGTGATGATGTGCAAGAGCTTGGAGATTAGAACAATCAAAAGACTTTGAGGAATGTAAGACTAAATCATTCTGAGAATCAAATTATTGGTGAAAAGAATAAAGGTGTGATGACTAGAAGAAGGTTAGTTGCAGAAGAAATATGTCTGATCTCTAAAGTTGAACCTAAAGATGTTGTTGAAGCCTATAAAGATGATAAATGGATTAGAGCCATGGAAGAAGAGTTAGATCAGATTGAAAAGAACAGAACTTGGGAACTTGTTCCTAGACCTAAAGATAAAAATGTTATTGGTTCTAAATGGGTTTTTAGGAACAAATTGAATGTGTAGTCATGTAAATCCTTCCAGTTTAATTAAATGAATATTTGTTATTTATTTGATTAAAAATCCACTAGCCATTAGTTAAATTAATATTTAATTAACTCATCTTCAAACATTCTCCTATTAATTAAATAAATTATTCAATTTATTTTAATTAATTCATTATACCAAATTCGCAATCAATTAAATGAATAAATTATATTTATTCAATTAAATCCCCCTTTTCCTCTTTTAAATAAATTAAATAAAACATTTATTTAAATCATTTATACCCCACTTGCATTTTCCTACAAATACAACTTGCACACATTTATTGAAATAAATTAATTTTATTTTAAATAAAATCCTATTTTCTCTCACCCACCATCTCCCACTTGCCCTTCCTAAATTCTTCTAGAACCTATCTAATCCTAATCAACTAACCTATTCCATCTCCTAATTATTGTCACATTCCTAAGCAACTTGGAGTCACTTCTCAAAGACTTCAAAGTCTTTGAAAAGCATTTAATGCTTTGTGTGTTCAACAATCTAACCTCTAAAGTCTTCCAAAACCACTAATGGCTCTTACATGACCATTAATGGCTCTTACATAACCATTTATGGTTTATTCAACTTGCACTCATGTGTCTCCTCAAGCATTTATTGCTTTGATCATGGTTATCCCTTTTGCCTTTGCACAAGAGTTTATCCATTGGATAAAAGCTTTATTCTTTGAATAAAGAATTTATCCATTCAACCTAACCTTGACCTTAACTCCCAAGTTAACTCTTAGGTCATTTCAAGCATTTAATTCTTATTCCCTCTCCTCTCAACCTATCTCACATTGACACTTGCCATCCTGGGATTGGGTTGAAAGCCTTCACAAGGATTGAATATCATTCAATCTTGACCCTTGTTGAGATTACTCAATCTCAATCATCCATTGCTCCATTTTACCTATAAATAGAGCTCACATTCCTCATTTTCAAATCCTCAAGCATTCTCAAGCATTCTCAAGCATCCTCAAGCATTCTCAAGCATTTAGCATTCATAGTCATAATCTTGAAAACTTGTATGCATCTAAGTTATAGAGAATTTTAGAGAGCATTTAGCATAAACCACTAATATCTTGTTATTTTGGCCTAAAATAAATTATTTTAGCATCATAGCATCTAATATTAGCTTTCATTCACATTTGCATGACTCTAAAGCTTGTATGTTGTACTTCTGTACATGACTCTAAATCTTGTATGTTCTGCTTCCGTACATATATAAATTTTAATTCACACTCAGATAATAATTAAATAAAATAAGCATTTGTAATGAAAAGATTTAGTCATTCGATATTACATAGTATCTGATGGAAAGATCCTAGACAATTCTTGGAGAAAGGAAACATCACTGATAATCATTTTTTGCAAATAACACTGAATCAAATAAATTTAAAATGTTTCATGTAATTTTTTAAAGTAGAACTCGTTCAATGCTTTCATGCACCAACGACAAAGTTGTTTGACCCACACCATTATGCATAATAGAACAAATCAATATAATAGGCTATTATAAAGAATATATACAAAAATATGAAAGAACATTAAATTACCATTACAAACCCATAAACCATTAAATAGTGAAAATAGATATAAATTTATAAATGTCTCCCTATAAACACCACAACCATAACCAAAACAAAAAAAATTCTTACTCGCAAAAACTTAGCTGGTGAGTTGTAAGTCTACAACATCTCTCAGATGATCAAACCGTTTCTTAATTTTGTTCTTCTGGTTAGTCAATGGATTTAGTTGCATGTTCAAGTTTTCTATTTGAAGCCTTCTGTTTCCCTATATTTGAGACATAATAAAATTCTTGTGAGTAGGAAATTGATTTAGGAGTTACGTGTGAAGAATTTGGCAAAGTAAAAGATGACAATCAAACTCAAATTTTATTTGTCTTGATTAAAGAATTTTATCCTGATGGCATTAAATTAAAGTTCTTTCTCTATTTTTTGGTGATCTCTGGAGCAGAGGTTGCTTTGCATCGACTTGGGATACATTTAACTTGTGTTGTATCTGCAGAAATATGTACCCTAGGATGATGCAATGCAACCTCTGCTCCACCAATACCAGATAGAAGAGAAAGTACTTTAATTTAAAGTCATCACGATAAAATTCTTTCAAGACATATATTAGGTATAAAAGGAAGCCTACCCTGTCATTTGAAGGGGTTTACCTACAATTCAAGTGATCTCTTAATTATAAAATCAATTCAATTCCAAGTGAACATGCAATCAAGCATTCATCAAGAATTGAAGGAGAAATCAAGTTAATAAAGATATCATCTTTTAAATTAAGAAATGGGCAGGAGATTAAGAATACAAACCTTCCATATTGCACACTTCAAGGTATATTAAAATCAATTTAAAGTGTATTCATTTAGGGACCTTTCATAAAATATTCTCAACTTACATATCATAAAAGGATCTTAAAATATTCATTGTTTATAATGATCAGAATTTGGTTGTTCCATACACCTTCCTTTACTATTTTGAAAATAGCATCGACCAAAATATTGTGCAGCAGTAGTATGGAGTGCATTTCATCTATTTTATGTCTAAATATTTCATCATACCACTTTCTTTTCAAAGTTACTAATCAATTGCAGTGTTTGGGTAATGCATTCCAAATAGATCCAGTTGCATACCATTTATCTGTCTTGATTAAAGACTTTTATCCTGATGGCATTAAATTAAAGTTTTTTCTCTATTTTTTAGTGATCTTTGGAGCAGAGGTTGCTTTGCATTGACCTGGGAACTGCATAGAACAAAGCAAATGGCATAAGAAACTCTCATCTACCTCGCAGCTATCATAGAATACCTCCCCAAGGAGATATTCTCATGTCCTTTCCTGCTTTATGCTATCGATGAAATACATAAGCGTCCTCACAATGCAGTCAATGCAACAAATAGATTTCCATTTCGATCAGTTTTATTTGCCAACGTACTCTCTACCTGTACCAAAATGGGAGCTTTGGAATAGAGTATGGGCTTCCATCAAAGTAGAAGGTAAGGGCAATTAATATCAGATGCTTACGGTTGGAAATGCTCTGTTTGACATGTTTGGAAAATGTGGAAGTATAGACATGAAAGTGCATGAACTGTTTAGTGAGATGCATCAAAGAAACGCGATCTAATGGAATGCTATGATTGCAGGATATGCACAAGATGTGTTTGAAATGGATTTAGAAACTTCCAACAAAATGTGATTAGTGAGTATAGATGTTGTAGTGCAACTGCCCAGGTACACATGCATGCAAAATATGTAAGCTTAGATAAGGCACATGAACTATTTGACATAATGCCTCAAAGATCACCCAATATCCAATGACGGTTGGGAGAAAGAAAACATCAATTTTTTGATAATCTTAAATATTTCTTTATTCATCACTATAAATCTATTATGAATTTAGTCTCAATATTACAGAAATTTATTGTATTATGAATGCAATATTTAGGGATGTAATCTTTATATATATTTTTTAATTAGGAAAAGGTCCTAATAGAATCCCCAACTAATTAATCTAGAGAAAGATACCACTAAAGAAAGAAAGTCAATCCTCACCACTATGGTCTTGAAGGCTTTTAAGACACTTGGATTCCTATTTTGGCCCACTTTTCCTTGACCCTATGTTAAGATAGTAAACTAGTTTGAGAGAATCTATTGGGTGGGAAATTGTGTATGGTTGCAATTATTTTCATGCATGGAAAGTGATTTAAAGTTTGGACCAATAGAGGATAAGTATTTCTTGAACCTTCAAGGACATGTGTAGAGCACCGCATGGATGTTTCTCCATTATTGAACTCTTTGAATATGTAAGTAAATTATTTTTGGTTGATGACATAGTAAGTGTGGTATTTGTCTTTTCGATATGTTGTGGATAATATTAATCAAATATGGAATTTTTTTGATGCTATATACACTATGTTTTGGATTGAATTTAGGTAAGCGAAGAGGTAATGGAAGAATAAAAGAGGTACACAAAGGAAGAAGAGTGAAATAGGTGGTTTGGGATGGAGGTTACAAGTATATATGATAATTCGTATGGATAATTTGTTGTCTATAAAGAGGCAAATAAGCTATCACAACTTCAACTTGAATGAATGCCTCATCTACAGAAGCAAAAGGTACCTCTAATGGTTTCAAAATTTGTCAAAATAGTTATGATATACCAAATAATCAAGTGGAATATCCTTTAGGTAACTAATATTATCTTCAAACTATTTATTTTGATTTTCATCATATCCTTTCCATGTGCATTTCCCTTGGTTTTAGTCCCATTTTTTCTTTATTTTATTCAGAACAAAATTTATAGATGCCTCTACTTGTCTCACCACTCATTAATTGTTTGGGATTTTCATTCCATTCACCAAGGTTGGCATCTATTCTAAGACTTTGTGTCATGGCCAAGCTAAATGATTTGCCTCTAGTTTCTCTCCAATCTAGTCACCTAGTAACATGTGAAATCTATCTCTTCCTAATTATTATTCTCTCCATCTTGTTAATGACCATTTCATTAATGAATCCTTCCTCATAATTTTGGATAAGTGAGACAATGTTAGCTTAAGGAATCTTTTCAATCCTCTTTCAAGATTCTTTCCCAAGTAATAATCTTGCATATTGGAAAATAAATTACGCTTCTATTTTTCCAATCTACTCTTCCTTATAATGTTTAGATTTATTCTAAAGTGCTCATTGTGACTCATGTTTACTACTCTTCCTATTAGTCTCATTCCAATATCTCCTACAAAAATATGGAATGATTACATTTATATTTTATTTGTGTCTCCTAAATATCCACAAAATTTGGAACAATAATACAAATTTTTAATAATATTTAATTGTAAAAGAAAGGATTAAAATGGAACTAAACACTCTAAATAAATTAATCAGGGTTAAAGGGATAAACTAGGATCAATTCATGAAGGCAACATCTGTTTTCTCAAAATTAATCCTAATTACTAAAAACACTAGATTCTCCCCTAAAAGGTTGTTGAGTCATAGAAGGCCTAGCTTGATAGCCCTATAGTCTCTCATACCTAAAATATCCTTGTGTCTATGATGGTCAAACGTGACTACCCTATGGCCCCTACTATGCTCTAGTAGACCTATGTCCCTAATATTGATACTATTGGGTTTTTCTTTGTAAATCATATAGTAAGTCTAAATTATCCTTTGAAGGATGGGGAGGCCTATGGACACTTTAGTCCCTTAATCAAGGTTAAAAACTTCTCTCATGCCTCTTGTGTCCTCCCATGTACCTCCTTTTTCACAAGAGACTTTGCCATAGCAACCCTAAAGTCATTTGGATTGGCCATGTGTAGGAAAACTAAAATTTTGGGCTTTCCACCCCTAATAAAATAATTGACAAGTAACTTGTCTTGAATGTAATCTACAAACTACAAGAACTCCAAAAACTAACTCTCATGTTGAGCCACTATGAAACCTTATTTTGTAAATTGTGAAACTCATCTATGCATCTCTATCAAAAATATTTTGAAATATAACACACTTTGAAGCACTCCAAAATGGTATCTGGAGAGGGTTTCCAATGTGAGTTGGTGCATTTTATCCTCCCGGTACCACAAGGTGGAAGCAAGTCCTCTCAAAAATTGCATTGAAAATTATGCCTTTAGGTTGCTCACATATAAATGCAACCCAAAGCATAAGTCCAAGCTAATTAGTAAACAAGACTTATCCTCAACCCCATTTGTGGATCTTAAAAATGTAGAGGATTGGAGATGAACCAACTCTCGAATATGATCTTTTGGCTCATGATATGTGCTTGCTATAGTCTATACCTCTTGTATTTATGCATGATGAGGCTAGGTAATGTGTATTGATCAATATTCTATCTCCTCTATATGTATTTCCCAAATTCAAGGCGAACTCCTAATAAGCTCCCAAGATGCAAGTATATGCTCCTCTACTACAAGTGGATCCTCATGGCTTGTAAGATTTGAGGTCCATACTCAGGCTACTCATCTTGGTGAAAACTCTCAAAGTGATATGACCCTTCCTTCCATTTCCTAGCGAATAGTTGTGGTTGAAGCTAGCGAAGATGGATAGAGATTCGATAGTGTGGTATATATGTTTGCAAAATGTGGAAGCATCTGCAAAGCGGATGAGCTATTTGATAGAATGCCTCAAAGAGATGTCATTTCATGGAACACAATGATGGTAATGGTGAATACTCAATGCTAAAGGAAAAGAACCATAAAATTCATTTATCTACTTGATATTGGAGCACAAGTCTTAGGATAAAAACCTATCAAGAGCCTAGAGTTGAGGGTTAATCATTTTGCCAAATCACTTGGAGTTGTGATCCAAGCTTCCTCTATTTTGAACTGTTTTGATATTAGGGCCTTGCTCTTAGCCCCATCAAAATACTTGATCCCAAATAGACTCATTCACCTCTAAACCAAAAACCCAATAACACTTCCAACATCATTAAATATTTAATAAACTTTTCAAAAGATCTTTTTGTTATTTACGGGATTTTTTTAACAATTACATACTTATCATATAGACTCGAATAGAACAATAAACATATGTAAAAGATTTGTCCACAACAACATCTACTACTGAAAGTTTGCACCATTACATGCACCTGCAAATTCATATTTTAACATAAACACGATACAGGACAATAATAATTTGAAATAAATGTCTACCACACATCCGATCTCCTTCAAGATAAGCATTAAAATATGAAGTACACAACCTATCTTCCCTACAATGAGGAAAATACAAATTATCTAGCACCAGAAGACGCAATCAACTTCACTACAATGGCTTCTTGAAAACCAAAGCAGGATCTATCTAGCCATAGTTAGAAATTTTTCATACCATTTAAAATAATGTCTCCCATTACCAGCGACTGATTGATCAATGTTGGCTAGTGTCTGCCTCCACTTCCACAGAATCATACTCCATCGCCACTTCCAGCCTAACATGGCAGTGACGTCGGATATACAGCATAGAGGAAGCTCTTATTGTGGGTGAACTTCTTCCTCCATCTGTAGCTTTTTTTGCGGGTGAACTTCTTCCTCCATCCATAGCTCTTATTGTTGTTGACAAAGGCCCAGGCATCGCCGTTTACATAGCCCATTTTGGGCTCCCTTGCGGTCATCCTCACTAGTTATGTGCTAGCCCTTGGCACTTTGTGCCTGTGGCACTTCGTGCCCCTATTTCCCGTTGTGGCCGTGTTTGTCACACCAATGATCTTCCCCGCCACGATTAAACCCACAGGTTCGTTACAGAGGGCGCGAGACGAATGAGAGGTGGGATTTTGTAAAGAGGCAGGATTTATGAAATGACTTGGTCTTTTCTCTTTTTTTAAGTAATGCACGTGGTCGTCGGAATTTTGACGAACGTGGGCACTTTTTCTAAAAAAACCCAAATGTCATTGCCAATTCCTTCTCCGTCGAAACCAAATGTTGCATTATTGTTGGAATTCCGACGAAATCGGTCATTTTTTCAAAAAAAAAATCAAGTTTGATCACAATATACCTTCTCCGTCGGAATTTTAGGCTAAATGTATTAGTGAGTGCAAAAAGCTGCTGAGAGCTACACTAGTTTGGAACTTGGAGAGGAGAGGAACAAAGGAGAAGGAGCTAAGAGCATGTTAGGAGGCATTTGGAGATGCCTCGTTATATTTACTTTCCTAGTTAAATATTCTTTCATGTTTTTGGTGTCTCTTTTGATATGCCTACTTAGATTAGTTTTTGGTTGATTAACACTAACAGTTTCCTGGTTTTTTGTGTGTTATTCGACCACAGGTTCTATTCTAACCTTCCCCCATTTCGCAAAGCATCAGAATGAAGTCGGTGAAGTAGTTAGAAGTAAATCCAGACTAGTTTGCAAAGGATATTCATAGCAAGAAGGGATTGATTATGAAGAAACTTTTTCTTCGATTGCCAAAATTGAAGCTGTTAGATTGTTGCTTGCCTATGTTGTTTATAAAGATTTCAAGGTATATCAAATGGATGTCAAATTTGCATTTTTAAATGGTGATCTAGAAGAAGAAGTTTACATTGAACAACCTGATGGATTTTTATTATCAGATGATGGAGACATGGTATGTAAGTTGGAGAAAGCACTTTATGGATTGAAACAAGCTCCTAGAGCCTGATATCCTAGGTTAGACAAATACTTGCTAAAATTGGGAGTTATCAAAGGTGTTGTTGATAGTAATTTATACTTTAAAATTGAAAATGATAACATTTTGATTGTCGAAGCCTTTGTTGATGACATTATTTTTGGTGGTGATGATGATATGAGTATGAAGTTTGCTGGTGATATGCAAAAAAAATTTGAGATGTCTATGATTGGTGAGAAGAAATTTTTCTTAGGTTTGCAGATTGCATAGACAGAAAAAGGTATCTTTATATCTCAAACTAAGTATGTGAAGGAATTGTTAAAGAATTTTGGACTAGATGATTCCAAACCGGTTGGAACTCCTATGGTGACTGGTTGTAAATTGTCTAAAAATGATGAATCTCCTAAAGCTAATCAGAGTTTGTATAGATCTATGGTTGGTGGACTTTTATATCTTACTTAGACTAGGCCTGACATTACGCATGTTGTGTGTATGACTGCTAGATAACAAGTTTATCCGAAGGAGATTTATGTCACTGCTGTTAAAACAATATTCAGATACCTAAAGGGAATTGAAGATTATGGTTTATGGTATCCAAACAATGATGATTTCATGTTATGTGTTTACACTGATGTAGATTGGGCAGGTGATGTTGATGATAGGAAGACTACTACCGGTAGAGCATTCTTTTTAGGTAATAAGTTGGTTTCATGGGCTAGCAAGGAACAAGACTCAATATCTTTATCTACTGTTGAAGCTAAGTAAATTGTTGCTGCTAGTAATTGCACTCCAAAGTTTGGATGAAGCAAATGTTGAAAGATATTTGAGTTATTTATGTTGAGCCTACTGTTATATATTGTGACAATTCTAGTGCTATAAACATGTCTAAGAATCTAGTGCAACATTCAAAGACTAATCATTTATCAATCAAATATAATTACATGAGAGAGCAAGTCAATGAACAAAAGGTGAAGCTGGAATATGTATCTACAAAGAAACAAATTGCTGATATTTTCACCAAGCCTTTGCATGTAGATGTATTTGTCTATTTGAGAGAAAAGCTAGGGGTCTCCACCCCTCGTGATGAGAACTAGATGCATTCAGTTGCATCAATCCGATGGAATTCAGAGCCTTATTTGTTTATCCAGATTGATGAGTTGGTGTTGCTCCTTTGCTAGATTAGTCTGTTGTTTTGGCTATATATCCCAGGGGGAGAGAGATTCATGATTCTGTTTGGGAGAGAGTTTGGTTTTCTATTTTGGTGATCTTTGGCATTGTTGTCAAAGGGGGAGAGCGGTCATGTGAAAAACTGCTTTATCTATCTTGATCTTAGGGGGAGTTTGTCGGTGATATATTTTTTCTTTGCATTGATTGTTTTTCACATTCATATGTTGCCATCAATGCCAAATGGGGAGATTCTTGGATTATTGGGGAGATTGTTAGATTTGGTTGTTCATTGCTACTGCTAGGATATGTTGTTTTCATTGATGTCAACATATTCCTGTGAATTATTCTAGTGAGTTTGGGAAGAATTTCTGGTCCGGTTTTGTAGTTTGGTTGTGTTGTTCACTATTTTGCAGAATCCGGTATTCCCTCTAATATATTCCAGTATGATCAGATCTTGTGCTGAGGCTTTGGATTATTGTTTGGGATGATCTTGTGTATCTTCATTTCAGATGGTTCATTATTTGTTGCTTCACAAGTTATCTTTCCTCGTGACAATTGTTGATTGGTTGTGTTCTTGAGCTTTGAGATGTTGACCGATGAAGATTTGGAAAGAGGTGTTGGTGCAACTGTTCTAGATGATTCTAACATTCTTGTTGGTATTTCCTAGTCATGTCCTATTTGTTTTGGTGATCTGCATTGATCATTATGTGATTTTTTGGTTATTTCTATGAATTGGTGATGATTTGCATGTTATGCAGTATTTCTGGTGGTGTAGCATGTTGGGGTTGATCTTGGCGGAATTTTCGGTGGTGTTGCATGTTTGGGAATTTGAATTAGGTCTATGCTATGTAATATAAATCATAATATTGGTTTGGTGGTTGATCTTTGTATCATGAAATGTAATTTTTGTAATTATGAGTTGAAGATTGAGGGTTTAGTCGACCTTGTTATCAAGGTTGATGATTTGTATATATAGGTGATATACTTATGTAATTTAGGTGTCGGTGTTGTGTCTATATTATCACAGAGAGATGAATGTGCGAACAAGGATATATCATTCAATGAAGTGTTGAGGTAAGTTTTGTGTTGCAGAGTAGACAACTATGCTTAATCGACATTGTCATCGGGCATTTGTGGATGCTATCATTGCAGTTCATTCCTTCTGGATTGTAGCTCAGTGAGACTTCCCTGAAGGTTGTAGCCTTTCGGGCATATATATTTTGAGCATGTGCATTCCCCATTGTAATATTTTCACATACTACTACAGAGTATCATCTTACTGTGGGTAGGTTACCATCGTGGTTTTTCCCTTAACCAGGTTTTCCAAGTCAAAATCTTGGTGTTGTGTGTTGTGTTGTTAATTTGCTTATTTGTTATTGTTGTAGTTTATCAGTTTATGTTTTGGAGTTTAATCTGCTGAGATCCGATGAAGACTGATTCACCCCCCCCTCTCACTCTTCCTTCTTAATTGCTGCTAACAGTGATCATAACTAAAATAAAGTAGTTAATATAACCAAACCTTTATATGATTCAAAATATTCTTCATGCCTTATTCAAATGTTAATTAGACAAGGTGCTTGCATATGAGAGAATTAGAAGCATGTTCACATCACTGATTTATGTGCCAAATATAGCTACTATTTATGGAGGTACTGTCGGCAATTTGGAGGAATTGATTATGTGTTGCACTGATGTTTTGTCACTGATGGCTACACTGGTTGTTTTGGTTGGTTTTGGTAGAGTGGTTGGATTATGATATTGATCCGGTATGCTTTGGTTTGAGGAATTTGTTTGAATCTGTCATTCATGCTATTCAGATGTGTATCACGATCAGTTGGTTCAGGATTTGATGACTCAGAGACTATCATTTGTTCTAGTAAGCCTTTTGGTCACCGGTAGAGCTTTGTTGAAGATATTTTGATGCACATGATAAGTGGTGTTAGTGCGGCTTCTAGATGGCTTTTGGGATGTTGTTGGTTATCTTGTTCGTGTTCCTGTTGATCGATGGTGTTGGATTTGGTTTATGGCGAACTCTTTTGGGTCCAGTGTTATCTAGGTTATGGACCAATTTATGTAACGTGTTGGAAGATGTTCCTGATGCGTTACTGAGGGGATTTAATGATTGGTTTATATTTTTTTTAGCCTAAGCCGACTTGGTTGATCATTGGATTGCTGGTTTATGATATGAAATTATTGTATATCTTTTAGGTGGCCAACATAATTGTTTAGGTCACGGGTTGGTATAAATATGATGTAAGATCTCTTTGTAGATCATGGGCATATGGTAATGGGATATAGGATGATCTATATGTGAATAATGTTGTAATCATATGTAGAAGGTTTGGTCAATCATAGGTGATCGAATTGGGTTGGTAAGAGAGGTTTAAGACCTCTAGTACTGAGCTTAACCGAAATTGTTCTCAAGCATAGGAGATGCTATCTTTGCAGTTCACTCTTCTTTCCAGATTGTAGTTTGGATTTACTTTGTAGTCAGTGAGGCTCCTTTTGTGATGAGCAGTGCACTCTAGGTTGTTGGACTTCCTACATGTGTAGGCCTCTCATATTGTAATCACATACTTACTGTAGAAGTATTATCTGACTGTGTGTAGGCTTCCCACCATGGTTTTTCCCTTTACCAGGTTTTCCACGT
Organism: Cryptomeria japonica; assembly: GCF_030272615.1. Taxonomy (NCBI): domain Eukaryota; kingdom Viridiplantae; phylum Streptophyta; class Pinopsida; order Cupressales; family Cupressaceae; genus Cryptomeria; species Cryptomeria japonica. The sequence continues at coordinate 244,401,811 of NC_081406.1, read as the reverse complement.
ACAAATCTTGGTGTCATGTGTTCTCCATGGATGGTAACTATTTTATGATTTATGTTTATGTTTAATTTCTATACTGGTTATTCCGGTATTTGGTTTATGCATTCCGGTATTGAGTTTATGTGTTTCGGTAATAAGGTTTTGAATGCTTAATGTTTTGTAATCTATTGACAACTGATTCAACCCCCCTCTTAGTTGTCCTCCGGTTATCTAAGTTGTCTAACAATTGGTATCAGAGCTTGGTCCTCTCTGCAAAAACTTAACCACTTGAGGAGGATCCTATGACATCTAGTAGTTCAAGTTCATCAAATACATCTGCAGCTGTTTTCTAGAGAGATATTACTAGGCTTGATGGAAGAAATTACAAGGTATGGAAGATTCATATGGAGACTCATCTATGATGTCTTGGTAAGGAAATTCGGGAGATCACTAAGAAAGGTGTAACACCATTTAATTCAGCATCTGGCAATCCTCCTTTAGTAGGCTTGTATAAGTATCTTGAGAATGATTGTAGAGCTAAAGAAGCCCTTTTGTGTGCACTTTCTGATCAACAAATAATGGGACTAGCTGATAAATCAATTGCAAAGGCTATATGGGACAAATTGGACTCTGAATGAAGGTGACCCTACTGTTAAAATTGCTAAACTTGATGGTTACCTAGTGAGGTATGAGAACCTGAAGATGGAAGAAGATGAAAGGATTATTACTTTTATGGAGAGAGTTAATGAGATTGTTTTGGGAATTCAATTTTGTGGTGGATCTCTGAGCTGGGATGAAATAGTTTCTAAAGTACTAAGAGATTTTCCACCAGCTTATAAGATGAAGGCCACTGCAATTAATGAGCTGAGAACTATGACAAACACCTCTGTTAATAGGGATACCTTGGTTGGGAAGTTATCTGCTTTTGAACTTGAGGAATTCAGACCTTCTGGAGCTGTAAAATTTGAACCTGCTTTTTATGCATCTACATCATCTACCGACAAGAGTGATAAGAAAGCTTTATATGCAAAGGAACTAGAGGATATGAAGAAAGAAGATGAAGAGTTTGAGAAAATTGAAGCCTTATTTTCTAGAAGAGTACCTAAAGGACTGATAGGAAGTAAGTATGAAGGAAAAACACCTTTTAAATTCTTTGCATGTAATAAGATAGGTCATTTTGCATCTAGATGTCCTGAAAGGAATTCAAGATTTGAAAAAAGAGATAGAAGATATTTTAGGCCTAACCATGATTATTAGAACAAGCATAAGTATAAGAGAAACAAAGACAAATCATGCTACTTTGCGGATGAGGAAGGTGTGATTGATTCTAATGATGAACTGACACAAGATTCTCCTAGTGGATCCGGCAATGGAAAGGAAGGGGTATTTTTGGCTATCAAGGAAGATGATCTAGTACAGGTGAAGAGAAGGCCCTTGCTACTAAAATTGAATACAAGGATGAATGGGTAATTGACAGTGGATGTTCACATCATATGATTGTAGATAAAAGGAAGTTCTTATCTATGCAAGAATTTGATGGTGGTTTGGTTAGATTTGGAGATGACAAAGCATGCATGATCAAGAGAAGAGGAACAATATCATTGGATGGTAATAATAACACTAATAATGTTTATTATGTTGAAGGTTTAAGGCATAATCTTTTAAGTGTAGGACAATTGGTGGATAAGGGATTTCAGTTATAGTTCAAGGATGAACAATGCAAGATTATCAACAGATTTGGACTGGAGATTGCAATTGGTACACAGACTAAAGGTAATATATTTAATTTGAACTGCAGTGAGAAGCATGTTTGATTGCACAAATTGATGAGAGTTGGCTATGGCATAATAGGTTGTGTCATGTGAATTTTGATTGCATTGTGAAAATTAGTTCCACTAAGGCAGTTAGAGATATACCTATGATTGTAAAGCCCTATAATCCCGGTATGTAAGGAATGTCAAATGGAAAAGCAAATCGGAACTTATTTTAAGAGTATACAAAACAAATCTAATGATGTTCTTGATCTTATTCATACTGATTTGTGTGGTCCTATTTGAATCAAATGCTTTCAGGGTGATAGATATTTCATGCTGATCATTGATGACTATTCAAGAATGATGTGGGCTACTTTTCTAAGGGAGAAGTTTGAAGCATTTGAAATTTTCAAAATCTTTAAAGCTAAAGTTGAGAGATAGATATGATTGAAGATTAAACGATTAAGGTCAGATCAGGTGAAGAATTTGCATCCGGTGAATTTAACAGCTATTGTGAGAAGAATGGGATAAGGAGACAGTTGTCTGCACCCTGAACACCTCAACAAAATGGAGTTGTGGAAAGGAAGAACATAACTATCTTGGATGTAGCTACAACTATGATGATGGAAGCTAATCTACCTCATGTATACTAAAGAGAAGTTGTAAGCACGATGGCATACACATTCAACAGAGTTCATATCAAAGGAGATACCTGTAAGACACCTTATGAGTTATGGTTTGGTCATACACTGTCAATTAAGTATTTCAGAATATTTAGTAGTAAATGCTATATCAAAAGAGATGATTCCATTGGAAAGTTTGATCCTAGATGTGATAAAAGAATATTTCTTGGTTATTCTAATGAAAGCAAACCATATAGATGTAACAAAAGATTGTAGAGAATTATGGAGAGCACAAATGTCAAGATGGATGAGAAAAAAAGAAGTCAAATTAGAACTTATGAGAAGGAACCGACAGTGGAAGTGATCATAACTGAATTGGTAGCACCTACACCAGAACAAAATGTTGAACCGGTTATTCCGATAATATCTTAAAATTTAACAGTAACTGAAGATTAGGATAGAGGAACAGAAAATCAGAAGACTCCTAGGTATGTAAGGTTGAATCATTTAGAAGATCAGATCATTGGAGACAAAATCAAACGAGTGATGACAAGAAGAAGGTTGGCAACTGATGAGGTATGTTTTATTTCTCAAATTGAACCGACATCAATAATAGAAGCTTGCAAAGATGAATGTTGGATGAAAGCTATGGAAGAAGAATTAGATCGAATAGAAAAGAATAACACATGGACTTTAGTTCCCCGGCCTAAAAATAATAATGTTATTGGAACAAAATGGGTTTTTAGGAATAAAATGAATGAAGATGGACAAGGTGTGAGGAAAAAAGCTAGACTGATTTGTAAAGGATATTATCAGAATGAATATTATCAGAATGAAGGAATTGACTATGATGAAACCTTTGCACCAGTAGCTAGGATTGAAAATGTGAGATTATTTCTTTCTTATATTGCACATAAATATTACAAGGTTTATCATATGGATGTTAAGTGTGCATTTCTGAATGGAGATCTTGAAGAGGAAGTTTATATTGAGCAACCTGATAGATTTTCACTTTCAGATGACGAAAACATGGTTTGCAGGTTAAAGAAAGCTTTATATGAATTGAAACAAGCCCCTAGAGCTTGGCATGCAAGACTGGATAAATATCTTTTGAAGCTTGATTTCACTAAAGGTAATGCTGACAGTAATTTATATTATAAGATCATTGATGATGACATATTGATTACTGAAGTCTGTGATGATATCATTTTTGGAGGTGAAGATAAGTTGTGTATGGATTTCTCTGATAATATGAAGAATGAATTTGAGATGTCTATGATTGGGGAGATAAAAAAATTCTTAGGTTTTCATATTACTCAAACTAATAAAGGTATTTTCATCTATCAAACTAAGTATGCTAGAGAGTTTTTGAAAAAAATTGGGCTGGAAAATTGTAAACTGGTTAGTACTCTGATGGTTACAAGTGAGAAATTGACAAAGAAAGATGCATCTACACCGGTAAATCCTACAAGGTACAAGTCAATTATTGGAGGTTTGTTATATCTAACTCAAACTAGACCGGATATAATGAATGCAATTTGTATTGTATCAAGATATCAGAGTGATCCTAGAGAAAATCATGAGAGTGCGGTGAAAAGGATTTTCAGGTATTTGCAAGGAACAACTGAATATGGTTTGTGGCATCCTAAAAATGATGATTGTACATTATGTGCATATATAGATGCAGATTGGGCTGGAGATGTTGATGACCAAAAGAGAACATCCGATGGAGCTTTTTTTCTTGGAAAGAAACTTGTTTCATGGATCAGCAAGAAACAATCATGTACCTCTTTATTTACTGGTGAAGCTGAGTATGTTGTTGTTGCTACTAACTGCACACAAGTTCTATAGATGAAACAAATGTTGAAGGATATAAAGGTGGATTGTAATGAACCGGTAGTTATTCACTGTGATAACTATGTTGCTATTGCTATATCAAAGAATTTAGTATTTCATTCTAAGACAAAGCACATATCTATCAAGTATAACTTTTTGAAGGAGAAGGTGGAAGCAAATGAAGTCAGACTGGTTTATGTGAACACTAAAGAGAAGATTGGAGATATCTTCACTAAACCTTTTCCTAAACAATCATTTGAGTACTTCAGAGACATATTGGGGGTTTTTGCCCCTCCGGTAGAGACCTAAGTGATGTTGATTGACATCAGTCTGGTATGCATTATCAGAGCTATTACTCATTTTGAATTGATGTGGTGGTGCTACTACTCAGGGGGAGTAGTTAGCTATAAGAATCAGAGGATTTATGATTTTTCTTTGATGTTTATGTCAGATTTCTGGCATTGATGTCAAAGGGGGAGAGTTATTCTTTTGCAAAACATAAGGGAGAGATATATTCAATAGGGGAGTTTGTTTTAGAGCTTCATTGCTATATCATTTTATGGGAGATTGTTGGTTTTCTTCCATAGGGGAGACTTGTTTGGCATTTCTTAGCACTTAAATGTTTTTCACATCTAGTGTTGCCATCAATGCCAAATGGGGAGATTGTTGGCAATTTGGAGGAATTGAGTATGTGTTACATTGATGTTTTGTCATTGATGGCAACATCGACTGTTTTGGTTGTTTACCAGTTTCCAGTTGGTTTTGATAAAGTGGTTGGATTATGATATTGATATGGTATGCTCCAATATGCTTTGGTTTGTGGAATTGGTTTGGATCTGTCATTCATGCTATTCATATGTGTATCATGATCAGTTGGTTCAAGATTTGATGACTCAGACACTATCATTTGTTCTAGTAAGCCTTTTGATCACCAGTTTAAGGGTTTTATCGGTAGAGATTTGTTGAAGATATTTTGATGCACATGATAAGTGGTGTTGGTGCAACTTCTAGATGGCTTTCGAGATGTTGTTGGTTATCTTGTTTGTGTTCTTTTTGATCGGTGGTGTCAGATTTGGTTTATGGCGACCTATTTTGGGTTCGGTGTTATCTAGGTTATGGATTGGTTTATGTAACGTGTTGGAGGATGTTCCTGATGCGTTACCAACAGGATTTAATGATTGGTTTATATTGTTTTCTGCCTAAGCCCACTTGGTTGATCATTGGATTGTGGGTTTATGATATGAATTTATTGTATTATCTTTTAGGTGGTCGACCTAATTGTTTAGGTCCGGAGTTGGTATAAATATGATGTAAGATCTCTTTGTAAATCATGGGCATATGGTAATGGGATATAGGATGATCTGTGTGCGAATAATTTTGTAATCATATGCAGAAGGTTTGGTCGATCATAGGTGATCGAATTAGGTTGGTAAGAGAGGTTTAAGACCTCTGTTACTGCTCTTAACTAGAACTGTTCTCAGGCATAAGAGATGTTATCTTTGCAGTTCACTCTTCTTTTCAGATTGTAGTCTGGATTTATTTTATAGTCAGTGAGGCTCCTTTTGTGATGAGTAGTGTGCTCTAGGATGTTGGCCTTCCTGCATGTGTAGGCCCCTCATATTGTAATCACATACTTACTGTAGAAGTATTATCTCACTGTGGGTAGGCTTCCCACTATGGTTTTTTCCCTTTACCTGGTTTTCCACGTACAAATCTTGGTGTCATGTGTTCTCCATGAATGGTAATTGTTATGTGATTTATGTTTATGTTTAATTGCTATATCAGTTATTCCAGTATTTGGTTTATGCATTTCGGTATTGAGTTTATGTGTTTCGGTAATAAAGTTTTGAGTGCTTAATGTTATGTAATATGTTGACAACTAATACACCCCCGCCCACCCACTCTCAGTTGTCCTCTGCTTATCTAAGTTATCTAATAGGTAGTAAGCCAATGTAGCTAATGATATTTCAAGGTCCCACTTGAGCCATGTGACAAAAATATAGAGTGTGACATGTCACTCTATATCTAATATAGTAGAGCAAGATTCCTTTCTAAAGGAACACATGGTCAAAAAATTATTCAAATAAAATTATATACATTTATATAAATTAAATAAGTTATGGATTAAAAAACATGTATAATATGGTGCAAATTTGTAGTCTCCCTATGATTGTTGACTAAGTTAATTATTTTTTGACTAATATGGGGTCATAAAAAAATGTAAAACTATTCACACTACCTATTTGAAACAACTGATCTTTATTTTGAAGCTAGCCAACGTGTTGTATCTTACCCAAAATGTACATTGCATGGTAAGGCGTTAAATACTTGCACTTGAAGGTACAAGCCATGTTAGCATCTATTGCAACTAAGTTGAACCTTGAGTGATTTTGATAGAATGATTCCCTCTTGTTAGGTATTATAGACAATTATGAAATGAGGATCTACTAATTTCTCAAGCTAGATGAGGGCAATGTAAAACCATATTCATGAAACAAGGGTCTATTGGTTTCTTTTTATATATTTTATTAATATTTATAACTTAAGGATCTAAAATGTGTCTCATGTTTCATTAAACCAAATGCAAAATCAGGTCCATGAAATGAGGATCTCTTCATATCTTGAGTTATATCAAATCAAACGCTAAGTCTTGTGTTGGGAGAGACAATATGGCTACTATAGAAATGATATCATGCCACTTATTAGACAACTATATGCTCTTAAAAATATATATAATTAATGAAATGAGACGTAAATTAATATCATACAAAATAACATATTAATTAAAGGTATATGCATTAATATACCTTTTCCTTGTAAGGTATATGATTTTGACTCATTTCATCATTTGTGTGAGGACAAAAAGTGGAGTAATAAGAGGGTTGAAAGCAAGCCATTGAAAGAGAAGCAGCAGGGAATACAAGGAAAAGAGGTTCAATGTAGGCAAATATCTTATTTGTTGTTTTCAGGAGTAATTCATTATGACAGCTGCTGCCCTTTCATTTGCACACTAACTATGGCAACATCAGTTTATGGGCAGATAGATTTTGAGCACTTGAAGGTTTTAAGGAAGCAAGTTGTGAGAGACATTTCAGATATGGTGTTGTTAATTATAGTTGCATTTTTCTAATAGGTTTTATTCAAACTAGTATTTTGATTATTCCAACTAGTATTTGGAAATTTTTTGATGAGTTACCAGCACCAATTGTTTGGCGGTAATTTTTGTGATGAGTTATGAGATATCCGGTTCATGAGCGCTTCACAAAACACAAAACCAATAAATCACAAAACACTAAAACAATCAAAATAATCTAAAGTAATCTAAAGTAATAGTTCACAACAATCTCATGTTTCAAAACATTTGGGGGTTTTACTTTAGGTCAAACCCTAGATTTGGAATTAACCAAGTAATGAGAGAAAGTACTTGCAAGTAGATGTAAATCAAAGATTGAATTGTAAATCACCTCAAGGGAGGTTGTAGTAGTAATGTTGATTAAAATGTACAGCATGAAAGGATAGAATAGCTGGAAAGTCAAGAATATATCTCATACAACATTGAATTGTGAAGACAATGGAATTAAGAGGCAGCTTTCTGCACCTAGGACACCACAATAGAATGGTATTGTAGAGAGGAACAATCGATCAGTTGTTGAAGCTGATAGAATGATGCTAATACAAGGAGGTGTAGCAAAAACATTTTGGAGAGAAGTTGTCAACACAACTATCTACACTATGAACCGGATATTGGTAAAGAGAGGTAAGGATAAAATCAAAACAAAACAATTACCATATATATTTTAATTAGAGTAAAATATATGAAAAGGAAATTAAGATGATTTTCTTTGGTCAATTCTTATTGTTAATTATAGTTGCATTGTTAATTATAAATTCAAAGTAAAGATATAGATGTATAATGCAGTTGCTTTTCTTCCATGGTTGTAATGTGCATGCTAGGTTTGGAAGTTTTTCCCTATTCTTCAACCTTAGAAATATATATGATCTTCTGTTCTTATCTTATCCCCCCTCTTCTTCCAAATTAGAGTCTTATATAACCTTCAAGAGGAGGCATAGGGTCACTACTCTTGACAGTGGCGTTTACATAGATAATGTAGTAATGAGTCATGATCCTAGGGTGATGTCAAGCAGGCCATACGGTGGAGCTCAAGAGGGTTGTACGGTGGTGAGGAAGGTGTATGGTGGGGCCAAAGGAGGGTGCCAAAAATGCAAAGATAGCTGGGCTGCAGGGGTGATAGAGGGATCAGTAGTGGACAACAAGTATACAGTTGTAAATGACTTGATCATTTACAAGGGGAGAGTGTACTCAATCCCAGGATCACAGTTGAGGAGTAGGGTATTGTGGTTCTTTTATGATGAACTGATGGCAGGACATCTCGGGTTTTTCAAAACCTACAGATAGGTTCATGAGCGCTTCACTTGGAAAGGGCTCAAGGCGGATGTAAACTTATAATTTATATAATCTAAAAAAGGGATATATAGATGTATAATGCAGTTGCTTTTCTTCCATGGTTGTAATGTGTACGAGTATTTCCAAATACTCGTCCCTAATGCACTAGCTCATTACAATCAAGAGGGCTCCTATAGAGGCATTAACTGATTTTAATCTAATATTTCAATGAACCTAGCAAAGGATACCTTTGTTTGTATCAATGAAAATTCAAACAAAGGTATACCTTTGATTTAATGTAAGTTCAAGATAAATTCTAAATCTCAAGTAACTTGTTGATCTCAAGTAACCTTATTAATATAGATGAATAAGGTTGAAGAATATATAAAATCAAAGGTATACCTTTGATTTTATATATTGTCACTACTCTTGCCAGGGACATCCTTCTCATAAAGAGGTGTCTCTTCTTGATTAATTGCTGTCCCTTCATAAAACATGGCTAAGATAAGAACAGAAGATCATATATATTTCTAAGGTTGAAGAATAGGGAAAAACTTCCAAACCTAGCATGCACATTACAACCATGGAAGAAAAGCATAGGGAACACATAAGGGGTTCCTCATCTAGTACCCCCACTAGATGAAGAACCATATTATCCTTTGCTAGGTTCATTGAAATATTAGATTAAAATCAGTTAATGCCTCTATAGGAGCCCTCTTGATTGTAATGAGCTAGTGCATTAGGGACGAGTATTTGGAAATACTCGTACACATTACAACCATGGAAGAAAAGCAACTGCATTATACATCTATATATCCCTTTTTTAAACTAAGCCTCAATTGATTTAAACTAAGCTCTGCTTTGCCATCAAAGAACAACTCCACAAAGCTAGTGCGATCTTCTATGGAGAGCAAAATGATGTTCAAATCACCACCAATGACATAGACACCATCAAGACGCATATCAATAAGGCAAGTAGCAATTAGAGTATTCCATCATGACTACACCAGTGCGATCTTTTAAGGAAGAAATATATATGATCTTCTGTTCTTATCTTATCCCCCCTCTTCTTCCAAATTAGAGTCTTATATAATTTAGATGTATAAGACTCTTAAATGTATTAGTTCCTTATAATTTAGATGTATAATTTAGAGTCTTATATAATTTATATAATCTAAAAAAGGGATATATAGATGTATAATGCAGTTGCTTTTCTTCCATGGTTGTAATGTGTACGAGTATTTCCAAATACTCGTCCCTAATGCACTAGCTCATTACAATCAAGAGGGCTCCTATAGAGACATTAACTGATTTTAATCTAATATTTCAATGAACCTAGCAAAGGATACCTTTGTTTGTATCAATGAAAATTCAAACAAAGGTATACCTTTGATTTAATGTAAGTTCAAGATAAATTCTAAATCTCAAGTAACTTGTTTTGAAACTAAAGGGATAGGAAAACAAAGGAATAACAGCAATTAAAATCAAACAATATTAGGCACAAAATATCCGGTTCATAGTGTAGATAGTTGTGCTGACAACTTCTCTCCAAAATGGTAATTGAAGATAAGGTCATTATTGATAGTATTATTGACAATATTTTGTACGTTGATAACTCATTTTGTGAAAACAAGAATTGAGAAATTGGTTTTAAGATTATTTTTCTAATCCTTTACAATTTGCAATGCCATCATCAGTGAAAGGAGGAGACCTCATCTATGTACAATTGAGAGGTCTACAAAAATCAACTTTTCTTACAAGACTTTCAAGCCGACGAGAAGCAGTTATTTATGATGGCATCTTATCTAGCATTCCTCATTTCTTCAAAATGTTTCTTAAGTAATCCTTTTATATAGGACCGCAAACGGGAAGCTTCAGCTGGTCTGAACCACTTTCTTCCAAACTACAAATTCAATCATGAAATTCATACTATAATACAAAAACATAACAAGCTCGGAAGAGATAGAAGGTAATATTTTAAATAATAATTTGTTACCTACCATATTCAAGTCCTCCCTTCTAATCCTTGGAGGGGCGTCCTTAATAAAGCGCTCAATAAAGTAGAGAACAAATAAACCACAATCATAACTATTGTCCTGCTGAGGCACCTGTTGAGAAAAAGAAGCATGAAAGATTATTGGTCAACTATCAAAACCGATAATATTACCTATTTTAAAGGCTTCTCTTTGTTGATCCCTCTTGTGAACTGCACAATTACACCAATTTGCCTTTCCTGGATTCATAAGCTCATTTAGATCATCATTGACTAGCATGATACATTTCTTACCGCAAAGCAGCTTATTATCTTACTAAACCAATGCAAATTGCCTATGTTCTTAACAACACATTAAGAATCCCTCATATAACTCAACCAACATTTATAGTCGACATATTGAAATCATGATTTCATCCAGCTACACTGTTACAGACGAACTTATAATATGAGACTCTTCTTCAATTCAAACTATTGTATTTCTTTTCAAAAATATCAAAATAAAATTGAATGTCATTTTCAAAACTGTTATAAGATGAATTTGCAAACATGTTTGCCTATTTTTTTCATAATGCCAAAAAAATATCTCGTTCACAAATAGATTTAATTATCTAATATCCAATAACATTCCATCGTACTCTTTTTTGCAAAAAAATTTGAAGGTTCCTTCTTATTGTTGCAGGGGGAGATTGGAATGAGTAGAGCAACCAGTTAGCAGTATGGAGTGCAAATAGCAACACAGGGATATGCCAGTTTCCCTCTCAGAATTGATAGGGGAGACGATGATTATAGATGAGCTCAGGATCAACACAAATGCCTGAAAGGATATTTTTATGTGATATGTAAAATGATAAGAATATGGAAGAGCAACAAAAATACTGTAAGAATTTTTGCAGCTAATTCTAGGTCAATAGTCCTTCGGAATGGATGCTGGCGAGCAACAAGTAACAAGCCTGTCATAAAATTGGTGTGGAAGGCAGAAATACAGTATTGGATCCCAATCTGCTTCCAATAAGGGCTCTTCAAATTCTATAGAGCTTGTTTAAAAGAAAGAAACCTATATGCTTGGGCAAGGGAACACTAGCTAATGAAAGGAAGGTATGAAATCAAAAAAGGTCAAGAGGATGCTTCCAGGCCATTTTTCTTCATAAAAAAAAGGTGGGCAATCCTCAAAGGAGGGCCTTGGTTCCATGGCAGATTAGGCTTAACACAAAACCTTGTACTCAACATTATGATTTTCCGCAATTGTTGATCCTGGTATAGTTCATGTTTAAATTTGGGGATTCATTCAAAAAATATTTGAGGGTTTTTTTTGTTGGTATAGTTCTATTTGTTGGTTTTTTTTGTTTAAAGATTTTTTTGTAAGCTTTGATTACTCACATTTCTTCAGTCTTCAATACAAAGTTTTTGTTAATTCATGTTATTTGTCATAATGCTCTGCTCTACTTGTACTCATCTTCTTTGGTCAATTCTTATTGCTTTTCATCAAAAAATTAAAAAACTGATTACTAAAAGGAAATTAAGATTATTTAATTTTAATTTCCATTATTCTAGGACATCATATTCTATCTCTCTCTCTTAGGTCTCTCTCTCTCTCTTAGGTTAGGCTATCCTTTATCTTCTTCAGCTGCTTAATTATATGCTAACTTGTATCAATCTCATGTTTCAAAACATTTGTAGGTTGTGTATCAAAATATTCAAAACATCCTCCTAATACAAAAAAGTCTTATATAATATATTATTGAGGAGATTGTCTTAAACATGAATAGTTCAATTAAATAGTTCATTTTTATGTTAACTTTTTGAATGTGAATGATATAAAAAAACTAATATTAATCGTTGTTTGTACAGCCGTACGGCTGCCAAGTACACCCAACTGGTTAGAAACCCCAAACCCCACGCTGAACTTTGTCAGAATTGCTGAACCTCCAGAAAGAATGCCGTACAATCTCCAAGATGCTAATTGCTGCAAACAAATCCAAACCACTGTATTGGGGGCTACGTCCCAAACAGGCAAGGCATTGGGGTTGGCGTCCCAGATGCTGAAAAGCTCTTCCAGAGCCAAATCTCAAATCCAAGATGTAAAATGTGTAAAAGATAATCATAGAATGAAGCTCCTATCCCCTTATAACCCCTCTCAATTGCAAATCGAACCCTAATTGTCTCCAAGTGGCGTGGTCTAGTGGAAATGTTATAATTTCTTATTTTAAAGTGGTCATGTTACTAGAAAATGACCTTTTTCCCCATAGACAGAAATCCGCTCACTGAATTGCCCTGAGACCAAAGAGAAAGATTTAAAGAATTTCAAGATCTTTCCAACGAGCTATCACACAATAGGATGCATCCAAAACATGAATGAAGACACCTCCACACCTTTTCATCATCTCACAATGGCAGGAGGTCATTTTGACAACTTGAAGCCAAGAAGCCATAATTGAGTACATGGGAAGCACTGAGTAAATATTATGTGAACCGGTAGGTTTTAATTGAGGATCAACTAATGTATTTGGTGATGATTTTGTAATTTGCATAAGTTTGTGTCTTATGTTCTTATTTGATGGTTTTTTTTGTTTAGAGATTTTTTTGTAAGCTTTGATTACTCACATTTCTTCAGTCTTCAATACAAAGTTTTTGTTAATTCATGTTATTTGTCATAATGCTCTGCTCTACTTGTACTCATCTTCTTTGGTCAATTCTTATTGCTTTTCATCAAAAAATTAAAAAACTGATTACTAAAAGGAAATTAAGATTATTTAATTTTAATTTCCATTATTCTAGGACATCATATTCTATCTCTCTCTCTTAGGTCTCTCTCTCTCTCTTAGGTTAGGCTATCCTTTATCTTCTTCAGCTGCTTAATTATATGCTAACTTGTATCAATCTCATGTTTCAAAACATTTGTAGGTTGTGTATCAAAATATTCAAAACATCCTCCTAATACAAAAAAGTCTTATATAATATATTATTGAGGAGATTGTCTTAAACATGAATAGTTCAATTAAATAGTTCATTTTTATGTTAACTTTTTGAATGTGAATGATATAATATAACTAATATTAATCGTTGTTTGTACAGCCGTACGGCTGCCAAGTACACCCAACTGGTTAGAAACCCCAAACCCCACGCTGAACTTTGTCAGAATTGCTGAACCTCCAGAAAGAATGCCGTACAATCTCCAAGATGCTAATTGCTGCAAACAAATCCAAACCACTGTATTGGGGGCTACGTCCCAAACAGGCAAGGCATTGGGGTTGGCGTCCCAGATGCTGAAAAGCTCTTCCAGAGCCAAATCTCAAATCCAAGATGTAAAATGTGTAAAAGATAATCATAGAATGAAGCTCCTATCCCCTTATAACCCCTCTCAATTGCAAATCGAACCCTAATTGTCTCCAAGTGGCGTGGTCTAGTGGAAATGTTATAATTTCTTATTTTAAAGTGGTCATGTTACTAGAAAATGACCTTTTTCCCCATAGACAGAAATCCGCTCACTGAATTGCCCTGAGACCAAAGAGAAAGATTTAAAGAATTTCAAGATCTTTCCAACGAGCTATCACACAATAGGATGCATCCAAAACATGAATGAAGACACCTCCACACCTTTTCATCATCTCACAATGGCAGGAGGTCATTTTGACAACTTGAAGCCAAGAAGCCATAATTGAGTACATGGGAAGCACTGAGTAAATATTATGTGAACCGGTAGGTTTTAATTGAGGATCAACTAATGTATTTGGTGATGATTTTGTAATTTGCATAAGTTTGTGTCTTATGTTCTTATTTGATGGTTTTTTTTGTTTAGAGATTTTTTTGTAAGCTTTGATTACTCACATTTCTTCAGTCTTCAATACAAAGTTTTTGTTAATTCATGTTATTTGTCATAATGCTCTGCTCTACTTGTACTCATCTTCTTTGGTCAATTCTTATTGCTTTTCATCAAAAAATTAAAAAACTGATTACTAAAAGGAAATTAAGATTATTTAATTTTAATTTCCATTATTCTAGGACATCATATTCTATCTCTCTCTCTTAGGTCTCTCTCTCTCTCTTAGGTTAGGCTATCCTTTATCTTCTTCAGCTGCTTAATTATATGCTAACTTGTATCAATCTCATGTTTCAAAACATTTGTAGGTTGTGTATCAAAATATTCAAAACATCCTCCTAATACAAAAAAGTCTTATATAATATATTATTGAGGAGATTGTCTTAAACATGAATAGTTCAATTAAATAGTTCATTTTTATGTTAACTTTTTGAATGTGAATGATATAATATAACTAATATTAATCGTTGTTTGTTTTTCTTAAATGTATCACCTATTATTGGGAAGCACTGAGAATTGGTAGGGTTCCTAGCCAAAACACTACCTAGCCCTAAAAAACTGGTTTTAGGAGGCCTAATTGGGCTAATTCCTTGTAGCCCTTTTCTAGGCAAGATTTTGGAATCGGTAAGAAACCTATTTATTGAAAACCTCAAATGGACCCTAAATGCATCCAAAACATGAATGAAGACACCTCCACACCTTTTCATCATCTCACAATGGCAGGAGGTCATTTTGACAACTTGAAGCCAAGAAGCCATAATTGAGTACATGGGAAGCACTGAGTAAATATTATGTGAACCGGTAGGTTTTAATTGAGGATCAACTAATGTATTTGGTGATGATTTTGTAATTTGCATAAGTTTGTGTCTTATGTTCTTATTTGATGGTTTTTTTTGTTTAGAGATTTTTTTGTAAGCTTTGATTACTCACATTTCTTCAGTCTTCAATACAAAGTTTTTGTTAATTCATGTTATTTGTCATAATGCTCTGCTCTACTTGTACTCATCTTCTTTGGTCAATTCTTATTGCTTTTCATCAAAAAATTAAAAAACTGATTACTAAAAGGAAATTAAGATTATTTAATTTTAATTTCCATTATTCTAGGACATCATATTCTATCTCTCTCTCTTAGGTCTCTCTCTCTCTCTTAGGTTAGGCTATCCTTTATCTTCTTCAGCTGCTTAATTATATGCTAACTTGTATCAATCTCATGTTTCAAAACATTTGTAGGTTGTGTATCAAAATATTCAAAACATCCTCCTAATACAAAAAAGTCTTATATAATATATTATTGAGGAGATTGTCTTAAACATGAATAGTTCAATTAAATAGTTCATTTTTATGTTAACTTTTTGAATGTGAATGATATAAAAAAACTAATATTAATCGTTGTTTGTACAGCCGTACGGCTGCCAAGTACACCCAACTGGTTAGAAACCCCAAACCCCACGCTGAACTTTGTCAGAATTGCTGAACCTCCAGAAAGAATGCCGTACAATCTCCAAGATGCTAATAGCTGCAAACAAATCCAAACCACTGTATTGGGGGCTACGTCCCAAACAGGCAAGGCATTGGGGTTGGCGTCCCAGATGCTGAAAAGCTCTTCCAGAGCCAAATCTCAAATCCAAGATGTAAAATGTGTAAAAGATAATCATAGAATGAAGCTCCTATCCCCTTATAACCCCTCTCAATTGCAAATCGAACCCTAATTGTCTCCAAGTGGCGTGGTCTAGTGGAAATGTTATAATTTCTTATTTTAAAGTGGTCATGTTACTAGAAAATGACCTTTTTCCCCATAGACAGAAATCCGCTCACTGAATTGCCCTGAGACCAAAGAGAAAGATTTAAAGAATTTCAAGATCTTTCCAACGAGCTATCACACAATAGGATGCATCCAAAACATGAATGAAGACACCTCCACACCTTTTCATCATCTCACAATGGCAGGAGGTCATTTTGACAACTTGAAGCCAAGAAGCCATAATTGAGTACATGGGAAGCACTGAGTAAATATTATGTGAACCGGTAGGTTTTAATTGAGGATCAACTAATGTATTTGGTGATGATTTTGTAATTTGCATAAGTTTGTGTCTTATGTTCTTATTTGATGGTTTTTTTTGTTTAGAGATTTTTTTGTAAGCTTTGATTACTCACATTTCTTCAGTCTTCAATACAAAGTTTTTGTTAATTCATGTTATTTGTCATAATGCTCTGCTCTACTTGTACTCATCTTCTTTGGTCAATTCTTATTGCTTTTCATCAAAAAATTAAAAAACTGATTACTAAAAGGAAATTAAGATTATTTAATTTTAATTTCCATTATTCTAGGACATCATATTCTATCTCTCTCTCTTAGGTCTCTCTCTCTCTCTTAGGTTAGGCTATCCTTTATCTTCTTCAGCTGCTTAATTATATGCTAACTTGTATCAATCTCATGTTTCAAAACATTTGTAGGTTGTGTATCAAAATATTCAAAACATCCTCCTAATACAAAAAAGTCTTATATAATATATTATTGAGGAGATTGTCTTAAACATGAATAGTTCAATTAAATAGTTCATTTTTATGTTAACTTTTTGAATGTGAATGATATAATATAACTAATATTAATCGTTGTTTGTTTTTCTTAAATGTATCACCTATTATTGGGAAGCACTGAGAATTGGTAGGGTTCCTAGCCAAAACACTACCTAGCCCTAAAAAACTGGTTTTAGGAGGCCTAATTGGGCTAATTCCTTGTAGCCCTTTTCTAGGCAAGATTTTGGAATCGGTAAGAAACCTATTTATTGAAAACCTCAAATGGACCCTAAATGCATCCAAAACATGAATGAAGACACCTCCACACCTTTTCATCATCTCACAATGGCAGGAGGTCATTTTGACAACTTGAAGCCAAGAAGCCATAATTGAGTACATGGGAAGCACTGAGTAAATATTATGTGAACCGGTAGGTTTTAATTGAGGATCAACTAATGTATTTGGTGATGATTTTGTAATTTGCATAAGTTTGTGTCTTATGTTCTTATTTGATGGTTTTTTTTGTTTAGAGATTTTTTTGTAAGCTTTGATTACTCACATTTCTTCAGTCTTCAATACAAAGTTTTTGTTAATTCATGTTATTTGTCATAATGCTCTGCTCTACTTGTACTCATCTTCTTTGGTCAATTCTTATTGCTTTTCATCAAAAAATTAAAAAACTGATTACTAAAAGGAAATTAAGATTATTTAATTTTAATTTCCATTATTCTAGGACATCATATTCTATCTCTCTCTCTTAGGTCTCTCTCTCTCTCTTAGGTTAGGCTATCCTTTATCTTCTTCAGCTGCTTAATTATATGCTAACTTGTATCAATCTCATGTTTCAAAACATTTGTAGGTTGTGTATCAAAATATTCAAAACATCCTCCTAATACAAAAAAGTCTTATATAATATATTATTGAGGAGATTGTCTTAAACATGAATAGTTCAATTAAATAGTTCATTTTTATGTTAACTTTTTGAATGTGAATGATATAAAAAAACTAATATTAATCGTTGTTTGTACAGCCGTACGGCTGCCAAGTACACCCAACTGGTTAGAAACCCCAAACCCCACGCTGAACTTTGTCAGAATTGCTGAACCTCCAGAAAGAATGCCGTACAATCTCCAAGATGCTAATTGCTGCAAACAAATCCAAACCACTGTATTGGGGGCTACGTCCCAAACAGGCAAGGCATTGGGGTTGGCGTCCCAGATGCTGAAAAGCTCTTCCAGAGCCAAATCTCAAATCCAAGATGTAAAATGTGTAAAAGATAATCATAGAATGAAGCTCCTATCCCCTTATAACCCCTCTCAATTGCAAATCGAACCCTAATTGTCTCCAAGTGGCGTGGTCTAGTGGAAATGTTATAATTTCTTATTTTAAAGTGGTCATGTTACTAGAAAATGACCTTTTTCCCCATAGACAGAAATCCGCTCACTGAATTGCCCTGAGACCAAAGAGAAAGATTTAAAGAATTTCAAGATCTTTCCAACGAGCTATCACACAATAGGATGCATCCAAAACATGAATGAAGACACCTCCACACCTTTTCATCATCTCACAATGGCAGGAGGTCATTTTGACAACTTGAAGCCAAGAAGCCATAATTGAGTACATGGGAAGCACTGAGTAAATATTATGTGAACCGGTAGGTTTTAATTGAGGATCAACTAATGTATTTGGTGATGATTTTGTAATTTGCATAAGTTTGTGTCTTATGTTCTTATTTGATGGTTTTTTTTGTTTAGAGATTTTTTTGTAAGCTTTGATTACTCACATTTCTTCAGTCTTCAATACAAAGTTTTTGTTAATTCATGTTATTTGTCATAATGCTCTGCTCTACTTGTACTCATCTTCTTTGGTCAATTCTTATTGCTTTTCATCAAAAAATTAAAAAACTGATTACTAAAAGGAAATTAAGATTATTTAATTTTAATTTCCATTATTCTAGGACATCATATTCTATCTCTCTCTCTTAGGTCTCTCTCTCTCTCTTAGGTTAGGCTATCCTTTATCTTCTTCAGCTGCTTAATTATATGCTAACTTGTATCAATCTCATGTTTCAAAACATTTGTAGGTTGTGTATCAAAATATTCAAAACATCCTCCTAATACAAAAAAGTCTTATATAATATATTATTGAGGAGATTGTCTTAAACATGAATAGTTCAATTAAATAGTTCATTTTTATGTTAACTTTTTGAATGTGAATGATATAATATAACTAATATTAATCGTTGTTTGTTTTTCTTAAATGTATCACCTATTATTGGGAAGCACTGAGAATTGGTAGGGTTCCTAGCCAAAACACTACCTAGCCCTAAAAAACTGGTTTTAGGAGGCCTAATTGGGCTAATTCCTTGTAGCCCTTTTCTAGGCAAGATTTTGGAATCGGTAAGAAACCTATTTATTGAAAACCTCAAATGGACCCTAAATGCATCCAAAACATGAATGAAGACACCTCCACACCTTTTCATCATCTCACAATGGCAGGAGGTCATTTTGACAACTTGAAGCCAAGAAGCCATAATTGAGTACATGGGAAGCACTGAGTAAATATTATGTGAACCGGTAGGTTTTAATTGAGGATCAACTAATGTATTTGGTGATGATTTTGTAATTTGCATAAGTTTGTGTCTTATGTTCTTATTTGATGGTTTTTTTTGTTTAGAGATTTTTTTGTAAGCTTTGATTACTCACATTTCTTCAGTCTTCAATACAAAGTTTTTGTTAATTCATGTTATTTGTCATAATGCTCTGCTCTACTTGTACTCATCTTCTTTGGTCAATTCTTATTGCTTTTCATCAAAAAATTAAAAAACTGATTACTAAAAGGAAATTAAGATTATTTAATTTTAATTTCCATTATTCTAGGACATCATATTCTATCTCTCTCTCTTAGGTCTCTCTCTCTCTCTTAGGTTAGGCTATCCTTTATCTTCTTCAGCTGCTTAATTATATGCTAACTTGTATCAATCTCATGTTTCAAAACATTTGTAGGTTGTGTATCAAAATATTCAAAACATCCTCCTAATACAAAAAAGTCTTATATAATATATTATTGAGGAGATTGTCTTAAACATGAATAGTTCAATTAAATAGTTCATTTTTATGTTAACTTTTTGAATGTGAATGATATAATATAACTAATATTAATCGTTGTTTGTTTTTCTTAAATGTATCACCTATTATAGGTCCAGGGCGAATTTCTAAGTTTCTCTCCTTTCGTTGAACATGAGTAGATCAAATGGATAAGCTAGCAAACTTATCCTTACCAATATCCGGTTCATAGTGTAGATAGTTGTGCTGACAACTTCTCTCCAAAATGTTATAGCTACACCTCCTTGTAGGGTTTGTATATTAACTTCTCTCCAAAATTTTTTTTATAGCTACACCTCCTTGTATTAGCATCATTCTATCAGCTTCAACAACTGATCGATTGTTCCTCTCTACAATACCATTCTATTGTGGTGTCCTAGGTGCAGAAACCTGCCTCTTAATTCCATTGTCTTCACAATTCAATATCCAGAAAAATTATATAATAGGTCCAGGGCGTATTCTTTTTTACAATATCCTCTTAATTATTTCTAAGTTTCTCTCCTTGCTATTATAGGTCCAGGGCGTATTCTTTTTATTATATTATATTGAACTGTGTTTAAAAAGGAAAAAGATAATATATATAGTAAAACCCTACAAATGTATAATGGAATTAAGAGGCAGCTTTCTGCACCTAGGACACCACAATAGAATGGTATTGTAGAGAGGAACAATCGATCAGTTGTTGAAGCTGATAGAATGATGCTAATACAAGGAGGTGTAGCAAAAACATTTTGGAGAGAAGTTAATATACAAACCCTACAACATACAATGTCATTATGTCCACATACCGGTTCACATAATGCCAACAATCTCCAACTTTGGCATTGATGGAAATATACAAAGATATCTCTCTGCTAACTCATCTTCTCCCCAATTTCTGCAGATATCTTCTCCGCTACACTTCTTCTCCCCCTTTGACAACAATGCCAAAGTTGGAGATTGTTGGCATTATGTGAACCGGTAGGTTTTAATTGAGGATCAACTAATGTATTTGGTGATGATTTTGTAATTTGCATAAGTTTGTGTCTTATGTTCTTATTTGATGGTTTTTTTTGTTTAGAGATTTTTTTGTAAGCTTTGATTACTCACATTTCTTCAGTCTTCAATACAAAGTTTTTGTTAATTCATGTTATTTGTCATAATGCTCTGCTCTACTTGTACTCATCTTCTTTGGTCAATTCTTATTGCTTTTCATCAAAAAATTAAAAAACTGATTACTAAAAGGAAATTAAGATTATTTAATTTTAATTTCCATTATTCTAGGACATCATATTCTATCTCTCTCTCTTAGGTCTCTCTCTCTCTCTTAGGTTAGGCTATCCTTTATCTTCTTCAGCTGCTTAATTATATGCTAACTTGTATCAATCTCATGTTTCAAAACATTTGTAGGTTGTGTATCAAAATATTCAAAACATCCTCCTCTACCAAAGACATACATCAAGAGTCCTACAAAGCTAAAGAGAAAACGTGGAGATGAGGTAAACATGAATAGTTCAATTAAATAGTTCATTTTTATGTTAACTTTTTGAATGTGAATGATATAATATAACTAATATTAATCGTTGTTTGTTTTTCTTAAATGTATCACCTATTATAGGTCCAGGGCGAATTTCTAAGTTTCTCTCCTTTCTTTGAACATGAGTAGATCAAATGGATAAGCTAGCAAACTTATCCTTACCAATATCCGGTTCATAGTGTAGATAGTTGTGCTGACAACTTCTCTCCAAAATGTTTTTGCTACACCTCCTTGTATTAGCATCATTCTATCAGCTTCAACAACTGATCGATTGTTCCTCTCTACAATACCATTCTATTGTGGTGTCCTAGGTGCAGAAAGCTGCCTCTTAATTCCATTGTCTTCACAATTCAATGTTGTATGAGATATATTCATATAGATATATAATTACTTACTGAAAAGTTAAACTCTCTTAAATTAAATATAATCAATCATCATAGCTTAACTGAATTGGAATACAAACATCATACAATGTAAAAATCAAATAGAAAAATAATCTACGACAACATAAACAAAAATATACTATGATCTATAATAGCTAATTGAAAACAAAGTTAAATTAAAACTGCACAAATTCAAAGTTGACACATAACACCTACAATTCATATCTATAGACCCCAAAACAATATAAAAAACTTTTTTTCCTTTTTTATCGTAGAAGATTTGAACTCAACACCATCTCCACCTTTACAATACAAACTTTGCCATTAAACCAAGTGTCCTTTGACTGTTTAAAGAAACCAACCAACTTTTAACCTCTACAGTGGGCCCACCATAACTAGCTAGCGAGCAATTTATCATAGTTTAGTGGGGAACGGCTTAAATCACACACACTAAGCTTACACTTCTAGATTTAAAAGTGTTAAAACATAGAGAATTGTCTTACATTTTCTAGGCTTAGTATGTTGCTTAAGGTGTGTAGTCACTACACTAAGACTACATTTCTAGACTTTAAAGTATATATTTTCTACACTTAATATGTTTAATCCCTGCCATGAATGAAAAACGTAATGGAGTAATAATTGAACAGCTATTTCTTTGGATAAACCATAGCGAAAGATTTAGGCCCTTTATACTAAATTTGCCAATAGGATGGATATATACAGGTAACATAAGAATGGAATTTCATTGGCATTTAATAAGCATCGTTTTCAAAATTTTCATGTTCTTCCAACATTGTCATTATAGCATGTCCTAAGTTTTATAATATAAGTAGTAGACTCATGTCCGGATGTGACACATATTTTTCTGTAATTTTTTATGAAGTAAATAATTAATTATGAATTTTTTACTACAACTTTTCAGAATTTCAAAAACTCCTAGGTCTGACCACCTTAACTTGGTCTAAACTTTATGAAATTCATTTTTTTTCCCTATAGTAGACGAAGCATAGAATGTGACATATTGTTTTGGATCAAAAAATGTGATACCGTTTGAAATTTATGGGCCTTTTTCAATCAGCCTATCAATCAGGACTTTAGTCAGAATTCAATTAGAAAACATATAATAATTATTTATTAAAATCAAAATAAGACAAACCTTAGATTGTTGGAAATCTGAGAACGTCCTTAAAAATCCCTTTTCGTTTTATCAATTTTGGCTAAAAGAAAAGTCATCAGCCACCAGTGCAAAGTCTGGAAAATCAAAGAATACTCAAAAACACATTTTTTTCTGTTGACTTTCCAAGCTTGTCATTTCCAAGCCAAATCCTAAAGCATTCCCGACCCAAATTTCAAAATTTGAAATTTATGTTAGAAATATCAAATATCCGAGAATATCTTATATCTGATTTTAACAAGTTATTAAATTAAGATACTAATACAATATTAATATATTGTATATTAATGTATTGATATACAATATATTAATATGTTAATATATAATATATTAATATATTGAATAGTAACGTATTAATATAAAATATATTAATATATAATAAAAATGTTATATATTATTAATATTTTCGTTAGGTGTCAGGGTCATATGGTATTCTGGGGGGTCACATGGTGTCGTTAGGTGTCATATGGGGTCGTAAGGGGCAACATGTGTTAGAATATCATATGACCTCGTAGGACACCATATGGACATCATATGGTCCTAAAGGGTCATGTCATGCATTAGGATGTTAAAAGGAGTCATATGGTGTCGCAAGGGGTCATAAGACACCATATGATCCCTTAGGACACCATATGACACCTAAGGATACCATATGGTGTCCTAAGGTGTTATATGGCATCCTAAGGGGTCATAAAACACAATATGACCCCTAACGACATCATATGGTGTCCTAAGGGGTCATATGGCATCCTAAGGGGTCATAAAACCCAATATGACCTCTTAGGACACAGTATGATCCCTAACGACACTATATGGTGTGATAAGGGGTCATATGGTGTCCTAAGGGGTCGTAAGACACCATATGACCCCTAACGAAACAATATGGTGTCCTAAGGGGTCATTGGACAACATATGACCCCTTAGGACACCATATGACCCCTAACGACACCATATGGTGTCTTAAGGGGTCATAGCATACCATATGACCCCTAATGACACCATATGGTGTCCTAAGGGGTCATAGGACACCATATGACTCGATAGGACACAATATGACCCATAACGATACCTAAGGGGTCATATGGTGTCATAAGGGGTTATATGGTGTCCTAAGGGGTCATATGGTGGTGTCTTATTGTAAGAGGTCATGGTCAAGGAATGTAATGTATGAATAATATAATATCATTCAGAAAGAGGAGTTGGTCAATCATTGGAAATCAAATTGGGTTTGTGTAAGAGGATTTAGTCCTCCAGTATTGAGATTAACCGAAACTGTACTCAGGCATCGGAGATGCTATCTTTTGTAGTTCAACACTTCTCTGGATTGTAGTCTGGACTTGTATGTAGTCAGTGAGACTCCTTTTGTGATGAGCAGTGTGCTCTAGGTTGTTGGTCTTCCTGCATGTGTAGACCCCTTCATTGTAAATTCACATACTTATTGTTGAAGTATCATCTGACTGTGGGTAGGCTTCCCACCATGGTTTTTCCCTTTATCGGGTTTTCCACGTATCTTGGTGTTGTGTGGATGGTATTTATTTTGTGTTTATTGTTTATGCTTAGTTAAAGATTAACTGCTATTTTGGTATTATTGATTTGGGTTCTGGTATTAGAGTTTAAATTTCTAATGCTTCTGGTAATCTATGACAACTGATTCACCCCCCCCTCTTAGGTGTCTTCCAGTTATCTGAACTATCTACCAGCAGTCTCCATCGTCACATCTGGCACATCATGCATTTCATGCACCTCATGATCTGCAGTGCCCGCGAGAGGATCAATAGGCTCTGCAACTAGACCTAAGCATAGATGCCCACACATAGCACCAATATGCGGCACACAAATGTGTGGAGCCAAAGAGGACGTGTTAGTGCCATTGGATCCACTGCTACCATCACTAAAAGGTTGAGCTAGTGCCCCAACCTAAGAAACCAAAAGGTTGCTCAAAGAGTGAATAGCCAATATAGTCTGTGATGCTACCTCAACAATGATATTTGGATGTTGCACTGGAGGTGGGGGATCAAAAGGAGGGGGGGCGTATGGGCCATGTACTACTCGAACTGCCCCAAGTCTATCTTGAGGCATACCTAAACCCAGACCCTAAAAAGGCTTGATGCCAAAGTAGTTGACATGCTTGCCCAAAAAAAAACTCAGCATACAATTTTTTAATGAAATAAAAGGGGACATCGAGATTGTTGTGGGTGCTTTATCAAAAACCATCCACCAACGATCCC
This sequence comes from Cryptomeria japonica, assembly GCF_030272615.1. Taxonomy (NCBI): domain Eukaryota; kingdom Viridiplantae; phylum Streptophyta; class Pinopsida; order Cupressales; family Cupressaceae; genus Cryptomeria; species Cryptomeria japonica. Next base: position 244,376,482 of record NC_081406.1, on the reverse strand, counting down.
AAAAGTTAATCAACATTTTATGTAAATTTTTATTTTTTTCACATCTACGAGCTGTCTAGTGTAGGGATTGATAAATAATGCGGCAATATCACATTTTGAAATCTCAGTCTCCTTGACATGATCATAGGTCAAGCCACCTGCATATCTATCCCTCATGGAATCTCGCCACAAAAGAGTGGCATTGTGCTCCTTAGTGATGATATGTACATTGTTTATTATGGCTTTGAGGGGATCTAACATTTGGGCTAGATGAGGGATTCTACTATAAACATTTACAATACCCCTCAATTGGTTCAAATTTTGAGCAATTAAATCTTGAATTGAGGGGGGGTTTCGCAATGGAGAGTTTTCTAAAGGAGGGTTTGGTGGTTGTGGTTGTTCAGGATTTTCATTGTTATCCCCCATTTAACCTATTTGAATTTAAAAATTTGAATTTAATCAATAAATTTGAAATAAAATTGTATTTCAATTAAAAAAACCTAGTTTCAATGAAGAAAACCAAAAAATAAATAAAAAATGTGAAAAACAATGGCAAGAAATCATACCTCAGATGAGAGAATCACAATTTTTTTTGCTCGAAAATCCGATATCCGTTATAATCCAATATCATATTTTTTTCCTATTGCGCAACCCGTGGGTGAAAAATGACCCACGGGTTGTCATAGTGGGTCTAAAAAATACCCACAGAAATCGGATATCTGATTGTTTTAGGTTTTTTTTGTGTTTAACATTTTTTTTTTAATAGATAAATAACTGCAAAGGGGCAGTACCCATTTCTATTATCTATTAAAATTTTTACAACTTGGTTCAAAAAGGAGCAGTAGGGGGAAAGAACCAGGGGAAGAAAACCCCCTACCATAGCACCAGAAAAACCATCATACTTGTTAATAAAAAAGCTGGATCATATTGTTCATATAGAGCTAGGCCCGTGGCCTTCAACCATCCGCTATGCTAACTATAATACAAAAGTATCTATATATTTTTACAAAAAGGGATAGCAGGCCCATGGCCATATTTATAATCTAACTAATTCATATTCTTCATATTAAAAACATGGTAGTAGTCGCAGGGGGAATTATAGACCCTTATTTTAACAAAAACAAACCAGAGGGTCTGAAGTCTGGTCTGGAGCAAAATCAAGAAGCCTCACCCTAAGCACTGCTTAGACCTCCAGTGTCAGGGGTTGCTTCCTCATCTGAGATTGAGTCAAGGGAACTGTGCTCCTCCGCTAGAGTAGCATCCAAGATGATGGGACACTCTTTACCATAGGTAGCATGTGCTGTCGACTGAGCTTTTTCTCTAAGATGTCTGTCGTCGTCTGGAATCCACTCGTCTCCACCGCCGAAGCCCTAGAAATTAGTGTCCTCAATGTCCCCATTTTATAGGATACCAATGTCCCTTCTACCAACAAGGGCTTCATCATGCAGATACTTGCACCTCCAGGCTGAAGAGAAACCAGTTTGCAAGCTAGCCGCTTTCAAAAGGAAGGAGATGTTCGTTTTCTTCTCAGGCCAGGTCAATTTTAAAGTACCGAAATCCAGAGAGTTCACTATAACATATTTTCTAGGTTTGGCGTCGAGTCCTTGTTATCAGTCTTGGAAAGTTCGTCATGTCACCATCATCGTCATGACTTGTGAGTATATGTGGCATGGTTGGTTGATCATTCAGTTATTTTATTTGAGTTGCTTGAGTAGTAACTGATTTATTATTATTTAGTGTATTTAAATTCTGACATTTGTTTGACTCTCTTGAGTGTTTGCCTGATGCTAGATACGGCCTCATTAGTAATTTTGTGATCCTAAAATTAATTAAATTTAACGATTTATAATTATTTGCTATTTTTCGTGATATTGACTTTATGGTCATTTAGCGATTTTAATTTTTAATTATTCGCTTGCCTTGATTACTTAATTTCATTATTTATTTAATATTGGATTTGACTTTATGCATTTGAAAATTGAGAAGTCAATTATTTAATTAAACTAGTTGTTTTATTTTAAATCAGTATATAATATTGGATTTGACTTTATGCATTTGAAAATTGAGAAGTCAATTATTTAATTAAACTATTTGTTTTATTTTAAATCAGTATATATATATATATATATATATATATATATATATATATATATATATATATATATATATATATATATATATATATAACGTAATTGGAGGGACAAAAGAAAAAGAGGAATAGTTTATAATATTTTGCTTGTTATACTTTTCAACATTTTAAATTTCCAGTCTTTTATTTTGAAAGTTATATAAAATAAATTCATGAGAGGATCAAAGATTTTAAAAAAAGAAAATCTGATATAATGAGATTTGAGAATTTGAATATTTTATTCTCCATTTTGTTTTCTTTCTCTCTTGAGAAAAAGGGAGATACAGTTTTTATTTTGAGGATTTTCTTCATTCTCTACACTTGTCTTTGGAAATTTTGGGGGTTTTGGAAAAGAAGAAGATTGGTGGAAAATTGGGGGAGATTGAAGAATTGTTGTTGGCTTGCTGATTGTGAAATTGTTGTTGCCCAGATTTTCTCCTCACCATTTGTTCAATAAGAGGTAGGGATTTACACCACCTTGTTTTTCTCTTTTCTTTTATGAGCTGAAAATGAAGTTTAGAGAGTGAAATCTCGATTTCTTCCTCTTGGATGCCCAAGTTTGTTTGCATTCTATGGTTTTAAAATCTGATTTTTGTTTCCATAGGTTTTACTTGCAAGAAATTGTAGTTGTTGTTTCATTTTTTTGCTAGGTAAAACTTCTTTTAGTGATGAAAAGAATTTGACAAAAAACTTTGATATCAAAATTAGAATTGAACAAAACCTCTTCTGCTCTTCCCAGCTAAGAATTTTGAAATGGGACTCTAATTTTTACATCTGGGTTGATGTTAAATCCCCATTTCTCCTCCCAGAAATCTGTTGAGAAGAAAGTTTCTTTTTTAAAAAAAAAAAAAAGAGAAGTGTTTAACCAAAACGAAAATTTAAATAATTTTTTTAAAAAAAATATATATATACAAAAAAAGGGGCCACGTGGTGGCCTGGTGCTGGGCAACAACACTCACCACATAGTGGTGGGTGTTGCCAACACCACCCACCATGTGGTGGGAGTGTTGGGCACCACCACCACCACATGGTGGGAGTGCTGTGGTGGTGGGTGCTGGACAATATCTGACCGGTAGTAAGATTTTCTTAACTTATAACATGAAAACATACTAAAACTATGTACCGGTAAACCAGAAATAATGTAGTAAATAAGAATAACAACCACAACATGAAAAACACACCATAACACAATATTTTAACGAGGAAACTCGGTGTGGGAAAAACCTCGGTAGGATTTGTGACCCATAATATTCGCTTAGTGGCCAATAAGGGAATATTACTGTTTACAATAGGGGCCTGCACATGTAGGAAGGCCAAGTGCCTAAAGCTCACTACTCAATTACAAATGAAGTCACACTGACTTACAAAAATGGATTATACAAATCCAATGTCTTGTACTGCTTCAGATCAGCATCTGTTATGCCAGATTCACTACCGGTTTAAGCTCTGCTATATACATAAACCCTTAACCTAATAATTCATACATTAGGTCTAATATCCTCTTTACATCAATCGCATCTATCCTATCTCAAAATGATCTACAATGATCTTATACATATATGAGTCATATTACAATCCGCCATGTCGTCTTACAAAATATTTTACAATTAATTACACAATATGTTTATAAAAAATTCATGTCGGCCAGGGTGTCGGTATTCTTCCTTTTCGGTGCCAGTGAACTGTATGTTGGTGTAGAGTCTATCGGTGTCGGTATCAGTGTCTGTTGGCCAGTATCACATGATTGTAAGGTTGCCATCAATGACAATACCTTCACTCACCTACAATTTCTCATTGGAGGGTGCATTTGCCAACAATCTCCCCCTTTGGCATTGATGACAACACTCATGAGAAAAATCAAAAAGTGTTAAAAAAGATGTCCAAAAAGAGTGCCAAAATTTGTCTTACCAAAACTATATATGCCCAAAACTGTGTGCTCCCCCTGAGCTGATGATGTCCTATTCTGATCATTTTTCTCATCATACTACTCTCCCTTTGACATCAATGGCAAAGGTTGTCATTCGCTGTTAGTGGAGTGTGGTTCCTGCCTGGATTTTTGTTGTAGCCAGTGGGTTACAATATGAAATATATCTACCAAAACCATATTTAAGCTATCACTGAATCTTTTGCTGTCCTTTAATGCCTCTTGTGTTCTTTGAACTGTACCGGTGAGTATGTGCATTTTCTCTTCCAGTGTCTTTAAGTCCAGGGACCAGAGCCTCAGATATTTCTTTTCTCAAAGAAATGAGGTAATCTAGTTTGGGACCAGGTCTACATTTTAAGCTCTTTGCCTTATCCTTTATTCTCCCTTTCTCCTTTCCTAATTTCTCAATTTTCTCTTCTAGATCTGCCATCTATCTCCAAAAATGAATCGGATGTACCTATTAGATTGTCAGCAATATTGTTTATTTCAGTTTGAGTTTTGCTGATTTCTGACTCTATATCCTATGTCAAGATATCTATTTTGCAAGCATCCCTGTATATTTTCTTAAAATCTAAAATTGTCTCTCCTATTTCCGGTAATAAGGTGTTCATTTTCTCCTTATTCTCCTTCACAATTTCCTCAAAGAATTTCTCTGTTTTCTTAATCATTTTCTCTTTAAATGTGTTCTCATTTATTTGATCAACCGTCAAAATGTTGCTGGTGATAAATGTAGACAATGTGTCTAGTTGACCTAAAAAATATTTGTTATCTACAATGCATTTTGGTGCAATCAATTTAAGAATAGGAATTGTATCATCAATAGCCTTATAGGATTGTGTATTGCACTCTATAATTTTCTTTATTGAATCCAATAAGACCTCTGTTACATTTGTAGGCCAAAATTCTGCTATGGAAGTACCAGATGTCTTCCCAACTGTTCTCACAATATCCATACTACCGGTTGTAGTAATCACCTTGCTTGATTCAACCTCTGGTAGGTCAGTCTGTGTTTGCATTTCTACAAACAAAGGTTTAGGCTTTTCACTTTTGGCCGGTGGCACTGTCTCTGTCTGAACCTATTTTTATTTCCGTTTTTCCATCTATACCTCTGTACTATCCATTGCCAATTCTCTTGATGTTTTGCCAGTGGTGTCCTCTGCCGGTTGTTCTGTAGGTTTTTCTGTACTTATATTTACAGTGTCATTTACCTCAACCTCAACATCTGCAGTCGGTGACTCAGTAGTCACTTCTTCTTTCTTATCCTTAGTGGTTTCTCTGTCAACCACAACATTTACTTCTTGTGTGTCTATATTTACAATGTATAAAATTTCAGACTCAGGATTAGTATCCTCTAGTGGAGTCTCCATACTCTCAGTGGCGGGTTGATTGTCAGTAGTTACTACCGGCGGAGTATCCAAAGGAGGTGGGGTTAAGTTGTCAGTTATCTTTAGGCTTGGAGGTCCACCTACCTTACCTTTTCCTTTATCCCTATCATTTTGGTAAACCCTGATGGTTTTCGATCTAAGTAGCTCTTCTTGTTTTTCCTTTTCTACAAAGAATATATCCCATTGGTCTGCAGTTTCTTCTGTTACCTCTTTTACTCTTCTTGCCATTAGTGCTACATGCCGGTGAGCAGTGGAAAATACTATCTGGTTTGATTCACTGATTAGTGTTACTAGTTATCAAGTTACCATTAGTTTTTATATTCAAATTCATACTATATACTCTAGTCGGTTAACACTACTAAATTATGCAGTCGGTATACACAGAGAAGTCGGTATGCATAGTCTAGTCGGTTACAAAAGAAAGCAGTCATAGAACGTAGTATACACCGAGCTGTCTACCGAGTATCTTTTTATGTCTACTGAGCAGCAAAGATGACACACCAAGTTGATATACACCGAGTGAAACGTGTTACCAAATTCATTGAACCTAGACATGCATATGAAAACGTGTTACAAGATCGAGGCACATCTAACCATTATCACATTGGAAATTACACTAGAAGATTGTGTATGATTTTGAGATCAATCTAACCAATGAAATATTTTGTATAGTTATTCATTCGAGGAATCGTGTTTGTAAGATCGAAGCAATGAATTAGATCACCGTCTTAAGAGATCTATTTATATAGCATGAGTTAAGAGTTAAAGGTGTGTGCATGAGTGTAAGAAGACTGTTACAGAGACACAGAGGTCACCGAGAAGGTTTTCAGAGAACAGTCGAAGAACAGAGTAAACAGAAGGGTTTACCGAGTTACTATATGGGTTACCGAGGTATGCTATAAGAAAGGTAATCTATTATGAGCACATAGAATCTGCTATAACATTTCAGATCTAAAGTTGCAGATATTTGTAATGATTTTATTGTAATATTGTGAAGATTGTAAGAGAAATCTTTAACAAGGTAAAATATTTTAATCAAGTCTATAAATTGTAAAGCCTCTAACCAGGTGCATCATTTAGATTAAATGTTGTAAAATCCTTTAGCAAGGTAGATCTAACAGATCTTGTTACTCCTAACAGGGTAAGCTATCAGAAATAGCTAATATGTAGCTCTAACCGAGAACTCTTTATTATTGTAGTAGTGAAGTTGTGGGTGTCATCCCCATTGCAGTTTTTCTCTCTAACCAAGAGTTTCTGCGTAACTAAAATATATGTGTTATGGAGTGAATCATGTATGATTGTTATCTATTTGTTTTAGCTTTATTTTATGTTATTGCACTATTTTGTTTATGCATAACAGTAAAGTTATTATTCAAGAAAAGTTTTGGAGTACTGATTCACCCCTCCCCTCTCAGTACATTAACTTTCCATATTGGGCCTAACAATTGGTATTAGAGCTTGAATCTTGGAAAAGGGTTTAACTACCTAAAGAGAAAGATCTTATCAATGGAAGGCTACAAACAATCTCGGAGGATTGTGTATCTGCAAGAAGAGCTAGATCATGCTAATCAAGTGATTGCAGACATGCAAAGGCAAATGCAAAAATTTCTGAAAGTAAGAAGAAGATTATCTGATGACTTGCAAGATTCTCAAGAGTTAGTGGAGCAAATTGAGACATCATTTGAGAATAGTATATCTGAAAAGACTGAAGAAATGATTGGAGTATTGAAAGAAAAGAACAAAGCACTGGTTGCTCAACTAAAAGCAATGAAAAGAGAACATGAACATTTCAGCACACAAATGACTAAAAATCTAGATGCATTAAGGACAGCTAAGGATAAAGCAAGAGATCTAGAAAGAGAGAAACAACAGCTTGAAGTCTTAGTATCTGATAAAAATGATGAAATCATAAGGTTGACGGGGATTCAACAAAATATGTCAGATCAACTAGGTTATGCACATCATGAAGCAATTTTGAAGAATGATGAAAATCAAGCATTGAAACTTGAAGTATCAAGGTTGACCGATGAACTTGAAACAAAGAAGAAATCCAAAGAAACACTGAAGAAGAGTTATGAAGCATCAAAGATGTTGGATGAGCAATTGAATACAAGAAGACCCAACAGAGATGCAAGACTCGGTTACAAAGGAAAAGACTCTGTCGAGAAAGGATTTCATACTACCGAGAGAGGAGAATCATCAAAGCAAGCTGGAAATAGGAATAACATCAAAAGAAGGAAGCCTATTTGCTACTACTATGGAAATCAAGGTCATACTGCCAACATGTGCCAAATCAGAAAAGGTAAGAAACCGAATGTCACTAAGTCCAATGGTTATTGTTACAATTGCAATAAATATGGTCACACATTTAACCAATGTAGGACAAAGTCTGTTAACAACTATCAGAAGGAAAAATACAAAGGGTTTTGTAGAAATTTCAATAGATATGGACATAGTACTAAGAAGTGTTGGCTTAAGCAAAAGAACTACATGTGGTCTACACACCGAGCAAACACTAGAGATTACTGAACTCACACAGATCCTTACCGACAATATGCAGCAGTACCATGAGATTACAATACAAGGATATGGTGTGAATGTTGTGGAAGATATGGACATATTAGTGCTAACTATTTTATAAGGTTTGGAATGAACAACCGAAGATCATGGAGAAATCCTGGTATGGCATGTTTTCATTGTCACAAAGTTGGACACTTGGCTGGAGATTGCAGAGATCAATCTAGAGGAGACACTAAAGAAATAAAAGGCAAATTACAGATGATTTGGAAAAAGAAGGAAATTGTGTCAAATGAAGAAAGCACCTTACCTACCGATTTAGGTGCACCTATTCCAAATTAATCAGTAAAGGTATTAAGGGACTACATTCTTTGAAGGTTAAAATCATAACAGTTCCTATTCTATTATGTACTAAATTTAAAATCTGCATAGTTAAGATGCATTAGTAAGTTTGAAATTCTATCAAAAGTACTTTATAGGAAACCTATTAAGTCGGTGAATACAGGAAGCCTGTCAAGTCGGTAAATGAAGGAAATTTGGTTACTCGGTTAGAACAAAAAAAGAGAATAAATCGGTTAAAGGTGAACCGAGTGCATTTAATGTTTTTGACCTAACCCGCACAGAGCCCGATAAGGTATTTTGTGTACTTAAAAGTATTTTCGTGGTCATTTACACTTACCAAGTTTTTGAAAGAGAAGAGCAGAGTGAATCAAGGCGATCAAACCTCATTCAAAGGGAATCCAAGGTATTTACATCAAATCTCATCTCATTGTTAAACTAGCTTACCGATCTTATCAAATTGTTATTATCTGCTGAGTGTGAAGCGTCCATCGTTTGAAATTCTGAAACCCTAAGGACTCTTTACTAGTTTTTATCTGAAATCTTCAATGGCGCCCAAGATCCAAGATCCCATAGTTGTCAAGAATGTAGAGAAGCCCTCACTGAAATACTCTATGACTCCTAAAGTTGCCTCTGAACCGGATGACAAAACTGCCTTTTCACTAATCCCGGATTGAATCTTGTTAGTCGAAGATGTGAGATTCTTCACCAAATGCTGTGTTGAAGAACTCGGTCATGTTGAAATAAGAGACACCTATGATGAACTATGTATTGATGGTGTATTAAACAACAAGTATGAACACATCAAAATCAAAGGATTGACTGAAGCCCTAACCTATCCTCGTGTGTTCAAGCCCCAATGGGTCAAGTTTGTTCTGAGCAGAGTTCATGATGATTTCATGTGGCTAGAAGAGCAACCATTTAAAATCACCAAGGAAATCATTCATGTGATCACCGGTTACCCTATCTATGATCATGCACGAGCTCAAAAGATGATATCACAAAAGGAATTGATCAGTTTAACCGGAGTAGAATATAATTACAGAGGACTGAAACTGAACAATGTCACTGATGCAGAACTTAAGTTTTCCATTAGAGTAATTGGTTACTGTTTCTTCCAATCAGCAAGGAAAAATAGTGTACCCTATGCAGCAGTTGACATAGCTTATAAAATTGTGAAAAAGGGGATGAAAATTGACTTATGTGAAGTGTTACTGAAGAACCTGTTTGAGAATCTGAACACAATAAGGAAGCCAAAGAAGAACAACTCGGCAAATACACTAAAGTTTGGTTCACTTCTTATATGCATGTTTTTCTACTTTGAAAAATTCTTTCCATCAGTCGGTAAAGTAGTTTGGGAGCTACACCGACCAATCACCCATCAGATTAATGACTTCATCAAGAAGCTAGGTGATAATTTCAATGATATAATGGATGATTACTTCAGTAAATTTCAAGAGAAAATGCACAATAGGTACCGGATTCCACCCCAGCTAGTGGAGAAATATAAAGATGACATATGCTTTGAGGTAGACACTGATTACTGTTATGTGAATGCTATGGAACCAAGAACTCAATCTTTGCCACCTATGGATTACGAGATTGACTTTGACATCACACAACAACAAATTGATGCATTTCTTACATTACCAAGGCATGCTACCGAGCTGAGGTATGGAACCTATGAAGAAGTGAAGGGAAAAGTAAAAATGAGCATTGTAGTACCCAAAGCTACAAGAAAGGCAACAAAGATGATAAAGGTTTTAACGGAGAAATTCAAAGAAGATTCTTCCTCCACACCTGTCAAAGGCACTCTTGCCATCACCGAAGAGGAATCAGAAGCTCAAGAGGTAGCTATAACACTGAGCACCGAATTGCCTAGGGGTAAAGTATTAAAAAGAAAGAAACAGGACATTTCAAAGGCCCTACCGACTCCTCCAACAAAGAGACCTAATACAAGAGCATCTACAACATCACCGAGTAATAAATAAAAGAGTGTTACTGCTCCCAAGGTAACAAAGACATACAAGAAATCTACTCGGAGACTCATTTTGGCAAAAGAGTCTAGTGATACAGAATCTGAAGATGCAAACAAATTCAAGATTGTCAAGAGAAAGAAGGTAAATATACATAGTGTTGAAAAATTTTGTGCCAATCTAAAAGAATATGGCAGATTTGGTTCATTTAGATATGTCAAGTATGAAACTAGAAATAATGATGAGAAGAGACAAATTGAAGAAGTTGTCATCTGCACACTTCTAAAGTTCTGGTTAGCTCCATTGGAACTAGTAAAGTCACTTCCAAATGAACTTTACTTGCATATTGATAATAGGTGGAAGTATGCAATGGACTCAGAGAAACAAATCAGAGAAAGAAGTCTAGTCCATCTATTTCTTGATATGTCAGTAGCCAAAATAAAGGAACATTTGACAACCTACAATTCAAAATTTCTTTTCAAACAGAGAGCCTTAAAACTAATGAATGGGCTATATATTGACGTAGAAAATGAGACAAAAGCAAAATGATAGGAAATCTTCAAAATCAAGGATGTCGGTGAACAATCTATAGTTGAAATCATTGATGTCACCGAGCACGATCCTGATGTCACCAAGCAAGGTCCTAATGCTACCGAACAAGACCCTACTGACACTATTCAAATAGATGAAGATGTCATGGATACAGAGGAACCGGAGCAGGAAATGATAGAAGGCACTACATATGCAAAACTTGTATCTAGTGAATCCGATTTAGAACAAGTTCAGCCTTATCCACCGATCAATCAACCTGTCTCTACCGAAGCTCCTTAGGATACAACACAAGGCACCGAAGGTCACAAGTCTACAACAGGAGAAGATACTACTCTAGAACAAACCTCTCAAGCACCTTCGAGCACTAAAAATGTTGCAGTTGAGACACCTAGTACCGAGACACCAAAAGACACCACAACGGCTACAAGAACCGACCAAAGTGTTGTCTCTATTGAGCAACCTATCGAGGGTCAGCAAGCCTCTCAAGCTATTGTCTTGGTCCAACTGACCAAAGGTAAAGAAAAGAAGGTGAAAAAGCATAGTTTCAAAGTTGATTTATCTAAACCAATAGTGTTACCCAATGTGGATATATCAAAATTAAAGGGGCAAGCACTCATTGATTTCGATGAACTATGCAAAGCAAAGGCCGAACAAGAAAAATAGATGGCCATACAAAAGAAGAATAAAGTACTTCAGAAGGTGAAGACACTGCTATCAGATATGCTGCCTACAACTACAATGTCAACCGATGTAGCCATCCACATTTAACTGGATGAGCTCCTTAATCAAATAGAAACATCTGGAGGTGATGCATCTGAGTATTTGAGCAAGATAAAAGACAAGGAGCTTACTGCAAAAATGATAGAAGAGGTACAAAAAGCTCTAGCTATTGGCAAAGTCAAACTTGTCAAATTCATTGCTGAGTTGTCCACTCAACTCAAGCACATTCTTTATTTATTTCAGAAACTCTGTACATTTTCTATATTCATTAAAGACATTAAGAATAAAACTGATGCAATTGAGAAAGAGATCACTGATCTCTCAAGTAAGTTGACCCCAGAGCCCAATTCAGTTCAGAATTTTTATACCAAGCTTCAACAGCTCATGGCTCAACAATTGGAACTAAGAAATGAAGAACACAAGATCAGGATGGATATAATGACACTCCAGACACTATTCCTTCCTCATCTTTCATCCGTCCAAGAACAGATTAATCAAGCCACACACCTATCTACTACACAAGAGGGAAGCACTTTAGATGGCTTAATATCACTATTGGCTGATATTCAAGCACAAAATTCTTTAATGGAAAGTGTAAAAGATGCACTCTCTGTCGCTCTCACCAATGCCCTGGAACAAGTACAAATCCATTTTTGACTAGTTACCGCCCCCGGATGGAAATTAAAGGTTTTGATGTTTGTCAAAAAGGGGGAGTGATACAATATATTTGGGAGTGAGATATATTTGGGGAGTGATAAAGTTTTGGTGATACAGTTTTGATATAGTATTCGGAGTATTGTATACCGGGGGAGTATACCGAGCAGAGTATGCAAAGTATCCAAGGACAGTAAGCAGAGCACACAAGCACAGAACTGAGCATGCAAAATAAGAGTTATGTATAGTATAATGATAAGGGGAGTATATCTGAATATACTATTTCATTGACTATTGTATATACTGTCAAGTATAGTCATTTTGCAAAGTATATAGATTTTTGAGTTATGACTTTGAAAGTAGTTTTTGTCAAACATCTCAACTAATGTCAAAAGGGGAGATTGTTACTACTTATCAAGTTGCCATTAGTTTTTATATTCAAAGTCATACTATATACTCTAGTCAGTTAACACTATCAAATCATGCAGTCGGTATACATAGAGAAGTTGGTATGCACAGTCTAGTCGGTTATAGAAGAAAGCAGTCACAAAATGCAGTATACACCAAGCTGTCTACTGAGTATCTTTTTATGTCTATCGAGTAGCAAAGATGACACGCCGAGTTGATATACACCGAGTGAAATGTGTTACCAGATTCATTGAACCTGGACATGCATATGAAAACATGTTACAAGATTGAGGCACATCTAACCGTTATCACATTGGAAATTGCACTAGAAGATTGTGTATGATTTTGAGATCAATCTAACCAATGAAATATTTTGTATAGTTATTCATTCGAGGAATCATATTTGTAAGATCAAAGCAATGAATTAGATCACCGTCTTAAGAGATCTATTTATGCAACATGAGTTCAGAGTTAAAGGTGTGTGCATGAGTGTAAGAAGACTGTTATAGAGACATAGAGGTCACTGAGAAGGTTTTCAGAGAACAGTCCAAGAATAGAGTAAACAGAAGGGTTTACCAAGTTACTATATGGGTTACCAAGGTATTTTATAAGCAAGGTAATCTATTATGAGCACATAGAATCTGCTATAACATTTCAGATGTAAAGTTGCAGATATTTGTAATGATTTTATTGTAATATTGTGAAGATTTTAAGAGAAACCTTTAACAGGGTAAAAGACTCTAATCAAGTCTATAAATTGTAAAGCCTCTAACCAGGTGCAGCATTTAGATTAAATGTTGTAAAATCTTTTAGCAAGGTAGATCTAACAGATCTTGTTACTCCTAACAGGGTAAGCTATCAGAAATAGCTAATATGTAGCTCTAACCGAGCACTCTTTATTATTGCAGTAGTGAAGTTGTGGGTGCCATACCCACCGTGTTTTTCTCTCTAACCAAGAGTTTCTGCGTAACCAAAATATATGTGTTATGGACTGAATCATGTATGATTGTTATCTGTTTGTTTTAGCTTTATTTTATGTTACTACACTATTATGTTCATGCGTAACAGTAAAGTTTTTATTCAAAAAAAGTTTTGGAGTACTAATTCACACCTCCCCTCTCAGTACATTAGCTTTCCATATTGGGCCTAACAATTAGTTTGTCTATCTCATCAGTTGAGTTAACTGGATGCACTGCAAGTAATATTTCAATTTTTATTTTCTTATCCAGCTCAACAATGGCTAACCTTCTAGCTTCTAGTCTTCTATACAAATCCTTTGGTATTTCATCAACAATTTCCATCAAAAATTTCTTGTATATATCCAAGTGTAGAATTACACTATTCTCTATGCTTTCTTTGTCATCAGCAAATAGTGTGTTATACAGTTTGCTGATGTTTTTCAATTTACCATCCTCTGTTATTGCATTAAGAAGTTTATCTAGTGGAGCAATATCTTGTTTCATCTTCTTCTTCTTTGGAGTCATTTTCTTAACAGGAGGCCTAACTGCCTCTTGCTTTTGCCTTGTTTTCCTAGGTGTAGGTGAGGGTACCGGTGAGGGTTTTCTTTTTCTTTCTACCCTTCTGAATACTGTTGGTATATCACTCTTAGAGGAAGTTCCAACCAGTGAAAGATGAGCTTCCGGTTGAAGTCCTTCCAACTCACTTTCTTTTATACCAGTTTGTTTCAAAACATCTTCCTTAATTGCCTTTGCCTGTCGGGTTCCTTTCCTTACTGTTTCTTCCACTTTCTTAACCCTTTTTCTTGACTGAATTCCACTTTCTATTGTTTCTGCATTTCTAAATACTTTTTCAATGGGTTCCTTTGGTGCTTCAAGGAGGGCTTTTGAATAAGTTTCTATGATATTATCATCTGTTTCATATCCCATTTCAATTACCCAGATAGTTCTAGGGACAACTGCCTCCATCCATATTTCATCTTTCTTGATTACAAAACAAATTTCTTTTTGATATTTATCTACAATAGCCTGTGACAGTCTTATTCTTGTTTTCATTTAAGCCTTTAGTGCTTGAAAGTGTTCGTTTATGTTTTTCTCTCTGTTTTCTCCCATGTTGTTTAATAAATCCAATAGTTGCTTTCCTACCGGTATATCAAAGCCAAAATCTCTTCTACCAATATGGGGTACTTGCTTAGTAATGTACAACATTAAGAAAACAAGCAAATTTCCAAATCTAAAGGTTCCTTTCTTATCTCCCTTAATCTTCTTTAGATTATCTATCAATTCATCTTTGAGCCATTCACACACATCTACTCTAGCATTATCATTTGCCATGTCATATGCACTTTTGATACATAGGCTAGAAACTGAGTTCAACCTATTTGCATGTGTAGCTTTGTAACCTAAGATCATATTGATAAATATGACATTGATGTCTTTTACATCGTTTACCTTTAGAGACCTTTTGTCAAAAGTTGCACCGGTTAGTTTTATCACTGTGTCATTTGAGACCTCCTTTGTTCTGTCAGGCCTGCTACCGGTGGAAGGTAACCCTGTTACTGCTTTTAGTACTTCTTTGGTGATCTTATGGATGGAATCCAACCAAAATAATTCGCCATGGACTCTGCTTAAAACTATTCTTATCACATCTTCGGGAAAATCAGGAATGCTAAGGATATCCACAAAGCCTAGGGTTTCTACTACCTTGTGCTCCAGCTTGACATTTCTAGATTCATCACAAATCACAGTCTTATACATGTTCTTGATCTCATCATCACCTAATTCCTTTATATGACAATGTATGTACATCCTAGGGTCTTCAGCATATACTACTCCCTTAGGAATTTGAGAGAATGCACCTATGTTATCATCTTTCTTTGCTATATCGAGAACAAGCTTGAATACGGGTCTAGGGCGCTTGATAACCTTAATAACAGTAGGGTTTGCAATAAATTTGGGAGTGGATGAAGAAGCCATAGTTATAAATACCTCAATCTACCTTAAGGATGAATGCTTGGATGAATTGCTTCACTTTTTCGCTAAGGATGTCTTCGCTCGGAAATTTTCGTGCTCTTGAAGATTTGAATGCTCGGTGAATGAAAAAGGAGCCAAAACACTTGCTTTATAATGTTATTTTCTCCAACTACCATATTTAATGCTTTTTGGTTAAGTCACAAGGTAACTCATCTGCCGGTAAAAGAAGTAATTCAACTTCTCACTATCAACTGGGGGTATATTAGCATGTTTGTCAGTTTGTTGCTAATCCCCCAAAGGATTTTCCTTCAGTTAGATGAAGAGTCTCCTGTCGGTGGAGTGTTACTCTGTTCTACTGGTGGAGGAGTATTCCCATCAACATTTTGATCTGACTTTCTGATCCATTGTTTTGAGAATTCTTGCTTTACCTCTTCAACCTTTTCTTTACCTTTCAAACTAGGACCTTTGTTGTTTACAGATGATGCCTTACTTCTACAAATTTTGCAATATGTCCAATTTTGTTACAAGCATAACAAGTCACATTGTTTTTCTGAATAGCTTTTCCATATCCTATGCTAGTATGTGTTCTACATTGATTAGATAGGTGTCCAGATCTTCCACAAACATAACATCTTACATTCATTTTGCAATTTTATGAATTATGACCAACTTTGTTGCATTTAGAACATTGATCGGTGGGTGTATTAGTGTTTTGATAATTTCTAGATCTACACTGATTTTCTCTATGACC
This sequence comes from Cryptomeria japonica, assembly GCF_030272615.1. Classification (NCBI taxonomy): domain Eukaryota; kingdom Viridiplantae; phylum Streptophyta; class Pinopsida; order Cupressales; family Cupressaceae; genus Cryptomeria; species Cryptomeria japonica. Next base: position 244,360,219 of record NC_081406.1, on the reverse strand, counting down.
ATACTTGTTACAGTTAAAGCATTTCCCATTGAATTTGTAAGCATTAGGTTGTCTTACCGGTTTACTATGATCGTGTTTGTTTGCAGTACCAAAGATTTCACCAACTTCAAAGCCAAGGCCATTTGTATCACCATTAGGTTTCTGGTTCTTTAGCATGTCAACAAGTTCCTCTGAACTTTTCTTGAATTTATCCTTGTGTTGATTTGCAGCAGTCAATTCATTTTCCAAGATTCCTTTTTGTCTCATGAGTTCAGTTCTGTCATTTTGTGTGTGCATCAAATATGTCTTCAACATATCATTTTCATGATTGAGTCTTGTGTTTTCATTTCCAGCATCATTTAGTCTTCTAGTCAAGTCATCTTCATTCTTCTTCCTATCTTCAATTTCTTTACAAAATCTCATGGTCATATCTTGCATCTCATTCTTCATTATACAGTTATCTTGTCTCAGTTGGTTCACCAGATCATTAAGAGTTTCCTTTTCCTCTTCTTCATTCTACATCTTCTCACAAAGTTCTATTCTTTTATTCCTTGCTATAGTAAAATTTTCTTGTATCCTGTGCAGCCTTCAGATCATCTTCAAGTTTGATATTCTTCACCTTTTCTGCATCATAGTCTGAAAGAGTTGTTTCTAATTGTTTTCTCAAGTTTTCCATCTCTATCGGTGTCAAGATCTTCCTCAAGTTGTTAGGATTTTGAAAATAGAGGACCAGGCTCTTATACCAATTGTTAGGATTCCCAAAGATACTAAGAGGGGGGGGGGGGAATCAATATCTGACCAGTAGTAAAAACATACTAAAACTGTGTACCGATAAACTAGAAATAATGCAGTAAATAAGAATAACAACCACAACATGAAAAGAACACCATAACACAATATTTTAACGAGGAAACCTAGTGTGGCAAAAACCTCGGTGGGATTTGTGACCCACAATATTCGCTTACTTGCCAATAAGGGAATATTATTGTTTACAATAGGGGCCTGCACATGCAGGAAGGCTAAGTGCCTAGAGCTCACTGCTCAATTACAAATAAAGTCACATTGACTTACAAAAATGGATTATACAAATCCAATGTCTTGTACTGCTTCAGATCAACATCTTCTATGCCAGATTCAGTACCAGTTTAAGCTCTGCTATATACATAAACCCTTAACCTAATAATTCATACATTAGGTCTGCTATCCTCTTTACATCAATTGCATCTATCCTATCTCAAAATGATCTACAATGATCTTATACATATATGAGTCATATTACAATCTGCCATGTCGGCTTACAAAATATTTTATAATTAATTACACACTATGTTTATACAAAATTCCTGTCGGCTAGGGTGTTGATATTCTTCCTTTTCGGTGCCGATGAATTGTATGCCAGTGTAGAGTCTGTCGGTGTCGGTATCAATGTCTGCCTGCCAGTATCACATGATTGTAAGGTTTCCATCAATGACAATACCTTCAATCACCTACAATTTCTCATTGGAGTGTGCATTTGCCAACAACCACCACCACTACGTGGTGGAAAAGGGGTTGCAACCAGCACCCAGTCTAATAAATATTTTTTTTAATTTTTAATTTTATTAATTTTATTAATTTTATTTAAAATGTAATTTGTTTTATGTAGAACGCAATTTTATTTATTTTATTTAATATGTAATCTATTTTTAATTAAATGCAATTTATTTTATGATAAAAAAAAAAGTTTATTTTATTTTAAATGGATTGAAAATCAACAAGAAATATAAGGAAATGTATATATATATATATATATATATATATATATATATATATATATATATATATATATATATATATATATATATATATATATATATATATATATATATATATATATATATTTATGTATGTATCATTGATAAATGTCAAGTTAATAGTCTAATTAGATAAAACATTTGAATATTAAACTAATAGTATATTGCAAAAGAAAGAGAGAGATGATAATCGATTGACATTAATAACAATAGTACTATTGAAACACGATGTTAAGTCAATGGTTTAAATACTATGATTGTGTAATTGGTTTCAAAAGGTATTATTGGCTAGATACATAGTCCACCCTCATACTATTGAATTTACGATTGCCCATTACATCAACCCTATCCAACTTATGGGTATTTTCAATTTATATTTGTAACTGGAGGCCGGTTGTGTCATTTGCTTTTTAACAAATGGTTAGTGTGAGTTTTTGCTTTTATTTGATTTTCATGAGATTTAATTGCCCATTTGGCATACCCTCATGATGATGTTGCCATGAAGAGAAGATAACCTTACTACTGATTTTTTGGTAGCGAGTGTGAAGACCTCGCGATGTTGAAATTTTTAAGAGCAGTAGTTTCATGAGATAGTTGTACTTCCTTGGTTAAGAGGCTCGTGTTTTCACATGTGTTGTTGTTTAGTCCTTGGGGTACGCATGTGTGTCATGGTATGACATGGTTGGTGATTGTGTCAGATTTTTACTTGTGTAAGAGCCTCTTGTTTTATTGTTTTTGGATCCATGTAGAGGGAGTGGGCTCCTCTATGACACTCGGTGGTCATGAGAGATAGACTTTCACGAGGTTCCTTGTAAGGATGCGTGAAATGCAGACCTCTTGGGCATGAGGGAGTTCACCATATTATAATCAAGTGATAACTAATTAAAGAATGGGTTTGGGTAGTTAGATAATTTAAAAAGATAATAATTTATTAGTGCCTCATGACTCGGTCCTAGGGAGGATGTTTTAGGCTAAGCATGGGAAGACCGTGGAGATGGTAAGCTAATCTCACTTGGTCTCTCTCTCAAGGTTGAGATGGCTCTGTATGCCATAGGCTAGTGCCTTGTTCTTGGTTGGCGTGTGATGACACTCCCTCGTACATGTGAGTCCTTTGCTTATTTTTGTATTCTTGTCATGATGTTTTATCAGCCTCTGGAAATTTCTTGTTCTCTCTTGTTTTCTTGATGCATGGTTATATGTATCGAAATTGTTTAGTGTCAGTCCCTTTGGTAAGGCGTCAACGTTGATTAGTGTGCGAGTTGGGACCTAGTGACATCTCCTAGCTCGGGGGTGGTTCCTTGTAGGTTCCACATTGGTCGGGTGGCTGGAGTTTTTTGCCATTGGGGTTTTTCCCTCTTCTTTGGTGTCATCTTCATACGTCGGATTGGAGCCTTGCTCCGTGTTGACTTGAACCTTGGAGCAAATTCATGTTTTGTACATCTTATGGTGAACAAACTTAAAACATGTATTAATTATAAGAAGTGAGTATTACTCACGATTGTAATACTATGTAAAACAACCTATTAGTATTCATGAGTTACTTTAGATGGTACATTCAAATAGAGGTAATGGTACGACTTAATCTAATGTAAGCAGAAAGAAAGAAGAAAATGATATACCTTTGCTAGTAGTGTCTTATTAATTGTTAATCATGCATATTTCTTTAATTTCAACTTATAGAACATGAATGAATTGTCATGCTTAACTTATGGTACATGTTAGTAATTGGGATTGAAATGTATCTTGTCAATTAGTTAAATCAGCAATATGATTCTTTATGTGGTAGTTAAATGCTAAATAGTAGATATGTGGATATGAAGGAAAATGGATGTTATTACTCCTTCCATGATATTTTTTAGCAATAGATTGAATTAATGATTGCACTTCCAATTTTCATATGAATATGGATGTAAAATAAGTAGATGATTGGACATATTTTTGAGATCAATGACATGAACACTAACATTAAACGAAGAACTTATACTATCATCGGTAAAGCATGTGAAATACAAGATTCTTGTAGATGTAGTTAGATGCTTGAAAACTAGAACAACACTAAGGCTGAAAACGATTATGGAACTTAGTAAATAAACCTCATTAGATGCTAAATGAGAATTTATACAATTGTGTTATGGCTGTCATAAAACTAATGTTGCATAAATGGCATTATGAACATGTAGAATTGCATATGTAGGTTAATGAGCATGCCTTGGTAGATGCATTTAATAATGGACAACAATAGTAGTATATTATGTAAAGCATATGTTATAGGTTAAATTGAATTCATGCATTGAAGTTGTGCTCCATTGTATGGTTAAATCATTAGTATCATAGAAGTGGACCAATATGATGATGGTAAATTAAGTATCGATCATAAACCAAATGTCGTAGGAATTAGTAGTGACGTCAATACCTTGGGGAAACGTTGAAACCTTGCAATGTCTTCACCTGTGTCAGTAGTATTATATAGGGAACAAAAGATAAACACTTAGTGTTGTATTCAAACCATTGAACTAAAACATTAACTTAGTGTCTAATTTGAGTTAGATGTAACCTTATTAGTTAACAAAAAAAAATTATTTTCCTCTTTTGGACCTAGATGTAGTAGGTTTCCCTAGGGTTTGTTGGCGGGCGCTACATTTTGATAGAATGATTACCTCTTGTTAGGTAGTATAGACAATTATGAAATGAGGATCTACTAATTTCTCAAGATAGATGAGGGCAATGTAAAACCACATTCATGAAACAAGGGTCTATTGGTTTCTTTTTATATATTTTATTAATATTTGCAACTTAAGGATCTAAAACTTGTCTCATGTTTCATTAAACCAAATGCAAAATCAGGTCCATGAAATGAGGATCTCTTCATATCTTGAGTTATATCAAATCAAATGCTAAGTCTTTTGTTGGGCGAGACAACATGGCTAATACATAAATAATATCATGCCATTTATTAGACAAGTATATGCTCTTAAAACTATATATAATTAAAGAAATGAGACGTAAATTAATATAGATATAATAAAATGAGCTAATTGATATAGATATATAATTACTTACTGAAAAGTTAAACTCTCTTAAATTAAATATAATCAATCATCATAGCTTAACTGAATTGAAAACAAAGTTAAATTAAAACTGCACAAATTCAAAGTTAACACATAACACCTACAACTCATATCTATAGACCCCAAAACAATATAATTTTTTTTATTTTATTTTATCGTAGAAGATTTGAACTCAACACCATCTACACCTTTACAACACCAACTTTGCCATTAAACCAAGTGTCCTTTGACTGTTTAAAGAAACCAACCAACTTTTAACCTCTAGAATGGCCCCACCATAACCAGCCGACGAGCAATTTAAGGTAATTCAATAGAAAATGATTTAAATCACACTAACTAAGCTTACACTTGTAGATTTAAAAATGTTAAACATTCAAAATTGACTGACATTTTATAAACTTAATGTGAATCACACTAAGAATACATTTTTAAGTTGCCCATTGAAAACAGCCGCTACGTAAGTGTGAAAGGAATGAGGAGAAAAAGAGAAGAAAAATAATAGAAGAAAGGCTGAAAGCTGTATGTGCGGTCCAGTGGCGTTTATATATATGCCGGTGATAACTTTTCCATGATAATCATAATAATAATTGCAATATTAAAACTTACCGCTGTCAAACACTATCACCTCTTTAAGATTTATTAAGATTTAAATACCTCATATATGATAGATCAACAACATTTGACTGGCAACTCAACATCAACAATCTCTAATTATGCACAAAAGTGCAGTTTGTTCATTATTCACTCAGATTGGTGAGCACCCACCATTTTTTCTTCATCAAGTCCATAAAAGTTGAAGGAAGATGTAACAGGTTGAGTCAGACTGAGCTCTTTGTATAATTGCAGGAATTGTCAATCAGTCCATCCTTGTAAACATTCTTTTAAAATTATTCCTTAGTACGATCTCTTTAATATCTGTAAATCAATTATTTGGGTGTGGAAAGGATGTAATGTCTTATATAGCTTAATTAACTAATGATTATTAATAAAAAAAGTTTAAAGGTTAGATTTTAGAATAATAATTGTTAATTTAAAAATATGAATAGAAAAGATAGAGTATTGTTTTGTGGGAAATATAATGAAGAATAAATTTGATATTATATTTGATTAGGTTGTTTCAAAAAGAAAGAAATGTATTCTTGATATACTAGTTATTTAGATTTTTAATGAAAGATTCACGATTTTCTATAAATTGATCCTACATCATATTGTCTTGAACTAGTTTAATGTAGACTATTATAATTCAATTTATTATGTTATCTACTCTATTATAGAATATAAGGATTGACAGTATTTAGAAATTAATTTAGGGAGATTTTGATTGTGAAGGTTCATGTTCTCTTTACCCAATCCCTTAGAATGACTAACTTTTTGACCTTGGAAAGTGTTTGCAAACAACAAGAAAGCTTGTACACATATATATTGTATCCAATCTACTTTATTTCAATTAAAAAAAATGAATGGACTAATAAGTAGCTACAAAATTAGTCGAAATTAATAGAGTAGAGAATAAATACAAACAAATCTAAACCTAATTTATCATTGTTAGACATTTCAAATAACAAGAAGATAACTGAGAGGTGGATGGGGGGGGGGGGGGGTGTGGTGAATCGGTTGTCACCAGATTACCGGAACCTTGAGCAATTAAAACTTTAATACTGGAACCCAAAATATCAATACCGGAATGCATAAACCAAATACCAAAACAGCAGATATATCAATTAAGCACAAGCAATAATCAAGAATAAATGTCATCCACATGACACCAAGATTTATAAGTGGAAAACCTGGTAAAGGGAAAAACCATAGTGGGAAGCCTACCCATAGTCAGATAATACTTCTGCAGTAAGTATGTGATTTACAATTAAGGGGCCTGCACTTGCAGGAAGGCCAACAGCCTAGAGCACACTGCTCATCACAAAAGGAGTCTCACTGAATACATAGAAATCTGGACTACAATCCGAACGAATGAATGAACTGCAAAGATAACATCTCCTATGCTTGAGTACAGTTCCGGTTAAGCTCAATATCGGAGGACTAAATCCTCTTACATAAACCCAACTCGATCACCAATGATCGACCAAATCCTCTGCCTGAATGATTATAACATTATTCACTCCTATCCCTTACACATATTCCATACCATATGATCTACAATGAGATATTACATCATATATATACAAACCCTCGACCACAAACAATAAGGTCGGCCACCAGACAATAAAACAATTATAAAATTACAAAACATGTCGGCCCGAGACCAAACAAATAATATCCAACCCATAAGACATCCCAGAAACACATCGAGAAGTCCAATCCACACGTTACATTAAGTCGGTCAATAACCTAGATAAATCAGAACCCAATTTAGGTCCATATGTGTTAAAGCAATGATCCCAATCAACTAAGTCTCGAACATGATCGCCATCAGCATCCTGAATCTCCACTAGAAGCCGCACCAACACCACTTATGCATAACATCAAAGATCTTCAATAAAGCTCTGTCGGTGAAAGCCTCGCCGGAACAACAAACCAAGCTTGCTAGCATATAGGATATAGCATCCGATCACCAAATCCAAAACCAACTGACTGAACATGACTCAAAGTAGCATGAATAAGCCAATTCTAGAACCAAGACATACTGGAGCATACCGAATCATGATGATCCAATCCAACCAGAAACCAAACAACCTACCAGGAACAGAAGAATACCGGTAAGCAATCAAAATAGCTAGTGTTGACATCAATGACAAAACATCAATGCAACACATAATCAATTCCTCCAAATGACCAACAATCACTACCTATATCTTTCTTAAAATAATATTGAACTAATTTGTACAACAAAAAGTAAAAAGAAATGAACAAAATGATGAAAGATGTTGCCTATATTTACATACCATTGATACATGAGTAATGTAAAGATAGACCAACCCAATAAATAAAGATTTAATAATAATATATTTAAAAGGATCTTATACAAGCAGTCTCCATACATGAAGTGAATAAGAGCCCTATAATAAGATACCATAACCCAAAGGTGCACCACAAGAATCAATAACTCAAGGAGACCAAATAAGATAGTTTTATACTATTTATAACCCCAACAAAATCAACGTGGAGTAGCTAGAAGCAAGGTGGTATTCCATCTGAGAAAGATACTATACTACCTCTCTAATCATAACTAAGAATAACTCAAGTAGCTCGTGTAATATGAAAAATTGTTGGTTGTTATGTATACATTTAAAAACAAGAATTGCTTGTGTCTTCAAAATACTCTCTTAACCATTAGCCATGTTTTATTCACTAACCTAACCATTAAAATTCTCAAATTAAAATAAAATTAGTTCCATTATGATTAACGTCTCCCTCGAAATAAGAATATCAATATTGAACTAGTTTTTAAGGGATGATCATATCCTCACTGACCATAATTACAACTAAATGATTATAAGGCTGCCATGATAATCTTCTATGGAGTTTTAAACTTGTAAATCATACTTTTTAAATGTGTAAAAAAATATGCTAATAGACATAAAATAATCCAATGAAAAATGATGACCAAATGACTAAAAAGCCTATGAACACAAAGATTAATTTCAATACTCTCATCTCCAAATAATGCAAAAAATTCTCAACTAACTAATTGAAATCAACTTGACAAAAATATGGGCCAAAATACAATATGTTTGTCATTTGAAAGACTCAAAATACTAGACATAATGGTGATATAAATAGTGGGTTACCTAAAATGATTTTTTCAAGAAAAAAAATGTGAAGGAAAATGTTTGAGTATTTTTATGGTGTTAGATGGAGTTTTATAAGAATGTTCTATAGTTGATCCGCATCATATTAGGGCTCAAAATCATTGATGCTAGTAAGTTATATAAATGTAAAGCATGAGACTCAACTCTCTTTATATTTTGTATTATTCAATTAAAGCATAATCAAATTTTATGCCACTCTCATAAATAATTTTAGAAAACAAATAATCTTTCCTAAAATAGGCATGATCCATTTGATCTACCAACGTTGTTAAATTTTGACAAACCTATGGAATGTGAATCCACTTCATTATAGCTTCATGCTATAATAGGTTCTAATATACCAAATTTGATATTTGTGGTTCTTGTATATGATCTTTGCATGAACTATATTACACAAAGCCATCCTAGGTAGGGAATGATCTTAGAAAAATATAAAATTGACCTCATGGGTAGAACCAACATTCTTTCCCAATAGTTTCTCCATCCTCTATGACTAATAGAGAATATATTTCATCTACCTAAGGATAAATTATGTAGCAATTTATTATAAAATCCATTCCTTGTTTGAAACGATACATCTTTAATGAATAATCTCTCCTTACTAAAAGTATGTAACCCTTCACTAAGAATGTACTTTTTTCTAGCAATATGGAAGGTGCATTTCATTATTTTCCTTACCCTTTTAAAGATGTCATCTTTATTAAAGATCTCCTCTATTTTCGAACGTAGATATATTTAGGTAAATATCTCTTCCTCCTTTCACTGTGCATCCCTTAAAGGGGTCCCTCTACACCTGTTGTAACACATTTCTTTTCCAACTATCTCTTCCTTGCTTCAAAAGAGTTATGCCTCTTTAGCTTGGAGTGATGAACATTGTTGCTCAAAGGATATCTCCTTGGTAATGAAGGTGTTTATCCTTGTCTTTTCTTTCTACCTAACGAAATCAACATAGGTCTTTGTTGACATAATAAAAGGGTGGGGGGAGGGGGGGGCCATATATGTGATCTCCTTGTTACTTATTTACAATTCAATATTGCATGATTTACTCATGAACAACAAGATTTTATCAAAAACTAAGGGATTTATTTGGATTTTCTTTTTTGAATTAGTAAATCTATGTCTACTTTTTGTGAATTTCCTTAAATACAATGCTTTATTTGGTTATCCTTGTTGTATTGTCCCATTGGTATCATTTTTGTGGATTTATTTACATACAATTCTTTGTTTGGTTATCCTAGTTGTGTTGTCCCAGTAAAACCTTCTTTGTAGTTGTTTGCCTTGTGATAAGAAAGCTTCTCTTAGCAATTTTCTTTTTTCCAATTTGCATTGATCAATCACCTTGTAATAAGAAAACATTTCTTGAATCCCTTTTGAATTATGAGTGAAGCTAGCATAGCACAAATTTCTATACTATTTCTATGACTCTTCCTTTCTCTTTCCACACAGATCACACAACATAGCTCAACTTTTTGTCCAATGAGAATCCATACTCCCATGGATAACCTAGCATAACACAGCTTGATAGCTAGTGGAATTCATGGTTCTCTCTCTCTCTCTCTCTCTCTCTTCTCTCTCTCTCTCTCATCTCTCTCTCTCTCTCTCTCTCTCTCTCTCTCTCTCTCTCTCTCTCTCTCTCTCTCTCTCTCTCTCTCTCTCTCTCTCTCTCTCTCTCTCTCTCTCTCTCTGGGTAACTGCACAAAGTTGAGTCCCACTTTGGGGGAAGTACGCACATTGGAAAGCATTTCTCTAGGAACGAGGCCCCGTTATGCTTCAGGGACCTAAGGCGAAAATTAAAAAATGGGGCCTCGTTGATTATATTTCATCAATATAGACAAAATTATTTTTAATTAAAAAAAAAAACTCAAAAAATGAAAAGATTAGGTCAAATTATGTGGGTCGTAGATGACAAGTTTTTTAAGCGACAATTAAGGCCAATAAAAAAATAATTAAAAAAAATACAAAAAAATATGCTCATCAAGTTTTAGTGTTACAAATCATTTCCCAAGAGGGTTTGAAAAGAAACTTTTATTTGTGTCAAAAATTGTGGGTCGTACACATGCATGGCATGGTTATGAAACATGCATTTTTAAAAAGTGTTTTTAGAAATCCCTTCTGAAAGTCAATTTATATTATCTGGGTATTAAAATAAATTACATATTTGGAAACTAGACTCCGAGTTCTATATTTTGTATTATTGACTTTTTTCAAGATTCAATCTCTAAGTGCTTCAAATTTTCAGCTCAAATGTGGCAAAATCTGAAAATTAGGGAAAACACCCACTTTTTGGCCAAAAAGTGGACTCAACTTCTTGCACGGACCGAGCTCTCTCTCTCTCTCTCTCTCTCTCTCTCTCTCTCTCCTCTCTCTCTCTCTCTCTCTCTCTCTCTCTCCCATGGATCATGTAGCATAATATAGCTTGTTATTTTATAGAATTTATATTTCCTTCCTCTTTTCCCATGAATGGACATAACATAAAATAGCTTGCTAGTTGTTGGATCATGGCATCACTCGATGTATGCTCCTTCTCTTTCCATGTGTCCAATTTTTCTCTTGTGATACATTTTAAGAATGATATTACCAATTGAGACATTTTGTTTATTGAGGTCTCTTCAACTAGTTGACTTGGAGCCTTCGATTTTAGTACTAACTCCTTTTATGCGTCTTTCTTTGTCTTTTTGCCTTTTTGATGCAGAGGCATCCAGGAAATTCATCTGGTTGGAGCAATTGACCATGGAGTTGCTGATTATCAAGGAGGTGACCTTGGAGATTGTTATGTTTCTTCATATTTGAAAATTTAAAGTTGCAAATCTGGATTTAGCATCTAGAGTTCCTTGACTTAAACATATTCAAATTTCATGGCATTTGGATTTGATTCCAGTGAGATATCGATTTTGGTATTGTTCCTATGTTGGTTTGTCCTTACCACGTTGTTCTTACAGATATTGATTCCGGTATTGGGTTGCGGATCATTTCCGTGACTTGCAGATCATATGGGAGTGTTGTCTTGGACTTGGCCGATGTTTGTGGAGATCCGCTTGAAGTCCTAAACTTTTTTGGAGGTGTTCTTGGTGATTTGGATGATGTGTTTACACATTTCATCATAAACCAAAGCAATGTGGCCGACTTGATTAATTTTTTGATAAAGATAAATGCGTTTTACAGAAACTGGCCATCAGCCAACCAAACAGAAACCAATAGCAAAACAGGGGAACACCCTAGACCGACCACAAAAGAAAAAAGAAACAATAGGTAACAAAACAAAACACAGACAAACACTCAATTAAGAGAGTGCACCAGCTCCTTGTTCTTTTGGATGGTAACCTTGTTGATTTCCTCCAAATCCTCCATAATGAACCTCGAGGTACCCTTATTGTTGCTCATGCTTCTGGTCCTAGAACTAGGGCCCGTAGTTTTATTGCCATCCACAGCAGAGTCTTCACTACCTAGATCTTTCTTTCTATTACTGTCATCAGGATCACTATATAAAGGGGAAGTGAGGGCATTCATTTGGAAGGGGGGAGATCCGCAAAAGATAAGATTCAGAAAAGATGTAGATTCTTGAGGAACTAAGTGTTTTGGTCTGGTAGACTGAGGTCCATATTAGTAGATAGAGAAGACAAAGTTGAAGGCAAATGATCTACCGGATTAGGAAATTAAGTTGTTTGAATCATTTTATTATCCTGGTTGCGGCCTTGCCTCTATAAATCCTGTGGGCATATGTAATTCATTAATTATTTTAAAGATTGCTCCTTTTTCATGTTTTCCCTGGTTATATCTTGTGTTGTGTGAACCAGTTTCTAGTATTATTCATGGTGTTTATGTTTTAGGCTGCAAGGTGGGGCTATCCTTCATTGGACCTCCCTACCTTGACTGCATCACTTTTGTTCTAATTAATTAGAAAAATGGGTTTTAAAGACCCGAAACCTTTTACATAAAGATCAAAAGAAAGATCAACTAGACCAGCATAAAGACAACATACAAAAGACTGGCAAGAAAGCCAGCAACCCAAACAAACAGCAAAAAACTAGGAACAACAAAGCAAAAAAAACTAAAAAGAAAGACCTAGATAGCTAGCAACACCTACAGAGACTTAAGAAGTTCAACAGCCTTGATGACCAACAGGTCATAATTCACCGAAGCAACTTTGAGCTCTTCGATTTGTTTGTTTGGCTTTTTCTCCCTCTTCTTGCCTCTAGTCCTCGTTCTTGGTCCTTGCACACCTTCCACGCCCTCCATGTCAGGTTCCTGCTCCTGGGATCCCTTCTCATTCTCTAGCTTACTGATTAAGATTTTGATGTTGTCAGTCGAGGCCTTCAGAATGTTATAACTGTGTTCAACAATGCTTCTGAGACAAGTATCGATTTTGTTAAGTCTATTTTTCAGCATCCACCATTCTCTGGTCCCTAACAGTGTCATTGTTTTTAATTTCCTCCAAGGCCTTCTCCACTTGCTCAAACCTTGAATTGAAGGCATCCCTAATCTCTTCAATTCTGGCAATAGTCTTTCCCAAATCATCAACATGCTTAGCCATGGATTTACCTTCACTAATACTAATAGTCTCCAGAATTTGAATCCTATGACTCAGGTTCTTGTTTTCCTCCACAGCTTTCTTGTGACAGTTTATGAGCTTGTCGAGGGTGTCCACAAACCCCTTCAAACCCTCAATAGAATGGTTAGAAGGGGGGTTGGTACTGACACAAAAATAATTAATATTAGTCCTCCAAGTCATGTCATTAATCATTATATAATCCATTTAAAATCTTTGAGGTGCAGTTATATCGATCCATAAAAATGATCGATCTGGCATCATTAAGAAGATCCTCTTCACCCTTCCAAGTAATCATGTTGTTATGAGTGACCGCCATGTTAGCTGCCCAATCAGTGGGGCCATTTGCTTCCCGATAAATGTGAGAGATAAAATATTTATCAAAGGTTTTAATAAGATCCCTAGCAGCCTTAATAATATTGTTAATAGTCCATGAGGGCTTGGTAATTCCTTTAAGGCAGTTAATGATATTATTAGAGTCCCCCTCGATCCAGAGATAAGGACAGTTCCACCTTTTAGCCAAAAGGATGCCTTGGAGAGAAGCCATAGCTTCAACCATATGGTTAGTTTTGCAACCTATAGGAACAGCAACAATTTCCTTACAAATGCCATTTTCATCTTTGAGAATTGCACCACATCCCATTGGTCCAGGATTGCCTTTAGCAGCACCGTCATAGTTGATTTTGAACCATCTAGGAGGAGGAGAGTACCACTTAGCTTGATTGCATCACTTTTTTTTTTTTTGCCTTTTGTTTGTTTTTGTCTTGTTTTTTGTTTCCTTGTATGTGATTGTATGAGTTAAGTTCCTAAGGTCGAGGGCTTGATCCCTTAAATTTAGTGATTTATTCTCTTTGTAATTTTGTTCCTAGTTTCTCATCTCTCTCTCTCTCTCTCTCTCTCTCTCTCTCTCTCTCTCTCTCTCTCTCTCTCTCTTCTTGTTTACCTTGAGTATGTGTGTAGATTCATACTCTTGCTAAAGTGAGGGGTAAATGTATCATCGTAAATTGTAACTTTGTACAATTTACACCACATCTTGTGTTCTTGCCTTAGTTTGTTTTCTCTTAGCTCTTATCCAAGTGCATTTCTAGCATTTATGTTGAAAAACTAATGTCATATGTCTACATATATGTTGTCTCCTTGTTGCTTATTTCCAATTCAATTTTATAAGATTTTCTCATGAACAACAAGATTTCCTAAAAATTAGAGGGATTTATTTGAATTATCTTTTTTGAATTAGTAGATTCTTGTTTACTTTTTGTGGATCTCCTTACATACAATGCTTTGTTTGGTTATCCTTGTTGCATTGTCCTAGTAGTACCTTTGAATTTTTTTTGTGGATTTCCTTGCATACAATGCCTTGTTTGGTTATCCTAGTTTCATTGTCCCAATAAAACCTTCTTTGTAATTTTTTGCCTTGTGATAAGAAAGCTTCACTTAGCAATTTTTTTTTTTTCAATTTGCACTGACCAATCACCTTGCAATAAGAAAAAATTTCTTGGCATCCCTTTTGTATGATGAGTGAAACTAGCATAACACAACTTAATAGACTATTTCAACTCTTTCTTTATCTTTCTACATAGATCACACAACATAGCACTACTCATTATCCGGTGAGAATCCATACTCCCATGGATCACCTAGCATAACACAGCTTGCTAGCTAGTGGAATCCATGTTCCCCCCTCTCTCTCTCTCTCTCTCTCTCTCTCTCTCTCTCTCTCTCTCTCTCTCTCTCTCTCTCTCTCTCTCTCTTCCCAATGGACCATCTAGCATAACACAACTTGCTATCTTATAGGATCTATGTTTCCTTTCTGTTTTTCCCATGAATCTATAGCATAACACAACCTGGTAGTTATTGGATCATGGTTCATCACTCAATGTATGCTCTTTCTCTTTCCATGTGTCCAATTGTGCTCTTGCAATAACATTTCCAGAATGATGTTACCACTTGAGACATTTTGATTATGGAGGTGTCTTCAACTAGTTGACTAAGAGCCTTCATTTTTAGTACTAACCCCTTTTTGTGTGTCTTTGCTTTTTATTTTTTCCTTTTGTTTTTTTTTGTCTTGTTTTTTTGTTTCCTTGTATGTAATTGTATGAGTTGAGATCCTAAGATTGGGGGCTTGTTCCCTTAAATTTAGTGATTTATTATCTCTTTGTAATTTTGCTCCCAGTTTCTCATATCTCTCTCTTTCTTCTTGTTTACCATGAGTATGCATGTAGACTCATACTATCGCTAAAGTGAGGGCTATATGTAGCATCATAAATTGTAACCTTGTACAATTTACACTGCATCTTGTGCCCTTGCCTTAGTTTTTTTTCTCCGATCTATTATCCAAGCCTATTTCTAGCATTTATGTTGAAAATCTAATGTCATATGTCTGCATATATGCATACTCCTTGTTGCTTGTTTACAATTCAATATTGCAGGATTTACTCACAAACAACAAGATTTCCTTAGAAATAGAGGGATTAATTTGAATTATCTTTTTTGAATTAGTATATTCTTGTTTACTTTTTTTTAAATTTCCTTACATATAATGCTTTGTTTGGTTATTATTGTTGCCCTGTCCCAGTAGTACCTTTTGATTTTTTTTTGTGGATTTCCTTACATAAAATGCTTTGTTTGGTTATCCTAGTTGCATTATCCCAGAAAACCTTCTTTGTCATTGTTTGCCTCGTGATAAGAAAGTTTCACTTAGCAATTTTGTTTTTTTCAATTTGCACTAACCAATCACCTTGCAATAAGAAAATTTTTCTTGGCATCCCTTTTATATGATGAGTAAAACTAGCATAACACAACTTGCTAGACTATTTCAACTCTTCCTTTCTCTCTCCACACATATCACAAAATGTAGCACAACTTGTTGTCTGGTGAGAATCCATACTTCCATGGATCTCCTACTATAACGTAGCTTGCGAGCTAGTGGAACCCATGCTCTCTCTCTCTCTCTCTCTCTCTCTCTCTCTCTCTCTCTCTCTCTCTCTCTCTCTCTCTCTCTCTCTCTCTCTCTCTCTCTCCCTCCCTCATGGATCACCAAGCATAACACATCCTGCTAGCTTATATAATCTATGTTTCCTTTCTCCTTTCCCATGAATCCATAATATAACACAACTTGCTAGTTGTTGGATCATGGTTCATCATTTGATGTATGCTCTTTCTCTTTCCATGTGTCCAACTGTGCTCTTGAGATAACATTTCAAGAATGATATTACCAATTGAAACATTTTGATTATTGAGGTCTCTTCAACTAGTTGACTTGGAGCCTTCGTTTTTAGTACTAAGCCCTTTTGTGTGTCTTTGTTTTTTATTTTTTCCTTTTGTTTGTTTTTGTCTTGTTTTTTGTTTCCTTGTATGTAATTCTATGAGTTGAGATCCTAAGCTTGAGGGCTTGTTCCCTTAAATTTAGTGATTTATTATCTCTTTGTAATTTTTCTCTTGGTTTCTCATATCTCTCTCTTTATTCTTGTTTACCATGAGTATGCATGTAGACTCATACTCTTGTTAAAGTGAGGGCTATATGTAGCATCGTAAATTGTAACCTTGTACAATTTACGCCACATCTTGTGCCTGATGGTATGATGAAAGAATAAGGATATGGTCAACTACTGAGAGGGGGTGGGGGGGGTGAATTAGTAGATAGACTTTCACCAATCTGAAAATCAACCTCTCAAAGAAAACTCTAAACTGACTGGTTTAAACACTGAACTTCAAATGCAATAATACTGACAAGTTAAACCAGTTGACTGTTATAACAGACTAACAGTAAAACAACTCTGAAACTCACAAACCTTTTAACCAAAATATCCAAATACTTTACTAACATAAGTAAAATCTTATTTCAGATTGCTTCCGATTAACATAACATATCAAAGTGGATTTAGTAGCTAAGCAATTCAACCATAGTAAACATAACCACAAAAACATTCACCACTTGACACAATATTTTTGATGTGGAAACTCAAATGGGAAAAACCACGATGGGGATGAATACCCACAAGTATTCTGAACTCTTCTGAAGTTCGCCCTATTAGGAGCCAAGCTTGTTAAAGCTTTACAATAAGTCATGTTAAGAACAAATCCTATTAGGGACCACCCGATTAAGGGATTGACTATAATGCCCTATTAGAAGCAATACCCTATTAGGAGTAACCTCGGTAGAGGATTTGAAATCCAATCTAATGGACCGCCTACTTAGAGGATTTATATAACACTAAGCATGTTAGAGCTCACCTGGTTAGGGGATTTGACTGTTGTAATTGTTAGAAAACAACAGGGGTTTGTTGATCTGTTTGAATAGAACTACACTTGCTTGTTCAGATCCTTTTCATGATCCTATCTGCCTTTACACATACTACAGATACATTATCTGGTTTGACAACCACACTCTCACTCTCAATCACAATTTGCCAACACTACAACAAAACAATTCAGTGACCTTATAAACAAATCAACAGGTAGGTAACACAACACAAACCTAAGATCTCATAGAGATTACAAACAAATCAGTTCAAGTATGACCATTGGATTACATACTAATCATTGCACAACATTCAAGATATCCTTGACCACTCCTTGATCGCCGCTTCATCGAACTTTGTAACTCATCATGCGGTTTCCATTACATGCAATGAACTTGCTCATTCCCAAGAGAAAAACCGTTATCTCTATGTACCAAAAACCATTTGAAACTCTTCTCATACAACATGCATACGTGGCATAATCATTACCGATCATCATTTGATCATAAACCAATACAACTGATTCACCAAACTCCATCAGTTAGGGTTTATCATATCAATAGGTAGGGTTTATTGGTTTCCTTCACAAGCTCACTTACCAATTACAATTCCCTTTACTATCTCTTCCTAACAGTTGCAAAACAACATTATTACAACATCATTACTGATTATACCTGACATCAATGACAACATAAAAGTTCATTAATGCAATTATCATGAAAATGCCAACAATCTCCCCCTTTGGCATTGATGGCAATATAAGTATCAATACCCTTGATTGCTATGATTGTGAATAGGAATCTTGGTTTAAATTTTGCCATGTACTCTCCTTTAACTAAGTCTCCATGTCTTCAGTTAGTAACTAGCTATAGATCTTCTCTCTTTCAATCATATAATTCTTCTCCCCAAAATCATATAGTTCTTCTCCCCCTTTGACAGCAATGCCAAAGTGAAAGTAAAACATGAAATGTCAAACTTCACTGTTAAGCATCATCAACCTGCAACTTGATGCTCCCCCTATGGAATAAATCCACTCTACACCAATCCTGTTGTAAAATTTGCAATTAGCTCCGAGATTGATGTATTCTACATCATTCTCAATTAACCTCATGTAGGGGTACAACCCCTAGTTGACCTCTAAGATACTCAAAAGCAGTCTTAGGTAGAGGTTTAGTAAAGATATCTGCAAGTTGCTCCTTGGTAGAAACATGCTCCAATATCACATCTTTACTCTACACTTTTTCTCTCAAGAAATGATACTTTAGTTCAATATGCTTGGTTTGTGCATGCAAAACAGGGTTTTTTAAAATATTTATGGCACTGGTGTTGTCGCATAAGATCTTTACCAGTTCTGTAAACACCATTGTGAGTCCTTCCAGAATGTGTTTCATCCAGATAGCCTGGGTACAATTGATATAAGTTGTAACATACTTAGCTTCAACAGTAGACTGAGATATACAACTCTTTTTTTTGCTACTCCAAGGTACAAGTCTTCCACCAAGAAAGAATGCTTCACCGGTTGTGCTCTTTCTATCATCAACATTACCTGCCCAGACTGCATCTGTATACACCTTTAAATCAAAGTTACCTACATATGGATAACATAAACCATAGTCAATAGTACCTTTCAAATATTTGAATATCCTCTTGGTTGCCATCAAATGTGTCTCCTTTGGATTCTTTTGAAACCTGACAACTAGACCAACTGCATGAGCTATATCCGGTCTGCTGTGAACAACATAATTTAATTTCCCTATCATTGACATGTACTCCTTTTCATCAATAGATATGGCTTCATCTTCCTTAGACAATTTACAACCTGTAACCATTGGTGTCCCAGCTAGTTTATAGTCACTCATTCCAAATGTCTTTAACACCTCTTCCACATATTTAGACTGTGTGATAAAAAAATCCACTCTTCATTTGCTGAATTTGCAAGCCTATGAATTTTTTTTATCTCTCCCACTAGAGACATTTCAAACTCACTTTTCATTTCATTTGCAAAGTCATTTCTCATGTCATCATTTCCTCCAAATATGATATCATCTACAAACACTTCACTAACCAGTATCTTATCTCCTTCAGATTTGAGATATATGTTGTTGTCTTCACTGGTTCTCTGAAAACATATCTTCATCAAGTGCGAATGTAGCCTCTCATACCATGCTCTCAGTGCTTGCTTCAAACCATATAGTGCCTATTGCAATTTACACACCATATCCTTTGCATCAGTCAAAGCATAACCATCTGGCTGCTAAATGTATACTTCTTCTTCCAGTACTCCATTCAGAAATGCTGACTTCACATCCATCTGATATACTTTGAATCCCTTATGTGTTGCAAATGCAAGTAAAGTCCTGACACCTTCCAGTCTAGCAACTGGTGCAAAATTCTCACCATAGTCTTCTCCTTCTTCCCATGCATAACCTTTACATACCAATCTAGCTTTGTGTCAGACTACTACTCCATCTTCATTCAGTTTATTCCTGAATACCCACTTAGTACCTATCACATTTTTATTCACCGGTCTGGGTACTAGGGTCCATGTGTTGTTCTTCTCAATTTGATCAAGCTCCTCCTCCATAGCTTTAATCCAGTGATCATATCCAAATGCTTCCTTAGCAGTTCTAGGCTCAATAGTGGAGATCATGCAAGAATTATCTCTAATTCCTCTTCTGGTTAACACTCCAACATCTTTATATCCAATAATCTAGTCAAGATTATGATTGATTCTCACATACCTCAGAATAACATGATCATTATCTTCAGGTTCTTCTTCTTCATTATCATCATCTTCTTCTAAATCTACCTATTCCAGTTGAACTGGTACATCAACATTCACTTCATCAGCTTCTGGCTTCACCAATTCTGGATCCAAAATCAGAATGCAAGGATCTTCTTCCTTTTTCTCCACACTGATTTCTCCCGAGACTTCAGGATACTCATCCACTCGAACATCAACACTCTCAATGATTCTTTGTGTCCAGTTGTTGTAACATTTGTAGGCCTTACTCTTGGTGGAGTAACCAAGAAATATGCCTTCATCACTTTTAGCCTCAAAATTACTAACATAGTCACCTCTTTGAATAAAACATTTACTGCCAGATATCTTAAAATAACTGACATTAGGTGATCTACCATACCAGTATTCATAAGGATTTTTATCCTTACCTCTTTTTACCAGTATCCGATTCATATTGTAGATAGTTGTACTGACAACTTCTCTCCAAAAAGTTTTTGCTACACCTCCTTGTATCAACATTGTTCTAGCAGCTTCAACAACTAACCGGTTGTTCTTCTCTACAATACCATTCTACTGTTGTGTCCTCGGTGCAGAAAGCTGCTTCTTTATTCCATTGTCTTCATAGTATCTAGTGAATTCCTTAGAAGTAAATTTACCACCTTGATCAGTCCTCGGACATTTTATCTTCTTACCACTTTCCTTTTCAGCTAAGGCTCTGAATGCCTTGAACTTACCAAAATCTTCTGACTTATCCTTGAGGAATGTGACCCACATCATTCTTGAGCAATCATCAGTGAAGATCATAAATTATATGTCACCTTGAATACTTTTAGTCCTTATGGGTCCACAAAGATCTATACGAACCAGATCTAACAAATGTTCTGCTGAAAAATATTTTCTCTTAAAAGTTGAGGATGTCATCTTTCCCAATTGACATTCCTTAACAGAGCATTAACCAGTTTGTCCAACTGATGCAAACCTCTCACTGACTTGGACTTACTCACTTTGACAATGTTATCAAAATTTATATGATAAAATATCCTATGCTAAAGCCAACTATCATCTATTTCAGCAATTAAACAGTTTTTGACTTTAGGATTTAGGTGAAACAAGTTACCTTTTGTCTGCTTGCTGGTTGCAATCAGTTCACCTTTGCTCCCATAGATTTTGCACATTCCATTCTTAAATTCCAATGGATAACCTCTGTCATTAAGTTGTGCAACACTCAAAAGATTGTGCTTTAATCCTTCAACCCGATAGACATCATTTGCAGTGCTCTTTCCATTAAGGGAAATAGTTCCCTTACCTTTTACCATGCAGGGTGAGTCATTACCAAATATCACAACTCCTCCATCAAACTCCTTCAAGGTAAGAAATTTGCTCCGGTCACCGGTCATGTGGTGTGAACAACCACTATCAATGATCCAATCATCAGAATTATCCATGCGAGAAACTAATGCCTTTTGATCAGATGTCTCCTCTTTAATGGCTACAAAGACAATGTATTCATTAGAATCACCCTCATATTCCTCATTGGTGATACCACCATCAACTGCAATGAGACAATCTCTTTTTCCTTTTCCTTTGTACTTATTGAACTTCTCATGCTTGTGCTCATTTTCATCACTAGGACAGTTAGCTACAATGTGTCTAATCTTGTTACATGCAAAGCATTTCAAAGGTAATTTACCTCTGTAATTACCGATACCTCTGGGCAACCGCTTGACCAACAATGCTTCAAGCTCAACCAAACTGTCTTCATCATCAACTTCTCTGCTGGATCTAGATTCATAAGTGTGCTTGACATCTCTACTCTTCCTCATAGATGGGTTAGAAGTTGAAGCTCTAAATGCAGATTCGGATTTCTGAACACTACCATCATAACCATTGAATTCAAATGTTGTAAGCTTACCAATGATGGAGTCAAGGGTTACCTTAGTTTTATCTATAGACTTTAGCTCTTGAATGGCTGCAACTCGGATAGCGTAGACTGGTAGCAAGGTTCTCAATACCTTATTAATTACTATGGCATCCTCCACTTTACCACCAACACTCTTTATCTCATCAACTATCTATTTTATCCTCCAACCATACTATTGTATATTCTCACCTTTAGCCATCCACATGTCATCAAATTTACCTCTTAGACTCTCTTCTTTGGCAATATTCACATGCTCATCACCGCTATAGATTTCCTCAAGTTTTTTCCATACCTCATAAGAAGTCTCTAGACCATGGACATCAACATACTCTACATCAAACAAAGAACTGATAATGGCCTCCAATGCTTGATTGTTTTCTTGTTGCTCTTTCTTCCGATCATCGGTCATAATCCCACTAGGTGCAACATATTGAGTACCAACATGTTCCCAGTATTGACTTCCTAGACTCTTGATATAGATGTTCATTCTATCACTCCATATTCTATAGTTCTCTCTATTAAAATTTGGACCTTCTTTCTTCACCATGTTCTACAAGATCTTTACCTCAAGTTGTTAGGCTTAGACCTTAGAGGACCTGAATAGCTCTAATACCAATTGATAGTATGATAAAAGAATAAGAATCCGGTCAACTACTGAGAGGGGGGAGGGTGAATCAGTAGATAGAATTTCACCAATCTCAAAATCAACCTCTCAAAGCAAACTCTAAATTGATTGATTTAAACACTGAACTTCAAATGCAATAATACTGGCAAGTTAAACTGGTTGACTATTATAACAGACCAACAGTAAAACAACTTTGAAACTCACAAACCTTTTACCCAAAACATCCAAATACTTTACTGACATAAGTAAAAGCTTATTTCAGATTGTTGTCGATTAACATAACATATCAAAGTGGATTTAGTAGTTAAACAATTCAACCATAGTAAACATAACCACAAAAAAATTCACCACTTGACACAATATTTTTGACGTGGAAACACAAATGGGAAAAACCACGATGGGGATGAATACCCACAAGTATTCTGAACTCTTCTGAAGTTTGCCTTGTTAGGAGCCAAGCCTATTAAAGCTTTACAATAAGTCTTGTTAAGAATAGATCCTATTAGGGACCACCCAGTTAAGATATTGACTATAATGCCATATTAGAAGCAATACCCTATTAGGAGTAACCTCGGTAGAGGATTTGAAATCCAAACTAATGGACCACTTGGTTAGAGGATTTATATAACACTAAGCTTGTTAGAGCTTACCCGGTTAGGGGATTTGACTGTTGTAATTGTTAGAAAACAATATGGGTTTGCTGATTTGTTTGAATAGCACTACACTTGCTTGTTCAAATCCTTTTCATGCTCCTATATGCCTTTACACATACTGCAGATACATCATCTGGTTCAACAACCACATTCTCACTCTCAATCACAATTGCCAATACTACAACAAAACAATTCATCAACCTTGTAAACAAATCAACAAGTTGGTAACACAACACAAACCTAATATCTCATAGAGATTACAAACAAACCGGTTCAAGTATGACCGTTGGATTACATAATAGTCATTGCACAACATTCAAGATATCCGTGACCACTCCTTGATCACTGCTTCATTGAACTTTGTAACTCATCACGCGGTTTCCATTACATGCAATGAACTTGCTCATTCCCAAGACAAAAATTGTTATCTCTACGTGCCAAAAATCATTTGAAACTCTTCTCATACAACATGCATACACGGCATAATCATTACCGATCATCATTTGATCATAAACCAATACAACCAATTCACCATAGGTGGGGTTTATCATATCAATAGGTGGGGTTTACCGGTTGATCTCACTTCTTCTCTAGTAATACCAGTTACAATTCCCTTTACTATCTCTTCCTACTGGTTGCAAAACAGCATTATTACAACATCATTATCGGTTATAACTGACATCAATGACAACATAAAATTTCATCAATGCAATCATCATGCAAATGCCAATAGTGTCGTTGCCTTAGTTTGTTTTCTCTTAGCTCTTATCCAAGCCTATTTTTAGCATTTTTGTTGAAAATATAATGTCATATATCTGCATATATGCAACCTCCTTGTTGCTTATTTACAATTCAATATTGCAGGATTTACTCACGAACAACAAGATTTCGTCAGAAACATAGGGATTTATTTGAATTAGTAGATTCTTGTTTACTTTTAATGGATTTCCTTACATACAATGCTTTATTTGGTTATCATAGTTGCATTATCCTAGTAAAACCTTCTTTGTAGTTATTTGCCTTGTGATAAGAAAGCTTCACTTAGCATTTTTTTTTTCCAATTTTCACTTACCAATCGTCTTTCTATAAGAAAAAATTTCTTAGCATCCCTTTTGTATGATGAGTGAAACTAGCATAAAATAACTTTCTAGGCTATTCAAGTCTTCCTTTGTCTTTCCACACAAATCACACAACATAGCACAACTTGTTGTCTGGTGAGAATCCATACTCCCATGGATCACCTAGCATAACACAACTTACTAGCTAGTGGAATCCATGTATACTCTCTCTCTCTCTCTCTCTCTCTCTCTCTCTCTCTCTCTCTCTCCCCCCCATGGATCACCTAGCATAACACAACTTGCTAGCTTATAGAATCTATGTTTCCTTTCTCTTTTCCCATTAATTCATGACATGACACAACTTGCTAGTTGTTGAATCATGGTTCATCGATCGATGTATTTTCTTTCTCTTTCCACGTGTCCAATTCTTCTCTTGCGATAACATTTCGAGAATGATATTACTAGTTGAGACATTTTCATTATCGAGGTCTCTTTAACTAGTTGACTTGGAGCCTTTGTTTTGAGTACTAATCCCTTTTGTGCATATTTGTTTGTCTTTTTTTCTTTTTTTTTGTTTTTGTCTTATTTTTTGTTTCCTTGTATATGATTGTATGAGTTAATATCCTAAGATTGAGGGCGTGTTCCCTTAAATTTAGTGATTTATTATCTCTTTGTAATTTTTCTCCCAGTTGCGCATGCCTCTCTCTTTCTTCTTGTTTACCATGAGTATGCATGTAGAATCACACTCTCACTAAAGTGAGGGCTAAATGTAGCATCTTAAATTGTAACCTTGTACAATTTACACGACTTATTGTATCCTTGCCTTAGTTTGTTTTCTCTTAAAGCTCTTATCCAAGCCTATTTATAGCATTTATGTTGAAAAACTAATGTCATATGTTTGCATGGTGATTTTAACTTTTGTCCTCATCTAAGTGCACCCTATCCATATCTTATTCACCCTATTATTAATGTACAAGGGCATTTGGGGTACCCTTGTCCTAGACAAGGGCGCCTATGACATCCTTGTTTCAAAATTGGTCCCAAATTTGGACATATTTATGCCTACTACCCGCTTGTTGGTTCTTGATAATGATGCCTCAATATGACCATTAGAGGTTGGACTAATTTATGAAATACCTTGAGAACCCTATATAAGAGAATTATTTCTCTCATTTTCACTTCCATCCATCATCCATAAATCACAAGAATGTTTTATCATTCACTCACATCCATTAGTCATCAAGGCAATATTTCATCCCATTATATCATTCAAGTATTTTTTAGATTTAGAGGTTATGTAGTACCAAATTAAAAAAATCGTCATGTAAGAATGTATTTATGAGTGAGTCATTTATGTCTTTTCATGTGATGTGATGTGATGTTATTGGATCAACACGTGTGATCTCATTCAAAGAGCATTGCATCATTAACTATCATCAACTTTAGAAATCTTGAGGCATATTATCCAACATTTTACTTCACCATTTCTAATTCAATTTCAAATCAATTATAGGGTGTATTGGTGTAATTTTGAATTAGGGTTTTCACCAATTAAGATAATAAAACCACTAACTAACCAAATTAACCATACATTCAAAGAGGGTTGAATCCAATAGATCTAGCCTCAATCCAAATAGGAGAAGGGCTGAAATTATGAATAAATTCATTGGTTATTGTTAGTTACTATCTTTCTAGTTGAAATTGGATTTGTAATTGTGAAATTAGGGCAAAAAGGGGGATAACTGAAGAGGAATAGTAGAAAATGATTGCTACATATATCCCATAGAGCCACAAATTAAGATCTGGACAAAGAAGAGATTTAGAACTTGTTCCCCGAAGTTCATCTTGATTTTTTGAGACCAGGTAGTAGAGATTTTCCCTAGTCCTTTGAATTTTGCTCCATTGAAAGTTGAACCTTTTTGTCACTATCAACTCTACCAGAATCTCCAAGTACATCTCCTGAGTCGATTCCTTGCACACAACAAGAAAATAAATAGGGTTGTGGATAAGGGTTTGCCTTGGGTAAAAACCTGATTTAGGAATTAACTTTGAAATTGAAATGATAAATGTAATGAAAAAATATAACAGGATGCTTTCCTTTTGAGGGAAATCTTGGATCTAAAATGAAATGCTTATAATTAAAATATATTCCTTGATTAAGTTTGCTTGAATACTCATGCAAGGTTTTTAGGATATCTTGTAGAATTTCTTCACAAAAAGTTGTTCATGGATGCCATCTTGAATTCTTGAACTTGAATTCACTTCTTCTCCAATGCCTAATGAATTCTTGATTTCTTTCTCACTCAAATTGAATTCTCTAGAGTGAAATTAGGATTTTAGATGGCTCAGGAGATTGCTTAG
This sequence comes from Cryptomeria japonica, assembly GCF_030272615.1. Taxonomy (NCBI): domain Eukaryota; kingdom Viridiplantae; phylum Streptophyta; class Pinopsida; order Cupressales; family Cupressaceae; genus Cryptomeria; species Cryptomeria japonica. Next base: position 244,333,464 of record NC_081406.1, on the reverse strand, counting down.
GTTTCAAATGAGAGGGGTAGACCTCCTTTTATAATTGACTACCTGGAAATTAATTAAATTTCAAGAGTAGGCCAACACAAGATCTAGTTTCCCACTCACTTGATGTGACGATTATGAGGACCAAATTTGGGTCTTGATTGAGAGGACTGGGGCGCTAGGCACCATGGTCTTGAGAATCGGGACTCAAGTTTGGGGAGAAGGTAGGAAAGGTGGTGAATTTGTAGGTCTATGGATGGTGTGAGAAGAATCAAAACATGCATTGATAATTGAAAGACGAAGCACCAAGGTGAGGTCTTGGCGAGGACAAAATTGTATGCAGATACAATTTATGATGCTATATTTAGCCCCCATTTTATTGGGAGTATGAGACTAAAACACTCATAGTAAAGTACAAAGTCACATTGAAAAAAATTCACCAAGATATCAAAGACACAAGACACATGACTAAGCCCCCAAAAACTTTAAGATCTTACTACTCTAATATCAAGATAAAAGGGACAAAACATGAAAGGGAAAGGGAGAGTATGATTGTATTGGCCTAGTAAAATTTGTCATGAAAAATAAAAATACAAAATTACCAAGCAAAAGGCTCAGTTTACAAAGTAACTTGAGTATCAAAACATGTCATAGGTGTGTGCATGAAGTGTAACATTGAGTGGAGTTTATGCCTCCATGTTAAAGTGATTCCTTATGCCTTATTAGAAGCAATTTATTTAAGGTAGCATGCATCCAAAAAATAATCATGTTGCCACAATGAGATGCCACCGAGAATGGACAAATCAAAGGATAATGGTCACACAACATATAGGAGAAAGAACATAAGCGATCCACTAACTCAAGGGTTAGTATGCTCTTATGATAAATAATGTATATCAAGAATGATTGTATTAAATTAACCTCATCCCACAAAGGTAGTGGAGCTACAAACACAATGGATGAAGAGCACAAGAGATAACAAAAAAATTCCTTTTTGAGTCAACATGGAAGAGACCAGAGAGAGATCTCAATGCTTTCCATCATCCTCAAATAGACAAAAAAAGAGCACATTTATGAACAATAGCACATGTACATAATAACATAGAGACGACATATAGAATAATTGAGATACAAATAGAGGAATGCCACAACATATTTGGCCACTTTATTACCTTCTACCAATGGAGTAACAAGGGTCATCCAAAGAGAACCTAACATAACACAAAATAATTATCAAGCAACACATAACGGGGGAAACACATTATGAACAAGAAAACACACAAAATACAATCCATGACACAAATGAAGCTAGTCAAGAAAATCATCTACTACCTCCAAATATTCTTTAATGTCATATAGTGATAGTGGACAAGATGAAAGAGGAGATACTTTGATCACAATAGATGGAGCTACTACAAGCTCCAAAAAATGACCATGCTCTAATGATGAATCACTTTGTTTACCATTAGAAGCTAGGGTTAATGCTTTTAAAAAATGTGAAGATAATTCATGATTAATCTCAACAATATCATACATATCATCAAAATTATTTTAATCAACATTGTTAGCATGAACAAAATTATGGGTAAGTTCACCAAGATGGTGTGCAAAAAGGGGGGTATAAGTGGACACCTTTTTTTTTTTTTTTTTTTTTGAAATCAGCTAAACCTGAATTTGGAGGAGAAAATTGAGAGTCATCCATTCAAAATATGAAGATACTCAAAGAACAAATATTGTATTAATCTGATTCTAGTTTTCAAACTACTAATTTAAAAAAAAAAATGGATAATATTAAGGGGGTCAAATCCTTCGCGCATGAAAAACAGATCCTGATTTTTTCTGAAAAACATAACATAGTGTCTGACGTGTGCATCAAAAAAGTCAATTATATTTAGTATTTTGACAAATCATTTGGTAGAAAGATAGTTAAGAGTGAGAACTATAAGTTGTGTATATTTTTTTAATTTTTTGTTGAGTAATTTTTTTTATGATTTTTAGAATCGGGCAAATCTTGAAAATCAAGTACATGTTCGTGCGCGAAGGATAACTTGCACCAAAATAATCGAAAATGCAAAAAAAAATTTAAAGTGTAAAGAATAAAGTGCACTACAAAAATATATAAACTTTTTTAAATTTGGATAAGTAGATCAAAATTTATTAAAAGAATGGTACACATATGTCTCTGAGAACTATGGAGACACTAGTAAAAGAAATTCAAGAATAATATGTTATTGTTGTTTAAATTTTGAAAAAATTGTATGGTTAGAAAGCTTAGAAGATGGGTGAAAATATGGTGGTAATTTTAGAAATACCCAGTTGATGAGGTGTAAACGTGATGATGACAAAATCGAGAAACCAACTTGATAAAACAAAACACGTCAAAAAGAAGGGAAACAGAGGGAAATCAAACTTCCAACCCTCAACCTTGACATCCAAGCCTATTCACAAGCCTAAACGCACTAAACACATATGGGTTTATTTAAATTAATAGCGTGTACGAGGTTTGCAGAGACCAAAGCATGTACTCATTTTAGGTAAACAAAAATCATACGGGTTATGTTAACATAAAGATTATAATATATAAAATTACAAATGTATGTTTGTAATATGTGTATGTGCATGTCTACATTTATGTATATGTATATATGTATATATAATATGTATGTATATGTATATAATATTTACATGTACAATATGCATATATATATATATAATATGTATATATATGTATCTAAAATGTGTATGTCTATGTATACATATATGTATGTAAAATATATGAGTATATATTGTCTCTCAATCTCTTATTACATTGTATTCCTGCCCTCTTTTAATCTCTCTCCATCTCCCTCTCTCTCCCCTTAGGACCCCACATAACCCCTATTGACATCATATAAAGTCCCTTAGCATACCATATGACCCCTTAAGAGCATATGATGTTCTAACACATGTGCATCCCCATTAGGAGCCCACATGACCCCTAATTACACCATATGACCCCTTAGGACCATGTATGATATCCTAAGGGGTCAAATGGTGTCCTAAGGGGTCATATAGTGTTGTAACACACGTGTCGCCCAATTAGGACCCCATGTGACCCCTTAACACGTGCCACATGACCCCTTAGGAGCATATGATGTCCTAAGGGGTCATATGGTGTCCTAATGGGATATGGTGTTGTAACACATGTGTGGCACCATTAGGACTCCACAAGACCCCTAAAGACACCATATGACCCCTTAGCACACCACATGACCCCTTAGGACCATATGATTTTCTAAAGGGTCATATGGTGTCCTAAGGGGTCATATGGTGTTCTAACACATGTGCGGACCCATTAGGACCCCAAAAGACCCCTAATGACACCATATGACCCCTTAGCACACCACATGACCCCTTAGGACCATATGATGTCCTAAGGGGTCGTATGGTGTTCTAAGGGGTCATATGGTGTTATAACACATTTGTGGACCCATTAGGACCCCGAAGACCCTTAATGACACCATACAACCCCTTAGCACACCACATGACCTATTAGGACCATATGATATCATAAGGGGTCTATGATGTCCTAAGGGGTCATATGATGTTCTAACACATGTGCAGCCCCATTAGGACCCCACAAGACCCCCAATGACACCATATGACCCCTTAGGACCATGTGTGATATCCTAAGGGGTCATATGGTGTTGTAACACATGCGTGGCTCAATTAGGATCCACATGACCCCTAATGACATCATGTGAACCCTTAGCACACCACATGACCCTTTAGGAGCATATGATGTCCTAAGGGGTCATATGGTGTTGTAATACATGTGTGGCACCACTAGGACTCCACGTGACCCCTAACGACACCATAAGACCCCTTAGCACACTGCATGACCCCTTAGGACCATACGATGTCCTAAGGCATTGTATGGTGGCATAAGGAGTCATATGGTGTCCTAAGAGGACATATGATGTCCTAAGGGGGAAACATGAACCATTATTACAATATAAAAAGCAATATCGATTTTGCTTACAAAAATAAGTTCAAATCACTACACGCCATATGACCTCTTAGGACCCCACATGACCCCTAATGACACCATACGACCCCAAGTAGGACCATATGATATCCTAAGGGGTCATATGGTGCCCTGGGGGGTCATATGGTGTCATAAGGGGGCAAGATGAACCATTATTACAATATAAAAAGCAGTGCCAATACTACTTACAAAAATAAGTTTAGATCACCCAAGCCCTTAGCACACCATATGACCCCTTAGGACCTCACATGACCCCTAACGACACCATATGATCCCTTAGCACACCATACGACCCCAAGTAGGACCATAAGATATCCTAAGACATCATATGGTGTCCTAAGGGGTCATACGGTGTCCTACGTTCTCTCTCTCTCTCTCTCTCTCTCATATTCCACAATTTCAATGCTTTATATCATAGAAACAAAAATCATTTGGGGAAAAAATAAGAAAACCAAAAGTACAAGGTTTTTGAAAAAATCAACATAGAGATATATAGAGTAAATAAAATAGAGTTTAACCCAATGATTGTATAAAATAGATTTTTGTTGTTTATATTCATATTGATGATTAAATCGGCAAATATTCATTTAAATTTATAAAAGGGCAGTCACCAAATACACCAAATAGCTATCTAAGTCTAAGATCAAAGATTAGCCAAGTCTATGGAGTAGTTGAGATCAAAATTTATCATACAAGTTCCAACTATTGTTAGGAATTTAGTAAAAGTGGAAGTTATTTTGAAATGATCCACGACTTTCATTGTGATTGAGACATGGAGTTTTCTAGGGGTAGTTCAATATCTGAGAAAACTTATCAAATCATATTCCATTGTTGCAATGCTTCATATTATGTGATGGCAATTGTTAAGTCTTTTATATGGGGTAGAATTAAACAAAAGGCATTTGTTTAGCTGAAGTAATTGATTAGCAAGCCATTGGTTTTGGAAATACCTAGCTTGCAACTACTATTTTAGGTAGAGACAAATTTTAATGATTGTGTGTTGGAGGCTCTTTTATTACAATTTTCTAAGCTTGTTTGTTGTCATTCAGACTTATTTCATCGAGCGCTTCGGATATATTATTCACATAATGAATTGTATGTTTTTGTTTGAGCAAAAATTAACTATATCAATTATAAATCATTTATATATATCAAAATGAACAATAATAAACACAATGAACAAATTGTGTATGAATCGAATATCAATATCAACAAAATGCACAATAATGAACACAATGCACATTTATTGGATCAAATATCAATATTTATATATATCATATGCCATGCCCAGATCGATATACAATAAAAATATTGAATATATCTAGATGTATTGGTCCTTCGATGACCATAGCTAATACTATATGATCCTATAGTTGTGGGGGATCATCAAAATCAAGCCTCTTTGATGCATTACGCAGCTTTGTAATTTCTTTGCAATTGAATTGTAGATTATCTCATACGTTGATCTGGGATGTACCATCTTTTCTCTCGTTACCTTGTCAGACTTAGGAGTTCTCTTAAAATGGAACTTCCGAAGATCCATGCTATGGCCAAACCGCGAAGCGGCCTATTGTAGGTTAAATACAATTAATACAAGGTAATAACATATATAGATAAAAAACACTAAAAATATACAATATCTAGAACAAAAGTGTACAGGAGCCTGAGATGCTTCTCTAGTAGACTTAGGAGGGCTCGCCATTGATGAAGAAACTATGGCTATTTCCTGTATGAAAAATGATAAGATTAAATACAATTAATACAATTAATACAAGGTAATAACATGTATAGATCAAAAACACTAAAAATCTACAATATATAGAACAAAAGTGTACCAGAGCCTAAGATGCTTCTCTAGTAGACTTAGGAGGGCTCACCATTGATGAAGTAGCTATGGATATTTCTTGTATGATAAATGATTAGATTATAATTTATGTAAATTTCACGTGTACATGTGAATATAATCATCAAATCAAGAAAATAAAGTAGAGATACATACCTCTTCCCTCTCTTGATCCTCTTGCGTATCACGTGCATTCATCAATTCTACAAATCCGAATTACCGCTGTATATAAAAGAGACCAAAAAGACTAATCAATCTATAAGTTCCAATTAAGACAATTTCAACCTTTTCAAACAATTGTGTCAATTACCTTTTGATGTTTAGGCGTACTCGAGGATTTCTTTTGTTGAGGAGGTGTCCTAGACACGCGTGGGGTACCCTAAAAGAAACAAAATTAACACAAGAGATATCAGTATATAATATTAAATATAATTTAACAAATCTAAATTTAAATGACTTGCATATTCAATCAAAAGAATACATAAAAAGAGGTGTGCAAAATATAATACCGCATAGATTTCTAGGCTAAAATTGATGGCCGAGAGCATGACATTATCAATATGGGACATTTGATCCCATAACTACACCTATAAAACACAAAATAAATATACATTAAAGAGATTTATTATATCTTATAATTTTTTTTTGAATTCAAGGTACTATTCTATTTTAACATGTTACAAAATTTACACCTCAGGTGTCGAAGCTGCAGCTGCAACAACTGTAGGAGGAATATCAGATGGTGTATCAACACCCGCTTCTGCATCCTAAAATGCATATTGTTTTTATCAATTTAAATCGATCTATAAATGCAAATTCATTTACATTTACAAGTTTTAAGTGATTGATTAATAAAATGTTATCAATTCAAATCAACACACCTAGGTCTGTGTGTGACCACCAAACACCATATCCATCAAATCATCAGTCAACACCACATCCTTTGCACTGGTAGTCTAGCATCCACTCCTACAAATTGTACACAGATGGGGCATGGAACCATCTGCACTAACCTCTATATCCATCCTAGAGCATATACCTGAACAACTAGGACACAAATGTTGAATGGGCTCACCAAGACTAGATGGATCAACTACTGCATCATCATCTGGGCCAAGAGGGTCTGATAACTATGTGCCATGATAAATGATGACATTGATCAGTGCAGTGGTCACCTGAAGAGTCTGTAGCTCCATCGTCTCTTTCAGGGTTACTAGGATTGTGACATGGACCACAGGTTTTGGTGCTAGGGGGATGTGACTTTGTGGGTTTAGTACCCTTTGGGCTCCAGGTCTATCTTGGGCAGAACCTCCACCTCTACTCCGGAACTCTCTCATATCAAAATAGTTCAACCGCTCATTGAGGATAAAATCACAATATAGTTTCCTCAAAAAATATAATGGAACCTCAAAATTATTACAAGATGGTTGGTCAAAGTCCATCCACCACCTATCCCAAAAAGCATTTTTCATCGCCAAATGGCTACACCGGTGTATAGGAAATCTCTTTGAATTAAGAGGTAAGGTCTCACCCGATTTGGGATCAATGAAAAGACACATATTTGTGCTTTACTTATGTTTTTTTTTTCACTTCATTATATGACAACATACTAGCATAAAAATAAAGGCATCGATCCCTATAGCTTCCCCATTTTGTAATTTGATTGGAAACTTCATTGGAACTACTAGCCAATGATTCTAGGGTTGTGGCCAGATATGCATGATGCTCATGCTCAGATGCCTTCAGTCTTTTCACCAGTCTAATTATTTTGGCAGTGTTTTGTGTTAATTGGTTTATCAAATCCTCTTGTGTAGCTTGTGAATAGTCTACTGGAGGACTTGGAGGGTTTGTATCTTGAGGGTTCTCCTGTGGGTTTTTCCCTAAGTTTTCAGGAGGTGTTTCTTGCTAGGGGTAATATTTTAAGAATTTGATATGCATTCATAACAAAAAATAATCAAAAATAATAAATTTACATTGTAAGTGCGAATATATTTTATCAAATACATAAAATAGATGAAATTTTTTGATCTCATACCTTTTTCCATTATTGGTGTGTTTGATTTTGAGAACCCCGTTTGCGTATTTTGTTGTTTAAAACCCTCAAAGTGCCTTTTTTGTGGTCGCGGGTGAAAATGACCTAGTTGGTCGGGGTTTTGAAAACTAAACCATGTACGCATTTAGTATAAGCATAACCCCGTATGAGGTTTTTCTTCGTTTAGGCTCAGAAACACGAACCTAAATGCGTACTGGATAATTAAATTTTGAAATAACTTGTGCTCGTTTTATGTTTTTCCAAATTTTTTTGGGGGTGTGTCCACTTTTCTGCACACCATCTTGGTGCACACACCCTTATCATCATCTTGATTAATAAAAATAGGATCTTTAACATGAAATGAAGTTGAACCATTATTTGTATTAAGCTTTTTTAATTTAGGTGACTTGATTTGAACTTCCTCCCTAGGGTTAGGTGAAGGGTAGAAAAATGGGACCGAGTGAATATTTGGTGTCTTTGGGGAGGAAATGGTTGGGGAAGCAAGTTCGTGAGCCTTGGCACGATGCCTTCATTGGTTTTCTCTCACACAAAAATTCCTTTTTAGTTTTAGTCTAGACTTGCAAAGATTGAGGATCAATGGACATAGGATAGATTTTTATCCCTTATAGGGGAGGAAAGAGAAAAACCTTGATAGGTTGAGAGATACTTGATTCCAAATGCTTATTTTTGTAGGACATAGGAGGTAGAACTAAGGCACACATGGGAGGAATAGAAGGAGTAGGAAGAATACTAGGTCCATTATATGTGTAGGGTCTCTAGGTTTACTCAAGGTCGTGATCATCTCATTTTTTTGGTTTTGATAAGGTAAGAAAAGGATGTCATTTTGAGGCTTAAGAGGCTCAAGTTGTTTAGGCCAATAGTAATCAAGACTGAAATTTCCAAGCTTCATTGTGGGTTGATAAAGGCTATGATTAATTGTTATAATAGTGCCATTATGAGGGAATTTAAAACATTTATGAATTGTAGAAGGGATAGCTTTCATGGAAGAGAGGCAAGGATGTCCCAAATGCACACGAAATCGATCCAATGTAGGAATAATAGAAAAGGTGACAACTAAGTACTTAGTACCAACCTCAATGGGAAGGCACATGGAACCAATGTAGGGAAAGAGAATAAATCATGCACCTTTAACATAACATTTATTATATGTTACTTGTGATGGACTTGAAAAGCAATGAGGGGCGGGGGGGTGTGAATCAGTGACACCAAATAAACACTACTTCAAACACTAACCGGTAGATGAACTTAACCAAGCATTTAAACAAAATACATGCTATCCAAAATGATATAACAACATCCACAAAGAGTAAAGCATCCAGCATAACACAAGTGTTTATACGTGGAAAACCCAAATAGGTAAAAACCATGGTGAGATGGAACTCAAAAGTTAACTATCTGCAGTAATAGATAACTGACCGATTAAGGTCTTACAAAGTGCTCTACTAGGAGCGAATCTTGTTAGAGATCCCAAGCTTGATTAGAAGCTTATACCCTGTTAAGAGTACTACCCTGTTAGGAGTAACCTCATTGGAGGATTTGAGAATCCAAACTAATGGATAACCTTGTTAGAGGATTTGTACAATGAAGCTTGTTAGAGCTTACCCGGTTAGAGGATTTGATTCTGTTGTAATGATTAGAAAACAACAAGAATGGTTTGATATGTTCTGAGTAGCACAATATTTGCTGGATCAAATCATTCTAAGTACATTCAACAAAGCTCTTCATCTTAACACTTATTGCTCTTCAACAAAAGCTTTCACTCTTTATGCATATTCATATTCGCATAATCTCCTCTCTATCAGTTTCAAATGATTCACTAAGATGTCTTTAAATAGACATTCAAATCTTATGTCGGTCATAGGAAATCAAAACACAATTTCCTAGGTGCAATGTATCTAGACAAGTAATCATAACTCATCACAAAAATGACTGTCAAGAAGTCGGTGCTGGTAACTCATCACAAAATCAGATACCGATTAGAACAGTCAATACCAGTTGGAACAAAACATGTGAACCATTGTCATGGAATCTTCTGCTTCATCTCCATCTTCATCTTCATCTTCATTTTGATGTCGAATTAGTGTAGACATAGGTTATCTCTTAAGCACATACGGTTGACACAGAGTACCGATTAGAGATAAACCTTAAACATACATGTTGACAGTGTAAACCAATTGAAGTTACACCGGTAGTCAATGTAATCATATGTGTGTGTGAGAGAATGTTTCATCAATAACAATGTGATGGGTGTTAGGTCCCAGAGACAACTGAGAGGGGGGGGTGGGGGGGGGGGGGGGGGGGCGCGGGTGAAATCAGTTGTCAAATAAATTCAAACCAAAAACAACTTAACCAACCCTAATGCTTAATACTGGTAAACCAAACTTTATGCCGGTAGACAGTTTATCAGTTAATATCAATACCGGTAAAAATTAATGCATGAAACAGAAAGACAATAACATCCACAACACATAACACCAATATTTGTACTTGGAAACCGTGTAAGGGGAAAAACCACGGTGGGAAACCTTACCCACAATCAGATGATACTACTGTAGATAGTATGTGTATACAAATGGGGTCTACATATGCAGAAAGGCCAAGCGCCTAGAGCTCACTGCTCAAACATAAATAGGAGTCACATTGACTACAATTGGATGGTTAAATCCAATAATAATGTACTGCTCAAAATAGCATCTTTCTATGTTGGATTCAGTACCGGTTCAGTTCTGATATGCCTTCACAAAAACCTTGCTTCACCTTAAATGATGTCTGCATGTATAACTCTCCTTATTCTCGCATATACCTTCTTATATTTATTTTTCCCTATCACCTATCAATCTTACAAATAAGATCTTACATATATATCATAACCTAAGACCAATTTTAGTAGGTCGGCTCTAAGAGATATTACAATAAAATCAATTTACAAGTAAATCAATAACCGATGCAATATCCAATTCAACATGTCAGCTTAATGCATTTACAACAACAATAAATCATTTCCAAAGCGTGTCGTGCTGATCTAGAAAAGATAAGCCTGCCAGTGCATAACCTGGACCTATTTGCCGGTAACAACAAATATGCAAACACAAATATACCAGTGAACAAATCTTCAAGACAAAGTGTCCAAATGATGTCTTCAATATAACTAAGTGTTTTCCATATCATTCCAAGTATCAGTGATCATTATATCCTTCCGGTGTACCAGATACCAATGACTATGCATAAGTCACTTGCTTGTCGGTGAACATTGCCAATCCTTCAAAGTGTCAGAGTTGATAAGTGTTGATAGGTGTTGACATCAATGACAAAACCATACCAAAATACCAACAATCTCCCCCTTTGGCATTGATGGCAACACAAGATGGAAAAACCATCAAAGTGCCAACACAGAAATACCAAAAACCAAAAACCAACAATCTCTCAAAAGAGATCATAACCATAAATCAAAATTCAGATACAGAGAGTAATCAATCTCAAAGTAACAATCTCTCCCCCAATGAATAATCTCTCCCTAAAAGATAATTTGTTTTTCCATATATATCTCTCCCCCTTTGACATCCAGTGCCAAAGCAATACAAAACCAAGTTTAAATATAAAATACCAACCAATTCAATATACCAACTACTCCCCCTAAGAAGTAGCTCTCGTCATCAAAGCCGAAATAAAAGATTTATTTGTTAGTTCTGTCGGTTGATGACAAACATCAACTGTCTAAGTCTCTACCAGTAGGGGTATGACCCCAAGCTGGTCTCTGAGATATTCAAAGGTCTCCTTAGGAAAAGGCTTAGTGAAAATATCTACAATCTGCTCTTTAGTATTCACATAAACCAGTTTTACTTCTTTTGCTTCAACATTCTCTTTCAAAAAGTTCAATTTGATAGAAACATGTTTAGTTTTAGAGTGTAGTACCGTATTCTTAGATATATCAATTGTTGCAGTGTTATCACAATAGATAGTTATAGGTTCCTTGCATTTTACCTTTATGTCCTTCAACATTTTCTTAAGCCATAATACCTATGTATAGTTAGTTGTTGTTGCAACATATTCTAATTTTGTTGTTGATAAAGATGTACTACTTTGTTTCTTACTCAACCATGAAATTAATCCGCTTCCAAGAAAAAATGCTCCACTAGTGGTACTTTTTCTATCATCCACGTCTCCTACCCAATTTGCATTTGTGTATGCACATAATTCAAAGTTTTCATCTCTAGGATACCATAAACGAAGATTTGTAGTGCCTTATAAGTACCAGAAAATCCTTTTTACTGTTTGTGTAGGGGAAAAAGCGAGACTAGGCTAACATGTCCTAATCCTACCTTTTGACACACATTATGGAATATGAAAGAGCCTAGAGGTATCACACAATTGGCTACTTCTTTTTATGGAAGAGAGAGCCACGAGCTACCTATTAGGATTTCTATTCCTTTGTTGTAATTGAAAGATAAAATGATACAAGTTCAATTCCTAATCCCAAAGTGCAAGTATGAACTAATAACAAGATTGCAGAATTGAACTTAAACTATGGAAAGCTGTAAATACAAAGATAAGACAAGAATGCAAATGCGTACCCGGAGTCAAAATCTGAGTAGAAATGTTCGGGATGGGGGCGCGGGTGCCACTGTCCTGATTCTGCCTTTGAAACTGCCCCCGAAACTGCTGTTTCGCAACCTGGAAAACTGTCGGAAATGCCAAAAATTGTTGTCTGTCAGGAGGACCAGGGCACCCAGTGCCCTTGTCCCAGGGACCAGGGCACCTAGTGCCCCTGTCCTGGCAGGACCAGGGCACCCCACGCCCCTATCCTGGTCTTCTGCTCTGAAACTTGGTGTGAAGTTCTGTCTCCGTCTGCTTCTTCCGGATCTGCAACTTGCGGCATCATCTGAATCCCGAAATCTGCACTTATATTTGAAAAGGTGTTTTGGGCGGCTATATAGGGTTTTGCCTTAGTCAAACCCCTGCTTTGGTGATTTCCACCTCCACGAATAGCCAAGTTGTATTGTAAAACTAATGTGTGTGCAGACCTTGTGTGTGTGCAAGATCTAAAATGCAAGTAAGCAAACTAGAGCAACCTAGAAAGTAAACCCTAATTGCTTGTAAATGACAATGTAAATGCTCCAAATCAAGATGCAAAGTGATCTAAAGCATGAATACAAATGATGTAAGGAAGCTTATGCAAAGACATGAAAACAACATGAAATCATACCCAACCCCAAGGGGGGGGTACAAGCCAATCTTCAGTCGGTGATCCCTTATTGTTCTTCAATGCCTTCAAAGCCCTAAATGGATGAATGAAATTAATGGATGCTTGATGGATGAATGTTGAATGTTGTTGAAGTCTTCAAAGATCTGCTCTTTCGCTGCATAGAAGGTCCTTGAAAACCAAAAATCGGATCCTTTCAAATGAAGAAAGAGAGCTCTTATATATGAAACCCTAGGTCTTAATTTCAACTTTTGGCTGACCTAGAGATTGAATCTCCCGCCAATTTCTTGGGGTTAAGCTTTATTTTATGATTGGATTGTGCTCCTAAAATTTCGGGAAAAATGTTCGGGACCGTGTGCACTCCGGGCGCCATGGTCCTCTCCGGGCGCCATGGTCCAGACAACTTTTCACCAAATTTTCAGGGCCATCGGATATGATGATTTTAGAGCGAATCCCGAAGTTACAGGTGATTTCGAGATGTTTTGACCCCTGAAATCAAGCCCCCAAGTTCAAAATAGGACCTAATTAGGGTTTTTGATTAAATGATGTATTGGAAGAATAAAATGAAAGGGGCACACTTTAATGAAAAGGGCCCAACTTTATGATATGGAAGATGATGAAATAGGACCTTAGACCTAATTACTTTAATTAATTAAGTGCTAAAGGGGAAATGCAATGCAAAATGCAAAATGCGCCAAGGCGGGTGCTAAACTAGGTGTGAAATTGTACCACCCTAGCAAGTGCGTACAATTTACGACGCTACACTGTTGATTCATGATTTTATTTAGGATTACTTTGAAATATTGAAACAATACATACTGCATTCATAATATCAGGTCTTGTTTGTGTCAAATACAGTAAGCCTCCTATCATAGACTTGTACCTAGTCGGATTAACAGGTGTAGATTCATCCCTTACTGATAATTTGTCATTTGTAGTCATAGGTGTGCTTACCAGTCTAGAGTTCTCCATCCCAAATTTCTTTAGTAACTCCTTCAAGTACTTGGATTGACTCAAGAATATACCTTTATCAGTCTGTGAAATCTGCAATCCTAAAAAGAATTTTATTTCTCCAATCATAGACATTTCAAATTCTTGGTGTATTTCAATAGAAAAGTCTTTACATAATCCATCTTCTCCTCCAAAGATTATATCATCAACAAAAAATTCTATAACCAAGATGTTATCATCAGTCACTTTATAGTATAAGTTGATGTCAGCATTGCCTTTAGAAAAATCAATCTTCAAAAGATATTTATCCAATCTAGCATACCAAGCTCTTGGAGCTTGCTTCAATCCATACAAAGCTTTCCTTAACCTGCAAACTATATCTTTGTTATCTTTCAAAGAAAATCCTTTAGGTTGCTCAATGTAAACTTCTTCTTCAAGATCTCCATTCAGAAATGCACATTTAATATCCATTTGATATACTTTGTAATTCTTGTGTGCTGCAAAAGCCAAGAATAATCCGACTACCTCAATTCTAGCTACCAGTGCAAAGGTTTCATTATAATCAATTCCTTCATTCTGAGAATATCCCTTACACACTAGTCTTGCTTTATTTCTAATTACCTTACCATTTTCATTAAGTTTGTTTCTGAATACCCATTTTGTTCCAATCACATTTTTGTCTTTAGGCCGGGGAACTAATATCCATGTGTTATTCTTCTCAATTTGTTCTAGTTCTTCTTCCATAGCTTTAATCCAGTGTTTATCTTCACATGCCTCGTTAATTGATGATGGTTCAATTTGAGAAATAAGACATACCTCTTCATTTTCTAGTCTTCCTCTTGTCATAACTCCTTTATACTTGTTTCCAATTATCTGATCTTCAGAGTGATTCAGTCTTACATACCGGGGTATCTTTGTTTGTTGTTGTTCCTCAGTTTCAGAGGATTTTTCAGATGATACTAGTGTAACTGGATCTTCATTCGATACCGGTGTAACTGGATCTTCATTCTGTACCAGTGGATTCAATGTAGGTTCATTTGTCAGTATTTATGTTGTCAGTTCAGAGTCTATATACCTTGAAGTTCCTCTGAATTGTTCATCAATCTTCAGATTTGTACTCTCAACAATTTTCTGCAATCTTTTGTTAAAACATCTATATGCCTTGCTCTTAGATGAATAACCAAGAAATATTCCTTCATCACTTCTAGGATCAATTTTTCCATATACCCATCTCTTCTAATATAGCATTTACTTCCAAATATTCTGAAATATTTAAGAGTAGGAGTTATACCAAACCATAGTTCATGAGGGGTCTTACCGGTTTCACCTTTGATGTGAACTTTGTTGAATGTATAGACCGTGATAGATTTGCTTCAGATAACATACTTCTAGCTGCATCCAAGATAGTTATGTTTTTCCTTTATACAACTCCATTTTGCTGTGGTGTCCGGGGTGCTGATAATTGTCTTCTGATTCCATTCACTTCACATAATGCATTAAATTCCTTAGATGTAAATTCACCTCCTTGATCTAATCTCATACATTTGATTTTCTTACCGGTTTCATTCTCTACCATTGCTTTGAATAGTTTGAACTTCCCAAGTGCTTCTGATTTTTCTCTTAGAAAAGTAACCCAACACATTCTAGAATAGTCATCAATGATTAGCATGAAATATCTATCACCTTGTAAACTTTTAGTTCTAGCTGGACCACATAAATCAGTATGAATTAAGTCAAGAGCATTATTGGATTTTTCTGGAATAGTTTTAAAAGATGCTCTAACTTGTTTTCCAAATTGACATTCCTTACATACTGGATTGTGAGGCTTAACAATCTTAGGTAAATCTCTAACTGCCTTAGTAGTACTAATTTTTACCATGCAATCAAAATTTACATAACAGAGTCTCTTATGCCATAGCCAACTTTCATCAATATGTGCAATCAAGCATGTCTTTTCATTGTTATTTAAATGAAATATGTTTCCCCTAGTTTGATTACCGGTTGCAATTTCCAAACCAGTTCTGTTCATAATTTTGCATTTTCCATTCTTGAATTGTACCTGAAATCCTTTGTCAACTAATTGACCAACACTCAAAAGATTATGCTTTAAACCTTCTACATAGTAAACATTGTCAGTATTATGCTTACCATCAAGAGATATAGTGTCTTTTCCTTTGATCAAACAAGCTTTATCATCTCCAAATCTTACCAAACCTCCATTATATTCCTGAAATTTCAAGAATTTACCTTTATCACCAGTCATATGATGTGAACATCCTGAATCAATGATCCATTCATCCTTAACTTCAACTTTAGCTGCCAGGGCATGCTCTACTGGTTGAACAATAGGTGCCGATTGATCTTCTGTTATAGCAACAAAAACCCATCCATTGTCTGTCGGATCCTCATCAGAATCATCAGTGACTCCTTCATCAGCAAGATAACAAGATTTATCTTTATTCTTCTTAAATATGTATCTCTGATATTCAGGGTTAGGCTTGCATGTTCTTCTAGCCTCTTCTCTTAGTCTAGCATGTCTATCAGGGCATCTCAAATCCATATGACCAATCTTATTATAGTTAAAATATTTTAAGGGTGCTTTACCTTCATACTTGCTTCCCACTGGACCTTTAGGCATTTTCCTTGCAAATAGTGCTTCAAGTTCTTCAAGTTCTTCATTTTCTCTCTTTCTTTTTCAAGTTCTCTTTCATAAAAGGCTTTCCAATTAGATTTGTCAAAAGATAGTGCAGATGATGTTGATGCCTTAAAAGCTAAGTCTGTCTTTATAGTAGCAACGGGACCAAATTCCTCAATTTCAAAAGCTGAAAGTTTTCCAATCAATGTATCTTTAGTTACTGATGTATTAGGCATTGTTCTCAACTCATTTATAGAACTTTCATTTTATATGTCGGTGGCAATCCTCTTAAAAAATTTGAAACAATTTCATCTTCACTTAAGGTTCCTCCACAACATTTAATACCCAAAACAATTTCATTCACTCTTTCCATAAAAGCAGAAATCCTTTCATCTTCTTCCATTTTCAGATTTTCATACCTGACCCGGAAGCTTTCAAGTTTGGAAATTTTGACCGTGGAATCTCCTTCATTCAATGTTTCCAAATGATCCCAAATAGCTTTAGCAGTAGACCTATCTGACAATCCCATGATTTGTTGATCTGATAATGCGCTCAAAAGTGCTTCTCTTGCTTTGCAATCATTTTCCTCATCTTTAGCCAAATTTGGTGGATTAGGTTGACTTTGAGTAGGACCAGTGTAGCCATTCTTTGTAACATCCCAGATGTCCTTTCCAATACAATTCAGATGTGTCTCCATCCTAATCTTCCATATGCCATAGTTGGTTCCATCAAGTTTAGGACTGTCCTTCCTGAAATAGTTAGAAGACAGTGGATCTCCAAAATGAGAACTAGGCTCTGATACCAATTGTTAGGTCCCAGAGACAACTAAGGGGGGGGGGGGGGAGGGGGGGGGTGAATCAGTTGTCAAATAAATTCAAACCAAAAATAACTCAAACAACCTTAATGCTTAATACCGGTAAACCAAAATTTATGTCGGTAGACAGTTTATCAGTTAATATCAGTACCGGTAAAGATTAATGCATGAAATAGAAAGAAAATAACATCCACAACACATAACACCAATATTTGTACATGGAAACCCTATAAGGGGAAAAACCACAGTGGGAAACCTTACCCACAATTAGATGATACTACTGCAGATAGTATGTGTATACAAATAGGGTCTGCACATGCAGAAAGGCCAAGCGCCTAGAGCTCACTGCTCAAACACAAATAGGAGTCACACTAACTACAATTGGATGGTTAAATCCAATAATAATGTACTGCTCAAAATAACATCTTTCTATGTTGGATTTAGTACCGGTTCAGTTCTGATATGCCTTCACAAAAACCTTGCTTCACCTTAAATGATGTCTGCGTGTATAGCTCTGCTTATTCTCGCATATACCTTCTTATATTTCTTTTTCCCTATCACCTATTGATCTTACAAATAAGATCTTACATATATACCATAACCTAAGACCAATTTTAGTAGGTCGATTCTAAGAGATATTACAATAAAATCAATTTACAATTAAATCAATAACCGATGCAATATCCGATTCAACATGTCGGCTTAATGCATTTACAACAACATTAAATCATTTCCAAAGCGTGTCGTGCTGATCTGGAATAGATAAGCCTGTCAGTGCATAACCTGGACCTATTTGCCGGTAACAACAAATATGCAAACACAAATATACCAGTGAACAAATCTTCAAGACAAAGTGTCCAAATAATGTCTTCGACATAACCAGGTGTTTTCCATATCATTCCAAGTGTCGGTGATCATTATATCCTACTGGTGTACCAGATACCGGTGATTGTACTTAAGTCACTTGCTTGCCGGTGAACATTGCCAATCCTTCAAAGTGCCTGAATTGATAAGTGTTGATAGGTGTTGACATCAATGACAAAACCATACCAAAAATCATATGTGTGTGTGAGAGTGTTTCATCAATGACAACGTGATGAATACATTACAATCATCATCAAACAAACAATCTCCCCCTTTGGCATTGATGGCAACACTTAGAAATTTTTAGAGTAATACAATACCACTAAGTTTGCATACACAACATATTTACACATGTTCTGATACTCCCCCTTAATGCAATACTCCCCCTTAATGCATGCATAAATACAAAATTTTCAAAAACACACATACATATTATTACTCCCCCTTTGACAACAATGCCAAAATGATGAAGTAAAATACACACACACACACACACACATATATATAGAAACTCTGTATCAAAGTGTTCAACATATATTACAACTTAAAAAAAAGTTCATGCATTGGATAATCTCATAAAAATATCATTGAAATTCTGCTTCATCTATGATAAAGCATTTTCCCATGATTCGAGTATGTTAGTAGTGTACTCAAATCTAGACATCAACTGGGAATGGAATTCTTCCAGTGAGTCCAGCGTGCAGGTTTCAGGAGTAGCAAGAATAACTTTTGCATTGGAGTAGGCTCTCTGAAGAATGTCAACCTATGAGGTGAGCTGACTCTTGAGCTCTTTTAGAGATCAGAGTCTCTTAGCCTTCTCATTATCATTCCTGTTCAATATATCATGCAAATCATCTACAGACGAGTTAAAGGCATGAATGGAGTCCTAGAGTGGGACATATGCCTTACATATCCTTTCCATTTCTCACTTGGTTTCAACTTGACTCTTAGAAATGTCAGAGTAAAAGAAAGAAACATTGGAGGTAGAGGCAAGATACTTTCCTCCAAATTCAATAGATTTCTTCAACAGACTTCCATTATGAGATAAAGCCATTTTGCCACTTTCAATGTTCTTTGCCAATTTATCTCCATATTTCTTCTTGCAGCTCTTCTCAACAGACATTTGAGCAGGATCTTCAAGCGAATTGATTTGATCAGATGCATTTGCAACTAACTGACCAAGTTTGCTAATGGGTGTAGGAAGATGTGCAACAACTGTTTCCGGTAGTAAACCAGACAAAATTTCTACTGCATTCTGGATTGTCTCTACTTCAATCCTTTGCTCTTTCAGTCTCTTCTTGTGCACTCTTGATTGCATAACATTAGAAATCTTCATCATTTATGATGCACTCAAAGTGTTCATGTCAATGGGTCCTGAAATACTTAAAGAATCATCATCATCATCTTCAAGTAGTTTCTGCTTCGCCGGTTCAGGGGGTACACTCTTAATGATAGCTCTCTCTGTCTTCTACTCTGTTGTCTCTCTAGGTAACTGAGTGACAAATTTCTCAGTAGACTCCTTTTGAGTATTTTCAATGACCGGTGGAGATTGGGATGTCTCCAGTTGTTCTGTTGCCGGTTCATTGTCCACTATTAGTTGAATAGCCGGTTTATCAACTAATGTAACTTGTACTTCAGTAATTGTAGGAGGCTCCATATCTGGTGCAGTGATGTCTCCAGATAGATCTACTGTTTCCTAAACATCTTCATCAACAAGAATAATGGAATCATCCTTCTTCTTGATTGGATAGATTGTCAGGTTGAACAATCTCCTCTTCATCCAATTTCGGTCGAGGAACATCATCTGTAGTATTATCCTTATTGCTAGAGTGGATGACTTCTTCCCTCTTTTTGATTACACAGGCTAGTTGATGCGTCTCAGTCTCAATAACTACCCTTTTTGCATTAAGAAGCTTCAATTTTCTCATTTTAAAATCAAAATATACTTTGTATTGCTCAACTAAAACACTAATTCGATCCAATGATAAATTGGGAAAATATTGTACAAATATTTCATCAATAATCTTCTTTTCCAATTGAATAGCTTCCTCCCATTTATCTAAAAGAGTATTATACAAAGATATTGAAATATCTTTTTCCAAGTCATGCGGAAATCTATTGAAATGACCCAAATACGTTATTACCTGTTGAATGACTTGCTTCTGCTCATCTTCAGTGAAAGAATCAAAATATTTTTTGATATTGTCAAACCTATTTCTTCCTAATGTCTTCATTGTTCTCTCAAAAACTATGTCAGGTTTGTACGTAGCAATATCTATAGGTGTATTTGCCTTCGGCACTACCTTTACCTTCTTGGGTGTTCTACCAGTTGCTTTTTCTTTCTTTGGTTCTTCTTCAAAATTTGTACCCTTAGACTCTGGTTGCAAAATCAATTTCCAATTTCTCTTCTTTGGTGCACTCTCCTTCTTTACATATACTCTAGGTACCAGTTCCTTTTTGGTTAGGACACTCTGAGTCACCCTTGTGGTCTTTTTCACAAGAGACTTTTCATCAAACTTCTTTTTCTTTCCTTTCACATTAGCTACATGTATAGTACCGGTTTCTATTGGTACAACTTGGACTGCCACAATGTCCAATTTTGCCTGCTTTTTATCTTTAGGCGATGCTAACAGGGTATTAGCATAGCCAACCAGTAAATCATGATTAACCTCATAGCTCATATCTTCCATCTCTTCCTCTCTAGGCTCAATTGCTTGCATCAAGCAAAAGTCAATAGTAACAGTGAAGCTTATGTCTTTTTCAAAATGTTTTACCACATCTTCAGGTAACCTCATTCTCATGCTCATCTTTTTCTGAAATTCATTAAAATACTTATTCATGACAGCTGAAAAAGTATTCTTCACAACCTTAATGTTGTTCTTGATCTGTGCATTGACCGGTAGGTCTTTGGACCATTCAATATCTCCAATACCCGGTAGGAAGTTCTGAAAATAAAAAAATAACCCAGCTAATAGTTGACCATATTTGAACTTTTGTGTGTTGTCCTTAATGGATTGCAAATTTTGAAATAATTGCACTCTGATGGCTTCACAGATATCATAATCTGCATTATCAACAATCATTCTATGTGCTGCATGAATTGTTGTAGATGGAACACTGTTAAGTCTACTGGAGTAAAATACCTGGTTGCCTATCACCATTGTTGCTAGTTTCACTGCAGGGTCTCTAATATTGTTGATAGAATTAGCATGCTTATTAGATGTAGAATCGGTTAATTTGAAGATAGTATAATATGAAATTCTTCTTAGCACAGGAATTTCACCGGTTGAGAAATAACCCATTACAACCCTAATAGCTTCCTTGGTTATTGTGTGAGTCCTTTCTAAATATATGTTCTCTCCACGGACTCGACTCAAAATGATTCTTATGTGTTCTTCCTCAAAATCTTCAAGAGAGTAGGCGACATTATGAAAACCTTTTTCAAAAACCCTAGCATATTTTGTTTCAATATTTCCGTTCTTATCACAGAGTGATTTCAACTGTGTATAGATGTGTAGAGTTCCTAAATATTCTATTTTGCAATCTGTATAGCTGGACAAGTCACCTTTGACCACAACACCGCTCAAGACTTGCAACAATGCATTATAAGACATAATTTGATCTACCTTTGGAGCTTCCTCAGGCTCAACAATGATCATCAACCTCTCTATAGACTTAGAAGTAGATGCCATTCTAGATAAGCGGTATACTCAAAGAAATACCTTGTATTTTGCACATTGCACCGTTTCCCGATTGAAATGCCCAGATGCACACTTGTTCGCCTCTCTACAACTTTCGATTCAACTTAATCTCCCTAATCCCAAAACAATTTGCCAATTGACAACAAGACAATCTTGTTCAGCTCTACAATCACTTCAAATTTCTTTCTTGAAAAGAGTTAGGGTAAAAATGATAAAATAAAACTTGTTTATATCCCTTTTTACCAACTGCAATAAATGCTCACACTTTGGGTTACAAACCCTAATTTCACCACTTAAGTGAACAAACCGGTTGATAACACGTCAACAGAAAGTCACCAAAATTCAAGATTCAGAAATTCTTTCTCGCTCATTTTACAAGGGGTCTGGAGATGTTTTACCATTAAGCTCCCCTTAGCCATGTTAAATAGGCTTAAGTCACTGGTGCTGGGTTCTCTTCACTGGGTGAAGGAACAGTTTCTTCTCCAGGCGAGTCATCACCTTTCTTTTTCCAAATCTGATTCATATCTTCTCTGGTTTCTTCAATATCAACTTTCTGTTTTCCTTTTTGATCCTTGAAAGAGTTGACCGGTTTGCTATTTCTTGATCTACAAAATTTTGCTAAGTGCCTTGGTTTGTTGTAGTGATAACAGACCATACCAGATGATCTCCAGTGTCTTGCATTTCCTCTTCTTGTTCTTCTTTTGCAGTTCATAGCCACTTGACCAAAGTTATTACAGAAGTACAAATAACATTTGTTACCTTTTCCATCTCGAATGGACTAAACCGGTTGCCATAGGATCTTTGCCAGTTCAAATTTACCCGGTTGTCAAAGTTCCTTATCCAGTCACCATTTGGTCTAGGATGTATGTTTGGTACATGATTGTTTTCTCCATATTTGCACTCAATATGTCTATGCCCTAACATTCCATATGTGAAGCAATGACCTTCAAACTTTCTAGACACATACCTAGCATTAGTATTATAATTTTCATTTCTATTAGGTTTGTCTCTACAGACATTTACAGTATGACCAGGCTTATGGCAAACAAAGCAGACAGGTTTAAAAACCTTCTTACCGGTAGTCTTATGGACTTTAGGAGTAGTTTTTTTCTTTGTACTGGAGGATTCACCTTTTTTAGTTGTATGAAAACCAAGTCCAGAGATATTACCCTTCATTCTCTGTGATTGAATTTGTTTTTCCAGCATGGTAGAAATTTTGACAAACTTCTCCAATTTCTCATTGGCTTCAGTAAGATTTTTGACAAGATCTTCATTATGCTTAGACAGGTTCTCTTTCAGAGATGATGCCAGCTCAAGATCTAGCTTTAGGTTCTCCTTTTCTTCTGTTTCAGCAATCAAGTTCTCATGCATAGGGTCTTTTTCCCGTTTGATCTTTATAATCTCTTGATCTCTTACCTTGATAAGATCTTCAGCAGCTCTTCTGGCTTCCAGTTCCTGACTCATGCAGATAGTGAGACCTTCTAGCTCTCTCCTTAGATTCAGTTTCTCACCATTCAACTTTTCAACTTCTCCTGCTAAAGCTTCAATATTGGCTTCATCTGAAGAACTATTATCATATATTTCTAATAGTTTTTCAGATAGTTTTCTCCTTTTGACTTGAGAAGCTTTCAGTTTTCCCCTAAGGGATTCAACGTCATTTCTGCTATCTTCTAGCTCTCTAGCCATCTCAAAGTAGCTCCTATCCCCCATGGAAGTTTCAAGACTCCCTTCTAAGTGGTTAGGATTCAAAGAAGTTAGGCTCTGATACCAACTGATGGACTTGAAAAGCACTGAGAGGGGGGGGGGGGGTAAATTAGTGACACCAAATAAAACACTACTTCAAACACTAACTGGTAGATGAACTTAACCAAGCATTTAAACAAAATACATGCTATCCAAAATGATATAACAACATCCACAAAAAGTAAAGCATCCACCATAACACAAGTGTTTATACATGGAAAACCCAAATAGGTAAAAACCACGGTGAGATGGAACTCACAAGTTAACTATCTGCAGTAATAGATAACTAACCGGTTAAGGTCTTACAAAGTGCTCTGCTAGGAGTGAATCTTGTTAGAGATCCCAAGCTTGATTAGAAGCTTATACCCTGTTAAGAGTACTACTCTATTAGGAGTAACCTCATTGGAGGATTTGAGAATCCAAACTAATGGATCACCTTGTTAGAGGATTTGTACAATGAAGCTTGTTAGAGCTTACCCGATTAGGGAATTTGATTCTATTGTAATGATTAGAAAACAACAAGAATGGTTTGATCTGTTATGAGTAGCACAATATTTTCTTGATCAGATCATTCTAAGTACATTCAACACTGCTCTTCATCTTAACACTTATCGCTCTTCAACAAAAGATTTCACTCTTTATGCATATCCGTATTCACATAATCTCCTCTCTATCAGTTTTAAATGATTCACTAAGATGTCTTTAAATAGACATTCAAATCTTATATCGGCCATAGGAAATCAAAACACAATTTCTTAGGTGCAGTGTATCTAGACAAGTAATCATAAGTCATCACAAAAATGACCGTCAAGAAGTCGGTGCTAGTAACTCATCACAAAATCAGATATCGGTTAGAACAGTCAATACTGGTTGGAATAAAACATGTGAACCGTTGTTCTAGAATCTTCCACTTGATCTCCATCTTCATCTTCATCTTCATTTTGATGCCGATTTAGTGTAGCCATAGGTTATCTCTTAAGCATGTACCTTTTGACACAAGTACCGGTTAGAGATAAACCTTAAACATACCGGTTGATAGTGTAAACCAATTGAAGTTACACCAGTAGTCAATGTAATCATATGTGTGTGTGAGAGTGTTTCATCAATGACAACAAGTGATGAATACATTGCAATCATCATCAAGCCAACAACTTGATGCAATTGTTAAGTATTAAGATGTTCATCAATAATCGCATACACCATACATACTGGATCAATGATCAACCCTCGTGAGAGTTTGTCTTTGATCATCACAGTAATATATAATGGGCCATCAGGTGCAACAATAGTCTCACTATGATCAAAAGTAATGCATAAGTCCTTTGGAGGTGTAGGTTTGTCAACAAGGTTCACAAAATTACTGGATTTTATACCAAAGTCATTAGGAGAAAAAGTAAGAGACTCGGAGTCAACAACATTGGTAGAATGAGAAGGTAATAGATTGGTAAAAATTTGGAGGTTTTGATTAGGAGGAGCTACAGATTTATTCCCTTTGTCATTGACATTGGCTACAAATATAGTATTGTTATCAATGAATTCTTGAATCTTATTTCTCAACTTGTAACATTTCTCAGTATCATGGTTAGGATCATGGTAAGCGGGTAAGCTCTATGTGTATGCATTATGAACTCATAAACTAGTTTCTCTTGAAACATTTTCATAAATTGAGCTACACATATATCATTTTAACTAGATCACATCTCTTCAAATCTTTTCCATATTTAACTCCATATGTGATTGTCTTGTATTTTCTGAAAGAAACTAGTTTCGTACTAATTTCATGTGTGCTCTCCAAATGTACGGATCTTGGTAAACGTTGCAAACCACCACATATAGCACATGAACCTTCCAAACAAAGAATCTTATAATAAATGCAACCATCATGTCTATTACATAGCACACTTGAAATAAATTCTCTTACCGACTTAGGAGGTGCTTGTATATTACATTCCTACAAAACATCGTTAGTGTGCAAAGTAGAACAAATATGACGAAAAATATCATAATGCATGGAAAATTCAATATGCATCCTACAACAACATGTGGTGTGTACATGATTAATCTTAATATAAAAAGGTTTTTCCATTTCAAAAAATCTTTGAGAAATTCTTATTTGAGGAAACTTTTGAAGGAATCTTTCATAAAATTTAGTTTGAGTCTTATCCAAATAGTTCTTGGCATGTGGCTCACAATTTGTAGACCCAATTCGCCTTCTAACAACATCTCTTTGGTTGGGCGGAACTCTTGTTTTGTCATGCCAAAAAAATTTAATTAATGTTTTTAGTGCATCAACAACAACCTTGTCTTTGCATGGTAGTCTACCCGAGAATGCCCAAAGAGAATCATTGTTAGGTTCCTCTATTTTTTCCCGCCTCTTTAATGCTTTACTTAATGTTGTTCTACTAACATTTAATGACTTACTTGTTTTGCTTATCAAACGATCTTTTTTTATTTTCTTTCTCATTATGGTTGATGCAACGACATGTCGAGTAGCATTAGAATATTTAGTACGTGATTTTGAACCAATATCTTGATATGCATCAAATAGATTTCTCACAATAGTTCTTTCACTGTTACTTTAAGATGATCTTAGGCCTAGAATTTTCATTGTATCTCTAAAATTCAAATTTTTAATCATTTGAACAATTAATTGACATCTTGCGGTTTGATTTAAGTTTTCAAAATAGTTTTTCCATATTCTTTTAACCATTCTCCTACAAGTTTGTTCATTCATTTTATTGGGCATTGGCTTCAATATATTCTCATCAATGTCAATTAGATACTTTGGTTTCCTATGAATGATTCTAGGAGGTGTTAACATCGGTGCATTATATACATTCAATTCATCAAGTGGAGAAGATGTAATATGTTCATCATTTAATTGATTATTCAATGCAGTATCTTCTTCAATTGCAATAGGTTCATACGGTAAATCAAATGTCTCTTCTTCAATTGCATTAGGTGCATTATATTTGTTTGGTAAATCGAATTGAGATGTTGATGATGACATACCTTCTTCTCCCATTGTTCTTATGTCATGCGATTTCTTCATATGTTGCCTTTGTCTTTCCTTTTGAGCCTCTCGTTGTTCCATCGTTCCTCGCTTGTTCTTTCCCATGGTTGATATCGGTTGTCCTGAATAGAATCATATTACATATATATGTAAACAAAAGTTCATAAACAAACAAATAACCATAAATATGCATCTTATCACTATTTTTTGGAATCAAACTATTAAACAATCACAATACTATTGACAAAACTAATAAGAACAACAATTAAATCATTTGAAATCATGCAAAAACAAAAAATTCACTTACTTCTATGTATAAAACAGTGATAGAAGTGCAGACACAGTTCTAGTGGGGCCTTCAATGACCTCAAAAACTTCTTTTGAGTTTGTTGAGGTTCTTGGGCAACTAAAACTAT
Organism: Cryptomeria japonica; assembly: GCF_030272615.1. Classification (NCBI taxonomy): domain Eukaryota; kingdom Viridiplantae; phylum Streptophyta; class Pinopsida; order Cupressales; family Cupressaceae; genus Cryptomeria; species Cryptomeria japonica. The sequence goes on along the minus strand of NC_081406.1, from coordinate 244,306,228 downwards.
GTCTATGTAACGCGTACGCACTGTTAGTCCATAAAATGTTGGCAAGCCCAATGGTATTCTTTTTTCCCATTCTGAACTAATAAGTAGCGCGTACGCGCTCCTAAGCCTAAAAAATGTTATTGCAAGGTAGTGAATAATGGGTTCAGTACCCCATACGCACTTACAAGTAATAAGTACTGCGTATGCTCTCCTTTGCCTTAAAAAAGTAATGGCAGGGTAGTGAACTAATAGTTTTAGTACCTTGTATGCGCTATTGGTAGTAGAAAAGATGTGAATGAAAAGGGGGAGAGAGAGAGAGAGAGAGAGAGAGAGAGAGAGAGAGAGAGAGAGAGAGAGAGGAGAGTAGGGGGAGGGAGAGAGGAGGGGGGCGGAAGGGAAGGAGGGAGGGAGAAAGGGAGGGAAGAGGGGAGAGGGTGGGAGAGAAGAAGGGGTATGGAGGAAGGGAGAGGGAGAGGAGAGGGGGAGGGAGGGGGGGGGGAGGGAGAGAGAGAGAGAGAGAGAGAGAGAGAGAGAGAGAGAGAGAGAGAGAGAGAGAGAGAGAGAGAGAGAGAAGGAGGGAGAGGGAGAGAGAGAGGGGGGGAGGGAGAGGAAGAGAGAGAGAGGGAAGGAGGGGAGAGGCAGAGAGAGGGAGAGAGAGAGGGGGAGGGAAGGTAGATAGAGGGAGAGAGGTAGAGGGAGGGGGAGAGGGAGAGAAGAGGGGGGAGGGGGGAGAGAAGAAGGGGTATGGAGGAAGGGAGAGGGAGAGTAGGGTGGAGGGAGAGAGGAGGGGGGGAGAGGGAAGGAGGGAGAGGGAGAGAGATGGAGAGCAAGAGAGAGGGGGGAGGGAAGGTAGAGAGAGGTAGAGGGAGGGAGAGAGGGAGAGAAGAGGGGGGAGGGTGGGAGAGAAGAAGGGGTGTGGAGGAAGGGAGGGGGAGAGTAGGGTGGAGGGAGAGAGGAGGGAAGGAGGGAGAGGGAGAGAGAGAGAGGGAGGGAGAGAGGAGGAGGGAAGGAGGGAAGGAGGGAGAGAGAGAGAGAGAGAGAGAGAGAGAGAGAGAGAGAGAGAGAGAGAGAGAGAGAGAGAGAGAGAGAGATGACACCATATGACTGATATTGATTGTGACTATAGAAATTACAGAAGAAGAGAAAGAGGGATGGGGTATGGAGGAAGGGAGAAGGGGAGAGAGCAAGAGAGAGAGAGGGATGGGGTATGGAGAGAGAGAGAGAGAGAGAGAAGAAGGAGGGGGGAGGAAGAGGAAGAGGAAGAGGAAGAGATATCGAATCCAGGACACAATATGACCCCTAACAACATCTAAGGGGTCATAGGGTATCCTAAGGGGCCATATGACACTATATTATCCCTTAGCACACCATACGACCTATAATGACACCAAATGGTGTCCTAAGGGGTCGTAGAACACCATAAGACCCTTTAGAACACCATATGGTGTTGTTATGGGTTGTTGGTGTCCCAAGGGGTCATATGGCATCTTATGACCCCTAGGACACCATATGGTGTTGTTATGGGTAGTATGGTGTCTTAAGGGGTCATATGGTGTCTTAAGGGGTCATAGGACACCATATGACTAATCTGGATTGTGAGTATAGGAATTACAGAACAAGAGAAAGAGGGAGGGAGAGAAGAAGAGAAAGAGGGATGGGGTATGGAGGAAGGGAGAAGGGGAGAGAGCAAGTGAGAGAGAGGGATGGGGTATGGAGGAAGGGAGAGAGAGAGAGAGAGAGAGAGAGAGAAGGAGAGAGAGAGAGAGAGAGAGAGAGAGAGAGAAGGAGGGGGGAGGGAGAGGAAGGGATATTGAATCCAGGACACAATATGACCCCTAACAACATCTAAGGGGTCATAGGGTGTCCTAAGTGATCATATGACACTATATTATCCCTTAGCACACCATAGGACCTATAACGACACTAAATAGTGTCCTCAGGGGTCATAGAACTGTAGCGTCCTAAAATTGCGACACTTGCAATTTTGACTGCATTTTGGTCTTCACGATGGCGATGCAACACGCAACCTGAATGGAGACCCTGAAACTTGCTCACGACACTGAAAACTGCATTTTTCAAGCACCCTGGCCTGAACCTCCTTGCACCCTGTTGTCCTGGGAGGTGGGACCAGAGCGCCCAGCGCCCTGGTCCCCAGCCCAGCACCCTGGTCCCTGGGTCCTATTTTGGGCCCGGTCTCCTAAGGGGTCTTAGATATTTTTGTTTGCAATTTGGAAATTAACTTTCCTGGTCGGCCTAAGGTCAGGAAAATCAGTCTATCAGCCCTAAATGACAAGTATATAAACTACATTTTCCTCTTTCATTCGATATGATGTGGAAAACGCGTGGAAACTATATTCAAGCATTCAAGCATTCAAGCATTCCTTCAAGCAATTGATCATTTCAAGTCTCCATTCAAGGCTAAGTGTTGCATTCAAGTCAAGGATTCAACCATTGAAGAGGAGATCATATACTACATGTTACATACAACATACAACATACAACATCCAAACCTTCGCACATAAGGATACCAACATCCTTAGAACAAGGTATTAGTACTTGTTTTACAGTCATTTACATTTACAGCTCTTGCTCATTTCTTGGTTAATTCCAAAACCGGGGTTTGACCTAAAGGCAAACCCCTAATCCCTAACCCCCCAATCGTCTTCGCTTTTCTATGTGTAGGTTGCAGGTACGCGGCTGAAATTGAAGATCTGGAATCCTTGTGCAGAGACGAACAGATCTCCCTTCGTTTCGTGGATTTTTCGGAGGACCGTGGCGCCGGGCGCCATCGTCCCGACAACTTTTGCTCAAATTTGCTGGACAGCGCCGTATCGACATTTTACTGCTAATTCCAGGTCCGCAGCTTCATACTGTATTCCTATCTCAGTTTATAAGCGAATCTTTATCACTTTCTATGCATGCTTAGCTTAATTCTCCTATCAACATTCTTTACAAAAGAGGGTAGCCTTGTTGTCTTAACCCTTGAAACACATTTAGCATCCAATCTTGCATTGCGTGGGATTGGATCTTGTGGGTTTCAACCCCTCTTTTGAATGTAAAGTCTCTCCCCTAAGTGAAAACCATCGAATCCTAGCGAACCTCCCTTCTCTCTCCTCGGAGTTGGAAGAGGGGAGAACAACTAGGGTTCGATCGCGATTTTCCGCTTTACATTTTGGTGAACCCGACGTGAACATCCTTTCTGATTATTCATGGTTAGATCTGAAAATTGGATTCCTTTATTACATTTCCATGTTTGATCTTTTGTAAAATTCTAGAGGTGATTGCATAAAGACCCTAAATTTTCTTTTTAGTAATTGAACTTGCGAAATGTCTAAATGTTAATGCTTGTTTCAGATCTGCCCTTCTATTACAAATTTTCAATTCATATTTGTGCTTTGATTTTGAAAATTAAGTGGTTAAGTGTCAAAACCCTAATTTTTGAAACCCTCTTGATTCAACCTTTGTCCGACAATTTCACTGATCAAAACATCTCCAAATCAGCTGTAACTTTGGATTCCGCAATAAAATCACAATATCTTTCATCCCTGAAAATTTGGAAAAAAGTTGCGAGGACCGTGGCGCCGAGCGCCATCGTCCCCGACATTTTTTCCGAAATTTCGGGAGCGAGATCTTACTGTGTTTTTCTGCTAAAATTCAGAATTTTGGCTGATTTTATCAATTTTAACACCTTCAAAATTACAGTCAAAGTTGGTCTTGTGATTGCATGGATTAAGGCTTCTAAACATTTAAAAATCATTGAAATTGAAATTTTGTGTCAAAATTGTGTTCTTACTGTCCTAAATCTGAAAAGTGTGTTATCATTCATTAAAAATTTTAGTGCTTTATTCAAATTCTTGCAATTTGTGACTTTTGAAATTAAGTGCTTAATTACAACAACTTCGATTTCCGCTTTCAAAATTGAATTTTGCGTGAAATTGAGTCAATTTTCAAATTTCAAAATTTGCATTGCTCTTGACATTCCCTCTAAAATCATAAAATTCAAAATTTCAGTTTCCCTCTCTTTTTCAAAATTCAAATTTTGCATTTTTCGACAATCTTGGTAGGGTTCAATTTCGAGATCGCAACTTTAATTTGGCCTATCTACAGATCGTAAAATCACTCAATTTTTTCAGATTAGCTCTAAAATCATCATACCTTTCATCCCTGCAAATTTCGAAAAAAGTTGCAAGGACCGTGTTGCACTCCGAGCGCCACGGTCTCGGACATTTTTTCCAAAATTTCAGGAGACTGTTGTGATTGCATTTAACAGCTTAAATCCAGAAGATTAGCTGATTTTACTGAAAATTGCTACCTCTAAATTCAAAATCTTCTCTCTCTTTCTAGTGCATGAGTTTTACAACAATAAGCCCTACTTACACTATTCCCGTTAGACGAAGCCGTAGAATTAAGTCTTTCCAAGGTTTAATTATTGAGGAAATGGAACCTAATTTGAATAGCCTTTTTAACGAGGACATGGGTAATTCCTCTAATCCTCCTAATGATGAAGAAGCTCTCCATGAGGTTTCCGTAGAACAACTTTGAAAATTGGATAACCAATTTGACGATTTTCGACAATGGATGTCTCAAGAATACCCTGATAGTCAAGCTCTTCCTTTAATTGAGGGTCTAAAACGTATGCTTCAAAGTGATAAGAATGGAATTGATATTTTGCGTGGTATTGCACACATTGTGGATTCAAATGTGATGCCTATGAAGAGTTGTGCCGAAACCTTAGGTTATACACAACCTCCTACTCAAGACAATCATTCTATTCCTTTGACGACTCCTATTACTAGTATACCTACTTTTACATCAAACATAATGACTACTTCAACACAAGACATTCCTCCTATGATCACCAGTCATGGGGGCAACCCTTCTTCTTCAATTAACCCTCTTCCTTCATTTAATCCGACTTCTTCATTCATTCCTCCAATGAGTGTTCCTATTACATCTCCACAAATGAACATGACGCAAGGGGGCAATTCGTTTAACCATTCCATCCCTCCTTGTAGTGTTCCTCCTATCCAATCATCTCCTATGACTAATTATCATAGAGTCCCACCACCTTACTCTTTACCTTCTTTCAATAACATAACACCTCCATCTCAATCTAACACATCCAATATGAATTCTTCGACTGAAGCGACCATTAACAATCTAGCACAAACTGTCTCTTCTTTACAGCAACAAATTGCCTCTATGAATCAATCTAAGTTTAGTGTGCCCACATTTGACGTTGCGAGCCCACTTTCTCTTGACATTGTTCGAGCTATCCCTCCTAAACATGTTAAAATCCCGCATTTGGAACTTTATAATGGTAAAGGAGATCCTCTAACACATGTTAAGACTTTTCAAACAATTTGTACTGATTTTGCTTATGACCAAAGGTTGCTTGCAAAACTGTTTACTAGAACATTAAGAGACAAAGCCCTACAATGGTATTGCTCGTTGCCTTCCTATTCTATTACTTCTTTCGAACAACTTGCAAATGCTTTCATTCAACAATTTCAAAACAATATAAGTCCTAAGGTTACTTTGATTGATTTAATGCATTGTAAACAAGGTGTTAAAGAAAAAGTGACTGATTTCATTGGTAGATATAAGCATTTGTATGCTCAAATTTCTTTTCCAGTGCCTGACAATGATATTCAAAGAATCTTTATTTCTAATTTACAAAAAGATATTTGAGACAAACTTATGTTTTCTGAGTTTACTTCTTTCCAACAGTTGTGTACAACTCTTCACAATTATCAACTGACTGTGAGTCAAATGGAACAATCACATCCTATGGCTCCGAGTGATAAGGGTGATAGCAGTCAACAACCATTTGGGAAGTTTAAACCGAACAGAGATTCCATCAAATTCAATGAAAACATCATCAACAACAATGTGAATGCAGCATCAGGTGTGCCTCCTATTTCTAAATTTTTCAAGAAAGAAAGAAAGTATACTCCTTTGAATGAATCATTGCATAGTATTATGAATAAGTTATTGGAACAAAATGTGCTTACTCTTCCTCCTATAAGACAAATTGATCCTGCAAAGATTACTTCACCTTATTTTGATAACAAATCTTTTTGTCACTTTCACCGTCAACCTGGGCATGATACTGAAAAATGTTTTTCTTTAAAGGGTAAAACTCAAGATTTGATTGATAACAATACTATCTCTGTTTCTGGAGTGAATGATAAAGGCAACACATCTGTAGCTCCTCCTAACCAAAATCTTCAGATTTTCACTGATCCATTGCCTTCTCATACCTCTAATGCAATTGAGGCTAATGATTCCTCTCTTTCATCTGATGGTCTTGTGTCTATGACCCCGAATGTGATTAACTTTGTAGAGCAGCAAGAAATCCCTAAAGAATCTTCCATCACATTTGATTCTAGTGAAACCATTAGGGCACCTGATGGTCCTTTATACATAGTTGCAAAAGTCAAGAATACACCTTGCCGTGGAGTGCTTATTGATCCTTCGTGCATGATTAATGTTATTACTGAAGAATTTCTTTTTACTTTGCAATTGAATCAAGTGATCTATGACAAAACAGATGTGATTGTGAAACTATTTGATGCATTTTCTTCTCCCGCAATTGGTTCTATTACATTGCCTATTGAGGTCTATAACAAATCTCTTGATGTGAACTTTGCTATTATTCCATCTTTCGAACAATTTTGTGTGAAGCTTGGCTATCCTTGGCTATCTTCCATGAAAGCTATTGCTTCTCCTATTCACAAGTGTTTGAAATTTCCCCATAATGGTGAAGTTGTTACTGTCAATCATAGTCTCTTTAAACCAGCTGAAAGAACTTCTAGCGTTCCTATTGATTACTTTTGGCCTAAACAATTCCAATCTCTTCCTCCGCGAAGTGATCATCTTTTCAAATCTTATCAAAAGTGGAAAACAGATATGATCCTATCTCTAAGTGAACCTAGAACACCTAAACTTGACATTCCTATCATTCTTGAGAAAGAAGTTCTTCCTTTGAAAGATAAAACTAATGTCTTTCCTCAAGAAGATTCCCAACCCATCCCTATGGATGTGACTATGTCTATGCCTAATAAACTTCCTAAGAGTAGACCTATACCTCCTCGTCATGATGGACTTGGTCTTCTCCCTAAACCAAATATTCTTCCCTTATATGGAGCAGTTCCTCCTCCTTCTTTTTATAGAGAGAAGAGACCTTCTTCTTCTCCTATTATCCAGCCTAAGAGACCACAACCTAAACACCCAAGTGCTAAGGACGAGAACATTCCTCCTCCTCAATCTTCTCCACTTCCTACTAAGACTAGACGAAATCGTTCTGCACGTGAACGCTGGCGAAAGCGTCGTCTTAGAGCTCAAACTTTGCAATCTCCAAAAACACCTTCAACTAGCATTATTCCATTTTCTCCTCAGCCGGACATTGAGCCTAAATCTCCTAAACATAAGATGCATGATGGTCTTGATCCTGTGCGAGTTAAAGATCCTATTTTTATAAATCTTGATGACGATATAGATGAAAATGTTATGCATGATGAAAATGTTACTCCTCTTGCTTCTGATAGTGAATATGAACTTGTTGATATTGATAACCATTTATCTAATGAATTTTCTAAAGCACTTATCCTAGCTCCTAGACAAGAACAATGTGGCTCGGAACATGAACATAGCCCTTGTTTGGATCTTGTGATAGCTCCATCTGCTGTGTTGGATGTTCCTCCTCTAGCGTGTTCCCTGCCTTCCCGAAACATTGATCAGCAAGATCGGGGGGTAGATGACGTGCTAGACTAGTTACATTAGCATAGCAGATTCTCTCCTCCTCTCTTGTGTTACTTCTTCTATATGTTATTCTCATTCTTCTATTTGTTGTCCTTAGTGTTGTCTACTTGAGGACGATGCAAAGCATTGAGATCTCTCGATCTCTCTCATGTTGACTCAAAAGACACATGTGTTCCCTTCTTCTAGGTGACCTTCCTTGATTGGGGAATGAAGAACAATTATGCATACATACATATGATATATATACATGAATTATCATACAGCATACTGACCCTGAGGAAAGCGAAGTCACCTCGTGCTTTGTGTTTTGTGTCTATTATCCTTGGGTTTATCTCACACTTGGGGGCTAAATCCTTGCGATAACGTGCTCCTTTCCTTTCTCATTTTTTATATGTATCACTACGTTAAAACAATCACCCCCGGTGAGGCGTGTGCGATCGCTTTAACGTAGGGGGCATACATCCCGTTCATATCTTTTCAAGATACTTGAAAATTTCTTGGTAAATTTAACCTTGCCCTGAAAATTTTTGATATCTTTCTTGCATGACTCATAGTGAGGGAACCTTACTACTGACAATCATGGTTCTCCCTCGTGATCTTCCCTTTTACTTTGTCAATCGAAGTCGTAAGATCCTTAGTCCACTGGGGGCTTGGTGTATCTTGCCTCCTTGACGTGGTGAAAGTCTTTCAATGTTGTTTCCTTGTACTTTACCGGAAGTATGAGCATACATACTCCCGCTAAAGTGGGGGCTAAATGTAGCGTCCTAAAATTGCGACACTTGCAATTTCGACTGCATTTCGGTCTTCACGATGGCGATGCAACACACAACCTGAATGGAGACCCTGAAACTTGCTCACGACACTGAAAACTGCATTTTTCAAGCACCCTGGCCTGAACCTCCTTGCACCCTGCTGTCCTGGGAGGTGGGACCAGAGCGCCCAGCGCCCTGGTCCCCAGCCCAGCGCCCTGGTCCCTGGGTCCTATTTTGGGCCCGGTCTCCTAAGGGGTCTCGGGTCTTTTTGTTTGCAATTTGGAAATTAACTTTCCTGGTCGGCCTAAGGTCGGGAAAATCAATCTATCAGCCCTAAATGACAAGTATATAAACTACATTTTCCTCTTTCATTCGATATGATGTGGAAAAGGCGTGGAAACTATATTCAAGCATTCAAGCATTCCTTCAAGCAATTGATCATTTCAAGTCTCCATTCAAGGCTAAGTGTTGCATTCAAGTCAAGGATTCAACCATTGAAGAGGAGATCATATACTACATGTTACATACAACATACAACATACAACATCCAAACCTTCGCACATAAGGATACCAACATCCTTAGAACAAGGTATTAGTACTTGTTTTACAGTCATTTACATTTACAACTCTTGCTCATTTCTTGGTTAATTCCAAAACCGGGGTTTGACCTAAAGGCAAACCCCTAATCCCTAACCCCCCAATTGTCTTCGCTTTTCTGTGTGTAGGTTGCAGGTACGCGGCTGAAATTGAAGATCTGGAATCCTTGTGCAGAGACGAACAAATCTCCCTTCGTTTCGCGGATTTTTCGGAGGATCGTGGCGCCGGGCGCCATCGTCTCGACAACTTTTGCTCAAATTTGCAGGACAGCGCCGTATCGACATTTTACTGCTAATTCTAGGTCCGCAGCTTCATACTGTATTCCTATCTCAGTTTATAAGCGAATCTTTATCACTTTCTATGCATGCTTAGCTTAATTCTCCTATCAACATTCTTTACAAAAGAGGGTAGCCTTGCTGTCTTAACCCTTGAAACACATTTAGCATCCAATCTTGCATTGCGTGGGATTGGATCTTGTGGGTTTCAACCCCTCTTTTGAATGTAAAGTCTCTCCCCTAAGTGAAAACCATCGAATCCTAGCGAACCTCCCTTCTCTCTCCTCGGAGTTGGAAGAGGGGAGAACGACTAGGGTTTGATCGCGATTTTCCGCTTTACAAGAACACCATATGACCCTTTAGAACACCATATGGTGTTGTTATGGGTCATTGGTGTCTCGAGAGGTCATAAACATCCTATGACCCCTTAGGACACCATATAGTGTTGTTATGGGTCGTATGGTGTCTTAAGGGGTCACAAGACATTATATGACCTCTTAGGAAACAATACGACCTCTAATGACACCTAAGGGGTCATATGGTGGGCTAGTAAAATGATATATTAAATTTAAAGTTATGAATAGAACATCATACAATGAGACTCCAAGTGAACAAACAACGAGGCTTCGCTAAAAAGAACAAGTGTAAGAGCTTGACCTAAACCTAAGAGTATTGCCTAAGTTCTAAAACATATGATTCTATTAAATTTGCAAGGTTATAAGTCTGATCTTGATTGTGACTATAGGAATTACACACTTGATTTAGTTCATGGGTATGCACCATTCCAAGTTGTTTGACAAGCGATGGTCATCGTATACTACCACTGCCATGCATACAACAAACTTTAATTTCTTTAGGTGACAGGCATTATGTAACAACATGGGAACTCTCGCATACCCACCACTATCATTCTCCAGGACATCATTTGTGTTACTCTCCCTCTTTCTCTTCTTACCTTTTGTTTCCTTCTGAAAAACATATTGCAGGTACTCCAACTCATCATGTTGCTTTGTTGACACCATTTTCCACATCTGCTCAGCTCATTAAAAAACACATTCGAGAAGAATATTGCTGCAGTTTTCCTTGTTTCTCACGGTAATACACCCGTGGTTCAATTTCAAACCCTATTCCTCCTATTCAATATACACACACAAATCCATCAGTCAATTTTCTTAGGAGAGCATACATGATAAAAATCAAAGAGGAAGTTGCAGACAAGAAATAAAATCACTTACTTCTATAGAAGTACATACACAGTTGTACTAGGGTATGGAGGGAGGGAGGGAGAAAAGAAGAGAAAGAGGGATGGGGTATGGAGGAAGGGAGAAGGGGAGAGAGTGAGAGAGAGAGGGATGGGGTATGGAGGAAGGGAGAAGGGGAGAGAGGGAGGGAGAGAGAGAAGGATGGGGTATGGAGGAAGGGAGAAGGTGGGGGGGGAGAGAGAGAGAGGCACCTTGTATGCGTTTGAGAGGGAGAGACAATACACTTACATGTGTATATATATATACTTAATATATTATATATACATATATATGTATATTATATGTATATACACATATTATATATACAATACCATATTATACACATTATATATTACATATATTATATGTATATACACATATTATATCTAAAATATCATATTATACAATAGCGCGTACGCGCTGCTTACATCATAAGTACCCCATATGCGCTTTTGACTGTTTAGGCTTGGAAATAGGCTTGGATGACAAAGCTACAGTTTAGAAGTTTGATTTCCCTCCATTTCTCTCATTTTTGACACGTTTTATTTTATCAACTTGGTTTATCGACTTTGTCATTATCAGGTTTACATTTCATCAAGTGGGTATTTCTAAAATTGCCACCATATTTTCACCCATCTTCTGAGCTTTCTAACCATATAATTATTTTTCAATTTGAACAACAATAACATATTATTATTGAATTTCTTTTACCAGTGTCTCCATAGTTCTCACAGACATAGGTGCACCATTTTTTGAATAAGTTTTGATATGCTTATCCAAATTTAAAAAACTTTTTATATTATTGTAGTGCACTTGATTCTTTACAAACTTTTTAAAAAATATTGTATTTTCGATTTGTTTAGTGCAACTTATGCTTCATGCATGAACATGTACCTAATTCTCAGGACGTGCTCGATTGGAAAAAAAAAATACCCAACAAAAAATTACAAAAAAATACACATCTTCTAGTTCTCACTCTCAACTATCTTTCTGCCAAAGGATTTGTCAAAATACTAAATCTAACTATGAATTTTTTGATGCGCATGTCAGACACTATGTTATGTTTTTTCAGAACAAATTAGGGTCATTTTTTCGTGCGTGAAGGATTTGACCCCCTTAATCTTATCCAATTTTGAAAAAGTTTAGTAGTTTGGAAACTAGATTCAGAGTACTAAAATATTTTTTCTTTGATTATCTTCATATCTTGAGTGGATGACTTTCAAATTTTGCCTACAAGTTCAAGTTCACCTGATTTCAGGAAAAAGTGTCCACTTATACCCCCCTTTTTGACTACCATCTTTGTGCACTTACCCATTATATTATGCAAAGACTCATAAAGAGGAATTAATTATTTTCTAAAGTATTTGGATAAAGGGGCCACACCTGATGTCATGGCTACCACTTGAGTGCTAATGTTGTCATTTATATTGATGAAAACTTTGTTGGGTTTGAACTTCATAAATGATTATTGAGCACTCTCATTCTTATCAACAAGAGCCATTGAAGAAGATTATTCAAATTGACTCACTTAAAGTTGATAATTATGAAGAACTACACACAACTACACAAAAGAAGTAAACTCAGAAAATAGAAGCTTATCTCTAATATCATTTTGTAAATTAGCAATAAAAATTCTTTGAACATCATGATCAAGCACATGATAAGCTATTTGTGAATGAAAATGTTTATATGTACCAATAAAATCAGTCACATTTTTTTAACTCCTTGTTTACAATGAATCAAATTAGTCAAAGTAATCTTAGGACCATTGTTATTTTGAAATTGTTTAAAGAAAGCATTAACCAATTGTTGAAACGAAGTAATAGAATAAGGAGAAAAAGAAAAATACCATTGCAAGGCTTTATCTCTAAAGGTTCTAGTAAACAATTTAGCCACGAGTCTTTGGTCATGAGAAAAAATCACTACCCAAAGTTTGAAATGTCTTCACATGAGTGAAGGGGTCACATTTTCTATTGTACAATTCCAATTGAGGAACTTCCATATGCTTAGGAGGAGCCACACAAACAATGTCATCAGATAGTGGGCTCTCTAATCAAATGTGGGAACATTGAACTTGGTTTGAGCTATGGAAGCCAATTATTGTTATAAGGATGGAACAGTTTGGGCTAAGTTATTGACGGTTTTTTCTTTAGATGGATTGAAATTAAACATATTGGATTGTGATGGAGGAGTAACATTGTTGTAAGTAGGCGTGGGTTGAGAATAAGGAGGGGGAACATTATGGTGTGTTGGTATGGAAGATGATTGTGAAACAAATGGAAGACTCACATAAGGAGGTATGCAAGAATATTGATTAATAGGATTTCCCCCATGACTAACATGTGTAATATTAACATTGTGTGGAAGTAGTCATGAAAGAAGATGTAAATGTAGGTACACTAGGTAAGGATGTAGATATAGGAATGAAATTGTTGACTTGACTAGTAGGTTGAGAATATCCAAGAGCTTCAACAACTTTTGATTGGCATAATATATGTATCAACAATAGGATCAAGACCACATAACAAATCCACAACTATCTTATCATTTTGCACCATTCATTTTAATCCTTCAATCAAGGAGATTGCCTCACTATTCGAGTATTGTTGATCCATCCATTGTTGAGGATTCTCAAATTCATTATCAATATTATCCAATTGATCAATAGTAATCATAGTTAGTAATTTGTTGGATTAAAGGAAGCACCAACATTCACATGGAACAAGTTATCCAATTGGGGCTCCATATATTTAGTGTTTAAAACTTGGTAAGCCCTAAGTCTATAACTTCTTCTCACTGGAATATTTTATGTAGTACTAAGGGTAACAAAACTCAATCACAAAGGATGTAAACTAAATGTAAAGATTGAAAACTATGATTAAACAATGCAATTTTTGGTAAAAATGATTAATTAACCAATGTGATTTATGATATTGGATATTAGATGCATCTAAACCTAAAAATAACATGTCATAATAATCAGATTTGAAAATACAACTGAAAATTTTTGCATCCCACAAATTGATTTTAGAATAATTAATTAGAGTTTTGGTGAATTTAACCTCTAAATTTATGTATTTCGATTGGAAATATGATCTATGAGTGCAAACATTAACGTTAAAGTGCATACAAATAAGATCTTGAGACAATAAATCAGAAATAAGCATGTGAAAAAATTCGGGCTCACTAAAATGTATTGGTGTACAATTTGGAATTAGTATTTTCACCAATAAGGATAATAAAACCACTAACTAACCAAATCAACTATACATTGAAAGATGAGTGAATCTAATACTTCTAAACTTAATCCAAATAGGAAAAGGGCTAAAAAATTCTGATTAGATTCAGTAGTTATTGTTAGTTACACTCTTTTTAGTTGAAATTGGATTTGTAATTGTGAAATTAGGACAAAAAAAGGGATAATTGAAGAGGAATAGTAAAAACAAAATTCTCCAGATATCCCACAGAGCCACAAATTGAGATCTGGGTAAAAGAAAAGACTTAGAACCTGTTCCTAGAAGTTTGACTTGATTTTTCAGGACCAGGTAGTAAAGATTCACCCTAGTTCTCTAAATTTTGCTTTATGGAAAGCTAAACCTGTTTCTCGCCATCAAATCTGTCAAAATCTCTGAGTACAACTCTTGATTCGATTCCTTGTACATAGAAAGAAAGAAAATAGGGTTTTGGATAAGGGTTTGCCTTGGGTCAAACCCCAATTTAGCAATTAACCTTAAAATTAAAATGATAAATGTAATTAAAAGCTATGATAAGATGCTTTCTTTTTTAGGGAAAGGTTGGATTCAAAATGAAATTCTTATAATTTAAATGTATAGCTTGATGATTTTTTATTGAATCCCCATGTAAGGGTTCTTGTAGAATGTATTCATAAAAATTTGAACATGGATGCCATCTTGAATGCCTGAACTTGAATTCACTTCTTCTTCAATGCTTGATTGATTGCTCACTTGAATTGAATTTTCTAGAGTGAAATTAGGATATTTAGATGGCTTAGGAGGTTGTTTAGGTTTCAAGTGAGAGGGTATACCTCCTTTTATACACTTGTGACTGCCCAATAATTAATTGAATTTCTAGAGTAGGCCGACACGAGATCCATTTTCATGTTTACTTGATGTGACTATTATGAGGAGCAAATTTGGGTCTCGATTAAGAGGATCAGGGCATTGGGCACCTTGGTCTTAAGCTAAGACCAACACACCCAGTGCCCTAGTCGTGAGAATCAGGAATCAAGTTTGGGGAGAAGGCATGAAAGCTGGTGAATTTTCAAGTTTGTGGATGGTGTGAGTATAATCAAAATGGTCATTGGGCATCAAAAGATGAAGCACCAAGGCGAGGTCTAGGTGAGTGCAAAATTGTAGGCAGATACAATTTATGATGCTACACATGGTTAATTCCAAACTTATGTATTGACCTAGGCAAACCCCTATCCACAACACCATTTTCACCTTTGCATGTGCATGTGGCAAGATCTTAAGACAAGAGATACATATTTGTGAAGATAAGATATACACATTTAGGATAAACTTTTGTACAGGTAAAAAGTGGAGGATAATGTCTCCCCAAGCACCATTGTCCAACAATTTTCTACTAAAACTGGGAAATAATCAAAACAACATCTTGATTTTGAAAGTAAAACTTGTTGTCTGCATCAAACACCGCGAGAGCAAGGTCTCCCCAAGCACCATTGTCTAGCAGTTTTGAGTCTAGATTTTAGACATAAGTTCCTTTCAGCTTCCTATTTTTAGATATGTACTTATGCCTACATAGTTGATATAAAAAAAATTGTACATGTTAATTATTGTCAATTTTACACTTTTATCCCTAGATCTTCCTTTCAATTCATATTTTTGCATAGCTCATTTTCAACTCAAACAAAGAAGGAACGAAAATCAATCAACATTCAAACATTTGAGATTGAATCTATTGGTTTCATCCTTCTTTAATTTAATAAGAGTTTGAAATAGGCTCATTCCTTGTTTACATAGCTAAACTAGTGAATGCATATTTCACACCCATAATACATAATACATAATACATAATACATAATACATAATACATAATACATAATATAAATATACAAGATATAATATTAATAATTTACTAATATTATGTTATTTTTTTCTATTCTTTTTTTTTCTAAATGATCTGCCCCAAAATGGATATTAGTTTGTAACTAATATACATTTGTAACTGATATCTTTTTGTAGTAGATATCCATTTTTAATTGATATCTATTTTGAATGGTTATTAGTTACCAATTAATATTTTTTTTGCTTTGGTTTTTGCCATGGCATTATGCACTTTTACCCAAACCTTGAAGTGAAAGTAGATTTTTTGCTTTTTTGGGCAAATGAAAAAACACATTTTTTTTTTGTCGCCACTCTTTGGACCCATTTGGTCCTGCACTCACCCACCATTTTGGGAGAAAAACCCCACACTCCAAAATCCATCCAATATGTAATTTAAAAATCACAAGATTACAATATACTTGTGGGGAAAAATTCTCATATGAGTATCACATACCAAAGATCTAAAGGTAACTTTACAGCTATCAAAATCTCAAAATATAGATCACAATACCTATCCACAATATAATTTACTCACAAAAAGACATTATATTTTAGAGCAAGACAAGCCAACATAATCTATTCCCTATCCCCACCAAGGCATGTAGCCCTCCAACCCCCACTAGGGGGTTCATACCCACTTGGACCCTAGAGGGGGTTTGCCCTGCTTACAACCCCATGTACTCAACTATCAATATCAACCTTTTTTAATTGGAAGGTTGGAAAACCTTTTTTCTAACAAAAATGACCAAACTTCTTTTGGGTACCTCCCCTAAAATCCCATTAAGACAATTATTGGGAGGGGATGCTACCTCCTAAAACTACTCATGATAGGGTTAGCCTTAAGCTGCACCTAGGGAGGGGGTGGCTTTATTACCACTTTTCATGAAAAGTCTCTATTACACATAGGATTTGAAGGTGAGTATCACACGAAATCCTTACAATTATTACGATACAAGTTTCATATACATTCCTAAAAATATTAAGATGGAAATTTAAGTATCACTACATACTATTAATATGGATACTTTGTTCATTATAGCTAACACTAGACTAAATATCAAATGCATTGCATTGTGATGGAGAGCATAAGATAAAGGTTTTACTAGGATTAATTGACAAGTGGTCATAACTAAAATAAGTACTAATATGACCAATCCTTTACTTGATTCAAAATACTCTTCACACACTATTGAAGTTTTGATTAGACAAGGTGCTTGCACATAAGAAAATTAGAAGCATGTTCATTTCATTAATTCATGTGTCAAATATAGAGAAAGTTATAATGAACTCATTGCAAAAAAAAAAAAAATCGATGACACAACCCAACTATTTATGTTGGCACAAGCCAATATAGCTAAATTGATATTTCAAGGTTCCACGTAAGCCATGTGACAAAAATATTAAGTGTGATATGTCATTCTACACTAATATATTAGAGAAAGATTCCTCTCTAAAGGAATAGATGGTAAAAAAAAATATGCAAATAAAATTATAGACAATTATGTAAATGAAAAAAGTTGTAGATAAAAAAACATGTATGATATGGTGCAAATTTGCAATCTCACTAAGATTGTTTACTAAGCAAAGTATTTTTTGATTCATTCAACGTATTTAAAGCTAGCCAAAGGGTTGTATCATAGCCAAAGTCTACATTGCATGGAAGGCATTAAAGTCTTGCACTTGAAGGTACAAGTCATGTTGGCATCTATTGGAACTAAGGTAAACCTTAGGTGATTTTGATAGAATGATTCCCTCTTGTTAGGTATCACAGACAATTATGAAATGAGGATCTACCAGTTTCTCAAGCTGCATGAGGTCAACGTAAAACCACATTCATGAAACAAGGTATTGACTTTTTGTTATATATTTTATTAATATTTAGAAATTAAGAATCTAAAATGTGTCTCATGTTTCACTAAACCAAATACAAAATCAGATCCATGAAATGAAGATCTCTTCATATCTTGAGTTATATCAAATCAAACGCCAAATCTTGTGTTGGGTGAGACAACATGGCTACTATACAAATTGTCATGGTTACCATAGAAATGCTATCATGCCACTTATTAGACAAACATTAGCTCTGAAAACTATATATAATTAACAAAATGAGACATAGAATATAATAAAATGAACTAATTGATATAGGTAAATTTATACGGGTAACATGAAAAATGGAATGAAAACCAGGAATTTCACAGGCACTTAATAAACATCGTTTTCAAACTTTTCCTCTTCTTCCACGTTGCCATTATAGCATGTGAAACATTGGAAACAGCGGCTACGTAAGTGTGAAAGGAATCAAGAGAAAAAGAGAAGAAAAACATTGTATGAAAGCTCTATGTGTGGCCCACTGGAGTTTATATATATGTCGGTGATAACTTTTCCATGTGACAGTAATGATAATGATAACGATACTTTTAATATTAAAATTTAACACTGTCAAACACTATTAAAAATATCATATTTTTAACATCTATTAAGATTTAAACAGCTCATATGTGATAGATGAACAACATTTGACTGGTAACTCAACAACTCAACAACAATATCTAATTGTGCACAAAAGTTTCTCCTCTTTGAAAAGTGCAGTTTGATCATTATTCAGTAGAATTGATGAGCACCCACCATTTTTTCTCCATTTTTGTCTTATGATTCAGACGCAGCACTTTGTATAATCACAGACGAGGAATTGGTCATCCTTGCAAACTACACTTCTTCCAATTTTTTGGTTGTAGAAAGGAAAGATTCGTTTTTTAATAAATGTAAACTACACTTTCTTTTAAGGTCATATCTAGCTTGATTAATTGTTATTTATTTATTAATAAATGTTTTAGTTAGTTTAAGGTTAATTTTAAGAATGATAATTGTTAATTTAAAAAATTGCATTGAAAAGATAAAGAGTATTTATTTGTGAGAAATAAAATAAAGAATAAATTTTGATATTATATATGATTTGTTTGTCTCAATACACCAGAGAGGTGTTCTTGATATATTGCTATCTAGAATCTGGGGTTCTCTATAGGTTGATCCTATATTGTATGGTCTTGAACTAGTTTAATGTAGAATATTGTAATTCAATTCATTATGTTGTCTACTCTCTCCTAACATATAAGGATTGACCGTATTTAGAAATTAATTTAGAGAGAATTAGATTATGAGGGTTGAAGTTCTATTTACCACATCCTCTAGAATGACTAATATTTTGACCTTGGAAAGTAATTGCAAATAACAAGAATGCATGTAAGTGATACGTAAAAGAGATTCTAATGTAACTAATAGGACTCATTTGATAATCTTTGTGATATTTTGATATTTATGTTGGTGGGCTTTTGATGTGATTGCTTGCAATAACATGTATATTATATCCAAACTATTTTATTTTGATAATTTGATTTTCAAAAAAATAAATTGAATGGACTACAAAGTAGCTACCAAATTAGTCAAAGTTACTAGTGTAGATAATAAATACAAACAAATCTAAACCTAATTTATCACTACCTATACCCTTCCTAAAATAAGATTGAACTGATTCTTGTAATAAAAAGTGAAAAGAATTGGACAAAATGATGAAAGGTGTTGTCCATATTTGCATACCATTCATATATGTGTGACGTAAAGATAGACCAACAAATTAAATAAAGATTTAATAATAATATATTCAAAAAGATCTTATACAAGTAGTCTCCATACATGAAGTGAATAAGATCCCTATAATAAGATACCATAGCACAAAGGTGTACCACAAGAATCAATACTCAAGGTGAACAAAGAAGATTGTTTTTATACCATTTTAAAATTTCATGAAAATCAACGTGGAGTGATTAGAAGCAAGGTGACATTGAATCTAAAAAGGAGAACCATAGTACCTCTCTAATCATAAATAAGAATAACTCAAGTAGCTCATGTACTATGAAAAATTGTTCATTGTTATGTATATATTTGAAAGTAAGCATTGGTTGTGTCTTCAAAACACTATCTTGATCCCTAGCCAAGTTTAATCCACTAACCTAAACATTACAATTCTCAAATCAAAATAAAATTGGTTCCATTATGATTAACATCTCCTCTCAAATAAGAATATCAATATTAAACTAGTACAAAGATGATCACATCCCTACTAACCATAATTATATCTAAATGGTAAAAAGGCTACCATAATAATCTTCTATAAACTTTAACCTTAAATCCTACTTTTCAAATGTGTAAAGAAATATGCTACTACACATAAAATAATCTAATAAAAAATGATGACCAAATGATGAAACAACATATGAACACAAAGATTAATTTCAACACTCTAATCTCCTAATAACATGAAAAAACCTTGACAAACTAATTGAAATCAACATGAAAAAAATATTGACCAAATTACTATATGTTTTTTTATCTGAAGGACTCAATAAACTAGACATAATAGTGATATAAAAAGTGGATTACCTAAAATGATTCTCTCAAGGAAAATGTATGAGTATTTTTATGGTGTTATATGAAGTTTTATAAACAGGTTTACAATTGATCCGCATCATCCTACGGCACATATTCATTGATGCTAGTAAGGTATATATATGCAAGACATGCGACTCAACTCTATCTTTATATTTTCTATCATTTTGTAAAAGCATAATAAAATATCTGTCAATTTCATAAATAATTTTAGAAAACAAATAATCTTCCCTAAAATAGGTGTGATCCATTTGATCTACCAACATGATTAAATTTTGACAAATCCATGAAATGTGAATCCACTCCATTTCAGCTCCATGTTGTAATAAGTTCTAATATATCAAATTTGATATTTGTGGTTCTCATATACGATCTTTGCATGAACTAAATGACAATTTAAAAAAGTTTATATACAAATGAATATAAATGAAATGATAGTTGATCTTATTGCTCCAATACGATAATGTATTTAAAACTAAGATTTGTCAAAATAGTTAAATATAAAAAACATAAATAGAAAAAAATATTATAAAACCACACAATAAACTTATAATTAAATAATAAACACAAATTTAACTACCTCACATCAACCAACATTGAAGTTTAAAATCTTATATTAGATATGGTCCACATTTTTTTTTAAAAAGGATAAAATATGCATTCAAGTAATTTAAAATTTTGATATCTATAAATTAAGGTCCACTGAAAGAGTAACTTACTGTGATAAAATGACAGCAACTGAAATAAAGATGACCAGTCTGCAACAAGAACGACATTGAACAAGCTCTTAAACACCTCATTGTCTGTTGATTCTTAATATAGGGGAAAGGACCTAGTAGTTGTGCACCTTAGCTTTACACTTCTCAAAATCTTATATGGAAATTTCAAATCACTCTCAAATTTTAACAGCAGCCTACTTCGCAAGTCCCCTGCGTATAACTAAGATTTGAGGGTCACATCATCAAGTATGGTGCCACATCATCATGCTTTTTGTCAAGGTGTCCAAAACAACCCTCCAAAAAAATAAAACCAATAGTCATACAAAAGAGGCCCCTATACTTGTGCAGATGATGTGGCATCACATGATTGATTGCTTTTCACAACTAATGGTACATTTCATAGCAATAACAACTTTAAAGTCACAACTATTTGTACAATGTATTGTAATTATTAATATATAAACACACAAAAATTGATATTTTATGTTTCAAACAATAATTTTTATTTGCACTATTATTGAAATAAAAAATATCAACCACCCTTACAATTATTCATACATGCTCAACTATTGATGCTCTTCCCCTTAAACGTTAAAAAATTATCTTGTCACTATTTTTTAATTTGCTACCTACACAATTTGATGTCTAAACGTCATATATTGGAAATAGATACTCTTATGGGACTGCTTTTCTTCTCTGCAGATGTTGATGTGTACAATGGTATAATGACAGAAAAGAAGAAAACGATGTTTATTAAGACAATTGCTCCTCAGAAAACTGTCAATTTTTTTGTGCTTAATCGTCGTACACTAACTCACATGCACTGCAACACTCTATCGTATAAATACAGACCATTATTAATGACGTACAGATATATAACTAAAATACTTCCATTTTATTTGGAGTTCGGTACCAAATTTGCAAAGTTTTACACGGAATCCTTCTCTCTTGGAAGGTGGGTCTCGAATGTCTTCTCCTATGGCAGTAACAAATAATAATAATTTCCTAGCAAACACATTTGTCTTTTTTGATTATTTTTTAAAGTTCCACGGAAACGCGTTTTCCCTCTCTAGGCTCAAGTCCTCCCGTCCCCGAAATCCGTCTTCAAAATTTTTTCCCTTTGTCCCCCGTCCTTGAAGCCCGTCTCTGCTTCCCCCCGGTTAAAGTAAGAGATATGTTATGATTAATATAGATCGGTGAAAAGTGTATATCTTTTGATTCATATTGTTTATGTGGGTGTTTTAAGTATTTAATCTTTGTTCACGTTTTTGATTGATTTAACATTTTTATTATTTTTTTCTTTTCAATAACTAATTTAGTTTTCTAGTTTAATAGTTTGTTTTCCAAGTTCAGATCTATGTTTGTATATTTGATCTAATTCATTTTCAGATCTATGGATTTGACTAAAAATTTCAAAACCTCAATTTTATTTTAGGTTTGAGTTGACTTAGTTTCATTTAATCATTATAAGTTAGTACATGCACAAAATATTTTAAATTATGTGCCTAAATGGTGTATAAAAAGACATTACCCCTAGACCATTTGATCATCATGAAATCATCATTTTAGTAATATCATATTCACTTACTTCTAGCATTGTGCATTTAGAATCACTCTTTTTTTTTTTGTCATAACATCACACTATATTAGCAAGCTCCTATTATATCACATATTTTTCAACAAGCCCTAAAACACCAGTTTCACACTAGGTCATTATATGGTCTCTTGTATTTTTTTATTTTAAGTTCTAAGTTACTCTTATTATTACAATTCCATTTGTATTCATTGTGTCGTGTATTTTCAATTTTATTTAGATTGTGGAATTAATCAAGGAGTATATTATAAGGACAAGATCCTCACTTGACATGTTCTCAAAGATGTTTGTCTACATCACTAGTATTTATTGCAAGTATAGACACGATGGTGAATAATTATTTGTAGTTATGTAAAGTTTCCATGTTATAGGTACATTTCTATATTCAAATTTTGTTCATACAAACTAAGTTCAAATCTGCAAGAACAAATATTGACGACCTATCTAGACACAATATCAACATAGGTTGGTGCATAGCCATAGAATTCATAGACCGTTGTTGTCATAGAACTATCTCATCTCAAACTCAATCCCAAAACTAAGTATACACCATCACCCACAACATTTTCTATATCCCACATTGAGGTATGATCTTATATTCTTATAAGATCACTTCATTTTTATATCAAATCAAGTAATATCTTAATATGGCCCACCTCCTTTATCAAGGGTAAATTATTTTTTACGCTTTCTTACATTTATTATGTTGGATAGTTTTATTTCTTTTTATAAAAGGGTGAACTTGATATTTAAACCCATCTAGGATCTTTTCATGGGATTTTGGTCACTATTTTTTATTTTTAAATCTAAAATTCCTCATTTCACATATGATTAAGATTTATATTACCCTCATTTGTATTTCATCATTCTATTTTTAAGGTTTTTGGGCTTTATTATTTATATTTTTAAATATGTGCTTTCCAACCCATTGAATTGTCTCGAATGTTAAATCACTTATTATGACTTTTACTCAACCACTATCTTTACCATATATCATACCATGTCCCTTTTCTAATAATCTATGTTATGAACCAAATTTTCAATTTTTTATTTATTGTATGCTTCATAGTCTAATTTTATGTGTGTGACCATTTTCTTTCTACTAGCATTTGTATAAGGTCCCTTAAATCTCCGGGTTTGAAGGCATACTTAACTTCTTCTAAGGTTTTATTTGTGATTGGAGTTTTGAGCTTCTCATATAGACATTGTTATTTAATTTTTACCTTTCCTTGGTCCCCACAAAACTTTTGAACTTCCCCATTCCAAGATGTCTTTTTGAAGGTGAAATCTCAATCAATTCATTGATGGTAGTGAATTGAAATACAAGGCAAATACATTATGTAGTTGGAATAATTGCACAATAATAAATTGTCTATACCCTAAAATCTCACATTTCACCTTGCCAAGGGAAACCCCCCTTGAGGATTAGAAAACAAAAATGGCTAGTTACATAAAATAAATACGTATTTTCTAGATGATATTTATTTGAAGAAACAAATTCTGAATAAATTAGATCTCTCTCAAGCTACCTTGTGACCCTTAGAAGTGTGTACCTTAAAGTTGAATTCCCAAGTTCTAGGTCTTGAACTCTCGAATCATAGATTCTTGAATTATTGAACAACAATTCATATTGCAATGCAACATAGCTCCATTAAGTTGTGTGATAACCTTCAAAAGGGTATAATTCATGATTACAATCTAATAAGCTCACTGGACAACAATCCATATTCAGCTCAACACCAAATCCTTTACCTATCTCTAAAAATAAAACTTCATAATACATTAAATTTTTCATGTATATGTCAACAGCAAAAAAAGGAAAGAAAACAAACTAAAAGAAATCTTCTAATGCAAAGAATCATCTCAAAGTGAGAAGCTAACTTGAGATGATAGAAATTCCACCAACCTTCGATGCCATCAGCTTCGGAATTGACATTTGTTAGTCCTTATGCTCTAAACATAACAATAGAGGAAGTACTACAAGCTCTGCTATAGGAGTAACAAGTGAAATAGAATCAAGCAATAAGTCCATAAAAAATACAATACTTCAAAGTTTTATGAGCTTTCAAAATCTTATCATGTTGCAAATCCTTTGTATACTTTTCAAATGGTTGCCCTTTCTTCAAAGTTATCTTTCTAGTCGTTGCAAATTTATTTTCTTTGGTATGGATTGTCCAAAGAATATCTATGACTATGATAAAATTGTCAAGGTTTGTGGGTTCAACTGATAATACACTGTTTACAATGTGCTCCACAAATATACAAATTTATGATCTATTTTTTTAATGATATGTAAATTGTCAAACTTTGCTAAATTAAACTTCAACCTCAATAACTAACAGGGTTAGAAAGGAGAATTAAGATTTGGCCTGAAAAAATGGTAGCTTGTGCACTGGTCAACTTCATGTGAATAGAGAAGATTGTAGTCTAAGGGGAGTGATGGGGCGCAGTGCATAAAATAGAAAAGAAAGTGAGATTTGTGCAATAGATTTTAATGTGGAAAGTGAGATTTGTGCAATAGGTTTTAATATGGAGAGATATTTAGTGTAACTTCTCTCTCGTACTTCCTTCATAGATAGAATGAATCGACTATTAACTCCACCACTAACCTGGTCGCTACTGCTAGACAATGCTTCACCACAATCTCAAAATGGCAGTAGCTTCCTCATGTAGATCCCTTATCATAGCAATGCTTCACCACAATGTAATATATGTTATAGAGTTTCAAACTTATCCATCACATCTATCGTTTGCGTTCATTCCCTTCTCCTATCAGAATATCAAAGTTTTCCATCTCATGGATATTACCTTTCCCCCCCAAAATATTATTCAATATTAGGGCATGGATGTACGTTCACAGTCTATAAAGGATATTACCTTTTTCCTTCCAAGTATAGCCAACCACACATGCGCATTATTTAATGTAAGTTTTAAGTGATGGGATTGAAATCATTGTCGTTGTGGATTTTGAAATCTTTTTAGGTGTATAATGGGTTGAAGGATAATATGGAAATATTGTTATCAAATATACATAATATTTTAACTTGAAATTGTTGTGAGTACACATGTTCAATCATTTAGATCTATGGATAGAAATTTATGGATTTGTAAGAGGTCAAAAGGTGAAAATACTTTGGATCAGATGGGTTAGGGGATGAAATCCATTTGACTAAAGGAATGGTCTCGCTTAGAGGTCATGTTTGTGCTTTCATGGTGACAAATATCAACAACATATCACATTTTCACGACATTGCAAGTGTTGTGGGTCGTCAACATTGAAATTATAATTGATTATACAATTGTTGTAGAAAAGTAATATGATATGGTTTCATATCTATCTCATAAGAATAGTCCTACAATTTCACCTTCCATTTGTGGGCTTAAGTGATAAATTTGGGCACTTAATGAAATAAAAAAATTATTCCTATTGTCATTTGTATTTTTATTATTGTGTATTTCTGTGTACTCCTACAAGGTTAGTGCAAGACGCTGAGTCCACTTTTTGGCCAAAAAGTCGAAGTGTTTTCCCTGATTTTTAGATTTTGTCTCATTTGAGCTTAAATTTTGTAACACTTGGAGATTGAATCTTGGAAAAAGTCAGTAATATAAAAGATAGCCCGCTAAGTGTACTTTTCAAATATGTAATTTATTTTAATACCCATATAATAAAAAATAACTTTTGAAATGGAGTTGTAAAAACTATGTTTTAAAAATGCTTGCTTCAGAACCATACCATGCATGTGTACGACCCACACTTTTTGACACAATTAAAATTATTTTCTCAAACCGTTTTGGGAAATGGTTTGTAACTCACTGAAGATTGATGAGCATATTTTTCTATATTTTATTTTTAATTAATTTTTTAATGACCATAATTATGTTTTTAAAAATTTGACGTGTACGTCCCATATAATTTGACATAAACTTACATTTTTTAAATAGAAAAGAATTTTGTGTTGATTGATGAAATATAATTTTTTTTTCAAAATTCATTAAAATAAAAAAGTTATTAAATTAACAAAATTGGTTAATATTTCAAGTTTATTGACCTGATTTAGTATAAATTAAATGAAAAATAGTTAATATAATCAATTTTTATTTAAACTTACATATTTAGAATCTAGACAGTGTAATCTGAAATGGGTTTTAATTTCGTATAAAAATTCTCTAATTACAGGCACATAAATTATTTCAGAAGATCATATTTGTGCTTTCATTCATGGAGATTTGAATTTGCAGGTCCATGTCTTAAGTGTAGCCATCTCAGGCCTATCTCGAGACTAATCCTGAGCCAAGTAGTGGGTTGTGGAATCAACTTCCACAGAACGGGGGCGGTTTGTGGAAAAAAAAAAAAGGAAAAATAAGATTAAGAAACGGGTGCCCGTTTTTAAAAACGGTTCCCCATTTCTAAAAAGTGGGCTCTCGTTTTGTTTAAAAGTGGGCCCCTGTTTTAGAACAAAATGGGGGCCTGTTTATTTTTGCTTCGGGCCACTGTTACCTTTCATCTCGGGAGACCGAAGCATAAACGGGCCCCTGTTTTTTGAAAATGGGCCCCCATTTATAAGAGCTCGTTTTCCAATCTACGGACTTCTGTGAATTTGTGACTCATTACCTTGTACTTTCCCTACACTATATAAAATATAATATAATATTTTAAAACCTACCTTTTATTGTTTAACTTCATTTATAATTATAGGTATCAAAGTTAATTTAAAACCTATAAAAGGAAATCTTTGTACATTTGATGTATAAGTTTTGATGGAATTTTGGGTCATTGATAAACCTTGTTTAAATACACATTTATGAAGTATATATATATGGTTTTATTTATTAATATGTAAATTGTGTGAAACCTAGGTTTACTACATTTTAGATTAAAAAATAATGGTTTTGTTAGTTTAGATTAAATCAAGAAGTTTAAAGTATAAAATAAGTCATTAATGTAGTTAGTAAACCTTGAAGTAATTTAGGGCTTACAAGGTTCTTAGTAATTACATTTAAATCTTCTAAAAAATAACTTAAATTTTTGCAAGGACATTACAATGGTGTCAGAGTTGATTTTTTGCTAGACAATGAATCATGGGATGATCAAATATTATTAATAGTTTCAATATTAAGCTTCAAAATAGTAATGATGAATATAAAACCCTTTTTGTAAAGCTATGAAGAGAGATTAATTCCCTACAACTCAATAAATTGATTAGATCATAGATAGAAGAAACTGTTAAATAGTTTTCCAAGTACTATATTTTATCAAAAACATTTAAGGTAACTTTGTAATTTAAAAAATATGTAGAATTTCCTTTCCTAAATACTCATATGGGTAATAAAAACAAAAGGTAGAAAACAGTTTTGTCAATTACATATAAAAAATAACAAAAAATGAAGAAACATATAATTCTAATTAAAACAACAAGAGAATATGAAAAATTAGAATTAGAATAAGTTATTGAGGAACAAAAATCAAACAATTTTTTTCCAATGTTTTTACAAAAAGAAGAACATTGACAAAAAAAAATACTAAAATAAAACAATTTTAAAAGAAAGCATGTTTGAGCAACTTGGAAGAGAAGGCTCACATAACACAGTATGAAATGAACCTTCTAAGAAGACCACACCTCTAGTTATTATGAATAAGATAGATGAGGATACCAAAGAAAGAGATTAGGAGGAAGAAGCTCTATTTTCTTTCAAGGATTCATGCAATTTAAGTCATAAGTGCCATGGTAGGGAGAAGCTACGCACATCATATGGTATTATTATATTTGAGCTCAAACTTGAAAGAGCCTAAATTATTTGTGAATCTAGAGGACTATGTACCTAATAAGAAAGATAAACAATAGAAATCAAGGTTCAACTAGCTATAAAAGAATACGTTAATCTTTTGAATGACTAAGAAATTATAATAAATGAGCATGAGTTAGAGGATGAATCAAATATGAAAGGATGTGAAAGGAAGTAGATGTTAGAAGAATATCTCATGCACAAAATATAATTTTTAATTCTAATATTTAGTGAAAAATTTTAGAGTGTAAATCTTAATGAAGTCAAGGAGGAAGAATAAATTTTCGAGTGCATAATTCATAAAGTTATTCCTTTTCAATTTGCACACATAAATCCTATAATGACTCATGAATTGTAAGATATGTATGATAAGTAAAGTGAGAAAAATACCGAGTCTTCAAGTTAAAGGCATTGACTTAACAAAAAAAGTCTGAGATTCTAATTTGTATAGTTATATCAAAGAATGTGCATTAGGAAGCGCTCTACATAATACTAGCATTAAAATTTTGATCCATTAAAATATTGTGATGATTCCAAGGTTTTTACTTTAGAAAAGGAAGGTAGTAACTATGTCTATGTTTATGTTATCAGAGATCTATTACCTCACACTATATCTTGTCTTGATTGTTATGCTCATGGGAAGCATCACAAGGAGGAGGATAAATTCAATGTACATCCTTTGGTAAGAGTGTGGAATCCATTAGGTAAATTTAATCACATAAAGGCTAATATTTTTTATGGGTTTGATACCATTGTTACTAATTTTAGACAATTTTATAGATCAAGGAAGTTATAGAGAACAAAACACATAGGTTATGGTGTAGAGATACA
This sequence comes from Cryptomeria japonica, assembly GCF_030272615.1. Classification (NCBI taxonomy): domain Eukaryota; kingdom Viridiplantae; phylum Streptophyta; class Pinopsida; order Cupressales; family Cupressaceae; genus Cryptomeria; species Cryptomeria japonica. The sequence continues at coordinate 244,277,159 of NC_081406.1, read as the reverse complement.
CCTGATCTCATTATGATTGTTTACTAAATTATTTTGTGATTGGTATAGGGTCATAGGAAAATGAAGAATAATCTACATACTAGCTATTTGAAGCATTAACATACTAACAATTTATTAGCATTATATGATAAATCTTTTATTTTGAATAACTTATTTAAAGTTAGCCATGGGTTGTAGTTCATTTAAAGTATAAATTATGGTAAGACATTAAAAACTTTCCCTTCAAGGTACAATCCATGTTGGCATCTATTGGAGCTAGGGTGAATGCTATAGAATTTTGATAGAATGGTACCCTCTTGTTAAGAATCCTAGATGAATGGGAAATCATGATCTACTGGTCTCTCAAGCTACATAAATTGAAGGCAAAATTATATTCATAGAACAAGGATGGAACAATGATGTATTGGTTTCTTTAGATACATTTAATTAGATGCACAACCATGATCATGGAATAAGGATCATCAATTTGTTTCATGTTTTATTGAACTAAATGCAAAGCCATGTCTATGAAAGGATTACTTCATTTCTTAAGTTATATCAATTTGAATGGAAGATCTTATGTTAGTTGAGACAATATGGTTAATATAAAAGTAGTGAGATAGTTGATGTACAAATGATATCATGCCACTTGTTGGACAAGCATACAAAATTAGATGTAATTAATGAGATGAGACAAATATTAATATAGAAATGATAAAATACCGATTGATACAAAAACATACTTACCTATTGAAAGAGCATTTCAATAATGCTCTTGAAAATAGATGTAATCAGTTATTATAGTTTAACTAAATGATTATAAGACCATCATACAATTTGAAAATCGAATCTAAAAATAATTAAGTGTTGAAATTATTATAAATTCCGATGGGAATTTTGTATTTCTATCAGATTTGTAGTGGCTCAAAGGCTAGAGATCAAAATCCACTTCACATATCTTATTCGAAATAATATTTTATTAGACTAAAGTTAGAAAGAATTGAAACTCGACATATAAGACCTACCACTCATAATTTATAAACTCTACATTAATATAAAAGAACTTTAAGAATGAACACACTTGATCAATCCACCAACTCTTTTTAGGTACCCCCACCATAACCGGATGAGACGTTGAATAGCAATTCAACATAGTTGAGTAAAGATCGAAAGAAAATGGACGTAAAATACTCTCTGTCTTTCTCAAAGATCGTATTGAAAGAGAAATTTTATTCTGCTGTAAAATACATGAGGATTATAATTGTACATACAATTCTCTGATAACCATTGTGAAAGCACTTCTGGAGGATGGATAGATTTAGCAGCTCATGCTAGATTTCTTATGATGGGTAGATTTCAGGATAGAATTTCACATAGTTTTGATAAACATCGCTTTCAAACTTTTACTGTTCTTCCAAGGTTGCCATTATACCATGTGAGGCATTGAAAATAGCGGCTATCTAAGTGTGAAAGAAATCTGTACAATCGAGAGAAAAAGAGAAGAAAAACAATGCATGAAAGCTCTATGTGTGGTCCAGTGGAGTTTATATATATGCCGGTGATAACTTTCCCATGTGGCAGTAATGATAATGATAACGATAATTTTAATATTAAAATTTAACACTGTCAGACACTATCAGAAATTTTTTTTTGGGAGATTTGATTTGTGAGAGTTCATGTTCTTCTTGCACAGTCCCTAGAATGGGTAACTTTATTAACTTGGTAAGTGTTTGCAAACAATAAGCAAGCACGCAAGTGATAATTGATGAAAATTCTAAGACAACTAGTGTTATTTATTTATAGTTCTCGAAGATGAAATATTCTCATTTAATCTTTCATTGATTTCAAATAATAGTTTGACATGAATTAATGATCAAATGAATATGTTTAAGTACCACATCATTTAATGAATCATCACACAAACATGTACCAACTTTGTAATGCCCTGCCAGGAAACCCCGAAGGGATTAAGCTAAAACACAAGAATAGAGTGCAAATAATATTTTTTTAAAAAATTAAACACAATACACTGGTACAACGAGTTATCATAAGTTCAGATACTACAACGGAAGACTAAATAGCACCTAAAGAGTTTCCCAACGTGATTACTTAATTCAACATTTAACTCAACTCACATTAATTAATCCAATTAAGCTAATTAACTTAATGACAAGATAATACTTAAACAAGGATAATTTATTTCGGTAAGATAAAAATATAGATCACATGATAAGGTTCATCCATTGAGGTTAAAATTATAGGTGACATGATTAAGTTCATCCAATAAAATTTAACCAAGCATTACGTACAATCTTACATTAAACATATGCCATGCATCTAGTTCCATAACATATTTTAATTTCATCATAAACTAATGAATACTTTCCATGCATACTTAAATGCATAATCAATAACTGAATACATTCCATTATTCAAATCTACATTCTTCATGATCCAATTTACTACATTTAATAAGATGACTACATACATGCATTTAAGATTATCTTGACCTAATCCACATTATACATACTAACATAATGCCATCCATACATGCTAAATTAAAAAGGAAACATAAGAATGTAAAACACCACATAACACTGAAATGATCTCGGAGTTCACCCCTAGTGGGCTACATCTTCGGGTTTGCTCAACTGCAAGACCCCTCTAATAATTAAATAATAGAGAAGAATATATAAGATTCACATCATTTACAATCCTTCCATCAAGGCGAACATAACCAGTAATACATACGACCCCATTGGTCAAATAAATACATGAATGATCCCTTAGTAGGAAAGGATCCAACTGAACATAATAAGAAGCAATTACAAAAGATCAACTGGAGCATCAGTGAAACTAAATCTTTGCAACCCAAGGTCTAACATGATATCAGGTTCTCACGAGGGCATAAATATCAAGACGACTCCTCAACAATGCTCCTATCAAGACAATGAAACAACACACTAGCGAACATAAGGGACAAGTGTCATCACATAACCTAGTATGGTTACCATGACAGGTCTTCATAGGTTTCGACCCCATCCACTGGTTTACCCTGACAACCTATTCCGAACCTCCGGCCCATCCAAGCCTCATGTGGACCCAACACAACCTTTCCTGAAGACAAGGTTGATGGTTTGCCATTTCAGGCCTTCTCACTACATGTTGATTATGTGCTAGCACTCATCCCATGCATGAGGCACAATTATCTTACTTAATGATTCATTAACTAACTCTCTAATATGCTATTAGATTATCACTTATTTAGACACACTTTCGATGGGTTACCTAGAAAACACTTTGGGTGCAACCCCCAATCGAAAGCCACTTTCCCAAATGACACTAGACTATACTCAAACGAACTCCTCAACCAAGGAATACATAAGGTCAAGTAAATGGAGTTCAACAGGGTAGGAATACCTACTTGGTCAAACAAGACTTCATACGAGGTGTACTAGCTGACGGTATTCTAACTAGAGACCTGACCAGCTATGGTCAACCACAAACCAACATTCAACACCCGCATAAAGGACATGACCGGTTAAAACATCACCACAAGACAACAATCAAAACTCAAGATCAAGGACAAAAACAGGTACCCAATTCAAACATACGTCACGATCCAACAAACAAAATCAAAGACTTGCCATTTCTTAAGAAAATGCGAATACAAAAAATTAAACATGCATAGGCATAGATTGGAAAAGACAATCTTCTTTCCTATTGTTTTCACACAACAATCAATCCAGTTTTCTAAAGGATCTAAGTTTTCAAAAAACAATAACAGAAAATCAACATACAAAATAAATTCAATACCACAATTGGAATAGTACAATTTTGCCTATTTCCCAATACACAGAGAAATATAAATTAAATAATTTATTTTACTAAATGAAAATATCATTTACTTTCCAATTTTCCAAACGATGCATTACTAAATTTCCAATGTTTCCGAATAATACATTATTTTATCCTTTTCCTAAAAATAGATACTTCCTGCGTACATAAAGACAAATACCAAAATTAAATATTAATTAATAAATATTTATTAATCCGCGATTAATAAAATATAAACAATAAATAATTAATAATAAAAATTTACCAATTATATATATATATATATATATATATATATATATATATATATATATATATATATATATATATATATATATATATATATATATATATATATATATTCTCATTAATACAATATATAGTAAATAATAATGTCTGTGACAGAACAAAGATTTGAGAAAAACATAAAGTTTCCTAAATCTTTCTTTCACAAAGCCTTAAGGAAAATTTATTAAACGAAAAATCTCTAATTTTCTCCATACACAGGAAGAACACAAAAATACACAGAAAGAAGAAATTCCCAAAAAATTTATTAGCATGACTTTTCCTTTCACTACAAATTTGCAAATTCATACAACAGGAAAACAAAATCCTTTCCCAAACCAGGAAACCCTTTCTCAAATTTAAACAACTTTAAAAACTCTCCAAACAGGGATCTTTCAGAAAAATCAACATACAAAGAAGTATTTTTTTTTTAAAACTAAATTTCAAAATTTCAAAACAAAAAGAAGAGTGACAAACACCCAACCTGTGATAGCAATCCTAGATGAATACTTTGCAAACAATCCGAATCAAACCTCCAAGCTCCAGTTCTGGTTTCCAATCTGGCCTCCAAAATTTCTCCAAAAATATGCTTTTTTTTTTCCCGTGAACTCACAAGCATAATATAGAAAAATATTCAACCTAAAATTTTAGGTTGAAAAATGTTTTCTAATAAATCATAATATTTAATAATAAAAGAAATTATTTTTGTAATTGCCAAAAAGTAAATGGGAAAGTTATTTGTAAAAATCATTTCTTTTATCTCTTTTCTCATGACATTTAATTAACTTTTCTAAAAGTAATTAAGGCAACAGTTTTAACTCTAGATTTATATATTTATTTTTTAAAAGGGCAAAGAAATTAAATTAATTCTATTTCAAATAAATTTAAATCTTTCCTTTCCAAAAGCATAAACAAAATAAATTTATCATTTAAAATTAATCATTTAATCGGACTTGCTACCAACTTGAATTGAACAATTCTAATTAACGATTAATCGCATAAAGGGGACCTATTTAATTTAGTCCCTTAATTACTAATGTGTAAACACACATTAAATCAATTTAAATATTTAAGGATTAATTACTCAATTTAACCATACACAAAACATGCAACCCAAGAAAGCCAAACAGACAGACGGCCTGCATACCCCACCAAAGGGGATACTGACGGATGACTGATGACGCTCACTTGAGCATGACTATGGTCAAACGAGGGTCTCACGACCACCTAATCCAATTTCTAAGGGTCAATGAGGAACACTCAAACCTGTGAATCCAGGTGGAGACGAACCTCGCACCCATGCAGTATTGTACCTGCAATCACCTGCAACCATGAATCACACATGCATACATATATTTATTTAATAAAAGTGTTAGCCCGAGATTAATAATACGAATCAAGAGAACTAATAATCTTACATATAAATTGATGCAAAAATCACATTAACCGGTACACACAATAATCAAAACATTCGACTATAACAATATAACATGATAAACTAACCAAGGTCAAACCGAAATTAGAATCCGATAAGGGTAGGGGTACTACAAACTTGGCTCCCAACAATTATGATGAAAAAGTGGGAGTCAATGTTTTGAGTTTTGAATATTTGAAATCTATGTTACATCCATTCTATAGTTCCAGTAGTGGACATAGTTCCAATAGTGGACACCTTTTTGTCAACCCAAACCCCCAGTACTAGATTGCAAAGGAGCCCAAAAAATTGATAATGGAAAGTTCATTAATGAATATCACATGTACCAATAGTGGATAATTTTGCACAAATGTCCCAGTAGTGGTGCACAAATGGGCCAGTAGTGGTGCACAAATAGGCTAATTATAGTAAAAAAAATGTCAAAAAAGATGATCTACTACTAGGGCATTTGTCCACTACTACTGCAAATTTTGAGTTATCTACTTTTGGTGCAAAAGAGTTCATGTATGGGTAGACACGTTGAAATTACCACTTTTTGACCTTTCGGCACATAATGATTTCCACAGCGTGCATCATCACTACCCAGAAGCCGGATCCTTAGTTATAAGTAGTTAAATCGTATACAAAGACAACCAAAAAAAAATTTGAAATCCAACGTACAGTTTTGAGAGTTCTATGTGCATGAAGTTAGCTATGTGCACTACTGGTACCCTTCCCCTATTGTTCCTACATGTTTTTGAAGTGAACTAAGATAGGGAAATGCAAATTTTTCAAGGCAAGGATCTGGGGTTTGGGCATTAAGGTTGAGTTGGAGAAAATATGTGGTAGTATGTACAAATAAGACATAAATAAGGTCAAAAATGTGGTAATTTGTCAAAGTGAGAGTAAATAGTTTGGAAAATGATTAGAGAATTTTATTTCACTTTTAGGCCAAACAATGTTTTTAACTCGTAAAAATATTGTCAACAAAAATTATAAGAAATTTATAACAATTGAAAATGATTGCATGCATAAAATGTATGAACAAATAAAATAGACATATAATTTAAAAAATGATTTCATAATTAAAATAAATTTATTTTCATTCCAAATTTTTAGAATAGAAAATAAATAAAGACATATAAACCAACCTTTTCACTGCATATATCTTTATTAAACCTTACCTTTGTCACTTTTCTTTTTTAGTTTCCTGGATAGACAATTCCCTATTAAAACATCATAAATTAAGAATAGGCAGTGCTATGTGAGTGTTGTTCTTCTCTGCAAATGTTAATGTGTACAATAGTATGATGACAGGAGATAAGAAAACAATGTTTATGAAGAGAATTGCTCCTCAAAAAACTGTTAAATTTTTGGAAGGTGGGTCTCGAATGTCTGAAAGTTTTGGCCTTTCTTCTCCTATGACAGTAAGAGAATAATAATTATTTCCCAGGAAACACATTTGTCTCACTGTTTTTTATTATTTTTCAACATTAGTCTTTATGTTTTGGAATGGTCCACAGCTACAGTAAGAGATATATAGTAGGATTAATATAAATCGGCGAGAAGTGTATATCTTCATTTTGTTATATTGTTTATGTGGGTGTTTTAAGTATCTAATCTATGTTCATATTTTTTATCGATTAGATTTTTTTTTTCATAAATATAATTTAATTATTTAGTTAATTAGTTTATTTTCTAAGTTTAAATTTATGTTTGTATATTCAATCTAATTTACTTTCAAGTCTATAGATTTGATCCAAAATTTCAAAACTTCAATTTTATTTTAGGTTTGAGTTGCCTTAATTTCATTTAGTCATTATATGTTAGCACAAGCACAAAATCTTTTAAATTATGTGTTTAGATCGTATATAAAAACACATTACCCCTAGACCATTTGATCATCAATGAATCATCATTTTAGTCAATCTCATATTCACTCACTTCTAACATTGTGCATTTAGAAGCACTCTTATTTTGTTGTCATAACATCACACTATATTAGCGAGTTCCTATTATGTAACATATTTTTCAACAAGCCCTAAAACACTAGGTTCACACTAGGTCATTATATGACCTCTTGTACATTTTTGTTTTTGAATTTTGAGTTCTAAGTTACTCTTATTATTACAATTCCATTTATATTCATTGTGTCTTTCTGTCCAACTTTTATCTATATTGTTGAATTAATCAATGGGTTCATCATTATCATAAGGACAAGATCCTCACTTAACATGCTCTCAAAGATGTTTGCCTACATCAATAGTATTCATTGCAAGTATAGACACAATGGTGAATAATTATTTTTAAGTACACAAAGTTTCCAAGTTATAGGTACATATCTATACCTAAATTTTGTTCATACAAACCAAGTTCAAATCCACAAGCATAAAGATTGATGAACTATACGTCCACAATATTAACATAGGTTGGTGCATAGCAATAGAATTCATAGACCATGTGTGTCTTAAAGTTATAGCATCTCAAACCCAATTCCAAAACTAACTATAAAACATCACGCACTACATTTTCTATATCCCACATTGAGGTCTTAACTTTTATTCTTATCATTTCATTTTATTTTCATATCAAATCAAGTAATCTCTCGATATGGCCCACCTCCTTTATCAAGGGTAATTTGAACTTGACATCTAGGACCTTTTCATATGGCTTTGGCCGCTATTTTCTATTTTTTAAATCTAAAATTTATCATTTCAAATTTGATTAAGGTTTAGATCACCTTCATTTGTGCTTCATCTTTCTATGTGCCCTCCAACCCCTTGATTTTTCTCCAATGTTAAATGAATTATTATTACTTGTACTCAAGCACATTTTCATCCAAATCTATGTTATCTAAAATTTAAAAAATTTATTTATTGTATTCCCCATAGTCTACTTTTATGTGTGTGTCCTCCCTTTTCTTTCCACCAGTGTTTGCATAAGTTCCCTTAAATCTCTAATTTTGAAGGCATGTTTAGTCTTCTAAATTTTATTTGTCAGTGGAGTTTTGAGCTTCTCATATAGACATTCTTTCTCATTTAATTTTAACCTTTCCTTGGTTCTCACTAAAAATTTGAACTTCCCCATCCCAAGACGCCTTTTTGAAGGTAAAATCTTAATCGATTGATTAATGTTAGTGAATAGAAATATACAAGCCAAATACATTATGCAGTTGGAATAATTGCACGATAACCAGTTGTCTATAACAATCACCAACAATGTAATACATGCTAACATTTTATAACATTACCCTCCTTATTACAATTTTTCCTACAAAAGTACCTAGAAATCTCAAATTTTACCTTGTCAAGGGAACCCATCTTAAGGATTGCAAAATAAAAATGGCTAGTTACATAAAATAAATACATAATTTTGAGAAGATATTTACTTAAAGAGACAAGTCCCGAATAAATTAGATCTCTATCCAATTTCCTTATGACCCTTAGAAGGGTGTACCTTAAAGTTGAATTCCCAAGTTCTCAATCCTCAACTCTCGAATCACGGATTCTTAAATTATTGAAAAACAATCCATATTGCAATACAACAAAGCTCCATCAAGTTATGTGATCACCCTCAAAAGGGTATATTCTAGTAAGATCACTAGACAACAATTCATAATAAGCTCAACAACAAATTCCTTACACACATCCAAAAATAAAACTTCATAATACATTTATTTTTCATGTATGTCAACATCCAAAAAAGAAAAGAAAAGAAACTAAAAAACCCTTCTAATGAAAATAATAATCTCAAAGTTAGAAGATAACTTGAGATGATGGAAATTCCACCAACCTTTGATGCCACTAGCCTCCAAACTGACATTTGTTAGTCCTTATCCTCCAAAGATAGCACTAGAGGAAGTATTACAACCTCCACAACAGGAGTAACAAGTATAATAGAATCCATCAATAAGTCCATCAAAACCACAATAATTCACATATCTATGAGCTTTGAACATCTTTTGATGTTGTAAATCCATTGTATACTTTTCAAACAGTTGCCCTTTCTGCAATGTGATCTTTCTAATCCTTGCACATTTATTTTATTTGGTATGGATTGCCCTAAGAATATTTGTGACCATGATACAATTGTCAATGTGTATAGATCGAACTAATAATACACTTTTTACAATGTGCTCAGCAAATCTTCAAATTTATAATTGTCATATAAATTATCTTCTCCTTAAAATTGTTTAAAACCTTAAACACATACCTCAAATAGCACACAAATTCATATTTATTCCCACCATAAATTAATACTACTAATGCAAAATCTCCATACCAATCAAATTCTAGAAGGCTATATCACTAATACTTGCATGTAAATTATAAAACTTCTGCATATAGCAACTTTGCTAAATTAATCTTCAACCCAAATAACTGATAGAGTTAGAAAGGAAATTAAGATTTAGCTTGAAAAAAGGGTAGCCTATGGAATAGTCAATTTCACATTTAGATAGAAATGAATGTAGGCTAAGGGGAGTGATGGTATGCAGTGCATAAAATAGAAAAGAAAGTGAGATTTGTGCAATTTAGGTTTAATATGGAAAGAGATTTAGTGCAAAATCTCTCTCGTACTTCCTTGTAACATGCTAAAAATGATAAGACACTCCTTTCATCCTTAGATGCCTTAAAAGAAATTATTGTTGAAGCTGAGAAGACCCTCACAAGTAATTTTGGTTTGTAACAAACGTGTGGATTTATAATCTTTGGATTTAAAAGAAAACCCTTATGTGCAAATACAACTATTTTCGGTTTAGAAAAGGAAGTTTTTGTTTTTAATAATGATTGACCCACTATCTGAAAAGGTTTATATTGAAAGAATGGAAAAACTAGGGATTGTTCATTGCCTGAATATTTACTGACTTGAGTCCTTTGGTGACAAGGGTGAAGAAAAGAGGATTTATGATTGAAAACATCATTAAAGAACAACCCACACCAATTAGTCTCTTGATAATTTTTTGCGATAATTTGAGTTCTACCTTTGTAGAAGTTGCGTCACCTCTACTGTTTAAAACAGAAGGAGAAAATCAAGTAAAGAATGATGATGTAAATGAGAATTTTTCATCTATAGATGACTCTATCTTTGATGAAGAGTTTTATTGTCCATTAGCACAAAAACAAAAATAAATGACTTAAAAACTAATAAAAATTGCATATAAATGACTAATCCTGGTCACCTGATCATTAGTAGTTTATTGTCGATCATTTATAACACAACCAAATTTATGAATAAAGGTTGTTTTGATTGATCAATTTGGTAATATATTTAGTCATTGATTGTTGTTAATTGGTCATTTATTTAGTCGTGGTAGTCATTTAATTGGTGATGTTGTAATTATTAATTGTTGTCAATTTTTTAGTCATTTTTATTCACTTCCATCTATCCTTGTGGATATTTTTATACCCAATTGAGACAATGGATGGGTCATTTTCACCCATGGGTTTGGTGAAAAAGAAGTGATCAGATATTTGATTTGACCCAATCTCCAATTTCCAGAGCATTTTTTTTTCAAAATCTTGGCAACAAGTATGTTTTTTTAATTTGTTTTTCAATTTTTTTAATAAAAATTAGGTTTTTTTTAATTTCAAATAAACTACTATTTGAAATTTATTAATTGAATCCAAAATTTCAACTTCAATTAGGTAAAATGGGTGATAATAATGACAATCCACAACTGTTGTAACCACCAAGCCCCCCCTCAATTCAAGATTTAATTGGTCAAAATTAGAATCAATTGACTGGCATTGCTAATATTTATAGTAGAATCCCTCATCTATCCCAAATGTTAACCACACTAGATGCTATAACAAACAATGTAGAAACTGCCACCACTAAGAACAATTTTGTTCTTTTGTGGCTAGAGACCATGATGGATAAATATGTGAATGGCTTGACCTATGATTATGTGAAGGAGCTTGAGATATCTAAAGATGATATTGCCACCCCGTTTATTAGTCCCCGCACCAAACAATCCGTAGATGTGAAAAAAAAAAAAAAAACTTTCCATCAAATGGTGTCAAAATGATGATATTGTAAAATACTTTTGGGATCATAGGTGGATGGTTTTTATAGACCACCCAAAAACAATGTCAATGTACCATTCTACTTCATCAAAAAATTGTATGCTGAGTTTGTTTTGGGCAAGCATGTCAACTACTTTGACATCAAACCTTTTCAGGGTGTGGGGGGAGGTATTCCTCGGGATAGATTTGGGGTAGTTCGAGTATTATAGGGCCCATATATTCCCCCTCCTCCCACTGATTCCCCACCTCCAGTATAACATACAGATATTATTGTTGAGGTAGCGTCATGGACTATATCAACTATTTACCCTTTGACTGGCCTTTTGGTTTATCAAGAAGGGGAACTAGCTCATCCTTTTGGCAATGCTAGCGGTGGATCAGGTGGCACTGACACATCCTCCTCAACTCCACATATTTTTTTGCCACATACTTGTGCTATGTGCCATCAAGTATTCTTAGGTCCTATTGGACAACCTATTGATCCTCCCATACACATAGTTGATTACAAGGTGCATGATATGTCAAATGCACCAGATGTGACGATGGGGACTAGAGAACACCCTGAGAAGTCCTCACATGCTAGAAATGAGGAGGTACCTTCATCATACACTGACGATATAGTGGTAAGACTTAACTTGTAATTTCATAGTGCATTTTATTTTAAATGAATATTTATAAGAGATAGCATTAAGTACTAATGTTTATATACATGGTCTATTTAATGGTTGATGTCTGAGGAGGAGTTATTACAAGTCCATGATGACACCCTGATAGCCATTTCATTTGGCCTTGACAACTATATGGTACAAATATTATTGCACCTAGTTGTTTATATTTTTATTGTATATGTGGTTGTCATTAATTAATTATATATTAAATTGCATGTTTATCATATTTTACTCTTGCAAGACACACCTAGCACGAGTGCGGTGTTGCATGATTTAGGCTCTAGAAGTACAGTTAGAAACAAGGAAAAGGTAATTGAATGCAAATATGATTGAATTAAGAGTTTAAATAACATAATGATTATACATGTCTACATAAATTGATAGTTTCACAAACTTTTCGTCTTTATGTACAGAGAATTGTTGGCTTTACATCCTTGTTTACTGCACTCACAATACCTGAAGAAGTAGAAGAGATGCCTCAAGGACATGTGTTTATTTTATTTTGTGTTTAGTAGATATAATTTGTTCCTATCATCGACAATTATATGCTAACTTGTATCAATGTTATGTTTGTGAACATATATAGGTTGTCTACAAAACATGATGACATCCTTGTTCTATCAAAGACATATTCTAGGACTCCTGACCATCTTAAGAGAAAACATGGACATGGGGTAATCAAGAATTCGATTTTAGAGTTCAATTATAGTTCAATGTATATTGATTTTTATGTTAACTTTTTGAATTTAAATTATATAATATATAGCTAATCTGAATTGTTGCTTTATTTTTCTTGTGTAGTATCCTTTAGAGCCAAGGAGTTCTTCGAAGAGGATCGATTTTGATGATCCATCAGTAGTTCAGGATGTGATAGAGACATTTTGGGATACTTACATGTCTAGTTAGCATGTATATTTTGTATATGGACATACATTTTGTTTGAGTTGACATTTATGCCATTTTGTATTTGGAGATACACTTGTAATTATTCGACAATTTGATATATAGAAGTTAAGATTCGATATAATTTGTTCCTCATGTGCATAGCTTCATTCTTGGAAACTTTAATCATGAATTTAATAATGAACAATCGTTAAATAATGAACAATAGCATGCTATTTTTATAATCTTAAGAATCGATATAATTTATTCCATCTAAATATTAAGTGTTAAATTTGGTTGGTTTTGGCAACTTCACCAAATTTAATGACCATATTGGTATTGTTATTAATCATAGTTCATAGATGCTGAATCATTTTATGCCATAGTTTAAGGAGCAGCTGCAATCCCAAACCATGACAAAAAAATCAAAGTTACTTAACCCAACAAGACACTAGATTGCATTAGTTTACTGCATTTTTTTAGACTTCACAATGCACACACATGCAAATCCTCTTATGAGTATAATATTAAAAAATTAATGAGAAAAATGAAGACAACTTATTTGCAATGGAGCCAAATTATCAATCTATTGATCATGGGAATGAACCATCAATTACAACACATTTGGTTAGGTGTTTTTACCCTAGCCATGCTCTTGGTTTTTCTCCCTACTCGGTCGAATGCTCAGGGCCATACCCTAGCGGCGTTGTCCCTCGAGTGCCCTAAGTGCGAAAAATTGTCAACCTTTGAAATTTTGTATCTCGGAATCCATGACACTTGTGAATGATTCATATAAACCTACAGGGTCATGTGAGGGTCATCTACAATAGCCTATCTTGGATTTTCAATATTTGGAGTGGTTTTCCTAGGGCAATTTTTTTAGTTGATGAAAAATTTGTTAGATGCATTCAATGTAAAGTTGCAATGGAGCCAAATTCTCGTTTTGTTCATTGTAGATGTGAACTGTTGGTGCCAAAACGTCTAGTTAGACATTTTTGCCCTGTGCATGCTCCTATTTTTCCTCCCTACTTGGTCGAACGCTCAGGGCCATACTATAGCAGTGTCATCCCTCGAGCATCCTAAGTGCAAAAAAATGTCAAACTTTGACAATTTGTATCTCGGAATTTTTGGCACTTGCGAATGATCTCTCTAGACCTATAGGGTCATGTGAGGGCCATCTACAATAGCCTATCTTAGATTTTCAAGATTCAGAGTGGTTTTTCTAGGGCAACATTTTTTTAGTTGATGAAAAAATCATCAGATGCATTCAATGAAAAGTTTCAACGGAGCCAAATTATCGTTATGTTTGTCGTGGGCACAAATTGCCAGTTCCAACTTGTTTGGTTAGGTTTTTTTACCTAGGCATGCTCCTATTTTTCCTCCCTACTCGGTTGAACGCTCAGGGCCATATTGTAGCAACGTCATCCCTCGAGCGCCCTAAGTGCGAAATTTTTTCAAACTTTGACAGGTCGTATCTCAAAATCCATAGTACTTGCGAATGATCTGTTTGAACCTACAAGGTCATGTGTGGGCCATCTACAATATATTGTCTTAGATTTCCAATATTCGAAGCAATTTTTCTAGGGCAACATTTTTTGAGTTGATGCAAAAATTGTCAAATGTATTCAATGAAAAGTTGCAACGGAGCCAAATTTGTTAGGACCCAGAGGCACCTGAGAGGGTGGGGCGGGTTGGGGGGGGGGGGGGGGATCAGTTGTCTATTAATTTCATCTCAAATATACTTTAACCAAACTTGATACTTAATACCGGTAAGCCAAAACTCAATGCCAGTAAACAGATTAATAGTTAATAACAATACCGGTGAAACTTAATGCATGAAACAAAAAGAGAAACAATATCCACAATACATAACACAAAGATTTGTACGTGGAAACCCTGTAAGGGGAAAAACCATGGCGGGAAACCTTACCCATAATCAAATGATACTACTACAAATAGTATGTGTATACAAATGGGGTCTGCACATGCAGATAGGCCAGTTGCCTAGAGCTCACTACTCAATCACAAAATGAGAGTCACACTAACTACAATTGGATGATTAAATCCAATGATAATGTACTGCTCAAAGTAGCATCTCCAATGCTGGATTCAGTATCGGTTGAGCTCTGACTGTCTCCTTTAAACCTTCCTTGAATCTTCAAATGATGTCTGCGTGAGTAGCTTTGCTTATATTCGCATATACCGAATATCACAACCTTATAATGCCTTTTCTCTTCTCCTATATCAATCTCACAATTGAGGTCTTACATATATACCAAAACCTAAGACCAAATGTGTAGGTCGGCTTACTAAGAATAATATGGTAAAATCTATTACAATTAAGTCAAGGTGTGATGCATCATGTCGGCTCAACAACAATATTAATTGATTAAACCATCTCCATAACGTGTCATGCTGATCTGAAATAGATAACGCTTGTCAGTCCATAACCTAGACCCATTTGTCGGTAAACAACAAATATGTCAATTCGATTAGACCGATAACCAAATCTTCAAAACCAAGTGTCCAACCCATGTCTTCAACATAACCAAGTGATCTCCAGATGATAACAAGTCATGTTCAATTCCAATGAACATTATAACCTGTCGGTGAACAATATACTAGTGACTATGCATAAGTCACTAAACTTGCCGATGAACATAACCAAAGATCTCCAGAAGGACAAGTGTTGATAAGTGTTGACATCAATGACAAAACCAATGCAACATATCCATAATACCAATAAAATTCTTGTTCTATTCATCATGGGCATGAACCGTAGGCTCCAACATGTCTAGTTAATAATTTTTACCCTAGGGATGATCCTATTTTTCCTCCCTACGCGGTCGAACACTCAGGGCCATATTGTAGCATCGCCATCCCTTAAGCGCCTTGAGTGCGAAAAATTGTCAAACTTTGACAGGTCGTATCTCAGAATCCATGGCACTTGAAATGATATATCTAAACCTACACGGTCATATGAGGGATTTATACAATAGCTTATCTCATATTTTCAAGATTCAAAGTTGTTTTCCTAGCGAAGCGTTTTTAAGTTGATGCAAAAATTGTCAGATGCATTCAATGAAAAGTTGCAACAGAGCCAAATTATCATTTTGTTCATCATGGGTGAGAAATATTGGTTCCAAAACATTTGGTTAGGTTTTTTACCCTAGGCATGCTCCTTTTTTTCCTCTCTGCTCGATCGAATGCTCAGGGCCATACTGTAGCGACGTCATCCCTTGAGCATCCTGAGTACAAAAAATTGTCAAACTTTGACAAGTTGTATCTTAGAATCCATGACACTTGTGAATGATCCATTTGAACCTACAGGGTCATGTGAGGGTTGTATACAATAGTCTATCTTAGATTTTCAAGATTCAAAGTGGTTTTCCTAAGGCAACATTTTTTCAGTTGATGCAAATATCATCATATGCATTCAATGAAATGTTGGAACGGAGCCAAATTCTTATTCTTCTAATCATGGGAAAAAAAATTTGATTGCAACACATCTAGCTGGGCATTTTTACCCTATGTATGCTCATGTTTTTCCTCCCTACTTGGTTGAACGCTTAGGTCCATACTGTAGCGGCGTTGTCCCTTGAGGACCCTAAGTGTGGAAAATTGTCAAACTTTGGTAGGTTGTATCTTGGAATCTATGGCACTTGTGAATGATTTGTGTGAACCTACAGGCTCATGTGAGGTCCATCTACAATAGCCTATCTTATATTTTCATGATTTGGAGCTATTTTCCTAGGGCAGAATTTTTTAGTAGATGCAAAAATCATCAGATGCATTCAATGAAATGTTGCAAAATAACCAAATTCTTGAACTGCTCGTCATGGACATGAACTGTCATTTCTAACACATCCAATTAGGCATTTTTACCATGGGCATGCTCCTATTTTTCCTCCCTACTTGTTAAAATGCTCAAGGCCATACCCTACCAATGGCCTAGTGAACCTTGGACAACCTAGACTAACAAACCTATATTAAGCTATAATGAACCTTGGAGAACACTAATGAATTTAGGGAAGTGAGTTAATGACCATGATCATCATTATTTTCATATGTTCTAGACACATAATTATCATAGAACACTTACATGTGACATCCATGAACATACATAAGTTACATAAGATTTTTTAGTCTATGCATCTTTTTCATCGTGATTTGCATACATTGTATAACATCAATACAATTACACCAATGTAATCATGTATAAATAAATTGAATATCATCAATACAACTACACCAATGTACTCATGTACAAATACATTATATATCATCAATACCAGATCTTGACAAAATTACATTAATGTACTCATTTACAAATACAACATCCTACTCCATGTGCATCTGATATCTTCACGCCCTATTCCAAGCTTGTGTAGAACAATGCTTGCATATAAATGAAGACCAACATGAGCAACATGAACAATATAGTACTATGATAATATGATCATTATTTGAAATGAAATGCATGATAATAAATGAAGAGGTGATATTATATACCATGAAGATACCTACTTATGAATTACATCGAATGTACCCACAATGTTGAAGCAAAATGGTGATGCAATAGTATTGTCCATCAAAAGACCTACATTTTTAAGAATTGTTAATCTAAACATAAACAACATGAAGATAAAAGTTTTATGATCATTATTTTAAATGAAATGCATGATAATAAACCAGGTGGTGGAACCTAAAATTATTCGGGTTGGACAATCAAAAAATTATTCTACGGGGAGTATATCTTACCCAAGAATATTTTTTGCAATGTGATTATATTTAGCATATAAATGATTTAAAAATAAAATATATTTTTGCAAAAGGGCAGGGAGAGGGAGTTGAACACTCAACCTCTCAACCCGACCTTCCTATCTACCCATACCTACCCTCCCCTTTTACCAATTGCTCTATTGTATTACTTGAAATGTTTATTAGGGTAAATTACTATGGATAATAATTTGCAAATATTTCCACAAGATTTTAATTTATTAAAGTAATCTTGAAATGTGGAAATACATTTTTAAATATGTGATTTAAATAAATTATTTTTACCCTAAAACATTGGTAAAATATATATTAAGGTAAAATGTTATTTCATATAAATGGATCTTATTTTGAAAAATGTTTCAAAGGTGTGAAATGTTTCAAATCACAAGTGGAGATAATAAAAAGCATTTGTTTATTTAAGTGGATTTTTAATCTTTCCATATGCATATTATTCGCCCTAGAGTTCATAAATTGAATAATTTATATTAGGGTAAACCATCTTATCATGTAGTTAATGGTTTGATTGGTTTGTTGCAAGTATGCATCCCATGTGCTAAATTATTTCCAACCAAATTGAGTTTGCCTTCAAGATGAAAATCTATTCTGGAATATTTGCCAAGGTAATGTATTTTTATCAAGCGGAGGTAGATATGTTTTAATCATTTGCTTTTGATTTATTATTTTAAAGGTAAAATTAATTTCAAGAGGTTATTATGGCAAATTCTTTGTTACTTTGGAAATTATTCAAGTGAAAGTAAAAACACTCTCAAATCTTTAATATCCTTATTTGAATGTTTACTCAAGAAGTTTCCATTTACTTTTGGAGTTTTATGTTAATATCATATTTTATTAGAAATATTTTACCCTAATTGTGTGCAAAGATCATATGTCTCTTTAGGGGGAAAATATTTTTATCTGCATGGGGAAAATAATATCAATGATTTTATTAAATATATCCCCATGAAATAGGAACATATGACCTATCAAGCTAGTTGATTTTTTTTTATGTTTTGTGCAGGATACTATAGGCAAAAATTATATTTCTTGGGTGCATATTAACAGGAAGTATCCCTTACTCAAGAAATTTAATTTAATGTTTTGATATTATAATTTAATGATTTTCAGGAGCACCTTGGCAAAAGAAATCTTGTTTACAACATTTGATAGGATAATAATAGTTTTCAATATTATCTTTTGAAATTACCTTTTGAGAGGTTATAAAGGGATATATTTTATCACAATGAAAGTTATATTTTATAAGTTCTTTTACCATGGTTAATTCTTTAATTTGATGACCTAATAAATTTTCGCATTTTGATATATCATTTGATCATTTATATTTTTCACCCTAAGTGAATAAAATGGAACATGTATATATTAGGGTTGATTTTATGCAAGATCAAAAGAATGATTATTATTATTTTGGAGAAAATGTACTTTTACCATAAGTAAAATGATGAAAAGCATTTATTTATTTAAGTGATCCTTCCATATATATATTATTTTCACCCTAGGTAAATAATTTGAACATATTCATTAGGGTGAGTCATTTAATGTTTGATTGGTTTTTGCAAAGGTTACTTTATATGATATAATATTTCTGACCCAAATTAAAGATTACCAAAACGTGAGAAAGTATTGTAACATTATCGGAAGGGAAGCATTTTCTTTTACTTACTGTACAAAATCTTTTTTACCTTATGTTATTTAATAAAAACTATTATTGGAATAAATATTTACAAGTGTTTAATATTTTGATTTAAGTGAATTGTTGTAAATAAGTATTTTGCATAGGGTAAAATGATTATTGCCTAATCTAAAGTGGAATATATTTAATCTTTAATTAATAAGGGATTTGATTGGTTTATTTTATGTGCAGGAGATATTGAATATTTACGGGAAGTATTATCAAAGCAGAGGATAAAGGATATATTATTGAAGCTTTATTTAGTGTGTATTTTAGGGATTCAAATGTAATTATCTCTGTAAACCAAAGGGTGTGTCCTTAACAATTGTTTGTAACTCCCTCCTGTATGTGAAAGGGTGTGTCCTTTCACATATGTCTTTTGGATTAGGTATTTATAGGGAGTCTTTTTCAATTAAGAAAAGTGATCCAGAACAATTCACAATCTGTCAGGCTGCCAGTAGGGGCTATGGGATGTCTGTATTGGAGAAGTCTATAGGAATGGAAGTATCATTTTGAGAAATCACTGTGTAATGGAGTATCTGTAAGTGTAGCTATTGTATGCATTCACTCTCCAAAAATTAATATACAAGATTCATTGTTTCAATTCCAGAATTCGTGTATACTTTTGTGTTGATGAATTTCATTTTGTCTTCTTGATAAATTTGATAAAGGGTTTAATACAGTGTGCCACCACAAGTTGCTATAATTGAATATAAGATTTGCTTCTTCATGTTCTTATAGCACTTAATGGAACCTCTGTATTGATAATCTTGTGTTACAAGTTGCCTGAAAACTGTCTCAAGAGTTTAATTGAATTATTTGTCCACAAAGTATCGTGCATATTCTTGGATAGAGGCACTGGTCTGTTATTTATTTCTAAGATTTTGATTTGTATGCATAAGGTCCTTACAGAGAAACATTCTTCCATATCCTATTTGATCTAATCCTTGCAGATTTCATTCAAGTCTTGAAAGCATTTCATTTTCAATATACAATATCTTTAACATACACTTTTATTCATATTCAGTTTTCAGTTTTCAAAGTATTCAGCTAAAGCACATGATATAGCATAGTTGTAGAACACTAATTTGCCAGTTGTGTAAACTTGCTTAGAGGATTAAATCCACATTTAAATAACTCTTTTGTGCTTGAGAGGGAAGGGTACACCCGCCTAGGTCTTGTGGAGCCTGAAGTGCAGAGGGATTTGGTGTTCGACCATCCCTGTTTGTTGGCCAAGGCTGATTGGATTTCCTAAGGAGTTGGCAAGTCTTTGGGTTTTCCAATCTGCGGTTTTGGGCACCAACAGATTGGCGACTCTGCTGGGGAGGAATTATTAAGATTCTATTGGGGAGTTAAATTGAAGATATTGGTAAAATATAATCTAGAATCTTTGGTGATAGATCATTGAATTGGTAACCAGTTGAGAGTTCCCCATCTGAGTCCCACAACCAACAGATTGGCGACTCTACTGGGGAGTTGTCATACATAGTTTGACATTCACCTAGAAGCTCTGGTGTTTATTCATTGAAGATTTTATAAGTTTTTTTTCCCCATCTGAGTCACACAACAAATTGGTGACTCTGCTAGGGAGTGGTCATAGAAGGACTATTCAGAGTTTCTGGTGTGTTGTATCAGACTCTACTAGAGGAGAGATCCCAGAAGATCAGATAAGTTAGGAACAAGTTTTTCCTCAAATTTGAGGTGGTGACTCTATTCAACAAAATATTTCAGTATGTGACTCTGCTAAGGGAGACAATCCAGAAGGAAATGAAAAATTTGCTTTTAGTTGAGATTAATTCATGATGTATCGAATTGGACAACCATTTCAAAGAAAACCATTTATTCCAGATGGCATCAGGCCATTGGATCTCAGAGGATTTCAATGTGTCTCTACTAAGTGCATACTCCCTAAACTTTCACCACTGGTACCAAAGTTTCATGGAGAATGGGATGAATCAGTGATTGATCATTTAAATACATTTTACACATTTGTAAAAGATTATGAAATCGATGCAGATGATCTAGTGATGAAGCTCTTCATTAGGACATTATGGGGTTATGTGAGAGAAGCGTACGAATCATTACCTACACAGAGTATTTCATCAATGAGGGAATTTGAGCAATGGTTCTTATATGAGTTTCATGTTGCAGATGATGAAGAAGATGACATTTACTATAAAGAGGACCAGGAACAGATTTGCAATATGGAAGAAGAATCATGCATATCTCCTTTGGATGCCTTCTTTGATTTAGAAAGATACGAGGGTGAATCTATAGTGGGATTTCTCACCGGGATGATAAACATTTATGTAAAAATACCCGTAGATAGCATGCCTTCATTTTCAAACAAAATGGCTGAATTAGGGATATCTCATGATCCTGAATTAAAGTGTATATTTAAATATTTAGAAAGACATGGTATTATTTGGACCCCACATGAGGTAGAAAATATAGGTTTAAAAAAGGAAGAGGGCATGTGTGTAGCTGAATGTAAGGAAGAGGAAGAAGCATTGCTTAGTACAGAGGAAATCTCTTATTTATTAGAGAAGGAATATGAAAGGTACATTCAGAAAATTGGTCCAATTTTTTTTCAAAAAGAGAAAATTAATGAATTTGGACACATTCAAGGTATGTTTGATGAAGTAAATAATGATTCCAAAGAAGAAAATAAATATCAAAAAGAAAAGGTATTATATGATAGTTACAACAATCCCTTGTATGATGAGACCCCTAGGAAGTATGAAGAATTATATTTCCAGAGTGAATCATCTTTTAATTCTCTCTGTGAAGTTGATGGTCATATAGTTCATGCACAGGATGATACTTCAATGAAGGACATTTGTAAACACATCGTTATTGAAGATGAAGTGTGTGAAGCATATGATGATAACTCTCAAGAAAAAATTTATGAAGGTATGCATTGTGATTTGTCAGATGATTTTTTGTGCAATAAACCAGAAAAGGGTTTTCATGAGGTTGTGCATATATATTCTATGTTTTCAAATTCATTGTTTGAAGAGGACATAAGAAAAAATATACCAAATGATGATGTTGCAGAAATATTATATGATAAATTTTTAGGGGAAAAGGAAATAGTATTTTTGCCAAATATTGCCAAGAACGATACATGCCCTAAGTTTTTATGTGAAAAGGATAAGTTATTTCCAGGACATGAGGAAAAAGAAAATATGTCTAAAGATGGAATAAAATTTTTATCAAATTTACATTATAGTAAAGTCATATGTGATGAGTTCCCTAATCTATTATTTGAGAAAAGTGAAATATTTTTCCAAAATAAGGAGATGGTAAAAATAATGGAACATAATCTTAAAGGGATAATTTTTTTAGAATGCTACAATAAAGGTTGTGTGGAATTGAATCTGGATATTAAGTTAGGAGGCATAAATATTTCCAAAGAGCAAAGTTGCAAAAGGAAATTTACCAAATATTTATCTTCCACAAAATGTTATGCTTGGTGAAAAAGGTAATCAAGTTTATAAAACTGAGAGCTTTCATTACCATGGGCAAGTAAATTCCTCATGGGATGACAAGGTTGATTTCCAAAATTGCCTAAAAGAGAAGGGATACAATGAAGTAATAGGGTTTCAGAGTAAGGGTAAAATATTATTGAGATATAATTTATCTAAATTAAGGTGGATAAAGGAGTGTGAAGGAAACTATGTGTATCATATTCCAGTCCAAACGAAAATGAACAATATATTAAAGAATGGTAAAGCAAATGTTAATATATTAAAGAATGGTAAAGCAAATGTTAATATTTTCAGGAAGGACATATTGTTACATAACCAAAATCAGGTATTTGATAGAGGAAAGAGAAAATGTTGATTTGTGGGGGCCTTGGGCCACCCGAGTCTAATTCACACGTCAGGCAATTAACTCCAAGTATGTGTATATTTCACAGATTCAAATCATGCCAGGTGTGCTCTCTCACAACCCTAATGTTTCATTTGAAAGTAGGATACATTCTCATTTTGGTTTACATTTCAAATATTATTATATTATTATGTTACGTTATCATACGTAAATCTAAATGTAATCCATTATGTGAAATATTAAAATGATAGACAGTAAATAATTTTGTTGCTGCTCAAGAGATGAAATCACGTTTTTAATTTTTCAATAGAGTTTTGAAGTTGTTTTGGGGCTCTAAATGATTGTTTGTGCTTGTAAAGAAGCTTCCAGACCTTATCCCATGGATAAAAGATAAGTTTATTGCAGATTTACATGTTTATGAGGTGCCAACAACCTCAAAATTGCCCAGATATGTCCAAAAACGGCCAGCAGATTTTGTAACAGTTGAGGAAATTTTTCAAAACAATGCATCCTTTGAGACATAGCTATGTTGATGAAAAATCAAGTGGGACCCGAGGATTGAAAGAGATAATACATCTCAATTGGAACGTATTTACTGAGAATTTCAAGGATGGTCTGCTCTTCCAGAAATAGCTAGATTCTTGCTGCATCCAGGTATGAATGCACGTCCCCAATGAGAGCCACTGGTGGAACCTAAAATTATCCGGGTTGGACAATCAAAAAATTATTCTACAAGGAGTATATCTTACCCAAGAGTATTTTTTGCAATGTGATTATATTTTGCATATAAATGATTTAAAAATAAAATATATTTTTACAAAAGGGCAGGGAGAGGGAGTTGAACACTCAACCTCTCAACCCGACCTTCATAACTACCCACACCTACCCTCCCCTTTTACCAATTGCTCTATTGTATTACTTGAAAATGTTTATTAGGGTAAATTACTATGGATAATAATTTGCAAATATTTCCACAAGATTTTAATTTATTAAAGTAATCTTGAAATGCCGAAATACATTTTTAAATATGTGATTTAAATAAATTATTTTTACTCTAAAACATTGGTAAAATATATATTAAGGTAAAATGTTATTTCATATAAATGGATCTTATTTTGAAAAATGTTTCAAAGGTGTGAAATGTTTCAAATCACAAGTGGAGATAATAAAAAGCATTTGTTTATTTAAGTGGATTTTTAATCTTTTCATATGCATATTATTCGCCCTAGAGTTAATAAATTGAATAATTTATATTTAAAGGGTAAACCATCTTATCATGTAGTTAATGGTTTGATTGGTTTGTTGCAAGTATGCATCCCATGTGCTAAATTATTTCCAACCAAATTGAGTTTGCCTTCAAGATGAAAATCTATTCTGGAATATTTGCCAAGGTAATGTATTTTTATCAAGCGGAGGTAGGTATGTTTTAATCATTTGCTTTTGATTTATTATTTTAAAGGTAAAATTAATTTCAAGAGGTTATTATGGCAAATTCTTTGTTACTTTGGAAATTATTCAAGTGAAAGTAAAAACACTCTCAAATCTTTAATATCCTTATTTGAATGTTTACTCAAGAAGTTTCCATTTACTTTTGGAGTTTTATGTTAATATCATATTTTATTAGAAATATTTTACCCTAATTGTGTGCAAAGATCATATGTCTCTTTAGGGGGAAAATATTTTTATCTGCATGGGGAAAATATTATCTTTTGAAATTACCTTTTGAGAGGTTATAAAGGGATATATTTTATCACAAAGAAAGTTATATTTTATAAGTTCTTTTACCATGGTTAATTCTTTAATTTGATGACCTAATAAATTTTCGCATTTTGATATTATCATTTGATCATTTATATTTTTCACCTTAAGTGAATAAAATGGAACATGTATATATTAGGGTTGATTTTATGCAAGATCAAAAGAATGATTATTATTATTTTGGAGAAAATGTACTTTTACCATAAGTAAAATGATGAAAAGCATTTATTTATTTAAGTCATCCTTCCATATACATATTATTTTCACCTTAGGTAAATAATTTGAACATATTCATTAGGGTGAGTCATTTAATGCTTGATTGGTTTTTGCAAAGGTTACTTTATATGATATAATATTTCCAACCCAAATTAAAGATTACCAAAAGGTGAGAAAGTATTGTAACATTATCGGAAGGGAAGTATTTTTTTTTACTTACTGTACAAAATCTTTTTTACCTTATGTTATTTAATAAAACCTATTATTGGAATAAATATTTACAAGTGTTTAATACTTTGATTTAAGTGAATTGTTGTAAATACGTATTTTACATAGGGTAAAATGATTATTGCCTAATCTAAAGTGGAATATATTTAATCTTTAATTAATAAGGGATTTGATTGGTTTCTTTTATGTGCAGGAGATATTGAATATTTACGGGAAGTATTATCAAAGCGGAGGATAAAGGATATATTATTGAAGCTTTATTTAGTGTGTATTTTAGGGATTCAAATGTAATTATCTTTGTAAACCAAAGGTGTGTCCTTTGGAAAAACAATTGTCTGTAACTCCCTCCTGTATGTGAAAGGGTGTGTCCTTTCACATATGTCTTTTGGATTAGGTATTTATAGGGAGTCTTTTTCAATTAAGAAAAGTGATCCAGAACAATTCACAATCTGTCAGGCGCTATCGGATGTCTGTATTGGAGAAGTCTGTAGGAATGGAAGTATCATTTTGAGAAATCACTGTGTAATGGAGTATCTGTAAGTGTAGCTATTGTATGCATTCACTCTCCAAAAATTAATATACAAGATTCATTGTTTCAATTCTAGAATTCGTGTATGCTTTTGTGTTGGTGAATTTCATTTTGTCCTCTTGATAAATCTGATAAAGGGTTTAATACAGTGTGCCACCACAAGTTACTATAATTGAATATAAGATTTGCTTCTTCATGTTCTTATAGCACTTAATGGAACCTCTGTATTGATAATCTTGTGTTACAAGTTGCCTGAAAACTGTCTCAAGAGTTTAATTGAATTATTTGTCCACAAAGTATCGTGCATATTCCTGGATAGAGGCATTGATCTGTTATTTATTTATAAGATTTTGATTTGTGTGCATAAGGTCCTTACAGAGAAACATTCTTCCATATCCTATTTGATCTAATCCTTGCAGATTTCATTCAAGTCTTGAAAGCATTTCATTTTCAATATACAATATCTTTAACATACACTTTTATTCATATTCAGTTTTCAGTTTTCAAAGTATTCAGCTAAAGCACATGATATAGCATAGTTGCAGAACACTAATTTGCTAGTTGTGTAAACTTGCTTAGAGGATTAAATCCACATTTAAATAACTCTTTTGTGCTTGAGAGGGAAGGGTACACCTGCCTAGGTCTTGTGGAGCCTGAAGTGCAGAGGGATTTGGTCTTCGACCATCCCTGTTCGTTGGCCAAGGCTGATTGGATTTCTTAAGGAGTTGGCAAGTCTTTGGGTTTTCCAATCTGCGGTTTTGGGCACCAACACCAGGTATGATTATATACCATGAAGATACCTGCTCACAAATTGCATCGAATATACCCACAATGTTGAAGCAAAATGGTAATGCAATAATATTTTCCATCAAAAAGACCTACATTTTTTAAAATTGTTAATAAAATGCAACACAAGATCATTATGATCATTATTTGAAATGAAATGCATGATAGGGAAATTAAGAGATAATAAAGACCTGCTACTCAAGTGTGCCTAAAGGGTCATATCTTTGCTTAAGAGTATAAAATATTGCTTCATGGTCACCACTACTCACTGTCCATAGTTCTTTTGTCTTTGTTCTTGCTTGATGCTTCAACAACTTGGCATTTGTAGCTATAATAAGGTACGAATACATGAGAATGGTTTTGTGTCTCTTGTATTCTTCAAATGCAGGTATGCCATTCTTTCTAATTTACATATGTTCGCAGCCAAGTTCCTACAACAACTGAACATGTAGGGTACATGAACCCATCATAATCATCATCATCTGTCACCGGTTGTGTTAGCTTCTACTTTCCTTGTACACACTATGCTAACCAATAGTCTGATCTCTCTTCATTCTTCTATGGTGCAACCACTGCAAAAACATGTCCTGGTTGTAGAAGATCTAAAAGACGGTCATAAGCAACTGAACTTTCCATGTCATCATTATGTAAGGATATTATTTGAGATAAAGAAATTAGATATTGTGGAGCCCACATATGCACGCACTCACTTGACTCGCACTGATCCCAGTCACACTAAACACAACTCTAACAAAAATAAGCCAATTATCGTGTCCAAATGGTCCATGTACTTGCAACTAAGCTACAAAATGAATACATCTTTGAATAACCTTTAATTGTTTAACAATCCAATCTGTCTCCCATTGTGTCCTACTCAACCAACCAAAAGAATTTGTGCACTACTAAATCAAGTGTCCCTCCTTGTGACATTGTTGAACTACACAAATCAGCAATAGAACATGCATCAGAGAACTTTGCACCTAAAATCCTCAATTTCTCCTTAATTAGAGCTCTCTTCAAACATGCACCTACTCCATCATGCTCCCCCTTCCCATGCCCTGCTTCAAAATAACTCCAAATTTGAGGTACACCCCTCTCTACATGCATTCTAATCAACTAATAAAACATACAAGCATTCTTGAATTGACATGTGTAGTTATTTGACCATATGAGATGTAGGTATATTGCAATACGTTTCTCTTACAAGAACTCAAAAAAAATCTCGAAACAATGTTGCACATACTCGAAGGAGTGAGATCTATTATCACTCATATAAAAATGATACTCCCTAATTATCTTCATATCATCTTTTGTACTATTAGGGGCATGTCTATATGTTATGTGAACAAAAATAGCAATCTAAATTGAATTTTAATACTGAGCTTCTATCTCACTTTGTGGTTGCAATTTATAATTTTCTGCAAAATTGATCACCGATATAACAACACCAATCAAGAAAGAGTTCTTACATATCTTGAACTATTGATCCAACCATTGAGACCTATGGGTATGCCTTGCATACTTGTAGAAAATATTTTCCTTAACATCTAAAACAAAATTAGCAACATTGACTTCTTTGGAGACCAACTTGCATATATAACCTTCACCCCCACTCTTCAAAGTATATTTCACTATCTCATATCTCTTTTTCTCAACAATATTCTTTTCAAATTCGTGTATGTTGCCCTCATGTAAACATGAAATAAACTTTAACAATCCACCAAATTGTAAACATTTCTCATTTGAACAATCATTTCTATAGAAAAAGCATTCATCATCTCTAGGATGTAAAAAAAGATCTAGCAAGTATCTTGATGATCTCGTAAATTGTACTGCACTGCACTTCTGCAACATATCATTAGTATGCAACGTAGAACAAATATAGCATAAAAGTTAATGGTACACTGGAAACTCCACATGGTATTTTCAACAAGTGTTACGAATCTTAAAAGGTACACAATAAAATGACTTCAAAGATTTTAAGGCCCTTTGTAATATTTGCAAAGTTGTATGTGTTTCACATTATTTTTTGTACAACATTGTTTGGCTTGATTCCAATAAATGTTTAGGATGTGGTGTGTGGTCTCAAATGCCAATTATTAACTTTAAAACATCCTTTACATTGGGTGATACACTAGAGTTAGAGTGCCAACATTGTTGAATTTCCACCTTCACATTGTCAGTCAAATTCTTATCAACACATGGAAGCCTCCCACCAAAAGACCATATATCATTTTGAAGATGATCTTCGAGTCTTTCTCTTCTTGCAAGTTCTCTATCCAAAGTTTTATGATTTATGTTCAAATAAACACAAGTTTGTCTCATAAAGAAAGCCTTTCTCAAATGATGGCTTACTAAGGAGGTTGTAATCACTCTTAGAGTGACTCTCTTATCTTTTTCCTTGCTATTATTTCTAATAGAATTGAGAGCATTAAAAAAAAATTTTACGGTAATCAAATTTTTCTCCATCTTCTTGTTCATATGAATCTTCAATTTGGTTAGCAAGGGTCTCATATTTTGCATCTTTAAAAATTGAACAAAAAGTTGACATTGCTCGGTCAATGTCTTATTGTTTCTAATTGTTCTGGATATAACTGTGTAGATTTTGATGTTGCAACATCAAAATCTACATGGTCAAATCTAGAAGAATTAGAAACAAATCATTATGGATTGTGGAAATTTCATGAATTCAATGCCTTATTGTTAAAATATTAGTTGAAAAGTTGTATAGCCCACAATCAAACAGTTCGTGTTGACCTCTTGCCTTCAAGATTGTCAATAATGTTCTCATCAATTTCAAGTAACCATTTTGGGATTCTTGAAGGTCTTGAATTTGGAATTTGTCTTTCTCCCATGAGAGGGTCTTCATTTCTCACGTAATTCAGTGTTACATAATGTTCACTTCATTGAACAATTCCACCTTCAATGTCAAAATTTCCCAAATTTTCACCTCTAATGTCAATTCCCAAATTTTCACCTTCAATGTCAATTCCCAAATTTTCACCTTCAATGTCAACTCCCACATTTTCACTTTCAATTCCCATATTTTCATTTCTAAATTCAATATCATGTTGAAAATTTTCAATATCTATTTTGACATTGTCATTCCCAATTTGAATATCATGTTCAACATTTCCAATATCAATATTTGCATTTTCATTTTCATTTTTAATAACTTGCTCAACATTTTCAAATTCAATTTTCTCTTCACTTGAAGTAACATTTGCAAAGGCTTCACTGATATTTGACACACCTCATCTTCTCCTCCTATGACCTTCTCTATCTCCTTGTCTATATACTTGAATTTTCTCACTTGAAATCTTTCTTTTACGTTTATCCTTTCAACAACTGCTGCTCCCCATTATACCTCCACAAAGATGCTCTAAAAAGATTTTCAATGACAAATTTGTGTAGAAGAATCTCAAAATATTAGAATTTTGTTAGTATGTCTGAAAACCCATGTTTGTCACCTGCAAAAAGAATGTAGGGACCATTGGAATGCCAAAAATGGCCCAGATATATTAGATATTTGATTTAAATTGGAATCTGATACCTAGACATATTTTTTTATATGGACACCAAAATATTCGTTGCTGCCCAACATTTGAACCTTGGCACCCAAACACAAAGGGACCAGATATCAGATAAAATATCTGATATCCAATTTCTTCCCATATAGGAAAAGTGAGAGAGATAAGTGGGATACAGGGAGGGTGTGTGTGTGTGTGTGTGTGTGCGTGTGTGTGTGTGTGTGTGTGTGTGTGTGTGTGTGTGAGAGAGAGAGAGAGAGAGAGCTTGGCACCCAAACACAGAGGGATCAGATATCAAATAAAATATCCGATATCCAATTTCTTCCCATATAGGAAAAGTGAGAAAGATAAGTGGGATACAGGGAGAGGGATAGGGGGTGTGTGTGTGTGTGTGTGTGTGTGTGTGTGTGTGTGTGTGTGTGTGTGTGTGTGTGTGAGAGAGAGAGAGAGAGAGAGAGAGAGGGGGAATCCTCCTGCATTTGTTTCAAAGTCCATAGATGAGAAAGATAATCATATGCAAATCATAAACAATGCTCAACTCTCTTTCATGTAGCACATTCCTCCTAGATTTTTTTCAGAGTTCATAGATGAGAAAGACAATCATATGCAAATCATAAACAATGCTAAACTCTCTTTCATGTAGCACATTTGTCATGCATTTGTTTCACAGTTCGTAGATGAGAAATACAATCATATGCAAATCATAAACAATGCTCAACTCTCTTTCATGTAGTGCATTCCTTATGCATTTGTTTCATAGTTCATAGATGAGAAAGACAATCATATGCAAATCATAAATAGTGCTCAACTCTCTTTCATGTAGGACATTCCTCCTACATTTGTTTCAAAGTTAATAGATCTAAGAAAGACAATCATATGCAAATCATAAATAGTTCTCAACTCTCTTTCATGTAGCACATTCCTCTTGCATTTGTTTCACAATTCCTAGATGAGAAAGACAATCATATGCAAATCATAAACAATGCTCAACTCTCTTTCATGTAGCAGATTCCTCCTACATTTGTTTCACATTTTATAGATGAGAAAGACAATCATATGAAAATCATAAACAATTCTCAGCTCTCTTTCATGTAGCACATTCCTCCTGCATTTGTTTCACAGTTCATAGATGAGAAAGACAATCATTTACAAATCATAATTAGTGCTCATCTATCTTTCATGTAGTACATTCCTCTTGTACTTGTTTCACGGTTCATATATGAGAAAGACAATCATATGCAAATCATAAACAATGCTCAACTCTCTTTCATGTAGTGCATTCCTCTTGCATTTATTTCACAGTTCATAGATGAGAAAGACAATCATATGAATATCATAAACAGTGCTTAATTCTCTTTAATGTAGCACAATCCTCCTACATTTCTTTGATAGTTCATAGATGAGAAAGACAATCATATGCTTTCCCATATGGTGTTGCAAAGCCCAAATGGATAGGACTATGAGTTGGAGTTAAAGAATGCAAATCATAAACTAGAATTTGGATGTGGTTGGAAAGAATTTGCCAATTATCACAGTTTGAAAATGGGATATTTTGTTGTGTTAAAATACATAGCGAAGTCGTACATGGAGTTTGATATGTCTGGAAGATCTAGGTGTGTAAAAAACATCAATGCTTGTTATTTTGAGTTTGCAAAGATAATTTGAAGTAAGAGATGCCCCTATAACAAAATGTACACTTTAGATCAATTTTTTTACTTGTCATTTGTCATCATTAAGCACCCATGTTATGATTACTAAGAATCTCTCTCTCTCTCTCTCTCTCTCTCTCTCTCTCTCTCTCTCTCTCTCTCTCTCCCCTAAACAAGGTATCAGATATTTCTCTCCCTCTCTCACCCCTATTTCTCTAGATCGCTTTACCCTTCTCTCCCTATCTCTCCCTCTACCTTACCCTTCTCTCCCTATCTCTCCCTCTCCCTTTCTCCTTCTCTCCCTATCTAGATCACTTTCCCCTTATCCCTTACCAACCATCTCTCTCTCTCTCTCTCTCTCTCTCTCTCTCTCTCTCTCTCTCTCTCTCTCTCTCTCTCTCTCTCTCATCCTAAACAAGGTATCAGATATTGGATATTATCCGATATCCGATAAATTTTATTATTAATATATTTTAATATGTATATTGATATATTTTAATATTAATATATAATATACATTATATATTAATAAATTATAATATATTATCTCCCTCCCCTTCTCTCCCTCTTCCTCTCTCCTATCCTAAATAAGGTATCAGATATTGGATATTATCTGATAAATTTTATTTTAATATATATATTTATATATTTTAATATTAATATATTAATAGATTATAATATATTATAGATTAATATATTTATACTATACAATATATAATAATTTACTAAATAGTAATTATATTTATAATAAAAAAATATAAAAATTGGATATTGGATTAATATTCGATATCTAATTTTTATCGGATATCCAATTTCTCTAACAAAAATTTAAAAACTTGGTATTTGGCTTTGGATTACATTGGGATTTGTCTAGGAAATGCCAAACCTAGAAAGTCAATAGAAAAAACATTTTTTTGAGTGTTCCTTGCTTTTCTAGACTTTGCTCTTGTGGTTGACAACTTTCTTTTTAGTTGAAATTGATGAAACGAAAAGGTATTTTTAAGGACATTCTCAACTTTTCAACAATACAAGGTTTGTCTGAAAAGCAGACCCCTGATCAGCATCTCTTTGAAAGAGGAGTACTCGGATGACTTTGAAAAGGAGAACCCTAAAAGGTTGTCGAAGAAGAAAACAAAAGACCATACCCAGACCAAGAAAAAGCACAAGAAGAAAGAGGAGACTGGTAAGGACCTGGTAGCCGACAAGCAAGCTAAGGCCCTGGAATCTAATCAGAGTCTGGAAAAGGAGACCATGGAAGAGACTCTTGGGGCTGCTGATACAATTTTCATCCTCCACATCCCTAAAGAGGAACATGTTACCCTTGGAAAACTTGCCCCCCCATCTGGTCCTCCTCCTGAGGGTTTGCATGGTTTCATGGAAACTATGGAGTGGCTCATTAATGGCTACAAGAAAGCTACGGATGAAAACAAAAAACTCTGCAACAGAGTCTTGATCCTGGAAACCATTAATACTGGGGAAGGGAACACTATGGCCGACTATATTGAGGACCTGAAAAACACCATTGCCAAAGCTGAAGACATCAAAGATGCTTTTAACCCTAGGTTTGAGAAGATTGAGAAGGATTTACTGGAAAGGAAGAGCCTTGCTGACACTAGCGATAAAACCCTCTTGGATACCGTTACCAAAATTGGTAAAATTGAGGAGTGTCTGAAGAACATTGTTGAACAGAGCCTAAGTATCCTGAAGATCTCAACTAACAACACCCACACCCTCATCAGCAAACTGGATGAAGAAAAGGAAATCTAGGACATAGACCTGGAAGCTAAAGGAACAGGGGAAGCTCAAGGTCCCAAAACCCATACTAGAGGCAAAAGGAAAAGAAACCGAACAAGGATCTGAAAGACTTGAAAGTTGTTGGGGCCACCTATGATGAGCTGGTGATTAAGGCGGAGGATTTGCTGAAGAAAATTACTGTGTAGTGCCTTCTTTGTTTCTTTGTTGTTTTTTGTTGTTAAGTTGTTCTTTCTATCTATTGGTCTTTTGGCCAGTCTTTTTGATGTGGACTTTAAAGAACTGTTCTTCTTAGTGCTTTTTCTCTATATATGTTGTAAAGGTTTCGGGTCCTGAAAACCTATCTTTTAATTAATCAGAACAATACAAGGTTTGTCTTATTTTGACTTTAATAAATAATATTATTCATTTTCTAATTGAAATCTAACTAAAGTCTTGATTCATAGGATGATTGAAAAACATCCATAACTTTCAAATGATATCACATTTTTTTAATCTAAAATATGTATCACATTCTATGATTTGCCTACTATATGATATAAATGTTGGCATTATAACAGACATTAACAGATTGTTGGCATTTCAATTAGGATATTGAGAAGGTTGTTGATAATTATGGATATAACTGATTTAGGATGTTTACTGTCTTCACAATATTATTTTGTCATTGATGTCAAGAAATTGATTTTCTGATTTATTAGGATGTTGCCATATCTTAAGAAGTATGTTTTGAAGAGAATTAAGATACCAGTAAAAGACACATAAAGAATGTGATGAATAAGGGGAGGAATAATTTATTCATTGGGAAACTATTACCGAGTTAGACAATGATGAGATCATGTTGTTTAGATTGTTTTCATATCCTAAATATGCTATTGTTTGTAAGGTTAATACTATACTATGTTAGCGAGCAAGGAACCTAGTCGGTAAACCCTAAGGTTATCGCTATCAGTTAATGAAGGCGGAATGTCTACCGAGTGAAGTTTAGTATTTACTGACTTGCAACTAAGTAATAACATAATGCATTGGATGTATAGATGCATTATTTAATGATGGAAGCTGATGAGCTGGATATGATTAAATGATTGATACAACGTGTATGAAGTTTGTTAAGGATCTATGGCAATGGAAGATCGATAGGAAGATCTACAATTCAAATTGAACCGCAATACCCTAGCACAAGTTCCAAGAAATGTATGCAAGTTCCAAGGTGAGGTAAAACATTTTTAGATTGAAGGATACATTGAACCTAGTCAAGATTGAAGATCTGATGGCTATGATTCATCATGGGAAATGTGATCAAAGAGATTAAGCGGTTAGCAAATTGTTTATAAATAAGGAATTGTTGATAAACAATGCATGCGGGCAAGTATAAGCACAGGGATGCTACATAGTGACTACCAAGCACAGAAGCTTGAAGACCTGTTTGAATAACAGAGTAAGGAGCCCAATAGAGGGACAAGATAAGTCCTATGATTAGATTGTATTGAGCAAATAAGAATCTGCTTTAGCATTTTAGATGCAAAGTTGCAGACATACTCATTACTATTGTTTATTTGTAAGTGACAGAAAATCTCTTAATCGAGTGGACTTAACAGTCTTAATTGTAAATCCTCTAGCAAGGTGACATTCTGATTGAGTGTTTGAAACCCTTTAACAAGGTCACTTCTAACAAGGTGAAGATCCTAACAGATCTGAGGGAAATCCCTTAACCGGGTCACATCTAGCAATGTGTTTGTAATCTTTAACATGATTTGCTTTTAACCAAGCATACTCTAGAAGAGTATATTTCTTAGTGGGTCAGAAATCCCACAGTGGTTTTTCCCTATGTGTAGGGGAAAAAGCGAGACTAGGTTAACATGTCCTAATCCTACCTTTTGACACACATTGCGGAATACGAAAGAGCCTAGAGGTATCACACAATTGGCTACTTCTTTTTGTGAAAGAGAGAGCCACGGGCTACCTATTAGGGTTTCTATTCCTTTGTTGTAATTGAAAGATAAAATGATGCAAGTTCAATCCCTAACCCCAAAGTGCAAGTATGAACTAATAACAAGATTGCAGAATTGAACTTAAACTATTGAAAGTTGTAAACACAAAGATAAGACAAGAATGCAAATGCATACCCAGAGTCAAAATCTGAGTGGAAATGTTTGAGATGGGGGCGCGAGCGCCACTGTCCTGATTCTATTCCTGAAACTGCACCTGAAACTGTTGTTTTGCAACTTGGAAAACTGTCCGAACTGCCAAAACTTGCTATCTGACAGGGGGACCAGGGCACCCAGCGCCCCTGTCCCAGGGACCAGGGTGCCTAGCGTCCCTGTCCTGGTAGGACCAGGGCACCCCACGCCCCTATCCTCATCTTTTGTGCTGAAACTTGATATAGGGTTCGATCTCCGTCTGCTTCTTTCGGATCTGCAACTTACGGCGTCGTCTGAATCCCGAAATCTGCACTTATATCTGAAAAGGTGTTTTGGGCGGCCATATAGGGTTTTGCCTTAGTCAAACCCCCACTTTGGTGATTTCCACCTCCACGAATAGCCAAGTTGTATTGTAAAATTAATGTGTGTGCAAGATCCTAAAATGCAAGTAAGCAAACTAGAGCAACCTAGAAAGTAAACCCTAATTGCTTGTAGATGACAATGTAAATGCTCCAAATCAAGATGCAAAGTGATCTAAAGCATGAATGCAAGTGACATAATGAGGCTTGTGTAAAGACATGAAAACAACATGAAATCATACCCAACCCCAAGGGAGGGGTACAAGTCAATCTTCAGTCGGTGATCCCTTATTGCTCTTCAATGCCTTCAAAGCCCTAAGTGGATGAATGGATTTGATGAATGCTTAGAGGATGAATGTTGAATGTTGCTGAAGTCTTCAAAGATCTGCTCTTTCACTGCATATGAGGTTCCTGGAAACAAAATTCGGATCCCTTCAAATGAAGAAAGAGAGCTCTTATGTATGAAACCCTAGGTCTTAATTCCAACTTTTGGCCGACCTAGAGATTGAATCTCCCGCCAATTTCTTGGGGTTAAGCCTTATTTTATGATTGGATCGCGCTCCTAAAATTTTGGGAAAAATGTCCGGGACCGTGTGCACTCCGGGCGCCACGGTCCCGACAACTTTTCACCAAATTTTCAGGGCCATCGAATATGATGATTTTAGAGCGAATCCCGAAGTTACAGGCGATTTCGAGATGGTTTGACCCTCGAAATCAAGCCCTCAAGCTCAGAATAGGACCTAATTAGGGTTTTTGATTAAGTGATGCATTGGAGGAATAGAATGAAAGGGGCACACTTTAATGAAAAGGGCCCGACTTTATGATTTGGAAGATGATGAAATAGAACCTTTAGACCTAATTAATTTGATTAATTAAGTGCTAAAGGGGAAATGCAATGCAAAATGCAAACTGCGCCAAGGCAGGTGCTAAACTAGGTGTGAAATTGTACTGCTTTAGCAAGTGCGTATAGTTTATGACGTTACATTTAGCCCTCACTTTAGCAGTCATATGAGTACTACGTGCATATGCAAGCTAAAGTACAGGAAAGTAAACATTATTTGGAAAAGAATATATCCATAAGTCTGTCGAAAGAAGCCCCCAGCGGTATCTGCAGTACATAGTTAGGAACTGCACCCTACAAAACACACATTAGATCACAAAATCACCTAATGCTTACTAAGGAAAGTGATGAAATTTGCGAGTAGCTATATGCCCCCCCCTGTTTCGGCTTGCTTATTAGGGAGGTGAAACACGGTAGCATGTTTACTTACAACAAATTGTGTGAGCGATTATTGATGAGAGATGTTCACTAAGAAAGCTTCATCAGAGCACATTTTGGAGCATCCAGGGAGTAAGGGAACGAAAACATGATTCCTACGCAACAAACGGTTCGAAAATCGCATCTCCCAAACTCAAGTTATGATGAAATGAATGATAGAGGAAAATTAGGGTTTTGAAAGTAAAGGTAAAGGAATGAAAGTATATATCTTGAAAGTGACTATTGCTTTTGTCACTTTGTTGATTTTTGATTATTGTTCATTGCAGCAGAGCCCACATAGCCATCATCATGCCTTCACGATGACCAGAGCGTCCCACGAGGATTGAGATCATGCGACAGGCCGTGATCGACGACGAGCCACTTGACGAGGTGAGTTGACTGAACTTTGACTTTGACTTTCTGCATTTTCATTGACTCTGATATTCTGTGATCGAATGCGGGCCCTGGAATCTGACCCTGGGTCCCACCCAGGGCACCATGGTCCCATCAAGGTGCCATGGTCCTTTCAGGGCACCATGGTCCCAGTGGGGCGCCATGGTCCCATCAGGGCGCCATGGTCCCTATGGGGCGCCATGGTCCCTGAAGGGCGCCATGGTCCCCTCAAGGTGCCATGGTCCAATCAAGACATGGCAAGGGTCAACTTTCAATGTTTGTCAGTTTTCATTATTGGCATAGATGATTGATTACTGATTATACTGATGCTTTTGTAATGCAGGGTCTCCCATACATGAGAGAGCACACGGCGGGGCAGATTCTTCGCAGTTTGTGAGATCAGATTCCTCGACTGACTCAGGTAGAGAGAGACACATTGTCTATAGTAGGTTTGTGGTCTATGATTCTTATGCCAGCCATTCGATTTCATCCTGCGATGCTGATGGCACTCATGGAGCGATGGGATCCCGACACATGCACATTCCAGCTTCCAGTAGGGGAGATGACAGTGACACTTGAGGATGTGTACCGCATACTTCGCCTACCAATCAGAGGAACTACCATGACATATGCGACTGATCGGTCAGCAGAGGATCATCAGAGGGAGCAGGTATACTGCATCGGTAGAGTCATGCCGAGTGAGACAAGAGGTCGCATCATGGTCAGCTGGCTCTTACATCCTACAGGAGAGGTGCCCCTCATGAGACGTCTTATGATTGCCATAATTGCAATAGCTATCTGCCCTAACAGGCGAGGTACGCACATGCATGGGGGTCTCACATGGTGCATCAGGGCTATGGAGAGACATAGGAGAGTATACGCCTGGGGTCGGAGTATGCTTGCACATCTCTACCACGACCTCGAGGAGTATGTTTTTGGATAGGGTTGCAGCTTGATGACATGCACACTTCTGCAGGTGTGGATATTTGAGCACTTTACATGCACCAGGCCTGTCGGCTATCCGATGAGTGTGGCTAGCGAGCGACCTAGGGTATTTGCTTATCCACTTACCAGCGAGTGGAGATTTGGGGATTTACTGTATTGGAGAGTGATGGTTGATAGGTTGATAGCTGAGGTGACTGTATGGAGACCATATCTGCGGATGCACAGATGGGATGGGATGGAGAGACAGCTAGCATGCTTACAGAGGAACCGCCTACTAAGAGGATGATATCCACATATCATAGTCCCATTCTACTTTGACCGAGTACGAAGGTAGTTTGGGCTAGAGAAGTGTGTTCCAGTTGATGTACCCATCTACACTCAACACTCACGAGTCCTTCCCAGACCCAGAGCAGTAGCGAGACCGATGATAGACGATATCGAGATCACAGATATAGAGGGGTCCGACCAGGATGTGGTCACTGATTATGCCACAGATCCCGGAGCATAGCGCAGGTATCTTTCCTAGTTTGTGAGGACATACCCAGGGCCTATCTTTCCACCAGATCACCCAACAGGCCATCCAGGTCCATGGAGGCATGGAGACCGAGATGAGGATCAGGGATCCAGATTGGAAGAGCCAAAGGAGGGAGAGGGTCATGAGGAGGCAGGAGGTCTTGATCCGCCTATAGGAGATCAGCCTAGTGCAGAGGAGGAGGAGGAAGTAGAGGAGGATGACATAGATAGAGATGATGACGACGAGGATGATGATGACGAGGAGGAGGAGGATAGAGATGATGAGGAGGAGTCAGATGTAGCTCCTCACCATTCGAGAGATGATACCATAGCCTTAGATCCTCCCGTTATTCCCCAAAAGGGGGAACACGAGGTGATACGGAGACCTGTACCTATCACGCACAGATCATTCGAGTGTGGGGAGCCTAGTAGTTCCCAGTCACAGATGCTACCATATCACGATCCCTACTGGCGTGAGGGAGATCCAGGTATAGTAGGTGTATATTGATTGATTAATGTTTTGATGATATAAAATGGTACTAACACAAAATCTGTTCTACTGCTACAGCTAATGTGCAAGAGTGGCGTTCCTTGATCCAGCAAGCAGTGACAGATATCTCCACAATGGCGCAGATCCCTAGTTCCTCACAGGTTGCTTATAGACCTCAAGGGAACGCGGGTCAGCATGATGATTTGTTTTCCCCATTTTGAGTACAGGTAGAAATATGGAGGGAGAGAGAGCGAGCACTATCAGAGGACCTTCAGCAGGCACAGCGTGATCTAGCAGTAGCTCAGGCCGAGGCTACCTCGTATCACACTATCCTTATGGATAGGGATCGTAGGAGTTCCTCTCGGAGTCACTCACGATCTATATCATGCTATACACCTATGGGTCCACCTGCACGGCCGGATCAGGAGGGAGCATCTAGTCGTCACTCTCCAACCACCAGCCCTAGGGATAGGAGATGATCTTATGATGTAGGGTAGGTCACATTTTGGATGTATAGTGACCTACCTTTGTATATTGATCCACACACATATATATATACATGCTTCTTTGTCTCAAACGTGTTATCTTAAATGCCTAAAACAATGTATATTTTGCTTTGATTAATGCTAACACATTTGGTAGATGTACATGTAGGTTCTGAATTTAATTTCCATGTGATTGATTTCTCAATGCTCCATGATTAAATTGATACATGTGTTAATTAAAATATTTGATCAAGTACTACATTGATGATAGGGAAGAAATATGTGTTAAGCCTAAGAATCATATAACTAATGTGATTTAATTTGAATTTAAACACAACATGACACGATTCAACTTAACACATAAAGACATTGAATAATATGCCAACATAATGAAAAATGTAAATCTTTTGCAATTTACATAAATGAATTCAAGACAAACCATAAAGAAACACGCTTGTCAGGAACGAAGCAATATAGATTAAACAAAACATCATTTAATTATATTTTCTCTAACAAAGATATGCTAACATATTATCCAATTTTGAAGAAGTGAGAAAGGAAATAGATGAATGATAAGGAATGAGGAATTAAGCATAGTATCTACGCAAGTGCATAGCGTTTATAGGGTCTTTAAGAGGCGTATCGTCTACATCCGCTATTTTGTAAGCACCTGATCTATAATCTTCAATAACAATATACGGCCCAAGCCAATTAGGACTAAATTTTCCCTTTTCTTTAGGTAAGACATTCACATTGCGCTGATTCTCATAGAGAACTAAGTCACCTACTGAGAAGGAACGTTGAATAACCTTTTCATTATAGCTTCGTTGTAGAGTTTTGTGATATGCTTGAATATGCTCAAGAGCATTTATACGTTGTTCATCAAGCATCTCAAGCTGTTGAAGTCTTTGTTCTCTATAAGAGTCATCATCTACTATACCTTTGAGAGAAACTCTAAGTGATGGAATCTCTAATTCTAAAGGCATAATAGCATCAGCACCATAAACAAGATTATAAGGGGTAGTGCCTATAGCAATTCGTACACTCGTTCGGTAGGCCCAAAGAGCATAGATTAGCTGAGTACTCCAATCCTTACCATGCTTATTCATGGTTTTGTGAAGAATTTGTTCAATTATTTTATTGGATGATTCGGCTTGACCATTTGATTGAGGATAGTATGGTGTAGAAAATCGATGTTTGATATGATATTTCTCGAGGAATTTCTTCACGTCTTTGTTTTTAAATGATGTCCCATTATCTGAGATTATAGTGGAAGGTATCCCAAATCGAGAAATAATGTTTTCTAGAAGAAATCGACAAATCACTTCAGCAGTAGTAGAGCGAAGAGGAACGGCTTCTACCCACTTTGTAAAGTAATCTGTTGCGGTTATAATGAAAGTATGTCCTTGAGATGAAGGAGGAGAGATTTTACTTATGAGATCCAACCCCCATGCAGAGAAAGGATAAGAGGCTACCTGAGAATGGAGTTCTTGGGCAGGAGCATGAATCAAATTATTGTGTTGTTGACATTGATGACATTTCTTAACAAATGAAAAAGAATCCTGCTGCATAGTTTGCCAATAATATCCCATACGAAGCAATCTTTGAACCAAGGATTTGCCTCCAAAATGCCCCCCACAGGCACCTGAATGCGCCTCTTCAAGAGCAATAGGGATTTCCGATTTGTTAAGACAGCAAAGGAGAAGACCGTTATAACCCCTTTGGTAAAGAACATTAGAAAGAATGATATATCTAGCAGACAACTTGCAAACTCTAGCCCTGGTGTTCCTATTGGCGGAATCAGGAAAGGTATCATCGGTCAAGTATCTTACGATATACGAATACCATTCATCTGAGTCTATAAAGTCGCAACATGTCACCAAGCTAGAATCATCTACAATAGCCGGAGAAATAAGGTTGTGAATAACAAATTTAAGATCAACCACAGGGTCCTCTAAAGATACAAGAGAAGCCACACATGCCATTGCATCCGCAAGTCGATTATCTTTTCGAGGAATAGGTTCCATGGTGTAAGAATCAAAATTTTGTAACAAAGAGATAGCAAGGTCTTTATATTGTGATAATTTGTCTTGTTTCGCTTGATACAGTCCTGTTACTTGTCTTATAATCAGTTGAGAATCTCCAAAAATATGTATGTGTTTTATATTCAAAGCCAAGGCTGCCTTTATTCCTGCTATAAGAGCCTCATACTCAGCAATGTTATTGGTACATAGGAAATTGAGACGATAAGATAAGGGAATGGACTTCTTTGTAGGAGAAATCAGAACAACACCTGCCCCCGATCCCGTACGACACTTAGAGCCATCAAAGTATAACTCCCAAGTTTCATCTTTCTCTGTACAAAGAATGAAGTCGTCAGGAAAAGACTTAGGGTTAGGGAAGGAGAAAGGTGAAGGGGCCTCAACTAAGTGATCGGTCAACGCTTGCCCTTTAATTGCTCTTTGTGAAACAAATTTAAGGTCAAATTCAGTTAACATCATAACCCACTTAGCTAGGCGCCCTGATAAATCAATTTTAGAGAAAGATGCTTCAAAGGATCAAACTTTACCATGACGTGGACTTCCGAATTTAAAAGATAATGTCTCAATTTCTGAGTCGCAAACACCAAGGCCAAGCATTGTCTTTCTATCGTAGAATATCGGGTCTCATAATCGAGTAAGGTATGAATTATATAATAAACCGGACACTCCTTACCATCTTTATCATGTTGTGCCAGTAATGCTGCGAGAGCATGAGAGGAAGCAGCTATATAAAGAAGAAAGGGCTTAGAAGGTTCGGCGGGTTGAAGGATAGGAGGATTAGCCAAATATACCTTTAAATCTTCAAATGCTTGCTGACAATCTTCATTCCATTCAAAGGTGATATTCTTTTTGAGAAGTTGAGTAAAAGGAAAAGTACGATCTGCAAGTTGAAATACGAACCTACGAATAGCTTGAATCTTTCCTTGTAAGCTTTTGAGTTGAGACACATTTCTAGGAGGTGGCATGTTGACAATAGCATCTATTTTCTTAGTATCCACCTCAATCCCATGATGCGAAACTATGAATCCTAATAGTTTTCCACTATCCACACCAAAGACACATTTTTGGGGATTCAAACGCATTTGATATTTACAAATTCTTTCAAAGATTTGACGAAGGATCTTAATATGATCTATACGAAGAATGGATTTGGCTAAAATATCATCAACATAATCTTCTAAAATCTTATGCATGTAATCATGAAAGATAAGGGTCATCGCTCGTTGATAAGTTGCGCCGGCATTTTTAAGTCTGAAAGGCATCATTACCCAACAAAACGTACCCCAAGGAGTGGTGAAAGCAGTTTTGAATTGATCTTGAGGGTTAATGAAAATTTGATTGTATCCTAAAAAACCATCCATGAAGGATAACAAAGCATGTCCTGCTATAGAATCAACTATCATGTCAATGTTTGGGAGGGGAAAATCATCTTTCAAAGAAGCTTTATTTAAATCTTGAAAGTCAGTACACATTCTTATTTTATTATCTGATTTAGCCACAGCGACAATATTTGAAATCCATGGGGAATAATCAATAGGGCAGATAAATCCAGCCTCCAATAATTTTTCAATCTCAGCCTTAACAAGCAAAGCTACCTTAGGATTCATTTTTTGAATCTTTTGTTTCACAGGCTTAGTATCGGGAACTAAGACAATATTATGAGTAACAATCTTAGGATCTATACCAGGCATGTCAGAATATGTCCAAGCAAAGATCTTGGGGAATTCCTGCAATAAATCTGCATATTGTTTTTGTTCTTCTTCATCCA
The DNA here is from genome assembly GCF_030272615.1 of Cryptomeria japonica. NCBI lineage: Eukaryota > Viridiplantae > Streptophyta > Pinopsida > Cupressales > Cupressaceae > Cryptomeria > Cryptomeria japonica. Next base: position 244,232,926 of record NC_081406.1, on the reverse strand, counting down.
AACATTTTCCAATTCTAATAACTTTTTCTTCATTACAAGGATCCATCTTAACATCAATGGTGTCACTCATAAGAAGATTACTTTGTTGAGGAGTATCCTTTAACTGAGGAAATTCTTTCACAATCTCATCGTTATCGGTCTCTTTTCCAAAATAGGCTTCAGTGTTCAAGCAATAAGGGAATCCCCTATTGTGATGATAATGAGGAAGAGTATCATATGCTCCTAAAAACTCAGCTAAAGCATCATCGGTAGGAAAGACATCCAAAGCACAGGCACACGAAGGATCCCCATCAATATACTCAGGGTGTTGCATTGGTAGAGATGTAGAAATGACATTAACGCTAATACAGGGTCTCTTAGAAGCTTTAGTGCGCTTGTAGGGATTATAACCAAGTCCAAAGATCATATCATAAAGGTTATTCTCTAGAGGAACCTTTATTCCTTGTTCGTGAGTGCCACAGCCATTTCCATGATACCCATGCTTAGCTAGAATATGAAAACCACGACCATAACGATCAGCCATTTCAGAAAGAGAAGGTGGTTTTTCATAAGACAAAGAATCAAGCTCTTCAAAATTAGAGGTGTGAGGAGAAGAAGTTTGAGTAGTGGCCACGAAATTATTGCTCATAGGTTCAGGTAAGATTGATTGATTTTTAGCTTCTTCCTTCTTTTCAACTTTAAGCTCTCTAGAAGGAACCTTATATTCACCTACAAAGGTGGGATTAAAATCAAGAGATCCCCAATCATCTTCTGCGAGAACCTTCTCAGGATCAAAATCCTTCTTATGTGTAGATTCAAGTCGAGAAGAATCTTCTTCAGGAGCTCCAGACTCATCCAAAGAATTTTGATCATCAGAGAGAGAGGATTCATCGATAGTTATCTTGTTTAAAGAGTCATCACCAAACGAGGAAGGCTTAGAAGAACCCCCTTTGGAAGTAGATGTTTGTAAACAAGCTTGGAAATTAGTATCACCTATCAAGGTATATGTCTTATTGTTATAGATAAATTTAACTTGTCTATGCAATGTGGAGGGGACAACTTGCACACTATGAATCCAAGGTCTCCCTAATAGCAAGTTGTATGTTAGATTTCCCGACATAACATGGATAGGAGTAGGCAAAGTAACAGGCCCCACTATGAGGGGTAAGGTGATAATACCTAATGAAGTCTTAGCCACATTGTCAAAGCCTAGAATAGGACGAGAGTCAGGCTCAATTAGGGATGTATTCACATTCATCTTATGCAAGAGATTAATGCTACACACATTAAGACCAGAGCCATTATCTACTAGTGTTCGTCTTATAGCAGTGTCATTTATGATAACCACAATCATCAAGGGATCATATTGATGTTGAATTTCACTAATAGGCAACTCATCTTGAGTAAACACAATATGAGCTTTAGGATTCATCACAGAGTTAACCAAAGACACTATATTACTAGATGTATTCGGTGGAGGAACATTCAAATCTTTCAAAGCATCTTGTAACATTCTGTGATGAGCAGAAGAAGTTTGAATCAAATCCCAAAGGGATATCTTAGCAGGGGTAGCTTTAAGTTGTTCTATGAGATCATATTCCTTGCCAAGAACTTGTGAAATACGCGGAGCTTGCAGAAGAGTTGGTTGAGGATTAGGAAGAGAAACCGGAGTTACAGGAGGAGGATTAGGCTGCCTATTATTTCTAGTATGATAAGTATGGGCAACCGCATGATAACTCTCTCTTGTTAATCGCTTGGCATAACTATAAGGACTTATAGGTTTTCTTCCTTGCACAGTGATGATAGGTTTATTTGGAGTAAGAAAGGAATCATACCCCCCTTGGATAGTAAGGAGAGGTGATTTAGGAACTTGAAAGGTGGGAGAAGGACAAGCACCTTGGAATTCAAAGAGAGGCTTATTATGCTCATTCAGGTTTATCATGTTAACTAATATAGAAGTTTTGTTCTTGTTTAGAGATTTCGATAAAGCCACAAAGTCATCAAGAGCATCATCCAACAAAGCATGATCATATCTATTAAAAGGTTTATCGTTTGACTCAAAAGGAGACATTTCCTCATAGAGGGGATTATTGAAAACAACCATGTTACTAGATTCAGTGGAAGAGTTGATAGGAATGTACCCTTGAGAGGAATCATTCGACTTATCTTTCTCATCACAACGAAATGGCATAGTAACAAGGTTTATGAGTTTTTGGTAAAATGAAGGTTTGGCCTCTTTAGGATTCAAAAACTCATCTAAAGCTTCATCTAATTCATCTTGGCTATACTCATAATCAACATAATTGCATACATCATCATAAACATGAACATCTTGCAAATAGAAATCTGACATTTTGAAATAAAAGTTGCATAGAATTTAAACACACAACACAAAGAAACAAAGAAACACACTAAATCTAGATCTAGATCTAACCAATGCAATGCAAGAGAAAGCAATAATTCATTTCACGTCGGGTTCACCAAAATGTGTAGGGGAAAAAGCGAGACTAGGTTAACATGTCCTAATCCTACCTTTTGACACACATTGAGGAATACGAAAGAGCCTAGAGGTATCACACAATTGGCTACTTCTTTTTGTGAAAGAGAGATCCACGGGCTACCTATTAGGGTTTCTATTCCTTTGTTGTAATTGAAAGATAAATGATGCAAGTTCAATCCCTAACCCCAAAGTGCAAGTATGAACTAATAACAAGATTGCAGAATTGAACTTAAACTATGGAAAGCTGTAAACACAAAGATAAGACAAGAATGCAAATGCATACCCGGAGTCAAAATCTGAGTGGAAATGTTCGGGACGGGGGCACGGGCGCCACTGTCCTGATTCTATTCTTGAAACTGCACCTGAAACTGCTGTTTTGCAACCTGGAAAACTGTCCGAACTGCCAAAACTTGCTATCTGACAGGGGGACCAGGGCGCCCAGCGCCCCTGTCCTGGCAGGACTAGGGTGCCTAGCACCCCTGTCCTGGTCTTTTGTGCTGAAACTTGATATAGGGTTCGGTCTCCGTCTGCTTCTTTCGGATCTGCAACTTATGGCGTCGTCTGAATCCCGAAATCTGCACTTATATCTAAAAAGGTGTTTTGGGTAGCTATATAGGGTTTTGCCTTAGTCAAACCCCCGCTTTGGTGATTTCCACCTCCATGAATAGCCAAGTTGTATTGTAAAAGTAATGTGTGTGCAGACCTTGTGTGTGTGCAAGATCCTAAAATGCAAGTAAGCAAACTAGAGCAACCTAGAAAGTAAACCCTAATTGCTTGTAGATGACAATGTAAATGCTCCAAATCAAGATGCAAAGTGATCTAAAGCATGAATGCAAGTGACATAATGAGGCTTATGTAAAGACATGAAAACAACATGAAATCATACCCAACCCCAAGGGAGGGGTACAAGCCAATCTTCAGTCGGTGATCCCTTATTGCTCTTCAATGCCTTCAAAGCCCTAAGTGGATGAATGGATTTGATGAATGCTTAGAGGATGAATGTTGAATGTTGCTGAAGTCTTCAAAGATCTGTTCTTTCACTGCATATGAGGTTCCTGAAAACAAAATTCGGATCCCTTCAAATGAAGAAAGAGAGCTCTTACGTATGAAACCCTAGGTCTTAATTCCAACTTTTGACCGACCTAGAGATTGAATCTCCCACCAATTTATTGGGGTTAAGCCTTATTTTATGATTGGATCGCACTCCTAAAATTTCGGGAAAAATTTCCGGGACTGTGTGCACTCCGGGCGCCATGGTCCTGACAACTTTTCACCAAATTTTCAGGGCCGTCGGATATGATGATTTTAGAGCAAATCCCGAAGTTACAGGCGATTTCGAGATGTTTTGACCCCCGAAATCAACCCCCCAAGCTCAGAATAGGACCTAATTAGGGTTTTTGATTAAGTGATGCATTGGAGGAATAGAATGAAAGGGGCACACTTTAATGAAAAGGGCCCGACTTTATGATGTGGAAGATGATGAAAAAGAACCTTTAGACCTAATTAATTTGATTAATTAAGTGCTAAAGGGGAAATGCAATGCAAAATGCAAACTGCGCCAAGGCGGGTGCTAAACTAGGTGTGAAATTGTACTGCTTTAGCAAGTGCGTACAATTTATGACGTTACACCCTATTTGGGTTTCCACGTTAAATCTGGTGTTGAATGTGTTGTGATGTTATCTGTTTATGAGTTTGCATGTTTTACATTTTTGGTTACATATATCTGTTAAAGCTACTGAGGTTGAATCTATTGATTTCATGGAAGTTTAAGTTTGTATGATTTACTCCCCCCCCCCCTCTCATCTTGTTAGCTTGGCATCTGTACTTAACAATTAGTATCAGAACTATCAATTGGTATCAGAGCTTTGGACTCCGGAAGAAAAGTTTAAAGGTACTTGAGGAAAAGATCCAAAGATGTATAAGAGGGATGCACGAAAGCTGAATAAGTCAAGTTTCTCTACATGGCAGAAAAGGATGAAGCTGCACCTATTAGGAGTTGGAGAATATGTTGTATATTATCTAGAGAATGATTTCATTACACCTAGCACCTATCCATTGACAATGGAAGAGATAAAGGCAAAGCAAGAACATATTCAAGCAATTATTGAAATAACATTTGCATTGACCGACTCAGAGTTTAATGATCTAGAAGGCTGCAATGATGCCAAGGCAATGTGGGACAAGCTCATATCTATGTATGGTGGTGGTGAACATGTTCAAAGAGCAAAAGTGAACAGTCTAAGAGGACAACTTGAATCTATGAGAATGAATGAAGGTGAGAACATAACCCAGTACAGTACAAGGTTAAAAGAGATTGTCAATCAAATCAAAGGAGCAGGAGGAACCATTGAAGAGAAGGATGTCACAAGTAAGTTATTAAGAACCCTTATACCTACTTATGCAATCTGAGTCTCTGCAATCAATGAATTGAGGTTTGTACCTAATATGTCAGTTTCTTTGGATGCTACTATTGGTAAGCTACATGCATTTGAGTTATGTAACTTTGATAACAGTGGGTCTTCGGTAAATAAAATTGAGTCTGCATTTAGTTCTCTTCATCTTGATGAATCTGATGATTATAATGATAGAAAGTATAAGTACTCTGAAGGGAATCACAGTGGATCAAGTGAAAAATTTCGCAAAAACATGGAGGAGGTACACAAACTTTATGAAGAAATCAGAAAGCAAGAAGAGTTTGAAGCACTATTAGCCAGAAGGCTACCAAGAGGAAAAGGTAAGTACAAAGGAAAGTTGCCTTTGAAATGTTTTAACTATGATAGAATAGGACATATGGCTTCTAATTGTCCTGACAAAGAATCCAGTGAAAAGAGAAATTACCGAGATGATAGACAGAAAGATAAGCATTATAGAGAACACCGAGACTTCAGAAGAAGAGATAAAATGACATGTCTAATAGCAGATGAGGAATCTAATGATGATAAATCAGATGAAACTGATACAGAGGAAGTTGTTTATGTGGCTATCAAAGATGGATCAGATGAAGAAAGGTACGATGAAAAAGCTTTAATATCTCACATAAATACTAATGATTCTTGGATCATAGATAGTGGATGCTCACATCACATGACAGGTGATAAACACAAGTTTGTTATGTTAGAAGATTATGATGGTTATGTAAGATTTGGTAATGATGCACCATGTCCAGTGAGAGGATATCGAATGGAGTTTCAGAAAGGAATTGTCAAAGTTCATGACAAGCATGGGAAGTTAGCAGCTATCGGGACACAAACAAAAGGTAACACATTTCACCTTGACTCAACTCGGAATAAGTGTCTATATGTAAAGATAGATGATACCTGGTTATGGCATAAAAGGTTTTGTCATGTAAATTTTGATAATCTGATCAAAATAAGTAAGAAGCACTGAGTAAGAGGTCTACCGATTCTTGAGAAACCTGAGAATGCTATATGTCGAGGATGTCGGATGGGTAAGATGAGAAGATCAAGCTTTACAAGTAAGTCCTACACTTCTAAGGGAATTTTAGATCTTGTGCACACTGATCTTTGTGGTCCTATGAAAGTCCAGAGTTATTATGGTGATAAGTACTTCATATTATTTGTGGATGATTACTCAAGGATGATGTCAGTAATGTTTTTAAAAGAAAAATCAGAAGCTTTTCAAATGTTTAAATGGTACAAGGCAAGAGTTGAAAATGAAACATGGAGACAACTGAAATGTCTTAGATCTGATAGAGGAGGAGAGTTCACCTCTGATGAGTTCAACTTGCAATGATCATGGTATAAAAAGACAAGTCTTTGGACCGAGAACTCCACAACAAAATGGAATTGCTGAGAGAAGAAATAGATCAATTGTGGATTGTGCAAGAACCTTGATGATAGAAAAGAAGGTACCTCAAACATTTTGGAGAGAGGTAATAAGCACTGCAGTTTATACCCTGAACCAAGTACAACTGAAGAAAGGAACCTTGAAGACACCATATGAAATCTGGTATGACAAGAAACCTAATGTAAGTTATTTTAAAATCTTTGGAAGTAGATGCTATGTTCACAAAGATGACATAAATGGTAAGTTTGATCAGAAAAGTGAAGAAGGAACATTTCTTGGTTATTCTTCTAGAAGCAAAGCATTTAAATGTCTGATCAAATCCTCTAAGAAAATAGTAGAAAGTGCAAATGTGAAAATTGATGAATTTGCAGAAAGAAATGATGAAGGAAACTCCAAAGAACTAGAAGATTATGAAGGATCTGTATATGTTCAACCGAGAAGTCCTATCGAGAAAACTGCTGAAAGAAATGAAGAGAATATCCAGTTACCGAGTGATGAAGAAGATCATATAGAGTCTACTGAGCTTGTATTAGCCAAGTATGTAAGGGATCATGCATCAAGTCAGATTATAGGAGATAAGAATGATCCAATGATGACAAGGAATAAACTAAGATAGAACACATGCCTGATATCTGAATTTGAACCATGGATAGTGAAAGAGGCATTTAACAGTGAAGATTGGATAAATGCAATGACAGAAGAGATTAATCAAATCAAGAAGAATGACACATGGACACTGGTCCCAAGACCAAAGGACAAAAATGTAATCGGTACAAAGTGGATTTTCATAAACAAGTTGAATGAAAAAGGTGAGGTCATTCGAAATAAAGCAAGACTAGTTTGCAAAGGTTATGCTCAAGAAGAGGGAATTGATTATGGTGAGACTTTTGCACCTGTGGCAAGACTTGAAGGAGTAAGAACATTGTTGGCATACGTTGCTTACAAGAATTTCAAAGTATATCAAATGGATGTCAAATCTGCATTTCTGAATGGTATATTAGAAGAAGAAGTTTTTATTGAACAACCTGAAGGATTTGTTGAAGGAGAGAATAAAGATCAGGTATGTAAATTGAACAAAGCTTTATATGGTCTGAAACAAGCACCTAGAGCATGGTATGAAATATTGCACTCTTATTTAATCAAGATTGGTTTTATAAGGACGAGTGAAAACAACAATATGTACATGAAGAATGATGAAAATGGAATACTGATCTCAGCCATATTTGTTGATGATATTATCTTGTATGGAAATGACTCTTTATGCAAGAACTTTGGAAATGAAATGAGCAAAGAATTTGAGATGTCATTAATTAGTGAGATAGAGTATTTTATAGGTCTATAGATACTGCAAATGAAAGATGATATTTTCATTACTCAATCCAAGTACATAAAGAAAATCTTGAAGAAATTTGGAATGGAGGATTCAAAACCAGCAAGTACTCCTATGACTACCAACTATAAACTATCAAAGAATGATGAATCTGCATTTGTTGATGAGACACTTTACCAATCTATGATTGGAAAGTTGCAATATGTTGTTCACAACAAGCCAGACATAGCACATGCAGTAGGTATAGTTGCAAGATTTTCTGCAGATCCCAAGGAAACACACATGACAGCAATCAAGAGAATTTTCAGATACTTGAAAGGTACTGAGGATTATGGCTTAGTATATCAGAAAGGAAACGACTTTGATTTAAAATTTTATACTGATGTTGATTGGGTAGGCAACATAGATGACAGGAAAAGCACAAGTGGTGGAGCTTTCTTTTTAGGAGAAAGACTAGTGAGTTGGCTTAGCAAGAAACAAGGATGTATTTCACAGTCAACAGCAGAAGCTGGATATGTTGCTGCAACATTAAATTGTACCAATATAGCATGGATCAAACAACTGTTGGAAGGCATAAATGAGAAAGTTACCGAGCCAATAACTATATTCTATGATAATACTAGTGCCATTAACATTTCAAAGAATCTTATTATGCACTCTAAGACAAAGCACATCTCTATCAAATATCATTATCTTAGAGAAGAAGCTCAAGAGAAGAAAGTGGTGTTGGAGTATGTTAGTTCAAAGGAACAAATAGCAGATATTTTCACCAAGCCACTGCCAAGGGACACTTTTGAGTATCTCAGAAGTAAGTTAGGGGTCCTACCTCTATCTTCTACTCATTGACCGAGTTCGGTGAAAGCATCAATTCGATGACTTTAAAGAATATCTTTTAGGAGTTGATGCTGATTTACACACTTTAGGATGTTTTCTAAAGGTGTACAGGAAACAAAAATAGGGAATAGGAATTGAAGATAAAATGCTCTAACCAAGACTGAGTTGATATCGAACAGCAAAGGAATTACTTCACACGGGAAGAAATTATGTATTAGGTTTATTTTGGCATTGTTGTCAAAGGGGGAGAAGACTAATGTATTGGGGAGAAGACTAATGACAGGGGGAGAGCATTTCAACAATCTAAGCAATCACAATCACAACAATCTGAATTCGAATCTTTTAGGTCAAATCAATTGGTTTTGCCATCAATGCCAAAGGGGGAGATTGTTGGCATTTCAATTAGGATGTTGAGAAGGTTGTTGATAATTATGGATATAACTGATTTAGGAAATTTACTGTCTTCACAATATTATTTTGTCATTGATGTCAAGAAATTGATTTTCTGATTTAGTAGGATGTTGCCATATCTTAAGAAGTATGTTTTGAAGAGAATTAAGATGTCGGTAAAAGACACAAAAAGAATGTGATGAATAAGGGGAGGAATAAGTTATTCATTGGGCAGCTATTGCCGAGTTAGACAATGATGAGATCATGTTGTTTAGATTGTTTTCATATCCTACATAAGTTATTATTTGTAAGGTTAATACTATACTATGTTACCGAGCAAGGAACCTAGTCGGTAAACCCAAAGGTTATCGCTATTGGTTAATGAAGGCGGAATGTCTACCAAGTGAAGTTTAGTATTTACCGAGTTGCAACCAAGTAATAACAGAATGCATTGGATGTATACATGCGTTATTTAATGATGGAAGTTGATGAGCTGGATATGATTAAATGATTGATACAACATGTATGAAGTTTGTTAAGGATCTATGGCAATGGAAGATTGGCAGGAAGATCTATAGCTCAGATTGAACCGCAATACCCTAGCACAAGTTCCAAGAAATGTATGCAAGTTCCAAGGCGAGGTAAAACATTTTTAGATCGAAGGATACATTGAACCTAGTCAAGATTGAAGATCTGATGACTATGATTGATCATGGGAAATGTGATCAAAGAGATTAAGCAGTTACCAAATTGTTTATAAATAAGGAATTGTTGATAAACAATGCATGCGGGCAAGTGTAAGCATAGGGATGCTACATAGTGATTACCGAGCACATAAGCTTGAAGACCTGTTTGAATAACAGAGTAAGGAGCCCAACAGAGGGACAAGATAAGTCCTATGACTAGATTGTATTAAGCAAATAAGAATCTGCTTTAGCATTTTAGATGCAAAGTTGCAGACATACTCATTACTGTTGTTTATTTGTAAGTAACAGAAAATCTCTTAACTGAGTGGACTTAATAGTTTTAATTGTAAATCCTCTAGCAAGGTGACATTCTGATTGAGTGTTTGAAACCCTTTAACAAGGTCACTTCTAACAAGGTGAAGATCCTAACAAATCTGAGGGAAATCCCTTAACCGGGTCACATCTAGCAATGTGTTTGTAATCTTTAACACGATTTGCTTTTAACCGAGCATACTGTAGAAGAGTATATTTCTTAGTGGGTCCGAAATCCCACAGTGGTTTTTCCCTATTTGGGTTTCCACGTTAAATCTAGTGTTGAATGTGTTGTGATGTTATCTATTTATGAGTTTGCATGTTTTACAGTTTTGGTTACATATATCTGTTAAAGCTACCGAGGTTGAATCTGTTGATTTCATGGAAGTTTAAGTTTGTATGATTCACCCCCCCCCACCTCCCTCTCATCTTGTTAGCTTGGCATCTGTACTTAACAATTAGTATCAAAACTATCAATAAAAATAAATGAATTTCATAATTTTTTGACCAAGTTAAGGTGGTCAGACATACAAGTTTTTATATTTATGAAAAGTTGTAGTAAAAATTTCATAATTAATTATTAATTTAAAAAAAATTGCAAAAAGATATGTTCCACAGTCGGACATGAGTCTACTACTTATATTTAAAATATTATAAAAAAATATTATGATTTGATTGTGGTTAGGTGGTCATACATACACCTACTTCTTATCTTTTTCTTGAAATTTAAGTACTACTCCATTAAAATTTTAAATTTTCATCAAATAGGTTTTTGTTTTTTTTTTTTAAAAAAATAACTAGTAGCTTAGAAACTACATTCAATTTTCTACAAATTTTCTTCTTACATATTTTAAAAATAATGTTCATAACTTATTCAAATATGTCAAGTTGCCTAACTCTATTTTTTTAAAATTTCATTGCCACTTAAGGGCATGTTTCGGCCCACCATGATCCTGCATATATATAGTTGTCGTCCAAGCATAAATTTGATGTTTAGTTGTAATAAAGGAGTAATAGTCATTTATTTAGTCATTTTCATTTGTGTGACTAATTATTTAGTTTTGTTTCCTACTCAATAACTAAATTGGTCATTTATAGCTATGTTGCAAAAAATGACTAGAATTTAGTCATTTTTAGTTGTCATGACTAAAATTTTTAGTCACGTAGTCGTTTATTTGCCAAATTCTACTGGTGGGAGAAGATATCAAAAAATACTTGGAGATGTCCTGGATTACCTTTAATGGTGAAATCCTCTTGTCTTCCCACAAAAAATTGGACCAAAAAATATAAGACAAAATCTAGACTTATGGAGAAAGGAAGACAATGAAGGAATATGACAAGGGAAATTTTGTAATAATCATACTCTTTCTTCATATCCTAAGACTCCAAGTGAGTATTCTCCTAAAAAAGAGGATTTTCTTATTTATCTATCATTCCTATTTGAATAAGGGTTTCTAATGGATTATATTCAAAGTATGATCCCATTCAACTCTTCTTCTTAGTTTCTTCCTAGCAAAGAAGCTTTTGGGTTACCCCTATTAATGGATGAATATCAAATGCCATGTACTAAGGATGATTTCGAGAGTTCTAAAGAAATATATTGCAAAGTAGGTCACACATTGATGAGTGGTATTTCAAATAGCAATGTCATGGGTCAAACAAGGATTATGCATGGAAGTGATATTTTAAGTGAGAAAAGTTTTCCAAAAGATTGCTATAAAGATGACAAAAAAGGATACGTATACCTCGCAGAATCGAGAGAAATTCTGAAGAACCCTTGCATGGATAAAAATGTGGGAGTAGATCATGGTTTTGAGTTTCTAAACAACATAACCCTTTGTTATAAAATATTCTCACACCCTTTTTATTCAAATATTGAATTTAAGAGCGACAATAATAAAAGGGTTTATGTTCCTGAATGAATAGAATCAATTTATATGCACTATATAATTGGAACCAAAGAGAATGAGAGTTTAGGAAGCTATCTAAAAGCTTCAACTAAAGATATTAGTGTAGCGTCCTAAAATTGCGACACTTGCAATTTCGACTGCATTTGGGTCTTCACGATGGCAGCGCAACGTTGAACCTGAATGGAGACCCCAAAACCTACTTGTGACATTAAAAACTGCATCTTTCTGCACCTTGGCCTGATCCTCCTTGCACCCTGCTGTCCCGGGAGGTGGGACCATGGCGCCCAGCGCCCTGGTCCCTGGCCCTATTTTGGGCCCGATCTCTTGTTGGGCATCAGGTCTTTAAGTTTGCAATTTGGAAAATAATGTTCCTAGGTCGGCCTAAGGTTGGAAAAATCAATCTCCTAACCCTAATTGACAAGTATATAAACTACTTTTCCCCTCCTAGAAAGGGTAGTAAGAAAATAAGCAAGTGCAAGAGGCGGAAGCGCTAGGCAAACATTCAAACATTCAAGCATTCAAGCATTCCTTCAATTGAGCATTCTAAGTCTCCATTCAAGGCTAGATGTTGCATTCAAGACAAGGATTCAACCATTGAAGAGGAGATCACTCACAACATATAACATACAACATCATTACACCTTCGCACGTAAGAATACAAACATTCTTACAACAAGGTATCAGTACTTGATTACATTACAAACACTTACATTTACAGCATTCTCATTTCTTGGTTAATTCCAAAACCGGGGTTTGACCTAAAGGCAAACCCCTAATCCTTAACCCCCCAATTGTCCTCTCTTTTCTATGTGTAGGTTGTAGGTACGCGGCTGTAATTGAAGATCTGGAATCCTTGTGTAGAGACGAACAGATCCCCCTTCGTTTCGCGGATTTTTCAGAGGACCGTGTGCACTCCGGGCGCCATCGTCCCATCAACTTTCGCTCAAATTTGTAGGATAGCATCGTCTCGACATTTTACTGCTAATTTCAGGTCTGTAGCTTCATCCCGTGTCCCTATCTCCGTCTACAAGCGAATCTTTCTTACTTTACATGCATTCCTAGTTTAATCACTATCTACATTCTTTACAAAAGAGGGTATCCTTGATGTATTAACCCTTGAAACTCATTTAGAATTCAATCTTGCATTGTGTGGGATTGGATCTTGTGAGTTTCAACCCCTCTTTTGAATGTAAAGTCTCTCCTGAGTGAAAACCGTCAATCCTAGTGACCTCCTTTCTCTCTCCATGGAGTGGGGGAACATCTAGGGTTCGATTTTTCGCTTTACATTTTGGTGAACCCGAAATGAATATCCTAATTCTGATTATTCATGGTTAGATTTGAAAAATTTGCTTCCTTAATTACATTTCCATGTTTGATCTTTTGCAAATTTTAGAGGTTAATTGCATAAAAAACCCTAAATTTTCTTTTTAGTAATTGAGCTTGTGAAATGTTTAATTTTTAATGCTTGTTTCACATCTACCCTTCTATTGCAAATTGTCAATTCATATTTGTGCTTTAATTCTGAAAATTAAGTGGTTAAGTGTCAAAACCCTAATTTTTAAAACCCTCTTGATTCAACCTTTGACCGATGGTTTCACTGATCAAAACACCTCCAAGTCAGCTGTAACTTTGGATTCTGCAACAAAATCACAATATCTCTCATCCCTGAAAATTTTGAAAAAAGTTGCGAGGACCGTGTGCACCTCGAGCACCATCGTCCCCGACATTTTTTCTAAAATTTCGGGAGTTAGATCTTACTGTATTTTTCTGCTAAAATCCAGAATCTTGGCTGATTTCATTAATTCTAACACTTTCAAAATTAAAGTCAAAGTTGGTCTAGTGATTGCTTGGATTAAAGATTTTAATCATTCAAAAATTGTTGAAATTGAAATTTTGTGTTAAAATTGTGTTTCTTACTATCCTAAATCTGAAAAGTGTGTTGGCATTCATTCGAAGTTTCAGTGCTTTATTCAAATTCTTGCAATTTGTGACTGTTGAAATTAAGTGTTTAATTGCAACAACTTTGATTTCCACTTTCAAATTTGAATTTTGCATGAAATTGACTCAACTTTTAAATTTCAAAGCTTGCATTGCTTTTAGTATTCCCTCTAAAATCTTAAAATTCAAAATTTCAGTTTCCCTCTCTTTTTCAAGATTCAAATTTTGCATTTTTCAACAATCTTGGTAGGGTTCAAATTTGAGATTGCAACTTTAATTTGGCCTATCTACAAATCGTAAAATCACTCAATTTTTTCAGATTAGCTTTAAAATCATCATAAATTTCATCTCTGAAAATTTCGAAAAAAGTTGTGAGGACCGTGTGCACTCCGTTCGCCACGGCCCCCGACATTTTTTCTGAAATTTTGGGAGATTGTCATGATTGCATTTAACAGCTTAAATCTAGGAGATTGGCTGATTTTATTGAAATTTTCTCTCTCTTTAGTGCATGAGTTTTACAACAATAAGCCCTACTTACACTATTCCCATTAGATGAAGCCTTAGAATCAAGTCCTTCTTAGAAGGTTTAATTACCGAGGAGATGGAACCTAATTTGAATGGCCTTTTTAACAAGGACATGGGTAATTCCTCTAATCCTCTTAATGATGAAGAAGCTCTCCATGAGGTTTCTGTAGAACAACTTTCGAAATTGGATAACCAATTTGATGATTTTCAGCAATGGATGTCTCAAGAATACCCCGATAGTGAAGCTCTTTCATTGATTAAGGGTCTAAAAGGTGTGGTTCAAAGTGATAAGAATGGAATTGATATTTTGCGTGGTATTGCACACATTATGGATTCGAATGTGATGCCTATGAAGAGTTGTGCCGAAACTTTAGGTTATACACAACCTCCTACTCAAGACAATCATTCTATTCCTTTGACAACTTCTATTGCTAGTATACCTACTTTTACATCAAACATAATGACTATTTCAATACAAAACATTCCACCTATGATCACCAGTCATGGGGGCAATCCCTCTTCTTCAATCAACCCTCTTCCTTCATTCAATCTGACTTCCTCATTCATTCCTTCAATGAGTGTCCTTATTACATCTCCACAAATGAACATGACGCAAGGGGGCAATTCATTTAACCATTCCATTCCTCCTTGTAGTGTTCCTTCTTTCCAATCATCTCCTATGACTAACTATCATAGTGTCCCGCCACCTTACTCTCAATCAATACCTTCTTTTCATAACATAATACCTCCATCACAATCTAACATGTCTAATATGAACTCTTCGACTGAAGCGACCATTAGCAATCTTGCACAAACTGTCTCGTCTTTACAACAACAAATTGCCTCTATGAATCAATCTAAGTCTAGTGTGCCCACATTTAATGTTGCGAGCCAACTTTCTCTTGACATTGTTCGAGCTATCCCCCCTAAGCATGTTGAAATCCCGCAATTGGAGCTTTATAATGGTAAGGGTGATCCTCTAACACATGTTAAGACCTTTCAAACAATATGTACCGATTTTGCTCGTGACCAAAGGTTGCTTGCAAAACTGTTTACTAGAACATTAAGAGATAAGGCTCTACAATGGTATTGCTCGTTGCCTTCCTATTCTATTACTTCTTTCGAAGAACAGGCAAATGCTTTTATTCAACAATTTCAAAACAATATAGGTCCTAAAGTTACTTTGATTGATTTAATGCATTGTAAACAAGGTGTTAAAGAAAAAGTGACTGATTTCATTGGTAGATATAAGAATTTGTGTGCTCAAATTTCTTTTCCAGTACCTGACAATGATATTCAAAGAATCTTTATTTCTAATTTACAAAAAGATATTAGAGAAAAACTTCTGTTTTCTGAGTTTACTTCTTTCCAACAGTTGTGCGCAACTCTTCACAATTATCAACTGACTGTGAGTCAAATGGAACAAGCAAATCCTATGGCTCCGAGTGATAAGGGTGATAGTAGTCAACAACCACTTGGGAAGTTTAAACCAAACAGAGAGTTCATTAAGTTCAATGAAAACATCATCAACAACAATGTGAATGCAGCATCAGGTGTGCCTCCTATTTCTAAGTTTTTCAAAAAAGAAAGAAAGTTTACCCCTTTGAATGAATCATTGCATACTATTATGAATAAGTTATTGGAACAAAATGTGCTTACCCTCCCTCCTATAAAGAAAATAGATCCTACAAAGATTAATTCACCCTATTTTGATAACAAATATTTTTGTCAATTTCATCGTCAACCTGGGCATGATACTGAAAAATGTTTTGCTTTAAAGGGTAAAATTCAAGATTTGATTGATAATAATACTATCTCTGTTTCAGGTGTGAATGATAAAGGCAACACATCTGTAGCTCCTCCTAACCAAAATCTTAAGATTTTTACTGATCCATTACCTTCTCATACCTCTAATGTGGTTGAGACTAATGATTCCTCTTTCTCACCTGATGATCTTGTGTCTATGACTCCGAATGTGATTAACTTTGTAGAGCAGCAGAAAATCCCTAAAGAACCTTCCATCACATTTGATTCCAGTGAAACTATCAGGGCACCTGATGGTCCTTTATACATAGTTGCAAAAGTTAAGAATACACCTTGCCGTGGAGTGCTTATTGATCCTTCTTGTATGGTTAATGTCATTACTGAAGAATTTCTTTTTACCTTGCAATTGAATCAAGTGATCTATGACAAAACAAATGTGGTTGTGAAATTATTTGATGCATTTTCTTCTCCTGCAATTGGTTCTATTACATTACCTATCGAGGTCCATAACAAACCCCTTGATGTGGACTTTGCTATTATTCCATCATCCGAACAATTTCGTGTGAAGCTAGGCTATCCTTGGCTATCTTCCATGAAAGATATTGCTTCTCCTATTCACAAGTGTTTGAAATTTCCCCATAATGGTGAAATTGTTACTATCAATCATAGTCTCTTTAAACCAGCTGAAAGAACTTCTAGCGTTCCTATTGATTATTTTTCGCCTAAACAATTCCAATCTCTTCCACCACAGAGTGATCATCTTTTCAAATCTTATCAAAAGTGGAAAAAAGATATGATCCTATCTCTAAGTGAACCTAGAACACCCAAACTTGATATTCCTATCATTCTTGAGAAGGAAGTTCTTCCTTTGAAAGATAAAACTAATGTCTTTCCTCAAGAAAATTCCCAACCCATCCCTATGGATGTGACTACGTCTATGACTAATAAACTTTCTAAAGGTAGACCTATACCTCCTCGTCATGATGGACTTGGTCTCCTTCCTAAACCAGATATCCCTCCTTTATATGGAGCAGTTCCTCCTCCTTCCTCTTATAGAGAGAAGAGACCTTCCTCTTCTCCTATTATTCAACCTAAGAGACCACAACCTAAACACCCAAGTGATAAGGATGAGAACATTCCTCCTCCTCAATCTTCTCAACTTCCTACTAAGACTAGATGAAATCATTCTGCACGTGAATGCCGACGAAAGCGTCGTCTTAGAGCTCAGGCAGCTACTTCTCAAACTTTGCAATCCCCAAAAACACCTTCAGCTAGTATTATTCCATTTTCTCCTTAGCTGAAAATTGAGCCAAAATCTCCTAAACATAAGATGCATGATGGTCTTGATCCTGTGCGAGTTAAAGATCCTATTTTTATAAATCTTGATGATGATATAGATGAAAATGTTACTCATCTTTCTTCTGATAGTGAATATGAATATGTTGATGTTGATAACCATTTATCTAACGAATTTTCTAAAGCACTTATCCTAGCTCCTAGACAAGAACAACATGGCGTGGAACATGAACATAGCCCTTGTTTGGATCTTGTGATAGCTCCATCTGTTGTGTTGGATGTTCCTCCTCTAGCGTGTTTCCTGCCTTCTCGAAATATTGATCAGCAAGATCGGGGGGTGGATGATGTGCTAGACTAGTTTCATTAGCATAGCAGATTCTCTCCTCCTCTCTTGATCTCTTTTGTTACTTCTTCTATGTATTATTCTCATTCTTCTATTTGTTGTCCTTAGTGTTGTCTACTTGAGGATGATGCAAAGCATTGAGATCTCTTTTGGTCTCTCTCATGTTGACTCAAAAGACACAAGTGTTCCCTTCTTCTAGGTGACCTTCCTTGATTGGGGAATGAAGAACAATTATGCATACATACATATGATATACATGAATTATCATACAGCATACTGACCCCAAGGAAAGCGAAGTCACCTCATGCTTTGTGTTTTGTGTTTATTATCCTTGGGCTTATCTCACACTTGGGGGCTAAATCCTTGTGATAACGTGCTCCTTTCCCTTCTCATTTCTTATATGTATCACTACCTTAAAGCAATCGCCCCCGATGAGGCGTGTGCGATCGCTTTAACGTAGGGGGGCATACACCCCGTTCATATCTCTTCAAGATACTTGAAAATTTCTTGGCGAATTTAGCTTTGCCTTGAAAATTTTTGGTATTTTTCTTGCATGACTCATAGTGAGGGAAGCTTACTACTAACAGTCATGGTTCTCCCTCGTAATCTTCCCTTTTAATTTGTCAATCAAATTTGTAAGATCCTTAGTCCACTGGGGGCTTGGTGTATCTTGCCTCCTTGACACGGTGAAAGTTTTTCAATGTTGTTTCCTTGTACTTTACCGGAAGTATGGGCGTACGCTTATACTCCCGCTAAAGTGGGGGCTAAATGTAGCATCCTAAAATTGTGACACTTGCAATTTTGACTGCATTTGGGTCTTCACGATGGCAGCGCAACGTTGAACCTGAATGGAGACCCCGAAACCTGCTTGCGACATCAAAAACTGCATTTTTATGCACCTTGGCCTGATCCTCCTTGCACCCTACTGTCCCGGGAGGTGGGACCATGGCGCCTAGTGCCCTGGTCCCTGGCCCTATTTTGGGCCCGGTCTCTTGTTGGGCATCGGGTCTTTAAGTTTGCAATTTGGAAAATAATGTTCCTAGGTCGGCCTAAGGTTGGAAAAATCAATCTCCTAACCCTAATTGACAAGTATATAAACTACTTTTCCCCTCCTAGAAAGGGTAGTAAGAAAATAAGCAAGTGCAAGAGGCAGAAGCGCTAGGCAAACATTCAAACATTCAAGCATTCAAGCATTCCTTCAATTGAGCATTCTAAGTCTCCATTCAAGGCTAGATGTTGCATTCAAGACAAGGATTCAACCATTGAAGAGGAGATCACTCACAACATATAACATACAGCATCATTACACCTTCGCATGTAAGAATACAAACATTCTTACAACAAGGTATCAGTACTTGATTACATTACAAACACTTACATTTACAACATTCTCATTTCTTGGTTAATTCCAAAACCGGGGTTTGACCTAAAGGCAAACCCCTAATCCTTAACCCCCCAATCGTCCTCTCTTTTCTGTGTGTAGGTTGCAGGTACGCGGTTGTAATTGAAGATCTGGAATCCTTGTGCAGAGACGAACAGATCCCCCTTCGTTTTGTGGATTTTTTGGAGGACCATGTGCACTCCGGGCGCCATCGTCCCATCAACTTTTGCTCAAATTTGCAAGACAGCATCGTCTCGACATTTTACTGCTAATTGCAGGTCCGTAGCTTCATCCCGTGTCCCTATCTCCGTCTACAAGCAAATCTTTCTTACTTTACATGCATTCCTAGTTCAATCATTCTATCTACATTCTTTACAAAAGAGGGTATCCTTGATGTCTTAACCCTTGAAACTCATTTGGAATTCAATCTTGCATTGTGTGAGATTGGATCTTGTGAGTTTCAACCCCTCTTTTGAATGTAAAGTCTCTCCTAAGTGAAAATCGTCAATCCTAGCGACCTCCTTTCTCTCTCCATGGAGTGGGGTAACATCTAGGGTTCGATTTTCCGCTTTACAATTAGATTTGTTAACTTTAGATAGGAGAGAAAAAGCTTTCAAAAAGAAGTGAAAAAGATCAAAAGCGACAAAGAGTCATTCAAAAACTTGAAATTTTAAAACTTCAACTCATCCAAAAGTAGATGATTAGTTACATACAAGAATAAATGAATTCAAATCTAGATTCTAAAGTTTTTTATGAAGCGTGGCTATTTGGGTGTATATCTTTGAATAGAATATCATCGCACGCTAGTGTCCTCAATCTAAAAGATCGAGGAACCCAGATACAAGTTGAAGTGTGAGAACATCTTGCGGTTGTCATCTTCTTTTTCATCATGGGATTTATTTTCCTCAACTAGTCAATGGAAATGTATGACTCAACAAGATTGTGTTTTAAGGTATGAATCTCTTTCCTACCATTTCAGTTTAAATTTTATGTTGTTGGTCCTCATTTTTGTTTCAAGTTCCTATATCCTTGGCTGGGATTTTGGTGCAACTCCGTTGCCTAGTGAATAAGGCTTTCTGGTCATGTGTTTTAGGTTCTCTACATCCTTTTTAATCTTTGTCCCCTTTTAGAGCATGTTGTTATCTTAATTTCCAATCTTTGTTCGAGTACAAATTTAACCTTTTCAAGTGGCTTTGTCCTTAAGTACATTCTTTGAAATCAACAAATTTTCAAACTTTGAATCCGATCTTTGCAATGCTAAAGTTTAGCAAAATTTTCCTTTATTTCCAAGAAGTCATATTGTTGGTCAATTCTATCCCTTTATAATTGGTTGGTTAGACAATTATAGAACCCTAACCTACTTCTTCACACATTGTTCTTAAGCTCCCAAATTCAGTGATAACCTGACTATTCTTTAAAGACTACCTATCACTAGGTGCTAAGTGCATTGGTCAATACTTGAAGTCAGCATGTCAAGTGATTTTTGAACTGAGGACGTCTCTTTCTCAACATGCCTCCTAGTTTGAAAAGTTATTAATCTACCGACTCTATTGGAACTCACATTTCCCATGTGGCATAATCATTTAGAGGATCTAGAAAGTATAATTTCTTTATGACAGATTAGACAAAGAAAGGCATCTAGGGGTGGTGACACAGTTTTTGGAATAGGTGATATTACACCACACGTGCCAACATTTAATGAGTTTCAATCCCACTTCTTGAATGAAAAATGGTATAGTTCTAAGTTCATTATTACTTGCTAAAGTTGGTCGAAGTAAGGTATTAGTGCCCACTTAGAGAAAATAGAGACTTGTCAGTCCCATAATTCACCATTTCATTTAGTATAAGTATGGATTATTCTCTCATTTCAAACCAAAATGGTATTCCCCTATGAAAACTAGTATTTGGTAATTCAACCTAATTTGAATTGGCTGCAAAGTGAGCAAAGTGACATCATTTCTAAATTGAGGACATTGGTTTGGAAAGAATGAACTGATTTTACTGATTATAGATGGGTAATTGCTACCTCAAGGGAAGAAGTGAGATAAGAATAAAATCATAATCAACTCGTATGTAAGAAGAAATTGTTGCAACAAGAGATCTAGTTTGAAGCAAATTGCCTTGGTATTTGGTTAGTAACACTATTAGGATAGAGTACTTTCTACTCTTGAGATAAAATTTAATCCTGAAAGATGGTGCTATTAGGGGATGGTGTTGCTCTAGTAGTTTAACCTGGTATGGAGTTTATAGAAGACCCATAAGAAGACATCCTCTCTGGATTAACAACTTTGGGGTGGGAGTGCAAAATGAGTTTTGTTTAGCATATGAAAGTGCTCCTGGTGCTAAAATAAGAAGAGGAAAAGGCTGAATTGCATAACACACACTCCAGCTAGTTCTTGAAGCCAAAAGGAACCCAGTTCCTCCTAATAATTAGTGTCATTAACTTTGAATTAGTATAATAGTATAGGATTAGGAGATTTTGGTGTTATGAACTATGGATTCTGGTGGACCACGTATGGTAAATTAAGTTTCAATTTTCTTTATGGAAATGGTCATTTTTAGGAAATTTTTACTTCTTGAGACAATTACGATTGAGAATCTATATATGCTAGAACTTTGCATGTTTTGTTTTCAATAGATATTAATGAGATTATCTAAACACAATTTTGTGAATCGTAAACTTTATATTATGACTAATGGGTTTTTTTCTCCTTATGCTGAATATGTTGCTACTTAAATGGTTTTTCTTGGTATCTGTTGAAAGACACTTATAAAAAAAAATGGAATATTCCTATAGAGAAGTTGGCTTTGAACAAATGATATAGTAATGTTGTAGCATTGTAAGGAATTTACTGCATTGAAGGAATAATATTTGTGTTCTTTTTTCGTATCTCTATTATGTTCTTTTGTCTTTTAAATCTTTTTGGTTAAAAGCTCCACCTTATTTTCTTTCTAGTTAAAAGCATCCATGGTATTTAATTCTTTGATTATCTTTAGAAGATAGTTGAACCTTATAAAATAAGTAGAGAGTTGATGTAAAATACCATTACTTTTGACTCAACTGGTGGTTACAATTATCACTTGTGCAGGTGGCAAAATATAGAATTAAGTGACACAATCTATCAACCAATAGATTGCACTCCTTTTGAACTCGCATTTCACTGCATACAGGTACATAAAACCTAATTCTTTTTAGTTCACAAGGCATTTTTAAAATATCGTAATGTTAAAATGAATATGATACTTCTATTATGATAGTTAAAATTAAATTATTTCAAAATTTAAATCACAAATGATAATTTATAAATACTCCACAATAAATAATGTGAGAACAAATAAAAATAACTTAATGGAAATACAAAGTTAAAATATCTACAAATAAAGAGAACACACACTTCATAAGTTTATTTGTATCATAAATATCTAAAATTGATAATAGTTTAACTCATGATCTCATAGATATCAACAACTTACTTGTATAAATTGAAACATCTCCAAATAATCACCATCAAGGATAAACATGTTGGAGTTGATTGTTGAACCCCATAGCTCTTAGAAATCATTTGGAATTAAATCTCCTATCACATAGAGAGATAAAAATCCATTGATTGTGCCATGCAACTTTGAGAATTGAATAGATGCAAAAAAGAATCTAAATTATGGATGTTGACTCAATTTTAATGATTACAAGGTACAATAATGAACCTTTGTCAAAGGAAAAATTAAAGGAAACCCTAGATGCAACCATGGGTGAGGATTATATTAGATCATGAAATATGTTGTCATCTTATCCTATGAGACAAAAAAAAGCACTCACCTAATAATAGAAAAGAACTCCTAAGTTTAGATTAAGTGTAATAGAATTAAAAAGGGACCTAATTAATTAGTTGACATTTAGTTAATTAAGTTATATTTTTATTTTACTCTAGCAAACCATGTTTCTACACACCAAATAAAAATTTATACACACCTACTCAATACAATATAGGTAAAGCATATCATAAACACATAATACAATGCAATAAAGATGAAAATAATATCAATAACTACAATAAATAAAATTTATCCTACAACATTAGATTTATCACCATTTTATTATGATTATCATAGTTAAACCACATATAGTAGGTATACTGAAAATAATAATGTTGAACATTAATATAGTCCAACATATACAAATCTACATATGTAAATCCATACATATAACATCATGACATATAAACCCCTCCTTGATAAATGCATCAGTCCCTCTCAAAGAGGCTTTGTTCTGGGCAGGCATATTCTTGATGTTATCATTATTACCCATGAGGTCATTCACTCCATGGAGAAAAATCGCAACCCAGGTATGGTTCTCAAACTTGACATCTCTAAGGCTTATGATAAAGTTAATTGGAAATTCTTGTATGCGGTCCTTTCTAAGATGGGATTCTAGGAAAGATTTATTAATATTAAATCAGGGTGGTGGTGGAAAGTGTTCACTATTTGGTGATAGTCAATGGAAACCCCTGGGGCTTCTTTAAGGTTGGGAAGGGGCTAAGGCATGGGGACCCTCTCTCACCTTATTTGTTCATTATGGTAGCTAAAGTCTTGAGTAGGAATTTATCCAATCTGATCAGGACCAGTAGAATCTCGGGGGTGAAAGCTGCTTCCACCCTTCCTCCTATGGTTATGCAGCAATTTGTGGACAACACCTTCCTTTTCAGCCTATCATCTGTGATAGAGGCTAAAGAAACGAAACATCTGCTGGAAGAGTATGCCCTTGCCTCTGGTAAATTGATTAACTATTGCAAGAGCAAGATTTATTTTTTTAACACGGACAAAATTCTCTAGGCTAAACTTATGCAAATCCTAGGATGTAGTGTTGTTGATCTCCCTGATTCCTACTTGGGTCTTTCCCTCACTATCAAGGAGGTCACCTCCCACTTTTGGGAATCAATCTTAGAAAGAATGCAAAAGAAACTTGTTGGCTGAACTGGAAAAACTCTGAGTAGTGCAGGTAAACTCCGGCTCCTGTCGACCTCTCTTCAAGGTGTTCCTATCTACTTTCTCTCTCTCTTCAAAATTTCCAATACTATGGTTGAGAAACTTGAGAGAATCCAAATAATCTTTCTATGGACGGGATTGGAGGAGAAGGCGAGAATCAGCCAAATCAACTGGGAGAAGGTGTGCAAACTGAAGGTCATGGGTGGCCTTGGGATTAGAAAAATCTCTGATCTGAATAAGGCCTTGTTGACTAAAATCAGATGGATCCTTATGAAGGGCAAAACTGACTAGAGCATGATTATGAGGGCCAAGTACTTCAATCACACCCCCTTCCCCTCCCTCCTCTCTTCCAATGAGCTCCCTCCGGGGTTTAAAATATGGAACAACTTTGTTAAGAACGGGAAACTGCTCAAATAGGGTCTAAAGTGGCAAGTTGGTAATGGTGAGAAAATTAGATTTTGGGAGGAGAACTGGATTGGTGACAGACCCCTTGCCTCCTCCCGGTTCAGTTGCCTCATGGTCACTCTCAAGGATTTGTTTGGCTCCCTTGTGATAAACTACATCTCTCCCTCTTGTTGTTGGTTAAGGCTTGCTAATAGTCTAGGAAATACTCCCCAATGGATTCATTTGGATGAAGAGCTGTAATCCCTTCTTAAGGGGATTAGGATCCCCTGTTTGACTCACATGGATAAACTTGTTTGGACCGCGAACCCCTCAGGGACTTTCATTGTTAAATCGACCTACAATCTCTTGGTTGCATCCTTCAATGATTGCTATAGCTAGGAAGAAGTTTGGAACTCTCAGCTCATCCCTAAAATTAACTTCTTCTGGTGGACGGCCCTTCACGGGAAGATCCTTACTATTGATAATCTGAAGAGGAGGGGATTTATTCTTGCCAACAAATGTGTTATGTGTAATTGTGCTGAGGAAAGCATAAATCACCTCTTTATTCATTGCCCTTTTGCCTCCAAGGTTTGGTACAAAGTTCTACAAATATTTAATTTAGCTTGGACATTCTTGGAAGACTTGCAGCAGTTTATCAGCAATTGTAAGTGCTCCTCCGCTCACCCACCAATCATACTTTTTTTGAGACTCATTCCTCCCCATGTCTGTTGGCATATCTGGAAGGAAAGAAATAATACGATCTTCCGTGACACCAACAACTCGGTTGACACGGTGACTGACATATCTAAGAAGTACCTCAGGGAAAATGCCCTCATTACCAAGTGGAAAACTCCGCAATCTGCCCCTATGGTTTTGGATCGGAGGTAGATTAAAACTTGGAATCTGCCAGATAGCTTCCTTCGATATGACAATTCGAAAAAGATGGAGAGGCTTAATACTAGATGGTCAACACCTCCCCCCCCTTGGCTCAAGCTTAATTTTGATGCTGCTGCTCGCAATGGTTCTGCGGTAGGGGGTGGAATTATCAAGGACAACTTGGGCAACCTAGTTTTGGCCAATGCGGGAAATTTTGACTCTATCTCGAGCAACATGGCTGAAGCCCTTTCTCTCTTTTGGAGGCTTAAGCTGGGTCTTGGCATCAATGTCAAAAGACTGATCATTGAAGGGGACTCCAAACTGATTATTGAGGCCACTAAAGGCGTTTCAAGGATCAGCTGGATGATCAACAACGTCATCAAGGACATCTGGTCCATGATAGTCTGGCTGGAGGAATTTCAAATTCAGCATATCTATAGAGAGGGGAATGTGGTGGCGGACTCACTGACTACGACGGGGCTGGAGTTAAAAGGTATGAGGTGCTGGAGACACCTAGATTCTCTTATTGACAAGGAGAAGGACCTTATTGGGAACTAACAAATCACCTCTATCCATCAATGAAGTGCCACATCCTTCTTCTCAATAGGTTGCTTTGGGTCGGCTGCTTTGCGACGCTGCTGGCAGGAAATTTAAATTCAAATTGGGCGGGCTATGCCATGCTCGCTTCTCGTGGTCCCCACCTTCTTTGCCCGATGCTAACATGGCTAGCCACCTATTTTTGCGTCATCAATGGGTTGGAGTGCCAACTTTTGATCATTAATCATAGCAAGGACTCTAATTATTACCTTAACTAGAAACTAAGATCTCACCATAATGACGATCTTTGCAAGTTGGCGGAGAAATCAAGAGGTGTCCCTTTGCATGCTTCCCGGAGCTGGCAGACGCATGCCTTGGGAAACACCACTAAAAATAATTATTGCACCTTGCACAATATTTTGGCTAATTTTCGCTTGTTTTCTCTTAACTCCAGCTCTGGTTTTTCCCTCTGCATTTCTCTTTTTAGGCTTGCGTTGCATCTCAACTTCACTCTGGAAGAAGCTATTATGGGAGGGAATTTAGTCTGAGTGGAACCAAACATTATTGATGACTATTTTCGCAACGGCCCATGCATCTGGATGTATGCTAAAGAAGGAGGAATCATCCCGCTCATGGAAGCCATGAAGGGATTCAACGAAAACCTCTCCATGCAGTTTGTCAATAGCTAGAAGGACAGGAGGGTGGTCATGGAGGACATTTCGTTTAAAATTCGTGAGGAAGTTATCGCCCATGCTACAGGTCTCTCTACTGAAGGCAAGAAGTGGAAGAAAACCAACAGGGTTGCAGACGAAAACAACATGAACCGTTTCTTCAAAAAGGGTGAGGAACCGGCCAGAATGCATGGGGGTTTCAATAGAGAATGTTTACCCTATCCATGGGATCAGGTTTGCAAAATCATAAAGAAATACTTCACCCTAGAGGGAAGGTATGGTGTGTTCTACTATTATCATTTCTCGTTGCTCAATCACTTTCCCAACCATGACACCATTTCTTTTCCTTTCTTCCTGTTGCATGCTCTTGAGTCTACTATTAAAGATGTCCGCAATTGTATGAGTCAAGAGGGTAATTTTACCATCCTCCACCAGGGGATGATGTTTAGGCTATACAATTTTCACAAGGCCCTTTGCCCCCCCAAACCTATCTCGGTTCAACCCGCCCCCTCCATTTTGGGTCCCCCTGAAGGCTCTAAAAAGGGCCTCAAAAAGTCTTCGAAAAAGTCGATGACACCTTGTCAATCCCCTTACCAAGGCCCCCCCTTGCCCCCTCAAAATTGAGGAAAAAAATAAAAGCAACCCTTCTACTGCGAAACCCACCTCCAAGAAACTCAGAAAGGAACCCAAAATCCTTCTTGTTGAGTCAGATGCGGAGGATGGTATCACCCCGTGAAGATCCCACAAATTTGCTAACAAAACCCAGATAAAGAAAATCGTCGTGAGAAAGAATTATGCTAATGAAGAAGAGGATGATTATGAGAAAGCAGAAAGTGAAAAGGGGGATGAGGAAATGGAGGCTACGGAGGGCTCGGATTCCTCCAATTTGGGCACTAATGTCCCCGACTCGGAGACCATCAAGGAGGATATCAAGAACACCTCCCCTCATTCTAAAACTTCCCTGCCCCACACCTCTGAGGGGGATGAAAGGCATTCTAAAGGCGGGAAGACTGCTGCTGATGAAGGGGAGAAGGAAGAGGCGGTGCAGTGTTTGGGTTGCAGTGCTATCTCTGAAGATTTAAATGGTGTTAAGAAAAAGATGGAGCACCTGGAGTCCTATGTCAACAAAATTGGGATATTCGTTGTCAAAGTGATGCACTCGTCGGCTACCTCTCTATACTTGCTCCACCAAGATAAGGTTGATCTAGTCGGGCTTGAAAGCGACACCACTAAGGAACTGCTCCAGTTCCTAGCAGATGACTGGATCTGGCTTATGCTCTCTAAGCACATGGGTGCTGATAATTAGGTTGTATGGTTGGTTCTTTTCTTTTTTGCTATAGCTTTTGTCGTTGGAACACCTGGTTCCATGGTAATATTGCTACTCTTAACAGTTATTATAGTATTGACATTATGATGGTTTACTGTTGCTTATGGCGCTTGTTGGACGAGATTGGTTTTGATCTTGGGTTATCCAATAGTGGCAGGCAGTTTTTGTTTTTGATTACTAAAGTAGGGATTGGTTGACTGCCGCTTGTTTGTTGTGTCTGTGCTGGTTGTGCTTTTTTCTGTTTCCTTCGGGTCAGCCCCTGGTTTTGGTTGCTTTATAATAAAAAACAAAAACATATGCCAATATAAAAACTCATAAATAATGTGTGCCAATGACAAATTAAAACATCGCATAAAGTGATAGAACACATCAAGTCATGATCTAAGTACCTAGGTACACAATCACAAAAATGAGATGGCAACATAAGACCTCACCAAAAAGTTTGGTGCAAAGTAATGAAGCATACACTACTTGGGATTGTACTAGTTCACCTTGCACTTAGAGGATGCATCTAAATTGGCTACAAAACGACACTATAAACTTCCTGTTATTGACTCCTTTGAAAAATCACAGTCGTAGCTTGTACGATCAACGATCTGTAATGCACGACTAACTTCATGTTATTGACTTTTTGTGGTATGACAGTGCGGTTTTGGAGCCAGTTTAGCTGCGACCATACTTAGAAATGTTATACCCAAGTTTACGAACCCTTCAAATTGTTATTTAGCTCTTTTGTCATGTATAGATATGTTTCATGAAATTATAAGTTAGAGAAAATGATTTTTCATACAAATAAATCAACAAGAAATCAAAAGCCATTTTACATCTCATTAATTCAAATGATGATAGACATTTTCAACTGAAAATTTGAAGTAAAATTATATATATATTACACGTTTAACATGTATGATATAAGAGTTACACTTAATATTTGATGTAATAGACTATGGGCTATGAATTATAGATGAAATACTATTTGTCATATGTTTTCATGGTTTGGATATACATTTTGCATGTATGATTTAAGAGTTGCACTCATTATATATATATAAAAGCACAACCATGAGAACATTTTGTATGACAAATAGCCTTTCACGTACAATTCTTAGCCCATGGTTCATTACACCAAACAATTTTCTGAAGTGTAACTCGTATATCGTACGTGTAAAACGTATAAAATGTATATCATAAGCACAGCTATGAGAACATTTTGTATGGCAAATAGTCTTTCACCTACAATTCATAGCCCATGCTCCGCTACACCAAACACTTTTCTCGAATGCAACTCTATACCAAACATGTAAAGTGTATATCCTAAACACATCCCTGAGAACTTTTGTATGGCAAATAGTCTTTCACCTACAATTCATAGCCCATGGTCCATTACACCATACACTTTTCAGTTCAATAAGTGTGGAGATCCATGGAGGACGTACAATACGATGAGTCTTTTTCAATGAATGTATCGCAAGGGAAATTTTAGCCGCTCGTATTGAGACGATAAGGAGCATTGTGTGAGTTATGGCCACTGTCTTTGGGCTTATGAGTTCTCAAGGGTTTCTTTGGTTACAACTGGCCATTTTCATATGGCAAGCCATACGACCTGCTGCAACCTTGAGGCTTCTAGGGGCATTGTTCAGTTCTGCTGTGTATAAGCTCTTCAGAAGGACAGAGTTTCATAACGAGTATTTCATGGGCTGGCTTAGTGCCCCTCCCTACCTGTCTTGCTTCCCGTTCCTAAGTTTCCGTTGGCAGATGTTCTCCGTTCCCGTTCAAACAGTTCCGTTAACTTTCGAATTCAAATTTGCTTCCCGCCCAGAACTTCTTTGGAGACCTGTGATCACATAAAAAGGAACAGGGTACCCGTCTATTTTACAGCGTACTCACGGCCTGTGCCAGAATGGTAGCTTTGGAGCATGGGCAATCAGAGAAAAGAATATACGTAATATGACCCCCCATTCCTAGCGGTAGGCCGGGGGGATCGGTTGAGAAAAATGACCCACCCATTTTTGCAACTAATATTATGATAGGGGGGGAGAAAGACTGAGAGAAGAGAACCGTGCGTGGGTTCATCCAAGCATATTGGAAGGGGAATTATATCAGATATTACAGTTCAAATGTAAATCTAGACTTTGCGACCTTTATCAGTATCCTCCCAACCTGCACCAAAATGGGAGCTTTGGAACAGGGCATGGGCATGCAAAGCCGAATCAACTTCATAGAGAACAGACCACACCAGTTGATGTCGTTCCTCCTTGCGACAAGTTTGGTTTTGCTGAAATTCCAGCTATTACAGTTTATGATTTTTTCTTCATTTTTTTCATTTTTGCTCATTTAAACTGTGGAAAAAGAAGCCTTGCTTGATAGTCTACAATCTCTTTCGAAAGGGAGGCTAAATAGTTCAAAATTAATGAAAATTAAGCCTTGTTTGATAGTTCAAAATTATGCATGGTCTCACTTGTCTTGCAGACTCGTTGAAAAGGGGTAAAGCAAACAATAAATGAAATGGACAAGCTTAGTTTTGGTGAAAATCCAGCTGCAGCAGTTTCATTATATCGTTCATTTTTGTTTTATCATAGTATTCACAATCTCTTTTTAAATAAATGGTTTCATACCATTGATGGGGATGACCAAAGGTTGGATATTTCTCAGCAAGACAAACTACCGAAATAGATGGCTTCATATGCAAACTGGATTCAATTGCTGCAAGCTCACCCACAAAGTTTGTGATATATATCCTTCCTTTTTTCTAATCTATAAATTATATATTTCAATAGATTTTGTTACTATAACCTTCTCAACTGTAATTATTTGTAGACAAGCATCTTTCAAGTAGAATAAGGATTGGATGTGGCATTTGAACAAGAAAGAATAAAATATATAATTCTTTTGATTGTTCTACTTTTCTATTTTTATTAGGCTATATATCATAATAGAAAATGTGTATACAATTGATAAAATTTAACTACACAATTGATAAAATTTAATAGGTAGATTTGAATTTATCATTTTTAATTTGTATGTTGGAAATCATTATTCATTGTGTTTTGTAAATAGATTTTTTAATTGTTTAATGTGATTTATTTTTTGATCATTTAATCTAATGTTAATTTTAAATTGTCTATCAAATTATAATATATTTTTCATTATTTTTTAATACACTGTTTTAATTACATAAAAACTTTTAATCACCTTAATATCTTTTTATCTTAATTAATATTATAGCCAAACTCTAAAGGATCCAACCTTTCCAAAACTTTATGTTAAGACAATCAATGTAGTCTCATAAAGAAATTATTGAACATTTTAAGGTTCAACATTCCAAGACAAGAATCATAGATTAGCATAGCTATAATAAGTCCCCAATGCATGGCATGCTATCATTCCTATATCTAGATGACATGGCTATTCAATGTAGGCCAATCCCATCATACTGGTTATTACTCCCTCCTATTGACCTGTATTATATATAGAATTCAAGTTTAAGTGATTATCTTGGGACTATTACTTTTTTGCTTGCATTGCGAAACTAACCCCATTAGAAGTAATTGAATGTAGAACAAGCAGTGGTAAGGACTTTTTGTTTGGTTAGGAAAAATAAGTGATATGGGTCTCTTTATTGATCATATTCTTCAAAGATGAATCTTGATATATCTTAATATTGAGGATAAATTGGAACTACTTCCATATATGTATCTCTATCATATAGGATAAAATTATTCTTCTATCAACCCATTTTCAATAATAAACGAAGAATCCCCTTCTTTTATAGTGTTTTATTATATCTAAAATTTAAAATTAAATTGTAGATTTCAATAGATTTTGACATTATAAAATTCTCAACTACAATTATTTTAATAGGAGACAAGAATTGGAAGTCGCATTTGAACAAAAAAGATTTTAAGATATACAATTATTTTGGTTTCTTATGAAAGGTTCTCTTTATATATATTATGGACTTAGTTTATAATTTTTGGCTATATTCTTTTTATAACAGAAGATTAAGATATAGAATATATATATATATATTAAATTTAATATGTATTGGTTAAGATTTGAATCTATTATTTATAATTTATATGTTAGGTTTATTATTCAATTATTGGTCTATTTTGTGGTTGGTATTTAGTGTGGTTCAATTTTCTCACAATTTGGAGTACTAGTTATTTTAAATTCTTCATCAAGTTATAGTATTTTATTTCATTATTTTTCAATTTAATGCTCTAACTACATTAAAAATTCGTACTCATCTTGATAAATTTTTATCTCTACTAATATTCTAGTCAAACACTAAAGGATAAAACTCTCCCAAAAATTAATGTTAAGAGACTAAATGTAATCTCTAAAGGAGTGCATTATATTGATAACAATAGTGTTTCATCTAAATAAAATATAATTGCCAAGTATTTTAAGGCTTAACAATCCAAGACAATAAGCATAGATTCGTTTAGATGTGACAAGTCCCTAAATACATGGCATGCGATCCTTCCCATTTCTCGATGATATGGCTCTAAATGTAGTCCATTCCCATCAATCAATACAATGGTTATTTTTCCTTATTAATGGTATGCATAATATAGATAATTCAAGTTTACATGATAAGTTTGGGATTGTCATTAAGTTATTTTTTCTTATTAATGGTATGCATAATATAGATAATTCAAGTTTACATAATAAGCTTGGGATTTTTATTAATTTGATTATCATTCTTTTGCTTGGAATTGTCATTCTAATATCTAAAATATCCCTAAATAGAATATGCCCATGTCAGGTAGGTTAACACCACCAAATTCCCTTTAGAAGAATCTAATTTACACTATATCTCCAAGATTTATTAGTACACATCATACTCTTCACTTATCCTTACAATGATATTTACCTCCTTTATGTATACTTCATAATAACATAATGGGCGAGTAAATCACTAATCCAAATTTAGGCCTACTCATCACCGAATCTAATCAATTATACAACTTTTTGACATGACCTAATATAGCCAACTTAAGGGATGCGTGTCAATGTTGGCATCTCTATCCACCTATTAAAATATAATATAATATTTGTAGATGCATTACATTTCATCTCTCTTTTGCATGTTTCAACTATCAAACATGGTAGGAAGTCAATATTAAGACCACTAAAATTCATTACAAGTAAGATGGAATTTCCTATTATCAAACTCTCCATAGGTGATCTTTGTAATATTTTTAGCTTGAGGATAGAAATATCTAGGGCTTGATCATTATTTTAACCTCTATTTTATTCTATTATTTCCATAGTTATTCTTTGATAATCACCTTAAATTTAGCCATTGCATTTTTATTCAATGTCAATATTTTTTGTAGGTGTATGTTGATTCTATGTTGATCCCTAGTGATTTGATTAATTATTCCATTTAGTATCATGCCTCTATGTTGGTTTCTTATATGACTCTTTCACCTCAAAATCGTGTGGATGTTTATATATTGTACCTTTTATATGTCTATAACCCTATTTAATTCATCGCCATTTTTTGCAACTTATTTTGTTAGCTCATGTAGGAAATATTTTTTCAATCTTTATTTTTATACAATTCTTTGGTGTACTCTTCACTATGTTCTTAAAATTTCTCTACCTTGAACTTTATTTTGTGTTTACTGGTGTAATATCCTACAATATAGTTTTTATTTCCTTCTATACCGAATCTTCATAAACTTCTACACATTAATTTTTGTTGTCCAAATGATTCTAACCAAGTATATCTAAGAGAAATAGATCCAATCCATCAATATCTAAAGAATTATAATTTAAATATAAAACATATTTATCCATAAAGAGCTTCACTTTTGGATTTTTTTCTTGCCCTTTATTTGACTATCCTTGATTTATTTGCTTTTATTTATAGTTGGTTGACCATTTTTTTTGCAAATTAATTTATATCTACTTGTAGGAATTACAGAAATAATAACATTTTCCTTTTGAATAAATGCATGAAATTAAAGAATTAGATCTTCCTTCCTTGAAGCTCAAATTCATAAAATGTTACCCTTTGTCTTTCCTTCCTACTCATCATCTCATTCTTTTCGTCCTCCTCCTCATTTTCCTTCTCCTTCTCCATAATCTTCTGGCCATTATTATCCTTCTTATCCTCCTCTTCCTTCATAGTCTCTTTCTCCTTCTCTTATTTCTTTTGGTACCTATCTATCTATAAAAGCTTGTTTAAGTTCACCCTAAAAAGAAATGTTAGTACACCATGACACATACCAAATGTTAGCTTCATCTTTATGACTACAAAGAAAGATAATTTCTATAGAACACTTTGATCATAAAATATTTTATACCAATAAAATAAGATCACTACATCAAAAGAAGGTTTCAAAAAGATCAATTAGATCTCCTTTACCACCTAAGAAATGAAAGCATTCATAGTCCATTAGACAAGATCTATCATGAGAATTTACATAATTTATTACTTCCATATAAAATTTAAAGTCTTTATAAGAACTATGTTGAAGGAATACCTTAGTGTACACTAGGTCTAGCCTATTAAAATTAAATTTTAGCTTTGATTTAGAAGAATGAAATTGAAAAAAAGTAGAGATGAAATAAATTCCATCTAAGTCATATTTATCATGATACATAGGTCCACCAAAACAAAAATGCTAAGACAAAGGCACCCCTTCAATCTGAGTTGCATCACATTGATACTTACCTTCATATATATATATATATATATATATATATATATATATATATATATTGCAACTCATCCACATCATGGCATGTTCCATTGTTTTATCTAGAAATTTTAGTTGACATAAAAATATCTTTATCAATAGCTAGGTCATGATTCATATAAAATTAATAGATCCACTATCACATGCATTTCAATCAAACTCATGGATAGAAAGTTGTAATATATTACCATTACAAATGTTGAAAAACTTTTTCATTTTAGACTCAAAAATAAAATTCAATCCTTCAATCCAAGCATCATGTAAATCTACGTGAAATGTTGCTAAAAAAGAGTTAAGGATTTTAGAGTTTTTATCCATTTTAATTCTTTCATAAAAAAAAAATCTACAATAGAACTATCCTTGCAAATAAGTTCTACAATGATTTTGTCTTGAGTTCAAAACTTCTTCACAATCAACATGGTTAGGATCAACATATTTAATTGATGAATTTAAAGAACAATCTCAACATCATTTGCACCATCAATAACTAGTATTTCTAACCCATGCTCTACAAAATTACCAAGATAAGAAGTTCCTTCATTCATAAGAAAACATCTCTTTCTATCAATATTCATATTAGTAAGATTTTTATGTGAAGGTCAAATCTCTAATTTACTATCATAAGAAAAATTACAACCTATATAAATATAATAAAATAAATTGTCATTACAATCAACAAAATAACAAAATAAGAAATCTTTAATTTGAGATCTTCAAATTGAATGCCTAAACATTTATCTTTAATAACATCATTAAATAAACTAAAAAATAATTGTCCATATCTGGATTTACACCTGCCAATCGTAGCATTTCATGAGATAATATTTTTTTGACGCAGCCGGTCAACCAGTTCAGATGGCTTGTTTGTGCTTCCGCTACCAGAGCATTTTGAACTATAATATCTGATATAATTCCCCTTCCAATATGCTTCGATGGATGTCCGTACCCTGTTCCAAAGCTACCATTTGGGCACAGGACGTGAGTACGCTGACAAATAGATGCGTACACTGTTCCTTTTTATGTGATCACAGGCCTCCAAAGAAGTTCTGGGCGGGAAGCGAATTTGAATTCGAAAGTTAACGGGACTGTTTGAATGGGAACGGAGAACATCTGCCAACGGAAACTTAGAACGGGGAGCCAGACAAGTTCGGAGGGGTCCACACCAGCCACCTAAGCGGTCAAAGCTTAGTGTGTGCTGTTTAAGGCTGGCCGTATTTCATATTGATTATATTGCTGACAGTCAGAAATCTAGTCAGGTAGAGTTATTGATTATTGGGGAGCTTAAGAATGTGCCTTTTAGATTGTCCAGTTCGTCTAGATAGTGCAGGAATCTTTTGTCTAGTTTGTCTTGGTTTGCATATCAGTATCATTTAACTCCTTAAACTCTCTTGCATTCTGATGATGAATCACAGAATGTGATTCGAAACGTTGATGGAAAAAATTATTCACACAATCTAATCCAGAAACTTACATACAAGATTTGATGATATTGATACAACGCCAAAAAAAATTGACTTAAAATGTGGCTTGTCTGCGCTTAAAGCCTTGGCAGAGACGAAATAACAGTAGTTTCTTGTTTGCAGCACAAAGATAGACAAGGTCAGTTCAGTTGTGTTTAGCACTCATTAAAGTGTTTTCCATAGCATCTCAGTATATGCATTTTTGTTCAAGGTCTTCTATGTTGTCAATCTTATGAATGAACTAGCTTGAACTCTCTGTTTTAAAACAATAAGATATTCCTTTCCACACAAAAAGGAATATGTCACTTGATTTATGCTGTTGGAAATTGTTTCTATGGTTAAATTAAAATAAATTTGATGTTTTTAAATTGTGTTGACAGGGCCTTTGGCCTTCCCATGACCATTCTTTTATGTTTTAGAGTTGTATGATTTTTAAGTGTCCTACTTGCAAAACATAGGGCACTATGATGTTTACTTTAAGAGGATAGATATTTTTAAATAATTGTGTATGAGTAGGTAGGGAGGTAGGTTTGAGAATACATTGTTTGGTGGAGGAAAATCTAAATTAGAATTTTTGGGAAACTTTTTTTCAAAAATATTTGGAAAGTTTTAAGCTTTATTTATAAAGTATTTAGTATTGATTTTTTTTAGTTTTTAACATGTTTTATTTTTTTAAAGAAAGGATGAAAATATAATTGTCTCTCATTTTTAAGCATTAATGAATCATCAAAATTTAAATTTTTTATTATTAATATATTTTTAATAGACAAAATAAATTAATGATTCACATTTTTTTTATAAACTTAATTTATATTTTAAAAATCTATCATTAAGAAGTTTCTCATGATTATTTTTTGTTATTTCATTGAAGATGATATTTTACACTTAAATTATATTACTTTTACTACAAATATTGTTTTTATCATTTTAGAAAATAGATACTTAAATTTGATCTAAAGATTTTTATTAACTTTTAATTGCATATTTTATTTATTATTAATTTTTAATTGTTAATAACATATAGGTTTGAAAGTAAATAGTGTAGGCATTTTACAAGAACCGTAGTATTCAAGAAATGGTTGGTATATTTTCATTCAACTATATGAAGTTGATTAATTGGCTAGGTAAGGTAGTGATATTATAGAAAGGCAACATCTTATTACTTGAGTCTAATTGTAATTATATTGTAGTCTTTAACATATTGGCCCAATATCATTTTCAACTCTTAAACATGGGATGATATTATGCTTCTATTGGAATGATTTTGTTGCAATAAAAAAATATTTTTATAATGTTTTTAAGATTTCAAGTTGAATGTTTTTCATTAGGCCTTTTATTTTATTTTATTGAAGTAATGAAAGAAAAAAATTGCAAAGGATTGACAATCAAAACACTATCAAGAATGATTAAAGAGGACTATAGACAACCATGTTCATACCAACAACATAAGACCAGCTGGGTACAACATAAAAACAACAAACTAGCTAAATATAACAACAATGCATAAGATAGCATAGACCAGTTGGGTACAACATCACAATAGAAAACTAGTTGAGTATAACATATGAAATACAACTAAATAATAGAGAAGAAACCAGCCATAACACATTTGGGCGAAGAGCAACAAGATGAGCTATTAATTCAATAGGAAAGGCCTTAAACCTTGAACAATGTAGATCTTCCTATTCCTGAGCAACTAGGACAATTGGAATTTCGTGCTACGAAATTGAAAATCCAAATTTAAATTCTTCTTGGAGTCCTCCTGAAGATGAGAGAAAAGAGACGTGTAATGCCCACTTTTACTCAAGTGAACATTACACAACACTATTTTTTTTTTTCAACTTCAGACACATTTAACATAGTATTACAATGTAAATACAATTCTTCATACAATTCTTCATACAATTCTCAAAATGTGCACACTTAAGAGACACAACAAGACAACAATGAACTACACCATAGTTTACTATTCTTGCAATCTATTACTTACTTTTTCTTTTACATCACAACGTAATGCATTGCAAACTTCAAACAATAGTAGCAATTAACAAGTTACAATTTCAATCAGGATTAGTTGATAAACATTAACTTAATGCTCTCTTTAGTTTACAACACAACATATCTCCTTCTTACTAAAGTTTCTCTTGCATTCCTTTGGGATGTGATTGCCTTGCCTCCTATACCTGCACCTACATGATGTTTACATGTCTAGATGTTCTACAGAAGATCAAAGGATAGTTAGATACATGATCATGTTAAATCGTATCATTACTTTATCTAGATCAATCATACAATAATCACCTACTAGCTTGCATAGATGAAATGAGAATGTATAATATAGGAAAGGAGTGACAATCTTAATAAAAAAACTCAAAAGGAAAAGACCTAAGGGCTAGAACTAGTGTCTCGAGGGCTTATCATACATGGCCTTGCCTACGTGAAAGCTCAAAGACTTCGTAGTTCATAAAACAATTTAAAACCCATCTAATATGATGGTATAAGAGTGGGTACGTAACTCTTTCTACGGTTCAATTTCTCAGGCAATGTCCTTGTCGGTTGCCACCCACTTAGGTGAAACAGAGATGAAATTCCTAACTAGATTACTTATATAATTTAGTCACACATAAATATCCTCAAAAATATTCTCCAAGGACCTACACATAGGCTCCTACTGATATCAGACCACAATTCTTATGTAAGTCAAGGTCATCTCTGAGTAAGTAAAGTGAGTATAGTATGTCAAGTACCAACATAAGTTATATCATACATTTGTACTAGATTGATAAAGGGGGATATATCTGGCCCTATTTAGTAATTTCTAAACCATTACTTATGCCAGGTATTAGTAATATTTGACAATGTTGTTTCATGATCAATAACTTAACCAACACAAAGCTAGTGCAAGTAGACCCTCTTTAGCAAATTCTCATCATGAATGTTTACATATACACTAATTACTTACTATATACCCTCCTTGAAATATTAGAGGGGCAATATTCTATAACAAGTGAAATGAAAGATAAAAGTCCGAGGTTAACATTTCAGACTACCACCAAACAAAATAACTTCCCATAAAATTGCACTTCATTAGATCTATAGTTAAAATAACTATTCTACCATGTATTTACTTAAAATAGAACACAAAAGGAATATGGATCCTTCCATCAATATATCCATGGGTGGATAGAGGTAGTTCATTCTAATATATTGTAATGGATGTTAGGTATACCAAAGTTAACACTAAAAAGTAAAGTTTGACAAACAAGCCATAACATGAAAGCATTTTTCCCTATTTTACATTGTGCATGTTTGAACGCATAATTGTTGAATGAAATCTCATTTATTCACATAAATAGTGAAAATACCTTTTTCTCATATTTAATTTGTAACTACTCTCCTCCTTAACAATTTGTTTTTCCTTCATTTATGTAAAGTGAAAATGCTAATGTAGACTCTAAAAGAAGATAGCCTTCTTCACGTATAATGGTTGACTAGTTAATTTTCTAATCAACATACATTCCTTATCAACTGGAAGGTCATAAAATGTCCCTCCCATGCAAGACTTGTCACAGTTGCAACATCTAAGATGTTATAAGGATAACCATTACATCTAGAATAGCTCTTTTACAAGTAGTGGAAGTCAGCACTATATTCTAGTCGTAACAAAAAGATCCTTAAGATGAAAGAAACACAATTGTCTACTTAATTATAGCTAGGTGAATGAGTTCACAATTCTAAGGTTACACATTACTAAGAATATATTTCCAAAATTATGGTTACCAACAATAATCTCCAATTCATTAACTAGATAATGACATTTCATTAGCTCAGGAGGAATCTGAACTAAAGCACACAAGGCAACTATCAATTTGATTCTTAGTCA
This sequence comes from Cryptomeria japonica, assembly GCF_030272615.1. Taxonomy (NCBI): domain Eukaryota; kingdom Viridiplantae; phylum Streptophyta; class Pinopsida; order Cupressales; family Cupressaceae; genus Cryptomeria; species Cryptomeria japonica. The sequence goes on along the minus strand of NC_081406.1, from coordinate 244,193,094 downwards.
CACACCAAATGATAATATGATGAGATTACCATACTAAAATCCCTTACATGAATAGAATATATACCTTCCATAAAAATAAGGTATGATACATGATCAAGCACAAAAAAATATCAGTTCGAGCATCACAAAGAAAAACTTGTTTCAACTTACCTGAACTGCTCCCCACATAGATCTTCCTCATAATCATGGGTTTGTTGGTTTGTTACATCTTCCTCCTTCATACGATGCATTTTTTGAATAGGATTTAGAAGCTTTCAAGTAAATGCAATTGGACAATGTAAGGCAGATTCCACAACCTTATTAGTTCTAGTTTAATACTTCATATCAACTAATTCACATTGCATTTTCTATTCCATCTAAAGTATAAAATACTCTCAACAAAAGACTAATCCACATAAGCATCATAATGATAATTAACATTTAACCTAAAACAAATGTCCATATTGTCAAACTCAAGAAAATCATAATATAACTAAACCATCATAACCATAATTTGTAGCAGAACCACTTTTCAAATTATAGGATTTTTTTTCTTTCTATTCAATATTTGATATTCACATATACCTCAATTCACTATGTGGGAACTCTTGAAGTCCATTTCACTCACTTAGATCAATGGATAGCAATCCACTATAATTTGTCATCTTTCCTTTGACTAAATTATAACATGTAGAACAAATCACATTATAAGAAACGTCACACAATTTGAAATTGTCATCCTCATATTAATTATAATGTCAAATAATTGAAGGTATAATTAAACTTAATTACAAATTGATCAAACGTTATCCTTTTTATATTATCTTTTTATCACATTACTAGTCAAAACTAAGAACTCTCTGCCTATTACTATATGCATGCATATCATGAGAGGAATGATCAATGCTTACAAGATCTTTTAATCCCATGGAATAAAAACCACTATGCTTCATCTATTTGTGAATTTAATTCACTCTAGTTATTACCATATATCAACAAAGAAAAAAATACATTATCAATCCTCCCTAAAGTTTATAAGACTCTTAGAACATAATTAAACTTTGATAAACATGCAATGTAACCTAACTCGATGTCACTATCATTACAATTAAGTAAGGTTTCTCAAAATAGCATCAAAATATGTAATGTTCATGTCCAACTATAGGTGGGGCATCACAAGATGTAAGACAGTAAAACATGTCAGAGTAAAACTTTAAAACTACAAATTCTTGATGATCGTAATGATTAATAAATATTGCTTTACATCTGATTCTCCATAAATGCAATAAAAAAACATGACGAACTCCATCAGAAATAACATTATTATGAAATTTGACCCCAAGTAGAGCTTCTTTCCAACTAAGATTATATTCAAAGATGGTTGGGAAGTCTTGAAAAATAGAATTCCATAGTTTCTTTAGGCCTTTGCATTCATAAATTTGAGGAGATGACCATTACAACATTAAACTATTTTTGGGTTGAAAATTTATAATAATAATTTTCTATTAGATAGTAATAATATTGAATATCAGTAGGTGCCCAAGCATATTTACTAGTTTTATATCATGTATTATGTATTAGTATTTGACAAAATGAATCATATTGTAAAAAAATCATGAGACAAGTTTAGGTATTATTGTTGGAAATGAAATATAATTATGAAAGATATATCTAGAATTCAACTACAAATATGAAAACAATAAGTAGATAACTAAATAAAGAGTTATAATATCTAAAATAAACAACAATAAGAAAATAGAGAACGTAAAATATTAACACATAACATAATATTTAGGTGAGGAAAATATTGTTGAGGTATAAAATCCATGAAGAAGAGAGGCTAAATTTATATTATTTTGAGAAGATAAATTATAATATAATTAAATTTCATCTTTTTCTAGTCTTTAGCCCTTAACCATGGGGATAATTGCTTGCCCACACACATTACAACCTCTCTAAGAATATATTAAATAAGATTTTGTTAATAAATATTGTTTCCAAGATGGTTACAAATAAAGTTCCCCTAGCTTTGTTTTCTTTATGTTCAAGGTGTGTTTGATCTTCATGTATAAGGTGTTATAGGCTAATAATAGCCAATACAATATATGATTAGAATTTTCATAAGAAAAGTCAAAGATTTTGGACAATTAGATTCTCCGTAACCTTAAAGATTCTTGTCTAGTAATATTTTTTTTCATAAATATTCAATTACTAATCCCAACAAATAATTAATTTTCATATTGATAAGAAAATTATAATTTATGGTAATCCTTTGTAATTTATGATTGAATTTATAATATTCAAATACATAAGACTCGAAAGCATGATGACACCTTAATCCTATCATTCTCCCACTTCACATCATATGTTGTAAATAAATTTATGAAAAATACAAATCAACTTCGTACAATATATAGGGATAGTAGCCTCAATGCATCAAGTGAATTTTTCTAGATCCTCATGCGCTTGGTAAGAGAGTATGAAAGATTCTACTAATTGTAAACTTTCATTTGTAATCATTCCACAAATAAAATGACATCAAACATTCACATAGTTAATTTAAGTAAGATGCATAGGATTCTTGGCTAAGAAAAGTATACTGTATTTTTTACAACCAATCTAAAGTGTCCTATAATCAAAACTCGCAATTATACATTATTTTTGTAATCAAACTATCTCCTTAAAGACATGCGAGGTGGCCATATAATTTTATTTACATTATTTTTTATTAGGTAAAATAGGTTTTCAAGGGACTTCAAAACCCTTTACAACAAAATGCTTCAAACAAGATTAAACTAGACTAAGACTAGAACTAACCATCAACAACAACAAAAAATAGACACATAACCATGAACAAGACTAGGACAAACCCTAGACCAACCTACTATAATTCCTTCAAAATTTTAGCAAATTCTAAGTCCTTGTGGATAATCTAGTTGTGCATAATTGTAACCTCTTTGATAACCCGAGAGTGGTCATCCATAGATTTGAATTGGCTCTGGGTCCTAGTCAACGACCCTTACACCTTCAAAGAAACATATATACTTAAACTAGAAACACCTCTTTCAAACTCCACCTCCTCTCTAGTAGTATCAACACCCTCTACCAAGGTCTTACCTTTCTTGTGCTTCTCACCCTCCACCAAGATCGGAACTTTATCATTTAACATGTGAAGACACATGGCATTTCTTTGCACAACGTTCTTGCTGACACTAATCACCATGTTGATCTTGTTGAAGATATTTGTAATAGAAATCTCCAGCTTACTAATTCTTTCCTCCTAATCCATTTTCATGGACTTCACATTGCTTGCCATCGCTCGAATCAAATCCAACATCTTCTTGTACTCATCCTTCTCGTTACCCTTGTTTTGTGCACTCTAAAAACTACCCATCCTATTGGAAAGAAAAAAAAAGTCATCTTCAATATCATTAATCTCTTAAATAAGTCAATTGGTCAAATTGTCCTATCCTTTAGTAGCTTTGATGAGAAACACCACGACATTATCATATTCATTTATAGGATTATCTTTAAGATTGTCCTCCCCTGCACCCCTAATGGAAACATTACCAATCTAAAAGCCATCATCTTGAAGGTACGCCTCTTCAACCATAAAAATCTCCTCATAGTTTGGTTTATCAAAGTAGGGCATAGTCTCAATCTTATTATTTTCTGCCTCCACCCTACCTCTCCTTGCCCATTACCCATGCATACCTTTCTTAACCATGTGGGGTCTATAACACTCTCCAACATCGATGCTCTCATAATTCCTAGGATCCATCTCTATCTCCACCTTCTCAAGCTAGTCCCCAATTAAATTAGACCTCATTAGAGAGACAAATTCAACCTCATCATCATTAGTTTCAAAACCTTTTGACCAGGTATGCGAAGGGATTTTTTTAGTTTTCTTCTTAGAATTAGACTTCTTCCTATTACCCTCCTTATCCAAGACTTCATCCTCAAAATCAGTGGACATGTTAGAATAATGATCCATGACATTCTAGGCATACTCAATTTCGCATTTTCCCATAGGGGGCTTTAGGGGAAGGAACACAAATTTAGTATACTCCATGAGGAGAAAAATAAGGCCCTCATGGAGCACCGAGGAAATAAGGCTCTTCTTATTATCATTGACACTAGCAGTAAGAGAAGACACCAAGTAGAATGGGAAATAAACAAAATGCTTGTGATGAAAATTGTTTAATAGAATGAAATGGTGACCAAAGAGACTAATAAGAACCCATCAAGAGTGAAATACCTCTTAATACTTCCACCATTTCATCCTAGATGGGTTTGATGGTGTTGCGATTATAGTTTTTGACTTTTTTATTTTCTCCATGACGATCTCCTCTTCTTTAAAGAATGGAGAAATGGTCTCCTTAGATGCTTTATGATCCTTGTAAATCTTTCTGCCATCACAATTGAGACCAGTAAGATCCGCAATCAAATCCTTCAAAACAATCATCCCTACCTTATATGCGCACAGAGTGCCATTCTTCCAACCTCTCAAGAAGGCCTTGGTAACTAGCGAGTCATGGCCATGGAACTTCTCCATAAAAGGAGTAACCTAGCCCATGGAGAGCTTACCCCAAATAATGGGATTTTTTTGCCACTTTTTATAAGAGTTTGGCTCCACTCTATACCTGTCCACACCCATAGAATCAAGAGGACCACCCATAAAGCAACAAGTAACTACAATAGACAATGAATTACAAAATAAAAAAAGAGAGAAAGAGACACCCAAAATAGTGATGGGAGGAAGGCAAGCAAAAAATAGAACACCCGCAATCCATGTGGAATAAAAGTTGAAATGACAAGAGATAATCATGATCAGTAAAAACAAGGCCACCTTAGACTCCAAACAATAAATGGCATTAGGATCCAAAAGAATCCCCATACCCCAAATCCCTAAGATAAAATCTAGGGAGTAATGAATAATCATAGTTACCCATTTGAGGCCATCACCTTAGCATTCATGAGCTTCTTTAAAAATCAAAGCTTTAACCTCAAGGGGGAGGGAGTCGTTGCCCCCCACCAATGTATAGAATCTCCATGTTCAACACCAACATTGGCAAAATAATCCATGAATTGGTTTCCCTCACTATAGATATGAGATACAAAACATTCATCCGAAGAGTTTATAATATCCAACAATCCAAAATCATGCCTTGAATCATCCAACTAGGTTTTTAAACCCCTCTCAAACAATTGATGATGTTCATAGAGTCTCCTCAATCCACACCTTCCTACAACCCTCAACGAGAGCCAATTTAAGATCAATGTAGACAACTTTAGCTTCAACAAAGTGGTTTGTTTGGTTGCCCAAATAGAGGGCCATCACTGAAATAAACATACCATTGTGATCATGAGCCATGTCTTATTTATATTGTTAGTAACAAAATAAACCAAAAAATACTTATAAATATCACAAAAATATATTAACACCATTTTAATTACCTAAAGGCGTCTCCTTATTTGAAAGGGACGACTTGACATCGGTGATCAACGACTTGCAATGAACTAGAAGGGATGCACGACGATTCAAATATCGTCAGTCGTTAGATTTTTTTAATTTTCCTGCCGGTTTTGTTATTTTCCGTCGTCACCGTCCATTACGGCTGGGCTTACCCAACACACTGGAAGCGTTGACCGCGCTTAGGTGGCTTGTGTGGGGCCCAGCCGTGATCCGTCCGCTCATGTGTGCCGTTAGCTGATTCCGTTTGGTGGATGCCGGTGACTTTGAAATTTCAAACTGCTTGTCCCGCCCGCCCGGCATGACAAGTTGCCGTGCTGCAGGAGTAAATGTAAAAGCATGTACGAGTTTATGCAAAAGCTCTGGTAGGCATGTATGCAAAATACAGAAGCAAAGACGAGGCACTGAACTGCTTGACTACGATTGGCAGGATATGCAGAAAATGGGTTTGTTGAAAAGGCTTTAGAAACTTTCAAGCAAATACATTTTGCAGGCGTTAGGCCAGGCTCTTCAACCCTTGCCAGCGTCCTCCCTGCCTGTGCCGAAATAGGAGCTTTGGAACAGGCGTCAGATGTTGTAGTTGCAAAATGTGGAAGCATAGGCAATGCAGGCCAACTGTTTGACAATCTGCCTAAAAGAAATTTGGTCTCATGCAGTTCCATGATTGCAGGATATGAACAAAATGGATTTGTTGACAATGAAACTTTCAAAGAATATTGACATTCATAGCTGTAAAGCTAGCATTCTGCCCGCCTATGCCAAAATGGTAGTTTTGGGACACATGAAATTAATAGGGTTAAAAAATGGTATTCTTTTCACACTATCAAAATTTTATTATTTTAGCTCATAAGCTATGTTTCTGAAAGTCATGTATCTAACACAAACAACATATCCTCTTCATTATTTTGTGAAATATGTAGCTCGATACTATCTATATATAAATCATATACAAATCATTCTTAGTCAACATATATGTCTTATTTGTACGTTATAGATCAAAACTAGTTTGGTGATTCATTATAGATCTCACATATTAGCTTCACTTTCAAAAGTAGTTATGAATCACACGATTCTTTCAATGTAATAATATACATTCTCTCCTCTTTTGCTTTCACGATTAATACTTTTTTTGTTTCATATTTCATTCCCTTAAATTAGATTAATCGACTTGTACCATACCCTTTACATTTATTTCCTCTTCAATACATCCCTTTTTATAATAAAAATAAAATGTCAACAACTATTGATCCTCTTCTTCCTTTTCAGTCTCCTTGCTATTACACTTATTTTATCTAGTTGCAACATTTTTTTATATCACACATTGCTCAAATTTATAGTTTCATATGCATTGACATATGATACTACACTACCAACATATGCATTGACATTTTGCACTCTTCTTATGGCACACGCCTCTTACATCTCATAAGTTTTAGTATGAAGACATGTAGACTTGCATTTGAGACCCTTTACTATGTCTACTTATATTTCTTTGGTAATAATTTTAGTAACACAAGAAAATTGGCATTTCACTTCCGTCAATAATTTTTAACTATCCAATAGTAACATCATTTTATTTCTTTACACCTCTCTCTTTTAGGTGATCAATGGAATGATGATTTATTTTGTTCTTCACAAAGGTATGAGTAGTCATTCTATCATCATGTATATCTCTCTTACCATTCTACCATAGTATCTGTAGAAGTACATGGAATATCATTGTTTCACCATAATCAGTGCCTATTTGAAAGCGAACAGAATCAATTTTAACAATATCCAATTACCTCTTTGTGGCCAAGATACTGTATATGGATTAAGGTGAGATACTCTTCATAGTCCTAAGGTTTTGCCATTTCAAAGGAAGCTAAACAATTCACTCTACCACTAAAATTTATTGCACATACCATTTTCCTATACACAATCATTAATAGATTATCTCATCACATTGGTTCATTCTACTTTCTTGTTTGTTTTAGTACTGTCCTCTTCATGATAAGAGATATTCTATGATGCCATTCCATTTGTGATAATTCAACTAATTTATGGCTCACTTATCCACACTTTTAGAATTCAACAAAAAATCATTTATCTCCTCTTAGAAAAAAATGAACTTCTTTATTTGTTGACTAGGCTGTTTCTTGTACATGTGACTACTTTTTTTTATCATAAGTAGTGTAGGACCCTCCCTTCATCATGCTTCGTAGGTTTTATTTTTCTAGCAAGCTTTTCTTAAATTCTCTATAAGCCTTATTAGTCTATCTACAATTTCTACTTGGCCTTTAGTCCACATTAATATCCCACTCCTTAGTCATTCATATCTTTATCATGTCCAAATAATCATATATAGTTAACCTTAGGCAATTCATATATTTAACCAGTTTTGTAAGATCAAACTCTTAATAACCTAATATAACTCTAACCTCTTCAACAAAAAAATTTTAATTTTTTTTTAAGATCATAAGTTTCATCCTTCTCTCCATCCTATCCCACTAGGTGATCTTCTTTTAGTGAATTTTAGTTCCATTAGCATTCACCTCTTTTCACCAAATTATAATAGGTCATTTAATCTCACTTTGAGTAATCTTTACTCTCCTAGGATCATATAACTCACCATACATAGAATTTTTTTCAAATTCTATTAGCCAATATATCAGATTATTTAGCTCCAAACACATTGAGAATCTCAAGAATGTTGGAGATGATTCTTAGTAGTATCACCTCTCTTGCATGCATTAATACATTGACTATTTCATCTTCTTGCTCTACTGGTTTAACTCCATCAATTTCACTAATATGTTGGCAATAATGCAATAAATTGAGAGGGGGGGTGAATTAATTTGCTCACAAAAACAAAAAAATTCTGCAACTTAACCCATAAATTAGATCTGATAATTAGCAGTTAAAGCATGAAACTACACCACATCAATAACAAACAGAACACCAAGATTTTTGACGTGAAAAACCTGGTCAAGAGAAAAACCACGGCGGGAACCTACCCACAATGAGATAATACCCTGTTAGGAGTAAGTAAAATATTACAATGGGGAATGCACATGCATTCAAGCACACTGCCTAGAGCTCACTGCTCAAAATAAGAAACCCAAAAAGGCTACATCTTTAGGGAAGGTTCACTACCTTACAAGAAGTCTCACTGACTTAAATCATTTGGATTACTTCCAGAGAATCATGAACTGATGAAATAATATCTTATCATGCCTGAGTACACTTTTGGTTAAGCTCACTATCTAATCTTCTCTGCAAGACACTTCTTCACAAATTTGTGCAACTTCGCACACTATTCCCTGCTAATGAGTTATTGATATAATATTTGCATGTAGCTTCATACATCTCAGTGATTTTTACATTCATTTATATAAGTCATCATCCTCTATTTCAAGGTCGGCTCACCACATGCTACATATACAAAAATATTTAATCATACACGCTTCAATAATGCATGCAGACCAAAACAATGTTGGCTAAGACATAATTTGAACCTAAATAACCACTGCGAATAAGAAAAATCTCCAAGAATTCCTCGATCATCCGAAACACGCTACAACATCATAAATGTCGCATAACACAAAGAACATCATCAGACATGGAAAATCTTCAATAACGCACATTGCGATCAATACGGACCATCAATACACATAGCACACAATCTAGAATCATCCTCAAGTAACGTGAATCACATCGCAACAATCGCAACAACTCAGATTACAAGAATCATCACCATCATTATGTCGGACCTCAAGAACACACACAAAACTGACTATCAAACTAAAAGATTTTCTTTCGGACTTCCAAATCATGAACTGCTTGAACTGAGGACATGCATCAATATGCCAAAATCATCCCACACATCCGCAACTAAAGATATTAGAATTCTAGAGCATTACACATGGATTTACCAAAACTTGCAACACTGAGCAACTGAAATATCAACTGCAATACCGGATCTCATAACTTGATCAAATCAACATGCAGACCTTTGAAAATTTTGTTGAATCAACTAGAGATACTTAACACAGAACCCATTAAACCACATCATCTCATCTGCAACACACGGGCCAAACCAACTCATCCATTTTGACTACAACACAGAAACATAGAGAACAAATCCAATAATATCCACATATGAACAATATCCACATATATGTTGACATCAATGACAACATATCAAGTAATATCCAACATAATATTTGTCTCATGTACACAATCCCTTCAATGTTCCTCAAGGACTTCCACTCTAGCTTGTATTTCCAATATAGATTTCAATACCTCATCCATCTATCCTAAAATTTATATTTCTATTTTAACCTCTTTCAATCTTTTCCTTAGTAGTGTCTTGATATATTGAATTTGATCCTTACTGCACTATAAATCTACTAGTCACAACTCTATTTATATAGGGAAAGAAGCATAATCATATCCATTTCATTTTGGACTCCAACCAGCTCTAAACTAAATATAATACACTCCTTAAAATCTAAAACCTCACTTTGGTACCATGATAATGGTGTCATATTACTTGTGATACTAAATTTATATTAATTCTACACCTATAACCAAGAAGAAGCATGATATTAACTTTATTATAATTAGTTCCATAACCTCTCAACCCAATTTATATAGGGCCACACCTACCATAATAGTTGTCACAAGAAACTCAAATCAATTTGCACACTTATCATAATTGGTATAGAAAAATAAGAGATAGATAATATTGAATAATTTTTAAATAATTACAAAGTAAAATAAAATAATGAATCAAAGCATAAAGATAAACATATGATTAAACAAAAAAGTAAAGATCAATTAATTAGCCTAGGTGCTATTTTCTACTTATCACGCTATTTGAACTTAAATAGATGATCCTGATAGAGTCTTTGATTAAATATGTGAATCATTAAGGGAGTTTACTATAATGATTATGCTAGGTGTAGTTTTCATAGTACATAATTCCTATTCACTATTAGTAACTTGTATTTTGTTGGTTTTTATCTTAGGGAATGTGTTGGTTGATAATAAATCATTTGTAATTGATTTATATTTAATTTTCTTTGAGTTGTTTTCCTCCTCAACCTAGGAATTTCTCTCATCTATCATCTCCAAGGTTTCCTTGGGAAGATTTAAAGTATTGGTGACTTTATTGCTAAATATTATCTCCTCTTCTTCACCAATTGACAACTTCTTGATTTTCTCCCTTATTTACTTTCTCTTCTTCCCCATACTAACCACATCAATACTACGCCTACAAATAAGATCAAACTTCTCTAATTTCATTATTGTCTTATATTCTTTAAATTGTCTTATCATTTTAGTTAGATTTTTCTCTATGGAATTAATTTAGGTTTTAAATCACTATATATCTTCAATATTCATGAGTGTCATGCCCATTAAGGATCTAACTATCTCAATAATAAGTTTTTACAATTATATCCCTTTAGATATTCTATCTTGATGTTTCTCACACTTTTCTAACGTTTTCTATTACCTTACTTCTATCCTAGAATTTTTCCAATGTTCTTTCTTCTTCCTTCTTTTATATCATGATCATTAAATTCTATTCTAAACCTATATCTATCTCACCAATAAATTATCTTACTCTCTTCTTATCAATTTTTTTCATAAATATTTAATTGATTTAATTTATTCATCCTTAACTCATTTCTTTTTAATACATTAGTTTATTAGGGATTAGCACAATACACCTAATAGTACCACAACTTAATTTTTAATACCTACAATGATCTCCCTGTCTTATTTTGTTTTCTAGTAGGGTGTTTTTACAATACTTGCCTTTAGGTACACTTATGGGTTTTCATCAGTAGTCTCCATTAGGTTGCTATTTTTATATTTCAACTTAATAAGAATAGATCCAACAACTGTTTAGAATTTTTAGAAAGGCAATCATATGGACATCATGGTTTGGTATAAAAGCATTTTCCAAGGGCTAAAATTGTTAGTAAGGGTGCTTGCTACATAACAATATCTAAGAACTAAGGGTAGATTCCCTATCTATATAAGGCTAAACCTAAATATATTTGTATTGTGGGGGGTGTGAAAAGGAATAAAAGTTGCTTACATATGGTTAGATGTTGCTTTGATAGGAATAGAGGTTACTTAGATACGGAGGCCTTTTAATTGGCCACTCTTTGTTTTTTAGAAAGGCACTCACATGCAAATCATTGCTTGGATAGGAAGGCTAGCAAATTTAATGTGTCAAGTTGTGATTAGAAAGTGACAAGGTGTCACATTGGCGAGTGTTCATATCCACACATGGCATTTACTTGGTCATCAAAGGATTATATTGCGGTGTGTTTTAATTGTTTGGTAAAATATATAGAAGTCTCGCTTGCATTGAGCGATTGGGAAGTAGGGCTTAGACTTACCACATTTTGACTTACTTTTAGAGAAGGTTGTATAAAGAATTTAATGATTTTGAAAGGAAAAGATGCAAAGATGAGTGAGGATTAGGAAAGGGATACCCAATATTAATGACAAAAGAGGTGGGATCATGATCAAGGAAAATATAATACCACTAAATAAAATGGACAAAAAGTAAAGGAAAGGGATGAGGGATATAGAGTGCCAAATGAACTTTCTGGTTAAGGAAAATATAGAAGTCCAAAATTCTATGACTAGAGAAATGAGTTAGGGATCATTAATGCGGGAAAATAGAAGGTGAAATAGGGTGGAAGACTTTCAAGGTTTAGAGATTGGTTTTACCGCATACATTATACCTTTTGGTTATGATGGTATGCATAATTCTACTAGTTTGGGTTCAACAAGGAGGAAGGAAGATGAGAAGTGGGGTGAGAAAAATGAATAGGAAAAATAATAAAAGCCCAATATTTTGAGACTTTAAGGAAAAGTGAATCCTCAAATTAGAAATAATAGATGGTGAATACTCAATGCTAATGGAGAGAAAGAATGGGAAAGTGTAAGTGGAGAATAATTGTGGTTCATGGATTAGTCTTATAGCTTAAGAAGTGCATGATTACATGGAGACCTAAAATTCTTGGGCCAAAGGCAAAGACAAAGTAGGGAGTGGAAGCATGAGTAAAGCCATGGTTAAATACCTAGGGAACAAGAAGTCTAAAAGACTAAAATAATTTGAGGTCTCAAACAAAATGTAAGTGGTGGGTTTCAATGAATGGAGGAAAGAATCCTAGCAAGAGAAAACTTATAAACCCAATAAAGGTGACAAATAGACACAATCACCCCTAACACTTAGTTATTTTTATAGTTTAAGATATTTTGGCTTGTGATAAGTATAACAAAAGAGAAAATACTATAACAAGAACATTATTTAATAAGAGGGTTTATTGAAGGAACTTTTAGATTGGTTATAGATGGTGGCCAAAACATGGTTCTATTAAGAAGGGAAGCGCTTGACTTAGATAAATTTGCACTTACTAATATAGGCCCTAACATCACTTAGAAAGAGCCAAGATGAAGATGTCACATAACAACTATAGAGACAAAAATATAAATTTTTGATCAAACCGTAGTGATGGACTCTATAGGCAACAAAATCAAACTAAAAAGAATTAAAAACATGATAGAGTCCTTTCAATAAGAATGATATGCAAGCTAAAGTTCAAAAGGACAAACATCAATAAAAGGTTCCCTGATTTTATCTAAACTTTATTAGAGTGCTCATAAAAATTCTAGGATAAGAAAAACAACATAAGAACCAATATATTAAGGTTTATTATAATTTTTTCTATTCAAAATAGCTTCATACAAGAAACTAATCCTCATGAATTAACATGGCCTTGGACTATTCCATGGTAAAATGTGCATGGAAGTGAGTTCATTTCCTCTTCATGAAATAAACTAAGTTAATCATTAGAAGTGGGAATCACAACAATCTTGAAGATAAATTTCATTGTAATGTGACAATTAACACATACTCAAAGGTAAAGCATCAAAAACACATACTCGAAAGTTCTTCACAAATGTAATAATTGATCTAGAGAGTAAATCTAGAAAATGAAAAGTAGTTGGCAACTTTTCACAATGGTGATAGAGAAATAATTTTTTCCCCTCTTTTTTCACACCACTAAGAAAGGTCTTGCAGCTAGAAAATACTTTGTTGCCTTCATCTTCCTAGCCAATTTCTCCAACTTTGAAAAGAATTACTATCTATAAATATCACGTGTCTCCTATACAAGAAGCCTATACCATTTTATGCCCTTCAATCCAACTAGATCTAGGGAGCTTTTTAATTCCTTATCTTTCATAAATCTCCTTAGCTCACACCACCTGCCTAGTTTTTCCTGGATGTTTGAGGGAACATAAGCTAATATTTTTTAAGATTCAAATAAAAATGCAGCTGCCTATATTCAAAGGTGATCTGTAGGCAACAAGAAAACGGATCGACATAGGCATAGGCAGCAAAAAAATAGATCCACATCTCCACCTCAGGTTTAACTGGCATCTTGATAATAATCTTAAGGGTGTCCTAAAGATAGCCAACATGGGCAAGTACGTCAAGCATGCACACATAATGAACAATTGTAGGTGTAATGCAGTAAGGGTTACCTATTTCATTGAAGTATGTATAGTTCACATGTACTAAACCTCAAGAAAAGTTTATAGTTTCAGAACATGTTCCAAAATGGTTCATTAATTCAAATATTTTAAGAGCAGAAATTTCTTTGAGGCATTTTGCCAAATAGTTTACATGCCTTGTTTATGCTTCCACATTTTCCATATATGTCTCCTAGAGCATTTCCAAATTCCCCTTATATTAAGATCCGATGGACGACCATACATCTGTAAAAATCCCTTTGTTGGTTTAATGGATGCCCATACCCTGTTCTAGAGCTCTGATATTGGCACAGGCCTGAGGATGTTGGCAAAGGTCGTAGATAATAGATCCCACAACGTGCACCATTATTATTGGTATCTATAGTATATGATTATTGGGGCATTTATTCATATGTATTGACCATTTTTTAGGACGTTATAGTGCACGGTTATTGGGCCATCTTTAAGTAGGTATCAGGTGACACTTTGAAATGACCACTTTTTTACCCCTACGCACATAACAGATCCCACAACATGCGCCATTACTATCCAAAAGCCAAAACAATAGCTATAAACAGCTAAATCACATACATAGACATCCAAAAAGAAAATTTTAAAACTGAAGTAGCATTTAAGATTTGTGAGTGTGCAAGAGTGTGCAAAATTAGCTATAATGACTATTCATACACTTCCTCTATTCCCCATGCCTTTTACTTTATTATTTTGATTAAAAAAAATTAATTATTGATCAATGCTTACTTACAAAAGTATTAATTCAAAAAGAGATTAAGAAACATAGATATTTTTAGTGAGACTATTAAATGAACTATAATAGATTGATGGTGGAGATTATAAATATAATTATTAGGTAGCACATGCATCATGCGAGGTACAATGATTATATCAATAGAAAATTATAAGTAAGCTATTATAATAGAATATTTTTGCTTGTATATATAATTTGAAATAAAGCCATGAAATACATAGAATATTATCTACAACATTTAAAAAATGTTTATACTATATATTTTTTATGATCCATTGAAACAAAATTTTGTCACAATTTTTATTTTGTTTGGATTGTAATCAACAATTTCCTTTGCTTAAATCAAATGATCTTGGAATGAGCTTTTCACTTGTTCATTTCTTTGTTTCCTAGACATTGAAACAAGGAGTTAGTGGACTTATATCATAAAGGCATTGTTAGTCTTATGTTAAAGACATACATTGTAAAAAGTAGAAAGTTTGTATCAAGCAAATGAATTAAATGTGATAAAATATAACACGGTAACATGGAGAAATCTCTTGATGCATAGATATTTTATTATTAAGTAAGCACCTATACACCACAAAGTTGTGAAAATATCCAGTTAGAATTTCCTTTTGTAAATCATATACTATGGAGATGGCAATGAAAAGAATAGATTGAAATATTATATACAAAATATTGCTTAAAAATTTTGGTACCTAAACTCATTATATTGAGAGTAGATGTAGTCAAAACTCTTTTCTTTCCTAACAATTCTATATTGATTATTTTTCATTCTTGAATAGAAATAGAAAGGGAATGGTAATTCTATTGAAGTCCCTTTATTGGTTTAACTCTATTTGTAGCTATAAATTTTAAATCTTTCTATTTTACCAATATCAATTGTTGCTTTGTTAAGTGTTGGTCCTTAAGATTTAATTATAGTAATTGCACATGTCATGGATAGTGGTATTTGTCTATTATTACCTAGAGATATAGGTACTATATGTAAATTTTTAGGATGATTTAAATATAATTGACAACCACCTAAGAATTGTAATCACACACTTTCCTTATCATAATGGTCTACACAATTATGATTAGTTTTTTCGATTTACTATACATATGTAATATGGGTCATGCCTAAGAGAACAACTTTGTAAAGGAAGAATGGTGATCAAGGGATCTTAGAATTTGAAATTTTTTTTTTTTTGTTAATATATATTATTTATTCTATCAATTACTATTTATTTAATTACATATGTAGCTGAAATTTAATTCTCTCAATATTTCTCATAAGAAAATGATACTTATATTGTTTATTTTTTTGTAGTTGTAAGCCATTACATGTTTCTAATAGGGAAGATGTACACCTATGGTAGCTAATGAAATAAAAAAAATGTTTAAACTTTCAGTCTCACCCCCAACATTTATTGGTTTGTCATTGTAAATAGCAGAATATTGGATGAACTCTCTCTCTCTCTCTCTCTCTCTCTCTCTCTCTCTCTCTCTCTCTCTCTCTCTCTCTCTCTCTCTCTCTCTCTCTCTCTCTCTCTCTCTCTCTCTCTCTCTCTCCACACACATGCTAAGAATGCATGCAAAATTTGGATGCCTAAGCATGTGAGTTGTTTGACAAAATACCTCAAACAAATGTGACCTTAGAGAATAACACAGTGGTAGGATATGTTCAAAAATGGTTTTGTGAAAAGGCCTTAGAAATTTTTTAATTAAATGCAAACAAACATCATGCAAGCCAATTCTCAAATTAGAGCTTGGGAAGAGGGTATGGATTCCAATTAAAGCATACTTGAAAATGGATTTCTACTTGATCTTGTAATTATAAAGGCCACTTTCCATCACCATATCCTTCACAAGAATTTTTGTGTAAATTTCAACAAAGAAGAATTTATGTATAAACACTCTCTTGAGTGATTTCCAATTATTATTAATTTTCTTTGAATCTTATAAGTATGAATAATAATTTAATTTCCTTTTAGCTTTCAATGCTTCATGTTAGGAGGAAGGTGTGGCTTTACTAACTTATGTTCATTCATATTCCTATTCACTGACCACTGATAAAATTTCTATTAAAATTTTAATACAAAATATCTTTAGAGACTTTAAATATTCACAATCTAATATGTGTACACTAAAGAGAGTTTAGCAAAAGTTATGGTAGTTTTTTTTTTAAACCAATATTTCCTATCACTCTCTATGATCTATTATCGAGAAAAAGAATAATCTTTGACCAAGAACAAAGATTAATCCTTGTCTTGATGATAAATCACAAAATGATCTAGAATATCAATTCATGTGTTTTACATAACATATAATGTTTGTGTACCAATGGGTTCTTTCTATGCTATAAGCCATATCTTCTCTTTATGTAGCATTTACTTAAATGCACTCTCAAGATTTGATTTATTCATAGAATTTGCTAGTCCTTGGTTCCTAACAATTTAATAGTAATATGTATTTCAATGTAAAATTCTTGGATATTGTTGATCTGTCTACACCTTCTAGTAGTAATTTATTGTTGCACAAAAATATCTTTAACAAATGCACTAGGTACATAGGCTATTATCCTATACCCTACCAATTATGGCCTAAATTTTTTTATATCTTTGTGTAAGCTTATTTTTCTATGATATTTTTGCAACCTACAAAGATTTATATAAAAATACAATTGGTTGCTCAAAACTTATTTTATAATAAGACAATAACTACAGTATAAAAGGACGTAAATGAAAAATATTTGAAATGTTTTTCTAAAATCAGGAGATTTTAACATTGGTGTTTGCTTGATAGCCTCTTTAATAGATGTGAAGACATTGACAACCTCTTATTCGCATGCAATTTTCATACCTTTTCTCAACATTTTGGAGATTGACTTAGTGGTTTCTACTATGTTAGTAAAAATATAGGGTTTCCACTACAAGAAGGATGAAAACTGCTAATTTTTTATTGGGTGCCACTACATTAGGGAAAGATAGGAATTGGATAGATCTAAAACTAAGAGGTTTAAATGTTGATCTAATCCCAGTGGTTTTAGTTCATTTGTCCCTTATTTCCCTTGAGTTGAATTGAATTATTGAATTTGCTAAAATTAGGGTAAATGTGCTGGAATTGATGTAAAAATGCACAAATAGTAAGCTACAATTGTCAAATTGAGCCACGAACCTGGATCTAAGGATTGTAAGAGGACTCAAACCTGTTCCCACAAGGAGCTCTTGATTTGTCAAGATCGGTGTGATGGTCTCTCTGGTGCTTCAAACTTTTTCACAATCCAAAGGGGGATTGATTCGTCTCTACAAATAAAGTTTATCTCGAAGACCGCAACTTCGTACCCATTCTTGCGCACACTAGAGAAGGGAAATAAGTTGGGAATAGGGGTTTGCCTTAGGTCAAACTCTGTTTTTGGAATTAACCATGAAATAGAAATGAAATCTGATTGAATTGCACTAATGGAAAGGTTCTCCTTTTGAGGGACATGCTGAATAAAGACTAAAAACACAAATGATATACCTCCTTGTGAAGTTTTATTTCTCTCCACATAGAATTACGGTTTCATGTTGTCTTCAGTAACACATAACATGGATGTCAACTCCAATGTTTGAGTCTTGACTGCATCTCTACTCTAATGCTTGAATGAAGATTGATTGTTGACTTTCTTGAACTTGAATGCTCGATTGTTTGATGTCGAATTGAATTTCATGTGTGTGTATGATCAAATGAGAGGGCTAGACCTCTTTTAATACTTGTCCATAAAAAAACAAACAATTTTTTTGACAAGAGCCAACACAAAGCTGGAATTCCCACTCAAACTTTATGACCGTTAAGAGGCCAATTTTGGACCCTCATTAGGAGGAGCAAGGCATGGCGCCCTGGTCTTGAGGGGGACCAAGGCACTGCACCCTAGTCCTTCCCAATTAGGTACCAAAATAAAGGGACAAGATGATGTGCATAGTTAAATTGATGATAAATTTGCATAGCACGAGCAAAAACAGTTTCTATTTAGGCCTCAGAGCATGAATGCTAAGGTGAGGACCCAAATGCGGTCAAATTTATAAGGGAGTACAATTTGGGATGCTACATTTAGCCCCCACTTTAGCGGGAGTATGAGACTAAGCATACTCTTGATAAAGTATGCCAACAATCTCCCCCTTAGAAACAAAAACCTAATTCTCATCATCGAGATTACAAACTGATGCTCTACAAAATGTACACAATGGTTAGACTAAAGCCTGTGGTCATATAACACACAAAAACACAAGAAACCGCTAGTGTTAATCAACCAAAAACTAATCTAAGCAACATATCAAAAGAGACATCTCCAAATGCCTATTAACATGCTCTTAACTTCTTCTCTTTTGTTCCTCTCCTCTCCAAGTTCCAAGTTAGTGTAGCTTTCAACAGCTTTTTGCACTATGGATGCTTATGGAGATTCAAGATTGAAAATGCCTATAACTTATGTTATGCAAGTGTGAATAAAAGATGAAATACAAGATTTATCTAATTAACTAATTGATTTTAAACCAAAAGAGTGAATATGATGTTAAATGCTCTCTAAAAATGCCTATAGATTAAATGCATACAAGTTTTCAGGATTTGGATTATGAAGAAATGGGCTCTATTTATAGGAAAAATGGAGCAATGGATGGTTGAGATTGAGTAATCTCAACAAGAGTCAGGATTGAATGATATTCAATCCATGTGAGGGCTTTCAACCCAATCCCAGGATGACAAGTGTCAATATGAGATAGGTTGAAAGGAAAGAGAATAAGCATTAAATGTTTGACATGACCTGAAGGTTAACTTGGGAGTCAAGGTCAAGGTTGGGTTGAGTGAATAAATTCTTTATTCAAAGAATAAAGTCTTTATCCAATGGATAAATTCTTGTGCAAAGGTAAAAGGGATAACCATGGTCAAAGCAATAAATGCTTGAGGAGACACATGAGTCACATGAGGGTTGAGTTAGGGGTTAACCATAAATGGTCATGTAAGAGCCATTAATGGTTTGGAAGACTTTAGAGGTTAAATTGTTGAACACACAAAGCATTAAATATTTTTCAAAGACTTTGAAGTCTTTGAGAAGTGACTCCAAGTTGCTTAGGAATGTGACAATAATTAGGAGATGGATTAGGTTAATTAGGAAGGGGTTAGAAGAATCTAGAAGGGGGTTAGGATTGCAAGTGGTTTTGGTGGGTGAGAGAAAATGAGATTTTTATTAAAATAAAATTCATTTATTTCAACAAATAGGTGCAAGTTGCATTTTTAGGAAAATGCAAGTGGGGGGGATTTGATGATTTAAATAAATGTTTTATTTAATTTATTTAAAAGAGGAAAGGGGGCTAAAATGAATAAATAAGATTTTATTCATTTAATGGACTATGAATTCGGTTTAATGAATTAATTAAAATAAATTGAATAATTTATTTAATTTACAGGAGAATGTTTTGAAGATGAATTAATTAAATATTAATTTAATTAACTGTTGGTTAGTAGATTTTTAATCAAATAAATAACAAATATTCATTTAAATAAAATAAACAGATTTATGTGACTACATTTGCCCCTCTTTGAGACGGTGTGGTTTATCGCGTTGTTTCAAAGAAAGAAAAACAGGTGTGAAGAAATATGCCCCATAAAATTTTAATTTAGTGGGTGGTATGCCACCTCGAGAGATGGGCCAAAAATTTCAAAAAATGGGCGATCTCTCGAAAAATAATGAAAATTGGCAAGGTGGTAGAAGAGAAGATTTTAGCAATACTGGTGAAAAATAGAAGAAATCGGAGATAAAATGAAGAAATGAGAGGCTCCGGAAGTTCACGGGGACCACGACAGTGAGCAGGAGAAAATTAGGGTTATGGCGAAGGGTTTATATGGGGAGAAAGGGGTGAAAATAGGTTCATTTGTATTCGTGACCATAGTGAAATCCGAGCTCTGGTTTTTGACTTTTTGGAGGAGCAAGTAGCAGTTAGGATGTCGGTTCCCATAACAGAGCGCCGATTATAGTGAGTCCGTTGATTCCAGCGATCAGACGACTACGGACCAATGGTATGTGAATTTAAATTTTTTTATTTTTGTGCATTTTTATATGTTTTTAGCTAGGTCCAAGTTGAGTCGACACAATAGCGCTAAAACAGTGTTTTGGTGCTGTTGTCAATTTAATTAGCGCTATTGTGCTGCTATGGCACTATTGTGTAGTGGTTTTAGCACTTTTGTCAAAGTTAGTGCTATTGCATAGTTGTTTTAGTGCTTTCGTTTGTTTAGCGCTATTGGGTGGTTGATTGAGCACTTTTGTGGTGAGGTAGCGCTATTGTGTAGTTGATATAGTGCTATTGTTGTTTGAGCGCTATTGCCTAGTTGCTTGAGTGCTTTTGTTAGGCGATTAGCGCTATTGTGTGCAAGATAGCGGTTTTGTGTAGGAAAATAGATGCCCCAGTTTGTTTGAACAAAAATCTCCTGATGCCAATGATGGATGGATGGAGAGATGAGGTGAGAGTTGTCTTGAACCATAGTAGCCTTGATGAGACTTAGGTCATTAGGATAAATGTCTATTGAAGTCTAGGTGTGCCATGATTGCTTATCTGTTGAGACCCGAAGATACTTGATCAAAGTATCTGTTGATAGTTTAGATTTAAACTTAAAAAAGTTTGAAACAAAACAACTGATGATGATGGTTGATGCACTTGTGTAGGAGGATCTTCATGTCTTACAGTTGCGCGAGAGGCATCCCACCACACAGGTGCTGCGCAATCGGTTGATAGAGGCCGAGGTGGATTGTATTGCAGTGACAGGCTTGTACGATGTGATGTATATGCTTGTGATTCAGATGAATCATGGTTTGATTACAGCATTGGCAGAGCGGTGGCATAGTGAGACATGTACGTTTCACTTAGCGCAGGGAGAGATGACAGTGACTCTGGAGGATGTATGGCGCATCCTGCACATTCCTATCCAAGGAGAGCTGGTGAGTTATGACTGAGCATGGGGGACCCTAGCAGTGTAGAGATTTTTTGAGGAGGATGTCTATATTGATGATGGTTCGATAGCCTGGGAGGACATAGCCGTGTTGTATGAGCCATTACCAGCAGTGCTATCAGGTATTGTTAGGGGACTACTATGCCCAGATAGACAATCACATGGATTGGTCGTTGGTTGGGGTCAGGTGATCGAGCAGATGATGACAGAGGGGACCCGGTTTGCATGGGGACCGTGCGTGCTATTGCACTTATATCGGGAGCTACATGAGGTAGCATATCGAGGGATGCGCTCTTTGAGAGTGGGTATCACACTACTACATATTTGGGCATGAGAGCATTTACCAGTTACCCGACCAGCCAGTTTGAGATTTCGAGCAGTGGATCAACCCTATGTATACATGTATGGAGGGATGATGAGTCAGCCCCACCTGGGGAAGTTAGAGTGGTGGTGGTGGGCACTGGATGACTTAGATACAGTGATCTGGAGGTCGTACATTGAGTGTGAGCCATGGGAGGAGGATGCAGAGGCATTGCCATATCTTTTTATGACTCGATTCCTCATTGTTAGGATAGCCTACAATGTGGAGAGATAGCTTTCGGGTCGAGTGTTGAGACAGCTTGGGTGGAGGCAGGGATTGCCTAGGGGATCTGGAGAGTATGTCAGGGTGGTCCGAGAGAGGTACCTATGGGGGCCACCATCACCATATGAGCAGGTATTAGTAGAGTTTTAGATGCTACAAGCGAGACCATGGGATATTTTGCCGAGGATGGTAGATGCAAGGGTGTCTGAGGAGTACACGTAGTATATTGCGGCACATCCGATTCCTCGGATATCAGATCTGGCAGAGCCGATTCCAGATTTTGAGGAGGAGAGGGAATGAAGATGGAGGAGGAGAGGAGGTCACAGAGTAGTAGTTGGACGGGGGAGAGGGGATGGTGGTGATGGAGATGGTGGTGGTGGTGGTGGAGGAGGAGGAGGGGGTGGTGGTTTTGGAGGAGGAGGTGGGGGTGGAGGTGGTGGGCGATTACAGTGGAGAGGGAGAGGTGGGCAGCCATTGCGGCTATCTCAGGGATCCTTGATGTAGGGAGGTATGAGACTAGGTGGCAGGGATGCAGGTGAGGGACATGCACCTATGGATACAGAGGAGGGAGCGATGGGAGAGGGAGCCACTGGGGAGGCACCTATGGATATGGGAGATACAGGTGGAGATTTGCAGGATCATATGATAGGATTGTTGCAGACTCGTGTAGAGGATTTGGAGGCAGAGGTAGCAGCTAGAGATGTTCAGTTGTTTGCATGAGTCGGAGCTGACTGTGGTGTTGTAGGAGAGAGACTAGGTCGTGGATAGGGTGATCTAGTTGCAGGAGAGAGTGCGGGCCTTGGAGGGAGTACCGGGACAAGGGTCGTCTGTGGAGGCTTTGGCGAGGGATGTACGAAGAGCAGGGGCCGAGGTGGATTACTGGCGGGGCCTATATGAGAAAAAGGTGCCATCTAGTCGACGGGCACTAAGTTATTCCTAGACGCGACAGGCGAGATCAGAGTGGTCTCAGAGGATGCAGAGCAGTGGGGGTGTGATGGGTCCTCCACGGAGAGATAGATCAGGTGGTGCAGGGGCTAGTGGGGGAGCAGGTAGAGATGGGGGTGCAGCATCCGGTCAGAGTGGTATCTGAGAGAGCATTTTGTATGCATGTATTTATATTGTCATTTTGGACTGTGTCTTGGATGGCTCTTGGTAGCTGATGTTTTGGACTTCATTGTACTCTGATACATGTATATTTTTGGCGATATGATATGATATATGAGGAGATCCTATTTTTGTGAGGATATGCATTTTGATGACATGTATGGATGTTTATACAGGATGATAATTTTATGATTTTATGCTCAGATGGATACTTTATACTTGTTATATGTATGTGTTTTTATGAGATGATTCCTATATGCATGTTTTTATGATGATTTATGCCTACATGATGTCTATATGCATATTGTATGATGTGATGCTAACATGTATATGCAGGTTTATATATGTGTGCATGATGTGTTGATGATGTAATGCCTTATGTATGTAATGCCATGATGATTATGTATGCATAATAAAATGATGATTATGATGGTTGTTTGGATTTTGATGAGACAATGAGATAATGATATGCAATGGTTTTAGGATTTAATGTGGTAAATGAATGATTTATATATGTAAATGCATCTAGATGTTGGTTAGACGAATGTAACAAATGTAAAGTACAAATGTTGAAATGATGATTTCTAAATGAACGTATATGGATAATGTATATGAACCTATGTGGAAACAAATGGTTTTGTTTATGAGTCTAAATGGTGAAAAATATGATTTGAAATGATAATGTAATGATAATGCAACTAATGGGTAATTGCACCTTGATGCAATTTAAAAAGTAGAATGAATGCATGTTGGTAATGAATCCTATATGAAATGAATTGAATGAGTATGAAAATATACTAAATGGATAAATGAATTCACTTAACTAATGGATAGATAAATAGATGTATGTAACGATAAATGATGATAAATGATGATTGGTAACTGACACTAAATGAACGCATAGTAATGGCTAATACAATTAAGGACAATTTATCATATGAATGAATCTAAATGTCATGATTATGCAATGATGAAATGATATAATAAGACTAATAAGTGATAATGAACTATATGTAATTTAAATGATATGAAATGCACTCGATGTAAATGCAACTAAGTGTAATGATGATGATATGATCATGATAGATGAATGCAAGGTTGTTTAGACTTTGCATGATGCACTGATGATGTATCAGAGTACTCTGTCGTGATTGTATCCAAGACCAACTCAATTTTCACATAATTGTTCACATTAATTTTGTTCACACTTGCACACAAAACTATGTATATGAATAATGAATGAGTAAATGGATGGGCGATATGCAACAAAATGCCATATAAACAGATGAGATGAAATGATGATCCATAGTGCTTTATTTTCATCATTGAGCTTGAAAATGTTGTAAGAAAATACAATCAACTTGACATAATGATTCAAGATGACTTGAGTAGTTTTTACATGAATTTTGATATAGCAAGTTAATACAAGCAACTTGATATAATGGATCAAGTTGACCTGAGTATTGCTTGCAGAACAGACAAGGATTATCTCCTTTCATGCATGACATGGAACATCCTCCTTGATCTTTTTCCGACCATATCCTAAGACAAGTTCATACTATAATCAGATATAAACCATTATCGAGTTTGGATGAGGCAGTAGGAACCAAGGATAGAGCATCGTATATGTAGGTAAACAACATATATAAAGAATAAAAGAATATGGACCCTCGATAATGGTTCATGCTCATATGGTCGAGGTATACGTTGTAGTCAGCAAGCCGTAGTGATCTATGATTGCATTTCGCATAAGATCATGTAGCTTAGTGAACTTCCCACGTACACACCATTAGTACAAGCCCCAGTACTTCATCAGAATAATTCGCAGAAGATACACAAACAATGTTGTAGGAACCTGATATGAATAAATGACTCACAAATCAATCAAGTAGTTGATAGCTTAAACAAAATTTTCTTGTCAAAGAAAACGGTACCATGTCTTTGTTTTGGTAAGGAAGGATGCATCCTTGTTTTAGACATTTTGCGTGTTTGATGTTGATTGTTTGGTTGATCGGATAAGTGGTCATCGTTGGAGTATTTCACAATGTTTGTTTGGTATCTTCTTTGAAAAATGTATGTACAGGGCGTTGCCATGTTTTTGATTGATTTTTGATGTTTTATGATGTTTTTGGATGTTGTGAGATAGTTTTTGAATGTTTTTGGATTTTCTGAGGCAATTTTTTTAATGTTTTTGGTATTTGTGATGATTATTTTGAATGTTTTTGGTATTTTGAGAGACACTTTTGAATGTAGAACTCAGTGAATCACAAAACAATGTAGTATCCACTTCCATCAACTATATTTAGGGAATTGTCCCTAGTTTAGATATGACTATGAAAAAGCAGGATGCGAGACGCATGAAGTACTATCCTTGATTGTAGTTCAATAACAAGCCATGGTTTTGGACTGATGGAGGAGTGAATGTAGTGAATGTGATTGCAACAAGTTTGAAAGACAATGGAGCCGTATCCTTTACGAGTGGTGCCTGTTGTCCAGGTTTTCACTATCGCACTTACCCAAGGTGCCACTGGAGTGGTTGTTCACCGTTTGGATGCATGATTTTTCTTTACTAATTTCTTGATTTTTTGTATTTTCTTCAAGACATTTTTCTGAATGTTTTTGATATTTTTCAGATATATTGGAGGAGCCTGATGCTCTATGCAGCTTATGTATAAAACTATTTGAGGTGCATGTTGTTGATCAGATCTGCTAGCGGTTCTCCTTCTAAAGTAGCCAACTGATATGCCCCAGACCCAAATACAATAGTGATAACATATGGACCCGACCAATTTGATTCAAACTTTCCCTGATGTTCTCAGTTGGGTTGGTTACGGGGATTCTCTCAGAGAACAAGATCACCTACCTCGAATGTATGAGGTCTAACCCGATGATTATAGCTTCTGCTCATGCGTTGTTGGTAGGCTTTGAGGTGGTTGTATGCAGTTTGTCCCTTCTCATCAAGTAGCTCTAAATCTTGAAGACGAGATACTCTGTATGCTTCATCATCTATGAGATTGTGCAAAGAAACCCGTAGAGATGGTATCTCGACCTCAGTAGGTAAGATAGCTTCTGCGCCATAGACTAGTGAGTAGGGAGTTGCACCTGTAGGGGTTCGAATGCTAATCTGATATGCCCATGGTGCTGGATTCAATTGAACGTGTCAATCATGACCGACATCATTGACTGTCTTCTTGAGGATTCTCAATATGTTTTTGTTTGATGCTTCGACCTGACCATTGCCTTGTGGGTAATAGGGAGTGGAAAAGCTGTGTTGGATGTGGAATTTCTCACAGAGTTCACGAACATCTTGATTCTTGAAAGGAAGACCATTATCTGTGATGATGGACATGGGTACACCATACCAGCAGATGATGTAATTAAGGATGAATGAGGCGATCTACTTGTCGGTTACTTGGGTAAGTGGAACAACTTCGATCCACTTTGTGAAGTATTCGGTGGCGGTAATAATGAATTTGTGTCTGTTGGATGAAGATGGATGGATTTTACCCACAAGGTCAAGGCCCCATTGACAAAAAGGCCATGGTGTTGTGATGGGTTGCAATTTATGTGCTGGTGCATGTATCAGGTCTCCATGAACTTGGTATTTCTTGCATTTTCTGACAAAGTAGTAGGAGTCTTTTTCCATAGATGGCCAATAGTATCCAGTGCATAGGAGTTTCTTGGCTAGTGACGGACCGCTTGCATGAGTTCCACAAATTCCTTTATGTACGTCTTCCAAGGCCTTTGTTATCTCATCCTGTTCCAGACATCGAAGGAGAGTACCATCAAGACTGCGTCGGTATAGGGTTTCAGCAATAATGGTATATCGAGCGGTTTGGCGAATGAAGGTTTTACGTTAGTTATTCGATTGGTTAGGAGGAAGTGTGTGATCATGGAGATAAGTGTAGAACTCACCGTACCATGGGGATTCGGAACCGACAAGGTGACATATCATCTCAGATTTGGGGATATCACAAGCGGGGATCCAAAGCTATTCTACCAAGAACTCGTAGCGTGTTGAATTATGTGGAAGATCTAGGATAGATGCGATGGTAGCCATAGCGTCAGCAGCTCGATTCTGATCTCTTGGTATCTGCTCAAAGATGATAGTAGTAAATGATGCCTTTAGACTATCCATCATTTGTTTGTACGACATGAGTTTGTCATCTTTAGTCTGATATTCATCAGTTGCTTGTCAAATGACCAGTTGGGAGTCTCCATATACTTGCAGTTCTTGTAACTTCCATTGTATGGCTAGCCTGAGTCCTATGATCAAGGCCTCATATTCAGCTATGTTGTTTGTGCATGGAAATGTGAGCTTGTAAGACTTTGAGATGTTGTCACCTTGAGGTGTGATAAACATAATGCCTGCCCCCAAGCCATGCCTAGTGTATGAACCATCAAAGTATAGTTTCCATGGTTGTGTTGCTGTGATCATGAATATCTCTTCATCTGGAAAATTTGAAATGAGAGGATGATCGCCTATGAGGGGAGCATCGACCAACTGATCTGCAATAACCTGACCCTTAATAGCCTTACGTTCCACATACTCGATGTCAAATTCACTTAGAATCATCACCCATTTGGCCAAGCGGCCTGTCAATGCTTCTTTGCTAAGTAAGTATTTGAGTGGATCGATCTTTGCAATTAACTATACTTTATGTGTCAACAGATAGTGCCTTAGTTTAGTGGCTGCCAAGATTACTGCTAAGCAAGCTCGCTCAGTAGGTGTGTAATTGAGTTCATAGCCAACCACTATGTGAGAGATGTAGTAAACAACACACTCTTTCCCTTCTGCATTGTGTTGTGCCAATAGTACACCCAATGTTGTACTTGTTGCTGATATATAGAGTAATAAAGGTCTACTCGGATCTAGTGGGATCAGTAATGGTGTATTCATGAGATAATCTTTAAGCATATGGAATGCTTGTTGACATCTGGCATCCCATTGAAAGCGGATGTTTTTGTGCAATAGGTGTGTAAATGAGTGACACTTATGTGCCATTTGTGCAATGAGTCTTCAGATGGATTGAAGTCGTCCTTGTAATGTCCTTAGCTGACTGATGTTCTTTGGAGGTGTCATGTCCATGATTGCTTTGACCTTTGCGGGGTCGACCTCAATGCCTTTGCTTGAGACAATGCATCCTAGAAGCTTCCCTAAGGTTACTCCAAAGACACATTTCTTTGGGTTGAGTCGAACATGATGTTGTTCCAGTTTATCAAATATTTTCTCTAATATTTCTAGATGACTTCTCTTGTTAGTGATTTTGCTAATAAGTCATCAGCATAATCTTCCATTATGGTATGCATCATGTCATGGAAGATGGTGGCCATTGCTTGTTGATAGGTCGCTCCTGCATTCTTTAGACCAAAAGGCATTACATTTCAGCAATATGTTCCCCATGGACATGTTAAGGTCATCTTATGTTGATCCTCTAGTGCGATCTTTATCTAATTGTATCCTGAAAAGCCATCCATGAGTGAAAGCATGATGTTAGGTCTACTATGATGTCGATGTTTGATAGGGGGAAGTCATCTTTAGGACATGCTTTGTTGAGATCTCTGAAGTCAGTACATATACGGATGCCCCCATTTGGTTTGCCGAAAGGCACAATATTGGATATCCAATCTGCATAATCAATTGGTCTAATAAACACAACGTCTAGGAGTTTCTTGAGTTCTGCTTTGACGAATACTGCAATATGAGGATGCATCCTGCGAAGTTTTTGCTTAATAGGTTTGGCTCCTTCTGCTACAGTGAGGTGATGCATGACTAAATCAGGATCAAGCCTAGGCATGTCCGTGTATGACCATGCGAAGTTGATCTGGCGCTTCTGGAAGAATTTTACAAACTTAGGTTGTTCCTCTGGAGTTAAAAGAGATGCCAGATGTATGTGGTGAGGAGTTTCAAGAGTCCCCACATTGAATTCTTTTGTTTCCTCAATGATAATTGTCAATCATTCCCGCAATGTACTAGAAGGGAGGATGTCAAACCTTTCATCCTTAGGTGCCTCAAAGAGGTTTTCACCATTGGATACACTCTTTCTTTTTACTTTTGTGGGATCAAACAGTGCCATGGTGTGGTTTTCACTGGAAGATCCATGTTTTATTGTTATATTTTTGCAGCTAAAAGGTTTGGCATCTGCCCCAAAGTATGTTGCTCTATTAAGTTCTATGGCGAATCCATCTTTGTGATCCCCGCTTGGTATGTTATCCCGTAGTCCCAAAAAGTCAATGATCGCCTCATCATTTTGGAAATGGTCAAGACATGGGGGATTAGGTTGGTTCCATTTGATGAGTTCAGGATGGATAATGGGCATTACCTCATCGATTAGGTTAAGTTCATTAGATGTATCAGTGAGGGTGAAGACATTGTGGTGAAGGTCATTGATGGTACTCTCCCTATCAAAATCAGGTGTAGGATGTGATGTAGGGTCTATGGAAGATGTTTCCAGCTTAGGAACCCAAGAGGTCTTTATCTGTGCTTCTCTGTAAATAGGGATGTCTTTGTGAGGTGGAGGTGGTGATGTGTCTTCCTCATCTGAAGTGTTAAGATGTATGGAATCAAATTTCCACTCATGTGATTCAGTCTCTGAGTCGCTTTCCGATAACTGGTTACTGTACCATACTGGGATATCCTTTGAGTTAAAAAGTGCAGGTGTGATCAGTTGATGTATCTTTGTAGATGAAATGATTGGTGCTGCAGGAATGATTATGGGGATCAAGGAATCCGATACAGGAAGTATCGGTAGTGTTGACTCTACTGCTTCTGTTGGAATTGTCGGTGGTGTTGATACTGTTGTGGGTGTTGATACAGTTGTTGCTGCTAATGGTGCTATTGATTTTATTGCTACTGTTGATGGGATCACTGGTTTTATTGGTGGGGTGATTAGTGTTGCAGAGAGATTTGCTGGGATTTTTAGCCTCAATGGGGCAGTTGCTAGGGTGTTCGATGCTGCTTTTATAATCAAAGGTGACCTCTTTGCAATAGGCTGATATAGTGGTTTGCTAGGGTTCCCTTTGAATTTGAGTTTAGGAAAGATATCCTTTTGAAAGCCTAGGCCAGTGTTATCTTTGGGTTTTAATTCTGGCTGCAACAGTTCATGTTGTCCTTGCTTGCAAGGTCCTAGAGCACTCTGACCATCATAACCCATTCTTTGCATAATGAGAAGGCCTTTGCCATACTGATTTGTGGGAAGCTTAGCTTATAGAATATCGATGGTGATGGGATCTTTATAGATCCATTCTGCTAAGTCCTCATCTCTGGTCTTTTCTTCTTGACTCTTTCCAAGGATGAATGACGTCAAAGTACATGCTGGCTTGATCAGTGGTTGTTGAAGTAACCATTGAGGTTTACCTTGTGATCTAGGAGAAGTGGGCATTTGTCCAACACAAAAGAGTTGGCTGAGATTGTATTCCCCAGGCCCTTCCTTTGCTATCTTCATCTTGAGCTTCTCTTGCTTGGGTATAGTAGTGTTTGAACTGGCAAGAGAGGCTGGACTTACGTATGATGTGGAGGAGATGGCTTCTCTATTGTTGGGAACGGTAATTTCTAGTTGATGACTGATATTATGACAATATGCAAAGGGATTTGCATCGCCCATGATTGTAATTTCTACACCATTATGCGGGAACTTGATACACTGATGGTAGGTGGATGGAACGACTTCCATGGCATGTATCCAAGGTCTTCCTAGCAATAAATTGTATGGCAGAGGAAGGTCCAGAACTTGACAGATGATGTGTTTCACCATAGGGCCCACAAAGATTGGTAGCATCACAGCTCCTTTGGATGAACGCTCTGCATCATCATAGGCTTTGATTGTGATCTTCTTGCGGGGATCCACTGATTCAATTGCATATCCCAAAGCTGTGACTAATTGTATAGTACATATATTCAGGCCTACTCCATTATCGATCAAGACTCACTTGATCCTATGTTGGTTGATAAACCCTTCAATGTGGAGTGAGGCATTATGAGGTTGTTGGAAGGATGAGTTGCCACTTTCAGAGAAAGTGAGACAAGGTGATGACCTTAGGTTTCCAACCATAGCTTGGAATTGATCTGTATTTAGGTTTACAGGGACTGACGCCTCTTGGAGAGCTTGATCCAAAATTGTTTAATGAGATGGAGATAGGCATAATAGCTCTAAGATAGATATCAATGTGGGTGTTTTGTCTAACTGTTCCACAAGGTTATACTGCTTTGGGATAGATGAGGTGCCTTGTGGAGCTGGTTTTATGGTAATCTTGCTGCGACGTGTAACAAAATTGCAAGTGGAGCTGGGATTTTTTATGGTTATAGTTGCAATCTGTTCACTGGCATCATATAGGTGATTCACAGTGTAATTATATGCGGCTTGTGTATAATCGATAGTATCTGTGTTTCTCCCTGAAGTGGAAGGACCCCTTTGATCATGTGATAGAAGTGGATTTTTAAACATGAGATGATCATTGTTTGTTGTCTTTGGGTCATGTCCTTCGATTTTGATTTCACCTCGATCAATAAGATCCTAAATAAGATCTTTCAATCTGTGACAATTGCTTGTCTTATGTCTTTTCCCTTAATGGAAATCACAATGTTCTGTAACCCTCCACCATGAAGGTTTGACTTGAGGTTCATAATTTGATGTTTTGGGTAAGGTCACCAGATTTTGAGAAACCAACTGACGTAACAATGTTTCGATGGGTTCCCCTAAGGGAGTATATGTTCATTTTGGTTTAAAATTTTGTTGATGTTGTCTGGGTTCCTCTTGAGATGTGTTGCATCCTTGACTTGGAGGAGCAACTGTGTTATTCTTGGGTGGGGGTTCTATCCTGCAAATCAAACCATAGGTTGTGCACTTTTGATAGTTCTTGCATCCACAACCCCATCATTGATGATGTTTTTGTTTTTGTTCCAAAAATTAGGCTTGTCACCATTGAAGCGCGAGTGAGGGCCATCCTTTGGTTCATTATATATTTTGATAAGCCCTTTTTTGATGAGAGCCCACTCACATTTTAAGCCTTTTGTGATCATGTCATTGAAAAAGTCTATGTCTTTTATGTCTAAGTAAAATTCCATTTCGTCAATTTAAGTTGGAAATAAATATTTCCACTAGTTCTTGTTCAGGTAACTGAAGAGAACGTATGCTAGACATTTGATGCCATCGTTGTAGAAAGACTGAAAATAGCTCACCTAGTTTTTGTTTAGTGTTACATAGATCAGCCATTGTGATATCACGTTCAATATTGTGTGAGTAATCTGCCAAGAATTTCTGGATGAGTTCTTCAAATGTCCTAATGCCACCTGGTAATCGGGAAAACCATGATGTGGTTGTTCCTCCCAAGCTTTGGAGAAAAAGTCACATTAGGTAAGTATCCTCGTATGCCACTTCAAGGCAAGCTGAATGGAATTCTCTAACATGATCACGAGGATCTCCTTTTCCTCTATACTTTTTAAACTTGGGTGTTTCAAACCCTCGTGGAAAAGGTGGCATATGAATATTCCTATCAAAGGGATAGGGACAAATGTTATTAAGTGAAAATTGATTGGTTTTTACACCACTATGAAGTTGTTGGGCGAGATTCTCAACTTGTTGTCACAATATTTCTACCTTGATGAGGAGGAGGAGGTGGGGGATTACCTTGATGAAGGTTGTATTTGATGTCATCTCTACCTCTTTCACCCTCAATACAAATTTGGTGTTCTGATGCTTGTCTTAGTTGCACAACATCAAAGTTAGAGGGTAGTTTAGCCCCTTCTTGAGAAAGTTTTAAAAAGTGAGCATCAACATTACTCCTGAGTATTTCATCAAAAAAGTTTATTAAAGAGAGGGTTGTGTTGTGCCCTTTCTATTGCTGCTAGAGTAGGAGTGCCTGGATTTTCATCATTTACATTTCCTCCAAGGGCTTCTTGGAACTCATTGATATTTTCTTCCTCTTCCTCTTCCTCTTCAATTTCTTGTTGTCTAGATCTTGATCTGGTATGAGCCATTTTGTTTATAAGTTTTTGTTGAAGTTTGATGAAAATGATGATGAGTTGTTGATGGAATGAAAGATTGATATTTGGTGAAATGTTTTGCATACAGATCCCTAGCACTAAAGGTAGATATTACCAAAGTTCTTTCTTGAATTGCCTGTTGTGTTGGATTGACAAACTTTGATGTGATAAGGTGTAGAGGAATCTGAGATGTGTTACAGACTCAACTACCTAGTAATGAGAGGATTCACTCATAGACTAGTTTTAACCTGCGTAGAAATGTCTCTTAGGATGAGTTTATCCTAGATGTAGAGACACTCTAAAAAGTGATGTGTTTGTGTTTGATTCAAGCAATTTTGAAAATAGAACTTTAGGACAAAAAACCTTTGGGTGTTTTGAGAGTTGGAATGGAGTTGATGAGATATGGATATGATAATGGATGAAATGTTTAACTTCAATAAAAGCTTTGTGTCACATATGGGACAAATTCTTCTTCTTCTCTTTCGGGAGTTGGTGGTTCTTCCTGAGCTACGTTATATGTGATGCAAACATCTGGAAAAAAGTCAGGATTGATCTTGCCTCCTATGTTTTTGTGATAACTCAAAGCGCGATATTGCATAAAAACTCGACGGTTTAATGACTCTTGATCAAACTCGTTTGATTTCCCTTGAAGGTAAAGACGCATGTGACGTAAGAAGGTTCTCTGAGAGACAAAGATTTATCTATTTAGATAGAAGAATTTCCTCCTTTTGCTAAAAGTCTTTAAGCTCAATGATCTTTTCTTCAAGTTGATGTTTTGATGAAGATTCTTCTTTCTCAAGATGTGAAGAATGGTCATATAGTTTGATACTTTTTGTTGTTGCTCTTTATTTTAAATCTTTTTGAAAATGTTTGTGTTGGATGAATACTTGTGTTGGATTTTGGATTCTTATGATGTTTCTTTGACAAGAAGACAAAACAAGCACACAAACACAAGAATGTTGCCTCAAAAGGCACAAGTATGGGTCTAGATCAACCCATTCTTTGGATTTTTTATGACCCTTTCCTCCAAATGTATTTTAGGTGTTTCCAAAGCCTGAAGTCGGCTCAATTTGCACTGGTCTTAACTCAAAAACGAAAATACTTCAAACTCTTTTTATCCCTAAGGTTAAATGGCCAGTTGTGATAATTTCAGCCCACATCTTGATATTTCTTCAACTTTGGTACTACATACCTTATGAATCGCGTCGTGGCAGGTAAGGATGTGATATACTAAGTCTTGGATGGGCATAACAAATAGATGATCCCTATGATGGGGGAGTCACCACTTTCAGCAAGCCACAAGTGACTTTTCAAAAAGTTATGTTTCTACTCAAGGAAATATGTATGGCGAGTATCTTGGGAGCAAAACCATCTATGCTCTTGCAGTGAATTTATCACAAATATCCTCAATCAATAGAATGGGTGGGCTACTACTTAAAAGTGTTTAGTAATTTTTGATGTTTTTGGACATAAGTTCATTCTGCAGTGACTCACTTAAGATCCTTGTAACTTGTGGTGGGGCCCATTTGTCCTTTCGGCAAGTTACACTGTAGGAACAACTATACCCAAGGATACAACTTTCGCTCTCACCTGATTTCTATAGCGGCTCGAAGGATTTACCGCATGAGGTCATTCCCAAGAGTGATGTGTCTCTTGGAAGGCCTCTCTTAAAAAGATAAAACTTGAGTGTTACTAACACTTTTCTCTTGCACTTAGGACCACGAAAGTCAAGAGAGAGGATAGTGTGTGTTAGAAGTAGGACCACTCGACCAAACTCTTTTGCACAAGTGTGTCAAACACAAAATACACTTGTTCTTTTTAACTTGTCATTGCAATAATTTTCTATCTAATTGGAGATGTTTCTCCAACAACCATGATGTTATTTTTAACTTCAAAGGCAATATGTTTGAGTAAACTAGAATTTGAAATCCTGGTCAACTTAATGAAAAACACGTTTGCGTGAAGTAAAATTGCTTTGCAAAATTGAAACAAGTTGATTGTTATTTTTACTTGCACAAAAATTGAAGTGTGGATTGTGATTTTTTAAGTTTGATACAAGAAAGAAAATTTGTCTTTGTTTTGTTTTGAGCACCAAAATAAAGTGTATCCCTAACTTGCAATGAAAGCAAATTTGTGCTGGGATTTTTAGAGCACCAAATGAAGATTTGTTTCCTAACTTGCAAGTAAACAAAATTGTGTTTTTAGAGCACTAAATGAAGTTTTTTTTATTTTAAGTAATAAACGGGGTTAGTTTTAAACCTACACATGAAACAAAAAGTTAGTAAAATCTGACCATAAGGTGGGCTTCCACAAGCCTAAGAATTTTTTTTTTTTGATTACATGGCCTTTTTACAACGTTTTGTTACAATAGTGCTCCTCTGTGTGAAAACAGAAGCGCTACTTAACACAAACGCGCTAAAACGTTAACAAAAGCGCTAAACTAAAAAATTTAACTGCTAGAACAAGTGCGCTAAAACATGGACAAAAGCACTACTTAATACTCAAAAGCGCTAATATATGAACAACAGCGCTAAATTTGAGATAATAGTGCTATTGTAGATACAATAGCGCTAAAATATTAAATTGCAATAGCGCTAAAGTGTGAGCAAAAGTGCCAAAACGTGACCTGTGTGTCAAGCTAAACAGTCAAAACAAGCTAGTTTTGAAAAAAAAAAATGTTGTTGTGTGTTGGATTCACGTTAGGTTCACCAAATGATGCTTTGCAAAATGTACACAATGGTTAGACTAAAACCTGTGGTCGTATAACACACAAAAACACAAGAAACCGTTAGTGTTAATCAACCAAAAACTAATCTAAGCAGGCATATCAAAAGAGACACTAAAAACATGATAAGATATTTAACTATGGAAGTAAATACCACAAGGCATCTCCAAATGCCTTTTAACATGCTCTTAACTTCTTCTCCTTTGTTCCTCTCCTCTCCAAGTTCCAAGTTAGTGTAGTTCTCAGCAGCTTTTTGCACTATGGATGCTTATGGAGATTCAAGATTTAAAATGCTTATAACTTATGTTATGCAAATGTGAATAAATGCTGAAATATGAGATTTATCTAATTAACTAATTGATATTAAACCAAAAGAGTGAATATGATACTAAATGCTCTCTAAAAATGCTTATAGATTAAATGCATACAAGTTTTCAGGATCTGGATTATGAAGAAATGAGCTCTATTTATAGGAAAAATAGAGCAATGGATGGTTGAGATTGAGTAATCTCAACAAGGGTCAGGATTGAAAGATATTCAATCCATGTGAGGGCTTTCAACCCAATCCTAGGATGACAAGTGTCAATATGAGATAGGTTGAGAGGAGAGGGAATAAGCATTAAATGCTTTACATGACCTGAAGGTTAACTTTGGAGTCAAGGTCAAGGTTGGGTTGAGTGAATAAATTCTTTATTCAAAGAATAAAGTCTTTATCCAATGGATAAACTCTTGTGCAAAGGTAAAAGAGATAACCATGGTCAAAGCAATAAATGTTTGAGGAGACACATGAATCACATGAGGGTTGAGTTAGGGGTTAACCATAAATGGTCATGTAAAAGTCATTGATGGTTTGTAAGACTTTAGAGGTTAAATTGTTGAACACACAAAGCATTAAATGCTTTTCAAACACTTTGAAGTCTTTGAAAAGTGACTCCAAGTTGCTTAGGAATGTGACAATAATTAGGGGATGGATTAGGTTAATTAGGAAGGGGTTAGAAGAATCTAGAAGGGGGTTAGGATTGCAAGTGGATTTGGTGGGTGAGAGAAAATAAGATTTTTATTAAAATAAAATTCATTTATTTCAACAAATAGGTGCAAGTTGCATTTTTAGGAAAATGCAAGTGGGGGGGGATTTAATGATTTAAATAAATGTTTTATTTAATTTATTTAAAAGAGGAAAGGGGGCTAAAATGAATAAATAAGATTTTATTCATTTAATTGAATATGAATTTGGTTTAATGAATTAATTAAAATAAATTAAATAATTTATTTAATTAATAGGAGAATGATTTGAAGGTGAATTAATTAAATATTAATTTAATTAACTGTTGGTTAGTAGATTTTTAATTAAATAAATAGCAAATATTCATTTAAATAAAATGGACAGATTTATGTGACTACACAAACAAGTCGGTACAATCTTGACCGTTAGAAATCATAACAATCTCTTCATATATTCTTCAAGAAAATTCCAACCGCTCCATGATCACCGCTTCATCAAACTTTGTAACTCATCACGTGCTATGCATTAGATGCAATCCACTTTTCTCATTCCCTAGACAATAAACAAACACGCCAAAAAAATTTGAACTTATCCTCGTATAATGATCACATGTGTCTCCATCATTACCGCTCATCAGCTAATAAATCAACCAAATTGATCGGTTAGGGTTTAACAACCGATAGGGTTTATTGGTTACATTGCATAGAAATGTTTAACCCTTTACACCGGTTTATTGGTTCAACTCACAAACTTAACATACCGGTTTACAACATCTTCCACAAATCTCTTCTTACCGGTTGGGCAAGTGCAAGGTAATAAGTCACAAATTCGCGGAAGTCCGCGCGTGGGAAAACACGCTCTTATAAATGGGGGCCCGTTTATGCTTTGGGCTCCAGAGCCGAAAGGTAATGGGGGCCCGAAGCAAAAATAAACGGGCCCCCGTTTTCGAAAGGTAATGGGGGCCCGAAGCAAAAATAAACGGGCCCCTGTTTTGTTCTAAAACGGGGGCCCACTTTTAAACAAAATGGGGGCCCATTTTTTAGAAACGGGGAACCATTTTTTAAAAACAAAATGGGCCCCCATTTCTAAATCGTATTTTCCCTTTGTTTTCCACAAGCTGCCCTTTTTTGAAAATGGGGGCCCGTTCTATGGAAGTTGATTCCACAACCTACCACTTGGCTCAGGATTAGGCTCGAGATAGGCCTGGGATGGCCACACCTAAGACATGGACCTACAAATTCAAATCTTCATGAATGAAATCACATATATGATCTTTTGAAATAATTTACGTGCCTGTAATTAGAGAATTTTTATACGAAATTAAAATCCATTTCAAATTATACTTTCTAGATTCTAAATATGTAAATTTATTTAAAAATTGATTATTTTAACTATTTTTCATTTAATTTATACTAAATCAAGTCCATAAACTTGAAATATTAACTAATTTTGTTAATTTAATAACTTTTTTATTTTAATGAATTTTCAAAAAATAATTATGTCATCAATCTACACAAAATTATTTTCTATTTAAAAATAAAAATAAAAAAATGTTTGCATCAAATTATGTGGGTCGTACACGTTAAATTTTTAAAAACATAATTATGGTCATTATAAAATTAATTAAAAATAAAATATTTTAAAAACAAATATAGAAAAATATGGTCATCAATCTTCAGTGAGTTACAAACCATTTCCCAAAATGGTTTGAGAAAATAATTTGAATTGTGTCAAAAAGTGTGTGTCGTACACATGCATGGTATGGTCCTAAAACATGCATTTTTAAAACATAGTTTTTAGAACTTCATTCCAAAAGTTATTTTTTATTATGTGGGTATTAAAATAAATTACATATTTGGAAAGTACACTCAGATGGCTATCCTTTATATTACTGACTTTTCCAAGATTCAATCTCCAAGTGTTTCAAAATTTAAGCTCAAATGAGACAAAATCTGAAAATCAGGGAAAACACTTCCACTTTTTGGCCAAAATGTGGACTCAGCTTCTTGCACTGACCCGGTTACTAGCCAATATCAATAACAACAATATCAAAAATAACATAAATACCATTACTGATTCAATTGACATCAATGACAACATATCATTAATGAAATCTATATGCAAAATGCCAACAAACTACAAATGCCAACAATCTCCCCCTTTGACATTGATGGCAATACAAATATCAATGCCTTTGATTGCTGCTAAGATTGTTGAATAGGAATCCTAGTTTACATTACCAAGAATTCACCTTGTTCTATTTATCTTCAGCCTGCCACTAGTTCACCTAATCAGACACAAAATTATTCTCCTCAATCACATAATTCTTCTCCCCTTTGACAACAATTCCAAAGTGAAAGTACAAACATGTAATTATGCTTTCATTGTGCATCAACATCATGCTGCAACTTAATGCTCCCCTATGGAATGCATCCACTTCTTCATCAATCCATGTAAAATTCAGCAAGTGGTTCAGGGACTGATGCAATCAGCATCATGCTCAATTAACTTCATGAAGAGGGACAACCCCCAATTGACTTCTAAGATACTCAAAAGTGGTCTCAGGCAGAGGTTTGGTAAAGATATCTGCAAGTTGCTCCTTGGTAGAAACATGCTCCAAGATAACATCTTTACTTTGAACTTTTTCCCTCAAGAAGTGATACTTCAATTCATTGTGCTTAGTCCTTGCATGCAAAACAAGATTTTTAGAAATGTTTATTGCACTTGTATTATCACACAAAATCTATTGGTTCTGAGATTTTCATCTTCAAACCTTCCAAAATGTGCCTCATCCACATAGCTTGTGTGCAATTCATATAAGTTGCTACATACTCAACTTCAGTAGTAGA
Organism: Cryptomeria japonica; assembly: GCF_030272615.1. Taxonomy (NCBI): domain Eukaryota; kingdom Viridiplantae; phylum Streptophyta; class Pinopsida; order Cupressales; family Cupressaceae; genus Cryptomeria; species Cryptomeria japonica. The sequence goes on along the minus strand of NC_081406.1, from coordinate 244,153,120 downwards.
TTGTGAAGTACAACTCTGCTTTTTACTACTCCATGAAACTAGCCTTCCTCCTAGAAAGAATGTTGCACTGATAGTACTCTTTCGGTCATTAATATTTCCTGCCCAATCAACATCTGTGTATGCCTTCAACTCAAAATTTCCACCATATGGATTCCATAACCCATAGTCAACACTACCTTTTAGATATCTAAAAATTCTTTTGGTTGCCATCGGATGTGCTTCCTTTGGATTCTTATGAAATCTAGCAACAATACCAACTGCATGGGCAATATTCGGTCGACTATGAACAACATAGTGTAGTTTGCCAATCATTGACCTGTATTCCTTTTCATCTACAAACTTAGATGCATCATCCTTGGACAACGTACAACTTGTAACCATTGGGGTTCCAACTGGTTTATAGTCACTTATATCGAAAGTCTTCAAAACCTCTTTCACATACTTGGATTGAGTGATGAAAATATCATTCTTCATCTGTTGTATCTTCAAGCCTATGAATTTTTTATTTCCCCTACGAATGACATCTCAAACTCATTCTTCATTTCTCTACAAAACAATTACTCATGTCATCATTACCTCCAAATATAATGTCATCAACAAATACTTCACTGACTAGTATTTCATCTCCTTCAGACTTGAGATAAATGTTGTTGTCATCACTGGTTCTAGTAAAGCCTATCTTCATCAAATGAGTATGAATTCGTTCATACCATGCTCTGGGTGCCTGCTTTAATCCATACAAAGCTTTATGCAATTTGCATACCATGTCTTCCTTATCTGTCAATGTATAACCATCAGGGATGCTCTATACAAACCTCTTCTTCCAATATCCCATTCAATAATGCAGACTTAACATCCATCTGGTATACCTTGAACTTCTTATGAGCTGCAAATGCTAGTAATATTCTGACACCTTCTAGTCTTGCTACTGGTGCAAAATTTTCTCCATAATCTTCTCCTTCTTCTTGCACATAACCTTTACATATTAATCTTGCCTTGTTGCAAACTACAACACCATCTTCATTTAACTTATTTCTGAACACCCATTTAGTACCTATAACATTCTTGTTTACTGGTTGGGGTACCAGGGTCCAAGTGTTGTTCTTCTCAATTTGATCCAACTCCTCCTCAATAGCTTTCACCCAAGGATCATCACCAAATGCCTCCTTAGCACTTCTAGGTTCAAAGGTGGAGGTCATGCAGGAGTTCTCTCTTATTCTCCTTCTAGTTAGTGATGCCCTGCAAAATGGACAAGGTTAGTCTAAGATAAACCACACAAGAAGAAACCATTAGTGTTAGTCAATCAAAAACTAATCTAAACAGGCATATCAAAAGAGACACTAAAATCATGAAAGCATATTTAACTAAAGAAACAAATATGATGAGGCATCTCCAAATACCTCCTAACATGCTCTTAGCTCCTTCTCCCTTGTTCCTCTCCTCTCCAAGTTCCAAAATAGTGTAGCTCTCAGCTTTTAGCACTAGCCATGGATGCCATATGGAGATTCAAGATGGTTGAATATGATAAGAAAATGCTATGCAAGTGTAGATAGTGATGCTATGAAAAAGCTCTATGCTAATACCAGTATAACAACAATACTCTAATGCTTCCTCCTTTGTTTGAGGAGAAGGGTTCTATTTATAGAAGAAATGGGAAAATGAAGGGTTAAGATTGAGCAATCTTAACAAGGGTTAGGATTGAAAGATATTCAATCCATGTGAGACTTTCAACCCAATCCCATGTTGACAAGTGTCACCATGAGGAGGCTTGAGAGGAGAGATAAGGAGCATTAAATGGTTGAGGGGACATGATGGTTACCCTAGTCAAAGAAATAAATGCTTTGAAGAGACACATGGGTTACATGAGGGTTAAGTTAGGGGTCAAAGTCCTTAACCATGGGTGCAAGTGGAATTAACCATTAATGGTCATGTAAGAGCCATAAGTGGTTTGGAAGACTTTAGAGGTTAATTTGTTGAACACACAAAGCATTAATTGCTTTTTAAAGACTTTGGAGTCTTTGAGAAGTGACTCCAATTTGCTTAGGAATGTGACAATATTTAGGGGATGGATTAGGTTAATTAGGAAGGGTTTAGAAGAATCTAGAAGGGGTTTAGGCATGCAAGTGGATTTTGTAGGAAAATGCAAGTGGGAGGAATTTTGGTATTTTCAATTAAAATAAAATCATTTATTTCAATTAAATGGTGTAAGTTGCATTTGGATAAATATTTAAATAAATATTAATTTATTTAAATGAGAAAAAGGAAGATAAAGTATTAAATGTTTGAAGACTTTTAAGGGAAACCATTAAAGGTTTGAGAAGACTTTAGAAGGAAGCCATTAAATTTGAAGACTTTAAGGGAAACCATTAAAGTCTTAAGAAGTTTGAAGACTTTAAGGGAAACCATTACAAGTTTCAAGTGGGTGATGATAAATAGGATTTTAAATAAATAATTTTTTTATTTAAAATAGTTGTGCAACTTGCATTTGTAGGAAAATGCAAGTGGGTGGAGGATAAAGTTGATTTAGATAAATGATTTATTTAAAATAGTTGTGCAACTTGCATTTGTAGGAAAATACAAGTGGGTGGAGGATAAAGGTGATTTAAATAAATTATTTATTTATTTAAATGTGAGAGGTGGGATTTTGGGGGATTTAAATAAATATTAATTTATTTAAATGTGAGAGAAGATTTAATTAAATAAATATGATTTATTTATTTAATTAATGGTCTGAATTTGGTTAAGTGAATTAAATCAAATAAATTGAATAATTTATTTAATTAATAGGAGAAGAGGGCTAAGATGAATTAATTAAATATATTAATTTAATTAATTATTGATTGATGGTTAAATAATCAAATAAATACTAAATATTCATTTAATTAAGTGGACAGATTTATGTGACTACAGTTAGTACTCCAACATCCTTATCTCAAATAATTTGTTCAGGACTATGATTCAGTCTCACATACCTAGGAATAACATGATCATTCTCTTCAGGTTCAGCTTCTTCATTAGTATCTTCTTCTGAATTTATTTGTTCCGGTTGAACAAGTACATCAAGATTTGTTTTACTGGTTTCGGACTTAATAGTTTCAAGTTCCAAAAGAAAAATGCAAGAATCTTCATCCTTCTTCTCTGAACTGGTTCCTTCTGAAACTTCAGGACATTCATCTACACGAACATCAGTACTCTCAACAATTCTCTGTGTTCGGTTGTTGAAGCATTTATAGGCCTTACTCTTGGTGGAATAGCCAAGAAATATGCCTTCATCACTCTTAGCTTCAAACTTGCTTATGTAATCACCTCTTTTAATAAAACATTTGTTTCCAAATATCTTAAAATAGCTAACATCAGGTGATCTCCCATACCAATATTCATAAGGGGTCTTGTCCTTACGTGTTTTCACCAGAACTCAATTCATTGTGTAGATAGTTGTACTTATAGATTCTTTCCAAAATATTTTTGCTACAACTCCTTGTATCAACATTGTCCTAGCAACTTCAACCACTGACTGGTTATTTCTCTTTGCTATACCATTCTATTGTGGTGTCCTTGGTGCAGAAAGTTGTCACTTGATACCATTCTCATCATAGTACTTAGTGAATTCCTCAGAAGTAAATTCACTGCCTTGATCTGTTCTCAGACATTTTATCTTTTTGCCACTCTCTTTCTCAACTAAGGCCTTGAATGCCTTGAATTTACCAAAAGTTTCATTCTTATCCTTCAAGAATGTGACCCACATCATCCTTGAACAATCATCAGTGAAGATCATGAAATTTATGTCACCTTGAATGATTCTTGTTCTTATTGGTCCACATAGATCTATATCAACCAAATCTAACAAGTTCTCTGCTGAGAAGGACTTGCTCTTGAAAGTTGAAGAAGTCATCTTTCCTAACTGACATTCTTTACAAAGAGCATTAATTGTTTTGTCTAGCTAATGTAGACCTCTTACTGTCTTAGACTTGCTTACTTTAACAATATTGTCAAAATTTATATGACAAAATATCCTATGCCAAATCCAGTTATCATCTATTTTTGCAATCAAACAGTTGCTAACTTTAGGATTAAGATGAAATAGATCACCTCTGGTTTGTTTCCCGATTGCAATCAATTCGCCTTTGTTGTCAAATATTTTACACATACCATTTCTAAACTCCAATGGGTATCCTCTGTTATTAAGTTGTGCCACACTCAAAATATTTTTCTTTAGGCATTCAAGCCAATAGACATCATTAGCACTGCTCTTCCCATTAAGAGAAATAACTCCCTTACCTTTAACCATACAGGGTGAGTCATTGCCAAATCTGACAACACCACCATCAAATTCCTTCAGGGAAAGAAATTTTTTCCGATCACTGGTCATGTGATGTGAACAACCACTATCAATGATCCAATCATCAAAGTTATCCATCCTCGATACTAGTGCCTTTTGATCCGATATTTCTTCCTTAATAGCTACAAACACAATATCTTCACTAGCATCATCATCAGATTCTTCATCAGTAATACCACAATCAATAGCTACAAGACAATCTCTCTTGCCTTTACCCTTATACTTCTTAAATTTGTCTCTCTTGTATTCATTTTCACCATTAGGGCAATTAGCTGCTATATGACCAATCTTGTTGCATGCAAAATATTTTAAAGGTAGCTTACCTCTATATTTACCAATGCCTCTAGACAGTCGTTTTGCCAATAATGCTTCAAGTTCCACTAAGTTGTCTTCATCATCAACATCTTTGTTGGATTTAGATTCATAGCTATGGCTGGTATCTCTAATTCTTCTCACAGATGGGTTAGAGATAGAAGCTCTGAATGCATATTATGATTTTTGTACACTACCATCAAGCCATTTAGTTCAAAAGCAGTAAGTTTGCCAATAATAGAGTCAAGAGTTACCTTTGTCTTGTCAATGTATTTCAACTCCTAAATAGCTGCAATTCAAATAGCATAGACCGGTAGCAGGGTTCTCACTACCTTATTGATTATTGTGGTATCTTCCCCTTTCCCTTATGCACTCTTTATTTCACCAACTATCTCTTTAATCCTTTGACCACACTGCTGGATATTCTCACCTTCAGACATTCTCATGTCATCGAACTTTCCTCTTAAACTCTCCTCTTTTGCAATCTTAACATGTTCATCACCGCTATAAATCTCTTCAATTTTTTTGCCATGCTTCATATGCAATTTTAAGACCATGAACATCTACATATTCAGCATCAGATAGGGAACTGATAATAGCCTTTAATGCTTGGTGATTTTCTTGTTGTTCTTTCTTCTGATCACCAGTCAGGATTCCAGTAGGTGCAGTATACTTAGTTCCTATATGATCCACATACTGACTACCAAGACTCTTAATGTAAATCTTCATTCTGTCACTCCATATTCTATAGTTATCTTTGTTGAATTTTGGACCTTCTTTCTTCATCATGGTATGATGAAAGAATAAGTATTTGGTAGAATACTGAGAGGGTGGGGGGTTCAATTAGTATACTAAAAAATTGATACAAAGTTTCCAAACTCAAATTCAACCACACAAAGTAAACATATCTCAGTCAAGATCAATATTCATAAGAAACTTGACATCAACCGGTTTGATGGTTATGACAAATTAACAGTAAACAACTCCAATCTTGTAAACATCAACAATGCTTAATCATATCTCAATCATATTTATCTCTCAATACTTCTAGTTATCATGCCTTATCATAAATTAATCAAATCAACAAATAAGATCATAACCACAAAAGAATTCACCACTTGACACAAATGTTTAATACGTGGAAAACCCAAATAGGTAAAAACCATGGTGAGATGAGACTCACAAGGATAGCTATCTGAACTCTTCTAAAGTTTGCCCTGTTAGGAGCCAAGCCTGTTAAAGCTTTACAATAAGTCCTATTAAGAACTAATTCCAGATAGGAATCACCCGGTTAAAGGATTTACAAATGTGCCTTGATGAAAAGCACAATACCGTGTTAGGACTAACCTCACTGGAGGATTTAAGAATCCAAGTTAATGGACCACCTTGTTAGAGGATTTTTAAATAAGTAACCAAGCTTGTTAGAGCTTACCTGGTTAAGGGATCTCACTTCTACTGTAATTGTTAGAAAATAACAGGTTTTCTTGATCTGTCTGAATAGCACTACATTTGCTTGATCGGATCCTTTTAAGCTTCAATATGCCTTACTCAAAGTGCAGATCTATTCACCAGTTAGGCAACTACACACTCAACAAGTTTCTGCAAATCTTGCCAACAACTTTTACAAGAAAATTCATCGACCTTAAATAAAAACCAATTAGGTCGGTAACACAACAAAAACCTAATTCTCATCATCAAGATTACAAACAAGTTGGTACAATCTTGATCGTTAGAAATCATAACAATATCTTCACATTCTTCAAGAAAATTCCAACCGCTCCATGATCACCACTTCATCGGACTTTGTAACTCATCACACACTGTGCATTAGATGTAATCCACTTTGCTCCTTCCCTAGACAATAAACAAACGCGCCAAAACAATTTGAGCTTATCCTCGTATAATGATCACATGTGTCTCCATCATTACCGCTCATCAGATAATAAACCAACAAACTTGATCGGTTAGGGTTTAACAACTGATAGGGTTTACCGGTTACATTGCATAGAAAGGTTTAACCCTTTACATTGGTTTACTGGTTCAACTCACAAACTTAACATACCAGTTTACAACATCTTCCACAAATCTCTTCTTACCGGTTACTAGCCAATATCAAAAATAACAATTTTAGCAATAACATAAATACCATTACCGGTTCAATTGACATCAATGACAACATATCATTAATGAAATCTATATGCAAAATGCCAACAAACTACAAATACCAATAACACTGTGATAGGTAGGTATGGGAGATGATTGGTTAACAAATGGAAGACTCACGAAAGGAGGAATGAAAGAGTTTTGATTAGAAATGTTGCCCCCTTGACTAACATGTATAGGAATAAAATTTTGTGTGGAAGTAGCCATGATGTTGGATGTGAAAGTAGGCACACTAGTCATAGAAATAGTGATAGGTATATATTGATTGACTTCACTAGGAGAAGGACTTCAACACAACTTTTCAAAGGCATGATATTAGTTTCAACAATATGAGCGAGGTCACGCAACAAATCAATGCCAACCTTATCACTTTGAACCATTCTTTTTAATCCTCCAATCAATGGGATGACCTCACTTTCTAGGTATTGTTAACTGATCCATTTTTGAAGATTTTCAAATTCATTGTCAATCTTCTCCAATTGGTCAACGGAAACCCTAGTTAGCGATTCACCCTCATCGTGAGATTATATAAAGAATGGGGATCAAAAACATCAATTATTGGAATAGAAGAACCACCCACATTCTCATGAAACAAGTTATTCAAATTAGACTCCATTTACATAGTAATTCAACCTTGGGAAGCCTTAAGTTTACAACTTCTTCTCATGGGAATGTTTATAGGTAGGACTAATAGTAGTTGTATATGGTGAAAAATGGATAACGATAATAACAATATTGAAAGGCTATATGCATTCAACCACAAAACCCTAGCCTAACAATCAACAAAGATCCACCATAGCATATGAAGATTACCTAAGACAATGCAAATCAAACGAAATCACGAAGATTACACCATCACATGTCCAATAGGGTGTTGATCTCCATTCTTCCTATCTCCATTGATCTTGCTTGATATATTTGCTCTCAGATTTTATGTGCACAAGAGCTCAACAAAGAACGGAATGTGGTTGCAAGTAGGATCGTAGTGTAGTCAATTGCATAAAAGATGATTAGCATGAATGATTAGGGTTTGATAATGAGGGAAACATCTCCTTATATAGAAGACACAATATGAAATGGAGGGATAAGATTGAGAGGTGTAAAAGGAGGTCAACTATGATTAGAGGGTAGGTAAAAGAAATAATAAAATAATGAAAGGGGTATGTAGTGTATGAATTAAGAGATAAATGACATGTGTCATGGGTAGAAAAGGTTAATGAATTAATTAAATAAATAAAGATTTATTTAATTAATAGAAGAAGTGGGATAATTAAATAAATAAAATATTTTTTAATTTAGGAAAATGATAATTTAAATAAATAAATGTATTTATTTAAATGAGAAATAAGGCTAGAAGAGGATAAATGAATTAATTAAATAAATAAAGATTTATTTAATTAATAGAAGAATTAGGCTAAAGTAATTAAATAAATAAAATATTTATTTAATTAGACTTGGACAATTTTAGGTGTCTACATTTTGCCCCTCTTTGAGACAATGCGGCTTGTCGCGTTGTTTCAAAGAAGATAAGATGAACTGATACAGAGTTGCCCCAGAATGGGAATGATATGCCCCCTCGAGAGATTGGATGAAAATGTCTGCAAAGATCATAGACAATCTCTCGATAAGAAAGAAAGGCTAGAATGGACTGACTGGATAAAGTGACAGAGTCACGGGATAGTGAAGACTGACTCGGAAAACGAGGGCTAGGGCTAGGGTAGGCTATAAGATAGACCACGGGAGAAAATACATCCTCATTGTCATCTACACATCCACGAGAGCATATTGCAGAGCGAAGATAGAGCAGGAGCAGTCAGCAGCGATGGCCTTCACTCACAGATTCGACTGTGTTCGCCGATTCTAGAGGCCAGCAGAGGCAGGAGAGCCGGTAAGTACTACCAAACCTCCTCGTACTTTGACGCATTTAATTTTTGTCATTAATGCATGCTAGATAGGGTCATAAATGCGCTTAGACTAGGGTCCAAAAAGTGTCAAAAAATGTCCAGGCTCACTGCGTTGGTGCCAGGCGCGTCTGTGCTCGTGAGGCGCGTCTGTGTTTGTGCTAGGCGCGTCTACGTTGGAACCCGCGTTTGTGTCAATTACGGCCGCGTCTGTGATGTGCAGGCGCATTTGTGCCAAGAAGGCACGTCTGTGCAGCCCAAGCGCGTCTGTGCAGAGCATAGGCACATCTGTGTCAAACAGGCGCGTCTGTGTTTTTTAGGTGTGTCTGTGCAGTCTAAAAGCACGTTTATGTCATGTAAGCGTGTTTGTGTTTGAAAAAGTGTGAATTTGCATTTTCTGGGTCAAATCGATAGTTCTATGATAAACATACGCTGTCGATTGGATAAGCTGCTGAGAGGATACACTCAAGCAGGTCCTCTAGGGAAGACTAGGATAAATCAAGGCACTTTGTGATGAACAGTGAGTACCAAGATAGAGTACTTTGTGATGAACAGGGAGTACTAGAGTATGAGCAGCACTTTGTGATGAACAAGGAGTGCAAATGTGAGTAACACGTTGTGATGAACAGTGAGTGTCACACACATAGTACTTTGTGATAAACAGGGAGTACTACTAGGATAAAAGCAACACTTTGTGATGAACAGTGAGTGTCACTAGAGTAGATAGCCAGATGCATTTAGATAAAAAGTAGCATTTTGTGATAAATAGTGAATGCCACTATGACTGACATGATTGAGTTGTTTGACTGCAAGAGTACTTGCCGATGCTAGAGTCACGGGAGAGATTTCCGTCGACGTAGAGGTTGCGACCTGAGTTGTCGCTCGAGGACAGAGCTGCCATCGAGGAGATGGGTTTGAGACATGTACTGTATGTGCCTAAGTTTCGGGCAAACATGGGTTTGCTGACTGCGCTAGCTGAGAGATGGCACTCTGAGACGTGCACGTTTCATTTGCCGATGGATGAGATGACAGTCACCCTAGAGGATGTATACAGGATATTGAGGATACCGATCAATGGGGAGTTGATCCCATACGACCGAGATGGAGACAAGGAGGCATTGAGATGGGTGTTCCAGGACCTAGGACTGGAGATGAGGGCAGGACATGTGGCATGGGACACCATGACAGCCACAGGGTTAGCATTGCCGGTAGTGGTAGGAGGAGCCATCAGTGGGTTCCTGTGTCTGGATAGGGCAACACGGGGTTTGGCTGTGGGCTAGGGAGGAACACTGGAGACATTGGTGACGCAGCACACCAGATATGCCTGGGGACCATGTGTGCTGACCCATTTGTATTATGAGCTTCACCAGTTTGTTTATCATGGATCAGTAGGATTGGGCTGTGGAGTGACACTGCTGCAGGTATGGGCCTACAAGCATCTGCCGGTTACCCGATTGATACACTTCAGGGGCAAGGGTCATGGACGCAGCTTTGTACATTTGTATGATATGATCACATCACAGCCGCGGATTGGCAAGTTAGAGCATTGGCGGCGAGTGTTGGACGACATTGATGAGGTCATATGGCGACCATATCTGGGCTGCGAGCAGTGGGAGGATGATGCAGTTGAGTTGTCGTACACCTTCTGGAGCAGGTACCTGATTGGGCGGATGACCTATGTACTAGAGAGATAGCTTGTAGATAGGATTGGCCGACAGTTTGGCCGGATTCAGAGGATGCCCCGGGGCTCAGGCATGTATGCCCGCACAGTTAGAGATCAGGCACAGTTTGGGCCCTTGCTGTTGTATGATCAGGCAGTGACTCAGCTAGTGGAGATGATACCCCTACCCTAGGATATGTGGCCAGAGATTGAGGATGCCGGCATGGATGCCGAGTATACATCTTATTGGGCAGAGCATCCGTTCCCACGGTTGACAGATCCAGGAGAGGCATTGGAGGGAGATGGGGGGGAGATGATGAGGAGGGTGGAGGTGATGGGGGTAGAGGCCGACGGAGGAGGAGGGGAGTAGTTGGAGAGAGGCGGTTTGCACCTCAGAGGGAGGGTGGAGAGGAGAGGTAGGCTTGGGTGGTGAGGGGTCACAGTGGATTGCCTTTACAGGTGCTAGCAGCACAGGGTCCCAGGCAGGTACAAATATAGGGACAGGGATAGAGATAGGCACCAGTACAGGTACAGGTACAGGTACAGGGGCAGGCACTCGCAGAGGGGGAGCCACAGACAGAGGCAGAGGGGGTTGACCCAGTGGAGGAGGAGTTGCTAGATCTGAGGGAGATCTGCCAGGGCCAAGTAGATGAGAGCAGGAGCTGGAGAGGGAGAGGGATCAGCTCAGGAGGAGGCTCAGAGATACTGAGCGGGAGCGGGATTAGGCTATCCAGTGCTATACAGAGGCTGAGACTGCACTGAGGGCAGGGAGACAGGCAGCGGAGGATACAGGGGCAGGATATGCTTATGTCCTATGGGCAGGGGAGGAGATCACCTACTGGAGAGACCTCTATTATGGTGCAGTGCCAGTAGATCAGTGGGTGAGGAGCTTCCATAGACCGTCGCGTACAACGACAACTATATGAGGGAGCTGGAGGAGACATGCATCGAGTGGTGGGGTTATGGGTCCTCCACCACCACCAGATAGAGGGGACAGGCATGATGATCCTGGGGCGGGTCCTTCAGGGGCTCAGATTCCACCGAGGCTAGGCAACTCCGAGGGAGGGAGTTCATCATAGCCTTAGAGGGCTCCCTTTGTATCAGTTTTGTACCATTTTTGTATTGTAGACACCTGCGGGTGCTTTTTGTAGCCATATGATTTTGACATCATTGTATCATGACACTTTATTTATATATATATGAGATGATTCATCTTTGCGGTAGCTATATGCATGTGTACCTATGTGATGAGATGTTCTTATGTGATGTTTTTTTATGAGATGGATGCAAATATGTATATGATGCAATGCAGTATTTTTGTTCTTTTATGTTTTAAAATGTTATGCATGATGCAAATGTAAATGTATGTAATGCAGATGAATATGATAATGCAAATGTAAATTGTGCTAACAGGTGTTGTGTGTAGGATGTGATGCAGTTGTGATATATATATGTATGTATGAAATACTTATATGTGGTAATGCAGATGAAACTACATGAAATGCAAATGTTTTTGGTGTGTCATTATACTCAGTCATGCGATAGCAGGCTACGCGGACTCGAGAAGGACGATGGAAGTCAATCAAGAAAGGGGGATGAAAGATAGAAGATATGAAAGTGGAAGAGCTTCTTGTGCGTTATCATCATTGAGCTTTATTATGGCAAGTAGGTTATGACAATCGAGACATATGTTCGACCCAGAAAGTCATTGTACCTGTTTGCATGGAGATAAGACAGTCACAAACAAGGAATGCCCCAGTTCACACTAGACTCACAGTGTCCTCATATCCTTGGACAAGTCATAGCATTACTAAGAGACAATCCATAGACAGCAAATACAAATAGGTGATGATACCCCATCCTCGCCTTTCTAGTCAAAGACATCCTGGAGATAGAATCTCTAGTCAAAGACATCCCGGAAAAGCTAAAAGACATGTCACCAAAAAAGATAAAATCAAAAGAAAACCAAGACTCGACACCAACATCCACTGTAGTCCTCAAGTTTAGTGTCTCTTGTCACTTGTATAAGTATCATTCGATTGTGGTCACAATGTTTACTTTCACAGAAAGGATAGATAGCACTGAACCATATGTTGTCTGAGTCTGTTGAAAGATTTGATTTGTTGAAGCCCATTGTTGCTATTGTGTCTCATTTGAAACTGACTGAATCCATGAAACTGATACTTTATTGCGGAGAAGATGAAACTTTATTGCGGATCTGTGATGCAAATGTTGCTTTATTGCGGATTGTGCACGGATAGACTGAAGGAAGCTGGAAGAAACTGTACTCCTCAAAACATGTGATGTTCTCAGTTCCACACCCATCACTAGACGTAGGATTTGCCTTAGCCACAGATAGGATCTGGTTTATTATGGATGGAAAAAGGGGGTGAAAAGGGAGGTTTATTATGAATGGCTAACCAATCTTGGGTAGCTCAATAACAAGCCATGATGGGAATGGGTAAGTTTATTATGAACGAATAAGTTGTGAGTGTGTGCAAAGTGAAAGGATGAAAGTGAATCCTGAAGGAGGGAGGAGCAATGTCTCTACACATGGCGCTGGTGACCCAGTTTTCACCATGGTACTTGCCCAGGGCACCACCGAAGTGGTTTTCACCGTTGGACGAAATTATTTCTCTTTACTTTTTTTTTCGATTTTTCAATATTTTTTGTGTCACAAGGCGCCTGTTTGCCAGGTTTTCACCAAGTAACGTTTTTTTGTTTGTTTTTATAATTTTTTTGTATTTTTGAATTTTTTTGAATTTTTTTTATTTTTGAAATTAGGATATTCCGAAGAGCTATGTGTAGAACTTGCAAAGGTGCATGCTATTGATAGGATCCTCCAAAGGTTCACCTTTTGTAGTTGAGAGCTGATATGCACCAGATCCATATGCTGCTGTAATAATGTAAGGACCAAGCCAGTTTGGTTCGAACTTGCCCTTCTTCTCTCTGTCTTGTTGATTTTTAGGATTTTCTCTAAGAACTAAGTCACCTACCTCAAATGTGCGAGGCTTGACCTTGTGATTGTAGCTGCAACTCATTCATTGTTGGTAAGCCTTGAGATGATTGAAAACAGTTTGTCTTCGTTCATCCAGTAGTTCCAGCTTTTGCAAGAGAGAGACCCTATAGTCTTCGTCACTGATGATGTTTTGCAAAGAGACTCGTAAAGAGGGTAGCTCGACCTCAATAGGCAAGATAGCTTCAGCGCCATAGACAAGTGAATAGGGTGTAGCTCCTGTAGGTGTGCGGACACTTGTGCGATAGGCCCAAAGTGCAGGATTAAGTTGGATATGCCAATTACGACCAGCATCATCGACTGTCTTCTTCAGGATTTTGAGGATTGTTTTGTTAGACACCTCAGCTTGGCCATTACCTTGGGGGTAATATGGTGTGGAGAAACGATGAGAGATATGGAAGCGATCATAGAGTTCACGAACATCCTGATTTTTGAAGGGACACCCATTATCAGTGATAATAGAAATAGGAATACCGTATTGGCAAATGATATAGTTGAGGATGAATGTAGCAATCTGTTTTCTAGTAACTTGTGTGAGAGGCACGAATTCAATCCATTTTGTAAAATACTCTGTGGCAGTGATAATGAATTTGTGACCATTGGAAGAAGGAGGGTGAATCTTGCCTATGAGATCGAGTCCCAATTGACAAAAGGGCCAAGGAGACGCCAGTGGTTGAAGTTCTTGTGCTGGCGCATGTATAAGGTCTCCATGAATTTGGCATTGCTTACATTTATTGACAAAATGATATGAGTCTTTCTCCATATTGGGTCAGTAATATCCCGTCCTGATGAGTTTCTTGGCCAAGGTAGGACCACTAGCATGTGGACCACATATCCCTTCATGCACTTCCCGTAACGCAATCTGAGCTTCGTCGCTTTCTAAACATCTAAGAAGAGTGCCATCTAGACCTCACCGGTATAGGATATCAGCTAAAATGACACATCTAGAGGATTGGTGAATGAAAGTGCGACGTTGGTTATTTGATAGATCAGGAGGTAAAGTATTGTCGCGTAGGTATGTGAAAATGGAACCATATAACTGGGATTCGGGACCGACAACACATATAGTTTCAGTAGGCATGATCTCATATGAAGGGACCAAAAGGTTATCCACCAAGAACTCATAGCGGGTCTCGTTTGGAGGTAGATCAATCAGTGAAGCAATTGTAGCCATGGCATCTGCGGCGCGATTCTGCTCTCTTGGTATCTGCTCAAAATCTATCTTTATGAAGTGTTATTTCAGGTCATCCACCATTTGTTTATAAGGCATTAAATTTTCATCTTTTGTTTGGTAATCATCAGTTGCTTGACGGATGACAAGTTGGGAATCCCCAAAAACACGAAGTTCCTGGATCTTCCATTGAACTGCAATTCGTAATCCTGTTGTTAATGCCTCATACTCCGCTATATTGTTAGTGCAAGGAAATGATAAGCGGTATGATTTTGGTATAGAATCCCCTTGAGGAGTTATAAAGAGGATGCCAGCTCCTGCCCCATGCTATGTGTATGAGCCGCCAAAGTACAGTTGCCATGGCTTCGCATGTGACATTGTCAAAATGGATTCATCTGGAAATTCAGAACTTAGAGGAACATCATCTATCATGGGAGCATCTGCTAATTGATCTGTGATGGCTTGTCCTTTTATTGCTTTTCTATCCACATACTTGATGTCGAATTCACTCAGTATCATTACCCATTTGGCTAGTCGCCTAGTAAGTGTCTCTTTGTTAAGAAGGTATTTCAATGGGTCTATCCTTGCAACTAACTTAATCTTATGAGTGAGCATGTAATGTCGTAATTTCTGTGAAGCAAAGACCATGGCGAGACATGCACACTCAATTGGTGTGTAATTTAGCTCGTATCCCACCAATGTGCGACTGATATAGTATACTGCTTTTTCCTTGCCTTCAGCACTTTGTTGTGCTAAGAGTGCCCCCAGTGCTGTTGGAGTAGCTAATATGTATAGTAACAGAGGCTGATCTAGAACTGGTGGCATCAGAACTGGCGGATTAAGAAGATAATCTTTGAGCGTCTGGAAAGCCTGTTGACAGTTATCATCCCATTTGAATTTGATGTTTTTATGCAGCAGGTGCTGAAAAGGATTACACTTATCTACCAGTTGTGCTATGAATCTTCGGATAGAATGGAGTCTGCCTTGTAAGGATCGAAGTTGACTGATATTTATTGGTGGTTGCATTTCCAAGATGGCCTTGGCTTTTGCTGGATCAGCTTCAATTCCCCTTTTGGATACAATGAATCCTAGGAGCTTCCCAGAGGTTACTCCAAAGACACATTTCTTGGGGTTTAATCTTACTTTGTATTTTTCCAACCGATCAAAGACGACTGAAAGTATGTCCAAATGTGTATTTCTGTCTATTGATTTGCCCAAGAGGTCGTCAACATAATCTTCCACAGTTACATGCATGAGATCATGAAAGATAGTAGTCATGGCTCTTTCATATGTAGCACCTGCATTCTTTAGCCCGAAAGGCATGACATTCCAGCAGAAAGTTCCCCACGGACAAGTAAATGTTGTTTTATGTTGATCCTCAGGTGCGATCCTTATTTGATTATAACCAGAGAATCCATCCATCAATGATAACATTTCATGACTTGCTGTGAGATCAACAATCAAGTCAATATTTGGTAATGGGAAGTCATCCTTTGGACAAGCTTTGTTGATGTCTCTGAAATCTGTGCAAATTCTGATGCTGCGATCTAGTTTACTAACAGGTACCAAGTTGGAGATCCATTCAGGATAATCAATTGGGCGTATGAATCCGTCATTGAGTAATTTCTCAAGTTCTGCCTTGACTAATAATGCCACTTGTGGATGCATTTTTCTTAATTTCTATTTTACTGGTTTTGCCCCCGGTTTGACTGTCAAATGATGCATTACCAAATCCGGATCTAATCCAGGCATATCAGCGTATGACCAGGCGAAGTTGATTTGTCGTTCTTTGAAGAAACTTATGAATTTTGACCTTTCGGACTCTGTCAGTGATTGAGCTAGGAATATGTTGTGTGGAACCTCTTCTGTACCAATGTTTGTTTTGATAGTCTCCTCTAACAACATGGATGACTTTTCCTCATATGATGCTGGGAGAATGTCGAGCCTTCCATCTTCGAGTGCCTTGGAGAAGTTTTCACCCTCAGATACGTCCTTTCTTTTTACTTTTTTGAGGTCAGACAGCACCACAGTGTGGTTTTCGCCATAAGACCCTTGATTTGTTCTTATTTTCACATTTTTGTGACTGGAAGGTCCGACACCCACACCAAAATATGCCACGCTATTGAGTTCTATAGTGTATCTCGCTTTATGGTCTCCAGGGGGAAGATCATCTCGTATGCCCAAATAGTCAATAAAAGCTTCATCATTTTGGAATGTATCAAACTGTGCAGGTCCTTCATGATCCCAGTCAATGAGTTGGCGGTGAACAAGGGGAAGGTCGTTAGTGTCTTCGAAGTTAACGGGGCTAAGAGTGAAGATGTGGTTATATTCGAGTATGTCAAGGTAATTATCAAGGTCATCGATGGCACTCTCCTCATCAGTCTCAATCGCGAGCGAATCCAAATTATCATCACTAGTAGTGCACTCTGGGATAGGTGTTCTCATCCTATGTGATTTCAACCTAGAACCTTGAGACAAGGACTGTGTAGACTCCTCATGGGTTGTTTCTTGACCAACTCTGAACTTGTTATAAAACTCCTCTTCTTCTGTGGGTTCATCTAGCTCTTTGAATGTCTCGGTGAGCTCGTAGTCACTAGAAGACTTGTTGGAACCCCATTCCCATTCGTTGGAATCTGTGGAATAGCGATTCTCTTGTTGAATTTTGGCAGCTTTAATTTGTAAGGCTTCTTCTATCCTTTGGGTGTGGACCTTTAAGAAACCAAGTCCTTTCGAGCGTTCCTTCTTGAGAGTCAATTCAGGTTGTAAAGGTTCAATGATGCCTTCCTTTCGTAATCCCAGAGGGCTTTTTCCATCATACCCGAATTTTTGTAGAATTTTGAAGCCTTTACCGTATTTCTCACATGGTAGATTGATGTGGTCTTGTGTTTCTTCTTCATTGTCCCTGAAAAGCATTTGGTATAAATCTTCCTCTTCTAGTTCACCCCATCTTTGAAAGGTAGTAGGGTCCCATTTGAGCATCATAATGGAGATTTGCTTGTTAAGATGTGGTCTTCCATATTCTTTTGGGGAACTCATGACTTGTCGTAAGTACATGGTTTGATTGAAAGTATATTCCCCCATGCCTTTGTCCTGAAACTTGCCTTTAAGCTCACCTTGTTTTGAGGTCAAGGGTTTTAATGACTCAGGATCAATGTATGCTAACGAAGGAACAACCTCCCGATTACTAGGAATGAAGGTCTCGGTCTTTGATTTCAGGTTATTGCAGTATATGAATGGATTAGGATCACTGTTAACTGTTACTTCCACTCCATTATGAGGAAACTTAATGCATTGGTGATATGTGGATGGGACTGCCCTCATTTCATGAATCCAAGGACGTCCTAGCAATATATTATAAGTGAGATTTAATTCTAGGACTTGATAGACCACATCCTTTGTAACTGGCCCAACTCTGAGAGGTAAGATGACTGTACCCTTGAATGAACGCTCTTCATCATCATATGCTTTAATGGTGATGTTGTTTGTAGAATTCACAGCTTTATCAGAATATCCCAATTGTGTGATAGTGCTTAATGTGCAAATGTTTAGACCTGCTCCTCCATCTATCAGGACTCTTTTTATTCAATGCTTGTGTATGAAGGCTTCAATGTGTAATGGTGCATTATGTGGCTGACTTATGGAGGCGTCATCTGCTTCTGTGAATGTAAGGGAGTGTGGAATGGAAAGGTATCCCACCATGGCTTGAAACTGGTCCATGTTTAGATCAGTAGGGACGGTAGTATCTCTCAAGATTTTGTCAAGAATGGCTTTATGTGCGAGAGATATGCGTAATAGCTCAAGAACAAAGATGAGCGCGGGTGTCTTCCCTAGTTGTTCTACAAGGTCATACTTAGATTTGGTTGATGAAGAAGCGGTGTTTTTAGTTGGAGCACCTTGCAAAGTGAATTTACTTCGGCGAGTTGTAACATGACATTCAGAGGTAGGTTCCGAAGAACATCGAACACCTTTTAGGACAATCTTGGGTCTCTGAGTAGAATTCTCAGACGCTTTGTCCTTGATGATAATAGTAGAGATGTAATTATCCATCGATATGTGATTGATAGTTGAATCATAGTTGTAGGATGCTCTGGTATAATTGGTTTGATCATCTGTGGCTTTAGCTTTTCCTTTGTCATGTTTTGGGAATGGTTCCTTAAACATCTCATGTTCTTGATTAGACGAATGTCCCTCAATCTCAATGTCACCTCTATCAATGAGATCTTGTATGATGTTCTTCAGTCGATGACAATTTCCTATCTTATGACCCTTGCTCTTATGAAATTTACAATATTCATCATCATTCCACCAATTTGGTTTAACCTTTGGTTCATATGGAGGAAAATCTGGAACTGTGATTACCTTGTTTGCCACAAGCTTCTTGAAAACTGACTCAAGTGGTTCTCCCAATGGAGTGTACTTCCTTCGTGATCTGGAAGTTGTTTGAGTATTCACTTGATTGTTTGTAGAACTTGATCCTGAAAAGATGAATTTGGGTCGTACTATGTTGGCATCAACAACACCATCATTGATTGTGTTCTTGTTTTTATTCCAAAATCTTGGCTTGTCTTTTCCTTTAAAGTCATCTTTGTTTTCCTTGAATATCTTAATGACCCCTTGTTCAATTAGGACCTTCTCTGTCGCTAAGCCTTTTTCAATAACGTCCTTGAAGGTGGACAAACAAGCTTTCCTTAGATCATAGCCAATGTCTTTGTTAACATTTTGGGTGAACATTTCTACCATTTGTTTTTGTGGAATTTCACAAGAGCATTTGTTGGCTAGATTTCTCCATCTTTGTAAGAATGATGCAAAAGATTCTCCCCCTTTTTGCTTAGTGTTGCACAAAGTAGTGACTGATATGTCTGTCTCTATGTTGTAGGAGAAATGTTGGATAAATGCCTTTGCTAGATCACCCCATGACTTAATACCAGGTGGGAGTTGGGAGAACCATTCCATAGCTTGATCACCTAAGCTTTGTGGGAATAATCTCATCAAATATGTCTCTTCTGCTGCGACCTCAATGCAAGCTGTGAAAAATTGTCTTATGTGTGCCTGAGGATCCCATTTTCCTCTATACTTATCAAATTTAGGCGTCACAAAGTGTGTAGGAAAAGGAGGCATTGGAATGCTCTTGTCAAATGGATAAGGACATATGTCTCTCATTGTGTATGTTGGCTTTGGTGTATTTATGTCCTCCATTTTCTTTTGCAAGTCCTTGATTTGTTGTTCCAAACTGCTCTTAGGTGGAGATCGACTTCTTGGACCATACCCCATGCTGGAGGCACCAATTGGAGGGGGTGCATGTTGCATATATGGATGATATTGATCATACATATGTTCATATGGAGGAGGTCTATAGTGATTCTGCATATTTGGACCACTTGGTATAGATTCATGTTGAGGAACACCATATCTATTTTGTGCATGTATACCATATTCTACAGGCATGTCATGTTCTATTGTATTGCCCCCAAATTTGACGTGGGGTTTCCTTGTGTCCAAATTTTGAGCATGCCTTTGCATATCCCATTGCTTTGGTGGTTGATCCTTAGCATTGATATGTGATTGAGCATATTTTTCTCCATAAGATTTCCATAATGGTCTGCGAAGGTGACTATCATGTGTTTGACCATGTGTATGTGGGACCTCTGGTTTTTGAAGCAAAGCTGATGGTGATTCAGGTACCATATATGGTCCTCTATTTCCTCCACTATTAGGTCTTCTTTGATCCATGTTGGAGTGATGTTGTTGCAAAGGTTGATTTTCCATTATTTGAGACATGTCAAAATCATGGGGTATCTTGGCTCCACTTTGTGCCATCATTTGTAAGAAGTATTGTCTATCCCTCCTCATTATTTCCTCAACCAATCGATTGAAATGGGGATTCATAATAGATTCTTCCACATCTGCTGAATGTACTGAAAAGTTAACCATGTTGTCATTGTGTGTAGCATTGTTGTTTATAGTGTCCATGTTCTCAACATTTGGAATGTTTCTATAGGCATCCATGTCAGGTAATGTAGTATGATCAGAATTGAAAAAGATCTCATTGTCATACTCATAAGAACTCATGTTTGTGGACTCTTGAGCCTCTTTAGTTTCTCTCCTCGATTTTTGAAGACGGGTTTCAACCATGAACTAGCTATTGACCAAGATGTGTGAGACTAGATGAAAAATGGAAAGAGTATGGAAGACCAAGAGTTGGATGGAATGTAAATGAATCTGAAGTGTACTTGCAATGTCCAAAGTGTAAGACCAAGTATGTATGTAGTAGAGTAGGTGTGACTTCCAAAGAGAGGATAGTTTCTCTTGATGAGGTAAGTTGACCTTGACTCTAAGTAAGACCAAATGAGACCCAAAGGTAAGAAACCTTGATGAGGGACCACTTAGCAAAGTGTTGTTGTATGTAGTGTGTTGACAAAGTATGATGAGGACAAGCAAGTGACCTTTTGACTCAAGTTTAGACAAGTGTGAATGTAAAGTGAAATGTGAAGCAATGATGGACTATGTGAGACCTAAGGACAGGTTGAATGCTAAATGAAACCCTCGAGAAATGACCTAGGAAGCTCAAGAATTCTGAAACTGACTGTGTTTGCTTGCTGGACTGCAACAGTTTTTTCAATTCTGGACACAGACGCGCTTGTATACTTCACAGATGCGGCTCTGTTTAACGCAGACGCGCTTCTGAGATTTTTTTGTTTGCCAAATGTAATGTTGACTATTGGAACACAAACGCGATTCTGCCCTTCACAGACGCGGCTAGACAACACAGACGCTATTATGCCTGACACAGACGCGTTTCTGCAAATTTTGTGCAATTTTTTTCCAATCTGTGAAGTTGTTTTGTTGTGACCAAATCTAACTGTTTGACTGATTTTCGTGACAAGAGGACACAGTGTTGATGAAGACCCAATGTTTGCAAGTGTCTAGACTCAAAAATGACTCCAATGTTATTTGATGAAAAAATGTTTTGCATACACTTGAAGACACAAAAGACACAATGTTTTGCTGTTTGGTCTTGAATGTTTTGAATGTTTAACATAAGTCAAGCAAAATTCTTATGGCTGGCCAAGACAATAGTTGTTGATCCCACATGGGGTTTTACCCCTGAGGATACGCTATTCAGAGTGGATACTTAGATGCTTGACCTCACTGGCTCCACCCTCGGCACTCACTTCTCAGGTCAGCCAAGCATTAGTCCCCACGAAAACTCCCCGTGGCGAACTTTGTATCTCTACTAAGAACCGTATGTGTGTGGGCCGCTACCAGAGGTCTGACCTCCTGCCCCAACAACTAGAAGGATTTGGGCTTCTAAAACAAAAAGGTGCTAGTAAGGGCATCCGCTCATGTGGCCATACATGCAGCACTTTTAGCTCTGTAAATACAGAAGGCTCCCAGCCGGTAGGGGTTACGCCCTACAACTGTTCAAATAAATTTGATCAAACGGGTTTATGGGGAGACATAGTGTCGGTATGAACTAATCAACACACGTTATTCATAGTTTTCACCATGAATACATTTTTTTTTACAGTGGTTCGGATGAGGTGGGTTTTCCTCACTACCACTTGGGTCGTTCTCTTCTCACTAGTAGTCCTAATGACCACACGGGAAGACAGACCCTCTAAAGATTAAACAAAAAGAGCCTATTGCTCAAGACACAAAAGACAATGATTCAATTTTAGTGCACCAATGGAAGTGTTTGCTAGTCTATGAAAACAAGGCACACAATAAAAATCCAAAAACCCTTGCCAAGGACCTGCAACAAAGAGTTGTTAGTAGTTTGGATTGTTTCAAATAATCCCCCCTTCCTGCAAGCACACAAGTTAGGTAAATTTTAAACCCAAAAGACTTTGTGAAAATAGGGGCCTTCAACCAAACAATTTAGCCTTCAAGACAAGCTGCACCAATTTCGTTAGCTAGATCTGAAAATAAACTAGATCTAAAACCCTAAATGCGAAATCCGAAAAACTGAGTCAATGAAAATCAAAAAAAAATTCGACACTGATAAACACAGACGCGGTTACCCTCAACACAGACGCGACTGGGTAACACAGACGCGATTCTGTGAGACACAGACGCGGCTATAGAATACAAACACATCTTCTGGACATAGACGCAGCCAAAACTAGCGCTGACGCGACTTTACAACACATACGCGTTTTCCTGAAACTTGCAAAATAAAATAATGCCAGAACACAGATGCGGTTCCAGATGTCGCAGACGTGCCAGAAAATCAAAAACGCGATCCGAAAGTACGCAGACGCGGAAATAACAAAATGTTGCCGAAAACATCGGATCTACAACTTCACATTACAAAATCTACAACAAGGATGTTAAATGCAAAAGGGACAAGGGTCCCACCGGGCGTGCCAAAATGTATATGGTGAAAAATGGATAACGATAATAACAATATTGAAAGGCTATATGAATTCAACCACAAAACCCTAGCCTAACAATCAACAAAGATCCACCATAACATATGAAGATTACCTAAGACAATGCAAATCAAACGAAATCATGAAGATTATACCATCACATGTCCAATAGGGTTTTGATCTCCATTCTTCCTATCTCCATTGATCTTGCTTAATATATTTGCTCTCAGATTTTATGTGCACAAGAGCTCAACAAAGAACGGAATGTGGTTGCAAGTAGGATCGTAGTGTAGTCAATTGCATAAAAGATGATTACCATGAATGATTAGGGTTTGATAATGAGGGAAGCATCTCCTTATATAGAAGACACAATATGAAATGGAGGGATAAGATTGAGAGGTGTAAAAGGAGATCGGCTATGATTAGAGGGTAGGTAAAAGAAATAATAAAATAATGAAAGGGGTATGTAGTGTATGAATTAAGAGATAAATGACATGTGTCATGGGTAGAAAAGGTTAATGAATTAATTAAATAAATAAAGATTTATTTAATTAATAGAAGAAGTGGGATAATTAAATAAATAAAATATTTTTTTAATTTAGGAAAATGATAATTTAAATAAATAAATGTATTTATTTAAATGAGAAATAAGGCTAGAAGAGGATAAATGAATTAATTAAATAAATAAAGATTTATTTAATTAATAGAAGAATTAGGCTAAAGTAATTATTTAATTAAACTTGGACAATTTTAGGTGTCTACAGTAGTAATACTCATCTACAAATGAGGGAGATTTGTATTTGAAAAATATAACTAGAAGCAATATAAAAGTTTGTGAGAATGATTGATTAACCAATTAATTAAGCAATTTGATTTGTGAATTTGAAAGAGAGATGCATCTAGATTATAGCATAAATTCATAAAAAATTAGATCTGAAAATTAAAATGAAAATTTATGCAACCCTCATGGCAAATTTTAGAATTATAAATTATGGTTTTTTGTAAATTCAACAACAAAATTTATGTAATTCAATTTGAAAATGAGATCTAGGAGGGAAATTTTGAATTTTAAATTAAATGAATAATCAGATCTGAAATAATAAATCCAAATTAGAGAACCCACAAGCTTAAGTTTAGAATAAAAAAATAGGTTTTTTGTGAATTCAACCACTAAATTTTTAAAACAAACTAACCAGATGTCCCCATACTTTTATTAAGCTAATTATAGGTCATTCTATTTCAATGAGAGCACTTTTCATGGATCTAACTTAGTCCTCACTTAAGGTTTCATCTATCTAGTTTTCTTATATAAAAATTCATCATTGCACATTATATTTAGATTCATTCAATTCAATTGTATCCAATAACAATCGTACAATTTAATCTCAATATCAAATTCATTTTTGGATCAATCCCTCTCTCAATGTTGCATAGCACAATGATGAACTTTTCTCTTTAAATGTGAACGTTTTTTGGTTGTAGGTAATTCCTAGGAGCTTGGGGCTCACTATAAACTCCAACATAAAACCAACATTTCTTTATCATCCACAAAGATAGATTACAAATGAGTTTTCAACATAGCTACCAAGGCTATTTGGCTTCATATGATTCTTGCTAAGTTTGACATTTCTTTTAGGCAACTCAAAGTTATTTATTGTGATAACTAGGGCACAATATAGACATGTAAGAGTCAAGCTTAGCACTAGCAAGAAGAACACACAACGATTAATATGCATTAGAGATGGGAGAATATTCATAGTTAGTTCATTGAATTAGTCTTTTGGCAATATTCATAGAAGGTTACTAACATATTCACTAAACCTTTCATTGAGAGTAAATTTATTCATCTATGAACTCTTCTTAGGGTGCAATCTTCTTTAGCAGCATCATCCTCTTCAAAGAGGGCCTTCTAGTCCTCTTCATCTTGTTTTCTCTCTTTTGGGGGTAGTCTTTTTGCCACTAGGTTTTCTCCCTTTCTCTAATTTATGGGAGATTTTATTGTACTTTGATACCTCATCCAACCAAGTTGTTGAGGCCTAGTTTATTTGTGTCCGCCTCAGTTATGATTAAGGAGGATGTTAGTGTAGAACATTCTTGGTTCATTTTTATGCATACCTTTTTCCTTTTCTATTGATAGACTTTCTTATGTGTGGCCTTTGTGCCTCTTTCTTACATAAAATTTGCATATTAATGTTTTAGTTGGCAATTTCTCTCCATGACACTATATATAACATCTATTGTGAGTTAATCTTCGTTGCACTATGTATGCACATATATTGTGAGTGTCGATTAATTAAAAGTGAGATAGGCTCGTACCATTACATGATATTGCATAGCTGCAAGGTGTCACCTAGGGCACATGAGAAGTACACACCAAAAAATAAAAAATAACCAAAAATGACTAATACAAACTAAACCAGAGACAGAGCAAACAACAAAAAACATAGCAAAACTAGTGAAACCAACCAATTGCCAAAAGCACAAAGAGATGGCCTATTGGGCTAAGGTTTCCTTCCTGCTAATCCTTACATAAAATAAGGACTTTATTAGGGAAGGAAATTTTCTTATTAGATTCCTTAGCAGAATTAGGGGTACTAGAATCCAAAGTGTCCTTGACCATGGAAATGGGGGCTCCACTGATGTAGAAGGGGACAAAACTTGCCGCTTACGTTTGGCTCTCCTCCGATATATTTCATCATGTATAGCTTTGAGAGAAGTTGAGAAGGCAATTTTTTTACCACTATTTCCTAGCTCTGTTTATCCATTTTCTCAAATTTTCCCTCTACGAAGTTAATTAATTGGAAGTTATTCAATTTCTTTGTCACTTTGTTCTTTATTTTCCGTACTTTAATTTTTATAACCTTACAAGGTATGCAATTTTTCATCAGTTGTGACCTAATTCATGCTGCTATTATAGCTACTTCTATTATAGCTAAAGATCTGTGCTCTAACACGCGTAAACTTATTACCACATTATATTTATAATGGTGAAATTGACATACTTCAACTATTTTGTATTTTTAAATACTAATAAAATAATAAATTATTGTTTAGAATTGGTGTGCATGTTTAGACTAGTAATAAATAATTACTCAAATGAGAGTAAATGATTTATGAAACAACTAAATGTAACAAACACAAGAAATACTTTAAATAAAGGGAAAGAGAGTACAATTATATATAATAATTTGATAAATTATATATTTTTAATATACACACTTCTACAATCATTTATAGGAAAAGATCTAGCTTAATGGTAGCCTAGTTCACTTCACAGAATGCATGTGGGTTAAACGAAGTAACTTGAAGACAACATGTTTAAAGAAAATGATCATTGAAGTAAGTCTTTTAAAACAATTTAATATTTAATATTTTTTTATTTTCTACAAAATTTGATAAAAAAGAGTTCCATTCAAGATATCAAGAAAATAATAAGTTATATAAAAAAATTAAACAATGAGACATTTTGATAAATAGATAAGAGAAGTAGGATTATTCAAAATAACTCTCTTTTAAAAATTATGAAAAAAAATTATTTGAATTGAAAATTTATATTAGAATACAATGTCACTCAAAATAAAAGAATATATTTTTTTAATTGTGAAAATATTGATGTAAATGAATTTTGTAATACTAAAAAAATTAGACATTATTATATTTTTACTATTAATATAAAATATAAAATATAAAATACAATAATAACTAAAAAAAATTAATACCAAAGAACCTTATGATTAAAATATAAAACTCATATCAGTTTTTCTTTGAAATCAGATCTTTTTAACAAATTTCAATAATTTCTTTCAACTGAATTACACATATACCTAAAAAATTGTAACATATTAAAATATTTAGATCCTCAATCCAAAAACATATTAAGATATTTATGTCCACAAATTAATCATCACAAGTGCCCTATATTTTCCGAGTAGGACACTTACAAATCGTACCCCTCCAAAGCATTGAAGAATAGCCATGGATAGGCCGGATAATAGGCCTTGTAAAACTAATTTAAATAGCACATTAATTTTATATTGATCATAGGAACTATTTCCAACAGCATAAATCAACTGATGCATTTCCTTTTTGTCCAATATGAAATATCTTCACAAATTTGAAGAAAACACAGTGCACAGAACACCAAGCTAGTTCAACTGACCATATAGTACTAGACCTTGAAATAAAAACATATGTTGAGATGCTAATGAAAACTATCTGATCACAGTTAAACACAGGATGCGTCTATTCTGGTTCCAAAACAATAATAAAGGACTGTGATTGACTAACACATAGCTATCAGACTATGAAAAGTCCGTTTTAGAGCCAGAATAACTGCAGCCCTAAACATAAACACAACTGAACTGACCTGACTTTGTCCATCTTTGTTCTACTGCAAACAAGAAACTACTGCTGCTTTGTCTCTGCCACCACCCACATTTCCTTGCGATAGTCAGCTGCAGTAAGGATTCCATTCTATCAAACTTGATATAAGTTTTTATTGTTGTTACCAGCAACCAAATATCGGTACTCTTGTTCAACTTCAACTTCATAAACATTCACCTGGCTTCCCCAGAAAAGGTTGATGGTCTCCTCGAAACCAAACAAATTAATGTTTTTAATAAGCATACCTTTCTCAACTGCTCGAACCAAGCCTGCAGAGCCCTCCTCTAATAACTTCCAGCAGCCAATGTAACTTTTGAAAGAATCTTGGGTCATTGTGAATGAGGCCTTTACAAGGTCATACAGTACTTCCTTCAACTCTAGCTTAAACTTTACTAGTTCATTGTTACTTGGCTCTTTGGTTATTTCAACCCTGAAAGCTTTCGTTTTGAAGTGGAATTCTCCTCTGGTTGTATCAATGTTATCAAATGGTAGCTGCGTAAGTCTTTTAACTGGACAATTTAAAACAGTATTGTCAGTTGTATAAAATACTTTAGTCCTCGTGGTTTTCACCTTAAAATCACTAATGGAACATGGCAAATATCTGTTATCAAAGTTGCTTAGCAAGTAAAATACCAGTAACCTCAAATTCGTTGGAAGACAAGACAATATTAGCTGTACAAATCTAACAAACATCAAATATGCCTTCTCAACTGCTGGCACCCAAAGATTATAAGTGAAATCCAAAATGATCAACAACAGTGTCAATACTGATGAGAGTTGTTCACTTCCCTTGGCAGTTAAATACAATGGAACACCACCCAACACTTTTGTTATCCAATAAGTATCTGTGATAAGCGGCATGCGCTCTACCAAACAAAAGCTAACTGATACCCTGAAACACAGTCTGAATTTTCTTCTTGATAAACACATTTTTATGGCTTCATCTGCTGAGCAGAGAGTCCACACTCCCATAAAACCATTAACCACTTTATGTTCTTTAACAATAGGCAAATTCTTAAGCTCCCCAATAATCAATAACTTTACTTGACTAGCTTTCTGACTATCAGCAACGTAATAACAGTTTTTATAACAGAAAATTGTTGACTCACCCAAGCTAGTCTCTGTAAAATCTTGGGTAAGAGGGTTCTTGTCTTTGTAGTAGCTTTTACAGAAGAGGTCAGAATCAGCTGTTTCGTTGTGATCTGTTGACAGCAAGATGAAATGCTCGTTGTCAAACTTTTTCCCTCGAAAGATCTTATAGACAGCGGTACTAAACAATGCCCATGGCACCCTCATTGTTGCAGCTGGTCGTATGGCTTGCCATATGAAAATGGCCAGTTGCAACCAAAGAAACCCTCGAGAACTCATAAGCCCAAAGAAAGTGGCCATAACTCACACAGTTCTTTATCTTCACAATAGTACAACACAAAAACTTTTTACCTCATTGTAGATGACTTTATCTTAATATAAAGCTACTATGTTGTTGTCAAAGTATGGGCTCTTTATTTGGAGATTAGGTTTCCATTTACTCTCTTCAAATTGGTTGTACCTTTAACCATAACAATTTTACATTGTTTTCTTGGCTGTGAATTTGTATTTTAATCTCTATTTGTAGATCCAGCAACCCGTGTCTTGGGTATTTGAGGCGAATCAAATGAATCCGGCAAGGAGTCGAACTCAAGACCATTGACAGCATACCCACAACTTAGACCTTCTCCCCTTTACCAAACAGGCTGGGGTCATTATAGTAAAAATATTATTATAATGTATACTAACCCACATATAAGTATTTTTGTTTTCTAGATTCTTTCCATAGTTACGTATACCTTTGAAATCTGTCGTTTCCGATCAATTGTTGTGTTACACGTATACCTAGGTACCTAAAATGTATTATTGTATTTCATCCTACAGACAAGTTTAGTTTGAATGGCAAAATTTGGCAGGTCTCCTACCTCAGAGAAATTTCATACAAAGATATAGGTACATACAATTACAATCCCTTAGAATTTCCGTAGTGGGACTAAATTTTTTTCTTTGACACGGTCTTCGAAAAGGATTGATCGCATTTACATCCGTTGTCTCCACTTGCCTATATTGAATACCGAAAGGTTTTTGGTATAGTGGCACATCAATTATGAGCCGTTCAAATTGTACTGACGGGCATGTTTAAGATTGTGGGTCGTACAAATTGTTCTCAAGGGCATGTTTAAATTATAGCTTTTAGGTTTCTTGCATGTATGGGTATACAAAGATAAGTCGGTGAGATATAGGGGAAAGGACCCAGTAGTCGTGCACCCTAACTTCACGCTTCTCAAAATCCTACTTGGAAATTTCGAATCACTCTGATTTTTTTACAGCAGCTTACTTGGCAAGTCCCCTGCTTATAACTAAGGTTTCAGGGCCACATCATCAAATATGATGCCACATCAGCATGCTTTTTGCCAAGGTGTCCAAAACAGCCCCCCAAAAAAGTGAGACCAATAGGCGTGCAAAAGAGACCCCAATAGTTGTGCAGCCGATGTGGCATCACCTGATTGGTTACTTTTTACAATATTAGTACATTTCTTAACAACTGTTGGTACATTTCCTAACAACTGTTGGTACATTTCCTAACAAAAATTGATATTTTTTGTTTCAAACAATAGGTTTTATTTGTTCAATTTTTGGAACAAAAGGTATCAACAACCCTCACAACAATTGGAACATGCTCAACTACTGGGTCCTTTCCCCTATCTAATAGTAAGTTAATAGACATCACAATTTGTTTTCGATGAGTTGTTGCTACACTAATGCAACTACAGAGAGTCAAAATACAACTACAGAGAGTCAAAATACAACTAATTAGGAAGACATCAGATTGTGGAGGCTCATAAGAGCATTCCATTTGTCACAAATCTGGTTCAGTCTCATGTTCCACAAGGAAATAACCCAAAGATATACAAATGCCCTAGATTAGTAAGTCATAGCTGATTATCTTCTTAAAGAGCAATTGAAAGAAACTGATTATCAGTGCAATAATAGCCTTGTGTAAATGGAATGATACATTTATTAAGAAGTGCTATAAAATGTTCACTTTTATGAAATTTAATGCCAGTTCAGAATAATCAAATATGATTTAAAGGAAGTATTAAAATACAGCTACAAATAATGTTGAAATTATGGTTGCAGGTTGAAGAATCTAGGTATGAAGAAGACACTGGTTATGTTTTGCATCGTCTTAATATCATTCATAAAGTGGAGAAGCATAGAATGAATAAAATTAAAAAATAAATAAAAATGATTTATACATCCACTGTTAGCAATTTAAGTCAAAAGAAGAATAGATAAATGTCATTATTTAAATTATGAAAAATATGTGTTCAATTCTAATTATAAGAAGGGCAAAAAAAAAATTATAATTAGCCAATATGATTAGCCAACAGAAAAAATAAATTGCATCAAAGGGATACATAAGTAACGATATATATTGACAAGAATTAATAAAAACCAATACATATACCCTTAAAATTATAAATTAAATTTTTGATGTTTCAAAAAGTATAATTGAATTACATACCCAACTACATATAACTATGAGCATATGACAAGGTTGTGGTTAACATTAATGGTCTACTTATCGAAATGTCTACATTTTTTTTAAAGAATGGATGTCACTTCACTGTATTAAAGGTGACCTATAACATTACCCAAAATTTGCCACGTAGCAAACCAAAAAATCCCTCACAAGTCATAAGAATGACATAGTTTTTGGATAGGAGATACAAGATAGTACAGGTGCATTCAAAATGGTAAATTAGACATACGTGAACCAGCTAATATTCTGATTTGATTTCAAGATCTGATTTTATCAAAATATTTGAATTTATGACATATGTACAAGAAATCTGATTTGATTTGGAATTGCATACTATTTCCCTCTCCCAAGTTGTTTTTGACAGAATTTAGCGAGCAACAGGGAGGTTTTCTGATTACGTTTACCGGACAGCAGAGAAGAAAACAGTGAACCGACGGAAGAAACCCATATACCGATGTGAAACAGGTTTTAGTGAAACCTCACGCTATGTAGCCTATCGACTAATTAGTTATAAGTTTGACAGAAAATTCATACCCTTTACGGGATGGAGCATTTGCATCGCACATTTAAGTTGGCTGTACGTTTGACAGAGTATTCGTACAAGAAATCTGATTTGATTTGATCATCTACCTCTGCATTTAAATTGGACCCCAGCATTCATTCCTTCTGGGATGGAAGATTTGCATGTGCATTTAAATTGGCTGTACGTACCTATGCTCAAGCTGCCTTTCATATTGCTTTTCTTTCCAAATCTTTCTTGCAAAGGCTATTTTCAATGGCAGAAGAATACAATTATTTGAAAGCGACGTTTACTAAATGCCTGTGCAAACCTTTGTTCTCGTTCAATTATTATGTTACACGTTTATGAAGTCCCCACGATGTGTTGGAATCCATCTTGCAGACAAGTTTAATCTGAGCGTCTAAGCTTCGCTCACAGAAAGTTTTCCCAGCGGCTAACTAATTCATAGTGTACATTGAAGGCAGAAGAACTTTCCTGAGAATCTATAATAAATGGAACTTTGACATCTATTTTTAGATTTAAATTTTTAAATTGTGTGATGTTTACATTATAATTCAGTTGAATTATAACTAGCATATCTATATTCAAAAATATATGTAAAATATGTCGAGAGATATCTTGTAATAGAAGAAAATCATCTGTCTTCTAAAATAATAAACATCAAGAATACAAATTCATTAAAGTTCTACAGGCAGACAAGTGGCAAGGGTTCGCTGAAACATGGCATATTTCATGCATTTACCCGTCATTTGCATGTCAAATTATTTCACAAATAGATTTTTGTTTACGGACATTTTGATGTCATTGTAGATGCCTCTTGGCATTATTAAAGTATATTTTTTAACAAGTGAAATGATATATTTATATCAATTGACATTTTATTATATCAATATTAATTGTTGTTTTCATATATTAATATAGTGTAATTTTTAAAGTATATGTTTGTTTAATAAGAGACATTAAATAATTTCTACATTAATTATATTAGTGTTTCAACTTCAATCATAATGTTATATCATAATATAAGATTCAACATCCAATTTGATGTATGTCAAGAAATGAAGAGATCCTTATTTCATTAATGTGATTTTGTATTCGATAGAATGTATCTTAGAAAAATCTAGAGATCTTTGTTCCATCAACACCATTTTGCATTCAATATGATCTTAGTTGAAAAAGTCAATAGATTATTGTTCCGGTTTAAGAAACTTATAGATCTTCATTCCATATATCTCGTTCACATTGGGTGAAGGTACCTAACAAGAGAATATCATTCCATAAAAGTCTAGTAGGGTTTGCACCTACCTTCAATGAATGCCAATAACATTGTATCCTTAGGGGTAATTTACAATGTTTCACATAGTATATAAATCAAAGGAACTACAACCTATTTTATAACATTATAATATTTTTACTATAATGAAAGATAACATAATACTGGTTAATAGTACTCTATGCTCCTTGGGGACACATCCCTAACATTTTACACACACCCATATTAATGATGTTTTGGGGACTATAAGTGCCTAAAATTGTATAGACTAACATGATAGCTTGATGATGATTCCATGTATCTAAATTGTGATATATGCATAATTTCCACATTCACTCAATGTTCTACTTCTTGATGACAGTTCTCAAATCCCTATTAGCCTCATATTTTTCTTATTGGTCTATAAACTAAGTTCCTAGTAGTTGCACAACACAAACAAAAAAATACAAACCTTCAATTAAGGGCCCCTTGAGAGACTATAGATTATAAGGTCACTTCCGTGACCTATATTAATTTGTAGGATTGCTTAGGTGGAATGTCTTATGTTGCAGGGTCACCGAAGTGACTAGAGTTGGCAAAAGAGGTGATTTGAATTTCCAAAAGGGGTGACTTAGTTATGGCTAGAAGATGCATATTTTTTTTCAAAATTTAATTATTTCTCAAAATTTTATGTTCATAATTGGAGCTCTTTATATTCTTGATTATGTATTTACTTCCCATAACTAAATCTAATCTAATCTCCTTTTGAATCTCAATCGACTCTTCATTATTATATCACTTAGCTCTTCTACCTTCTATGGTTCACTTCCTCATGATTGAAAATCTTAAAGCTTGTAAATGCTCTCATTTCCTTTCACATCCAAGAGGTTGATTGTTTAGTATTCTATAGAGAATCATCTATTGTGAGTTAAGCCATTTTACATTGCAAGCTCTACAATAGTATTCTTATACTTGGTACATGAATTCTTTAGCCTTTTTCCTTTTCATGTAACCTTCAAATCTTCCTATATTTGGATTTCCTATTTTTTAGGAAATGTCCATTTTTTAGGATTAAATCTATCATATCCCTATTGTCATCAAAAGAAAGTTATAATTATTGCTAAGGTGAATTCAAAAGATATTGTACCCTTTGAGGGAAAATAGCACCATAGGTAGTAAAAAGAACTTCTTTGAATCTTTATAGGTTTTTTAATTTAATTTGAAAAGATTTCAAATAGTAATCAGAAAGTCTATTGTTTCCTAAGAAGATTAACATTTAGTTACCTCTTCTTTGTTAAGAATTTATTGGCTTCTTAGATTAAAACTGATTAATGTAATTGATTTTATATTATTCATAAACCTTCGATCTTTGACATGATGTACCAAAATCATAACACAAAACAAAGAGATTGCATTTGAAAAAAAAATACAATACTGTGCAGAAGTGAGTAAAATTTGATATACTCCTTAGGCTTAATGTTAGTAAATCTTTCAATATGGAAATCATAAATGAGGTAAGCTATCTACCTATTTGTTTTGCATGTACTCTTTCGTAGCTGCCACCCACAATTGTGTTGGTAACCCTCTTATCCTATGTGCTGTGACAAGGAAGAGTAGGCTCTCCTTTATTTCTTTCTGTCACAATCCAAATGCGACGTTAATCTTTCTTATTTATTAAGTATTATTTTATTTATAGAAATATTGTCATCGTATATGAAACTTACAGCAATAGATGAGTTCAAGTAAATATTGTATTCCTATCAACTTTCATAATTTAAATTAGGTAGCTCATTATGATATAAATAGAAATAAAATCTTTTTTTTTTTTTATCATTTTAAAAAATAAATGTGATTTGAGAATATTATAGGATTTTATTAAGATGATCTTTGTGCGTAACTAAATGATTTTTGTACTCTCTAAATTGACCTATATATGTATATGTGTGTCGCCACACACACTAATAGAGTAGTCTAAAAGATTCAAACATATTAGGTAGAGTATATGGGCGATTGGTTTGTAATTGCTTCCTTTGCATTATTTAAGCTATTAAGCTATTATTGCTTCATGATCTAGATATCTAATGATTAAAGTGTTAATATGAAAACTTGTCAATTGAGTTGCCATATTTCAATTTCTTGCAAAAATTTAAGTATGAAGGTATAAATGATAATGTTCAGCAATGCTTCGAATATAAATAATGTTAATATTTAGCTATATCGGTGCCTATGATTATGACAAAAGACTTCTATCAAAGTGATATTCATTTATCCTAGCTAGATCTTGTGCGTCCTGTGTGGAGGAAGGCCCTGCGTAGCGTTTTCAGCCTGGAAAAGGGCAGAAGTGAAAAATATAGAAAATCCTGCATGGAGTTCAGGGTACGTATGCTAAGGAATAAGGTATGACTCACAGAAAATTTAGAATTTGTGCATGTGAAGCAAAATAATGGTACATATGTCTCTATTGAATTTGGTATTATATCAAAAGAATTATTGTGGATGCTGCGTGCACAAGTAATGCATTAACTAGGTGTTGAATTTGATAATGTTGATATAAATTTGTTAGAATGGAAATTATATTAGACAAGTATTCCAGCTTTAATTTTCACGTTTGGAGAATGAAAATTCAAATGCATCATGAATAAGAATTTATGGGGTACGGTAAGTGGAAAGGAGAAGCCACCTACAGATGCTATTAGACTGGAATAACAGAGATGATAAAGCGAAGGCTATTATTGGTCTTGTTCTTTCTAACAATGAATTGCATCACATAGGTTTAGGTAAATCGTCAAATGAAATCTAGGATAATTTGAATAAGTTTTTTCGAGACAAAGTAGTAAATGCAAAGTTCTCTCTCAAACTTCAGTTGTTTAGGTTCAAGATGGAAGATGGGATCACAATGTCAAACCATGTAAGTAATTTGAGATCTCTCATTAGATAGCTTGCAAAGGTTAAGACTCTTGTAGATAATGACGATGCAAGGGTCATATTGTTAAATAGCTTGTCTTCAAAATACAACAATGTTGTTTTCACGCTTAGTCAAATACCTTCACAAACTCTAGAAGGTATGATTTCAGCTCTTCTAGCATAAGATAAAAAGAGCAAAAAAAGAATTAGAAGATGATCCTCAAGAGAAAGCACTATATTCAAGAAGCAACTACAAAATATACGATTCTCAGGAAAAAAACACTTTACCCAAGAAGTCATTATAAAATATCAAAGAAAATTAATTGTTTTTATTATAAGAAAAGGGGTCACACAGCTTGGGATTGTAGAACTCAAGCTAGTGATGTGCTTAAGGGAAAAGTAAAAGAATAATCAGATGAAGGAAATGTTGCTTGCATTGAAAATGATGATTCCACAGATGATGAATGTATTATTAATGACTCTTCTCATGGTGTCAACTATGCATTCGCTGGTACCAATGGTGTATTAGTACTATAAAATTTTAATATCTTGGAGGCTAGTGGCCCTGAAGGATGGAGGATTTTCATCATTTCAAGTTAGCTTCTAGCTTTGAGATGGTTTTCTTCTTGAAAAGTGTTTTTGGTTTTGGTATTTATTAATTTTAGTTTTCCTTTTGATCTTGACAGATTGGAAGAATACAGGTGTTGTGAAGGTTATATTTTGGAGACAGGTTTAAGATTTTGTGTTGAGCTCAATATGGATTGTTGTCGAGTGAGCTTTAGAGTATATGATCGAGAATTCTACCCTTTCACAATCATTAGACAATGATAGAGATTTGTTGTAGCTCTTAGGGATCATTCTTGAATAATTCAAGACTCTGTGATTCGAGAGTTCGAGACTGAGAGCTTTAGAACACATCTTGAAGCTACACCTATCCGAAGGTCAAGAGACAACTTGATGGAGCTCCACTTGGTTCAGGATTCACCTCTTCAAGAGAAGATCTTCTAACAAATATGTATTCATATAATGTAATTAGCAAGTTTTGTTGTGTAAGCCTTAAGGGGGGGTCCCTAAGGCAAGTTTTAGGATTAATGTAATAAGGGGGGGAATGTTGGCATATATTATATTGTGGACGGTTAATGTAGTTATTAGAACTGCTCCTGATATTACAACTGCACAAATCCTCTTTATAAATTCTCTCTTTTATCATCATATGAATCATCAAAAATACAGTTATCTATCTCACTTTTATACCCATTATCTTGTACCTAGTTCAAGATCTGATTTATTTTAATTTCCCATTAAAATGAGTGATGAATTTGAGGATTAAAAAATATATGGGATATTTGAATTTATTAGACTTGTGTGAATATTGTTGCCATTGATGTCAAACCAGTTATTTGGTTCAAATGGTTTGGATGGTATATGCAATTCAATATTTTCAATCCTTTTATCCAATTTGGTCTAGATGTTGTATGCAGTTGGTATGTGCAATTTTTACTATGAGCAAGTGATGCACATTCTGGTATTGTTATGAGATGTGATGCAATAAAATGGAGTTGATCTAATGGAGTGATTTCAAAAGATCCATATCTCTAGAATTTTGGGTTGTGTTTACATTGGTTCTGGTATCAGTTATGTGTCCCGATATCAACTATTTTGGTTATGTCAGGTGTATCTCTTCATGTCTTTTGGTTGGTATCCTTAGTATATGTGGAATCTGTATTTTAGAGTTTGGAGATGTTATGCTTAAGTTTTGTGATAATGGCTTAGTATCTATGGGTTTGGATGACCCTGTCCCATTCCAGTAATTAAGGTATATGCATCGGTAAATGAATTAAGAAAAATGAAGCATGAAAAGATCTTGTGGAGGTCGACTTGGTTGTCACATTTATGTTCGAGGATTTATTGGATAATATGTTGAGCTAGGCTGACACATATCCCAGTGTATGAGTCCTCCGATATACATAAGCATGTGATAGGTATGTTATGGAAGGGCATGGAGTATGTATGTGTGTGAGTGTTAGAAGTAGTGAAAGAGACATAGCATCGAAGATAGAAGAGAAGTTGAGTGTGAAGTATGAGTTGCGGACAACAAACACAATTGGTACAAAATCAAGAATGCAGATAGTATTGCAGTGTTATTAAATTTGGAAGAAGCACAGAGCATACGAAGTGAACATTTATAAACTGTTTCATTGAAATTTTGTATTTATGAGTAAAGTAGAATAAAAGAAGAATCATGTTTAAAATGAGATTCTCTATCCTTTGCTTGAAATACAGTAGTATAGTAAAGCAATTTTTCGTCAAATTGTGGCACATTGATAAATGCATATTAAACAATGAAACTATGTGTTGCAATTTTCTTTTGAGTCACTAATATGGAATGAGTGAAATTGGAGATAGAATCAAAAAGTTAGAACGAGCAAATGGAAATTTTTAAAGAAGAGTTGTTGTGCATGATTGAAAACATGTGCTACAACTATGAGTGTTGACTGGATGTCAATAAAAAGAATTGAACATTAGAAAGTAGTGTACCTAGAACCAAAGAAAAGGAAATAGAAATTTAATGTAGCCGATTAAACTAAATTGTGTGGAAAATATGGAATTCAACTTGATAGGAAGAATTCAAGAAATAAGAATCAACAACTGAAATATTAGTTATGAGGATACATATGAGTGATTGAGAGCTATTGGGAGGTACTTGAAATGCTGGCCAACGAAAGTGAAATCAAATGGTGGTTATTTGCTTGAAGGAGAACATTTGCAAGAGGAGTTGCAGTAAGTAAAAGGAAATGGGTAACAAACCAAGTTGTAGTAAACTACAATGGAAAGAGAATGGAGAAATCTTTATGCATAAAGAAGGTGTAAACTTTATAAATATAAAGGCTAGCAAACTTATAAGTATAATTTGATAACCAACACTAACCACAATGTGTGTTGCATGTGAGACTTGAGAAACATTGTAAAAAATGAGGTGAAGGTGAGTGCGTTGTAAACAGATCTATTTGTGTTGCGTATAATACCAGTGCTTGAAACAAAGTTGGTGAAAGTGGGGTTGTCATTACAATGCTTTGAAAAGTGAGGGATAGCCAATGATGTTGCCCAAGTTGTAATAAAGAGAATATAATTAGTAGTGTGCATGTGATATGAGTTATATTAACAAAATGATTTGTAAATGGGAAATTTGTCAAAAACACGGAAAATCAACAAATAATTGACAACAACAACAGTGATACAATTTGAGAATATTCTTACATTCAACTAGTGTTTAGAGGCAAGGTGCGGTAGTGCAAAGGGGGAATATTTCAAAAAAATGGAAGATGCAAGGAAAAAGTATCAAAAAATGTTGATTTCTTTTAAGATAGCTAATATTGCAAAACATGCAATAAGAGAGGAGTGTAATCAAACAATGCTTGCGAGAAGTGTTTAATATAGGAGGAATATATAACTGACGGAATGAATGGGCTACATTTGCAAGGAACATTAAAACGCTCGGCAATGTGCAAATAGGAGAACATGTAATTAGACATTCATATCTAATGTGGAGGAAAATTCATATGTATACAAATGTGCATATATATATATATATATATATATATATATATATATATATATATATATATATATATATATATATATATATATGTTTGCTTTCAATGTGTATATAGATACATGCATACAAATGAATATGCAGCTGAAAATGTTTAGGAATGACACGTAATGTACGTAGGCATATGATTTATTGGTCCACTATTGTATGGCTATTCAATGACTTCAAATGAAATAAGAAAAGATTTAGCTATAAAAATCATAATTGACCAATGGAACCATAAAAAAAATAAAAAAATGTAACACAATAAAATCTTAGTGAAATATACAATAAAATCTTATTGAAATATACATATTTTTATGTGTTTCATTTGGACTTATCTATGTCAATTATAACAATTTTTTCTACACTTACCAAAATCCAACATTCAATCCAACTAAGTAAATAGTAAACCAACCATCCACAACTGCAAGAAATTTAAATGAAAATAATAGTTGAAGTTAAAGTTTCA
The DNA here is from genome assembly GCF_030272615.1 of Cryptomeria japonica. NCBI lineage: Eukaryota > Viridiplantae > Streptophyta > Pinopsida > Cupressales > Cupressaceae > Cryptomeria > Cryptomeria japonica. The sequence continues at coordinate 244,113,489 of NC_081406.1, read as the reverse complement.
CTAGATGTATATAATTAGTTAGTAATACTATTGTTGTTAATGATGATATTGAAATTGATGAGTTGAGACATTAGCTTATTTTTATCCCTAGAACTCCTAAGTTTTTCTCATATTTTGATTACATGATAGTAATGATGTAAAAGTTGACTATATGTTTTTCAAATGTTAGCCCAAACCTATTAAAACATGTTTTGCCTTTGTCAGTTTGTTCCTGCAGCCATGTTATTCATTCTTGTTGCCATGTGGATTTTCTTAGGCAATATCATGTGTGAAATTAATAGATGTTATGATTAATTAAAATAGATGTGTATGTTCTTATATGTTCTTTCTTTTGAATTGCAGGAATAAATTGATGCTGCTGAGAAGGTTCTCCTATCACACCAATTGCAGAAAGAGATATTCAAGGAGGAGACTGCAAGATCGAATCAACAGAAATGTTGATGAGCGTAAGGAACGACAGAGGAAAAGTAATCACGCAATGCTTGTTGATGTCTTACTTAAGTGAACATTAGTGTTGTAAATACCGCCACGATATGTTATGACTGTGGTTCGGTTTAGATCCACATTATCAGTGACTTAACTCTGGTTGTTTCCTTTCTTGATTAGTTATCTACCTCTTCGTTTTGGCGTGATCTATGTTGTAGGAAGTAGTTGTTTTGTTTTAAATAAAGGTCTTTATATTCTTTTGTAGGTTAGATAGAAAAGGGAAGAGGCAAAGCAGAGGATTTTATAAATAAAGTTACAAGTGTTTTGAATTTTTTTTAATTTTGAATCATGTAATGACTTACGAAGAACAACGAATAAAGATATGTTATTCTGATCACTTAGAGTTGTTTTTGGGAAGCCTGGAAGCACTCATCCAAGGGGGGCCACTTGGTCATGAGTGTTCCTGTGCCTTTGTTAAAATTAGTTTTCTTCTTTAGCTGCAATAGACGTGCTTGCATTGACTGTTCCTGCAACCATTGGAAATAGATCCATTGACTGTTCCTGTAGCCAAACCAAAACAATGTAATTCCTGTTTGGTAGCATTGAACTTAGCCAATATTTCTTGAATGAATTTATGTTAATGAAATTTTTTTCCTGTAGCCTTTCAATAATTTCAATTCTTGCTTACCTTTTCCACATAGATGTTAGTTGCTGCAATAATGCAGGGTAGCTATTGTAGGAACTTAGTGCATATATAGTGAAGACCCATTTCAAGTATTACGTCCCTGGGTTGACAATCAAATGAACACTAGCTGTGGAAATAGTGACTTCACAAAGTGAAGGTCCAAACTTCGGGTTGAAACTTCAACTAGAGTTATTATTCTTATTGTTGGGTTGAACAGAAATGAATGACTTTTCATCATCAGAGTTGTTCCATCATGAAGATGATAAATGGTCAATAAATTTTGCATTGAACAACCTAGTTGGTGAAGTAAGAAGATGAAGTTCTTTACTTGGAAGCAGATGTCTTCTCTAACAATGCACCAATATTTAGTGAGGCTTAAACAACCATTGCACAAAAATAGTTCAGAAGTAAGAAGATGAAGTTCTTTAATTGAAAGTAGATGACTTCACTAACAATACACCGATATTCAGTGAGGCTTAAACAACCATTCTATGCTCCTAGATCGTGTCTGATAGCGGTTTTGCGGGTGTGAAATTTATTAAAAATTGCACCTTGGTAGTTTTCAAGGCCAATAATACCTTTACTTGATAGACCAAAAAATTATACCAAGATTAAAAGAGCTTTACAAACATAAATAATATTTCTTCAATATAATCAGCAATGTACTATATTTTCTCACCTCTTACAAAATTGAGTAGAATTCTTCACAACATTCTTAAAATTGTATTAAATTTGTAGCTTCAAAACCAAACAAGATATAAAAAAAAAAAAAACTGAAAGAAAATTAAATCAGTTATACAAATTTACATAAGTTTTCTTCATGATAATCAACACTATATTGAATTTTCTCAGCTTTTACAAAATTGAACTAGATTCTTCACAATATATATAAAACTGCTTTAAATTTGCAGCTTCAAAATCAAACAATATTTTCATTTAAAATAAAAAAAATAAAATTGTACCAAAAATAAATTAATTAAAATTTAGGCAAAAGAAAAAATACCAAAATTTCAGCAATTTCAGCAACTCAAAAACTTTTACAATAATAGCAAAATGTTCAGGTGATAATAGAAAAGACTCAAAAATCTTTAAAAGCATAAATTTACTTACCATAAAGAGATTTTATTAAAAACTTTTAACAGTAAGGGGTAACATTAGGAATCCTATGAACATGGAACTCTAGTGTTTTGAAAATGATTTATAAAGTAACCCCCACAGGCGTTCCTGACTACAACTATTTGTTTACACAATGTGACGACCATATTACTTATAATGGACATTGACTTCATGGATTTATTCCATAGAATACATTAAACATATATAAGTCAGTATGATGTACATAATGCGGAGAAGACCACCAGAGATACACTTAATTTTTCATCTTACTGTCAAGGAGTTGGCACCAGATATGGTGTGTAATTCTTTGTTGTAAGTTTTGTTGAGTTTTTCTCATCTTGCAAACTTGACCACATGAACACAATATACATTTCTGAAAGATTGTTGGATGTCTCTACTCAAAATATAAGTTTTTATCATTTATATGCAGATCTTCTATTGGGACTCATTGAAAGAGAGAAAGGAGTATGGATCCTTCTAGAGGCAGACATTGACATATTTTAAAAGTAGGGGACACCAACCTCGTATTTCCTTGGTATTGTATTCAGTTTTACTAAAAATACATGATTACCTTAAGCTGATTAGTAGTTTCATGCAAGGAACTTCAATTGAAGGTTTAATAGGAAGCCTTCAAACAAACTATATCTTAAAAGTAAGAACCTTAAACAATTAACCAAACCACTTTTTGTAATTCAAAGTCGCCACAGAAAGGTTATAAGAAGCAAGAACATTTTAAGCACTTTATACATTTGTAATAAAAAAACAAGCATACTGCATTTGCTAGAAGTCAAGTTCAAATGAAGTTTTTAACTATATTCCTTGGCCAAAACTAAAATCTGCATCAACCTTGCTAAACTTTGTATGAAAATATTTTGCAGCCAACAATTTGAGATGTTTATCAACGATTCTGCATATGTAAATAAAAAATAGATTAAAAATCAGAACAAAGTAAAATTTCTAGAATTAGACGCTTCAAAAATAAAGAATCAACTAGCAATCCTCTACAAGAATAAAAAAATAGAGTTGAATAAACCTTAGATGGGAACCTTAATTAGATTGAAATATGTGACACAAAGACTCTTTGTTTAAGATGACTTTTTGGCATACCCTTCTTATTCTATATAGTTCCAGAATCAATCCTACTTGGATAATACTTATAATTAGTAATTTTTATTGACGTTCGAACTATACTCCCTTTTTGTTTTACTTTTCTTTTCCTTTTTTTTTCAGCCACAATAAGATTGAATGTAAGAAATCACCTATATTTGAATTACACAAGACCCTTCCCCAACAAAATCCTGATAAAAAAAATATAAAACAGTATCCTTAAACAACACATAACAGTCTAAGTTAAGTTCGTTATATATCTTTTTTGATATACAAATAAGTTTTTAGAGGAGCTAAATAAGACATATTGCTCAAAATTCATCCTATCAATCATTTTAGGGTATATATCTAAACATTGAGAAAAATCTCAATATGCCAAAAGACAAAGTCGATAATTTTCCCGACGAAAAGGTGGAAACATCACTTGATGAAAGGGAAAAATAAATTGAAAGTGGATAGTGAAGTTTGGAGGAAGAAACAGAAGGTAGCAGTTCTTAACATCATTTGCCTCCTCGATTTGATGTCAAGAAGGATACAAAGTTTGTAGGGGTCTTATTGTAAATACTCCTTTGCAATTTATAATGACTGATGTTTTGTGCTTGGTAGTCTGACTCAACTTTTCAAATTCTTGGCTTCATGCAATTTATAAATATCTTCCTAAAAGTCAATGAAGGGTCATAATCTTTCTTTGCATCTCTCTCTAATTTCCTCTTCTATTTAGTTTGTTTTATTTTACATTCTATTTAAATTCCATGGTTGCAGTAACGATTTAAGTTTCCATAATGGATTTCACACATTTTTGTTATGATTTGAATGAACATTACAGATGGTTAAATCATGAAGTGAATGGTTATTACAATGTACTTGTCCAATTCTTGTGCATTGTGCAAATTATGGATAAAGGAAGAAAGACCAAAAAAGGGAGAGCAGTCTTCCAAAGCTAGATGATAAATGCTTCAGCAGAACCTTTGGGACTCTTGATCTACATCAGAAATTATCTCCCAAAGCGAAGTGGAGAAAACTAAAGAGAGTTCCTTTGGAAAAATGGTCAAGAGTTGATCAGATTAAGCAGCCAATTCCAATTAACTATTATTAAAAAAAGGCACATTACTAAAATGGTATCTAATGTAATGCTATCTATTCATTAAAATACAATACTTCTATTTATGAATAACAATTTCAAACACCTTTACAACATTAAAAAACTTGAACTTTTAGCCTTTGTGCACAAACTAAAGTGGCTCACCGTATAAAACATTTTTTTTGTGTTCATTAGGTTGGAATGTTCTAAAAACAAGCATGATACATATAAATAGATGATACTCTAAGAAACCTAATTGTACACATATGGTTCCTATATATCGTAATGACTATATAAAAATAGAAAAATAGTATTGAAAAGACATGATGAAACTTGAATTATAAACACATTGGTAAAATGTAAAAGAGAGGACTTCTAGAATAATAGTGTTGCATTCAATATTGTTTCTCTAAATTAATTGAGAGTGTTTGAAACTTGATTTTGTGTCACCATTTTTATTAAGAAAAATCCATGGGCATGACCTACAAGTTTATATGGCCCTGACTTGTTTCCATGCAATTAAAAACTGATAGTCTAATCAATTGCAATCAAAGTTTAAATACTCCCAAGAACTAGTGAAAGAGCATACTTGCAGCGCACAAATTCCCAATGATGAAAATGACAAAGAATTTTTTGCTTCCAGTAACTTCACCCAAAAAATTGCTTTATGTCACCTGTTAAACATTAAAAGACTATTACAATAATTTGAAATTCTATATCTATCATTCCCAACTTTAGATAAGGAAAGTTATTTCTGTAGGAATCAATTATATGGTCTCAATACCTTATATCTAAATTTTGTGATTCCCTTCATTTAAAAAGAAAATTATTAACCTCTGGAAATCGGAAAGCATCAAGATTGCACACTTATTGTATAATATTTGGTAAATTGTAGCATGTTACTTTAGAAAATCGGGACACCAAAAGCACATATTTTCTGTACTCTAGTATTTTGAAGTTGAGGCTATATAAGAGTTTTATCATCATTTGTCAGATATCTTATGACTTGATGTTGAATACTGAGAGAATGCCTCCTCCAGGTGGCATTGTAATATGAACTATCATTTTCTTTTCTTTCGTAACGCTGTCATTTAATGCAGTCAAGAACCAAGTTATTTTTTTCCACTCGCTATTGTTATGTCTATATGCAAAAATATAAGAATATCAATTACCACAATACTTTTCTCCTGATAATGCAACTTATATTATGGATGATTAAAACATAACTTTTCTTTGTACTTCCAAGACAAAACTACTGAACCTGGAGATGTAGTAGACAATTTTCATTTTTCTTTTTGATTCATGCTTTATTGTGGCAGCAATATATCAATCTTCTATCTTGAATTTGCAACAAGAGAAGAGAGACCAATACTCCCAATATGCTTTGTCAATTGGAAGGGACGAACAAAGATGATATAAAGGTTCAGGTGGAAGATGATCACATTATCCATATTAATAGAGAAAAGGTGAAAGAGGAAGATAAACCAGAGGGCATTTGGCACTGCATGGAATGGTGAAAAGGAAGTTTCTCTAGGCAATTCAACTTAACTGACAATGTGAAGATGGATAATTTAAAGGCCCAAGTTGAAAATGGACTGTTGACTATCATTGTTCCAAAGGACTCAAACCCAAAATCTAGATTGCCAAATATCACAATTTCTAGCAAGTTGTAATAGCAGAGACAAATAATCTTTCCATGTACCATCTTGGATTGTTATGGTTGTGTATCTTTTATCAGTCTCTAAAAGCTCCGCTTATTAATGATAAATCAATAATCATCTAGGAGCATAAAAATAAAAATTATTTTCCTATCTAAGATTTGTTGTGTCAAATAAGGAACTTCTTAGCTATTTTGGTATTTGGGTGTGAATCAAACAAGAGGTGAAAATTTATGATTATTTAGTTATGGGCAGTTTAAATATATGTTTCTAAATGACTTACAATTTAATCCTATATTGGGATGCTTATGGGACTTGGTAAAACATTGCAGGCTATATGTTTTCTGGCATACTTAAAAATTGAAAGAAACTGCCCTAGGTCATTTATAAGATCACAAAGTTTAACAACTTTCAAACAATACAATTTTGTGTATTTATCTATGACTTTAATAACAATTCAAAATTTCATATCTTATTATTATGCTTCATTTGTTTGGTGACAATTACTAAGAGTGCAAGAAATGGTTTTCTTCATTTTTCTATGGCATATTATGTACATGTAGTTGGCTTCATCCTGATAATCATCTGAATCTAGTAGTATCACTTATGTCCACTAAGCGTTACAAATGTTTGGGCATCTAAGTTTGCAAACATTTTCTCCCAACCTAAGAGTTTAGCTATGTTGGTCATAAAGAACATTGATTGGAGATGCACACAGAGATATTTGAATATGTGTGTAAACGGTCTTCTAAATCAAGTGTATGTGTTGATTTTATGAAACTGATGTACAATCATTAGACGATATTCTAAATTACCATGAAAATCTCTTCTCATCTACAACACCCCTTTTATAAAAATAAGATTCTACTCCCAATTTTCATACTATACTATCCTTCAAATTTGTATAAATAAAGAGACACGTGGAGCAACTACACGATTTCAGAATGAGGTTTTAAGCTTGATTGATGTGTATGTGGTCTGCTACAATACAACTCACATGCCTAATATAATTTCAATAAACAAGTGTATTTTGTAGAGGACATGTGTTAATCAAAAAAACATACAAAGCATGCATTATGTTACCATTGACATCCTAAAAGGTGAAGATTAAGTAACCAAATTTGTATTAAATAGATATAAGAAAATGCTCGCAACTACCCCTATTACACATGTATGCAAAATGTGAAAGCATGGAAAAGTTACTGAACTGTTTGATAAAATACCTCAAAGAAATGTTGACTCGTGGAATGCAATGATTGTAGGATAGACACAAATTGGATTTGTTGAAAAGGGTTTAGAAACTTTTAAGCAAATACAATTGGCAGGTGTAGATCTAGACTGCACAACCTTTCTCGGTGTACTTTCTGCCTATGCAAAATGGGAGTTCTAGAATAGGATAGTGACATTGGTCAAAGCATAAAGAATAGAAGAATTGTGTGAGAATTGATTGGCTCCTCTTAACTCAAAACCCACAACTCTCTTCCACTCAGGTGGGTTTCCGATGCAATATATCCTTATAGAATTTCATTGTCTCTACATGAGTCTTGTGCCTAACTACTAGATAGCCAATTATCTGCAGTGATAATAAAAAACAAGAAATTTGGTATTGATGTCCACTAGGAGGGAGAGACTTATTTTGGTAGAGAAGCAAAGACACAAATATCCATTAAAACTATTTAATATCTAAGGATTATGTTCAGTTAGTGATCTTTTCTTTCATCTTAAAAATCAAATGTAAAAAGATAACTATCATTAACTTATTAGGTATTCAATATATAAACTGACAAATAGTCCAAACTAAGTCACAAGATGTCAAGGACATGAATAATGGATGTTGGAAAGAGCTATTGCAGTCTACAAACCACCTCTTGAAGCTAGCACACAAAGTGTTATATAATCTTGCATATTCACATGACATAAATAAGCTGAAGAAAATGCACATAATTTCCTTAAAAGAGTCATTAGAGAGGTTTTTTCAATATTTTTTTTACAGTTGAGAGTTCCACTTATTAATTACAAATTAAAATTCCAACATACCTGGTATAACATAATGTTCGTGATATCTTGGGAAAGTTGGTACCAAATACTACTATCTGAGAGCATTCCCCTCGATACACTCTTTACTTGCAAGAACTCTTTAGAAGATCCCAACCTGTCAGTGGGGAAGCTGAAGACCATCTTAAATGCATGGCGATGAGACCATATTAAAAAAAATTACAAGATTATGGGAACTTAAATCAGTATTTGTAGTTCCATCTATTTGATTCTCTTCCGGAGCATATTTTGATGAACTAAAAAAAGAGTATTTATGGAGGTAAAAGGAGGAATTTATAACCCTTCGTAGGGTGATTCAACTAGTTTATTCTAAAAAAGAAGAACGGACTTTCTTTTGTTGAGATCTGACATTGTATGTACTTGGACTGCTCGTAATTCTTTGTAATGAGTGTTGGAAATTGTTAATTTGTTAATTTTTCATGTTATTTCAAATTATGACTTGATTTGGAATAAAACACCCTTTTGAAGAGTCTAGTATAAAGGTTGCTACTAGTTTTGATGGCAAAGGAGTAAGGGAGGATATTGGGTGTTGTGTGAAATATTGTGAGGCCCCTATTTCCTCAATATAAACACATTTGTATGCATTCCAGCTCGAGGATGTTGGAGTTTGGTATAATGGTAGTTTATATCATTTGTGGGGTCAGTTATTAGGTAGTTAGGCCCTGCTCTTGTTGGTACATGACTTTTTTTGGTCCGCAATTGATCATCAGAGGCTATTACAGGTGTCCAAATTATGGGTGGGGTCCATTAGAACCCTCAAATTATTAATAAAAAAATATAAGTTTGACATTAAATTATTTTTTTAAAAGAACGGTGTATTCTATCTCTATGTGAAATATTCTACCCTTAAAATGATAAACATCTATAGGGAGTATTTATTGTCAGAAATTGTGCCTGGAATGGTTCGGGTAGTTGTTATTGATATTATATGTTAAAAAGAAATGAATTTTGTGACAAGGTAGGTGAAGTCTTATATGGTCTAGAATGTAATCATATTCTTATTCATAATGTATCCATATATGAACATCGTTTAAGTTTCACAAAACTTTTACTATTCTTTGCAAAGAAAAAAATCTTAAGTGGCTTGGCAATTGGTGTAGCAAGCAAGAAATTTGGTGAACATATGCATTGCTTCATGTGGGATGGCAATTGCATTATAGGGAAAAAGGCAACTTTTATTTTCCAAATTTCCTCCTAAGGTTGATCTAATATATGAGGTTGAACTTATTTGTTTTCAGGAAGCAAAGGAGGTAACTCCTAATTTATCTCGTCACAATAATTGGTCAAGTTATATAGGCACTAAAGATATAAGAGTAAGAGAAAATCAAATATTACATGCCATATATTGTGTTGTTATCCAATTTATATTGGAATGACAAGTATTAGAAACACAAAAGGGTGAAGAATGCAGTTATATGTCAATGCTAATTTTATTTTATATCATTCTTTATCTATTACGGTAATATGACAGGCATACTCTATTCTAGTGTTGAGATTGAGTGCTTGCTTGAAAAGACCTAGGTCAAATTCCTGGTGGCATCTTCCCCTTCAACAATTGCAACTCAGACTGGATACTCATTCTAGTAATTGTCACAATATACGACTATAGAACGAATTGTTTTGGCATGTAGTGACATCACAATTCTTAAAATAGAATTTGATTTTCATTTATTATAATTTTTTTAGGGTAAGGCATAGAGTGATATGACAGTAGAGGAATGAATTGAAGGAGCTGATATTCAATGTAAAGAGGGTAATGAATTTCTGAAAGAGGGAAAATTAGCAGAGGCGATTCATCTATATGAAATGGTGGTATATGTGTTCCTTTCCCGATTCTTCTATTTCTTATATTCTAAATTACATAGGTTCAGTACATTTCTTGGCCACAATCCAATTGACTACAGCTTTTGGGCCACAGAGTTAGAAGAAAGTAGCATAACTTTTCTATTTTCTTGCTCGACATGCTAAATAATACATACACTGGGAGGAAATTTCAGCACTGAAAGCCATTATTTGCTTGATGGTAGTTTCTAAGAAAAAAGGTTTTGTAAGCTTAAAGGGTATTTCAACACCGAAAGGCATCATAATCTTGATGTCGGTTTCTAAGTAAAAAGGTTTTGTAACCTTGAAGGGTATCACCTTAGAACATTTGAAGCAAAAATTTAATAAATATTGAGCTAACAGTATGAAATAAGGAAATAAAGGGTGTAACGTTTCATCAAAGCTTATCCAAAATTTAGCAGAAACCAAAGGGTCAACCACCCATCCTCAAAATTGAACAGTAAATCTAAATGGGTAGAATTTGCAATTTCTTTTTAGAGAAAACAAGAGTGTCATACGAAATCTTACTTTATTTTCTGTTGGTCGAATAAACAAGCTTTCTCATAATAATCAACTGTATCGTACAATTGTGGCCTTATATCCTTCAGCTCCTACATGTTAAATTACACAACACAAACATAATTGAGAAGACAGATGAAAACCAAGTTGAAAAAATAGAACAGATAAGGCCATGAAACCTCTAGAGCACTACAACACATCCTTACTAGGAGCATTAGTTCACGACCAACTTTGCCCTAGTAATTGTACTGAGAGACATGGCAAGGGTAGATAAACTTGATTTTTTTCCTTATTTCAAGACATGACACAACCCAAATGAGTGTACACAATATTGATTCTATTTCTAACCAATTGCCCATAATTCTCCACCACGATATAAGTTGAGAAGTTTTTTTTCAAAAATGAGCCAGTGTGCCTATTCTGAAAGTTTTCATTTGTGAACTTAGCATGGTAAATGGACTCACTGCTGGTGCCATTGCCAACAACAAAGTCATTGCACTTGAAATTGAGGGGTTTCCCTAATTGCCAATTCTCTACTCGCTCGTGAAGAGCATCCTGAAGTTTTCTTTTCTCTTCAGTATCACGTCTGCGAATAGCTCCGACAGAAACAAAGGTATTAATGTCCCCCCTGTAAATAAAACAATGTTCAATATAAATGAATTAACTTCGCTGATAAATACGTAGAAGACGTACTACATATATCTTGCCAAAAAATAATACAATGTTAAATGAAAACCAAACCTTGCCAACGGAAATGTTTGTCGTTGACCAGCAACTAATTTTTCCGATGGGCTGCCGGAAGGCTGACAATTTTCCAAGCATAAATGCCCCCACTAAAAGCCTATCGGCTTAATAAAAATAAAGCCTGTAAATGGTTACATTAAGACCATGTGGACTTGATATCCTCTGTATACATCAGCTCATTGTGTCAAAATGATGCATGCTAAATGTTTGTGTACGAAGGAAATGATGTTAATAAATTGCTAATCGGGTTTAGTTTCACTTTGTACACAAACTTACAATCACTACTACATGTTGTTTGTTGAAAACAGAGGAAAGAAATAAAACACAAAAATATTCTGCTACAACAGAAATGAAATACTAATTTTTTTGATTGATGCATGAAACAGATTACATAGTCTTTATTAATAGGAGTCTTCACACCACTGACTAGGAGATATGACATGTAAAACCAACTGTTTAACATACTAGTTTTTACGGTGGATCGGTGCTAACTAAAGCTAACTATCTACTAAACTATGCATGTGTGGATTGACCACTTGCTTTATTATATGCACGAAAAACAAACTATTGCATGCCGAGTATGGAGGAGGCATGAGAAATTGCATACTCATGGTGACGGTGTGAAGTTTAATGGTGGAACTTTATGTTCCCAGGAACTGACTAAAGCATCATAAATATTTGATTGTTTGCATGAGGATCTAAACTTTTGCATGGAGGATTTGATTGCTTGCATGGAGGAGAACGATCTTAGAGATCAAGAGAAATTATTCCTTCCAACATTCCTCCTTAATTTCTTCTACTAACAATTTTAGCTTCACTCATTCTGAAATTTTCTCGTAGATATTCAAAGCTTTCTCTAGGTAGTGCTTTAGTAAAAATATCAGCTAACTGATCTTCAGATCTGCAGAATTCAAGATAGATTTCTCCATTGTTGACCAATTCTTTGATGAAGTGATATCTCGTATCAATGTGTTTGCTCCTCTGGTGAAAAACATGGTTCTTTGATAATGCAATCATTGATTTGTTGTCACAAAACACTGGTGTAGGATCCTCTTGTGCTTGCAATAGATCCTTCAATATTCTCCTCATCCAGATTACTTGACACGTCGTTGATGTTGCTACTACATATTCAGCTTCAGCTGATGAAAGGGTGACTATAGGCTGCTTCTTTGATGCCCATGAGATTGCACATGTACCAGAATGAAAGATATATCCGGAAGTACTCTTCCTATCATCAATATCACCTGCAAAATCATTGCCAGTATAACCAATCAAATCAAACTCATTAGTGGTGGAATATAAAATTCCATATCCGTTGGTTCCTGCAACATATCTCAATATCCTCTTTCCAACTTGCCAATGTGAGTCTTTTGGTGACTCCATGAATCTTGAGATTAAAATAACACCATACATGATATCTGGCCTTGTAGCTGTGAGATACATGAGACTTCCAACAAGCCTCTTACACAAAGTTGGATCAACATTTGACCCCTTGTCCTCTCTGCTTAATTTTGTTCCTGTTGCAACTGGGGTTGGTGCTGATTTAGAATTCAACATATTAAACTTCTTCAATACATCCTTGGCATACTTAGATTGATAGATAAAAATTCCTTTATCTGATTGAACAACTTCAATACCTAAGAAATATCTCATCAACCCCAAATCTATCATTTCAAATTCCTTCATCATTGCTGATTTAAAAGTGTCTACTAACAAATTTCCAGTGAAAATCAAATCATCTACATATAAGCACACAATCAAAATCTTACCTTCTTTGTTAATTCTTGTGTATAGAGTGGGCTCATTACTACTTCTGCTGAAACCATTGCTAATCATGTATGAATCAATCCTGCTATACCATGCTCTAGGTGCTTGTTTGAGACCATAGAGCGCCTTCTTCAATCTATAGACCTTGTCTTCATGTCCATGAACTTCATAACCTAGTGGTTGTTTCACATACACTTCTTCTTCTAGAAAACCATTCAAAAATGCAGATTTAACATCCATTTGAAAAACTTTCCAATTATTTTGAGCAGCTATTGCTAAAACCAATCTAATTGTATCAAGCCTAGCAACTGGTGTAAATGTTTTAGTATAATCAATTCCATGTTATTGTGCATAACCTTTTGCTACTAATCTAGCCTTATGTTTATCAATTTCACCTTCTGCATTAAATTTGGTTTTATAAACCCATTTGACACCAATGCAATCTTTACATTCTGGTAGATCCATGAGCTCCCATGTATGATTTCTTTCAATAGAATCAATTTCTTCATCCATGGACTTGATCCCATGTTCCTCCTTAACTGCTTCTTCAAAACACAGGATCATAAGAGAATAAAGCAAAATTTGAACTAAAATCCAAGCATTCTTTACCTTGTTCATATATCTCTTTCAAGCCTCTCATTTTCTTACCTTGTGATTTAGCAAGTGTAGGAGTTGTCTCATTACCTTCTTTTGGAGTGGGATGCTCTGCATGTGTTGATGATTGACCTTGCACAAAATTTCTTGGTGGAGTGCTTGGTCCTCCTTGATTTGGGTGATCAACATGTTCTTCTTCATTATTTGGTATTGGTGCTCCAATTGTGACTGACCTATCAATATTTTCATTCCATGCTTCTTCCTCCTTAAATATGACATCTCTGTTTGTAATCATCTTCTTTGAAATTGGGTTATTAATCTGTAAGCTTTTGATTGCTCACTATAACCAATAAAAATATAGTTTTCACTCTTATCATCCAATTTTCTCCTTATTTCAGCTGGAACTAAAACATATGCAATACATCTAAAGATTCTAAGATGAGATACAGAATGTTTCTTACCACTCCATGCTTCTTGAGGGATTGTGTCTTTAACACTCTTCGTGGGACTTCTATTCAAAATGTATACAGTACATGCTATTGCTTCAGCCCAAAAACCATTAGATAAATTTTTAGCTTTTAGCATACTCCTTGCCATCTCCATTATGGTTTTGTTCTTCCTCTCTGCTACACCATTCTGTTGTGGTGTGTACCTTGTTGTGAATTGTTTCTTGATCCCTTGATCTCTGCAAAAATTCAAAAATTCATTAGAACTATATTCACCACCTCTATCAGATCTGAGTACCTTGATGAAGAGTCCACTTTGTTTTTCCACCATTGATTTGAACTCCTTAAATTTATAGAAAGCATCAGACTTCTCCTTCAAAAAATATATCCAAGTTTTCCTACTGAAATCATTAATAAATGTCAGAAAATATAGACTTCCTCCTAAAGAGGGGGTTTGCATTGGGCCACATATATCAGTGTGGACTAGCTCCAAAGGCACTCTTGCTCTATTTGAACTTCCTACAGGATATCTCTCTCTATGTTGTTTTTCCATTATACAACTTTCACAAGAATTAGTAGGTTGCATGATAGGTGGCAAACCTTTTGCCATATTCTTCTTCTGCAATAAACTCAATCCATCAAAATTAAGGTGTCCATACCTCAAATGCTAGAGCCATGTCTGGTCTAAAATTTCTGCCTTGAAATTAGCTTCCTCTATTCCATACATCTGAAGGGGAAACATCCTGTTCTTGGTCATTTGGACCTTGGCAATCAACCTATCACTAGGATTTCTATCCAAGATTGTACAAACATCATTCTTAAAGAGAACTCTATATCCTTTTTCAATTAATTGACCAACACTCATTAGATTGTGTTTTAATCCAGACACATAATAAACATCAGGAATAAACCTTTTTTCTCCATTTTTAGTCAACACATTTATTACACCTTTCCCCATTACAGATACTACAGTATCATTTCCCAATTTTATTTCAGATTTCACAGAATCATCCAAATTAGAAAATAGTTCTCTATTACCAGTCATGTGGATACTATAGCCACTATCTAAAAACCATACATCCTTAAGAGCTTTCTTGTGCCACATTGCATGTTACAAATAAACTACCTGAATTATTATCAGATACATTTGAATAATTTGCTCCAGGTTTTTCAAATTCTGCTTGTTTCTTTCTACATTCATTTGCAAAATGACCATATTTCTTACAATAATTACATTGAATATTGGATTTATCAAACCTTGATGATTGTTCTTGAAATTGGTTTCTACCTCATCCTCTATTATTGAAACTATGATTGGACTGATTGGTCCTTTCTCCTTGATCTGTATTCATCTGTCTACCTCTTCCTCTTCCTCTGGAATTTGATCTTCCTCTTCCTCTGGAAGGTGAACCCTGTGCTCTAAAAGCATTCTCAAAAGAGGTATTATTGTTTCTATTCAATCTTGATTCGTGTGTTAATAAAGAACCCATTAACTCATCTACTGATAATTGTGACAAATCTTTTGATGCTTCAATTGCTACAACTATAGAGTCAAATTTACTAGGCAAGCTCCTGAGAATTTTTTCAATCACCTTTTGATCTTTTAATTCTTCTCCATTAGATTTAATTTGATTCACAACATTCAATACTTGATTCATAAATTGGTCTACAGACTCAGATTCTTTCATTTGCAAATTTTCAAAATTTCTCCTAAGAGATTGTAATTTAGCCACTTTCACCGTTGTATTACCTTGATAGGTTGTCTCTAGAGTCTCCCATGCTTTCTTGGATCTTGTTGCTATCGAAACCTTAGGAAAGATTGACTCATCCATTGCTTGTTGAATTAAAAATAGGGCTTTTGCATCCTTTTTTCTATTATCTTTAAGTTGATCTTTTTCTGCTTGTTGTAATATCTGATAAGCTGCATCATCCTATGGTTTTGCAAAACCTTTCTCTACCAAATCCCAAATATCTTGTGAGCAAAACAAAGTCTTCATTTTAATTGCCCAAAACTCATAATTCTTACCATTGAAGCTTGGAATTTGAGGCTGAATTTGAGTATTATTTGTTGCCATAACTTGCTATAGCAATCTCCTTTCTCTATCATAAAATTATGCCTACATCAATCTCCTTTTTAAAAATTTAATCTTAGCTCTGATACCAATATGAAAACAGAGAAAAAAAATAAAACACAAAAATATTCTGCTACAGCAGAAACGAAATACTAATTTTATTGATTGATGCATTGAAACAGATTACATAGTCTTTATTAATAGGAGTCTTCACACCACCGACTAGGAGATATGACATGTAAAACCAACTGTTTAACATACTAGTTTTTACGGTGGATCGGTGCTAACTAAAGCTAACTATCTACTAAACTGGATTGACCACTTGCTTTACTATATGCACGAAAAACAAACTATTGCATGCCGAGTATGGAGGAGGCGTGAGAAATTGCATGCTCACGGTGACGGTGTGAAGTTTAACGGTGGAATTGCATGTTCCCAGGAATTGACCGAAGCATCAGAAATATTTGACTGTTTGCATGAGGATCTGAACGTTTGCATGGAGGATTTGATTGCTTGCATGGAGGAGAACGATCTTAGAGATCAAGAGAAATTATTCCTTCCAACATTTGTCAATTGGCATATGCATAGGATATACATAAATACAAGCTTTTAAACACCTTACACTCACTGAGACATCATAAATCAATTCTGTGGCATTTCGTTCAATCTTTTCTGACTAAATAAAAACACCACGTACTAAAGTCAATTTGGCCAACCTAGAACAAGAGCGATACAGGACAAGCTCTTAAATGCCCGTGTCTTGTATTGAACCAGCGTAGTTAGATAAACCTAACTGATTTTCTTCTTGTGAATATTTATGGTTAGAGAGGATATAAACTACGTTTATAAAGTTCTGGTTAGATTTTTTGTTTAAATTATTTTGCTTCTCTTCGTACACTCACTCACATGCTCCCTTAACATATTCGGTGAATATTGCCCATTAATTTTTGAATAAATGAAAGTACCAAGTACTCAAGTGAATTTGGCCAACCTGGAACAAGAGCGACACAGGACGAGCTCTTAAATGTCCCTGTGTCAACCAAACTGATTTATCAAAATTGTTTCAAATCGGGTTACCTAATGTCCCAATATATGACTTGATAGAAAGTTCCTCAAAAGGTTAATGAACCTAAGGGTAAACTAAATGTCTTGGAAGATGATATATAGGAGTACCCCTTCAAGGATAGCCTTATTAATAATATTCTTTTTCCCCATATGAGTCCACAAGGGGCCATATTGCATCCACCTTTGAATGGATCGAAGATGTTTTCTATAGGGGTCCTCTTTTAAAATAAACCAACATTCAACCAAACAAGGGAGAGGTAAAGGGGAATATATAACCCCTCCTAAACAATAAATGAACACCCTGATATCAAAGGTCATTATGGATTGGTGAAAGTAAAATCTAAAATTTAGAGAGCAATAATTTTGCTACTCTTATGAGTTAAGGAAGAGACATCAATATTCAAAAGAATATAGTTCCCACAGTATATTGGGTGTCCTTACAAAAGGCTAAAAATGAGGGAGCTGATTTAGATGGCTCTTCAAATGTTATGAGATTTGTTCCTACCAATATGAACCCCTCTTATTTGTCTTTGGGTTGTAATAGTCCCATTAGAAGTATTGCTGCTTCTACATCTCATCAACAAGGGTGAACCATCTTTAGAATGCAAAAATCTATGAATTAAAATAATTAAAAGTGTCCATCTATGGACCTAAGTTATATCTTTAACCTTTGGCCCCTCAAAGTGGTCCAGGATATATATTTATTGAGAAAAAGGCAAAAAGGAGTTCTCACCCAAGTTGCATGGTAAGTAGGAGTTTGGACCGCATGGAAGTTGTCACTTTACTAGATCCTATTTTATCTCTAATTCATCCCGAAAATTAGCACCTAGCTTTTCAAGTGAACTCCTAGTTTGGGGAAGAAATCAATGCATCCCTTTATCCAACAAATTTAACCATTTAAAGAATAAATCATTAGAGAATCAAGAACATTCCCTTTTTAAATTTTCAAATCTTGGCCACTTTAACTTCTTCTAACATCTATATAGCTTGAAACTTGAATAACAAAGCTCCAACATCTATCTATCTGGTTTGTCGATCAATTCTTCTCTAAACCTGATTGTCTTAAAGTCACGTTTAAGTTTGCCATTACCCTTTTTAATTTCATGTATATTCTTCATAGCCACCTTCTCAACTGCTCCTAAACAAGCATTCCCATACAACAATGCTTGATTTATTCCTTGAGCTACGTTGAATTTCTAACTCAATTTCCTCCCTTGAGCTACTTGTGCCTTATCTATAGTGTCTAATCTATATAATTTATTATATAAAGAAGGTTATGTCTTGTTATACTTTTGATCTACGCTGAAAGTCTGAGTAGCAAATAGATAGGCAGTGGTACTCTTCCAACAAATCTACTTTGCATTATGGAAACATATCAGAGGGTAAATTCTTAATATATTTTCAAAATTGACTTTCTTTATTTGAAAGTTGAGTTGCAATTGCTTGGACAATGGTGCCCAATACCATATTGTTGGTAAAATGAGCCATGAAAAAGGTCATGAATAGAGGAATGCACCAAGTTTATGGAAATATTCCTTGAACTAAGTAGAAGAAGGAATATAATAGCCACAACTACCAAAGTTTGTCCAAACCTAGTGTGAAATTGTAAATGGTATATAATTTATGGCATTTCATTTAGCCCCCACATTCATGGGAGTATGAACTTAGTCTCATACTCTTAGTATATTATAGAGAAGCTAAAGATTCAATCATCAAGATAATGAAGAGACAAGATTAATCTAATCTTGTCAAGGTGGTAACTGCAAAGATATGGAATCTTATCAATCTACAATACCAAGAGAATAGACAAGGAAAAAGTGGACAATATGATAAATGAGTGTAACAAATATGAAAAATACAAGACACAAAGTAAGGCATTTACGACTAGTAATATCCTAAGATTATTACTAGGATTTATATCCACAAAGAGAATGCATAACATATAGGAATGGTAAGATCCTTAGATGCTTACTAGGTTTCATGCTACAAGCACACATCTAGCTTGACCTTTGAGAGTAATAAGATCATCAAATACTTACATGTAGTCATGTACACAAGAAGTCATAAGCCTAGCAAGTTGTGTTATGTTAGAAATCTCATGAACAAGTGGAGCCTTCGTAAGGGCTAGCAAGATATTTTATTCTAGTTGACCTTTCATCCTAGTGGAGCCCAAAACTAGGATTGTTAATCCCTCTATTCTAATAGAAAATGTCAACCCCAAATTTCCAACCCCTGGTACTACTTCTCCAACCACTTTCATCTTTGATAAAATCATGAACCCTTCCCTCCAGGCTTGTAACTCAACTTGGGGTGCTCAAAATATTCTAGTCAACATATCCTTTGAGTCTTTAGAAGACAAAAAGGTGTTCTTTTATGACCTGTTGAAGATATCAATTGTCTCAGATACCGAACAAAACTAAGTCCTACTAGTGATTCAATGCAACCTCAACTTCCCACTTTGTCTCTCCCAACCATAATGCTCCTCAAAACGCCCCTCCTATTTCCTCCCTTAGAGAGGAAACAATGGAGTAGGAAGAGGTTCTCATTTTCAAACACACTCAAACTTAACTGATTATGTGTTTAAAAATCCAAAATAAGATGAATGAGATTCATAGGGATTTTAATAATAATATGGAACTCTCTAGGTGGTACTATGTTCAACTAAATTAGGCCAAGAGTAATTTTTATACTCTTGAGAAGTAGATCTTCAAGAAACGTCAAGAATGGGTAGAGAGAGATCTCCATAATAGGGCATGGGAACAAACTAAGAAAATGAAAAATACTTTTTAAAGCTAGAGAGTGATTGAACAAGAGACACAAAATATTAAAAAAGATGTTAAGAACACTCAATTGGAGGCTGAGGTTACAAATTTAAAATAGAATTAGGAGGTTTTGATGAAGAATATCTAGGAGCTACTAGAGCATTATAGAGACTTAGTCTAGAGCACAACTATTACTATTCAGGTCCTTTATCAAGAGCTAGAATGAAGAAATGAGAAGGAACAATTGAAAAGAGACGTGGTTCTCTCGGCCTAAGGTAACTTCTCACGGCAAGCTCAAAAAAGACGTAAATACCTGATTGAGCTCCCTAATTCTCTTCATTGGGTTGAACATGATGTTGGTTCCACTATCCTAGCTAAAGGAGTTTCCTTGAAAGATCATCTAAATACTCTACAAAAAGAATGGCAAGCTATAAAGGGAATGAAGTCCTCTAATGATAGTTAACTATTGGTTTGTTCTCTGCTAGTTTTTTTGTGTTTTATGTTGTTTATGTTTTAACTCTCCATGTTTTTTGTTTTTTTTAAATTATTTTCACACATTGTGACATTCATTTCATCTACCTTTATGGCTGAAATATAGTAGGTTTGGGCCCTTCCCGTGCTAATCTAATGAAAACAATGACATTTAGAACAACCTCCTACCTAATTTTGAGAGAAAATTGTACAAGAAAGAGAAGAAAGTAAATAATATATAGTTCAATGACAACATCTCCAAATTTGAGATGTTTGTGTATGTTATGGTACCACTATATAGACTAATGATATTTGTTATGATAATTCTATTCAAGATTTAGAAGATGTTAAAATTAATATAAAATTGTATTTTTTTTATAAAAAGTCTTCTAATGTTTAGTATTTAATACAGTAATCATAATATGTTAGGTTTAACTATATATGTTAGATAAATCAAAACTTGATATGTCATGGACACAACTTCTAGTTTATGGAGCACTATACCAATCACTTTTCAACCTAATTTAATAGGTGCTAGTATATATGACAATGATAATCTTTTTAGGCACCAATATTGATAACACTAATGATATTTAATATTTATGAAATGTTAAAATTTTAATGAAATTTTAATTTATTTCTACGGAACTTCTTCTATTGTTTAGTGCTTTGTATCACAATTGTAAAGGGATTGTGTGAGATCTAGTTTCCACTCTTCAACCTTATAATTAGCACATTCACGATTTTATATTTTTTAATTAAATAAAAGTTTGACTAATTCAAACATAACTAGTAATGGCCGGAACTCATGCTCATAGGCAACTACATTAAACTATTATCTACCCTAGTTTGATATAATTAAGTATAGGTCATTGAAGATCCAAGGAAGATAGGTGTAAAATTTAATGAATCCTTATTAAAGGGGAAATTATAGCTCCTCAATGAAATATTTCAAGGGCTCATAGATGTGCATATATCTTTGGATAGCTATGGCGAATTTTTCTCTAGAATCAATTGAAACTATCAAATTTAGCTGCTCATACTAAAATTTTGTATAAGATGTATTTCAATACCTTGCAGTTACTTATAAATGTAACATGACAATTGAATGAAAAATAAAAACTTCATGGGCATTTAACAAACATTATTTTCAAACATCTTTTTGGTTTTTTCAACATTTCTATAAAGAATAATCCAATTTGATAAGAAAAAATAAAAAAGTTCATTAAAAACAATTAAAAGATTAAGTTGATTGAGTTTGTATATGATGTCTTGGTTATAAGTTAACTGATTATATCATATTTAATCTTTAAGTGGAGAATGAAAAGCCTAATCAGTTTTTCAATATTATTCACTATATCCATAAGAAGTTATGAGCCAATATTATTCACTATATCCATAAGAAGTTATGAGCATCAACCAAGGGATCATCAAACTTATCCCAAAGGACGGAGATAAAATCCTTGTCAAGAACTAGAGACCTATCACCCTCCTCAATGTGTCATACAAAATTTTGGCCAAGATTCTAGCTGTAAGACTTGAACAAATCCTCCCAAAATTGATCTGTACTACCCAAACTGGATTCATCAAAGGAAGGTATATCCTTTAGAATTTGATCACCAGTTGGGAAGCAATGGAATGGGCTAGAACTTCCAACTAGGATGCTGCCATGTTCCTTCTTGACTACGAAAAGGCCTATGATAGGGTGGAGTGGGACTTCATCCTAATGATGCTACATGCCTTCAGCTTTCCTGATGAGTATTGTGAGAAGGTTAAAATACTATTCAAGGATGCCTCTACCTGTATTGATGTTAATGGCACCCTCTCCTTACCCATCTCACTTTCAAGATCCATATGTCAGGGGTGCCCCCTCGCCCCTACCCTCTTTGTCATTGCATCTGACGCTCTATACTATCTTCTTCATGACAACTCACTGTCTCCCAGTGTGCGTGGCCTCACTCTCCCTGACCAATCTCAACTCCTCAACATCCAATTCGCTGATGATACCTCACTTTTCCTTGAACTCTCCAAACCAAACTTTGAGGCCCTCAATCAGAAAATTAAAATATTTGGAGCTATTTTTGGCGCCAAAATCTCCCAATCCAAATCCATCTTACTTGGTTGGAAGGAAGTGCCCCCTCATTGGATCCCAACTCTTGGTTTCCAATGGGGTGGTCCAAGAAAAACCATGAAGTATCTTGGGATCCCCTTCTCCATCGCCCCCTCCCTCAAGAATATGTGTCTCTGGATCAGGGAGAGAATTGACAAGAAACTCAACAAATGGAACAATAAATTTCTATCTCTGGCTGGTCGTGTCCAAGTCTGCCAAAAGCTACTCTCCTCCTATAGCATATACTACACCTCAGCCTGGATGTTCAATAACCATCAAATTCTCGAGATTCAAAAAATAATTAGGAACTTCCTCTGGTCCAATGGCAAAGGAAGAAAAAACATGCTATCAAGTGGTCTTGGTGTCATCTTGATAAGAAAGTGGGGGGCCTAGGGCTTAAAGATCTCAGACTCCAGGGGATTGCTCTGGCAGCCAAGTGAATTTTTCACTCACTAGATGGTGATGAACCATGGAAATTTTTAGTCAGACATAACATAGAAAGAGCTGTCCCGAAACATGCTAAAACCTGGAAACTGCTCTCCTTTGCTGATTTGATTGCTGGTAATTTTCTGGTCTCAGTGCAAGGCTCTGCAGTCTTCAAATCCATCTGGAAGGCATGGGAGCATGTTAGGGGCGCCCTCACCAATACTAAATTCTACTCCAATGAACACATCCATGGCAAGAGATCCATTTGGTAGAATCTCACCCACTCTGGTAAGCCCCTTGCCCTCACCTGGGGCTGCTCGGCTAGACTCTGGGCCCAAAAAGGTATTAGATACCTCATTAACATACTTGAACATGGTGACCTCGTCTCTTGGGAACAGCTTAGAAATACCTTTTCTCTCCCCCAATCCCAAAAGAGGACTTATAAGCTCTTACCAAGGGCCTGCTCCATATTCAACCTCCCCAAAGATAGCTACCTTGATTCCCATAGGCATCTTTCCTACAAGTGGCCGAGTGGCACCTGTCTTCATAAAATTAAAGCCCGTGATGTATACTCTGCTATCTCTGTTGACCACTCCATCCTTGACCACATCAACAAGCTTTGGTACTCCAACCTTGATATCTCTCACTGGCATGCCTCTCTCACCCAATTCTAGAGGTCCCCTATCGAACCAAAGATTAAATACTTCAGATGGCTTCTCCTCATTGACAGACTTCCTATTAACAAAGCTTCCTCCCTCTCCAAGAACTGCCCTATCTACAATACCCCTGAGACTACTAGACACATATTCTTTGACTATATTGTTGCCAAAGTAATATGGCTTATGTTCGGTTTTGTGGTACCTCTTGATGTTAATATTCTAGAAATTGTTACTGGACATATTCACGGATTAAAAAAGGATACTAATCTTCTCTGGTCTATTTTCTCTGCTTGCATTTTATGGCATTTATGGAAGAGTAGAAATGAAGACAAATTTCAGGATCGACCCAGGATCCTTACGTAGGCTTTTAAAAGGCTCACACTCTATAATGTTGCTATGCAGGTCTTTATATTTTTGGATTTTGAGAGGGACAAGTTGCGCAGACTCCTTCAAGATGGAGTTGCCACCATGCTCATGCACGAGATGCGTGGTAGATACGAGTGGATGAGATGTGCAAGGAGCCTCGCCATTTTTTACAATGCACTAAGCAAACTGCAGAAGGAAATCAGAGACAATGGCATGGCACCATCCCAGGTTGCTATGTTGACTCAAATCCAAGACATAAGAAACATCGTTTGGATGGAGGGCCCCTCAGGTTGGACCGCATGGGTTGAGAACCTAAATGACATCCTACAATGATGCCTACTTCCCCCCTGTTTCCTTTGTGCTGTGATACTCTCATGACCATGCTACCCGTTTTGATATTTCCTCGATCCTTTTTGCTCCCCTGGGGTGGCTGGGGCTATACCTCGTTGATCATCGTGGTTCTAAATCTGCTGATGCCCCATCAGCTGGGTGGTTTTGCTGAGTTGCTTTTGGTTATATAGCCTGTATCTATTTTCTTACTACTAGTATACTTTGTTGTAACTGGATGTTGAGGGGCTGAGACATGCCTCCCCTCTATGATCTCTTGTAAACTTTGTTCTTCCTCGATTTTAATATATAAAAAAAAAAGTTATGAGCTAATTAGATTCAAGTAAAATATTTTGTTAACAAAAAAATATCACTTCTATACTTTGATGAGGAAAAAAAAAATCTAATATATGATTGGTTGAAAAGATGGTTTTTAATACAAATTAAAAGAGGGTGTTGCATGTTGTTCTATGACAGAACTAATAATATATATATAGATAATGATACACTATTATATTTGAGGATGAAATTTTAAGGCCACCATGAACACATATATGCTAGGCAGAAGAGACTGTCAAATTTAACACGTGAAATGATCCGAAACTAGGATTTCAAACGCATTTAATAAGCATTGCTTTCAAACTTTTGCTATTCTTCCAACGTCACCATTGAAAACAGCTTTTTACCTTAGTGTGTAAGGAATTTGCACCAGCAGTACAGAAGAAAACATAAAACATTATAAAGGGACTGTGACGTTCTACCTATATTTTTCTGGGGCAAACCATCCACAATGTGGTAGAAACTCGTGTAGTAGTATTGCGAAAATAAAAGTTGTGCAAACGATGGCCACCTTCTTTGGGCTTATCAGTTCTCCAGGGTTTCTTTGGTTGCAACTGGCCATTTTCGTATGGCAAGCCATACGACCTGCTGCAACAATGAGGGTGCCATGGGCATTTTTCAGTTCTGCTGTGTATAAGCTCTTCAGAAGGAAAGAGTTTGACGACGAGTATTTCATCTTGTTGTCAACAGATTACAATGACACAGCCGATTCTGCTGAATTCTGCGAAAAGTACCTTTCCACGAAGGAGTCACCAAAATTCGGTTCTAAAGATTGTTATGATTGCGTCAGTGGCAACAAAAACGAAGACCATCACACTGAGAGCTTTAAGGAGAATAAGGTTGGTGAGTCAACAATTTTCAGTTATAGAGATTGTCTCTATATTGCTGACAGTCAGAAAGCTAGTCAGGTTAAGTTATTTATTATTGGGGAGCTTAAGAATATGCCTATTGTTAAGGAGTTTAAAGTAGTTAATGGTTTTATGGGTGTGTGGACTCTGTGCTCAGCGGATGAAGCCATAAGAATGTGTTTAGCAAGCAAGAGATTCAGATTGTGCTTCAGGAAAACGGTTAGCTTTTGTTTGATAGAACACATGCCGCTTATCACTGACACTTATTGGATAACGAAAGTGTTCAGTGGTGTTCCCTTGTATTTAACTGCCAAGGGATATGAAGAACTCTCATCAGTAGTGACACTATTGTTGATCATTTTGGACTTCACTTATAATATTTGGTCGCCAGTGATTGAGAAGGTGTATTTGCTGTTTGTCAGATCTGTACAGCTAGTATTGTCTCCTCTTAAAACAAATTTGAGGTTTTTGGTCTTTTACTTGCTGAGCAACTTTGACAATAAATTTTTGCCATGTTCCATAACTGATATTAAGGTGAAAACCGAGAGGACTAGAGTCTTTTATACAACCGACAACACTGTATTAAATTGTCCAGATTGTCCAGATAATGGAATATCGCAGGAAACATTTGAGGAGGTTGATGCAACGCAAGAAAAATTCTCTTTCGAAGCAAAAGCTTTCAATGTTGAAATAAGCAAAGAGCAAAGTAACAATGGACTGGTGGAATTCAAGCTAGAGTTAAAGGGTGTTCTGTATGATCTTGTAAAGCCCACATATACAATGACCGAAGATAATTTCAAAACTTATATTGGGTGCTGGATGTTATTACAGAACAATAAAATAGGTCTGGTTCAAATGGTAGAGAAAGGCATGCTGTTTAGAAACATGCATTTGTTTGGTTTCGAGGAGACCATCGACCTTTTTTGGGGCAGAAGCAAAGTAAATGTTTATAAAGTTGAAGTTAAAGAAGAGCACCGATACTTGATTGCTGGTGAGAACCATAAAAATTATCTCGACTTTGATAAAATGGAATCTTCCCTGTACTTGGCTATTGCTAGGAAATGGGGCTGTGGCTCATTGGCTGCGGTCAAAGCGTTGGCAGATAGGGAACAACTGTAGTTTCTTATTTGCTATAGAACAGTGATGGACAAGGTCAGGTCAGTCGTGTTTGGCTCTAGAATTAGTGTGTTTTTCATAGCCTCCCAGTACATATATATTGTTCTAAGGTCTCCTAAGTTGTTAGTCTTATGCATGAACTAGCATGGTGGTTTTCAGACTCTGCTTTTACAAAGTTGTTCATACTGTTGGAAATAGTTTCTATGGTTAATATAAAAATATATTTGTGGTACTTAAATTGGCTTTACAGTGCCTATTATCTTGCCTTTCCATGGATATAATTATTTTGCTTCATATAAAAGAGAAATATTCATATTTCGTACATAGTCTTATATTGATTTCTTTCTTTGTTCATTGTTTGTCAAATCTAAATAGATAATTAAATCAGTGTTGATCTTTTAATAATTTTGTATCAAATAGTCTATTTATTGTTAATTGTTTATTTCGTAATAACAAAAGTTAATATGGGAATGAAGAAAGCTGCGGGTAAGGACGATGTTAAGTTATCTTTCAACTGGCAGGTCCCCCTATTGTTTTTTGAGGCTTTCAACTCAGAGGCATTCGGAACATGGGACCGGGATCAAAGCTCACAAATGCCTAAAAAAACAATAGGGGGTTGGAAGGAAGGAATGAAGAGTGTTTATTGGAACGACGGTTCCTCTCCTTTCAGTCTCCTCTAGCTATTTCACCGGTACCGAACCAATCAATACAGGGGCTGTTATCCTCGTTAGGCTCCATCGGATGGGAGTTGCCATCCCTCACCCCCGGTAGCTAGCTCCTCGTTGAGTTCCATCCAGTTAGAATATCAGTTACCCAACTGAACTCACTTCCTTCGCACTTTTCCTTGTATCTATTCGTTGACCTCCATTGCTTTTATTGATAAGCTTTTACCTTTTACCTAATACTGTGCATTGAGGTGGGTTGGAAGCAATAGTGGTCGAGTCGGCCTCCCCGAGCGGAGCCCAGTCAATAAGGGTCTCTATCTATGTTCCTCTATTTAAATCAGTGTTGATCTTTTAATAATTTTGTATCAAATAGTCTATTTATTGTATATTGTTTATTTCGTAATAACAAAAATTTAGATCTATACATTTCTAACATGTTTAATTTTTTATTCTTAAATTATATTTTTTTATTGTTTAGTGGAAACCATTATTTTTTATAATACAAATATGTTGCTTATAAAATTAAAAAAATATTACATTTAATATATATTTTCGGATAAAAAAAATATTTATTATTTATTTCAATCGAACTTTCGGTGGGGGAGCGAAATTTTGAAATTAGCGAAGGTTAGGGTTTCGAGGGTCATGCAGTCAAATAGATCGTGGGATGATGAAGCGGTGGCAGACCCGCTTCCCCCTAAGGATCCATTTGGTAAGAACGCTGGTCATGTTCCTCAATGGGTTTTTCGAGGCGGCAAATGGGTGGATACTATGATTTCTGTTGATCTTCCTCACCCAAGTGCGACCAATGGTTTTTCGGGATTTTTCATGGGGTAAACAATCTAGGCGAGATTTTCCTTCCTCTGCTTATTTTCGGAGGTTCTTTCGTCAGCAGAGGAATTGGGGCCACAATTTGGGTGTCAAGGATCAGGGTGGTCAACGAATGGGCAAAGAAAATGTTAGGGCATCTGAAAATAAGGCTCGATGGGGTTTACGCAAAGGAAAGACCGCTATGCCACAGCCAAATTTAGGGGTTTCTGCTTGTCCTTTGCCGAATCCTGACCTGTCCTCACAGCCACGATCTGCTTGGCTTCCGGTTCCCTTGATTGATGCCTCAGATTTTGTTATGGGGAAAAAGGCTCATGATCTCCGAGCTTTGGCAATTATTATTCAGGTGTGGGGTGATTCTATTCGTCTTTCAAAGCTTCATTATAAGATTCATGCTCACTGGTATGGCACTCTGTACTTTCAAGTTCTATCTACAAATTCATTTATTATTGTCTTTGATTCTGTAGAAGCTAGGGATAAGGCTCTGAGTGTTCCATTTTTTTGGCTTGGAAACCTTTTTTTGCGCCCCTAGGGCTGGTTTTAAGCAGTTCCCTTCCTGGTTTAAACTCCCTTTGTTACCTTCTGAATTTGTGGAATTTGACATTTTAAAAAGGATCAGGGACTCTTTTGGCAAATTTTTCTTGTCTCATTCGGTGTTTGAAGATGGTTTGTTTATGGTCAAAATCCGTGTCTTACTTTCTGGTAATGTTTATCCTCCTAAAACTTGCAACATTCGGTCATCCTTTGGTATTTGGCGTCAAAACCTTATTAGGGATTATGTGGAATTTGGTCGCTCTTCAGTGATTATGGATTCTCCCTTGTTTTTTCACATGAAAAAGATTAAATTTGGTTCAGGAGTCATTGATTCCTCGATTGATAAGAATGTGGAACTATTTGTTTGGAATAAGGATCATGTAGGGGCTCAAGATTCTCATTTGGCTTCTGTTCCTTCCCCTTTGGACAAAAATGTCTCAACTAGGGTTACTTCAGATTTGCCTCATTGCTCTGTTCCTTCTCCCGTGGTCGGGTTTAATAATGTCTCTAACTTGGATAATATTAATGATACCTTGAATGCGGGAAAACCTGCTTTGCATTCTGGTGGTTTGGAGAAAGGCTTGAGGGCTGAGTTAGAAACTCCTCGGTCAGGTAAGAAAAGTATTGAGCATCCCTTGGAGGATGATAATTCTGTTATCATTCCGGATGAGCATCTTATTGCTCAGGTTCAAGATATTGTTAACAATAGTAATCTGGCTCTTAATTCTACTTTAGCTAATAGAGTAATCTCTTTGATTTCGGCCGATTTAGGCAATCTGGAGAATGAGTTAGCTGCTTTCCCTACAAATAATTATTTTGATCTTCTTAATCCGGAGAGGGCCTTGGTGTCATCGGTTCTTGGGGCACCTTTGGATTCCACTGAATCTGGCAAATTGAATCAACGTCAAGATAAGGCACCTGTGGATTCTACACCCTTGGGTTTCAATGGGTTTCCTTTGATTCAGTCCCCCCTTTCTCCTGCTTCACCTTTGTCTACTCCTGGTAAAAGAGGTTGGAAGCCTAAGCATGTCAACACTCAGCTGGAAATTGATGCAGGCATTCAATCTACCCTTCTTTCTTCTTTGGAGTCTTCCAAATAGAAACGAACAAGAAAACCTTTTAGCCTGTCGGTTACAAGAGCTTTGGCCTCTAAGAGAAGTCTTCATAAGGCCTTCTTGGTGGGAAAGGACTCTCAGGTTTCTTTGTGTGTGAGGATTATATCTTGGAATATTAGGGGCTTAAATGCCCCTAACAAACAACGCTTGATTAAGTCTCAGTTGGACTTAATGGAGTGTGATATTGTGATGGTGCAAGAAACTAAGTTAAGTTTATCATCTACAGATGTGTTATTTTCTTCTTGGAAATCGTGGAAATTTAGTGCATCTTCCTCTTTAGGTGCTTTAGGTGGTCTAGCGTTCCTTTGGAAAGATGATTGTGTAGATTTCTCTGTGATTGCTTCCTCATCTAATTGGATGCTTGGACTTGTTAAGAGTAGGATATCAAATTCTAAATTTTGGCTTTTTAATGTTTATGGCCCGTTTGCGGTGTTGGAAAAAAAGAAACTTTGGGAGATTTTAGCTTCAGTTTTAGTCTAGACTTGCAAAGATTGAGGATCAATGGACATAGGCTTAGATTTTTATCCCTTATAGGGGGAGGAATGATGAAAGCCTTGATAGGTTGAGAGATACTTGATTCCAAATGCTTATTTTTGTAGGACATAGGAGGCAAGACTAAGGCATATATAGGAGGAATAGAAGGAGTAGGAAGGATACTAGGTCCATTATGAGGAGGAATATCCATAGGTGTAGGGTCTCTAGGTTAACTCAAGGTCGCGATCATCTCATTTTTTTGGTTTTGATAGGGTAAGAAAAGGATGTCATTTTGAGGCTTAAGAGGCTCAAGTTGTTTAGACCAATAGTAATCAAGACTGAAATTTCCAAGCTTCATTGTGGGTTGATAAAGGCTATGATTAATTGTGATAATAGTGCCATTATTAGGGAATTAAAAAAAAAATGAATTGTAGAATGGATAGCTTTCATGGAAGAGAGGCAAGGATGTCTCAAATTCACACTAAATCGATCCAATGTAGGAATAATAGCAAAGGTGACATCTAAGCACTTAGTACCAACCTCAACGGGAAGGGACATGGAACTAATGTAGGGAAAGAGAATCAATCATGCACCTTTAAAATCATATTTATCATATGTTACTTGATGCAATTTTTAAGTATTAAGATGTTCTTCAATAATCACATACACCATACATACTGGATCAATGATCAACCCTCGTGAGAGTTTGTCTTTGATCATCGCAGTAATATATAATGGGCCATCAGGTGCAACAATAGTCTCACTAGGATCAAAAGTAATGCATAAGTCCTTTGGAGGTGTAGGTTTGTCAACAAGGTTCACAAAATTATTAGATTCTATACCAAAGTCATTAGGAGAAAAAGTAAGAGACTCAGAGTCAACAACATTGGTAGAATGAGAAGGTAACAGATTGGTAAAAAATTGGAGGTTTTGATTAGGAGCTACAGATTTATTCCCTTTGTCATTGACATTGGCTACAAATATAGTATTGTTATCAATGAATTCTTGAATCTTATTTCTCAACTTGTAACATTTCTCAGTATCATGGTTAGGATCATGGTAAGTTGGTAACGGTTTAAAAATTTTAATTGGTTTCATGGGATGAAGTTGCAATAGACTAGAATTTATCAAGTTCAACATTATATTATGCAAAGACTCATAAAGAGGAGTTAATTCTTTTCTAAAGTATTTGGATAAAGGGGCTACACCTGATGTCATGGCTACCACTTGAGAGCTAATGTTGTCATTTATATTGATGAAAAACTTGTTGGGTTTGAACTTCATAAATGATTGTTGAGCACTCTCATTCTTATTGAAACATGAACCATTGAAGAAGATTAATCAAATTGACTCACTTAAAGTTGATAATTATGAAGCACTACACACAACTACATAAAAGAAGTAAACTTAGAAAATAGAAGCTTATCTCTGAAATCATTTTGTAAATTCGCAATAAAAATTCTTTGAACATCATGATCAAGCACATGATAAGCAATTTGGGAATGAAAATGTTTATATCTACCAATAAAATCAGTCACTTTTTTTTAACTCCTTGTTTACAATTAATCAAATTAGTCAAAGTAATCTTAGGACCATTGTTATTTTGAAATTGTTTAAAGAAATCATTAACCAATTGTTGAAATGAAGTAATAGAATAAGGAGAAAAATAAAAATAAAAATACAATTGCAAGGCTTTATCTCTAAAGGTTATAGTAAACAATTTAGCCACGAGTCTTTGGTCATAAGAAAAAATCACTACCCAAAGTTTGAAATGTCTTCACATGAATGAAGGGGTCACATTTTCTATTGTACAATTCCAATTGAGGAACTTCCATATGCTTAGGAGGAGCCACACAAAAAATGTCATCAGATAGTGGGCTCTCTAATCAAATGTGGGAACATTGAACTTGGATTGAGCTATGGAAGCCAATTATTGTTATAAGGATGGAACAGTTTGGGCTAGGTTATTGATGGTTTCTTCAGTGGATGGATTGAAATTATACATATTGGATTGTGATGGAGTAAAATTGTTGTAAGTAGGCGGAGGTTGATAATAAGGAGCGGGAACATTATGGTATGTTGGTATGGAAGATGATTGTGAAACAAATGGAAGACTCACATAAGGAGGTATGCAAGAATATTGATTAATAGGATTTCCCCCATGACTAACATATGCAATATTAACATTGTGTGGAAGTAGTCATGACATAAGATGTAAATGTAGGTACATTAGGTAAGGATGTAGGTATAGGAATGAAATTGTTGACTTGACTAGTAGGTTGAGAATATCCAAGAGCTTCAACAACTTTTGATTGGTATAATATATTATTATCAACAATAGGAGCAAGGCCACATAACAAATCCACAACTATCTTATCATTTTGCACCATTCTTTTTAATCCTTCAATCAAGGAGATTGCCTCACTATTTGAGTATTGTTGATCCATCCATTGTTGAGGATTCTCAAATTCATTATCAATATTCTCCAATTGGTCAATAGTAATCCTAGTTAGTAATTTGTTGGATTAGAGGAAGCACTAACATTCACATGGAACAAGTTATCCAATTGGGGCTCCATATCTCTAGTGTTTAAACCTTGGTAAGCCCTAAGTCTATAACTTCTTCTCACTGGAATATTTTATGTAGGACTAAAGGTAACAAAACTCATTCACAAAGGATGTAAACTAAATGCAAATGGAAACTAAATGCAAGGATTGAAAACTATGATTAAACAATGCAATTTGTTGTAAAAATGATTAATTAACCAATGTGATTTATGATATTGGATATTAGATTCATCTAAACCTAAAAATAACATGTCATAATAATCAGATCTGAAAATACAACTGAAAATTTATGCATCCCACAAATCGATTTTAGAATAATTAATTAGAGTTTTGGTGAATTTAACCTCTAAATTTATGTATTTCGATTGGAAATATGATCTATGAGTGCAAACATTAATGTTAAAGTGCATACAAATAAGATCTTGAGACAATAAATCAGAAATAAGCATGTGAAAAAAGTCGATCTCACCAGAATGTATTGGTGTACATTTGGAATTAGTGTTTTCACCAATAAGGATAATAAAACCACTAACTAACCAAATCAACTATACATTGAAAGACGAGTGAATCTAATAGTTCTAAACTTAATCCAAATAGGAAAAGGGCTAAAAAATTCTGATTAGATTCACTAGTCATTGTTAGTTACACTCTTTTTAGTTGAAATTGGATTTGTAATTGTGAAATTAGGAAAAAACAAGGGATAATTGAAGAGGAATAGTAAAAACAGACTTCTACAGATATCCCATAGAGCCACAAATTGAGATTTGGGTAAAAGAAAAGACTTAGAACCTGTTCCTAGAAGTTCAACTTGATTTTTCAGGACCAGGTAGTAAAGATTCACCCCAGTCCTCTAAATTTCGCTCTATGGAAAGATAAACTTGTTCCTTGCCATCAAATCTGTTAGAATCTCCGAGTACAACTCTTTCTTCAATTCCTTGTACATAGAAAGAAAGAAAATAGGGTTTTGGATAGGAGTTTGCCTTGGGTCAAACCCTAATATAGCAAGTAACCTTAAAATTAAAATGATAAATGAATTAAAAGCTATGATAAAATGCTTTCTTTTTTAGGGAAAGGTTGGATTTGAAATAAAATTCTTGTAATTTAAATGTATAGCTTGATGATTTTTTATTGAATCCTCATGTAAGGGTTTTAAGATGTCTTGTAGAATGTATTCATAAAAATTTGATCATGGATGCAATCTTGAATGCCTGAACTTGAATTCACTTCTTCTTCAATGCTTGATGAATGCTTGATTGATTGCTCACTTGAATTGAATTTTCTAGAGTGGAATTAGGATCTTTAGATGGCTTAAGAGGTTGTTTAGGTTTCAAATGAGAAGGTAGACCTCCTTTTATACACTTTTGACTACCCAATAATTAATTGAATTTCTAGAGTAGGCCGACACGAGATCCATTTTCCTGTTTACTTGACGTGACTATTATGAGGAGCAAATTTGGGTCTCAATTAAGAGGATCAGGGTGTTGGGCACCTTGGTACTGAGCTAAGACCAAGGTACCCAGTGCCCTAGTTGTGAGAATTAGGACTCAAGTTTGGGGAGAAGGCATGAAAGCTGGTGAATTTTCAAGTTTGTGGATGGTGTGAGTAGAATCAAAATGGTCATTGGGCATCAAAAGATGAAGCATTGGGGTGAGGTCTAGGGATGATGAAATTGTAGGCAGATACAATTTATGATGCTACACATGGTGAATTCCAAACTTATGGATTGACATAGGCAAACCCCTATCCACAACACAATTTTCACCTTTGCATGTGCAGGTGGCGAGATCTTAAGACAAGAGATACAGATTCGTGAAGAGCGGATATAGACATTTAGGATAAACTTTTGTAGAGGTGAAAAGTGGAGGATAATGTCTCCCCAAGCACCATTGTTCAACAATTGTCTACGAAAACTGGGAAATAATCAAAACAATATCTTGATTTTGAAAGTAAAACTTGTTGTCTACATCAAACACTACGTGAGTAAGGTCTCCCCAAGCACCATTGTCTGGCATTTTTTAGTCCAGATTTTAGACATAGGTTCCTTTCAGCTTCCTATTTTTAGATATGTACTTATGCCTACATATTTGATATAAATTGTTTTGTACATGTTGATTATTGTCAATTTTACACTTTTATCCCTAGATCTTCCATTCAATTCTTATTTTTGCATAGCTCATTTTCAACTCAAACAAAGAAGGAATAAAAATCAATCAACATTCAAACATTTGGGATTGAATCTATTGGTTTCATCCTTCTTTAATTTGATAAGAGTTTGAAATAGGCTCATTCCTTGTTTACATAGCTAAACTAGTGAATGCATATTTCACACCCATTAAAATCATATATTAAATTATATAGAATAATACATAATACATGATACATGATACATGATACATGATACATGATACATGATACATGATACATAATACATAACACATAATACATAATATAAATATACAAGATATAATATTAATAATATACTAATATTATGTTATTTTTTTCTTTTCTTTTTTTTTTTCTAAATGATATCCCCCAAAATGGATATTAGTTTGCAACTAATATACATTTGTAACTGATATCCTTTTGTAGTAGATATCCATTTTTAATTGATATCTATTTTGAATGGTTATTAGTTACCAATTAATATATTTGTTTTGCTTTGGTTTTTACCATGGCATTATGCACTTTTACCCAAACCTTGAAGTGAAAGTAGATTTTTTGATTTTTTGGGCAAATGAAAAAACACATTTTTTTCTTGTCGCCACTCTTTGGACCCATTTGGTCCTACACTCACCCATCGTTTTGGGAGAAAAACCCCACACTCCAAAATCCATCCAATATGTAATTTAAAAATCACAAGATTACAATATACTTGTGGGGAAAAATTCTCATATGAGTATAACATACCAAATATCTAAAGGTAACTTTACAGCTATCAAAATCTCAAAATATAGATCACGATACCTATCCATAATATAATTTACTCACAATTTAAGGCATTATATTTTAGAGCAAGACAAGCCAACATAACCTCTACTATCAAATCTAAGACCTAATGATGAATGGAAAATATTTACAATAATAAATATACTTAAAATGTAGCTTTCAAGGAATCTATTTCCTATCCCCACCAAGGCATGTAGCCCTCCAACCCCCACTAGGGGGTTCATACCCACTTGGACCCTAGAGGGGGTTTGCCCAGCTTACAACCCCATGTACTCAACTATCAATATCAACCTTTTTTAATTGGAAGGTTGGAAAACTTTTTTTCTAACAAAAATGACCAAACTTCTTTTGGGTACCTCCCCTAAACTCCCATTAAGACAAAATATTGGGAGGGGATGCTACCTCCTAAAACTACTCATGATAGGGTTAGCCTTAAGCTGCACCTAGGGAGGGGGTGGCTTTATTCCCACTTTTCATGGAAAGTCTCTATTACACATAGGATTTCAAGGTGAGTATCACACAAAATCCTTACAATTATTATGTTACAAGTTTCATATACATTCCTAAAAAAATTAAGATGGAAATTTAAGTTTCACTACATACTATTAATATGGATACTTTGTTCATTATAGCTAACACTAGACTAAATATCAAATGCATTGCATTGTGACGGAGAGCATAAGATAAAGGTGTTACTAGGATTAATTGACAAGTGGTCATAACTAAATTAAGTACTAATATGACCAATCCTTTACTTGATTCAAAATACTCTTCACGCACTATTGAAGTTTTGATTAGACAAGGTGCTTGCACATAAGAAAGTTAGAAGCATGTTCATTTCATTAATTCATGTGTCAAATATAGAGAAAGTTATAATGAACTCAATACAAAACAAAACAAAATTCAATGACACAACCCAACTATTTATGTTGGCACAAGCCAATATAGCTATTGATATTTCAAGGTTCCACCTAAGCCATGTGACAAAAATATAAAGTGTGATATGTCATTCTACACTAATGTATTAGAGAAAGATTCCTTTCTAAAGGAACATATGGTCAAAAACAAAAAAAAAAACATGCATGATTTTGTGGAAATTTGCAATCTCGCTGCGATTGTTTACTAAGTTAGGTATTTTTTGATTCATTTAAGGTCATAAAAAAGTGTAGAACTATTTACACTAGCTATTTCAAGCATTAACAAACTAATAATTGATTTTATTTTAAAGAAAGTATTTAAAGCTAGCCAAAGGGTTGTATCGTAGCCAAAGTCTACATTGCATGGTAAGGCATTAAAGACTTGCACTTGAAGGTACAAGCCATGTTGGCATCTACTGGAATTAAGGTAAACCTTAGGTGATTTTGATAGAATAATTCCCTCTTGTTAGGTATCATAGACAATTATGAAATGAGGATCTACAGTTTCTCAAGCTAGATGAGGTCAACGTAAAACCACATTCATGAAACAAGGTATTGATTTTTTGTTATATATTTTATTAATATTTAGAAATTAAAGATCTAAAATGTGTCTCATGTTTCATTAAACCAAATACAAAATCAGATCCATGAAATGAAGATCTCTTCATATCTTGAGTTATATCAAATCAAACGCCAAATCTTGTGTTGGGTGAGACAACATAGCTACTATACAAATTGTCATGGTTACTATAGAAATGATATCATGCCACTTATTAGACAAACATTAGCTCTGAAAACTATATATAATTAACAAAATGAGACATAGAATATAATAAAATGAGCTAATTGATATAGGTAAATTTATACGGGTAACATAAAAAAAATGGAATGAAAACCAGGAATTTCACAGGCATTTAATAAACATCGTTTTCAAACTTTTCCTGTTCTTCCACGTTGCCATTATAGCATGTGAAACATTGGAAACAGCGGCTACGTAAGTGTGAAAGGAATCAAGAGAAAAAGAGAAGAAAAACAATGTATGAAAGCTCTCTGTGTGGTCCACTGGAGTTTATATATATGTCGCTGATAACTTTTCCATGTGACAGTAATGATAATGATAACGATACTTTTAATATTAAAATTTAACACTGTCAAACACTATTAAAAATATCATATTTTTAACATATATTAAGATTTAAACAGCTCATATGTGATAGATGAACAACATTTTACTCGTAACTCAACAACTCAACAACAATATCTAATTATGCACAAAAGTTTCTCCTTTTTCAAAAGTGCAGTTTGATCATTATTCAGTAGAATTGATGAGCACCCGCCATTTTTTCTCCATTTTTGTCCTATGATGAAGGAAGAATTGGTCATCCTTGCAAACTACACTTCTTAAAATTTTTTGGTTGTAGAAAGGAAAGATTCGTTTTTTAATAAATGTAAACTACACTTTCTTTTAAGGTCTTATCTAGCTTGATTAATTGTTATTTATTTATTAATAAATGTTTAGTTAGTTTAAGGTCAATTTTAAGAATGATAATTGCTAATTTAAAAATTTGCATTGAAAAGATAAGAGTATTTATTTGTGAGAAATAAAATAAAGAATAAATTTTGATGTTATGTATGCTTTGCTTGTCTCAATACACAAGAGAGGTGTTCTTGATATATTCCTATCTAGAATTTGGGGTTCTCTATAGGTTGATCTTATATTGTATGGTCTTGAACTAGTTTAATGTAGACTATTGTAATTCAACTCATTATGTTGTCTACTCTCTCCTAACATATAAGGATTGACAATATTTATAAATTAATTTAGGGAGAATTAGATTGTGAGGGTTGAAGTTCTATTTACCACATCCTCTAGAATGACTAATATTTTGACCTTGGAAAGTAATTGCAAATAACAAGAAAGCATGTAAGTGATACGTAAGGGAGATTATAATGTAACTAATAGGACTCATTTGATAATCTTTGTGATATTTTGATATTTATGTTTGTGGGGCTTTTGATGTGATTGCTTGCAATAACATGTATATTATATCCAAACCATTTTATTTTGATAATTTAATTTTCAAAAAAAAAATTGAATGGACTACAAAGTAGCTACAAAATTAGTCAAAATTATTAAAGTAGATAATAAGTACAAACAAATCTAAACGTAATTTATCACTACCTATATCCTTCTTAAAATAAGATTGAACTGATTCCTGTAATAAAAAGTAAAAAGAATTGGACAAAATGATGAAAGGTGTTGCCCATATTTACATACCATTCATACATGTGTGACGTAAAGATAGACCAACAAATTAAATAAAGATTTAATAATAATATATTTAAAAAGATCTTATAGAAGTAGTCTCCATACATGAAGTGAATAAGACCCCTATAATAAGATACCATAGCACAAAGGTGTACCACAAGAATCAGTACTCAAGGCGAGCAAAGAAGATTATTTTTATACCATTTTAAAATTTCATGAAAATCAACGTGGAGTGATTAGAAGCAAGGTGACATTCAATCTAAGAAGGAGAACCCTAGTACATCTCTAATCATAAATAAGAATAACTCAAGTAGCTCATGTACTCTGAAAAATTGTTCATTGTTATGTATATATTTGAAAGTAAGCATTGGTTGTGTCTTCAAAACACTCTTGATCCCTAGCCAAGTTTAATCCACTAACCTAAACATTACAATTCTCAAATCAAAATAAAATTAGTCCCATTATGATTAACATCTCCTCTCAAATAAGAATATCAATATTAAACTAGTACAAGAGATGATCACATCCCCACTAACAATAATTAAATCTAAATGGTAAAAAGGCTACCTGTTAGGCCCAATATAGAAAGCTAATGTACTGAGAGGGGAGGGGTGAATCAGTACTCCAAAAATTTTCCTTTGTAATAACCTTATTGTTATGCATAAATAGAATAGTCCAATAACATAAAATAAAACTATAATCAACAGATAACAATCATACATGATTCACTCCATAAGACATATATTTTGGTCACGTAGAAACTCTTGGTTAGAGAGAAAAACTGCAGTGGGGATGGCACCCACAACTTCACTACTGCAATAATAAAGAATGCTCGGTTAGAGCTACATTTAGCTATTTCTGATAGCTTACCCTGTTAGGAGTATTAAGATCAGTTAGATCTACCTTACTAAAGGATTTTTACAACACTATATAAGTGTAGCACCTGGTTAAAGGATTTACAATTTATAGACTTGGTTAGAGTCTTTTACCCTGTTAAAGGTTTCTCTTACAACTTCAAAATATTACAATATAATCATTACAAATACCTGCAACTTTACATCTGAAATGCTAAAGCAAATTCTATGTGCTCTGAATAAGATTACCTAGCTTGTAGCATACCTCAGTAACCCATAATGAAACTCGGTAAACCCTTCTGTTTACTCTGTTCTTCGACTGTTCACTAATAACCTTCTTGGTGACCTCTCTGTGTCTCTGTAACAGTCTTCCTTCATGTATACACACTGCTATCTCATTGCATCTCTTATTGCATCATATCATGTCATTTTTCTAACCCTAGAATCATGCTATATATATAGATCTCTTACAGCGGTGATCTGATTCATTGCTTCGATCTTACAAAAAGATTCTTCGAATGAATAACTAAACAAAATATCTCATAGGTTAGATTGGCCTTGTAATCATACATAATCTCATAGTGCAATTTCCAATGCAAAAACAGTTAGATGTGCCTCGATCTTGTAACATGTTTTCATGTGCATGTCCAGGTTCAATGTATCTAGTAAAACATTTAACTCGGTGAATATCAACTCGGTGAGTTAACTTTACCACTCGGTAGCCATGAACCTTTACTCGGTAAACAACTCGGTGAATAATGTGTTCTGTGACTGCTTTCTTCAGTAACCGACTAGACTGTTCATACTGACTTCTCTGTGTGTACCGACTGCATGATTTGGTAATACTAACCGACTAGAATATAGTATGACTTTGGATATGAAACTAATGGCAATTTGATAAGTAGTAACACTACCATGATAATCTTCTATGGAGTTTTTAACCTGTAAATACTACTTTACAAATGTGTAAAGGAATATGCTACTACACATAAAATAATCTAATAAAAAATGATGACCAAATGATGAAACAACCTATGAACACAAAGATTAATTTCAATGCTCTAATCTCCTAATAATGTGAAGAAACCTTGACTAACTAATTGAAATCAACATGACAAAATAATGGGCCAGATTACTATATGTTTTTTATCTAAAGACTCAAAATACTAGACATACTAGTGATATAAAAATTGGATTACCTAAAATGATTCTCTGAAGGAAAATAAAATGTGAAGGAAATTGTATGAGTATTTTTATGGTGTTATATGAAGCTTTATAAAAAAAGGTTCTACAATTGATCCACATCATCTTAGTGCACATATTCATTGATGCTAGTAAGGCATATATATGTAAGGCATGTGACTATCTTTATATTTTCTATCATTTTGTAAAAGCATAAGAAAATTTTCTATCACTCTCATAAATAATTTTAGAAAACAAATAATCTTCCCTCAAATAGGTGTGATCCATTTGATCTACCAACATGGTTGAATTTTGACAAATCTATGAAATGTGAATCCACTCCATTTCGACTCCATGTTGTAATAAGTTCTAATATACCAAATTTGATATTTGTGGTTCTCATATATGATCTTTGCATGAACTAAATGACAATAAAAAAAGTTTATATACAAATGAATATAAATGAAATGATAGTAGATCTTATTGCTCCAATACGATAATGTATTTAAAACTAAGATTTGTCAAAATAATCAAATATAAAAAACATAAATAAAAAATAAATATTATAAAACCACACAATAAACTTATAATTAAACAATAAACACAATTTTAACTACCTCACATCAACCAACATTGAAGTTTAAAATCTTATATTAGAGATGCTCCACATTTTTTTTAAATGATTAAAATATACATTCAAGTAATTTAAAATTTTGATTTCTATGAATTAAGGTCCATAGAAAGAGTAACTCACTGTGATAAAATGGCAGCAACTGAAATAAAGATGACCAGTCTGCAACAAGAACGACACTGAACAAGCTCTTAAACACCTCATTGTTTGTTGATTCTTAATCTATTTAATATGGGAAATGACCTAGTAGTTGCGCACCTTAGCTTTGCGCTTCTCAAAATCCTATATGGAAATTTCAAATCACTCTCAAATTTTAACAGCAGTCTACTTCACAAGTCCCCTATGTATAACTAAGGTTTCAAGGCCACATCATCAAGTATGGTGCCACATCAGCATGTTTTTTGTCAAGGTGTCCAAAACAGCCCCCAAAAAAGTAAGACCAATAGTCATACAAAAGAGGCCCCTATACCTGTGCAGTTGATGTGACATCACATGATTGGTTGCTTTTTACAACTAATGGTACATTTCATAGCAATAAGAACTTTAAAGTCACAACTATTTGTACAATGTATTGTAATTATTAATATATAAACACACAAAACTTGATATTTTATGTTTCAAACAATAGTTTTTATTTGTACTATTACTGAAGCAAAAAGTATCAACCACCCTCACAATTATTCATACATGCTCAACTATTGATACTCTTCCCCTAAACGTTAAAAAATTGTCTTGTCGCTATTTTTTAATTTGCTACATAAACAATTCGATGTTTAAACGTCATATATTAGAAATAGATACTGTTATGGGACTGCTTTTCTTCTCTGCAGATGTTGATGTGTACAATGGTATAATGATAGAAAGAAGAAAATGATGTTTACGAAGAGAATTGCTCCTCAGAAAATGCTTAATCGTCGTACACTAACTCACATGCACTATAAACACACAAAAATTGATATTTTATGTTTCAAACAATAGTTTTTATTTGTACTATTACTGAAGCAAAAAGTATCAACCACCCTCACAATTATTCATACATGCTCAGCTATTGATACTCTTCCCCTAAACGTTAAAAAATTGTCTTGTCGCTATTTTTTAATTTGCTACATAAACAATTCGATGTTTAAACGTCATATATTAGAAATAGATACTGTTATGGGACTGCTTTTCTTCTTTGCAGATGTTGATGTGTACAATGGTATAATGATAGAAAGAAGAAAACGATGTTTACGAAGAGAATTGCTCCTCAGAAAATGCTTAATCGTCGTACACTAACTCACATGCACTATAAACACACAAAAATTGATATTTTATGTTTCAAACAATAGTTTTTATTTGTACTATTACTGAAGCAAAAAGTATCAACCACCCTCACGATTATTCGTACATGCTCAACTATTGATACTCTTCCCCTAAACGTTAAAAAATTGTCTTGTCACTATTTTTGAATTTGTTACATAAACAATTCGCTGTTTAAACGTCATATATTGAAATAGATACTGTTATGGGACTGCTTTTCTTCTCTGCAGATGTTGATGTGTACAATGGTATAATGACAGAAAAGAAGAAAACGATGTTTATGAAGAGAATTGCTCCTCACAAAACTGTCAATTTTTTTGTGCTTAATCGTCGTACACTAACTCACATGCACTGCAACACTCTATCGTATAAATACAGACCATTATTAATGACGTACAGATATATAACTAAATTACTTCTATTTTATTTGGAGTTCGGTACCAAATTTGCAAAGTTTTACACGGAATCCTTCTCTCTTGGAAGGTGGGTCACGAATGTCTTCTCCTATGGCAGTAACAAATAATAATAATTTCGTAGCAAACACATTTGTCTGAAACCGTTTTTGATTATTTTTCAACATCAGTCTTTATGTTTTGCAATGGTCCAGAGTTAAAGTAAGAGATATGTAAGGATTAATATAGATCGGTGAAAAGTGTACATCTTTTGATTCATATTGTTTAAGTATTTAATCTTTGTTCATGTTTTTGATTGATTTAATATTTTTATTATTTTTTTCTTTTCAATAACATAATTCAATTTTCTAGTTTAATAGTTTGTCTTCCAAGTTCAGATCTATGTTTGCATATTTGATCTAATTCAATTTCAGGTCTATGGATTTGACTAAAAATTTCAAAACCTCAATTTTATTTTAGGTTTGAGTTAATTTAGTTTCATTTAATCATTATAAGTTAGTACATGCACAAAATATTTTAAATTATGTGCCTAGATGGTGTATAAAAAGGCATTACCCCTAGATCATTTGATCATCATGAAATCACCATTTTAGTAATATCATATTCACTCACTTCTAGCATTGTGCATTTAGAATCACTCTTGTTTTTTGTCAT
This sequence comes from Cryptomeria japonica, assembly GCF_030272615.1. NCBI lineage: Eukaryota > Viridiplantae > Streptophyta > Pinopsida > Cupressales > Cupressaceae > Cryptomeria > Cryptomeria japonica. Next base: position 244,069,561 of record NC_081406.1, on the reverse strand, counting down.
AACATCACGCTATATTAGCAAGCTCCTAATTTATCACATATTTTTCAACAAGCCCTAAAACTCTAGTTTCACACTAGGTCTTTATATGGTCTCTTGTACTTTTTTGTTTTAAGTTCTAAGTTACTCTTATTATTACAATTCTATTTGTATTCATTGTGTCGTGTGTTTCCAATTTGATCTAGATTATGGAATTAATCAAGGAGTATATTACAAGGACAAGATCCTCACTTAACATGTTCTCAAAGATGTTTGTCTACATCACTAGTATTTATTGCAAATATAGACACGATGTCAAATAATTTTTTGTAGATATATAAAGTTTCCATGTTATACGTACATTTCTATACTCAAATTTTGTTCATACAAACCAAGTTCAAATCCGTGAGAACAAATATTGATGAACTATAGACACAATATCGACATAGGTTGGTGCATAGCCATAGAATTCATAAACCGTTGTTGTCATAGATCTATCTCATCTCAAACTCATTTCCAAAACCAACTATGAAATATCACCCACAACATTTTCTATATCCCACATTGAGGTATGATCTTATATTCTTATAAGATCACTATATTTTTATATCAAATCAAGTAATATCTTAATATGGGCCACCTCCTTTATCAAGGGTAAATTATTTTTTACAACTTTCTTACATTATTTTTCTTACATTTATTATGTTGGATAGTTTTATTCTTCTTATAAAAGGGTGAACTCAATATTTAAACCCATCTAGAATCTTTTCATAGGGTTTTGGTCACTATTTTTTTAATCTTAAATTTCTCATTTCACATATGATTAAGATTTATATCACCCTCATTTGTATTTCATCATTCTATTGTTAAGGTTTTTGGACTTTATTATTTATATTTTTTAAATATGTACCTTCCAACCCATTGAATTGTCTCCAATGTTAAATTACTTGTCATAACCCTCTTTTTGGATATTATTATTATTATTATTATTATAATATTAATTTTATGAGTAATGTTAGAAAGAAAAGATAAATTGAAATGAGGTTGAAGTTTTTAAATAAAAAGGAATTTAAGTGGTGACACACACATGAGGTCATAATTTATTTGAAAATTGTTTATTTTCTCAATATAGTAATTGAGCACATGGTGTAGGAGAAATAAGAAGATTCTAGAAAAGAATTTTTAAATTCAAAATATTAAGGAATAAATATTATATTTAGCAAATATATGACATGGGAGTTTCAAAATTATTCTATGACAAGAATAATTCTATTCATGGCATTTTTATGACAAAGGAGTTACAAAATGCATTTTTGGAGGAGATTTTGAATTTGAATTTTGAATGCATGGTCAAATGTAACCCCCACTATGACAACAATCATTTTCGCATGAAATTAATTTAGAAATTGTTTATTTTCTCAATATACTATTTAGCACATGTTGTAGGAGGAAATGAGAAGGTTCTAGAAGAGAATCTCAATTCAAATTTTTGCATGTGACCCCCACTATGTCAATTAATCATTTTTGCATAAAATTATTTTGGGAAAAGAATATGGAAATCAATTAACTCTTTTGTAGTGAGAAAATGACTCTCTTTTCTATATATTGAGTTCTAGATTTTCGAAAAAAAAGAGGGGAGAGTTGATTGTTTTGTGATTAAGTAGTCTTTTGAATTCTCAAGAAAGTTTTTTTTTTCAAACCATGCTAGATAAATAAATAAAAATTGCATGTCAAGCCTATAAAGCACATCCTATTTATCGTGTTTAAGGAGGGAGATAAGCTTCCTACCTACTCAAATAAAATATGTTTGCTTTGGGATATATAAAGCGGTTTCAATTCCCAAGGGTAAGGCGCTTGTTCCCTCCGGGGTGGTGTCTGTGACTTCCTGTGAAAGATTGCAGCCCCAGAGGAGCCTCCAGAAAGGTTTGTTTGTAGCCTCAAATAGAACCCCCCCCCCCCAAAAAAAAAAAAAATCAATTTAAAAGCCTTCTTTGAAAAAGAAAAAGAAAAAAAGAAAACTAAACTTGAAAATCTGCAACTAAAGTAGCCATTCAATCCTTGCAAAAGGATTTCCAAAAATCTCCATAATTTGCATATATTAACCAACAAATAAGAGTGGAAACAATTGTCCTGTCAAGAGGGTTTTATTCAAATAGGAAGTTGATTGATGACAAGGGGTTCCAAACTCATAGACAGGCATGGTAGATTTTGTGGAACTTTTCTTTTGAATGCATTCTTCTTCTCCATTCTTAGGGGTTGCAAACTCATAGATATGCATGGTAGATTTTGTGGAACTCTTCTGTATGCATTCTTCTTCTCCATTCTTCCTGCAAGATTCATGACAATGAAATGGAAGAAAAGCCCTAAATTTTAGTATAAGTATAAAGATTTTAGGGTTGTGGGTGAACTCTACATCTAAGGGCTAATATTAATCTAATCTAAGGGTTGAGATTGCTTCCTTAATTTGTTTATTCATTAAAATAAAAAGAAATTGTTTTCCTTTATATTTAAATTTAATTTTATCAAGGTATTTAAGATAACATTTTTGTGAGGCAACTTTATTTAAGACAAATATTAAGTAATCTATTTGTTGATAAACATAAATTTAGATAAAATGAATAAAAATCAATTATAGTAAATTTATCATTGATTTGATTGTTGATTGTTATGATCTCTTGTATAAAAGTTAATAATAATAATATTAAATTAATTGCTTATTTTATAAATAGATATTAGCACCCTTAATTTTAAATTGCATCAATAGTTTTGAACCAATGATTTAATTGGCTTATTATTTAACTACATGAGGATTAAAATTTAAAATACCAGGGGATAAAATTGTCTCGAAGATTGCTTTTTTTTAATAATTAGTAAGTTATCTAAAAAGCTTTAAAACTTTCTTATTTGCTTTTCCCTATTAAAGCTATAAATTTTAAAATCATTTGTTAAATTATATTTATTAAAAAGAATAATTTTAATTTGAGTGTTTGGAAATTTTATTTCAGAAAAAAGAAAGAAAGAAAACAAAAAAACAAAAAAAACAGATTTAATTTATTTTCATATTTGGATGATGTTGGGTAAAGCTTACTTTTGACCTTATCATGTGCTCTCTAATTATTTAAAAAAAAATTAAATTCCATATAATCTTTATATTTGGTATATAAATGGATAAGGAGTTATTTATAAGTAATATGTTGACGATGAATTATAATTAAGAGATCAAATAACATATGAAATAAATTATTATTAATTAAATATTTTGCTTATTATTAATTGAAATGTAAGTTCCTTCAAATTATTTAAATTATGGTATAGTGTGTTAAGTTTGATAAATGTTATTCTTTTCCAAAGTCTTTCTATTTAATCATTTAATCTTCTTTCAAGCAAAATAGTACCTTTCAAGTATAAGGATTAATATTTACGTAAGGTTACCATTTCTAGAAAATAATTAAAGATAAAATTTATGCTATATTTCAAATGGAAAAATTAGTTGGTTTATGAGTAATGTGGTTATTCTCAAGCTTATTATTAATAGTTTTTCTCTTCAACAAGTTAATGTTAATTCTTTTCCAAAGTCTTGCTATTTAATCATTTAAATTTCTTTCAAGCAATTTAGTACCTTTCAAGTTTTAGGATTCATACTTAAAGTGAAATGGTCATTTTTGTAAGCTATCTACTATAAGTATCATAGTTTTCAAGTGATTAGTACTTTCACGAATATAGTTTAAGTTTTACAATTATAATTTTCTTTCAAGAAAATACTATTTCCAAATGGTTGAATTGTTTATCATGTAATACTTATATCTCAGTTTTTTTTAAGTCCAAGTAGTTATTCCTTGCATGTAATAATTTGTTTTCATAGTTGTTTTAGTATAATTTTTATTTATGATTTCATGAATTCTTAGTTAAATTCTTAGATAGACAACTAAATAAGAGGAGTTGAAACCAAAAACCTTAGCAGCGTTCAGTATCTATGGTGCCTCTGGGTCACACTTACGGGTAATGCCTCCGTATTGAACTAAGGCACTTAACGCCTAATAAAGCTGCAACAACGACGCCTATGGCCTCGTCCCTATAAACCGCCGGGGAGAAATAAGGGTCATTTGGAAGTTAAAATCCAAGGGGTGGGTAATCCCCCATGGATCAATAATCTAAAAAAAGATTAATTTTAAAAGGAATTTACATTCGCTCAGTTGAACCTGAGAAAACCCCATTAGGGTTTGGGTGTGTTATGATCTTGGAATTTATTTTATCTTGATGATTTCAATGGATGATAACGGATTAAGGGTGATGCATATAATAGGAAATAGGTCTTAGTTGTTTAAGCCACAAGCAAAAGGCCACCTTGAGCCTTTTTGCTATAAAGCTACCATCGTGGGTAGCAACCGCAGAGAAACTATCTGGGACAATGACCCTAGAAAGGGTTGCATACCCACCAAACAGTTTACATTAAACCATAGTTAGAAACCAGAACTGCATACTTTACGCCTTGATCTCGTGCCAAAATGGGTATGTAGGCAGTCTAGGGACGAAGTTGTCCCTTGTACTCAGGCGTTCAGGGATGGGGATTAGGATTTGGTTATGAGTGAGTAGCTAGTTCTTGAAGCTCCTTGGTCCTTTAATCAAATGGTGCAAATAATAAATGAAAGGTTAAAATTAATTCAATGCATACTCAGAAGGAATCTCATGTGGATTCGCTTGACTTCTCGAGGCTTTAGGTCGAATTCTGAGGCGAAACTCAAGCTTGTTTATGTAATTGTTTTTATACTCCTAAGGACAGAGACCTCGGTGCACTCCTGGTAGGGGAGTGTAGTCTTTAGAGAGTGGCTCAGGACCCGGATGGTCCCGATGAGTCTAAAGTCTCTGGCCAGAGCATATCCTATTCTTATGAATAGATGCCTGCCCCATTTGGGTAGATGCCTATCCCGGATTGGATAGATGAAACCTCTTGTCCTGTATGGACAGGTGCCTAACCTGTATGGTTAGATGCCTAGTCCCGTATGGATAGATGCCTAACCCATATGGCTAGATGCCCATCTTGGTTGGATGGATGCCTATCCCATTTGGATAGTTGTACCTGAGTATGTGATTGAATTAAAAAAAAAGAATAAGTAAGAATAAGAAATCAATATTTTTATATATTAAAAAAAAAAATCAGTTGAGTTTTTGGATTAAGTTAAGTGGGTTACTACATTACTTATTATGACTTTTACTCAACCACTATCTTTACCATATATCATACCATATCCCTTTTGTAATAATCTATGTTATGAAGCAAGATTTCAATTTTTTATTTATTGTGTGCTTCATAGTCTAGTTTTATGTGTGTGGCTATTTTCTTTCTACTAGTGTTTGTATAAGGTCCCTTAAATCTCCAGGTTTGAAGGCATACTTAGTCTTCTAAGGATTTATTTGTGATTGTTTTTTGAGCTTCTCATATAGACATTGTTTGTACTTTAATTTTTTACCGTTCCTTGGTCGTCACAAAACTTTTGAACTTCCCCATTCCAAGATGTCTTTTTGAAGGTTAAATCTTAATCGATTCATTGATGGTAGTGAATTAAAATACAAGCCAAATACATTATGTAGCTGGAATAATTGCACAATAAGAAATTGTCTATACCAATCACCAACAATGTAATACATGCTAACATTTTCTAACATTACCCCCCTTATTAAATTTTTTCCCTACAAAAGTACCCTAAAATCTCACATTTCATCTTGACAAGGGAACCCCCCCTTAAGGATTAGAAAACAAAAATGGCTAGTTACATAAAATAAATATATATATTTTAGATGATATTTATTTGAGGAAACAAATTCTAAATAAATTAGTTCTCTATCAAGCTACCTTGTGACCCTTAGAAGTCTGTACCTTAAATTTGAATTCCCAAGTTCTAGGTCTTGAACTCTCGAATCATATATTCTTGAATTATTGAACAACAATTCATATTGCAATGCAACAGAGCTCCATTAAGTTGTGTGATAATCTTCAGAAGGGTATAATTCATGATTATGATCTAATAAGCTCACTGGACAACAATCCATATTCAGCTCAACACCAAGTTAATCCCTTACCTATCTCTAAAATAAAACTTCATAATACATCAAATTTTTCATGTATATGTCAACAACAAAAAAAAGGAAAGAAAACAAACTAAAAAAATCTTCTAATACAAAGAATCATCTCAAAGTGAGAAGCTAACTTGAGATGATAGAAATTCCACCAACCTTTGATGCCACCAGCCTCCGAATTGACATTTGTTAATCCTTATGCTCTAAACATAGCACTAGATGAAGTACTACAAGCTCTGCTATAGGAGTAACAAGTGAAATAGAATCCAGCAATATGTCTATAAAAATACCATACTTCAAAGTTTTCTGAGCTTTCAAAATCTTATCATGTTGCAAATCCTTTGTATACTTTTCAAATGGTTGCCCTTTCTTCAATGTTATCTTTCTAATCGTTACAAATTTATTTTCTTTGGTATGGATTGTCCAAAGAATATCTATGACTATGATAAAATTGCCAAGGTTTGTGGGTTCAACTGATAATACACTGTTTACAATGTGCCCCACAAATATACAAATTTATGATCTTTTTTTTTAATGATTACATAAATAATTGTTATACAAATTCTCTTCCCCTTTAAACTCTTTAAAACCTTAAATAAGACACAATTTAATATTTATTCCCACCATATATATATATATATATACTAATGCAAAATCTCTATACAAATCAAATGCTACAAGGCTATATCACTTGTAGTCTCCTTAAGATACATGTAAATTGTCAAACTTCTACATATAGAAACTTTGCTAAATTAAACTTCAACCTCAATAACTAACAGAGTTAGAAAGGACAATTAAGATTTAGCCTGAAAAAATGGTAGCCTGTGCACTGGTCAACTTCATGTGAATAGAGCAGATTGTCGTCTAAGGGGAGTGATGGGGCGCAGTGCATAAAATAGAAAAGAAAGTGAGATTTGTGCAATAGATTTTAATGTGGAAAGTGAGATTTGTGCAATAGGTTTTAATATGGAGAGATATTTAGTGTAACTTCTCTCTCGTACTTCCTTCATAGATAGAATGAATCGACTATTAACTCCACCACTAGCCTGGTCACTACTGCTAGACAATGTTTCACCACAATCTCAAAATGGCAGTAGCTTCCTCCTGTAGATCCCTTATCATAGCAATAAAAATATTATCAAATGGTCTCACTCACCTTTTATCATTCAATTTTGTGCAAACTCTCCATACATTTTCTTTAGAACTCAGAACAGAATGCGTCAACAGATATGTACCCTTCAGGTCCTCTGGTGCGGCTAGGGAACGACATAATCACAGTGGAAGGATTGAACTTGCCATTTTTACCAATGGGTGGAGCTTTGTGCTTTGATCGTTGCATCTGCACAGTCATTTACATGCTAATCTCACAACAAGCCAATCTCATATTCCCATCCACAAGCATGAAAATATCTCTTTCACGCCATGTTCAACCGATCACCAACAATGTTCAAACTTATCCATCTAGGCATACCTCACATCTATCGTTTGCGTTCATTCCCTTTTCCTATCAGAATATCAAAGTTTTCCATCTTGCCATCCCTTTCCTCCAAATCCCATTCTTTTCCCTTGCCATATGAGAGTCTCACAATTATCCTTATTGTCATGCCTATTACTTGAACTCTGATTTCCAACTACTGGTGAGAGTCATGAAGTATCTTTGATTTGCAAACTTTGGTACTCCTACCTATTTTATATCGTTCCCTCACCTATCTCTCAAATTATCTTAGAGTGACATTAATTCACAAATATAATGCAAAAACATCCCCATTTTTTTTTTCCCTTGCCCCCCAAAAATATTATTCAATATTAGGGCATGGATGTACGTTCACAGTCTATAAAGAATATTATCATTTTCCTTCCAAGTATAGCCAACCACACATGTGATGATTTAATATAAGTTTTAAATGAAAATGGTTTTAAATAAGTATGAAACTTTTTAGTCACATAAAGTGATGGGATTGAAATCATTGTTGTGGATTTTGAAATCATTTTAGGTGTATAATGGGTTGAAGGACAATATTTTATCAAATATACATAATATTTTAATTTGAAATTGTTGTGAGTACACATGTTCAATCATCTAGATCTATGGATAAAATTTATGGATTTGTAAGAGGTCAAAAGGTGAAAATACTTTGGATCAGATGGGTTAGGGGATGAAATCCATTTGACTAAAAGAATGATCTCGCTTAGAGGTTATGTTTGTGCTTTCATGGTGACAAATATCAACAACATATCACATTTTCATGACATTGTAAGTGTTGTGGGTCATCAACATTGAAATTATAATTGATTATACAATTGTTATAGAAAAGTAATATGATATGGTTTCATATCTATTTCATAAGAATAGTCCTACAATTCCACCTTTCATTTGTGCGCTTAAGTGGCAAATTTGGGCACTTAACGAAATAAAAAAACTATTCCTATTGTCATTTGTATTTTTATTATTGTGTATATTAGTGTACTCCTACAGTATATAAAATATAAAATAGTATTTTAAAACTTACCTTTTATTATTTAACTTCATTTATAACTATAGGTATCAAAGTTAAATTAAAACCTATAAAAGGAAATCTTTGTACATTTGATGTATAAGTTTTGATGGAATTTTGGATCATTGCTAAACCTTGTTTAAACACACATTTATGAAGTATATATATATATATATATATATATATATATATATATATATATATATATATATATATATATATATATATATATATATATATATATATATATATATGTGTGTGTGTGTGTGTGTGTGTGTGTGTGTGTGTGTGTGTGTGTGTGTGTATGTATACATATGTGTATGTATACATATGTGTATGTATACATATGTATATCTATACATATGTGTATATATACATATATATATATATACACATATATATATATGTATGTATATACATATATATACATATATATATATATGTATGTATGTATATATATGTGTATATATATATATATGTATATATGTATGTATGTATGTATATATGTATATATGTATGTATATATGTATATATCTATATATATGTATATGTATATATATATGTATATATGTATATATATATATGTATATATGTATATATATATATGTATATATGTATATATGTATATATATATATGTATATGTATATGTATATGTATATGTATATATATGTATATGTATATATGTATATATATATATATGTATATCTAAAGTCATTAATGTAGTTGGTAAACCTTGATGTAATTTAGGGCTTATAAGGTTCTTAGTAATTACATTTAAATCTTCTAAAAAATAACTTAAATTTTTGCAAGGACATTACAATGGTGTCAGAGTTGTTTTTTTCTAGACAATGAATCATGGGATGATCAAATATTTTTAATAGTTTCAATATTATGCTTCAAAATAGTAATGATGAATATAAAACCTTTTTTTGTAAAGCTATGAAGAGAGAATATTAATTCCTTACAACTCAATAAATTGATTAGATCATAGATGGAAGAAAGTGTTAACTAGTTTTCCAAGTACTATATTTTATTAAAAACATTTAAGGTAACTTTGTAATTTAAAAAATATGTAGAATTTCCTTTCCTAAATACTCATATAGGTAATAGAAAAAGGTAGAAAACAGTTTTGTCAATTACATATAAAAAATAACAAAAATTGAAGAAACATATAATTCTAATTAAAACAACAAGAGAATATGAAAAATTAGAATTAGAATAAGTTATTGAGGAACACAAATCAAACAATTTTTTTCCAATGTTTTTACAAAAAGAAGAACACTGACAAAAAAATACTAAAATAAAACAGTTTTAAAAGAAAGAATGTTTAAGCAACTTGGAAGAGAAGGATCAGATAACACAGTATGAAATGACCCTCCTAAGAAGACCACACCTCTATTTATTATGAATAAGATAGATGAGGATACCAAAGAAAGAGATTAGGAAGAAGAAGCTCTATTTTCTTTCAAGGATTCATGCAATTTAGGTCATAAGTGTCATGGTAGGGAGAAGCTACACATCATAAGGTAGTATTAGATTTGAGCTCAAACTTGAAAGAGCCTAAAGTATTTGTGAATCTAGAGGACTATGTACCTAATAAGAAAGATAAATAATAGAAATCAAGGTTCAACTAGCTATAAAAGAATACATTAATATTTTGAATGACTCAGAAATTATAATAAATGAGCATGAGTTAAAGGATGAATCAAATATGAAAGGATGTGAAAGGAAGTAGATGTTAGAAGAATATCTCATGCTAATGGAAGGTACAAAATACAATATAAGAGAATATATTTTTTAATTCTAATATTTAGTAAAAAAGTTTAGAGTGTAAATCTTAATGAAGTCAAGGAAGAAGAATAAATTTTTGAATGTATAATTCATAAATTTTTTCCTTTTCAATTTACACACATAAATCCTATAATGACTCATGAAATGTAAGATATGTATGAAAAGTAAACTGAGAAAAATACCGAGTCTTCAAGTTAAAGGCATTGACTTAAAAAAAAGGTCTGATATTTCTAATTTGTATAGTTACATGAAAGAATGTGCATTAGGAAGCGCTCTACATAATACTAGCATTAAAATTTTGATCCGTTAAAATAGTGTGATGATTCCAAGGTTTTTATTTTAGAAAAGGAAGGTAGTAATTATGTCTATGTTTATGTTATCAGAGATCTATTACCTCACACTATATCTTGTCTTGATTGTTATATGGGAAGCATCACAAGGAGTATGATAAATTCAATGTACATCCTTTGGTAAGAGTGTGGAATCCATTAGGTAAATTTAATCACATGAAGGCTAATATTTTTGATGGGTTTGATACCATTGTTACTAATTTTAGACAATTTTATAGATCAAAGAAGTTATAGAGAACAAAATGCATAGGTTATGGTGTAGAGATACACCTGATCTTATCATGATTGTTTACTAAATTATTTTGTGATTGGTATAGAGTCATAGGAAAATGAAGAATAATCTACATACTAGCTATTCGAAGCATTAACATACTAACAATTTATTAGCATTATATGATAAATCTTTTATTTTGAATAACTTATTTAAAGTTAGCCATGGGTTGTAGTTCATTTAAAGTATAAATTATGGTAAGACATTAAAAACTTTCCCTTCAAGGTACAATCCATGTGGCATCTATTGGAGCTAGAGTGAATGCTATAGAATTTTGATAGAATGGTACCCTCTTGTTAAGAATCCTAGATGAATGTGTAATCATGATCTACTGGTCTCTCAAGATACATGAATTGAATACAAAATTATATTCATAGAACAAGGATGGAACACGGATGTATTGGTTTCTTTAGTTACATTTAATTAGATGCACAAACATGATCATGGAATAAGGATCATAAATGTTTTTCATGTTTTATTGAACCAAATGCAAAGCCATGTCTATGAAAGGATCACTTCATTTCTTGAGTTATATCAATTTGAATGGAAGTTTTGATGTTAGTTGAGACAAAATGGTTAATATAGAAGTACTAAGATAATTGATGTACAAATGATATCATGCCACTTGTTGGACAAGCATACAAAATTAGACAAAATTAATGAGATGAGACAAATATTAATATAGAAATGATAAAATACCGATTGATGTAAAAACATACTTACCTATTGAAAAAGAAAAAGCTCTTGAAAATAGATGTAATAAGTTATTATAGTTTAACTAAATGATTATAAGACCATCATACAATTTGAAAATCGAATCTAAAAATAATTAAGTGTTGAAATTATTATAAATTCCGATGGGAGTTTTGTATTTCTATCAGATTTGTAATACCTCAAAAGCTAGAGAGATAAACAAACAAAGATCAAAATCCACTTACATATCTTATTCGAAATAATATTTTATTAGATTAAAGTTAGAAAGAATTAAAACTCGACCTATAAGACCTACCACTCATAATTTATAAACTATACATTAATATAAAAGAACTTGAAGAATGAACACACTTTGATCAACCAACCAACTCTTTTTTAGATCGAAAGAAAATGGACGTAAATTACTATCAGTCTTTCTCAAAGACCGTATTGAAAGAGAAATTTTATCCTGCTGGAAAATACATGAGGATTATAATTGTACATACAATTCTCTGATAACCATTGTGAAAGCACTTCTGGAGGATGGATAGATTTAGCAGCTCATGCTAGATTTGCTAGATTTTTTATGATGGGTAGATTTCAGGATAGAATTTCACATACTTTTGATAAACATCGCTTTCAAACTTTTACTGTTCTTCCGAGGTATACCATGATGTGAGGCATTGAAAATAGCGGGCTATCTAAGTGTAAAAGAAATCTGTAGAATCGGGAGAAAAAGAGAAGAAAAACAATGCATGAAAGCTCTATGTGTGGTCCAGTGGAGTTTATATATATGCCGGTGATAACTTTCCCATGTGGCAGTAATGATAATGATAACGATGATTTTAATATTAAAATTTAACACTGTCAAACACTATCAGAAATATCACCTGTTTAACATTTATTATGATTTAAACAGCTCTTATGTGATAGATGAACAACATTTGACTGGTAACTCAACAACTCAACAAAAGTATCCAATTATACACAAAAGTTTCTCTATTTTCAAAAGTGCAGTCTGTTTCATTATTCAGTCGAGCACCCACAATTTTTTCTCCATTTTTGTGTCATGAAGTCCAGAAAAGTTGAAAGAAGATGTTACAGGTTGAGTCGGACGCAGCACTTTGTATAATTCAGTTCATTATGATGTCTAATCTTTCTTAATTTGGGAGATTTGCATTGTGAGAGTTCATGTTCTTCTTGCACGGTCCCTAGAATGGCTAACTTTATTAACTTGGTAAGTGTTTGCAAACAATAAGTAAGCATGCAAGTGATAATTGATGAAAATTATAAGGCAACTAGTGTTATTTATTTATAGTTCTCCAAGATAAAATATTCTTATTTAATCTTTCATTGATTTCAAATAATAGTTTGACATGAATTAATGATCAAATGAATATCTTTAAGTACCACATCATTTAATGAATCATCACACAAACATGTACCAACTTGGCTCCCAACAATTATGATGAAAAAGTGGGAGTCAATGTTTTGAATTTTGAACATTTGAAATTTATGTTACATCCATTCTATAGTTCCAGTAGTGAACATAGTTCCAATAGTGGACACCTTTTTGTCAACCCAACCCTCCGGTACTAGATTGCAAAGGAGCCCAACAAATTGATAATAAATATCACATGTACCAATTGTGGATAATTTTGCACAAATGTCCCAGTAATGGTGCACAAATTGGCCAGTAGTGGGGCACAAATGGACTAATTATAGTAAAAAAATGTCAAAAAAGATGATCTACTACTAGGGCATTTGTCCACTACTACTGCAAATTTTGAGTTATCTACTTTTGGTGCAAAGGAGTTCATGTATGGGTAGACACTTTAAAATGACCACTTTTTGACCTTTCGGCACATAAAGATTTCCACAGTGTGCATCGTCACTACCCAGAAGCCGGATCCTTAGTTATAAGCAGTTAAGTCGTATATGGAGACAACAAAAAAAAAAATGAAATCCAACGTATGGTTTGAGAGTTCTATGTGTGCGAAGTTAGCTATGTCCACTACTGGTACCCTTCCCCTATTGTTCCTACATGTATTTGAAGTGAACTAAGATAGGGAAATGCAAATTTCAAGGCAAGGATTTGGTGTTTGGGCATTAAGGTTGAATTGGAGAAAATATGTGGTAGGATTTTCACACTAGGTCATTATATGACCTCTTGTACATTTTTGTTTTAAATTTTAAGTTCTAAGTTACTCTTATTATTACAATTCCATTTATATTCATTGTGTCTTTTTGTCCAACTTTTATCTATATTGTTGAATTAATCGATGGGTTTATCATTATTGTAAGGACAAGATCCCGACTTAACACGCTCTCAAAGATGTTTGTCTACATCACTAGTATTAATTGCAAGTATCGACACAATGGTGAATAATTATTTGTAGGTACATAAAATTTCCAAGCTATAGGTACATATCTATACTTAAATTTTGTTCATACAAACCAAGTTCAAATCCACAAGCATAAAGATTGATGAACTATATGTCCACAATATTAGCATAGGTTGGGGCATAGCAATAGAATTCATAGACCATGTGTGTCTTAGTTATAGCATCTCAAACCCAATTCCAAAAAAAACTATAAAACATCACCCACAACATTATCTATATCCCACATTGAGGTATGAACTTTTATTCTTATCATTTCATTTTATTTTCATATCAAAACAAGTAATCTCTCAATATGGCCCACCTCCTTTATCAAGGGTAATTTGAACTTGACATCTAGGATCTTTTCATAGGGTTTTGGCCATTGTTTTTTATTTTTTAAATCTAAAATTTCCCATTTCGAATTTGATTAAGGTTTAGATCACCTTCATTTGCACTTCATCATTCTATGTGCCCTCCAACCACTTGATTTTTCTCCAATGTTAAATGAATTATTATTACTTGTACTCAACCACCTTTTCTTTCAAATCTATGCTATCTAAAATTTAAATTTTTCATTAATTGTATTCCCCATAGTCTACTTTTATGTGTGTGTCCTCCCTTTTCTTTCCACCAGTGTTTGTATAAGTTCCCTTAAATCTCTGATTTTGAAGGCATGCTTAGTCTTCTAAGTTTTATTTGTCAATGGAGTTTTGAATTTCTCATATGGACATTCTTTCTCATTTAATTTTAACCTTTCCTTGGTCCTCACTAAAACTTTGAACTTCCCCATCCCAAGATGCCTTTTTGAAGGTAAAATCTTGATCAGTTGATTAGTGTTAGTGAATAGAAATATACAAGACAAATACATTATGTAGTTGGAATAATTTCATGATAACCAATTGTCTATAACAATCACCAACAATGTAATACATGCTAACATTTTCTAACATTACCCTCCTTATTACATTTTTTCCTACAAAAGTACCTAGAAATCTCAAATTTCACCTTGTCAAGGGAACCCATCTTAAGGATTGCAAAATAAAAAAGGATAGTTACATAAAATAAATACATAATTTTGAGAAGATATTTCTTTAAAGAGACAAGTCCTAAATAAATTAGATCTCTATCTAGTTTCCTTATGACCCTTAGAAGGGTGTACCTTAAAGTTGAATTCCCAAGTTCTCAATTCTCAACTCTCGAATCATAGATTCTTAAATTATTGAACAATAATCTATATTGCAATACAACAAAGCTCCATCAAGTTATGTGATCACCCTCAAAAGGGTATATTCTAGTAAGATCACTAGACAACAATTCATAATGAGCTCAACAACAAATCCCTTACACACATCCAAAAATAAAACTTCATAATACATTTATTTTTCATGTATGTCAACATCAAAAAAGGAAAAGAAAAGAAACTAAAAAAACCTTCTAATGCAAAGAATCATCTCAAAGTTAGAAGATAACTTGAGATGATGGAGATTCCACCATCTTTTGATGCCAATAGCCTCCAAACTGACATTTGTTATTCCTTATCCCCCAAACATAGCACTAGAGGAAGTATTACAAGCTCCACAAGAGGAGTAACAAGTTGATAGCGAGCTTGCTAGGAAAGTGCTCACAAGGCTAATTTGCTCAAAAAGTATCAATTTATTACCCAAAGACTTGTAGGGTTTGTTGTGTTTGTCTACACAATCTGTCTTGTGTTATAATGCCAAGTACTCCATGGTTCACTTGCCTAATAAACTCCCTTTTAGGTAATGACTCTTGCCCATGCATAGATCTACTCAAATTGCTTATTCCTTCCAACTACACATTCTCATTCCTAGTTCTTGGGGCCTTCAGCCTTGTGTTTCAGAGTGTACTAGGGGTCTTCCACATGGGAATGTAGGGGCAGTAAGGTATTACTCACCTTTTAATGCTCACAATTTTGTTTGAGGTCTTTAACCCTTAGCTTGCTCAAGATCACCAACTAAGATCAACTACCCCCTCATGAGGCTGCACACTGTCTAAGTGTCCCAATTAACACTTGTTTGAGTGCTTAGGATTGTCCTCACTATGTTTCATAAGTCCCAAGTTTCACTTTTCCATCAGGTTCATGCTCTTGACAAAAAATAGTCATTTGTGTGTTATGATGTCCTAAAGGGCTACTAGCCCGTGGAGGCCTAATTGGCCCTTTTTTCCTCACCTAGCCCAACGATGGGCATTTCCACCATAAAAATTGTTTTGGATGATGTTTAGGAGGTCTATGCTTGAATATTTTTGAGGTCTTGAGCTCCATGAGGAAGGTTTAATGGCTGTCCACTTTGTATGGCACAAAAGAAGGGTTTAGTGAGGGTTTTGAGTTTGCAAAGTTTGATTTGTCAACTCCTTCATAAACCAAGGACTAAAACTGACTGAGGAAGTCTACCACACCTTGGAGATCACTAATCAAACCATTGACACTTGTCATTTTTCCAAACACTTGGTACACTAACTGAAAAATCAGAAAATTGTCACTATGACAGTCAATTCACTGCCCTTTTACCAGTCAACAACATTGCACTTTGGGACCTACAAGATGAAGAGTTTGGAATTGGTAAAAAAACTCAATGAGGTCCTCAAACATGTAACACACCTCCTATTACATTGCCTTCATGATTCAAGGTTTGGATTATGCTCTTCAAGCATTCCATGGGCATTTTGCCACATACAAGTCATAAAAACAGTGAACTCACTGTTTGATTACAAAATGAGAAAGATTAAACAAGAACAAGATAAAATAGCCATCCAAGAAGATACTCAATTCCCTTGGTAAAATTTCCAGGCCTCTGTCACATTCATTTTCTCACCCAAATTACTTTTGAGTGCAAACCTTGAGTTTTGTTTATGCTACCAGCCAAATGACAAACACTTGCCTAGCATTCACTCAAGTACATCTTCAAAACACTTATTTGGCACAAAAAGAGATGTATGTACACTATATACATATGAATAAACTTGGAAAAATCCATTGGAGGGATCCCAGACCTAGATCAACCAAGTTGATGCATTTTACAACTCCAAACCCCTGGCAGGGCAGCAGGTACACAGTTTACAAATATTTTTTGTACAAACACCTTGCAAATGAAAAACCAATGAAACAATTACATGGGAAAATTTATTACATCAACATTTCAACTTCCGAGAAGGTACAGTACAGATTTGCACAGCTACAGTACGGTCTGTTATTCAAAAGGAAGGAAAAACAGTCATAAAAGCCAAAAAAGCATGATTTCTATTAAGATTCTCTTGTAAATACAATCACCAACCCTTTCCAAGGAAAAGGGAGGCCTTATATAGTTTCTCCAGTTGGTTTTCAAGTCCTAGTATGGACATGAGACTTCCATAACTTCATTTTGCAAGAAAATGACTATTTTGACAACTTTTCAAGCCAAATGACAACTTTTCTTGCTCAAAAAGACATTTTTGACAACCTATCCTTATCAACTTTCCTAAACAACTTAGACGTGCTTAAAAACACTTAAAAAACATGTTTCAATGCTCTTGAAGACATTAGGAGACCTTTTTGGCAATTTTGCACATTTTTGCCAAAAATTGTCAACTCAAGGCCTAAAAGGCAAAACTTGATCTCTAGAGCCCAAAATGAGATCAAAACCACTCAATATGACCCAAAACAACCTAAAACAACATAATCAACCTAACACAGGACTTTACAAACATAAAAGCATTAAATACTCAAAAATGGGAGTTTTACTCAACTAAGTGCTCCTGCACCATACTCCCCCAAAAAAAAGAAGTCATGTGACTCCTTGAGGCAACAAAGAATAAGGAATGCCAAATTTCTGAAAGTCAACTTTAGGTATCCAAGTGGCCTCTGAGGTATGCTAATCCTTCCACTTGATTAGATGCTCCATATAAGTGTGATTCCTTGTCTTCTTGAGAGTCTTAGAGTCTAGAACCTGTTCTGCTTGGGGAAAAGAAAGAGAAGGGAGAGATAGATCAAAAAAGGATTTGGAAACATCTAAAACTCTTTGAACCTCCTCAGGTGGCTGCCCTTTGAAAGCAATCAGATCTGCAACATTAAAAATGGGGGACAAAGAAACATTAGTAGGCAAATCAGCTTTGTAAGCATTAGACCCATACTTAGCCAAGAGCTTGCAAGGGCCTATCCTCCTCATCTGAAGCTTGCTTGGAACTCCCTTTTACAACCTTGCCTTATTCAAATGAACCATCACATAATCACTTGTGGCAAACTGAACATCTCTCTTTGTAGCATCCACTCTTGCCTTGACTTTTTGAGAGGTATCTTGGAGAGCTTGTCTCACTTGTTCATGAACCTCCTTCATGGAATGAGCCATGTCATCTATTGTCCCACTCTTATGCTGCAAGTTATTGATATCCATCAAATCCATTATACCCCTTGGATGCATACCATAAACAACTTCAAATGGACTTTTACCTGTAGACTGGTTAACACTATCATTATAGGCGTATTCTGCTTGATGAATGAGTTGATCCCAACTCTGCCCATAGTCCTTTGTCAAGCACCTAAGCATGTTTCCAAGAGACCTTTTCACAACTTCAATTTGGCCATCAGTTTGTGGATGATAAGTTGAACCAAAAGAGAGATTAGTACCCAATCTCTTCCACGATGTTTTCCAGAAATGACCAAGAAACTTAACATCCCTATCTGAAACAATGCTAGTAGGCAAACCATGAATTCTTACAACTTCTTTGAAAAACAAATAGGCAATATGACTTGCATCATGTGTTGTCTTGCAAGGAATGAAGTGAGCCATTTTGCTGAATCTATCAACTACTACAAAGATGCTATCAAATCCTACCTGAGTTCTAGGCAATCCTACTACAAAATCCATGCTAATGCAATCCCAAGGCCTATGTGGAATGGGAAGAGGCTGATATAAACCAACGTTAGAGGAATTACCTTTTTCTTTCTGGCATACCAAGCACTGCTCAACATACCTCCTGATGTCTCTCTGCATTTTAGGCCAATAATAGAACCTTTGAACCAATTCTAAGGTCTTGTTGAGACCGAAATGTCCACTTAAGCACCCATTGTGCTTCTCTTGAATGAGGTTCTCTCTCATAAAACCCTTTGGAACACACAACCGTCCACCCCTGAATAACAAACCATCCTGCAAAGTGAAATCAGCATATCCACCATGGAAGTTATTCTCAAAATCTTGACAAACTTTATAATCTTCAACAAAATCACTATCAGTAAGATACATGTCTTTGAAACTATCAATACCAATGCTCTAAACTTAAATCTCATGAATAGTTAACAACCTTCTACTCAAAGCATCTGCTACTTTATTCAACTGACCCTTCTTATGCTTAAGAGTGAAAGTGTAAGCTTGCAAGTATTCTACCCATTTAACATGCCTATGATTCAGTTTATCCTATGAGTTCAAGAAACTGAGTGCCTAATTATCTGTGTATACAACAAACTCTTTGGGAAGAAGATAGTGTCTCCATTTCCTAAGTGCTTGTACTAATGCATAAAGTTCTAAATCATAAGAAGAGTACTTTTTCTTTGCATCATTCAATTTCTCACTAAAGAATGCAACTGGTCTATTTTCTTGACTTAAAACAACTCCTACTGCAATATTAATAGCATCACATTCAATAGTAAAAAGCATATCAAAACTAGGTAAAATGAGCACTGGTTGAGTAGCTACTTTAGTTTTCAGTAATTCAAACCCCTTATTGGCTGCACTTGTCCATTGAAACTTTACCTTTACACCCCCTTTGATGGTGTCCAACATTGGAGCACAAATCTCACTGAATCCCCTGATGAATTTCCTGTATAACTGTGCCAAACCATGGAAGCTTCTGACATCACTGGCTATCTTAGGAGTTGGCCAACTGGTTATTGCTACCACTTTTGAGTGATCCATTTTCAGATTGCCTCCTGATACAACAAAACCATGATAGACCAATTCTTGCTTCATAAAATCACATTTTTCAAGATTAATGGTTAGCTGTTCATCAAATAACTGTTTCAAAACATTGGCTAAATGCTATAAGTGCTCTTCCTTGGTATTGCTAAAAATAAGAATATCATCTAAATACACTACAACAAATTTGCCAATGAAATCATGTAAAACTTCATTCATGAGTCTCATGAATGTGTTGGGAGCATTAGAGAGTCCAAAAGGCATGACTAGCCACTCATAGAGTCCCTCACTTGTTTTGAAAGTTGTCTTCCACTCATCCCCCTCTTTGATTCTTATCTGATGGTAGCCACTCTTCAAATCAATCTTACTGAAATATTGTGCACCCCCCAAACAATCCATCAAATCCTCTATCTTGGGTATGGGAAATCTGTATCTGATGGTGATTTTATTTATGGCTCTGGAATCTGTACAAAGTCTCCATGTACCCCCCTTCTTAGGTGCCAACATTGTAGGTACTGCACAAGGACTAATGCTTTTCCTAATCAGCCCTTGGTCTAAGAGTTCTTGTATTTGTCTTGCTACCTCTTTGTTTTGTTCAGGGGTCATCTTGTAGGTTGCCTTGTTGGGCAAAGAGGCTCCAGGTATGAAATCAATTTGATGGCTAATGGCTCTAGGAGGTGGTAAGGCTGCAGGTGTACCATCACTAATTTTTTGTTTGAAGTTATCAAGGATTTGTTGCACCTCATATGGTATCTCAACTTTCTTTTCTACCTTTTCTTCCTTGGGTTTCACTATGAGTGTAAATCCTACTCCTTCATCCTCTTCTAGTGTTTTTATGAACTCTTTCTCATTCACTAACAAGATGTTAGGTACTTTGTTGTTGCTCTCTCCTTCCTCAATGAGGGATTGGATCTGATAGGTTACTCCATCTTTCTGAAATGAATAGGAGTTTCTTTCCCCATCATGTTGTGCTTTGTGGTCAAACTACCATGGTCTACCCAACAGCAAGTGGCAAGCATCCATAGGAAGGATGTCACATAGGATCCTATCTACAAATCCACCTATGTGGAAATCTACCCAGGCTTGCTCATCTACTAACACATGTTGTCCCTTATTCAACAATGTGACCTTGTATGACTCCTTGTGTTGTATCCTTGGTAATTTCAGTTTGCTTACTGATTCCTCTGATATGATGTTATCTGTGGATCCCGAATCTATGATCACCTTACACACTTTTCCCATGATTTTACACTTAATCCTGAACAATGCTCTTCTCTGTGAGGCCTCTATACTATGTGGCTTCTTCATTAACACTCTTTTGATCATTAAACTCTCACCATCTTCTGAAGCTAGGTGGTTCAATGCTGAAGTTCTGGTATTACATCCATCTTCTTGAACATAATTTACCCTCTTTTCACCTCCATAGGATGAACTAGGCTTCTCTGGGCACCTATAGGCAGGGTGGCCCAACTTTTGGCAGTTATAGCACTTCATGGTTGAGAAGTAGGACCCTCTCCCTGGTACATTAGATCTACCTCTACTCGGGTTGCTTGATCCCCTACCCCTATAGTTGGGTTTGCTCTGAGAATCCCCACTTTGCTCAATAAGTTTAGACTCTCCTTGGGATCGTTGATCTGTGTTCCTTCCCCCAAAACTGCCTCTATGGCCTCTACCATCTCTTCCCCTACCTCTTCCTCTATTGTTTTGTTCTTGCTTTCTCCTACCTTTATCTTCCACCTTAAGTGCCAATTGATAGAACTTGTGTACAGTTTGTGGGCATAACCAGCTCATCTCTTCCTCGATGTTCCATCTTAACCCATTCAAATACCTTGCCACTTTTATACTCTCATCCTCCACTACTCTGGATCTCATGCATAGTTTTTGAAACTACTTAGTGTAGCTACTGACATCTAGGTCTTTCTGTCTCAAATTTTGTCTTTTCTGGTGAAGTTGTACTTCATAGTCTTCAGGGAGGTAGGTCTCTTTGATTTTGGCTACCATTGCTTTCTAGGTGGCTAGTGGTTGCTTACCTACTTTCACCCTTTCCTCTTGGATGAACTTCCACCAAGTTAAGGCTACCCCTCTCAACCTTGATTTTGCCACCTTAACCTTTTGTGCTTCAACCACTCCATCACACTCAAAATGGTTTCCTAACCCTTCAATCCACTCTATTAGAGCATCTGGATCCATCTTCCCACTGAAAAGGGCTACTCCTTCTAAGGTCTTACCACTCATAGCTCTCAAGGCTTTCAAGAATGGTTCTTTCTCAATGACAGGGTTGGGCATGGGGACTTCATCCTCTATTGCCATCAGTTTACTCTGATCTCCAACCTTATCCTAGACCTCTTCAGTTTTGACTTCTACTTCAGCTAGTTTCATTGCTAGTTGATCTAATCTTTCTTTGAGTGCCCTATTTTCCTCTTCTTGGTCCTCAACCTTCTTAGCCAGTTCTGCATTGGTCACCATGTTTGCCTAATGTTTATTTCCTCCTGAATCTTTTGTTGGCTCTGATACCACTATGATAGGGAGCTTGCTAGGAAAGTGCTCACAAGGCTAATTTGCTCAAAAAGTATCAATTTATTACCCAAAGACTTGTAGGGTCTGTTGTGTTTGTCTACACAATCTGTCTTGTGTTATAATGCCAAGCACTCCATGGTTCACTTGCCTAATAAACTCCCTTTTAGGTGATGGCTCTCGCCCATGCATAGATCTACTCAAATTGCTTATTCCTTCCAACTACACATTCTCATTCTTGGTTCTTGGGGCCTTAAGCCTTATGTTTTAGCGTGTACTAGGGGTCTTCCACATGGGAATGTAGGCGTAGTAAGGTATTACTCACCTTTGAATGCTCACAATTTTGTTTGAGGTCTTTAACCCTTAGCTTGCTCAAGTTCACCAACTAAGATCAACTACCCCCTCATGAGGCTGCACACTGTCTAAGGGTCCCAAGTAACACTTGTTTGAGTGCTTAGGATTTTCCCAACTATGCTTCATAAGTCCCAAGTTTCACTCTACCATCAGGTTCATGCTCTTGACAAAAAATAGTCATTTGTGTGTTATGCAATCCTAAAGGGCTACCAGCCCGTGGAGGCCTAATTGGCCCTTTTTTCCTCACCTAGCCCAACGATGGGCATTTCCACCATAAAAAAAATAAAAATTGTATGATGTTTAGGAGGTCTATTCTTGAATATTTTTCAGGTCTTGAGCTCCATGAGGAAGGTTTAATGACTGTCCACTTTTTATGGCACAAAAGAAGGGTTTAGTGAGGGTTTTGAGTTTGCAAAGTTTGATTTGTCAACTCCTTCATGAACGAAGGACTAAAACTAACTAAGGAAGTCTACCACACCTTAGAGATCACTAACCAAACCATTTCCACTTGTCATTTTTCCAAACACTTGGCACACTAACTGAAAAATCAAAAAACTGTCACTGTGACAGTCAATTCACTGCTCCTTTACCAGTCAGCAACATTGCACTTTGGGACCTGCAAGATGAAGAGTTTGGAATTGGGAAAACACCTCAATGAGGTCTTCAAACATGTAACCACCTCCTATTACATTTCCTTCATGATTCAAGGCTTGGATTATGTTCTTCAAGCATTCCATGGGCATTTTGCCACATACAAGTCATAAAAACAGTGAACTCACTGTTTGATTACAAAATGAGAAAGATTAAGTAAGAATAAGCTAAACTAGCCATCCAAGAAGATACTCAATTCCCTTGGCCAAATTTCCAAGCCTCTGTCACATTCATTTGCTCACCCAAATTACTTTTGAGTGCAAACCTTGAGTTTTGTTTATGCTACTAGCCAAATGACAAACACTTGCCTAGCATTCACTCAAGTACATCTTCAAAACACTTCTTTGGCACAAAAAGAGATGTATGTACACTATATACATATGAATCAACTTATAAAAATCCATTGGAGGGATCCCAGACCTGGATCAACCAAGTTGATGCATTTTACAACTCCAAACCCTTGACAGGGCAACAGGGACATAGTTTACAAATTTTTTTGTACAAACACCTTGCAAATGAAAAACCAATGAAACAATTACATGGGAAAATTTATTACATCAACATTTTAACTTCCAAGAAGGTACAGTACGAATTTGCACAGCTACAGTACGAACTGCTATTCAAAAGGAAGGAAAAACAGTCATAAAAGCCAAAAAAGCATGATTTCTATTAAGATTCTCTTGTAAATAAAATCACCAACCCTTTCCAAGGAAAAGGGAGGCCTTATATATTTTCTCTAGTTGGTTTTCAAGCCCTAGTACAGACATGAGACTTCCATAACTTCATTTTGCAAGAAAATGACAATTTTGACAACTTTTCAAGCCAAAAGACAACTTTTCTTGCTCAAAAAGGCATTTTTGACAACCTATCCTTATCAAATTGCCTAAAATATTTATGCATGCTTAAAAAAACTTAACAAACATGTTTCAATGCTCTTGAAGACATTAGGAGACCTTTTTGGCAATTTTGCACATTTTTGCCAAAAATTGTCAACTCAAGACCAAAAAGCCAAAACTTGATCTCTAGAGCCCAAAATGAGATCAAAACCACTCAATATGACCCAAAACAACCTAAAACAACATAATCAACCTAACACAAGACTTTACAAACATAAAATCATTAAATACTCAAAAATGGGAGTTTTACTCAACTAGGTGCTCCTGTACCACAAGTATAACAGAATCCATCAATAAGTCCATCAAAAACACTATAATTCAAATATATATGAGATTTGAACATCTTTTGATGTTGTAAATCCTTTTTATACTTTTCAATTGGTTGCCCTTTCTGCAATGTGATCTTTCTAATCCTTGCACATTTATTTTATTTGGTATAGATTGCCCTAAGAATATTTGTGACTATGATACAATTGTCAATGCATGTGTAGATCAAATTAATAATACACTTTTTACAACGTGCTTTGCAAATATTCAAATTTACAATTGTCATATAAATTCTCTTGATTCTTAAAATTGTTTAAAACCTTAAACACATACGTCAAATTTGATGGAATTGTGAGACCCAGAAATAGGCTAAACTCTAGATGAAAACCTGAAGAGATAACCTAGGAAGCTCAATAAGTCTGAAACTGATTGCTCTTGTTTTTGCCAGACTGCAAGTTTTTCCAATTCTGAACAGAGATGTGCCTATATACTTCACAGACGCGATTAAATGACACAGGCGTTGTTGAAAACTGCACAGACACGTTTTTGAGATTTTGTAAATGTAATTTTGCTTGTGATAACACATACGCGTTTCTACCGTTCACAGACACTATTGGACACTGCACAAACGCGTTTCCAGAAATTAAGTGCAATTTTTCCAATTTGTAAAGTTGTTGTTGTGACCAAATCTAAATTTTTAAATGTTTTTTGTGACAATAGGACACAATGTTGATGAGGACTCAATGTTTGCAAGTGTTTAGACTCAAAATGACTCCAAAGAAAGTGTGTTGTTTGATGTAGAAATGTTTTGCATACACTTGAAGACACAAAAGACACAATGTTTTGATGTTTGATCTTGAATGTTTGAGTGTTCAAAAGAAGGCAAGCACAATTCTTATGGTTGGCTAGGACAATAGTTGTTGATCCCACATGGGGTTTCTCCCGAGGCTATGCTATTCAGAGCAGATACTTAGATTCTTGACCCTATTGGCTCCACCCTTGGCACTCACTTCTCTGGGGCAGCCAAGCATCAGTGCCCATGAAAAATCCTTGTGGCAAACTTTGTATCTCTACTAAGAACCGTATGTGTGTGGGCCGCTCTAGAGGTCTGACCTCCTACCCCAACAACTAGAAAGATTTTGGCTTTCTAAAACAAAAAGGTGCTAGTAAGGGCATCCGCTCGTGTGGCCATGCATGCGGAACTTTCAGCTTTGTAAATACAGAAGGCTCCCACTGGGCGTGCCAAAATGTTTATGGTAAAAATGGAAACAACAATATTGAAAGACTGAATAGATTCAACCACAAAACCCTAGCCTAACAACAACAAAGATCCACCATAACATATAAAGATTACCTAAGACAATGCAAATCAAATGAAATCACAAAGATTATACCATCACATGTCCAATAGGGTTTGGATCTCCATTCTTCCTATCTCCATTGATCTTGCTTGATATATTTGCTCTCAAATTTTATGTGTGCACAAGAGCTCAACAAAGAACGAAAGTGTGGTTGCAAGTAGGCTTGATCGCATATGAAAGTTTGAATTCTAGAATGCTTGAAGGATTCCAGGGGGGTTGATAATAAAGGAAGCATCTCCTTATATAGAAGACACTATAAGAAATGGAGGGATAAGATTGAGAGATGTAAAAGATAAATGGTTGGCTAGGTAAAAGAAATAAGAAAATAATGAGAGAGTAGGTAGTGTAGGAATTAAGAGATGAATGACATGTGTCATAAGTAGAAAAGGCTAATGAATTAATTAAATAAATTAAGATTTATTTAATTAATAGAAGAAGTGGGATTAATTAAATAAATAAAAATATTTATTTAATTTAGAAAAAAATGATAATTTAAATAAATAAAAGTATTTATTTAAATGAGAAAAGAGGGCTAGAAGAGGATAAATGAATTAATTAAATAAAAAAAGATTCATTTAATTAATAAAAGAATTAGGCTAAAATAATTAAATAAATAAAGATATTTATTTAATTAGACAGGCCAATTTTAGGGGTCTACAAATCCTTCAGCCTAGTAGACATCATCTGCACTGCTCTTTCCATTAAGAGAAATAATTCCCTTACCTTTAACGATGCAGGGTGAGTCATTAGCAAATCTCACAACTCTGCCATCAAAGAAAGAAATTTGCTCTGGTCACCGGTCATGTGATGTGAACAACCACTATCAATGATGCAATCATCAGAATTATCCATGCAAGAAACTAAAGCTTTCTAATCAGATGTCTCCTCTTTAATGACTACAAACACAATGTCTTCATTAGCATCACCCTCAGATTCATCATCAGTGATACCACCATCAACTACAATAAGATAATGTATTTTTCCTTTTCCCTTGTACTTCTTGAACTTCTCTCACTAATGCTCATTATCACCATTAGGACCGGTAGTTGCAATGTGTCCAATCTTGTTGCATGCAAAATATTTCAAAGATAATTTACCTCTGTATTTACCGGTACCTGTGGGCAATTGCTTGGCCAACAATGTGTCAAGATCAACCAAAGTGTCTTCATCATCAACTTCTCTGCTTGATCTAGATTCATAACTGTGACTGACATCTCTAATTTTCTTCATAGATGGGTTAGAAACTAAAGCTCTAAATGTAGGCTCAGATTTCTAAACACTACCATCATAACCATTTAATTCAAAAGCAGTAAGCTTACCAATGATGGAGTCAAGGGTTATCTTAGTTTTGTCAATTGACTTTAACTCCTGAATGGCTACAACTCAGATAGCGTAGACCGGTAGCAAGGTTCTCAACACCTTACTAACCACTATGGCATCTTCCACTTTACCACTAGCACTCTTGATCTCACCAACTATCTCTTTTATCCTTTGACCATACTATTGGATATTCTCACCTTCAGCCATCCACATGTCATCAAAATTTCCTCTTAGACTCTCTTCCTTGACAATCTTCACATATTCATCACCGCTATAAATCTCTTCAAGTTTCTTTCATACCTCATATGCAATCTCCAGACCATGAACATCTACATACTCTACATCAGACAAAGAACTGATAATAGCCTCTAGTGCTTGATTATTTTCTTGTTGCTCTTTCTTCTAATCATCAGTTATAATCCCACTAGGTGCAACATATTGAGTACCAACATGTTCCTAGTATTGACTTCCTACACTCTTAATATGCATTTGCATTCTATTACTCCATATTCTATAGTTCTCTCTATTAAACTTCAGACCTTTCTTCTTCATCATGTTCTAGAAGATCTTTACCTCAAGTTGTTATGCTTAGACCTTAGAGGACCTAAGAAGATCTGATACCAATTGATGGTATGATGAAAGAATAAGGATCCAATCAACTACTGAGAGGGGGGGTGAAACAATAGATATAAAACTGATAATAACTTTCACCAATCTTATAATCAACCTCTCAAAGTAAACTTAGAATTGACAAGTTAAACCATTGAACTATAAATACAATATCACTGTCAAGTTTAACCGGTTGACTGTTATAACATATTAATAGTAAACAACTTGAAACTCACAAAAATCCAAATACTTTATGGACATAAGTAAAAATTCATCTCATATTGTTGTCGGTTAACATAACATATCAAAGTGGATTAAGTAGTTAAGCAATTTAACCATAGTAAACATAACCAGAAAAACATTCACCACTTGACACACTATTTTTGATGTGGAAACCCAAATGGGAAAAACCACGGTGAGATGAGACTCACAAGTTAACTATCTGAACTCTTCTGAAGTTTACCCTGTTAGAAGCCAAGCCTGCTAAAGCTTTTACAAAAAGTCCTGTTAAGAATAGATCAGGCGTTAGGGACCACCCGGTTAAGGGGTTGACTATAATGCCCTATTAAAAGAAATACCATGTGAGGAGTAACCTTGGTAGAGTATTTGAAATCCAAGCTAATGGACCACATGGTTAGAGGATTTGAATAACACTAAGCTTGTTAGAGCTTACCCGGTTAGGAGATTTTACTGTTGTAATTGTTAGAAAACAATAGGAGTTTGCTGATCTGTTTGAATAGCAATACACTTGCTTGTTCAGATCCTTTTCATGCTCCTATCTGCCTTTACACAAACTGTAGATATATCATCCGATACGGCAACCACACACTCAACTATAAATTTGCCAACTCTGAAACAAAACAACTCATTGACCTTATAAACAAATCACTAGGTCGGTAACACAAAAAAACATAATTCTCTCATAGAGATTACAAACAAGTCGGTTCAAGTATGATTGTTGGATTACATAACAATCTCTACACATCATTCAAGATAGCCTCGACCGCTCCTTGATCACCGCTTCATCGAACTCAATAACTCATCACGCAATTTGCATTACATGCAATATACTTGCTCATTACCAAGATAAAAACCGTTAAAATATCCTGATTTTAGAAAATCATTTCAAATATTTTCATTTACTTCCTTTTATACTGTAGTTATTGTCTTATTATAAAATAATGATGAAGGTTCTAAGCAACCAATTGCATTTTTGCGTAAATCTTTGTAGGTTGCAAAAGTGAAGTATGATATCATAGAAAAATAAGCTTACAAAAAGATATCAAAAATTTTAGGCCATAATTGGTAGGGTATAGGATAATATCCTATGTACCTAGTGCATTTGTTAAAGATATGTTTGTGCAACAAGAAATTACTACTAGAAGGTGTAGACAGATCAACAATATCCAAGAATTTAACATTGAAATACATATTACTAAAATTGTTAGGAACCAAGGACTAGCAAAATCTATGGATAAATCAAATCTTGAGGTCACATTTAAGTAAATGCTACAGAAAGAGAAGATATGGTTTATAGTCTATAAATAACCCATTGGTACACAAACATTATTTGTTATGTAAAACACATGAATTGATATTTTAGATCAATTTGTGATCTATCATCAAGACAAGGATTAATCTTTGTTCTTGGTGAGAGATTATTCTTTTTCTTGATAATAGATCATAGAGTGTGATAGGAAATATTGATTCAAAAAAAACCTACCATAATTTTTTCTAAACTCTCTTTAGTGTACACATAGTAGATTGTGAATATTTAAAGTCTCTAAAGATATTTTGTATTAGAATTTTAATAAAAAATTTATCAGTGGTCAATGAACATGAATATGAATGAACACTAATAAGTTCGTAAAGCCACACCTTCCTCCTAACATGAAGCATTTGAAAGCTAAAAGGAACTTCAATTATTATTCATACTTATAAGATTCAAAGAATATTAATCATAATTTGAAATCACTCAAGAGAGAGTTTATACATAAATTATTCTTTGTTGAAATTTACACAAATTTTTTTGTGAAGGATATGGTGATGGAAAGTGGCCTTTATAATTACAAGATAAAGTAGAAATCCATTTTCAAATATGCTTTTATGGGAATCCATACCCTCTTCCCAAGCTCTAATTTGAGAATTTGCTTACATGATGTTTGTTTGCATTTAATTGAAATTTTCTAAGGCCTTTTCCAAAAACCCTTTTTGAACATATCCTACCACAGTGTTATTCTCTAAGGTCACATTTCTTTGAGGTATTTTGTCAAACAACTCACATGCTTAGGCATCCAAATTTTGCAATTAGCATGTGTGTGTGTAGAGAGAGAGAGAGAGAGAGATATTCTGCTATTTGCAATGACAAACCAATAAATGTTGGGGGTGAGACTGAAAGTTTAAACATTTTTTTTATTTCATTAGCTACCATAGGTGTACATCTTGCCTATTAGAAACATGTAATGACTTACAACTACAAAAAAATAAACAATATAAGTATCATTTTCTTATGAGAAATATTGAGAGAATTAAATTTCAGCTACTTATGTAATTAAAAAAATAGTAATTGATAGAATAAACAATATATATTAACAATAAAAAAATATTTTCAAATTCTAAGATCCCTTGATCACCATTCTTCCTTTACAAAGTTGTTCTCTTAGGCATGACCCATATTACATATATATAGTAAATCCAAAAAACTAATCATAATTGTGTAGACCATTATGATAAGGAAAGTGTGTGATTACAACTCTTAGGTGGCTGTCAATTATATTTAAATCATCCTAAAAATTTACATATAATACCTATATCTCTAAGTAATAATAGACAAATACCACTATCCACAACATGTGCAATTACTATAATTAAATATTAAGAACTAACACTTAACAAAGCAACAATTGATATTGATAAAATAAAAAGATTTAAAATTTATAGCTACAAATAAAGTTAAACCAATACAATCACCACTCCCTTTCTATTTCTATTCAACAATGAAAAATAATCAATACACAATTGTTAGGAAAGAAAAGAGTTTTGAGTGCATCTACTCTCAATATAATGAGTTTAGGTACCAAAATTATCGATCGGTGCAAAAGGTGTCTAATCATAACACGTGATGACACGGGATACCAAATTCGTGGTTGGGTGGACGACTTAGTCTCTTTTGAAGTGGATTCCAAACGACTATATCGAATAATCAACTACCTAAATTTTTCCCCCCTCTGCTTTTACGCTGCCCTACTGTAAATTTCGGCTTTTACAGAGACGAAATTTCTTAGCTTTTTAATACAATACCTTGCGGGCAGAGTTGATCAGAGACATTTGTTTGTTCGCTTGCTTACGGATTCTTCTGTTTTAGTTGAACCGAATTCCATGGCCACGACTACATCTTCACCTATCCAAATTGTAAATCCTTTTGAGGAGGTTGTGCCCTTATCTCTATCTGCATCTGTTTCTTCCTGTTGGGATCGTGGGAATGGGTGGAGCGGCTAAAACCACCCTTGCAAAAGAGTTGTATAACAGGAAATCCTCGTCCTTTTAATAGTCCAGTATTGTATTTGCTGTCCGAGATGCTGCAAGCAGAAAAGGGTTCTCGAAGACCTTAATGTCCAAGACTTATCAATCGATAACATAGAAGGAGGCGAAGCTATTCTAGCAAATCGGTTGAATTTTTTCTTTTGTTTTTGGTGTATGTTGAATACTTTTTTGCATGTATGTATATGTACAGACACATAGACATTGTTGTATATATATATATATATATATAAAATTTGACCTTCATTCAGTTTTTATTGTTTGATTTTTTTGGTGCACATATATGTACACATATATATCAATACAGATATATATGTATATGTATATGTATATACATATGTGTATGTGTGTATATATATAGTGAGGCTATTTTCTTATCTAGTTTATTTTTATTGGTTTAGTATTTTTGTTTCTTGGTGTCTTTTATTAATCTTTATTTTATTGTTCTTTGGGGTGTTTTTTTTTAACTTGTTGGTGTCCTTTTTGTTTTTAGAATTGTTATTTTATTCCTCCTATCCTAAGTTACCACTTGTCCTTCCCTCACCCTCTCTTTCCCTCTTCCCACCATTCTCACTCTTTTTATTGTGACCAGGTCTGCAATATTATCTATTTTTTTCTTAGTGCTCCTTATCATCCTGATGATGGATTAGAGAGTGTGATCCAAAATGTTGATGCAAAAAAAATCACACAATCAAATCCAGAAACATTATACAGATACATTAATGAATTGTAGAAATCTAATGACATTGATTAACACCCTTCAAGAAAGAGAATTGTGGTTCAAATGCAAGCAACTTGAAGCACTACGGATAAAGCTCGCAAAGAAGGTTGCAGACCTGGCATTTCTAAAAAGATGCAGAGACTGTTAGTTATTTCCATCCTTTGTCAGAATCGTCCATCACCTCTGGGACTCCAAAACGAAGAACATTTTCTTCAGAGCTAGTCTCTCTCTCCTGAGGTCTGTTATCAAATCTACCAGGAGGTTGATTGATCACTTAAACTCTAGGCTCCTTCCTCTTCATTTGGAGCTTGCAGTTTCTCTTCGTCCAGATCTATGGTTGCGCCTTGATACTACTTCCTATGCTAGAGCGATCGGCAGGCAAGGGGAATGTGTGAACAGACAAAAGAGGAAGTTCCTTGCCTTGCAACGTAAGACTGGGGCATTCCGTTTGGTAGCTGCTTGTGACAATCAACACTCGTTTTGTCTTCCCACTTCCCTTCCTACGCTTCCTTCGGTTGGCCTCCCCCTCTCTTCCTATTCCCCTCCTCCTCAAACTTCCAACCCCCGCCTTCCTCTTGTTCTCCCCCTGTACCAACCCCGTCTATCACTACCCGATCTGTCAACATTAATAGGTTGGACGGTAGAGGCTCTGCAGATGCTTCTGTAGCATCTTCCTCATTCTCTAATGGTGATGCCTCGAACTCGGCTCCATTTTCTGGCTCTTCGCTCCATCTCCTTTCGTCTCGTCCACTTCCTTCCCATCCTCCTACTCCCCTCTCACCTCGACCTCTAACCTTCCCTCAACCTGGTGATTCTTCTTCCATTGTGCTAGCTAACTCAGGGAATTTTGCGGATCCAGCTCACTCCACGCACAGGTTGGTGCCCATCGACAACACACAGCCCTGCAACGTTCTACCTCCAATGGCTCCTTACGGTCACCTCAAGGAGCCATTGGAGGTAGACCGTTGCAGGGCTGTGTTGTCGACGGGCACGGGCCGGTTTAACCAGCACATTCTAAGCTTTGACTGCTTAGGTGGCTGGTGTGGGCCCGTTCCTTTGGCCGTCAGTTTCCGTTTAAACGATGATCGTTGTGAAATGTTTGAATTTAAATTGTTCCCGCCTGGTGGCAGGTGGATACCCTCAAGCATTTAATCTCAGCAGTTCTGTTCGCTGTTGACATTCAATTTGTTGCCGCCCATGCAGACAAATCTTATCAGCAAATAGAGAAATTGGTTTTGAATCAATCATTTTTCTTTTGTTAGCGCACTGTTGGCCTGTGCGAAAATGGAAGTGTTGCAACATGCGTTGGACGTCCATCAAAGCATCGCGTACTATTTAGAAATGCTTGGGTAGTCATGTATGCAAAATGTGGAAGCACAGACAGACACTGAACTGTTTGACAGGATGCCTCAAAAGAATGTGGTCTCAGGGAATGCCATGATTGCAGGATAAATGCAAAAGGGATTAGTCGAAAAGGCTGCAGAAATTCCAAGCAAATGCGCTTGGCAGGGGTAAAGCCAGACTCTACGACCTTTGCCAGCATCCTCCTGCCTGTGCCAATATCAGAGCTCTAGAACAGGGTATGGGCATCCATTAAACCAACAAAGGGATTTTTACAGATGTATGGCCGTCCATCGGATCTTAATATAAGGGGGATTTGGAAATGCTCTAGTAGACATATATGGAAAATGTGGAAGCATAAACAAGGCACGTAAACTATTTGGCAAAATGCCTCAGAAATTTCTTTTCAGGGAATGCACTGTTTATGGGATATTCACAAAACCGATTTTGTAAGGATGCCCTGCAAATATTTGAATTAATGAACCATTTTGGAACATGTTCTGAAACTATAAACTTTGCTTGAGGTTTAGTGCATGTGAGCTGTGCATACTTCAATGACATAGGTAACCCTTACTGCATTACACCTACAGTTGTTCATTATGTGTGCACGCTTGGCGTACTTGCCCGTGTTGGCTATCTTGAGAGCACCCTTAACATTATTATCAAGATCACAGTTAAACCTGAGGTGGAGATGTGGATCTGTTTTCTTGCTGCTTATGTCGATCCGTTTTCTTGTTGCCTACAGATCACCTTTGAATATAGGCAGCTGCATTTTTATTTGAATCTTAAAAAAGATTAGCTTATGTTCCCTCAAACATCCAGGAAAAACTAGGCAGGTGGTGTGAGCTAAGGAGATTTATGAAAGATAAGGAATCAAAAAGCTCCCTAGATCTACTTGGATTGAAGGGCATAAAATGGTATATGCTTCTTGTATAGGAGACACGTCACATTTACAGACAGTAAATCTTTGCCAAGTTGGAGAAATTGGCTAGGAAGATGAAGGCGACAGAGTATTTTCCAGCTGCAAGACCTTCCTTAGTGGTGTGAAAAAAGAGGGGGAAAAATTATTTCTCTGTCACCATTGTGAAAAGTTGCCAACTGCTTTTCGTTTTCTAGATTTGCCTTCTGGATCAATTATTACATTTGTGAAGAACTTTCGAGAATGTGTTTTTGATGCTTTACCTTTGAGTGTGTGTTAATTGTCACATTACAATGAAATTTATCTTCAAGATTGCTGTAATTCCCACTTCTAATGATTAACTTAGTTTATTTCATGAAGGGGAAATGAACTCACTTCCATGCACATTTTACCATGGAATAGTCCAAGGCCATGTTAATTCATGAGGATTAGTTTCTTGTATGAAGCTATTTTGAAAAGAAAAAAATATAATAAACCTTAATATATGGGTTCTTATGTTGTTTTTCTTATCCTAGAATTTTTATGAGCACTCTAATAAAGTTTAGATAAAATCAAGGAACCTTTTATTGATGTTTGTCCTTTTGAACTTTACCTTGCATATCATTCTTATTGAAAAGACTCTATCGTGTTTTTAATTCTTTTTTAGTTTGATTTTGTTGCCTGTAGAGTCCATCACTATTGTTTGATCAAAAATTTATATTTTTGTCTCTATAGTTGTTATGTGACATCTTCATCTTGGCTCTTTCTAAGTGATGTCAGGGCCTATATTAGTAAGTGCAAATTTATCTAAGTCAAGTGCTTCCCTTCTTAATAGAACCATGTTTTGGCCACCATCTATAACCAATCTAAAAGTTCCTTCAATAAACCCTCTTATTAAATAATGTTCTTGTTATAGTATTTTGTCTTTTGTTATACTTGTCACAAGCCAAAATATCTTAAACTATAGAAATATCTAAGTGTTAGGGGTGATTGTGTTTATTTGTAGCCTTTATTGGGTTTATAAGTTTTATCTTGCTAGGATTCTTTCCTCCATTCATTGAAACCCATCATTTACATTTTTGTTTGAGACCTCAATTTATTTTAATCTTTTAGACTTCTTGTTCCCTAGGTATTTAACCATGGCTTTACTCATGCTTCCACTCCCTACTTTGTCTTTGCCTTTGGCCCAAGAATTTTAGGTCTCCATGTAATCATGCACTTCTTAAGCTATAAGACTAATCCATGAACCACAATTATTCTCCACTTACACTTTCCCATGCTTTCTCTCCATTAGCACTAAGTATTCACCATCTATGATTCCTAATTTGAGGATTCACTTTTCCTTAAAGTCTCAAAATATTGGGCTTTTATTATTTTCCCTACTCATTTTCCTCACCCCACTTCTCATCTTCCTTCCTCCTTGTTGAACCCAAACTAGTAGAATTATGCATACCATCATAGCCAAAAGGTATAATGTATGTGGTAAAACCAATCTCTAAACCTTGAAAGTCTTCCACCCTATTTCACCTTCTATTTTCCCGCATTAATGATCCCTAACTCATTTCTCTAGTCATAGAATTTTGGACTTCTATATTTTCCTTAACCAAAAAGTGCATTTGGCACTCTATATCCCTAATCCCTTTCCTTTACTTTTTGTCCATTTTATTTAGTGGTATTAGATTTTCCCTCATCATCATCCCACCTCTTTTGTCATTAGTATTGGGTATCCCTTTCCTAATCCTCACTCATCTTTGCATCTTTTCCTTTCAAACTCATAAGATTCTTTATACAACCTTCTCTAAAAGTAAGTCAAAATGTGGTAAGCCTAAGCCCTACTTCCCAATCGCTCAATGCAAGCGAGACTTCTATATATTTTACCAAACAATTAAAACACACCACAATATAATCCTCTGATGACCAAGTAAATGCCATGTGTGGATATGAACATTCGCCAATGTGACACCTTGTCACTTTCTAATCACAACTTGACACATTAAATTTGCTAGCCTTCCTATCCAAGCAATGATTTACATGTGAGTGCCTTTTTAAAAAACAAAGAGTGACCAATTAAAAGGCCTATGTATCTAAGTAACCTCTATTCCTATCAAAGCAACATCTAACCATATCTAAGCAACTTTTATTCCTTTTCACACCCCCCACAATACAAATATATTTAGGTTTAGCCTTATATAGATAGGGAATCTACCCTTAGTTCTTAGAGATTGTTATGTAGGAAGCACCCTTACTAAAAAATTTAGCCCTTGGACAAGGCTTTTATACCAAGCCATGATCTCCATATGAATGCCTTTCTAAAAATTCTAAATGGTTGTTGGATTTATTCTTATTAAGTTGAAAAATAAAAATAGCAACCTAATGGAGACTAGTGATGAAAACCCATAAGTGTACCTAAAGGAAAGTATTGTAAAAACACCCTACTAGAAAACAAAATAAGACAGAGAGATCATTGTAGGTATTAAAAATTAAGTTGTGGTACTATTAGGTGTCTTGTGCTAGTCCCTAATAAACTAATGTATTAAAAAGAAATGAGTTAAGGATGAATAAATTAAATCAATTAAATATTTATGAAAAAAATTGATAAGAAGAGAGTAAGATAATTTATTGGTGAGATCAAGATAGGTTTAGAATAGAATTTAATGATCATGATATAAAATAAGGAAGAAGAAAGAACATTGGAAAAATCCTAGGACTGAGAAGAAAGGTCATAGAAAATGTTAGAAAAGTGTGAGAAACATTTGTCTAAACTTGAGTCAAAAGGTCACCTGCTTGTCCTCATCTTACTTTGTCAACACACTACATACAACAACATTTTTCTAAGTGGTCCCTCATCAAGGTCTATCACCTTTGGGTCTCATTTGGTCTTACTTAGAGTCAAGGTCAACTTACCCCATCAAGAGAAACTTTCATCTCTTTGGAAGCTACACCTACTCTACTACATACATACTTGGTCTTACACTTTGGACATTGTAAGTACACCTCAAATTCATTTACATTCCATCCAACTCTTGATCTTCCATACTATTTCAATTTTTTTTCATCTAGTCTCACACATATTGGTCAAGACCTAGTTCATGGTTGAAACCCGTTCCCAAAAATCTAGGAGAGAAGCTAAAGAGGCTCAAGAGTCCGCAAACATGAGTGCCTATGAGTATGACAATGATGTATTTTTCAATTCTGATCATACCACATTACCTGACATGGACGCTTATAAAAACATTCAAAATGTTGAGAACATGGATAATACAAACAACAATGAAACACACAATAAAAATACAGACAACTTTTCCGTACATTCAGCAGAAGTGGAAGACTCCATCATGGATCCCCATTTTAATAGATTGGTTGAGGAAATCATGAGAAGAGATAGACAATATTTCTTACAAGTGATGGCACAAAGTGGAGCTAAGATTCCTCACGATTTTGACATGTCTCAAATAATGGAACATCGACCTTTGCAAGATCCTCAACTCAACATGGATCAAAGGAGGCCTAGTAGTGGAGGTAATAAAGGACCACATTTTGTACCTGAATCACCATCATCTTTGTTTCCAAAACCTGAGGCCCCACATACACATGGTCAAGCTTATGATACTCACCTTCACAGACCATTATGGAATTCTTATGCAGAAAAATATACTCAATCGCATACCAATGCTAAGGACCAACCACCAAAGAAATTGGATATCCAAAGGCATGTTCAAAATTTGGACACAAGGAAACCCCGCGTCAAATTTGTGGGGAACACACTAGAACACACTCATGACATGCCTGTAGAATATGGTTTACATGGACAAAACAAATATTCCATTCCTCATCATGACTCTATACCAGGTGGTCCCTATACGCAGTATCACTATAAACCTCCTCCATATGAACATGTGTATGATCAATACCATCCATATATGCAACATGCTCCTCTTCCACCCAGTGGCTGAGGCATGGGATATGGTCCAAGAAGTCGATCTCCACCTAAGCACAATTTGGAACAGCAAATTAAGGACTTATAAAAGAAAATGGAGGACATAAATACACCAAAGCCAACTTACACAATGAGAGGCATATGTCCCTATCCATTTGACAAAAGCATTCCAATGCCTCCTTTTCCTACACATTTTGTGACACCAAAGTTTGATAAATATAGAGGCAAAGGAGACCCTAAGGCACATATAAGACAGTTTTTCACGACTTGCATTGAGATAGAAGCAGAAGAGACATATCTGATGAGATTATTCCCACAAAGCTTAGGTGATCAAGCTATGGAATGGTTCTCCCTACTCCCACCTGGAATTAAGTCATGGGGTGATTTAGCGGAGGCTTTTATACAACATTTCTCATACAACATAGAGACAAACATATCAGTCACCACTCTGTGCAACACCAAACAAAAGGATGGGGAGTCTTTTTCATCATTCTTGCAACGATGGAGGAATTTAGCCAGTAGGTTCTCTTGTGAAATTCCACAAAAACAAATGGTAGAGATGTTCACCGAGAATGTCAACAAAGACATTGGTTATGACTTGAGAAAAGATAGTTTGTCCACCTTCAAGGACGTCATTGAAAAAGGCTTAGCGACATAAAAGGTCCTAATTGAGCAATGTGTCATCACAATATTCAAAGAAAACAAAGAGGACTTTAAAGGAAAAGACAAGCCAAGATTTTGGAACAAGAACAAGAACATAGTCAATGATGGTGTTGTTGATGCTAATACAGTAAGACCCAAAATCATTTTTTCTGGATCAAGTTCTACAACCAACCAAGTGAATACTCAAACAACTTCCAAACCATGAAGAAAATACAACCCATTGGGAGAACCACTTGAGTCAACTTTCAAGAAACTAGTAACAAATAAGATCATAACAATTCCTGACAATCCTCCATATGAACCAAAGGTCAAACCAAATTGGTGGAATGATGACGAATACTGCGAATATCACAAGAGCAAGGGACATAAAATAGGAAATTGTCATCGGCTAAAGAACATCATACAAGATCTTATTGATAGAGGTGACATTGAGATTGAAGGATATTCATCCAATCAAGAACATGAGATGTTTAAGGAACCATTCC
The DNA here is from genome assembly GCF_030272615.1 of Cryptomeria japonica. Lineage (NCBI taxonomy): Eukaryota > Viridiplantae > Streptophyta > Pinopsida > Cupressales > Cupressaceae > Cryptomeria > Cryptomeria japonica. The sequence goes on along the minus strand of NC_081406.1, from coordinate 244,030,062 downwards.
CTAAACATGACAAGGGAAAAGCCAAAGCCATGGATGAGCAGACCAACTATACCAGAGCATCTTATAACTATGATTCAACTATCATTTACATTTCGATGGATAATTATGTCTCTACCATTATCATCAAGGGCAAAACACCTGAAAATTCTACCCAAAGACCTAAAGTTGTCCTAAAATGAATTGGATCTTCTTCTAAACCTACCTATGAATGTAATGTTACAACTCATCGAGGTAAGGTCACCTTGCAAGGTGCTCCAGCTAAAAACAGCGCTTCCTCAGCAACCAAACTGGAGTACGATCTGGTAGACCAGTTAGGGAAGACACCCGCACTTATCACCATCCTTGAGCTTTTACGCATATCCCCCACACATAAAGCCATTCTTGACAAAAAAATGAGAGACACTTTTGTCGCCACTGATCTAAACGTGGACCAGTTTCAAGCCATGGTGGGATACCTTTCCGTTCCGGGCTCCCTTACATTCACCGAAGCTGACGACGCATCTGTAAGCCAGCCACATAATGCACCTTTACACATTGAAGCCTTCCTACAAGAACATCGAATAAAACTAGTCTTGATAGATGGAGGAGTTGGTCTCAATATATGTACTTTGAACACAATAATACAATTGGGATATTCAGATAAAGTTGCGAATGCTACAAACAAAATTACCATCAAGGCCTATGATGATGAAGAGCATTCATCCAAACACACAGTCACCTTACCTCTCAGGGTTGGGCTAGTTACAAAGGATGTGGTTTGTCATGTCCTAGACCTCGATCTCACATACAACATATTGCTAGGACGTCCATGGATTCATGAAATGAGATCAGTCCCATCTACATACCATCAATGCATTAAGTTTCCTCACAATGGAGTTGAAGTAACAGTTAATGGTGATCCTAATCCATTTATATACTACAATAACTTGAAGCCAAAAGCCAATACAATCATTCCAATTAATAGAGAAGCTATCCCATCCTATGCATATATTGACCCCGAATCATTAAAACCTTCAACATCAAAACAAGGTGAGCTTAAAGGGAAATATCAGGTCAAAGTCATGGGTGAATACACTTTGAATCAAACCATGTGCTTGAGGCAAGTTATGAGTTCACCAAAAGAATATGGATGACCACATCCTTCTAAACGAGTATCTATCATTACACTAAAATGGGATCCTACTATATTCCAAAAGTGGGGTGAAATGGAAGAAGACTTATACAAAATGCTTTACAAAGACCCTGAAGATGGTACACAAGATCACATCAAGATACCATGTGAAAAATATGGCAAAGGATTCAAGATCTTACAAAAGTTTGGGTGTGATGGTAAAATCCCTCTTGGCTTAAGAAAAAAAGGTATCACTCAACCTTTGCAGCCATAATTGACATTTAAAAATCAGCGCTCGAAAGGGCTTGGTTTCATATCTTCCAGGGTAAACACTCGAAAGGAAGAAGAAGCATTACAAATCAAGGTTTTTGAAGATCAACGAGAGAGTCATTATTCCACCAACTCTAATGGATGGGAATGGGGTTCAGACAAATCCTCCAGTGACTATGAACTCACTGAGACATTCAGAGAACTAGGTGAACCCACAAAAGAAGAGTAATTTCATAGAAAATTCAAAGTTGGTCAAGAAACAACCCTTGAGGATCCCACACAGTCTTTGTCTATAGGTTCTAGGTCTAAATCACGAAGAATGAGAACACCTGTTCCAGAATGCGCTTTTAGTAATGACAATTTGGACTTGTTCACAATCAAGACAGATGAGGAGAGTGCCAACGATGATCTCAAAAACTAACTTGACATACCTAAATATAACTGTATCTGCAACCTAACACCCTGACTTCAAAAATATTGAAGGCCTTCCCCTTGTTCACCACCAACTTATTGATTGGGACCATGAAGGACCTGCACAATTCGACACATTCCAAAATGATGAAGCCTTTATCAACTATTTAGGCATACAAGATGATCTTTTGCTTGGGGACCATAAGGCAGGATACACTATAGAACTCAACAACGTGGTATATTTTGGTGAGGGTGTTGGGCCTTCCAGTCGCAAAAATATAAAAATAAAAAACAAATCAAGGGTTTTACGGTGAAAACCACATTGTGGCACTGTCTGACCCCAAAAAAGTAAAAAGAAACGACGTATCTGAGGGTGAAAACCTCTTTGAGGCACCCAAAGATGGAAGGCTTGACATTCTCCCAACATCATATGAAGAAAACTCATCCATATTAGTAGAGGAGACCATAAAAAAAAACATTGGTACGGAAGAGATTCCATATAACATCTTCCTAGCACAATCTCTGACAGAGACAGAAAGACCAAAGTTCATAAGTTTCTTCACAGAGCAACAAATCAATTTTGCATGGTCATATGCCGATATGCCTGGACTGGATCCGGATTTAGTAATGCATCATTTGATAGTTAGACCAGGGGCAAAACCAATAAAACAAAAATTAAGAAAGATGCATCAACATTAGTCAAGGCAGAGCTTGAAAAATTATTGGATGTCAGATTCATAGGCCCAATTGATTATCTTGAATGGATATCCAACTTGGTACCAGTCAATAAACTGAATCGCATCATCAGAATATGTACAGATTTCATGAACATCAACAAAGCTTTTCCTAAGGATGACTTTCCATTGCCAAACATAGACCTGATCGTTGATCTCACAGTAGGTCATGCAATGTTGTCTTTGATGGACGAATTCTCTAGCTACAATCAAATCAAAATTGCATTCGAGGATCAGCATAAAACAACATTTACTTGTCCCTGGGGAACTTTCTGTTGGAATGACATACCCTTCGGGCTAAAGAATGCAAGTGCTACATACCAATGAGCCATGACTACTATCTTTCATGATCGCATGCGCGTAACTATAGAAGATTATGTTGATGACCTCTTAGGAAAATCAATAGACAAAGATACATATTTGGACATCCTTTCGGTCATTTTTGATCGGTTAGAAAAATACAAAGTAAAACTAAACCCCAAGAAATGTGTCTTTGGAGTAACCTCTAGGAAGCTCCTGGGATTCATTATTTCAAAAAGAGGAATTGAAGCTGATCCAACAAAAGTCAAAGTGATCCTAGAAATGCCACCACCAAGAAATATCAGTCAACTTCGATCTTTACAAGGAAGACTCCAGTCCATACGACGATTCATAGCACAACTTGCAGATAAATGTCATCCTTTTCAACATTTGCTACACAAAAATATCAAATTCAAATGGGATGATAACTCTCAATAGGATTTTTAGATGCTCAAAGATTATCTTCTGAATCCGCCAGTCTTGATGCCACTAGTCCCAGAACAACCCCTATTACTCTACATATCAGCTAGATCAACAACACTGGGGGCACTCTTAGCACAACAAGATTTTGAGGGCAAAGAAAAGGCAGTATATTACACCAGTCGTGCTTTGGTTGGCTATGAGCTAAATTACACACCAATTGAGCATGTGTGTCTCGCTATGGTTTTTGCTTCGCAGAAATTACGACATTACATGCTAACTCATAAAACTAAGCTGGTCGCAAGGATCGATCCATTGAAATGCCTTCTCAATAAGGTGACGCTTATTGGCAGACTAGCCAAATGGGTGATGCTCTAGAGTGAATTCGACATTGAATATGTGGACAGAAAAGCAATAAAGGGACAAGCTATCACAGATCAGTTAGCAGATGCACCCATGATAGATGATGTTCCTCTAATTTCCGAATTTCCAAATGAATCCATCTTAATGGTATCACACACAAAGCCTTGGCAATTATACTTTGACGGCTCATACACGTAGCATGGTGCATGAGTTGGCATCCTCTTTATCACACCTCAAGGGGATTCCATTCCAAAATCATATCGATTGCCATTCCCTTGCACAAATAACATAGCAGAATACGAGGCATTAACAATTGGATTACGGATTGCAGTTCAGTGGAAGATCTAGGAACTTCATGTTTTGGGGGACTCTCAACTGGTAATTCGTCAAGCAACCGATGACTACCAAACAAAGGATGAAAAAATAATGCCTTACAAGAAAATGGTAGATGACTTCAAGCAATATTTCACAAAGATTACCTTTGAGCGATACCAAGAGAGCATAATTGAGCCGCAGATGCCATGGCTACTATTGCCTCACTGATCGATCTACCGCAGAATGAAACCCGCTATGAGTTCTTGGTGGATAACCTTTTGGTTCCCTCGTATGAGATCACTTCTATTGAGATGATATGGGTCGTTGGTTCTAATTCCCAGTTATATGGTTCCATTTTCACATACCTTCGTAACCACACCCTTCCTCCTGACTTATCCAACAACCAACATCTCACTTTCATTCACCAATCTTTCTGATATGTCATTTTAGTCAGTATCCTATACCATCAAGGTCTAGATGGCACTCTCCTTAGATGTTTAGAAAGGTACGAAGCTCGAATTGTGTTACGTGAATTTCATGAAGGAATATGTGGTCCACATTCTAGAGGTCCTACCTTAGCCAAGAAACTCATCAAGACTAGATACTACTGGGCCAATATGGAAAAAGACTCATATCAGTTTGTCAAGAAATGTAAGCAATGTCAAATTCATGGAGACCTTATTCATGCACCAACACAAGAACTTCAACCGATTACGACTCCTTGGCCCTTTTGTCAGTGGGGATTCGATCTCATAGGCAAGATTCACCCTCCTTCTTCCAATGGCCACAAATTCATTATCATTTCTACAGAGTATTTCACAAAATGGATTGAAGTCGTGCCTCTTACACAAGTCATTGGAAAATAGATTGCTACATTCATTCTTAACTATATCATTTGCCGGTATGGTATTCCTCTCTCCATCATCACTGATAATGGACGTCCCTTCAAAAACCAAGATGTTCGTGAACTTTGGGATCGCTTCTCCACTCCATATTATCCCCAAGGCAATGGTCAAGCTGAGGCGTCTAATAAAACTATTCTTAAAATCCTCAAAAAGACAATCAATGACGTTGGCTGAAATTGGCATATCCTACTCAATCCTATACTTTGGGCTTATCGCACAAGTGTTCACACACCTATAGGAGCCACACCTTATTCACTTGTCTATGGTGCTGAAGGTATGTTTCCTATTGAGGTCGAGCTACCATCTTTATGAGTCTCTTTGCACAACATTATCAATGATGAAGACTATAGGGTCTCTCGCTTACAAGAATTAGAACTATTGGATGAACGAAGACAAGCTGCTTTTAATCATATCAAGGCTTATCAACAACAAATGAGTCACAGTTACAACCACTGTTGGTATTTTGGATATGTTGATATGGTTTTGTCATTTATGTCAACACTTATCAACTCTGGTCAGCCTATTGGCACTTGGAGAATCGGCAATGTTCACTGGTAAGCAAGTGACTTATGCACAGTCACCGGTATCTTATTCACCAATAGGATATATTGTTCACCGGCACTTGGAATAACATGGAAAACACTTGGTTATGTCGAAGACATCATTTGGACACTTTGCCTTGGAGATTTGTTCATTGGTATATTCGTGTTTGCATATCTGATGTTACTGGCAAATAGGTCCAGGATAAGCACCGACATGCTTATCTATTCCAAATCAGCACGACACGCTATGGAGATGATTTATTATTGTTGTAAATGCATTAAGCCGACATGTTGAATCGGTTATTGATTTACTTGTAAATTGTTTTTATTGTAATATCTTTTGTAAAGCCGACCTATACATTTTGGTCCTAGGCTTTGGTATATATGTAAGATCTTATTTGTAAGATTGATATGCGATTGGGAAAAATATTTGTAATAAGGTATATGCGAGAATAAGCAAAGCATACACGCATACATCATTTGAAGGTTGAAGGAAGGTTTTTGTGAAGGCAATCAGAACTACACCGATACTGAATCCAGCATATGAAGATGCTATTTTGACCGGTACATCATTATTGGATTTAACCATCCAATTGTAGTCAGTGTGACTCCTATTTGTGTTTGAGCAGTGAGCTTTAGGCACTTGGCCTTTCTGCATGTGCAGACCCCTTATTGTATGCACATACTATCTACAGTAGTATCATCTGATTGTGGGTAAGGTTTCCCACCGTGGTTTTTCCCCTTACGGGGTTTCTACGGGCTCTTTCTTCAAACCCCTTGCCATCCTATGGCAGAGTAGAAGCAGAGGATGTGCCATGCTTGGCCTTTCTTGACAAGAAAAGGCTTTCACACCCCCTCTGGCAATCCTTCTCACTTTCACAACCCCTCTGACAATAAACAAACTCACACAAAAGAAAACAAAAAAACACCCATCTGGTATCACAGAGCACACAACAACTCCATGCACGATCCTGCTCAAACATCATCTTCCTTTCTGAGGAAAAAACTACTCTCAAAAAATGAAAAAGGTTTATTTTATGAGTTTCTCTTCTACCAATTAAGTCACCACTCCATTGTATTTATAACATTTTCACACTTCATTTGGTGATGCTCATTCACGTGAAAAATCATCATTTTGGTGTTTTTCAACATGACTGTAGACTCTAGAAGTCATGCCTATCAAATCCACTGCACCCTGCTAAGGCTCATCTATTGTGAACGATTTTGTTTTGATTTTATTCCTCCTTGATTAGACAAATTCTGCTTCAAAATCCCTGACAACAAGCAACCTAAGCTCTTATTTCTCAGAGAAATCTATGATATCCCATCTCTAACTCAGAAGCTAACAAATCCTTTTATGAATCTGAAACTATCGTCCTCGCTTGTCTAATCAACCTTGACTCAAGAGAAACCTTCAAACTAGTCCCTCAGGAACGAGTCAGCATCCAAGCCTTAAAAATTTTAGGTTGCGAGCTAGCGACTTGATAGTTTGTGGTTAAGTTTTATGGTTATCGCAACTCGCGAGGTAAAATGTCTGAAGACATGATCAAGCCACGAGCTAGCGACAAGTTGGTTTGGGTTTACATCATGAGGTCTCTAGCTTTTTGGGTATTAGCATTTTATGTTACCGAGCTGGAGATTGTTAGTGAAATTGCTTTGGTCACGAGGTCTCGAGTTGGTCTGATGTCATACATTATAGCCGCGAGAGTTAGCGAGTAACTCATTTCATACAGTTGTCGCTAGCTCTCATGTTTGTTTAATGTTAGCATTTTTAGGTCACGAGCTAGCGACTAGACAGTTTGTGGTTAGGTTTAATGGTTATCTCTAGCTCACGAAGTTAAATGTCTGAAGACCTGATCAAGTCGCGAGCTTGCGAGTGAAGTTAAATGTCTGAAGACCTGATCAAGCGGCGAGCTTGCAAGTGAAGTGCTAGCGGTTAAGAGATAAACAGTTTTATGTTGGCGAGTACGCGACAAGGGTTAAAGTTACCACTATCTCCAAGTCGCTGCAATAACGAGGACTTAACATTTATGGTCGAGAATTGGCGAGTGCCAGTTCAGTTTCCTTCAATCGCTAGATCTCGAGGTTAAGAAGGCTTAGCATTTTCAGCTTGTGAGTTGGAGATAGAGAGAGTCATAAGGGCTTGTCGCTAGGTCGCGAGATTTTCTAATGGGCAATCTTCCAGGCAGAGAGTTGACGACTGTGTGCCACGTGTTTTAATTACTTAAAGTTAATATCTTGAAATCGCCAATATTTTTTTTTTTATGGTTTGAAAATAGCTTGAAATCGCCAATATTTTTTTTATGGTTTGAAAATAGCTTGAAATCGCCAATATTTTTTTTTATGGTTTGAAAATAGCTTGAAATCGCCAATATTTTATTTTTATGGTTTGAAAATAGGTTGAAATTGCCAATGCAAATATTTTTCTAGTTTTAAAAATATTACCATTTGCCTATGCAATTATTTTTTGGGTTTTAAAAACAGTACAATTCGCCAAGATTTTTCACAAACTTTGAGCGATCATGGATAATTCACCAATGGATATTATTATTTTTCTTCGTAAATCGCAAAAATTCGCTAGTAAAATTAAAATTTTCCTCGGAATTATACAACTTTGGCCAGGTTTTTACGCCTTGTCCAAGGGGGGGGTTTCGTAAAGTTTCCTGATTTGATGTCAAAGGGGGAGAGATTGATATGGAAAAACACATGTTACTCCTAGGGGGAGAGACTTTATCCCTTGGGAAGAGATTGTTATTTTGGGAGAATTTTTTTTCTGGTTATGATCTCTTTTGGGAGATTGTTGGTTTTTGGTATTTGGCATTTCTATTTTGACACTTTGATGGTTTTTCCATCTTGTATTGCCATCAATGCCAAAGGGGGAGATTGTTGGTATTTTGGATATGTTAATATGGTTTTGTCATTGATGTCAACACTTATCAACTCTGGTCAGCCTTCTGGCACTTGGAGAATCGACAATGTTCACCGGCAAGCAAGTGACTTATGCACAGTCACTGGTATCTTATTCACCGGCAGGATATATTGTTCACCGACACTTGGAATAATATGGAAAACACTTGGTTATATTGAAGACATTGTTTGGACACTTTGTCTTGGAGATTTGTTCATTGGTATATTTGTGTTTGCATATCTGCTGTTACTAGCAAATAGGTCCAAGATAAGCACCGAGAGGCTTATCTATTCCAGATCAGCACGACACACTAAGGAGATGATTTATTATTGTTGTAAATGCATTAAGCCGACATGTTGAATTGGATATTGCATCGGTTATTGATTTACTTGTAAATTGTTTTTATTATAATATCTTTTGTAAATCCGACCTATACATTTTGGTCCTAGGCTTTGGTATTTATGTAACATCTTATTTGTAAGATCAATATGCGATTGGGAAAAATATTTTTAATAAGGTATATGCGAGAATAAGCAGAGCATACATGCAAAAATCATTTGAAGGTTTAAGGAAGGTTTTTGTGAAGGCAATCAGAACTACACCGGTACTGAATCCAGCATATGAAGATGCTATTTTGAGCAGTACATCATTATTGGATTTAACCATCCAATTGTAGTCAGTGTGACTCCTGTTTGTGTTTGAGCAGTGAGCTCTAGGCACTTGGCCTTTCTACATGTGTAGACCCCCTATTGTATACACATACTATCTGCAGTAATATCATCTGATTGTGGGTAAGGTTTCCCACCATGGCTTTTCCCCTTACTGGGTTTCCACGTACAAATACCGACTGTCTACCGGCATTAAGTTTGGTTTACCGGTATTAAGCATTAAGTTTGGATAAGTTGTTTTTGGTTTGAATTTATTTGAAAACTGATTCACCCTCCCCCCCTCTCAGTTGTCTCCCGGACCTAACAATCACAAGGTAAAACCTCGCACATTTGAGGTAGGTGACTTAGTTCTCAAAGAAAATCCTAAAAATCAGTAAGACAAAGAGAAGAAGGGCAAGTTTGAACCAAATTGGCTTGGTCCTTACATCATCACAACAGCCTATGGATCCAATGCATATCAACTCTCAACCCCAGAGTGCGAACCTTTGGAGGATCCTATCAACAACATGCACCTTTGCAGGTTTTACACATAGCTCTTCTGAATATCCTAATTCAAAAATACAAAAAAAAAATTTACCAAAAATACAAAAAAAAATCATAAACATAAAAAATCATTACTTGGTGAAAACTTGGCAAACAGGCGCCTGGTGACCCAAAAAAATTGAAAAAAATAAAAAAAAGTAAAGAGAAATAAATTCATCCAATGGTGAAAACCACTTTGGTGGTGCCCTAGGCAAGTATCGTGGTGAAAACTGGGTTACCGACGCCATATGTAGAGACATTGCTCCTCCCTCCTCCAGGTTTCAATCTCATCCTTTCACTTTTGCACACACTCACAACCTATCCATCCATAGTAAATTTACCCATTCCCATCATGGCTTGTTATTGATCTACCTAAGATTGGTCAGCCATTCATAATAATCCCTTCCTTTTCACCCCTTTCTATCCATAATAAATCAGCTCTTATTTGTGGCTAAGAAAAATCCTACATCTAGTGATGGGTGTGGAGCTAAGAGCATCACATATTCTGAGGAGTATAGTTTCTTCCAGCTTTCTTCAGTCTATCCACACACAATCCACAATAAAGTAGCACTTGCATCACAGATCCACAATAAAGTTTCACTTTCTTCTTTGCAATAAAGTATCAGTTTCATGGATTTGGTCAGTTTCAGATGAGACACAACAACAGCAATGGGCTTCAACAAATCAAATCTTTCAACAAACTCGGACAACATTATGGTTCAGTGCTATCTATCCTTTTGTGAAAGTAAACATTGTGACCACAATCAAATAGACTTATACAAGTGACAAGAGACACTAAACTTGAGGACTACAGTGGATGTTGGTGTCGAGTCTTGGTTTTCTTTTGATTTTATCTTTTTGGTGACATGTCTTTTAGCTTTTCCAGGATGTCTCTGACTAGAGATTTTATCTCCAGGATGTCTTTGACTAGAAAGGAAAGGATGGGGTATCATCACCTTTTTTTCTTTGTTGTCTGTGGATTGTCTCTTAGTAATACTATGACTTGTCCAAGGATATGAGGACACTGTGAGTCTAGTGTGAACTGGGGCATTCCTTGTTTGCGATTGTCTGATCTCCATGCAAATAGGTACGATGACTTTTTGAGTCGAGCATATATTTGGATTGTCATAACCTATTTGCCATAATAAAGCTCAATGATGATAATAGCACAAGAATCTCTTTCACTTCCATATCTTCTATCTTCCACCCCCCTTTCTTGATTGACCTCCATCGTCCTTCTTGAGTCCGTGTAGCCCGTTATCACATGACTGAATATAATGACACGCCAAAAAAAATTGCATTTCATGTAGTTTGCACCTGCATTACCACATATTAGCTTTGCATACATACATATAGATATCAAAATTGCATCACATCCTACACACAACACATGTTAACACATTTTACATTCTCATTATGTAAATAGTTATTTGCATTATCATATTCATTTGCATTTCATACATTTGCATAACATTTAAAAATATAAAAGAATTGCATTTCATCACGTACATATTTGCATCCATATCATAAGCATCACATAGGCAAACATGCATATAGGTGCCACAAGGATGAATCATCTCATATATATATCAAAATCATATGTGTCATGATACAATGATGTCAAAATACATATGTCTACAATCACCCGAAGGTGTCATCATACAAAATGGTACAAAAATAATACATAGGGAGCCCTCTAAGGCTATGATGAACTCCCTCCCTCAGAGATGGCTGGCCTCAATGGAGTCTAAGCCCTGGAAGGACCTGCCCCAGGATCATCTCTCCTGCCCCCTCTATCTGGTGGTAGTGGAGGACCCATGACCCCACCGCTAGATGCATGTCTCCTATCTCTACCTCCAATGTTCATTGTCGTCCATGATGGTCTCTAGAAGCTCCTAGCCCACTGATTTGGTGGTACCACTCCATAATACAGGTCTCGCCAGTAGGCTATCTCCTTCCCTGGCCACAGAACATAGGCGTATCTACCCCTGTGTCTTTTGTTGCCTTCCTCCATACCCTCAGTGCTATCTCAGCCTTTGTATAGCCAGATCCCTCTCCTGCTCAATATCCTTTAGTTGTCTCCTAAGTCTAGCTGTATCCCTCTCCAAATGCTGGATCTCATCTTCCTGTCCCTGACAGATCTCCCTCAAGGATAGTATCTCATCCTTTTCCTCTCTCCCCTCTCTCTATCTCTATGGATGCTCCTATGGCTGCTCCTATCCCTGTCCCCATCCCTATACCTATCTGGGAACTTGTGCTGCGGGCACCTGTAATGGAAATCCACCTCCACCCCTCACTACATGAGCTCGTCTCTCCTCTCTACTACTGTGCCCCACCTCCGCTGTCGGCCTCTACCTCCACCATCCCCACTATCATCTCCATCCCTTCCACTGTCTCCCTCTATCAACTCCCTTGGATCCGTCAGTCATGGAAACGGATGCTCTGCCCAATATGTAGTATACTCTGCATCCATCCCTGCATCCTCTAAATCTACCCATATGTCCCAAGGCATGGGAACCATCTCTTGCAGTTGTGTCACTGCCTGATCATAAGACAATAACGGACCCAAATGCACTTGATCCCTCATTGTTTGTGCATACATCCCCGAGCCCTGTGGCATTCGTTGTATCCTACCGAACTGCCTGCATACCCTATCAATCAACTATCGCTCAATCACATATGGTGTCTGACCAATCAGATACCTGCTCCTGAACACGCATGGCAACTCGACTGCATCATCCTCCCAGTCTAAGTAAGGCCTCCATACCACACTGTCTATCTCATTAATAACCCGACGCCAATACTCTAGCCTCCCAATTTGTGGCTGAGAAGTAATTATATCATATAGATGCACATAACTGCATGCATGTCCCCTACCTCTAAAGTGTATTGGATGTGTAACCGACAGATGCTCATATGCCTAAACTTGTAGCAAGGTCACTCCGCATCCCAATCCTGTTGATTCATGATATACAAACTGATGCAGCTCATAGTACAAGTGTGCCAGCAGACACGACCCCCATGCAAACCTAGTGTGCTCAGTCACCAATGTCTCCAGTGTCCTCCCCCATCCCACTGCCAACCCTTCTGTCGCCCTGTCCAGATAGAGGAACCCACTTATCACTCCTTCCAGCACCATCGGTAGCACCAATCTTGTATGTGTCATGGTATCCCAAGCCACATGTCATGCCCTCATCTCTAGTCCTGGATCCTGAAAAACTCATCTCAGTGCATCACTGTCTCCCTCTCGATCATAAGGAACTAACTCCCCAACGATCGGTATCCTATATACATCCTCCAAGTTGATTTTCATCTCACCCATCGACAAATGAAACGTACATGTGGGTGGCTGCAAGAAGTTGAGTCCCACTTTTGGGCAAAAAGTGGAAGTGTTTTCTCTGTTTTTCAAATTTTTTGTCGATTGATGTCAAAATTTGATGCACTTAGAGATTGAATCTCAAAAAACTTTAGTAATAGAAAATGTAGTGCTCAGAGTCTGCTTTTCAAATCTGTAGTTTATTTTAATACCCACATGCTAGAAATCCCTTTTTAGTAGGCATGTTTAAAAACCAGTGTTTCAAAATGCCTATTTCAGGACCATACCACACATGTACAAGCACCCTTTTTTTATGCAAATAAATGAATTTTTGCAAATCCTTCTGGGAAATGATACCTAAGACACCAAATAGTGATGAGAATATTTTTTCTTATTTTTTTATTGAATATATATTTTTTTATTAATTTTTAACTGACAATAAAGTATATTTTCAAAACATCGGGTGTACGACCACCATAATTTGATGAAAATTTTATATTTTTCAATTTTATTTTTTTTAATATTCAAAGAATTGTATATAGATTGATGTCATATAATTTATTTTTCTAAAATCCTAAAAACAAAAAAGTTATTAAAGTTTTAGTGAACCTTGGTATTTTAGGTTTAGGTTCCACTTTTGATTAATAAATAATACAAAAATAGTAAAAGTGATCTTATCACTATGAAATTTACATTTCTAAAATTAGGACGCTGAAAACTCTAATGGGTTTTCGTTTCGTCAAAAAATTCAATCAGAAAGGCCCTCAAAAAATTAGGCCAACGTAGAAATCTAATGTCGTTTTACCTTAGTCATTTTTTTGGAGGTCCAAGCATAGGCTTGGTGGGACCAGGCCTATCCCGAAGCAAAAAACAAAGCTAAGGGTTGTTTCCCACCCCTAATTTTAACAAACAGGCGCCCATTTTTTAAATTCAAAAAATGGGCGCCCGTTTCGCTTTGTACCATTGAAAGCGAAACGGGCGCCCATTTTCAAAAATGGGCACCTGTTTTTGAAAAGATTCATTGGGCAAGAATCTGGACCACAAGCACAAATCCCAATGATTGAATGATTTTTTAATCATTGCCTGACAAGTACGATCTACAAAGAGAATGTTTTGATTAATCATTCTCTTTGTTTGTCTTATTGTCGATTTGTTAAGGAGATCGATTCGAATTCGAATTTTGGTGTAGCCATGGGATCAAATCAACGCAGGAAGAGGCAAAGGAAGGTTCTAACAACTGAGGAGATTGCAGCAAATAGGGAGAAGGAGGCAATGCGTCAACGAGAGAGAAGATCAAGAATGAGACAAGGAGCTTCAAGTTCCACAGTCGTTTTAGAAGAGGAGAACATCAATGAGACCATAAATGCTGATGAAGGAAACACAATAGAACCATTTAATTTAGGTGCATCTTCTAATCCATTATTGGATACATGTATGTCTTCACAGCCCTATGTTTATTCTCATGAAGAAATTGGTGATTTAGTAGAAGCATGTTACTTATTAAATGAAATTATAATTGAAAATCAAACCCCAAATGAAATTAGAACTCAAGTTGAAACTGAAATTGAAATCCAAATTGAAACCCTAAATGAAACTAGATCTCAACTTGAAACTGAAATTAAAACCGAATTTGAAACTCCAAATGAAATTGAAAATCCACCTGCAACTAAAACCAATAATGTGTATGTAGACATGGAAACACCAATTGAAAATGAAACATGTTTGAATGATAATCAAATGAATGAAAATTTTGAAATTAAAAGTGATGTACTAGACAACCTTCCTGGCTTGGTTTCATGGAGACAGATTAGGACACATGCAAATAGATTGTTTAGAATTTTTTTTTATAATAAGAAATTTGGGTTTCAATGTCAATTAATGGTACAACTAATTAAAATGACTAAAATGTGAAAAGTGATGAAGAAGTTAGGCTTTTATATCAAACCCAAGAAGAAGGACGAGTCTTTAAAACAAGTTATATCAATTGTTGCTAGCGCCTATGATACAATTGAAAAGAAAAGTCGTTCTAAAGATAAAAATGCGGCACGATAGGCAATAACAACAGCTTTAGTAAGCCAAACAACTTCTAATAAAATAATGATGAGTAACATAAGTGGATATCTTAATATTCATCACAAAACTTTGTCAAGAGTTGTAAAAAGAAGAGTTAATTTTGAAAGTGATCCGGCAAACAAATTGTGGACTTTTAGTGGTAGACTACCAAGGTCTGATATGAAACTTACTGGTGAAGTCAAAAATTCGATCGAAAAATTCTGGCACGATAATACGAGAGTATCACCTAATGTTAGAGATGTTCTTAAATTAAGAGTTGGGTCAAAAATTCGTGATTTACATCCAAAACACCTATTGGACATGACTCAAACTGAATTGTATAAAAAAAAATTGGATGATAAGGTGTTGACTATTAGCATTTGTCAAAGGTCTTTTGAAAAGTGTAAACCTTGGTATGTTCGAATTAACAAGGAAAGAGTCACATGTTGTTGCAAAACTCATGTTCAATTTTGCTACCATTATGATGTATTTCGATATATACGTGTTACCATGCATAGTAATGGAATGTTCCAAGAATGTGGTATAAATATACCACCTGAAACTATAAAGGAGTTTATTTCAAGTTTGTTTTGCAACCCACTAAATGAACAAAAATTTCTTTTCAATGCATGTGTTTCTGGTGTATGTGATATATGTGGCAATCTTGCATTGTTGGATGAATGTTTGCATGAAAATCTTTCAAATGATTTTGGACAACAATTAGTTGATGTTAAAATATTTAAAACTATTGAGTATCCACTGAAGGATGGAAAGGTTGGAAAATGATGCGATCTAATCACTGAAAAAGTTAGTGTTCACACATTTATGAATGAATTCAAGAATAACATCGTACCTAAATATGTTAAACACACTCAAAATGCTAGATGGCTCGATGGTCAGTTTCGAATATGTAAGGATACATTTCCTGTTGGTAGTATACTTTTGATTGTTGACTTTGCAGAGAACTACACGCTTGCACCACAAGATGAGGTTCAATCACAATACTACAATTTAGTGCAAGTATCGATTTTTGTCCATATTGTCTATAGGCATGCACCAGATAGTACAGAAGAGGATCACAAAATTTTGAGAGAGTACCATTTCTATATGAGTGATAATAAATTACACTAATCTGAGTTTGTCCAGTTTTTCTTCAAGACCTTTTTTCAAAATTTGAGGGAGAGAGAAATTCAGATGACACAACATCTAATATGGTCTGATAATTACACAGGGCAATTCAAGAATGCTAGAATGTTTTATTGGTTGAGTAGGATTCATAAGAAAACTAATATTGAACACATGTGGAGTTTTTTGAGGCTAGACATGGGAAAGGAGAACATGACGGTGCCGGTACATGTGTTAAGAGAGCCCTTTGCAAAGAGCAACTCAAATTCGAGGAAAAGGCTAAATTTAAAAATGCAAGTGCAATTGTGGATTGGTGTAGTGCAAATTTATCCACAGGATCAAGTCAGAACTCTACAATTAGACATTTCTTATGGCTAGTTAAAGAGGAGAATATCCTTCCAAGATATGATTGTGATACAATCAATGGGTCAGCTAGATGGCATTCATTTAAGAGTTCTAATTCTAACAGTTGGACTATATGGACTAGAGAGCTTGCATGTTTTTGTCAATTTTATGTTGCAGGTGAATGGGAAGAATGTGAGAATACGGAATGGGTCGAAGAATGGCAACACAAATCCTTAACACCTATTGAGACACAATATGAAGATGTTAGAAGAAATGAAGACCCCGATCATGCATTTTCATCAGAAGATTATGATCGTGTTTCAGACCTCATACAACCTGGTAATTTAATTCAATTTATTGTTTATAACTTTAAATTATATATTTTATGTATTTTGATATACTTTATGATTACATATTTGAATTATAAATTATGTTTTCTAGGACATGTGTATGTTGTTGTTGCACCTGAGGATAATGATGAGCGGGTTGAGTATTGGCTAGCTAGATGTATAGAACCTAAGAAAAAGTCGATATGTGATCAAGTAGATGATGATGGTTTTTAGTATCCAGTTGGGTCTGTTGTGGTAGTTGGTACATGGTTACGCAAATACTTAACAAGAAGGGATGGCTTACCAGCTTATGAAGACTACCAATCAGAAAAGAAGATTATACACTATTCTCATTTGGTGATGGCAACAAACATCAAATTAGAAAGATACAAAGGTAGACCTGCTAATAAGATATTGTGGACACTTTCAGTAGAAGAGCACGAAGCAATCATAGATGCATTGCAGAAGAGAGAGGATGCAGATGGTACATTAGGTTGAATCAAATTTATATGCATGTAAGTTTGTGTTACTTGTGTGAACTCTTTTATATTTAATCATGATAATTGTTTTTCTTTGTCCCTTTAACATTGTATTTGTCTACATTTGATACAATTTTGGTTTCATAAACAACATTGTATTAGTTATCTTCTTCTTAATGTTATTTTGTGCACATTGTAATTGTGTTACAATTGAATTCTAATTTTTTATGATATATTTATTTTATCGTAATTTCTTCATAGATTAATTGTAAGTTCAAAGATTTTATTATTATTTTAAGAATAGGATGTTATTGTAAATTGGGATAATTATTTTATTTAATTATAACTTGTTGCACTATAAGATGATCAATCACAACGTTAAAATATAAAGCCATAAATAGATCACATAACAAGTCATAAATAAAAAGTCCAATATACAATCACATAACAATTCCTGATGACATAATAACAAGTCTTGAAAAAATAATAATAAGGAAATGACATTAAAACAAGTCCAAATAACATAATAACAAAACAATGTATCACATATATAATCACTAGAGTGCGCCAAATCACATAACACGACCTAATATCATAATAGCAAGGAAATGACATAATAAAAAGTCCTATATATAATCACATAACAATGAGTCCTATATATAATCACATAATAACAAGTCCCATGATAACATAACAAGTGTCATAATAAAAAGTCCATAATACAATAACATGACATGATCTAAAATATACAATCTAAGAACTCGCGTGCATCTCATCTGCAGTCCTCTTCACTCCACATGAAGGTGGTTGAGATGAATCATCCTGCTACACGTGGTCCTGAGATGCACCATCCTTTGTTTGTGTAGTATCAGTGTCTCCACCCTCCTGTGCAGTATCAGTGACTCCACCCTCCTGTGCAGTATCAGTTTCTGCACCCTCCTGTACATTATTAAAAGATTTTACATGAGAAGAAGTTACTTGCATAATTCACTTATAAAGTAATTAAATGCTAAAAATTTAAAATAAATTACCATACGACCATGCTCTACAATGCCCTCACTGGTACGTGGAGGTCCACTATCATGAACAAGAAAAGTGGTCATAGTCAAGTCTTGCAAAAAAAACATTGTACATCAATTTTGATAATCCCTATAAAAGCCAAGTACACAGTATAAACAAATTAGAAATTATTTTTCTAATCATCACCTCAAATGACAATGTGGATGGTTGCATCTGGCTCAATCCCATAGCCATACCAATATCAGTAGTGGTATCGACCTGAACAACATATATAAAGCATGAATCAAACTTGTATATATATATATATATATATATATATATATATATAAATTATAAATTATATATATAGACTACAAGATTGTCACATAAAAGCATGCATGTGATGCAGACAAAGTAATTGATTGTCGAAGGCATACATGTGATGCACCATCAAACAATCCAGAAGCCTACAATTGCAAAAAAAAAAAAAATATGAATCAAAGTTGTACATAAATTAGTAAGCATATAAACACTTCAAATTAATGGATGAAAAACATACTAGTGGTATATGAGGCTGAGCCTTAGTGGTCCACGGGTCACATGAAGAACTACCCACCTCAGTGCTACACAAAGCACCCTACAAAATTGAAAAAACATACCATACACATCATAACATTAAAAAATTTATTGTTTATTTTAAATGTACATATCAATAAAATGTATCTAGGTGAAAGTGCATACCGTAAATGGGGCACCAACATCTCTAGGTATTGAGGTAACATGATGTTGGTTCCTCAATGACGTGGTATGATCCATCCTCTGTTCAGAAAAAAATGACTCATGTTACGGTTCATATGTGTATATATAAGGAATTTAATATTGCACTATAGGCTGATCATAAATTTGTTATGGTTCATATGTGTATATAAATAAATTTGTACCTCTGTAGGCTGATCATCGTCTGCCCACATGAGATCAACATATGAAGAGATGACATCAGCATGTGCAACCTCCTCAGCATCATCATAACCACCATGGGCAGCATCAACATCATCAAAATCACCATCTCCTCCAGGGGCAGCCTCACTCTATGGACCCGTACATACATCCCCATAGCTCGTGCAAACATGTGCTAAGCTGGGGGCAGCCCTCACCTCCCGCAACTACTATACCAAATTGCCCAACAGGGCACTCAATGAACCTAGAGCAGAATCCACTGCTCAATGATGGGCAAGTGCTAGAACAACTGGTGATGGAAGAGGAACCAATGGATCATCATGCACACGGTTTCTAACCTTGTCGCTCAATTTTGCTCCTGGCCTATCCTGGGGCATGCCTCTCCCAACCCCCTGAAATGATCTAATATCAAAGTAATTGGGATTTTTTCCCAATTCAAATTCGGCCCATAATTTCTTCAAAAATACATCAGGACCTCATGATTGGAGTG
The DNA here is from genome assembly GCF_030272615.1 of Cryptomeria japonica. NCBI lineage: Eukaryota > Viridiplantae > Streptophyta > Pinopsida > Cupressales > Cupressaceae > Cryptomeria > Cryptomeria japonica. Next base: position 244,010,501 of record NC_081406.1, on the reverse strand, counting down.
TGGTGGATGGTCAAAGACCATCCACCACCACTCCTAAAAGTGTCTAGCAATGCCCGAGTGCCTACACCATCGAATAGAGATCAGTGGCTTCTTTGGATCTATCTCTTCACCCATCTTAGGGTTCACAAAATATTTTTTCAAATCCATTTTTGTTATTTTTAATTCATTAACTTGTTTGTATGTGAGGCCATCAGCGTAAAATGCATGCAATCCTTCACACCAACTACGATAGCTATCTAGCTCACTATCTAATGCCTGCACGGACTGTACAATGCCTTGCATACTATCTGCAAGGTGTAACAACTGCGGAGGCGGATGAGGCTCATGCCTAATAGTATGAATATCTCTAATCAAAGAATCAATATTCGTCCTAATTGTCTATCTCAACTAATTAGGTGGAGGTGGAGGTGGAGGTGGAGGTGGAGGTGGAGATGGTGGCGGAGGTGGAGGTGGAGGTGGTGCTAGACCTAATAGCTCATCTATCTCAAACTCATCCATTATGTGAAAATAATCTACATATATATACAAACATGAAAATTTACAATTGCAATTACAAACATGAAAATTTACATTTCACCTTCCAAAAAAACTTATAATTAAATACAATTTAGCAACTTAAATATAAAAAAAGGAAACTCGCATAGATCTATAATATTATTAATAGGTGGGTAATAATAAGCATCATTTAAGAAATATTATCCACTTAAATCAAAGTATAAGAAATATTCTACAAAATAAAACATCATAATGCCCATGCAACTCAAACAATACTTTTTAACATCTAAAGATGAATTAGTATAAGTTCCATCAAAATCACAAAAATAATCATGAGAGAGAGAGAATAGATAATGAATAAATGACTCCATTGATTTAGATAATGAAGGTAACTTCCATGGAATTATATTTTAGTACCCTTCCAATATTTAACCATTATCGTTAGGCTACCACTTTATATTTTCAACTTGATAGGATTCGATTCAACTACTCTATTTTGGTTAAATTAACTAAATTCATTAAAGTCATAAGTTATATCTATGAACTTGTCAATACATGTACTACTTTATTGTGTTCTTTTCTAGAATCAGTGGATGATTTAGTGATCACAACTAGTAGTACTACACTAAGTTGAAGCTTGAATAAATAGTAGGTTCTCTACTCTTGGAGGAGTTAAAACAAAAAAAAAAATGTATTTTTTTTATATTCAATTTTATATTGGTATTTTCTTGTTCAAAGTCGCAACCCACAAAATGTGATTCCAATATTGATCTATATTTGATTCTTATTTTTATTAAATCTGCCACTAGTGTGATTTATTGTCCTCTTAACTTAAATCAAGCTATGTAAATTTAAAGCCTCGTAACTTTTGATAGAGAGCATATTTTTTCATGCTTCACGTGGCATTGAAAAGGTGGTTGATAAATCTTCATCGATCATACAATTATTTTCTAGAATATTCCCTCGTATTTAATATTTTATGTTTTGTGATTTCACATTCTAGTCATTTACTTGGGCATCTTGGCACTTGAAAATGACCATCTTACATGAGATGAATTTGTTTGATATGTTTTATATGTATTGATTTTATTGATCTTTTAAGTTTTTATTTGAGGAGGTATCATAGGTTTCTCTATTCATCCTTTTGTGGTAAAATTAGAAAGGGATAACTATGATTCTTTTGTAAAATGGTATCTTGATAAGTTTTAGGTGGTGTAATCATTTTCCTTTTATGTATGGAGTCATACCTAAACTAGAAACACTAGAAATTATATAATCTTGGTGTAACATCATTGACCATGTAGGAGTGATTTGATCTAGTATCAAGATCATGATTCTATGTTTATTGCATTGGATATTGATTTCCCCCACACACTTTGGAATAGGCTTTAGGAGATCCATGGAGACCCTCATATCTCTCCATTCCTAGAGGATCCTATTGTAGATTGTTTCATTCCCTTTGTAGATGAGGATCACATACCCTTTGATGGTGATACTTAAGAGGAAATTCATTATATCATAGGTCTTGCATGTTTTGACAATTTAGAGGTTTATCCCATTCTTCAAGTACTCATCCTATCAAGACCTAATATCCATTTTAAATGTTTTTTATTATTTTAGATTATTATCACCAATTCCATAAACCCAATTGATTTATTCTACATGGCATTAATCACCTTTTAAACATGACCACTTGGGATTCATATCTTTTGAATATATTATCCTTGTTTGAGGAGTTTAGAATTACATATGTTAAATATTATTTTGAGGATATTGATATCCTCTTTCATGATTGGGATAAGTTAGGAAGTAGTGAGGATTAATAGTGATAGTTAGAGTATTATCAAATTTAAGAACCCTATTTTTCACACACACAAAAAAACATATTCATATTCATTATCATTTTAAAGTTCAATTTAAACATAAATTAAACATCTAACTTTTACAAAAGAATCCTATAATTAAATACAACATTTAGAAATATAAATTTAAACATTTAGACTTTTATGCATGATTAAAATAGAGAGAGGGAGAGAGGGAGAGTAGGTAATTTGAGATACAACGAGTTAGAGAGAGAATAGATAATTTGAGAGGTAGAGAGTAGGTAATGATAGAGAGAGCGTGATGTGTGAAAGAAAGAGAGGGGGGTAATGTGTGTGTGTGTGTGTGAGAGAGAGAGAGGGGGGGTAATGTGTGTGTGTGAGAGAAAGAGAGGGGATAATGAGAGAGAGAGAGAGAGAGAGAGAGAGAGAGAGAGAGAGAGAGAGAGAGAGAGAGCGTAATGACAGAGATGGTAACGTGTACGTGTGTGTGAGAGAGAGAAGGGGGGTTTATTGTTGATTTTCATGTAGGGTTTATTGTTTTTTAATTTTTTAGGGTTTGTTGTTCGTTTATTTTCTATGGTTTATCGTTCGTTTTATTCTATTTAGGGTTTAGTGTTCGTTTTTCTGTTCAGGGTTTATTGTCTTTTTTTTGTGTCTAATGTTCATTGTTCATTTACGTTTTTGTTTTTTATTTTTTTCCTACAGTTTAAATACTATTCATGTTTTTTGTTTTTTTCCTACAGTTTTTACTATTCATGTTTTTCGCAATATTTAAAAACTAAAAACTATTTTAAACATGAAATAAAATAAAAGACGATTTTCAAACTTTAAAACATAAAAATTAAAAAATAACAATACATTAACATTTTTTTATGAAAAATAATAAAAATAAATAAAACAGAATATAAAAAATAAAACTAAATACCTGGGAGGAGGTAAAAATGGTCTGGGGGGTCAGTTGGGGTGAAAAAAATGGGTACCCGTGCTCCTCAGAAACATCTACCCATTTTCCAAACAGTGAAAATGATGGAAAAAGGTTTAAAAAAATAAATAAATACATTTCAAAAACGGGCGCCCATTTTTTTCAAATCGGGTGCCCGTTTAGCTTCAGGCACCCACTGCTAAACGGGCGCCTGTTTCTTAATGGCTCGAGAACCTGAAGCTAAACAGGCTCTTTTCCCAACTCGCGAACTTCCGCGGTATTGGGACCCAACTTTGTGTGTTTACCCATGTCTCTGAGTGCCATCTCTTAGCTAATGCAGTCAGCAAACCCATGTTCACCCAAAACTCAGACACATACATAATGTATCGCAATCCCACGGCCTCAACTCCTGCTCTATCCTCGAATGTCAGCTTTGCTCGCAAACTCTTAGTCGAAGGGAATCTCTCTCGTGACTCCAGTATAGGTAAGTCCTCTTGCAGTCAAGCAAATCAACTGTGTCGATCCTAGTGGTACTCCTTGTTCATCACAAAGTGATTCTTTTTATCCTAGTGCTTATATTTATCATATATCACTCTATCCTAGGGGTATACCCTGTTCATCACAAAGTGTTGTTTTTTATCCTAGTGCTTATATTTATCATATGGCACTCTATCCTAGTGGTACTCCTTGTTCATCACAAAGTGCTGCTTTTTATCCTAGTGCTTATATTTATCATATGACACTCTATCCTAGTGGTACTCCCTGTTCATCACAAAGTGTTGTTTTTGATCCTAGTGCTTATATTTATCATATGGCACTCTATCCTAGTAGTACTCCCTGTTCATCACAAAGTGCTACTTTTTATCCTAGTGCTTATATATATCATATGACACTCTATCCTAGTAGTACTCCCTATTCATCACAAAGTGTTGCTTTGCTCCTATCTTTTAGCGCCCCTACTTGAGTGTAGCCTTTTAAGTAGCTTATCCAATTGACAACATATGTTCTATCATAGAATTGTCAATTTCAACCTAATTCAATTGACAACGTATGTTCTATCACATAATTATCAATTTCTATGGTACTCCCTGTTCATCACAAAGTGCCTCACTTTATCCTATCCTAGGGCCTCTGCTTGAGTGTATCCTCTTGAGTAGTTTCCTGATTGGCAACGTGTGTTCTATCATAGAATTGTCAATCCTAGCCCTATTTGCTATCCTAGTCTTCCCTAGAGGACCTACTTGAGTGTATCTTCTTGAGTAGCTTATCCAATTGACAACGTATGTTCTATCACAGATTATCAATTTCAGCCTAATTTAATTGGCAACGTATGTTCTATCATAGAATTGTCAATTTCTATGGTACTCCTTATTCATCACAAAGTGCCTCGCTCTATCATATCCTAGGGCCTCTGCTTGAGTGAACCTCTTGAGTAGTTTCCTGATTGGCAATGTGTGTTCTATCACAAAATTGTCAATCCTAGCCCTATCTGCTACCCTACTCTTCCCTAGAGGACCTGCTTGAGTGTATCCTCTCAGCAACTTATCCAATCGACAATGTATGTTTATCACACAACTGTCAATTCGACATTGAAGACATAAATGCGCATTCATGACACAAACACACTTGCATACTTCACAAATGCGCCTACTCTACACAGACGCACCTGAATCACACAGATGTGCCTCTGTTCTACACAAATGCGCATGTCCTGCATAAACGCGCTTGCCCTACACAGACGCGCTCGCATTGAACATCAACGCTATTACAATCATAAACGTTCCTAGCACTAACACAAAACGCACCTATCCTACATGCAAACGCGCCTTCCCATCTTTTGACCCGCTTGACATTTTTTGCAACATACCTAATATGTATTTATTGCACTACCTAGCATGTATGTATGACAACAATTAATGCAACAAAGTACAAGGAGGTTTTGTGGTACTCACTAGCTCTCCTGCATCTACTGGCCTCTGATATTGGCGAACGCGATCGAATTTGTGCACCAATGCCATCACTGGTGACTGTTGACTACTCTATGCTCTCTTTGCACTTTGATCTCTTAGGTGTGTGGATGACAATGAGGATGTTTTGCTTCTTAGTTTATCTTATAGACTACCCTGTCCCTCGTCTCCCGAGTCAGTCTTCTTTATCCAGTGACTTTGTCACTCTATCCTATCTTGTCAGTCTGTTCTAGCCTTTCTTTCTTATCGAGAGATTGTCTGTGATCTTTTCAGATATTTTCATCTAGTCTCTCAATGGGGCATATCATTCCCATCTTGGGGCAACTTTGTATCAGTTCATCTTATCTTCTTTGAAACAACGTGACAAGCTGCATTGTCTCAAAGAGGGGCAAAATTTAGACACCTAAAATTGTCCTGTCTAATTAAATAAATATATTTATTTATTTAATTAATTCATTTATCCTCTTCTAGCCCTCTTTTCTCATTTAAATAAATACTTTTATTTATTTAAATTATCCTTTTTTCTAAATTAAATAAATATTTTTATTTATTTAATTAATCCCACTTCTTCTATTAATTAAATAAATCTTTATTTATTTAATTAATTTATTAGCCTTTTCTACTTATGACACGTCATTCATCTCTTAATCCCTACGCTACCTAGCCTCTCATTATTTTCTTATTTCTTTTACCTACCCTCTAATCCTAGCCGATCATTTATCTTTTACACCTATCAATATTATCCCTTCATTTCTTATAGTGTCTTCTATATAAGGAGATGCTTCCTTCATTATCAACCCCCCATAATCCTTCAAGCATTCTAGCATTCAAACTTTCATATGCGATCAAGCCTACTTGCAACCACACTTTCGTTCTTTGTTGAGCTCTTGTGCACACATAAAATCTGAGAGAAAATATATCAAGCAAGATCAATGGAGATAGGAAGAATGGAAATCCAAACCTTATTGGACATGTGATGGTATAATCTTTGTGATTTCATTTGATTTTCATTGTCTTAGGTAATCTTCATATGTTATGGTGGATCTTTGTTGTTGTTAGGCTAGGGTTTTTTGGTTGAATCTATTCAATCTTTCAATATTGTTGTTTCCATTTTTACCATAAACAGGATTAAAGCACAATCTTTTGAGTGTTGCTCAACTCAATGACAGAGGATATCCATTGGAGTTTAAAAATCGTATGTGCAAAATCTATGGGAGAAAAGGTCAATTGATTGAAATCGGGAAGCAAACTAAAGTTAACTTGTTTCACCTGAATCCTAAAGTCAACAACTATTTAATTGCTAAAGTAGATGATAGTTGGCTTTGATATAGGATATTTTGTCATATAAATTTTGATAATATCTTAAAAGTGAGTAAGTCCAAGACAATGAGAGGTTTGTCTCAGTTGGACAAATTGGTTAATGCTCTATGTAAAGAATGTCAGTTGGGAAAGATGACATCCTCAACTTTTAAGAGCAAAACTTTTAGTGGAACATCTATTAGATTTGGTTCATACAGACCTCTGTGGACCAATAAGGACCAAAAGTACTCAAGGTGATAGATATTTTATGATCTTCACTGATGATTGCTCAAGAATGATGTGGGTCACATTCTTGAAGGATAAAACAGAAGCATTTAGTAAGTTCAAGGCATTAAGGGCCTTAGCTGAAAAGGAGAGTGGTAAGAAGATAAAGTGTCTGAGGACTGATCAAGGAGGTGAATTTACTTCTAAGGAATTCACTAGATATTGTGAAGAAAATGGTATCAAACGGTAGCTTTCTGCACCAAGGACACCACAACAGAATGGTATTGTAGAGAGGAACAATTGATCAGTTGTTGAAGCAGCTAGAATAATGTTGATACAAGGAGGTGTAGCGAAAAATTTCTGGAGAGAAGCTATCAGCACAATTGTCTACACTATGAACCGGATTTTGGTAAAAAGAGGTAAGGTTAAGACTCCTTATGAATACTGGTATGGGAGATCACCTAATGTTAGTTATTTTAAGATATTTGGCAGCAAATGTTTTATTAAGAGAGGTGACTATGTTATTAAGTTTGAGGCTAAAAGTGATGAAGGTATATTTCTTGGTTATTCCACCAAGAGTAAGGCCTACAAATGTTAAAACAACCAGACATAGAGAATCATTGAGAGTGTTGATGCTCGAGTGGATGAGTATCCTGAAGTCTCGGGGGAAACCAGTGTGGAGAAAAAAAGATGAAGACCCTTGCATTTTGTTTTTGGATCCAAAACCAGTGAAGCTTGGAACTGGTAAAGAGTGATGTTGTACCAGTTCAACCGAAATAGGTAGAGTCAGAAGAAGATGATGATAAAGAAGAACCTGAAGATAATGATCATGTTATTCCAAGGTATGTGAGACTCAATCACAATCCTGACCAGATTATTGGAGATAAGGATGCTGGAGTGTTAACCAAAAGAAGAATTAGAGAATTCTTGCATGATCTCCACTATTGAGCCTAGAACTACTAAGGAAACATTTGGAGATGATCATTGGATCAAAGCTTTGGAGGAGGAGCTTGATCAAAATGAGAAGAAAAATACGTGGACACTACTACCCAGACCGATGAATAAAAATGTGATAGGTACTAAGTGGGTATTCAGGAACAAGCTGAATGAAGATGGTATAGTAGTCTGAAACAAAGCTAGATTGGTTTGCAAAGGTTATGTACAAGAAGAAGGAGAATATTATGGTGTGAATTTGTCACCAATTTCTATACTGGAATCTGTGTCAGGACTTTACTTGCATTTGCAGCACATAAGGGATTCGAAGTATATTAGATGGATGTGAAGTTGGCATTTTTGAATGGAATACTGGAAGAAGTATACATTGAGAAGCCAGATGGTTATGCTTTGACTGATGAAAAGAAATGGTATGTAAGTTGCACAAGGAATTATATGGATTAAAGAAAGCATCGATAGCATGGTATGAAAGGCTTCATTCACACCTGATGAAGATAGGTTTTCAGAGAACCGGTGAAGATAGCAACATATATCTCAAATCTGAAGGAGATAAGATATTGGTTAGTGAAGTGTTTGTAGATGATATCATATTTGGAGGTAATGATGGCATGAACAATGACTTTGGAAATGAAATGTAAAGTGAGTTTTAAATGTCTCTAGTTGGAGAGAAAAAAATTCATAGGCTTGCAAATTCAGCAAATGAAGAGTGGTATTTTCATCACACATCTAAATATGTGAAAGAGGTATTAAAGACATTTGGTATGAGTGACTGTAAACCACTTGGGACACCAATGGTTGCAAGATGTAAATTGTCTAAGGAAGATGAAGCCACATCTGTTGATGAAAAGGAGTACAGGTCAATGATTGGAAAATTGCACTGTGTTGTTCACAACAGAACGGATATAGCTCATGCAATTGGTCTAGTTTCTAGATTTTAGAAGAATCCTAAGGAAACACATTTGATAGCAACCAAGAGGATATTCAGATATTTGAAAGGCACTATTGACTATGGATTATGGTATCCATATGCAGGTAAATTTGACTTGAAGGTGTATACAGATGCAGAATGGGCAGGTAATGTTGATGATAGGAAAAGCACAATTGGTGGAGCATTATTTCTTGGAGGAAGACTTGTTTCATGGAGTAGCAAGAAGCATAGTTGTATATCACAGTCTACTGTTGAAGCTAAGTATGTTGCAGCTTAAATGAATTGTACCTAGGCTATCTGGATGAGGCACATGGAAGGTTTCAAGATGAAGTTTTCAGAACCTGTAAAGATCTTATGTGACAATACTAGTGCCATAAATATTTCCAAGAACCTTGTTTTGCACGCATGAACCAAGTATATTGAATTGAAGTATCATTTCTTGAGGGAAAAAGTGCATAGTAAATATGTGTTATTAGAGCATGTTTCTAGCAAGGAGCAGCTTCCAGATATCTTTACTAAACCTCTGCCTAAGACTACTTTTGAGTATCTTAGAAGTCAGCTAGGGGTTGTAACCCTTCATGAGGTGAATTAAGTATGATGTAGAGTACATCAGTCCCCGAGCTACTTGCAAAATTTTACAACAGGATTGATGTAGAGCAAAGTTATTCCATAGGGGGAGCATCAAGTTGCAGGTTGTTGATGCTTAGTAGTGAAGTTTGACATTGCATGTTTTACTTTCACTTTGGCATTATTGTCAAAGGGGGAGAAGAACTATGTGATTATGGGGAGAAGAATTGTATGACTGATGGATATAAGATCTACAAATAGCTACCAACTGAAGACAAGGAGAGTACATGGTAAAATGTAAACCAAGATTCCTATTCACAATCATAGAAATCAATGGTATTGATATTTGTATTGCCATCAATGCCAAAGTGGGAGATTGTTGTCATTTGCATGAAGAATGCATTAATGAAATGTTATCTTGTCATTGATGTCAATTGTAACCGATAATGATGTTGTTATAATGTTTTTTTTAATCGATAGGAAGAGATAGTGAAGGGAACTATAACTGGTAGGTGAGTTTGTGGAGTGAACCAGTATTGCTAAGTAATGGAGACTTGAATCGGTAAACCCCACCTGTTGATTTGATAAAACCTAACCAATTAATTTTGATGAAGTTTGTTATATTGTTTTATGATCTGATGATGAGCGGTAATGATTATGACACGTATGCATGTTATATGAGAAGAGTTTTAAAGTGTTTTTGGCGCATTGAGATAATGGTTTTTATCTTGGGAATGAGAAAGTATATTGCATGTAATGCAAACTGCATGATGAGTTACTGAGTTCGATTCAAAGCGATGATCAAGGAGCGGTCAAGGCTATCTTGAATGATGTGCAAAGATTGTTATGTAATCCAATGGTCATACTTGAACCGACTTGTTTGTAATCTCTATGAGAGAATTAGGTTTTTGTTGTGTTACCGACCTAGTGATTTGTTTATAAGGTCGATGAGTTGTTTTGTTCCAGAGTTGGCAAATTTCTAGTTGAGTATGTGGTTGCCAAACCGGATGATGTATCTACAATTTGTGTAAAGGCGGATAGGAGCATGAAAAGGATCTGAACAAGAAGTGTAGTGTTATTCAAACAGATGAGAAAACTCCTGTTGTTTTCTAACAATTATAGTAGTAAAATCCCCTAACTAAGTAAGCTCTAACAAGCTTAGTGTTATTCAAATCCTCTAACCAGGTGGTCCATTAGCTTGGATTTCAAATCTTCTACCGAGGTTACTCCTCACAAGGTATTTCTTGTAATAGGGCATTATAGTCAATCCCTTAACCGGGTGGTCCCTAACAAGATCTGATCTTAACAAGACTTTTTGTAAAAGCTTTAACAGGCTTGGCTCCTAACAGGGCGAACTTCAAAAGATTTCAAATAGTTAACTTGTGAGTCTCATCTCACCGTGGTTTTTCCCATTTGGGTTTCCACATCAAAAATATTGTGTCAAGTAGTGAATGTTTTTGTGGTTATGTTTACTACGGTTAAATTGCTTAACTGCTTAATCCACTTTGATATGTTATGTTAACCTACAACAATATGAGATGAAGTTTTACTTATGTCAGTAAAGTATTTGGATGTTTGTGAGTTTCAAGTTGTTTACTGTTAATATGCTATAACACTCAACATCGGTTAAACTTAATAGTGATACTGCATTTATAGTTCAGTGGTTTAACTTGTCAGTTCTAAGTTTACTTTGAGAGGTTGATTATGGGATTGGTGAAAGTTGTTATCAGTTTTCTATCTACTGATTCACCCCCCCCTCTCTTAGTAGTTGACCAGATTCTTATTCTTTCATCATACCATCATGGTGTGACAGTCTCTCTGGTGCTTCAAACTTTTTCACAATCCAATGGGGGATTGATTCGTCTCTACAAATAAAGCTTATCTTGAAGATCGCAACTATGTACTTGTTCCTGCGCACACTAGAGAAGGGAAATAAGTTGGTTATAGGGGTTTGCCTTAGGTCAAACTCTGATTCTGGAATTAACCATGAAATAGAAATGAAATCTGATTGAATTGCAGTAATGGAAAGGTTCTCCTTTTAAAGGAGATGTTGAATAATGAATGAAAACACAAATGATATACCTCCTTGTGAAGTTTTATTTGTCTCCACATAGAATTAGGGTTTCATGAAGTCTTCAGTAACATATAATATGGATGTCAACTCCAACGTTTGAATCCTGACTCTATCTCTGCTCTAATGCTTGAATGAAGATTGATTGTTGACTTGCTTGAACTTGAATGCTTGATTGGTTAATGTTGAATTGAATTTCATGTGTGTGTATGATCAAATGAGAGGGTAGACCTCTTTTCATACTTGTCCATCAAAAAACAAACAAATTTTTTGACAAGAGCCAACACAAAGCTGGAATTCCCACTCAAACTTTATGACCATTAAGAGGCCCAATTTTGGACCCTCGTTAGGAGGACCAGGGCATGGCACCCTGGTCTTGAGGGGGACCAAGGCACCATGCCCTATTCCTTCCCAATTAGGTATGAAAATAAAGGGACAAGATGATGTGCATAGTGAAATTGATTATAAATTTGCACAACACAAGCAAAAACAGTTTCTATTTAGACCTCAGAGCATGAATGCTAAGGTGACGACCCAAATACGGTCAGAATTATAAGGGAGTACAATTTAGGATTCTATATTTAGCCCCCGCTTTAGCAGGAGTATGAGACTAAGCATACTCTTGATAAAGTACAATGGTTCACATTGAAAGGCTTATATCAAGATGCTAAGGAGGTGAGACACACCAAGCTCCTAGTGGAATTTAGGTATCTTATGACTTAAATGAGCAAGATAAAAGGGGCATCATAGGCAAGAGAAAGTAAACCATGACTACAAGCCTAGTAAGGTTCACTTAAACTATGAATCACGAAAATAAAAATATCAAAATTACAAAGCAAAAGGCTAAGTTTGCTAAGTAACTTGAGTATCGAGATGCACAAAGAGAGAAAAATTGAGTGGAGTGTATGCCCCTATGTTAAAGTGATTGTTCATTCCTTATTGCGAGAAATTGATTTAAGGTAGTATACATTCAACCAAAAGAGAAACTCACATTATCACAATGACCCCAAGAAGGTTACATCAAAGGATAATGATCATAAAACACATAAGAGTTCTACATAACTCTGGGTCAACATGATATTATGATAAATAAGGTATATCATGTATATATTTTCATTGAATTGTCCTCATTTCCCAAAGGAAGTAGAACCACTATAGAAGAAGGGAACATGTGTCTTTTGATTCAACATGGGAGAGACCAAAAGAGATCTCAATTATTTGCATCATCCTCAAGTAGACAACACTAAGGACAACAAATAGAATAATTGACGACAAATAGTGGAAGGTTACAAACAAGCAAGAGAGAGAGAGGATATATGGCATGAATGAATCTAATCAAGCAAGTCATCTGTCTCCCCATCTTGTTGAACATTGTTTCGGGAAGGTGGACAATATGCAAGAGGATAAACTTCCAACACAGTAGATGGAGCTATCACAAGTTTCAAACAAGGATTGCTATGCTCCAATGATGGATCACTTTGTCTATTACTAGGAGCTAAGATTAATGCTAGTGGAAATTGTTTAGATAAATCATTATCAACATCAACATATTTATATTCATCACTTGAATCAACATGGTTAGTATGAACATTATTTTCATCCATCTCTTCATCAAAAATAATAAAAGTAGGATCTTTAATTGGAATAAAATACAGACCATAATTTTTATTAAGCATTTTACATCTAGAGATTTAGGTTGAACTTCCTCCCTATAGTTAGGCGAAGACTAGACAAATAGAATCATGTCAATATTTGAGTCTTGAGGGAGGAAACAAGTTGAGAAGAAAGTTTACAAGCCTTATCACGACTTCTTCGTTGGCATTCTCTTGCACACTTATTTCATTTAGTTTTAGTTGAAGGTTGTGAAGGTTTAGGATCAATAGGCATGGGCTTCTTCTCTTCCTTTAAAGAAAGATGCATGGGAGAAGGTATTTTAGGTTTAAAGATAGGAGATGTTGGGCGCTTTCCTTTGTAAGATGTAGGAGGCAAGACCACAACATATAAAGTAGTGGGTGTAGGAAGAAGACCAATTCCATTACGAGGAGGAGGAGTAGGTCTATCATGAAGGAGAGGAATGGGATTAGGATCTCTAGGCTTGCTCAAGGATAAGATCATCTCATTCTTTCATCTTTGATAAGATTGAAAAAGAGCATGGCTTCAAGAGTTAAGAGGTTCAAATTGTTTAGACCAAAAGTAATGAAGATTAACATATCCATGCCTCATCATGGGTTGGTACATGCTATGATTGATTGTTATGATTTTATCATCAAGAGGGAATTTCAAACACTTATTAATAGTAGAAGAGATCGCTTTCATGGAAGAGATCCAAAGATGTCCCAACTTCACACAGAATTGTTTTGATGTAAGAATGATAGTAAAATTGACATCTAATCACTTAGTACCAGCCTTAATCGAAAGAGTAATAGAGCCAATAATGGGATAAGAGAAACCATAAAATATTTTAATCACCACATGAGAGCATGTTTTTAATCCTCACAGTGATATATAGTGGGCCATCAGGTGCTTCAATATTCTCGCTACGAAAAAAGGTGATACATGAGTCCTTAGGAGATGTAGGTTTATCAATAAGATTCACCACATTATTAGACTCAAGGCCAAGATCATTAGAAGAAACAACAAGATGCTCAGACTCAATCACATTAGCAAAATGAGAAGGAAAATGATTGATAAAGATTTTGAGGTTTTGATTAGGAGGAGCTATGGAATTTTTTCATTTATCAATCACACTAGCTACAGATATGGTATAGTTATTAATAAGGTCTTGAATCTTACATTTTAGGGAATAACACTTTTCAGTGTCATTACCTGGTTGATGATGATATTGGCAAAAAGATTTGGCATCACAATGAGGTGACAAAGGTTTTGTTGTGTCAATTGGTTTAACATTATTATTCTTGAACAATTGTGTCATAATACTATGCAAAGATTGAGAAAGAGGAGTAATTTTTTTTCTAAAATACTTGGATAAAGGAGGCACACCTATTATCGCAGTTGCTACCTGGGTATTGTTGTTTTCATTGATCTTGATAAATTCCTTGTTTGGTTTAAACTTTGTAGAAGGTTGTTGAGCACTTTCATTCTTATCAACCAGAGCCATTGTAGGAGATTGTTCAAATTTACTCACTTGAAGCTGATAGTTATGATGTATTGTGCACAACTGCATAAAGAAAGTAAACTTAGAAAAGAGAAGCTTATCTCTAATGAATTTTTGAAAATTAGAAATGAAAATTCTTTGAACATCTTGATTAGGCATAGGATAAGAAATTTGAGAATACAAATGCTTATATCTACGAATAAAATCAATCACTTTTTCTTTAGCACCTTGCTTACAATGCATTAAATTATTCAAAGTAATCTTAGGACCAATATTATTATGAAATTATTGAATGAAAGCATTATCCAATTGTTGAAATGATGTAATAGAATAAGGAGGTAAATAACAATACCATTGAAAAGATTTATCTCTAAATGTTCTAGTAAACAATTTAGCCAAAAGTCTTTGATCATAAGCAAAATCTCTACACAAAGTTTGAAATATTTTCACATGAGTCATAGGGTCACCTTTTCCATTATAAAGCTCCAATTGAGGGACTTCTACATGTTTAGGGGGGACAACACAAACAATATTGTTAGATAATGGTCTCATTACATCGAATATGGGCACATTATACATTGATTGGTTCATGAAAGCTATTTGTTGTTTCAAGGATGACACAGTTTGGGCTAGGATATTAATGTTTGCTTCGATGGATGGGTTGAAATTGTTAGGTCCCGGAGGCAACTGAGAGGGGGAATGAATTAGTTGTCAAATAAATTCAAACCAAAACTACTTAACCAACTTAATGCTTAATAATGGTAAACCAGTTTAATATGTCGGTAGATAGTTTTAACAGTTAATTGTTATACCGGTAAGGATTAGTGCATGAAACATAAAGACAAAGTCATCCACAACACATAACACCAATATTTGTACGTGAAAACCCTGTAAGGGGAAAAACCATAGTGGGAAACCTTACCCACAATCAGATGATACTAGTGCAGATAGTAAGTGTACATAAATGGGGTCTGCACATGCAGAAAGGCCAAGTGCCTAGAGCTCACTGCTCAATCACAAAATGGGAGTCACACTGACTACAGTTGGATGGTTAAATCCAATAAGAATGTACTGCACAAAATAGCATCTTCATATGTTGGATTCAATACTGGTGTAGTTCTGATTGTCTTCACAAAAACCCTCCTTCAATCTTCAAATGATGTCTGCGTGTATAGCTCTTCTTATTCTCGCATATACCTTCACACAATCCTTTTTCGCATTCCACACTTGATCCTACAAATAAGAGCTTACATTTATACCATAACCTAAGACTAATTTTAGTAGGTCGGCTCTACAAGATATTACAATAAAAACATTTTACAAATAATACAATATCCGATGCAATAACCGATTGAACATGTCGGCTTAATGCATTTACAACAATAATTAATCATCTCCATAGCGTGTCGTGCTGATCTGGAAAAGATAAACCTGCTAATGTACCAATAAACAAAACTTCAAAACAAAGTGTCCACACAATGTCTTCGACATAACCAAGTGTTTTCCATATTATTCCAAGTGTTGTTGATCATTATAACTGGCCGGTGTACCAGATACTGGTGATTGTGCATGAGTCACTTGCTTGCCGGTGAATGTTGCTGATTCTCCAAAGTGCTAGAGTTGATAAGTTTTTAGTAGGTGTTGACATCAATGACAAAACCATACCAAAATACCAACAATCTCCCCCTTTGGCATTGATGGCAACACAAGATGGAAAAACCATCAAAGTGCCAAAACAAAAATGCCAAATACCGAAAACCAACAATCTCCAAAAAGAGACCATAACCAGAAATCAAAATACAGACACAAAGAGTCATAATCTCTCCCCCTGGGAGCAACATGTGTTTTTCTTGTGTTTTTCCATACCAATCTCTCCCCCTTTGACATCAATTGCCAAAGTTCTTACCAAAAACATCTTACCAAGCCAAGTTCATATACAAAATACCAATCAAATTAGTATACCAACTACTCCCCCTGAGAAGTAGCTTCCCATCAAAGCCGAAAAAAAAGATTTCTCTGTTAATTCTGTCGATTGATGACAATCATCAACTTCCTAAGTCTCTACCGGTGGGGGTATGACCCCAAGCTGATCTCTGAGATATTCAAAAGTCTCCTTAGGCAGAGGTTTAGTAAAGATATCTGCAATCTGCTCTTTAGTATTCACATAAACCAATTTTATTTCCTTTGCTTCAACATTTTCTCTTAAAAAATTCAGTTTGATAGAAACATGTTTGGTTTTAGAATGTAATACCGGATTCTTGGATATATCAATTGCTGCAGTGTGATCACAATAGATAGTAATAGGTTCCTTGCATTTTACCTTTATGTCTTTCAACATTTGCTTAAGCCATAGTACCTGTGTACAGTTAGTTGTTGCTGCAACATATTCTAATTCTGTTGTTGATAAAGATGTACAACTTTGTTTCTTACTCAACCAAGAAACTAGTCTGTTTCCAAGAAAGAATGCTCCGCCGGTGGTGCTTTTTCTATCATCCACATCTCCTGCCCAATTTGCATCTGTGTATGCACATAATTCAAAGTTTTCATCTCCAAATTTCTTCAAGTTCTCTATTACACATGTTTAGTTTAGATGGAGGAGTAACATTGTTAAATGAAGGAGGAGGTTGAGAATAAAGAGGTGTGACACTATGATAGGTAGGTATGGGAGATGATTGGTTAACAAATGGAAGACTCACGAAAGGAGGAATGAAAGAGTTTTGATTATAAATGTTGCCCCCTTGACTAACATGTGTAAGAATAACATTTTGTGTGGAAGTAGACATGATGTTGGATGTGAAAGTAGGCACACTAGTCATAGAAATAGTGATAGGTATATAATGATTGACTTCACTAGGAGGTTGAGTGTAACCAAGGACTTCAACACAACTTTTCAAAGGCATGATATTAGTGTCAACAATATGAACGAGGTCACGCAACAAATCAATGCCAATCTTATCACTTTGAACCATTATTTTTAATCCTCCAATCAATGGGATGGCCTCACTTTCTAGGTATTGTTGACTCATCCATTGTTGAAGATTTTCAAATTCATTGTCAATCTTCTCTAATTGGTCAACGGAAACCCTAGTTAGTGATTCACCCTCATTGTGAGATTATATAAAGAATGGGGATCAAAAACATCAATTATTGGAATAAAATAACCATCCACATTCTCATGAAACAAGTTATTCAAATTAGGTTCCATATACTTAGTAATTGAACCTTGGGAAGCCTTAATTTTATAACTTCTTCTCATGGGAATGTTTATAGGTAGGACTAATAGTAGTAAAACTCATGCACAAAGGAGGGAGATTTAAATTTGAAAAATATAACTAGAAGCAATATAAAAGTTTGTGAAAATGATTGATTAACCAATTAATTAAGCAATTTGATTTGTGAATTTGAAAGAGAAATGCATCTAGATCATAGAATAAATTCATAAAAAATTAGATCTGAAAATTAAAATTAAAATTTATGCAACCCTCATGGCAAATTTTAGAATTATAAATTAGGGTTTTTGTAAATTCAATAACAAAATTTATGTAATTCAATTTGAAAATGAGATCTAGGAGGGAAAATTTGAATTTTAAATTAAATGAATAATCAGATTTAAAATAAAAAATTCAAATTAGAGTACCCACAAGCTTAAGTTAAGAATAAAAAATTAGGATTTTTTTAAATTCAACCACTAAATTTTTAAAACAAACTAACCAAATGTTTCCATACTTTTATTAAGCTAATTATAGGTCATTCTATTTCAATGAGAGCACTTTTCATGGATCTAACTTAGTCCTCACTTAAGGTTTCATCTATCTAGTTTTCTAATATAAGAATTCATCATTGCACATTATATCTAGATTCATTCAATTCAATTGTATCCAATAACAATCATCCAATTTAATCTCAGTATCAAATTCATTTTTGGATCAATCCCTCTCTCAATGTTGCATAGCACAATGATGAACTTTTCTCTTTAAATGTGATAGGTTTTTTGGTTGTAGGTAATTCCTATGAGCTATGGGGCTCACTATAAATTCCAACATAAAACCAACATTTCTTTATCATCCACAAAGATAGATTACAAATGAGTTTTCAACATAGCTACCAAGGTTATTTGGCTTCATATGATTCTTGCTAAGTTTGACATTTCTTTTAGGCAACTCAAAGTTATTTATTGTGATAACTAGGGTACAATATAGATATGTAAGAGTCAAGCATAACACTAGCAAGAAGAACACACAACGATTCATATGCATTAGAGTTGGGAGAACATTCATAGTTAGGTCATTGAATTAGTCTTTTGGCAATCTTCATAGAAGGTTACTAACATATTCACTAAACCTTTTATTGAGAGTAAATTTATTCATCTATGGACTCTTCTTAGGGTGAAATCTTCTTTAGCAACATCATCTTCTTCAAAGAGGGCCTTCTAGTCCTCTTCATCTTGTTTTCTCTCTTTTTGGGGTAGTCTTTTTGCCACTAGGTTTTCTCCCTTTCTCTAATTTATGGGAGATTGTATTGTACTTAGATACCTCATCCAACCAAGTTGTCAAGGCCTAGTTTATTTGTGTCCGCCTAAGTTATGATTAAGGGGGATGTTAGTGTAGAACATTCTTGGTACATTTTTCTGCATGCATTTTTCCTTTTCTATTGATAGGCTTGCTTATGTGTGGCCTTTGTGCCTCTTTCTTGCATAAAATTTGCATTCCAATTTTTTACTTGGCAATTTATCTCCATGACACTATATATAACATCTATTGTGAGTTAATCTTCGTTGCACTACGTATGCACATATATTGTGAGTGCGGATTAATTAAAAGTGAGATAGGCTTGTACCATTACATGATATTACATAGCTACAAAAACGTGTCACCTAGGGCACATGAGAAGTACACACCTAAAAAATAGAAAATAACCAAAAACTACTAATACAAACTAAACCAGAGACAGAGAAAAAAACAAAAAACATAGCAAAACTAGTGAAACCAGTCAATTGCCAAAAGCACAAAAAGATGGCCTATTGGGCTAAGGTTTCCTTCCTACTTATCCTTACATAAAATAAGGACTTTATTAGGGAAGGAAATTTTCTTATTAGATTCCTTAGCAAAATTAGGGGTACCAGAATCCAGAGTGTCCTTGACCATGGAAATGGGGGGCTCCACTAATGTAGAAGGGGGCAAAACTTTCCACTTACATTTGGCTCTCCTCCGATAGATTTCATCCTGTATAGCTTTGAGAGAAGCTGAGAAGCCAATTTTTTTACCACTATTTCCTAGCTTTGTTTATCCATTTCCTCAAATTTTCCCTCTAGGAAGTTAATTAATTGGAAGTTATTCAATTTCTTTATCATTTTGTTCTTTATTTTCCATACGTTAATTTTCGTAGCCTTACAAGGTATGCAATTGTTCATCAATTGTGACCTAATTCATGTTGCTATTATAGCTAAAGATGTAAACTTATTACCACATTATATTTATAATGGTGAAATTGACATACTTCAACTATTTCATATTTTTAAATACTAATAAAATAATAAATTATTATTTAGAATTGGTGTGCATGTTTAGACTAGTAATAAATAATTACTCAAATGAGAGTAAATGATGTATGGAACAACTAAATGTAACAAACACAAGAAATACTTTAGGGAAAGAGAGTACAATTATATATAATAATTTGATCAATTATATATTTTTAATATACACACTTCTACAATCATTTATAGGAAAAGATCTAGCTTAATGGTAGCCTAGTTCACTTCACAGTATGCATGTGGGTTAAACAAAGTAACTTGAAGACAACATGTTTAAAGAAAATGATCATTGAAGTAAGTCTTTTAAAACAATTTAATATTTAATATTTTTTTATTTTCTACAAAATTTGATAAAAAAGAGTTCCATTCAAGATATCAAGAAAATAATAAGTTTTATTAAAAAAATTAAACAACCAGACATTTTGATAAA
The DNA here is from genome assembly GCF_030272615.1 of Cryptomeria japonica. Classification (NCBI taxonomy): domain Eukaryota; kingdom Viridiplantae; phylum Streptophyta; class Pinopsida; order Cupressales; family Cupressaceae; genus Cryptomeria; species Cryptomeria japonica. The sequence goes on along the minus strand of NC_081406.1, from coordinate 243,990,172 downwards.
TAGATAAAGAGAAACATGTTATGCAAAAAAAAAAAATTATGAAAAAATTTAGTTGAATTGAAAATTTGTATTATAGTACAATGTCACTCAAAGTAAAAGAATATATTTTTGTAATTGTGAAAATATTGATGTAAATGAGTTTTGTAATACTTAAAAAAATAGACATTATTATATTTTTACTATTAATATAAAATACAAAATACAATAATAACTAAAAAAAATTAATACCAACGAACCTTATGATTAAAATATAAAACTCCTATCAGTTTTTCTTTGAAATCAGATCTTTTTAACAAAATTCAATAATTTCTTTCAGCTGAATTACACATATACTTGAAAAATTGTAACATATTAAAATATTTATATCCTCAATCCAAAAACATATTAAGATATTTATGTCCACAAATCAATCATCACTAAGTGCCCTATATTTTCCAAGTAGGACACTTACAAATCATACCCCTCCAAAGCATTAAAGAATAGCCATGGATAGGCCGGATAATACGCCCTGTAAAGCTAATTTAAATAGCACATTAATTGTATATTGATCATAGTGATCATAGGAATTACTTCCAACAGCATAAATCAACTGATGCATTTCCTTTCTGTCCAATATGAAATATCTTGACAAATTTGAAGAAAACACAGTGCACAGAACACCAAGCTAGTTCAACTGACCATACAGTACTAGACCTTGAAATAAAAACATATGCTGATATGCTAATGAAAACTACCTAATCAGAGCTAAACACAGGATGTGTCTATTCTGGTTTCAAAACGGCAATACGGATTGACTAACATGCTTGTTTTACACCGTCGATTTTGTAATAAGCGACTGTGATTAACTAACACATCGCTATCACACTGTTTGAAAGATCCATTCTGGAACCAGAATAGCCGCAGCTCTCTGCCACCACCCACATTTCCTTGCGATAGTCAGCTGCAGTAAGGATTCCATTCTATCAAACTTGATATAAGTTTTTATTGTTGTTACCAGCAACCAAATATCGGTACTCTTCTTCAACTTCAACTTCATAAACATTCACCTTGCTTCCCCAGAAAAGGTTGATGGTCTCCTTGAAACCAAACAAATTAATGTTTTTAATAAGCATACCTTTCTCAACTGCTCGAACCAAGCCTGCAGAGCCCTCCTCTAATAACTTCCAGCAGCCAATGTAACTTTTGAAAGAATCTTGGGTCATTGTGAATGAGGCCTTTACAAGGTCATACAGTACTTCCTTCAACTCTAGCTTAAACTTTACTAGTTCATTGTTACTTGGCTCTTTGGTTATTTCAACCCTGAAAGCTTTCGCTTTGAAGTGGAATTCTCCTCTGCTTGTATCGATGCTATCAAATGGTAGCTGCGTAATTCTTTTAACTGGACAATTTAAAACAGTATTGTCAGTTGTATAAAATACTTTAGTCCTCGTGGTTTTCACCTTAAAATCACTAATGGAACATGGCAAATATCTGTTATCAAAGTTGCTCAGCAAGTAAAATACCAAAAACCTCAAATTCGTTGGAAGACGAGACAATATTAGCTGTACAAATCTAACAAACATCAAATATGCCTTCTCAACTGCTGGCACCCAAAGATTATAAGTGAAATCCAAAATGATCAACAACAGTGTCAATACTGATCAGAGTTGTTCACTTCCCTTGGCAGTCAAATACAATGGAACACCACCCAACACTTTTGTTATCCAATAAGTATCTGTGATAAGCGGCATGCGCTCTACCAAACAAAAGCTAACTGATACCCTGAAACACAGTCTGAATTTTCTTCTTGATAAACACATTTTTATGGCTTCATCTGCTGAGCAGAGAGTCCACACTCCCATAAAACCATTAACCACTTTATGTTCTTTAACAATAGGCAAATTCTTAAGCTCCCCAATAATCAATAACTTTACTTGACTAGCTTTCTGACTATCAGCAACGTAATAACAGTTTTTATAACAGAAAATTGTTGACTCACCCAAGCTAGTCTCTGTAAAATCTTGGGTAAGAGGGTTCTTGTCTTTGTAGTAGCTTTTACAGAAGAGGTCAGAATCAGCTGTGTCGTTGTGATCTGTTGACAGCAAGATGAAATGCTCGTTGTCAAACTTTTTCCCTCGAAAGATCTTATAGACAGCGGTACTAAACAATGCCCATGGCAGCCTCATGGTTGCAGCAGGTCGTATGGCTTGCCATATGAAAATGGCCAGTTGCAACCACAGAAACCCCCGAGAACTCATAAGCCCAAAGAAGGTGGCCATAACTCACACAGTTCTTTGTCTTCACAATAGTACAATGAGATGACTTTATCTTAATATAAAGCTACTATGTTGTTGTCAAAGTATGGGCTCTTTATTTGGAGATTAAGTTTCCATTTACTCTCTTCAAATTGGTTGTACCTTTGACCATAACAATTTTATATTGTAATATGTATTTTAATTTCAAACTTCTTTTTAATAATCTAATTTCGCAAGGGAGTAAGGTATGTACTTCTTGTTTGTGGTGCAGTTAGGTACCTCCAGCAAGGAGAATGAGGTAGTTTCGTATTGCTCGAATCTCATTGTGGACCATAAAAGATCCTTTTCTTTTTTAATGACTTCACCCATTGCTTTGCACACATGCATTTATATGATACCAACATTTTAGCGTCCAGCGCCCAGCAGCCCGTATCTTGGGTACCTGAGGCGAAACTACTCCCCCTAGAGATGCACCTACGCGCCCGCAACATGAGTGCACCAGGTGAACCTGGCACGGAGTCGAACCCAAGACCATGTGGAACATACCCACGACTTAAACCAAGACCATAGAGAGCATACCCACAACTTAGACCTTCTCCGCTTAACCAGACCGGCTGGAGTCATTATAGTAAAAATATTATTATGATGTATACTGGCCCACATATAAGTATTTTTGTTTTCTAGATTCTTTCCACAGTTACGTATGTAGAACGCTTTTTTCTGTGAGAACGTTGGAAGGACAGAAAAAGTTTTGAAAGCAATGTTCATTAAATGCCTTTGAAATCTGTGGTTTTCGATCAATTCTTGTGTTACACGTATACCTAGGTACCTAAAATGTATTATTGTATTTCATCTATAAGTCATTTTTGTTTTCTAGATTCTTTCCACAGTTACGTATGTAGAACGCTTTTTTCTGTGGGGACGTTGGAAGGACGGAAAAAGTTTCGAAAGCAATGTTCATTAAATGCCTTTGAAATCTGTTGTTTTCGATCAATTCTTGTGTTACACGTATACCTAGGTACCTAAAATCTATTATTGTATTTCATCCTACAGACAAATTTAGTTTGAATGGCAAAATTTGACAGGTCTCCTACCTCGGAGAAATTTCATCCAAAGATATTGGTACATACAATTACAATCCCTTAGAATTTCCGTAGTGGGACTAAATTTTTTTCTTTGATACGGTCTTCAAAAAGGATTGATCGCATTTACATCCGTTGTCTCCACTTGCCTATATTGAATATCGAAAGGTTTTTGGTTTAGTGGCACATCGATTATGAGTCGTTCAAATTGTACTAACGGGCATGTTTAAGATTATGAGTCGTACAAATTGTTCTCAAGGGCATGTTTAAAATATATAATAGACATCACAATTTGTTTTCGATGAGTTGTTGCTACACTAATGCAAGTACAAGAGTCAAAATACAACTAATTAGGAAGACATCATATTGTGGAGGCTCATAAGAGCATTCCATTTGTCACAAATCTGGTTCAGTCTCATGTTCCACAAGGAAATTGTTGGAGTCTAATCTCACCTACCCCCATCCACATGCTCCGTATGCACGAGTGTTCACAGAATTAGCAGGATTTGGATTTGTTTTCAACATCTACTCCAACCTGTCCACCGTACCTTCTATAGTGTAAAAACATTATTTTATATGCAAAATTCTGGAAGTTTCCAGCTACCTCCTAACCATTCTAGAAACATCTAAGACCTCCATTAAAAGAGGCATTTTGTACTCATTTTGGGTATGAAAGGAAGAACGAAAATATGGTCTGATAACTAAAAATTTGTCTTCCTTATGTGCTGCTCTGTTTTTCTCCATGCTCTGTTTTTGTGTTTTGTTTTGTTCTGGTTCATTTCTAACAGTGGTATCAGAGCCAATGGTACGAAATTTTAAAATTACTGGGAAAGCAGCTGCAAAAGAATGCAACAGAAGAGATCTGTGAGGGAGAACAAAAGAAATACTAGCAGTTTTTGAAGAGCTTGAAGCAGCCTAGCAAGGAAGAAGGTGAAGCTTGGAGTCCATCGCAGATGTTTGCCCAGTCAAAGGAAAATCATAGATGAAGTCAAGTTCTGCTATGAAAACATCAAGAAAAAGAGGAGCTCGTTGTTGTTTGCCAGAAGAAATGCTTGTAAGTTGTTTGTATATGTTGAATAGAGTTTGATGATCTTGAAGGAGAAATTGGAGACTCAGACGTTGCAGCTTAAAGGAGGCCATAGCAGTTAAAAACGCTGTCAAAAAGAGAAGACTCTAGCAGACTGGAAGTGTAAGTTGTTGGTCAAAGATTGTGAAGGTGTACAGAGTTGTTTAGAGGAAGAAATTTGTAATAGCAAAAAAAACAGTCAAGTGTCAGGGTAAGTTTATTTTTTATTTTTTTGTTTCAATGGGTAAAGTGGACAGAGTAAAGAAAGAGAAAACAAATGATTTGGAAAAAGAATTGAAGGAATGTAAAAAGAAAATTTCAGAAATGATAATGCTTTTAAAAGAGAAGCAAATGGAAAAATGTGAACTGTTAGATGAAAATTATAATCTTGAAAAAGAACTAAATGAAGTTAAAGATAAAAATAAGGAATTAGAAGAGAAATTACAGTTATTTGATGATGTCAAAAGGAAGTTTGATGATTTGGAAGAAATGTCAAAAAGGTTAGAAGAAGAAAACAATTTACAGAAAAGGGAACTCTTAAATCTGAAACAAGAGAATGAATGTTTGAAGTTAAAACCACTAGTTAGTAATGCTTCATGTGACACAAAAGATTTGTGTTCACCATTTAGTGAAGGTGATTTAGTTGAAACTATTTGTGATAAAGAATGCAAGAAAGAAGATGAGAATGTGTTTACACATTATTTTAGTTGTGATGATAAGAATATTGGTTTAAAAATCATGAAGAAAATGGGTTATAAAGGTCAAGGATTGGGAAAACAAGAACAAGGAATTAGAGAGCCTATTGAGTCTATAATGAGGCCAAAGTATGAAGGTCTTGGATATGTCACAGGAAAAGAAAATGATGCTACTAGTTCAAACAAAACAGCCCATAAAAGGCATTGTATTAAGTGTTTTCATTGCAATAGAGAAGGACACACAAAAGAAATGTGTTGGGACTTACATCCATGTAAAATTTGTGGTTTGAGAAATCATTCTGAAAAAATGTGTTGGAAGAAAGAATCAATACCAGGTTGTATAAAAATGGATTGTGGATGGACCTATGGACCTAGTTGGCAAAAGCTCACAGGTATGTTCAAAAGATTGTACAAATGTTCATATGTGAAGAACAATAGAAGTAATGAAAGCTTTGAATGTCCAAAAGGGATTAAAAATGTTTTCAGCCAAAAGAAACCATTGTCTAGCAAGGCAACTACCGATTGTATGATGTTTTGAATACTTCAAACCAAAGAGATTGAGAGACTACAGCAGCAGTTGAAGAAAATTGGAGCACAAGAAAGAAAGAGGAGTTGATGAAAGAAATCAAAAAATTAGAAGAGGATATCAGTTACAGAGAAGACATTGTGAATGCTGAAAAATGCAGTAGCTGTAGCAACAACCAGTTAGTAAGAAAACCAAAGAAGAGATCACAGACAAAAAGGGAAGGTAGTTGAAGAAAGTTGGAAAGAACAAAAGAATGGATAGAATATTGGTAGTTGAGATTAAGGGGGAGTGTTGGAGTCTAATCTCACCTACCCCCATCCACATGCTCCGTATGCACAAGTGTTTACAGAATTAGCAGGATTTGGATTTGTTTTCAACATCTACTCCAACCTGTCCACCGTACCTTCTATAGTGTTAAAACATTATTTTATATGCAAAATTCTGGAAGTTTCTAGCTACCTCCTGACCATTCTAGAAACATCTAAGACCTCCATTAAAAGAGGCATTTTGTAATCATTTTGGGTATGAAAGGAAGAATGAAAATATGGTCTAATAATTAAAAATTTGTCTTCCTTATGTGCTGCTCTGTTTTTCTCCATGCTTTGTTTTTGTGTTTTGTCATGTCTCACATCCTCCGTATGATCGTCCAGATCTACAGTTAATCTGCAACATTAAATGAAAGCACTCAAAGCAGATTTTCCTTGGATTTGAATGGATTCTCTATCACTGCATCAGCCTGCTCTCTGTCATATCAGCAAACTTACATTATCTTCTATAGCTTGCCTAATGTCCCATCCTCAGATTCATTCAAATTGTGGTTGCTAAATAAATAATATTTTACGTATGTATTTGTCTTGGTCTTTAGTCTTCTATATATCGTATGATGTGTATTTGTTCTGCACTCTCAGAGCAGAGTCTATTAGAAGATATCAGTCTGAAATAAGTATGAATGTAATGGTGTTTAATGTATGAGTTGCAACTTAGTAAATCAATGTAATGTTTTCTTTTGATTAATATAAATTCCTTTGTTTTCATTTTTACTTTCCTCCCCTGTTTCCATCAGAAATAACCCAAAGATATACAAATGCCCGAGATTAGTAAGTCATAGCTGATTACCTTCTTAAAGAGCAATTGAAAGAAACCGATTATCAGTGCAATAATAGCCTTGTGTAAATGGAATGATACATTTATTAAGAAGTGAAATGATAAAATTCTCACTTTTATGAAATTTAATACCAGTTCAGAATAATGAAATGTGATTTAAAGGAAGGATTAAAATACAACTACCAATATGTTGAAAATATAGCTGCAGGTTGAAGAATCTAGGTATGAAGAAGACACTGGTTATGTTTTACGTCATCTTAATATCATCCACAAAGTGGAGAAGCATAGAATGAATAAAATAAAAAAATAAAAAAAATTGATTTATACACCCACTTTTAGCAATTTAAGCCAAAAGAAGAATAGATAAATGTCATTATTTCAATTATGAAAAATATGTGTTCAATTCTAATTATAAGAATGGCAAAATATATACTATAATTATCCAATATGATTGGCCAACAGAAAAAATAAATTGCATCAAAGGGATGCATAAATAATGGTATATATCGACAAGAATTAATAAAAATCAATACATATACCCTTAAAATTATAAATTAAATTTTTGGTGTTTCAAAAAGTATAATTGAATTACATACCTAACTACATATAACTATGGGCATATGACAAGGTTGTGGTTAACATTGATGGTCTACTTATATTTGAAATGTTTACATATTTTTTTAAGAATGGATGTCACTTCACTGTATTAAAGGTGACCCATAACATTACCCAAAATTTGCCACGTAGCAAACCAAAAAATCCCTCACAAGTCATAAGAATGACATAGTTTTTGGATAGGAGATACAAGATAGTACAGGTGCATTCAAAATGGTAAATTAGACATACGTGAACCAACTAATATTCTGATTTGATTTCAAGATCTGATTTTATCACAATATTTGAATTTATGACAAACGTACAAGAAATCTGATTTGATTTGGAATTGCATACTATTTCCCTCTCCCACGTTGTTTCTGACAGAATTTAGCGAGCAACAGGGAGGTTTTCTGATTACGTTTACCGGACAGCAGAGAAGAAAACTGTGAACCGACGACGGAAGAAACCCATATACCGATGTGAAACAGGTTTTAGTGAAACCTCACGCTATCGTAGCCTATCGACTGATTAGTTATAAGTTTGACAGAACATTCATAACCTTTACAGATGGAGCATTTGCATCGCACATTTAAGTTGGCTGTACGTTTGACAGAGTATTCGTACTCTCTAAAGATGGAGCATCTACCTCTGCATTCATCCTCTCTGGGATGGAAGATTTGCATGTGCATTTAAATTGGCTGTACCTATGCTCAGGCGTCCTTTCATATTGCTTTTCTTTCCAAATCTTTCTTGTACAGACTATTTTAAATGGCAGAAGGATACAATTATTTGAAAGCGACGTTTACTAAATGCCTGTGGAAACCTTTGTTTTCGTTCAATTATTATGATACACGTTTATGAAGTCCCCACAATGTGTTGGAATCCATCTTGCAGACAAGTTTAATCTGAGCGTCTAAGCTTTGCTCACAGAAAAGTTTTCCCAGCGGCTAACTATTTCATAGTGTGCTACAAATACATTGAAGGCAGAAGAACTTTCATGAGAATCTATAATAAATGGAACTTTGACATCTATTTTTAGATTTAATTTTTTAAATTGTGTGATGTTTATATTATAATTCAGTTGAATTATAACTAGTATATCTATATTCAAAAATATATGTAAAATATGTCAGAGATATCTTATAATAGAAGAGAATCATCTGTTTTCTAAAATACTAAACATCAAGAATACAAATTCATTAAAGTTCTATATGCAGACAAGTGACAAGGGTTCGCTGAAACATGGCATATTTCATGCATTTACCCGTCATTTGCTTGTCAAATTATTTCACAAATAGATTTTTGTACTCGGCATAATTAAAGTATATTTTTTAACAAGTGAAATGATATATTTATATCAATTGACATTTTATTATATCAATATTAATTGTTGTTTTAATATATTAATATCATGTAATTTTTAAAGTATATGTTTGTTTAATAAGAGACATTAGATCATTCCTACATTAAATATATTAGTGTTTCAACTTCAATCATAATGTTATATCATAATATAAGATTCAACATCCAATTTGATGTATGTCAAGAAATGAAGAGATCCTTATTTCATTGATGTGATTTTGTATTCGATAGAATGTATCTTAGAAAAATCAAGAGATCTTTGTTCCATCAACACCATTTTGCATTCAATATGATCTTAGTTGAAAAAGCCAATAGATTATTGTTCCAGTTTAAGAAACTTATAGATCTTCATTCCATATATCTCATTCACATTGGGTGAAGGTACCTAACAAGAGAATATCATTCCATAAAAGTCTAGTAGGGTTTGCACCTACCTTCAATGAATGCCAATAACATTGTATCCTTAGGGGTAATTTACAATGTTTCACATAGTATATAAATCAAAGGAACTACAACCTATTTAATAACATTATAATATTTTTACTATAATGAAAGATAACATAATACTGGTTAATAGTACTCTATGTTCCTTGGGGACACATCCCTAACATTTTAGACACACCCATATTAATGATGTTTTGGGGACTATAGGTGCCTAAAACTGTATAGACTAACATGATAGCTTGATGATGGTTCCATGTATCTAAATTGTGATATATGCATAATTTCCACATTCACTCAATGTTCTACTTCTTGATGACAGTTCTCGAATCCCTATTAGCCTCATATTTTTCTTATTGGTCTATAAACTAAGTTCCTAGTAGTTGCACAACACAAACAAAAAAATACAAACCTTCAATTAAGGGCCCCTTGAGAGACTATAGATTATAAGGTCACTTACGTGACCTATATTAATTTGTAGGATTGCTTAGGTGGAATGTCTTATGTTGCAGGGTCACCAAAGTGACTAGAGTTGGCAAAAGAGGTGATTTGATTTCCCAAAAGGGGTGACTTAGTTATGGCTAGAAGATGCATTTTTTTTTCAAAATTTAATTATTTCTCAAAATTTTATGATCATAATTGGAGCTCTTTGTATTCTTGATTATGTATTTACTTCCCATAGCTAAATCTAATCTAATCTCCTCTTGAATCTCAATCGACTCTTCATTATTCTATCACTTAGCTCTTGTACCTTCTATGGTTCACTTCCTCATGATTGAAAAGCTTAAAGCTTGTAAATGCTCTCATTTCCTTTCACATCCAAGAGGTTGATTGTTTAGTATTCTATAGAGAATCATCTATTGTGAGTTAAGCCATTTTACATTGCAAGCTCTACAAAAGTATTCTTATACTTGGTACATGAATTCTTTAGCCTTTTTCCTTTTCATGTAACCTTCAAATCTTCCTATATTTGGACTTCCTATTTTTTAGGAAATATCCATTTCCTAGGATTAAATCTATCATATTCCTATTGTCATCAAAAGGAAGTTATAATTATTGCTAAGGTGAATTCAGAAGATATTGTACCCTTTGAGGAAAAAGAGCACCATAGGTAGTAAAAAGAACTTAGATTTGAATCTTTATAGGTTTTTTAATTTAATTTCAAAAGATTTCAAATAGTAATTAGAAAGTAGACTGTTTCCTAAGAAGATTAACATTTAGTTACCTCTTCTTTGTTAAGAATTTATTGGCTTCTTAGATTAAAATTGATTAGTGTAATTGATTTTGTATTATTCATAAACCGTCAATCTTGACATGATGTACCAAAATCAGAACACAAAACAAAGAGATTGCATTTGAAAAAAAAAAACAATATTGTGCAGAAGTGAGTAAAATTTGATACACTCCTTAAGCTTAATGTTAGTAAATATTTCAATATGGAAATCATAAATGAGTTAAGCTTGTGTGTAGCCAAAACTCAATGCTTTCTTTCCTACGAAAAGCTATCTACCTATTTGTTTTGCATGTACTCTTCTGCAGCTGCCACCCACAATTGTGTTGGTAACCCTCTTATCCTATGTGCTTTGATAAGGAAGAGTAGGCTCTCCTTTATTTCTTTCTGTCACAATCCAAATGCGACGTTAATCTTTCTCATTTATTAACTATTGTTTTATTTATAAAAATATTATCTTCGTATATGAAACTTACAGCAACAAATGAATTCATCAAGTAAATATTGTATTCTTATCAACTTTGATATTTTAAATTAGGTAGCTCATTATGATATAAATAAAAATAAAATCCTTTTTTTTTTATCATTTTAAAAAATATATGTGATTTGAGAATATTAGAGGGTTCTATTAAGATGATCTTTGTGCGTAATTAAATGATTTTTGTACTCTCTAAATTGACCTATGTATGTGTATGTGTATGTGTGTCGCCACACACTAATAGAATAATCTAAAAGATTCAAACATATTAGGTAGAGTATATGGGTGATTGGTTTGTAATTGCTTCCTTTGCATTATTTAAGCTATTATTGCTTCATGATCTAGATATCTAATGATTAAAGTGTTAATATGAAAACTTGTCAATTGAGTTGCCATATTTCAATTTCTTGCAAAAATTTAAGTATGAAGGTATAAATGATAATGTTCAACAATACTTCAAATATAAATAATGTTAATATTAAGCTATATCGGTCGGTGCCTATGATTATGACAAAAGACTTCTATCAAAGTGATATTCATTTATCCTAGCTAGATCTTGTGCGGCCTGTGTGGAGGAAGGCCCTGTGTAGCGTTTTCAGCCTGGAAAAGGGCAAAAGTGAAAAAGATAGAAAATCCTGCATGGAGTTCAGGGTACGTATGCTAAGGAATAAGGTATGACTCGCAGAAAATTTAGAATTTGTGCATGTGAAGCAAAATAATGGTACATATGTCTCTATTGAATTTGATATTATATCAAAAGAATTATTGTGCATGCTGCGTGCACAAGTAATGCATTAACTAGGTGTTGAATTTGATAATGTTGATATTAATTTGTTAGAATGGAAATTCTATTAGACAAGTATTCGGGCTTTAATTTTTACATTTGGAGAATGAAAATTCAAATGCATTATGAATAAGAATTTATGGGGTATGGTAAGTGGAAAGGAGAAGCCACCTACAGATGCCATTAGACTAGAATAACAGAGATGATAAAGCGAAGGCTATTATTGGTCTTGTTCATTCTGACAATGAATTGCATCACATAGATTTAGATAGATCATCAAATGAAATCTAAGATAATTTGAATAAGTTTTTTTGAGACAAAGTAGCCAATGCAAAGTTCTCTCTCAAACTTTAGTTGTTTAGGTTCAAGATGGAAGATGGGATCACAATGTCAAACCATGTAAGTAATTTGAGACCTCTCATTAGATAGCTTGCAGAGGTTAAGACTCTAGTAGATGATGATGATGATGCAAAGGTCATATTGTTAAATAGCTTATCTTAAAAATACAACAATGTTGTTTTCACGCTTAGTCAAATACCTTCACAGACTCTAGAAGGTATGATTTCAGCTCTTCTAGCATAAGATAAAAAGAACAAAAAAAGAATTAGAAGATGATCCTCAAGAGAAAGCACTATATTCAAGAAGCAACTACAAAATATCAGATTCTCGGGAAAAAAAACACTTTACCCAAGAAGTCATTATAGAATATCAAAGAAAATTAAGTGTTTTTATTGTAAGAAAAGGGGTCACACAGCTTGGGATTGTAGAACTCAAGCTAGTGATGTGCTTAAGGGAAAAGTAAAAGAAGAATCAGATGAAGGAAATGTTGCTTGCATTGAAAATGACGATTCCACAAATGATGAATGTATTATTAATGCTTCTTCTCATGGTGTCAACTATGCATTCGCAGGTGCCAATGGTGCATTAATACTATAAAATTTTAAAATCTTGGAGGCTAGTGGCACCGGAGGATGGAGGATTTTCATCATTTCAAGTTAGCTTCTAGCTTTGAGATGGTTTTCTTCTTTAAAAGTGTTTTTGGTTTTGGTATTTATTACTTTTAGTTTTCCTTTTGATGTTGATAGATTGGAAGAATACATGTGTTGTGAAGGTTATATTTTGGAGACAGGCTTAAGATTTTGTGTTGAGCTCAATATGGATTGTTGTCGAGTGAGATTTAGAGTATATGATCGAGAATTCTACCCTTTCACAATCATTAGACAATGATAGAGATTTGTTGTATCTCTTAGAGGGATCATTCTTAAATAATTCAAGACTGTGATTCGAGAGTTCAGGACAGAGAGCTTCAGAACACATCTTGAAGCTACACCTTTCCGAAGGTCAAGAGACAACTTGATGGAGCTCCACTTGGTTCAGAATTTGCCTCTTCAAGAGAAGATCTTCTAGCAAATATGTATTCATATAATTTAATTAGCAAGTTTTGTCGTGTAAGCCTTAAGGGGGGTCCCTAAGGCAAGTTTCTGGATTAATGTAATAAGGGGGGGAATGTTGGCATATATTATATTGTGGACGATTAATGTAGTTATTAGAATTGCTCCTGTTATCACAACTACACAAATCCTCTTTATAAATTCTCTCTTTTATCATCATATGAATCATCAAAAATACATTTATCTATCTCACTTTTATACCCATTATCTTGTACCTAATTCAACATCTGATTTATTTTAATTTCTCATTAAAAGGAGTGATGAATTTGAGGATTAAAAAATATATGGGATATTTAAATTTATTAGACTCGTGTGAATATTGTTGTCATTGATGTCAAACCAGTTATCTGGTTCGAATGGTTTGGATGGTATATGCAGTTCATTATTTTCAATCCTTTTATCCCATTTGGTTTCGATGTTGTATGCAGCCAGTATGCGCAATTTTTACTATGAGGAAGTGATGCACATTTTGGTATTGTTATGAGATGTGATGCAGTAAGATGGAGTTGATCTAATAGAGTGATTTTCAAAAGATCCATATCTCTAGAATTTTGGGTTGTGTTTACATTGGTCCCAGTATCAGCTACGTGTCCCGATATCAGCTATTTTGGTTATGTCAGGTGTATCTCTTCATGTCTTTTGGTTTGGTATCCTTAGTATATGTGGAATCTGTATTTTAGAGTTTGGAGATGTTATGCTTAAGTTTTGTGATAATGGGTTAGTATCTATGGGTCTGGATGACCCTGTCCCATTCCAATAATTAAGGTATATGCATCGGTAAATGAATTAAGAAAAATGAACCATGAAAAGATCTTGTGGAGGCCGACTTGGTTATCACATTTATGTTCAAGGGTTTATTGGATAATATGTTGAGCTAGGCTGACACATATCCCAGTGTATGAGTCCTCTGATATATATAAGCATGTGATAGGTATGCCAGGGAAGGGCATGGAGTATGTATGTGTGTGAGTGTTGGAAGTAGTGAAAGAGACATAGCATCGAAGATAGCAGAGAAGCTGAGTGTGAAGTATGAGTTGCGGACAACAAACACAATTGGTACAAAATCGAGAATGCAGATAGTATTGCAATGTTATTAAATTTAGAAGAAGCATGGATCATAAGAAGTCAACATTTATAAACTGTACCATTAGCAAAGTGAGGCAAAGCAAAGGGCATATAATTTAAAAAAAATTATTTATGAGTAAAGTAGAATAAAAGAAGAATCATGTTTAAAATGAGATTCTCTATCCTCTGTTTGAAATACAATAGTATAGTGTAGTCACACAAATCTGTCCAGCTTAATTAAATAAATATTAGCTATTTATTTGATTAAAAATCCACTAGCCATCAGTTAATTAAATAAATATTTAATTAATTTATCTCCAAACATTCTCCTATTAATTAAATAAATTATTCAATTTATTTTAATTAATTCATTAAATCAAATTCCATTCAATTAAATAAATAAAATCAATTTATTTAATCCCCCTTTTCCTCTTTTAAATAAACTAACATTTATTTAAATCATTTTAAAACCCCCCCACTTGCATTTTCCTACAAATGCAACTTGCACACATTTATTGAAAAAAATGAATTTTTATTTCAATAAAATCCTATTTTCCCTCACCCACCAAATCCACTTGCAAAATCTAATCCCTTTCTAGATTCTTCTAACCCCTTCCTAATTAGCCTAATCCGTCCCCTAATTATTGTCACATTCCTAAGCAAAATGGAGTCACTTCTCAAAGACTCCAAAGTCTTTGAAAAGCATTTAATGCTTTGTGTGTTCAACAAATTAACCCCCAAAGTCTTCCAAGACCACTAATGGCTCTTACATGACCATTTATGGCTCTTACATAACCATTTATGGTTATTTCAAACTTGTCTCCCCAAACATTTATTGTTTTGACCATATTCATCCATTTCACATTTGCACAAGAGTTTATCCATTGGATAAAAGCTTTATTCTTTGAATAAAGAGTTTATTCATTCAACCAACCTTGACTTTAACTCTCAAGGTCATATCAAGCATTTAATGCTTATTCCCTCTCCTCTCAACCTATCTCACATTGACACTTGTCATCCTGGGATTGGGTTGAAAGCCCTCACATGGATTTGAAATCATTCAATCCTGACCCTTGTTGAGATTGCTCAATCTCAACCATCCATTGCTCCATTTTTCCTATAAATAGAGCCCATTTCTTCATAATCCAAATCCTGAAAACTTGTATGCATTTAACCTATAGGCATTTTAAGAGAGCATTTTAGCACAATCAACTAATATCTTGTCATTTTGGATAAAATAAATCATTTTTAGTATCAATAGCATAGTATTAGCTTTTCATTTCACATTTGGAGCACAATACTACAATCTCAATCCTCCATAAGCATCCATAGTGCAAAAAGCTGTTGAGAGCTACACTATTTTGGAACTTGGAAAGGAGAGGAACAAGGGAGAAGGAGCTAAGAGCATGTTAGGAGGTATTTGGAGATGCCTCATCATATTTGCTTCTTTAGTTAAATATACTTTCATGTTTTTAGTGTCTCTCTTGATATGCCTGTTTAGATTAGTTTTTGATTGACTAACACTAACGGTTTCTTGTCTTGTGTGTTGTTTATCATTAACTAATCTTGTCCATTTAGCAGGGCATCATTTGGTGAACCCGACGTGAATCGAAACACCAAAAATATCATCTTTTTAGCAAACTAACATGTCTGAATGTTGAAAGTGTCACACAAGTTGCGCTTTGGCGCTATTGAACACGTTCTAGCACTACCGATACTTATGATTTTAGCGCTATTGTTCTTACAATAGCGCTATTGTCTCAATTTCAACGCTTTTGGAACTGTTTTGGCGCTTTGGACGTTGTTTTGGCGCTATTAACCATTTTTCAGCGCTTTTGCCTCCCCTTCTTTCAGTGCTTTTGTGTTAAATAGCGCCTATGTTCAAACACAGACTAGCGCTATTGTAACAGAATGTCGTAAAAATCACCTTGTACCTGAAAAAGTGGAAATTTTAGGCTTGTGGAAGCCCCCCCTTGGACATAGATTTTACTAACAATTTGTTGTTTGTGCAGGTTTAAAACTCACCATTAAAAATCACAAATTTTGTTTTGGTGCATTAAAACTTGAACGAAAAAATTTCATTGCTTTCTAGTTAGGATCACTCATCCTTTTGGTGCTTTAAAACTGAACAAAAACAAACATTTACTTCAATTGCAAGTTAGGACTCATCTTCATTTTGGTGCTTAAAATCAACAAAAAAATTTGATTTCCTCGCATCAAACTAAAGAATTTACAAATCCACACTTCAAATTTTAGTGCACATAAAATACACAATCCACTTGTTTTCATTTTTGCAAGTAATTTTACTTCAAGCAAACGTGTTTTCAATTCAGTTGACCAAGACTTCCAATTTTTAGATTACAAAACACATTGCTTTTGAAGTTAAAAAGAACACCATGGCTGTTGGAGCAACATCTCCAAATAGTTAGATCGCATTGTGATGATGGGTTAAAAAGAACAAGTGTTTTTCGGCTTGGCACACTTGTGCAAAAAGTCAGTCGAGTGGTCCCACTTCTAACACACACTATCCTCTCCCTTGGCTCTCGTGGTCCTAGGTGCAAGAGAAAACTGTTAGTAACACTCAAATTTTATCTTTTTAAGAGAGGCCTACCAAGAGACACATCACTCTTGGGAACGACCTCGCGCGGTAAATCCTTTGAGCCGCTATAGAAATCAGGTGTGAGCGAAAACTGTAGCCTTGGGTATAGCTCTTCTTACAATGTAACTGGCCGAAAGGACAAATGGGCCCCACCACCAGTTACAAGGCTCTTAAGTGAGTCACTGCAGAATGAACTTATGTCCAAAAACATCAAACATGACTAAACACCTTTAAGTAGTAGCCCACCCATTCTATTGATTGAGGATATTTGCGATATAATTTAGTACAAGAGCATAGATGGTTTTTCTCCCAAGATACTCACCATACATATTTCCTTGAGTAGAAACATAGCTTTTTGAAAAGTCATTTGTGGCTTGATAAAAGTGGTGACTCCCCCATCATAGGGATCATCTATTTGTTATGCTCGTGCAAGACTTAGTATATCACATCCTTACCTGCCACGGCGGGATTCATAAGGTATGTAGTACCAAAGTCAAAGAAATATCAAGATGTGGGCTAAATATATCACAACTGGCCATTTGACCTTAGGGATAAAAAGTGTTTGAAGTGTGTTCATTTTAAAGACCAAGTGCAAATTGAGCCGACTTCAGGCTTTGGAAATACACCTTAAAATACATCTAAAGGAAGAGTCATATACAAGTCCAAGGAATGGGTTGATCTAGACCCATACTCATTTGTGCCTTTTAGGCAACATTCTTGTGTTTGTGTGCTTGCTTTGTTTTCTTGTCAAAAGAAAAATCAAAAAATCACTTCCAAAAACAAAGTATTCATCCAACCAAACACATCAAAAACAAAGTGCAAACAACAAAGTATCAAAACTTTATGACCATTCTTCACATCTTGCGAAAGAAGAAGCGTCATCAGAATATCAACTTGAAAAGAAGACCATTAAGCTCAAAGGCTTTGATCAAAAGGAGGAAGTTATTCTATATAAATAGACAAATCTTCTTCTCACACATAGAGTCTTTTTGCATCACATGCGTCTCTACCTTCAAGGCAAAACAAACGAATTTGATTCAGAATCATTGAACCGCAGAGCTTTTATGCAATATAGAGCTCTGAGTTATCACAAAAACAAAGGAGGTAAGATTAATCCCAACTTCTTCCCAAATGTCTGTATCACATACAACATAGCTCGAGAAATACCACCAACACCTGAAAGAGAAGAGGTAGAATTTGTCCCATTTGTAACACAAAGTTTTTATTGAAAGTTGAAAGCATTTCATCCATTATCTTACTCATACATCATCACTTCATCCTCATCAATCCGTTCCAACTCTCAAAACATTAAGAGGTTCTTGTCCCAAGTTCTCTTTTTAGATATTGCTTGAATCAAACACATCACATCACTTTTTAGATTGTTTCTACATCTAGGATAAGCTCATCCTAAGAGACACATCTATGCAGGTTAAAACTAGTTCATTAGTGAATCCTCTCATTACTAGGTAGTTAAATTTGTAACACATCTCAGATTTCTCTACACCTTATCACATCAAAACTTATCAAACAAGCAAGCAATTCAAAGAAGGAATTTCAGTTACATCCACCTTAAAAGTGCTAGAGATCTACATCCAACACGAATTCACCAACCATCAATCTCTCATTTCATCAAAAAACTCATCATCATTTTCACTCAACTTCAACAAAGACTCATAAAGCAAAATGGCTCAAACCCGATCACAGGCAAGGCAACGAGAAATAGAAATGGAAGAAGAAGAAGAGGAAAATCTCAATGAATTTCAAGAAGCACTTGGAGGAAATGCGAATGAAAATCTCAATGAATTTCAAGAAGCACTTGGAGGAAATGCGAATGACGAAAACCCAAGTACTCCTACTCCTGCAACAATAGAAAGGGCCCAGCATAACCCTCTCTTTAACAGACTATTTGACGAAATACTCAGGAGCAATGCGGATGCTCACTTCTTAAGACTCGCTCAAGAAGGAGCAAAACTCCCCTCTGACTTTGATCTTGCCCAATTAAGACAAGCATCAGAAAGACAAAGTCGCCATGAAGAGGAAAGAGGTAGAGATCCCATCAGATATAACATTCCTCGAGGTAACCCACCACCTCCTCCTCCAAATGAAATGGAGATGTTGCAGCAACAAGTCAAGAAACTCACCCAACAGCTTCATAGTGGTGTTAAGACTAACCAATTCTCACTCAATGACATTTGTCCCTATCCTTTTGATAGGAATCTTTACATGCCACCCTTTCCATGAGGATTCGAAACACCCAAATTTGAAAAATATAGAGGAAAGGGGGATCCCCATGATCATGTCAAAGAACTTCATTCCGCTTGTCTTGAAGTGGCATATGAAGACACCTACCTAATGTGCCTTTTTCCCCAAAGCTTGGGAGGAACAACCACATCATGGTTTTCCCGACTATTAGGTGGCATTAGAACATTTGAGGAACTCATCCAGAAGTTCCTTGCTCATTACTCTCATAACATTGAACGTGACATTACCATGGCTGATCTGTGCAACACCAAACAAAAACCAGGTGAACTATTCTCAGTATTCCTACAACGATGGCGCCAAATGTCTAGCAGACGTTCTCTTCAGTTACGTGAACGAGAACTAGTGGAAATATTCATTTCCAACTTAAACGAAGAAATGGAATTTCACCTGGATGTCAAAGACACAGACTCTTTTAATGATATGATCACCAAGGGTTTAAAATGTGAATGGGCACTTATCAAGAAAGGACTCATCAAAATCTTTAATGAACCAAAGGATGGTCCTCGCCCACGCTTCAATAGTGATAAACCAAGCTTCTGGAATAAAAACAAGAATATCGTCAACAATGGGGTTGTGGATGCCCGGACTATCCAAAATGCACAACCTGTGGTTCGGTTTGCAGGACAAAATCCTCCACCTCAGAATAATACAAATGTTCCCTCCAATCAAGGTCGCATCACATCTCACAATGAACCAAGACCTCGTCAGCAAAAACAGAAACGCGCATACACTCCCTTAGGGGAACCCATTGAAACAGTATTGCGACAGCTCATTTCTCAAAATTTGGTCACTCTACCTAAACTATCAAACTATGAGCCTCAGGTCAAACCGGCATGGTGGAGAGATACTGAACACTGTGAATTCCATCAAGGGAGAGGGCATAAGACAAGTAATTGTCACCGACTGAAAGATCTCATTCAGGATCTTATTGATTAAGGAGAAATTGAAATTGAAGGACATGACCCAAAAACAACCGATAATGATCATCTGATGTTCAAAAATCCACTTCCATCACAAGATCAAAGGGGTCCTTCCACTTCCAGGCGAGGCACTGATACCACTGATTATACACAGGCTACGTATAATTACACTGTAAATCATCTGTATGATGCTAATGAACAAGTTGCAACTATAACCTTCAAAAATCCCAACTCCAATTGCAATGTTGTTACACTTTGTGACAAGGTCACCATAAAGGCAGCTTCACAAGGCACCACCTCCATACCAAAATAGTACAATCTTGTGGAACAATTAGACAAAACCCCTGCACTTATATCCATTTTAGAGATTTTGCGCCTATCGCCATCTCATAAAACTATCTTGGATCAAGCACTCCAAGAGGCGTCAGTCCCTGCGAACCTGAATACAGACCAATTTCAAGCCATGGTTGGAAGTCTAAAGTCATCACCTTGTCTCACTTTTTCCGAAAGTGACAACTCTTCTTTCCAGCAACCTCATAATGCCTCACTCCACATCGAAGGATTTATTAATCAGCATAGGATCAAGCGAGTCTTGATCGATAATGGAGCAAGCCTAAATATTTGTACACTACAGTTGATCATAGCATTGGGATATGTAGTAGAATCAGTGGATCCTCATAAGAAGATCACAATCAAAGCCTATGACGATGCAGAGCATTCATCCAAAGGAGCTGTGGTACTACCAATCTGAGTAGGCCCTGTGGTGAAGCACATCATCTGTCAAGTTTTGGACCTTCCTCTGCCATACAATCTATTATTAGGAAGACCTTGGATACATGCCATGCAAGCTGTTCCATCTACCTACCATCAATGTATCAAGTTCCCACATAACGGTGTAGAGATCACAATCCTGGGCGATGCAAATCCCTTTGTGTTTTGCCATAATATCAGCCATCAACTAGAGATTACTATTCCTAATAATAGAGAAGTCATTCCTTCCACATCATATATAAGTCTCGCCTCTCTTACTAGTTCAAACACCACAATACCAAAGCAAGAAAAGCTTAAAATGAAAATAGCAGAGGAAGGTCCTGGGGTGTAGGACAAATGCCCACTTCTCCTAGAACACATGGTAAACCACAGCAGTTACTCCAACAACCACTGATCACGCCAGCATGTGCTTTGATGCCTTTCATCCTTGGAAAGAGTCAAGAGGAAGAAACCCAAGATGAGGACCTAGCGGAATGGATCTATAAAGATCCCATCACCATTGATATACTGCAAGTTAAGCTTCCTACGGATCAGTATGGCAAAGGTCTCCTCATTATGCAAAGAATGGGGTATGATGGTCAGAGTGCTTTGGGATATTGCAAACAAGGACGACATGAACCTCTGCTGCCATAATTAAAGCCCAAAGGTAATACAGGCCTAGGCTTTGAGAAAGAAATCTTTTCTAAACTCAGATTCAAAGGAAAACCCAACAAACCATTATGTCAGCCTATTGCAAAGAGGACACCTTTCATTATCAAAGCAACATCGAGCACCATCACAACTGCCCCACCGAGGCTCAGAATCCCAACACAACCATCACCAATGCCACTCATCCCACCAAACGAACCCGTAATCCCATCAGCAGCACCATTAGCAGCAGCAATT
The DNA here is from genome assembly GCF_030272615.1 of Cryptomeria japonica. NCBI lineage: Eukaryota > Viridiplantae > Streptophyta > Pinopsida > Cupressales > Cupressaceae > Cryptomeria > Cryptomeria japonica. Next base: position 243,968,619 of record NC_081406.1, on the reverse strand, counting down.
GTATCGGAACACGTAGCAACATCCATGGCACCAGTAGTACCAGCAGAAGCCACCGAGTCAACACTACCGATACTCCCGATACCAGATTCTTTAATCCCCACCAACCTTCCTACAGCATAAATCACTACAAAGGTACATCAACCAATCACACCTGCAGTGTTTAACTCAAAGGACATCCCAGTATGGTATAGTAATCGGATGCTGGAAAGTGATTCAGAGACTGACTCACATGAATGGGAATTTGATTTTGTGCAACTTAATACTTCAAATGAGGAAGACACATCACCACTTCCGCCACGCAAAGACATCCCTATTTATGGAGAAGCACAGATAAAGACCACTTGGGTTCCTAAACTGGAAACATCTTCCACAGACCCTACGTCTCATCCTATGCCTGATTCTGACAGGGAGAGTACCATCACCAACCTTCACCATAACGTCTTAACCCTCACTGATACATCTAACGCACTTAACCTAATCGATGAAGTAATGCCCATTATTCACCATGAACTCATCGAATGGAACCAACGAAATCCCCCATGTCTTGACTTCTTCCAAAATGATGAGGCCATCATTGACTTTTTGGAATTAAGGGATAACCTACCAAGCGGGGATCACAAAGTTGGATTCGCCATTGCACTTAATAGCACAGCATACTTTGGGGCGGATGCCAAACCTTTCAGCTACAAAAATATAACAATAAAACATGGATCTTCTAGTGAAAACCACACTGTGGCACTGTTTGATCCGACAAAAGTAAAAAGAAAGAGCGTATCCAATGGTGAAAACCTCTTTGAGGCGCCTGAGGATGAAGGGTTTGACATTCTCCCTGCTAATGCACAACAGGAACGATCAATGATTCTCATCGAGGAAACCAAAGAATACAATGTGGGGACTCCTGAAAATCCTCATATCATACATCTAGCATCTCTTCTCACTCCAGAGGAACAGCCTAAATTTATAGAGTTCTTCCAAAAGCGTCAAATCAACTTTGCATGGTCATATGCAAACATGCCTGGGCTTGATCCTGATTTAGTCATGCATCACCTCACCGTAGTAGAAGGAGCCAAACCTGTCAAGCAGAAGCTTCGTAAAATGCATCCTCAAATTGCAGTACTAGTCAAAATAGAACTCAAGAAACTCCTAGATGTTGGTTTCATTAGACCAATTGATTATGCAGAATGGATCTCCAATATTGTGCCTGTCGGCAAACCAAAAGGGGGCATCCGCATTTGTACTGACTTCAGAGATCTGAATAAGGCATGTCCTAAGGATGACTTCCCCCTACCAAATATCGACATCATAGTGGACCTGATAGCAGGACATGCCATGCTTTCACTCATGGATGGCTTTTCAGGATACAATCAAATAAAGATCGCACCAGAAGATCAACATAAGATAGTCTTCACATGTCCATGGGGCACATATTGCTGGAATGTAATGCCTTTTGATCTAAAGAATGCAGGAGCAACCTATCAAAGAGAAATGACCACCATCTTCCATGACATGATGCATACTATGATGGAAGATTATGTGGATGACTTACTAGGAAAATCACTTACCAGAGAAGGACATCTCCACATCTTAGATAAAATTTTTGATATACTGGAACAATACCATGTTCGACTCAACCCAAAGAAATGTGTCTTTGGAGTAACCTCCGGGAAGCTTCTAGGATACATTGTCTCAAGCAAAGGTATTGAGGTCGACCCAGCAAAGGTAAAAGCAATCATGGATATGCCACCACCAAAGAATATCAGTCAGCTAAGGACATTACAAGGGCGGCTTCAATCCATCCAAAGATTCATTGCACAATTGGCTGATAAGTGTCACCCATTCACACACCTACTACACAAGAACATCCACTTTCAGTGGGATGTCCGATGCCAGCAAGCATTTCAGATGCTTAAAGACTATCTCATGAATCCACCATTGTTGATACCACCAGATCCAAGTAGACCATTGTTACTATATATCTCAGCAACAAGTACAACATTGGGTGTACTACTAGCACAACATAATGCAGAAGGCAAAGAGTGTGTTGTTTACTACATCTCTCACACACTGGTGGGCTATGAACTCAATTACACACCTATTGAGCGAGCTTGCCTCGTAGTAATCCTGGCAGCCACTAAACTGCGGCACTATCTGTTAACACATAAAGTGCAACTCATTGCAAAGATTGATCCACTCAAGTATTTACTCAACAAAGTAGCATTGACAGGTCGCTTAGCCAAATGGGTAATGATTCTAAGTGAATTTGACATCGAGTACGTAGACCATAAAGCTATCAAAGGTCAATTTATTGCATATCAGTTGGCCGATGCACCTCTCATAGGTGATCATCCTCTCATTTCCAATTTTCCAGATGAAGAGATATTCATGATCACAACAACACAACCATGGAAATTATACTTTGATGGTTCATACACTAGACATGGCTCAGGGGCAGACATCCTATTTATCACACCTCAAGGTGATAGCATCCCGAAGTCTTACAGGCTCACATTTCCATGCACTAACAACATAGCAGAGTATGAGGCCTTGATCATAGGACTCAGGCTAGTAGTACAATGGAAATTACAAGAACTGCAAGTATATGGCGACTCACAACTGCTCATTCGACAAGCAACAGATGAATATCAGACCAAAGATGATAAACTCATGCCATATAAGCAAATGGTGGACACTCTAAAGACATCATTTACTACTATCACTTTTGAGCAAATACCAAGAGATCAGAATCGAGCTGCTGACGCTATGGCTACCATCGCATCTCTCCTAGATCTTCCACAGAATTCAACACGCTACGAGTTCTTGGTAGAACAGCTTTGGATTCCCGCTTATGATATCCCTGAATCCGAAATGATATGTTGCCTTGTCGGTTCTGAATCCCCATGGTACGGTGAGTTCTACACCTATCTCCGCGATCACACCCTTCCTCCCAACCAATCGAATAACCAACGTAAAACCTTCATTCGCCAAACTACTCGATATACCATTATTGCTGAAACCCTATACCGATGCAGTCTTGATGGTACTCTCCTTCGATGTTTGGAACAAGGTGAGATAACAAAGGCTTTGGAAGAAGTACATGAAGGAATTCGCGGGGGACTCACTCAAGTGGTCCATCACTAGCTAAGAAACTCCTGCGCAATGGATACTATTGGCCACCTATGGAAAAAGATTCCTACTACTTTGTCAGAAAATGCAAGAAATGTCAAGTCCATGGCGACTTGATACATGCACCAGCCCAGGAACTGCAACCAATCACAACACCATGGGCTTTTTGTCAATGGGGCCTTGACCTTGTGGGTAAGATTCATCCATCTTCATCCAACGGCCATAAATTCATTATTACCGCCACCAAATATTTCACAAAGTGGATCGAAGTTGTTCCACTTACCCAAGTCACCGGCAAGCAGATCGCCTCATTCATCCTCAACTACATCATTTGTTGGTATGGTGTGCCCATGTCCATCATCACAGATAACGATCTTCCTTTCAAAAATCAGGATGTCCGCAAACTTTGTGAGAAATTTCATATCCAACACCGCTTTTCCACTCCCTATTACCCACAAGGTAATGGTCAGGCCGAAGCATCCAATAAAAACATATTGAGAATCCTCAAGAAGATAGTCAATGATGTCGGCCATGATTGGCATGTTCAACTAAATCCAGCACTATGGGCATATCGAACTAGCATTCGAACACCTACAGGTGCAACTCCCTACTCCTTGGTTTATGGTGCAGAAGCTATCTTACCTATTGAGGTCGAGATACCATCATTACGGGTTTCCCTGCACAATCTCATCGATGATGAAGCATACAGAGTATCTTGTCTTCAAGACTTGGAGCTACTTGATGAGAAGCGACAAGCTGCATACAACCATCTCAAAGCCTATCAACAGCGCATGAGTAGAAGCTACAATCACCGAGTTAGATCTCGTACATTTGAGGTAGGTGATCTTGTTCTACGAGAGAATCCTCGCAACCAACCAAACAGAGAACATCAGGGCAAGTTTGAATCAAATTGGTTGGGCCCATATGTTGTCACTACTGTATTCGGGTCCGGGGCATATCAGTTGGCTACATCAAAAGGAGAACCGCTCGCAGATCCAATCAACAACATGCACCTCAAACGGTTTTATACCTAAGCAGCACAGAGCATCAGGTTCCCCTGCATACCAAAAAATACCAAAAACATTCAGAAAAATGTCCTGAAGAAATACCAAAACATTCAAACAGTAAAGAAAAAATCATGCATCCAAACGATGAACAACCAAACCGGTGGCACCTCGGGTAAGTGCGATGGTGAAAACCTGGCAAACAGGCGCCACTCATAAAGACAATGGCTCCAGTATCTTTCAATCTCATTGCGATCACATTCATATATACCTGTAGACACCCAAAAATGGTCAATACTTGCGAGGTCATATTTTAACATTTGCGCATTGCCTCATTTTAGGTTTTTGCGTCGCATTAACATTTCTCCTATGTCACGCACTTGGTCTTTATCATTTGCGAGCATCGAGTCATTCTTCTATATTCTTCAATCATCTCGTCCTCAAATTTGGTCTTGTCGACAACACTATCCAGTCATGATTTTGATCGCTTTTATCTTGTTGCATCAATGAGCGTGCTTATTTGTCATCATTTTGGACATCGTCAATCCTAATTAGGGTTTTGTCCTCCTGTCAATCTTATCAATCTTATCAATTGTATCATCAATCTTATCATTTTGGACATCGTCAATCCTAATTAGGGTTTTGTCCTCTTTTCAATCTTGTCATCATGCGATCGATTTGTCATTAATCGTTGTCATTGTTCAATTTTATCATTTTGCGATCGATTTGTCATCGATCGTGGTCATTTCCAATCTTGTCGTCTTGCAATCTATTTTATCATCAATCCTCGTCCTCTTGTCAATTTTGTCATTTTGCGATCATTTCACTTTCGATCGTTGTCTGTCTCAATTATGTCAATTTGGATCAATTTGTCATTGTTCCTCGTCAATTGGTGCATTTATCAATCAAATCATTTTTGTCGCATTGGTCATTTATCAATTCAAAATCATGACATTAATTATCTTCAATCAAGACCTAATTGTCATTTTTGCACTTCTAATTCGTCTTCTAGGGTTTTATGATTTAATCATTTAACCTAATTTGCCATTTCTTCCTCTAGGATTACTAAATTATTTATTAATCATAAGTCTTCTCATTACAATTAAATCTTTATTTAATTGGCTAATTATTCCTCTTTGTGAGTGAATTAATTAATAAATGAAAAATTATTGATTAATTCACTAATTTCTAATTTCCATCAATTTCTAATTCTTAATTTTCATCAATTTCAATTTTCTAATTTTCTAAATTTCTAATTTCTTTTCCCTCCTATTTCATCTCCTAATTCTATGGGAATGACATTTCAATTTGTCATAAATTGTCATAATTGACAATCAATCAATTTGACATAGAATGTGTCATAATTTGTCATCAATTATCAATCAATCAAATTGTGCATGGAAAGTGCATAATTTGTCATAATTTGTCATATTGATTTGCAATTTCCATTTGAATTGCATCATGCTAATTTTGTCATTTATCCAATTCTTCTATAAATTGGATGATTTTCAATCAAACCTAATCCGAATCCTTAATCAAACTACCGAACTTACGCTTCTAGTACTCTTGAGCTTTCCATCAATCTTGCTTTCAATTGTGTGTGCACTTGTAGGTGAGATCCACAAATCCATTGAAGAGGAAAGAACAACAATGGAGCCGCATGGAAGAAGCATCTGAATTGTTATATGGTTTGCATGATATTTTCTTTTAAATGCTTTGTTTTTATGCCTCTATTGAATGTGCTTTGGAATTAGGTTCATTTCAATGAGTGTTCTTTTGATTGAGTTATCATGTCTTGTGTTTTGATTGATCTACTTATCTTTTGATGATTCCTAATTCTTATGCTACAATACCAATATCCATCCATCTAAAAACCATGGCTTGTTATTTGATTTGTAATCAGCGATAGTACTTCATGCATCTTGCATCCCACTTTTTCATAGTCATGTCTAAACTTGGGGGCAATACCTCTCAATCTAGTTGATGGAATTGGATTCTACATTACTTGTGATTCATTGGCAAAAACATTCAAAAATGTCTCACAAAATCCAAAAACATTCAAAAATGTCTCACAAAATCCAAAAACATTCAAAAATGTTTCACAAAATCCAAAAACAGCGAAAAACCATCGAAAATCGAAAACAAAAACATGGCAAAACCTTGTACATATTCATCCAAGCAGATACAAAACAAACATTGACACAATACTCACATGATGACTACTTATCAATCGACCAAAACAATCAACATCAACACTCAAAACTGTCTTTAAACAAGGATGCATCCTTCCTTACCAAAACAAAGACAAAAGTGTTGTTTTCTTTGACAAGAAAATTATGTTAAGCTATCAAATACTTGGTTGATTTGTGAGTACAACCATTCGTTTATCTATATCGGGATCTTTCGGCATTGTTTTGTATCATTTGCGCGTTATTTCCGATGAAGTTTTGGGGCATGTACTAATGGTGTCTACGTGGGAAGTTCACTAAGCTACGTGATCTTATGCCAAATGCAGTCATAGATCATTACGGCTTGCTGACTACAGCATATACCTCGACCATATGAACATGAACCATTACCAAGGATCCTTATTCTTTATTCTTTATATATATACTATTTGTTTGCAGGTACAAAGCTCATTCTTTGGTTCCTACCTCATCCACATTGGATAAAGGTTTTTATCTCTTAGTACGGTATGCACTCGTCTCAGGATATGATCAGTCTAAGATCAAGGAGGACGATCCAAGTCATGCATGAAAGGAGATAATCCTTGTCTGTTCCGCAAGCAATACTCTGGTTGACTTGACCCTTATATCAAGTCGTTTGTATTAACTTGCTATATAAAAATCCATGTAAGGAATACTCAGGTCATCTTGAATCATTATGTCAAGATGCTTGTATTCTCTTCCAACATTTTAAAGCTCAATGATGAAAATAGAGCACTATGGATCGTCATTTCCATCTCATCTGTTTATATCTTGCATTCTGTTGCATATCACCCATCCATTTATTCATTCATATGTAGACTTTATATGCAAAAGTGAAACATTAAGCTGGTCTTGGATACAATCATGACCGAGTACTTTGATACATCATCAATGCATCATGCAAAGTCTCAAAAACCTTGCATTCCTCATGATCATATCATCATTGCATTTAGGTGAATCTTGCATTAAGTACATTCCTATCATTTTAAAACTTAACATTGCATATAGTTTCTTTTGGACATTAGTTTTCATTAATCATTTGCATCATTGCATCAATCATAAATAATTAGATTCATTTGTGGGATAAAAATTGTCTTTGATTTTTTTTAAATCATTTAAATAGGCATTCATTTCATGTCAAAATTATCCATCATCATTTCATCATCCTTTATCATTTAAATAATGCATCCATTCATTAGTGAAAAAGTGCATTCCTTCATCCATTATTAAGTATCTTATTAGACTCATTTTAAGATTCATTTCACATTACATTCATTATCCTCTTTTTTGATTGCATTAAGGTGCAGTTATTAAAACCAGGAGTTGTATTATCATCACATTATCATTTTTACTTAAAATCATATTTACGCATTTAGAATCATCAACCCATTTGTTTCCAAACATTGGTTCATACCATTATATATATCCATTATACATATGCATTCGTTTAGGCATTATCATATAAACATTTGTACTTTACATTTTGTTTATCCATATTACATTCATCTAAAAACATCTAGATGCATATCCATAAATAAATTCATTCATTCAAACATTGCATTAACATCATCTCATAAATTATCATTACATAGGAAACACCAAAATCCTGTTCATACATCATCATAAGCATACATCATCATCATGGCATTACATACATCAAGCATTACATCAAAAATCAAACCAAACATGCACACATATATAAGCCTGCATTCATATGTCAGTATCCCACATCATAAATTATCATAAAAACATGCATAAAAGAAACATCTCATCAAATGCATACATATACACAAATCCATCTAAGCAATAACTCATCATCCTGCATAAACATCCATACATAATCCATTGCATATCATCACAAATATGGGATCTCCTCATATATATCATCTCCTATATCAGAGTACAATGAAGTCTACAAAAATCGGCTACCAAGAGCCATCCAAGATACAGTCCAACAAAATAAACAATAATACAATACATATATGCAAAAATGCTCTCTCAAATGCCACTCTGGCCAGATGATATACCACCACCACCGTCACCACCTGCTCTCCCACTGGTGCCTACACCACCTGATCCATCTCTCCATGGAGGCCTCATCGAACCCCCACTCGCTCATGCATCTCCTGATCTCTCCATCTGTAGAGGACCCATCACATCCCCACTACTTTGCACCCTCTGCGATCACTCTGATCTGGCCTGCCACATCTGAGAATAACTGAGAGCTCACTAACTAACTGGCACAACTTGCTCATATAAACCCCGCCAGTAGTCTATCTTGGCCTGTGCTCGCCGCATCTCCCTCATCACCTCCCCTGTAGGACCCTGTGCTCCTACTCTGACCTGGACTCTCTCCTGCAGCTCTACCAATCTCTCCACTGCACTATCCCTCTCCCGCAACACCACCACTAGCTCTGCCTCCTGTGCAAATAGCTGCACATCCCTAGCTACCACCTCCTCCTCCAAATCCTCTATCCGGGTCTGCAAGTGTGCTATCATGTGATCCCGCAGATCTCTAGTGGCTCCCTCCCCGGTATCCATTGCCGCCTCACCTGTACCACCCTCTCCAGTAGTCCCCTCCCCTCTATCCATCGGGATCTCTCTCTCCATCCCCCTCCCACTCAGCTGAACTTCTCCCGGTATTAATGGTCCCTGTGATATCTGTAGAGGCAGTCCACCTCTCCCTCTCCGCTGACTCCGCATCCCCAACCCACCACCTCCTCCACCACCCCCTCCTCCTCCACCTCCACCTCCACCTCCTCCATCTCCACCTCCACCCCCTCCTCCTACTCCTCCACCTGCCCTAGGTCCTCGACCTCCTGCTCTCCTCCGTCTCCATCCCCTCTCATCCTCAAAATCTGGGATCGGCTCTGCTGGATCCGATATCCGTAGGATCGGGTGCGCTGCCTGGTACTGCATGTACTCATCTGTAACACCTGCATCCATGACCCTCGGTTGTATATCCCATGGTCTCGCCTGCAGTGTTCGGAACTCTGCTAGTGCCTGATCATATGGTAGCACTGGCCCCCATGCGTACCTCTCCCTAATAACCCGAGCATACTCTCCTGATCCACTGGGCAGTCCCTGTTGTCGTCCAAATTGTCTCAGCACTCTCCCAAGCACCTGTCTTTCTACATGGTATGAGGTCCTCCCAATGAGGAATCGAGTCATAAACACATACGGCAGTGCCTCTGCGTCATCATCCCATGGCTCACACTCCAAGTATGGCCGCCATATCACTGCATCTAGATCATCCAACGCTTGCCGCCACCACTCTAACTTCCCCAGGTGGGGCTGACTCATCATGCCGCTATACATAAACATGTATGGCTGGTCTACTGCGTGGAATCTCAAACTCACTGGTCGAGTCACTAGTAGGTGCTCCCAAGCCCAAATATGTAGCAGTGTCATGCCCACTGCTAAGGAACCCCTCTCCCGATAAACCACCTCATGGAGCTCCTGGTACAAGTGCGCCAGCACGCACGGCCCCCACGCAAATCGCGTTCCCTCGGTAACCATCATCTCGATCACCTGCCCCCACCCCACGACCAACCCATGTGATCGCTTGTCTGGACAAAGAAGTCCTCCAACAATACCTGATAAAACTGTTGGTAGAGGCTCATATAACACCACTATCTCCTCCTAGGCAATCGAGTCATCATCAATGAAAACATCCTCATCAAAAATCCTCTGCACTGCAAGAGTCCCCCATGATCTGTCATATGTGACCAGCTCCCCTCGAATCGAAATCCGTAGGATGTGCCACACATCCTCCAGGGTCACTATCATCTCCCCCTGAGCCAAATGGAAGGTGCACGTCTCGCTGTGCCACCGCTCTGCTAGTGCTGTGATCAATCCGTGATTCATACGAATCATGGGCATGTGCATCACCTCATATAGTCCCGTCATCGCAATGCAATCAATCTCCACCTCGGTCAATCGATCCCGCAACCCCTGTGTCGCAGGATGGCGCTCACGTAACTGTAACACGCCTAGCTCCTCCTACACATGGACATTCATCAATCACCATCAGTTGTTTTGTTTTCAAACTTTCTTAAGTTTAAACCTAGACTATCATCAGATACTTTGATCAAGTATCTTTGGGTCTCAACAAGTAAGCAATCATGGCCACCTAAACTTCAATGGGCATTTATCCTAAACAAATGACCTAAGTCTCATCAGGCTACTATGATTTAAAACAACTCCCACTTCACATCGCCATCCACCCATCATTGGCATCCGAAGATTCTTTTCATCCAAATTGGGGCATATCTTTATCCTAAAGCAAAAGCGCTATTTTTCCAGCAAAAGCGCTAGTTTCCAACAAATAGCGCTACAACCCTAACAAAAGCGCTCAATCAGCTATCCGATAGCGCTCAAACTACAAATGCGCTAAAACAACTATGCAGTAGTGCTAATAAAGATCAATAGCGCTCAAATAAGCCCTCAATAGCACTTATTAATCAATAGCACCTAAACTTGCCCGCAATAGCACTAAAGCAAATCAAAAGTGCTCAAACAAAGGGACAATAGCGCCATTGCGACACAATAGCGCTAGTTCATGGAGCAAAAGCGCCCAACCGAAGTTTCAACGCTCTTGCTCCGACCCGACTTGGACTCAGCTAACAACGTATCAAAAAAGCCTAAAAATTAAAAATTCAAATTTGCATACCGCTGGTCCATAGTCATCTGGGCGCTGGAACCATCGGACTCGCTCGAATCTGTGCTCTGCTATCGGTATCGGCATCCTGACTGCTGCTCGCTCCTCCAAATGTCTCTATCAGAGCTCTCGTTTTACACTGGTTGCGATCACAAATGATCCTGTTTTCACCCCTTTCACCCCATTTATACCCTTCGCCGTCACCGTAACTTCCCCCCGCTCACCGTCGTGGTCCCCGTGAACTTCCCGAGCCCCCCCCATTTCTCCATTTTTCCCCCGTTTTCTTCTATTTTTCACTTGTATGGCTAACTTTTTTTCTTCTAACACCCTGCCAATTTTCATTCTTTTTCGAGAGATCGCCCGATTTTTCAAAAAAATTCGGCCCATCTCTCGAGGGGGCATACCACCCATTAAATTTACATTTTATGGGACATTTCTTCACACCAATTTTTCTTTCTTTGAAACAACGTGATAAACTGCACCGTCTCAAAGAGGGGCAAATGTAGTCACACAAATCTGTCCAGCTTAATTAAATAAATATTAGCTATTTATTTGATTAAAAATCCACTAGCCATCAGTTAATTAAATAAATATTTAATTAATTTATCTCCAGACATTCTCCTATTAATTAAATAAATTATTCAATTTATTTTAATTAATTCATTAAATCAAATTCCATTCAATTAAATAAATAAAATCAATTTATTTAATCCCCCTTTTCCTCTTTTAAATAAACTAACATTTATTTAAATCATTTTAAAACCCCCCCACTTGCATTTTCCTACAAATACAACTTGCACACATTTATTGAAATAAATGAATTTTTATTTCAATAAAATCCTATTTTCCCTCACCCACCAAATCCACTTGCAAAATCTAATCCCTTTTCTAGATTCTTCTAACCCCTTCCTAATTAGCCTAATCCATCCCTTAATTATTGTCATATTCTTAAGCAAAATGGAGTCACTTCTCAAAGACTCCAAAATCTTTGAAAAGCATTTAATGCTTTGTGTGTTCAACAAATTAACCCCCAAAGTCTTCCAAGACCACTAATGGCTCTTACATGACCATTTATGGCTCTTACATAACCATTTATGGTTATTTCAAACTTGTCTCCCCAAACATTTATTGTTTTGACCATATTCATCCATTTCACATTTGCACAAGAGTTTATCCATTGGATAAAAGCTTTATTTTTTGAATAAAGAGTTTATTCATTCAACCAACCTTGACTTTAACTCCCAAGGTCATATCAAGCATTTAATGCTTATTCCCTCTCCTCTCAACCTATCTCACATTGACACTTGTCATCTTGGGATTGGGTTGAAAGCCCTCACATGGATTTGAAATCATTCAATCCTAACCCTTGTTGAGATTGCTCAATCTCAACCATCCATTGCTCTATTTTTCCTATAAATAGAGCCCATTGAAAACGTGTATGCATTTAACCTATAGGCATTTTAAGAGAACATTTTAGCATAATCAACTAATATCTTGTCATTTTGGATAAAATAAATCATTTTTAGTATCAATAGCATAGTATTAGCTTTTCATTTCACATTTGGAGCACAATACTACAATCTCAATCCTCCATAAGCATCCATAGTGCAACAAGTTGCTGAGAGCTACACTATTTTGGAACTTGGAGAGGAGGGGAACAAGGGAGAAGGAGCTAAGAGCATGTTAGGAGGTATTTGGAGATGCCTCATCATATTTGCTTCTTTAGTTAAATATACTTTCATATTTTTAGTGTCTCTCTTGATATGCCTGTTTAGATTAGTTTTTGATTGACTAACACTAACGGTTTCTTGTCTTGTGTGTTGTTTATCATTGACTAATCTTGTCCATTTAGCAGGGCATCATATAGTAAAGCAATTTTCAGTCAAATTGTGTCACATTGATAAATGCATATTAAACAATGAAACTATGTGTTGCAATTTTCTTTTGAATCACTAATATGGAATGAGTGAAATTGAAGATAGCATCAAAAAGTTACAATGAGCAAATGGAAATTCTACAAGAAGAGTTGTTGTGCATGATAAAAAACATGTGCTACAACTATGAGTGTTGACTGGATGTCAATAAAAAGAATTGAACATTAGAAAGTAGTGTACATGGAACCAAAGAAAAGGAAATAAAAATTTAATGTACCCGATTAAAGTAAATTGTGTGGAAAATAAGAAAGTTAACTTGATAGGAAGAATTCAAGAAATAAGAATCAACAACTGAAATATTAATTATGAGCATACGTATGAGTGATTGAGAGCTATTGGGAGGTACCTGAAATGCTAGCCAACGAAAGTGAAATCAAATGGTGGTTATTTGCTTGAAGGAGAACATCTGCAAGAGGAGCTGCAGTAAGTAAAAGGAAATGGGTAACAGACCAAGTTGTAGTAAGCTACAATGGAAAGAGAATGGAGAAATCTTTATGCATAAAGAAGGTGTAAACTTTATAAATATAAAGGCCAGTAGACTTATAAGTATAATTTGATAACCAACACTAACCACAATGTGTGTTGCATGTGATACTTGAGCAGCATTGTAAAAAATGAGGTGAAGGTGAGTACGATGTAAACAGATCTATTTGTGTTGTGTATAATACCAGTGCATGAAACAAAGCTGGTGAAAGCGGGGTTGTCATTACAATGCTTTGAAAAGTGAGGGATAGCCAATGATGTTGCCCAAGTTGTAATAAAGAGAATATAATTAGTACTGTGCATGTGATATGAGTTATATTAACAAAATGATTTTTAAATGGGAAATTTGTCAGAAACATGGAAAATCAACAAATAATTGACAGCAACACCTGTGATACAATTTGAGATTATTCTTACATTCAGCTAGTGTTTAGAGGCAAGGTGCGGCAGTGCAAAGAGGGAATATTTTAAAAAAATGGAAGATGCAAGGAAAAAGTATCAAAAAATGTTGATTTCTTTTAAGATAGCTAATATTGGAAAACATGCAACAAGATAGGAGTGTAATCAAACAATGATTGGGAGAAGTGGCTAACATAGGAGGAATATAAAAATGACAGAATGAATGGGCTGCATTTGCAAGGAACATTAAAACGCTCAGCAATCTTGCAAATAGGAGAACATGTAGTTAGACTGACTATATATATATATATATATATATATATATATATATTGTCTCCATATATATGTCTATGTTTTCTTTCAATGTATATATAGATACATGCATACAAATGAATATGCGGCTGAAAATGTTTAGGAATGGCATGTAATGTACCTACACATATGATTTATTGGTCCACTATTGTGCAGCTATAACAATTTTTTCTACACTTACCAAAATCCAACATTCAATCCAACTAAGTAAATAGTAAACCGACCATCCACAACTGCAAGAAATTTAAATGAAAGTATTAATTGAAGTTAAAGTTTCACTAGAAGTATATAATTAGTTAGTAATGCTATTGTTGTTAATGATGATATTGAAATTGATGAGTTGAGACATTAACATATTTTTATCCCCAGAACTCTTAAGTTTTTCTCATATTTTGATTTACATGATAGTAATGATCTATCAAAAGTTGACTATATGTATTTCAGATGTTAGCCTGAACCTATTAAAACATGTTTTACCTTTGCCAGTTTGTTCTTGTAGCCATGTTATTCATTCATGTTATCATGCAGACTGTCTTAGGCAATATCATGTGTGAAATTAATAGATGTTTTGATTAATTAAAATAGATGTGTATGTTCTTTCTTTCGAATTGGAGGAATAAATTGATGCTGCTGAGAAGACTTTCTTGTCACGCCAATTGTAGAAAGAGATATTCAAGGAGGAGACTGAAAGATCGAATCAGTAGAAATGTTGATGAGCGTAAGGAACAGTAGAGGAAAAGTAATCGTGCAATGCTTACTGATGTCTTACTTAAGTGAACATTAGTATTGTAAATACCACCATGATATGTTATGACTGTGGTTCGGTTTAGATCCACATTATCAGTGACTTAACTCCAATTGTTTCCTTTCTTGATTAGTTATCCACCTCTTCTTATTGGTGTGATCTGTGTTGTAGGAAGTAGTTTTCTTTTAAATAAAGGTCTTTATCTTCTTTTGTAGGTTAGATAGAAAAGGGAAGAAGCAAAGAAAAGGATTTTAGAAATAAAGTTACAAGTGTTTTTAATTTCTTTTGATTCTGAATCATGTAATAACTTCTAAAGATAATGAATAAAGATATGTTATTCTGAGCACTTAGAGTTGTTTTTGGGAAGCCTAGAAACACCCATCCAAGGGGGCCCACTTGGTCATGAGTGTTCCTATGCCTTTGTTAAAATTAGTTTTCTTCTTTAGCTGTAGTAGATGTACTTGCATTGACTGCTCTTGCAACCAAACCAAAACAGAGTAATTCTTGTTTGACAGCGTTGAACTTAGCCAGTATTTCTTGAATGAATTTATGTTAATGCAGAAGTTTTCCTATAGCCTTTCAATAGTTTCAATTCTTTCTTACCTTTTCCACATAGATGCTAGTTGATGCAGTAATGCAGAGTAGCTATTGCAGGAACTTAGTGCATATATAGTGCAAACCCATTTCAAGTATCACATCCCTAGGTTGACAATCAAATGAACACTAGCTATGGAAATAGTGACTTCACAAAGTGAAGGTCCAAACTTTTGGTTGAAGCTTCAACTAGAGTTATTATTCTTATTGCTGGGTTGAACATTTTTTATGTCATTATCGGGGATGGTGTCAAAATAAGAACCTGTTATGGTTATTACCTCTTCAGTTTTCAGTTAATTGTTTTTGTTTTTTTTGACATACCAGATTGTTCGAAAAGATTTTATGAACCTGCATGCATAGGCGAAGAAGAGATGTTCTAGGTAGATTTCTACCCAGTCATCCTAATCATAAAGAAATTGATTCCCCAGATATAAATCATTTTGCTGAACTTTATCAAACCCCAGAGAACTTGAACCATCCTAAATCTGAATTTCCTGAAGGCAGCCTTCATTTCCTTTTTGGACCACTAGAAGAAGAATTTCATTTAGTAACCCCCCCCACAAGTCCAATGCAAGGAAACCCACCTCCTGGTGGGAATAATCCACCCCCACCTTTGGACCTGTTACCAAAATTTTGCACATGCCAAATTTGGTGCCCTAATGAAGCCTTGCATTCATTTTGAAAAGGTCCAAATCATGAGCAAGAAATCATAAATACACCTTTTTTTCCTCTAACTTGTTTGCTTCATGTGCAGATACAGGAGAAGCAATGCAGCATGTGGGTTAAAATGGGCTCTTGAAGAGGTTGAGCTCAGCATGTTCATTTAAGAATGTCGAATTCACTCTACCGCCTGATGAAGTAGTGGCAAAGAAAGGCTAAGAGGTTTTCATGACTGACACTCAGGTGTAGGCCACATACAACAATAGGCACCATGAAAAGCACTTATCCCACATTAGCAGTGGGGAGGAACTCTTCACTGTTTAAATGTAAATCTGCACACATATCAAGTGTCAAAATCTTGAAAGCTTTTGGCAAGAGGCAACTTGTGGCCTGGTGGACCCCGAGTGCACGCATCTCAAGGCATCATAATTTTGTGACCGGTTGGCAGGAAGAGACTAAAGAGTGAGCAAGTTGAAGAAAGGTCAATGGTGATACGAGTGATCCAACGACTATCACTATGTCATGATGGTTAGATGCTCACTACATAATCATCGTGACTAATGACGTGGCGGAATAGAAAGTATAATACCAAAGATAGGTGGCGGTCCAGTGGTTGGTGACATGGCACAGATGGGTCACTTATCGAGCAGATCTTGGCCACGATGAGTCCTGAAAAGGTTTCATCGAAAGCTCAGTTCCATCGACATCGAGGAGACCTTGGCCGTGATGAGTCTCGAAAAGGTTTCACCGAAGGCTTAGTTTCATCGACATAATAATATTGATAAAACTGCAGGTTCGATGAGACTGATAAATGGCTTGTCGAGGGAATACTTTGGCCGAAAGAAGGATATCCGATAGAGCAAGATGTGTGGCAGGCCCGACAGACAGGTGGTGCCCAAGTGGATCTTCGGAGCCAATCAGGGGGTCACACATGTTGACATGTGGCACAAGAGAGAAAATCAGTCGGGGTTAAAGGTGGAGAAAATTAAGAGAAGATCAATGGTAGTCCGAAATATCTAAGGGCTATCGCTATACCGCTATAGAAATAAGCTCACCAGTTACCTCCGTGACTTGGCGAAAAAAGCATGTGCGGAAAAGGTGAGCGGCTAAGGTGCTAAAGATCAAGAAGTTTGAGGGCAGATCAACGGTCGTCACTATACCGCATGATGAAGATGCTCGATGATTATCCCCTGCAACATAGCGACTGATGACATGGCAATTAAGGTAGGGCCTAGTTGGATCCAAAACCGGTGATACGTAGTGACACTGCGGCATAAGAGAAAGTGCTCAGAGAGGCTAAAGATCATGCAAATCCGAAAGATCCGACGGTTGTCGCTAAGCCGCAAGGAAAAGTTGCTCGCCCAGTTATCGATGCGACTTAGCGACAAGGTGGGTCCAGGTTGAGATGGCGGTCAAGATGGTAGGTCCAGATGACAGACAAAGTGGACCCACGAGCAAATAAAAGGTTGACACGTGGCAAAAGTCTACAGACGAGCGGATGTCTATATTTTTTAAGTCAACTTTGAACTTGAACTTTGAACCGGTTCAAAGTTGTTCAACACTTTAAAGTGGTTCAATGGTTCAAAGTTCATTATCGTTGCTTGTTCTTGTGGGCCCAGGATGAAGAGAGCAACAAGAGAGATAAAAGAAACAAGCAGAGGTAAAAAGAAAGCAGGTTCCCGATAGATTAGATGATGGTCGCCATACCATAGTTGGAAACTGCTCGATAGATAATCATGCGGATTTGGCGACAAACAATGGGGCCCACTAGGAAGAAAAAGAAACAATTAATGCAAGCGGCCATGGTCAATGTAGGCGATCCAGTGGTTGGAAATAATAAAAATTGCACAGTGGCCTCATAACTAGTTGTTTGAATGGTGAAAAGCCCGCCAAGCAAGGAGATGAATTTCTTCATGAAAGATTAATGCAGATGTTTATTGATTGTTTGAATATGCAAGTGTTACATACCATTGGAAAGCTCGTGAAACAAGGAGATCATTTCCACAACCATTTTTAACAAAAGTTTCAACACGGAGAGCAGTTGCCAGAGAATGCATAAGATTTTCTCAGTGGGGTTTCTTTTTAATATAGTCACAGTTCAATTCACCATGCAACTTTCACATGGAGATAGCTTTTTTTCGCATTTAGACATGCACATTTTCTCTTCATGCAAGATCAGTGGCAATCCTTTTAAGCAATAAAGATTATTATTTTACAGTATTATGCATGAATTTTTCTGCCATTGTTGGGGCAGATTCACCTAAGGCTTTTCTCATGCAGTCATTTTAGGGTTTTGAAGGGGATTCATCATAATTTCTATATATTCCTTCTCTCCTTTTTTCCCTCTGGTTCTCTTTTTTGCATACACATTTTTGCAAAAAAGCATTGTAGCTCAGCAGTATTTGAGTTTTGTAACAACAACACTCCTTTATTTTTCAGTAATATAGCAACAGATTTCCTTCTTGGTACTTCTTGTATTATCTAGTGAATGAATGATTTGATAATTTCCTGTGATTTTTATACCTCTAATTTATCTCATTCAGTCAATTTGTGGTGCAAGGAGATACATGTTAGTTGCAGGTTCTAGTTTGTGTTAGTTGATTTTAATTGCTTGAAGTTGTGAAAACTTGTTGTTTTCCTTCATGCATGCATTAAATTCATCCCTTTCTAGGAAATATTTATGCATCTACATGTTCAGTTGAGTTGTGAAGCAATCAAGGTTATTTGTTGAAGGTTTTTGTGAGTTAAGCAGGCTGTAGATCTCAGATAAGATATTTGGCACGTCACCTTCATTAGAATAGATTTTCATTACATGCAAGCTTTGTATCCCTTTATATCCCTTTCTATCCCTTTTCTTTTCATAAGTATTTACAAGAGATTCACCAAACAGGAAGCCGACCTGATCTCCGGAGATTCACCTTCACTTTGAGCAACCCATAGGCTCGAAGGTGTTTCCATGTTTCACAGGATTGCTTGTTTTCAAAATTAGCATCATAGGCGTAATCCTCAATGACTACAAGACCCAACATTTGAGTTTCCCATATTTGATCAGCATGATAATGCTAATCTGAAGAACATCTTGACTTCTTCCCTCCCTAAATTCTATGGAATAGTGACAGAGGATCCAGACACATTTATGTTTGAGTTTGATGTTCTCTATAGGAGTTTTGATTATACTACAGATGCCCATAGACTCAAAATATTTCCTGTCACTTTGAAAGAATCATCTTTAAGATGGTTTATGAGCTTGGGTAGTAGCACAATCAATACATGGGACGAGATGAAACGATTGTTTCTTGCAAAGTATAAAGATTATTGTAGAGGCACTGATCACCATGGGGATGATATTTTTAGAATGACACATAAAGAATATGAGAGTCTTGAGGATTACCTGGAAAGGTTTATGTTTAGTGTCAAAAAGTCCAAGCATAACAATCTAAATGAAGATTCCCTCAAGCTGATATTTTTAAGGGGAATTGGTAATGAATGCACCGATTCTTTGGATCTTATGGGAGGAGGTGACATTACACAATCTACATGGAATGAAATAGGACAAATTTTTAAGAAGTATTCTAGATCACCTTCTAAAAAAATAGGCATTTCAAGCTAGGAGTTCCTTCATCAACATCTAGTACTAGAGTTTCTATAATGGAACTTATCCATTTGTTGAAGGACTTTAAGGAGGATATTATAAACAATATGGC
The DNA here is from genome assembly GCF_030272615.1 of Cryptomeria japonica. Classification (NCBI taxonomy): domain Eukaryota; kingdom Viridiplantae; phylum Streptophyta; class Pinopsida; order Cupressales; family Cupressaceae; genus Cryptomeria; species Cryptomeria japonica. The sequence continues at coordinate 243,948,794 of NC_081406.1, read as the reverse complement.
TACTCAGTTGGATACACTCTCAGTTAAGAAGAAGCATGAAGAAGCAGATGCATTTCTTGCAGAATTTTGTCCTCATTGTAGACAAAGGAAAAAAGACTGCAGATGTAAAATAGTTGCAAATCTTGAGGTTCCTAACTTCAAGCAAATACAAGGTGATGATGAACAAGTTTTCTATGTTACTCAAAGAAGGCCAAATTTCCAAAGACAAGGTATGCCTCTGGATCCACTTTCTTTTTCTGGTTATAGTGGAAATTCTTATGTACCAAATAATCAATGGCAATCAACATACGCTCAAAATTTTGGTAGTTATCCAAACTGGTATGGTCCTCAAGGCCAAGGGCAGCATTTTTCTAGTCAAATTTCATAGTGGCATCAACCACAATGAAATTGGTCTTCTCCTCAGGCACAAGGGCACCATTTTCAAGGGAATTGGCAACCTACTCCTCGATGGAGGGGGAGTTAACCATGGACTAATCAATCGTCTGGATATCAACACCCTATTCAACAACCACAACCGCTTGCAATAATGCCTCCCCCTATAGCCACTGTTGTTCCACCTAAACCTACACAGTTGCCCACTTAGCCAATGCCAAATCCTAATATTAAATCTCAGCAACAACAACAAGTTTATTCAACTGATCCTAATCAATACCCAACCTATTCTTTATCTATAAATGATATTCACCTCAGATCTAGGACAACTCTACCTAATCCATCTCCTCCAGTTGTAATTGAAGTGTCCAAAGAACAAGAAATCTCTAGCCCAATAGCCACGATACCTCTGAAACATAGACTACCCCCATTTCCCCAGAGATTGCAAGAAAAATAAGTTCTTACAGAACAAGAGCAAGGTTTTGATATTATAGATCAACTGAAACATGTATGTATTAAAATCTCATTGTTAGAAGCAATAAAATATGTTCTTATATATAGTACAACACTTAGGGAAGCATGTCTAAAAAAGCCTGGTAGAAAGAAGAAAGATCTGCAAACAGTGCATGTGATGGGTCAACTAACATATATTATGCTAGGAAAAGTTTCAATTCCTGAGTATTCTGATCCTGGTAGTCTTGTTGTGAATATAGTCATTAATGGCACTCAGATAAAGAATGTTTTGGTTGATTTAGGGGCAACCATTAATGTGATGACAAGAGAAGTAATGCAGCGGCTTGAAATCAATAGTCTCAAACCTACACCTACAGTCCTACAGCTTGCTGACAGCTCTGCAGTTCGACTTGATGGTATGATTGAAGATGTGGTTGTTACTTTGGATTCTTGAGAATACCCTGCAGACTTTATGATCCTGTCTCCAAAGGCAACATTAGGAGGATATCCAATGATTTTGGGAAGACCTTGGCTTGCCACAACTAATGCATATATTGGATGTAGATCAGGGGATATGACTATTTCAGATGAGAACTCTACAAAAATATTAGCTTTGTATTCTCCTTCTCAGCCCCATTTTGAACAACAACAAGCCATTTGGCCTAATTTGGGAGAAGAATATGAAGGAGTTGACTATATTAATCACCTTATGATGATTATTAGAGGACCATTCATTCAATTCCATGATGAAGACTCAATTCTTTATTAAATTTTGACAAATTAGTTAAAACAAGAGCAACAATTACATAAATTAGTACCAAATATTGCAAATTTAGACTTTCCTGCAGCCACTGATATATTGCATACTCTGTTGCCGTAGGAAGACTGTACTTCTCATTTTTATGATATATCCTAGATTGATCTTATTATCAAAATAGAAGTTGATTTGAATAATTATTTGAATATCAACAGTGATCTTGCAGAAACTCAAAAAGTGGCACTTATAGACTTTCTCAAATGTCATAAACGTGCCTTTGCATGGGATTACAAGGATATGCATGGAGCCGATCCAACAGTTTGTACCCACCGTATCTACATAAAAGAAGATTGTAGCCCACTTAGACAACCACAAAGAAGAATCAATCACGTATTAAAACAAATAGTTAAAGAGGAATTGTAGAAGTTGTTAAAAGTTGGGTTTATCTATCCTATCTCTGATAGTCAATGGGTATTACCTTTGGTAATAGTTTCTGAAAAAGAAGAAACATGGAGAGTATGTGTTGATTATAGAGCTTTAAACGTATCAACTAGAAAAGATCATTTTCCATTGCCATTTGTGGATCAGGTATTGAACTCTTTGGTTGGGAAGAGATACTTTTCATTTCTTGATGGATTTAGTGGCTACAACCAGATTCAAATTGCACCAGAGGATCAAGAGAAGACTACATTTACTTGTTCTTGGGGAACATATGCATATTTTGTTCTTCCTTTTGGATTATGTAATGCTCCAACCACTTTTCAAAGAGAAATGATAAGCATATTTTCAGATGTTTCCCAAGACATCATGGAACTCATATTACAGCTTATGGTTCTTAATTTGAAGAAGCATTAGAGAACCTAAAAAAAGTTTTGCAATGGTGTGAAGACTTTTCATATCTCTATAAAAGGAATACAGGTTGACCCAACAAAAAATGAAGTTATTCAAAATATCAATGCACCAGTAAAGAAAAAAGATGTCAAAAGTTTTCTTGGTCATGCTGAATATTATAGAAGATTTATCAAAGATTTCAACAAAATTACAAGTCCCTTATATTCTCTACTTACCAAGGATATGGAATTTAAATGGACTTCTTCATGCAATGAATCTTTCTTAAAGCTCAAGCAAGCTTTGACCCAAGGACCAGTTCTTAAAGGTCCAAATTGGTCTTTACCATTTCAAATTCATACGAATGCATTTGATTATGCAATAGGAGCAATCTTAGGACAGAAGGTTGATAACTTGGAGAGTACAATATATTATATTAGCAAGAACTTGTAGGGGCCTGAGTTAAATTACATAGTCACTAAAAAAGAAATGTTAGCAGTTATATATGCACTCAACAGATTCAAGCACTATATAACAGGATATCCCATATTTGTGCATACTGATCATACTGCAATCAGATATCTCATGAATAAGCCTTCAATTATTGGTATATTAGCTCGCTGGTTACTATTGATGCAGGAATTTGATATCACAGTTATTGATAAACTAGGAAAGTCCAATGTGATTGCAGATTATCTTTCAAGGCTTTAGTTGCAGAAAGATCCTACAACCATAGATGATGGTTTTTTGGATGAACATCTATTCCTTATACAAACCCACACTCCCTGGTATGCTGATATTGCCAATTATTTAGTTGTTGCTAAAATGCCAGTTCATTTCTCTCCTAAAGAAAGAAGGTTGCTAGTTGAGAAAAACTTTAACTTCTCATGGATTGTTGATTGTTTGTTTTATACTGGACCTGACCAAGTCATGAAAAGATGTGTAAGAGAAGATTAAACATATGATATCTTGCATGCATGTCATGATGAGCCGTGTGGAGGACATTTTGCTGCTAAGAGAACAACACTCAAAATACTGAACACATGATATTATTGGCCAACATTATATAAGGATGCAACACAGTATAGAAGGAAATGTAAAAGATGCTAGCACATGGGGAGACCTACTAAATATGATGAGATACCATTGTATCCACAAATATTGGTTGCACCATTTGATAAATGGGGATTAGATTTTGTTGGCCCAATTGATCCCCCTTCTAATGGAAAATCTTACATTTTGGTATGTACTGATTATGTAACCAAATGGGTGGAACCTCGTGCCATGACACATGCAAGAGATAATAAAGTGGTTGAGTTCATTTATGAGGAGATATTTACAAGATATGGAGTACCAAGGGAAATTGTATCAGACCAAGGATCACAATTTACTTCTACATTAATTGCAGCCTTGGTCAATGAATACAATATAAGGCATAGAAAATCCACCCCATATCATCCACAAGCTAATGGATAGGTAGAAGTCACAAATAGGGAGCTAGAGGCTATTCTTACCAAGACCGTCGTTGTTCATAAAAAATACTGGTCTCACAGACTTTCAGAAGCAATTTGGGCATATTAAACAACTTGGAAGACACCGATTGGTTTTACACCTTTTGAGATGGTGTATTGAAAAGTAGCAATGATGCCTATTGAGTTTGAGCATAAAACTCTAAGGACAACTTTGCAATTAAATATGATACTTTCTGAAGCACAAAGAGATCATATCCAGCAATTGAATGCTTTGGATGAATGGAGAAAATTGGTTGTTCAACAGACATAACTGATTCAAAATCAGAGAGCCAAGTGGCATGATAAATACATCAAGAAGAAAAAGTTAAAAGAAGGTGATTGGGCACTGTTGTATGACTCGAGCTATAAAGATACTATGGGAAAGCTGCAAACCAGATGGTTAGGTCCATATGAGATAGAGGAAGTTTTCAACAATGGAGCAGTTCGTTTGACCATAATTGACCCAGTTTGGTTCAAGTTTTTAGTAAATGGTTATAGATTGAGTCTATATCACAAGTCTGCCAATAAAGAAGAGTTTCTGCAACAATTCGCTAAGAAGGATCCAACACAAGTTCGTGTAGCAACTGGGCAAGTTTCTTCTGCAATAGAAGAAAGTATTAGAGGTAAGATTCCTGTTGCCTCTATAGCAAACATACCTGCCACTTCATAATTATCCAAGTGTCATTTCATAACAATATTTCCATGTCTTATGGAAATATTATTCTCCATAATAAATTTTTCCATCTACTTCAGCCCATCTCATTTCTTTATTTGTCATTTCATTCATGTCAAATCATTTCATTTCGCCACTTTTCGTACGACTGCAGGTATGTACATATTTTATATTTTTAATTAGGCATTTATGACTTCATTATGACTATTGTCTTTGTTAAATCCGCATACACTTCCTTAAATCCTTTCAACATGTGGGGACACGTGCCAAAATAAGTTGGGGGGTTGTTTTATGGCCTGATTTCCAAAATTAGTAATTACTTGTCCTTTTCGTTACCTTGATTTTATTGTTTGACATCATTCTTTTAATGAGATATTCTTTGGCATAAGGAAAGTAATGAATTATGCCGCCAAATTTGGAAATAGGTAAGGAGTTTCAATTTTCAGCTTGTAGAGTATTTTGGTTCTTCATTTCTCGGCTCCAGAGATTTCTACATTAACAAATTAAGAAATGGGTGGAGATCCTATCCGCCATGAACCCATAATCCATGATGTGTTGCTACAGGATGCTCTTTGTGAGAATTATTTCCGGCTGCATGCTTGGATTGTCTACTTTCTGAAAAATAACAGATTATAATGAAGAAATTGCCTCTGAGTTTATGCATTCATTCAACGAAGGGGAGGCTACTGTTAAAGGATTAAGGGTCATTGCTACAAAGCAACAGATAGTTGATGTTATAGGGTTGCTGCAGGAAGGAGAGTTTCTTGAATCAAATGATGCTAGAAGCACCAGAGCAGAATTTACACACCCCATAGATGGACCTCTAATAGTGGACAAGCAAGGAACCAGAAGGGTATCCCTTCCAGCAGAATGGCCCCAGGTGGCCTTGTATGTAATGAAGTACATTACTTGCGAAGGGAGGTATTCAAATTTACATTCACCCCATTTCAAATTGCTTAGTCATTTACAGAATGGCTGAAGAGTGAATATTCCAAACTTTTTATATCACCTCATTTCTACAAGTGCCAAAGAAACATGGAAGAATAGAAATCGTTCTATCAACCATCATGGTTTGATAAAAATTACTTGTAGAACGTTCTCTTAGGGATGTTTCACAGATGTAATGGGGTGTATTTGAATACATATTGTTGTTTAGGGTTGAAGATACTCTTGTTGTAGATGAGTTAGTAGTTGAAAAGGAGGAAATGGGAGAACCCTCTTCTCCTATAATTTATGTAGAGAATGAATCTCTCATCGCCGAAGGATCTGTGATTATTACGGAGGAAGAGATGGTTGAGACAAACATGGAGCAACCCTCCACTTCTTTTAAAAGAGAAGTGGCATCTTCTAAAAGAAAAGGGAAGGAATTATAAGTAATTAATGCAGATAATGAACCTATGGTTCAGCCGCAGGTAACTCAAGTTTCCCATGCAACCAAGAGGCGCAGACCAAAGAGAAATATTCCTATAGAAAATCCATAGGTAGAAACCGTTCCTGCAGCCACTCTAAAGGTTTATTCAAGAAGAACTCAGAGTAGTACCCAAAAAGTTTGTCCAGCAGGTGATGCAATAGAGGTTATTTTAGTGGAAGCATTAGAAGAAGAGAGCCCAGTAGAGGTTGAAATTCAGAAGGAGGATGCTGTTGATAGACTTTCAAGTCTGGCATATGTGGCAAAACAACTCGAGGAACTTGTTGAATAAATTCCATGTCCTAAGGTAACAACTATTAGACCTCCATCATCCCTCAGCAGTTTATTTACTGCATTAACATTTTATAGACAATGGGAGATAGAGAGGGCTAGATTATAGGGGATTATTGACAAACAACAGAAGGAAATTGAAAAAAGGGATAATAAAATTGAAGAATTAGAAGCCAAAGTTGATACAATCACTAGTATGGTCCCTGAGCTAATGCAATGTAAGGCACCACCAAGAGTGTCTTCTCTGCATTTGAAAGAGCAGTATTTAAATTTTAAATTAAACCGCATTGTTAGGGACCTTATCCCTTCTTTAGAAACCCCTGAGGAATTTTATGATGCCTATTAGACTTCCCCATCAGCTGTGAAAAATTTATTGTGTGAGATTTACTTGCATAACTATGCTATAACTTCTGCCAGTGAGTGGAATCTCTTGTTATACATTGGTGATATCCACATAAAAGCCTTAATGTCATGGATTCAGAATGAGATCAACATGGGAGCATAGGCCAAAACACATAGGGGTATTGAATTTGATTGTCCATTGCCATTGAGGAAGGATGCAAAAGAGCTAAGAGTTCTCTATTATGAATGGCAGAAGTTATTGGTAAGGCAAGATGTGAGGAATCAAGTATTGCCAATGAGGGAAGAAATATTCCAAGCATATGAGCATTTAGTTCAAAATGAAAGTGCAATTGCAATTGAAGGCCTAACTCAATGTTGGAATAATTTGCCAAAAGAATTGAAACAAGGAGAACCTCATTCACTGCCAAATTTTTATGCAGCTATGCAAAGAGACCCTAAATATATCCAACTGGGCAGGATGAAAACCAATAATTGGTTACCTTTGATCTTTCAGCCCCCTATACTTATGTGGCTATTTTTGGGATGTAAGATTACAGATCAGCCCTATGAAGTAGCTATAGAGGAGGCCAGATGGTCCAGACTAGAAAAGATGAAGGGGTTTTATTGGAATTTAGCTTCAGGAGGAACAGGTCAAGGAATCGTTGATGACTTAAGAGTTAGTGCCAAAATCAGGAATTTTCCTCTTGCTGGAGGATCAACAAGACCTTAAGTTGGGGGGCATGATGAGTTGAGACTTTAGCATATTTTTATCTCTAGAACTTTTAAGTTTTTCTCATATTTTGATTTACATGATAGTAATGATGTATCAAAAGTTGACTATATGTATTTCAGATGTTAGCCCAAACTATTAAAACATGTTTTGCCTTTGCTAGTTTGTTCCTATAGCCATGTTATTCATTCATGGTGCCATGCAGATTGTCCTAGGCAATATCATGTGTGAAATTAATAGATGTTTTTATTAATTAAAATAGATGTGTATGTTATTTTATGTTCTTTCTTTTGAATTGCAGGAATAAGTTGATGGTGCTGAGAAGGCTCTCCTCTCATGCCAATTGCAGAAAGAGATATTCAAGGAGGAGACTGAAAGATCGAATTAGCAGAAATGTTGATGAGTGTAAGGAATGGTAGAGGAAAAGTAATCATGCAATGCTTACTGATGTCTTACTTAAGTGGACATTAGTGTTGTAAATACCGCCACGATATGCTATGATTGTGGTTCGGTTTAGATCCACATTATAGTGACTTAACTTCGGTTGTTTCCTTTCTTGATTAGTTATCTGCCTCTTCTTATCGGTGTGATCTATGTTGTAGGAAGTAGTTGTTTTCTTTTAAATAAAGGTCTTTATCTTATTTCATAGGTTAGATAGAAAAGGAAAGAAGCAAAGTAGAGGATTTTAGAAATAAAGTTACAAGTGTTTTGAATTTCTTTTGATTCTGAATCATGTAATGACTTCCAAAGAACAATGAATAAAGATATGTTATTTTGAGCACTTAGAGTTGTTTTTACAAAGCCTGGAAGAACTCATCCAAGGGGGCCCACTTGGTGAGTGTTCTTGTGCCTTTGTTAAAATTAGTTTTCTTCTTTAGCTATAGTAGACGTGCTTCAATTGACTTTTCCTGCAACCATTGGAAATAGACCCATTGACTATTCCTGCAGCCAAATCAAAACAGAGTAATTCTTGTTTGGCATCATTGAACTTAGCCAGTATTTCTTGAATGAATTTATGTTAATGCAGAAGTTTTCCTATAGCCTTTCTATAGTTTCAATTCTTTCTTACCTTTTCCACATAGATGTTAGTTGCTATAATAATGTAGGGTAGCTATTTTAGGAACTTAGTGCATATATAGTGCAGACCCATTTCAAGTATTACATCCCTGGGTTGACAATCAAATGAACACTAGCTATGGAAATAGTGACTTCACAAAGTGAAGGTCCAAACTTCGGGTTGAAACTTCAACTAGAGTTATTATTCTTATTGCTGGGTTGAGCGGAAATGAATGACTTTTCATCATCAAAGTTGTGCCATCATGAAGATGATAAATGGTCAATAAATTTTGCATTGAACAACCGAGTTGGTGAAGTAAGAAGATGAATTTCTTTACTTGGAAGTAGATGTCTTCTCTAACAATGCACCAATATTCAATGAGGCTTAAACAACCATTGTACAAAAATAGTTCAGAAGTAAGAAGATGAAGTTCTTTAAGATGACTTCACTAGAAATGCACCGATATTCAGTGAGGCTTAAACAACCGTTCTATGCTCCTAGATCGTGCCTGATAGCGGTTTTGTAGGTGTGAAATTTATTAAAAATTGCACCTTGGAAGTTTTCAAGGCCAATAATACCTTTACTTGATAGACCAAAAAATTATACCAAGATTAAAAGAGCTTTACAAACTTAAATAAGATTTCTTCAATATAATAAACAATGTACTATATTTTCTCACCTCTTACAAAATTGAGTAGAATTCTTCACAAGATTCTTGAAATTGTATTAAATTTGTAGCTTCAAAACCAAACAAGATATAAAAAAAATAAAAACTGTATGAAAATTAAATCAATTGTACAAATTTACATAAGTTTTCTTCATGATAATCAACATTATATTGAATTTTGTCAGCTTTTACAAAATTGAACAAGATTCTTCACAATATATATAAAACTGCATTAAATTTGCAGCTTCAAAATCAAACAATATTTTCATTTAAAATAAAAAAATAAAATTGCACCAAAAATAAATTAATTAAAATTTAGGCAAACGAAAAAATATCAAAATTTCACCAATTTCAGCAACTCAAACTTTTACAATAATAGCAAAAAATTTCAAGCGATAATAGAAAAGACTCAAAAATCTTTAAAAGCATAAATTTACTTACCATTAAGAGATTTTATTAAAAACTTTTAAAAGTAAGGGGTAACATTAAGAATCCTATGAACATGGAACTCTAGTGTTTTGAAAATGATTTATAAAGTAACCCCTGATGCTCTGCAAAATGGGGCAAAGTTAGATTAAAGCCTGTGGTCGTATAACACACAAAAACAACAAGAAACAAGGATCAAAGTTAGTGTTATTCAACCAAAAACTAATCTAAGTAGGCATATCAAAAGAGACACTAAAAACATGATAAAGGATTTAACTATGGAAGTAAATACCACAAGACATCTCCAAATGCCTTTTAACACGCTCTTAGCTCCTTCTCCTTTGTTCCTCTCCTCTCCAAGTTCTAAATTAGTGTAGCTCTTAGCGGCTTTTTGCACTATGGATGCTTATGGAGGTTCAAGATTGAAATGTTTTAACTATGCTATGCAAGTGTAAAATAAACTAATTAGACATGGTATGAAAATGAACTAAGATTTATTTTAGTCCAAAATGACAATATATGTGATTTATGCTAAATGCTCTCTAAAATTCACTATAAATTAAATGCATACAAGTTTTCAAGATCTGGATTATGAAGAAATGGGCTCTATTTATAGGGAAAATGGAGCAATGGATGGTTGAGATTGAAAAATCTCAACAAGGGTCGGGATTGAATGATATCAAATCCATATAAGGGCTTTCAACCCAATCCTAGGATGACAAGTGTCAATATGAGATAGGTTGAGAGGAGAGGGAATAGGCATTAAATGCTTGACATGACCTGAGAGTTAACTTGGGAGTTAAGGTCAAGGTTGGGTTGAGTGAATAAATTCTTTATTCAAAGAATAAAGCTTTTATCCAATGGATAAATGCTTGTGCAAAGGTAAAAGGGATAACCATGGTCAAAGAAATAAATGCTTGAGGAGACACGTGAGTCATATGAGGGTTGAGTTAGGGGTTAACCATAAATGGTCATGTAAGAGCCATAAGTGGTTTGGAAGACTTTAGAGGTTAAATTGTTGAACACACAAAGCATTAAATGCTTTTCAAATACTTTGAAGTCTTTGAGAAGTGACTCCAAATTGCTTAGGAATGTGACAATAATTAAGGGATGGATTAGGTTAATTGGGAAGGGTTTAAAAGAATCTAGAAGGGGGTTTAGAAGTGCAAGTGGATTTGGTGGGGGAGGGAAAATAGGATTTTAATTAAAATAAAATTAATTTATTTCAACTTGTGGTTGCAACTTGCATTTGTAGAAAAATGCAAGTGGGGGGGAATAATGATTTAAATAAATATTTTATTTAATTTATTTAAAAGAGGAAAGAGGATTAAATTGAATAAATATAATTTATTCATTTAATTAATTGTGAATTTGGTTTAATGAATTAATTAAAATAAATTGAATAATTTATTTAATTAATGGGAGAATGTTTGAAGATGAATTAATTAAATATTATTTTAATTAACTAATGGCTAGTGGATTTTTAATCAAATAAATACGAAATATTCATTTAATTAAAATGAATAGATTTATGTGACTACAACACCCATAGGCGTTCCTGACTACAACTATTTGTTTACACAGTGTGATGACCACATTACTTATAATGGACACTGACTTCATGGATTTATTCCATAAAAGATATTAAACATATATAAGTCAGTATGATGTACATAATGCAGAGAATACCACCAGAGATACACTTAATTTTTCATCTTACCGTCAAGGAGTTGGCACTAGATATGGTGTGTAATTCTTTGTTGTAGGTTTTGTTGAGTTTTTCTCATCTTGCAAACTTGACCACATGAACACAATATATATTTCTGAAAGATTGTTGGATGTCTCTACTCAAAATATAAGTTTTTATCATTTATATGCAGACCTTCTATTGGGACTCATTGAAAGAGAGAAAGGAGTAGGGATCCTTCCAGAGGCAGATATTGACATATTTTAAAAGTAGGGGGCACTAACCTCGTATTTCCTTAGTATTGTATTTAGTTTTGCTAAAAATACATGATTACCTTAAGTTGATTAGTACTTTCATGCAGGGAACTTCAATTGGAGGTTTTATAGGAAGCCTTCAAACAAACTATATCTTAAAAGTAAGAACCCTAAATAATTAACCAAACCACTTTTTGTAATTTGAAGTCGCCACAGAAAGGTTATAAGAAGCAAGAACATTTTAAGCACTTTACACATTTGTAATAAAAAAACAAGCATACTGCATTTGCTAGAAGTCAAGTTCAAATGAAGTTTTTAACTATATTCCTTAGCCAAAACTAAACTCTGCATCAACCTTGCTAAACTTTGTATGAAAATATTTTGCAACCAACAATTTGAGATGTTTATCAATAATTCTGCATATGTAAATAAAAAATAGATTAAAAATCAGGAAAAAATTAAAATTTCTAGAATTAGACTTTTCAAAAATAAAGAATCACCCAACAATCCTCTACAACAAAAAAAAAATAGAGTTGAATATACCTCAGATGGGAACCTTAATTAGATTGAAATATGTGACACAAAGACTCTTTGTTTAAGATGACTTTTTGGCATACCCTTCTTATTCTATACAGTTTCAGAATCAATCCTACTTGGATAATACTTATAATTAGTAATTTTTATTGACCTTCCAACCATACTCCCTTTTTGGTTTACTTTTCTTTTCCTTTTTTTATTAGCCACAATAACATGGAATGTAAGAAACCACCTGTATTTGAATTACACAAGACCCTTCCCCAACAAAATCCTGATAAAAAAATATAAAACAGTATCCTTAAACAGTACACAACAGTCCAAGTTAAGTTCATTACATATTTTTTTTGATATACAAATAAGTTTTTTAGAGGAGCTAAATAAGACATATTGCTCAAAATTCACCATAACAATCATTTCAAGGTATATATCTAAACATTGAGAAAAATCTCAATATGCCAAAAGACAAAGTCCATAATTTTCCCGACGAAAAGGTGGAAACATCACTTGATGAAAGGGAAAAATAAATTGAAAGTGGCTAGTGAAGTTTGGAGGAAGAAACAGAAGGTAAAAGTTCTTAACATCATTCGGCTCCTCAATTTGATGTCAAGAAGGATGCAACGTTTGTAGGGGCTTATTGTAAATACTCCTTTGCAATTTATAATGGCTGATGTTTTATGCTTGGTAGTCTAACTCAACTTTTCAAATTCTTGGCTTCATGCAATTTATAAATATCTTCCTAAAAGTCAGTGAAGGGTCGTAATCTTTCTTTGCATCTCTCTCTAATTTCCTCTTCTATTTAGTTTGTTTTATTTTACATTCTATTTAAATTCCATGGTTGCAGTAACGGTTTAACTTTCCATAATAGATTTCACACATTTTTGTTATGATTTGAATGAACATTACAGATGGTTAAATCATGAAGTGAATGGTTACTACAATGTACTTGTCCAATTCTTGTGCATTGTGCAAATTGTGGATAAAGGAAGAAAGACCAAAAAAGGGAGACCAGTCTTCCAAAGCAAGATGATAAATGATTCAGCAGAACCTTTGGGACTCTTGATCTACATCAGAAATTATCTCCCAAAGAGAAGTGGAGAAAACCAAAGAGAGTTCCTTTGGAAAAATGCTCAAGAGTTGATCAGATTAAGCAGCCAATTTCAATTAATAATTATAAAAAAAAGGCACATTACTAAAATGGTATCTAATGTAATGCTATCTATTCATTAAAAGACAATGCTTCTATTTATGAATAACAATTTCAAACACCTTTACAACATTAAAAACTTCAACTTTTAGCCTTTGTGCACAAACTAAAGTGGGTCACTGTATAATTATTATTTTTTGTGTTCATTAGGTTGGAATGTTTTAAAACAAGCATCATACATATAAATAGATGATACTCTAAGGAACCTAACTCTACACATATGGTGCCTATCTATCATAATGACTATATAAAAATAGAAAAATAGTATTGAAAAGACAGGATGAAAATTGAATTATAGACACAACAAAGGAAGGAAACATCTTTGAAGTAGACCATATTGGTAAAGTCTAAAAGAGAGGACTTCTAGAATAATAGTGTTGCATTCAATATTGTTTCTCTAAATTAATTGAGAGTGTTTGAAACTTGATTTTGTGTCACCATTTTTATTAAGAAAAATCCATGGGCATGACCTACAAGTTTATATGGCCCCGACTTGTTTCCATGCAATTAAAAACTGATAGTCTAATCAATTGCAATCAAAGTTCAAATACTCCCAAGAACCAGTGAAAGAGCATACTTGCAGCGCACAAATTCTCGATGATGAAAATGACAAAGAAATTTTTTCTTCCAATAACTTCACCCAAAAAATCGCTTTCTGTCACCTGTTAAACATTAAAAGACTGTTACAATAATTTGAAATTCTATATCTATCATTCCCAACTTTAGATAAGGAAAGTTATTTTTGTATGAATCAATTTTATGGTCTCAATACCTTATATCTCAATTTTGTGATTCCCTTCATTTAAAAATAGAATTATTAACCTGTGGAAATCAGAAAGCATCAAGATTGCACACTTATTGTATAATATTTGGTAAATTGTAGCATGTTACTTTAGAAAGTCGGGACACCAGAAGTATAGATTTGATCTACTGTAGTATTATTAAAGTTGAGGCTATATAAGAGTTTTATCATCATTTGTCAGATATCTTATGACCTGATGTTGAATACTGAGAGAATGCCACTTCCAAGTGGCATTGTAATATGAACTGCCATTTTCTTTTCTTTCGTATCGCTGTCATTTAATGCAGTGAAGACCCAAGTTATTTTTTTCCACTCACTATTGTTATATCTATATGAAAAAATATAAGAATATCAATTACCACAATACTTTGCTCTTGATAATGCAACTTATATTATGGATGATTAAAACATAACTTTGCTTTGTACTTCCAAGACAAAACTACTGCACTTGGAGATGTAGTAGACAATTTTCATTTTTCTTTCTGATTCACGCTTTATTGTGGCAGCAATATATCAATCTTCTATCTTAAATTTGCAACAAGAGAAGAGAGAGACCAATACTCCCAATATGCTTTGTCAATTGGAAGTGACGAACAAAGACGATATAAAGGTTTAGGTGGAAGATGGTCACATTATCCATATTAATAGAGAAAAGGTGAAAGAGGAAGATAAACTAGAAAGCATTTGACACTGCATGGAATGATGAAAAGGAAGTTTCTCTAGGAAGTTCAACTTAATTGACAATGTGAAGATGGATCATATAAAGGGCCAAGTTGAAAATGGATTGTTGACTGTCATTTTTCCAAAGGACTCAAACCCAAAATCTAGATTGCCAAATATCACCATTTCTAGCAAGCTATAATAGCAGAGACAAATAATCTTTCTGTGTACTATCTTGGATTGTTACGATTGTGTATCTTTTATCAGTCTCTAAAAGCTCTTCTTATTAATGATAAATCAATAATCATCTGGCAGCATAAAAATAAAAATTATTTTCTTGTCTAAGATTTGTTGTGTCAAATAAGGAACTTCTTAGATGTTTTGGTATTTGGGTGTGAATCAAACAAGAGGTGAAAATTTCTGAAAAAAGTTATGATTATTTAGTTATGGGCAATTTAAATATATGTTTCTAAATGACTTACAACTTAAGCCTATATTGGGATGCTTATGGGACTTGGTAAAACATTGCAGGCTATATGTTTGCTAGCATACTTAAAAATTAAAAGAAACTTCCCTAAGCCATTTTGTAAGATCACAAAGTTTAACAACTTTCAAACAATACAATTTTGTGTATTTATCTATGAATTTAATAGAAATTCAAAATTTCATATCCTATTATTATGCTTCATTTGTTTGGTGACAATTACTAAGAGTGCAAGAAATGGTTTTCTTCATTTTTCTATGACATATTATGTACATGTAGTTGGCTTCATCCTGATAATCATCTAAATCTGGCAGTAGTACTTATGTCCACTAAGCGTAACAAATGGCTGAGCATCTGAGTTTGCAAACATTTTCTCCCAACCTAAGAGTTTAGCTATGTTGGTCATAAAGAACATTGATTGGAGATGCACAAAGAGATATATGAATATGTGTGTAAACGGTCTTCTAAATCAAGTGTATGTGTTGATTTTATGAAACTGATGTACAATGATTAGATGATATTCTAAATTACCACAAAAATCTCTTCTCGTTTACAACACCCCTTTTATAAAAATAGGATTATACTCCCAAATTTCATACTATACTATCCTTCAAATTTGTATAAATAAAGAGACACGTGGAGCAACTACACCATGTCAGATTGAGGTTTTAAGTTTGATTGATGTGTATGTGGTCTGCTACAATTCAACTAACATGCCTAATATAATTTCAATAAATAAGTGCATTTTGTAGAGGACATGTGTTAATCAAAAAAACATGTAAAGCATGCATTATGTTACCATTAACATCCTAAAAGGTGAAGATTAAGTAACCAAATTTGTATTAAATAGATATAAGGAAATACTTGCAACTACCCCTGTTACACATGTATGCAAAATGTGAAAGCATGGACAAGTTACTGAACTATTCGATAAAATACCTCAAAGAAATGCTGACTCGTGGAATGCAATGATTGTAGGATAGACACAAATTGGATTTGTTGAAAAGGGTTTAGAAACTTTTAAGCAAATACAATTGGCAGGTGTAAATCCAAACTGTACAACCTTTCTTAGTGTACTTTTTGCCTGTGCAAAATGGGAGTTCTAGAATAGGATAGTGACATTGGTCAAAGCATAAAGAATAGAATAATTGTGTGAGAATTGATTGGCTCCTCTTAACTCAAAACCCACAACTCTCTTCCACTCAGGTGGGTTTCCGATGCAATATATCCTTACAAAATTTCATTGTCTCTACATGAGTCTTGTGCCTAACTACTAGATAGCCAATTATCTGTAGTGATAATTAAAAACAAGAAATTTGGTATTGATGTCCACTAGGAGGGAGAGACTTATTTTGGTAGAGAAGCAAAGACGCAAATATCCATTTAAACTATTTGATATCTAAGGATTATGTTCAATTAGTGATCTTTTCTTTCATCTTAAAAATCAAATGTAAAAAGATAATTATCATTAACTTATTAGGTATTGAATATATAAACTGACAAATAGTCCAAACCAAGTCACAAGATGTCAAGGACATGCATAATGGATGCTGGAAAGAGCTATTGCAGTAAAAAAACCACCTCTTGAAGCTAGCACACAAAGTGTTATATAATCTTGCATATTCACATGGCATAAATAAGCTGAAGAAAATGCACCTAATTTCCTTAAAAGAGTCATTGGAGAGGTTTTTTCAATATTTTTTTTACAGTTTAGAGTTCCACTTATTAATTACAAATTGAAATTTCAACATACCTGGTATAACATAATGCTTGTGATATCTTGGGAAAGTTGGTACCAAATATTGCTATCTGAGAGCATTCCCCTCGATACACTCTTTACTTGCAAGAACTCTTTAGAAGATACCAACCTCTCAGTGGGGAAGCTGAAGACCATCTTAAATGCATGACAATGAGACCATATTAAAAACAAATACAAGATTATGGGAACTTAATTCAGTATTTGTAGTTCCATCTATTTGATTCTCTTCCGGAGTATGTTTTGATGAACTAAAAAAAGAGTATTTATGGAGGTAAAAGGAGGAATTTATAACCCTGTGCAGGGTGATTCAACTGGCTTATTTTAAAAAAGAAGAACGAACTTTCTTTTGTTGAGATCTGACATTGTATGTACTTGGACTACTGGTAATTCTTTGTAATGAGTGTTGAAAATTGCTAATTTGTTAATTTTTCATGTTATTTCAAATTATAACTTGATTTGGAATAATAAACACCCTTTTGAAGAGCCTAGTATAAAGGTTGCTACTGGTTTTGATGGTAAGGGAGTAAGGGAGGATATTGGGTGTTGTGTGAAATATGTGCTCACTGGGCAACTCTCAGGGTTGTCTACTTATTGAGATATTGTGAGGCCCCTATTTCCTCAATATAAACACATTTATATGCATTCCAGCTCAAGGATGTTGGAGTTTGGTATAATGGTAGTTTATATCCATTTGTGGGGTCAGTTATTAGGTAGTTAGGCCCTACTCTTGTTGGTACACGACTTTTTTTGGTCTGCAGTTGATCACCAAAGGCTATTACAGGTGTCCAAATTATGGGTGGGGTCCATTAGAGCCCTCAAATTATTAATAAAAAAATATAAGTTTGATATTTTATTTTTAAAAAAGAACGGTGTATTCTATCTCTACGTGAAATATTCTACCCTAAAAATGATAAACAACTATAGGGAGTATTTATCGTCAGAAATTGTGCCTGAATGGTTCGGGTAGTTGTTATTGATATCATATGTTAAAAAGAAATGCATTTTGTGACAAGGTAGGTGAAATCTTATATGGTCTATAATGTAATCAGATTCTTATTCATAATGTATCCATATATGAACATCGTTTAAGTTTCACAAAACTTTTACTATTCTTTGCAAAGAAAAAAATATTAAGTGGCTTGGCAATTGGTGTAGCAAGCGAGAAATTTGGTGAACATATGCACTGCTTCATGTGGGATGGCAATTGGATTATAGGGAAGAAGGCAACTTTGGTTTTCCAAATTTCCTCCTAAGGTTGATCTAATATACGAGGTTGAACTTATTTGTTTTCAGGAAGCAAAGAGGTAACTCCTAATTTATCTCTTGTCACAATAATTGGTCAAGTTATATAGGCACTAAAGATATAAGAGTAAGAGAAACTCAAATATTACATGCCACATATTGTGTTGTTATCCAATTTATATTGGAATGACAAGTATTAGAAACACAAAAGGGTGAAGAATGTAGTTATATGTCAATGCTAATTTTATGTTATATCATTCTTTATCTGTTATGGTAAGATGACAGATAGATTATGTTCTAGTGTTGAGATTCAGTGCTTGCTTGCAAAGACCTAGGTCAAATTCTTGGTGGCATCTTCCCCTTCAACAATTGCAACTCAGACTGGATACTCATTCTAGTAATCTTCACAATATACGACTGTAGAAGGAATTGTAGAAGGAATTATTTTGGTATGTAGTTACATCACAATTCTTAAAATAGAATTTGATTTTCATTTATTATAATTTTTTTAGGGTAAGGCATGCAGTGATATGACAATAGAGGAATGAATTGAAGGAGCTGATATTCGACGAAAAGAGGGTAATGAATTTTTGAAAGAAGGAAAATTAGTAGAGGCGATTCATCTATATGAAATGGTGGTATATGTGTTCCTTTCTCGATTCTTCTATTTAATATATTCCAAATTACATAGGTTCAGTACATTTCTTGGCCACAATCCAATTGACTACAACTTTTGGGCCACAGAGTTAGAAGAAAGTCGCATAACTTTTTTTATTTTCTTGCTCGACATGCTAAATAATGCATACACTGGGAGGAAATTTTAGCACTGAAAGCCATTATTCGCTTGATGGCAGTTTCTAAGAAAAAAGGTTTTGTAAGCTTAAAGGGTATTTTAGCACCGAAAGGCATCATAATCTTGATGTTGGTTTCTAAGTAAAAAGGTTTTGTAAGCTTGAAGGGTATCGCCTTAGAACATTTGAAGCAAAAATTTAATAAATATTGAGCTAACAGTATGAAATAAGGAAATAAAGGGTGTAATGTTTCATCAAAGCTTATCCAAAATTTAGCAGAAACCAAAGGGTCAGCCACCCATCCTCAAAATTGAACAGTAAATCTAAATGGGTAGAATTTGCAATTTCTTTTTAGAGAGAACAAGAGTGTCATATGAATTCTTACTTTATTTTCTGTTGGTCGAATAAACAAGCTTTCTCACAATAATCAACTGTATCGTACAATTGCGGCCTTATATCCTTCAACTCCTGCGTGTTAAATTACACAACACAAACATAATTGAGAAGACAGATGAAAATCAAGTTGAAAAAATAGAACAGATAAGGCCATGAAACCTCTAGAGCAATACGACACATCCTTACCAAGAGCGTCAGTTCACGACCAACTTTGCCCTAGTAATTGTACTGAGAGACATGGCAAGGGTAGATAAACTTGATTTTTTTCCTTATTTCAAGGCATGACACAACCCAAATGAGTGTACATGATATTGATTCTATTTCTAACAAATTGCCCATAATTCTCCACCACAATATAAGTTGAGCAAGTTTTTTTCAAAAATAAGCCAGTGTGCCTATTCTGAAAGTTTTCATTTGTGAACTTAGCACGGTAAATGGACTCACTGCTGGTGCCATTTCTAATAGTAAAATCATTGCACTTGAAATTGAGGGGTTTCCCTAATCGCCAATGCTCTACTCGCTCGTGAAGAGTGTCCTAAAGTTTTCATTTCTCTTCGGTATCAGGTTTGTGAATAGCTCCCACAAAAACAAAGGTATTAATGTCCCCCCTGTAAATAAAACAATGTTCAACACAAATGAATTAACTTCGCTGATAAATACATAAAAGATGTACTACATATATCTCGCCACAAAATAATACAATGTTAAATGAAAACCAAACCTTGCCAACAAAAATGTTTGTTGTCGACCGACAACTGATTTTTCTGATGGGCTGCCGGAAGGCTGACAATTTTCTGGACATAAATGCCCCCACTAAAAACCTATCGGCTTAATAAAAATAAGCCTGTAAACGGTTACCTTAAGACCACGTGGACTTGATATCCTCTGTATACATCATCTCATTGTGTCAAAATGATGCATGCTAAATGTTTGTGTACTAAGGAAATGATGTTAATAAATTGCTAATCGGGTTCAGTTTCACTTTGTACATAAACTTACAATCACTACCACATGCTATTTGTCAATTGGCATCCGCATAGGATATACATAAATACAAGCTTTCAAATGCCTTACACTCACTGAGACATCATAAATCAATTATGTGGCGTTGTCACAGACGAAATATGCAGAGTATCCAACTTGTATACGCAGAGTATAAGCAGGTCATAGACGGAATACGTAGGGTATCCAACTTGTATACGCAGAGTATAAGCAGGTCTTAGACGGAATATGCAGGGAGCAGGTATAAGCAGGTCACGTGAATGCAACAGAGGCTTTGTGGGACCGGTACAAGCATGCAAATAAGGGCTTTTGTCGGCTCTGATCATTTTGTGGGATTTGTACAAGGTTGTGTTGGTTCTGGGTCCCATTTGGACTGCATCCCATCAGGTTAGATTCTTCTTTGTCTTTTCTGAATTGTTTTTGCTACCTTTTCTGTCTCTTTCCTGGCAATGGAAAAACAAACTCCTCCAATTTCAGAGAATATTCTTGAACTTCCAGAACTTTTTGAAACAAATCATTTGGGGCAAGTGAAAATTGCCTCAACTACTAAAACTGGTAAATGGATCTGGGTTAATGCCAAACAGTTTAGGGGTATCTTGAAATGTAGACGTGCTCGGTTAAGATATGCACAGGAGAGAAAAAAACAATATCGTAAGAGCAGTAATCAGAGTCTCAGTTGCAAAGGTCACTCCAAGAAATCCCCTTGGTTAGGTAGAGGGAATTACATGCCCTTTCACAGCAGCGACCGTTGCGACTCTGACGTTTATAGCCCTATTTCCACTCCTCTAACTTGGTCATCTGAATTATATGTGCAAGAACTATTAAATGCCAAAAGGAGGTTGGAGGCTAAAGAACAACAAAAAGAGATTAAAATACAGGTGTTGACAGCAGCTTATAAGTCCCTAGCAGACAACAATAAAGCATTAAAAGAACAAATATCATTTCTGCAGGATGCGCTTGCTGTTGGGAAATCTGAGTGGCAAAACATGAAGGATGGATGGCAAAATGTGAAAGATGAATGGCGAATTTTAAAGGTTTCAATAGCAACACATAGTGAGGGGCTTAATGCTAAGGCATTCCATGGTGGGATGGAGGAATCTTTGGATCAAACACACCTAATTAAGAAAGCAGAAAGCATAGAAGGTAAAAGCAGATTCTCAGAAGTTACCAAAACTTGGGCCAACATCAATAAAGAGACTACAAACATGGGTAAGAAAAAAAAATTTCAGGTAGACGAAACACAAGATAAAGAGCTCAAAGAAAGGCAAAGAAGAGCAACAAATGTAATCATCAAGGGAGTGAGGGATTATGGGAAAAATGAACACACTCTTGACCTTGCAAGAGACTTCTTAAGAGATATGCTACTTTGGCAAGGGCAAATCACTAAATCTTGGAGAGTGGGCAAATTATGTGATGGGAAAAATAGGCCTATAAAGGTTATCTTACCAAGTGTTCGCGACAAGCAAAATTTGTTAAGTAAGAAGCAACTTCTAAAGGGTACTCATTTTTTCTTGGATGAAGATCTAACTATGAGACAACTAGAAGAAAGAAGGGCTGAAATGGCAAAGATTAGGGTAGCTAGAGATGAAGGAAAAAGAGCGTGGTTGTTCAATGGCAAAGCAGTAATTGCATATTTTGGTCCCCAAAATAGGACAGAGCAACAAGAGAGTAGCAAAACAACAACAACAAATGGAGCTGGGTACATTGCAACAAAAACCTTTCAGCCACATAGAGATGAAGACTTAGCACCGAGTCTTGCATCCCAAGGCAAATAGCAATCAAGATCTACCCAGGCCTCTTTGAGTCTAGTTTGTTGGAACTGTAGAGGCTACCCTTGGAGACGTGGGCCTGGGTTAGGGCCTATTGCAGAAGGTAGAGACATTATTTGTCTTGTTGAGACTCATGAACACGAAGGTTGTAAAACTCCCACGTTCGAAGGTTATTCAAAAATGACAGTGTGGAACAAAGCAGCTAGCAATGGCAAGGGTCATGGTGGGATATTGGTGTTAGTGAAAGAAAAAGAAGGGCGTCTCATTCAGCTTGAAAAAGAGGACTCCAATAAATAGTTTTTATGGTTTAAGATCTCAGAAAATTACAATTTTATTAGGATTGCAGCATGTTATTTTGCTCCGCAGGTCTCCAAAACTTACAAGAAATGTGGTCTTGACAGCAAAGACCCCTTTGCTGCCCTAAAAAAAGATATTGATGTGTTCTCTCAGCTTGGCAAGGTCCTCCTTGTGGGGGATTTCAATGCTAGAATTGCAAGTGAACAGGCTTGCATCTTTAGCTGTAAAGATGATTGTAATCCTATTTGGCTCCTAAAAGAAGAAAATCATCAATGGGAGAGAGTGTCAGAAGACACCAAAGATTGCAACCAATTTGGGGAAGAGTTGCTTACTCTCTGTGGCATGTTTGACTTAATTATCTGTAATGGTCTGATTAGATGGACAAATTCTAGCAATTTCACTTGCAACACTTACAATGGGGCGAGTGTGGTTGACTACGTTGTTTGTTCGCATAGCCTATGTGAAAAAATCGAAGATATGGTGATTGGTGAACATTTATGGGACCTTAAATCAGAGCACAAACCGATCTATTTAAGTATTATTTGGGCAGAAAAGAGGTATTATGTGGAAAAAAATCAACCTTCCCTACAACAACATTCAAAGGGCAAAATTCTTTTGACGCAAGAAAATGCTTGTATCTTCCAGGCTGCTTTGGAGAGACTTCTTAAATGGGAGAAAAAGACATTTCATGATCTTAACAGTCATAAGTTAACAAATCTGATCCATGTGGCCCTCTCAAAATGCAAAAAAACAAAAAACAAAAAATTTGAGACAAATTGTTTCCCGGTGAATGCTTGGTTTGATGAGGAATGCAAAATGGCTAGAAGAGGTTTAAGAAAGTCAAATAATAAAGAGACTCACATCAAAGCTTATAGACAGATTTTAAAGAAAAAGAAAGCTGATTTTATGTGTACTAGGAGGGAAGAGTTAATTTTTCTTAGCAAATATAATCCCAAACTTTTTTGGAAAGAGCTACAATAAAAAAAGAAACAGATTGACAATAGTATCACAGCCACTCAATGGTTTGATTATGCTAGGCAACTTTATGAACATGATTTGGAGGTGGCTCCCCCACCCTTGGTCAACATTTCTACTAATCTTTTCACCGTGTAAGAAATTGGGTGTTGGTAAAGCTAAAGACTTAGGTGAACTTCAAGTAGAGTTTCTCAAGTGGGGCATGAAAGTCCTTGCCCCTCATATTGCAAAAATATTCAATAACATCATTCCTCATGGGTTTCCTAAAGATTAGACTACAAGTCTTGCTATACCTCTTTTCAAAAGTGGAGATGTCAATAACCCCTCCAACTATAGGACTATAATGATCAATCCTTTGTTTGCTAAGTTTTTTGGCAGCATGATAGAAAATAGAATCAGCAAATGGGCAGAAGAAAATCATAAATGTGCAAAAAGCCAAGCTAGTTTCAGACCTAAACATTCCATAGTTGATCATGGTATTACTTTGAGACACATCATCGAAAAAACCTGGGAGAAAAAGGAAGATGTCTTCTGTTGCTTTGTTGATTTCAAAAAAGCTTTTGACACAGCCCCACGTGACAAACTATGGCACAGAATGGAAGAGCTTGGTATCCCGGCTCATCTTAGGGTTGTTGTTCATAGGCTTTATGAGGAGGTTAAAGTGAAAATCAGAACTCCTGATGGCATCTCAACTAGTTTTAGGAGTGATATTGGTGTCAAACAAGGGTGTCCTCTTTCCCCTACCTTGTTTGGCTTATACATTGACAAACTTGAAGAATGGTTAAACATGCAGAATGGTGATGGTATTCAATTGGGTGAATTTGTGATAAAGTTGCTCCTTTATGCTGATGACCTCATTTTGCTTGCTAATTCCGCCCTTGGTTTGCGAGAGCACTTATTTGCCCTTGAGCGCTTTTGCAATATTGTGGGAATGCAAGTTAATATCAGCAAAACGAAAATCATGGTTTTCTCAAGTAGAAGGAAACAAGAGCAACATAAGTTTTACTTTGAAGGTAGCATTCTTGAAGAAGTTGCAGATTACAAATACCTTGGAATTGATTTCAACAAGAGTCTTAGTTGAGAAGGTTGTAGGAAGAAGAGAACTCTAGGCGGCTGGAAGGCACTCTATGCACTTCAAAATAGATGCAGAGAGGCTGAGCTTTGGGATTGGAAAACCATCCAAACACTTTTTAGGCTTTTGGTGTTGCCGGTTATTCTATATGGTTGTGAAGTTTGGGGCAGCAATACCTTAGATTCTCAATGGAAGCAAATTGAGAGAATTCAAAAACGTTTGATCACAAGCAAGTTCAAAATTAAAAGCACGGTCTCATATGATATCATGTTAAGTGAAACGGGTGTTGCCCCTATTGAGGCAGCTGCTATGGTGCGTCTCATTAGCTATTTAAAAAGAACCGAGCAAATGGGAGAAGATAGATGGCCTAAGGTTGTTGTCAACGACACTTTGTGCAAAAGGAAGAAGACGTGGATGAAACAAAACATCAAATGGTTGAAAAAATGGGATATTTATTTGAACTCATGCCCCACAAACAACAAGGAGATAAAGGTCTTCGTTATGGAAAAGTTTTACAAGAAAAATTGGAGTATTGGGTTAGGAACGAAGAAACAATATTATATTAATGAGTTCAACCCCAATTATGATCATCTTCAAAAAGTCTATATAGGGGCTAATATATCATGGAAGGCTAAAATTCTAATTGCACAGCTTAGAACCAACTCTCACCAACTTCGGTGTGAGACCGGGCGGTGGAAAAGGCCAAAAGAGATTTGGGAAGAAAGAGTTTGCCCGTTTTGCATCAGCGGGAGTGTGGAAACTGAAAAACATTTTATCTTGGAGTGTGAAGCACTTAAAGTCAGCCGGGAGAAGTTTGCCAATTTCCTAACTGCTAGCACATGGTATAACCTGTTCAGCAAGGAGCATATCGTGAAGATGGGTGCTCTCATCATCAGCCTGAATAAGCAGCGATCAGACCTTAAAAAACTGATTCAGCTTGATCAAATTGTCCCATAAGCTATTCTTAGCCTCGTGGATGTTAAAATTCTTTCTTCTTCTTCTTCTTCTTCAATCTTTTCCGACTAAATAAAAACACCACGTACTAAAGTCAATTTGCCCAATCTGGAACAAGAGCGATATAGGACAAGCTCTTAAATGCCCGTGTCTTGTATTGAACCAGTGTAGTGAGGTAAACCAAACTACTTTTTCTTCACTGCGAATATTTATGGTTAGAGAGGAGATAAACTACGTTTATAAAGTTCTGGTTAGATTTTTTGTTTAAATTCTTTTGCTTCTCTTCGTACACTCACTCACATGCTTCCTTACACATATTTGGTGACTGGCACCCACCTGAATATTGCCCATTAATTTTTGAATAAATGAAAGTACCACGTACTCAAGTGAATTTGGCCAACCCGGAACAAGAGCGACACAGGACGAGCTCTTAAATGTCCGTGTCAACCAGACTGATTTATCAAAATTGTTTCAAATCGGGTTACCTAATGTCCCAATATATGACTGATAGAAAGTTCCTCAAAAGGTTAATGAACCTAAGGGTAAACTAAATGTCTTTGAAGATGATATATAGGAGTAACCCTTCAAGGATAGCCTTATTAATAATATTTGTTTTCCCCATATGAGTCCACAGGAGGCCATATTGCATCCACCTTTGAATGGATCAAAGATGTTTTCTATAGCGGTCCTCTTTTAAAATAAACCAGCATTCAACCAAACAAAATCAAGGGAGAGGTAAAGGGGAATATATCACCCCTCCTAAACAACAAATGAACAATCTGATATCCAAGGTCATTATGGATTGGTGAAAGTAAAATCTAAAATTTAGAGAGCAATAATTTTGCTACTCTTATGAGTTAAGGAAGAGACATCAATATTCAAAGGAATATAGTTCCCACAGTATATTTGGGTGTCCTTACAAAAGGCTAAAAATGAGGGAGCTGATTTAGATGGCTCTTCAAATGTTATGAGATTTGTTCCTATCAATATGAACCCCTCTTATTTGTCTTTGGGTTGTAAAAGTCTCATTAGAAGTATTGCTACCTCTACATCTCATCAACAAGGGTGAACCATCTTTACAATGCAAAAATCTATGAATTAAAATAATTAAAAGTGTCCATCTATGGACTTAAGTTATATCTTTAACCTTTGGACCCCTCAAAGTGGTCCAAGATGTATATTTATTGAGAAAAAGGCAAAAAGGAGTTCTCTCCCAAGTTGCATGGTAAGTAGGAGTTTGGACCGCATGGAAGTTGTCACTTTACTAGATCCTATTTTATCTCTAATTCATCCCAAAAATTAGCACCTAGCTTTTCAAGTGAACTCCTGGTTTGGGGAAGAAATCAATGCATCCCTTTATCCAATAAAATTTACCATTTAAAGAATAAATCATTAGAGAATCAAGAACATTCCCTTTTTAAATTTTAAAATCTTGGCCACTTTAACTTCTTCTAACATCTATATAGCTTGAAACTTGAATAACATTGCTCCAACATTTATCTATCTAGTTTGTCAATCAATTCTTCTCCAAACTTGATTGTCTTAAAGTCGCGTTTAAGTTTGCCATTACCCTTTTTAATTTCATGTATATTCTTCATAGCTACCTTCTCAACTGCCCCTAAACAAGCATTCCCATTAAACAATGCTTGATTGATTCCTTGAGCTATGTTGAAATTCTAACTCATTTTCCTCCCTCGAGCTACTTGTGCCTTACCTATAGTGTCTAATCTATATAATTTATTATATAAAGAAGGTTATGACTTGTTATACTTATGATCTGCGCTCAAAGTCTGAGTAGCAAATAGATAGGTAGTGGTACTCTTCCAACAAATCTACTTTGCATTATGGAAACACATCAGAGGGTAAATTCTTGCTATATTTTCAAAATTGATTTTCTTTATTTGAAAGTTGAGTTGCAATTGCTTGGACAGTGGTACCCAATACCATATTATTGGTAAAATGAGCCATGAAAAAGGTCATGAATAGAGGAATGCACCAAGTTTATGGAAATATTCCTTAAACTGGGTAGAAGAAGGAATATATTAGCCACAACTACTGAAGTTTGTCCAAACTTAGTGGGAAATTGTAAATGGTATATAATTTATGGCATTGCATTTAGCACCCACATTCATGGGAGTATGAACTTAGTCTCATACTCTTAGTATATTATAGAGAAGCTAAAGATTCATTCATCAAGACAATGAAGATACAAGATGAATCTAATCTTGTCAAGGTGGTAACTGCAAAGATATGAAATCTTATCAATCTACAATACCAAGAGAAAAGACAAGGACAAAGTGAACAATATGATAAATGAGTGTAACACATATATGAAAAATACAAGACACAGAGTAAGGCATTTACGACTAGTAATATCTTAAGATTATTACTAGGATTTATATCCACAAAGAGAATGCATAACATAAAGGAATGGTAAGATCCTTAGATTCTTTCTAGGTTTCATGTTACAAGTACACATAGCTTTACCTTTGAGATTACTAAGATCATCAAATGCTTACATGTAGTCATGTACACAAGAAGTCATAAGCCTAGCAAGTTATGTTATGTTAGGAATCTCATGAACAAGTGGAGGCTTCGTAAGGGCTAGCAAGATATTTTATGCTATTTGACCTTCAGATTTCAAGTATTCTTGATTTCATCCATGATCAAGACTTTATGAAGACATCCTACATGAGATTATCAACCTTGCCTGGAAACTTCAATGAAAGATTCAACAAGGCATCAAGTTCCAATTGAAGAATTTCAAGTTCATATCTATCCTTATCCTCAAAAGAAAAGCTTTTACTTTAGTATTTTCATTATATTTTAGTTTCAATTCAAGGGTTGATTACAAACTTGAGGGTTGACCTAGGAAAACCCACATCAACAACATTATTTCTCTACTTTCTGTTTGTAGGTGACAAATCGAAGAACCACAGACAAAGATTCCAGCAAAGAGACAATGACAATTAGATCTAACTTTTGCAGAGGTGAAAATTAGAGGACCTGAATAAAATTTGTCACAGTCTCAAGAATTTTCAATGATCTTCTGGGAATAGATTTTGTTTGACATGTTGACTCTGAAAGATTCTAGTTTGTCTGCATCTTACATCAATGAATGGGATGCAAATTTCCACACAGTCTCACATTTTAGGGCTAAACTTGTTGTCACAAGTGCTCTTCTATTTATTCTACTCATCTTTAGCCCCATGTTTGTATTCCCTATCTACAACTTGTTGTTTCTATTGTTTTATGTCAATTCTTCATCATTAACCTTATATCTTGCATTCAAATATATTCAAATCAATTTCAACTAAACAAAGGAATATTTGTTGATCTGCATTCAATATTGATGCATTGGATCAATTGAGTTCTCTCTTCCTTTAATGTCTTGTGTGGAAAGTTAGGTCATTTCCTAGTTTACAAGGCTTAACTTGTGAAACCCTAATTTCTCATACATTATACCCATATAACTCAAAGAATACATTTGAACATTTATGGCATTCCCAATCAATTTTTCTCTATCTTTGACAGTGTCCAAACAATATCATATTTATGATGACTTTTAGTATTATTAAGTTCATACCTCAAGGTTCTAGAACTTACTTCCATCATTTTCATCTTTTGGTTCTGGTTTTGGTTGATTTGTTATGTGTCTTTCATACAATCAAAATGGTTGTGGATTTGGTTCAAATCAAACCAATGGGGCACGATAGCTTTATAAATAATAGTGAGCTTTAGGAGGCCTTGGAGGTAGGAAATTTTACTCCATGTATTATGGCTATACAATGGTTTGATGAAACCATCTCCATGAAGTTTGTTGTTTTATGAAAGAAGGGTGTGGCTTGTACGAGGAGTATCTCTTTCCAAATCTCAGTGGAAACCATTGCTATGATGATAGGCATCCCCAATGAAGGTGTGTAATTAGCATGAAAAACTAAGGGGTACAACAAAGAGTCCATGTAAAATTTATTGAATGAAGGAGAGAAAGTAAATTGGCTCTATAATGGATAGAACTATGAGGATCTCCCAACTGTTTGGTTGAGGGTTGTAAAAGGTTTAATTAGGTACATTATCTTGGAAGGTGGGTATGAGAGGTTTCACAACTTTTTAATCCCTATGCTCAACTAGGTTTTCATTATCTTGTGAAGATTAACTTTCCTTTCTAGATGTTTACCTCCTTGGAAGAGTTTATTTTAAAGATGGTTGGTTATGGTAAATCATCCCTCCACTAGGGTTTGATAATTCACCTTTTCTTATATAACTTGGCTCTCACCCAACCTTTAAGCCCAAAAATTTGATTGTTAATCCCCCTATTCTAATAGAAAATGTCAACCCCAAATTTCCAACCCTTGGTACTACTTCTTCAACCAGTTTCATCCTTGATAAAATCACGAATCCTTCCCTCCAGGCTTGTAACTCAACTTGGGGTGCTCAAAATATTCTAGTCAACATATCCTTTGAGTCTTTAGAAGACAAAAAGGTGTTCTTTTATGACTTGTTGAAGATATCAATTGTCTTAGATACTGAACAAAACTAAGTCCTACTAGTGATTCAATGCAACCTCAACTTCCCACTTTGTCTCTCCCAACCATAATGCTCCTCAGAAAGCCCCTCCCATTTCCTTCCTTAGAGAGGAAACAATGGAGTAGGAAGAGGTTATCATTTTCAAACACACTCAAACTTAATTGATTATGTGTTTAAAACTCCAAAATAAGATGAATGAGATTCATAGGGATTTTAATACTAATATGGAACTCTCTAAGTGGTACTATGTTCAACTAAATTAGGCCAAGAGTAATTTTTATACTCTTGAGAAGTAGATCTTCAAGAAAGGTCAAGAATGGGTAGATAAAGATCTCCATAATAGGGCATGGGAACAAACTAAGAAAATGAAAAATACTTTTGAAAGCTAGAGAGTGATTGAACAAGAGACACAAAATATTAAAAAAGATGTTAAGAACACTCAGTTGGAGGCTGAGGTTACAAATTTAAAGTAGAATCAGGAGGTTCTCATGAATAATATCTGGGAGCTACTAGAGCATTATAGAGACTTAGTCTAGAACACAACTATTACTATTCAAGTACTTTATCAAGAGCTAGAATACAGAAATGAGAAGGAACAATTGAAAAGAGATGTGGTTCTCTCGGCCTAAGGTAACTGTAGTCACATAAATCTGTCCACTTAATTAAATGAATACTTAGTATTTATTTGATTATTTAACCATCAATTAATAATTAATTAAATTAATATTTAATTAATTCATCTTAACCCTCTTCTCCTATTAATTAAATAAATTATTCAATTTATTTGATTTAATTCACTTAACCAAATTCAGACCATTAATTAAATAAATAAATCATATTTATTTAATTAAATATTCTCTCACATTTAAATAAAATAATATTTATTTAAATCCCCCAAAATCCCACCTCTCACATTTAAATAAATTAACATTTATTTAAATCACCTTTATCCTCTACCCACTTGCATTTTCCTACAAATGCAAGTATTTTCCTACAAATGCAAGTTGCACAATTATTTTAAATAAATTATTTATTTAAATCACCTTTATCCTCCACCCACTTGCATTTTCCTACAAATGCAAGTTGCACAATTATTTTAAATAAATTATTTATTTAAATCACCTTTATCTTCCACCCACTTGTATTTTCCTACAAAAGCAAGTTGCACAACTATTTTAAATAAATTATTTATTTAAAATCCTATTTATCCTCACGCACTTGAAACCTTTAATGGTTTCCCTTAAAGTCTTCAAACTTGATGGCTTTAAAATCTTCAAACTTGATGGCTTCCTTCTATAGTCTTCTTAAGCCTTTAATGGTTTCCTTTAAAGTCTTCAAACTTAATGGCTTCCCTTAAAGTCTTCTTAAGACTTTAATGGTTTTCCTTAAAGTCTTCAAGCTTTTAATGGTTTCCCTTAAAGTCTTCAAGCATTTAATGCTTTATCTTCCTTTTTCTCATTTAAATAAATTAATATTTATTTGAATATTTACCCAAATGCAAATTACACCATTTAATTGAAATAAATGATTTTATTTTAATTGAAAATACCAAAATTTCTCCCACTTGCATTTTCCTACAAAATCCACTTGCATGCCTAAACCCCTTCTAGATTCTTCTAAACCCTTCCTAATTAACCTAATCCATCCACTAAATATTGTCACATTCCTAGACAAATTGGAGTCACTTCTCAAAGCCCTCAAAGTCTTTGAAAAACAATTAAAGCTTTGTGTGTTCAACAAATTAACCTCTAAAGTCTTCCAAACTACTTATGGCTCTTACATGACCATTAATGGTTAATTCCACTTGCACCCATGGTTAAGGACTTTGACCCCTAACTTAACCCTCATGTAACCCATATGTCTCTTCAAAGCATTTATTTCTTTGACTAGGGTAACCATCATGTCCCCTCAAGCATTTAATGCTCCTTATCTCTCCTCTCAAGCCTCCTCATGATGACACTTGTCAACATGGGATTGGGTTGAAAGTCTCACATCAATCCTAACCCTTGTTAAGATTGCTCAATCTTAACCCTTCATTTCCCCATTTCTTCTATAAATAGAACCCTTCTCCTCAAGCAAAAGAGGAAGCATTAGAGTATTGTTGTTATACTGGCATTAGCATAGAGCTTTCTCATAGCATCACTATCTACACTTGCATAGCATTTGCTTATCATATTCAACCATCTTGAATCTCCATATGGCATCCATGGCTAGTGCTAAAAGTTGAGAGCTACACTCATTTGGGACTTGGAGAGGAGAGGAACAAGGGAGGAGCAACTATGAGCATCTTGATTAGCTATTTTTTTCTATGTTTATATGCTTTCTATTTCATGCTTAATATCTCTCTTGATATGCCTGTTTAGGATAATCTTTTGTTGCTAACACTAACGTTTGTTTCTTGTGCTCTTGTGTGTGTTGCCATCAAATAGATTTTCTAATCCTTCTTGCAGAGCATCAGTAACTTCTCACGACAAGCTCAAAAAAGACGTAAATACCTGATTGAGCTCCCCAATTCTCCTCATTGGGTTGAACATGATGTTGGTTCCACTACCCTAGCTAAAGGAGTTTCCTTGAAAGATCATCTAAATACTCTACAAACATAATGGCAAGCTATAAAGGGACCGAAGTCCTATAATGATAGTTAACTATTGGTTTGTTCTCTGCTAGTTTTTTTGTGTTTTTTGTTGTTTATGTTTTAAGACTCTCCATGTTTGTTTGTTTTTTATTATTTTCACACATTGTGATATTCCTTTCATCTACCTTTATGGATGAAATATAGTAGGTAAGGGCCCTTCCCGTGCTATTCTAAAGAAAATATTGACATTTAGAGCAACCTCCTACCTAATTTTGAGAGAAAATTGTACAAGAAGAGAAATAAGTAAATAATATATAGTTCAATGACAACATCTCCAAATTTGAGATGTTTGTGTATGTTATGGTACCACTATATAGACTAATGATATTTTTTATGAATGAAAAAAATAATGATAATTCTATTCAAGATTTAGAAAATGTTAAAATTAATATAAAATTGTAATTTTTCTATAAAAAGTCTTCTAATGTTTAGTATTTAATAGTATAATCATAATATGTTAGGTTTAACTATATATGTTAGATATATCAAAACTTGATATGTCCTGGACACAACTTCTAGTTTATGGAGCACTATACCAATCACTTTTCAACCTAATTTAATAGGTGCTAGTATATATGACAATGATAATCTTTTTAGGCACCAATATTGATAACACTAATGATATTTAATATTTATGAAATGTTAAAATTTTTAATGGAATTTTAATTTATTTCTATGGAACATCTTCTATTGTTTAGTGCTTTGTATCACAATTGTAAAGGGATTGTGTGAGATCTAGTTTCCACTCTTCCACCTTATAATTAGTACATTCCTGATTTTATATTTTTTAATTAAATAAAAGTTGACAAATTCGAACGTAACTAGTAATGGCTGGAACTCATGCCCATAGGCCACTACATTAAACTATTATCTACCCTAGTTTGATAAAATTAAGTA
Organism: Cryptomeria japonica; assembly: GCF_030272615.1. Classification (NCBI taxonomy): domain Eukaryota; kingdom Viridiplantae; phylum Streptophyta; class Pinopsida; order Cupressales; family Cupressaceae; genus Cryptomeria; species Cryptomeria japonica. The sequence continues at coordinate 243,915,335 of NC_081406.1, read as the reverse complement.
TAGGTCATTGAAGATCCAAGGAAGATACGTGTAAAATATAATGAATCCTTATAAAGGGGAAATTATAGCTCCTCAATGAAATATTTCAAGGGCTCATAGATGTGCATATATCTTTGGATAACTATGTATAAGATGTATTTCAATACCTTGTAGTTACTTATAAATGTAACACTACAATTGAATCAAAAATAAAAACTTCATGGGCATTTAACAAACATTATTTTCAAACATCTTTTTGGTTCTTTCAACATTTCTATAAAGAATAATCCAATTTGATAAGAAAAAATAAAAAAAAATTATTAAAAACAATTAAAAGATTAAGTTGATTGAGTTTGTATATGATGTCTTGGTTATAAGTTAATTGATTATATCATATTTAATCTTTAAATGGAGAATGAAAAGCTTAATCAGTTTTTCAATATTATTCACCATATCCATAAGAAGTTATGAGCCAATTAGATTCAAGTAAAATTTTTTTTTAACAAAAAAATATCACATCTATACTTTGATGAGGAAAAAATAAACTAATATGAAAAAAAATTCTAATATATGATTGGTTAAAAAGATGGTTTTTAATACAAATTAAAAGAGGGTGTTGCATGTTGTTCTATGACAGAAGTAATAATATATATAGATAATGATACACTATTATATTTGAGGATGAAATTTTAAGGCCACCATGAACACATATATGCTAGGCAGAAGAGACTGTCAAATTTAACACTTGAAATGATCCGAAACTAGGGATTTCAAACGCATTTAATAAGCATTGCTTTCAAACTTTTGCTCTTCTTCCAACATCACCATTGAAAACAGCTTTTTACTTAAGTGTGTAAGTAATCTGCACCAGCAGTACAGAAGAAAACAGAAAACATTATGAAGGGACAGTGATCCGAAACTAGGGATTTCAAACGCATTTAATAAGCATTGCTTTCAAACTTTTGCTTTTCTTCCAACGTCACCATTGAAAACAACTTTTTACTTAAGTGTGTAAGTAATCTGCACCAGCAGTACAAAAGAAAACATGTTCTATCTACTTTTTTCTGGGTCAAACCATCCACAATGTGGTAGAAACTCGTGTAATAGTATTGCGAAAATAAAAGTTGTGCAAACAATGGCCACCTTCTTACTTGAAATGATCCGAAACTAGGGATTTCAAACGCATTTAATAAGCATTGCTTTCAAACTTTTGCTCTTCTTCCAACATCACCATTGAAAACAGCTTTTTACTTAAGTGTGTAAGTAATTTGCACCAGCAGTACAGAAGAAAACATAAAACATTATCAAGGGACAGTGATCCAAAACTAGGGATTTCAAACGCATTTAATAAGCATTGCTTTCAAACTTTTGCTCTTCTTCCAATGTCACCATTGAAAAGAGCTTTTTACTTAAGTGTGTAAGTAATCTGCACCAGCAGTACAGAAGAAAACACGTTCTATCTACTTTTTTCTGGGGCAAACCATCCACAATGTGGTAGAAACTCGTGTAATAGTATTGCGAAAATAAAAGTTGTGCAAACAATGGCCACCTTCTTACTTGAAATGATCCGAAACTAGGGATTTCAAACGCATTTAATAAGCATTGCTTTCAAACTTTTGCTCTTCTTCCAACGTCACCATTGAAAACAGCTTTTTACCTAAATGTGTAAGTAATCTGCACCAGCAGTACAGAAGAAAACAGAAAACATTATTAAGGGACAGTGACGTTCTATCTACTTTTTTCTGGGGCAAACCATCCACAATGTGGTAGAAACTCGTGTAGTAGTATTGCGAAAATAAAAGTTTTGCAAACAATGGCGACCTTCTTTGGGCTTATCAGTTCTCCAGGGTTTCTTTGGTTGCAACTGTCCATTTTCGTATGGCAAGCCATACGACCTGCTGCAACATTGAGGGTGCCTTGGGCATTTTTCAGTTAAGTGTGTATAAGCTCTTCAGAAGGAAAGAGTTTGACGACGAGTATTTCATCTTGTTGTCAACAGATTACAATGACACAGCCGATTCTGCCGAATTCTGCGAAAAGTACCTTTCCACAAAGGAGTCACCAAAATTCGGTTCCAAAGATTGTTATGATTGCGTCTGTGGCAACAAAAACGAAGACCATCACACTGAGAGCTTTAAGGAGAATAAGGTAGGTGAGTCAACAATTTTCAGTTATAGAGATTGTCGCTATATTGCTGACAGTCAGAAAGCTAGTCAGGTAGAGTTATTGATTATTGGGGAGCTTAAGAATGTGCCTATTGTTAAGGAGTTTAAAGTAGTTAATGGTTTTATGGGTGTGTGGACTCTGTGCTCAGCGGATGAAGCCATAAGAATGTGTTTAGCAAGCAAGAGATTCAGATTGTGCTTCAGGAAAACGGTTAGCTTTTGTTTGATAGAACACATGCCGCTCATCACTGACACTTATTGGATAACGAAAGTGTTCAGTGGTGTTCCCTTGTATTTAACTGCCAAGGGAAATGAGCAACTCTCATCAGTATTGACACTGTTGCTGATCATTTTGGATTTCACTTATAATCTTTGGGTACCAGCAGTTGAGAAGGCATCTTTGGTGTTTGTCAGACTTGTGCAACTAGTATTATCACATCTTTCCACAAATTTGAGGTTTTTGGTCTTTTACTTGCTGAGCAACTTTGACAATAAATTTTTGCCATGTTCCATAACTGATTTTAAGGTGAAAACCGAGAGGACTAGAGTCTTTTATACAACCGACAACACTGTATTAAATTGTCCAGATTGTCCAGATTGTCCAGATAATGGAATATCGCAGGAAACATTTGATGAGGTTGATACAACGCAAGAAAAATTCTCTTTCGAAGCGAAAGCTTTCAATGTTGAAATAAGCAAAGAGCAAAGTAACAATGGACTGGTGGAATTCAAGCTAGAGTTAAAGGGTGTTCTGTATGATCTTGTAAAGGCCACATATAAAATGACCGAAGATAATTTCAGAACCTATATTGGGTGCTGGATGTTATTACAGAACAATAAAATAGGTCTGGTTCAAACGGTAGAGAAAGGCATGCTGTTTAGAAACATGCATTTGTTTGGTTTCGAGGAGACCATCGACCTTTTTTGGGACAGAAGCAAAGTAAATGTTTATAAAGTTGAAGTTAAAGAAGAGCACCGATACTTGATTGCTGGTGAGAACCATAAAAATTATCTCAACTTTGATAAAATGGAATCTTCCCTGTACTTGGCTATTGCTAGGAAATGGGGTTGTGGCTCATTGGCTGCGGTCAAAGCGTTGACAGAGAGGAAACAACTGTAGTTTCTTATTTGCTATAGAACAGTGATGGACAAGGTCAGGTCAGTCATGTTTGGCTCTAGAATTAGTGTGTTTTTCATAGCCTCCCACTACATATATATTGTTCTAAGGTCTCCTAAGTTGTTAGTCTTATGCATGAACTAGCTTGGTGGTTTTCAGACTCTGCTTTTACAAAGTTGTTCATACTGTTGGAAATAGTTTCTATGGTTAATATAAAAATATATTTGTGGTACTTAAATTGGCTTTACAGTGCCTATTATCTTGCCTTTCCATGGATATTCTTTTATGTTTCAGAGGGATACGATTTATAAGGTTCGTATTTGGAAAATACAGGGCACTTGTGATGGTTGGTTTAAGAACAAAAATATATTTTACTTCATATAAAAGAGAAATATTCATATTTAGTACATAGTTTTTTATTGATTTCTTTCTTTGTTTATTGTTTGTCAAATTTAAATAGATAATTAGATCAGTGTTGATCTTTTAATAATTTTGTATCAAATAGTCTATTTATTGTTAATTGTTTATTTCGTAATAACAAAAATTTAGATCTATATATTTCTAACATGTATTATTATTTTTTATAATACAAATATGTTGCTTATAAAATTAAAAAAAGCATTTTGAGTGATCTTTCAACAGTGGCGAAGGTGTATGATTTAAGCGATTCAGAGAGTCTATGTGCTCCTCTATATATTGGTGGCATTCTGTCTTCTGTTTTCATATATTTGTTTAAGAAGTCCTAAATTTTTGAATGTTAGAAATAGGGGTTTCTACAATAGAAGTTACTTTCTTCAAATTCTCACCAAGGCTTGGTTTTGACATGACAATTTTAACAAATATTTGGTTACGGTGAATTGAGGCATAGAAAGAAATCTGCATTTTATGAAAATAAAAAATAAAAATAAAAATAAAAAATATATTACATTTAATATATATAAATGACTTCATTTCATCTACATGCATAATGCAAAGTAACTCTTTTATTCCTCTAAGATAGGAGAGGAAGTGTCATAGACTGGCTAATTTGTTTGATTTGTTTGATGAAATTCTCAATTTTTTTATAGTAAAAAATTATTAATCAGAAAGAAGAATATAAAGTAAAAAAGACTTATAGCCCAATAAAGAACAAATAATTAACCATTGCTATCCCACTCAACCAAATTTTGTAATAAATAAGATAAATCAGTGACAAATATCACCATTTTATAATACCCTGAGAGTTTAATTCATCACTTAATTTGTACAGACTGTAGATAATATTGAGGTTCTCCAGCTATGTTCAGCACTTGAAATGACTTTTCAAACAAAATTTATTCCACACATCCCTTAAGGACTAGTGGCTGATTAACAAACATAGAATGTTTCCTCCCCATATTTACCCGGTCACACTATAATCTTGTAATTGTTGAGTTAAGCAGAATATCCAATCTTCACACTAAAAAATAAAAATGATGAGAAAATAAGGAAGCTATAGTGTGCATGAGGTGAGGTTGAAGTTGTTTCTTGATGACCTGTATGTCTGTGCATACTTATGTATGTTTGCTACTACTCCCTGCTGTTACGACTTGAGTAGTGTTTCTTTTTTTTGTGAATTTTGAGTCACCTGCTCCTACCTATGCAATTTTTTTCTTCTCTTTCTGATTTTTCATGATGGGATCAAGATGGGACCTTGATGGTCCCTTGCCTTTTTCCTATAAAGCAGTTGTTCAAGCTGATAATGCATCGACTTCTAGGCATATTAATGCTATTGTTCTTATGCAAGTGACACATGGAGTCAGTTCGAATAAATCTAATGGTTTTCCTCAACATTCTAATGGGTGTTTGTCAAAAACTGATGCTAGACCGGTTGTGGTTATCAATCCTGTGATCATTGCAAAGGATGTGCTATGTTATTCTCAACATGCTTTGATATGCAAGTTCATGGGAATACAATCTTCTCTCCCCTTTCCTGAGAATTTGGCACATTGTAACTAATAAAATAGAGAACTGAAAAAATGTTAATGATATTAAACTAGAAATGTCACAATTTATAATTGTTGTAGTAGTTTAACAACTTTCATAACTGATTCAAGTGATTCCTAAATTGTCTCTCATAATAGTGAATGTTGCAATAGAATTGAGACACAACTGAGACATGTGGCCTAGTCAACTGAGACACGTGATTTCATATATTTATTATTCTTAACACTCTCCTTTAATGAATACACTACACTAATATTCATTAAAATTGTAATATATATTTTTTATCTGATTGTCATTGCACATTGCAAAGGATCTATGCTAGTGAAACAAAACTAGGCTTTATCTTGACAACCATTTCTTTGTTGGCTGCTAATAATTTGCTAGAAGGATCTCATTCTGTGTTGCATTTCTTACAACACTGTTTGCCTCATTCATAGACTTCTACTATATGCAGACCATATTTTCAAAAATGGGTGGGGTCATCTCATAACAGCTTGGCTTCAACCACCTCTTACACAGATTGGTGGCATGGCTTGTAACCATGGCTTATGTATTCCTTCCCTTGACACTCTTCACACTTTCCTATTCTCATCCTTGGCACTTCCAATAAGTCACTTATAATTCCATGACATATACAATGGATTTATTAAACTACTCACACAAATTATCTCAAGAACCTCTCAAGTACAAGTCTTAGTGGCAAGATTACAACTCACCATGATAACTCTCCATACCATTTATAATGATGTGATCTGCACAAATATACTGAACTACTAATATTGTTTTCATACAACCCCCCTTAATGCTTCACATTACTAATGCATTAAATTCACAATGTAGAAATTAAACACTAACAATAGTCCACAACTCAATGCAAGGAGTCCAAAAACAACACAATAAGATTAAGCAATACCTGCTCTAATAGAGGGCACCCCATCACAAAATTAACACCTACATTCAAAGAAGTGTTGGGTGATGATGTCTCAATCCCAACAAAAAAACCAAACTACTAATTTCTAACTTGTCACAAATCTTTTGACAAAACAACGTTGCCTTGAATTCTCTCCCATTGCTGAAATCAGAACTCTAACGAATATAAGATGCCTTAAGCACAAGCCAATCAAAACACAACAAACTCAAACTATAAGCCTTCTAAAAATCGATATATCCTAAACATGCATGACTAAGTGATGGGGGACTCGAGGGTTGTTGAGGCCATAGCCTCAATCCCCCTTAATTGTACCAGATTTTATGAACTCTCATTCAATACTGGCTCTAATAGCATGATAAAACAAAGAACTAAAAAAAGCCACGAGAGCTGTTGGAAGTGGGTGGAGCGTGAAATTGATACCCTCAAAGTGGGGGTTAAAGAGACTATTGATATCTTCACTACTTCCCCTGAGCCCAACAAATCTGAGAAACTCATGATTATGACCCAAAAGCTCTCCCAGGACGTCAAGGCGATGAAATGCAATCATGAACAAAGAATTGAAAAGGTGGAACAGTCTATGGCGGAGATTAAGAAAAATCTCAAGAACCTGGTTGACATAAGCAAAGAAGCCACGAACAATAGTATAGAGGGGCTTGAAAAGATCAATGCCATGGTTGCTAACTACAGATCCTACCACAGTGAACCGGTGAAAGATCTTGGAGGGGAAGATATGGCTGCTGGAGACAGCAAAACCACTGGTCCTAGTTCCAGAACCATAAGTAGGAGCAACAACAAGGGTACCTCCAGATTCATTATGGAGGAAATCAACAAGATTTCCATCCAGAAGAACAAGGATCTAGTGCTCTCTCTTAATTGAGAGTCTTTCTTTTGTTTTGTCTTGTTTGTCTGCGTCTCTTTTGTTTTTGTGACTGTTAGGGGGTGCTCCCCTGTTTTGATGTTGGTTCACGTCTGTTTGCCTGATGGCCGGTTGTTGTAAAACTTTTGGTTTCGGGTCCATGTAAAACCCATTTATCTTTATAAAAAACAAAGAACTAAAGAAAATAATTGATATTAAATTAGAAATGTTATATTTTATAATTTTTTCTATAGTTTAACAACTTTCATAATTGACTCAATTGATTCCTAAATTATCTTCCGTAATAGTAGATCTTGCAACAGAACAAAAACACAACTAAGACATGTGGCCTATTCAACTGAGACATGTGCTTTAGTTTATTCATTATTCCTAACAATACCAAATGGAGATATGAAAGTGATTTTAGCAACAAATGCCTTCCTTATTGTGGTCTTTTCACGTATGGCTGATGGCGATTGGACTTTTGAGAGTTGACCGTACTTCCATAATCTAGCTAGCCTTTTTCTTAAACCTTGGCATATGAGCTTTGATCCCAAAGAAGAGCTTCCTTCCAAATATTTTGTTTGGGTCCATCCCAACGGATTTTTGGTAACCTAATATTTTACTTCTATTGTTGTTGTTCTTAGCAAGTCATTAGGTCCTTCCCAGCATACCCTAGAACATAAAACATTTTCTCGTGTTAAAATTGATCTTAATAACCTTTTGTCAAAGTATACTGAGATTAGATTAGACAATTTTCAATGGATTTTGTAAACAATTATTTGCTTTTTGAAATAATAACATCAACAAACTACTACATAGAAGATAAGAAAGGAACATGTCTCACTTGTAGTACAACATGCATAAGGGCAAGTGCAAGAAATTGATTCCAATTAGAGAAAATTTTGACATTGAGAAAAATGCCTTTAGAAATGGATACCTGTTATTTTACACACAGGTACTCATTACACTTGAGGTGCCCAAGCCAAAATTTATAATGAGTACACTTGTACCCAAACGAGTACATGTTATCTATAGAACAAATACCCGTTACCTAAATAACAGGTACCCATTATGTAGATGTATTTATTTAAAAAAAAACCCTTGTTGACTCATTTTTCCCCGCGCACTACAATGGTATAGTGCTCGATTTGCTTCCTCTACCACATCCTGGGACCTCCTGCTATCAATGTCAACAACATCTAGGTACACTCTACCTTTTTAACTATTTGTTTTGCTTTGAAATGGTAAAGTGTAGGATTTGTTTTCATTGTAGGCTGTCATAATTTCTCAACTGAAATCTGAGGGTTTGTTTTCATTGTATACAACATTTCATTTTATATTTTATATTTATAATTCTACAGCTTATACACTGCATTCCCCATTATTTTTTCTAATAGGGATGATACTAGTCAAAATACGGGGTTGGTTTGATGACGTCTCCCTCCTTTAGCTTCATTAAATCTATTTGTATTTAAAGAGCAACGGTCAAGTAATTTGTATTTGTAATACTTCAGTTTATCATACAACCATGACTGAATTACGTGCCAAACAAATTGATATGAGTTTTTTTATTAGTAGTAAGGTAGATTCTCATGTGCGAAACTTTCTCTAAAACAAGTTTCCAAGTCTGAAGTTGCCCGAAGCAACATTTCTAGTTGAGAATAGACAATGGTTGCCACTTGGTTAGAGAAGTCTGTAGAAAAGCTGCCTATTCCGGTGATTGCATTAATTCATGTATGATCTTCTCTTCTTTAGGAATATTTCATTGTGGAAACCAATTTTAAAGGCAAATAAAAACAACAAAATTGAATAATTTGTGTAATGTAATATAACCTAATATATTTAAAATTTTCTCATCCTAAATATGGATTGTTTGACATCAATAGAATATAATGATTTAAATAATTTGTGTAATATAAAATAACCTAATATAATTTAATTTTTCTCATCCTAAACATGGATGGTTTGACATCAATAGAATATAAATTTCAATAATATACAAATGATCAATATAAGGGTAAGTGTACAACATTGAGTCCCACTTTGGGGGAAGTGCACACATGGGAAAGCATGCTACTAGGAATGAGGCCCCGTTATGCTTTGAGGACCCGAGGCTAAAATAAAAAATGGGTTCCCATTGTTAATAGGCCCCAGACCATAATGGGCCCCCGTTATTTAAGTCAAAAAAATAATAGGGCCTCATTTACAAAACGGGGCCCCGTTTCTTAAATTTTAAAAATGGAGCCTGCCATGTGCATTAGGTTTTGATTCAGAAAAGGCATGGAATGCCCAACCCTTAGCCTTGGACCTGCAAGTACAAGGTTGTATCAATGACATGGTGAAATACTGACTTCTGGGATATGTTTGATGCCCATTATTATAGAATTTTTCAACAAAATCAAAACCCATTTTAGATTACACTATATAGATTCTGAACATATAAATTTTTAAAGATTTTATTTATTTTTCTTTAAAAAAAAAAAAATTTATACTAAATTTGGTCCATTAACTTGAAATATCAGTTTATCTTGTTTATTTAATAACTTTTTTGTTTTAATGTTTTTTGAAAAAAAAAAATACATGTCATCAATCTAGACAAAATTATTTTCAATTTAAAAAAAATTAAAAAAATTATAAGTTTAGGTCAAACTATGTGGGTCGTACACGACGAGTTTTTAAAACGACAATTAGGGTCAATAAAAAATTAATAAAAAATAAAATATTCAAAAAAAAATACAAAGAAATATTCTCATCAATCTTTAGTGTGTTAAAAATCATTTCCCAAGAGGGTTTGAAAATAAAATTTTATTTGTGTCAAAAAGTGTGGGCCATACAAGTGCATGGTATGGTCCTGAAACATGCATTTTTAAAAAACTGGTTTTTAGAAATCCCTTTTGAAAGTCACTTTATATTATTTGGGCATTAAAATAAATTACATATTCGGAAACTAGACTCCGAGTGCTATATTTTGTATCCCTAACTTTTTCCAAGATTAAATCTCTAAGTGCTTCAAATTTTCAACTCAAATGTGGCAAAATCTTAAAATTAGGGAAAACACTTCCACTTTTTGGCCAAAAAGTGAACTCAACTTCTTGCACTGACCCATAATCAAGAATCACACGACCCCACTTTACTTGAATCTATGAAGATGCCAGAAGAACTTTCCATTCCCTCAAATGAACATATCTAAGAATCCATTAGCCTCCAATGGCTAACAAAACCACAACCATTTGGGAGGAACTTATGGCTCACTCCTCTAAATTAGAGGCAATTAATTGGCTAGTCTAACAAAACTCACACAAACAAATTAGTTGAACAATCAAATCCCATACATAGAATTTACAAGCAAAGATTAATGAAGGCTCCATTATCACCAATCAAACCATATGCATGGATTTGACTAACACCAATCAAACCATATGCATGGATTTGACTAACACCAATCAAATACAAATGATTTGGTAAAATAAGAGAGACTAGTAGACTTGGATGATGGACAATCAACACTATGTTACTATGACTATGATGATGTTGAGGAGTATTTCCTATCATATCCCCACCAACATTAAATAATCATGATAGCATCGTGATGATATTCTATAGGTTATAATTTTAAAACCCTCAATATCTAATGTTCAATACTAGATGCAAATTAAACCTTCATCAATTTATTCATGTTTAAATCCCATTCAATTTTTTGCGTCTATGTTTTGTTCCTCCCATAAGTCCCATCCTTTGGCTTCATTTCAACCAAATTGGTAGTGATAATCCACTCCACTCCTAACCTAGCTCTCATTCCTATAAGCCAAAAAGGATAAATTTACACAAAATAGTCTTAGGAAAAAAATGAGTTACAAGCAATTACATGTAACTTCATATATTATTTCATTTCTAGTTTTAATTTTCAACATTTTCAAGAAATATTTGTTCAACACTACTGGAACTTGAGAGGGGTGGGGGGTAGGGGGGGATGCATGTTGGGGGGGGGGGAGAATCAACATTCACAAAATACTACCAATTTAAGATGCTTCAAACTTATCATTCATCCATACCAATATGCTAGAAAGTAAATAGCAGTATCAGTAAATACATCCACACAAGATCACCAAATATTTACGTGGAAAACTTGAATAGGGAAAACCTATAGTGAGAATTAAACACAATATATAATAGTAGTTTTACAGTAAACAAGGCTTCTTGCCAAAAGAGCTTGCCGCTTGGGACTTGCAAAGTGAGGCACACAACCTTAGGCAAGATACAAAAAGGACTTGCTCAGCTAAAGATCACTTCCTCAGGGCATGATACAAACTGATCTCACAAATCAAGAAGAATAGTATATCAAACTGTATACAAAAAACATCTGTTAGAATGCAGATAATAGTTCACCGTATATACTCATCTGTCTATTTTGTACATCTCCTAATATTTGCACTTACCACCTTTGCATCCATCAGTCATTCATCTCACTCTTTGCATTAATCTATATGTATTTGCCACATCTATATTTGTTCTCTACTAACACAACCAATCTACTCAATATATATCAATCAGATCCGAAACAAACAATGCTAGGTTGGCCAAGAGAATACGTAACGTGTATATAGGATCGAACCAAAAATACACTATCTGAAAGTTAAAAAGGATGTGTGAGGGTTAACACCAAGATGGCACACCTTCCAATCAATATAAGAAATACTAAATACACCCAACTACTCGGACCAATATGCATAAACCGATACAAAACTTGTTTTGCTAAATACACTGTCTAATCCCAGTCCTAAAACAAATAAAGCAGTTGATCCCAAAAAGGAACATGACATGTGTCACATTGAGAATAGCAACTTATAGTCACCCGAGATATTTTTGTTACAAATACTTATTCTAGTCCACAATATGTTTCTCTAGAGCAAACAACATAAATACTTCCAGACTAGGTGAGGAACACTAGACCTCTAAAAACATATTGAAACATCACTTTGTATCATCTCATCAGCAATCGACTGAAGATGTGAAGGTTATGAAAACTGAGCATGAAGCTAAAATTGTCAATTTGGAAAAGGGTATGGACAAGCGAAACGACAATCCTAGGGTTTTGGTGGATATTAGCAAATAAGCCATGAACAATAGCGCTAAAGGCCTCAAAAAATTGAATGAGAAAATCACTGCTCATAAAGCCCAGTTGCTCAGTAGCATCCCGCCATTAGCTATCAAATCTAAAAGGAAAAATCTAGATGTAAATCCATAGGGACCAAAAATGCAAGTGTCTACTGGACCATCTTCCAGAATCAAGAGTAGGAACCAAGATAAAAGTGTCATGAGGAGCATCATGGAGGAGCTCGAAGAAATCCACAAAAATATCATTGAAATTTTTTTTGATTTTATGGAAGTTCTAGGTTAGTTTTGTGGTAGGTTTTCCTAGGTTTTGCTATTATTTTTTGTTGGGCTATGTGGGGTGTTTCCCCTGTTTTTGTCTATGTTAATTGGTTCGCTACTATTTTGTTTTTTGTTTTTGGATTTGGGTTTCAGGCCCCTGTAAAACCCATTTTATCTTAATAAAAAATTATTATTATTACTATTTATATAATAATGATTAAATAAAATATAGTTTATATGTATATATATATACATACATACATATATACACATATATATATCTATATGTATATGTATGTACATATATATACATATACATATATGTACATACATATACATACATATACATATAGATATATACATATATATATATACATATACATATATATACATATATATACATATATATATATATATATATACATATACATATGTGTGTGTGTGTGTGTGTGTGTGTGTGTGTGTATATATATTTACATATATATAAATATAGATATATATGTGTATGCATGTATGTATGTATATACATACATACACACATATATATATGTGTGTGTGTGTGTGTGTGTGTGTGTGTGTACACACACACATGTATGTATGTATGTATGTACATATACATGTGTACATATATCTACATATATGTGTGTGTGTGTACACACACACACACACACACACACATATATATGTACATATGTACATATGTCCACACACACACACACACACACACACACACACACACACACACACATATATATATATATACATATATGTACATATACATATTTACATACATATGTATATATGTACACACACACACACACACATACAGGGTCAATTACCATCCATGATCCAATTATTGTTAATTGGATTTCATTAATTAAAAGTCCACTATAAATCAATTGTACAAATTTTATTATGATAATTTAGAATAGTAATTGGGACAATAGAGAATATGCATGTGACATCAACTTAAAATGATGACCCTTCCGTTTATAATGAATCTCAAACTACCTAAAAACCAAAACAATAGCTATAAGCACTTAAGTAGCACACAATACAAAAACAACAGAAAGAATGATAGACATTAAGTTTCCATGGTCCATAATTATTTTTGATTTAAAAAAGACAAAACAAGGGTGCTAGCCCTTTTTACAAACAACCCAAAGGTAGAAAAAGTAAAAAAATTCAGGTTAGACAAGCCACTAGGAGTAGGATTTGATCTTCTGGATATGATCATGCATGCCTTTTTTCTATGAACGTTTCAAATCACACTGTATGATTCATCATTAGGATAGTGAGATAAAGAAGAGAATATGTGTGAATTGCAGACCAAAAGCCACTTAAATAGTGTAGGGGAGTGGTGGGAAGGAGGGGAGGGAAAGGCAAAAGAATCAAGAGATTGGAAAATAATAAAATAGTCAAATAAAAAGAGAGAAAATGAAAATAAATAATAATAAGAGTGAATGTCTTTGCCTCTTTAGACATGAATGTAAAGAAGGATAAGAGAGATAGTAGTAAGTGGTCTTTTCCTCCGACTGGTTGGATCAAAGTTAATTTTGATGGAGTGGCCAAGGGGAACCCGGGGCCAGTTGGGTGTGGGGGAGTGATAAGAAATGAAGCTAGCTATTGTATTGCGGCGGTGGTGCTCCCCATGGGGTCTCAAAGCAACCACTTAGCTGAAGCCATGGCAGCTTACCAAGCTCTTACCCTTGCTAAATCTTTGGGTTTAAAAAAGTTTGGCTCGAGGGAGATTCAAATAACATCATAAAATGCCTAAAGGGTCTTTCCCCCATCATGGACTATCAAAAATATTATATCTCTAGCCAAGGAGATAATTTAGTCCTTTGAGTGGTGTGTTATCTCACATAGTTATAGAGAGACCAAAGCCATGACTAACTGGGCTGCCAACATGGCTCTTCGTGCCGATCAAATGATCACATGGAGAGGGGTGCATGCACAAAGATGGTGGTCAGAAAAGTGGACACCACCCAAAAAAAACTTGGAAAAATAGGCAGCGCGTACGCGGTTTTAAAATTTCAAATTCCCGCGTATGCGCTTAGGTTTGTTCTTCCTGAGCCTAGAAAAGGTAGCGCGTACGCACTGCATTAGGAAATTGAGCGCGAACACGCTACGCCTAGGAAAATTAGCGCATACGTGCTGCTTATAGGAAAATGAGTGCGTACGTACTAATAATCCTAGTAAAACTGCGTGCGCGGTGCCCGATAAAAAAAAGTTTAAAAAAATAATAGGTCCTCATTTACTCGAAAAGCGCATTTTTTACTTTGTTTTTTTCCCATTTTCTAACCTAAACCGCGAACGGGGTGCTAAATTTGTCCTCCAGGCTATGGATCAAGGTTAGTTTTTGTTTATTTTTGTCTTTCTTTCTGGTTTATGTAGTTTGTTTTACATTTTGAATTTAATTTCATTAATTTTGATTAGGTTTTTTCATTTTTTGTTTCAAAAACCAGATTCTTCTAATCCAGAACAAGAACAACCAAATGCACCTCTTGAAAACCCACAAGAACAACCAAATGCACCTCCTGAAAACACACAAGAACAACCCCCAATTCCTCCTTTTGACCACACAACCGAAACACAGGAAGAATTAATTAATCAGTTAGGGCAAAATACATCCAAAATCAATAGACTAATTGTAGAATTGAAAACTTCTGAACTTGACCATCATCAATCCCTCGCCACTAGCCTAGAAACATTAGCTAGTGGTGCCATAGCTGTTTCCATGGAAATTACCAAATGGGGAAGCTTTAGTGATAGGTGTCATCAATTCTATGCCAATGGGCTATCATATGATGGAGTTAAAAACAAAAATATTTCTAAACAACAAATATGTGCCCTTTTTGTTGACCCCAAAACTGGTCAGTCATTACCTCCTAATGCAAAGAGGTTTTCCATACATTGGTGTACCAATGTGCAGATGAAGAATCTTTTTTAGCAGAGGTGGTGGATGGTCTTTGACGATCCACCTTGTAATAATTATGATGTGCCATTATATTTTTTGAGAAAAATATATTGTGAGTTTGTGCTCAATGTGCACCCAAATTATTTTGACATGAGAGAGTTTCATGGTAGAGGTGGTGGCTCTGCCCAAGATAGACCTGGAGCCCATAGGTGATTAGCCGCGGAGAGTCGCCACCCCCCTAGTAGCCAAACCCAAGGTGCATCAGTCTGTCCCATTAGAGATGAAAGAGTCGATGGAGCTACAGACTCTTTAGGCGGCCACAACATTGACTGGTGCCATCATCCAACATGGGACATCATTAGCACACCCTATTGTATTGGATGATGAGTTGTTAGAGGGCGACAAAGAGCCCATCGAGCATATGTGTGTCAGTTGCTGGGGGATATGCTCGGGGATAGATGATGCAGTCAGTGCAGATGGATACTCATATCATCTATGCATGATTTGCGGTTGTAGATGTCAGGCTCACACAGTTGAGGATGTCGCGTTGACAGATGAGTTGATGGACATGGTGTTTGCCCATGAGCCACAGACACAGGTGTGTTGATTTGAATTCATAACATTTTATTTATCAGTCACTTTAATTTTGTAATTACATAAATGAATTTTCATTTATACATTGATTTAAATTGAGACAAATAATATGCATTTTAGGATGCAACAGTGGTATCCCATACACCTCCCCCAGTTACCACAGCTGCAACTTTGATGCCTGAGGTATAAATTTTGTAACATGTTAAAATAGAATAGTACACTTTGAATTCAAAAAAATACAAGATATACTAACTATCTTTAATGCTTGGTCCAATTTCTGGTTTGTAGGTGTTGACAAGGGACGAAATGTCCCAGATTGATGACATCACACTCTCAGCGATCGATTTTGGCCTACAAGGCTATACGGTATGATATTTTGTACAACTCTTTTTATGTATTGTTTTGATGGAATATGCAAGTCATTTCATTTTAGATTTTTAAAATTATATTTAATTTATTATCTGTACTAATATCTCATGTTAATTTTGTGTTTCTAGGGTACCCCCTCCGCGTCTAGGGCTCGTCCTAAGAAAAAGAATTCCTCGAAGATGCCAAAACGTAATTGAGCACATTTTTAGTTGTACAATTGTTTGAAAATGTTGAAATCAAGTATTAGTTAGGGTTTGTATATTGATTAGTGTATTTTGTCTATTTTACATGTACAGCGGCCATTGAGCTTTGTGGATATGTTGAATGCACCTGATTCGCCCGCGGATCAAGAGAGGGCGGAGGTATGTATCTCTACTTTATTTTCTTGATTTCATGATTATATGCACGCATACATGTGAACTTGTGATATATTATAATCTTATAATTTTTTCATACAGGAAATATCCATACCTATTTCGTCAATGGCGAACCCTCCTCCTTGCACTGGAGAAGCATCTCAGGATCCAATACACTTTTGTTTGATATGTAAAATTAATTGTTTTCAACCTTCAATACTTATCATTATATTAATTGTATTTAATCTTTGTACATTTTTTGTGTAGGTAATAGTGTCGGTTTCTACATTGATGGTGAGCCATCCTCAGTCCATTGGAGAAGCATCTCAGGCACAGGTACGTCATTGTTCTCTATATTATAGCTTTTAAATGTTTTTGATATATTTATGTTAGTACATTGTATTAATTATACATTTAATCTGCAACAGACTCCTTCGCGGTACAGCCATAACGTGGATCAATTTAAGTATGTCTTCAAAAAAACTCCTAAGAGTGACAAGGAGAGGAGAGTGAAGACATTAGCTCCTGGATCAGCCGATGAGGTAATCTACATTTCAATTGCAAAGGAATTAAAGTTAAATGCATAGTTATGATGTTAATTGTGAACTATTTTCTACAAAAGAATTCTAACTTGGCTTTTGAATTGTGGTTTTGCAGCCATCTACATAGCCGCGTACTACGTTGAAGAGGCTTGATTTTGATGATCCACTAGAAGTTTAGGATCATATAGTGTTATTTTTGGTCATAGAATGACCAATACATGTAGATATATTCTACATTTTTATTGTATATCGATTTGGACATGGCATATGCCACATTTTTGTAATACTTGTATTGACTTGGCATACATGCCTATATATATATATATATATATATATATATATATATATATATCAATATTCGATCCAATAAATGTGTAATGAGTTCATTATTTTGTATTTGTTGTATTTTGTGGTTGTCCTTTTATAAATTTAAATGAATATTTGCATATGTAATCAACAATATGAATATAAACAACAAAAATATATGATATAAAGCATTGCAATCGTGGAATATGATTTGATAAAATATCTAAAATGTTGAATTAACCCTACAAAACTCCTTGTATTCAATTCATTATTGTGTATTCGCTGTATTTGGTGGCTGCCCTTTTATAAATTTAAATGAATATTTGCATATGTAATTAACAATATGAATATAAACAACAAAAATCCACAATACGAATTTAAACAACAATGTGTTTGGTGTGAGAGCACCCTCAAGCTCGCAATGGTCAAATTTTGTTCCTCGTGTGCACAAACCGACGTTGCAAGCGTGTTTGGGTGGGCAGGTTTATGCTAGGCATGCCCTTGTCATGCATCCCAAAGCACCAGAACGTCGAGAGTCATACCCTACCGGTGCGATCTCTCAAGTGTCCTGAGTCCAAAAAATTGTCAAAATTTGACGGACCATTTCTTCTAATCCACGACACATACAATTGATTTTTTTGATCTCGTGGGGTCGCATGAGGCTCATCTACAATGGCCTATCTCAGTTTTCGATGACTCAGAGCCATTTTCAATTAGTAGCATTTTTTCGTCTGCTCAAAAAACTGTTAGTTGCTTGCAAGATTGGCTAGAATTGATTTTGTTCCTCGTGTGCACAAATAGACGTCGCGAGAACGTTTGGGTGGGCATGTTTATGCTAGGCATGCCCCTGTCGTGCATCCCAAAGCACCAGAATGTCGAGAGTCATACCCTACTGGTGAGATCTCTCAAGTGCCTTGAGTCCAAAAAATTGTCAAAATTTGATGGACTATTTCTTTCAATCCATGACACATACGGTTGATCTGTTTGATCCCATGGGGTCATGTGAGGCTCCTCTACAATGGCCTATCTCAGTTTTCGATGACTCAGAGCCATTTTCAATAAGTAGCATTTTTTCGCCTGCTCAAAAAACCGTCAGTTGCTTGCAAGGAAAAGTTGCAAGATTGGCTAGAATTGATTTTGTTCCTCGTGTGCACAAATTGACGTCGCGAGCGCGTCCGGGTGGGCATGTTTACGGTCGGCATGCCTCTGTCGTGCATCCCAAAGTACCAGAACATCGAGAGTCATACCCTACTGACGCAATGTAGAAGTTGCTTGACAACTTTTTTGACAATTTTTGCTCAAATTGTATCTAGTCTCAATCTATCACCCCTATGACCCGATAATGACTCAAATAATTATCCATGATTATACAAGAATCAAGAATGCTCATGATTGACCAGGGACACATCACATATACTCAAAACATAGTCACAAAACATTGACACACAAAATAGTCACAAAACATTGTCACATATTATTCAAAAATTTGCCTCTAAATATGGTCAAATTAGCTCTTGGCTATTTGATTATACAAAAAATTGTCTTACAAATAATCTCATGGGCTTTTATACAAAATTTGGCATTACAATATATGTGATTCAGCTCATCACCATTTTAATATACAAATCATCTCATGGGCTTTTATACAAAATTTGGCATTACAATATGTGAGATTCAGCTTATCGCCATTTTAATATACAAAATTTGGCATGTACATATGTACAAATCAGCTCATTGCCACTTAAATATACAAAATTATGCCCCTAAACATGTAAAAATCAGCTCATGGGCATTTATATATACAAAAAATGAATATAGAACAATTCATCGATGATTATATGAAATTCTCAAAATCATTCTACTCTAAACCGTAGAATCAATCAAGTGAGCCTTCAGGATCGACTCTAACCTATATTGTGTCAAGTATTGCCTCGTGGTCAAATTCACGAACTTTCCATAAAATCTTGTTATGAGGTCTACCATGATACTTCATCAAATGAATGTTTGTTGCAACAACAAGGTTAGAGAAATGAAGAATATGTCTTTGTATTTCAAAGTCCTCGAACAACCAAACATCATAATTCTTGATAGGGTATCTCTGAAGCCATGTTCTTGTCATGACAACATACCCTATTGGGTACTCAATACCCTCTCCGTCAATGATTGTGGTTGTCAATTTTCTTTTAGGCTCAACACAACGACACAAATAGTAATCTGTTCCTTCTTCATTGTTCTCTTCTGCAACAACTGCATACACATGACTTGCATTTTATAAAGTGTTAATTAATACCAAAAAATAAAGTATGATGTACAACAAAATGAACCAAAAAGAATACTTGCAAAAAAATTAAATCAAAAAATCACTTGAATCCACTAGGTCAAATACATGGTCAAAATCCATTGATGTCTCCATCTGGCTCAATTGTAGTGCTTTGGGAATTTGATATGAATCAATGGGAACCAACGGTCTACAAGACCATTTGTCAACCCACTCTTCTGATTCACAATCTTCCCACAAACAATACATGCATGAAGAGAAAAAACATACCATCTGTCTCGTATAAATTACCAGTGAACTTGAATTTGAACTCATAAATGAGTGCATGTCACTAGATCTTGCAACTGTACAACAATCTAGATAGTTTTCAATGTTAGATTCAGTAATCAACTAAAAATATCTACGAACTAATGACGTACCTAGATTACCTGTACCCATCGTAGACTTACACCATCGCACAATTGTTTTCTGCATCTACCAACTCAGCACCACCTTCGTACTTCAATTCTTCCCTGGCTAGGGCTCTTTTCACACATGCTCCTGCACCATCGTGCTCTCCCTTACCATGTCTAGCCTCAGTGAAATTCCAAAAATGTTGTACACTGCTTGTCACATGCATCCTTGTCAGCCAATAAAATATCCTTGCATTCTTGAATTGTGCGGTGCAATTATCTGACCATATTAAGTGTCGGTTGTATCATATGTTCCTTTCCCTTAAACTATCATAGAAAACTTTAAAGCATCCTTGTACAAACTCTGATGAATGAGTACGATCATCACTTATGTAGAAGTGATACTCTCTTACAACCTTTCTATCCTCCTCTGTGCTATCATCTACATGTATGAATGCTATGTGTACAAAAATAGAAACTTGTGTAGAGTGATAATACATGGATTGCACTTCATTTTGAGGTTGTAGTGTATAATTTTCAGCAAAATCAATGATAGAGACAATGGTGCCAAGAGGAAATGTGTCCTTACACAACTTGAATTGCTCATCTAACCATGAGCTCTATGTGTATGAATTATGTACTCATAAACTAGTTTCTCTTGACATTTTCATAAATTGAGCTACACATATATCATTTTTCACTAGCTCACATCTCTTCAAATCTTTTCCATCTTTAACTCCATATGTGATTGTCTTGTATTTTCCAAAAGAAACTAGTTTCGTACCAATTTCATGTGTGCTCTCCAAATGTATGCATCTTGGTAAACGTTGCGAACCACCACATATAGCACAAGAACCTTCCAAACAAGGCATCTTATAATAAATGCAACCATCATGTCTATTACATAACACACTCAAAGTAAATTCTCTTGTCGACTTAGGAGGTGCTAGTATATTACATTCTTGCAAAACATCGTTAGTGTGCAAAGTAGAATAAATATGACGAAAAATATCATAATGCATGGAAAATTCAATATGCATCCTACAACAACACGTGGTGCATACATGATTAATCTTAATATAAAAAGGTTTTGCCATTTCAAAAAATCTTTGATAAATTTTTATTTGAGGAAACTTTTGAAGGAATCTTTCATAAAATTTAGTTTGAGTCATATCCAAATAGTGTTTCGCATGTGGCTCACGATTTTTAGACCCAATTCGCCTTCTAACAACATCTCTTTGGTTGGACGATACTCTTGTGTTGTCATGCCGAAAATTTTCAATTAATGTTTTTAGTGCATCTACAACAACCTTGTCTTTGCATGGTAGTCTACCTGAGAATGCCCAAAGAGAATTATTGTTAGGTTCCTCTATTTGTTCTTGCCTCTTTAATGCTTTACTTAATGTTGTTCTACTAACGTTCAATGACTTACTTGTTTTGCTTATCATACGATCTTTTTTTTATTTTCTTGCTCATTATGATTGATGTAATGACACGTCGAGTAGCATTAGAATCTTTACTACGTGATTTTGAACCAATAGATTGATATGCATCAAATAGATTTCTGACAATAGTTCTTTCACTGTTACTTTCAGATGATCTTAGGCCTAGAATTTTCATTGTCTCTCTAAAATTCAAATTTTTAATCATTTGAACAATTAATTGACATCTTGCAGTTTGATTTAAGTTTTTAAAATAGTTTTGCCATATTCTTTTAACCATTCTCCTACAAGTTCGTTCATTCATTTTATTGGGCATTGACTTCAATATATTCTCATCAATGTCAATTAGATACTTTGGTTTCCTACAAATGATTCTAGGAGGTGTTAACATCGGTGCATTATGTACATTCAATTCATCAAGTAGAGAAGGTGTAATATGTTCATCATTTAATTGATTATTCAATGTGGTATCTTCTTCAATTGCATTAGGTTCAAATGGTAAATTATCAAATGTTTCTTCTTCAATTGCATTAGGTGCATTATATTCGTTTGGTAAATCAAATTGAGATGTTGAGGTTGACATACCTTCTTCTCCCATTGTTCTTATGTCATGCAATTTCTTCATATGTTGCCTTTGTCTTTCCTTTTGAGCCTCTCGTTGTTCCATCGTTCCTCGCTTGTTCTTTCCCATGGTTGAGATCGGTTGACCTAAATAGAATCATATTACATATATATGTAAAGAAAAGTTCAAAAATAAATAAATAACTATAAGTATGCATCTTATCACTATTTTTTTGGAATCAAACTATTAAAAAATTACAATTTAATCATTTGAAACCATGCAAAAACAAAAAACTAATAAGAACAACAATTCAATCATTTGAAATCATGCAAAAAACAAAAAATTCACTTACTTTTATGTATACAATAGTGATAGAAGTGCAGACACAGTTCTAGTGGGGCCTTCAACGACCTCAAAAACTTATTTTGAGGCCGTTGAGGCTCTTGGGCAACTAAAACTATGTCTATAAACCGCGTATGCGTTGCTAGGCCATAAAATGTTGGCAAGCCCAATGATATTCTCGGCTGATAAGTAGCGCGTATGCGCTACTAAGCCTAAAAATGTTATCCCAGCGTAACGAATAATGGGGAATAGTACCCCGTACACGCTTATGAGTAATAAGTATCGCGTATGCGCTACTAAGCCTTAAAAAAGTTATGGAGGGGGTATGGAGGAAGGGAGAGGGAGAGAGGGAGAGAAGAGGGGGGGAAGGGAGAGAGAGGGAGAGGAGAGGGGAGAGGGAGAGAGAGAGGGAGAGAGAGGGAGAGAGGGAGAGGAGAGGGGAGAGGGAGAGAGAGGGGAGAGGGAGAGAGAGGGAGAGGATAGGGGAGAGGGAGAGAGAGGGAGAGAGAAAGAGAGAACATGGGGGGAAGGGAGAGGTAGAGGGAGGGAGAGAGGGAGAGAAGAGGGGGGGAGGGAAGGGAGAGAGAGAGAGAGAGAGAGAGAGAGAGAGAGAGAGAGAGAGAGAGGAGAGAGGAGAGAGAGAGAGGGAAGGTAGAGTGAGAGAGCGAGAGAGCGAGAGAGAGAGAGAGAGAGAGAGAGAGAGAGAGAGAGAGAGAGAGAGAGAGAGAGAGAGAGAGAGAGAGAAAAGAGGGGGGGTGGGAGAGGGAGAGAGAGGGGGGAGGAAGAGAGAGGGAGAGAGGGAGAGAGGGAGAGGAGAGGGGAGAGGGAGAGAGAGGGAGAGGAGAGGGGAGAGAGAGAGAGGGAGAGAGGGAGAGAACATGGGGGGAAGGGAGAGGTAGAGGGAGGGAGAGAGGGAGAGAAGAGGGGGGAGGGAAGGTAGAGAGAGGGAGAGAGGGAAGGAGGGAGGGAGAGAGAGAGAGAGAGAGAGAGAGAGAGAGAGAGAGAGAGAGAGAGAGAGAGAGAGAGGAGAGGGAGAGGGAGAGGGAGAGGGAGAGAGAGATAGAGAGAGAGAGAGAGGGAGAGAGGGAGAGAGAGAGAGAGAGGAGAGAGAGAGAGAGAGAGAGAGGAGAGAGAGAGAGAGAGAGGGGGGGGTGGGAGAGGGAGAGAGGGAGAGAGGGAGAGAATACATGATAAAAATCAAAGAGGAAGTTGCAGATAATAAATAAATTCACTTACTTCTATAGAAGTGCAGACATAGTTGCAGTGGGGGTATGGAGGGAGAGAAGAAGAGAAAGAGGGATGGGGTATGGAGGAAGGGAGAGAGAGAGAGAGAGAGAGGGGGGGGGGGTGGGAGAGGGAGAGAGAGAGAGAATACATGATAAAAATCAAAGAGGAAGTTGCAGATAAGAAATAAATTCACTTACTTCTATAGAAGTGCAGACATAGTTGCAGTGGGGTATGGAGGGAGAGAAGAAGAGAAAGAGGGATGGGGTATGGAGAGAGAGAGAGAGAGAGAGAGAGAGAGAGAGAGAGAGAGAGAGAGAGAGAGAGAGAGACCTTGTATGCGTTTGAGAGGGAGAGACGATACACTTACATGTGTATATATATGTTTAATATATTATATGTATATAAACATATTATATATACAATGTCATATTATACACATATTATATATTACATATATTATATGAATATACACATATTATACATAGAATATCATATTATACAATAGCGCGTACGCGCTGTTTAAAGGGAAACAAGTGCGTACGCGCTTCTTACACTATAAATACCCCGTATGCGCTTTTTCAACCATAAGTACCCCATACGTGCTTTTGACTTTTTAGGCTTGGAAATAGGCCTGGATGACAAAGCTATGGATTGGAAGTTTGATTTCCCTCCATTTCTCTCATTTTTGACGTGTTTTATTTTATCAACTTGGTTTATCGACTTTGTCTTCATCAGGTTTACACTTTATAAAGTGGGTATTTCTAAAATTGCCACCATATTTTCACCCATTTTCTGAGCTTTCTAACCATATTATTTTTTTTAATTTGAACAACAATAACATATTAATTATTGAATTTCTTTTACTAGTGTCTCCATAGTTCTCAAAGACATAGGTGCACCATTTTTTGAATAACTTTTGATATACGTATCCAAATTTTTAAAAAATTATATATTATTGTAGTGAACTTGATTCTTTACAATTTAAAAAAAAAAAAAATTGTATTTTCGATTTGTTTAGTGCAACTTATGATTCGCGCACGAACAGGTACCAAATTTTCAGGATGTGCTCGATTGGAAAAATCATAAAAAAATAAATACTCAACAAAAAATTACAAAAAAATACACATCTTCTAGTGCTCACTCTTAACTATCTTTCTACTAAAGGATTTGTCAAAATACTAAATCTAACTATGACTTTTTTGATGCGCACGTCAGACACTATGTTATGTTTTTCAGAAAAAAAATAGGGTCAGTTTTTTGTGCGCGGAAGGATTTGACCCCCTTAATCTTATCCAATTTTGAAAAAGTTTAGTAGTTTGGAAACTAGATTCAGAGTACTACAATATTTGTTCTTTGATTATCTTCATATCTTGAGTGGATGACTTTCAAATTTTGCCTCTAAGTTCAGGTTCACCTGATTTCAGAAAAAAAGTGTCCACTTATACCCCCCTTTTTGACCACCATCTTTGTGCGCTTACCCAGTCTAGGTGAGCTAGATCTTCCTCATGATGCCCATGCCATCCTCATTTATGACATAGTGCATGGAAAAGAGGGAGTGATAAGTGATGATAACGACATACTTATCAATGAAAGTTTCTATAATGAATCAGAAAGAGTGGCACTTGAAGGACGAGCAGGCGTTTAATACAGACAATATCATGCATGCTTTCTGGGGCTCCATTTCTTTTTTGAGGCTTTTTATTCTCTTCACTTTGGGCTTTTTTTTTTTCTTTTCTGTTCTGCATTGTGAAGGGTGTGAGAAATTCTGTTGTTGATGCAATGGGAGGCAACAGGAAAATGATTGAACCGCTTACCTATGATGAATGGAAGAATAAGTCGAAAGTGTGGGCTATCTTGGAAACAACTATAATTAAGGGGTATATAGAGCGAATTCTAGGCAAAAACCCCACTGTTACCAAATTATTCAAGAAGAATTGGAAGGAGGGCAGAATCACCATAGGCAGGAGAAAGGTGGAAATTGATGAAGGAATGATTGCTGAAGTTACTGGGAAGCCAATGGAGGACAGAAAATTCTACAGGGATAAAAAGCTCACAAAGGTGGCTATTAAGCAATTCCTAAAGGAAGACTCTGAAAAAGACAAATTGGTGAAATCCAGCAAGACCTACTACTTGTTGAAGGTGATTAAAAAGGTATGGAGATGGGTTTTGTTTTCTATGATGCAATATGTCACTCTTGATGGTAGATACTCTCATGTTTATAGCTATCATTTTGTGCTCTTGAATCACTTTCACCATAAAGGTGGCTATTAAGCAATTCCTAAAGGAAGACTCAGATTCTTTGGAATGCAAAAGTTGCAAATCAAAGGGAGTTTCCAATTGACTCATTTTCAGCAGAAGGCTTGACAAAAAAGGAATTTTATTTTAGTATTTAAATGTTAATGTGCAACATATTTATTTTTATAGTAAGTTATGAATATTTTTCAATGAATTTAATTGTTGATTGGTTGCCAATTAGCAAAGATATTAAAGATTATGTTGATCATCTTTTGATTTGATATTGAAAATAATTTCATCTAATGTTTCTAATCATTGTGTGAGTAATGTGAATGTTGAATTAAGATATGATTTATTTATAATTTTTAAATGTTATTTTTAAATTGTGATTAGTTTTAGATTTAATTACTTGTTTCATTTCTATTCGTGAGTGCAATAGATTTAGAACTAACATCTCATAGTTCCAAAAAGAGTGTCATTTCCTATTTTTACATAAGATTCTCTACCTTTATACTCTTCTTCTGGTGGGATTTTAGAGTTGTTCATCATGTCATCTCTTTTTGACAAACCCCACTCTTTCTCTTGCCTTATATGGATTTAAAGTTTTTCATTACCCAAGTACCTTTCCCATGCTACCATCAAACTCCAATCCCCAGCAAGTCGTAAGAGTCATGAGGTATCTCCAACCTCCAAAATTTGAAATTCCCATCATTTTTCACTATTTGAAATTTTCACCTACATCCTTGTATGACTCAAGATGTCATTAGTGACTATTTTTAACACTACAGCTACTCCAAAAGGGGACTCCCTCACCCTCACCCTTGTCCCTCCCCTTAAACTAATTTTATACTAAGGGTGTGATTTCACATGTACTTATGGTGCTTGAGGTGGAAGATGGCCATGCTTTCATTAATCCATTGGCCTTAGTCCTTGTATAATCTTAACTATTATCTTGGAAATATTGCATAATAATTGTCAATTTCAAAGATATTAAGAGTGAAACATCCACTCAAGGGATCCCATATTTTACACACAAAATATCTTGGTGAAACTTAGTTCAATCACCCATGTTGAAGAAACTAGATTTGTGAATGGAAACCCTTAGATTTATTGGAGATAAAAGGATGAAAACCCTTTGATTTCAAGGATCAAAGTATAAATTCGATTTGACCCTATGGGAAAATTTGATTCAAGGGCCATGAATAAGTTTTTATGGTCATAAATTTTAGATTCATCAATTATATCATTTGTAGTTGTTATGGACTCAAGTTATTTATTTTTAAGTTGTTACTACTATTGCAACTATTGTTCCCTTATTATTATAACATATCTTGAAGTATTTCTATATTTCATTAATAATAAGAATATTAATGATGTTTATTTCTCTAATAACTTCATTTTACTATGGGTTGTAGATATGATGTATAGACTATTAAGAAATATGGTTTTTTTCAAGATCTAGTAAAAATACATAAATATTAAATTTATTTACATAAAACATCCATCAAGGGTCATTGCAATGATATTAGACCATTGATCTTTCCAACTTGGGAACAAGAGCTAACATAATTTTGTAAAAAGTAAATAAGAGGAGTAAAGGCTCATGAAATATTTGATTAATTATTCAATTTGAAGGTAGGTCAAGGAGAAATGGCTAAAATACACAAATACATGATAAAAATGATATTATAAGTCATGCATGGTCATAATTTCCCTAGAAATCCAAAATCACCTACTAGGAGAGGAATTGGTCAACCAAACTTTTGTTTATCCACCTAATCCCTTCCAACCCAAATTATTTCAATGAAGAGAAGATCCAATAGAAGAAGAGGTAATTTATATTTAATAAAATATTTCATATCTCTTTATACTAAATACGAATCCCTTAAGAAAGAAGTTTGAGTTGATTTATCATTTGCTACATTTTACAACAAAAACTCTAAATAGTCCTCAAGTTAAGACGAACCTAGTTAGAACCTAATCTAACAAAGAATCACTAGAATTCTTGGGAAAGGTTCCTATAGCTATATATCATGGGACACATAGAAGCTACCTACATGTCTCTAAACTTAATGTAAAAAGAAGAAGATAGCTAGTTTACTTTTTGGCGCCTAGAAGGGGTGGTTCACGAATAGTTGTACCATGTAATTGTGACAAGTTGGTATAGCCTCATCGCTAATTTTGAAGGTTGAGAAAAATATTTGTTGAATGATTTCACAAGGTTGATCTAGAAGTTTATTTTCTAGAACCGACTTGGATAAAAGACTATTGATTGGTGGTGTTGACTGAAAAATAGGTTACAAACACCAGTTCGAAAGCATAAGAATGTAATCCAATAAACAAAGTTATAAAATAAATAAGCTAAGAAATAAATTAGTTAGAAAGTTACCATCAGAGGGCTACAACCCTAAAGAGAGATATAAGTATAAGATAGGTATGTAGTCACAAGGTGACTAAGGAGAAATTAAGTATATGAATAAGGTGGTATAATAGAAGATATACATGATAAAGGGGATATAAGGATTTCACATTACATTATAAGTTATTAATACAAATAAATCTATCATGCTACTCTAATATTGTGTATGATATTTTTTTATTTAATACGTTAAATTGGATCTATAATTCATCTAATTGCCACCTCAATAGGACGACCTCTAGGGTTATAGACTACAACTAGCAAAAACCCTTTGGGAACACAACTCTGGCCTATCTCTCTTAGATTTTTTGCTAATATTGGTTCTGTGTTGAGATCCTTTTTAGGTTCTGTTGGGACATTGTCAAGAATGATTTTTTTTAATTCAATCAATACTAAATCAAAAGAAGAATAGTGAATAAAGATAAAATGGTAAAAATCTATCTTCTTGATGTCTACCTTGTGAGAGGGGGTTAAGTACCAAGGGGATGGAGGATGGAAAGGGGAAAAGAGTCTAGAAAAGAATGAAGATATGTGAATATTGAAAAAAACCAAGCAAATAATTATCATGGGATGTAATATAGGATTAATGCAAGACCAAATTATAGACACGAGAAAAGTAGATAGCAAGAACACAAGAGGGATCAAGGAGAAAACAAAGAGAAGGAGATTAGACACAATGACTAGCCCTAACAAAGATGAAAGAAGACTAAGATAGAAAATGGAGAGAGAGGAAAGACAAAGAAGAGAGGAGTGCAAAGAGTTTTTTAGTAGTGAATCTTTTCCAATTGGCAAATTCCATGATTTCATTTTTCTGAAAATGGCAAATAGTCTAGGGCAACACATTGGTCAAATTGCCCAGAATTTTGGGGTTAATGGTCCACTGTATTCTAGCTTCGCCATTGACCACATACCATTCCACGTGGATGCCTGTAATATTCACCTAGAATCACTCGAACATGGGTATTAGATCACCTCTGTTATTCGCTAGAAATAGTAAAACGACCCTGTACCCAGGACCTATTTCGCCAAGGGTAAATTAAATCTTCATTGCATGCGTCGATCCATTTCACCTATTGTTAAATTTCATGTTAAGAATAATGAGGTCCAATTCGCCAAAATCAATTAAAATATTATAAGCATTCAGGGACCCATTTCGCCCCGCTTGAATCAAGATGCATTTGAAACGCTTGCAGAATTCACCAAAAATGCAATCATGGATTGATATAAATACAATTGAAAGTTTGAAACACTCTTTCTTACAATTTGTTTGTGTCTAATTAGTAAATTTGGGATCTCTCAATTCGCATTTTGCAATTTGAGTTGGAACGTCGAAGTTGATTGTAGGGAGGAGGACCAGAGTTACAATCCTGCAACAAAGGCCCAAGCATTCCTGATCCAGAGAATTGAGAAGGCATAACTTAGATGAGTAATCATTTCTTCATACTTGATAGTATTAGTTTTAATTCATAGTGAGAGGTCAAGATGTCAGACATGGGTGAGACTCCTCAGGCTGGTGAAGGGATTGAGATGTCAGACAAGGGTGAGACTAAGATTCCTCAGGGTGGTGAAGGGATTGGGATGTCAGACACTTGGGTAAGACTCCTCAGGGCAGTGAAACTAAATGGATTGGGAGTTCATCAAAATGCCCAAAATTTAAAGATACTACCATAAAGTCTTACTTTGGAATTGTCAAAGTTTCTGGTCCATCGACTTTTGCAGTTGCAAAAGCCATTCACAATAGCTCACCACCACCACAAGGTGGGATTGTCATCGAGTTAAATGCATCAAATGAGGCTAGTACTGAAGATGATGTTGGTAGGAAGAAAAGAAAAAGGAAAGTAAAAATGGGGTGGGAGTGGGAAATGTCAAGGAGTTTTAAGATTGATTAGGTAGAAAAGTACCCATTCATTGAACTAGTCCCAAAGAATGATGAACAACCAAAAAAATGCAGATGTAAGATTTGTAGCTGGAAAACTAAAAGAGAGAAGAAGATGTAGCTAAAGCTTGACACCATAGAAAAGCATATTGGTAAGGTTTATGAAAAATAGATCATAGATGGAAAGGAAACACCATTAGTAAGATGGAAATCAAAGGAAGAATGTATTCATGTTAAGTATGTCACAGAATATGAAGAGCATAACCACAAAATTACATTGATTGGTAATAGTGGAAATACAATCAAGGTTGGGCTTGAACATGCAGTGAAAGATGCAAACCTGGCAAAGACTGTTCAGATGAGTGTTATTTTTCAAATTCTATCAAGAAGTTGTCCTATGAAAGATTTCCCAGAATATAGTAATTTATTATCTTTTTTGAATGCTCCTCACTATCCTATTTCACATTGGTCAATAAACGTTAGATGGGAAATGGAAAACTGTCTCACTGAGGTGGAAGAGAGAAATTTACAGGAGAGTGTAAAAGAGTCAAAATTCATTTCATTATCCATAGATGAAGTTACTATAGTAGATAACACTGCTTGGGTCTGTATGCATGTGTATACCGTAAAAGAACATGTCTGCTGAGCTCATCTACTCTGTGTTCGTAAAAATTAAGGAAATTCAACAACAACAAAAAATATATTTGGAAGTTAAGAAACCTTTGAATGAAATTGCTAGTATGGATGACTTGACAATTGCCAAGAAGTTGGTGTGTGTTGGAGCTGATGGAGCTGTAGTGATGCAAGGTCAAAGGACCGGTCTTTGCGCAAGATTACAAACTAGTATTGCACCATACATGCTTGACATTCACTACATGGCCCATCGAATGAATTTAGCATATAGAATTGAAAGCAATTTCCCTATATGGTGAAAATTTGAAGATTTGGTCCACGAGCTCCACTCATACTTCTGCTGAAGTCCTAAACATTTTGCAGAATTTCAAATTTTTGTTGAGGGAGTAATAGCAGGAAACAAGCTTGTGAGGGATGTTGAGACCAGATGGATCTCCTTGCATGGACTAGCGGAATGAGTTCTAATAGAATATCAATCCTTGATCGGACTAATGTACGAGCAACACCTCACAGTAGACAAAGCTCCTAATCTCTTACATAAAAGTGATATAGAGACTCTGTTAACTTTAGCTAGTCTTCTGCCCATGCTAGATTCAATGAACAAACTTGTTAAGAAAGCCCAAGATAGATCTATGTATATCAATGAGTATAACACTCTACGTAAAATGACATGCTTGCCCCTGGATAGTCTATATTCAGATCTAATAGGGCGAAGCCCTAATTTTTTAGGTGGCAGATAATTACAGATTTGAATCATGCTGAATTTTTTTTACATTTCAATGCAAAAAATGAGTTGTGTCTTTGTAAAAGGATTTCAGATACTAATGCACCAATCTAAGACGTGCAAGCGAGGCAAAGCACTACTAGTTAAAAAGGAAGATTTTGACAGGATTGTTAAATTTGTTAGTGATAATCTGAAGTCTATTGCATATGAACTTTCAACTGAGATTCATGAAAGATTCCTTGAGAATAAATACTTGAAGCCATGGGTTGTGTGTATCCTCAATTTTGGCATTCAATTGGAGATAATCCAAATGACGCAAAGGTGTTTCATAAAAAACTAGAGGAATTGATATTGACATTTTCAAAAGATGCATATTGCAATGGACAACCAATAGAAGGAATTTTAAATTCAAAACATCTTAAAAAGTAATGTAAACGCTTTGCATTGTGTATGAAACAACAGTTGGAAAACTTCAAGAATCCATTTGAACCTGGATCAATCATAATGCTTTGGAAAAGGATAGATTAGAGTGAAGTATTGCATAATGCAATACCAGAATATTTCAAACTTGCTGATTTATGTCAAACAATGATATTGGGGTCAGTGGAAGATGAGAAAGTTTTGTGTGCATTAGGGCTTTTGAAATCAAAGATCAAAAACAAATTAGACAAAAATTTGGAAACTTCCTTAAGGTTGTTTCTAACTCAGTATAATGTTACAGATTTTCCATATGATAGGGAATTGGCAATCTAGAATTTCATGCGTGAAAGATGAGGGTTGTGCAACACTTTAAAAGTTGGTGGTGCTACTGCTAGTGTTGAGACAAATGATGGATCTTAGACTCAGAGTTAGCATGAAGATGAAGAAATTTTTGAATACCCGACTCAGAATGAAGATGAACTTGTTAGTACTAGTCAAGTTCATGATCTTGAGTCCGGATATAGAAGCCTCAGACCGAGTCACTGAAGTGAATTAGCAGTTAGTTTTTAGGTATTTATACTACAGTTCTTGAGTCATATCACAATTTACAATACTATAGTTGTTATTGATGATTTTTGATATTTTATTCGTTGAATTTGTCAATTAGAACAGATACTTATTTCATATTTTTAATTGTGAATTTGAATTATTAGTAAACAATTAGAATTTAGTTTCTAAATTATTAATAAACAATTGAATTATTAGTAAATTGGTTCCACATTATGTTGAACATGAAATACAACAATTTGTGTCACAAGATCCATAAAATTATTGCATAACTGTTAGAACCTTTCTATTGTTCTACATTAAATGCTTAACATGATGTTAGAACAACATTTTTTCCATTTTTCCAAAATCCCAACTCCTGTTAGGACTGCAAGTCATGTCGAGCTTCGATTCATGTCGTGGGTTTATCCTCTGGTTTAATGGAATTTTTGGTCATGTTCATAGCGATTAGGGTTTTGTGTTTGTTTTTTGCCTTAGTTGGCTAGTAAACTGAAGTTGTCATGCGTTGAAAATATGAGTTGTCCTCTCTTTATTTGTCCATGCCAACATCAAGTGTGGTCAAATAGTTGGTCAGACATGTTTAATGTTTCATCTCTAACTCACAGATCAATTTCATGTTTAACAATTTAAGTGGTGAGTTAGTGAGTGTTGGTTTGGGTTTAAATCACGAGGTCTCTAGTTTTTTAGGTTTTAGCATTTTATATTAGCGAGCTAGAGATTGTTAATGAAATTGTTTTGGTCGCGAGGTCTCGAGTCGGTCTGATGTCATGCATTATAGCCACAAGAGTTAGCAAGTAAGTCATTTCATACAGTTGTCGTCGGCTCTCATGTTTGTTTAATGCTGGCATCTTTAGGTTGCGAGCTAGCAACTTGATAGTTTGTGGTTAAGTTTTATGGTTATCGCTAGCTTGTGAGGTTAAATGTCTTCAGACGTGGTCAAATTGCGAGCTAGAGAGTGAAGTGCTAGTGGCAAAAAAATTGCCTTGTCGTCAATTCGCAAGGTTAAGAATTGCTAAGTATTGTCGGATCGAGAAATGGAGATGTTGTGCCATTGCCACGTGTCTCATCTTTTTTTAATGGACATGATGTGCCACTGTTCGCGCCTATTTATGAAGGTAACATAAAACATTGGAGAGTGAGCAACTATTGATTTTTGTTGGTACTCGTTGGGTCATTTCAGTAAAGAGATAAATAGTTTGAGATTTTATGGTTATCGCTAACTCGCAGGTCCTTTGTCATCAAGACAATTTAAGTCGCGAGCTTGTGAGTACTGGGAGATTTTAGTTGTCATTGCCTTGCGAGAAGTTTTGCACTTGACCATTTTATGTTGCGAGGTTGCACAACTGGGTGTGGTTTTATGTTATCAAAAGGTCGCGAGGTGTTCACAGTTAAGTCATTTTAATTTGTGATCATGCGATGTGGTTCGTATCATAACTTAGTTGGTTTGGTTGCTTGCTCACAGGTTTTGAATTTGTTTAACATTTTATGTTGCGATCTGGGGACAGGTAAGTTTTGGTCTGACTTTGTAGTCATCGCATCCTCGCGGGTTTGTAAGTCTTAAGTCAAAAAGTGTTGCGAGCATGTGATGGTGGTTAAGTGTCTTGTTGTCGCGGGCTCACAAGGGTTTAAGTCAAGTTAAGTTTTGAGTTGCGATCTTGCAATGAAATAAGTTGTTTTGTTAGATTTGTAGTGGTCGCCAGCTCGCAGGTAAAGAAAGAATATTCGAAATGCTATTGCAAGGTTGCAACTGAAGGGATTGATGAAGATCAACTTCTATCACTCACTCACAAGATTCTTTGAGGATTTGTTAAAGAGGTTACGAGCTTGCAATTAAGAGGATTTAGTAGCATTGTCACTAACTTGTCGGTTACTTTCCAAATTATTATAACAGGTTGCGAGTGTGCGATTAAAGATGGGGAATGGCTTGGTCGCTAGCTCGCAAAGGAGATTGAAGGAAGTGTAGTTCATCATGCGAGATTGTGAGTTGTTGCCACGTTCTTGAATGACACTCTAAAAATTAACTGAGATAGAAAAGAGAAAAAGGGGTGCTAAGCAATCAGGGATTGACATGTAGACTTGTTTGCTGGGTTTTGTAAAAGTTTTGAATGACAATCAAATAGAAGGGCATGAACTCAAATTTTTCTCCAGTACTTCAGCTTTGAATTAATGCCACATTAGCTATTCCATGCAAGTGTGCCAATTAATGAGAGAAGTGATGGCACCCAAATACCATAAATTGCATGATCGAGCCGAGATTTTGTATAATTGCATTCTACCTTCGAGGTAATCCAGTGAATTGAGCTCTGCAACAACATTGGAGAATCCAAAGTGTTGGGTGTGGGGAAAATTCAGAAAATTGGTTAAGTTTTTCTTCTATTGCTAAAATGAGCAAGGCGACGACAAGTGGAGGTTCCAAGCCCAAGGCCACTAAGGAAAAGAAGGATAAGAAATACAAAGAAGAATTTGTAGATTTGCTGCTAGGGACTTCCATTGCTTTGAATACAAATGAAATGACATGGAAAGATTTATGGAGCTAATGCAGAAACTTGACCATGCTTTATATGTCAGGTACTACTCTATTTCATTATTTCTAGAATAATAGGGTTAAGGGTGTGTCGATGTCAAACCCCTGGGATTTAAATATGGCAAAGTTAATTGTGCCAAATGTGTATGTTGATATGGATTTGATCAAAGAGTTGGCCAAACGCTATTTCCCAATATCTAGGGTAATCAGAAGAAAGAACCAGTCTGCCCTAGTTTCAATTAACAGAGCAAGCTTCGTTGAAGCTTTCTAGATTATTAGTGTTGCATGTACATATATAGATTTGGAGCGGATTACAAAGGATTATGACAAATACAAAAGGTTTTATCAAGAAGCATGCAATGACCAGATACATGCTTAGGGTGGATGGGAAACCAGTTAGAATTCTGGATAGTATCGAGCCACCATTTGACATCACACCTTTCCACCATTATATGCATTGTACAATCTATGGATTATGCAGAGTGTTGGGTTTTGATGGAGATTCAACAGTGTCAGCTATATTACTGATGATGGCTATGGACATTCAACACCCAAATGCTAACAAAGATTATGATTATGTGGGCTATGTGGTTGAACACATTCATAATGCTCTAGTTGAAATTCAGAGTGATGCACCCAACCCTACATTTAAGCATTATTCATTGCTGATGCATTTAATCTTGCTCTATAATGTCGAGTTCAAGGATAAAGAATTGGAGTTGTTCAAAGAAGACTTTGATGTCTTAATGCCAATACAAAGATGGACCCAGGTTTGGGACAATAGTTCTCCCCATTCTTCTTTCCTTTACTTTGAAAATTGGATTGTTTTGCCAATTATGGAAATACTGGTCTATTTCACATAACTGGGGGGACTTTTTCTTTTTTGATAACTTTACTGTGATCAGAGTCTATGGGTTTCCTCAGCCTCCCCATATTTTACTAAAATTTGTTCTAGCTAGGATTGCTTTTATGGATTTTATTTGGCAATTGACCCTAGTTGAAAAAGAATACCTTGAGAAACATAGGAAGGGTTCTTTTCTTCCTAGGCTTTGAGTTGTGTCTGATTTTACCATTTGTAGGAATTCCTTTGATGAAGTAAACAATTTCCTTAAACAATATAGGTTGGTTAATGTTGTGTCTAGATTCTGTGATCCTAAACAATTTATTAAATGTGCATTGCCAAAAATGACACCTTGGGCCACAATAAAGGACCATGAACCATTGGATGATGAACATGTGGTTAGAAATTTGCTGAGAAAAGAGGAAGTACAAGAAAGGAGAAGAAAATGGAAAAAATTGATGAGAGTTGAAGAAGAATTGAAGGATGTTAACCCTATTTTCTTAGGTTTTTGCCTTGATAAACCGTACCTGGA
Source organism: Cryptomeria japonica (assembly GCF_030272615.1). Classification (NCBI taxonomy): domain Eukaryota; kingdom Viridiplantae; phylum Streptophyta; class Pinopsida; order Cupressales; family Cupressaceae; genus Cryptomeria; species Cryptomeria japonica. Next base: position 243,878,845 of record NC_081406.1, on the reverse strand, counting down.
GATGATTAATGCTCAGTTTATAGGAAACTCTGATGGAACAAATGCCTCGAAATCTAGAAGTGGTTGCTCAGCAACAAGACCCCCAAGATGAACAATCTTCACATGGAAAGAGGCCACTTATTGTGTTTGCTGATGATGTAGAGTGAGGGGATGAAGTTCAATCTACCCGAGTGTCACTTTCAAAGAAACAAAAAACCAAAGAGGTGGGTGCAATTGTGAGGAGAGACCCTGCTAGAGAAATTGTTACAAAACAAGGACACTACTTTCATCAAATAAGGACACATCTCAAAGAAACCAGAAAAAATGAAGAATAGGAAGAAACAAATGAAGCCCTTGCTCAAGGCTTTGATGAGCATGTGATGTTGTCAAATGAGTTCATGAAAGATGATGACTTTATTAAGTTAGATGAATTTAAAAATTTTCTGAGAAGGTTGAAATAAAATCAATTAAGACAAAATTTGATCATAGAGGAAGGAAATGTAGAAAAGAATGAGAAGATTGTCAAGGCACTACAGGAATATGATCCTGACAGGGAGCAAATAACTATGGATCAGGCAAGATAATTGGTTAAGAGTATAAGTATGATTTTGATACCTGACTAGGATATCCAGTCTATTTTTATTATTGAACAGATTAGGAAGAAAGAGGACCCATTGTTTAAAACTGAATTTGAAATCAGAGATGTAATAAGAGGATCAAGATTTAATCCTAAGTCAAAGACACTTGTTGCTTGGTCTTTGGCCCCTTCCACTCAAAATCCCCACCTTCTAAATATCCAAGTAGAAAAGAAAGATGACAAAATGATCTGGAATTTGCAGAACACAAGTGACACGGAGATTGCCTCATTTTTTACTAAAGTTTCTTTCCTAAATTTATCAAAAATAGAGGATTTGTCAAGAAGATACATACAAACATATAACCAATTGATTGCATTAGCTAAAAATAATGAAGAGAAACTAACAAAGAAGGCCGCTTTGGATGAAGAGTTAGTGGAGTTGAAAGAAAAAAATTGCAAATGAGCCCCCTCCAATATAGACTACAGAACAAGTACAAGAAATACCAGCTGATGTGACAACAAAAATGGAGGAATACACAGAGAAAATTGAAAAGTTTGAAAAGGAACAAAATGTCAAGGCTATCTCTATTGTGTCAGAAATTTTGAAACACAGGATTAATGTATTGAAAGGAAAATTGATGGTAGTGCATGATTTGCACATTTCTTTGAAAGAGGCGAGTAAAAAATCCTCTGAGGCTATCGTTTTTCTTGGCCCTTTGTTCAATGTTTGGTCAGGAAGAAGTAGATTAATGGATAATATGGATACTGCAATTTTGTATAGTGACGAGCTCCTTCCCAAGATCAGTGACACTAAAGACATGGTGGAGGTAATCAATGTAGCTTATATGCATTTTTCACAAGGAAGGATGTGCTTATAAATGAAAAATTGCAGACATTTGGGGAAGGTTATAGTACATTGGTGCCTTCAATTTATGGTAGTAATGGATAATTGAAATCAGTTTTGGATTGGACCAATGAATTTGATTTGATTCTGGAGGGAGAAGAAATAATCAAGCATATAGATGATCAAGTTGATGTTGATTTCCTTAATAGTATGCTTGATTCGTTGTTCAAGGTTGAGGTTGACCATACAAAGTTTATTGTTGAGGCCAGGGCAGTTACAGATGCCAGATGGACAGAGTCAATTGCAAAGTTGGAAGAGGTAAAGGCATTCAGTTGGCCAACAGGCAAAAAGAGGTGGATAGGTGGCAAGCCATGCTAAAGCAAAAAAGACATGTCAGGTTGTTACCCAAGATTCCTCAATGCAAGCCTAAGCTTGTTGCATCCTCATCTTATAAAAGGACTCCAAGATTAATTTGAGAGGGATGACCACTTTTTTTTTTTATCAGTAGAGAAGGATGGCTAGTTGGCCACTTTTATTGATGTTGAAAACTCTGATACACTTATAATAGTTTAACCTTTAAAAATTTGATAAGTGCATAGTTGAATCGCATTTTGAATTTACTTTTTGATATCAATAAGAATATAATATCATTTGCAATTTGAGATCTTCACATAATTGTCTTTGTGTTGAATTTATGTTTTCACTGTGAATTGAATGGTCAAGGGTTTTTCAATTTACGTGTCTGCAAGGCAGATTATGGAATTGTTCTAGGATTTCATTCAAGGAAAGAATTAAAGTTCCTGGGGTATTTTTAGTGAAATAATTTTTTTTAATACAAATATGATGATTATATCATTTGTATGAATCTGGGTTGTGTATGTAATGGCTTATTCATTCTTGTTTATCTGCAAATGAATCTTATTGAAGTTTATTATTAGGTTGTCTTTGAATTGTAAGTGACTCTATGCCCTAGGATAAGGCACTGGTATGTTGTCTTGATGTTGTCTTGATGAAGTGACCTTCCTATTATAATAGTTGATTCATTGTGGGTGAATATGTTTTCTTGTTTGCCTTTGATTATGAAAGTATGATTTTTTTGAGATCTGATTTTATGATTGCATTCTTTTTATATTAGATTTGATTAGATTTTGGATCTACCCTTATTTGTGTTTCATTATTACATCTTGTTTAGGGTTTGGGCTTTCATTGTGTTGTATATTTTTGATCTCACCTACCCAACCTTAGACTATGTTGGGTAAGTGCACAAAGATGGTGGTCAAAAAGGGGGGTATCAGTGGACACTTTTTTTTTTATCTGAAATCAGGTGAACCTGAGCTTAGAGGCAAAATTTGAAAGTCATCCACTCAAGATATGAAGATAATCAAAGAACAAATATTGTAGTACTCTGAATCTAGTTTCCAAACTACTAAACTTTTTCAAAATTGGATAAGATTAAGGGGGTCAAATCCTTCGCGCACAAAAAACTGACCCTATTTTTTTTTCTTCTGAAAAACATAACATAGTGTCTGATGTGCGCATCAAAAAAGTCATAGTTATATTTAGTATTTTGACAAATCCTTTGGCAGAAAGATAGTTAAGAGTGAGCACTAGAAGATGTGTATTTTTTTGTAATTTTTTGTTGAGTATTTATTTTTTTATGATTTTTCCAATCGAGCACATCCTGAAAATTTGGCACCTATTTGTGCGCGAAGCATAAATTGCACTAAACAAATCAAAAATACAATTTTTTTCTTTTTTAAATTGTAAATAATCAAGTGCACTACAATAATATATAAAAATTTTTAAATTTGGATACGTATATCAAAAGTTATTCAAAGAATGGTGCACCTATGTCTGTGAGAACTATGGAAACATTAGTAAAAGAAATTCAATAATAATATGTTATTGTTGTTCAAATTGAAAAAAAATTATATGGTTAGAAAGCTCAGCAGATGGGTGAAAATATGGTGGCCATTTTAGAAATACCCACTTAATGAAGTGTAAACCTAATGATGACAAAGTCGATAAACCAAGTTGATAAAATAAAACACATCAAAAATGAGAGAAATGGAGGGAAATCAAACTTCAAATCCGTAGCTTTGTCATCCAGGCCTATTTCCAAGCCTAAAAAGTCAAAAGCGCGTACGGGGTACTTATGGTTTAAAAAGCACGTATGGGGTATTTATAGTGTAAGAAGCACGTACGCGCTTGTTTCCCTTTAAACAACATGTACGCGCTATCTTTACTATAAACAATGCGCACACGCTATTGTATAATATGATATTCTATGTATAATATGTGTATATTCATATAATATATGTAATATATAATATGTGTATAATATGAAATTGTATATATAATATGTTTATATACATATAATATATTAAACATATATATACACATGTAAGTGTATCGTCTCTCCCTCTCAAACGCATACAAGGTCTCTCTCTCTCTCTCTCTCTCTCTCTCTCTCTCTCTCTCTCTCTCTCTCTCTCTCTCTCCTTCTCCCTTCCTCCATACCCCATCCCTCTTTCTCTTCTTCTCTCCCTCCATACCCCACTACAATTGTGTCTGCACTTCTATAGAAGTAAGTGAATTTATTTCTTATCTGCAACTTCCTCTTTGATTTTTATCATGTATTCTCTCCCTCCCTCTACCTCTCCCTTCCCCCCATTTTCTTTCCCTCTCTCCCTCTCTCTCCCTCTCCCCTCTCCTCTCCCTCTCCCCTCTCCTCTCCCCTCTCCTCTCCCTCTCTCTCCCTCTCTCACCCCCCCCCTCTCTCTCTCTCTCTCTCTCTCTCTCTCTCCCTCTCTCCCTCTCTCTACCTTCCCTCCCCCCTCTTCTCTCCCTCTCTCCCTCCCTCTACCTCTCCCTTCCCCCATGTTCTCTCCCTCTCTCTCCTTCTCTCCCTCTCTCTCCCTCTCCCCTCTCCTCTCTCTCTCTCTCTCTCTCTCTACCTTCCCTCCCCCCACTTCTCTCCCTCTCTCCCTCCCTCTACCTCTCCCTTCCCCCCATGTTCTCTCCCTCTCTCTCCCTCTCTCCCTCTCTCTCCCTCTCCCCTCTCCTCTCCCCCCCACCTCTCTCTCTCTCTCTCTCTCTCTCCTCTCCTCTCCCTCTCTCCCTCTTTCTCTCTCTCCCTCTCCCTCCCTATACCTCTCTCCCTCTCTCTCTCTCTCTCTCTCTCCTTCCCTCTCCTCTCTCTCTCTCTCTCTCTCTCTCTCTCTCTCTCTCCTTCCCTCTCCCCTCTCCTCTCCCTCTCTCTCCCTCTCCCCTCTCCTCTCTCAAGATAGGCCATTGTAGAGGAGCCTCACGCGACTCCACGGGATCAAACAGATCAACCGTATGTGTCGTGGATTGGAAGAAATAGTTTGTCAAATTTTGACAATTTTTTGGACTCAGGGCACTTGAGAGATCTCACCGGTAGGGTATGACTCTCGATGTTCTGGTGCTTTGGGATGCACAATAGGGGCATGCCAACTCAGACGTGCTTGCGAAGTCCATTTGTGCACACGACGAACAGAATCAATTTTAGCCAATCTTGCAACTTTTCCTTGCAAGCAACTAATGGTTTTTTGAGTAGGCGAAAAAATGCTACTAATTGAAAATGGCTCCGAGTCATCAAAAACCGAGATAGGCCATTGTAGAGGAGCCTCACATGCCTCAATGGGATCAAACAAATCGATCGTATGTGTCATGGATTGGAAGAAATAGTCCATAAAATTTTGAAATTTTTTTGGACTCAGGGCACTTGAGAGATCGCACCGGTAGGGTATGACTCTTGACGTTCTAGTGCTTTGGGATGCACGAAAGGGGCATGCATAGCATAAACCTACCCACCTGGACATGCTCATGATGTCAGTTTGTGCACACGAGGAACAAAATTTGACCATTGCGAGCATGAGGGTGCTCTCGCACCAAACACATTGTTGTTTAAATTCATATTGTCGATTTTTGTTGTTTATATTCATATTGTTAATTACATATGCAAATATTCATTTAAATTTATAAAAGGGCACCACCAAATACAGTGAATACACAATAATGAGCTGAATACAAGGAGTTTTGTAGGGTTAATTCAACATTTTAGAAATTTTATCAAATCATATTCCACGATTGCAATGCTTTATATCATATATTTTTGTTGTTTATATTCATATTGTTGATTACATATGCAAATATTCATTTAAATTTATAAAAGGACAACCACAAAATACAATGAATACAAAATAATGAACTCGTTACACATTTATTGGATCAAATATCGATATTTATATATATATAAAAAGGCATGTCTGCCAAGTCAATACAAGTATTACAAAAATGTGGAATATGCCATGTCCAAATCGATATACAATAAAAATGTAGAATATATCTACATTTATTGGTCATTCTATGACCAAAAATAACACTAAATGATCCTAAACTTCTGGTGGATCATCAAAATCAAGCCTCTTTGGTGCAGTACGCGGCTCTGTAGATGGCTGCAAAACCACAATTCAAAAGCCAAGTTAGAATTCTTTTGTAGAAAATAGTTCACAATTAACATCATAACTATGCATTTAACTTTAATTCCTTTGCAATTGAAATGTAGATTACCTCATCGGCTGATCCAGGAGCTAATGTCTTCGCTCTCCTCTCCTTGTCACTCTTAGGAGTTTTCTTGAAGACATACTTAAATTGATCCACGTTATGACCGTATCATGAAGGAGTCTATTGTAGATTAAATGTACAATTAATACAATGTACTAACATAAATATATCACAAACACTTAAAAGCTATAATATAGAGAACAATGACATACCTGTGCCTGAGATGCTCCTCCAATGGACTGAGGATGGCTCACCATCGATGTAGAAACTGATGCTATTACCTATACAAAAAATGTACAAAGATTAAATACAATTAATATAATGATAAGTATTGAAGGTTGAAAACAATTCATTTTACATATCAAACAAAAGTGTACCGGATCCTAAGACGCTTCTCCAGTGCAAGGAGGAGGGTTCACCATTGACGAAATAGGTAATGGATATTTCCTGTATGAAAAAATTATAAGATTATAATATATCGCAAGTTCACATGTATGTGTGCATATAATCATGAAATCAAGAAAATAAAGTAGAGATACATACCTCTACCCTCTCTTGATCCGCGGGTGAGTCAGGTGCATTCAACATATCCACAAAGCTCAATGACCGTTGTACATGTAAAATAGACAAAAAACACTAATCAATCTACAAACCCCAACTAATACTTGATTTCAACATTTTCAAACAATTGTACAAGTAAAAATGTGTTCAATTACCTTCTTCACACGTTTTGGCGTCTTCGAGGAATTGTTTTTCTTAGGACGAGCCCTAGACGCGGAGGGGGTACCCTAAAAACACAAAATTAACATGAGATATTAGTACAGATAATAAATTAAACATAATTTTAAAAATCCAAAATGAAATGACTTGCATATTCCATCAAAACAATACATAAAAAGAGTTCTACAAAATATCATACCGTATAGCCTTGTAGGCCAAAATCGATCGCTGAGAGCATGATGTCATCGATCTGGGACATTTCGTCCCCTGTCAACACCTACAAACTAGAAATTGGACCAAGCATTAAAGATAGTTAGTAGATCTTGTATTTTTTTGAATTCAAAGTGTACTATTCTATTTTAACATGTTACAAAATTTATACCTCAAGCGTCAAAGTTGCAACTGTGGTAAGTGGGGGAGGTGTATGGGATACCGCTGCTGCATCCTGAAATGCATATCATTTGTCTCAATTTAAATCGATGTTTAAATGAAAATTCATTTATGTAATTACAAAATTAAAGTGACTGATAAATAAAATGTTATGAATTCAAATCAACACACCCGTGTCTGTGGCTCATGGGCAAACACCATGTCCATCAACTCATCTATCATCACGACATCCTCAACTATGTGAGCCTGACATCTACAACCACAAATCATGCATAGATGATATGAGTATCCATCTACACCGACTGCATCATCTATCCCTGAGCAACTGACACACATATGCTCGATGGGCTCTCTGTCGCCCTCTAACGGCTCATCATCCGATACAATAGGGTGTGTTAATGATGTCCCATGCTAGATGATGGCACCAGTCAATGCTATGGCCACCTGAAGAGTTTGTAGCTCCATCGACTCTTTCATCTCTAATGGGACAGCCTGATGCACCTTGGGTTTGGGTGCTAGGGGGCGGCGACTCTCTGCGGCTAATCGCCTACGAGCTCTAGGTCTATCTTGGGCAGAGCCACCACCTCTACCATGAAACTCTCTCATGTCAAAATAATTTGGGCGCACATTGAACACAAACTCACAATATATTTTTCTCAAAAAATATAATGGCACCTCATAATTATTACAAGGTGGATCGTCAAAGACCATCAACTACCTCTACCAAAAAGGATTCTTCATCTGCACATTGGTACACCAATGTATGGGAAACCTCTTTGCATTATGAGGTAATGAATGACTAGTTTTGGGGTCAACAAAAAGGGCACATATTTGTTGTTTAGAAATATTTTTGTTTTTAACTCCATCGTATGATAGCCCATTGGCATAGAATTGACGACACCTATCCCTAAAGCTTCCCCATTTGGTAATTTCTGTGGAAACAACTATGGCACCACTAGCTAATGTTTCTAGGCTAGTGGCGAGGGATTGATGATGGTCAAGTTCAGAAGTTTTCAATTTTACAATTAGTCTATTGATTTTGGATGTATTTTGCCCTAACTGATTAATTAATTCTTCTTGTGTTTCGACTGTGCAGTCAAAAGGAGGAATTGGAGGTTGTTCTTGTGTGTTTTCAAGAGGTGCATTTGGTTGTTCTTGTGGGTTTTTCAGGAGGCGCATTTGGTTGTTCTTGTTCTGGATTAGAAGAATCTAGTTTTTGAAACAAAAAATGAAAAAACCTAATCAAAATTAATGAAATTAAATTCAAAATGTAAAACAAATTGCATAAACTAGAAAGAAAGACAAAAATAAACAAAAACTAACCTTGATCCATATCCTAGAGGACAAATTTAGCACCCCATTCGCGGTTTAGGTTAGAAAATGGGAAAAAAACAAAGTAAAAAATGTGCTTTTCGGGTAAATGAGGACCCAATTTTTTTTAAAAACTTTTTTTATCAGGCACCACGTACACGGTTTTACTAGGATTATTAGCGCGTACACGCTCATTTTCCTATAAGCAGTGGGTACGCGCTAATTTTCCTAGGTGTAGCACGTATGTGCTCAGTTTCCTAAATGCAACGCGTATGCGCTACCTTTTCTAGGCTCAGGAAGAACTAACCTAAGCGCGTACGTGGGAATTTGAAATTATAAAACCACGTACGCACTGCCTGTTTTTCCAAGATTTTTTTGGGTGGTGTCCACTTTTCTGACCACCATCTTTGTGCACACGCCCTTTTCTTACTTCTTTGTCTATAACATTTATCATGGAATTGGATCCTCAAAAGATATTCCCTTTAATTGAGTTGCATGCATGTTTTAGTAATTATGTTGTATTCCTATCTATTGTGGTGTTTGATCCTTTCATTCTTAATACTCTTATGATTTTATATTCTATGGATGTCTATGTAATATATATGAAGGGGTTCTATCATGTACATGTTTTCCCTCCTCCATAAAGTTGGCAGTTCCTCATACCTATAATCAATATGTATCTTCGCCATTATATGTGTATATATGAATATAAATTTTATATATATATATATTTATATATATATATATATTTATGTGAACATTCAAGATTTCTTGTATCTTATCCATCGATATGTTCGACAAGTTTTCTAGGACCTCAAAACCCTCTTCCCTTAAGTAATCTGCCCACCAATTACAATGAGGTGCATCCTTAATATGATTCCAGACTAATAGAAATTCCGCATTCCTAGTCATAATAGGAAGCATTAAATGAAAAATTACATACACCATAACAATGCAACAAATGAAAAAACTCTTGATTCTCTTCATTTGAAAGATGATAGAATTATACATCGGAGAGAAATAGATCAAAATTTTATTTCTATTGAACAAAATTACTACTTCTGTCAAAATTTTATTTCTATTAAATAAAATTACTACTTCTGTCACTAAATTTTTTTCATTTGCTCTGTAAATGACTATACAACTTTCTCCCTTCACCTAGACTCACTACTAGAACCAGAAAAGGAACCCCAAAGGCACCAGAATTTCGGAACCCTCAAGAGACCCCCCCAAAAGGAAACCTTCTAATGCCCTTGATTTCACTTTTTATAGAAGAAAAGGGAGCAACAATCTTTAGGCCAAGAGACACATGTCAACAAAACATTTACTCTCAACAATTAGGCCTAAAAGGCCATATGCAATTCTGTTACAAAATATTCTTTATCCATGTGTTGGCCATGAATCAAAATTTTCAACTGAAAAATTGGTAGAAGCAAAATTGCTTGAGCCATGCCATTATCACCCTGATGCCTTCAGATGGAGTGTGAGATGCTACATTTTGTCCAACAGATAGTTTCCCTTCTCGAAAGGAATATTTGGTCCTGGCAAGAAGTAAAGTCACCCCTAAAATAGAGGAGGAGCTTTAGCCTTCATGCCAAGGATTAGAGAAAATGGAAAGAGGAGCTCAAGCCTTCATGCCCAGGATCAGAGAAAGTGGAAAGAGGAGCTTTAGGGTAAACATAATATGTTGGGGAGGCGTCGCAGCTTCCATGTTGTCACAAAGATGATTGGCTGCCACTCCTCACCAAACAAATCCTTCTTTCATTCCTTTGCGAGATCCTTCTTCGAACCTCTTGCCATCTAGTGGTAGACTAGAAGCAGAGGATGTGCCATGTGTGGCCTTTCTTGATAAGAAAAGGATTTTCATGCCCCCTCTGGAAATCCTTCTCACTTTCACAACCCCTCTGACAATAAACAAATTCACACAGGAGAAAAAAAAACACCCATCCGATATCACAGAGCACACAACAACTCCATGCATTTTCTTGCTCAAACATAATCTTCCTTTCTAAGGAAGAAACCACTCTCATAAAATGAAAAAGGTTTCTTTTCTCTTCTACCAATAAAGTCACCACCCCATTGTATTTATAAATTTTTAACACTTCATCTCGTGATGCTCATTCATGTGAAAAATCATCATTTTGGTGATTTTCAACTCACCCTACCAGCTATGGACTCTAGAAGTCATGCCTATCAAATCCACTACATCCTACTAAGGCTCATCTTATGTGAATGATTTTGTTCTGATTTTATTCCTCCTTGATTGTACAAATTCTACTTCAGAAACCTTGACAACAAATAACCTCTGATTTCTTAGAGGAATCCGTGATCTCCCATCTCTCACTCAGAAGCTATCCAATCCTTTTATGCCTCAGAAATCGTAATTCTTTCTTGTCTAATCAACCTCGACTCAGGAGAAACCTTCAAACTAGTCCCCCAGAAATGAGTCACCATCCAAGGCTCAAGTCTTAAAGATTCCTCATACATATTAGCTTGCCACCATAGTTGTCACTAGCTCTCATGTTTGTTTAATGTTAGCATTTTTAGGTCGCGAGCTAGTGACTAGATAGTTTGTGGTTAAATTTTATGGCTATCACCATCTCGCAAGGTTAAATGTCTAAATACGTGATCAAGCCATGAGCTGGTAACAAGTTGGTTTGGGTTCGAATCACGAGGTCTCTAGCTTTTGGGTGTTAAAGTTTCATGTTGGTGAGCTGGATATTGTTAATGAAATTGCGTTGGTCATGAGGTCTCGAGTTGGTCTGATGTCATACATTATAGCCACGAGAGTTAGTGGGTAAGTCATTTCATATAGTTGTTGCCAGCTCTCATGTTTTTTTAATGTTAGCATTTTTAGGTTGCAAGCTAGCAACTAGATAGTTTGTGGTTAAGTTTTATGGTTATCACTAGCTCACAAGGTTAAATGTCTGAAGAGGTGATCAAGCCGCGAGCTGGCGACAAGTTGGTTTGGGTTTACATTGTGAGGTCTCTAGCTTTTTTGGTGTTATTGTTTTATGTTAGCGAGCTGGAGATTGTTAATGAAATTGCTTGGGTCACGAGGTCTCAACTTGGTCTAATGCCATGCATTATAGTTGTGAGAGTTAGTGAGTAACTCATTTCATACATTTGTCGCTAGCTCTCATGTTTTTTTAATGTTAGCATTTTTAGGTCGTGAGCTAGCGACTAGACAATTTGTGGTTAAGTTTTATGGTTATCGCTAGCTCGTGAGGTTAAATGTCTGAAGATGTGATCAAATCACGAGTGAAGTGCTAGCAGTTAAGAGATAAATAATTTTATGTTGGCGAGTACGCAAAAAGGGTTCAAGTTACCACTATCTCCAGGTCATTGCGGTGATGAGGACTTAACATTAGGTCGAGAATTAGCGAGTGGCGGTTCAATTGCCCTTAGTCGCTAGCTCTCGAGGTTATGAAGGCTTAGCATTTTCAGCTTGCAAGCTGGAGATAGAGTCATAAGGTCTTGTCGCTAGGTTGTGAGATTTTATAATGGGCAGCCTTTCAGGCAGAGGGCCGACGACTGTGTGCCACATGTTTTAATGACTTGACGGGGTCTGTTGAGGTGCCAATATTTTTTTTTTACGTTTTGGAAAAAGGTTGAAATTGCCAATATATTTTTTTATAGTTTGAAAATAGGTTGAAATTGCCAATATTTTTTTTAATGGTTTGAAAATAGGTTGAAATCGCCAATATTTTTTTTTATGGTATGAAAATAGGTTGAAATCGCCAATATATTATTTTTTATGGTTTGAAAATAGGTTGAAATTGCCAATGCAAATATTTTTTCTTGTTTTAAAAACATTACAATTAGCCCATGCAAATATTTTTTTTGGTTTTAAAAGCATTAGAATTCGCCAGGATTTTTCACAAACTTTGAGCGATCATGAATGATTTGCTAATGGAGATTATTATTTTTTCTTTGTAAACCGCAAAATTTCGCTAGTAAAATTAATATTTTCCTTGGTAATTATACATCTTTCACCAGGTTTTTACACCTTGTCTGAGGGGGGGGTTTCTTAAAGTTTTCCCTGGAGGAGTGTCCCAATAAGGGTACTACTAAGCGTGTTGGTGTGGGTAATATCAAAATAAAAGGAAAGAGAGAAAAGAGATGAAGACCAGAAGAAGGTACTCAAGAAAATCTAGACTTAAAGTTTGATGAAATGAAAGAAATAGTAACTAATGTTCAGGCAACATTTGAAATATTTGACCAAGGGAGATTTCTGATAGGGGCTATTAGTAAGAATATGGCTCCTACCCTACGACACCATTAAAATATTTTAGTACTGTCATAGTCCGATTGGATGATAGGTTCGAGGTGCTGATATAGACTTTGGAAATAACCCAAGCCTGGACTGGTGAAAATTTAGAATAAATAGTTAACTTATGTGTGAGAATATTGAGAGATGATAAGAAAGATGAAGATATAAATAATCATGAGCTTAATGAAGAACCAATTGCCTTAATAATCAGTGTGTAAGTCTTTTTTTTTTAGTAGTCGGGATCACAAACTTAGAACTCAATTCATCCCAAGATTCAAGTCTTCCACCTATTAATAGATCACCAACACATTTGATACCCAATTCATGCCAAGCTTTAGCAGAGTAGCTTTGGGTGAGGGCCAAAGGTTTATCATTGAGATAAAACCCCCACCATAAAGATGTATCCGGAAAAGAGCAAGTAAGAGAGAAATTTACAACATCCTATTACACAACAGGTGTCTAACTTGCCCCCAAGCCTTCCATAAGGAGGAAAATACCATAGACCCAAATATCTTCACCTCAAACCTGCATAGGATGATGTCCATTAAATTCAGTTGTGAACAAAAATTTACCTCTTTTGGGCTTCGACATTAGGATATTATTTCTAACCAAGATTTTCCAAGGTTCATTTCCCAGGATGGCCTTAAGTATACATTGAGAGTAGTGCAACACCATGAATTTGCAAGTCCCTAATCCCTAAGCCTCCTTTTTCTCTAGGAAGGCAACACCATTCCCAATTCACACAATGTTTTTTTTTTCCACCCTTTCCATCCGACCATAGGAAATCCCTCATTATTTTTTCAAGGTAATTAAACTGATAGCTAGAGAAAAGCTAGGTGGATGAATAGTAAATAGCATGAGATGCCAACACTTTTTGCACCACTTGGACCCTACCAGCCAAAGAGAGCAGATGAGTTTTTTTGTTGAAGGTGTTTCTTTTCAAGCTTCTTGATTATCCATTCCCACATATCTTTCTTGGTTGGGGAGATAAAAAAAGGTATCCCTAGATATCTAACCACTTTGGATGGCCTGCACCAGCCCCAAACCATATTATTCAACTAATTAGGTGGTTCATCCTTCCAACCAAGAATAGTGGACTTGTGAGGAGAAATCTTGTATCCTGCTGCACTGCAAAAACATTGCATCTTGTTCACTACAATGTCAAAGTTCATCTCTATTAGTTCTATAAATAGAGCAGTGTCATCTGCATTGATCAATGAATCCTCATTAGGAAGTATGATTCCCTTAATCGAAGGGCCAAGATCCTAAGCTCTGACTAAATAGAACAATGCATCTATTGTTATAACAAAAAGTGTGGAGCAATTGGGAACCCTTGTCAAATTGATCTCTGTAGCTCTATAGGTTCAGACAATTGACCATTGACATCTATCACTATGGAAGCATCCTTAAACAAGACCTTAATCTATTTGCATAAGACAGGTGGGAAGCCTAGAGCCTTAAGCAATCCCAAAATGAATTGTCATTCAATTCTATCATATGCCTTTTTTAAGTCTAACAAAATCATAGCAGCATTCTGAGAGTTAGACTTAGCCCAATGCATCGCCTCCCAACTAGTAATCAGAAAACATATAATATATATTTAATATTTTGATTTGTATTATATGTAAAAAATACATTATATATTTATTAATTATATTAAATTATATTTATATTTAATAATATATGTTATATAGAACATTATTTGTAAGAATAAATATAGGTGAGATATTAATTCTATAAGGGACAAATACATATTAGACATATGATATATATCTAATATAAATAAAATGTAATGTTCAATTAAAACTAAGTCATATAGACGACCCACTATTTACTATGTTTAACTACAATGCAATAAATTTTTAATTCATCTTGAGTTATACAAAATTTGATGAAAAGAGTGAACTATAGTCATCATTTCAAAGGATGCATTCAACATAATTCAAAAATATTGATTCATTTTAGATCTATTTAATTTCGTCGTAAAGAAGTGATCTTCAATGTTTTCAATTCCATTATATCTTGCAATTCAATATCAAGAGCAATGATCTTCCTTAGCCTTGAGCCTAAAACTTTGTAACTTGTTTTCATAAAGAGTTAGTTCTCATGTGGTTTTTCCCTCATTAGATTTCCCATGTAAAATTTTGGTGTTCATGTGTGATTTTGAGGTTTTTTTTTTCTTTTTTTTTTTCAATTCTTTACTTCTACACATATGGTAATTGTAATAAATGGTTAAATTGGTTAAGTATTGATATACCCCCCTTGTTATCATCTAGAAGTGTTCAACACCTACCACATCCCCCATTATCCCTCATCCTCCCCTATCCATCACTCTTACCATCATCCATTACCCATTTTTCTACCTTTGATCTTGACAATGTTAAGGATCTCTATAAGCATCATGCATCCTATTTGCTTCACCTTACCCATAGCGTATAGTCCATATCCATTATCTTATCCATTTCTTACTTTCATCATTCATTATCACCTTTGATGTTTCTTATCGCATCCATATCTTATCTCCATCCTATCCACATCTATACCTTGATCTTGATAGAAACTAAGGACATACAATTTAAAATATGGTTTTAGAAACCTCTTGACATGTCCATTCCTATCGACCACATGCCATTCAATGCACCATGTCATCACCTTACACTACTATATCTAATCCCTTAGCTTGGATATGTTGAGACATTGACCAGCTAGGACTCGAACCTAGGACCTTCCATACGCTGCTGGAGTGCTCTACCACTGAGCTACTGGCCCCTCTTGGACCAGTCCATCGTCGGTCCGGGTGTGGCTTATTTACAACACCAAAACCCCCCTTAAGCCACACCTCTCATGTGCTTGGGGCTCCTAGCCTAGACCTAGCTCTAATACCATGTTGAGACATGGACTAGCTAGGACTCGAACCTAGGACCTTCCATACGCTGCTGGAGTGCTCTACCATTGAGCTACTGGCCCCTCTTCGACCAGTCCATCGTCGGTCCGGGTGTGGTTTATATAAAGCACCAACGTAATAAACATGTAATCTCATTGTGAGATAATCCTTAAAATTAACATTATGTTCAATTCCACAAGAAGCTACCTCCATCTTTCACCTATCCATTTCCATCCCGCTAGTTCATTCATTGATTCATCATTATGCTTTGCTAGACAGTGGGGGAAAATAAATACATATTGCTTCAAAATAAATCCTAACATATGTCTTTTACTCAATAAGTGATCTAGACCTCTTTCAAAAATTAAAAAATTTCAAAAAAAAAAAGAAGAAAAATCTCCAAAATCCAAAAACAAATAAAAGATCCAAAAAAAAAATCTCAAAAATATTAAAAAAAAAGAAAATCTCAAAAATTCTAAAAATATAAAAAAATATCACAAATTCAAAAAAGAAATTGAAAAAATTAAATTTTTTTGAAAAGATCAAAAAATTTAGAAAAAATTCAAAAAATATAAATATAAATATAAACCTAAAAATCCATCATCCATAATAAACCATCTCTTGCTAAGACACTGCCACTTTGAGCAAACACTATTAAGGCATGAGCACAACATTGGACTTAACATATTATGCATTAGCATACATGTAATGCCTCACCAAGAAACCCAAAAGGGATAAAGATAAACCACAAGAATAGAGTGCAATTTTTTATTTTTTTAAAGTTAAAACAGAATAATGATCCATTGAATTATCATTAAGCTCATATTACACAATGGGAGACTTAACTAACACTTAATGAGTTTCCCAACGTGATTACTTGATTCAACACTCAACTCAACTCACGCTAGTAAATCCAATTAAGTTGATTAACTTAATGACATGATAATACTTAAACAAAGGATAAATTCATTTGGTAGGTTAAAAATATAGATAACATGATGAAGTTCATGCATTACAATTTAACCATACATTACGTCCAATCATACATTAAAACATATGCCATGCATCTAATTTCCTTACATACTTTAATTGCATTACACACTAATGAATACTTTCAATTATACCAACCTCCATGCTTCATGATCCAAATTACTACATTTAATAGGATAACTACAAACATGCATTTAAGATTAACATCATCTAATCCATATTATACATTTTAACCATAATGTCATCCATACATGCTAGATAAAGAGGAAACAAAAGAACACAAACACCACATAACATCAAAATGATATCAAAGTTCACGCCTAGTGGACTACATCTTCGGGTCTGCTCAACTGCAAGACCCCTCTAATAAATAATAGGGTGAAGAATACATAAGGTTCACATCATTACAACCTGCCAATAAGGCGTACATAAACAAATAATACATACGACCACATCGGTCCAATAGATACATGAATGATCCCAGAAAAAGGAAAATGATCCATCTAAAACACGATAAGAAGCAATCTCAAAAGAACAACTGGAGCACCCATAAAACTAAGTCCTCGCAACCCATCATAAGCAACCCATGGTCTAACATGAATATCAGGTTCTCACAAGGGCATAAACAACCAGATATGACTCCACAACAGTTCTCCTAGCAAAGACAACACAAATTACACACTAGCGAACATAAGGGACAAGTGTCATCACATAACTTGGTATGATTACCCTGGCAGGCCTCAATAGGTCCCAGCCCCATCTACTAGGTTACACTAGCAACTTTTCTCGAACCTCCGGCCCATCCAAGTCTCATGTGGACCCAACATATCCTTTCGTGAAGACAAGGTTGTTGGTTTGCCATTTCAGGCCTTCTCACTGCATGTTGAGTCTGTAGTAGCCCTCATCCCATGCGTGAGGCACAATCATCTTACTTAGTGTATTCATTTACTAAACTCTCTAATATGCTATTAGGTTATCACTTATTTAGACATGCTTTCGATGGGTTACCCTGCAACCACTTTGGGCGTGACCCCCACTCGAAATCCACTCTCTCATATGACACTAGACCATAATCAAACGAACTCCTAAACCAAGGAATACACTGAGACAAGCATACAAAGTTCGATATGATAGGAATACCCACTTGGCCAAACAAGTCTTCATACAAGGTGCATTGACTGGTGGTTCTCTGACTAGAGACATGACCAGCTATAGTCAAACACATAATGACACCTGATGCTCTGTGAAATGGGGGAAGGTTAGACAAAAGCATGTGGTTGTATAACACACAAAAACACAACAAACTATTAGTGTTAATCAACCAAAAACTAATCTAAGCAGACATATCAAAAGAGACACCAAAAACATGAATAAATATTTAACTATGAAAGTAAATATAACAAGACATCTCCAAATGCCTTCTAACATGCTCTTAGCTCATTCTCCTTTGTTCCTCTCCTCTCCAAGTTCCAAATTAGTGTAGCTCTCAGCATCTTTTTGCACTATGGATGCTTATGGAGGTTCAAGATTGAAATGTTTACTCTAAAATACTATGCAAATATGAACAAAAGCTAATATTAGATGCTCTGATGTTAAAATGATTTATTTTAGGCCAAAATAACAATATATTAGTAATTTATGCTAAATGCTCTCTAAAATTCACTATATCTTAGATGCATACAAGTTTTTCAGGATCTGGATTATGAAGAAATGGGCTCTATTTATAGGAAAAATGGAGCAATGGATGTTTGAGATTGACTAATCTCAACAAGGGTCAAGATTGAATGATATTCAATCCATGTGATGGCTTTCAACCCAATCCCAGGATGACAAGTGTCCATATGACATAGGTTGAGAGGAGAGGGAATAAGCATTAAATGCTTGACATGACCTGAAAGTTAACTTGGGAGTTAAGTTAAGGTTGGGTTGAGTGAATAAATTAATTATCCAAAAGATAATGCTTTTATCCAATGGGTAAACTCTTGTGCAAAGGTAAAAGGGATAACCATGGTCAAAGCAATAAATGCTTGAGGAGATACATGGGTTACATGAGGGTTGAGTTAGGGGTCAAAAGTCTCTAACCATGGGTGCAAGTGGAATTAACCATAAATGGTTGTGTAAGAGCCATTAATGGTCATGTAAGAGCCATTAGTGATTTGGAAGACTTTAGAGGTTGGATTGTTGAACACATAAAGCATTAATTGCTTTTCAAAGACTTTGAAGACTTTGAGAAGTGACTCCAAGTTGCTTAGGAATGTGACAATAATTAGGGGATGGATTAGGCTAATTAGGAAGGGGTTAGAAGAATCTAGAAGGGGATTAGAATTGCAAGTGGGTTTGGTGGGTGAGGGAAAATAGGATTTTAATTAAAATAAAATTAATTTATTTCAACTTGTGGTTGCAACTTGCGTTTGTAGGAAAATGCAAGTGGGGGGGGGTTAAATGATTAAAATAAACGTTTTTAATTATTTATTTAAAAGAGGAAAGGGGATTAAATTGAATAAATAGGATTTATTCATTTAAATGATTGTGAATTTGGTTTAATGAATTAATTAAAATAAATTAAATAATTTATTTAATTAATAGAAGAATGTTTTGAGGATGAATTAATTAAATATTAATTTAATTAACTGATGGCTAGTGGATTTTTAATCAAATAAATACAAAATATTCATTTAATTAAAATGGATAGATTTATGTGACTACATTTGCCCCTCTTTGAGATGGTGTGGTTTATCGCATTGTTTCAAAGAAAGAAAAATATGCGAGAAGAAATATGCCCCATAAAATGTTAATTTAATGGGTGGTACGCCCCCTCGAGAGATAGGCCGAAAATGTCAAAAAATCGGGCGATCTCTCGAAAAAGAACAAGAAGTGGAGGGGAGGTAGAATAGAAGAAATTAGCATTAACGGGGAAAGAATGGAAGAAAACAGAGTGAATATGGAGAAATGGCAAGCCAGTGAGTACCTTTAGGTCAGGCAAAAAATATTCGGTGCAAATGTGGTGTGAGGTTTTGATTGATGCTATACAATTGATTAAAATTGGTTGAACAATCTGGTGCAATTGGTTTAATTGCCCCGGTCAAGTCAAAGCATGACAGTTGATGTCAGTTGTTTGCTTGGACAAGATAAAGTCTGAGTAAGTGAATCAAAGTGACTTGATGTGACTTAGACAATTGATGTAATTGCTTGATGAAGTCAAGGTATATGAAGCAAAATACTCGTTGAGACTTAGACAGTTGATGTAATTGTCCGTTGGATTGTGTTTGATTGGTTGATCAATTGATAGTGTGTGTGTGTGATGGATGGTTGTGGGGAATCATGGAAGCCCCGTTGAGACTAGGTCATTATGATAAATGCCTATTGTAGTCTAGGTTTGCCATGATTGATTACCTATTGAGACCCGAAGATACATGATCAGAGTATCTGTTGATAGTCTAGGTGTGCGTGAGTTGATGTGCCTGCGTCGATAGAGTAACTTGCTTGGCTTATTGGATGACTTAGGATAGGAAATGCAATCCCTCCTATTTAGAGATGGATGGTGATGAATGTGGCTTGATTGAGTTGATTGGGAATGATGTAGGGTATGTGATGTCGATGATCAAGATAGGGAGGGTGAGGGGGGGGTTCAATGTTAGATAGAAGATATGGAGGACCTATGACTCATTCCTATGGAGGAAGAGGAAAATAGAGTATGCATTGTCATTACTATGTATGCATGATATTCATCTATTATGGATGTATGGATGGATGGAATGCAACAGAATGCAATATATACATATGAGATGGAATGACGATCCATAGTGCTTTATTTTTCATCATTGAGCTTTAAAATGTTGTAAGAAAATACAAGCAACTTGACATAATGATTCAAGATGACTTGAGTATTCCTTACATGGATTTTGATATAGCAAGTTAATACAAGCAACTTGATATAATGGATCAAGTTGACCTGAGTATTGCTTGCGGAATAGACAAGGATCATCTCCTTTCATGCATGACTTGGATCGTCCTCCTTGATCTTGGGCTGATCATATCCTGAGACAAGTTCATATCATAATAAGAGATAAAAACCTTTATCCAATTTGGATGAGGTAGGAGGAACCAAAGAAAGAGCATTGTACTTGTAAGAAAACAACATATATAAAGAATAAATAATATGGATCCTTGGTAATGGTTCATGCTCATATGGTCGAGGTATACGCTGTAGTCAGCAAGCCGTAGTGATCTATGACTATATTTTGCCTATGATCACGTAGCTTAGTGAACTTCCCACATAGACACCATTAGGACATACCCTTGTACTTCATCGGAACATATTTGCAGAAGACACAAACAATGTTGTAGGATCCTGATATGAATAAATAACCCACAAATCAACCAAGTATTTGATAGCGTAAATAGAATTTTCATGTCAAAGAAAATGTCATCTTGTCTTTGTTTTGGTAAGGAAGGATGCATCGTTGTTGAAGACAGTTCGAGTGTTGATGTTGATTGTTTGGTCGATTTGATAGGTGGTCATCGTGCGAGTATTTTCACAATGTTTTGTTTGGTATCTACTTGGATGAGTATGTACAATGTGTTGCCATGATGTTTGTGTGATTTTTGATGTTTTCTGATGTTTTTGGATTTTGTGAGACATTTTTGAATGTTTTTGGTATCTTGTGAGACATTTTTGAATGTTTTTGGATTTTGTGAGATAGTTTTGAAATGAAGAACTCAGTGAATCACAAAAAAATGTAGAATCCACTTCCATCAATAGGTTAAGGGATTGCCCCTAGTCTTAGGCATGACTCTGAAAAAGTGGGATGCAAGATGCATGAAGTACTATCTTGGATTGCAGATCAATAAGAAACCATGGTTTGGACTGATGGATGTGTGTATGAAATAAATGTGATCACAACAAGCCTGAAAGATAATGAAGCCATAGCCTTTACAAGTGGCGCCTATTTGCCAGGTTTTCACCATCATACTTACCCAAGGTGCCACCGAAGTGGTTGTTCACCATTTGGATGCATGGTTTTTCTTTACTATTTTGATGTTTTTTTAATTTTCTTCAGGTCATTTATCTGAATGTTTTTGGTGTTTTTGCCAATATGTATGGGAGCTTGATGCTCTATGTAGCTTATGTATAAAACCGTTTGAGGTGCATGCTGTTGATCAGATCTACTAGTGGTTCTCCTTCTGAAGTAGCCAACTGATATGCCCCGGACCCAAATACAATAGTGATAACATATGGACCCAGCCAATTTGATTCAAACTTTCCTTGATGTTCATGGTTTGGTTGGTTATGAGGATTCTCTCAAAGAACAAGATCACCTACCTCGAATGTACGAGGTCTAACCCGATGATTATAGCTTCTGCTCATGCGCTGCTGATAGGCCTTGAGGTGATTGTATGCAGCTTGTCGCTTCTCATCAAGTAGCTCCAAGTCTTGAAGACGTGATACTCTGCATGCTTCATCATCGATGAGATTGTGCAAGGAAACCCATAGTGATGGTTTCTCAACCTCGATAGGTAAGATAGCTTTTGTACCATAGACTAGTGAGTAGGGAGTTGCGCCTGTAGGGGTTTGAATGCTAGTTCGATATGCCCATAGTGTTGGATTCAATTGAACGTGCCAATCACGACCGACATCATTGACTATCTTCTTGAGGATTCTTAATATGTTTTTATTTGATGCTTCGGCCTGACCACTGCCTTGTGAGTAATAGGGAGTAGAAAAGCGGTTTTGGATGTGAAACTTCTCACAGAGCTCACGAACATCCTAATTCTTGAAAGGAAGACCATTATCTATGATGATGGATATTGGTGCACCATACCGATAGATGATGTATTTGAGGATGAATGAGGCGATCTACTTGTCAGTGACTTGGGTAAGTGGAACAGCTTCGATCCACTTTGTGAAGTATTTGATGGCGGTAATAATGAATTTGTGGTTGTTGGATGAAGATGGATGGATTTTACCCACAAGGTCAAGGCCCCATTGACAAAAAGGCCATGGTGTTGTGATTTGTTGCAATTCTTGTGTTGGTGCATGTATCAAGTCTCCATGAACTTGGCATTTCTTGCATTTTCGGACAAAGTAATAGGAGTCTTTTTCCATAGAGGGCCAATAGTATCCCGTGCGCAGGAGTTTCTTGGTGAGTGACGGACCGCTTGCATGAGTTCCACAAATTCCTTCATGTACCTCTTCCAAGGCCTTTGTTATCTCATCCTATTCCAGACATCAAAGGAGAGTACCATCAAGACTGCGTCGATATAGGGTTTCAACAATAATGGTATATCGAGCTGTTTGGTGAATAAAGGTTTTACGCTGGTTATTCGATTGGTTAGGAGGAAGTGTGTGATCACGGAGGTAGGTATAGAACTCACTGTACCATGGGGATTTAGAACCGATAAGGTGACATATCATCTCAGATTCGGGGATATCATAAGCAGGGATCCAAAGCTGTTCTACCAAGAACTCGTAGCATGTTGAATTATGTGGAAGATCTAGGAGAGATGCAATGGTAGCCATAGCGTCAGCGGCTCGATTATGATCTCTTGGTATCTACTCAAAGGTGATAGTAGTAAATGATGCCTTTAATTTGTCCACCATTTGTTTGTATGGCATGAGTTTGTCATCTTTAGTCTGATATTCATCAGTTGCTTGTCGAATGATCAGTTGGGAGTTGCCATATACTTGTAGTTCTTGTAATTTCCATTGTATGGCTAGCCTGAGTCTTGTGATCAAGGCCTCATACTCTGCTATGTTGTTGGTGCATGGAAATGTGAGTCTGTAAGATTTTAGGATGCTGTCACCTTGAGGTGTGATAAATAGAATGCCTGCCCCCAAGCCATGCCTAGTGTATGAACCATCAAAGTATAGTTTCCATGGTTGTGCTGTTGTGATCATGAATATCTCTTCATCTGGAAAATTGGAAATGAGAGGATGATCACCTATGAGTGGTGCATCGGCCAACTGATCTGCAATAACTTGACCTTTGATAGCTTTATGGTCCACATACTCGATGTCAACTTCACTTAGAATCATCACCCATTTGGCCAAGTGGCCTGTCAATGCTGCTTTACTGAGTAAATATTTGAGTGGATCAATCTTTGCAATTAACTGTACTTTATGTGTCAATAGTGTTGGCATTATGTGAATCGGTATGTGGACATAATGACATTGTATGTTGTCATTGATGTCAATATGTTGAAGAGGTATGAACTGGCATATGTGAGAACCGGTATAACACTGTGAACCGACATTTGTGCCAAAGTGAAGCGGTGTACTTGTTCAAGGTGAACTGACATATGGCTATGGGAATAGGCACATGGAAGCATTGTATGACTACTGGTTGGTAGTCTCAACTTCAAGGTTTCCGGTTGAAGTGCTTCAAGCCTGTATGGCTCAACCGGTGATCTTTGTGTAATGAGTAAGCAATATAACAAAGAACAGATTGTGTTGCCATGTTAGCCTTGTGCACATGAAGGATCTTGGATGAAGAAGAATATCCCTGTCTACCTCGGGAATGTGCAAAGTTTGTAAATGGTGAAAATGCGTGATGGATTATTAGCCGCCATAAAATTTGTGGATAATGAACGATGGAGAATGTCTTGAGATTTATTCAAGATCTGCTGCATTTAATACAGTATGATCAATGGTTAGGATTGAATTGTTTGAATTCCTTAACCTAACAACTCTAGGGTTTAGGGTTTATGCTACTAACCTGTCTGTTGTCCTATAAGGTCGATGTTGTGATTCTTTTAGAGGTTGTTGGCAAAAGCTGTGTGTGAGTATCCAAGATAAGGGATACGAGATCCTTTCCAGACCAGAGGAGAGAAGTGATACCTGTAGAGTGTAAGTATAGAAGGTGAAGAGGAGCTTAAGCGGATCTGCATTGGCATTGAGTACTATTACCAAATCATTGTAATACCTGTTGATCTCTAACCATCTCAATAGTTGGAAAATCCCCTAACAGGGTAGCCTTAACCAACTTGCTGTAAATCCCTTAACAGGGTAACTCAAAGTTATTGAGATCTGGAAAGCTAGAGAGCTCTAAAAATTCTTTAGCTATCGAGTTCTTGAAATCCTCTAGCAAGGTACCCTTAACAGGGTTTAACCCTTAACTAGGTATTGTAGCCATCCCTTAACCAGGTGATCTCTAATAGGATTGGTTCCTAGTAGAACCTTTTGTAATGTCTTTAATTGGACAAGGCTTCTAACAGAGCGAACTTCCAAAGAGTTCAACAACAAGCTTGTGGGTATTCGTCCCCATTGTGGTTTTTCCCAGTTGGGTTTCCACATGAAAAAATATGTGTGTCATATGTGATGCTTTTATCTTGTGATGCTTTGTTATTGCCTGTTAAGCATATGATGGTTCTGTGTTTTATGCTTGTCAATAAAACATGTTGAACTAGCTATTGTGAAGATATGATGATAGATTACCTGTTCATGCATAAGGGTGAAATAGTAGTGTAGTTCTGAGTTGAGTGGAAAAATTAGTGAGTAATCGGTTTATGATTGTTTTAGTTGTTCTGAGTTTTATCGGTTGCACTCTATTTCAAACCGATGTCACTGTTTGCTAGTCATTTAGAGTAATTGCTGCTAAACCGGTTTAGGTATGTATTTTGTCTGTACTGATTCACCCCCCCCTCTTAGTACTGATTTGGTACTATTCATTCATCATTGAGTTATCAAATAGATAGTGTCTTAGCTTAGTGGCTGCCAAGATTATTGCTAAACAAGCTTGCTCAATAGGTGTTTAATTGAGTTCATAGCCAACTAGTGTGCGGGAGATGTAGTAAACAACACACTCTTTCCCTTTTGCATTGTGTTGTGCCAATAGTACACCCAATGCTGTATTTGTTGCTGATATATAGAGTAGTAAAGGCCTACTTGGATCTGGTGGAATCAACAATGGTGTATTCATGAGATAGTCTTTAAGCATTTGGAATGCTTGTTGGCATTTGGTATCCCATTGAAATCGGATGTTCTTGTGTAATAGGTGTGTAAATGGGTGACACTTATCTGCCAACTATGCAATGAATCTTTGGATAGATTGAAGCCGCCCTTGTAATGTCCTTAGTTGATTGATGTTCTATGGAGGTGGCATGTCCATGATTGCTTTGACCTTTGCTAGATCGACCTCAATGCCTTTGCTTGAGATGATGTATCCTAGAAGCTTCCCTGAGGTTACTCCAAAGACACATTTCTTTGGGTTGAGCCAAACATGGTATTGGTCCAGTCTGTCAAAGATTTTCTCTAATATTTCCAGATGACCTTCTCTTGTGAGTGATTTTGCTAGTAAGTCATCAACATAATCTTCCATTATGGTATACATCATGTCATGGAAGATGGTGGTCATTGCTTGTTGATAGGTCACTCCTGCATTCTTGAGACCGAAAGGCATTACATTCCAGCAGTATGTGCCCCATGGACATGTGAAGGCTGTCTTATGTTGATCTTCTGGTGCGATCTTTATCTGATTGTGTCCTACAAAACCATCCATGAGTGAAAGCATGGCATGTCCTGCTGTTAGGTCTACTATTATGTTGATGTTTGGTAGGGGAAGCCATCCTTAGGACATGCTTTGTTTAGATCTCTGAAGTCGGTACAGATATGGATGCCCCCATTTGGTTTTCTGACAGGCACAATATTGGATATCCAATCTGCATAATTAATTGGTCTAATAAAACCAACATCTAGGAGCTTCTTAAGTTATGCTTTGACTAGTATTGCAATCTGAGGATGCATCTTGTGAAGCTTCTACTTGACAGGTTTGGCTCCTTCTGCTACGGTGAGGTGATGCATGACTAAATCAGGATCAATCCCAGGCATGTCTGCATATGACCATGCGAAGTTGATCTGACGCTTCTAGAAGAACTCTACAAACTTAGGTTGTTCCTCTGGAGTTAAAAGAGATGCTAGATGTATGTGGTGAGGTGTTTTAGGAGTCCCCACATTGTATTCTTTTGTCTCTTCAATGAGAATTGTCGACCATTCCTGCTGTGTACTAGAAGGGAGAATGTCAAACCTTTCATCCTCCAGTGCCTCAGAGAGGTTTTCACCATTGGATACACTCTTTCTTTTTACTTTTATGGGATCATATAGTGCCACAGTGTGGTTTTCACTGGAAGATCCATGTTTTATTGTTATATTTTTGCAGCTGAAAATTTTGGCATCCGCCCCAAAGTATGATGCGCTATTAAGTTCAATGGCAAATCCAGCTTTGTGATCCCCTCTTGGTATGTTATCCCGTAGTTCCAAAAAGTCAATGATTACCTCATCATTTTGGAAAAGGTCAAGACATGGGGGATTAGGTTGGTTCCATTCGATGAGTTTCGGATGGATAATGGGCATTACCTCATCAATTAGGTTAAGTTCGTTAGATGTGTTAGTGAGGGTTAAGATGTTGTTGTGAAGGTCGTTGATGGTACTCTCCCTGTCAGAATCAAGCATAGGATGGGACATAGGGTTTGTGGAAGATGTTTCCAGCTCAGGAACCCAAGAGGTCTTTATCTGTGCTTCTCTGTAAACATGGATGTCTTTGTGAGGTGGAGGTAGTGATGTGTCTTCCTCATTTGAAGTATTAAGCTAGTTGGAATCAAATTTCCATTCATGTGAGTCGGTCTTTGAGTCACTTTCCAGTATCTGATTACTATACCATACTGGGATGTCTTTTGAGTTAAATGCTGCAGGTGTGATTGGCTGATGTACCATTGTAGATGAAATGATCGGTGTTGCAGGAAGGATTATGGGGATCAATGAATCCGATATGGGGAGTATTGGTAGTGTTGACTCTATTGCTTTTGCTGGAACTGCTGATGTCGTAGATACTGTTGTGGGTTCTGATACGGTTACTACTGCTAATGGTGCTATTGATGTTCACCAAATGATGCTCTATGAATGGGGGAAGGTTACACAAAAGCCTGTGGTTGTATAACACACAAAAACACAACAAACTGTTAGTGTTAATCAACCAAAAACTAGTCTAAGTAGACATATCAAAAGAGACACCAAAAACATGAATAAATATTTAACTATGAAAGTAAATATAACAAGACATCTCCAAATGCCTTCTAACATGCTCTTAGCTCCTTCTCCTTTGTTCCTCTCCTCTCAAGTTCCAAATTAGTGTAGCTCTCACCAGCTTTTTGCACTATGGATGCTTATGGGGGTTCAAGATTGAAATGTTTACTCTAAAATACTATGCAAATATGAACAAAAGCTAATATTAGATACTATGATGCTAAAATAATTTATTTTAGGCCAAAATAATAATATATTAGTGATTTATGCTAAATGCTTCTCTAAAATTCACTATATCTTAGATGCATACAAGTTTTTCAGGATTTGGATCATGAAGAAATGGGCTCTATTTATAGGAAAAAAGGAGCAATGGATGGTTGAGATTGACTAATCTCAACAAGGATCAGGATTGAATGATATTCAATCCATGTGATGGCTTTCAACCCAATCCCAGGATGACAAGTGTCCATATGACATAGGTTGAGAGGAGAGGGAATAAGCATTAAATGCTTGACATGACCTGAGAGTTAACTTGGGAGTTAAGTTAAGGTTGGGTTGAGTGAATAAATTCATTATCCAAAAGATAATGCTTTTATCCAATGGGTAAACTCTTGTGCAAAGGTAAAAGGGATAACCATGGTCAAAGCAATAAATGCTTGAGGAGACACATGGGTTACATGAGGGTTGAGTTAGGGGTCAAAAGTCTCTAACCATGGGTGCAAGTGGAATTAACCATAAATGGTTGTGTAAGAGCCATTAATGGTCATGTAAGCGCCATTAGTGGTTTGGAAGACTTTATAGGTTGGATTGTTGAACACATAAAGCATTAATTGCTTTTCAAATACTTTGAAGACTTTGAGAAGTGACTCCAAGTTTCTTAGGAATGTGACAATAATTAGGGGATGGATTAGGCTAATTAGGAAGGTTAGAAGAATCTAGAAGGGGATTAGAATTGCAAGTGGGTTTGGTGGGTGAGGGAAAATAGGATTTTAATTAAAATAAAATTAATTTATTTCAACTTGTGGTTGCAACTTGCATTTGTAGGAAAATGCAAGTGGGGGTGATTAAATGATTAAAATAAATGTTTTTTAATTATTTATTTAAAAGAGGAAAGGGGATTAAATTGAATAAATTGGATTTATTCATTTAATTGATTGTGAATTTGGTTTAATGAATTAATTAAAATAAATTGAATAATTTATTTAATTAATAGAAGAATGTTTTGAGGATGAATTAATTAAACACTAATTTAATTAATTGATGGCTAGTGGATTTTTAATCAAATAAATACGAAATATTCATTTAATTAAAATGGACAGATTTATGTGACTACAACACCCAACACTCGCATAGACGGACATGAGCAGATACAAACAATCACATGAAAACGGTCCAAAACTCGAGATCACGGACATAAGCAATATCCCAAAATAAACATATGACAATATCCACAAATCACAATCAAGGACTTGACATTTCTTAATCAAAAGCGAATATAGAAAATCAAACATGCATAGACATAAATCTGAAAATGACAATCTTTTTTCATATTGTTTAAACATTACAATCGATCCAATTTTCTAATAGGTCTAAATTTCCAATTACAATATTTGGACAAAGACATCACTACATAATAAATTCAATACCAAAGTTGTAATTATATGATCGTGCCTATAATCCAATACATAAAACAAAGCATTATTAAATGTATTTTGTCATCTAATATCCATATTTCGTTAGGAGCAAATGTCATCAATTCTCTAACTCTATCAATCTATCTTCAAAATTCCCCAATTAGCATACTATTTAAACTCAGAAATCTCCAACTAATATATTGCTTTAATTTCCAAGAATTAACAAATAATATAACATTCCATTTTTCCAATTTTCAAATACTATATTATTTCCTTTCTTAAGATTTTCCAAATAATAAAAATATATAATTTCATTTCTCTAAAATTTACTATATAACATATATTAATATCACTTTCCAAAATTTACCAAAAACATAATTTTTTTTTTAACGAGCTATATATGAAAATATACAAATTTAATATAAATTAAAATATATCTTAAATTAACATTAAAATATATTAAAAAAAATCTTTTACACTGCAAAAGGGAATAAGCAGGCAACTACCTGTCGGTAGTGTTGCTACCATACGGTAGCAGGCACTACTCGGTAGTGTTGCTGCCTTACAGTAGCAGTCACTACCAACCGGTAGTAGCAACTACCAGCCCACGTGGTGGGTATACCCTGCCACATGGGTTAAATTATATTATTTTATTTTTTTAATTTTCTTTTTAAAAGAAAACCCCCAATAACAGCACTGTCTCAGACTGAGACAAAAAAAACCTAATTTCCAGAATAACAGTGATCTCCCACATTATTATTTTCATTGAACAGATAGACCAGAAAGCTAAAACTGGGAAAAATTCTCCAACCAAATACCATATTTGGGCAAATAGAATTGATTTACACACATTTATCCAACCAATTTTCCAAACACAAACTAATTTCCCAATTAAGAAATTGCATCTGAAAATATTCATTTGGAGTTTTAACAACATTTTATTGTGAATAGCCAACCCCAATTTTTGATTTTGAAATCAATTTGAGCAACCAAAATTTGATCTAGAGGTTGGGAAAGAAAGCAAGGAGGGTTTGAATTTGAGATTTAACTACAACTCTTCCTTATTCCACAAAATATATGAGATTTTCAACAAGCACAACCAGATTTCTTCAAAATCAAAATAATCTCTTTTAAACAATAAAACCAAAGAGATAAACAAGAATCCAACCTTATTTGGCAATCCTGGGAATGGTTTGATGAAGAGCCCAACCTGCAAGCTCAAGAAAATCCTTTTCCCCCAAATGCCCAAAATTTTCATTCCAAAAATAACTCCCCAAAAATATTTTCAAAACCTAGGTTAAAAGAGAAATTGTTTGACCAAAAATCATTCTTTTGGATTTAAAATAATTTCCTCCAAATAAAAATGAAAACCATTTTTCCCAAACAATTCAAATATGCAAAACTTGTTTTTATTTAAAAATTGATTTTCTTAATTTAATTAAAACTAACTTTTCTATTTCAAAATGCCAAAGAGGGTAAAATATTTCTATTTTCGAATACTATTTAACCTTTCCTTTCAAAATGCATAAACTTAATTAATTCATCATTTAAAAATAACCATTTAATCAAACTTGCTACAAACATGAATTGAGCAATTCTAATTATTGATTAACCACACAAAGGGATCCTATTTAATTTACTAATGTGTAAAAACACATTCAATCTAATTAAATACTTGGGACAGAATAATCAATTTTACCACTTGCACAACACGCAACCCAAGAAAGCCAAACAAATACATGACCTACAAACCCAACCAAGGGGGAAACTGACGGATGACTGACGATGCTCACTTAGAACGACTAGGGTAGAACGAGGGTCTTATGACTACCTAATCCAATTCGTTAGGGTAGATAAGGTACACTCAAACCTGCGAATCCAGGTGGAGACGAACCTCGTACCTATGTTGTATTGTACCTACAATCTTCTACAACCATAAACCACACACACACACACACACACACACACACACACACATATATTTAATGAAAGTGTTATCCCAAGATTAATAACATGAATTAGAAGAACAAATAAACTTACATAAGAATCGATGCGAAAACAACATTTATAGGTACGCATAATAATCATAATATCTAACTATAACATTACATCATGGCAAATGAACCATCCAAGAAGGCCACTTAAAAAGTAACCAAGGTCAAACCGGTTTTAAAATCTGATTAGGGCAGGGGTACTACATCCTCCCCCTAGGTTTTAACTCACTCCTTGAAGTTGTAAGGCTAGAAGGAAAACATGCAGCCAAATTAGCCCTGAAACTTATGTAACAAATATCAAATTGCACATATGAATCTTTTCACAAATAATTAAAACATTATTGCTAAATCCTCTACGAATGCTATTATCCAATGGTAAGATACATCTAAATCCATAGATTTCTTAAAAAATTCTAGGAACTATCTATAATCATAGTAGTGAAACAAGAAATTTCTTCCTTTCATCACACAAAATTAATGCATTAATAGAGGTAAATAATAATTACAACACTCATCTACTAAATATGACAAGAAAACATGTCGTCATGATCAATTTCTTTTACCAATCCATCCTCTTCATAAAATTTTATCACATAGAACTAGCTTCAAATTTCAAATTCTACCACCAAGTTAACTTTTATGAAGTAAGAGCAACATATATAACACAATTCCTTACACTTGCTAGGCATATAAAAACCTTTCTAATGACTATGTCCCATAACATAGTGACAAAATAACACATTTTACTCCATGATTACACATAATATACATCCACATAACTAGAATGTACAACTCATAAGGCCACATGTGATCATGTCTAATGCTCGGTCATAGATAACATGCATGATCAACATCTCTATGCCTAATCCCAAAACAAATAACATGATCATAAATATCCGACATCTCACTCAAGGGCTTGATGGTGCTAGGGAACACCATAGCGGTTCTACCTTCCATACAAGACCCTCGTGACGATCCCTTGTTGATTAAGGTGATTAGCCTCCAAGAGATAGTCACCACACAAAGGTAGGTAGTGGATCCTAGCTGCATCATAGCCTCACATACCCCCATCATCAAGGTTCCCTATGTCTACTTCCTCGTATACACTCAACCAAGACCGTCTCATACGTCCTTGGAGAGGAATTCACATTTCAACACAAGACTAGCATACGAAAACAATAAGGATAAACCAGTTTAGCCACCAAAATATAGATGAATAAAGAATAAATCATCAATTCCAACAGTAAGGCAAGAAAATTCTAGAATTACAACACCAAATCAAGTAAGCAAAAGATCGCAAGATCATGGCAAAACCTTCAAAGTGAAAATAGAATAAATTGTTGGTCCACAAAGAAATAAATAAGAATATCATAGTTGCACATAACATCACTATGTGACTAGCATCTAGCCACCAACGAGGAAGGACAGAACAATCATCTAGCTATCGTAGTAGCTCGTCATGTGGTGCGGCCTAGTCACACATCCATGTAGCATGGAAGTGTGTACCATCACGTCACCATGTGGCATGGCTCTACCCTAAACAAGTTGGTAGGCTGCATGGTAAAGCCTACTACATCCTACATCATGTCTCAGCATGACATTGCAATACTCCAAGTGGAAAAGACACACAATGGATGTATCTTGCATGGTAGTGTACCTCACAAAAAAAGGCACGCGTGGGTCACATGCCACATATCGATGTACTTCTCAGGATACTCATCATAAGCTAGTGGTATACGTGGGTAAGGTCTACCCACATGTCTACCAACGCCTACCAACTCGTAGCTCATGTGTAAATAACATACCTTTCATGAAGACAAGGCAAAAGATCCTCCAAGATACACCATCACAATGCTCAAGAACTGCCATCAAAATGCTCATATAAAAGAGGGGAATAGGCTGGCACACATAAACCTTATAAATTGGTTCATCAAAAAGGGAAAGTATTGAGTACACCTTTAATATAGCTTCATTATGTAACTATATTTTTCCTCGAATAGAGAAGCTAAAGCTACTTAGCATCGATATTACTCATATGCCGATCCATACTATTCAAGGAACAATGACTTCTAATACTACCGCTTTACATACTGAAGTACCAACAACCCACAGTTTGGTACTTAGTAGGATAAAAAATAAGCAACATCACATAAACAGTATGGTTTCCCATACTCATAAGTAAACATATCCTCCTTGGTTGATTACTTCACCATCCCATGGGCACATATAACAAGCACTGGTTTCTTACAATACACAATGAAAGCACTTGTACTGGTTTATTCACATTTACGGGGAGCAATTTTTAGTAACACTATCATGTACTCAAGGAAGGTCTTAATTATGCTTCCCACATGAATAACTGAATAGAATTTATTTTTAGATACAAGTACTAAAATTATTTACAATTCAAAATTACATAAGGAAGTAATGTCATTCCTATATCTATCACTAACTCCACTCAGCATTCATATTCACATTACTAAACATGCAAATTTTCTTTCCAAACTATAAGACTTCCATCTTTCAATATGAAGCCAAAATGCAAAAATACAATTTCATATTCTTTATATACATTCTATTTAAATCAATGCATTCTTTAGTAGCATTTCTAAAAATCTTTAAAAAAAAATCTGGGTAGGGAGAAGGGAAAGAGAGTTTGATAGTCAACCCATTTCGTACATATGCACAAAAATAACAAGATCACACAATCATGCTAAAATTTCTCACTATATGCCTATCATCCTAATTGAACAGTTTTCATAGCACTACCATTTTAGAAGAATGCCAATTGGCCTAACATGACATTTCCACATATTATGGTTGCAACCGAATGGCCTAATTCCAAAAATAGAAATCAAGACAAACAATCTTTTCGGTAATGCAAGACCTCTTGCAAACACTCACTACTCTTAATTAATACAAAATATATCATAATCTAAAACTTTTCATCAAAAATCAAAGTACGTTAAGAAGGTAAACGAGGAGCTATCAACTAAATAATATATATTTATGCATGCACATCAAAAAAGATTTTCATTTGCACTTTCTATTGATACTAAGTCAATTATATATATCCAAAAACAAGTTCAATGTAGCATTGTTCAAATAGGTCCTCAATTGAGTCGATATTATGAAACACATAAAGGGATCTTTCATGGAACACATCAATACACTCTTAGCCACTATAACATGTTCCCTTTTTACACATCTTATTAAAAATAAGGCAGTTTCACATTTCCACTATTCATACATTATTGCACATTACCTAAGATAGAAATTCCATTATGTTACTCTTACAATACACATGGTGAATTCCTTATGAAAAAATACAATTTCCTCCCAATAACCATCATGATCTTTTAAATCCAAAGCCCTCTTATTATCTAAATACACAACATAATCATTAGGATCACACAAGGGTTCAAGAAGTCACAACCTTTCTCTCGCAATAAGAAGACTCAAAAAAGTGATAAATACACATGTAACAAACATTTTAATTTCTATAGAGAATGCAAAGGAAGGATGATAACCATTCAATTTGCTACATCATAAGCACTCAACATCTACCATACAAGTCCTTCAAATTAACAACACCAAGCTAGATCATAATCATAATACAAGCATATTTCATACTTTCAGATTCAAAACAAGCATTGACCAACCCAATGGGTTAGTTTAAAGAGAACAACCATAAAAAGGGAGGTACACATGAATCTCTCCCTGAATAAGAGTAATCCTAGAACAAGACATCTAATAAGAAAACAAAGCACATATAATCACTCAAAAAGCACCGACATCAAGAAGGTGAAAGCAAGGTGTGAACACACATGTTACACAAAAGTAAGGTTTGCTCAAAAGAATAAACAAAAAGAACATAGCACTAGTCCTGAAGATCTTCAAGATCCTATGCCTCAATCACAAGCATACAATAGGAGGACAAGCATACAACATAAGGTCTACACACCTCATACCAACTAAGGCCACAAGCAACACCAGAGATCCCAGTGTTTGCAACATTGGCTCTGACACCAAATGTAATGCCCCACCAGGAAACCCCGAAGGGATAAAGCTAAAACACTAGAATAGAGTGCAAACATTTTTTTTTAAAGTTAAAACATAATAATGATACACTAAATTATCATTAAGCTCAGATTACACAACAGAAGACTTAGCTAACACCTAAAGAGTTTCCCAACGTGATTACTTGATTCAACACTTAACTCAACTCACTCTAATAAATCCAATTAAGTTGATTAACTTAAAGACATGATAATACTTAAACAAAGGATAAATTCATTTGGTAGGTTAAAAATATAGATAACAAGATGAAGTTCATCCATTACAATTTAACCATACATTATGTCCAATCTTACATTAAAACATATGCCATGCATCTAATTTCCTTACATACTTTAATTGCATCAAACACTAATGAATACTTTCCATTATACCAAACTACATGCTTCATGATCCAAATTACTGCATTTAATAAGATAACTACAAAGATGCATTTAAGATTAACATTATCTGATCCACATTATACATTCTAACCATAATGTCATCCATGCATGCTAAATAAAGAGGAAATAAAAGAACACAACCACATAACACCAAAATGATATCGGAGTTCATGCCTAGTGGACTACATCTCCAGGTCTTCTCATGCAAGACCCCTCTAATAAATAATAGGGCAAATAATACATAAGGTTCACATCATTACAACCTACCAATAAGGCGTACATAAACAAATAATACATACAACCACATTGGTCCAATAGATACATGAATGATCCCAGAAAAAGGAAAAGGATCCATCTGAAACATGATAAGAAGCAATCTCAAAAAGAACAACTGGAGCACCCGCGAAAATAAGTCCTCGCAACCCATCATAAGAAACCCATGGTCTAACATGAATATCAGGTTCTCACAAGAGCATAAAGAACTAGATATGACTCCACAATAGTGCTCCTAGCAAAGACAACACAAACTACATACTAGCGAACATAAGGGACAAGTGTGATCACATAACTTGGTATGGTTACCCTAGCAGGCCTCAATAGGTCCCAGCCCCATCTACTAGGTTATCCTGGCAACTTTTCCCTAACCTCCGACCCATCCAAGTCTAATGTGGACCCAACATATCCTTTCGTGAAGACAAGGTTGTTGGTTTACCATTTCAGGCCTTCTCACTGCATGTCGAGTCTGTACTAGCCCTCATCCCATCCGTGAGGCACAATCATCTTACTTAGTGTTTTCATTTACTAAAGTATCTAATATGCTATTAGGTTATTAGGTTATCACTTATTTAGACACACCTTCGATGGGCTACCCTGCAACCACTTTGGGCATGACCCCCACTCAAAAGCCACTCTCTCATATGACACTAGACCATAATCAAACGAACTCCTAAACCAAGGCATACATCGGGACAAGCATACGGAGTTCAATACAGTAGGAATACCCACTTGGCCAAACAAGTCTTCATACAAGGTGCACTGATTGGCAGTTCTCTGACTAGAGACATGACTAGCTATAGTCAAACACATAATGACACCCAACACTCGCATAGATGGACATGACTAGATACAAACAATCACATGAAAACAGTCCAAAACTCGAGATCAAGGACATAAGAAGTATCCCAAAATAAACATATGACAATATCCACAAATCACAATCAAGGACTTGTCATTTCTTAATCAAAAGCAAATACAGAAAACCAAACATGCATAGACATAAATTTGAAAATGACAATCTTTTTCCATATTGTTTAAACATTACAATCGATTCATTTTTCTAATAGGTCTAAATTTCCAATTACAATATTTGGAAAAATACATCACTATATAATAAATTCAATACGAAAATTGTAATTATATGATCGTGCCTATAATCCAATACATAAAACAAAGCATTATTAAATGTATTTCCTCATCTAATATCCATATTTCGTTAGGAGCAAATGTCATCAATTCTCTAACTCTATCAATCTGTCTTCAAAATGCCCCAATTAACATACTACTTAAACTCAAAAATCTCCAACTAATATATTGCTTTAATTTCCAAGAATTAACAAATAATATAACATTCCATTTTTCCAATTTTCAAATACCATATTATTTCCTTTCTTAAGGTTTTCCAAATAATAAAAATATATAATTTCATTTCTTTGAAATTTACTATATAACATATATTAATATCACTTACTAGTACCGAATTGAGATATTGAAACATGGGCGAAAATTTGCATTTTTCGCATTTTAGAGTTTTTGAGGGTAAGCGGTGCTGGGGTGAGGAGGCTCTTAGTGACCCTCTGTCGCCACATGATCCTTTCGAGAATCATTCTGGCCATGTACCGCAGTGGGTATTTCTAAATGGCGTTTGGGTGGATGTGTTATCAAAGGCTCATTCGGAGTGGCGTCGGGGGCATCTGGGCGGTCTGTGATCTTCATATTTTAAGGGTTTCTTTGGGCCACAATAGAATTTTCTGAGGCATGCTAAGTCTCCTGGGATTGGAGGGTCTAGAAAAAATCCTCGGCTAAACCATAGCCCTCGGAGAAACCCTGCTCATGTGGCTTGGCCAAACTTTGTTGCCCTTGCTATGGGGACTAAACCTGTATCACCAAAGAAGGTTTGGTCTCCAATGTCGTGTATTTCTGCGGCTGATGCCCCTTTGGATAAGAAAGCGAGGGATTTGCATTCCTTGGTGGTTATTCTTCAGGTTTGGGGAGATGATGTTTTGCTTTCTAAGCTCCATCATGAAATTCATTCTCTCTGGTTTGGTACGCTATACTTTTAGGTTCTCTCTGCAAACACTTTCCTTGTCATTTTTGATTTTGTGGAGGCTAAACAGAAGGCTCTGGAAAATTCATATTTGTGGGTAGGGCGTAATTTATTTTTTGTAGAAGATTGGAAACCTTTTTTTTCTACATCACAAGATATTGTTAAAAATAAACCCAGTTGGTTTTCATTACCTAGCCTCCCCTATGAATTTTCGGATTTAGATATTTTGCAAAAAATTTGGGATTCATTTGGGAAATTCATACATTCACATTCAGTTTTCGAGGATTGGGTTTTTTGGTGAAAATTTGTGTTTTGATTGCTTCATCTGATGTGATTCCTTCTAATTGTAATTTGAATTCTATTGATGGTATTTGGCATCAGAGTATTATCTGTGATTCTGAGTGGTTTTCTAAGGCTTTGGTAATCATGGATGTCGGTCTGTTTGTTTCTCTTTGGGGTATGTCTTTTATAGATAAGGTCTCGCAGCCTGGTGTTTCAAAATCTAAATCTGTTCCTCTCACTTCTAAAGTTGATGAGGTTTGTCTACCTACTCCCCCTCCTTTGCATGATGATGGCGATAACCCTTTAGTTTTACAGAAGGATGGGGAAGGTGCGATAATGCTAGGTTTCCCTTCGTCTATGAAGGATGGCTCGCTCATCAATTCTCCGATAGATGTGGGTCCGATGGCTAATAGTATGGAATCTTTTCTTCCTGATGATGAATTAATTTCTAAAGTTTAGAAAGTGGTATTTGATCACAACATTACATTAAATTCAGATGCTACAGAGAAAATAGTTGATGCAATTGATCAAGATTTGGTAAAATTAAACTCCTCTTTGGTTATCCCCCCAACTGGCAATCCTTTTGATATTTTGTCTGATAAAATTCAAGATTGTGAAGTGGCTTTGGGCTTATCTAGGGAGGGAGTTGGGAATGTAGGTTTGGATCCTATGATTAATAAACCTCTACTCCAGTTTCCGTTATCCCCTGCTTTACCTTCTCCTTCTCCTATGAAGAGGGGTAGGAAACTGAATACCTTTTACACACAATTAGAAATTGATGCTGGCATTCAGTCTACACTCGTGAGTCCAAAGTCAGGGTCTAGTAAAAAAAAAAAAATTTAGTCCACCTTTTACTTAGTTTGTGGCTTCTAAGCGTTGCCTAAAGTCTAAGCTGGAGATCTAGAAATTGAGAAGATGAGAGAGATTGCCTCCCCTCGAGGACAATGAAGTTTGTATCTTGGAATGTTAGGGGCTTAAATGCCCCTAACAATAGACGTCTCATTAAATCTCAATTGGATTTAATGAGGTGTGATGTGTTACTTTTGCAAGAATCTAAGTTAAATTGCCAAGGTGCTGATCTGTTGTTTTCCAAATGGAAGCCTTGGAACTATTGTGTATCCCCCTTGATGGGGGCTTCTGGGGGTTTGGCCTTCCTTTGGAAAGATATGACTATTGATCTGAAATTGGTTGTTTTTGCTCCTTGCTAGATGTTGGCTTTGGTTAGAAGTCGTGTTTCAAATATTAAACTCTAGTTGTTTAATGTTTATGGTCCAATGTCAATCGGGGGTAAGAAAGCTCTTTGGGATTCCTTATCCCTCACATTGTCCCCTCTTCATGGTCAGCTTATGGTTTTTGGAGGAGATTTTAATTCCATCTCCTCTGATGATGAGAAGTGTGGGGGAATTCTTCCTAATAAGCATATCTTGGAAGATTTTTTTGCTTTCATTTTAAATAATGACCTGGTGGATTGTAAAACTTTGAATGGGTCATTTACCTGGACAAATAGGAGGAAGGATTTCTCACTGATTGATGAGAGACTGGATCTTTTTCTGGTGTCAGGCAATTGGATTTCCTCTAATGTGGATGTGTTTGCTTCAGTCTTGCCTTATGTTGGCTCAGATCATTTTCTGGTTCTTTCTTTGATGACAAAGCCCCTGGTCGTTCTTCTTTTAAGTTTGAACCAATGTGGTTTCATGATCCTTCCTTTTTATTGCTTTTACAATCTTGGTGGTCTGCGGTTCTATATGTTCATGGTTCTAGGATGTTTCAG
This sequence comes from Cryptomeria japonica, assembly GCF_030272615.1. Lineage (NCBI taxonomy): Eukaryota > Viridiplantae > Streptophyta > Pinopsida > Cupressales > Cupressaceae > Cryptomeria > Cryptomeria japonica. The sequence goes on along the minus strand of NC_081406.1, from coordinate 243,838,806 downwards.
TTTGCTAAAAAAATTTCTTATCTTAAACTAGAAATCAAGAAATGGAATGTTTTGCATTTCAAAAACATTTTCTCTAAGAAGGCTAAGATTCAGGAAGAGCTTGAAGCTCTTAATGATAGCGTTATGAATGGTGGCATGGATTCTGCTACTTTTCAGAAGCATAAGTCTTTGAATTCTCAGTTAGAAGAAATCCTTTCCAGATAAGAAATCTACTAGCGACAAAAATCTAGAGATTTATGGTTGAGTGATGGGGATCGAAATACCAAATTCTTTCACGCCTCAACAGAGTTGAAACGCCAACATTGCAAGATCTCTTCTATTCAGAACTCTGATGGGGTTGTTTTAACTGAAGAGTCGGATATTGTTAATGAGGGTGTTTGGTTTTTTAAGTCTTTGCTTTCAGAAGAGTTATCTATTTTTAGTGATAATTTTGCCTCTTCCATTCCTAAGCTTATAACGGATGAAGATAATGCAATGCTCATGGCTCCTTTATCCATTCAAGAAGTCAAAGATGTTGTCTTCTCAATGTCACCAAAGAAGGCTCTTGGTCCTAATGGTTTTACTGCTCTCTTCTTTCAAAAATGCTGGTCTTTTCTTGGGGACGATCTTCGTTTGGTTTTAGAAGAAGCTAGATGTAATAGGACTATGTTAAGAGAACTTAACTCAACTTTAATTACTCTTATTCCGAAATGTGAGAATCCTAAGTCCTTTGTGGACTTTCGCCCAATTGCGTTATGCAACACCTTATATAAAATTATTACTAAGGCTATTTCATTAAGACTTGCAAAGTTCATTCCTAAAATCATATCGAGTGAGAAGGGGGCTTTGTCATATTACTACTTATCAAGTTGCCATTAGTTTTATGTTCAAAGTTATTTTATATACTCTAGTTGGTTATCTCTACCGAAATATTCAGTCGGTATGCATAGTTTAGTCGGTTATAGAAGAAAGTAGTCAAGAGCTCAGTATGCACCGAGCTGTCTACCGAGTATCATTCCATGTCTACCGAGCAGCAAAGATGACACACCGAGTTGATATACACCGAGTGAAACGTGTTACCAGATTCATTGAACCTGGACATACATATGGAAACGTGTTACAAGATCAAGGAACATCTAACCGTTATCACATTGGAAATTGCACTTAAAAATTGTGTATGATTTTGAGGTCATCTAACCAATGAAACATTTTGCATGGTTATTCATTCGATAAAACATGTTTGTAAGATCGAAGCAATGAATGGATCATCGACATAAGAGATCTATTTATAAGATGGATTAAGATCAAAAATATACATGAAGCATGACATGAAGGAAGGTATAGAAATATATGAAGCAAGACATGTGAAAGCACTAAGTGTTATGACTATTATAGAGACATAGAGGTCACCGAGAAGAATTTCATAGAACAGTCAAAGAACAGAGCAAACAGAAGGGTTTACCGAGTTACTATATGGGTTACCGAGGTATGCTATAAGCAAGGTAATCTTATTCTGAGCACATAGAATCTACTATAACATTTCAGATGTAAAGTTGCAGATATTTGTAATGATTTTATTGTAATATTTTGAAGTTGTAAGAGAAACCTTTAATAGGGTAAAAGACTCTAATCAAGTCTATAAAGTGTAAAGCCTCTAACCAGGCGCAACATTTATTTTAAGTGTTGTAAAATCCTTTAGCAATGTAGATCTAATAGATCTTGATACTCCTAATAGGGTAAGCTATCAGAAATAGCTAAACATGTAGCTCTAACCAAGCAACCTTTATTATTGCCAGTAGTGAAGTTGTGGGTGCCATCCCCACTGCAGTTTTTCTCTCTAACCAAGAGTTTCTGCATAACCCAAATATATGTGTTATGGAGTGAATCATGTATGATTGTTATCTATTTGTTTTAGCTTTATACTATGTTACTGCACTATTCGGATTATTCTTAACAGTAAAGTTATTGTTGAACAAAAGTTTTGAAGTACTGATTCACGCCTCCCCTCTCAGTACATTAGCTTTCCATATTGGGCCTAACATGTCCCTGGTAGGGAAATGGCAGAAGGGGCTATTGTAGCCCACGAGATTCTTCATTCCATCTATCAGTTATCTATTCCAGCTATGATTTTCAAATTGGATATGATGAAGGCCTACGACAGGGTAAATTGGCAGGCACTATTGTTTGTGCTCATGAAATTTGGGTTTGGGGTCAAATGGGTCAAATGGGTTCAGGCTTGTATTAGTACGACTAGGTTTTCAATAATTTTGAATGGTTCTCCATGTGGTTTTTTTGCCTCGTCTAGAGGCCTTAGGCAAGGGGATTTGTTATCACCCTTTTTGTTTATCATTCTGGCTAAAGCCTTTAGTAGAGCCATTTCATGTGCCAGGGAGAGTGGCCTATGGAAGGGGATTTCCATCCCTCATATGACCACGTGCCATACTCATTGTTTATTTGCAAATGATACTTTACTATTTGGCATAGCTACTATAGGGGAAGCTCGGGTCATTAAAAAAATCATTTTGGATTATTCTTTGTTCTCTGGGTAAAAGTCAATCAGGCCAAATCAAAAGTTTTCTTCCTTAATGTCTCCCCTTTGGTGTAGATCAGATTGTCTTGGTTTTGGTGCTTTTCTATGGGTCAATTCCCTTGCAAGTATTTAGGGTTGCCATTTTATACTGGCTCAGAGAAGCATAATTTTTTGGAATGGGTTTCAGGGGCTATCTCATCTAGGATTCTTTCTTGGTCTCACAAGTGGTTAACTTTGTTTGGTAAAATTGTGCTTATTAGAGCTATTTTAAATGCAGTTCCTATCTATCTGTTATCCATTTTAAAGGCTCTGAAAAAATATGTGGTTGCTCTTCAATCAATTGTAAGATATTTTTTATCGAATAATAATGTTAACAAGAAGAATAGGATCTCCCTGTTGGCTTGGGATAGGGTTTGTGCTCCTAGGGAAAAAGGAGGTGCTGGGATTAAGGACCTAGGTAAGCAGAACTTGGCTCTTGGTGCTAAGTTGGTTTGGAAATTTTATAAGCAGCCTACCTCTAAATGGGCATCCATTTTATCTACAAAGTACCTGAATAATTGTTCTAGGGAGGCTATCTTCACTGCTTCTTCTCTTCCCAAGGGGTCTGTGATCTAGAATTTTATGATTGAGTGTAGATCTGTCATTTTTCTAGGATTGTCCTGGCTTATTCATAACGGTTGTAAGGCTAGGTTTTTGGATGAAGTTTGGAATGGCTTCCCTGTATTGTCTAGTCTTAGGGATTGGTCACCCCTTATGTCCATCCTTAAAGCCTCCTAGGGTATTTTTGTGGCAGATTATTTTTTTGTAGACTCCTTGAGTTCCCTCCTCGTGGCAAAATGAAAATCAATTGATTCTCTTCCGGTGGATTGGGATATTAAAATTACATTTGTGGATGAGCTTAAGAAACACCCATTACTCTTCTTGGAGAAGGATGATGAGCTCATTTGGACTTATTCAAAATCAAGGGAATATTCAGTCAAAGAAGGATATAATTTTTTGTCTTTAGATGTTAAAAGGGATGATTTGCCATTTAAGTTATTTTGGCATGCTGCCTATTTGCCTAAAGCAGGGGTGTTTGCTTGGCTAGCGGTGCAGGATAGAATTCTTACTAGCATGAAATTAGATAGGTTGGGTAAAACTGTGGTTTTTCCTTGTGTCATGTGTGGTGGGTCCCTTGAATCCGTGGATCATCTCTTCCTGCATTGTCCCTTTTCTAGTCATTGCTGGTATTGGCTTTTTAACAAGTTAAATTGGAGGTCTTCTCTTAGTAAGGACCTTAGATATCACTTTATGAGTTGGCCCCTGTTATATCCATCTGCATTTTATGCTTGCCTTTGGATAATTGCTCCTTCTATTCTAATTTGGAGAATTTGGCTTGAGAAGAACAACAGGATTTTTAAGAAAATTTCCTCCCCTCTGCATGATGTGCTCTTTTGCATAGAGAAGTTGATTTTTGAGACTGTCTTGGCTTTCATCTATAAAGGTTCTAGTCTACATAATACTTACACCTTGGGACAATTGGTTGACCAAAAATTGGGCAACCTTGAAGACACTCCCTTTGAGTGGTGCAATTTCTCAACCACAACCTTTAGTAAATAGAAAGGAAGTGGTTTGGTTGCCACCTTTGGCTTCAAAAGTAAAATTTAACTTTGATGGAGCCTCTTGTGGTAATCCTATTAAATCTACCATTGGGATTGTGGTCTTTGATGACAGGCCAGATATCATAAAATCTCAATGTCAATGTATTGCCTATGGGACTAACAATGTGGCTGAACTTCATGCTCTTTCCACGGGTCTTGATTTGCTTCTTTTATTACATTTTTTGGATGTTGTTATTAAGGGCGATTCTTAGGTAGTTTTTTACATGGTTACGAATCGCTCTTCTCACTACTGGCATTTAAAGTATTAGTTGAATAGGATTCTTGACTAGCTTGAGTTGTTTAATTCCTTCATTATGGTGCACTGTTTTAGAGAAGCTAATAAGGTGGTAGACTTCCTGGCTAATAAAGCATTGGATGAGGATATCCAAGACTTGGTTGAGGTGGCCTCCAATTCTTTACCTCCTCATCCGGTTTAACTGGTTCAGGTTATTTGCAGAAGCACGACCTTGTGCCTTGTCTGGTGATTACATTCAAGCATGCAGTTTAATGTGGTTGTGTCTGACTCTTGGACATTACTTAATTATGTCTGCATTACCATGTGTAATCATAGGGAGGGTTCAGGTTTGTTCTTTTCTAAATGGTTGGAATTTGTGGTGTGTGGGAGTCTTTTATTATCATGCTATTCTCTTTGTTTTCACTCTATGTTTGTTTATTCTTACTCATTTGCAATAGATTGAACTTGTACCTCGTTGGACAATTATATTTAGGCATGTAGCATTATGACTGCATTACTATGTAATCTCAGTCTCCATACAGACCTTCTTTTATTGCAACATTAGCTAGGGATTTGTGGTGTGCAGGGGTAATTATATTATGCACGATTGAAATCTTCCCCGCGATGATCATTATTGTTATATTTTACTTGCTTATTCCTTGATGATTGCACAGATTTTGTGTGTTTATCTCATGCTCATTATGCTCCACCAGTTGGCATACTCCTTTCCAAGTGGTGGCATATTTTAGAGTTTTCTTGACCCATTTGGGAGATCTCGCTCGTGTGGATATCTTGGTTTATTGCTTGGCATGTTTTTGATTTAAGGCTATGTGCATCGTGTGGATATTGTCATTTTTTATAAAGGTGGTGGATTCTTGTTGCTATTTTACACGTATCTTTTTTGGGCTTGCTTGAGGTAATAGTTATTGTGCTGACCTTTCATGGTTGTGTTGCTTTCTTATGATGACATTGAGCTCTTTATACTCCTGTACTTTCTCTTGGCTTTGCATTATCTTTATTGATGGAATCAGTGGGTTACCGCATTTTGATGCCTCGCAAACACTATGATTTCTAGGATTCTTATGTTTTGGATGATGAAAAGCTTGGGCGTTTGTTTCAAGTTTATTCACTGGATTTTTCTCTGACTTTTCACAAAGTTTTGGGAAAGTGATGGCTGGCGGAAAGCACATGTTGTTTTCTTGTTGATATTGCATCTCGATTTCTCACTATCTGTATGGATGTGCTTCTGGATTTTGCTATGGTCAGGGCAATTTTTGATGTATATTTCAACTCCCATTTCTACACTACTGATGATTTGGATAGTGCATTATCTAATTACCATTTTGAATTTGGTGATTTTGAATATGCTAGTTTTATTTCTCGTTCTTAGTTACTATCTTCCGGTTGGCATGGGGAACTTCTTTCAATTTTAAGGAATGGTTTGATATCTAACTTATATGATGATACATTATTTTCTATGGTAGCTCTACTAGATCATGTTTCACCAGATTGTTTGGCTGCAGCTATCAATATATTTGCAGGAATCCACTTTCTTTTAGCCGTTCGGGCTTCGCTAGTGTCGGTTTCACCTATCTAGATGGTGCCTCCTTCATCTCCTCCATTGGAAGGCTCTAGCACATGGTTCTTGAATTCCTTGGCATAAAGACTCTTGGTTTTGCATTATAGTATAGGTATTGCAAAGCAATAGAGAGTAGGAAGATTTTGGTCCACGAGTTTTTGAGCAGGGCTACGACTTCATCTGTCTCCTTCCTTTATTAGCAAGCAGAGAAGTTTATTTTTTGAGAATTATTTGTTGGGTTTGTTAAGCGCCATATGGCCTCTATGTAAAGCTGCTACTATAGGTGACCGCATTTTCTAAGTGGCAGATTGTATAAACTTTTAGGATTTTGTTATAGGTTTCTTTTATGAGCTATGACTGAAGGTTTTCTTTCCAGGGTTCTTTGCTCTGGTATGCTCTTTGAATCATGTGTAAAAATAAAAAATATATATTAATAAAATTAGTGGAGTATTCCACTTTTATCAACAAAAAAAAATATCACTTTCCAAAATTTACCAAAAACATATGTTATTATTATTTTTTTTAACGAGCTATATATGAAAATATACAAATTTAATATAAATTAAAATATATCTTAAATTAACATTAAAATATATTAATAAAAATAACTTTTACACTGTGAAAGGGAATAAGTGGGCAACTACCTATCGGTAGTGTTGCTACCATACGGTAGCAGGCACTACCTGGTAGTGTTGCTACCTTCCGGTAGAAGTCACTACCAACTGGTAGTGCTGCTACCATACGGTAGCAGGCACTACTCGGTAGTGCTACTACCTTATGGTAGAAGTAGCTACCAGCCCATGTGGTGGGTATACCCTGCCACATGGGTTAAATTATATTATTATTATTTTTATTTTCTTTTTAAAAGGAAACCCCCAATAACAGCATAGTCTCAGACTAAGACCAAAAAAACAAACTAATTTCCAGAATAACAATGATCTCCCACATTATTATTATTTTTGAACAGATAGACTAGAAAGCTAAAATTGGGAAAATTCTCCAACTAAATACCATATTTGGGCAAATAGAATTGATTTACACACATTTATCCAACCAATTTGCAAAACACAAACTAATTTCCCAATAAAAAACTTGAATCTGAAAATATTCATTTGGAGTTTTAACAACACTTTATTGTGAACAACCAACCCGAATTTTTGATTTTGAAATCAATTTGAGCAACCAAAATTTGATTTGGAGGTTGGGAAAGAAAGCAAGGAGGGTTTGAATTTGAGATTTAACTACAACTCTTTCTTATTCCACAAAATATATGAGATTTTCAAAAAGCACAACCAGATTTCTTCAAAATCAAAATAATCTCTTTTAAACAATAAAACCAAAGAGATAAACAAGAATCCAACCTTATTCAACAATCTTGGGAATGGTTTGATGAAGAGCCCAACCTGCAAGCTCAAGAAAATCCTTCTCCCCCAAATGCCCAAAATTTTCACTCCAAAAATAACTCCCCAAAAATATTTTCAAAACCTTGATTAAAAGGGAAATTGTTTGACCAAAAATCATTTTTTTGGATTTAAAATAATTTCCTCCAAATAAAATGAAAATCATTTTTCCCAAACAATTCAAATATGCAAAACTTGCTTTTTCTTTAAAAAATAATTTTCTTAATTTAATTAAAACTAACTTTTCTATTTCAAAATGCCAAAGAGGGTAAAATATTTCTATTTTCGAATACTATTTAACCTTTCCTTTCAAAATGCATAAACTTAATTAATTCATCATTTAAAAATAACCATTTAATCAAACTTGCTACAAAAATGAATTGAGCAATTCTAATTATTGATTAACCACACAAAGGGATCCTATTTAATTTAGTCCCTTAATTTACTAATGCGTAAAAACACATTCAATCTAATTAAATACTTGGGATAGAATAATCAATTTTACCACACGCACAACACGCAACCCAAGAAAGCCAAACAAATACACGACCGCAAACCCAACCAAGGAGAAAACTGACGGACGATTGATGACGCTCACTTGAGCATGACTAGGGTAGAATGAGCATCTTACGACTACCTAATCCAATTCCTTAGGGTTGATAAGGTACACTCAAACCTATGAATCCAGGTGGAGACAAACCTCGTACCTATGCAGTACTGTACCTACAATCTTTTGCAACCATGAACCACACATGCATACATACATACATACATACATATATATATATATATATATATATATATATATATATATATATATATATATATATATATATATATATATATATATATATATATATATATATATATATATATATATATATATATAATGAAAGTGTTAGCCTGAGATTAATCATGAATTAGAAGAACAAATAAACTTACATAAGAATTTATGTGAAAACAACATTTACAGGTACGCACAATAAGCATAATATCTAACTATAACATTACATCATGGTAAATCAACCATCCAAGAAGGCCACTTAAAAAGTCAACCAAGGTCAAACCGGTTTTAAAATCTGATTAGGGCAGGGTTACTACAATACAAACTACCATGCTAGCTTATAACCTAATCGATCAACTACCTATTATATTTAACATATTCCTTATCAAACAATGTTCCTTTACGAATACATCGCTCCAATTATTCATTTCTGAAATATATTTCATCTAATGATAAATAATTTTGTATTTTATTTATTTTTCATTTGGACATGAATTAAATAATTGATTTATCTAATTATTTTCTTGTGCACATTAATTAAATAATTATTAATTATTTAATTCATTTTCTTCTAGTCTTCTATAATAATAATTTTTTTTATTTAATTATTAATTTTTAAAAAAATATATCACCTAAAAAATATAGTAAAACTTTATTTTATCCTTTCATGCACGTAAGTAAATAAAATTTAATTATTTAATGCTAATTAAGTCTCAACTTTCATCTCTTCAACTCATACTTACTTTGATTTCATGAGACTAATCAACCCTCTTAATTGATCAATCAATTTTGTCTATCACTATCATGAAATCAGTTATTTTCATAATTATCTCAATCAAATCATCTCATCAAATCTCAACCAATAATCATCACATCTTCTCCTCAAATTACCATGATATCTTAAAATCTTTAAAAGGAACCCTGATAATCTATCTTTCTCAACCACAATCTTTGAGCTTTCATGTGATCACATTGTCATAATAGTACTCCAGATTATGAGAGCAACATGCTACCATTACACAAAGGTCAAGAAGAGTGATGGATGTCAATATGATACAAGCTTGAGTGAGGTATTGTGTGATTTTCATCGATTTCAAGTTTGTATTCATTAAATATCCAATTGTTTTGAGGTTTTTGAATTACTTTGAATCATAGGGTATTTGTGATCGTCCCATTTTGATGATTCATTTCACTTTGAAATTTTCACCTCATTCACTTATAATTAACACATGGATTGATGAAGGAACAGGGGAAGCTCAAGGCCCCAGAACCTACACCAGAGGCAAGAGGAAGGAAAAGAAAATGAATAAGGATCTGGAAGAGCTGAAAGCTGTCAGGGCGACCTATGATGAGCTGGTGATAAAGGCAGAAGATCTACTAAAGAAAATTGCTATGTAGTGTCTCCTCGATTTCTTTGTTGTGTTTTGTTGTTTTGTTGTGCTTTATATTCGTTGGTCTTTTGGCCAGTTGCTATGTATGTAGACTTTAATTCCTTTTGCTGCTCTTTTCCTTTCTGTGATGTAATGGTTTCGGGTCCTTAAAACCTGTTTTTTAATCAGTCAGAACACATGGATTGATGAGGTGACAAAATAAAGGTGTTAATACATAACCAGAACAAAGAAAATATTTATTTATTTGGGATCTGGGAAGATTAAATAAATTATTTAAATTTTATTTAATTTTGGAAGGAAGTGTTAGCTAGTTAAATAATTTATTGAAATTATTTAATTAAAAGTAGAGGTAAATGATCAATAATTAAATAATTAAAAATTATCTAATTAACTGAGAAAATATTAGATTAAGTAAATAATTAAAATATAATTAGTTAACATCAATAGAAGAATTAGTGATAGCATTGATAAAATGATAAGAGGAATATGATTTTTTTATTTTTAGATGTTTGCATTTTGCCACTATTCAAGACAATACATTTTATAATTTTGTGTTGGTTGATAAAACCTCAATTCCTTAAGTGAACATTATTGATTACTAATGAGAAAGATCATGAGATGTCAATCACATTAATAAATCTTATGAAAATTCCCTCTTCCTCTCTCTAAATAGCATGATGTAAATATATTAAATAATGAAAGGAATTTTATATATTATTTTATGAAGTATCTCAATTAATAGATTTCTAAATTTCACATCTTCTTATGCCTTTTTCACTTTCCTATTGTTAATGCATCTTATAAATCAATTATGAATCAATTTCCATCATTGAATTGAAATAGTGAATAGCTAGTCCAGAGTTAATATGTTAAATGTATATATTAAATTTGATTAATTAATAATGTGTTTTGTGTCTAATGGTAGATATTAGTAGTAAAGGTGGCAACTTCTAAAGTGATTGCATAGGATGATAAACAGTCACAATTAGGTGAACAATGGTATTACACTCACCAAGCCAAGAGTGAGACAATGGGTAAGTAGTAAAGGTTAGTTAAACAAGTGCCATTTAGTGGAAAGTACTTTCTATTTAGATTTGTAAAAAGAATTGAGAATGTTTTTTGTAAACAATTAGCAAATAGAAGAGATTAATAATTGTGTAACTGTAACTTTAATTGAATCCTATCCTTAATTAAGTTGTAATCTTAATTGAACCCTAGATGTAATACTAATTGAGTGTTAATTATAAACTTAATTGAATCTTAAATTTAAAACATAAAAATCCCTAACCTAAATTGAACACTAATCTTAACCCTTACCCTAACCTTATTTTAACTGTAATAAAAGTCCGGTCTCTAATTTCAATTTTAACTCTAATCATAATTGAATTGTATTCCTAACCTCTTTTCATATCCTAACCATAATTTATCCCTAACCCTAAATCAAATTTTTTGCCTATAAGCCTAATTGATCCTTAACCCTAACTCCAATTTAACGTTATACCTAACCCTTACCCTAACCATGTTTGAACTATAACCATAATTTAACCCTAACTCAAAACTTTCTTTTATTTTAATTAAACACTAATTGAAGCATATTCCTAACGCTAATTGAACCCTACTCCTAATTAAACTCTAACATTAAGCTAACTAAACATAAATCTAACCCTAATTGAGCTATAATCCTAACCCTAACTATAATTATAATTGAGATATAGTTATAATGAACGTATTTGGTAATCTTTGTATTTTTTAAGTTAGTTCATTCAATCTTAACAATAATATATGTAAATATGTGTAATCTTAATTGAATAGTAGAGAATACATTTTTTATTATTCAATTATGGAATACCAATAATGCTAGAGAATATATTTTTTATTATTGAATTAATATTAGTACTTCACCCACTTGTCATGGTAGTTACCTTGTAATGGTCCAAGTTTTTCACAATTAATTAATCAATTTTGAAATATTTTCACCTAGTTTCTATAATAAAGGCAAAATTCATTTGGCATGGTAGTTACCTTGTAACATATATCAAATCAAATAAAAGTTTAGATTTATAGGACCAAAATTTTCATTATTCATCCAATTAATTATAATCAAAACATCTCCACAATATTATTATTATATTTTAATTACTATATAGTTAATTTATTATAATTATAGTATAATATTATTGTATAAAGTTTTATAAATAATATGCTATATTATTGATAATATTATTTTATTATCTATTTTTTATATTATTAAATTACATTAAGATAACTAAAATAATATTATTAATTTTTTTAATTTTTTATATTATATAAATATTTATTTATTTGTATAGATTTTAAATAATTTGAAAAGAAAATTTAAACATTCTTTTTTTTAAAGGGGTAAACGCTTTTAACCCAGAGCTATGAACCGGTGGGGCTTGAACCTTGATGGGAAGAATAACAACACAACAACTTAAACATCACAACATGCCACTATTGGCAAAATTTAAACATTGTAAATATTATTTTAATGAACCTAAAAATTTGCCTAAAAAAATTCATTTAGATAGTGGATCCGTGAAATCATATAATAAGATGCAAATTATTTGAGCCAATTAGATTGGAGAAAAACAATTTCTATAATTTAGAAACTTAGAAGATGTGCATCTAAACTATTTACATTTTAAAAAAAAGAGATCAAAAAAAAATTCATAGTTCTAATTGGTGGAAAAACAATTGAATACTAACGAGTTAATAGAAATTGATTGCAACGATTGCAATAGTACTAAACTAATGACAAGTACTACTAAAATTCAGATATTTAATTGATTTATTGATAGCTATAATCATATAAGTAAAAATAATAAATCATTATTCTAATGATTTTTATTATTGAAATCTAATAATGCTTATATATTGGATTCACATATATTATGATTATATATATGCACTCTCAAGGCACAATATAGCACCTTATACCTATGCTAGTTCAGAATAGAGCACAAAGTGTGACTATCATGTTTTCACTAAACTAAAAGAGTTAAAGTAACATCTAGGAGAATACAAATGAAAAAATAACTAGATATGGCATTATAGATTTAGAATTAGCAAGGCACTATGTGAAAGCTTATATGTACACTAGTTTAGAATAGAACACAAAAGTGACTAGAGGGATGGTATTTTTGTTAGAATCAGAGATCACTGAGAGGGGGGGTGAATCAGTGATGTACCGGAAGTTAAAACCACAAACTTACTCTTTATCCACCAATTAACAATGCATAACAGATAAGTGTGAGAGTTGAGAAATACAACACCACAAGAGCCCAAATGATCTCTGCAAGCTGAAATAAACCTGTTACAAGGAGAAGCAAGGAAGTAACAAAGGAAAAACAAATACACAAAAGAATGCTAAAAAAGATGAGAGCTCAATATTCACAAAAATGTGTAATGTGATAATTAATACAAAAAAAAGAGTTAACCTCTAATAGGTCAAGAAACCCTAAAAGGGAAAAACCCAGGCTTGCACATAATAATTAATAAAAGAATTAGTTATTATGCACCTAATGTTAGCTTAAGTGTAAAAGAGATAAAGGGGAACTTAATTAATTAAACAAATGTCATTTAATTAATCAAGTAAAGACCCAATTACTCTAACACCCCCCCTTAAGATAGACTTAGGGAGAAGCTAAAACCTAGAACAACTACTGAAAGTAGGAAAGATGGGTCCCGACAACAAGGCCTGATTAGGTACCCAAATACAACCAAATCTCTATGAACCGAAGAAATAGAGAAATCCACGTGGGAGAAAACTCTACTCCAAACAGACATGGAAAAGCAAGAAGAACACCACTGAAATGGGAAATAGCTGCAAACATTGTCAAAGAGTAACTGCTGATCTAAAGAACCTCCACTAAAATAGAACATGACTAGGTAGAGAAGACTATAATCTACATGAGTGCCCTCAAATGACACTACTCGAATTAGATGGCAAACAAAGGCAAACAAATGAACTCAAAGATACAGATGGCATGAGAAATCAAAGCCTGAAGAGCTGATCAATCGAACCACAGAAGCATTAGAACCAATAGAACAAACCTCCCCACAATGCTGAAGAGGGAGAGGGACAGATACACTAAAAATAATGGCCAACAAGAACTGCACGACGAAGAACCAGGAACATCGAAGGTGCTGAGAAAGTACATAGTGTCGTGGAAGGAATACTCACTTGAGATGCATCATGAGGTGAATGTCATGGAAGTAACACTCACAGGACAAAGGTAGATGGAAACAAAAGGCAAACATCAACCCCCCCATGGCACTTTATAAGAAGTGCATGTACAAGAAGGCACAAGAGGTGCAAGATCCCAAGTAAACAATGCATGATGGCACTTTATCTTAGTGCGTTTGCATAAATAAAATTCTACAATAATAAGAAGACTAGAAACAAAAATAATAGCCAAAACTGAGACATCCTCCTCAGAGAAAGAGATCCCAAGACTTGAAACAACCAAGATATTTACCAGAGTGGTAAAAAGAAAAAAAAATGAATAAAATATTCCTGGAGCATAATTTGGAAAGAAAAATCATATGGATAGAAAGGACATAGAATAAGCTTTCCAACAATATAAAGTTTTTGAAAAACGGAGTTTGGATGCTCATTCTACGACCCTAGAAGTGCAGAAAAGAGACCCCACTTTGACTAGAAAAAAGTACAGTCAAACAGAAAAATTGGAAAAAAAATTCCAACACCATGAGGTCTGGCTTGGAACCAAATTTCTGACACCTATTCATTTTCAAAAAAATGACTCTGTTTGCCCAAGTTATGACAAAAAAACCAACCCCCCCCTTCAAAGGCAAGAGAGAATGGAAACAGTGGCTGTTTGGTGGTAGGGTCGGGTGGAGGTGGCCCATGGGCGGCGCTCTGGTGGTGAAGCAGTTGTCGGGTGGTGCAATGGCCATTGGGTGGTGTAGAGGTGTCTGAGCGGTGGTATCTGGTGGGCGCCCAGAGGGAAAAGTAGTTGCGGGCGGAGCATAGACGGCCATAGTGCGAAGTAGCGGCGACCAGCGAGGAACGGGGGCCGGTGGGGGCCGACGGGGATTGGAGGGGGCCGACGGCCAGTGAGCGGGGCCCACTCTGATAGGGTCGGCAAGAGCTAGACTGTTAGGCAGCGATCATACTAGCAGCATGGTGGGGACTGGCAAACCCCAAAAACTTTTGAATTTTTTTTACGAAAAACAAACTTTGGCCTTCGTTTGTGAATGATTTTTTTTTTTTTGGCAAAAAATCAAATTTTGACCTACATGCCATAAAAAGGCATTTGTTTTGAAAAAAAAATTTCTCGAAGAAAAAAATACCCCTAGAGGTTTAGGAGTCAAAAAAGGTCAAGTTTTAAATGACCATAGGGGTTTTTGGGCCTTCTGAGCACCATGGTGAGGTCCGTTTAGGTCCAAAGTGCTAAAAAAAAAAGGCCTATCCCTAGGTGCATAAAAAAACTTCTGGAAAACCCCAAATCTTCTTCCAATGCAAAAAACTCAAAACAAGAATAGGTAGCTACAGATCTGAAGCTCTAATACCATGTGAGAGTTGAGAAATACAACACCACAGGAGCCCAAATGATCTCTGCAAGCTGAAATAAACCTGTTACAAGGAGAAGAAAGGAAGCAACAAAGAAAAAACAAATAAACAGAAGAATGCTCAAAAAGATGAGAGCTCAATATTCACAAAAATGTGTAATGAGATAATTAATACAAAGAAAAGAGTTAACCTCTAATAGGTCAAGAAACCCTAAAAGGGAAAAACCTAGGCTTGCACATAATAATTAATTAAAAAAAATTAATTATTATGCACCTAATGTTAGCTTAAGTGTAAAAGAGATGAAGGGGAACTTAATTAATTAAACAAATGTCATTTAATTAATCAAGTAAAGACCCAATTACTCTAACAATAAGAACATAAACATGCAACAAAAAATGCACAAATCCACAACACTAGAATTTTTACGTGGAAGACTGGAAAGGAGAAAACCACGGTGGGGCTAGAACCCACAATATTCATATACTATGGGTAGGAGTACATAAATGTTACATAGATGGGGAAAGCACTTGCATTCAGGCTCACTGCCTAGAGCTCACTGCTCAATTACAATTGTTCGAAGGGCTACAACCCTCAAGGAAGTCTCACTAACTTACAATTTGATTACAATAGGAATGTACAATGAAATGAACTCGTAGAAATCATTTGACTATGCAAAGATGAGTTCTGGTTAGGCTCTGAAACACTAAGTGTCTTTTCTCTGTTGATTACTTTGTTCCGGTCTCAATCAGCTACCGGTTGATATGAAACCAAAATGCGCGTGTGGAACTGCGCTCAATCACACCAAAACTGATCATCACACATATATCATCATGAAAATCAACTGCCAAATCATTCTTATATATTCGATCTTGCCACAAAAACAATCTTCTTCATGTTGGCTTCAAGAGATGTAATGTGTAGACCAAGTCGACATCAATCTCAAATAACCCATAGCACTGAACCAAAACATTATAACCACATGGTTCCCAAAGGTCTTTCCAAACACTGAGATCACAAAAAAAATCACCAAAAATACTACAACCATCGGAAATCATTCCAGACTAGCACGTTACCAAAATACCCTGTTCTGCCCTATTTCACTGGTTATCTATCTACCGGTTAACACCAACTACTGGATACAATGAATCATGATCACCAGATCGAATCACCATGAAGAGTTGTCATCAATGACAACCCTAAATAAATAATTAACCACTAGAAGTCACTTGAAGCCACTGAATGAGTGTCAATTGCCAACAATTTTACCTAAATTGATAAAGATAAGGTAGCATTTAGGAGAATATGTAGTACCCCTCCTTGATCAAACTCTTTTTGTATGTTTTTGATTAATTTAAGTGGAACATTATTGTATATTGATTCAAATTTTATGTGATGTTATTTCATGCTATATCTGGATCTGTGGTGTATGATTTTATGCAGTATATCAGTGCTTATGATTAATGTTATTTTTATGGATCATTATCATAGACTCCGACTCTTATCTTATATGTGCGATGCGTTATTTATGTGTCGCATGTTTTCATGTGTATGGGATGCGAGGAGATGATTTTCCTTCACTCACTCTGGTGAGACAAGGAACATTATGATTCTCCTTCATTGGTGTGTGTGTCATGTCTATATATATATATATATATTTGTCTATATGTACGTGTGGTTCTTTGGTGCAGGACATTGCAGGTGCAAGTATCGGGTAGGTACGGGGTATCAATTCCACCTAGTTTCACAGGTCTGAGCATGCCTTATATGTCCAATGGGAGTGGAGGAGATAGTTATTGGACCCTAACGTGACCCGAAGTTACACTCGTGTGAGTGTTGTCAATGGGTTGGCTTTCCCGTCTGGTTGGTATGCGAGTCATAGTGCTTTGGTTTAGTCATTTGTGAGTCATCATTTGATCATTCTTCATTTTGCGTGCTTTCATTCATCTGAATGGTTATTTAATTGAATGGATGATGCTATCTTATGTTGGCGTAATTAGTTAATTATTATGCTCTGAGATTTTTTATTTAATTAAATTAATGATTTGCTAGATTAAATGGTTAAATGGCTTATTTCATTGTGTAAAGTTGCATTAATATATTTTGTGAAAGGAAATAAATAATTGCCTAGCCATTTAAATGTTAAATGCTTATGTTGAAAGAAAGTATTTTGGAAATAGAAATTTAATAAAAGCTTTTCCTTTTTACCTTTCCATTTGACTTTTGTATTTTGGTTTTTGGAAAAGAATTATTTTTGGAAATGAGTAAATCTGATTGCTTTTTACTTTTTAAATAATTTAAGCTGATTGGTGGAGAAAACTTTTAACCTAGAAAGTTTAGGTTGAAATGATTTTCCCCATATATTTCTGGAAATTCACAAGAATGACATGCAGAAAATTTGGAAGAGAAATTTGGAAAACCATTCTGAAGGAGGAGCTGGAATTCGATTTGGTTTGCAAGGATTGGGATTCTCCATCATTTCACTTGCTAGTTTTCTCAAGGTTGGATAATCTCTTCTTGTTTTAAATTTAATTTTGAATTTTTCAGTTCCTTCTCGTGTGTTGAAAAAATGCAAATCTCCTTGTAAATTCTTGTGGAATGATTGGAATGGAAGAACAAATGCCTGTTATTGTTGATTTTGTGAAGCTTATATCATATGTTTGGTTATAGGAAAGAAATGTTTTTGAAAATCAACTTCTTGAATTAGCTCTTCTATTTGGAATAGAATGAATTAGATTTGGTTTGTTGTTTGCTTCCTAGTATCTAATTGCCCACGATTTGGGGTTTATGTTGGCAAAACTTGGTTAATATTTTTTTGCTTGATGCAAGGAATTCTTCCTGTGTATGGAAGAAAGGAAATTTGATTATAATCCTTCTCCTACCTGTTGAATTATTCTATTGTTGCCTAAATCATTATCTATTGGATTCTTGTGTGATTTTATTTCACCATTTACCTTATTGGTAAATATCCCTTTGAATTTTGAATTTAGATCTTGGCACTGTGTGTGTGTGTGCTTGTGAAATGATAAGGGAATGAACTGTTTTCATGTTTAAACGGTTTGGTGCCATTTTGATTTGTAATGCTTTGGAAGCATGTAATTATTTTATGCGTAGACTTTACCTTACCCGTGGCGAGCTAGTCCCACCATGCGGGTCGGTAGTGTCTGCTATCCGTAGGTAGCAGTACTACCGATCGACAGTACTACCAATTGGTAGGAATGCTACCGGTTGGTAGTAGTACTACCGGTCGGTAGCGGCTGCTACTGGCGGTAGCAGCACTACCAGTCGGTAGGACTGCTACAGGTTGGTAGCAGTGCTACTAGTCGGTAGCATCTACTATCGGTGGTAGCAGTACTACTGGTCGACAGTAGTACTATCGACAGGTAGTGCCTGTTGCCTCGGTAGGAGCACTACTGCGGGTTGGCCCTGGCCCCCGCGTGACCTTTTACCCTTCGCGGTACAACTATTTGTGTGATATGAACTTAATTTGCATAAAATGGAATATATTTATAGCTGGTTTTATGTTAAATATAAATGGTAATATCCTAATGATTATTATTATGTGGTTTAATAAATTTATTTATTGAAATCAAGGCATGAATTAGTAATTCAAATTGGTTAATTTGGATATATTCTGGAGATGAATTAAATGCCTGTTAGGAATTCATGTTTAATTTGGTTGAATGTTTAATATGGATTTCATTCTTGATGGAATATTGTTTTAGAAATTGAATAGATGTGAATGTCGTAAAGAAGTGTTTATTTAATTTTCAATCAAAGATGTTGCAAGTGCTTATGATGTTGAATTTCTCAAAGATTGTCTGAGTGTGGACTTAGTGATATTAGCTTTCTTTACAAGAGTTATATTGTGTTATTTCTGGTTTGTGGTTCAGTCATCCTATGGTGGCGTATTTGGTACCTTTGACCAAGTGATATATGATGACTTCATTGTCTTAACCATGTAGTGTCTTTCCTTATGGTTAACCAAGAGTCAGTATGTCCTTGTTTTGACCACTTATTTTTGGATAGTGGTGTTATGGCTGTTTGCTTCACCATAGGGTTCTTGTGGAGTGACCATGTTTGTTTAGTGTCCTTTGAGAGAGTGGCTTTCAAGTGGGGGTCACACCCAAAGTGGTTGGCAGGACAACCCATTGAAATTCGGATAATAAACTGATAATCGAATTAATTGATTAGGTGGGTAGTTCATAACATTTAATAAGATATTGTACCTCACGTATAGGTGAGTACTTGTATAGGGCTCATAATGTAGTGAGAAGGCCTAGAATGGAAAACTGACCACCTTGTCTTCACAAAATGTTGGTAGGGTTTGCATGAGACTTAGTTGGAGCTAAAGGTTTGGGAAAGGTTACCAGGGTAACCCAGGATGCGGGCTGGGACCAATGGAGGCTGACCATGGTAACCATCATAAGCTATGCAATGAATCTCTCTCTTTAGGTTCACTTGTGTATTTGTGATGTTGAGTCACCTGGATATTATGGATTCATATTGTGTTGTCATGGAGTCATATTGTTCTATCGATCATGTCATACCTATGCTTGCTTGAGGGTCCTCTGCTATCTCCTAGCATGGTGGGGTGATTCCATTTTGGGAATTACATGGTCGGGTGGTAGTGCCACTTCCTATCAGATGTTCTTATTCGTTCCTTCATGCAAGGATTGGCTTCACAGGTGTTCCTGTGGTTTTGTGGCTCATGTTTCATTCTATGTTTGGAGATTATTGTTATTTGGAGACCTATGTGGTCATTGTATCATGATCTTATGTAACCTTGTATTTGGTTAAGTTGTAACTTTATATGTATATTGAGAAGCCATGTATTGGAAGAGAAATGTAGTCCTAAGTTTGGGATGTTATTTATCAGTTTTCTTTATGATATGTGTAAATGCTTATTGAAGAGAAACTTGTTGTATCCTTTCAACCTTTCAATGGTGTAATCTGTTATTGCATATGGCTTCTTGTGATCATTGAGTTAATGAATGATTATTGGATTAACCTTAATCGTAGAATTTATCTTTTGGTTTTATTCTTCGTTGGTAACCCTTAAGGAATTATGGTGTAAGTCTTTTGCTTTTGTTATCATGCATGTTGTGTTTAATGAACTTATTATGTTTATACTTTAAAAAAAAATTATTTCACCCTTGATGTGATTTTTCCTTCAGGGTTCCTGGTGGGGCATTACAGAATACAAATGAAATAACTATCACAATTTTTACAATGAAGAATATTATGAACTATTACAATGGTATGATAATGGAGAATGATAAGCAATGAAGTGGAATGCATCTTAACAAAGTCTAGAAAACCATATGTACACACATATAGATTGGGTTCATACTATCTACACCTTCATGCCACCACTATCATTGATTGACTCATCGGCCATATAGTTTTTTGCATATTGTAGAAGATATTTTTATTGAAACCAATAAGATTATCTATTGACATATGGTAAGCTAAGAGAATAGAAAGGAAGAAGATAAAGTATTCATGCATCTATTTCTGCCATCTATTTTGGGTCTCTGCAGATTACTCCCAGCTAGAATAAATTTGAGGATATGAAAAGATTTGGAAAAGGGTGCATCACCATGTGACAATCCCACTAGATCAACCAACGGTGCCCAGGCAAGCATAGTCAAATGAGACTTTGAAAAAATATGTAACTTCCTGCTATGAGGTCCAGAGGACTTGAACTAAATAAACAACATAAATGCAATTTTTTTTTTTTAAACAATATATTAAAATATACAAATGCAAAAGTAACATAATGATACAAGATAAAGATAAAATGAACATATAATATCTAACAAGAAATACATAACCATGCAAAGAGATACATTCAACAAGATAAATTAAGATATACAAAGGCAACTATCTAATTCCTCAAGGCCCCACAATGATGTTACCCAAAGAGGAACATCATCCAAAAAATCAAAACAAGGAACCACAATTAAAAATACAACATCATTAATTTACAAGTACAAGCTAAATATTACATTGCTTTGAGAATATACATAAGATCATCAAATACAATACAATGGATCCATAATGATCTATCTCCAAGGGTCTCAAGGTTGAATGATTACATAAAATTGGTACACAATTAAAGTCTTCAATCTTCTCACGAGCCTTCTCAAACATGATGCAGAAAGAACCAAAACCAAATGGGTGCGAATAACACTCCACCCAACCATGTGGTACCATCAGGTCCACCCCCCATGCTAGGAGGTATCAGCCAGACCCAATGGATAGAAGTAAATACAAGATGATACAAATGACTCACACGAGGCTCACAAGACTACTGACACAAGAGACTCACAAGGCTATAATCAAAGGTGTTGGCAATTGACACTCTATTGGTTGGTTTCACTATGTTGTCATTGATGGCAACATGATTTTGTGTTCTGGCTTCATGTTTTGGTTCTATGGTGTACCGACAGGTACTTCATGATTCTACACCGGCACTGGTAGGACATAAGGATTTCTTTGGTCACCAACAACGCAGGCCGACATGGATCTAGCATCGACAATTGATTTTAATGTCTATATATTTATGCTATCTGAACGACATGTAATTTGATATTGTATATATTTTTGTAAGCCGACATAAGGCATAAAATTTGTATAGGGTATATATGACAGTTTGGTAGATCATTTTTGATAGAGATACATGAGAGAGATATTATTAGATTATGGATATGCAAATGTAATATGATGTGAGAGATTATGTATGTGAGAAAATTATCGTAAGGGTTATTCTGGTAAAGGGTTTAGGGATTCAGACTGGAATAGATAGAGCTTAAACCAGAACTATATTCTGGCATAGAAGATGCTATCCTAGCAGTTCTCACTTCTTCGGATTGTAGTCTATAATTTTATGTAGTCAGTGAGGCTCCTATTGTGATTGAGTAGTGTGCTCTAGGCTGTAAGCCTTCTTGCAAGTGCAGGTTCCTCATATTTTGTAATATATCTTCATATGGATAGTGGATTGATATTGTGGGTCACAAATCCCACCATGGTTTTTCCTCTTTGAGTTTTTCCACGTATAAATCTGTGTTATGATTCTTATTTATGTGTTTGGCTTATTGGTTGCTTTACTTCTTTCAATTATGTATGTATCGGTATACCAGTTGGTGTATAAATGTGTTAATAAGGCTTAAATTTACTCTTCTAGTATAACACTGATTCACCCCCCCTCTCGATGTTATTGGTTTCCAACAATTGGTATCAAAGCCTTGTACCTCGGAGGAAGTTTAATAGCTTGAGGAAGATCCTAAAACCGGAATCCATGGATATGGCTTTGGAGAAGGAACTTGAGATGGCACTTGAAGATTATGATACTGAAAGGTTGAAGAACTTAAAGCTACAAGATGAATTGAATTCTGCTAAGGAATTCATTCTTGTCCCACAAGAGAGGCTATCATGTATTCAAGCTAGGAGGAAGGAACTTTTGCAAAGTCAGGATGATGAAGAGAAAGATGCACTTAAGGAACAATGTCATAAATTGAGTTAGGAAAACATGGTTATGAAAAATAAAATGCAAGTTATAACTAGGAGGATGTCTAAGGAGATTGAGGACAAAAAGAAGAAGGAAGAAAATCTTGATGTATCCCTAAAGAACAAATTTGAAGAATGTGGTAGGTTGGTTCATGAAAATGATATGTTGAGAACTGATTTGGTACAATCCCAAAGTAATGAAAAAGAGCTTGAGAGACAAATGATAATACTAAGATAATATTTAACTACCACAAGTGAGTATAAACAAAAATTCAAGATCATCTTAGCACAACTTGATGAGTTAATGAAGAGACAAAGAAAGATCGGAGATTCCAGTGGACTTGGATTTGAGAAAGGACAAAGTTTGGGTACTGCTAATGAAGATCAAAACCATAAGGCACTGGTAAGACAATTTAATGATTATAAATTCAATGGAAGATGTTTTGTTTGCAATAGATTTGGTCACATGGCTAGGCAATGTAGAAACAGAGCAAATCAGAACCCTGATTCTGCTCTCAATAAAATGTTCTAAATGAAATAAGTTTGGTCATAAGACAAAATATTGCAAAATGAATGTTAAATACTATGCATGTGGGAAATTTGGACATATGGCTAATCAGTGCAGGTCAAGCAATTTCACTAGCTTTAGAAAAGTAATTCAAAGGAACAATGTTACATGTTATGCATGTAATGAGGTTGGACATATTGCTAAGTTCTGTAGAAGCATAAATCCACCAGTTAGTAATGGAGGATCAAATGAGAAAGGAAAAGAGAAGGTTAGTGAAATCCAACAAGATCATACTCAGAGATGAGTTAGGAAGACTAAAGAACAATCATCAGATGGGAATGTCCTAGTTACTTATCCAGCAGAAGAGGTTTCTCCTGCACCGGCAGGGAGCTCATTCGGTAACTAAGGCAGATGCCTTAGGGGTAGGAAAAATTCGTGAAGATGTTGTATATGCCCCAGGAAGAGGTTCTGGAAGATGTTCCAGATATTGGAGAGGATTATCTGGCACGGATATGTTCTGAGGGAGATCCGATATCTTTCATCGACAGTCATTTATGTCAATGGAAGATTAGGGTTTTTCTCGAAGTATAAAAGGTCGAATACACTTCATTTTTAATCACCCTGCATTCAGAGTGATTTCAGAGCGATTCAGAGCGACTAAGTGTGATCAAAGGAAATTCAAAGCAATCAGATTTCTTCTTGAGCGATTTCACCAGCGTCTGGAAGAATTTGTTGGAAGTTTTCACCGAGAGAGATCAAAAGGTATTTATCTTTAAACATGGAAGCGAGATCATCATCTATTCATGTTTTTGTTGCAAACCCGACTATAGTAGAGGTCAAGGACCACCCCAAGACAATTTTCAAGTGGTATCTACATGTGGCTACCTTGGAAGATTTGGTTGGAGCATTTTCTCATGTTCCAGAGGGAGTTGTGTATGTAGAAGATGTTAGGGTATATATTCACTATCATATCGAGGACTTGGGAACTTCAGAAATTAAGGGTATGTATATGAGTGAACTGATGGGAGAATTTGGAAAGATCAAACCGACATAAAACATATTGAATACCTAGGGTTTACAGACATTTTGGATATTTTGGAGTTTGAGGATGAGATAATCAAATATATCTTGAGAAGAGTACATGGGGAATTTATATGGCTAAACAAACCCTTTAAAATCACTAGGGAAGACATTCGGGAAATCACTAGTTTGCCATCGGTTGGGCAACATCCAAACAAGAAGGTTTCAAATAATTTCATGAGGAAGATCACCAGCATGATATCTGACAAAAGATCCATGAAAGTGAGCACTATCACCGATAATGACATCAAATTTGGTAGCATGATCATCGGGTATAAGGTAACTCAGTCAAACTGACTGAATTTTGTTTCCAGTTCATGCATTTTGGCTGCATACAAAATGATGAGAGAAAATGTAAAATTAGATCTATGTGGTTGGATGCTTGATGAGTTATTAATAAATCTAAGGAAGATTAAGGGTGAAAAGAAGGGTACATTCTGGTATGGCAACTTGTTAGTTTGGCTAATGTTAAATTTCCTAAATGATACACCCGGTTCTAGTAAGAGGCAATGGGCTTTTGACATCCCGATAGGAAAACAATTGAAACAGTCAATTGTTGTATTAGGAAGTTAGAGAGATGATAAGGTATGGGGGTATTTTAAGACATTTCAAAAATCTATGAGGTCTAGGGTAAGGGTACCTAAGCATATTGTAGAAAAATATTCTACCGACATATGTTTTATGGTAAAGAAGGATGAGACACTCATGGAAGTAGTTAAGTCCCGAAGGATCTGGATTGAAGAAATGGGATATGAGGTGGATGCACAGATTCTTGATGCCTATGCAAAAATGTTGATTGATGCACCAATTGATGAGGTAGAGAATCCCTATGGTACTGCACAACATAAAACTCAAGAGGTTGAAACAGAGTTGAACTGGAAGAAAAGAGAGAAGCGGGAAGGGAAAGTGAGCAAATTTGTGGAGAAGGTCTCAAAGGACATTCAAGCATTAATTGATGTTATCCTGGAGAAAGGTAGAAAGAGGAAGGATCCAAAAGTTCATATTGAGCTTGTTATTGTAGAATCAGAATCAGAGGATGACACACTGTTAGCATTTAAGAGGGTTGTTAGGAAGAAACCAGAGGAAACAAAGGTAGAAGCTAAGAAGCAACTGGTAAGAAAGGTTACAATCAAACTACAGGCATAGAAGCAAGCACCTAAACCTATACCTACAACTGCATCTGGTACTACCAAGAGGAAGAAGAAGAAGAGTGACATTGACTTAGCAATTGAAACTGGTAATGTGACTATCATACCACCTAAAACTTGTGCAGAATTAGTAGCTAAAATCACTAAAGATGGCATGTTGAAGAATGTTCAATTTTATTATGAACACTTAGAGGAAGATGAACAAAGAGAGGTAGATGAAGCAGTCCTATTATACTTGGATATTTATAAGAAAGCCTTAATAGAAATAGAAACTCAAATACCGACTGAGTTGTATAACATGTTAGATGCTAGAAAACTGTTAGCTATGCAAGAGGATAAACACATTTAAATTCAAGAGCTATTATCTATCCGTGTTACTATAGCTCCAGATGAAATGGAAAAGACACTTGAGGTGGCAGACAAAATTTTTTCCAATAGAAAACATAGGATAACTAGTCTGATGTTAGGAAGAGCAAATGAAATAAAAAAGGAGACTTGAAAAGCATGGGTTAAATTTCTTGGAGAAAATAGAGGATTATTTACTTCATTGGAAACCAAGATAGACACTATAGATACCCTAGTTGAAGGAAAAGGAAAGGCGATTATGGGTACTTCAGCCTTAGTTTTGAAAAATATTAAGATAGTGGAAATTGAGCCCCCGGTAAATACAAATGTATAGACAAATATTGAGATATCAGTTAATACAGAGAATGAACAAGCTAATATTGTACACGATACTAATATTGAGGATAATTTTCTTCTAGAAACAAATGTACAGGTTGAGGTTACTGTTCCTATAGAGGAACCAATAGTTACACAAACTGCACCAAGTGGCGAAGCCACCGATGTAAGTGAGAAAGTTAGAAAGGATAAATCTTTAGAGGAGAAGTCAACGGACTCTGGCAGGTAACCAGTTGTTGGTCCATCATTATTCTCAATTGAAACTTCTCATGTAGAAAAGAAAAACATCATAGAGATGAGTCGCACTGAATTGATGATGATGGCAACATAAAAACTAATGAAGGAGGGATCCATAGATAAAGGGATTATAAATCAATCAATCATTGTTCTACACAGACTAGTCCCGGAGTGTAAAATTGAAAATGAAGCGAGCCCATTTGGTAAGCTTAAAGTAATCACTAAGCATATCTCAAAGGACTTTCAATCCTTACAACAAATCTCAAACTGACAAGCACTAGAAATATTTACTCAAGCTAAGAGAGTTGCTTTTGATCAGGTAATTGAAACTGAGAAGAAAAAGATTATGGAGAAGCTAATCCTAATAGAAAACTCTTTGAAACAATGTACAAATATATATAGGGTATGTTGTAACACTGAAATACTTACAGCTAATGTGGATACAAAGATAAACGAGATTGAGGAGAAAATTGCAAGTATAGCTAGAACTCTTTTGACAGATTGATTTCATTGACTACATCAATTGATGGTCAATTTTTGTATTTTGGAGAGCCAAATTTCTGCTCTTGAGAAGGAAAGAGACAAAATAATTAGAAGAGCTAGAAGTCTGAGAGGCTTGGCGAGTCCATGATTGGATTCACTTTGTCTACACAAGAAAGAATGCATGGATATGGTGGGAAAGCCCACACCGATAGAGGTAAATGAGAATGAGTCTTTTACACATTTATTGAGTGGACTTGTATCTATTTGCGACACATTCAAAACCGGTTGGGATACTTATGTGGAGTAATTGTAGAAGGCTTACCCAAAAATTTTAAAGTTGGTCAAGCTCCGGTAAGACATTTTTGGGTATATTCATTGTACAGTTCTTATTCTTTGACATTATTTTCAGAATTTTTAATGGCATTGAAGTCAGAGGAGGAGGAGTATCTTCATGAAAAATATTAAAATATTTGTATACATTAGGGGGAGTTATGGAGTCATGGATTTTTGGAGATATGGATTATTTTGCATATTCAGCTCAGAGGGAGCAGGGCAGGATGAAACCGACAGATGAAACCTTGACCATTTTTCACATTAGTGTTGTCATCAATGCCAAAGGGGGAGATTATTGGCAATTGACACTCTATTGGTTGATTTCACTATGTTTTCATTGATGGCAACATGATTTTGTGTTCCAACTTCATGTTTTGGTTCTATGGTGTACCGACAGGCACTTCACAGATTCTACATCGGCACCGGCAGGACAGATGGATTTCTTTGATCACTGGCAACACTGACCGACATGGTTTAGTAAAGGTTATAGGTAAATGAGGCTAACATATCTTGGATCCGACATCGATAATTGATTTTAATGTCTATATATTTATGTTATCTGGCCGACATGTAATTTGATATTGTGTATATTTTTGTAAGATGACATAAGGCATAAAAATTGTATAGGGTATATATGATAGTTTGGTAGATCATTTTTGATAGAGATACATGAGAGATATATTGTTGGATAATGGATATGTGAATGTAATATGATGTGAGAGATTATGTATGTGGGGAAATTATTGTAAGGGTTATTCTAGTAAAGGGTTTAGGGATTTAGACCAGAACAGACAGAGCTTAAATCGGAGCTATATTCTGGCATAGAAGATGTTATCTTAGCAGTTCTCACTTCTCCATATTGTACTCTAGAATTTTATGTAGTCAGTGAGGTTCCTATTGTGATTGAGCAGTGTGCTCTAGGATGTAAGCCTTCCTGCAAGTGCAAGCCCCTCATATTTTATAATATCTCTTCATATGGCCAGTGGATTGATATTGTGGGTCATAAATCCCACCATGGTTTTTTCTCTTTGAGGTTTTCCACATATAAATCTGTGTTGTGATTCTTATTTATGTGTTTGGCTTATTGGTTGCTTTACTTCTTTCAATTTTGTATGTACCAGTATACCAATTGGTGTATGAATGTTTTAATAAGGCTAAAATTTATTATTCCAGTATAACACTGATTCACCCCCCCCTCCCCCCCCCCCCCGTTTTAGTGTTATTGGTTTCCAACAAAAGGAACTCAAAAGTAAACCAACCAACTTATAGAGGCCCAAGAAAACCACAGATGGAAAAAATCCAAGAGTGGCCACTAGGTATGCAATAGGGAAGAGTGTCTTCACTATGTCTTCCCCCTTCTTGGGTTACCTTGGTGACCTCTCCCAACCCTTGACCCCCATACAAACACTAGTGGACCAAACCAACCTTTTGAAAGGACAAGATTGGTGGAAGCCATTCCAGACCTTCTCTAATTACCTCAGTCCTAAACAAGCACTCGAGCATAAGAGAGGCAACAATTTAATCTTTATTAATGTGAACTAGCTACCCTCCCTAGTTCATTATTTTAAATTTTCACTTGATTACAAAACTCTCATTGAGTTACCTTAGCAACCACTTTGGGTCCCGACCCCCAATGAAAGACACTCCCCCTTGTCTTTCACCTAGGAATCCAAAATCTAACACAAGGTCTATGACACCCAAAAACACCAAGAGTCTAAACCCCTCTACCATAGAAAGGTTGATTGACTTGCTAGAATCAAGATTACAACCAAGGAGGCTCAAAGCAACAAATAATGAATGACTAACATAGAAGTCATGCAAGACAAGACTCCAAACGCATCACATTAAATGACGATGAGAAACCATATACAAAGAAGGAAATCAACATTGTCCTAGTCTTTGGAAACTAAAAGCATTTAATAACATAACCGGGTATCCCACAATAATGGACAAAAGTCAAAGCAATTATAGGGTCTCATAATCCCAAGCATAGAAGAATCCAATCATAACATATAACCAAAAAGTCCAAAATTAACTTCTATACATCCATTTATACAAATTAACATTAATTTCCAATAACCCAAATTTAAATCATTATACTCATTTTATTCCTATTAATTGGCACAATAAAACTAACATTTCATTATTCAATCATTTAAGGTAACGTAATACATTATTACTATTGGCTATTATTAAATTAATTATATGAGATAACATATGTATAAGTCTAAATACATTTACCTTCCTAAAAAATATATCAAATTTCCAAATATATCTATACTTAACAAAATACATATATATATTTCACAAATATACCTCCATGCTCAAATCTAATAACATTAATCTAAATACATCTAATTTAACCCTTTATAACTATCTTTAAGAAAACGTAGCTATATTTAACCAAAATATAACATTTTTAATCAATTATACTATTTTACCAACTAAACTACATTTTCCAAATTTAAAATATATTTATTTATCTAATTATTTGACCAACATCAATACACATATAAAAAAGTATTAACATCTACATAATAATGAATTAACATGTATTAAAATGTATTAACATGCAATTATTTTTAATAAACTAACACTCTGTTTTATATATATTTATTATTTGCAAGCTGAAAAGAAAGTGTCAAGAGAGGGGGACAAGGGGTGTATCCACCATGGACCCCTACGGTGGTGGTGGAGGTCCCTCCATCGTGGTTAAGCCCACGATGGGTGGACTCTCCACCATCATGGGTAAGCCCAAGATGGGTAGGGCTTCCCACCACTATGGGTGCCACAACACCCAAAATAAATACAAAGCAAGGAATTAAAAAAAAAAGTAGCAGAAAACAATTACTCAAATAACAATGATTTAATAAAAAATTATATTGTCATTAAAATTTGTGTATATATATATATTTATGTGTGTATATATCTATGTATATATATCTATGTATATATGTATGTATGTATGTATGTATATATGTATATATACATATGTGTGTGTGTGTGTCACACACACACACACACATATATATATACATATATGCATGCATATACATGTATATATATGTATATGCATACATATATGTATATATATATGTGTGTGTGTGTGTGCATATATGTAGAGATATGTATATGTATACATATACATATATACATATATACATACATATATGTATGTATGTATGTATGTATGTATATATAAGTATGTATATGTATATATACACATATATATGTGTATGTATGTATATATATATATATATATATACATATACATATACATACACATATATATGTATGTGTATATGTATATATATGTATATGTGTGTGTGTGTATATATGTATGTATACATATATACATATATATGTATGTATACATATGTACATATATATGTATGTATATATGTATACATACGCACACACACACACAATATATGTGTGTGTATGTGTGTACATATATACATACATATATATGTATATGTATATATGTATATATATACATATATATGTATATGTATATATGTATATATATACATATACATATGTATATGTATATGTATATGTATATATTGTATATATGTATTATGTATATATGTATATGTATACATATATATATATATATATACACACACACATATATATGTACATGTACATGTATACATATACATATACATATACATATACATATACATATACATATACATATACATGTATATATATGTATATACCTATATATATATATATGTATGTATATACATATTGTTTGCTCCATTTGTGAAATAGTGAAAGTTAAAACTTTTGGTGACAAAAGTTTAAATATTGTTAACCATTGAAATTTTTCAGATAAAGAGGATTTTTATGGCTTTCTCATATGGTCACTATTAAAATATTTAATCCTTACTTGGCTTAGGTTTATTTGTATTTAGTTTAGGATATTCCTTTGGAATTCCTACATGTAATTTGTCTTCTAGTACATGTGTGAGGACAAGTCATTTCTTTTATTTTCCTTTATTAAGGAATATTAGATTTCCTCCATAAGAGGATGTGGACACATGGCACACATATTTTATGAATGGTGGCATTCATAGATTTGGGAGTTACTTTGTAACTCCTCTCCTCATCTCTATTTAAGAGATGTCTCCTCTCTCATTTCTTCTTAATGACAATATTGTAAAGAGCTTCTCTCTCTCTCTCTCTCTCTCTCTCTCTCTCTCTCTCTCTCTCTCTCTCTCACTCTCTCTCTCTCTCTCTCTCTCACACACACACACACATTTTAGGCATTGCCTCATTCATAATATCACAAGGGGTTTTTCTTTGCTTTTCCCCTTTCAAAAGTTTGCCTCCTTCTTCACATTTGGGTGATTGCTCCAAGGTTTTTTGCATTTCTCTTGGTAACATTTACTTCATCAATAAACTTACTTGGATTTTATTATTCTTCCTTGCTCTTGTATTTCCTTTCATGGTATCAGAGCAAGTTTCTAATCCTTGTTTCAAGTTGAGATTGATGAAGGTTGTCATTCTGTGGAGTTCACCTTGTTGGAGGCATTCTTGAGAGGAGAAGAAGTTCTTTTTCTAATATTTTCTATTGTGCAGGTTTTTTATTTCAGATTTTAAATTTTTTTTTCAAACTTGTTAACAAGTTTGCCTGCAGGTTTAATTTTCTATTCTAGTTTTTTTTATTAAAACAAAATTTTTTTTGGAAGGCTTGCTGCCAAAGTTTCTGGTTTTTTTTAGTGTGAGTAGTTTGGAAGGTTTATTGCCAAACTCAGCCTCCTTAATCTGCTTGGTCGGCTTGCCACCAAATCTGATTTATTATTACATTGCTTCTCTGTTTGTTTGCAAGTTCTAAAATTTTATTTCACTTGCAAATTATTGTTGGTTTATATATTTTCTAACTATTTCTGTTTGCAGATTCAAAGAACTATTTTAGTTCCTCTCTAATTAAATCTGTTTAAAATAATTCTATTTAAAGTTTTATTTCACTTACAAATACTAACTCAATCATCTGAGTTACATATCTATCTTTGTCTAGAAATATGATAAATCTTTTGCAGCTTGTATCTAAAGCTTGCTCTGATTAATTCCTAAATCTTTAGTTTGCTCTACTCTAATATTCGATTCCTCTTATCTTCAAATCTTTTCATGTGCTCTCTTTGCACACTTCTGAAACCATTTTACCTGCATTTGAGTTGGTAATTTTTTTTTTTTTTTTTTTCTGCTTATCGTCCCTCCCTGCAGCACCAAATCTCTGTCATAACGTCCCTCCCTGCAGAGTATCTCAGCACCAAACTCTGTTTATTTTGGTTTATCTCTGTCATAACGTATAGCTTTTATCATAGTTTATGTATTGATTTGTTCTTACGTTTTATTTATTTGTAGCTTTATTACGTTTCATATAACTAAATTCAGAAAAAGTCAAAGGATAATCCTTCTCACGTATATCATAAGATTTAAAAATTTAACTTTAAAATTTTAAGGTTTCTTTGTCTTACATGTAATAAGGCTGGTTAACTTTTTTGAAATAATAGTTTAGCTCTTTAACATTAAGTAAAGTTTAATATTATTTAATGTAAAAGTTTTAATCTTTAAAAAGTTTAGTTTCTTTTTAAAAGTTTATTTAAAAGTAAAGTTTCGTTGAGTTCATTTTTAAAAATAAAATTTTAATAAAATTTTAAGTTTTAAGTAAAGTTATTAATATAGAGAATTTTTATTTTGCTATTATAAAGATTTAAAGTTTTTTTAATATAAGTTTGTTTAATTAAAATTTAAGTTCTTTTTCAATTTTAATTTGTTATTAAAAAAATTGAAAATAATATTTCTTGATAATTTTTTTTAATTATTAAAATTTGATTCAATTTTTAATCAAGGAGGTTAATTTTCGTTTTTAATCAAAGGGAATTTTTTTTACTAACCATTATTTTGTTATCGTGTCTACTTTAATTCCGGAAGTCAAATTAAATAGTTCTAATTATCATTCATGGAAAACACATATTTCTTTTATTTTTCATTTCAAGCATCTTTTGGATGTTGCAACTGACAAAACTTTTGAGCCCGCTACAACTGCTCCTCAAGCCGACCAAGATAGATGGAAGGCTCAAAATGAGGAAGCACTTGGTTTAATTGGTATTTCAATGGTTCTTGATTTGTATGTTCTAATTGGAAATTGTACAAAAGCGTATGAAGCTTGGAAAATTTTAAAAACAACTTATGATAGCTCAAATGAATCCCGAAAAATTCAGCTTCAAGATCAACTTGAAGATCTTAGGTATACATATTTTAAAACCATGGATGAATTCTTATTAAAGTTTGATTCTATTAATAGTCAATTAACCGGTTTAGGAGTTACGCTAGCTGATTTACGTTTAATTCATCTTATTCTTAAAAAATGTCTTCCTCGTCAATTTCAGCAATTTATTACGAATATTCATGCTCAACTTGCTATTCCTAGCTTAGCTACTCAATTAACATATGATATTTTTCGTAATTTATTACATCAAGAGGAAGCTAAATTAATTCAATTTGGTACTCTTAAAAGTAGTGAACATGCTTTTATGTCTAAAGATCAAAATCATAATAATAATTTTAGATCCAATAATAATAATAATAATGATAATCATAATAATAATCACAAATGTTCTAATTATCAATCTCATTCTAAATCCTATCATAACAATTCTCATAATAATAATCATAATAATAATCATAATAATACATACAATAATCAAAGGAATAATTCTCAAACAAGACCCCATTGCACATATTGTGGGAAAGATGCACATATTACTAATAATTGTTTTAAGAAGCAAATGGTAAAAAGCCCATGAACCAAAATAATCAAAATAATCAACAACATAAACCTCATTATAAGAAAGGTAATAATAATGGTAATTCATCTCGTCATGCATTTACATGTACTTATAAAGTTTCTCAACCACTTGAGTGGATTATTGATTCTGGTGCATCTCAGCATGTTACTTCTCATAAAGAATGTTTTGAATCTTTGCATCCTAATACTTCTAATATTCCTGTTCAATTAGCTAATAATCATAGTTGCAAAGTTGAAGCTATCGATGATGTGAATGTTCCTAATGGGAAATTACATGATGTTCTTTATGTTCTTGAATTAAAATCAAACTTGATTTCAGTTCTTAAACTTTGTCAAGATTATAAGATTAACTTTTATAAGGGCATATGTTATATCATTGATCCAAAAACTAATCATGTTATTGCTACTGCTAAAATGGATAGTGATAACTTATTCAAGTTCTATGAATTTTCTCCTCCAAAGTATTCTTTGCTTACTACTATTGATTTTACTATATGGCATGAAAGACTTGGCCATCTCAATTCTGATTATATTTCAATGATGCAAAAAGAAATTATGGTTGATGGATTGCCTAGTATTGTTCCTTCTCAAATTGTTTGCAATGGTTGCATCAGTGGTAAGATGCATAGAGAACCCTTTCCTCATGGTCAATCTTGGAGGGCATATACTAAATTGCATTTAGTTCAGAGTGATCTCTTGGGTCCCATGGAGAATCCTTCCATCCAAGGTTCAAGGTATGCACTTACCTTTGTTGATGATTTTTCAAGGAGAACATGGATATATTTCCTTCATAGTAAGGATCAAGTGCTTGATGTGTTTACTAAATTTCATATGTTTGTAGAAAGGCAATCTGGTTCTAAAATTAAGATTCTTCATACTGACAATGGAAGAGAATATGTCAATAATGCATTTAATTCTTATTTGAAATCTTTTGGAATTAAACATGAGCTTACCATTCCTTATACACGACAACAAAATGGTGTGGCAGAACGGAAGCATAGGACAATTGTTGAAATGGCTAGATGTTTATTGCATGCAAAAAATATGGATTACAAGTTTTGGGCTAAAGCTATGGCTTGTGCAACTTATTTAATTAATAGAACACCTACCAAAGCCTCAAAGGATAAAAATTCTAAAGAAGCTTGGTTTGGTAGAAAGCCCAATTTGCAGAATTTAAGCATTTTTGGTTCCAAAGCTTATGTTCACAAACCTAAGAAGAAAAGAAAAAAATTAGATGCTAAATCTTCTCCTTTTATTTTTGTTGGTTATGATGAAAATACAAAAGGTTATAGAGTCTACAATCCTATTACTAACAAGGTAAAAGTTGCAAGAGATGTTTGTATTGCAGAAAAAGGCATTCATGATTGTTCTAAAGTGGAGGATGATGAACTTGCTCAAAGAAAAGTTGTGCTTGTGGAGGACCAACCTCCTTCTCTTAACCCTACTCCTAATGCATCTCTTTCTATTCCTTCTAGTGATAGTGATGATGATAATAATAACTCTACTCCTCATGACTCTTCTTCTAGTGATGAATCCATTACTTCTAAAAGAAGACCTAAATGGTTTAAATCTTTAATTCAAGATAGTGATGAATACTTAGCTAGAATGGATAGACTTCAAGCTAGAAGAGTTAATTATTGTAATTATGCTTTAATGACTACTATTATGAATTCTAATGATTCTAAAACATTTGATCAAGCTAAAAATCAACCACATTGGCAAAAAGCAATGAAGAAGAATATGATACTCTAATTTCTAACCAAACTTGGGATTTAGTTCCCTTGCCTCATGGTAAAAATCTTGTTTCTCGCAAGTGGCTTTATAAAACCAAATTGAATGCTAATAATCAAGTTAGTAAATTTAAAGCTAGATTAGTTGCTAGAGGTTTTTCTCAAATTGAAGGCTTAGATTATACTGAAACTTTTGCTCTTGTTGCTAAAATGCCTACAATTAAACTTGTGCTTGCTTTAGCTTCTAGAATGAATTGGCCTATTCATCAAATGGACGTTAAAAGTGCTTTTCTTAATGGTGATTTACATGAGGAAATTTATATGTCTCAACCTCCTGGTTTTATTAAAGAAGGTAATGCACACTTAGTTTGTAAATTAAAGAAATCAATTTATGGATTAAAGCAATCTCCTAGGGAGTGGTATTCAAAGATTAATGCATTATTTCTTTCTCAAGGCTTTATTAGAAGTAACAATGATCCTAAATTGTATATTAAACATAGTGAAGATGATATTATCATTATTATCTTGTATGTAGATGATTTGATTCTTACTTCAAGTTCCAATACTTTGATTTCTGATATTAAGTTTCAACTTAATCAAAAATTTCAAATGACTGATTTAGGTCTTTTACATTATTTCTTAGGAATGCAAATTTGGCAAACCTCTAAAGGAATTTTCTTATCTCAAAGTAAATATGCTCAAGATCTCATAGATAAGTTTCACATGAATGATGCTCACCATGTTTCAATTCCTATTGAATTAGGCACTAAGTTAATGCTTGATATGCAAACTCCTCTTGTTGATCCTACTTTGTATAGACAATTAGTTGGAAGTTTGAATTATTTAACTCTTACTAGGCCAGATATTGCTTATAGTGTTGGTTTGGTTTCAAGATTCATGTCTAAACCTCAACAAACACACTTTAAAGTTGCTAAAAGAATTTTAAGATATATTAAAGGAACTATTAATGTAGGTTTGTTTTATGATGCAAATTCTAATTTTACTTTAAAAGGTTTTATTGATTCCAATCTAGGTGGAGATCCCAATGATGGGAAATCTACTTGTGGTTATTGTTTTTTGTTGGTTCAGGAGCAATTTCTTGGAATAGTAAAAAGCAACAATCTACCTCTCTTGGATCCACTGAAGCTGAGTACAAAGGATGCACTAATGCTTCCAAAGAAGTCTTGTGGCTTAGAAGACTACTTGAAGATTTGGGTCTACCTCAACATGAACCAACTCAATTGTATTGTGACAACCAAAGTGCCATTGCCTTGGCTAAAAATCCAGTTTTCCATGCAAGGACAAAACATATTCCTCTCCAACACCACTTTATTAGAGAACAAATTGAAGACAAGCAAGTTTCACTCCTCTATTGCAAGGGGGAAGACCAAGTTGCAGATATTTTGACCAAGCCACTTTGTAAAGAAAAGTTCCAATTTCATTGTAAAAATCTTGGCTTGCAACCCATTGAAGGGTTTGATGTAAACTCCCCAAGTAAAGCTTAAGGGGGGGTGTTAAAATATTTAATCTTTACTTGGCTTAGGTTTATTTGTATTTAGTTTAGGATATTCCTTTGGAATTCCTACATGTAATTTGTCCTCTAGTACATGTGTGAGGACAAGTCATTTCTTTTATTTTCCTTTATTAAGGAATATTAGATTTCCTCCATAAGAGGATGTGGACACATGGCACACACATTTTATGAATGGTGGCATTCATAGATTTGGGAGTTACTTTGTAACTCCTCTCCTCATCTCTATTTAAGAGATGTCTCCTCTCTCATTTCTTCTTAATGACAATATTGTAAAGAGCTTCTCTCTCTCTCTCTCTCTCTCTCTCTCTCTCTCTCTCTCTCTCTCTCTCTCTCTCTCTCTCTCTCTCTCTCTCTCTCTCTCTCTCATTTTAGGCATTTCCTCATTCATAATATCACAAGGGGTTTTTCTTTGCTTTTCCCCTTTCAAAAGTTCTTGTGCCTCCTTCTTCACATTTGGGTGATTGCTCCAAGGTTTTTTGCATTTCTCTTGGTAACATTTACTTCATCAATCATCAATAAACTTACTTGGATTTTATTATTCTTCCTTGCTCTTGTATTTCCTTTCAGTCACAAGCATTGATATTCATTAATATCAATGTCAACAATTACTTTGATCACTCATGTCGAAGTCTCAAATTAATTGGTGCTCACCTTTATGGTTACTTGCAAATTGAAAGATTTAAAATCAAATGTCATTGGCAAAGGTGTTTTACATCCATTTCAAAAATCAAAAAGTTGGATCCTATGGCTTGGAGAGATGGCTAAGGGTGGAAATAACGGAATAATAATGTCTATTTCGGCCTTTCAAAGTAATTTCCGAAGTCACTTAAGAAACCTCTTTACATATATAAATATATTGCATTGGCCACCTTCTACTATATAACAAATGTTTACAAAGTCGATCAAGAAATGTTAAGTATTTTAAAATGGCATTATAATGTTAAAACTGGTGAGTTGTAATGTTTTCAAAAGTTGTCGATAAGAGTTTAAAATAACTTGTGAAAGATAATGAAAACATGACCATCGACAATTTGGCCAATTCGTAAGTTGGTCATGTTGAATAAGTGTGAGAACTTATATAGGCCACCGAATTATGAAGACCGCAAAATGAGGTAAGTAGGTAGTGACAAAGTCATTATCGACAATATACTTGCATGCATGTTTACCAAGTTTCATTTTTCAAAATCGCATCAATGATAAGCCTATTTCAGTCTTCAGAGAAGATGAGGACATAAAGTAGTTGGCATACATCATTCAAGATTATCGACTAAATAAGCAAGTTGGAACAAGTTATTAAGTGACCGATCACACACTCTCACTCATTAAAGAGTTTGTTATTTTAACTTATTTTTGGGCAATTTCATAGAGTTTCAAATAAACCGCGATACATTCTTAAGAAATTTCATAGAGTTTCAAATAAACCGTGATACATTCTTAAGAAAAATTTAGTAATTATTTCATCGATAAGTTGTAAGAGTGACAAAAGTTGCCAATAAAGCCCAAGTATCCACAAATTGCTTAAGTTGAAGGTAGCCAATATCTCTCAAATTAAAGTCATTTATTTTAACTAACTCTCCTACAATTTGGGTAGTGGGCATTCAACATATATGATGAAATGACTTTGAAGTAAGTATGAATACTAGTTAAATCCCATGGCATGCAAAACATGGAATCATAGACATGTAACTTGAAAAGCTTGACAAAATCCCTCATGATTTGTATGATAGAATGCCTCGAGGGAGAATAAGTATTGTGTCAAGGAATGAAACGAGATGATTGTAGAGTCTGCACAAAATGAATTCATTAAAAATGTTCAATAAAATGTATTTCTCTCACAACCTCTGCCGACACTTTCTTTAATAAGGACGTATTTTCTTGGTGCATATAGAAGATAGTTAATTATTTCATCCTATAGAAGACATGTGAAGGTTTGACAGACTCCTTCGAATAAACACTAGCTCATGAATAGATGATTGCAGGAGATGCTCAATTGGTGCATGCAGAATATGAAGCATGGGGTAGAGCATTATTGATAAAGGGGTTTATCTGATGTTCGAGTTCCAGTTGCTTGTGGTAGATATATATATAATGAGGAATCACAGATAAATCATGTAAAATTTTATCAGACTATCTTAAAGAAAAGTTGCCTTTCCAAGTATAAAGATTCACTAGAAATGGATGAGGAAAAAGGCAGTTTCAGAGACCTTCAAAGCAAGTGTGATTAGAAGATATAAAGATAACTTCTATAATTTGGTTTTTATCCTCACAAACACAGACCTAGTGTGCACATAGAATTCCCACCACCTCGTTGAATGCTAATTCATAAAATGGATTGTGCAAGGAATTTCTCAAAATCTTTAAATAATCAAAGCATTTTGAAATACATTCCAGGGTTATAAGTCTTGTTTGCACTCCTCTTAGCAGATACAGGTCGTATACTTGTACAAAATGTGTGGTCGTACCTTCTCGGTATCTACAAAATTGATTTGTATATGGGTCAAGTTT
This sequence comes from Cryptomeria japonica, assembly GCF_030272615.1. Lineage (NCBI taxonomy): Eukaryota > Viridiplantae > Streptophyta > Pinopsida > Cupressales > Cupressaceae > Cryptomeria > Cryptomeria japonica. The sequence goes on along the minus strand of NC_081406.1, from coordinate 243,799,143 downwards.
TCATGGTAGATATACATGTTTTGAAAAGCCGAAATATTAGAGGTTATGAAATGTAAATGTTATGATACCCGCGAATGAGCTTCAGAGACTTTTGAGTCATCACAGTTTATAGAATACATAGAAGATAGATGTGTTGAAATACTTTAGGAATCTTCAAATGGATCTTCATGTTTGTGGTGGCCATATTCGATAAATTTCAAACAAATCTATTATGGTTATTTTCTCTTGGTGGTTGTAAATCATACTGCACACTTGAATTGTAAAGAAGATTTTAGTGTGGAACTTGCAAAAGCATCATCATGAAGTATAAAGCGTAGGATTATGAATATGCTCCAATGATCGACACTATGCTTCCTAAGGATCTTGATGCCAAAAAAGGACACATTAACCTATAGGATATCTGAAATTCATTGACAGAAGGAGATAGATTGAAATTGTCCCGCAAGATAGCTGACAGTGGGTTGGTTGATGCAGCTTGTTTCCCCATAGCGGTGCAATGTCCAAAATTGTTGGTAGAACATGTAAGAGGATATAACCCTGATGCAAGAGAAATAAGGACTTTTGATGGGCACCTGATGGCTAAGCTAGATGTAATTTCCATCGCCATCATTCTCTAATTGTCATACAAGGAGAAATTCACTTACATTGATAAGCAAAAGGCTTACAAGTATTTTTGTGATAACAAGAGTAAATGCCTGAATAATTTAGCCAAAGAATGGATGGTGACATCTCGAGGAGGACAATCTCAGCTTCCCAATATGCTTCACCGCTTTATTTTTATTAAAGAGATCTTTCATTTGATAGTCCTACTCCATAGAGTAACAGGCGGCCTTGATTCTACTGAATTTGAAATGTGGATGTACTTTTCATCACAGTCATATCAGACGGAAAACAATTCATTGATTGGGGCCATCTTATTAGTGATTGCATACATAATCAGTTGATTCATTTCAAGATGAGTCAACACTTTCACATTTCTTCATATTTGATATATGCAATTGCTAATTTAAGATCATGTCCAGGTTTGACTACAACTGCTGTTCTGAATCAGGAAACACAGATCTACAACTACAACAAGAAGCTGTAATTGGAGGAGAGTTTTGTGAATTTTAAATGAGTGAATGATGCCTTTATAATGCTAGCAGTGAGGCTACTTCAAGGAAATATAGCTATCAAAATATCAAAAGAAGCAACAACATTGATAAATTAGTAAAAAAGTTACTTCATTCAATTTCCAAAATTCACCTACCTTCGAGTAGGAGGATTTGATGGCTATCCTTATAGGTTGCCAAGGTATTTGGATTATAATCTCTTCTTGATCAAGCTTTGTAGATAGTTGGTGTCGATCCAGAAGAAATGCAGAGATAGGAAGAACAAAGGAGTTGCCTTTCCTATTTGCCTTGGTCATTATAAATGTGAGTCCAACTCAAAAGCAGAAGATGTGGAAAGGGCTCTAGCCAAAATCAATTTGTACACCTACTAGATGAGATTACCCTTTGATAGTAAAGGATATGTCAAGAATAATCTGAGACTTGGTCCTGGGTACCTCCATTTCCCAAATATTGAATAATTCTGGGAAGATTGCGAGGATGAATTTGAAGTTAGGAAAAGAGATTGGACAAGATTCACCTTGAAACAAATCTATGATTTCAAGATGGAATGGATCATTGAAGGTATTGAAGATGATGAATCAGATATGATTGATCCCTTTTATTTTGAGAAGATCCAGTCTCAATCTATTCTTGCTATTAATTGGGCAGATCCAGAGGTCAGAGATGTCAAAGAAAGAAATAGTTTCACGATGAAGAAGTCAAAAGCTTGGGTTAGAAAGAGGATAGCACAAATGACTAATACAAAGCCAACAAGTAGAAATGAGATACCAAGGAGAAGTAGCCATCAAGACAGTTCTACTTCATCAGTTCCTTCTCATACACTCGCTACGGATATTCTTTCTCACCAAAAATCTTAAGGAAGCGGTGGACATGAAGATCCTCCAAGAAGAAATCATCTCCAAAATACATGTGGAGATGAGCCTAGACAAAAGAAGAAGAAATCAAGATCAAAAGACAAAGAAGAAAATTCTACTTCAATAGAAGAGAAAGATCAAGATCCAATATAATTCTTGGATGATCCAAGGCTTGATGAAGGTATACCAACTATGCCACCTTCAATCCTCATTGAATCTCCTCATCATGAAGTACAATACCCTACTTCAACTATGGAGCCTTCTTTCCCAAGGAATCCAGTTGATCAAATAAAAGAAGTTAGAGAGGAAGCAACTTCACTAGTACCTGAGCAACAAATTCTTCAACAAATTAATGTACAAGAGCCCTCAAAAAGTGTTTCCCTCCCATGGTTGGAACAAAGCGTATTGAAAAAGAGAAAATTGGATGAATTAGTGGTTCCTGAATTCAACACAATATCTGATCTTTTCAAGAAACCTGAGAAGCGAAAGAAAATCAAAGTGACTTCAAGAATAAAGACTTATTTGAATTGAGGAAATATGTGCCTAGAGATAGCTCGACCCATCTCTGAAAAGGATGTAAACAAAACCACTCCTGCAGATTTTGTTATGACAAAAATGATATGGGTTCATCTCTTCATGAAGCTGACATACAAAATTTCAATGTGGTAGCTGCAAGGCTAGTGGAGAGAACTAAGAAAGAAAAGTAGTCAAAGGATCAACTGAAGCAACAAGTGCAGAATTTGTCCTCCTACTTTAAGTCCATAGTTGACACTTCTACCATGCCACTCAATTTTTCTCACCAACCAATTGTCTTGGGCCCAGAAGGAGAAGTTGAAAAAAAGTGTTATTGGTAGTCTCCAAAAATATCAATTTTATGGGAAGGTGACTGAAAGTTGGGTAGAGAAAGTAAAAAATCATTGCATCTGATTTCTTTGTTAAGGAAAAGGTTGTGCATGATGAAGCTTTAATCAAGAAAGAAACCATTGAAAAGGATCTGCAAAGTGTTAGAAAAGAAGAAGCATCTTGGAAAGAGATCATGAATTATTTTAGGGAGATGATGGAGATTAATGTCAACACCCTTGTAGCAGAGAAAATCATACCTAATACAAAGGAGACTTACTTAGATATCTAGATAGAAAGTATAAGTTGGAAGCTGGTAATCATCAACCAAGTTTCAATAGAGAAATAAAATCTTATACTTGCTTGTGATCAAGTGTATGCAAAAATTCAAAATCAGCTCATCGCCATCCTCCCAAATACATCATTAATGGAGTACTCACAAGTGTTACAAAATGGTTTTCAGAATATGGTTGATTAACAACTCTTTAATAGAGAAGTCTTCAATGAAAATACAATGGACAAATTGATTGATACCTACACTTCCTTGAAGCTTTATATTTCTCAAATACCGAGTATGATGTTAGAGTTCAGAAGCATCTACAAGAACCTGAAGACCTGGAAGATTAGGATAGCTAACATCCTAATTCCTAAAGGGAATTTTGTTACTCCAACCATCAAACTTTTTAGAATATTCAAGGACAAAGAATCCAGTTGGCATAATCAATTTCCAGAATCAACAACTCCATCAATGGCACCCTTAGCAGGCATAGAATAAATGCAATGATGCATATTGTATAGCTCTCATTTTTGATGTGTGTGTAACTCGAATCATGTTTTTGGCTTTTCTTTGTAGACAAGATTTGTGATCGAGTTTTTTTATTTGATTCTTATTTTCATCTCTCATTTTATAAAGTTAGGTTTATCCTAACTCTTTCTTATGAGGTAGTAATTCTAAGTGCTCAACTCGGGTAGTTACTTTAAGTAACTATTATTCCAAAATGAGTTAGTTATTTCAAGTTTTTACTCTTAAAGTGAGTTAGTTATTCCAAGTATTTATAAAGATGGTTAAGGTAGTTACTAACCTCACCTATATATACCTCATTGTAATTCAATCAAAGGTGTTCCACTTTTTTGCAAATCATTGTATGAAGAACTCGAATAGTACTATTCAAGAAAGAAAGCAATAGAGAATTTTTTTGGATGTGTGTTCAATTCATCTCAAGTGTTATTGTTAATATTCTTATGTCCTATCAATGATAACCATTTGCTATCCTTTAACATCGCATGTGAAGAAGATTATCATTTCAAGTTTTGGTATCTTAACTTGGATGTGTGAAATTTAAAAAATTGATAAGTTTTAGTTTTGATTATACATGTTCTTTAAATCTTATAAAATATATATACCCCCATCATATGAGGGAGCTGCCCCTCACAAATGCAGAGAGGAATTGCTATTGTGTTGCAATTCTTAAACTGTTGTGAACCTTTTGTTGCTGATCACAGAGCGAAATATGGTTCTTCAAAGAAGATTACTTAAAACAACAAATCTGTTTACCAACACACACACATGTATGTATATATATATGTGTATGTATATATATGTATATATATATGTGTACACACACACACACACACACACACACACACACACACACACACACACACACACACACACACACACACACACACACACACATACATACATAGATATGCATACATATACATATATATACATACATATATACATACATACATATAAATATATGTATATATATGTATATGTATGTATGTATATATGTATGTATGTATATATATGTATATGTATATGTATATGTATATGTGTGTATATATATATATACACACACACATATACATATACATAGATTGTTATGCCCCTGCTTCGATCAAGCCTTGTTTAACCTAGTTGTACTCTGGTTGAATTCTTATGTGGTTTATATGACTGGGTGATACTCTCTAATGTAATGTTTTTTATCATGATTCTAGGATATGATGTTGGTAATGCATTCTATCTCTATGGATGTTTAGATGTTAGATTATATAATTTAGTACTAACCTTGGATTGACTTATCGACTTTATATATATCTTGTGTTTGTTTTCTTGTATGGGTTTGATTCTATATGGGGTGCAAGGGGATGATCTTCTATCACCCACTTTGGAAGGACATCGAATGTCACGACTCTCCTCCACTGGTGTGCATGTTCATGTTAGATGTATGTGTGTGCATTTTTCCTCTATGGTGCAGCTGCAGGTACCGAGCATCAACTCCATCTGAATCTTTAGGTTTGAGCGTGCTCTATTACCCAATGGTAAAGTGAAAACCGGAGATATCAGTCAAACCCTAGACACAACTTCCCTATCAAGTATCCTGGTGGCCATGGTTAGTCTTGTTATTGTCGGTCTTGTCCTTTTGTTTTCGTGTATGATGTTGCAAACGTCTTCTTAGATTTTGGCTTATGTGAATTAATTAGTCTTGCAAGAAAATATTTAATTTATAATAAATAGTACTTTAATACTTTTGATTATTTATTTATTTTAATTATGTAATTAGTGCAAGGTTAAAATTAAATTGATTAATTAAACATTTAATTTGGCATTTGTGCTCAAGATATTGATGATGATGATGATGATGATGATATTTGCATGCATTTTGGGGGGAGTTACACTTTTGAGAAAGGAATTTTTTTCTTTTTCTTTTTGGAGGGGAAATTCTTCTAGTGAAGAAAATTGGGGAAGCTCTATGTATGAAATTTTCTGGTTTTTCTTGGGGAAAGGCTATGCAGTAGATTATGAATTTATCAAGAAATTGGAGAAAGGGAAATGAAAATTATTTTTGAAACTTTTGGATTTGGTTTTTTTGGCTATTCGAGTATGGCAGCGGAGGATTTTCTTGGTATTTTTGCCTTTGCTTATGTGCAGTGTTTTTGAGGTAGGAACCACACCTTGCATGTTAAATTTCTTTTCGTGTTGAAGAAAATCTTTGAGGTTTCAGATTTTAGATTGGTGAAATTTGGGGGTTTACTGAAATTTTTTCAATCTAGGGTTATTTAGATTAAATTCTTGACTGATCTGATTTAAAAAAAAAAATGGATTCAAAGAAATTGGGGGATTGTATTTATAATTGATCTGGAAAAATATTGTTCAGGATTCTAGGTTAAATTTGTGATGTATTGTGAGACCTGGAAATCATTTGGGTTAGACTAAATTTAAGGTATGTTTTTGAGGTAGGAACCACACCTTGCATGTTAAATTTCTTTTCGTGTTGAAGAATATCTTTGGGGTTTTAGATTTTAGATTGATTAAATTTGGGGATTTATTGAAAAATTTTCAATCTAGGGTTGTTTAGATTAAATTCTTATTTGGTATGATTTTAAAAGAAATTTGGATTTAAAGATATTGGGGGTTTGTATTTATAATTGATCTCGCAAAATATTGTTTAGGATTTTTTGGGTTAAATTTTTGATGTATTGTGAGACCTCCAAATCATTTGGGCTAGATTAAATTTAAGGTATGTTTTTAAGGTACGAACCACACCTTGCATGTTAAATTTATTTTCGTGTTGAAGAAAATCTTTGAGGTATCAGATTTTAGATTGATGAAATTTGGGGATTTATTGAAAAAATTTCAATCTAGGGTTGTTTAGATTAAATTCTTAATGGAACTGATTTTAAAAGAAAATTAAATTTAAAGAAATTGGGGGTTTGTATTTATAATTGATCTCGCAAAATATTGTTCAGTATTCTGGGTTAAATTTGCGATGTATTGTGAGAACTAGAAATCATTTGGGTAAGATTAAATTTAAGGTTATATTGTGTATTGGGAATTTATGTTGCTTTTAAAAAAAATATAATTTCATTTCCTCCCTATTATTTTCTACTGTGAAATTTATGTCATATATATATATATATATATATATATATATATATATATATATATATATATATATATATATATATATATATATATATTTAGGCTTTCAAAAATAATATTCTGCAATATTATTTTTTATTTGGATGTCAATTTCTGTTGATTTGGGGTGACGTGGGCACCCACGGTGGCGGGGTATTTCGCCACCCACCGTGGTGGGAACCCCCACCCACTGTGGGCACCCACAATGGTGGGAGAAACCACCCACCATGGGCTAACCATGGTTTTGGGATTTCCACCACCACCATGGGCATCCACGGTGGCAGGGTATTTCCCCACCCACCATGGGCACCCATGGTGGTGGGAACCCCCACCTACCATGGCACCCACGGTGATGGGAGAACCCCCACCCATGATGGTGGGAGAACCCACCCACCATGGGTTTAACCATGGTGTTGGGATCTCCACTACCACTATGGGGGTCCATAGTGGTAACCCCCCTTATTGGCACCTATTTCATTAGCGTGCAAAAATCTAAAAGAAGCAGTTTGTCATTATTTTAAAAGTCATGTTAAAATAAATATTTCTTGATTGATATTATGTGGGTTCGATATATATATATATATATATATATATATATATATATATATATATATATATATATATATATATATATATATATATATATATATATATATATATATATATATATATATGCATGAATTTTGTTAAATGTAGACTTAATTGGAAATTAGATATATTCTTGAGAAAGAAAATGTATTTAGGTTTATTCATATGTTATTTCTTATTATTACTTACTAATAATGTGGTTAGGATTAATTTACGCACATGACATCTAGAACTTGGGTAATCTTCATTTAATATGCAATTGATCAAATATAATTAAAGAAAATTTGTAGGAATGGAATACAATGTTTATGAAATAATAATGTTAGATAATTGAGGCAATTGATTAATGGATTCAATGTGGATTTGGAACTAGTTGTTGTATAAGTGTTACTATGGTCTCTTTGGGAGATTTGAATGAACTCTTTTTGAATTTGGCACGGTGAGAACTTGCTTTTTCTTTTGTATCTTGGATTTAATTGTGGGGATACACAATTGTGTGGTTTTATGTATTTGATTTCCAGAGGCTAATGTAGAACAAAAGATGCCACTGAGAGTGGGGCTGAATCAGTGGTTTCCAATCTTAACCCTTTTAAACCCAAATATGTGTACCAGTTAGTAGCTCAAACACAAGGATGATATACCGGTGAGATAGGGAGAAGACCAAAATGCAATCACACACAAAGGGCACATCACATAACACTGGATATACGAGGAAAACCCAACATAGGAAAAACCTCAGTGAGAAATGTTGTTGGAGTCTACTGCTCTAATCCAGCCTCACAATAAATACTGTATTACAAAGTTTAGGGCACCAACCCAAGGAGCACCAACCCCTGATTTTAGGGCACCAACCTAAGGAGCACCGACCCTTGATTTAGGGCACCAACCCAAGGAGCACCAACCCATAATTTAGGGTAGCAACCCAAGGAGAACCAACCCCTGCACCGAGCACCAACTTAGTGATCACAATGACTGTAAATAATACAATAGTAATATCCCAGTTACAAATGAGTTATGTAACCTTTGCAATCTCTCTTCTGGTTCAGTCCAACTCTGTTCTCTATTTAACCGGTTCTTTTCTCTTCTTTCCTCTCTATTGCAACCTTACCAGCTCAGCTCTTCTGAATCTTGTTGGTTCTATTCTTTATCGGTTCTCTGATCACTCTGACCTACTACTTGTCACCACTGGTACTCTTCACTCTGCCAGTTCTGTTCACTTTGATCTCTACTAGTTCTTAGCTTACCATTCAAGCCCTTCTTTGATCTTGCCTTCTTGGATCTTCATTGACACTCCCACTACACTGTAACACCCTTTGTTGCCTTCCTGCAGGTTCTAGTACCATCGGTTCACTTGACTGTAACACACTTTGCATCTTACCTGTCACTTTGACCTTACTGGTTAAACCTCTGCTAAACCCTCTTACGGGTTGCACCTCCACACACTCTTAGTCATTTATGATCTTCCACAAATTACACTTGGACTAAACCACTGATGTTCTCTTTTTGTCCTCTATCTGGCTTGCAACATCAGCTTCTATGATCTTTGTTCTGCATATTTATAAGTGAGATTTCTCGCTAAGATGGACATTCAAACTTGGCACATTAGGGTTCCTTCATCAACCACGAGGCATATCAAATCAGATCAGATCTCTTCTCTAATATTGTCAACCTGTAATAGATCACCCATCACTACCAATCTCTCTACTTCCAATATACATTTGCTATATTTAGCAAACATGGAAAACTAATCATCAACCTGCTTCTGTCGGAAATATAAAATGATCTCTCTGTTGCCACTCCAAATTTGATCATGCTAGGATATCCTACATTGATCATTGCAACACAAATGTCAACCATATGATCTCCCTCGAACCACATCCTTCTGCTCTCAACCCATGATTTACGCAATCGACATTAATGTTGACCAATCACCAACTACCTCACCAACAATGCATGGTCCATTTGTAACTTCCTGTTTGACACCTGGACTCCACATGGAGTCACTATCGGTATGCACCTCAACTCAGTCACCTGTGTCAGTTTAGACTTAGTCACTGACGAATATACTATCAGTGTTCATCTACTGGTTCAACTTCCCTGTCGGTTATATATTAACCGGTCAACCTACATGCTATCTCTTTACTGTTATGTTGGTGGGATCACATTTCCTGGTCACCACAAAAGACACATGTCCAGAGTGAGTCACCATACATATCTTCATCTAGTGAGAGCCTTTCACCTTTGCCTCTTTGGTCTCTTGTCAGTTCATATCCTTGTCTGTTGATATCCTTGTCAGTTGACACTAGCATGTCAATAGTCTCCAATGCACACATTCTATCACACTAGTGGCATGACAACATAGACATCAATCATCAACAGGGGTCTTTGTTTATATCTTTTCGGTAACTCCATGTCTACAACTGCTAAACCTTACCTTCATCTTCATTAGCCTGGACATCATCTCAACTGGTTTGCCAAAGTGGAAACCACATCACTTCTTGTTCTTCCTCTTTTGTCCTGGTAGCTCAACATGCCAACTCTTGCAGATCTGGTATATCTCTGATTTCATATACAGGAGGCATCCTCATGTTCCACTATGGTCATCTAGTACAAGCCTTCAATCACCTGCCTTCCATTTCTTTGATTGTCTTATCTCAGAGGGTAATTATGCATTCCATGCATGTTGAGAGATAAGCTTAGTATGACCACTTACCGATGGGAGTAGGTCCTTGTCACTCATTTTTCTTCTGATATTGCATAGATATGCCTTAGCAGATATTGAGCAGATAAATCTTCAATCAGGAACATATGATCTGGTTGAGCACACCGTCTATCAATCATATCTTCACCCTATGATAACCTCTGCATTTGGTGGGAGTCCTGTTGTATGACATCCAACAACTTACTGGTTGTCTACACATTATTTATGGATCATCCTTCCTATCTTATCAACTTACTGATTGACATACCATACTAGTCTCCAATCCTTACTCATTGGTTAACTCCATCTTATAAAATTTTGGTTGATATCCCATGACCACAAACCAATTGACATCAATGACAGTAACACCAACAATCTCTCATACCGGTTGCCATGCTATACTAGTTGACATCAATGACAACAAAATTCCAACAACTAAGGGAGGGAGTTTGTGGGTTCTTTATTGTATGGCCATGCTTCTCTTTTGATGTTAAGAGTTCAAGCCTTGAATGATTTTGAAGCTAGATGGTGTTTCCTAGCTTACTTTGGATACTCCCTACATGTTATCTTGTTCAAGCAAGCCAACCAACCTTGCTATGATAGAGGGGTCTAGACTCTTGGTGTTTTGGTTGTCTTAGACCTTGTGATGAATTTTGATTCCTAGGTGCAAGTCAAGGGGGAGTGGCTTTCATTGGGGGTCAGGACCCAAAGTGGTCGCCAGGGTAACTCAATGAGAGTTTTGTAATCACTTGTGATAATATAAAAGCACGAACTTGGGTGGGTAGCTAGATAACATTAATAAATATTAATTTGTGTTGCCTCTCTTATGCTCAGGTTCTTGTTTAGGGTTGAGGTAAGCAGAGAAGGGCCTGGAATGGCTTCCACCAATCTTGTCCTTTTGAAAGGTTGGTGTGGTCTACTAGTGTTTGTATGGGGGCCGAGGATAGGGAGAGGTCACCAAGGTAACCAAGGATGGGGGTCGGGATCTAGTGAAGACCTACCAGGGTAACTCATGACAACCTAGTGATGACACTCTTCCCTATTGCTACCTAGTGATAACTTACATCTTTTATTCTCTTGTGGATCTCTTGAGCCTCTGGAAGATGGTTGTTTTACTTTGAGCCTCCTATGGTTAAGCCTTGTGAGTCTACTGTGGTTAAGCCTTGTGAGTCTCTTGTGGTTAAGCCTTGTGAGTCTCTTGTGGTTAAGTCTTGTGAGTTCTATTGTGTGTCATGTTGGTTCTCTTTTTGATTGCAATCATCATGTGGGTTGGGTTGATACCTTCTAGCATGGGGGGTGGACCTTATGGTACCACATGGTTGGGTGGAGTTCTATTCGCACCCATTGGGTTTTGTTCATCCTTCTTCATGTTTGTATTGGCACATGGAGGATTGAAGACTATGATATTGGTGCAGATCTATGTATTCATTTCATTATTATACTCTTGGAGATTATATCCTTATAGATACCTTGTAATGTAACCGATGATCTTATATATATTCTCTTGGAAATGTATTATTTATCTTGTTCCTTTGTAAAGGATCGTGTTATCTTATTATGTGGTTTCCTATGCTCTTATGTATGATTATTTCTTTCCTTGAGGACTTTTGATAGTTAGTATTTGTACATCTTTTCCTTATCATGTTATTCAATGTAATTGTGTGGTTTAACTTTTAATAACAAAAAAAAAATTATTCACATTTTATTGTTGTTTATTTTGTTTAAGTCCTCTAGGCCTCATAGAGAGGTGTTACACTTGGTATCAGAGCCCATGTACAAACACTAGGATCTTTGGATAAGGTTTTGCCCTTAGTCTAGTTGGTCTTTTTGTCATATGCTTGTCCCTCTGGAGTATGATTGGGATTTATGTTTAGGACCTTGTTAGTCTTGGGTGTTTTGTGCTCTATGTCTCCTCCCTGTTCTTTCAGAAGATCCTATTTGAGGATAACGTGTCTATTCACTTCTTTCTCTTACCTTCCTGATGTTAGTGCTTGTTATGTGAGTTCATGTGCTTTTGATTGCATTGTAATTTATAATGTACATGTAGTTAACCTATTAATCCAAGGTGCCTATTATAAATTCTCTAGTGCACTCAGGACATGTGATCTTGGGTGTTGTGTAGCGGTTACTCCCTACAGTGTGGCTGAAATTGTTACCTTGTGTTGATATTTTGTTGTGACTGTGATTTCTTTGACTTGCTTATGTATTGTGTTTTGTGCTTATGGGGCTAGCAGTGTTCTTTTACAAATTTTTATGAATGGAATGGCCACTAAATTCTTTTATCTTCCCATTTAAATTATGATACTTGTCGTGTTTATGGTGTTGTTGGTTGCCGAAATCGCTGACACTTTTCGTTGTTTAATGTGAGCTTGACAAACTTGTTTCTTAGATTATTTTCTCTTTTATTTCTGGTGGTCATTCTGAATGTTTGAATTAACTAGCCCTAGTTGAGTGTTATGTGTTACGTCTATCATGTTCCCTGGAACCTCTGATAGTGTGTTAAGGGAGAACACCGCAGAGTTTGGACCTAGGCATCTTGAGAATCAAATAATACTATTAGTAATTTAAGGAAATAAAAGTGTAATCTCTTTGATAAAACTCTTTGCAATCATTTGGATTATAAGATATTTAGGAAGAAATGTGAATTAGATTAAGTAGATTGTATTTTATGCATGTGATAAACTTAATAATCTATGAACCTATTGTTTGACGTGTGTTTTGGGATGCCTGAAGACATGGAATCTCTTTAAATTAAGTTGGCATTAGATGCTTAATGAATATGTTTATGTTCATCGTGTCTCTTCAATTGGGATTATATTGTGCTTTATGATTAACATTTTAGTGTTAATGTTGATATGAATATCATGAATCCTCTTATTCTTTCAATGTGTATGAGTTATGGACCTTAGACAATAAATGATACATTAGCTATTTTGAACTTGAGAACTTAATCGGAGAATATTTAATATTTACCTTGGTGTATAGGAAGAAGTGAATGTATAGATGTTGAATTAGATGTTAAGGAAGTGTTCTCATCTTTGAAAAGTGTAAATTTTTATGTTTTGCATCATGATATGTTTACTTTTTGATAAGTAATTTAGAGGAGAATCTTTGTTTTGCAAGATTATTTGTAGAATGAGGATTTTAGAATTACTTAATATAAGTGTTATGGCTAACGCATTCTTGTTTTAACAATCTTAGCCTTGCGACTTCCAAGAGTAATTCAAATCCTAGGGGGGGGAATGTAATTCCCCTCCCTCAATCAGGCCCTATTTAACCTAGCTTGACTCTGGTTGAATTCTTCTATGGTTTATATGACTAGGTGATACTCTCTAATGTAATCATTTTTTATCATGATTCTAGGATATGATGTTGGTTATGCATTCTATCTCATTGGATGTTTAGATGCTAGATTATATGTTTTAGTACTAACCTTGGACTGACTTATCGACTTTATGTGTATATCTTGTGTTCTTTTTCTTGCATGGGTTTGAGTCTGTATAGGGTGCAAGGGGCACCCACTTTGGAGGGACACAGAATGTCATGAATTTCCTCCACTAGTGTGCCTATTCATGTTAGATGTATGTGTGAGCATTTTTTCTCTATAATGTAGCTGCAAGTACCGAGCATCGACTCCACCCGAATCTTTGGGTTTGAGCATGCTCTATTACCCAATGATAAAGTGGAAATTGAAGATATCAGTTAGACCCTAGACACAACTTCCATGTCAAGTATCATGGTGGTCATAGTTAGTCTTGTTATTGTTGATCTTTTCCTTGTGTTTTCATGTATGATGTTGCAGACATCTTCTTAGAGTTTAGCTTATGTGAATTAATTAGTCTTGCAAGAAAAAGATTCAATTTTATAATAAATAGTACTTTAATACTTTTGATTATTATAATTTTTTTAATAAAATTTATTTAATGCAAGATTAAAATTAAATTGATTAATTAAACATTTAATTTTGCATTTGCGCTCAAGATAATAATGATTGAAAGTAATGATAATAATAATGATATTTAATGGGTATTCAATTGTCTTATTTACATGGAGGGAGTTACAAATAAAATTAAATCTTAATTATGGGGTTTTATTGCATGCATTTTGGGGGAGTTACACTTTTGAGAAAATAATTTATTTTTTTGCTTTTTGGAGGGGAAATAGGGAGAAGGTCTTCTCATGAAGAAAATTGGGGAATCTCTGTGTATGAATTATATGATGCAGGTGTCTTTCGAAAGACACCTGCATCATATACATCTCCATCCCCCCGATAGGCAAATATTTCTCGTGATTTGTTTCCTTCCCCTAGAGGGAAATGACTAGAATAGGGTCCTATTTTGTATGCCTATATGGAAATTTTGAACATATGTTTTGTATTATGAATACATGACATTCTATGTCCATATAGATTTTGGCAAACCTATTTGACTTTATTTGATATTATGTTGTATGCCTATATGGCAATTTTGAACATATGTTTTGTTTTACGAATATGTGACGTTCTATGTCCATATGGCTTTTGGAAAGCCTATTTGAGTTTATTGGATATATTTGATACTTTTATCGGTATATAATGTTGTATGGATTTATAGCTTTTTGGTTAATGCAAATCATTTATCATGGTTATACATAATTGTAGTACAAATGATTAAATAGATAATTGCACAAAGTTGATTGTTAATTAAGCTTCGAACCTAAATATGCATCTCTAATCCAAGACACAAGCTTATAGGGATCAACACAAATTCAATTGTTATAGTTCAAATAAGACTAGAGGCATTCTCCAACATTCACATTAATACAAACCACAATTTAATAGTAAATTTTAAATATCATACAAGGTTTGATGATTTTCATATTCAAATAACCCTAGTCATGGGAGTGAAACAAAATTTAATAATATATAAGGGAAATACCGAACAAACCAAAATTAGATAATGTAAGACACCGTTGTACCAATATCCATTCTAAAAAAATTGCATAGCGCATACTTCTATTCATCTAATGCATACCCTAATAGAGCTACTTTAAATGACTCCCAACAATTAATAATACTTAATATTATTTAGGTCTTTTAATATAATACATACCTTAATAGAGTGTCGTAACATGACCCTGTAGGATTAGAAGACTCGTTTGTATGTCTCACGGGCACTGAGAAATCCATTGCCAAAGTTTGATAACTTTTCGCGCTTTGAGCACTTAAGTACAATGGCTGGTAGGGTGTGGCCCAGATTGATCAGACAAGTTGGAGAGAAAAATGAAAGCTTTCCTAGTGTAAACTCGGCCACACGGACATTTACGAGCTGACAGTTCAATGTCATGACGAATGGATTAAAAGTTAGGGCATTGCACAACTTTTCATTGAACTCATTTGACGCTTTTTGTCACAACCGAGAAAGTGTCACCACAAGCAAATGGATCTGAGTCTACCAAAACTGTGAGATTTTTTTCTAGAGTTTCATAAAATGACCCCCGTAGGATCAGATGGATCATTCATATGTCTCATGGGCCTTGAGAAATGCATCTCCAAAGTTTGACAACTTTTTGCCCTTTGAGCACTTAAGTGTGATGATTGGTAGGGTGTGACCTAGATTGATCGGATGAGTTGGAGAGAAAAAAAAAAAAAAAGAAGCTTTCTTAGCGTAAGCCTGGCCACACGAATATGTACAAGTTGACGGTTTGGTGCCATGACAAGCACATTGAAAGTTAGGGCATTGTGCAACTTTTAATTGAACTCATTTGATGCTTTTTGTCGCAACCGAGAAAGTATCACCACGGGAAAATAGATCTGGGTCTTCCAAATTGAGAGATGTTTTTGTAGACTTTTGTAACAGGACCCCATAGGATCAAACGACTCATTTGTATGTTTCACAAGCACCAAGAAACACATCGCCATAGTTTGACAACTTTTCGTGCTTTAAGCACTTAAGTGTGATGGCTGGTAGGGTGTCCCAGATTGATCGGATGAGTTGGAGAGAAAAATGAAATCTTCCCTAGCATAAACCTGACCACACTAACATGTACGAGTTGACTGTTCGGTGTCATGATGAGTAGATTGAAAGTTATGGCATTGTGCAACTTTTCATTGAAGTCATCTGAAGTTTTTTGTCGCAACCGAGAAAGTGTCACCACAAGAAAATAGATTTGGTTCTTTCAATATTGAGAAAGTGAAAGTGTCATCTGATGCTTTGTGTCACAACTGAGAAAGTGTTGCCATGGGCAAATGGATCTGGGTCTTCTGAAATCGAGAGAGGTTTTTGTAGAGTGTCATAGCACAACCCAGTAGGATAAGATGACTCATTCATATGTCTCATAGGCACTGAGAAACGTGTCACCAAATTTTGATAACTTTGAGCACTTAAGTGCGATGGCCGATAGGGTGTTGCCCAAATTAGTCGGATGACTTGGAGAGAAAAACAAAAGTTTTCTAGCATAAGCCCAGCCACACAGACATGTATGAGCTGATGGTTCAGTGCCATGATGAGTGCATTGAAAGTTAGGGCATTGTGCAACTTTTCATTGAACTCATATGATGCTTTTTGTCGCAACCGAGAAAGTGTCGCCACGAGCAAATGGATCTAAGTCTACCAAAACTAAGAGAGGCTTTTTTAGATTTTTCTAACACAACCTCATAGGATTAGACAACTCATTCATATGTCTCAAGGGTCTCGAGAAACACGTCACCAAATTTTGACACCTTTTTATGCTTTGAGCACTTAAGCGAGTTCGTTGCTAGGGTGTGACCCGCATTGATCGGGCGAGTTCAAGAGGGAAACAAAGGCATTCCTAGAATAAACTTGGCCTCCTAGACATGTACACCTTGATGGTTTGGTGTCATGATGAGCAGATTGAAAGTTAGGGAATTGTATGACTTTTCCATGAACTCATTTTACACTTTTTCTCACAACCAAGAAAGTGTCGCCACAAGCAATTAGATTTGAGTCTACCAAAACTAGGAGATGTTTTTATAGAGTATCATAACATGACCCTGTAGAATCAAATGACTTGTTCGTATCTCACATGGGTACCACGAGACGTTTCACCAAATATTGACAACTTTGAGCACTAAAGTGAGTTTGTTGCTAGGGTGTGGCTCACATAGATTGAGCAAGTTTGAGAGAGGAACGAAGGCATTCCCAACATAAACCTGGACACCTAGATGTGTACACATTGATGGTTCAACTCCACGATGACTAGATTGAAATTTAGGGCGTTGTAAAACTTTTCATTATACTCATGTGATGCTTTTTATCGCAACCAAGAAAGTGTTGCCACAAGAAATTGGATCCAAGTCAACCAAAACAGAGAGAGGTTTTTGTAGAGTGTCATAACATGGCCCCATATGATTAGACTGCTCATTTGTATGTCTCACAGGCATTGAGAAACACGTTGTCGAATATTGACAATTTTGAGCACCTTGATCACTTAAGCGAGTTTGCTACTAGGGTGTGGCCCACATCGATCGGGCGAGTTTGAGAGAGGAACAAAGGCATTCCTAGCATAAACCTAGCCACCCAGACACGTACGCACTGATGGTTTGGTTCCACGACAAGTGGATTGAAGTTGGGGCATTGTCCAACTTTTCATTGAACTCATGTGACGCTTTTTGTGGCCACCGAGAAAGTGTCATCATGAGAAATTGTATCCAAGTCTACCTAAATTGAGAGAGAGTTTTTTAGAGTGGCATCTCACAACCCTGTAGGATCAGACGGCTTGTTCGTATGTATTATGGCTGTTGAGAAACGTGATGCTGAATTTTGACAATTTTTCACACTTTGAACACTTTAGGGATTTCGTTGCTAGGGTGTGGCCCCCATCAATCGGGTTAGTTTGAGAGAGGAATGAAGGAATTCCTAGCATAAACCCAGCCATCCGGATGTGTGCACGCTAACAGTTTAGTTCCATGACAAGAGGATTGAAAGTTGGGGTGTTGTGCAAGTTTTCATTATACTCATGTGGCATTTTTTTCTCGCAACCGAGAAAGTATCACCATGAGAAATTGGATCTGAATCTACCAAAACCAAGAGAATTTTTTTTAGAGTTTCATAAAACAACACCGTAGGATTAGAAGGCTCATTCACATTTCTCACGGGCACCAAGGAACGCATCACTGAATATTGACAATTTTGAGTAGCTTGAGAACTTACTCAAGTTCACTGTTAGGGTGTGAACCACATTGATTGAGTGAGTTCGATAGAGGAACAAAGTAATTTCTAGAGTAAACCTAGCCACCCAATGGTGTATGCGTTGACAGTTTGGTGCCACGATGAGCCGATTGAAAGTTAGGACATTGTGAAACTTTTAATTATACTCATGTGATACTTTTTCTTGCAACCAAGAAAATGTCACCACAAACAATTGGATCGGAGTCTACCAAATTTAAGAGATTATTTTGTATATTTTCATAACACAACCCCATAGGATCAGACGACTCATTCATATGTCTCATGGGCACCAAGAAACACATCGCCGAATATTGACAACTTTGAGCACCTTGATCACTTAAGCGAGTTTGCTGCTAGGGTGTGGGCCGCATCAATTAGGCAAGTTTGAGAGAGGAACAAAGGGATTCCTAATGTAATCCCAGCCCCCCTGACATGTACGTGCTGACGATTTGGTGCCACAACAAGTGGATTGAAAGTTGGGGCATTGTGTAACTTTTAATTAAACTCATGTGATGTTTTTATGGCCACTGAGAAAGTGTCACCACAAGCAATTGGATCTAATTCTACCTAAACTGAGAGAGGTTTTTTAGAGTGGCATATCACAACCCCATAGGATCAAACTACTCATTCCTATTCTTATGGGCACCGAGAAACCCAATGCTGAATTTTGACAATTTTTCACACTTTAAGCACTTTAGGGATTTCACTACAAGGGTGTGGCCTGGATTAATTGGGAAAGTTTGAGAGAGGAATGAAGGCATTCCTAGCACAAAATCAGCCACCTGGATGCGTACACATTGATGATTTAGTCCCATGACGAGCGGATTGAAAGTTGGGGCATTATGCAACTTTTTCATTAAACTCATGTGACGCTTTTTGTCACAATCGAGAAAGTGTCACCACGAGCAATTGGATCTGAGTCTACCTAAAATAAGAGATATTTTTTTAGAGTGGCATCTCACGACCCCATAGGATTAGATGATTCATTATTATGTGTCACCAGCGTCAAGAAACACAATGCCAAATTTTCACAATTTGAGCAATTTAAGGATTTTGCTAGTACGGTGTGGCCCGCATCAATCGAGCAAGTTTGAGAGAGGAACAAAGGAATTCCTAGCATAAATTTGGCCACTCAGATGTGTACGTGCTAATTGTTCGATGCCATGACAAGCGGATTGAAATTTGGGGCATTGAGCAACTTTTCATTAAACTCGTGATGCTTTTTGTCACAACTGAGAAAGTGTCACTAGGTGTGTGTACCAATATGGTGTGCAAAAAAGTGGACACACCAAAAAAAAGTTGAAAAATAGCAACTGTGTTCGCGGTTTTAAAATTTTAAAAAAACCCATACGCGGTTAGGTTCGTTGTGCCCAAGCCTAAAGGGACAAAACTGCGTACGCGGTCCTTGTTGAGAAGTTTTTTTTATATAGTCGACTGTATTGTTTTCTTCCATAGCCGAGAGCGAGTTTTAGGGTTTTTTTGTTCCAAACCATGCACGGGCTACATATTTTCAAACCCAAACGCCATGGAAAGAGGTCGGTTACACATTATTTTTATTTTTTTGCACATTTGATAAATTTTATTTATGTTTTCAATTTAAATTCATTGATTTTGATTAGTTTTTTTATTTTTTGTTACCAATATCAGATTCTGAAAATCCAGAACCACAACAAGACACAACTCAAAACCTACAACAAAACCCTTGGGATACACCTCCAACTCCTCCTTTAGACCATACAATAGCTACACAGGCAAAGAGGTTTCCCATACATTGGTGTACCAATGTGTAGATGAAGAATTTTTTTGGAATAGGTGGTGGATGGTCTTTAACAAACCACCTTGTAATAATTTTGAGGCTCCATTATATTTTTTTGAGGAAAGTATAGTGTGAGTTTGTCCGCAATGAGTGGCCTAATTATTTTGATATGAGAGAGTTATATGGTAGAGGTGGCAGCTCTGCCCAAGATAGAGTTAGAGCCCATAGAGTAATAGACCTGCAAAGTCGTCGCCCCCTAGCACCCAAACCCAAGGTGCATGCGATGGTCCCAGTAGCCCTGAAAGAGTCGATGGAGATATAGACTCTTCATGTGGCCACAACATTGATTGATGTGATCATCCAACATGGGACACAATTAGCAGGCCCTCTTTGCCCAAACGATGATCCATTAGTTGATGCAATGGGTGTTGGTTAGCCCATTGAGCATGTGTGTCCAACTTGCTCAGGAATATGCATAGGGATGGATGTCGAGGCCATTACAGATGGTTCCACGTCCCATCTATGCACAATTGGGGGAGCATATGCTAGACTTGCACAACTGAGGATATGACACTAATAGATGAATTGATGGACATGTTGTTTGCTAGTCAGCTGCAGACATAGATGTATTGATTTGAATTCATAACATTTTATTTATCAGTCACTTAACATTTGTAATTAAAAAATAATTTTCATTTATAGATTGATTTAAATTGATACAAACAATATGCATTTCAGGATGCAGCAGCGGGTGTTAATACACCATCTAATATTCCTCCCGCAGTTATTGTAGCTACAACTTCGACGCCTGGGGTATAAATTTTGTAACATGTTAAAATAGAATAGTAATTTGAACTCAAAAAAAAATATAAGATATACTAACTCTCTTTAATGCTTGACAATTTTTTGTTTTGTAGGCATTGATAGGGGACCAAATGTACCACATTGAGGATGTCACACTCTCAGTGATCGATTTTGGCCTACAAAGTTATGCGATATCATATTTTGTACACCTTATTTTATGTATTCTTTTGATGAAATATGCAAGTCATTTAATTTTAGATTTGTTAAATTATGTTTAATATTATCTACTAATATCTCTTGTGTTAATTTTGTTTGTTTTAGGGTACCCCCTTTGTGTCTAGGCCTCGTCCTTAGTGAAAGAAATCCTCGACGATGCCTAAATGTGGGAAGAAGGTAATTGAACAAATTTTTAATTGTACAATTGTTTGAAAAGGTTGAAATTGTCTTAGTTGGAATTTATAGATTGATTAGTGTTTTTTGTCTGTTTTATATACAATGGCCATTGGGCTTTGTAGAATTGTTGAATGCACCTGATATGCCCAAGTTTCAAGAGAGGGCAAAGGTATGTATCTCTACTAAATTTCTTGATTTGATGATTATATGCACGTGTACATGTGAACTTGTGATAAATTATAATCTTATCATTTTTCATACAGGAAATATACATAATTGCTTCATCAATGGCAAGCCCTCATCCATGGACTAGAGAAGCATCTCAAGCTCTGATACACTTTTATTTAATATATTGCATTAATTGTATTTAATCTTTAATCATTTTTCATATAGGTAATAGCCACAACTGCTCCATCAATGGTGAGAACTCCTCAGTCTACTAGAGAAGCATATGAGGCTCCAGTACACTTTTGTTCTCTATATTGTAGATTTTTAGTGTATTTGATATATATATGTTAGTACATTGTATTAATTGTATTTAATCTACAATAGGCCCCTTTGCAGTTCGGCCATAACTTGAATCCTTTGAAGTTTGTGTTCAAGAAAACCCCTGAGACTAACAAGGAGAGGACAAAGAAGACAGTAGATCCTAGATCAACACATGAGGTAATCTACATTTCAATTTTAAAGAAATTATGGTTAAATGCATAGTTATGTTGATAATTGTGAACTATTTTCTACAAAAGGATTCTAATTTGGCTTTTGAATTGTGGTTGTGCAACCATCTATAGAGCCACGTAGTGCATCAAAGAGGCTTGATTTTGACGATCCACCATAAGTATAGGATCGTATAGTGTTATTTGTGGTCATTGAATGACCAATACATGTAGATGTATTCTGTATTTTTATTGTATATCGATTTGGACATGGTATATGCCATTTTTTTTGGAAAACTTGTATTGACTTGGCATATATGTCTTTTTTGATATATATAAATATTGATATTTGATCCAATAAATGTGTATTGTGTTCATTATTGTGCATTTCGTTGATATTGATAGGCATATTTGATACATACATATTTTGTTCATTGTGTTGATTATTGTGCATTTTGATATATAGAAATGATTATTTATAATTGATGTAGTTAATTTTTTCTCAAACTATTTAGTGTATTTGGTGGCTTCCCTTTTATATAGTTAAATAAATATTTGCCTATGTAATCAACAATATGAATATAAACAACAAAAATCTATGATATAAAACATTGCAGTTGTGGAATATGATTTGATAAGCTTTCTAAAATATTGGTCAAATTTTAGTTTTTTGTCTTGTTTTCAATTTTTTTTATCTAAATAAGGTGATTTGGGACCATTAATGATCATTTGAAGTCATTTTTGAAAGTTTGGGGTCATTTGGATAAAAGATGTGAAAGTTGCTTAGTTGTTGTAAAAATTGCTCAGTTGTTGTCAAAGTTGTCAATGCTTTCAAAGTTTCGTCATGGGCACAAACCAACATCATGAGCACATCCGGATGAGAAGGTTTACGTTACGAATTATCCTTCTGTGCCTCTCAACATGTCAGAACGTCAAGAGTCATACCCTACCGGTGCGATCTCTCAAGTGCCCTGAGTCCAAAAAATTATCAAACTTTGACAGATAGTTTCTTGCAATCCAGGATGCATATGATCGATCCATTTAAACCTATAGGGTCATGTGAGGCTATCTATAATGACCTATCTTGGTTTCTAATGACTCAGAGCCATTTTCAAATGGTAGCATTTTTTCACCTATTGCAACAACCATCAGTGGCATGCAATGCAAAGTTGAGAGATAAGTTAGATTTTATTTTGTTCATTGTGGGCACAAACCAACATCATGAGCGCATCTGGGTGGGTAGGTTTACACTAGGCATTCTCCTTTTGTTCCTCCCAATGCACCAGAATGTCGAGAGCCATACCCTATCGATGCAATCTCTCAAGTGCCCTGAGTAGAAAAAATTGTCAAACTTTGACAAATAGTTTCTCACAATCCATGATGGATATGATTAATCCATTTGAACCTATAGGGTCATGAAAGGCTCATCTATAATGACCTATCTTAGTTTCTGATGAATTAGAGCCATTTTCAAATGGTAGCATTTTTTCACCTACTGCAAAAACCGCCAGTTGCAAGATAGGCTAGATTTGATTTCGTTCGTCGTGGGCACAAACCAACATCACGAGCGCATCCAGGTGGGTAGGTTTATGCTAGGCATGCTCTTTTTGTGCATCCCAACATGCCAGATTGTCAAGAGCCATACCCTACTGGTACGATCTCTCAAGTGCTCTGAGTCCAAATAAATTGTCAAACTTTGACAGACAATTTCTCGAAATCTAGGACACATATGATCAATCTATTTGAACCTATAGGGTCATGTGAGGCTCATCTACACTGAGCTATCTCGATTATCTTCTTGGTCATCCCAAAATTCTTATCAGCCATTTCTAATCCTGTCGCTATCATGGTGCCCTCTACAAGCCCATTCCTAACAAACTATTCTAATATGAGGGTGAAATGGAACAAAGAGAAAGTGGGAGAAGGAAGGCAAGCAACAAATTGCTATCTCTCCTCCATTCTTACTCTCTCTCCAAAGGGTGTTTTCTCTTTTTTGAGCCAAAAAGAGGCCTTTTTCTCTTGTGGACTGCTTCAAACAATCCAAATGCCTAATTTTTGCTTTCCTCCCTAAATCCCCAATAGGATAAATTTGTGTCGGCCTATTCTAGCCCCAGGGCAACTGCAATAGCATTTTTTCAGGGCAAAAAATATACAGAGGGTCAAGTATAGTGATACTAATATATATAATTTATTGTAACTTGGTAGGACATAGCCAAAAGCAAATGGCATTAGTAGCTGATGTGCATTCACAAGTTTTAGGCTAATTTTGGAGCCATGGCTTGTACACCTCTAAAAGTCTTCCTTCCCAAACTCTCTAACTACAAACCCACCACAAGAAAATCCAAAACTCCCACTTCCAAACGTGGCTTACCTCAATGCCAAAACCAATGTGACCAACCCAATCTCTTTCCCATTATTATTTTTCACATCAAATAAAATCAATACCCTTAAGATATTCAAAAAATAGTCACATATATTCACATATATTAAAAAAATAGTCAAAAAATATAGTCACATATATTCAAAAAATGTTTTACAAATCATCTCATGGTATTTTATACAAAATTTGGCATTTAAATATGTGTGAATCAGCTCATCACCATTTATATATACAAAATTTGGCATCTAAATATGTACAAATCAGCTCATGGTCATTTAAATATATAAAATTATGCCCTTAAATATGTATAAATCATCTCATGGGCATTTATATATACAAAAACTAAATATAGAACAATTCCCCAACAATATATATAAAATTCTCAAAATGATTCTACTTTGAATCGTAGAATCAATCAAGTGAGCCTTCTGGATCGGCTCTAACACGTATTGTGTCAAGTATTGCCTCATGGTCAGATTCACAAACTTTCCATAAAATCTTGTTATGAGGTCTAGCATGATACTTAATCAAATGAATATTTGTTGCAACAACAAGGTTGGATAAATGAAGAATATGTCTATGTGTTTCAAATTCCTCGAACAACCAAACATCACAATTCTTGATAGGGTATCTCCTAAGCCATGTCCCTATCATGACAACAGACCCTACTAGATACTCAATACCCTCTCCATCAATGATTGTGGTTGTCAATTTTCTCTTAGGCTCAATACAATGACACAAAAAGTAATTTGTTCCTTCTTCATTGTTCTCTTCTACAATAACTACGTACACATGACCTGTATATTATAGAATGATAATCAATACCAAAAAATAATGTTTGATGTAACAAAATGAGTCAAAGAATATTCTTGCAATAAAATTTACCCAAAGAAACACCTGGTTTCACTAGGTCGGATACATGATAGAAATCAAGTGATGCTTCCATCTGGTTCAACTGTAATGCTCTAGGAATTTGATAGGTATCAATGGGAACCAACGATCTACAAGACCATTTGTAATTCCACTCTTGTGATTCACATTCTTCCCACAAAAAATACATACATGAAGAGTAAAAACATACAATTTGTCTAGTATAAATTACCGGTGAACTTGCATTTGAACTTCAAAATGAGTGCATTGCACTAGATTCTGTAACTGTACAATAATCGATAATTTTCAATGTTAGATTCAGTGATCAACCAAAAATATCTATAAAGCATTGACATAACTACATTACTTGGTCCCATTGTAGAGTTACACCATCGCACAATTGTTGCTTCATCTATCAACTCAGCACCACCTTTGTATTTCAATTCTTCTCTATCTAGGGATCTTTCTATGCATGCTCCTACACCATCATGGTCTCCTTTTCATTTCCAGCCTTAGTGAAATTCCAAAAATGTTGTACACCACTCGTCACATGAATCCTACTCAACTAAAAGAACATCCTTGCATTTTTTAATTGCAAGGTGTAATTATTTGACCATATTATGTGTTTCTTGTATTGTATGTTCCTGTCCCTTAAAATATCATAGAAAAATTTAAAGCATCCTTGCACAAAATCTAATGAATATGTACGATCATCACTTATGTAGAAGTGATACTCTCTTACAACCTTTCTATCCTCCTATGTGTTATCATCTGCATGCATGAATATTATGTGTACAAAAATAAAAACTTTTGTAGAATGGTAATACATAGATTGCACTTCATTTTGAAGTTGTAGTGTATAATTTTCAGCAAAATCAACTATAGAGACAATGGTACCAAGAGGAAATGTGTCCTTGCATAGCTTGAATTTCTCATCTAACCACCAAGCTCTATGTGTATGTATTATGTACTCATAAACTAGTTTTTCTTTAAACAATCTCATAAAATCAGCTACACGTATATTGTTTTTTACTGACTCACATCTCTTCAATTCTTTTCTATCTTTAGCCCCATATGTCATTGTCTTGTACTTTCCAAAAGATACTAGTTTCTTACCAATTTCATCTGTGCTATCCAAATATAGACATCTTGGCAAATGTTGCAAACCACCACATGTAGCACAAGAACCTTTCAAACACATCATCTTATAATAAACGCAACCATCATGTCTTTTACATAACACACTTGAAATAAATTCTCTTCATGACTTAGGAGGTGGTTATATATTGCATTCCTACAAAACATCGTTACTGTGCGAAATACAACATATATGAAGATAAATATCATAGTGCATGGAAAATTCAATATCCATCCTACAACAACAAGTGGTGCGTACATGATTAATCTTAACATAAAAAAGGTTTTGCCATTTCAAAAAATCTTTGACTAATTCTTATTGAGGAAACTTTTGAAGGAATCTTTCATAAAATTTTTTTTGAGTCATATCCAAATAGTTTTTGGCATGTGGCTCATGATTTCTAGATCCAATTTGTCTTCTAACAACATCTCTTTGGTTAGGCAAAACCCTTGTGTTGTCGTGCTAAAACATTTCAATTAATGTTCTTAGTGCATCAACAACAACCTTGTCTTTGCGTGGTAGTCTACCCAAGAATGTCCAAAGAGAATTATAGTTAGGATCCACTATTTTCTCCCGCCTATCTAATTCTTTACGTAATGTTGTTCTACTTATGTTTGAAGACTTACTTGTTTTGCTTATCAAACGATCTTTTTCTATTTTCTTGCTCATTATGGTTGATGTAATAACATGTCAAGTAACATTAGAATCTTTAGTACGATATTTTGAACCAATAGCTTGATATGCATCAAATAGATTTCTCACAATAGTTCTTTCGTTATTACTTTCGGATGATCTTAGGCCTAGAATTCTCATTGTCTCTCTAAAATTCAAATTTTTAATCATTTCAACAATTAACTGGCATCTTGCAGTTTGATTTATATTTTCAAAATAGTTTTTCTATATTCTTTTAACCATTCTTCTACAAATTTTTTCATTCATTTTATCGGGCATTGGCTCCAAAATATTCTCATTGATGTCAATTAGATACTTTGGTTTCCTACAAATTATTCTAGGAGGTGTTAACATCGGTGCATTGTGTGCATTAGGTACATTCATCGCATCAAATAGAGTCATTGTATGTTCATCATTTAACTAAATAGTCAATGTGGTCTCTTCTTCAATTGCATTAGGTTCATATGGTAAATAAAATATTGTTGGTGCATCTTCATCGTTTGTTTGATTATGATGAATAATGATAAACAATAAATACCCTAACTAGTACTGAGAGGGGGTGAATCAGTACATACAAAAACCTCTCCACAACTTATCAACTTAAAATAATGCTAACCGGTTGTCTTCATTACTGAACTTAACCATGGCAATACCGGTTAAACATAGTAAGACTTCAAACAACTTAAACCTGTAAAACTGAATGCTTCAAATATCATTCAATACTTGATAACTACTTCACCCATACATATGTGCAAGTATTGTATTAGTAATACCATAACCATTAGCTCTGAATGCATAGTCACTTAAACAAAGAATACTCAATCATCACATGAAAAATGTACAACTCATGACACATAGATTTTTCACGTGGAAACCCAAATGGGAAAAACCATGGTGGGGATGAATACCCACAAGCTTGTTTTGAACTCTTTTGAAGCTCGCTTTGTTAGGAGCCTAGTTTGGTTAAAGACTTTACAATAAGGTTCTGCTAGGAACCGATCTTGTTAAAGATCACCCAGTCAAGAGATGGCTATATACCTTGTTAAAGGTTGAAACCCTATTAAAGGTTACCTTGCTAGAGGATTTAAAGAACTCAATGAACTTGAGTCACCTGGTTAGAGGTTTTACAATAAGCTTATTAAAGCTACTCGGTAAAGGGTTTTTCCTACCATTGAAATGATTAGAAGACAACAGATAAAGCTCTGATCTGATAACAACACTACATTCTAAGGCAGATCCTTTTCAGTTCCTCTACTCTGCAATCACACTCTATAGTTTTCACTCACTTGTCTGGCAAGTATCTCATCATTGAGATAAAAACACAACATTTGCCAATACTTACAATAACAAACATCATCGACCTTATAGACAACAATTAGGTTGGTAACATAAACCCTAAACCCTAAGCATTTAGGTTTACAATTATAGGCGGTCCAATCCTAACCATACAAAATACATTACATAGAATGAAACAATCTCAAATAGATCACAAGTCATTCTGCATCATGCATTCTTCACCGCACATAGAAATCAATAACCCATCATGCTTTCTTCTCATACCACTAAGAAGTATGTACATTCTCGAGATAGACATTAAATGCAGTCGATCTTCATATGCAAGATCCTCAAGGAAATCCTTCACATGCACAAAAATGGCGTGGCATCTTGATCTCATCCTTATTTCTTAGCTAACTCATCACATAATATCACTAGTTGCATCGCACAAGCTAGATTGCCAAACCGGAAACCCTAGAGCCGAGACTACTAACCAGTAGTCACACTTAGTGAAACCCTGACACCGGATCACTACATCTCTTCATACTGGTTGACCTGTACTTATTGACATCAATGACAACATACATTATTATCATATTATCATATTATCATACTGGTTCATCATATGCCAACAATCTCCCCCTTTGGCATTGATGGAAATACTGAGTGTAGCACTGCAACTAAAAACATCATAGACCAATGCAACTAAAATATCTTCATCTTATATCATACAACTTCTACCCCTATCATATATCTTCTCCCCCTTTGACAACAATACCAAAGTGGAGGCACAAGCTTCCATACTCCACTATGTTGCTCCCATTGTGGAGTAGCATTCTTCAACACATCAATCCTGAAATATTTGTCACTATAATACCTGGCTGATGTGGAGCACACATATTTAGTTTACGTCATGAAGGGGCAAAACCCCTAATTCATCTCTCAAATAGGTAAATGTAGTCTTTGGTAAGGGCTTAGTGAATATGTCTGCTAGTTGCTCCTTACTGGAAACACGTTGTAATACAACCTCTCTATTTTGAACCTTCTCCCTCAAGAAATGATACTTGAGCTCAATGTGCTTTGTTCTAGCATGCAATACCGAATTCTTGGAAATATTGATTGTGCTAGTATTGTCAGAAAATATACTCACCGGTTCAGATATAGGTACTTTGAAACCACCCAATACATGTTTCATCTAGATTGCCTGAGTGTAGTTCATAAATGCTGCCACATACTCCGCTTCAGTTGTAGACTGAGAAGTACAACTCTTCTTCTTACTCGTCCATGAGACTAGTATTCCACCAAGAAAGAACGCTCCATTGGTTGTGCTTTTTCGGTTATCCACATTACCTCCCCAATCTGCATCGGTAAATACCTTGAGATTAAAATCACCATTATATGGATACCACAATCCATAATCAACTGTCCCTTTCAGGTATCTAATAATCCTCTTGACTGCTACCAAGTGGGATTCTCTTGGACTTTTCTGCAAATGAGCTACTATGCCCACTGCATGAGCAATATCTGGTTTGTTGTGCACCACATAGTCTAGCTTACTGATCATTGACCTATACTCCTTCTCATTCACCAATTCTAAATCATCTTAGTCAATTTATAGCTGATCACCATTGGTGCACCAACTAGTTTTCTCTCCTCCATGCCAAAGGTCTTCAATACCTCTTTGACATATTTGGACTGGGTAATAAAGATACCCTCTTTCATTTGTTGAATCTATAGACCAATGAAGAACTTTATCTCTCCAATGAGAGGCATCTCAAACTCTTTCTTCATTTCATCTGCAAATGCATGGCTCATTTCATCATCTCCTCCAAAGATTATGTCATCTACAAATACTTCATAGATCAGAATCTGACCACCTTCAGATTTCAAGTAGATGTTTCTATCCTCACTTGTTCTCTGAAATCCTATTTTCATAAGATGAGAGTGTAATTGTTCATACCATGTCCTTGGTGCTTGTTTCAATCCATACATGGCCTTATGTAATCTACACACCATGTTACTATCTTCTGATAAGGCAAACCCATCCAGTTGCTCAATATACACTTCCTCTTCTAGGATTCCATTCAAGAACACATACTTCACATCCATCTGGTATACCTTAAATCCCTTGAATGCTACAAATCCAAGTAGCATTCAGACACCTTCCATTCTAGCCACAAGAGCAAAGGTTTCTCCATAGTCTTCTTTCTCTTCCTGAGCATATCCCTTGCATACAAGTCTTGCCTTGTTTCTTACAACTGTGCCTTCTTCATTTAGCTTATTCCTGAAGACCCATTTGGTACCTATGACATTCTTGTGTTCTGTTCTAGGTACCAAAGACCATGTTGCATTCTTTTCTATCTGGTCTAGCTCCTCTACCATTGTCTTAATCCAGTTTTCATCTGTAAATGCTTCTCTAAAAGTCTTGGGCTCTAATTCATAAATCATGCAAGAGTTTTCTTTCACCTTTCTTCTTGTGAGTATCCTTCCATCTTTATCTCCTATGATCTGCTTCAGATCATGATGTAGTTTCACATCACATATCTAGGAATGACTATAGCAGGTTCTGCTTGCTTTTCCTCTTCTTCTTCTTCACCTATTGCAGCCTCTACCGGTATAGGAACACTAAGGTCTTTACTTGTTTCTTTCTTAACCGGTTCCCTGAAGGCTACACCTTATTCATCTTCCACTTTCTCACTGCAGGTTTCCTAGGGTTCCTTGGGGGTTTCATCAACCCTGACATTAATACTCTCAATAATTTTCTGTGTTCTATTGTTGTAGCACTTGAGAGCTTTACTCTTAGTGGAATATCCTAGAAATATTCCTTCATCGCATTTGGCATCAAACTTGCTGAGATGCTTACCTCTCTTGATGTAAAACTTACTGCCAAATACTTTAAAATAACTTATAGTGAGAGTCTTCCCGATCCAATACTCATAAGGGGTTTTAACTTTACCTTTCTTCATGAGTATCCAGTTCATAGTATAGATTGCAATGATCACCACTTCTCTCAAAAAAGTGTGAGCAACCTTTCCTTGGATCAACATTGTTCTGGCCACTTCAACTACAATCTTGTTATTCCTTTGTACTATGCCATTATGTTGTGGTGTCCTCGGGGCAGACAATTGCTTCTTGATACCACTATCTTCACCATACTTGTTGAATTCATCAGAAGTGAATTCACCTCCTTGATCAGTTCTTAGGCAATTTATCTTTTGACCACTTTCCTTCTCTACTAATGCTCTAAAGGCTTTGAACTTTCCAAATGCCTTAGACTTGTCTTTCAAGAATGTGACCCACATCATTCTTGAGCAGTCATCAATAAGAATCATGAAATACCTATGTCCCTAAATACTTCTAGTTTTCATAGGACCACACAGGTTGGTATGCACAAGATCAAGTAAGTTCTCTGCTGAAAAAGACACCTTTGAAAGTTGAGGAAGACATCTTCCCAAGTTGACATTCTCTGCACAGAGAATTCTTTGGTTTGTTCAGCAAAGGCAATCCTCTTACTACCTTGATCTTACTCGCCTTTACAATATTATCAAAATTCATATGACAAAGTCTCCTATGCCATATCCAACTATCATCAAACTTCACCATCAGACACCGACTTATCTCGTCATTCAACTGAAATAAGTTACCTCTGGTCTACTTATCGATGGCAATAAGTTCACCACTTTTTCCAATTATACTGCAGACTCCACCTTTGAACTCCAGAATGAGTCCTTTATCATTTAGCTGAGAAATGCTCAACGGATTACGCTTAAGAGCTTCTAATCAGTAGACATTATTCGCACTGCTCTTTCCATTCAGTGAGATGGATCCTTCACCTTTTACCAAGCAAGGTGCATCATTGATAAATCTGACAACACCTCCATCATATTCTTCTAGAGACAAAAACTTTCTCCAATCACTAGTCATGTGGTGAGAACAACCACTATCAATAATCCACTCATTAGAGTTGTCAATGTGAGAGACAAGTGCTTCCTTGTCAAACACCTCTTCCTTTACAGCTACAAACACTATGGCCTCATTCTCTTCATCCTCAGATTCTTCATCAGTAACACCTTCATCCACTGCAACAAGACAATTTCTTCTATTTCCTCCTTTGTACTTTCTAAACCTCTCTGGTTTATCCTTATTGTCATTGTTAGGACAGTTAACAGCTATATGTCCTATCTTATTGCAGGAAAAACATTTTAAAGGAAGCTTACCTATGTATTTTCCAGTGCCTTTTGGAAGTCTCTTGGCAAGAAGAGCTTCAAACTCCATCAAAATTTATTCATCATCCATACCTCTTCTTTGCATGGATTCATAACTGGTACTTACTTCTTTTCCTTTTCTGGTTGGTGTAACAAATGCTCTAAAAGTTGACTCAGTCTTATGAACATTGCCATCATAGCTATTTAACTCATATGCAGTCAACTTTACAATGATAGAGTCTAAGGATACCTTGGTTTTGTCAATAGACCTTAGTTCCTGAATAGAAGCAACTCTGATTGCATAGACCAGTAACATTGATCTCAAAACTTTACTGACAATGGTGGCATCATCAATTGTTCCACTTGTGCTCTTGATATCTCCAACAACAATCTTGATCCTTATGCCATATTGTTGAATGGTCCCACCTTCAACCATCCTCATGTCTTCAAATTTTCCTATAAGGCTCTCTTCCTTAGCTCACTTGACATTCTCATCACCACCATAAATAGTTTCCAATGTGTCCCATACATCCTTAGGAGTGTCCTTATCTTTTACATCAATCAACTCAATATCAGACAAACTGCTAATAAGGGCTTCCATGACTTGCCCATTTTCTTGAATCTCTCTTTTCTGATCATCAGTTAGAGTGCCAGTGGGGATTATATAGGCATTCTCAACATAACTCCAGTGTTGAGCACCCAAACTCTTGATATAGATCTTCATTTTTCCCTTCCATATTTTGAAGTTATCTCTATTGAGCTTAGGACCTTCCCTCTTCATCATTAAGGCAAGATCTTTTACCTCAAGCGGTTAAGCTTATATCACCAAGGACCTGGAGTTGCTCTGATACCAATTGATGAATAATGATGAACAATAAATACCCTAACTAGTACTGAGAGGGGCGGTGAATCAGTACATAAAAAAAATTCTCCACAACTTATCAAGTTAAAATAATGCTAACCGGTTGTCTTCATTATCGAACTTAACCATGGTAATACTGGTTAAACATAGTAAGACTTCAGACAACTTAAATGTGTAAAACTGAATGCTTCAAATATCATTCAATACTTGATAACTACTTCACCCATACATATGTGTAAGTATTGTATCATTAATACCATAACCATTAGCTCTGCATACATAATCACTTAAACAAAGAATACTTAATCATCACATGAAAAATGCACAACTCATGACACTAATTTTTCACGTGGAAACCCAAATGGGAAAAACCATGGTGGGGATGAATACCCACAAGCTTGTTTTGAACTCTTTTGAAGATCGCTCTATTAGGAGCCTAGTTCGGTTAAAGACTTTCCAATAAGGTTATGCTAGGAACTGATCTTGTTAAAGATCACCCAGTCAAGGGATGGCTATATACCCTGTTAAAGGTTGAAACCCTATTAAAGGTTACCTTGCTAGAGGATTTAAAGAACTCAATGAACTTGAGTCACCTGGTTAGAGGTTTTACAATAAGCCTGTTAAAGATACTCGATAAAGGGATTTTCCTATTGTTGAAATTATTAAAAGACAATAGAAAAATCTCTGATTTGATAACAACACTACATGCTAAGGCAGATCATTTTGAGTTCCTCTACTATGCAATCACACTTTGCAGTTTTCACTCTCCTCTACTCTACAATCACACTCTGTAGTTTTCACTCACTGGTCTGGCAAGTATCTCATCACTCGGATACAAACACAACATTTGCCAATACTTACAATAACAAACATCATCGACCTTATAGACAACAATTAGGTCGGTAACATAAACCCTAAACCCTAAGTATTTAGGTTTACAATTACAGGCAGTCCAATCCTGACCATACAAAATACATTACATAGAATGAAACAATCTCAAATAGATCACAAGTCATTCTACATGATCCTTTCTTCACCGCACATAGAAATCAGTAACCCATCATGCTTTCTTCTCATACCACTAAGAAGTATGTTCATTCCCGAGATAGACATTAAATGCAGTCGATCTTCATATGCAAGATCCTCAAGTAAATCCTTCACGTGCACAAAATTGACGTGGCATCTCGATCTCATCCTTATTTCTTAGCTAACTCATCACATAATATCATTGGTTGCATCGCACAAGCTAGATTGCTAAATTGGAAACCCTAGAGCTTAGACTACCAACCGGTAGTCACACTTAGTGAAACCCTGATACCGGTTCACTACATCTCTTCATGATGGTTGAACTATAGTTATTGACATCAATGACAACATACATTATTATCATATTATCATATTATCATACCGGTTCATCATATGCCAACAGATTATTCATTGTGATCTCTTCTTCAATTGCATTATGTTCACTTGGTAAATTGAATTGAGATTTTGAGGATGGTGTACCTTCTTGTCCCATTGTTCTTATGTCACGTAATTTCTTCATACGTTGTCTTTGTCTTTTCTTTTCAGCCTCTCATTGTTCCACCATTCCTCGCTTGTTCTTTCCCATCGTTAATACCGGTTGTACTAAATAGAATCATATTACATATATATGTAACCAAAATTTCTTAAACAATCAAATAACCATAAAATTGAGCATTATCATTATTTTTTTAAATCAAAACTATTAAACAATCACAATAACATTTACCAAACTAATAAGAACAACAATTCAATCATTTGAAATCATGCAAAATAAAATTTCACTTACTTCTACATATAAAATTGTCACAAAAGTGCAATAATAGTTGCACTGGGGCCTTCAACGACCTCAAAAACTTCTTTTGAGGTCATTGAGGCTGTTGGGAAACTAAAAGTATGTCCAATAACTACGTACATGGTATTTTCAGTAATCCCATGCACTCTTTTAGTCCCTAAAAATGCTCAATAGACCAATGTCCATATTCCCAGTACTTTGTATGTTCTTTTAACTTATCAAAACCTTGTACGTGTTACTTGTGGTAAAGAAAATGTGAAGGAAAAGATAGATAGATAGATAGAGAGAGAGAGAGAGAGAGGACATTCCATTGTCTTTTATTTTATAATATATTGGCAAGTGAATTGGTCAGATGTTTTTTGGGCCATGTTTGAAGGGGATCTAATGGTTCAAAAGAAAGGAGTGATTGTGATAAAGGAGGTAGGAGATACTATTATTATGTTCCAAGTGGTATATAACGAGATGGGTAAACAGAATATAGTGATGAAAGAGGTGGGAGGAGAGAGTATTGTGTTTTACTTTGTAGGTTTCATGGAGAACAAAAGAGTATAAGTGATAGTGGAGGAGGTAGGAGGAGAAAGCTTGAAAGTGTTTTTGAATTTTCTCTACACAATAAAAGTGGGTGATAATGAAATTTTTGCCAATTATAAACAACTTGCAAGTCTTGTAACCAATATTCTTATAAAGAAGTTGTTTACCAAGTTGAATTTGTGTATGGATGGGGTATGGTGGAAGGGAGAGAGGAGGAGCAAGTTGGTTTGTTATTTTTGTAAGCAGTATTGGTGCTTCTTTTTATATTGTAATAATGGTTCATCCTGCCACCTCAGGACACCATGTGACCCCTTAGGACATCATATGCTCCTAAAGGGTCATGTGGTTTGCTAAGGGGTCACATGATGTCATTAGGTGTTATGTGGGGTCCTAAGGGAGAGAGGGAGAGAGAGAGGGGGGGGGGATGGGAAAGTAAGGGAGATAAAGGGGGTAGGGAGAGAGAAAGAGTGGGGAGGGAGAGAAGAAGAGAGAGGGATGGGGTATGGAGGAAGGAAGAGAGGGGGAGAAAGTTGGTATGTTATTCTTGTAAGAAATATTGGTACTGCTTTTAATATTGTAATAATGGTTCATCTTGCCACCTTATGACACCATAATGCCATCTTTAACCCTTAGGACATCATATGCTCCTAAAGGGTTATGTGGTGTTATGTGGGGGTCCTAAGGGAGAGAGAGAGAGAGAGAGAGAGAGAGAGAGAGAGAGAGAGAGAGAGAGAGAGACCCCTTAGGACACCACATGACCCCTTAGAGCACCACATTAGGGTTATATGGTGTCGTTAGGGGCCATATTATGTCCTATGACCCCTTAGGACACCATATGGTGTTGTTATGGGGCGTATGGTGTCTTTAGGGGTCATATGATATCTTGTGACCCCTTAGGTGTTGTTAAGGGTCATATTGTGTCCTATGACCCCTTACAACACTAGAAGGTGTCGCTATGGGATGTATGTTTGTCCTTAAGGATCATATGGTATCCTGTGACCCCTTAGGACACCATATGACCCCTTAGTTGTCGTTATGGGTCATATTGTGTCGTATGAACCCTTAGGACACCATATGACCCCTTAGGTGTTGTTAGAGGTCATATTGTGTCCTATGACCCCTTAGGACACCATATGACCCCTTAGGTGTCATTACGGGTCATAATTTATCTTTAGGGGTCATATTGTGTCCCACGACCCCCTTAAGATACCATATGACCCCTTACGACATCATATGGTGTCGTTATGGGCTGTATGGTATTCTAAGGGGTCATATGGTGTCCTATGACCCCTTAGTGTCAAAATTTGTTAGTATTGGCACTGCTTTTTATATTGTAATAATGGTTCATCTTCCCACCTCAGTACACTGCATGGCCTCTTAGGACATCATATGCTCCTAAAGGGTCATGTGGTGTTATGTGGGGTCCTAAGGGAGAGAGAGAGAGAGAGAGAGAGAGAGAGAGAGAGAGAGAGAGAGAGAGAGAGAGAGAGAGAGAGAGAGAGAGAGAGAGAGAGAGAGAGAGAGAGAGAGAGAGAGAGAGAGAGAGAGAGAGGAATAAAAAGGGAGGGAGCGAGATGGGAGGAGAGGAAGAGATGTCACATGATGTCGTTAGGGGTCACATGGGGTCCTAATTGAGCCATGCATGTTTTACAACACCATATGACCCCTTAAGATATCATACATGGTCAAAGGCGTCATATGGCATCATTGGGGGTCACAAAGGGTTATAATGGGGTCGCATATGTGTTAGAACATCATATGACCCCTTAGGACATCATATGGTCTTAAGGGGTCATATGTGTGCTAAGGGACCTTACATGATGTCATTAGGTGTTATGTGGGGTCCAGAGAGAGAGAGAGAGAGAGGAATACAATGTACAATAAGATATCAAAAGAAAATACATATCAATATACATGTACATGTACATACACATAAAATATCAAAAGATAATACACATACATACATATTAAATATATTATACATGTATATATTATAAACATACATATATGTATACATACGGTCATACATATATTATATACATATACATACATATATATGTGTTGTGTGTGTGTGTATACACATATTATATACATATTATAAATATACATAGATGTATGAACACACACACATTTTAAACGTACACATTAATTTCTTTATGTTAGAGTATCACAGGTAGAACCGCATACACGGTGGTTATTCAAAAGAAACCCCGTACACAGTTCTTATTCAAAAGGAACCCTATACATGGTTCTTATTCAAAAGAAACCCCTACGCGCTTTTATATGTTTAGGCTTGTGAATAGGCTTGGGGTGACAAAGTTGCGGTTTGGAAGTTTGATTTCCCTCCACTTCCCTCCTTTTTGATGTGTTTTGTTTTATGAACTTGGTTTCTCAAATTTGTCATCATCAGGTTTACACTTCATCAAGTGGGTATTTCTAAAATTGCCACCATATTTTCATCCATCTTTTGAGCTTTCTAGCAATATAATTTTTAAAATTTTTTAACAATAACATATTATTATTGAATTTCTTTTACCAGTGTCTCCATAGTTCTCAGAGACATACATGTACCATTTTTTTAATAAATTTTGTTCTACTTATCCAAATTTAAATTTTTTTATATATTATTGTATTGCACTTGATTCTTTACAATTTTATGTTTTTTTTTGTATTTTTGATAGTTTTCATGCAAGTTATGCTTTGTGCACGAATAGGTACCTGATTTTCAAGATGTACTTGATTGGAAAAATCATTAAAAAAAATACTGAACAAAAAATTACAAAAAAATACATAACTTCTAGTACTCACTCTTAACTATATTTTTGCCAAAGTATTTGTCAAAATACTAAATATAACTATGACTTGCTTGATGCGCATGTCAGATAGTGTGATATGTTTTTCAGAAAAAATCATGATCTGTTTTTCATGCGTGAAGGATTTGACCCCCTTAAACTTATCCAATTTTGAAAAAAATTAGTACTTTGGAAACTAGATTTAGAGTAATACAATATTTTTTATTTGAGTATCATCATATATTGAGTGGATGACTCTCAACTTTATCCTCCAAGTTCAGGTTTACCTGATTTCAGAAAGAAAAAAAAAGTGTCCACTTATACCCCCCTTTTTGCACACGATCTTGGTGTATTTACCCCACTACATGCAATTGGATCTAATTCTACCTAAACTGAGAGAGGTTTTTTTAGAGTGGAATCTCATGACCCCATAGGATCATATGACTCATTCGTACATGTCACCTGTATTGAGAAATGTGATGCCAAATTTTGATAATTTTTTATACTTTGAGCACTTTAGGGATTTCATTGCTAGGGTGTGGCCCCGCATCAATCAAGCAAAATAAAGAGAGGAACAAAGGAATTAATATCATAAACCAGGACCCAGACATGTACGCACTGACAGTTTAGTACCATGATGAGTGGATTGAAATTTGGGGCATTGTGCAACTTTTCATTAAACTCATGTGACGCTTTTTGATGCAATCGAGAAAGTGTCGTCACGTGCAATTGGATCCTAGTCTACCTAAACTGAGAGAGGTTTTTTTAGAGTATAATATCATGATCTCATAGGTTGATATGACTCATTCATATGTGTCACCAACATTGAGAAACGTGATGCCAGATTTTGACAAATTTTCATATTTTGAGCACTTTAAGGATTTTTCTACTAGGATGTGGCCCGCATCGATTGAGCAAGTTTGAGAGAGGAACAAAGGAATTCCTAGTGTGAACCCAGCCACCTCAAAACATATGCACTAACAATTTAGTTCCATAATGAGTGGATTTAAAGTTGGGGCATTGTGCAACTTTTTATTAAACTCATGTGATGGTTTTTGTCGCAATCGAGAAAGTGTCACCACGTGCAATTGGATCCAAGTCTACCTAAATCAATAGAAATTTTTTTATAGTGACATCTCATGACCCTATAGGATCATATGGCTTGTTTGTACGTGTCATAAGCATTGAGAAACACAATGTCAAAATTTGACAAATTTTCACACTTTGAGCAATTAACAACAAATGAGCAATTTTTACATCTTTTATCCTATTGGCCTAAAACTTCACAAAATGATCCCTTATGATCTCTAATGGTTATATGTATATATATCTAACTATGATTGAGATTACAATTTTTTGCATTTACATTTAATCCAATGAACCATCTGGATCTGCTCTACTCTTTATCATGTCTAGTATTGCCTCATGGTCAAACTCATGAACCTTCCATAGGTTCTTGTTTAGTGGTCTACCCCCGTATTTGATCAATTGAACATTTGATGCTACAACAAGGTTAGAATAATGAATAATCTTCCTATGTGTCTTGAAGTCCTCAAACAACCACAAGTTAGACTTCTTCAATGGGTACCTTCTAATCCATGTACTAGTAACAACCACTGATCGTATGGGGTACTCAATATTTTCTCCATCTACCACAGGGCCATCCAATTTCTTTTCTGCCTCCACATAAGGACACAGATAATAATATATTCCTTCTTCATTGTCTTTAGTTACAATAACTGCATAAACATTCCCTACAATGATAAAGTGAGATGAATTTTGCATGTGGATAATTTACCCGATTGGACTAAATCTGACACATGATCAAAGTCAACTGATGCTTCCATCTATTTGAGTTGTAGTGCACTCAGAGTTTGATATGTCTCAAGTGGGATTAGAGGTCACATACACCATTCATCCACCCACTCCTTTGACTCACACTCATTACAGGCACCATCTCTACATGAAGAACAATAACATGCCATTTATCACGTATGAATAGTCCATTAACTTGCATTAGATCTTTAGAAAGAGTGTAGCTCACTAGATCCTATCAATGGACAATAATCTTCAAATTTTGCAATGCTATATCATCTACCAACTAAAAAAATTTGTGAACTGAAGACTTACCTTGATTACTTGGACCCAATGTAGAATTGCACCACTGAACAATTGATTTTGCATCTTTCAAGTTTGCATTCTCTTTGTACTTTAACTCTTCTTTTGCTAAATCTATTTTAATACATGCTCTTGCATCATCATGCTCCCCCTTTCCATGCCCAACCTCAGAGAAATTCCACATATGTTGAACACCAGTCAACTTATGCATCCTACTCAACCAATAAAACATCTGAGAGTTCTTGAAT
This sequence comes from Cryptomeria japonica, assembly GCF_030272615.1. Classification (NCBI taxonomy): domain Eukaryota; kingdom Viridiplantae; phylum Streptophyta; class Pinopsida; order Cupressales; family Cupressaceae; genus Cryptomeria; species Cryptomeria japonica. Next base: position 243,758,433 of record NC_081406.1, on the reverse strand, counting down.
TGTGATGCACAATTATCTGACCATATGATATGCGAACGAAATGATATGCCTCGACTAGCCAAATCATCATAGATTATCTGAAACCAACCTTGCACAAACTCTGTAGAGTGTGAGTGATCATCATTGATGTAAAAATGATATCTGTCAATCTCTTCTTGTCCTCCTCCATACTACCATGTGCATGAATGAATGTTATATGCACAAATATAGCAACCTGTGTGGAGTTGTAATATTGTGATTGCACCTCAATCTATGGTTGTATTATGTAGTTCTCTACAAATTCAACAATTGAAATGAATGTATCAAGTGGAAATATGTCCTTGCATAGCTTAAATTGTGAGTCCAACCAACGAGCTCAATGGATATGCCTTGCATACTCATACACTACATTCTCATGAAAGATTGCCATAAATTGATACACTGGAATCTTGTCACTAACAAATTCACACCTTTTTTCTTATTTTCCATCTTTTAGCATGTAGGTTGTTGTCTTATATTTTCCAAAATCCACTAATTCATTACCAATTTCATGTGTACTATCCATATGTTGACAAATTTGTAAATGTCACATCCACCACAATGAACACATGTTCAATCCAAGTAACAATTATTGTAATATAGTTGACCATCTACTCTTTGACATAAGATGCTAGATATTGATTTCCTTGAAGATGTTGGTGGACCATGTATGTTGCATTCTTGCAAAACATTGTTAGCATGCAAATCTATAAAAATGTGTCGATAAACATCATAATTGTTAGAAAGTTCAATATGTACTCTACAAAAAAAAGTTGTGCGTGTGTGATTTATTTTGACATAAAAAGGCTTTACTATTTCAAAGAATTTTTGACTAATTTTAATTTGAGGATACATACGTTGAAACTTGGCAAAAAATTGTGTTAGAGTCATATCCAAAAAATGTTTTGGATGCGGATCACAAATTTTACTACCAGTCTTCCTTCTTACAACATCTCCTTGATTAGGAGAAGCCCTTGTGTCATTCTTCCAAAAATATTTAATTAGGGATCTGAAGGCTTCAACAATTGATTTATCTTTTTGTGGTAACCTACCAAAGAATGCCCATATAACTTATTATTAAATGGATCATCTGCTCTTTGTTGCCTTCTCATAGCTCTCATTAGAGTTTGTCTACTTATCTTCAATTCTTTACTTGTCTTTTTAATGAGGCAAGCTTTCTTAGTTTAAGTTCTTACAATTGTTGATGTAATGACCTATTGTGTGGCATTACTTTCTTTTGTGTTTGAGTTAGAACCCACACTATCATATGCATTCATCAAATTCTTCACAATAGATTTGTTTCATGATTCAATCAATGTTCTTTGCCCAAGAATCTTCATTATGGGCCTAAATTTCAGATTTCTCATCATTTCAACAAATAGTTGACATATTCTTGTCTCATTTAAAGTCTCAAAAAATATTTTCCATATTCGGTTAGCATGTCTTTGACAAGTATGCTTTGGAATCTTGTTAACCATTGGTTTCAAAATTTTAGCATCAATATCAATCAAATAATTAGGCTTTCTATGCAAAACTCTAAGAGGTGTTCTCAAGCTTTGAGATGCCTCAACATTCGGAATTTCAACAACATTAGGGATAGATAGCATACCTTCAATCGGAGATGGAAATGATGACATACCTTGAAATTGAGGTGTACAAGATGGTGTAACTCCAACACTTGATGTCAATCATGATGTACTTGCAACGTCAAATGTCATAGAGGAAGTGCATTCAATATGAGATGTTGTAGACGCCAATGGTGTTCCAATAAGAGATGGTGTGCCTTCAACTTGAATTGTGCTAGATGACATGCTCTCAACCTTGGGATTCAATTGTCTCATTGCACAAAGGTTTTGCATCCATTGCCCTTGTGTGGACAATTTTGTCTCTCTCTTAGATTGGATGCATATTTCATGTTCCTCTTCAATCGACATCTCTTCTTCTATGGTATTCAATTTCCTTGCTTCACGAAGTTGCCTCATTCCTTCTCTTTTTTTCTGCATTCTTAGCTTCATGCTCTTTTGATGTTACATTTTTTGGTCATTTCCTCAGCATGATGATGATTTCTACATGTACATGCACATAAAAGAGAATAAAGTTAGTTCATAAAGAGATTTCAAGAGGCGTAAGAATGAGCAGTCCTAATGCATCTATGATTGTCCTAATGATTTTAGGGCAGTCTAATGAAATAAGGTTTATTCAATTTTATTTAAGGTGATTCAATTAAAGTAAGGATGATTCAATTTAAGAACATAGTTGTTTGTCCTTTTCATTATCATTGAAATTGGTCATATTAACTAGGAACATGTAACATAATCAGAATAAAATCAAATTTAAACATAAATTATAAAAAAAGAACAAAATCAAATGGATATGTTAATATGGATATTACAAATTGCAAATTATGTATATGTTAAAATGGATATATGAAATTGTCAATTATTTCATACTTTTTTTTAAAAATTATTTCATAAGATCTTAAAAAGGATGTATGAAAATTGCAAATTCTGTTTTAAACCACTAAACAAATAATTTTCTTATGCAACTTCCTTCAAATTCATTGTTAAATCTAATATAAATCTAATAGGATTATAATCAATTTTGACAAGAACACTTCTATTATAAAATTTAAACAAAATAAAACTTAATAAGTATTTTAATTCTAGAAACATTAAAATATTACCTCAAATATTCAAATATTATCTAAAAAACCATTATCTTCCTCTTCGACATTTTCAAATGAATAAAAAGGTGGTGGAGAGCTGATGGAATATATAAAATAATCTTGCATAAAATGTAAACACCATGGAAAAGTATTTTTTTGTCTGATCATGCATAGAAAGCAGACAAAATCAGAGAATGTGGACTTGGATCACAGATCAAGAGTCCCATATTACCTTTTTTTAGTGCAGCTCATTTGGCTAGCACCAAATGACTTCTATTGAAATTTAATAACCTTTGATAAATTTAGAAAATGTTGGAGAGGGATAAGAGGAAAACAAAAAGAGAGAAGGAAGGTGAAAAGTGAGAGATAAACATAGACACATGACTCTCATCCATAAACCTTTTCGCCTCAATCAAAAACTCCAAACTCTATACAAATACTTCAAAAAGTCAAGTATATGTCAAATACTCTAAATTATGTAATAAATACCCTATAGATAGCCACAACCATAAAAATTAAATCATTTAAACCCTATAACAAATACCCTTGACCGTATAACCCAATATACTAAATCCTCGACCCTATAACCCCATATGCTAAACCATTAACCCTATACCTTACACTTGGAGACCTACAATGAGGAAGAAAGTGAGGTCGAGAGACCTATAGACAAGAATGAGGTGAGAGGGAAAAATATGAGGTAAGCATGGAGGGTGAGATAGAGAGGAATGGGGAAATAAAGGGTGTTTGACACTTGGAGAGGGAGAAAGAAAGCAAAGGAAGGATAGAAGAACAAAGAGAGAAGGGAGGATTGAGGGAGAGTTAGAGATAGGGGTAAGGAGGGAATGAGATAGAGAGTGTGTAAAGAGAAGGGGGGAAATATCTTAAGAGGGGAAGGAATGAGGATGGAAGTGAGGTAGATACCTAGAGAGAGGAGAGAGTGAGTAAGAAAGTGAGGGGCAAACCTAGAGAGGGAAGGGAGTGAGGAATAAAGTGAGGTTGAGAGACCTATAGACACTTGAGCGAGGTGAGAGAGGAAAAAATATGAGGTAAGGATGGAGGGTGAGATATGGAGGAATTGGGGAATAAAGGGGGTGAGACACTTAGAGAGGGAGGGAGAATGAAGAGGGGGGTACAAGAACAAAGAGAGAGAGAGAGAGAGAGAGAGAGAGAGAGAGAGAGAGAGAGAGAGAGAGAGAGAGAGAGAGAGAGAGAGAGAGAGGTGGGAGACTTAGGGATAAAGGACATAGAGGGGAAGGGAGGTGAGAGGTAAACATGAAGAAAGTGGGGGAGAGAGGAGGGAGTGAGGAAGAAACTGAAGCAAAGAGGTGAAAGAGGGAATGAAATGGGTGTAAGGATGGAGAGGGAGATAGAGATAGATATGGGAATAAGGGAATTGTGAGAGATAGAGAGGGGAGGGAAAAAGAAGAGTATAAATACAAGAATTAAGAGAGAGAAGAGGTAAGGGGAGAGAGAGAGATGGAAATAAGAGGGAAGACAGATAAGGTGGATCAATAGGGAGATTTAACTATAGAGATATATTTTGAGAGGTGAGATACCTAGAGGAGAGAGAGGGGTGAGATGGGGGCTTAAGGAGGGTGGGGTGGATACAAAGGTAAACATGAAGGGAACAAGATACTTGGTGATAAAGGGTATAGAAGGGAAGTGAGGTGAGAGGTATAGAGGGGAGAGATAGGTACTAAGGTTTAAGGAGGCTAGGGGGATATAGAGGTAAACATGAAGGGAAAAATAGACTTGGGGATAAAGGACATAGAGAGGAAGGGAGATAAAAGGCCTAGAGGGGAGAGAGAGGTGAGATGGGGTTTGAGGAGGGTGGGGGTATAGAGATGTAAACATGAAGGGAATGACATACTTGTGGATAAAGAACATAGACAAGAAGAGAGGTGAGAGGCCTAGATGAGAGATTAAGGAGGATGATGGGGATACAGAGATAAACATGGAGGGAATGTGATACTTGGGGATAAAGGACATAGAGGGGAAGGGAGGTGAAAGGCCTAGAGGGGAGAGAGAGGTGAGAGACTTGGGGATAAAGGACATAGAGTGGAAGGGAGGTGGGAGGCCTAGAGGGGAGGGAGAAGAGAGATGGGGTTTTAAGGAGGGTGGGGAGGATAGAGAGGTAAACATGAATGGAATGAGATACTTAGGGATACAGGACATAGAGGAAAGGGAGGTGATAGGCATAGAGGGGAGAGAGAGGTGAGATGGGGGTTTAAGGAGGGTGGGGGGAAAAAGAGGTAAACATGAAGAAAGTGGGGGAGAGACTAAGGGAACGAGGTGAGAGAGAGAATGAGATGGGTGTAAGGATGGAGAGGGAGATATAGAGGTCTAGGGGAATTGTGAGAGGTATAGAGGGGAGGGGAAAAGAAGAGTAGGGATATAAGAAGTAAGAGAGGGAGGTAAGGGGAGAGGGAATAGGAGATATAGTTCATAGAGAGATATGGAACTCTGAGGGAAGGGAGATAAAGGTGGACTAAGAGGGAGATTTAACTAGAGAGATATAGTTTTAGAGGTGAGATGCCTAGAGGGGAGAGAGACATGATATACCTAGAGGGAAAGAAAGAGAGGCTAGAGACCTAACTAGGGAGAGATATCAATGTGAGATGGATAGAGGTGGGTAATGGGATGGATGAATATGGATACCTCAAGAGATCAATGTGAGATGGATAGAGGTGGATACCTCGACAAATGGAGAGAGAGGAGGGAGAAGCCATAATTGAGAGAGGGGAGTGAGATATAAAATGAGAGAGAAAGGAACAAAGACAAAGAGAGAGAGGAGGACAGGTAGATGGTGATTTTTTGAGATACTTAGAGAAGGTAAAGGTATATAGGTGAGGGGATTGAGTTCACAAAGAAAGAAAGGTGGGAAATTAGGTAGAGAGAGAATTGGAGAGGGAGAGAAATGAATATGCAGAAGGGAAATAGAGGTGATTTACTTAGAGCCTAAAATGAGGGATACATAAGAGAAAGAATAGGTAGATATAGATATATAAGGAGAGAGATAGATAATGGGATAGGAAGGGATAGGTACTAAGGTAAAGAGGCAAGGAAATATGGGTAGAGATGGGAAGAGGGTGATAGGAATACGTAACGATTGAGAGAATAAATGTAAGAGGGAGATGAGGGAAGAGATGGGGCTAAGGAGGGAATGTGAGGTAGATAGGATGAGAAAGAGAGTTTGAGTGTAGATTAAGTTTCAAAAATTCAATTAAACTAACAATGAATGCAAGAATCTTAAACATTGTTTCAATGCTAAACATTTGGCTCTCTCCCTATTTGGGGCGTGCCAAATGTGGAATATGGACTTTTTCCAGATGGGTAGCACCACATTTAGCATTCACCAAAGGGGAAAAAACCATTGTTCAAATTTGGCACATGCCAAATATGGAGAGCGTCATATTTTGTGCACACGAAATGGCTCGCTTTTGGAAACACCAATCCTATGGGTTGGATTTGCCTTGGGCATCCAACCCAAAGGTTTAGATGATCATTTCAAGCTAGAGACATATTTTTATCAGAAGATTCAATATTTTGACATATTTTTTGTCATGCTCTCCATCAGGTTTGCACGTGTTTCAATGCAATTTAAAAAACACCACGAAAAACTTAAGCTCCCTCTTAGCTATCCAACCATGTAATTTATTTAAAATTTTGATTTCTTTAAGTCTTTCATCTATAATTTCTTTTGTTAGTGTGTCTATTTATTGTCAAAAACCAACATGCACTATTTTGGGTATAGTTTTTTATACGTTCATCAAATTTTGAAGAAACTTACATTTTTAGAAACTAGACTCCATTCTACATAATTTAAAAGAAAGAAGTTTTGATTTTTGATTAGTTTTCAATAATTTTAGGGCCCAATCATGCTCAAATTTCTCTTTGGGAACTCAAAATTGGATTTTCACAATGAGAACCAAATAATTAGTTATTTAAACACAACTCCTTTTGACCTCCAACTTTCAGATTCTAATTGATTCAATCAAAACATTAAGCTTATGAAGAGTCATTATGGTAAAGGTGACAATATTAAACTTAATTATATATTAACTCAAACTTATGGAGGAATCCACAAGAAAAAAATGTAGTTCTTTTGAATCTTATGTAAGCAGAGAACATAAAATCTTGACATTTCTCTCATAAACAGATTACTATGCTTCTTGAGATTCCCAAGAATATTCTAATTACTATTATCATATAAATAAATAAAATTTATCCTTATAAATGTCCTTGACAAGTTCTTAAGACAATATCTATATATAACCTTTAACCATTGTCAACCTTACATCCATTTTTGAGAGAAAAATAATAGTGAAGGACAATAGCTACAAAGGATTACTAATTATGAATTTTACTTGGTGAAATCTAAATCTGAAAAGAGACTTAAATGACTCAATGAGACAAGATATATTTAAGGTACTTGATAACTAAATTATAAGCACATTAATTTGGATTCTATTCATATGAATACTTCATTTCCATTAATCGTTATGTAGGAATATCTTACATTCCTATGATAACAATGTAATACATGTGTTTATATGATGAACAAAAGATATAGACCACCATAAACCTATCAAAGAAAAGTTTTTTAATTAACCACCCAATAATTCATTACTTCATTTATATAATTAATTATTGAGTGAAACTTAGATATGTCTTACGAAGAGGTTTTGTAGAGAAGAGGAAAATCATTAAAGTTGGATTTCATAACTATTTTACATCTTTTGTGTTGAATATGCCCATGATATCAATACTATAAAATTTGTAATCTTTAATAATGAGTTGGATTTTAAATTTACTGTTTAATTATGTTCAATTTATTTAAATTCACAAACTCCAAGAAATGATAGATCAAAACATTAAACATCCACTAATTGTTGGTAATAATTCACTGTGACCTCGCATTTAAGACACAAGGTCATGATTAGTCTATAAATTGAATATATATGTCTAATTCGGTATCTTTATAAGATGACTTATAAATCAAAATTTTGTTATGTAAATTGAGTAAGATCCATTTGAAAATGAATTATCTTATAACTATATTCATACAAACTACTATCATGTTTACTTGTATATTTATGCACCTTATGGAATAAACACACATAACCCTTTGAATGTTTTCTTGACTCGAATAATTTGAATCATTAAATGAATGAGTTGTGATAATAAGAAGGACGGGATAAAATCCTACATGCATAAATTCATAGAAATATGGCTTTGAGGGAGAAGTGGGAAGTTTGAGTTCTTAACTAGCCAAATTTGTGCCTATTTTATTAAGCAACAGTGTACAACATGCAAGAATGGACGATAGATGATTGGGGTTGTGAAAAAACTAGCAACATGAATTCTTACCTATCATAAGAACAAGGAACCGTTGTATATATAAACATATAAATTAAAAGAAATATTGTCATGAAGCCTTATGTGTTGGATTGTTTTGTTAGTAGAAGCTTCCTCTAAGTTGGCAGCATGTCACTCCATGCCAAAGAAGATTTGAAAGCCTTCTCTATCATACCAAAATCAAATGCAAAATTTGTTGATCTATGCATTTACTCACGAAATCCAATTCTAACTTGACACCCAAGTGCGACAGAATACTATTTTCTTGCTATTCCTACTTTCTAACCTATCTTCTACCGTTAATACGAAGATGGAAATCAAGTGTGGAGTATCAAAAGGGAAATAGTAACTTAGAAACTTATATTTGACTACCAATGTAAAATTTTATTGATACTTATTCTGGCAGTGATCAAGGCTATTACTATCCATCTTGTCTAACTTACAATTGATGCCCAACTATCAAAGTGAACCTAGCTATGTGGGCTACATTACTAATCCAAGGGAAAGATAAAAGGAAATTTTTGCATCTTGAAATTTCTTTACAACCTACAAACTTCTATTTTACCATTGTAGTTTAAATCTTGTCAATGTTGTAGATGGACATAGGAATACAGTAGGTTTCAAACATGGGATGTACCAACATTCACTCACCTCCAACATGCATTGAGGATCCCTTAAATGGAATGTCTAGTTTCGAGAATAAGTAAAAATCACTCAAGGGATCTGACTTTTTTTTTCTAATGCCTTTAGATGGATGTAATATTTAGCTCAAAATATTGATGAAACCACACTACTCATGAATAGCTTAAACCACACACATTAGCATTTGAGGAATTCAAAGATTTACTATACTATTTTATAACTTACTATCTATAGCGTTATACATCTATGATCAACCTTAAATCACACATAGTAAGCAACATATTGATACAGCCATAACTGGTAAAACCCTCAAAGAGAGTCGACTGACTTATGCACCAAGAGTAACACAATGAAAGCAACAAGAAAACATAACAAGATCACATAAACAAATCATATTATTTCTTTAGAACTTTCGACAACCATCCGATTATCATCATATAATCATCAAAGAACATTCGATATTTAACCTGTTACATGCAAGCCTCAAGCCAGATACAATCCAACCGAGACTCTAAGAATTAGCTGGATCACAAAATATGAATCTCAATCCTTATTCTCAATTCTACTTCCTTTGCCCCTATAAATGATTACATAACATCATACTTATACTCATCGGACCATATTTGGGTTAGCCTCATAAGATTACATTTACTAATGCAAGAAAATGAAATGTGTAATTAGGTCAGCCCTAAGAATTAAAGAAGTCTTTCCAGAAAATAACAACCATGAAGTACGGTTTAGTAGGAAGGTCGGCCACATGCCAAAGAACATCAGACAAGACCCAAAATAGATCCACACACCAACAATCACGCAAGTAAAGAAGGAAAACCAATCGGTAAGCACAAGAACTATCCCAGAACCCAGAAACAGCCAACCAAAAGCGATAACTAACCGGAAAAGAAACCAAATGAACTAGAAATATGGAATTAAGAACATTAACCATCCTAGAAACTGAAATTAAGATCTTCCATAAAAATCAAGCAACTATTGGTACCAACCAGTAAGAACACAGAAAATTGCACAATAAACTAAACAAAAACAAAACTGAAAGAAAATATTTTTGGTTGATGCAAGATTGCTCATCGACCAGGGATGCTCTTGCATCACACAACCCAGGTAGAAAAATATGTTCTATGAGAGGCAGCTTATGAACATCTAAAAGGATTCAGAATAAAGACCCCATGCTCAATTCTGATCCAAACATCTTCTTTATCTACCAACCTCTGCTTTAGCTCCTTCAATGCCTCAACCAACTTCTCTAACTTCTGACTCTCTTTGTTTCTCTTCCTTTGCTTCAGATATGCACAATGTCTTTGTTTACTACTCTCTTTCTTCCACAACTCTAATTTGTTTCTGCCATAAGACTTCATCTAGTTTGTCACCATAAGCTCTTTGTCATCTGGTTCTATTTGTCCATAAGGCTCATTTGTTAGATCCTTTTGCAAACTCATGTCACCCTTCGGTATAACCTTGGCAACTATTTCTATCAGATATTTCTTCAAACCTTTTGGTATAACCTCTACAACCGGTTTCTGAGGACTCAGATTCTTCGCTTCCTTCTCTTTCTCCTTCAAAGAAATCAATGTGGACTTCTACCCATCCTTCTCAATAGTGACTAGGTTTCTTCTATAGTCATAAATAGCTCCTCTATCAAACTGCCAAGGTTTTTCCAACAAGACATGACAAGCACTCATAGACACAACATCACACAAAGCCTCATCTCTGAAAGGCCCAATATTAAAACTCACCAAACATTGTTCATTTATCTCTATCTTTTTATCATCTTGCAACCAACTTACCTCATAAGGACAAGGATGATCAAGTCTCTTTAGTCCAAGCTTCACAACCATCTCCTTAGATACCAAATTGTTAGTACTTCCACTATCTACAATAACCTTGCAACACTTACCACCGGATTTACACATAGTCTGGAAAAGAATCTTCCTCTGAGTAGATTTGGTATCCTTTCTTCTAAACATAAGGGATTCTCCTTGGTCTGGTGCACAGTCAAATCCGGTACCTTCACCTTCTGATTCCTCATTTTCCACACAACTTCTTTCCATTACCTATTTACTTTCATAGAATCTATGTTTGATTTCTCCACACTTGTAACATTTTCTAGGAAACTCTCTATCGATACTGCCCTGGTGCCTTTTCTCTATGTCTTCTTCTCTGGTTCTTTACACCACTTAGGTTTTGATTCATCTTCCTCAACTAGTTTCTTCATACTATCACTCATATGTCCTTTGAATTTCTCCTTCCCTCTATTCGGTTGTCTTCTTCTCATCTTCTCCTCAGCCTTCAAAGCATACTGGTAAGGTTCTTCAACTATGGAAACCCTCAACATACTCATCTCATCTTGAATGTTAAATTCAAGTCCATTGATGTACCTCACCACCTTTTCTTTGTCTATCTCTCTATGTCCAAATCTAATCACCACCTTGTAGAATTCCTCAATATATTTCTTCACACTCATGTTTCTTTGTTTAAGGTTCTGCAACTTCTTAAACAATTCCAATTCATAGTCTCCCAGTATGAACTTGACCTTTAAAATTGCAACCATCTATCTCCACTGGGTGATCTTCAATTCACTACTTTGTCTTTTTGCAATTCTTTCCACCATAAGCCAGCATGCCCTTTAAACTTAGTTTGTGCCAAATCGACTCTCTATTGGTCCTTGACATCCTCAAACTCAAAGTAATCCTCCAAATCTCTGATCCAATAGATTAGATCCTCTGGGTTCAATGTTCCGAAGAAGTTGGAAACTTCAACTTTATGAACTTTACTCACTTGCACCACTGCTCTCAGGAATCTTTCCTCTCTTTCATCTTCTGGTCCTTCAGCCTCTTCAAGCTCTTCAGCAGATTCTTCATATTCATCCTCTGATTTAGGGTTTCTCCGTAAACCAGCCAAAGCATTTTAGATTTCATTCCTCACTTCATTCTTGAAGTCTTCCACCATTTGTTCTACCCTTCGAGGGTTTTTCCTTGTAGGCAACATCTTCTCTTCCACTCCAATCAATGATATGTCCACCCAAAGACCCAAAGCAATGCCTCAATGTTTGCAAACAACTCTTCCACCAGCTAGTCCATAACTAGCTCTAATACCACTTGATGCAGCTATAACTGGTAAAACCCTTAAAGAGAATCAACTGGCTTATGCAACAAGAGTAACACAACAAAAGAAGCTAGAAAACATAACAAGATCACATAAGTAGATCATATTATTGCTTTATAACTTCTGGCAACCATCTAGTTATCATTATATAATCATCAAAGAACATTCAGTAGTTAGCTGGTTACATGCAGGCCTCAAGCCAGATGCAATCCAACTGAGACTCTAAGAATCAATTGGATCACAAAATGCAAATCTCAATCCTGATTCTCAATTCTACTTCCTCAGCACCTACAAATGATTACATAACATCATATTTATACCCACCGGAACATATATGGGTTGGTCTCATAAGATTACATTTACCAATGCAGGAAAATGAAATGTGTAATTAGGCCGGCCCTAAGAATTAAAGAAATCTTTCCGGAAAATAAAAACCACGAAGTGCGGTTTAGCAGGAAGGTTGGCTACATGCCAAACAACATCAAACAAGAGCCAAAATAGATCTGCATGCCAAGAATCGCATCGGTAATGAAGGAAAACCAACCGGTAAGCACAAGAACTATCCTGAAACCCAAAAACAGTCAACCAGAAGCGATAACTGACCGAAAAAGAACCTAAATGAACTAGAAATTTGGAATTAAGCACATGAACTAATCTAGAAATCAAAATTAAGATCTTCCACGAAAAGAAAGCAACTAGCGGTACCAACCAATAAGAATACAAAAAAATGCACAATGAAATAAACAAGAACAAAACTAAAAGGAAATATTTTTGGTTGATGCAAGATTGCTCATCGACTGGGGATGCTCCTCCATCATATATTAAGCTTAGAGAATGTTAGTCAAATCTAAGTGTTTAACACTCTTAAGCCTAGAAGTGTATTCTTATTGTGACCACATACATTAAGCAACATATTAAGCCTAGAAAATGTCAATCAACTCTGAGTGTTTAACACTTTTAATCATAAAAGTGTAAGCTTAGTGTGTGTGATTTAAACCGCCCTGATCAGTTATTGCTCTAGTTTACTAGAAATTTGATTTAACAATGGCAAATGGGAAATATTTATAATATTCCAATGCTAATACTCTCCTCCTCATAATCATTGTGGTCTAAATACATGTGTACTCTTAATTCAAGTGTTTTAAACAAATAGGTGTGTTCATACCTCAGGAAATAAGCTTGACTATAAAAATCAAACCATGCATGAATTTTGGCTAAAGACGAGGTATTGCAAACATTAAAGGATGATATATTATTCATAATATCATGTAGAACAATGTTCAAACACTTGTATACCATGCATATCTAGTTCTTAGGGTGGCATGTGCTAATTGCTTTGTAGAATATATATATATTGAGAACAAAGAACAACATGGTGATGCATACTGAAATGCTTTAGAGACGCAACCCCTAACACCAGAGCTCTCGACCTTGAGGATTGTTTTCTTTCAATGAGATTGCACAATCTATTTAATTTTTCTCAAATACTTGGATACTAAGAAATGTAAGGATTCATAGCTCATTGTGGTCTATGAGAATATATTAATTACCACATGATATACATAATTTGAATAGTGAGTGGATTCATAATGGTTTTAAAGGATTTATGTGAGGGTACAGATTTAATGTGAGTGAGGAATTAGAATTTATTATTATTATTTATTATCTTATTAATAAGCAATGGTTATAATGTTTTAAGTTGAGTCTAGGTATACATAGGAAGTTATTAAAGATATGTTAATATTATAATATAAATACACATGTATGAGCTAGGATTTTCAATAGTGTAAATGAATAAATAGAAAAATAGAATTAGTATATGGGTATTATGGAATCAAGTCTTATGACTCGAAGCATGGAGCAAGTGTATAATGGTAGACATATATAAGGATCATTGTAAAGATTAATAAATATTTAATCTTCAAACGTAAGAAAATTTTTAAAGTTAGGATGGCTTGATCTTTAGGCTTTGATACCAAATATAATGACACTTTTCTCCAAGACTTAATTAAGTAATTGCAACATAATTGATAGATTAAATATTAATGTTAAGATCAATTATAAAATGTGATAAGATTAAATTAGATGTAAATAACCAATGCAATAATATGACAATAAATATAAAGCCAATTGATAATGCAATATATGGAATAAGATAGCCACATATTATCACCAAAATTATTATATTCTCATTATCCTTTATCATAAAGGGTTTCAAGTACTTATCTATATCATGAGACTTAGAAAGGTCACTCTCACTCCAAGGAGATTTCAGTGGTCTTGGCCCTTACTACTAGGGTGCACTTCTCAAAGGAACTAGTTCTTACACAAAACCAACCATATTATTCGTAATTCAAAGGAATAGTGTAGGCTCTTTTACAACAAGAAGGCACTCTAGGAGGAAAGGTTCTTAAAAAAAAAACTCACATACCTTCATTGTTGGAAATTCAAGTTATGTTGAGTTCTATTGTCATTGATGTCAATGTGTGTTTTAGATGTTATGTGGTTTGATGGCGATGTTGAGCTATTTTTGAAAGGTTGGTGTAGTGAAAGTTTTTGATTAAGTGAAAAGAAGGTTTTGAAGGGGCCCCGAAACCCTTTTTTACAAAAAGAAAATCAAAAGATAGAGCATTAAAGACCTGCCAGAGAGAAAAAAACACAACAAAGAGACAACTAGCAAAGACAAAAAGCCAACAAGAAGCCAAAAGAGGCAGAGGGACAGCATAAAGAAAACTAAGGGACAACCACAAACAATAGACCCTAAGAAAGATTTATGATAAGCTCTGCCACTTCTTGCTCCAACAGGACCATAGAGGCAGCAACACTCTTCACATCCTCCAACTCCTTAGCATGTTGGGTCATCTTCCTAGTAATAGCATGAGTTCTTTTACCATGACCAGTTGTCCCCCCTTCAAGAGTCAACACTTTCTCCTCGATAGTATCAAAAGTGTTCTTTTCCTGTTGGACATGTTCCATCTTGCTGATCATCATACTGAGGCTATTGGCAGAGGCTTTCATTATTTTTTGGCTTTGTTCTCGAATCTTCTTTAGGGTATTCTCATGATTGAGAACCTACTTCTCCAGATATTTGATTCTATCCTCCACAACCTTAAATTGAGAACTATACGCACCAGTGATAGCCTCTGCATCACTGATGGCTTTAGTCAATTCATTTAGGTAGTTAGGAAGGGTACTGAGCTTAGCAGTACTAACAACTTCAAGGGTGGTCCTAGTGGAAGAACATTTTGTATTCCACTAGTTGGTGAAGATTATGACCTGTGGTTCTAGATATAAGTTTTTTGAATCTTGCACATTGCACTATTAGGTTTTTATATCCTCTATTTCTCAAATGGTAGATTTGGTTGTTGTTCTTGTTTTTGACAATGAGGTTGACAATGGCTTTGCGATAATATTGAAGAAAGGATCCAGAAAATACAAAGGTAAGTCACCCTTCAAGTGTTTTAGTTGTGGAGGAATTGGTCATTATGCTTCTATATGTGATCATAAGGAAGATTATGGTAAAATACTTGATGATGATAATAAGAGAAATGACGGTTACAAATGGAATAATAGAAAAAAGAGAATGGATGACAAAGATGGGCCTAAGAAAAAAAATTGTTCAATGGAGACCTATTCATTTGAAGAAGAAGATAGTGATGACTCAAATGAAAAATCATTGTTTTTACCTATAGAGGAGAAGAATAATGAAAGGTATAGAAATATAGAAGATATGAAGAACAGTGAAAAATCTATAAATGTAAAGACTGCACTACATGCAAAAGTAGAGCCTAAAGACACCTTATGAACTATGAAATGGAATACATCATATAGTCAAGTATTTCAAAATCTTTGGAAGCAAGTGCTACATAAGAATAGTGCTAGAATATTTAATCTTTACTTGGCTTAGGTTTATTTGTATTTAGTTTAGGATATTCCTTTGGAATCCCTACATGTAACATGTCCTCTAGTACATGTGTGAGGACAAGTTATTTCTTTTATTTTCCTTTATTAAAGAATATTAGATTTCCTCCTTAAGAGGATGTCGACACATGGCACACACATTTTATGAATGGTGGCATTCATAGATTTGGGAGTTACTTTGCTACTCCTCTCCTCATCTCTATTTAAGAGATGTCTCCTCTTTCATTTCTTCTTAATGACATTATTGTAAAGAGCTTCTCTCTCTCTCTCTCTCTCTCTCTCTCTCTCTCTCTCTAGGCATTGCCTCATATAATAACAAAAGTGGTTTTTCTTTTGTTTTTCCCTTTCAAAAGTTATTGTGCCTCCTTCTTCACATTTGGGTGATTGCTCCAAGGTTTCTGTATTTCTCTTGGTAACATTTACTTCATCAATAAACTTACTTGGATTTTGTTTTTCTTTCCTTGCTCTTGTATTTCCTTTCATGGTATTAGAGCAGGTTCTAATCCTTGTTTTAAGTTGAGATTGATGAAGGTTACTATTTTGTGGAGCTCACCTTTCTTGGACGCACTTTTTTGAGAGAAGAGAAGAAGCTTGTTCTTTAATGTTTTGTTGTGCAAGTTTTGATTTAAGTTTAATTTTTTTTTTCAAACTTGTTAACAAGTTTGCATACAGGATTAATCCATTTAGATTCTAGTTTAAAGTTTATTTTTAAGTTTTGGAAGGCTTGCCACCAAAACTCTATTCTAACCTCTTTATTTTCCCACATTCTTTAATTTATCTTCTTTGAAAGGCTTGCCACCAATACTCTGTTCTAACCTCTTTATTTTCTTGCATTCTTTAATTTATCTTCTTTGAAAGGGTTGCCGCCAAAACTCTGTTCTAACCTCTTTATTTTCCCGCATTCTTTAATTTATCTGCTTTGGAAGGCTTGCAGCCAAAGATTTTTTTTCTTTTAGTTTAAGTTTAGATTTTGGAAGGCTTGCCAGCAAGACATTCTCTATTTATTTGCAGGTTCTAACATTTTATTTTACAATACTTGTTTCAATTTTTTATTAAGTTTTAAATCTTTCTATTTTGTGTAGGTTTTAACATTTTATTTCACTTGTAGATTATTACTGATATGTATATTTTTTTCTAACTATTTATGTTTGCAGATTCAAGAACTATTTTAGTTTCTCTTTTCTCTAATAATTTTATTTTTCAGTATTGTTTCAATTATTTATTAAATTTTAAATCTAAATGAAACTTATTTCTGGTTCAATATTGTTTAAAATAATTTTGCCTCTATAATTTGTAATGTATCTGCACTCTTGGATTCTGTCTCTGTAATTTGTAACAACTCTACAAAGTTTTCTCTCTGCAAAGTTTTCTTCTACCTCTGTAATTTGTAACAACTCTGCAAAGTTTTCTTCTACCTCTGTAATTTATAACAGCTCTGCAAAGTTTTCAGTATAAAAGATTTTTCATAGATATGTAAGTTTTAATAATAAGACAAGTTTTTAATTTTGCAAGATTTGAAGCTTTACATGAGATAATCTAAAAAGTTTGTTTAATTTTATCTATTCAAAGTTTCTCATATAAAATCTCTTTAAAGCTTTTAAATAAAGTTTTTTTGAAAGTTTCATAAATAACATATTTTATAGATATTAAAAATATTTTAAAAAATTAAAACTTATTTTTTTAAAATAAAAAGTTAGTTTTTTTATAAAGTTTTTTTTAAAAAAAATTATTTTCTCATACGTATGTTAAAAGTTTATAATTTTTTAATAATATATATGTAATTTTCAAAAAAAAAATTAATATAACTTGTTTTCCATTTTATTAACTTAGGTTTAAAGTTTATTTTAAATTTAAATTTATTATTAAAAGAATTGAAAATAAAGTTTTTTTTTAATAAAAAGGTTATTTAACTTTTTTTTGTCACTTTATTTTATAGTAAATTATTATTCAATTTAAAATAGGGTATTTTTTTCTAATCTTTTATTTTGCAATTATGTCTACATTAATTCTGGAAATTAAATTAAATAGTTCTAATTATCATTCATGGAAAATGCATATTTCTTTTATTTTTCGTTTCAAGCACATTTTGGATGTTTCTACTGATAAAACCTTTGAGCCTACTTCAACTGCTCCTCAAGTCGACCAAGATAGGTGCAAGGCTCAAAATGAGGAAGCACTTGGTTTAATTGGTATTTCGATGGTTCCTGAATTGTATGTTCTTATTGAAAATTGTACAAAAAAATATGAAGCATGAATTTTTTTTAAAACAACTTATGATAGTTCAAATGAATCCCGAAAAATTCAGCTTCAAGATCAACTCAAAGATCCCAGGTATACAGATTTTAAAACCATGGATGAATTCTTATTAAAGTTTGATTATATTAATGGTCAATTAACTAGTTTAGGAGTTACTCTAGCTGATATACGTTTAATTCATCTTATTCTTAAAAAATGTCTTCCTCATCAATTTCAGCAATTTATTACTAATATTCATGCTCAACTTGCTATTCCTAGTTTAGCTACTCAATTAAGTTAGGATATTTTTTTGTAATTTATTATGTCAAGAGGAAGCTAAATTAATTCAATTTGGTACTCTAAAAAGTATTGAACATGCTTTGATGTCTAAAAATCAAAATCATAATAATTATTTTAAATCCAATAATAATTATAATTATAATAATCATTATTTTAATAATAAATTTCATTCCAAATCCTATAATAACAACTCTACTAATAATCAAAAGAATAATTATTCTAAGAGGCCTCATTGTACATATTGTGGTAAGGATGGCCATGTGACTAATAATTATTTTAAGAAGCAAAATGGTAAAAGCCCATGAACCAAAATAATCAAAGTAATCAACAACATAAACCTCATTATAAGAAAGGTAATAATAATGGCAATCCATCTTATCATGCATTTACATGTACTTATAATGTTTCTCAACCACTTGAGTGGATTATTGATTTTGGTGCATCTCAGCATGTTACTTCTCATAAAGAATGTTTTGAGTCTTTGCATTCTGATACTTTCAATATTCCTATTCAATTAGCTAATAATCATAGTTGCAAAGTCAAAGCTATTGGTGATGTGAATGCCCTAATGGGAAATTACATGATGTTCTTTATGTTCCTGAATTAAAATCAAATTTTCTTTCAATGCTTAAACTTTGTCAAGAGTATAAGCTTAACTTTTATAGGGGCATGTGTTATAATATCATTGATCCAAAAACTAATCATGTTATTGCTATTGTTAAAATGGATATTGATAACTTATTCAAGTTCTATGAATTTGCTCCTACAAAGTATTCCTTTCTTACTACTGTTGATTTTACTATATGGCATGAAAGACTTGGCCATCTCAATTATGATTATATTTCATTGATGCAAAAATAAAATATGGTTGATGGATTGCCTACTATTGTTCCTTCTCAAATTGTTTGGAATGGTTGCATGAGTGGTAAGATACATAGGGAACCCTTTCCTCATGGTCAATCTTGGAGGGTATATACTAAATTGCATCTAGTTCATAGTGATCTCTTGGGTCCCATGGAGAATCCCTCCATCCAAGGTTCAAGGTATGATCTTACCTTTGTTGATGATTTTTCAAGGAGAACATGGATATATTTCCTTCATAGTAAGGATCAAGTGCTTGATGTGTTTACTGAATTTCATATTTTTGTAGAAAGGCAATCTAGTTCTAAATTTAAGATTCTTTTGTAGTGTTGTAAATTGTACACCCTTGCTAGGGTGGTACAATTTCACACTTAGGTTAGCACCAACCTTAGTGTGTCTTGCATCTTGCATTTATTATTTCTCTTTAAGAATTTAATTAATTAATTTAATTAAATATAAAATCATATTTCATCAATTCATACATCATAAAATTGGGCCCTTTACCCTAAGTGTGCCCCTTTTTATTTTATTTCTCCAATAAATCATTTAATCATAAACCCTAATTATGTCCTATTTTGACCTTTAAGGCCCGATTTCGTGTATCAAAACACCTCAAAATTAGTTGTAACTTTGGGACTTTCTCTAATATCATCATATCTAACGGCCTTGAAAATTTGGTGAAAATTTGGTTGGACCATGTGCGTTCCCACCACGGTCCTCGATTTTTTTCCCAAAATTTTGAGAGCACAATTCTATGATATTATAATGCTTAACCCTAAAATATTTGTGGGAAATTCAATTCCTAGGTTGGCCTAAAGGTGGAATTGAGTCTAAATTAAGATCTAGGGTTTCATACATAAGAGCTCTCTTTCTTCATTTGAAGGCATCTCATAAAAATAGAGGAAAATGTTGTTGGAGCAAGCATAAGGAGCCTTCTATGTAGTAAAAGAGAATTCTATGTGGAGTCTTCAACAACATTTAACAACATTCATCCAGCATTTGTCAAGTATTCATCATCAATTAGCAACCTTGAAGACATTAAAGAATAATAGGAGATCTTGTGGCAATATCTCTCCCTTAGGGATTGGTATGATTTCATTTTATTTTCATTTCTTTGTATGAGCTTCTTCACATAAATTAGAAAATTTACATTCATTCTTAGATCATTTAGCATATTTCATTTGAAGCATTGTTATTTAGATTCACATTTACATTTAGGGTTTACTCTCATGAGTAGGGTAGCTCTAGTTTCTTTCATTTTAGGATCTTGCATACACACAAGGTTCTAGCACACACATTTTCAGTATATTATTGGCTATTTGAGGAGGTGGAAATCACCAACACAAGGTTTTTACTAAGGCAAAACCCTATATAGCCACCCAAACCTTCCCTTTTTCAGTTGCAGGTGCAGAAATAGGTACCCAGAGGCACTTTTATCTCAGCAAAAGGCACAAGAACCACCCAGAATCATCATATCTGCCCTAATTTGCCTAGGACAGGCATGTGGCATCCTGGTCCTTCCGAGGAAAATGGTGTGGCACCATGGTCTCTCTTCTTTTCAGTGATTTTTAGCAAGTTGTAGCTTTAGGACCTCTAGTTTGCAGTCTTTCAATTGCAGCCTCCTGTCTGCAAAAAAAGGACAGTGGCGTGGCACCCTAGTCTAGGTCAGTGTTGTTAAATTTGAAGCATCAAGTACACATACAGAATCCTCCCCCTTTAATGCTTTCAGTATCTCAGTTTCATATTTGCAAATTTATTCAATTTCAAGTTCATTTATGCTTCATTATTTATCTCCTAGTCTAGTTGATCATTCAAACCCTACTTTTTCTCATCATTTGCAACAAGAGGAATAGAAACCCTAAGAGATAATCCTTGGATCTATCTTTCCCATAAGAATTAGACAAAGTGATCTATCTCCCTAGGCTCTTTTGTATTCCCAATGTGTTGGTAAAAGTGGGATTAGGTCCTAGTCACCCGATCTTGCTTTTCTTGCCACCACATCTTCGTATTGACAATGGAAGAGAATATGTCAATAATGCATTTAATGCTTATTTGAAAATTTTTGGAATTAAACATGATCTTACCATTCCTTATACACCACAACAAAATGGTGTGGCATAATGGAAGCATATGACTATTGTGGAAACGACAAGATGTTTATTGCATGCAAAAAATATGGATTACAAGTTTTGGGTTGAAGCTATGGCTTGTGCAGCTTATTTAATTAATACCACCTACCAAATACTTAAAGGATAAAACTCCTAAAGAAGCTTGGTCTGGTAGAAAGCCCAATTTGTAGAATTTAAGAATTTTTGGTTCCATGACTTATGTACACAAACATAAGGAGAAAAGACAAAAATTAGATTCTAAATCTTCTCCTTTTATTTTTGTTGGTTATGATGAAAATACTAAAGGTTATAGAGTTTACAATCCTATTACTAACAAGGTAAAAGTTGCAAGAGATGTTTGTATTGCAAAAAAAGGCATTCGTGATTGTTCTAAAGCAAAGGATGATGAACTTTCTCAAAGCAAAGTTGTGCTTTTGGAGGACCAACCTCCTCTTAACCCTACTCCTAATGCATCTCTTTCTATTCCTTCTAGTGATAGTGATGATGATAATAATAACTCTACTACTCATGACTCTACTTCTAGTGATAAATCCATTACTTCTAAAAGAAGACCTAAATGGTTTAAATCTTTAATTCAAGATAGTGATGAATACGTAGCTAAAATGGATAGACTTCAAGCTAGAAGAGTTAATTATTGTAATTATGCTTTAATGTCTACTATTATGAATTCTAATGATTCTAAAACATTTGATCAATCTAAAAATCAATCACATTGGCAAAAAGCAATGAAGGAAGAATATGATACTTTAATTTCTAACCAAACTTGGGATTTAGTTCCCTTGCCTCATGGTAAAAATCTTGTTTCTTGTAAGTGGTTATATAAAACTAAATTGAATGCAAATAATGAAGTTAGTAAGTTTAAAGCTATATTAGTTGCTAGAGGTTTTTCTCAAATTCAAGGCTTATATTATACTGAAACTTTTGCTCTCGTTGCTAAAATGCCTACTATTAGAACTTGTTCTTGATTTAGCTTCTAATATGAATTGAACTATTCATCAAATGTATGTTAAAAGTGCTTTTCTAAATGGTGATTTACATGAGGAAATTTATATGTCTCAACCTCCTGGTTTTGTTAAGGAAGGTAATGAACATTTAGTTTGCAAGTTAAAGAAATCAATTTATGGTTTGAAGCAATCTCCTAGGGAATGGTATTCTAAGATTAATGCATTCTTTCTTTCTCAAGGTTTCATTAGAAGTAAAAATGATCCAAATTTGTATATTAAACATAGTGAAGATGGCATTGTGATTATTATTTTATATGTAGATGATTTAATTCTAACTTCACGTTCCAATAATTTGATTTCTGAAATTAAGTTTCAACTCAAACAAAAATTTCAAATGATTGATTTAGGACTTTTACATTATTTTTTGGGAATGCAAATTTGGCAAACAAGTAATGGTATTTTTCTATCTCAAAGTAAATATGCTCAAGATCTTTTAGACAGGTTTAAAATGAATGATGCTAACCATGTTTCAATTCCTATTGAATTACGTACTAAGTTAAAGCTTGATATGCAAACTCCTCTTGTTGATCCTACTTTGTATAGATATTAGTTGGAAGTTTGAATTATTTAACTCTTACTAGGCCATATATTTGCTTATAGTGTTGGTTTGGTTTCAAAATTCATGTCTAAACCTCAACAAACACACTGTAAAGTTGCTAAAAGAATTTTAAGATATATTAAAGGAACTATTAATGTAGGTTTGTTTTATGATGCAAATTCTAATTTTACTTTATAAGGTTTTATTCATTCCGATCTAGGTGGAGATCCCAATGATGGAAAATCTACTTGTGGTTATTGTTTTTTTGTTGGTTGAGGATTAATTTCTTGGAATAATAAAAAGCAACAATCTACCTCTCTTGGATCCACTGAAGATGAGTACAAAGGATGCACTAATACTTACAAAGAAGCCTTGTGGCTTAGAAGAGTACTTGAATATTTTGGTCTACCTCAACACAAACCAGTGCCATTGTATTATGACAACCCAAGTGCCATTGCCTTGGCTAAAAATTTAGTTTTCCATGGAAGGACAAAACACATTTCTCTCCAACACCATTTTATTAGAGAACAAATTGAAGACAAGCAAGTTTCACTCTTCTATTGCAAGGGGGAAGACCAAGTTGCAGATATTTTGACCAAGCCACTTTGTAAAGAGAAGTTCCAATTTCATTGTAAAAATCTTGGTTTGCAACCCATTGAAGGGTTTGATGTAAACTCCCCAAGTAAAGATTAAGGGAGGGTGTTAGAATATTTAATCTTTACTTGGCTTAGGTTTATTTGTATTTAGTTTAGGATATTTCTTTGGAATCCCTACATGTAATTTGTCCTCTAGTAAATGAGTGAGGACAAGTCATTTATTTTATTTTCCTTTATTAAGGAATATTAGATTTCCTCCTTAAGAGGATGTGGACACATGGCACACACATTTAATGAATGGTGGCATTCATAGATTTGGGAGTTACTTTGTAACTCCTCTCCTCATCTCTATTTAAGAGATGTCTCCTCTTTCATTTCTTCTTAATGATAGTATTATAAAGAGATTCTCTCTCTCTCTCTCTCTCTCTCTCTCTCTCTCTCTCTCTCTCTCACACACACACACACACACAGAGTTTAGGCATTGTCTCATTCATAATAACACAAGGGGTTTTTATTTTCTTTTCCCCTTTCAAAAGTTATTGTGCCTCCTTCACATTTGGGTGATTCCTCCAAGGTTTATGCATTTCTCTTGGTAACATTTACTTCATCAATAAACTTACTTGGATTTTATTTTTCTTTTCGTTCTCTTGTATTTCCTTTCAAATAGATTAGGAAGATCTAGGGAAGTTTGATGCAAGATGAGATGAAGGCATATTTTTGGATACTCTACAAGGAGTAAGGCATACCGTTGTTACAATAAGAGGCTAAATAAGATTGTTGAAAGTGCAAATGTCAGAGTTAGTGAAGAATGGAATCGGACTAAAACTATACCTAAATTTGAGACTAAAATAGAAGTTATCCCTATCGCTACAAAAGAGAATGAATCCAAAAGATAAATAAGATACAAGTACACAATAAAAGGAACATGAATAAATAGCTAAAACACCAACAAAGTATGTGCAGAATAATCATTCAAAGGAACAAATCATTGGAGACAAAAATAAAGGAGTTTAGACAAGAAGACTTCCAAAAACTAGTGAACAAGAAAATTATAGATTCTTATCTTAGGTGGAGCTAAAGACCTATGCAGATGAAAGCAAGGATAAAAGTTGGATAAAGGAAATGGAAGAGGAGTTGAATTAGATAGAGAAGAATTAGACATGGGAATCGATATCTAGACAAGTGGATAAGAATGTGATGGGAATTAAGTGGGTATTTCAAAACAAGGCAATATTGGTGTAGGGGTTATTCAAAAGTTAAAGGTATAGATTCTGAGGAGAAAATTACTCTGGTAGCAAGAATGGAGGCTATAAGGATGTTTCTTGCATTTGTTGCATACAAGAACTTTAAGGTATATCAAATGGATGTCAAGTCAACATTATTGAATGGAGAACTTGAAAAAGAAGTATACATTGAAAAAACAAATTGGTTCAAGCTATGAGAAGATCTAGATATAGTTTGTAGACTCAAGAAAGTACTTTATGAACTCAAGAAATCTCCTAGAGCTTGGTATGCAAAGTTGGATAGACATTTGTTGCAACAAAATTTTAGAAAAGGTACTACTAATAGCAATCTTTATTTCAAGGTTGAAGGTGATAAATTATTAATTATTGTTGTGTATATTGATGATATCATATTTGGAGGAGATGATCATGTATTAAGAAGTTTGCAAAAGAAGTTTTTGATGTCAGTGATAGGCAAGTTGTCATTTTTCCTTAGCCTTCAAGTTACACAATTAAAAAGTGTATAGTCATTTCTCGGACCAACTGTATCAAGGAGATGTTGAAGAAGTTCGGGATGGAAATTCTAAACTAGTTACAATTCCTATGGCTATTGGTTGTAAGTTAAGAAAGAATGATGGATCTTTAAATGTTGATCAGAAACAATATAGATCTATGATCGAATGAATATTGTATTTAACTGCTTCAAGACCGAATAACATGCAGGTTGTATGTGTGATTGCTAGATATCAAGCTAATCCTTAGCAATCTCATGATCAAGCAGGATAAAGGATATTCAAATATTTGAAAGGAACTCTGAATTATGGATTATGGTATAAGAAGGATGATGATTTCACTTTGAGACCATACACAAATTTTTATTGGGTTAGATGTGTTGATGATGGGAGAAGTACAAGTGGCGTTGCATTTTTCTTAGGAGACCTATTGGTCTCTTGGTTGAGAAAGAAACATGATTCAATCTTATTATCTATTATAGATTTAGAATACATTGTAGCAGCATCTTGTTGTACTCAAGTCATGTGGTTTGTAGTACCTCTGCCCTAATCAGATTTTAAAAAAATAGGTTTGACCTTGGTTGACTTTTTAAGTGGCCTTCTTGGTTGGTTGATTTACCATGTTGTAATGTTATAGTAAGATATTATGATTATTGTGCATACCTTAAAAATATTTTTTGCATCGATTCTTTTGAAATTTTATTTGTTCTTTTGATTCGTTTTATTAATCTCGGGATAACACTTTCATTAAATATATATTTATGCATGTGTGGTTCATGGTTGCAAGAGATTGCAGTTACAGTACCGTATAGGTATAAGGTTCATCTCCACCTGGATTTGCAGGTTTGAGTGTTCCTTATCAACCCTAAGGAATTGGTTTAGGTAGTTGTAAGATCCTCATTTTACCCTAGTCATTCTCAAGTGAGCGTCGACAGTCGTCCGTCAGTTTCCCCTTTGGTTGGGTATGCAGGTCATGTATTTGTTTGACTTCTTGGGTTATGTGTTTTGCGTGTGGTGTAATTGATTGTTTTATCCTACGTATTTAATTTGATTAAATGTGTTCTTTTACACATTAGTAAATTAAGGGACTAAATTAAATAGGACCCTTTTTGTGTGATTAATCAATAATTAGAATTGCTCAATTCATGTTTGTAGCAAGTTTGATTAAATGGTTATTTTTAAATGATGAATTAATTAAGTTTATGCATTTTGAAAGGAAAGGTTAAATAGTATTCAAAAATAGAAATATTTTACCCTCTTTGGCATTTTGAAATAGAAATGTTAGTTTTAATTAAATTAAGAAAATCAATTTTAGAAGAAAAAGCAAGTTTTGCATATTTGAATTGTTTGGGAAAAATGATTTTCATTTTTATTTGGAGGAAATTATTTTAAATCCAAAAAATGATTTTTGGTCAAACAATTTCCCTTTTAACCTAGTTTTTGAAAATATTTTTGGAGAGTTATTTTTGGAATGAAAATTTTGGGCATTTGGGGGAGAAGGATTTTCTTGAGCTTGCAGGTTCGGCTCTTCATCAAACCATTCCCAGAATTGCTGAATAAGGTTGGATTTTGTTTATCTCTTTGGTTTTATTGTTTAAAAGAGATTATTTTGATTTTGAAGAAATATCGTTGTGCTTATTGAAAATCTCATATATTTTGTGGAATAAGGAAGAGTTGTAGTTAAATATCAAATTCAAACCCTCCTTGCTTTCTTTCCCAACCTCCAGATCAAATTTTGGTTGCTCCAATTGATTTATTAAAAAAAAAAAATTGGGGTTGGTTGTTCATAATAAAATATTGTTAAAACTCCAATAATTGTTTTCAGATTCAAGTTTTAAATTGGGAAATTAAGTTGTGTTTGGCAAATTGGTCGGATAAATGTGTGTAAATCAATTCTATTTGCCCAAATATGGTATTTGGATGGAGAAATTTGCCCAGTTTTATCTATTCTGGGACTGGTTATTCAGAAAATTTCAATATTTTGGGAGCCATTGTATTCTGGAAATTTATTTAATTTGGGTCTCAGTATGAGACTGTGCATTCTATTGGGGGGGGGTTCTATGTTTAAAATTAAAATATATATATATATATATATATATATATATATATATATATATATATATATATTAACTACCCCCCACGTGGTAGGGAAGACCCCACCACATGGGATAGTAGCAGTGATACCGAGGGTAGCGGATTGCTACCATATGATAGTAGTGCTACCCAAGGTAGTAGCCTACTACCATATGGTAGCAGCGCTACCCAAGGTAGCGAGGTCTTCTACCATTTGGTAGTAGCGCTACCAATGGTAGAGGACTGCTACCATTTGGTAGCAGCCCTCTGCTAAGCCTTTCTCCTTTTTTGGTGGTATAATATTAGTCCACCGTATAAATTGGTCCATGTCAACAGCGTGGTTATATAAAAAAAAGAAGAGAGAGAGATATTTTAATATATATTTTTAATTTTAATTTAAAATATATTTAAATTGATATTAAAATGGTATATTTTAGATATAGCTCATAAAGGTAAAATGATTTATGTTTTTGGTAAATTTTGGAAGTGAAATTAATATATGTTTTAGTAAATTTTAGATAAATGAAATAATATTTATATTATTTGGAAAATATTGGAAAAATAAATATTATATTATTTGTTAAATTCTTGGAGATTAAAATAATATTTTAGTTAGAAATTTCTGATATTAAATTTTATTTAATTGGGAAATGATTATCTATCTTAGTTTCTTTTTAATGTATATTTCCATATTCTGGAAAGTGTATCTTGGTATTGGAAAAGATAAGTTTAGATAAATTGTTTGGAACAAGTATGGGAATGATGTTTTATTTTGAGAAATAAATATCATATTTTAGTTGATTAATGTTTATTTAATTATATCTTTGTATGTTTTGAATATAACTATAATTATATTAATGTGATTTGGTCTGAAAACTCATGATGAGGTATTTATATTATTTTATGATGCAAAATGAATTATGGTGAGTTAGTAAACCATGAGCGGCATGTACCTAGACAATGTAGACAAATCACAATCAAATTAGATCTATTAGAAAACTGGATCGATTGTAATGTTTCAACAATATGGAAAAAGATTATCATTTCCAGATTTATGCCTATGCATGTTTAATTTTTTGTATTTGCATTTGATTAAGAAATGGCAAGTCCTTGATTGTGATTGTTGGATATTGTTGTATGTTTATTTTGGAATCCACTTATGTCCTTGATCTTGAGTATTGACTTTTTTCATGTGATTGTTTGTATCTGGTCATGTCCTCTATGCGAGTGTTGGGTGTTGTTATCTGGTTGACTGTAGCTAGTCATGTTTTTAGTCAAAGTACCATCACTTAGTGCACCTCGTATGAAGACTTGTTTGGCCAAGTGGGTATTCCTACCATATTGAACTTTGTATGCTTGTCTTGGTGTATTCCTTGGTTTAGGAGTTCATTTGATTATGGTCTTGTGTCATATGGGAGAGTAGCTTTCGAGTGGGGGCCGTGCCCAAAGTGGTTACAGGGTAACCCATCGAAAGTGTGTCTAAATAAGTAATAACCTAATAGCATATTAGAGAGTTTAGTTGTTGAAAACACTAAGTAAGATAATTGTGCCTCACACATGGGATGAGGGCTAGTACAGACTCGACATGCAGTGAGAAGGCCTGAAATGGCAAACCAACAACCTTGTCTTCACAAAAGGATGTGTTGGGTCCACATGAGACTTGGATGGGCTGGAGGTTTGGGAAAGGTTGCCAAGGTAACCCAGTAGATGGGGTTGAAACCTATGGAGGCCTACTAGGGTAACCATACCAAGTTATGTGATGACACTTGTCCCTTATGTTCACTAGTGTGCAGTTTGTGTTGTCTTTGCTAGGAGCACTATTATGAAGTCATATCTGGTTGTTTATGCCCTTGTGAGAACCTGATATTCATATTAGACCATGGGTTGCTTATAATGGGTTGCGAGGACTTAGTTTTGCAGGTGCTCCAGTTGATCTTTTGTAATTGCTTCTTATCATGTTCAGCTGGATCCTTTTCCTTTCTTTGGGATCATCCATGTATCTATTGGACCGATGTGGTCGTATGTATTATTGGTTTATGTACGCCTTGATGGAAGGATGTAAATGATGTGAACCTTATGTATTCTTCACCCTATTATTATTAGAGGGGTCTTGTAGTTGAGTAGACCCGGAGATGTAGCCCACTAGGGGTGAACTCCGATATTAATTTGGTGTTATGTGGTGTTTGTGTTCATATGTTTCCTTTTTATTTATCATGTATTGATGGCATTATGGTTAAAATGTATAATGTGATTTTAGATGATGTTAATCTTAAATGCATGTATGTAGTTATCTTATTAAATGCAGTAATATGGATCATGAAGAATGTAGGTTGGTATAATGGAAAGTTTTCTTTAGTTTTTAGTGCAATGAAAGTATGTAAGGAAATTAGATGCATGACATATGTTTTATTATAAGTTTGGACGTAATGTGTGGTTAAATCGCCCTCATTTAAACTAAATGCATGGAAGTGGTGCATTTGTTAAGGGTTGATTTAAATTTCATCTTTTCTCTCCTAAATTGATGTGCTTGTTTCTCTCAAGGGAGCACAAATGTGTGTTGTTGTAGATAGTTTGTTGCGGTTATCAAAATTTTTATCTGAAAGAGGGAGAGAGCTATTATTGATATTTTTTGCACCCTTTGTCCTTGATGCAAAGGGGGAGAGAGATATTGTTATGAGAGAGAGATAGAAAGTTTTGAGGATAAAAGCACAAACCTGTGTCACACTTTTATAAAGGAACTGACCAGCACAACTAATACTATTTAACTTTGACCACATAAAAGTGACATTTCTAAATTGAATTTTGAAATGATGTAAACTGATCAAATGTAGAAATATTAATGAAATTTACGTTTGCTATTTAAAAAAAAAAAATTTATAAATTCAAAGACAGATTTTTCATTGCTAAAAAATGTTGAAAATCAAGGGTTCTAATCGGCATCACAAAAAAAAAAAAAAAAGATTTTATTTTTTCTAATTTTTTTTTCCAAATAGAGAATATATATATGCAGTGTTAAAAAAAAAATTATGTAAATTTTTGTCGTTATAATATTTTGAAGTCCAACATAGCTATATTTGACAG
Source organism: Cryptomeria japonica (assembly GCF_030272615.1). Taxonomy (NCBI): domain Eukaryota; kingdom Viridiplantae; phylum Streptophyta; class Pinopsida; order Cupressales; family Cupressaceae; genus Cryptomeria; species Cryptomeria japonica. Next base: position 243,728,157 of record NC_081406.1, on the reverse strand, counting down.
TTTTCATTCAGCATCACCTTTTGACTACTAAATTTATCATTAACCAAAAAACAAACACCCTTTTTGAGAAGATTCTCTCATCTAGTGAAAAATATTTTTTAATATCATTTAATTTTATTTTTTTGAATTTCTAATCAACCTCTTTTTTCACTTTAAAATGCTACTCACAATGTTTAATTAATAAAAAAAATAAAATTAATCAAAATACTAAAAAACTTATATGTGACTTCGAGCTCTACAAAAGGGTATTTTTCGTTATTTATAAAAGAATATTCGGCTTGAAGAAAAATTGAGTGAAAGTGAAAAGTTTTAGAAATACAGAGTTTTTCACCTTTTTTGTGCCACATCACATGACACATATGCTAGTTCAGCCAGACTAACCTTAGTTCTAACAACTAAAAAAAAATTGAATTTTTTTTTAATGAAAGAATTTGAACTAAGGGAGTTCGGCTGAACTGAGTCCAACCAAACTCAGTCTAGTTGGACTTCTGGTGCCATGCAGGCACCACATAGTTCCACATGGCCCAAGGGTAGTCTAATCAGATTCAATCCAATCGGACTACCCTCAGTTGGCCCAAAGTGTCACACAACTCCATGCTTTTGCCCTTGATTGTTGTTGGTGGTACAAGTGTTGTCATCAATGACAAAGGGGGAGAATATTAGAAACTTGAGCTATGTTGAGTTGTGTTGTCATTGATGTCAACTTGTCTATTGTTGCCATTGGCGTCATTATGTGTTGTAGATGGTCCAGAAGTGAGTATTCTAATGTTGTCATGTGGTCTAATGGTTATTTTGATGTGTTACTAAAAGGTTGGTGTAATGGAAGTTTTAACATGCAAGAAATAGTAATTATATGCAAGAAAGAGTATTTAATGTCCTAGTGGAAGAATTATTTTCATTGGACTCCAGTTGAAGAAGATTATGACCTATGATTTTGGATATAATTTTTTTGATCTATGTATATTTCACTATTAGGTTTTTAGATTCTTTATGGCTCAAATGGTAGAGTTGGTTGTTGTTGTTGTTGTTGTTGTTTCTAATAATGAGGTTGTCTATTAGAACTAGTCCAAAGAATGCTTAGCAATCATGGATATGTGGACTCAATTTTTTTGGCTTAAAGGACATGTTCATTTGGTTTGTACAATATTCTAGTTCATTTTGCTAGTGCTAGTTTGATTGGCAAGTGAAGTTATGTTGTTCTATGCTCAATGTTGTCAGTTGGTTTGGTTTCTAGCTAATTAAGACGGTGTATCCTATATGGATCATTCTCTTTTGGTATGAATGTGTATTTAAGGCTGAGTTTGGTTGTTGTTATGGGTCACACCATGGTGTGTGTAGATCCACAACGTGCATTTTGAATTGGAGAATATTTTTGGGCTAGCTAGTTGACATGCTTTATTGTTTATCTACACGTTTTGTTTGATGTTGAGTTTCATGGATGTGTTAGCATGTGTGGTCCATTGGAATAATTTCATAAGGATGTGTTTTGATGTTTTTTGGTCCCCTTTATGTCCTGGAGTGGACCACATTATGTGGTATTGGTCCGGGTGGCCTAATTTATATAATATTATATATTTTATCTATGGCCAACCTAGTTGAGGGTTTAAATTAATAATCTTGTATAGATATAGATGTGTAGTTGTATGAGTTGATGTATTAAATGTGTGTGAACTGATGTGAGGTATATGTGAATTATATCCAAGCAAATTCAGTGCGAAAGTTAGTTTGTGAAGAGATTTGATGATGATATCTTTAGTATGGCCGTGTTTTTAGACAATGATTGATTTCAGATGTGTTTTCCATGATATTGGTCGCATGACATAGTGGTTCAATTAAAATTTCATGATCAAGAGATATTGTTCATTTCAATTCATCTATTCCATGTACCTGTCAAAAGACAAAGTATTTCTTTTGGCAGCTTATGCATTCCTTTGTATCTTTCCCAAAGGTTGTGCGCCTCAATCGTGCAATTCCTATTTGGTGTAGTCAACTCCTTTGCCTTGCGCCTAAATCATTGTAATCAATAATTCATATTCTGAATGTGATTCTCACCATGGTTTCTCCCTACTTAGGGTTTTCCATGTAAATCTAGTGCTCATGTGTTTATTATGTTGTGCGCTTTCATGTTTCATAATTGCAGCAATTTGTTAATTAATGCTTGAAGTTTAAAAGATGAGAAATAGAGTAGATTGAGGTCCACACTGATTCACCCCCCCACTCTATCCTATGGTGTGTTCAATATTCATGACACAAAAAAAGTGCAGTCTTTGTCAGGACACTCCTGAGTGTACATTGTACCCTAAGTTGGACACACATTGTGTTCCCCTTTTCCAATGTCCATGTCAACAAATGATCCCTAACCTTAATTCCTTTGTTTCCTTTGAATTCCTATATTTTCTCTCATGCCCATTTCCCACCAAGCCAACTTCTTCTTCTTCCTTGAGTGATCTCCATGCCCTCTTCCAAGTCTCAAATAAATGGCAAATAACCTTTTAAGGGGTGGTTTTTAAACCATCACAGCCTTTAAAAAACATCACCCTTATTTACCCTTCAATAAAAATTATAACTCCCTTTTAAGAGAGTTTTTCATAAACATTATTTATTAACCTTTCTTTAAACCAAAGGATTATAATATCTTTTATTTTTTATCTCCCTTTTTAATTCAAAAAGGGTTATTTCATCACTTTAACTTCTCTTAGAGAAAAAGTCACATAACAAGAGTCACCAATGGACAATGAACCTCCTTCATGTATCATGTAGGGCTTCATTAGTTTGTGGGTCAATGAAGACTACACATAAGACAAATTTCAAAATTATTTTAAATTTTCTCATGTGATAGTTAATCTGCATAATTTTTTTTGTTCCCTCTCATCAAACCAAATATTGATATTTCACACTCACCAATACTACATAAGAGATTATATGTTGCAATCATTCAGCAAGGGTGGCCCTATGGGAGATTTTTGTTGTTGGATCCCAACCTTTTAATTAATGCCTCCAATTTTGTTTTATTATTTCTATTTGACTTAATAATTTGTCGTGTTCCTAGAGGATTTATAGGTATTGAAGGAGGTATATGTTGTGGTTTTTGTTTGGTAGGATTTTTATAAGAGGGAATATTATAGTTTGTTTTTTTTCTAGGGTTCATTAACAACACCAAAAAATTAAATAAATTTCATTCAAAAAATTAATTAAATTTATATATTTAATCCAAAATTTACACCAAAAATTTAAAAATATTTACCTCTCTAATCTAGATGACCTTGTTGACCTTGTGACAGCATTTCAAGTCTTACCTTTCAATATAACTTGATATCGAGTACTTCAAGGAAGATAAGTCCATTTTAAGAATCAAGATAAAATTCAACAAAGAAAATCAAATTATTTGGTTGAACTAAAGAAACTCTATGAACTCAATGTCATAGAGATTCAATATTTTGTTCAAAGGCCTTTACGTGTTCTATGTTGGCGGGAACAAATTTATTTATAGAATACTATCCATATACACATAATGAGATGGAGGATGCATATTGGGTATCTTATAATGTTGGCCATTTGGTGGAATTGATTATGTGTTACATTGATGTCAACACTATCTGTTTGGATGCTTTACCAACACCCTTCTGGTCCTAGTAGGTTGAGTGGTTTTTGGTTAACTTGGATCCGACATGATTTGATAGACTCTAGTATAATCTGATGATGGAATTGTCTTGTTTATGATACTCATACTCATATTTGGTTAGTTGGTTTCAGTCTGGTGGTTGGATGCTATCTTGCTTACTTAGAAGATTGGTTTCTGGTTCCGGTGAGGGTTTAACTGGCAAATCTTTTGGTGGAGATCTTTGATGAATTGCATAATTGGTGTTGGTGCACCTTTTGATGGAGTTTTAGGATGCTATTGGTGATCATGTTTGAGATTTAGCGTTTGGAGATCATTGTTGAAGTGCGTGGACCTATACTTGGTCCCAGTTGATCTAGGTTATGGACCAACATTAATGTAACATGTGGATAGGACCTATTATTGTATTTCTGGGATGTCTTTTGTGTTGGATATTATTTGTTTGGTCTAAGGCTGACATGGTTTGTAATTATGTAATTGGTTTATTGTCTAGTGGCTGGCCTAATTGTTTATGGTCGAGGGTTTGTATAAATAAGATGTAAGATCTCATTGTAGGTAGAGGAGTTGGTTGATCATTGGAGATCAAATTGGGTTTGTGTAAGAGGATTTAGTCCTCCGGTATTGAGCTTAACTGGAACTATACTCAGGCATAGGAGATGCTATCTTTTGCAGTTCAACACTTCTTCAGATTGTAGTTTGGATTTATATGTAGTCAGTGAGGCTCCTTTTGTGATGAGCAGTGTGCTCTAGGTTGTTGGCCTTCTTGCAAGTGCAGGCCCCTTCATTGTAATTCACATACTTACTGCAGAAGTATTATCTAGCTATGGGTAGGCTTCCCACCGTGGTTCTTTCCTTTATCGGGTTTTCCACGTACAAATCTTGGTGTTGTGTGGATGGATTTTATTCTGTGATTACTATTTATTCTTAATTGGTTTATCTGCTATTCTGGTATTATTATTTTGGGTTTTGATATTAAAGTTTTAAATTGTTAATGCTTTCGGTAATCTATGACAACTGATTCACCCCTCCTCTCAGTTGTCTTTCGGTTATCCAGACTATCTAATGTATGCTAGTGTTATTGGGAGTTTAATGTGTCATATGGTCTATGTAAAATTAGATATTCCCTAAGAAATTAGAGTCCTTAGTTGTTTCATTGCTAATCTTAGATGAGATCATTAAGATGTAGTTGGAGATATATAAGATACCCAAGTACTCATAAATATATCATGGTGATCATATAGGGGACTATTACTTAGTGGATATTCATATATTTGTGGATTCAAATTGGATAGGTGATATCAAATGTAAAATTTAAACCAATATTAGTTATATTTTCATTCTATTTGGCAATGCTATCAATTTGATGAGTAAGTGATAGATTGTGGTCATTTTGTACACTACAAACTATAGTTATATGGTATCTACACATGCTCATAACTAATCCATCTATCTTAAAATATTGCACTTAGATTTGGGATGAATTAGAGAGATATCAAAGTTCCCTGATAATCAAAGTGTCAAATCTTTGGTAAAGCACCTAACCCTTCATGTTAAAATGAAGCACTTTGATATCTAGAACCATTTTTTCCATGGAATGGTAGAGAATGGGAGGCAAGTATTGTATAAGGTTCATGCTTTGGTATATATTATAAATGCATTGATAAATCCCATCAACACAAATATGTTTAGGTGGTGCATAATGAGTCTATGGGGTCAAAACCCCTTTGCTTAGATGATTTTATTGGTGTTCTCATTTTCTCTTGAAATATATACAATGAGTAGGATATTGTTGGGATTGTGTTTAATACACCTTCCAATTCTAATGTTTGAAATTAGTTGTTTAATTTTTTATTTTATTTTTTAACTTTTTATTTGCGAGGTCACATGGAAAATGGCATCCCACTTTTGACTTGTGCATTGTGTCATTTCTATGTCTTATTATGATGATAATGATTGTGTAAGATAATATGCTATTATAAAGGATGCATATTAAAATATTTAATAAAAATAGTGATATAAGAGATATTAAGACATGAAGCATAATGGTGGGAGAGTTACATTAAATTGATAAGGAATCTTGCCCAAAATTATTGCACATGTTATGATGCATCATATAGATTTTTTAGAGGGGGGTTATGGAGATAAAATGGAGTTCCTCATTTGGTGGTTGTATTGTCGTGGATCAATTGTGTATTTTGAAAACATAAGAGAACTTACTATTATTAGCATTCTTACTCATCATGGAGGGAGTATTGCAATTAGGGTCTTATATTTGAGAACCATATTTAGGTTATGGTTTTGACCCACATTTTATGGTTTATCGCTATTTTTTTCTTGTATTAAATCTCCTTTATATTTTTTTCTTAGATTGGATCTAAGTATTGGTTGTATAAGTGATTTTAAGGTACAATTACTTTTCTATAATGTCTCAAAATTTATTATTGGTGATACTCCTACAAAGGAATATCATAGAATTTGTAGTGTAACATCATAGGTGCTGAATAAAATGATTAGTTATTCTTTGGAGTGTAGTTATTTTTCTCCCAAAATTATTTTCCCAATGCAAATAATCTTGTTATTGCATGATGTCTTTATTTTCTCTTTACAATAACTATAAGATCTTTTTTTGTGCTAATACTTTCCCTAAATTTTAAGCATAGCATTTGTATTCCACACCATTTCTTCCTTTCAATTAGTCGAAAATAAAAATGCCCAAAGTGCATCATTAAATTATCCTCAATCCATTTAAATAGAGTCTCTAATATATAAATTCATAGTTGTTTTATAAAGTGTAAATATACAAACCATAGAATAATTCCAAATGAAGAAAATGTATCATTTAATGGATATATAAGACGATAAGCTCCACAATCAATTATCGATCTCTCTAAACTAGAATCTAAAATGATGAAAAGTTTGTTGGTCTTATGATACTTTGAATTAGAAGAAAATGATGATGATATACTTGAGACCAATTTTATATTAGGCTTCTTTAGAATATTATTTTGCTTAATATTATATTTTGTATAATAAAAAAATTTAACTTGTCCAATTCTTTTTTAATATACAATGTTAAGAGGATTTATAATCTACTTTATATTAATGGGTGGAGGTGCTAGTCAAGTCAAGATGAACACATTTCATTATTTGGTATTTAGATGAAGAAAATTGCTTATTCCTAATAGCCTAATTAATCTTATTAAATATTTGTAATATCATAGTTATAGTGGAAAATCTATCTTAGATGAAATATAATTATTACACCAATTCAATATTTAATTATTATTATCAAAATTTTATAAATATTTTTAGTGTTTAACCCATAAATAATTACCCTAGGAACAAGATATTCTTAATCATATTTGATGTCACACTTATGCTACAGAAACTAATATTCAAGTTTGTATTATGTTTGTGCATTTATTATGGTGATAATTTGATCAATTAAATTGAAAAAAAATATCCTAAATCAATATTTATATTTGTGAAATCTATCTACTTGTGGTGTGGCTTTAAAGTAGATTAACTGTTTATTTTTAAATTTATGTGTTGTATTTCTTTAATTATGGTTTATATTGAATAGCTAGTCTATGTTTTAGTGAACCCAAAGGATTTGTTTATGTGTATAATTAGATTAGCTATTTATTTCCTTTAATAGCTAAAAATATCATTTAAAAGGAACTAATATTAATAGTATGTTGCATGCATCTATATCCAAATATATATCAATAATTTGTTATCCATTACCTACTTAATGAGTCTATGAAGTGTGCATATCAATATATATCTTATCTATAATAATAGTCTATGGTCATTTTAGTGTAGGTTTAGGTTTTTTTATATCTCGATAAGATTTTCTTTCAAATTTGGATAGATTTTTTACCTTACACACAATTCCATTATGTATTATATTGTAAAATAGAAATTAAAATGTTAACAAATTTATGCATAATTCATAAATTTAGAGCACGCATTTGATTCAATGTAACTCCATATTATATAAATTTATTCCTTTATGACACTATTATTTACTTCCATTTTTGCATGCATGCACACTTACTTTTACACACTAGAATAAGAGAAAAATGTAAAAGTGAAAGCTACATACTTAAAAAAAAATCTCCTATATTGCACCACTTTAGCCATGCTTTATGGTCTTAACATTTGACTAAATTAGAATAATCTATTTTGGACACATATTTATGTTCTTGATGGAATCTTTGCATAATTAACAAATCTGCATGTGTCTTCATTTTTTTAAAGGGTTCCAAAAAGACTCAATTTATGAGTCTAGGATTTGTATCCAAAGTAATAACCTCTAGGTCATCTTAGATACAAGAATAAAATTACTACACACAATAAGAAAAATATATTGTCATATTTGACTCTAATATTTTGTAGGATTATAGAAACACCCAAGTCCATGATCTCGTTTACACTCCCCAATATTAACATAGGCATAAAGATTGACCAATTTGGGACAGTTTGTACAATTCCAAAACCTGACTTAGAAAGATCCATAATTATTCTTCAAAGCAATTTCATGTCCACTTTTCAAAAAGTAACAATTACTATTTTTAGTAAGATTGTCTATGAAGGATACATGATAGCTTCCAAAAAATAATATTAGTTTAATGTTTTATTGCTCTACTGATAATAATGGCTATGACAATTATGGCAGGTTGTCATAGTAGGAGTTATATCTCTAGTTGAGAATATAAAGATAATTATTGAAAATATTTATGACACCTATTTTGAAAGGGAATCTTTGAGAATAATTTTAATTAATATTTAATTTGACCTCTTGCTACATTGCAATGTGTGCCCTTTGGATTCATGTAGCATGAAGTTTCAAAAGAGAAATAAAGTTATAAATGGGAATTTTGAGGAAAATCATCAGTTTGCAACTTCACAATGATAATGGAAGCCTATATTGGAAATAAAATAATGATATTTTATATATTTCTACGAGATGGGGTGGTGAGGATTTCTGATCTATATATTTCAAGGTGATTTTACATTTTGGGCATTCTTGTTTGCATATTTTGCAAGATCTTTGGATTGTTTCTTTAGAGGATGCTAAACTATGGAGGAGACTGAACAAGGGGATTTGAAGGTTTCTAAGAGAAATAAGTATGGAAGTTCAAGGGTCATCAAGGTCTAATCTCATCCTAAGGTTTCAATTGCACTAAATAGTATCAAGTTTCATGGTTTGTTTTGGTAGTTTTAAGGAGTTTGACAATAGATTTGCAATAATGTTTGTGAGTTTGCATTATCAAGTTGATGTAAATTTGATGATACTTTATAGTTTTTTATTGTAACATTGTGTTGTTCTACAGTTCTTGTTGGCACCCTTTGGGAACATTTTGGGTTTTCTCTATAATTTGAGTTTTTTAGAAGCCCATAGGTATCATTGAGGCCATGAATTTTATTTTTGTATATGTATTTTCATTCAAGTTTATCATAATTACTTGTTAGAATTTTGGTGAATTTTTCCTAAAAATGGTTTTGTTCGACAATGCATACTCACATCATTTTTAAATTTTAGATATAAATAAATGTCACAAAATTTTATTTTGTTGTGTAAAATTAGTTTATGAAAGTAAATGAATTTTTATTCCTTGCTTAAAACTTGAGGAATCATTCATATACCGATTTGTGTGATATTGTTGAATTAAATTCCTTAGTAATTATTTATACATTTTTTATTTTTGTAAAAGATTAAATTCAAGGAGTTTAAAATATTTGAGAAATATTTTGAATAATTTTCAAGGCATATTATAGTGGTATGAAAGCCTTGATTCTTCGAGCTTGAGGGTTTACTCAACTTGCCAATACTTAGCAAAAGACAAATAAGATCTTGCCAACCTGTAGGGTTTCAAGTTTTTATCATGGGTGATTTCTTTAAATATCTTACCAAGAGTTTGGTCAATGAAATTATAATAGTCAAAATTTTAAATTGTTTTAATATATATTTGATTAAAACTATGAGTTATAAGAAGGATCTTATATTTTATGAATATGCAGAGCTAACAATGAAAGAAATGCCTTAGGAAGGAGAGCTTATAAATTTTTTTGAGGAGTATCTTTCAGTGAACAAATTTTAAGTAGAATTTGAAGATTCTTACATGAGAAGAGAAAGAATAAAGATCAAATCGGGAAGGAAACAAAAATTAGAGTGAAGGAAGAACAGTTAAAGGTAGAACCACAAAATGCCATCTAGTAGATTAATGAGAATGATCGAGAATATGAGACCTTAGAACCAAAATAGGTGATGGTTGTAATTAAATCACAAAAGATTAAGGAAGATAATATTGAACCAAAATCTAAATCAGCTCCAAAAGAGGAGAAGGAACCTAGATTGGATATTCCAAGTAAAAACTCTTTAATGAATATTTTAGTTTCCTCTACTAAGATATCACTTGAAGAGAGTATTTGTAATAAGGAAGATAATGAAGAAGAAAATTTGCATGTTGAATATATTGAAATGGATTTCTATCCTAGAGACATAAACTAGGATCCAAATCATTATCACTCCTTGAAGGAAATATCCACTAAGATCCAACTTTAGTTCTAAAGGAGAGTTGGATGTTGTGTGTGATTATTTCCTCTTTTTTATTTGATTTGATGTGAATATGTAATGTCTATGTAAATGATAAAAAATTGAAAACTATTTCACATAAATAGAAAGATACAAAATTTGAAGCTAATTCAAAAGTACACATATAGAAATGATATGCAGAGAAGAACTTGTAGATAAAATCTAGAGCTGAAAGTGTTAGACAAGTGTGCTAGGCATAATAGACTTGAAATTTTTTTCATCATCTAAAACTTTAGATTCTAGATCAATATGCTTTATAGATATTTCCTTCTAATATTCAGCCAAAATTATTGGTTGGGTGTACAAATTAGCAAAGGCCTAGGGTTTTCACCTATACAAAGTTTGGAACTGTTTGTCTCGACATTCTATGCAAATATACAACTTTCTACTATCACATCTATAACCTACACACATAAAAAGGGAAAATAGTTGTGCTATTTAGGGGCTTGCTTAAGTCAAATCCCATGGTTGTGCTTCCACCTCCACTATAGCTATGATGATGAAAAATAGAGCTTACGCCTAGTAGAACAAAGGCTAAATGATAAATAAAATGTTGAATTGGATTGCTCAATTGAAATGGCATTAACTTGGGATTGATAATAATGGTGATGCAATTCACTTTAGATAAATCCTTCGAGTGTTGATGCAATAACCTGACAAATCATAACAAAATTCATCATGAAAACATACTTGAAGATAATTTGTTCTAGCTTGATGCTTGTTGTACTCAAATCCACTCTTGAAGGAATTAGGGATTTTTGAAGTATAACTTGTGGATTCCTAGATTTTGAATGATAAATTATTGTTATATATAGGGTTCTTGATGTATTTTCACATTTAGGCCAACTTCCAACAGTCGTATCAAAATATGTGGATCAGATCACAAATGGTGGGAACCAACACTCTTAAATGTTCAAATTTGAGTCACTTTTGGAGGGACTATGGTGTACAAAAGAAGGGTGGTTGTCAATTTCATAGACCTAAGACATAGGATCAAGTCACTTCATGAGCATATGACAACAATTTGGATGTGATAAGTAATGTGAAATTGTAAAGGGGTTGCAATTTACTACACTACAAATACATGTTTCAAATGGGATCCAATGTTATGTAATGATGGTCTACTAGGAAGCCATAATTATGAGCATGAATTCATGAAAAAATATTTAGATGAAACCTTTTATATTGATAAATTTTATTTTGAGCATGATAGCGATGTTGCATATCTCTCAAGGATATCTAAACCACTAATAGGAGATTTAAATTGGGAGGTAATCCTTCTTCACAATTACAAAATATCTCATGGATGATGTTGTGGGATCTATTTGTCTTAGAAATAACCAACATGTAAGTTGACGATAAGAACATTTTGACAATGAAACATGTTTCATTGAGGTCTAATGATTTCCTACATCATAAAAAGCATGATAGATGTAACAAAGGAAAAGCCTTACTAATTGAATATGAGGAGCCCAAAATTTAGAGACATGTATTTTCCTTTGTACATACAAAGATGGTACTAGAGATAGAATTTTAGGTGGAAGGAACTATTGAGGACATCACAAAAGAATCTCTTATTGCAAAGGTGGATAAACATGTTGGTATCTCCATAATAAGAAATTCCAAAGAGGAGGATGAACTCTTAGTTAAAACTAGTGGAATGGGAAAGGTTCACAAATTTTAGATGTGTTTCCTCTTTTAATGCCAATATAAAAATCATATCATCAAAGGGAGATTTCCAAAAAGGGAAATTAGTTTTGAAATATTCATCCATTTCATGGGAATAAAAAGGAAACATGTTAATAATCATCAATGGCATTTTGTGAGTTCTAATTAAGTTACAGTAATTTAATGTTTACAATTAATGCATTAAACCTTGGACTCAATCTCATAGTTAAAGATAAAGGTATGCTACTTGGAATACTAGATGAATTTGTAAATGCAGTAAAAACTCTTTGGTCGACATTTTCTGAATGAATGAGAGGATGCAAATCATTATTTCTCCCAATAAGAAACCTATACTTATTTTTGCTATATAGAAGCTTTCAAATCAGCATGGTATGGTACTTTTAGGATCAAGCCTCATACAGGTATTCTTCCATTGGATATATGGAGGAATTTATAAGAAGGATAAGATTTCAAAGGTTGGATTCATTATTATTAGCATGAATAAGATTGCAAAATTATCATACCTAGATCACATCAATGACACTTCAATTAGGAAGAAGGATAGAGTGCCAGATGTAATTGACGAGCAAATGAAGGTAATCATATCATATTTAATTTTTATTTCATATTTATCACATCGATTTGTGGAAGGGTATAATGTAGAAAGTGGAATTTATTGGCTTCATTAATGTTACAAAGGTACAAATTCATTCAAATTGAGAAAAGAAGGTTGATAGATATAGAAAATGCATTTTCTACCGATTACATTTAAAAAGAAGTTTAACACTTGCTACCCTATGTCATCATAAGGAAGAACACTAAGATTAGAAGAATCATATGGTCCAATGTTTTTGGCCTATAAGTAGAATACTAATATCATAATAATGTCACTTCTTGTGTGCCCACAATAATGAAGCCATTCAAAACTAAGGTAAGCAATTTCATATGATCCTAGTTATCTTCAAATGTACTTTTTAGAGAAGGGATGCCATTTAAATTGGGAATGTATTCCACAAAAATGAATTTGAAAAAAAATAATTACACGGGGTACTAATTGTTAATTTTATGGTAGAGTTACAGAGCAATATCTTTGATATTACTCTTTTAATTCAAAATTATAACAGAAGTATCTGAATATCCATATTAATATCTTGAAGTTATCAATTAATTTCTTATGTGCTATATATCTTCAATAAATAAATTGATTATTTATTCTTGCTCTCACAATATGTATATTGCAATATATATATATAGCACTCTCTCTCTCTCTCTCTCTCTCTCTCTCTCTCTCTCTCTCTCTCTCTCTCTCTCTATATATATATATATATATATATATATATATATATATCTGTGTGTGTGTGTGTGTGTGTGTGTGTGTGTGTGTGTGTGTGTGTTGTAGGATATATATATTGCACACAACATATATAATTCTATCGCAACCTTTACCTAATCATACCTAGCAAACTAATCACCCCGATCGTAGCATATAACCACAAAGGTCTTCTTGTAGCATATAAGCACAAAGGTCTTCACACAAAATAGTCTAGAATTCACACAAATGTAATTTTATTTGTATCACAATTATCTACACACCAATATCTCCCCTTCAATAACCTCGATCAAGGGATATATAAATACAAGTCAATGTCAATGAAATGACATGACTTTCAACTCAAAAAGAATACGATCGTAGACAAGAGGTTGTGATCCACTTAGCAACCTGATAAGAATACTAACTTAATGGCATGAAATTAAGAATACTTAACAATTGGTTAACATATGAAGAAATCATATTTTGTAAGACAACAATTAGGTAAACAAAGTGATGCTAATATGCAGTTGTAGAAATAATAATAAAGTTAACTAGGAATTAATAAAGTAATTATAATAACTAATATAGCAGTCAGGTGAAAGATATCTCTTGTTGCTATAACATTAACACTCCCTCTTAGCTAGGGAGGTATCTTTCCATATATACATGCCATGGAGTCTCTCAACATGGCATCCACAATGGCTACTCCCATTTGTGGAAAAGAGTTCATCACGGAGTCACTCAATGTAATGTTCATCATGGCTACTCCCATGTGTGGAAAGGAGTATGTGCACAAATTCCCATCACGGGGTCACTCAACGTGATGTCGTCATGGAGTCACTCAACATGACATCCACCATGGCTACTCCCAAAGGGTGGATAAACACAAGTAAGAGAATCATTGTGAATTATCTCAATGTAATTTTGTCATGGAGTCACTCAACATGACATCCACCATGGCTACTCCCAGAGGGTGGAAAGAACCACATCTCTATCTCGTAGATGGACAAGGGATTTCACCTCAAATTTCTCTGTCACGAAGAAAGATGTATTATACAAAAAATCACTGATGCTAAGAGTCCCTCTCAGTAGGAGCTTCATTCTCCACAACTCAAAGCTTGCCTCGAAAATGCACAAACTTCACTTTAGAGAGAGGCTTGGTGAGAATATCAGTCATCTATTCATCAGTGAAAATATATATCAACTGAATATCTTTCCTCAATACCATATCTTTGGTGTAATGGTATTTGATCTCAACATGCTTTGTTCTGTCATGGAACACTAGATTGACATATAGCTTTACATAGCTTTGATTGTCACAATGAATAATGTTGGGTAAATATTTTGTCACCAACGTACCAATGACAAAATATGTATTTCACGCATAGTTATGTTAAGACAAAGTCTTTCCTCTCATCAAGGGGAGGTTCCTTGGAAGAATTTGGGTATTTCAAAAACTTTGAAAATAAAATCCAGGGTTAAAAAGGACTTAGGAAAAAACTAGATAAAAACATATAAGTCAGACTTTAAAGTCTGATCTGCATTTTAGAAACCAAGATTCACACATCGGACTTTAAAGTCCGATGTGCAAGGAAAAATATCATAGATTGCATATTAGACTTTAAAGTCTGATGTGCAAATAGGATAAAACAACTTTGCAGGTCGTACTTTAAAGTCTGACCTGCACTCTAGAAAAGAGGTTATTATGTACATTGGACTTTAAAGTCCGATCTGCATAATAAGGTTAAACAGAAACTTGCAAAACAGACTTTAAAGTCTAACTTGTGCTCTAGCAGAAACATGGCCTACACATTGGACTTTAAATTCTGATGTGCAAGCGAGGGAAAGACAAAGCTCCTCGGCATGTCAGACTTTAAAGTTCGACCTGGCGACTGAGAGAAGAACAAAGGATCTGTCATGCCCAAAATTTAGGGCAAAAACGGAACAAATTTTTTTTTTAAAACATACTAAATCAATTAACAAGTTCACTCTCACAACAAGCGTTATTGAAATTTCCATAATTATATTCGAGCTAATTCTGAAACGAACTAAGCATCGATAAATTGTTTAATTTTAATTACGGAAAACTAACTGGTTTAATTTTATCTCCAAGAGATACCTAGTCATTAGGTTTATTAAATTAATCAAGCTAAAGGAAATAGGAGAGGAAAATTAATTTAATCTCCAATATGAATATATAGTCTAATCAACCTTTTTTAAATTTTCTCTTTATTACTTGCTCCAAATTATAACTAGAATTATATAAATATATATATATATATATATATTTATATATATATATATTTATATATACATATATATATATATTTATAATTAGATTCTTAATCCAAATTATGATCAAAATTTATATATATATATATATATATATGTAGCGTCCTAAAATTGCGACACTTGCAATTTTGACTGCATTTCGGTCTTCACGATGGCGACGCAACACGCAACCTGAATGGAGACCCCGAAACCTGATTATGACACTGAAAACTGCATTTTCTAGCACCCTGGCCTGAACCTCCTTTGCACCCTGTTGTCCCGGGAGGTGGGACCAGAGTGCCCAGCGCCCTAGTCCTTCAGGACCAGGGCGCCCAGCGCCCTGGTCCCTGGGTCCTATTTTGGGCCCGGTCTCTTTTGGACTTCGGGTCTTTATGTTTGCAATTTGGAAAATTAACTTTCCTGGTCGGCCTAAGGTCGGGAAAATCAGTCTTTTAACCCTAATTGACAAGTATATAAACTACATTTTTCTCTCTCATTTGGCATGAGGAGGATATGCATACAAGCGTGGAAACTATACTCAAGCATTCAAGCATTCAAGCATTCAAGCAATTGATCATTTCAAGTCTCCATTCAAGGCTAAGTGTTGCATTCAAGACAAGGATTCAACCATTGAAGAGGAGATCACTTACTACATGCTACAACATACAACAAACAACAACATCTATACCTTCGCACATAAGGATACAAACATCCTTACAACAAGGTATTAGTACTTGTTTTACATTACATACATTTACATTTACAGCATTTCTCATTTCTTGGTTAATTCCAAAACCGGGGTTTGACCTAAAGGCAAACCCCTAATCCCTAACCCCCCAATCGTCTTCGCTTTTCTGTGTGTAGGTTGCAGGTACACGGCTGAAATTGAAGATCTGGAATCCTTGTGCAGAGACGAACAGATCCCCCTTTGTTTCACGGATTTTTCGGAGGACCGTGGCGCCGGGCGCCATCGTCCCGACAACTTTTGCTCAAATTTGCAGGACAGCGCCGTATCGACATTTTACTGCTAATTCCAGGTCCGCAGCTTCATCCTATATCCCTATCTCAGTTTATAAGCGAATCTTTGTCACTTTCTATGCATTCCTAGCCTAATCATTCTATATACATTCTTTACAAAAGAGGGTAGCCTTGCTTTCTTAACCCTTGAAACTCATTTAGCATCCAATCTTGCATTGTGTGGGATTGGATCTTGTGGGTTTCAACCCCTCTTTTGAATGTAAAGTCTCCCAAGTGAAAACCATCAACCCTAGCAACCTCCCTTCTCTCTCCTTGGAGTTAGAAGAGGGGAGAGCAACTAGGGTTCGATTGCGATTTTCCGCTTTACATTTTGGTGAACCTGACGTGAACATCCTTTCTGATTATTCATGGTTAGATCTGAAAATTTGATTCCTTGATTACATTTCCATGTTTGATCTTTTGCAAAATTTTAGAGGTGATTGCATAAAAACCCTGAAATTTCTTTTTAGTAATTGAACTTGTGAAATATTTAATTGTTAATGCTTACTTCAGATCTGCCCTTCTGTTACAAATTATCAATTCATATTTGTGCTTTAATTTTGAAAATTAAGTGGTTAAGTGTCAAAACCCTAATTTTTGAAACCCTCTTGATTCAACCTTTGTCTGACAATTTCACTGATCAAAACATCTCCAAATCGGCTGTAACTTTGGATTCTGGCATAAAATCACAATATCTTTCATCCTTGAAAATTTGGAAAAAAGTTGCGAGGACCGTGTGCACTCCGAGCGCCATCGTCCCCGACATTTTTTCCGAAATTTCGGGAGCTAGATCTTCCTGTATTTTTCTGCTAAAATCCAGAATTTTGGCTGATTTTATCAATTATAACACTTTCAAAATTATAGTCAAAGTTGGTCTTGTGATTGCTTGGTTTAAGGCTTCTAATCATTCAAAAATCATTGAAACTGAAATTCATGTCAAAATTGTGTTTCTTACTGTCCTAAATCTGAAAAGTGTGTGTGCATTCATTAAAAATTTCAGTGCTTTATTCAAATTCTTGCAATTTGTGACTTTTGAAATTAAATGCTTAATTACAACAACTTTAATTTCCGCTTTCAAAATTGAATTTTGCGTGAAATTGAGTCAATTTTTAAATTTCAAAATTTGCATTGCTTTTGACATTTCCTCTAAAATCATAAAATTCAAAATTTCAGTTTCCCTCTCTTTTTCAAAATTCAAATTTTGCATTTTTCGACAATCTTGGTAGGGTTCAATTTTGAGATTGCAACTTTAATTTGGCCTATCTACAGATCGTAAAATCACTCAATTTTTTCAGATTAGCTTTAAAATCATCATACCTTTCATCCCTGCAAATTTCGAAAAAAGTTGCCGGGACCGTGTGCACTCCGAGCGCCACGGTCCCTGACATTTTTTCCGAAATTTTGGGAGACTGTCGTGATTGCATTTAATAGCTTAAATCTAGAAGATTGGTTGATTTTACTGAAAATTGCTACCTCTAAATTCAAAATCTTTTCTCCCTCTCTAGTGCATGAGTTTTACAACAATAAGCCCTACTTACACTATTCCCGTTAGACGAAGCCGTAGAATTAAGTCTTTCCGAGGTTTAATTACTGAGGAGATGGAACCTAATTTGAATAGCCTTTTTAACGAGGACATGGGTAATTCCTCTAATCCTCCTAATGATGAAGAAACTCTCCATGAGGTTTCTGTAGAACAACTTTCGAAATTGGATAACCAATTTGATGATTTTCACCAATGGATGTCTCATGAGTACCCCGATAGTCAAGCTCTTCCTTTAATTGAGGGTCTAAAACATATGCTTCAAAGTGATAAGAATGGAATTGATATTTTGCGTGGTATTGCACACATCGTGGGTTCGAATGTGATGCCTATGAAGAGTTGTGCCGAATCTTTAGGTTATACACAACCTCCTACACAAGTCAATCATTTTATTCCTTTGACAACTTCTATTACTAGCATACCTACCTTTACATCAAACATAATGACTACTTCTATACAAGACATTCCTCCTGTGATCACTAGTCATGGGGGCAATCCTTCTTCTTCAATTAACCCTCTTCCTTCATTCAATCCAACTTCTTCATTCATTCCTTCAATGAGTGTTCCTATTACATCTCCACAAATGAACATGACACAAGGGGGCAATTCATTCAATCATTCTATTCCTCCTTGTAGTGTTCCTCCTATCCAATCATCTCCTATGACTAATTATCATAGAGTCCCACCACCTTACTCTCTACCTTCTTTCAATAACATAACACCTCCATCTCAATCTAACACATCTAATATGAATTCTTCGACTGAAGCGTCCATTAACAATCTTGCACAAACTGTCTCTTCTTTACAGCAACAAATTGCCTCTATGAATCAATCTAAGTTTA
Organism: Cryptomeria japonica; assembly: GCF_030272615.1. NCBI lineage: Eukaryota > Viridiplantae > Streptophyta > Pinopsida > Cupressales > Cupressaceae > Cryptomeria > Cryptomeria japonica. The sequence goes on along the minus strand of NC_081406.1, from coordinate 243,709,287 downwards.
GTGTGCCCACATTTGATGTTGCGAGCCCACTTTCTCTTGACATTGTTCGAGCTATTCCCCCTAAACATGTTGAAATCCCGCATTTGGAGCTTTATAATGGTAAAGGTGATCCTCTAACACATGTTAAGACCTTTCAAACAATATGTACTGATTTTGCTTATGACCAAAGGTTGCTTGCAAAACTGTTTACTAGGACATTAAGAGACAAAGCCCTACAATGGTATTGCTCGTTGCCTTCTTATTCTATTACTTCTTTTGAACAACTTGCAAATGCTTTCATTCAACAATTTCAAAACAATATAAGTCCTAAGGTTACTTTGATTGATTTAATGCATTGTAAACAAGGTGTTAAAGAAAAAGTGACTGATTTCATTGGTAGATATAAGCATTTGTATGCTCAAATTTCTTTTCCAGTGCCTGATAATGATATTCAAAGAATCTTTATTTCTAATTTACAAAAAGATATTCGAGACAAACTTCTATTTTCTGAGTTTACTTCTTTCCAACAGTTGTGTGCAACTCTTCACAATTATCAACTGATTGTGAGTCAAATGGAACAATCACATCCTATGGCTCCGAGTGATAAGGGTGATAGTAGTCAACAACCATTTGGGAAGTTTAAACCGAATAGAGATTCCATCAAATTCAATGAAAACATCATCAACAACAATGTGAATGCAGCATCAGGTGTGCCTCCTATTTCTAAAATTTTCAAGAAAGAAAGAAAGTATACTCCTTTGAATGAATCATTGCATAGTATTATGAATAAGTTATTGGAACAAAATGTGCTTACTCTTCCTCCTATAAGACAAATTGATCCTTCAAAGATTACTTCACCTTATTTGGATAACAAAGCTTTTTGTCATTTTCATCATCAGCCTGGGCATGATACTGAAAAATGTTTTTCTTTAAAGGGTAAAATTCAAGATTTGATTGATAATAATACTATCTCTGTTTCTGGAGTGAATGATAAAGGCAACACATCTGTAGCTCCTCCTAACCAAAATCTTCAGATTTTTACTGATCCATTACCTTCTCATACCTCTAATGCGATTGAGGCTAATGATTCCTCTCTCTCATCTGATGTTCTTGTGTCTATGACTCCGAATGTGATTAACTTTGTAGAGCAGCAAGAAAACCCTAAAGAACCTTCCATCACATTTGATTCTAGTGAAACCATTAGGGCACCTGATGGTCCTTTATACATAGTTGCAAAAGTTAAGAATACACCTTGCCGTGGAGTGCTTATTGATCCTTCGTGCATGGTTAATGTTATTACTGAAGAGTTTCTTTTTACTTTGCAATTGAATCAAGTGATCTATGACAAAACAGATGTGATTGTGAAATTATTTGATGCATTTTCTTCTCCTGCAATTGGTTCTATTACATTACCTATTGAGGTCCATAACAAATCCCTTGATGTGAACTTTGCTATTATCCCTTCATCCGAACAATTTCGTGTGAAGCTTGGCTATCCTTGGCTATCTTCCATGAAAGCTATTTCTTCTCCTATTCATAACTGTTTGAAATTTCCCCCCAATGGTGAAGTTGTTACTGTCAATCATAGTCTCTTTAAACCAGCTGAAAGAACCTCTAGCGTTCCTATTGATTACTTTTGGCCTAAACAATTCCAATCCCTTCCTCCGCGAAGTGATCATCTTTTCAAATCTTATCAAAAGTGGAAAACAGATATGATCCTATCTCTAAGTGAACCTAGAACACCTAAACTTGATATTCCTATCGTTCTTGAGAAGGAAGTTCTTCCTTTGAAAGATAAAACTAATGTCTTTCCTCAAGAAGATTCCCAACCCATCCCTATGGATGTGACTATGTCTATGCCTAATAAACCTTCTAAAAGTAGACCTATACCTCCTCGTCATGATGGACTTGGTCTTCTTCCTAAACCAAAAATTCCTCCTTTATATGGAGCAGTTCCTCCTCCTTCCTTTTATAGAGAAAAGAGACCTTCCTCTTCTCCTATTATCCAGCCTAAGAGACCACAACCTAAACACCCAAGTGATAAGGATGAGAACATTCTTCCTCCTCAATCTTCTCCACTTCCTACTAAGACTAGACGAAATCAATCTGCACGTGAACGTCGACGAAAGCGTCATCTTAGGGCTCAAGCAGCTGCTTCTCAAACTTTGCAATCTCCAAAAACACCTTCAACAAGCATTATTCCATTTTCTCCTCAGCCGGACATTGAGTCTAAATCTCCTAAACATAAGATGCATGATGGTTTTGATCCTGTGCGAGTTAAAGATCCTATTTTTATAAATCTTGATGATGATATGGATGAAAATGTTATTCATGATGAAAATGTTACTCCTCTTGCTTCTGATAGTGAATATGAACTTGTTGATGTTGATAACCATTTATCTAATGAATTTTCTAAAGCACTTATCCTAGCTCCTAGACAAGAACAACGTGGCTTGGAACATGAACATAGCCCTTGTTTGGATCTTGTGATAGCTCCATCTGCTGTGTTGGATGTTCCTCCTCTAGCATGTTCCCTGCCTTCTCGAAACATTGATCAGCAAGATCGGGGGGTAGATGGCGTGCTAGACTAGTTACATTAGCATAGCAGATTCTCTCCTCCTCTCTTTTGTTACTTCTTCTATATGTTATTCTCATTCTTCTCTTTGTTGTCCTTAGTGTTGTCTACTTGAGGACGATGCAAAGCATTGAGATCTCTTTTGGGTCTCTCTCATGTTGACTCAAAAGACACATGTGTTCCCTTCTTCTAGGTGACCTTCCTTGATTGGGGAATGAAGAAAAATTATGCATACATACATATGATATATATACATGACTTATCATACAGCATACTGACCCCAAGGAAAGCGAAGTCACCTCGTGCTTTGTGTTTTGTGTCTATTATCCTTGGGTTTATCTCACACTTGGGGGCTAAATCCTTGCGATAACGTATCCTTTCCTTTCCTTTTTCTTATGTGTATCACTACGTTAAAACAATCACCCCCGTTGAGGCGTGTGTGATCGCTTTAACGTAGGGGGGCATACACCCTGTCTATCCTTTCAAGATACTTGAAAATTTCTTGGCGAACTTAGCTTTGCCTTGAAAATTTTTGGTATTTCTTTTGCATGACTCATAGTGAGGGAACCTTACTACTGACAGTCATGGTTCTCCCTCGTGATCTTCCCTTTTACTTTGTCAATCGAAGTCGTAAGATCCCTAGTCCACTGGGGGCTTGGTGTGTCTTGCCTCCTTGACGTGGTGAAAGTCTTTCAATGTTGTTTCCTTGTACTTTACCGGAAGTATGAGCATACATACTCCCGCTAAAGTGGGGGCTAAATGTAGCATCCTAAAATTGTGACACTTGCAATTTTGACTGCATTTCGGTCTTCACGATGGCGACGCAACACGCAACCTGAATGGAGACCCCGAAACCTGATTATGACACTGAAAACTGCATTTTCTAGCACCCTGGCCTGAACCTCCTTTGCACCCTGCTGTCCTGGGAGGTGGGACCAGAGCGCCCAGCGCCCTAGTCCTTCAGGACCAGGGTGCCCAGCGCCCTGGTCCCTGGGTCCTATTTTGGGCCCGGTCTCTTTTGGACTTTGGGTCTTTATGTTTGCAATTTGGAAAATTAACTTTCCTGGTCGGCCTAAGGTCGGGAAAATCAGTCTTTTAACCCTAATTGACAAGTATATAAACTACATTTTTCTCTCTCATTTGGCATGAGGAGGATATGCATACAAGTGTGGAAACTATACTCAAGCATTCAAGCATTCAAGCATTCAAGCAATTGATCATTTCAAGTCTCCATTCAAGGCTAAGTGTTGCATTCAAGACAAGGATTCAACCATTGAAGAGGAGATCACTTACTACATGCTACAACATACAACAAACAACAACATCTATACCTTCACACATAAGGATACAAACATCCTTACAACAAGGTATTAGTACTTGTTTTACATTACATACATTTACATTTACAACATTTCTCATTTCTTGGTTAATTCCAAAACCGGGGTTTGACCTAAAGGCAAACCCCTAATCCCTAACCCCCCAATCGTCTTCGCTTTTCTATGTGTAGGTTGCAAGTACGCGGCTGAAATTGAAGATCTACAATCCTTGTGCAGAGACGAATAGATCCCCCTTCGTTTCACGGATTTTTCGGAGGACCGTGGCGCCGGGCGCCATCATCCCGACAACTTTTGCTCAAATTTGCAGGACAGCACCGTATCGACATTTTACTACTAATTCCAGGTCCGCAGCTTCATCCTATATCCCTATCTCAGTTTATAAGCGAATCTTTGTCACTTTCTATGCATTCCTAGCCTAATCATTCTATATACATTCTTTACAAAAGAGGGTAGCCTTGCTTTCTTAACCCTTGAAACTCATTTAGCATCCAATCTTGCATTGTGTGGGATTGGATCTTGTGGGTTTCAACCCCTCTTTTGAATGTAAAGTCTCCCAAGTGAAAACCATCAACCCTAGCAACCTCCCTTCTCTCTCCTCGGAGTTAGAAGAGGGGAGAGCAACTAGGGTTCGATCGCGATTTTCCGCTTTACAATATATATATATATATATATATATATGTTAAATATTTTAATTCTAATTCTAAAGCACATTAACTTTCTAAATATTAATCCATATTTTCCCCAACCCTATTTAGGGTTCCATTTTCTTATATATATATTTTCAAATCTAATTTATCATATTACTTCTAAATTTCTTTGCCCTAGCCCCCACCCGGGCTAGGGTTTAAACCATTTTTTTTTTTTTCAGAGAAATTTGTTTTGCTGGGCCGAAACCCTTGGCGGCCATGAATTCTTTTTTTTTTTGTGCAGGTTACGGAAGTTTGAAGGCGGGGATGGCCGGGGCACCACTGTGTGGGCGCACAGTGGGCGCCGTGGCACCACTGTGTGTCCACACAGTGGGTGTCGCTAGCGGCTCCCCACTGTGTGGCCACACAGTGGCGGCCGTGGCCGTCCACTGTGTGTCCACACAGTGGGAGCCGAAACGGCTCCACTGTGTGTGCACACAATGGGCGCCGCGCGGCCCTGCACTGTGCGTACACACAGTGGGGTCCGCGTGGACCCAAAAACAATTCCCCCCTTTTTTAAAATTTTTTTTTAAAAAAAAAAATATAATATATATAAATATATATATATATATAAATATATATTTATATATATATATATATTTATATTTATATAAATTTTATAATCATAGTTAAAAAGGGTGAAAATTATTTCAATATAAATATATATATATATTTTTTAAAAGAGATTTACATGCAAAAATTTTAAACTAAAATAATAAAGGGAAAAGCATTAAGTTTATTCAAAAATATATATATAATAAGCTTTTAATTCAATGCTAACTAAAATACAATTTAGAATACTTTTTTTAAAAAAAATACAATATACTTTTCTGGAATAAAAAGAATTTCATTGATTTTTTTCCCTCTAATAAAATATTTACATAAAACATCTTTTTTCATTAAAATACTTAAAATCTTTCAGCATAAATAAACTTCTATTTTGCCACAAGTAAAATATAGATAAAATTTAAATGAAATCTATTCTTTTGTTTCCATAATACAAAGAAGCTTTTGCATGCAACTCATAATAACTTTTCTTTTACTAAAAACCATAAGTAGAAATAAAATAAGCTTTTCTTTTTACAACTCTAGGATATTCTACAAAATTGTTCAGGATGTTTCTTTGAATAGCCACAACAATAAAGCTTCAAATCTATTTTCAAAAATTACATCTTACTTCTCTTTTTTATGAATAAGGCCTACTTCTATAACAAATTTAAACAAATATCTGCAACTGAATTTAAGTATCTTCAATAACAATCTTTTGTGTCTCTTTCATGGTTCCTATTCTCTTTCTCCTGACTTTCCTGCATAATAGATAAACACAAATATGACCACGGAGTGCTCACCTCCCAGCCTAGGCTAACTGGTAGCCACCCCCGAGCTCGGAGAACCAATTCCTAGACGGGTAACAAACAGGCAAACACATAGAAAGCAATGCATACAGACTTTTTTTCAGACACATTCCCAACTTGGCTTTCACAGCACCACACTTTGGTGATGAACATTTTCAAAGGGTGGTAGTGGACCAATACCCTGAGGAGAACTGCAAGTATGAAATAAACAAGAAGCCACCTCATGGCACAATAATAATACCAAGAATCTCAACCCCTTATTCCTTATGCCCCCCAAAGGCATTCTAGCCTTATATCCCTCCTTATGACCCCCATTGCACAAACAGGCCATGCAGCAAGGGTCACACAAAGATCCCTTGTGATCGCTCTCAAAAGAGATTCTCTCACTCGAGGGTTGTCACTGCTACCACCCTCAAGATCCTCTTCTCTCCCAAGAGTAAGAGATCTTGAGAAAACTCCCAAAACAAAACAATTCATAAAACAAAAATACCAAAAGATTTTCAAACATAAACTTTCAAGAACACAGATTTCTTACACCAACAAACTTCCAGACATAAACAAGAAGAAGACATTAAAATAATAACTGAAACCAACCTTAATCTGCCCAAAGGTTATTATGATATTTGATGAAGAGCTGCCCAATCCACGAATCTCTTTCCTTCTACCCTTAATCAATTTTTCTATTCCATAACATTATTTTCTTTTCAAAATTTTCTTCTGTCTCCAAAAATGGAGAGTGGGTGATTACCCTGCTATTCTCAAAAATCTTCCTTAAGAAGCTCACTCTCTAAGTTCTCACAGGATTCTAAAAAAAAACAAAAAAAAAGAAGAAGGAAAGCAAAATGCAAAAAGACTCTCATTCCAAAATGAAAAATCTTGATTAGATTTAACTTCTAATTTTCAATTTTCGCTCAACTCAAAAAAGCCAATTTTTAAAGCATTAAAAAGATCATTATAAAGTAGAAACTTGCCTAAAATTACCCCTAACCCCTAGGTATACCTTATGGGCTTTAGGAAACCCTATTAAACTACCCCTAGGTGTTCATTTAACCCATTCTAAACCCCTCTGAAGTTTATTTTCGGGTCAAACATAAGTTGACCACCCCAAATATTATATTCCCAAAGTATTTATGACAACACATTATTTTATTTAAGAAAACTAAAATTAAACACTTTCCCACCAAGAGACAAAATAAAACATTTAAATTTAAATCCACACATGTGTCAAGTGACACTAATAAAACACTTTTACAAAAATAAAACATGAGATTGTCTCTCGTGGTTTTTACACATTAAATTTAATTAACACTTAACACTCATGCAGCATATACTGATACGAATAAAATACAACACAAACGGGGTGTTGTCTCTCCAAATAGACAAACCCTGGCTTACGAACATACATAAGTCTAGGTTTGATTCTCCGTAATTTTCCATGGTCACATGGTAAATTTTCCTGCGCATCTCAATATACACATTAGTACTTCCACATATCCAAATATAATATAATTCAATAATATAACAATGCACATCATTACTTGCATACAATTTTCATCTGCACAGATCAAATACAACTTTTACCAAGCAATTTCACATAAGCAATTTCATCCCAATTCACATAAACTAACCATACATCATATTTCTATATTCAAAGTAAAGTCCTGCAAATTCAATAATGACATCTATCATTGCAATATCATCCTATCTAACAATCAAGTAGTGTTCTATCTCATAAAGCATATAAGTAAATCATCAAATCATAGCAATGTTATCCAAATCCTAAAATCATATAAGTTCTAAGTCTCAAAATGCATCAAAATAAAGTATCCATAATAGTCTAAATATAAAATCCACTGAATGTCAGGTTGAGTCGAGGTGAGGCCTCACAGGATCGACATGTCTGACTTTAAAGTGTGACATCTTGACTCGGGAAGAATCTCATCTTCTTCACATCGGACTTTAAATTCCGATGTGAAGAAACATAAAACCAACTCCCCCATGTCGGACTTCAAAATTCGACATGTGGGAGTTGGAAAAATTGGTAAAACTAAGTTTCTAGGGTATTCAAATTTTAAAATCCGAAATACCCTAGAAATTTTGGCATAACCTAAGGAAAAACAAACCAAAAATAAGCAACACAAAAATTGTAATAAAACTATGCATAAAATTAGGGCATGCATAAACAAAAGAAAAGAAAAAACAAAAAGAACTCACAATATACCTCAAAATGCGGAAAGAAGGAAGAAGAAAATGACCCACAACACCATGAATGTGCCCACATAAGAGAAAGATCTACAGGATAGCGATCTTGGAGGAGCAAAGAAAACACAAGGAAAAGCCTAACTTAAAACAAAACTAAAATGACCAAAAACCTAATTAATAACCCCTAATAAAAAGTTACTAACGACTGCAACTAATGTAGTGCGCATCATGCAGGTCGGACTTTAAAGTCCAATCTACAACTAAAAACCTTTGTAGGTCAGACTTTAAAGTTCGATCTGCGGTCTACTAACCCCTACAGGTCAGACTTTAAATTCTGACCTATAGTCAAAGTCTGACCTGCTGTCAACTTAAAAACTGCAAACTTGCACATTGGACTTTTGTTGGGTGAAAATTTTGTCACCAGTGTACCAATGACAAAATATGTATTTCACACAGAATTATGTTAAGACAAAGTCTTTCCTCTCATCAAGGAGAGGTTCCCTAGAAGAATTTGGGTATTTCAACAACTTTGAAAACAAAATCTGGGGTTAAGTTTAGGGCATGTAATTCTCTTTTTCCAGGTTTAATGTATCTCCCTTCACTTTATGATATTTCTTACAACTAATAGAACTTATTTACAATGATTTTTAATATCTCAACAATCATGTAAGCTCAAAGTCTTACGTGAGTGCAACTTACTTTAATCACCACAATTACAACTATAATCACCACAATTACAACTAAAATCACAACTCATAGCTCAAAGTCTCTAAGATGTAATTAATTTTCCTAAAAACTAAGAGCAACTAATATCTATGCAAAGCTTACTATGTAATCACTTAACTAACAGAAGATTTCCCAAATATGCACATAGCACAAAGTCTACTTATCACAATTGGAAATTTCTTTTACTCACATAAACAATATCACCAACACGATTCAATTATTTAAGAAATGATTATGAGAATTGAACATAAGAATAATTCACTCATAAACACAATCTTTAGTCCAACACAAAGTTTGTAAACTACTGGATTGCTATCTTTATTTCCTTGAATCAAACTTTACATGAAAAAGCTCAAAGTCTTTGTTGAGGCAAAATTTCGGTAGAGTCTTGCTTAGCATAATAAAATATAAATATTTACAAATGAGGTCCTCCTTATATAGGAGAAGAATTTGAGAAAAAGGTAGGCACAGTTGACTAATTCAATTGCATAGTCCCACTTGACTAAAACTACTGCATAAAATAAAAATGCAATTACAAGAAAATTTGCAGTAAGAAAATATGCAGCTGCATGAAAACTACATAGTGTCAATGACACTTTATTCTTCATTTTCTTTCCTCTAGATTTACTTTGAGAAATATCAGTCATCCGCTAGTATCTACAACATTTTCATCATGTAACTCAATATTCACCATCAGATTGTTGGCTTCAAAGACTTGGAATGATGTCTAGAAGATCAAAATTACACTTAGAAAAAAAGACAGAAAAATCAGTAGATTGGGTTTTAAAATCCAATCTGCACTTGGATAGGTCAAGGTTGTAGGTTAGGTTTTAAAACTTGGTCTATAGTTGGGCAAAACATAGGTTGCAAGTTGGGTTTTAAAACCTAACCTGCACATGTGCAGAAAATTACCTATAGGTTAGGTTTTAAAACCCGACCTGCAACTGGGGAAGACCTGCAGGTCAAGAAAAATTTCTTGACTTGCCAATAGATAGACCTGCAGGTTAGAAAAAATTTCCCAACTTGCAGGTCAGTTTTTAAGGTTTTAAAACCTGACCTGCACTTAGGCACACTTGCAGGTTGGGAAAGATTTCCCGATTCCCGACCTGCATAAAGGCAGACCTGCAGGTCGGGAAAAATTTCCCGACCTGCACATAGGCAAACCTATAGGTCAGAAAAAATTTCCCTACCTACATTACTTTGCAAACCAAAACTGCCCTTCGGGTTTTAAAACCCAATGTGTAGGAAAACACAAGAAACACTGCATTTTGGGTTTTAAAACCTGAAGTGTAGTCAAAAGATGAAATAAAAGATTAAGGAAAAAAAAAAACATGAAAACAAAAAATGACAAAAATGAAGATACAAATGGACACGACTTATGAGATAAGTCGATCGACCTTGGAGGTCATGGGCTATGAAACTGACAAATTTCGTAGGGGTTGTCCCACGATTCAGGCTAGTTGAAATCGGTGACAACAACTGGCTCTGACTAGGGAACTTGCTTTGATTTTTGGAATGATTGAAGGGAGTAGAATCCATAACTCTAAGTGCCTTAGTATCAATTGGGTTACAGAGTCAAGCAATAAAGACATACACAACAAGAAGGATGCAAAGACTAAAAACAAGATGCAAACTTGTGCAACTACACTTATTGAAAAAAAAAAACACCTAACCTAAACTAATTGACCAAGGAAACCCCCCTAAAGAAAATCATTCATAGGCTCACCAAATTAGTTGTCTTTCTTTAGCAGCTTGCAGTTCCTTGCATGATCATAAGCAGCCACAGCCAATAGAAGCATGAACAATTTTATCATAGCTTAATGCACTACTCCTTGAAAAGGATGAACAAATTATCTTGCCTCCACAAATAAATCACACATACTGCTGCTCCAAATTGGATCAATGAATTTGGACTACCCTTGGTCAACCATAGATGCATCCTTTATCCCTTCCTCCATTGTATCTTCATTCTTAGGTTCAAGTTTGACTTTTGAGGAATTATTGGCTTCCAACCTAGTTAGATGTATTAGAGGACATCCTCTTGAAAGGACAAAAAAAAACTCCTCTTGCTGATTACATATTTATCAACTACTTCTTCAACCATAACCTCATGTTGAATAGAATGGGTTTCCTCATGTGAGTTAGGTGAATACATGGCTGCATAGCTTGCTTCCTCATGTTATTCACAAGCTTCAAATTTGGGAGAATTTTCAACAAAACTTCTCTATTATGCTTGTGAAAAGATCTTCTTCGAGTTCCTTGTTAGCTTCTTCATGCACAATATGTTCAAGTTCATGACCTTGAAATATAGACGCAGACTTCTCATTTTGTTCAACTTGACTGATACCTTCATGCATGTCCATCTTTTCACATCTCATGATATGATTGTCCTCCTTTACCAACACCTTGGAAAAGTGGCCTTCAACCTCTTGTTGTGTATTGTCCATGATATCTGGCATGTTATTTTCTTTTTGTTCTACAACTTTCTGGTACTGCATAAACCAAATCTGAGAGTCGCCAGCTATGTCTGCTTCCTCCTCTTGGAAGAGATTAGCAAGATTACTTTGTTCAGATTTAGATTTCTCCACTGTTGCACTTGTTGGTGGTGCCTCAAGTACAAGATTTTTTGGTGATGAAGGAAGCTTGTCTTGATTTTCTTCTACATAACTAGGATCAGTATTTAAATATGGCCTCCTTGGAATGTCTTCATAAAGAGAATAGAATACACCTTGAGCTATTTTCTTTTTGAGGGAAAGTAGCTCATTAGCCAACCTCTGCACCATGGGATCTATTCTCTTGGTAGACCATGATCCCAAAGAAGATTTTTCTTTGAATCCACTTGGCTCTATCTTTTTTCTTACCAGCAAGGATAAGATCATCTTCAGCTGATGTGGCCAACTGTTGTGCAACAGCCAAATTTGCAGGAGCATTTCTTTGTAAAAGAAAACTCACTGTTGACAATTGCGCATTTATAAAGAAACATTTTAAGTTTCCAATAGTAGGTTGTAAGGCAGTTGGAATGGGGTTGTACAACTTATTGAACTTTGCCACAAATTCCCTCATAGGCTCTTGCATTTTCTTCTTCATTTGAGTCAATTGTGCTAGGAGCACATGCTCACCTTCAGCAGGTTTGAATCTTTCCTCAAACCTTGTCTTGAGAGTAGCCCAATTGGTGATAGAGTTATCAGACAAATGGTAAAACCAATCAGCAGCTACACCTTGTAAGGTTTCAATGAAGAACCTTATGAATACCTCTTAATGTTCAACTCCCAAAACACCACATGCAATATAAAATGCAGCGATGTGTTCATCAGGATGTTGAGCACCATCACCCAAAAACTTGGGTAAGTTTTTTTTGGAACCTCGAGGAAGTTCATGTAGAGGTGGCGTTAGGCTTAAAGGGCCAAACATAGTAACCCAAGGACCTTGAGTGGCCATCCTTGGTGGATTATATAGGGGAATTACAAAACATCTTACAGTTGGGATAAATGCAACCTGCAAACTTGATGCCTCACTTGGAATAGGAGATCATTGTGCAGTAGGAGGAAAGCTTATTGTTTATTGTAGAGTAGATCTTGTTCATGGAGGAGTCACAAATTGAAAATTACGTTGCTACAAAAACTCAAACGTGGATCAAAAATGACCATGAGTATAACTTCGATCAACTAGATTAGTACTTTGATAAAATAAGAAACATGGATATTAAAATGGAAAAACACACTGCAACCCAAAAGAGAAAATACCGGTTGCACGTCGCTCCCCAGCAGTCGCCAAAAAATTGTTGGGTGAATATTTTGTCACCATCATACCAATGACAAAATATGTATTTCACACACAACTATGTTAAGACAAAGTCTTCCTCTCATCAAGGTGAGGTTCCTTGGAAGAATTTGGGTATTTCAACAACTTTGAAAACAAAATCCGGGGTTAAGTTTAGGGCATGTAATTATCTTTTTTTAGAATTAATGTATATCCCTTCACTTGATGATATTTTTTACAACTAACCGAAACTAACAACTAATAGAACTTCTTTACAATGATTTTTAATATCTCAACAATAATGTAAGCTCATAGTCTTACGCGAGTGCAACTTACTTTAATCACCACAATTACAACTATAATCACAACTCATAGCTCAAAGTCTCCAAGATGTGATTAATTTTCCTAAAAACTCAGAGAAACTAATAGCAATACATAGCTTACTATGTAATCACTTAACTATTAGGATATTTCCCAAATATGCAAATAGCACAAAGTCTACTTATCACAATTGGAAATTTCTTTTACTCACATAAACAACATCACCAATATGATTCAATTATTTAAGAAATGATTATGAGAACTGAACATAAGAACAATTCACTCATAAACACAATCTTTTGTCCAACACAAAGTTTGGAAACTAGTGGATTGCTATCTTTATTTCTTTCAATCAAACTTTACATCAAAAATCTCAAAGTTTTTGTTGAGGCAAAATTTCGGTAAAGTCTTGCTTAGCATAATAAAAGATAAATATTTACAAATGAGGTCCTCCTTATATAGGAAAAGAAGTTGAGAAAAAGGTGGATATAGTTGACTAATTCAACTGCACAGTCCCACTTGACTACAACTACTGCATAAAATAAAAATGCAACTACATGAAAACTACATAGTGTCAATGACACTTTATTCTTCATTTTCCTTCCTCTAGATTTACTTGGAGAAAGATCAGTCATCCTCCAGTTCCTGTAACATTTTCATCATGTAACTCAATATTCACCATCAGAGTGTTGACTTCAAAGACCCAGAATGATGTCTACAAGATCAAAATTATAATTTGACAAAAAGATAGAAAAAATAGCAAATCGGGTTTTAAAATCCGATCTGCACTTGGGTAGGTCAAGGCTATAGGTTGATTTTTAAAACCTGATCTATAGTTGGGAAAAACATAGGTTATAGGTCAGGTTTTAAAACCCAACCTACACGTGTAGAAAATGACCTGTAGGTCGTGTTTTAAAACTCGACCTGCAACTAGGGAAGACTTGTAGGTCAGGAAAAATTTCCTGACCTGCACCAAGGTAGACCTACACTTAGGAAGACCTACAAGTCGGGAAACATTTCCCAACTTGCACATAGGTAGACTTGCAGGTCGGGAAAATTTTCCTGACCTACATTACTTTGCACACCAAAACTATTTTTTGGGTTTTAAAACCCAACGTGCAGGAAAACACAACAAACACTGCATTTTGGGTTTTAAAATCCAAAGTGCAGTCAAAAGATGAAATAAAAGATTGAGGAAAAAAAAACATGAAAACAAAAAACAGCAAAAATGAAGATGCAAACTAACATGACTTACAAGATAAGTCGATTGACCTTGGAGGGCATGGCCTACGAAACAAACAAATTTTGTAGGGGTTGTCCCGTGATTCAGGCTAGTTGAAATCAATGACAACAAATAACAGTAGGCTCCAATGATTGTCCAAACAATCCTACAAGGAGATTTGAAAGCCACACTGCTTCTTGAGCTGCTACACATGTTGCAATGTGTTCTGCCTCCACTATACTTAGTGTCACTGAGGATTTCTTCCTATTGCACCAAGAAATCATTGTAGACCCCAAGTTAAAGCAGCATCTAGAGGTGTTCTTTCTATCAACTACACTCCCGACCCAATCAGAATTAGAGTAGCCTTGTAGATTTAGATATGCACTAGAAGAATATCTCAAACCATATCCAATTGTCCCATGCAAGTATCTCAAGATATGCTTAGCTAAAACTAAATGAATTTGCCTAAGTTCACACATGAACTGACTGAGGCCACTCACTGCATAGCAATGTCTGGTCTAGTATTGACTAGATACATCAAGGATCAATCAATTTCCTGCACATGGTGGGATCTACTATATCTAAACTACTTGCAGCCTCTCAATTTCTTTAAATTTGTTTCCATTGGTGTAGACATAGATTTGTTATCCAACATCCCAAATCTATTCAAGATATCTATGGTTTATTTTCCTTGACATATAATAATCTCATTGGGTCTCTGCCACACATCTAATCCCATAAAGTAATTTATAAGACCCAAATCCTTCATCTCAAATTTAGAAGCTAACTCCTTCCATTTGACAATAAGATGATAGATTCACCAGTAAGAAACAAGTCATCAACTTAAAGAACCAATATTAGAGTCTCACCATTAATTACCTTGAAGAAGAGATTTTAATTTGCATCATTCTTTGAGAACCCCAAACTCATCAAGTATCAATCAATCCTCTCATACCAAGCATGAGGCACCTATTTAACGCCATACAATGCCTTTTTCATATGCATACATGAGATTCCTTTCCTTGAATCACAAACCCATCTAGTTGTTCAATATACACTTCTTCTCCTTCAATTGCACCATTAAGGAATGTTGTCTTTATGTCCATTTGGTGTAGCTTCCATCCTTTAGCTGATGCAATAGCAATAATAGTCCCGATGGATGTATAGTGAGCTATAGGAGCAAAGGTCTCCTCATAATTGGTTCCCTCTTTATGAGAGAATCCTCTAGCCACAAATCTTTCCATGTAATTTTGAATTCTCCCATCAACTGTATGCTTAATCTTGAAAAAACACTTCAAAGATACAACTCATTTCCCTTCTGGTCTAAGTACAACATCCCAACCATCATTCTTGAGAATGGACTCATATTCCTCTGTCATGGCATCTTTCCACACTTGTTGAGTTGATGTCTTCTCAACACTAGAATTTTTAGATTCGATGATGTGACTCATTGATGCCACATAGTCTAGAAATTTTTGTCGCCTTTTTCTCTCTTTGAATGTGCGTCTAGGAGCTGCATACTTTTTTGCATCTTGCATAGTATGTCTAGCCCATAGAGGTATTTTTCGACCTATAGTAATATTTCTTAGACCATCTGTAGGTTCCAAAGGCTCAACTAGATCAATAGCCTCTTCAGGTTTAGTAGACTCCCTCTGAATCTTAGGAGTATGAGCAATGTCCATGTCCTGAGGAGTCTCTTGTTCTTCATTATCTATTTCCATGTATGAACCTTTAGATCTTTTGAATGCAACATTTTCTTCAAAAGAGACATCCCTACTAATCTCTATCTATTTTTGTCTTGGAATGTAATTCCTATAGGCTTTTGAATATTCACTATAACCCACAAATATTCCTTTCTTTCCAGATGGTTCTAACTTAGATCTCTTATATTTAGGCACATGAATATAAACAAGACAACCAAAGATTCTCAAATGACTAACCTCAAGTTTCACACCTATAAATTCTTCTTTAGTAGTCATACTTTCCAATATTAGATGAGGATTCTGATTCAGAACATATACTACAATTATGGATACTTCTGCCCAAAGAAAGGTTTGTAAGTCTTGATCATGGATCATAGCTTTGGTCGCCTCAAATATGGATCTATTCTTCCTTTCTGCAACTCCATTTTGATGGGGATTGTAAGGAACACAAAAAACCCTCTTAATCCTTGCCTTAATATATAAATTACAAAAGATTCTAGAGGTGTATTCTCAGTCATTATCAGATCTTAGAATCTTGATCCTTTTTCCTGACAGTTTTCTACTTGATCCTTAAATTCTTTGAATTTCTCAAGTACTTCTTCAGATTCTTTAGACTTCAAAAAATAAACCCAAGTCATTCTAGAGTAGTCATCAATGAAGGTTACATAATACCAAAAAGCACTTAAGGATGCCACAAACATTGGACCATATAAATCAGAATGAACAAGATCTAGAATACATTTTGATCTACTTTCACTACTATGAAAAGGACACTTAGTATTCTTACCCATTGCACATCCTTTGCAAGTACCATTATGTTCCTGATTGTGTTTTGGAAGGCTAGTAACCATCTTATCCATGGACGAAAGAGCTCTGAAGTGAAGGTGAGAAAGTCTCCTATGCCATATCTCACTTGAATTGGTAGAATCATGTATCAATGATTGAGTTGGGCTAGTAGAAAGTCTATATAGACTCTCTATAGCCTCCACCATTCTTTCAACATGAACAAACTAGGGTTGCTCCTAGTTTTAGCCCAAATAATGGCTTTACTCCAGCAACAGGTGAGTACTCCCCTAGTGCTTTCCACCCACCCACCCTTGCTCAACCTTCTATTCAACCTATACTTGGAGAGATATCCCTTCTTGCCGAGTCTTGGATGCCAAGATGGGAAGACAAAGTGTTGTCTTTCAGACAATAGATTGATGAAGTTAAACAACGACTCTAGGAGTAGGAGCAAGAGGAGGCCACTTACCAACAACAACAAGGAGGAGGAGGTTGTTTTCTCATTATGGGATTAGCTTCCTTCCTTCTTTCAAGAGGAGGATATGCCTATAGCTAAGCTGCAACATGAGACCGAGCTAAGGGTGGAGGAGTCAGAAGATGATTCTTTTTGGAATGATCTTGAGGGATTTTGCTCAAGTTTTGACACCAAGCTGACATCTTCCAGTCAGTTGAATCAAGAAGAGAAAGGAAGATCTTACATTGCCAACAGAGGCAATAAATTTTGAAGAGTAGGGGCATATCTCAGAGATGCCTATTTTTTTCTCAAATCAACATAGCAAAGGGTAGGGTAGTAGTGATGTTGTAAATCTATCTCCTTCAAGGGGATACCCTATCAAACATTTGACCCAGACCTATAATTCACCCATTTTCATGCTTATTTATGAGCATGAAGTTGAGCATCATGAAGGAGAGTAAGTTCTTTTCATTCATCTACCTCAGGAGGATAAAATTCACGCATGGTGAGTTTCTTTGCTCTCAGGTTTTGGGAGGCATTCCAACACTCTATTGGATGCTTGTCAATTCTCTTTTCCTGGCTAGTTTTTAACAGGCATGAAGAGCATCAGACACTAGTCAGGAAAGGCAGCTAATTTGGCAAGCTAGTTTCTTCCATTGTAAAGAATGTACATAGTTTTCTTAGGTTTTCTTTTTGTTTTAGTTTGTTTCTTTCCAAGAAGTGCATGTGCAAACTCTGCTCTTTTGGAATACCATAAAAATTCGATATAGTCCAGGTTGCAAGGGCAAAATATTATCCTTTTTTCTTATACCTTGACTCTGTGCCCAATGCATACTCTTTAGGCTACTGATCTTTGTGCCAAGCAGGCTTGCCACCCCCTTTCAATCGCCAGAAATGTTGACCATTTTTGTGTCAATCCTCCCCTAAAGATAACTGATCTGAGTTTTGCATAACCTATTTGTTATGCACACTATGTTGGCAGTGAGCGGTTAGGGTATTTTCATCTATTCGGGCTCCAAGTTTTATATTTAAGTTGATCAGTTGTGGTGGTCAAATCACTTAAGTCCATCGAATGGAGGGGTTCCCTTCATTGGTGGGACAACACCCCCTTTTATTTCCACCAACCGGTGATATATTTTTTGTTGGCATTTTTGTTGTTTATGGTGTGATTGTCATTGATGGGCACACACTTGTATTGAGATCCCCTTTATGTGTATGAGCTTGTGCTCAACTGGTATTTGTTCCAACCAGTATGTTGTTTACTAATCTGTAGACTAGTGGTGATTTTGCAGAATGTGTTTCCCGGTCTGAAGTGGCATGTCGACCCCAAGCGGTTCGTAGATCCCAAGCGGCACGAGGGAACAAAGAAGCACAACACATTCTCACCAGTCTTCATTTTTGACAAACTGGCAATTGGTATTTTGTATGAACCGGTAATACTCTGTGATGAGTTACCAACCAGCATTTTGTGATGAGTTACCAATCCACTGATTGTTTGATGGTGCCAACACATTGACGGTGCTTTTTGTGTCATGTTACTGAGTATGTCTAGATGTATTGAACCTAGGAAATTGTCATGTAATCCTATTGGACCGACATGAAATCAGATTCCTTTAAAAGAACATCATGTCTAGGGTTTTAAGTTGTTGCTGAAAGGGTTAATGTGGTGCTAGGGTTTTAAGCTGGAGGTTGAGAACGATCTTATCTGATAAGATCAAGTTGTAACTGTGAGAGAGATAGAGAAGACTGAAGTAATGCTGGAATGCATTAGCTGTGAGAAATACTAGATCTAACCAAGCAGTTTGTGCTATTAGATAGATCAAACACTTGTTGATTACTCACATCTTTGACAAGTCTATAGCCCTTAACTGGGTAGGCCTCAAAGCCTTTGCAAAATCCTCTAACAAGGTGGTTCACACATGTGAATCTAAAATCCTCTAACAAGGTAGTCTTTAATCAGACTTATCTCCTAACAGAGATTGAGATTCCTAATAGGATCTATTTTGGTGAAGAACATTGTAAGACCTTAACCGGCCTGACCTTAATCGGTCTGGTTTCTATTCTGCAGATAGTGACTTGTGAGTTCCATCTCACCATGGTTTTTCCCAGTTGGGTTTCCACGTCAAATATCCTATGTTATGGTCGTATTGCTTTTGTGGGTGAATGCTTTATTGGCGTTTTGGTTTGCTTGTGTGTAACCGCTCTGATTGTTAGATTGCTTTATTAGTTTATCTTTAGACTGTGTAAGTGTTTTAGTGCAGTGATTTTTGGCATACTAATTCACCCCCCCCCTCTTAGTATTCATCAATTGGTATCAGAGCCTACCTTTCTATAAGTTTAACCACTTGGAAAGAGATATGGGGGAATACACCATGAGGGAACTTACTCAATGACTCACTAAGTCTGAGCAAGCCTATGATGATCTTATGGTCAAATACAAGGCATCTCAAGTAAAAAGGAGAGAACATGCAGAAAAGTTGATGGAACTATCTGAAAGTAGTTCTGAAGATGAAGCTAACATGGAAGCCATGATTACCAAAGTAAATAAGCTGAATGATTCAAACTCCAATCTAAGAAAGGAGTTGGAAGGATTGACTATTTGGTTTAGTCAAGAGCTTGAGAACTAGAGAAAAGCTAAAGATCGGATAAAGGATAGAGATCGTGAGATCTCCAAGTTGAAACAAGAGATTAATGCACTGACTGCTCGCCTCCATGAGAGCAGAATGGAAAAGGAAGACGTGCAAGGAGAACTGAGCACTGTCATCTCTAAAAATTCAAGTCTAATGGAGACAAACACTACTATTTCTAAAGAACTCTTTGAGTCAAAGGAAATACTGGCTAAGTTTGGCAAAAGTACTGTCAAGCTAGAGCAAAAGCTTGAGTCATCTAGACCGGCAAAGAATACCAATGGTCTTGGTTTCTATAGACATGAGGAAGGAGAATCCTCAAGAACAAATGCTAAAGCATCAAAGAAGCAACCGGCACTCAACGGAAAAGGTAAGCAAAAATTCAAACCTGTTTGCTTTAACTGTCTTAAGAAGGACACACTGCCAATGTGTGTAGGAGCAAAGCATACAATAATTTTCTATATTTATCAACAATGTACCTAGATCCAATAAGTTCAATTGTCATTGTTATGCATGCAACAAGTTTGGGCATAGAGCATTTGAATGCAGGTCTGTGATGGATAATACAAGAAGATATCCTTAGAGGACCCAAGGAACTAGTCCTGAACCTTTTGTGAACCGGAACCACAACCGGTTTAATGTCTTCAATCATTAGTCAAGAAGCGGTGGCCATCAAGCGGCAATCGGATGGAGAGAAAGTTGTATGATCTGTCATGATCATGGTCACACTATTGCAACATGCAGAAGGAAGAATGGAAACATGTACAATGGACCTTGGAGAGCATCTGGACTTGTTTGCTATCACTGCAACAAACCGGGTCACATTGCAAGATTCTGCAGAAGCAAAAAAAGTATATCTGATGATATACTGGTCACTCAGGAAGGATAAATCGATGTTGAAAAAGTTCAAGGGGACATAAAGAAAACATGGAGGAAGAAACTAACAATGTCGGAAGAGGAACCGATTTCTACACCTAGTGTGGAAATATCGAAACCGACAAACTAAGCCTTAAAGGCTTAGGGGGAGAAAATGGTGAAATGCTTTCAAACCCCCGGTTTACACCGGTAAAAGACCTTAACCGGTATGTGATACCTGTTGCTGGGCAGAAAATTGGAAACGATAAAAAGGAAAATTAGGGTTTACGCCCTAATAGAGGAGCATTAATGGTGATAGGTGAGAGACATGTATAAAAGCATTTTTCAAATCATTTCTCACTATTTGATTTCGAGCGAAGAGAAGTTTTCAAGTGCAAAGTGAAGAAAAGGCGATTTGAGCTTAGATTTCAAGAAATTGACAAACCTTGAAAGAGATTCAAATCCAGTTTGCAAGCGGTAGTGGAGAACACAAAGTGGTGATTTGGCAACTAACGGAGAGTGGAGTAAAGCAGAATCAGGAAGCCGTAAATTTGCATTTGAAAGGTATTTTTTGTGTTCTTGAAATACTCTACAATGGCTTCCGCATCTCATACCAGTTTGAGTACGTCCATAGAGTCATAAAGTTTTATTTAGAGGAAGTGCAAATATAATGCTTTATCACAAGTTCCAGCTAGAGTCATAGTTGAAGAGGAAATTTCTGATTATATTGACTGCAAAATAGAAGACCTAGGGTCTTTAGCTATTCACACTCAGTTAGGTTTGTTTTGCAGCAAAGACAAAAAGATCAAACTAGAGTTTCGCATTCTAGAGAAGAAGAAACTCCATAATGCAGTATATTTTCTGGAAGACTTCACGGAGGATCACATTAGGATCATCTTGAGCAGAGTCCATGGTGACAAGATGTACTTGGAGAGGACACATGATATCACATCTCAGGCAATTCATGCAGTCACCAGTTTTTGCAACATAGAGGAAGTGCCAACCCTCAGAAAGGTAAGCAAAACCGATATGACCAAGCTCACTAGTTCAACAAGTGACTCACGAGGTATGACGGTTAATCCTATCAAGGATGATTTGGTGAAATACACCTGCATGGTGATAGGATACAGAACATTTTCAGCCAGCAGGATTAATTTTGTATCGGCTGCAGCGGTAAATGTTGCTTATCGGATGATCAAAGAGGATGGATCTTTTGACTTATGCACCAGCATACAGAGGCAACTCCTGTTGAATCTAAAGGTGATCAAACAAGACAATGCATTGAATTTTAAGTTTGGGCAACTACTGATAGGGTTGTTCTTCTATTTCCAAGGCCACTTTCCTAGAGTAGGAGATGTCCAATGGTCTCCTGACCAACCGGTAACCAAACAGATCAAGGAAAGCATACAAGCTATCGGAACCGGTTACCCTGATGTACTAAACAAATATTTTGATGAGTTCAGAAGGAAGATGAGCTAGAGGATAAGGATCTCAGGTGATATAGTAAAGAAATATGAAGATGACATCTATTTCACTATTCAGGTGGACAAATGTTTAATGGAGGCTATTGAGCCTAGAATGGAGGAAGTGGAGCCAATGGGCTATGAGGTTATGTATGACATGCTAAAAGGGTATGCCTCAACCCTTATTGCCTCGCCTCTTGATCCAAAGGCTAAAAGGACCGGAACTTACTTGGAGAGGATTGCACTGACTGAAGAACCATCAGTGAAGAAAGGAAAAGAACCAGCAGCTAAGAAAGCCAAAGCAGTGCCTACAGCATCGGCACCGGCTACCACTGCAACTCCAAGAGTGACCAAGCGGTCACCGACAAAGAAGAAACCAGAGGTAACACCGGCAAAAGTCTTCAAAAGAAAGAGGAAGACTAAGACAAATGAACTGGACTCTGAAGAGACCGAGTCTGATGAAAAGCCAAAGAAGGCCAGACAGACAAAGAAGATGAAGAAGAATGAACCGGCAACGTCCGCATCGGTAAATATTGATATCTCCTCATACAAACCTTTGACACATTGTCAAAGAACAGTAAAAAATATTAGGAGAAAATTACTTCATGATTTAGTAGACTATTATGATGAATTTAATAGTGAGGAGAAAGATGAAGTACTATAGGAAATCATTCTTTATTTGTGTAAAAATGACCAGTCACCATCAGAGATTAAATCTCAAACACCGGATTCATTATTTAAAGCATTAGATAATAAATGGTGCATTGCCATTGAAAAAGAATAGGAGATTAGGGAGAAAGTCTTTTCACAATACTTTCCTGAACTCTCAAATTCAGAATTATTTGATGCCCTGGATCAAAATAAAGGTCTCTTCTTCACAAGAAGAAGAAGACTCTAGTTGTTGGAGGGGAGAATTGACGATGTTGAAAAAGATACTCATCAGCATATGGCTCATGCTATCAACTCTCACAAAGCATGAATGGCCAACCTCCAAGTGAAAAAAGAACTGGTTATTTCTAAACTGGATGAAGTTTTTGATGAGGAAGGTAACCTGGTGGAAGAACCAATCAACACTATCGATGTCGATGCTCTGGATGTAGAAGATGTCACTCAAGACATACCTTCTGAGGGAACTGAACAGGGGCATCAAGCTGATCAAGGTGGTGAACAAGCTGAGGACACACAACAAGCGACAAAGGAATAGGAAGAGAAGAAGAAGAGGGATGAAGATGAGAAAAAGAAGAAAGAGGAAGAGAAGAGAAAAGAGGAAGAGGAGAAACAAAAAGATGAAGAAAAGAAGAAGCAAGAAGATGATAGGAAAAAGAAAGAAGAAGAGGATAAGGAAGAAAAGAGAAAGAAGGAAGAAGAAGAAAAGAAGAAGAAGGAAGAAGAAGAGAGGAAGAAGAAGGAAGAGGAAGAGAAGAAGAAGAAGGAAGCGGAAGAGAAGAAGAAGAAGGAAGAGGAAGAACAAAAGAAGAAGGAAGAGGAAGCACAGAAGAAGAAGGAAGAGGAAGCAAAGAAGAAGGTAGAAGTAGAAAGAAGAGGAAGACAAGAAAAAGATGGAAGAGGAAGAGAAGAAAAAGAGAGAAGAGAAAGAGAAAGAAGAGAAGGAGAGGAAAAAGAAGGAAGAAGTAGACAAGACAGCTAAAGCAATGAAGAGCACATAAATGGAGACTCCTAAGGCAATCGGAAGCCAAGCCAAACTGGCTGCTATCTCAAGTCCTATTGATCTCCAATCTGCAAGTGAGTCTGAGCTTATGCAGAGCATCAAGGTTACCCAAGAGCACCTTGAAGTCATTCACAAGAAAAGGGAACAAGATATTATTCAGGCGGCTGTAGACACACTTACCGGTTTAATCCCTGATACTAATCTTCCTAACACTGAATCATTACTAGCACAGCTCAAGCTTCTATGTACTATAGTGGATGATCAGGTGTAGAGTCTGGAAGAAGCAGCAGAGGCCAATGTAAAGAAAGAGCACCAAAAGGCTCTTAATCTTGCTCTAGTGAAAAAGATGAATGAGCTTAGGACTGAACTGCTGAAAGATCAAAAGGACATAAGGAATGCCTTAGATGAGGGAAACTTGCTACTCAACAAAATCTGTCAACCTCATCTGTTCTGTGATGATGTGCTAGCCAAGAAGCAAAAGCTTCAAACAGACTTACAGTCCTACTTGGGCACATTTAAGACACCTTATGATTCCTTTGCAGCATATGGGCAAACCATTCACCGATTCCAGATCCAGTCAGCCAAGATGGAGCAAGAGATCAGTGCACGGTCTAGGGATTTGCAAAAGCTTCAACTAGTATTACTTCCATGACTGCAAATTCTTCAGAAGTGTTATCTAAACCTAGATGCCTTGATAGTCACAAAGGAACTGAGCACAGTAGATGCCATGGAAGAACAGGTATCCCAGATGTAGACAGAGAAGGAAGTGGCAACCTCCCTACTTGAGACCTGGTCTCTATCCATGAAACAATTTTTGTAGGACTATAAATCGGTTTTTGACAAGTATTATTCATTATTGTCATAAACTTTTATATATATATATGGAAACAGGGTTATTCAGTGGTACTTTGTCATTGTTGGCAAAGGGGGAGAAGTGGTATATCTGGTTTTTGGTTGTATATCTGGTTTTTGGTTATAAAATTTTGATCTTTCGAACACAGGGGGAGAAATATCTGGTTTTGACATTTTGATATATGCTTTGATATATGCTATATGCTCTGATGTCTCAATAATTATGCTCTGTATGCAAAATTGCTATACACTGTGTTAATTAAGGGATAGTGTATATACTCAGGGGGAACAATTTTGTTAATGGCAAGTTTTTGTTGTAAAACACTTAGATGTCAAAATTTTTATTTTCCTAAGTGTTGCCATCAATGCCAAATGGGGAGATTGTTGGCATTTTTGTTGTTTATGGTGTGATTTTCATTGAGGGACGCACGCTTGTATTGAGATCCCCTTTATGTGTATGAGCTTGTGCTCAACCAATATTTGTTCCAATTGGTATGTTGTTTACTAGTCTTTAGACTAGTGGTGATTTTGCAGAATGTGTTTCCTGGTTTGAAGCTGCATGTCGACCCCAAGCAGTTCGTAGATCCCAAGTGACACGAGGGAGCAAAGTGGCACAACACATTCTCACCAGTCTTCATTTTTGACAAACTGGGAACCGATATTTTGTATGAACCAGTAATACTCTATGATGAGTTACCAATCGACATTTTGTGATGAGTTACCAATCCATCGATTGTTTGACGGTGCCGACACATTGACGGTGCTTTCTGTGTCGTGTTACTGAGTATGTCTAGATGCATTGAACCTAGGAAATTGTAATGTAATCCTATTGGACTGACATGAAATCAGATTCCTTTAAAAGAACATCATGTCTAGGGTTTTAAGTTGTTGCTGAAAGGGTTAATGTGGTGCTAGGGTTTTAAGCTGGAGGTTGAGAATGATCTTATCTGATAAGATCAAGTTGTAACTATGAGAGAGATAGAGAAGATTGAAGTAATGCTGGAATGCATTAGCTATAAGCAATACTGGATCTAACCAAGCAGTTTGTGCTATCAAATAGATCAAACACTTGTTGATTACTCACATCTTTGACAAGCCTGTAGCCCTTAACCGGGTAGGCCTCAAAGCCTTTGTAAAATCCTCTAACAAGGTGGTTCACACATGTGAATCTAAAATCCTCTAACAAGGTAGTCTTTAATCAGACTTATCTCCTAACAAAGATTGAGATTCCTAACAGGATCGATTCTGGTGAAGAACATTGTAAGACCTTAACCAGTCTGACCTTAACCAGTCTGATTTCTATTCTGTAGATAGTGACTTGTGAGTTCCATCTCATCGTGGTTTTTCCCAGTTGGGTTTCCACGTCAAATATCCTGTGTTATGGTTGTATTGCTTTTGTGGGTGAATGCTTTATTCACATTTTGGTTTTCTTGTGTGGTAACTGGTCTGACTATTAGACTGCTTTACCGGTTTATCTTTAGACTATGTAAGTGTTTTAGTGCAGTGATTTTTGGCATACTAATTCACCCCCCCCCCCCCTCTTAGTATTCATCATTTTCTAGCTCCCACAGCCCTGCATTCCTTTTAGGCTCCTCATTGTTATGATATGGGCACGTGGGTTGTTGGTTTTGGCTTTTCCCTCACCACCACATCATCTTTTGGGTCCTTTAGCTTCACTTTGAGGGCCTGTGGGTGTCTACCCCAACTATAATGACAATAATAATACCTCTAATTGAAATCTCAATCCAAAGTTTGGACATTCATATGGTAGAATTTGTTGGTGTAAATAATTATTCATCATGGATATTATTACACTATACTTAAGTTTACTTAGGAAATGCATTTCATAGTAGTTTGGGTATGAGACACTTGGGTGTTTGGGCCACATTGGGATAGTGTGTGTAGGAGAAATTCCACCCTTTATGGTGTTGATCTTGTTGTTACACTCCACATTCAATGGGTGATCCACCTCATGTGGACTATTATATTGTTTCTCCTACCTACCCATGCCTATTTCCTACCTACCCTTGTTTCTTATTGAGCCACATGTCATGTTTGTGTGCTCACATATCCATATAGCTTTGCCTATATAAGTAGACTTATATTCATTGTATGTAATGCTTAATGATCCAGTTGATCATATTTTTCATCTTGATAGAATACAGTTTATTTCTATCATCTATTTTTCTCTCTCTTATTTGTGCTTTCCATTGCCTCTTGATCTTGGCAAAATCTCACATGGTATCAGAGCCATTAGAGTGTCATTGGTTTGCCAATTGAGAGAAATTTGATGTTATTTGGGGTTTGCATTTTGGATCTTTCTATTGCAGGTTATTATTGAAGCTTGATGGATCAAATCTGAGATTACCATTGGATTGATGAGGTCCAAGAAAGTTATTTTTGTCTTTTTTTTCATCCAAATCGGACTTCGGAGGCCAAATCTAGAGGCATTTGAAGTTTGAAGCTGCAATGGAAATTTTCTAGAAATTATAATTTTGCAGACGATTTTCAAATAGCGATATCTCACTCATCCAAACTCCTTTTTTCAAGCAATTTTTTTGTTTTGGGGTAGAATTTCGTGATATGTACAATGGTGCAGTATTTTTCTATTTCTCGGATACAGGTTTTTCAAAAATCGTGAAATCCCAATTTTTACAACTTTGGAGGCTTCATTTGGGCTCATATGGACTCCTTTTCAGGTGCCATTTTTTTTGAAAGTGCATATTTTTTCATCTACTTTCATAATCTGCCATTCATTTGCAGTAATTTTAAGTAGAAATTATACTTTCATTATTTGGCCATTTTTGGCATATTTGGTACTTGCATTTTGCTTGGATCTCAGTTTAGATCACTAGCAGTATTTGTTGAAGTCTCTTAGATCTCATTTTGAGAAGTTGTAAATTGAAATCAGAAGTCCACTTTGCCTTGTTTTGCAAGTGGCCTATTGTACATGCGCTACATATAAAGTGCCAAAATCATCTTTTTTTTGGGGGGGGGGGGTACTTTGATTGAGTGAATTTGGGGGGTGTCTCTTGTGCTTTTGTGCTCTTGTGTTCCTTCCTTTTTGTTGTTATGGGTTCTTCTAAGTTTCCTCTCTTAACTCCTCATAATTATGCTACTTGGAAAATTGATGCATGGAGTAAACTTATGGATAAAGGACTAACTCATTACATTGATGGAGCTATTGTTGCTCCTGCTAATCCTAAGGTTGATCCAGTTGGTCACTTGGATTGGCTCACTAAAAATATCATAGCAATTGGTACCTTAAGAAAGTATGTATCTAAGGATCTCATTTTTCATATTGAGAAGTGTACTCTAATCAAGGATGCTTGGCAAAAGTTTCAAGACTTGTATGGTCAAGTTGATGAGATTAGGGGATATCAGATTGATAGTGATCTCACCATGTTGGATCCCAAGAAATTTGATACTATACAAGATTATGTCACTAAGACAAATGAGTTGAGGGCACAACTCAAAGATTGTGGCATTGATAAGAAGGATACTTAATTGATATTCAACTTGATAGGCAAGCTTCCACAAGAATATGCAACATTTGTTTCTAGTTTCCAAACCCATAGGATGATAATGGGTTCAAGCTACACAATGCCTACATTTGATGCTTTCAATGAAATGTTGATGATGGAACAAACTAAGTTGATAAGCATGGGCATTCTTAAGGCTTCTAAGTCTCAAGCATTAGTGGAAAATCAAGGGAACAAAGGAAATCAAGGAAAGGACAACTCAAACAAGAAAAAATGGCAATCAAAGCCTAAGGACAAAGCACCATCTTCTCCACAACAAGGAGATTCATCCTCTTCCAAGAGGGATAACTCACCAAAGAGGGAGAGACCTACTTGTGCCTACTATAAAAAGTTTGGTCATGAGGAGTGTCATTGCCATTTTAAAAAGATTGATGAGCTCACACATATCATCAAAAAGCATAACATTGATTTGCCTAATGTCTACAAGAAGGATGATTCATCAACTTCCACTTCCTCACATTCAAAAGGAAAAGGGCAAGCATTCATGGCTTCTACAAGTGGGAAGACTCACTCTTTTGGAACAAGAAAAGGAAAAGCTCTATATGCTACTATCAGTCATGATTCAGAGAGATGGCTTCTAGATTCAGGGGCTTCTCATCATATGGCATCTTTGCAGTCTATGTTCTCTACATTTGAGCCTTGCACCATGTCACAAATTTTGATGGGCAATCATACATAAATGGATGTGATTGGGAAAGGATCTATTGACATTGGGGATAACTCCTTCAATAATGTGTTGTGTGTACCCCACTTGACAAACAATCTCCTTTCCATCTATCAAATCACACATGGCGCAACTAAGAGAATTGTGGAGTTCACACTTGATTCAGTTTTCATTAGAGAATTGGAGACTAGAGCTATCATTGTGACTGGGGTGGTTGATCATGCATCTTGGTTATACTCCTTTTTAGATTTTGTTGATGATGATGATTTCACATTTGATGATTCTACACATGTTGATCACACTTCTTGTGATGGTTCAGATTTTGAGGAGAACTTTGGGCACTTAAACATGGGGATTCTCACATGTGATCCCATTAATGAGCCTTGTATTTCATCTCCTCATATTGATATCACATCACCTATTGCACCTGATGATGTAGATAGTGCGATAGTTTTGCCTTCATGTGATTCAGTGCAGCAGGATATTCATTGTCTTCCAGCTTTAGATTCATGGGATGATTACTTGACAGACATTGCAGGTTTGTTTGTGGAATCCTACATTACAAATTTGGGAGACATCATTGATGACATTCATCTTCTCTTTGATGAAGATGATCCTTCTTTGATTGATGCGAGGGCACACTCTAACCCTCTTGTTCATTCTCTACATGATCATTCTTTTGAGGTTGATATGATTGTGGATACTTATGTACAATAGTTGGATGAGGTCTCTTTATGTTTTGAGGAGACATGTGAGTCTTTGGGACATGTTCTACATCCATCTCCACTAGATCTTGAAGTGCCTTTTTCAGCAGTGTGGCACAGTTTACCACCTTTGGAGAGGGTATATTTCAGCATCGACATGGGGACACTTGAGCAGTTTTCAAAGATTCCTTTCATCATGAGTTTTCTTCATGCATCTTCCCTTCATGATTGGGGAGACTTCATGGATACACCTTTGGTTTTGTTTCTTCCTAAGGGGAGGAATGTTGTTCGACATTCATGGAGTAGTTTCTTCATACATCAAGCTTCTATCATTGGTGCAGATTCCACATTGAGGGGGGGCTTCCTAGCTTCTCTTCTTCTCTCATATGGGGGGGACTTTTTCCTCACATGG
Organism: Cryptomeria japonica; assembly: GCF_030272615.1. Taxonomy (NCBI): domain Eukaryota; kingdom Viridiplantae; phylum Streptophyta; class Pinopsida; order Cupressales; family Cupressaceae; genus Cryptomeria; species Cryptomeria japonica. Next base: position 243,679,397 of record NC_081406.1, on the reverse strand, counting down.
GGTTTTGTCCTTCACATACTTCTATGAGAGTTCTTTGTATCTAGTTTTTCATCTCTCTTTTGGGGAAGGGTTTTTTCCCATTGGGTTTTTCTCTCTTTCCCCACTTTGTGAGAGATTTCATTGTATTGGTTTTTCATGCATTCTCATTTGTACATGGGTACCTAACAAGGCCTAGTAGCCGGGACCCATCTTGCATTGCTTAGTTGCATTTTAGGCTTAAGTGCATTCCCCTAAAGTTGCACTTAAGGGGGGGTGTTGGTGTAAATAATTATTCATCATGGATATTATTACACAATACTTAAGTTTACTTAGGAAATGCATTTCATAGTAGTTTGGGTATGAGACACTTGGGTGTTTGTGCCACATTGGGATAGCGTGTGTAGGATAAATTCCACCCTTTATGGTGTTGATCTTGTTGTTACACTCCACATTCAGTGGGTGATCCACCTCATGTGGACTATTATATTGTTTCTCCTACCTACCCACGCCTATTTCCTACCTAACCTTGTTTCTTATTGAGCAACATGTCATATTTGTGTGCTCACATATCCATATAGCCTTGCCTATATAAGTAGGCTTATATTCATTGTATGTAATGCTTAATGATCCAGTTGATCATATTTTTCATCTTGATAGAATACAGTTTATTTCTATCATCTATTTTGTTCTCTCTTATTTGTGCTTTCCATTGCCTCTTGATCTTGGCAAAATCTCACAAAGTTTACTATTCTAATGGCTGGTGTTCATTTAGTTGTCAATCCAAGAACGTAAAACTTGAAATGGGTCTGCAATATATATGCACTAAGCTCCTTAACTGATTATTCTGAATTACTATAGGAAAGGTAGGAATGGAAATCATAAAGGCTAAATGAAAACTTTACAAAACTCTGCTAAAATGATCTAATGAAAATAACAGGAATCACATCATTCTGCCTTGGCTGCAAGAACAGTCAAAGGATCTATTTCCAGTGGCTACAGGAACAACCCAGTCATGAACTTCTACTCCAACTAAGTAAAAACTAGCTTCAATAATCATAAACACGGGATCACTCATCAAGTGGGCCCCCTTGGATGAGTGATATCAAACTCTCAACAAAGAACTATTAATAGATCAGAATAACATATTTTTATTCATTTCTTCCTGAAAGATGATTACATATTCAAAAACAGAAAATTCAAAATACTTGACAGAAAACTCTTCTCAATCCCTTTCCATTCTGTCTAACTCTCAAGAAAGAAGGAAGAGCTTATTATAAAGAAAAGATAGACTATAATGGACAACTCCATTTATGCCCAGAAGAAGAAGCGGATAGCTATTAGATGAAGGGGATAATAGAGAGCTTGGCTACAGGAACTGTGGACCTGAAACCGAACCACAGTCTTTGCATGCCAAAGAGATATTTTGCAATTTACACATGCACCGGAGTTAAACTCCCATGGTGAAGTACAATTGCTCTGATTATGCCATAGATTGCGCTCGCTTGAATCTCCTTCAATGTGACCTCCAGCTATCTGAACATGGTTCTCCAGTCCTTAGGCACGAAAGAGAATTCTCCACTGCAGCATCAATTATTATCTGCACTAAAACAGAAACAATATACAAGGACATGCATATGTATCTTATTTAACTAATACATTCATTAACTCACATATGAAATCATCCTAAATAATATGCATATCACAGGGAAAAACCATTTGGCTACAGGAATAAATTGGCATGGTTGCAGGAATTAACAGACAAGGTTCAAACATGATTTCTTAAGTTTAGTTTTAAAACATGGATTACATATAGTCAATTCACAATATTTTACTATCACAATGCAACCCAAAAGATACCAAAAACCTAAGAGTCCTGATAAAAAAACATGTCAATACACCAACTTATCAGTGGGCACTTGTTATTACTTTACTCGTGCCCCCGCATGGTCTTCCTTTTGCTCTGGGATTATGGTGTGGGTGTGTGGGTGGCTTGTTTCTTTGGCCCCCACTTCCCCACAGGTACCTTTTGGTTGCTTATTTTCTATTGTGGACGAGTGAGGGGCTTATTGGCTTTCCTACCGCCTCCCCGCATACTCTTTTGGCAATTCATTTGTGATGGCACAGGCATGAAAGAGATTTGTTATGCTTCACTCACTTTCCCGTGAGGTCCTTTTGGAGTCTTCTCTTTGTGCTATGGGCATGTGGGAAGCTAGTTTTGCTTCACCCACTTCCTCGTGGTTTATCTTTGGTGTGCAGTTTCTTCTCAACGGTCTTGCGAGTGATGGATATTTGTGGGTCCTGCATGAGAAAGGCCTTTCAACCTAACTTTCTAGGTTGGTAGATGCACTTTCGGGTCTTTTCAAAGTTCCCTGTCCCATCGAAATGGCCTTTTTCGACAAAGTTTCAAAGAGGATCAATGTGCCAAAAAAAATCCTCTTAATGACACCAAAGAGGACACATGAGTCAGTCTCCATCGTCAATCAACACTTAACTCAAATCGGATGGTTACGACTTAATGGTGCATTGGGCCTTTTGAGCGCTTACATGGTGAGATCTTGTGCATCCATCTGCATGCAAGATCTCTCGATCGACGATAGAAATTCAATTTTTCAGTGGTCGTTGGCATTTAAAATTTTACAAGGAGGTGGTTGTCGACTTGATGGTTGAGATTAATTTTCTACTCAGTTGGTGCTCCGAATCAGATCCATTTTGTTTCCAACCACTGGAGATTTTTTCCATCACTTCAAATGGGACTTCTGCAAGCCCATTTTGTATGCAACCCATGCCCTTTCAATGCAATATAAAGACTTTTGGGGGCTCTGCTAGCATACACATACACATTTTACTCTAAGATCTCTTTTTGCAAAAGGATTTTGTTTCCTCCCAGGTGGGGAAGATAATTTTAGAGCTGTACTCACATGACATCAAATCAGCCTATCTGATCTTCTTCTCCTCTTTGATATTTTTTGTAACCTAGCCCTAGGTGGGTTAAGGTTTCTAGTTGGTTTTCTTTTTGAGTTATTCCTCAACTATAAAGGCAATTTTTGTATATTTCCTCAGGGTCTTATTCTCTCTTTTCTTCTATACAAGACTATGTTCTTCTGCACTTGTAAAATTTTGCCTTGCCTTCCATTAATAGAATTGCTTGTCTTACATTGTTTTAGTTTGAAAAAATGTGTGCATCTCTCTTACCTTTTTGTTTGAATGCATCTCTTTCTTGTTTCCTTTTCCTAATGATTGTGTTGATCCCTCTTTGAATGCTATCTATGGACTAGCTTCAGTCCCCCTTGTCATTTTCTAGAATTCCAACCTTCACTTATGCAGATAGGGAGCTGATTTAGGCAGAAATTAGTGTATCTTTGGGTAGTTTTATTGATGTTTTGTGAAGTTGCAAGTAGGAATATTACATTTCATCTAGGTGCAAACCTTTTCCCTTCTTTCAAGCATTCCCTCTTTCTCCCTTTTCTCTCTCAAAATCACTAGATTAGGTTCTAATTGCACTCAAGATTAATAGGAAGTCAACCTTCTCTAGAGACTCAACCTCACCTCTGCAAGTCCCACACTTAAGAGGTTGTTTTTGTGTTGCACAAGGTTGATGATCAAGGTTGTCATCAAGGGTGCAAACTTTTGCGGCAACGGTTTCATAGAAGTAATGTTTGTATATATGAAAATCCTTGATATCCAAAGTCCAAAACTAAATCATCGAAACAACAATTCTAGGGTCAATGAAGTAAATATTAGGATCAATCCTACATTTGCAAGATTTATCTTACATGAATTATGAGAATTACCTAGATCATAGTTCATTATTTTAAATCCAATAGATCAATAATTTTAAGTGATTTCTAAGTGTTTGATATTTATATTTAAAATAATGATTCAGTAAACCAATCAAGGGATATAGTTGCATTTTTAGGTTTAAGGTCATACTTGTGGCCTTGATATAAGTTCACACAAAATTAGATTTCATAGCACACATTTTTCTTAGCCATCTATTTTTAAATTCACTTTAAAATTTTGTGTTTTACTTCATTGTCATGCTCAATTTAGTCTCTTCTCCAACATCATGGTAAATGTTTTATTTCATTTATGTTTCAAATCTAATCTAGTATGAGTGTCTAAAATCTGGGCCTTATATCTAGTTTAATTTTTTTATTATTTCTTATTTGCATGTACTAGAGCATATATATCTATGTAGAGTGTGATATATGTATACTCATTTGTGGAATACACAAAATCAAGGGGGTCATATCATTGCTAGTTACACTCTCAAGTTTATGTGCAATTCATAAGTTGACTATGAATTATTGCTTTGGTTATTTTGCTTGTAGTTGTGCTTATCTTTTTACTTTTGCATTCGTATACTTGCTTATGTAGATTCACATGTATGCTAAAGTGGGACTAAATATAAGGGTGAGAAGTGCATCGCTAAGGGTGAGAAGTGCATTGCTAAGGGTGAGAAGTGCATCGCTTACTTGTTTCCCCTTGATTTTATATCATTTTGCTTGGGTGACATAAGTGCATTTTCTTGGAATATGATTTTGACTTAATTTGCACTTTCATTGACTCATATTTACACTCATTAACACTATTTTACCTCTATTCAAATTAGTCTTGGTTCTCAATTTCATCGTTTATTTATCCAAGTCAAAACTACATATGAGAGATCGATTTAGTTCAAAAGTGAATGTGAGGGATTCATCCACTTTTTAAATGTCAAAATTCATCATTGGCCCTAGAGCCAACTCAATGCCAACTAATTGTTATTTGTTGATTTTTACACAAAGAATTTTGAAATTATGTACCTAAACATACATTCAAGTACACCGCCCTAGATCATTAAGATAATCTAAAATCGCCCTGTATTGACCATAGTTATAGACTGCTAATATTCATGATACCCAAAATAACTTGTATCCCTATCACTTATTACATTTGTGTTACCTCATCAACTTCCCTTCCTAATATAACAAATTCCAATATTGTTCTCCCAATACCACCATATCTTTTATTTACTAGTGTCATAGATAGTTAAAACCATATGAATTAAAATGGCAGATGCCACATTGATTTTATTAAAAAAAATTGAAAACTATCCAATTTAATTTTCATCATTCTAATTCTAAATTTAAATAATTGCAAAAGTAGTGGAGAAATATTGTTTAACCAAATAGTTAGAGTTGTTAAGTTGGTACACCTTGCAACCACTTTCTAAATCTCATTTTCATATATTCTTTAATCTGTTATTAAGCGTCGTTTATTTTCTTACCGAAATTTTGAGGAAGATAAGATGGAAAAGATCGAGTGGTTCAGTTCAGGCCTGGAATTTGATAGGCAAAATGGTCGTTTTTTTACTTTTGAATCATTTTTGACAGCTTAAAAAATTAGTTGAACGTATGCATTGACATGCTATTTTTTTCTAAAACCGTATAGATCACACTTCAAATTATAAATAAACCGTAAAAAAATATAATAGGTAATATATATATTAGTTTAGAATGTTTATTATAAAAAAATAAATTTAATTAGAATATTTTGAAATGGAAGGATTTATAATATGGAAGGATGTAGTTGTTTCTAATTTTATAATATTTTAATATGATTTTTTAGAATAGTTCAATTTTTTCATATGAATTTAGAAACTTGTCATAATTGAAATGATAGAATATAATTGATAAAATATTTTAATATGAGTTTTTACAATATATTCTATTTTTCTACATACGAATTTAGAAACTTAGTGAATTTAATTTTTTACATATATTTAATAAGACTGTTATAGAAACTTGTCATAATATATATAATTTTAAAATTTTAATGTTTATTGTTACTAAATTAGTAATTATTAATTGATTATCATTTAATGTTAATATATAATATATATTAGTATATTAATTTAGAAACTTATTTAGTAAATTTAGGATTTTTGCATATATTACTAATTTATCATTATTTTCTCATTAAGACAGTGATTTTCATTTCTTCCCAAGAAAGATGTGCATTGCATTTTGGTGTGGCTTTGTTAATATTTTTCTTAAAACGTCAAATGAAAGGCATTGAAATGACTAAACCGTCGTAAAAAATTCATATGGCAGGTAGGGGTGACAGTCAAATTCCAAGCCTGGTTCAGTTGACCATTAAGATATTATTCAAGATGCCTTTTAATTATTATTATTAAAATTAAAAAATATTTCATAGCAAAAAGTTATATTTAAAATAATAATAATAAAAACTTAAAATAATAATAATAAAATTTATATTCATTTCTTTGATATTAGATCGTCAATTTATCTCATTATATCATTTTTATAAGATGAGAGATTGACCTAGGTCAATCTCACAAAGCGTAGAATCAACTCTGTAAATTCAAGTCATCAAATTCAACTTATAACTTTTCTACCATATTTTACAGTTGGTCATTATGAGTTAACCCAATTCATATTTCATGCAACATGTTATGTTGTCCTATTTATGTGCAATTCATAATTTGATGCTAAATGAAGTGATAAGGAAAACTATTGCAACACACTTTGATTTCAAAGGGCTATAAATCCATTGAATCTACATCATCATTATATAGGTCATTTGTAATTTTACAAATGTTTCCTTTGATCTTTTGAATATTTGAACTAATTTACTCCACCAAGGGGTTTGACATAAGATAACCTACTCACCTATCAAGGTGGTCTAAGATCCTCAAACTTGTCCCTAAATTTCACATTGACAAATCCATTTATTTAGAAGGTTAAGGGTATATAGATTTTTTCATAAAATTTCTATCAAATAAGTTGCATGTATTTTTAATTACTTCTATGTGCCAAATTAGAATCATACTAGTTGATATTTGCATCATAGAGCATATGATTGATCTACATCACTTTTTTGAGATTATATAGATTTTGAATAGGTAGTTAAACTAGAGCAGATAATTTTATTACATTGGCTAATCAAATTAGAATGGTATCATAATCATTTATATGTCATCAATCTTAGGGTTATATATATTTAGCTCATTTAGCTTAAAATCTTTAGACATTTATTTTGATTATCAATCACAATTTTTTTATCTAGGTTAATTTAGTTTGCGAATTGGTTGTATTTATTTAGTTACCCTAGATATATTTGTAAAAGTTATTAAATCCTCATAGATACATATGTAAAAGTTATTAATTGACCTATGGTTTCCCCTTAGGATTTTTTCTCTCTCATTAAGGTTTCATACCTATTTTTTAATTGCTTAACTTTCATACTAGATTTCCTTAGGGTTTAATTTGTTGGGTACGGTTGTCATTACACCAAAAGGTTGACCTATCAATGCCCACTACAACCACCAAACACATAGAATCCACGTGAGAAGGTTAAGCCATGTCGCAAACCCACCGCTTGTGTTGCAAAAAGACCAATGACACACATTGCAACAATTCCCCCTCATCGCAAGTGGGGTTTGAACCCACGACCCATCTCTGATACCATTTGTTGGGTACGGTTGTCGTTGCACCAAAAGGTTGACCTGTCAATGCTCGCTACAACTAATAGACACATAGATCCATAAGAGGTAGTTAAGCCATCCCATAAACCCACCACTTGTGTTGCATATGGACCAAAGGCACACACCTTGCAGCATAATTTTGATCTTTTATGTTTATTAATTGCCTTAAAGTTCTTTTAGGTTTTTTCATATTATTGCATGATCTTATTTTTCACATGTATGCTACCCACCCTTGCTTTGGCCTTTGGAGTTTAGATTTTGCAATTATTTAAAAAATAATTATTAAATGATCTACCTAATTTATATCATCCCTTAGATCACCCTCATATCATTTTATCTTCTCAAGATCCAATAGCTATTTATATGTGAAAATCCCATCCTTCTCATATCCCATTAAGACGAAATGATGCTTGAATCCTCAAATGGATAAATATGTTGAGAATCATTATTTTAATTATTTGAATACTACCACTATTTCTACTACTCATATTCATGTAGAGAATGGTGATTATGATCATTGTTGGCAAGCAAAGGCAAAGCCAACATAGTGACATAAATCCTACTACAAACCACCACAAGGAGGTTGTGGAGATCCTAATTGAAAAGGCATCATTCATATTTGTAGACACCTAAAATTGTCCTATCTAATTAAATAAATATTTTATTTATTTAATTATTTTAGCCTAGTTCTTCTATTAATTAAATAAATCTTTATTTATTTAATTAATTCATTTATACTCTTCTAGCCTTATTTCGCATTTAAATAAATACTTTTATTTATTTAAACTATCATTTTTCTCAATTAAATGAATATCCCACTTCTTCTACTAATTAAATAAAACTTTATTTATTTAATCAATTCATTAACCTTTTCTACCCATGACACATGGCATTCATCTCTTAATTCCTACACTACCTACCCTCTCAATATTTTCTTATTTTCTCTACCTACCCTCTAATCTTAGCCGACCATTTATCTTTTACACCTCTCAATCTTATCCCTCCATTTTCTTATAGTGTCTTCTATATAATGAGACACTTCCTTCATTATCAACCCTAATTGATCTAATCAAGCATTCTAGCATTCAAACTTTAATATGTGTTCAAGCCTACTTGCAACCACATTTTTGTTCTTTGCTGAGGTCTTGTGCACATATAAAATCTGAGAGCAAATATATCAAGCAAGATCAATGGAGATAGGAAGAATGGATATCCAAACCCTATTGGACATGTGATAGTATAATCTTTGTGATTTCATTTGATTTAAATTATCTTAGGTAATCTCATATGTTATAGTGGATCTTTGTTGTTGTTAGGCTAGGGTTTTGTGGTTGAATCTATTTTAGTCTTTCAATATTGTTATTTCCATTTTTACCATAAACATTTTGGCATGCCCAGTGGGACCCTTGTCTCTTTTGCATTTAATGTCTTTTGTTGCAGATTTTGTGTTTTTGAAGTTGCAAATTTGACATTTCTGATAAACTTTCGATATTTCCACATTTGCACATCCTGGAATCGTGTTTTTGCTTTTCTGTCGCGTTTGTGACCTTTGTAGTCGCGTCTATTTCCAGCATTATTTTATCTTATTTTGCAGATTGTAGGGTTGTGTCTTTGTTTTCAAACCACGTTTATGAACCTCTTAGTCGCGTCTACATTCGGGAGTTGTGTTTGTGTGATCTAGGCGCATTTGCGATGAATTTAGACGTGTTTGTGATTTTTTGTTGCGTTTGTGTCTCAGATCTTGCATTTTTCAGTTTTTGATCTAGTTTTGAGGCTTTATTTCGTCGTTTGGATTTCAGATCTGGTTTATTTCAGGCTAACATCTTGTGATCTAGCTAATAAAATTGGTGCAGCTTGTCTTAGAAACAAATCGTCTTGTTGAAGGCCCCTATTTCACAAATTCTTTTGGATCTAAAATTTACCTAACTCGTTTGCTTGCAAGAAAGGGTAATCATTTGAAACAACCCAAACTACTAACAAATCTTTGTTGTAGGATCTTGACAAGGGTTTTCTTTTGATCTTTATTATGTGCCTTGTTTTCATAGATTACCAAACACTTAAATTGGTGCACTAAAATTCAACCAGTGTCTTTTGTGTCTTGAGCAATAGGCTCTTTTTTTTTAATCTCTAGAGGACCTGTCTCTCTGTTTGGCCATTAGGACTACTAGTGAGGAGATAACGACCAAAGTGGTAGCGAGGAAAACACACCTCTTTTGAACCACTATAAATAATTGTATCCATGGTGAAAGCCATGGGTAACGTGTGCTAACTAGTTCATACAGACACTATGTCTCCCCATAAACCTATTTGATCAATTTTATTTGATCAGTTGTAGGGCGTAACCCCTACCGACTGGGAGCCTTCTATATTTACAAAGCTGAAAGTGCGCATGTATGGCCACACGAGCGAATGCCCTTACTAGCACCTATTTGTTTTCGAAAGCCAAAATCCTTCTAGTTGTTGGGGTAGGAGGTCGGACCTCTGTAGTGGTCCACACACATACGGTTCTTAGTAGAGATACAAAGTTCACCATGAGGACTTTTCATGGGGACTGATGTTTGGCTGCCTCGGAGAAGTGAGTGCTGAGGGTGGAGCCAGTGGGGTCAAGCATCTAAGTATCCGCTCTGAATAGCATAGCCTTGGGGGAAACCCTATGTGGGATCAACAACTATTGTCTTGGCCAACCATAAGAATTGTGTTTGTCTTATTTTAAACATTCAAACATTCAAGATCAAACATCAAAACATTGTTTCTTTTGTGTCTTCAAGTGTATGCAAAACATTTTTACATCGAACAACACACTTTTCTTTCAGTCATTTTGAGTCTAAACACTTACAAACATTGAGTCTTCATCAACATTGTGTCCTCTTGTCATGAAAAATAGTTAAACAAAATTTCAGATTTGGTCACAACAAACAACTTTACAAATTGGAAAAAATTGCACTCAGTTTCCAAAAATGCTATTGTCTCATTTAACCACATTTTTGAAGTACATAAATGCGTTTGTGTTATCCTAAAACAAAATTGCATTCACAAAATCTTAGAAAAGTGTATGTGTAGTGTTCAACCATGTCTGTGTCATTTAACCACGTCTGTGAAGTATACAGGCACATTTGTGTTCATAATTAAAAAAAAAGTTACAGTCCAGCAAACAAGAGTAGTCAGTTTCAGACTTATTGAGCTTCCTAGGTTATCTCTCTAGGTTTTCATCTAGAATTCAGCCTATTTCTGGGTCTCACAAAGTCCATCATTGCTTTACACCTTGCATTACATTCAAATTTGTCTAAACTTGAGTCAAAAGGTCACTTGCTTGTCCTCATCTTGCTTTGTCAACACACTACGTACAACAACATTTTTCTAAGTGGTCCCTCATCAAGGTCTATCACCTTTGGGTCTCATTTGGTCTTACTTAGAGTCAAGCTCAACTTACCTCATCAAGAGAAACTATCATCTCTTTGGAAGTTAGACCTACTCTACTACATACATACTTGGTCTTATACTTTGGACATTACAAGTACACCTCAGATTCATTTACATTCCATCCAACTTTTGGCCTTTCATACTCTTTCCATTTTCATCTAGTCTCCCACATCTTGGTCAATACCTAGTTCATGGTTGAAACACATTCCCAAAAAAATAGGAGGGAAGCTAAACAGGCTCAAGAGTCCACAAACATGAGTGCCTATGAGTATGACAATGATGTCTTTTTCAATTCTGATCATACCACATTACCTGACATGGATGCCTATAGAAACATTCCAAATGTTGAGAACATGGACACTACAAACAACAATGATACACACAATAACAATATGGACAAATTTTTCGTACATTCAGCAGAAGTGGAAGAATCCATTATGGATCCTCACTTTAATAGATTGGCTAAGGAAATAATGAGGAGAGATAGATAATATTTGTTACAAGTGATGGCACAAAGTGGAGCCAAGATCCCTCATGATTTTGACATGTCTCAAATAATGGAAAATCAACCTTTGCAAGAACCTCAATTCAACATGGATCAAAGGAGGCCTAATAGTGGAGGCAATAGAGGACCACATCTTGTGCTCGAATCACCATCATCTTTGTTTCAAAAACCTGAGGTCCCACATACACATGGTCAAGCATATGATACTCACCTTCACGGACCACTATGGAAGTCTTATGTACAAAAATATACGCAATCACATGCCAATGCTAAGGACCAACCATCAAAGAAATTGGATATCCAAAGGCATGTTCAAATTTTGGACACAAGGAAACCCCACATAAAATTTGGGGGCAACACACTAGAACAAACTCATGACATGCCTGTAGAGTATTGTATACATGGGCAAAACATATATTCTATTCCTCATCATGACTCTATATCAAATGGTCCTTATACGCAACATCACTATAGAACTCCTCCATATGAACATGTGTATGATCAATATCATCCATATATATAGTATGCTCCGCCCCCACCCGGTGGCTCAAGTATGGGATATGGTCCAAGAAGTCAGTCTCCACCTAAGAATAATTTGGAATAGCAAATTAAGGACTTACAAAAGAAAATGGGGCACATAAATACACCAAAGCCAACCTACACAATGAGAGACATATGTCCCTATCCATTTGACAAAAGCATTCCAATGCCTCCTTTTCCTACACATTTTGTGACACCTAAGTTTGATAAGTATAGAGGAAAAGGAGACCCTAAGGCACATATAAGACTATTTTTCACAACTTGCATTGAGGTAGCATCAGAAGAGACATATTTGATGAGATTATTCCCATGGAGCTTAGATGATCAAGCTATGGAATGGTTCTCTCAACTCCCACCTAGAATTAAGTTATGGGGTGACTTAGTAGAGGCATGTATCCAACATTTCTCATAAAACATAGAGACAAATATATCAGCCACCACTTTGTGGAGAATCTTTTACATCATTTTTACAAAGATGGAGGAATTTAGCCAGCAGATACTCTTGTGAAATTCCACAAAAACAAATGGTAGAGATGTTCACCCAGAATGTTAACAAAGACATTGGTTATGACTTAAGAAAATATTGTGTGTCCACCTTCAAGGATGTCATTGAAAAAAGCTTAGCAATAGAGAAGGTCCTAATTGAGCAAGGTATCATCAAAATATTCAAAGAAAACAAAGAGGACTTTAAAGGAAAAGACAAGCCAAGATTTTAGAATAAAAAAAAGAACACGGTCAATGATGGTGTTGTTGACGCCAATACAGTATGACCCAAAATTGTTTTTTCGAGATCAAGCTCTACAAACAATCAAGTGAATACTCAAACAACTTCCAAATCATGAAGGAAGTACACCCCATTGGGTGAACCACTTGAGTCAGCTTTCAAGAAGCTAGTGGCAAACAAAATAATAACAATTCCAGATTCGCCTCCATATGAGCCAAAGGTCAAACCAAATTAGTGGAATAATGATGAATACTATGAGTATCACAAGAGAAAGGGCCATTAGATAGGAAATTGTTATCGGCTGAAGAACATCATACAAGATCTTATTGATAGAGGTGACATTGAGATCAAGGGGCATTCATCCAATCAAGAACATGAAATGTTTAAAGAACCATTCCCAAAACATGACAAGGGAAAAGATAAAGCCATAAATGACTAGACCAACTCTACCAAAGCATCCTAAAACTATGATTCAACTGTTAATCACATTTCAATGGACAATTATGTCTCTACCATTATCATCAAGGACAAAACACTTGAGAATTCTACCCAAAGATCCAAGGTTGTCCTAAAAGGCATTGGATCTTCTTCCGAACCTACCTCTGAATGTAATGTTATAACTCATCGAGGTAAATTCACTTTGCAAGGTGCTCCAACTAAAAAAACTACTTCCTCATCAACCAAACCTAAGTATGACCTTGTAGAATAGTTAGGGAAGACACCCGCGCTTATCTCAATCCTTGAGCTCTTACACATATCCCCTGCACATAAGGCCATTCTTGACAAAACTTTGAGAGACACTTCCATCCCCACTGATCTGAATGTGGACCAGTTTCAAGCCATGGTGGGATATCTTTCTATTCCACACTCCCTTACATTCACAGAAGCTAACGATGCCTCTGTGAGCCAACCACATAATGCACCTTTACACATTGAAGCCTTCCTACACAACCATCAAATAAAATGAGTCATGATACATGGAGGAGCTGGTCTCAATATATGTACTTTGCACACAATAATACAATTGGGATATTTAGACAAAGCTGTAAATGCTACAAACAAAATTACCATCAAAGAATATGATGATGAAGAATGTTCATCCAAGAGCACAGTCACCTTTCCCCTTAGAGTTGGACCAATTACAAAGGATGTAGTTTGTCAAGTCCTAGACCTAGATCTTACATACAAGATAATGCTAGGACATCCTTGGATTCATGAGATGAGGGCAGTCCCATCTACATACTATTAGGTCCAACAAGGAAAGCTAATGTACTGAGAGGGGAGGGGTGAATTAGTACTTCAAAACTTTTCTTCTAAAACAATCTTACTGAAAAACATAAACTATAAACTATTGATCTCATAATATAAAGCTAACACATAATTATAGAAGTAACATTCATACACATTTCACTCCATAACACAAATATTTTGGTTACGCAAAAACTCTTGGTTAGAGAGAAAAACTGCGGTGGGGATGGCACCCACAACTTCACTACTACAATAATAAAGGTTGCTCAATTAGAGCTACATGTTTAGCTATTTCTGATAGCTTACCCTATTAGGAGTATCAAGATCTTTAGATCTACCTTGCTAAAGGATTTTACAACACTTATACAAAATGTTGTACCTGGTTAAAGGCTTTACAATTTATAGACTTTGTTAGAGTCTTTTACCCTGTTAAAGGTTTCTATTACAACTCAAATGATTCAATAAAATATTTACAAATATCTGCAACTTTACATCTGAAATGTTATAGCAGATTCTATGTGCTCAATATGAAATTATCTTGCTCATAACATACCTCGATAATTGATAAATCAACTCGATAAACCCTTCTGTTTACTCTGTCCCTTAAACTGTTCTCTAAAGACTTTCTCGGTGACCTCTGAATATCTCTAACAGTCATAGTAGTCATAACTCAATGTGTCCTTTTATGATTTTCCTTTTTCAACTTATCTATCACACACACACACACGTCTCCTTTTAATTCTCAAATCATTCTATATAAATAGATCTCTAGGACGGTGATCTGTTCATGCTTCGATCATACAAACACGATTCATCGAATGAATAAACATAGAAATTATTTCATTGGATAAACTTCCTCAAAATCATACAAAATCTTGAAATGCAATTTCCTATGCAATAACTGTTCCCTGTTCTCAAATCTTGTAACATGTTTCCACATATGTGTCCAAGTTCATTGAATTTGGTAACACGTTTCTAATCGATTCAGATTACTCAGTATACCTTCTTTGTTGCTCAGTAGACACAGAACGTAAATCGGTAGATAGCTCGGTGTATACTTAACTCTGTGACTCCTTTCTTCTGTAACCGGCCGCTTTAGTGCTTACCGACTGAATATTTTGATAGTATTAACCAATTAGACTATATAGGATGACTTTGGACATAAAACTAATGACAACTTAATAAATAATAACAATCTCCCCTTTTGACATTAGTTTGGTATGTTTGACAAAACTCCTTTCAAAGTCATAACTCAAAATCTATATACTACAAACTTTGACTAAAATGATAGTATATACAATTGTCAATAAATAGTAACATACTCAAATATATACTCCCCTTATCAATATACTGTACATATTTGCATGCTCCTGTGATCAATGCACTGTGTTCTATGCTCTATGGACTGTGCTCTGTGTACTATGCTCTGTGTATTGTGCTCCCCCTAACAAATGCAACTATACCTTCGAATACTCTGTTCTGCTTGGTACACTCCCTCTTATACTTGGTACACTCCCTCTTATACTCGGTACTCTCCCCCTTTTTGACAAACATCAAAACTAGTTACCATTCGGTGGGGGCAACTGATCAAATATAGATTTGTACTTTGTGCGAGCATTGTTGAGAGCATTAGAGAGGGCATCCTTGACACTATCCATTAGGGAATTCTAAGTTGAAATATCAGCTAAGAGTGAGATCAGACCATCTAATATGCTTCCCTTGGCTTGAGTGGATAAGTGGGTAGCTCGGTTTATTTTCTCTTGGACTGATGATAGATGAGGAATAAATAAAGTCTGAAGAGTCATGATATCCATTCTTATTTTGTGCTCTTCATTCTAAAGTTCTAACTATTGAGCCATAAGAGTTTGCAGCTTGGTATAGAAATTGTGAACAAAATTTGGCTCGGTGGTCAATTTATTGGAGAGATTGGTGATCTCTTTTTCAATAACTTTGGTCTTATGCTTGATATCCTTAATAAATAATGAAAATGTACATAATTTCTAGAATAAATAAAGAATGTGCTTGAGTTGAGGGGACAGCTCAGCAATTAATCCAACAAGCTTGACTTTACCTATAGCAATGGCCTTCTGCACTTCTTTAATCATTTTAGCAGTTAGCTCTTTTTCTTTCAACTTGCTAAGGTATTCAGATGTGTCTACTCCTGATGCTTCTAATTTAGTGAGTAGTTCATCTAGTTGCATATGGGTGGTAGCATCTTTATTCACGGTAGCTTCAGGTAGCATGTCGGTTAATAATTCTTTAACCTTCTGAAGTACTCGATTTTTCTTCTGAATAGCCATTTGTCTTTCTTGTTCTGTTTTGGCTTTGCATAGTTCTCTGAATTCAATAAGTGCTGGCCCTTTTAGTTTTGAGATGTCAACATTTGGCAACACAATGGGTTTTGACAAATCTACCTTGAAACTATGCTTCTTCACTTTCTTTTCTTTGGATGATAAGGCTTTCACCAGATGAACTAGTATAATGGCTTTGGAGGCTTGTTCATCCTCGGTAGGTTGCTCGGTAGAGACAACACTTTTATCAGTTCTCTTAGCCTCTGATGAGTCCTTCGGTGATTCCTTGCTTGAGGTTTCAGTAGCAACAGTTTCAGTGCATGCAGGTGCTTGAGAAGTTTTTTCCTCGGTGGCCTGAGAAGTAGATTCTCCTTTTGTAGACTGTTGACCCTCTTTGCCTTGATTAGTGTCCTAAGGTTTCTCAATGATTACTTGTTGAGTTACCGGAGCATAGGACTTGACTTGTTCCAAAACTAATTCACTTGATACCAGTTTGGCATATGCATTTCCTTCTATCATCTCTTGTTCCTATGCCTCAGTGTCCATGACATCCTCATCTTGTTGAATAGTTGAGGTAGGATCTTTCTCGGTAATGTTAACAATTTCCACTTTACTTTGAGTTTCTTCAGTCTGAATTCTGAAGATTTCTTGCCATTTCTCTTTGGTTTCCTTTTCAACTTCAAGATAAAGGCCATTCATCATTTTCAAGGCTCTTTGCTTCACTTGAAAGTTTGTCTGGTAGTTTTTCAAATGTTTTCTTATATCTTCTACTGACATGCCTAGAAAGAGATGTACCAAGACTCTTTCTCTTATCTGCTTCTCCGAGTTCATAGCATATTTCCATCTGTTGTCAATAAGAGAATATAATGCTTTTGGAAGAAAGTCAGTTACTTCCAATGGAACTACTTAGAATTTTAGAAGTGTACATACAACTGACTCTTCTATTTTCCTCTTTTCTTCTTCTGTCCAAGAGTCATATTTGACATACCTAAATGACCCAGATCCTCCATATTAAATCAAATTGGCACAGAAGTTGTCAACACTGTGTACATCTTCCTTTGTGCTTTTGACAATCTGAAATGTATTTTTGTCTTTAGATTCTGTCTCACTTGACTCCTTATTCAAAATGAGTCTCCTAGTTGACTTTCTATAAGTCTTAGTAACCTTAGGCAATTCAACAGTTTTCTGCCTCTTACTGGGTGACACTACAGATGATCTAGTGTTAGGTCTTTTGACTTGTGGAGTCAGTGATACCTTAGATGTATCTTGTTTCTTCCTTTTCAATATTTTGCCCTTTGGCAACTCGGTGCTCAAAGTGATAGCTACTTCCTGAGCTTCAAATTCTTCATCTATTGAAGGTTGATCATCTTTCCTACTTGTTGACTTTAGTAGGTGTGGAGGTAGAACCTTCTCCAAATTTCTTCGTTAAGTCTTTTATCATTTTAGTGGCTTTTCTTGTAGCCTTCGGTACTACTATGCTCATCTTTACCTTCTCTTTTACCTCTTCATAGGTACCATATCTAAGCTCAGTAGAGTGCCTTGGAAGTGCAAGAAAGGCATCTATCTGCTATTGAGAAATATCAAAATCAATTTCATAACCCATGGATGGTAGAGATTGAGTTATGGGTTCTACTACATTGACATAGCAGTAGTCGATGTCCACTTCAAAACATATATCATCCTTATATTTCTCCACTAACTGAGGTGGGATCCTGTACCTATTATGCATCTTTTCCTAAAATTTGCTAAAGTAATCATCCATTATCTCATTGAAATTATCACCTAGCTTATTGATATAATCATTTATTTGATGGGTGATTGGTTGGTGTAACTCCCAGACTATGTTACTGACTGATGGGAAGAATTTTTGAAAATACAAAAACATGCACACTAAGAGTGACCCAAATTTTAGTGTGTTTGTCAAGTTATTCTTCTTGGGTTTCCTTATGGTGTTGAGATTTTCAAATAGGTTTTTCAACAACACTTCACATAGATCAATCTTCATACCTTTCTTCACAATTTTGTAAGCTAAATCTATAGCTGCACATGGTACACTATTTTCTCTTGATGATTGAAAGAAATAATAACCGATGACTCTAATTGCAAACTTTAGCTCTGCATCTGTAACATTGTTCAATTTAAGACCTCTGCAATCAGACTTAACTCTTGTTAAAGCTATTAATTCCTTCTGTGGAATCATTTTCTGTGCACGGGCATGGTCGAATATAGGGTAACCGGTTATTATGTGGAGGATCTCCTTGGTGATTTTGAACGGTTGCTCCTCTAACCACATAAAGTCATCATGAACTCTACTCAAAACAAATTTAACCCATTGGGGTTTGAAAACTCGAGGGTAGGTTAGGGCTTTGGTAAATCCCTTGACTTTGATATGCTCATACTTGCCATCTAGGATACCATCGGTGCATAACTCATCATACATGTCCTTGATCTCGGTATGACCTAGTTCTTCAACACCACACTTAGTGTAGAATATTCAACCAATAGAACCCTTTCTGGAATAAGAGAAAATATAGTTTTATCATCGGGTTCAGATGTTATCTTAGGAGGTAAGGAATATTTCAGTGAGGGCTTCTCAATAGTCTCAACTACAACTGGGTTTTGTAACTTAGGAGCCATTTCAAACTTGGATTTCTACTAATGAAAGAGCTTAGGGTTTTAACTTGATAGAAAAACACTCTTTGACTTAGTAAATATAATGCAAATGTTCACAACTGATACTGGTCGGTTAATTGGCTTAAAAATACGTTGAGATTTACTATATAAATACCTTAAAATTTGCTCAGGAGATGTTTGATCGCTTTTGAATCGCTTAGCTCTGCTCTTTGATAACTGGTGAGTGTAAAATGACCATGCGAAACACTTTAAGTACACATTTTACCTTATCAGGATTTATACAATTAGGTAAGAAAGCATTAAATGCACTCAATTCCACTAAACTGATTAACTTCACTTTTACTCTTTTACCGACTAGACAAGCTTCCTGTACTCACCAACTTCTCTGGTACTTCAAAAGATTAGATAGAATTCCAAACTTGCTAATGCATCTTAGCTTATGTAGATTTTGAAATTAAGTATATGATAAAATAGGAACTATTAAGATATAATCTTTGAGAGAATGCAGTCCCTTCATACCTTTACTAATTAGTTCGAGGTAGATGCACCTAGCTCAGTAGGTAAGGTGCTTTCTTCAAATTTTGACACATTTTCCTTCTTTTTCTAGATTTTCTGTAGTTTTATTTTTATCTCTTCATTATCTCCTCTGGGTTGATCTCTACAATCTTTAGTCAAGTGTCCAACTTTATGACAATGAAAGCATGCCATTCCAGGATTTCTCCATGATCTTCGGTTGTTCATTTCAAACCTTATCATGCAGTTGGCATTTATATGTCCATATCTTCCACAACATTTACACCATATTCTTGTATTGTAATCCCATGGTACTACAGTATACTGCCAATTAAGATCTGTGTGAGTTCGGTAGCTTCTAGTATTTGCTCAATGTGAAGACCTCATATAGTTTTTCTGCTTAAACCAACACTTCTCGGTACTATGACCATATCTATTGTAGTTTTTGCAAAATCCCTTGAATTTTTCCTTCTAAAAATTGCTAGTAGACTTTGTCCTACATTGTTTAGATGTGTGACCATACTTATTGCAATTGTAACAATAACCATCAGACCTAGTGACATTCAGTTGCTTTCTGATTTGGCACATGTTGGCAGTATGTCCTTATTTTCCACAGTAGTTGCAAATAGGCTTCCTTCCTTTGATGTTCTCCTTGTTTCCAGCTTGCTTTGATGATTCCCCTCTCTCGGTGGTGTTGATCCCTTTCTTAGTAGTGTTTTTTTCTTTGTAACAGAGTCCTGCATCTTTGTTGGGTCTTCTTATATTTAGTTGCTCCTCCAACATCCTTCATGCTTCATAACTTTTCTTTAGTGTTTCTTTTGATTTCTTCTCTGCTTCAAGTTCATTGGTCAAACTTGATAATTCAAGTTTCAATGCTTGATTCTCATTTTCTTTTAGATTTGCTTCATGATGTGCATAACCCAATTGATCAGAAAGATTATGTTGAATTCCAGTCATTCTTGTGATTTCATCATTCTTTTCAGACACCAATGCTTCTAGCTATTGTTTTTCCCTTTGCATGTCTCTTAATTTATCCTCAGCTGTTCTTAATGTATCTATATTTTCAGTCAACTGTGTGCTGAAATGCTCATGTTCTCTTTTCATTGCTTTCAGTTGTTCAGTCAGTGCTTTGTTCTTTTCTTTTAGTTCTCCAATCATTTCTTCAGTCTCTTCTGATATACTATTCTCAGATAATGTCTCAATTTGTTCCACCAACTCTTGAGAGTCCTGTAAATCATTAGACAACCTTCTTCTAACTTTCAGTGATCTTTGCATTTATCTCTGCATATCTGCAATCACTTGATTAGCATGATCCAATTCTTCTTGAAGATTCACAATTCTCTGAGATTGTTTGTAGCCTTCCACTTATAAGATATTTTTCTTTAGGTTGTTAAACCCTTTTCTAAGATTGAAGCTCTGATACCAATTGTTAGGTCCAACAAGGAAAGCTAATGTATTGAGAGGGGAGGGGTGAATTAGTACTTCAAAACTTTTCTTCTAAAACAATCTTATTGATAAACATAAATTGTAAACTATTCATCTCATAATATAAAGCTAACACATAATTATAGAAGTAACATTCATACACATTTCACTCCATAACACTAATATTTTGGTTATGCAGAAACTCTTGGTTAGAGAGAAAAACTGTGGTAGGGATGGCACCCACAACTTCACTACTGCAATAATAAAGGTTGCTTGATTAGAGCTACATGTTTAGCTATTTCTAATAGCTTACCCTGTTAGGAGTATCAAGATCTTTAGATCTACCTTGCTAAAGGATTTTACAACACTTATACAAAATGTTGTACCTGGTTAAAGGCTTTACAATTTATAGACTTTGTTAGAGTCTTTTACCCTGTTAATGGTTTCTATTACAACTCAAATGATTCAATAAAAACTTTACAAATATCCGTAACTTTACATCTGAAATGTTATAGCAGATTCTATGTGCTCAATATGAAATTACCTTGCTCATAACATACCTCGATAATTGATAAATCAACTTGGTAAGCCCTTCTGTTTAGTTTGTCCCTTAAACTGTTCTTTGAAGACTTTCTCAGTGACCTTTGAATATCTCTGACAGTCGTAGTAGTCACAACTCAATGTGTCCTTTTATGATTTTCCTTTTTCAACTTATCTATCACACACAGACACATGTCTCCTTTTGATTCTCAAATCATTCTATATAAGTAAATCTCTGGGATGGTGATCTGTTCATGCTTCGATCATACAAACACGATTCATCGAATGAATAAACATAGAAATTATTTCATTGGATAAACTTCCTCAAAATCATACAAAATATTGAAGTGTGATTTCCTATGCAATAACTGTTCCCTATTCTCGAATCTTGTAACACGTTTCCACAGATGTGTCCAGGTTCATTGAATCTTATAACACATTTCTACTCAATTCAGATTACTCGGTATACCTTCTTTGCTTCTTGGTAGACATAGAACGTTACTCGGTAGACAACTTGGTGTATACTTAACTCTATGACTCCTTTCTTCTGTAACTAACTGCTTTAGTGCTTACCGACTGAATATTTCAGTAGTATTAACCAATTAGAGTATATAGGATGACTTTGGACATAAAACTAATGACAACTTAATAAATAATAACACATACCACCAATGCATTAAGTCTCCTCACAATGGAGTTGAAGTAATAGTTAATGGTGATCCTAATCCATTTATATATTGCAATAACTTGTGACCAAAAGCTGAGACAATCATTCCAAATAATAGAGAAGCTATCCCTTCTTCGGCATACATTGACCCTGAATCATTAAAACCTTCGATATCAAAACAAGGTGAGCTTAAAGGGAAATATCGGGACAAAGGCATAGGTGAATACACTTTGAACCAAACCATGTACTTATGACAAGTCATGAGTTCACCAAATGAATATGGATGACCACATCCTTCTAAATGGGTATCTATCATTACACTCAAATGGGACCCTAGTACCTTCCAAAAGTGGGGTGAAATGGAAGAAGAAGATCTATACAAAATGCTTTACAAATACCCTGAAGATGGTACATAAGCTCACATCAGCATACCATGTGAAAAATATGGCAAAGGGTTCAAGATCTTACAAAATTTTGGGTATGATGGTAAAAGTCCTCTCGGATTAAGAAAGGAAGGTATCATTCAACCTTTGCAACTAGAATTGACATTTAAAAAAGAGCGTTCGAAAGGGCCTGGTTTCATATCTTCCAAGGTAAATACTAGAAAGACAGAAGAAGCATTATAAATCAAGGCTTCCAAAGATCAACAAGAGAACCACTATTCCACCAACTCTAATGAATGGGAATGGGGTTCAGACAAATCCTCCAGTGACTATGAACTCACCAAGACATTCAGGGAACCAGGTGAACCCACAAAAGAAGAGGAATTTTATAGAAAATTTAAAGTTGGTCAAGAAACAACCCCTCAGGATCCCACACAGTCTTTGCCTCTAGGTTCTAGGTCGAAGTCATGAAGGATGAGGACAGTCATCCCCGAATGTGCTTTTAATGATGACAATTTGGACTTGTCCACGATCGAGATAGATGAGGAGAGTGCCAATGATGACCTCGACAACTACCTTGACATACCTGAATATAACTACATCTTCACCCTTAGTCTCGCTGACTTTGAAAACATTGAAGGCCTTCCCCTTGTTCAGCACCAACTTATTGACTGGGACCATGAAGGACATGTACAGTTCGACACATTCCAAAATGATGAAGCCTTTATTGACTATCTAGGCATACAAGATGATCTTCTACTTGGAGACCATAAGGCAGGATACACTATAAAACTCAATAGTGGCATATTTTGGTGAGGGTGTTGGGCCTTCCAGTCACAAAAATGTAAAAATTAAAACAAATCATGGGTCTTATGGTGAAAACCACATTGTGGCACTGTCTGACCCCAAAAAAGTAAAAAGAAAGGATCTATCTGAGGTTGAAAACCTCTCTGAGGCACCCGAAGATGGAAGACTTGACATTCTCCAGGCATCATATGAAGAAAAATCATCTATGTTAGTAGAGGAGACCATCAAAACAAACATTGGTATAGAAGAAATTCTACATAACATATTCTTGGCACAATCTTTGACAGCGACAAAAAGACCAAAGTTCATAAGTTTCTTCACATAACGACAAATCAATTTTGCATGGTCATATGCTGATATGCCTGGACTGGATCTGGATTTAGTAATGCATCATTTGGCAGTTAAACCGGGGGCAAAACTAGTAAAATAGAAATAAAGAAAGATGCATCCACAAGTGGCATTATTAGTCAAGGCGGAGCTTGAAAAATTATTGGATGTCGGATTCATATGCCCAATTAATTATCCTAAATGGATCTCCAACTTAGTACCTATCAGTAAGCCAGATCGTAGCATCAAAATATGCATAGATTTCAGAGACATCAACAAAGCTTGTCTTAAGGATGATTTTCCATTGCCAAATATCGATCTGATCGTAGATCTCACAACAGGTCATGCGATGTTATCTTTGATGGATGGATTCTCTGGCTATAATCAAATAAAAATTGCATCTAAGGATCAGAACAAAACAACATTTACTTGTCCCTGGGGAACTTTCTGCTGGAATGTCATGCCCTTTGGGCCAAAGAATGCAAGCGATACATATCAAAAAGCCATGACTACTATCTTTCATGATCTCATGCACATAACTATGGAAGATTATGTTGATGACCTCTTGGGAAAAACAATAGACAAAGATACACATCTGGACATACTTTCAGTCATACTTTGGTAGGCTATGAGCTAAACTACACACCAATTGAACATGCATATCTCACTATGGTCTTTGCTTCGCAGAAATTATGACACTACATGCTAACTCATAAAACTAAGTTGGTTGAAAGGATCGATCCATTAAATTACCTTCTCAATAAAGCAACGCTTACTAGTCGACTAGCCAAATGGGTGATGCTCTTGAGTGAATTCGACATTGAATACGTGGACATAAAAGAAATAAAAGGACAAGCTATCGCAGATCAGTTAGTAGATGATCCCATGATAGATGATGTTCCTCTAACTTTAGAATTTCTAGATGAATCCATCTTGACGGTATCACACATGAATCCTTGGCAACTGATTTTGATAGCTCATACACACAACATGGTGCAGGTGTTGGCATCCTTTTCATCACACCTCAAGGAGATTCCATACTAAAATCATATCGATTATCATTTCCTTGCACTAATAACATAGCAGAATACAAGGCATTAACAACTGGACTACGGATTGAAATTCAGTGGAAGATCCAGGAACTTCATATTATTGGGGACTCTCAACTTGTAATTCATCAAACAACTGATGACTACTAAACAAAGGATGAAAAATTAATGCCTTACAAAAAAATGGTGGATGACCTGAAACAACATTTCACAAAGTTAACCTTTGAACAAATACAAAGAGAGGAGAATCGAGCCACAAATGCCATGGCTACTATTGCTTCACTAATAGATCTACCACAAAATGAAACCTGCTATGAGTTTATGGTGGATAAACCTTTTGGTTCCCTCATATGAGATCACTCCTATTGAGATGATATGTATCGTTGGTCCTGATTCCCAGTTATATGGTTCCATTTTCACATACCTTTGTAATAACACCCTTCCTCTAGACTTATCCAACAATCAACATCACACTTTCATTTGCCAATCTTCCCAATACGTTATTTTAGCTGATATCCTATGTCATCAACATCTAGAAGGCGCTCTTCTTAGATGTTTAGAAAGGGACAAAGCTTAGATTGTGTTACGCAAAGTTCATGAAGAGATATGTGGTCCACATTCTACTGGTCCTACCTTAGCCAAGAAACTCATCAGGACTAGATAATACTGGCCCAATATGGAAAAAGACTCATATCAGTTTGTCAAGAAATGTAAGTAATGTCAAATTCATGGAGAACTTATTCATGCGCCAACACAAGAACTTCAACCGATTGCGACTCCTTGGCCCTTTTGTCAGTGGGGACTCGATCTCATAGGCAAGATTCACCCTCTTTCCTCCAATAGCCACAAATTCATCATCATTGCCACAAAGTATTTCACAAAATGGATCGAATTCATGCCACTTACACAAGTCACTGGAAAACAGATTGCTATATTCATTCTCAACTACATTTGTCGGTACGGTATTCCTATTTCCATAATCACCAATAACGGACATCCCTTCAAAAATCAAGATGTTCGTGAACTTTGTGATCGCTTCCATATTACCCACCATTTCTCCATGCATGCCCTATTACCCCCAAGCAAGCCTGGAGTTTGACAGCCACCCCTGCCTATCATATGAATTTTTTATGACCGTTTAGTAATTTTAATGCCTTTCATTTTACATTTTAAAAAAAATGTTAAGTGTCATTTTTTTTTTAATTTGTGAATAGTTTAATATAAATTATTTATGCTTCACAGAATTGAAGTTCCAATAAAATTCAATTGAGGTGAAAATAAATAATTCCATCAAAAAAATGTAAAAATTTAAAAAACAATGATAAATTAGTAATGCACTAAAAAAATCTTAAATTTACTTGTAAGTTTATAAATTCAACCCATAAATCTTGTTTATTATAAAAATAGAAACCATTTTAAATTTTTTTATTACAATATTTTAAAAAATTAGAAATGATTATATCATATCATTTCAATTGTTAGAAGTTTCTATATTGATATTTAAGACAATCTTTAAAAAATATTAAAAAATAAATTGACAAAGTTTCTAAATTTATATAAGAAAAAACATACTAAAAATTCATATAAAAATAATATAAAATTAGAAACAATTATATCTTAATCCTACCATTTTAAAATATTCTAAATAAATTCATATATTTATAATAAACATTGTAAAATAATATATATCAATATATATTACCTATTATAATATTTTATGGCTTATTAATAATTTTAAGTGTCATATATACGGTTTGTGGAAAAAATAGCCTGTCGATACATACAGTCCACTACTTTTATTAGTTGTAATATACAGTCTAAAAGTGCAAAAATGGCCATATAGCCTATCAAATTCCAGGCCTGCCCCCAAGGTAACGGTCAAGCTGAGGCATCTAATAAAACCATTCTTAAAATCCTAAAAAAGACAGTCGATGACGTTGGCCGCAATTGGCATATCCAACTTAATCCCGCACTTTGGGTGTATCTCACAAGTGTTCGTGCACCTACAGGAGCCACACCTTATTCACTTGTCTATGCGCTGAAGCTATCTTGCCTATTGAGGTTGAGTTACCATCTTTACGAGTCTCTTTGCAAAACATTATCAGTGATGAAGACTACAGGGTCTCTCGCTTGCAAGAACTAGAACTATTGGATGAACGAAGACAAACTTCTTTTAATCATCTCAAGGCTTATCAACAACGAATGAGTTGCAATTACAATCATAAAGTGAAGCCTCATACATTTGAGGTGGGTGACTTAGTTCTCAAAGAAAATCCCAAAAATCAGCAAGATAGAGAGAAGAAGGGCAAGTTCGAACCAAATTGGCTTGGTCCTTACATCATTACAGCAACTTATGGATCTGGTGCATATCAACTCTCAACCCCAGATGGTGAACCTTTGGAGGATCCTATCAACAACATGCACCTTCACAGGTTTTACACATAGTTCTTTAGAGTATCTCAAATCAAAAATACAAAAAAAATAATAAAAAATCAAAAATACAAAAAAAATTAAAAAATACAAAAAAATATCAAAAATACAAAAAAAATCATAAAACATAAAAAATTGTTAATTGGTGAAAACCTGGCAAATAGGCGCCTTGTGACACAAAAAAAAATGGAAAACAGAAAAACATTTCATCCAACGGTGAAAACCACTTCGGTGGCACCCTGGGCAAGTACCATGGTGAAAATCGGGTCACCGACACCATGTGTAGAGACATTGCTCCTCCCTCCTTCACGATTCACTTTCACTTTGCACACATTCACAACCTTTCCATTCATAATAAATCAGCTCCTATATGTGGCTAAGGCAAATCCTATGTCCAGTGATGGGTGTGGAACTGAGTGCATCACATGTTCTGAGGAGTATAGTTTCTTCCAACTTTCTTCAGTCTATTCGCACGCAATCCACAATAAAGAAACATTTGCATCGCCAATCCACAATAAAGTTTCATCTTCTCTATAATAAAGGATCAATTTCATGGATTCAGTCAATTTCAGATGAGACACGACAGCAATGATGAGCTTCAACAAATCAAATCTTTCAACAGACTCAGACAACATTATGGTTCAGTGCTATCTATCCTTTTGTGAAAGTAAACATTGTGACCACAATCAAATAAGACTTATACAAGTGACAAGAGACACTAAACTTGAGGACTACAGTGGGTGTTGGTGTCGAGTCTTAATTTTCTTTTGGATTTATCTTTTGGTGACATGTCTTTTAGCTTTTCTGGGATGTCTCTAACTAGAGATTCTATCTCTAGGATGTCTTTGAATAGAAAGGTGAGGATGGGGTATTGTCAGCTATTTTTCTTTGTTGTATGTAGATTGTCTCTTAGTAATGCTATGACTTGTGTAGTACCCCTAGTCGTTTGAACTCATTAGACTCATATTTTATTATTGTTTGTTTTCAGTGGATACATTACCATGATGTGTTATTCAGATTTTTATGACATTATTTCTTGATTTATCTAGATATGAGATGCATAATTTATTGGCAGTATTTTAGTACTTGTGATTTATGGCATTTTATGGATTATTGCTATATACTGACATTTTACTTTGTTTATGCAATGTGTAATTATATGTTGCGTGTCTGCGAGTGTATTGGATGCAAGGGGATGATTTTCCTTCACTCATTTTGGTGAGACAAGGAACGTCGTGATTCTCCTTCATCGGTGTGTATGTCATTTTTTTATATTGTATACATACATGTGTGGTTCGGTGATGTAGGATATTGTAGGTACAAGTACCGGGTAGGTACGGGGTATCGTCTCCACCTGGCTTCACAGGTCTGAGCATGCATTATATTTTCCAATGGAAGTGGAGGAGATAGTAGTTGACCCTATTTTTACTCAGTTACACTCGTGTGAGTGTCGTCACTTGGTCATCTTGTCAATTTGCTCAGCCTTCGTATTTTGTCGTTTGATCTTTTTATAAGTATTTGCTTGAGATTTGTTTAGTTTGAGTGTTTTAGTGGATTTAATTAATTAATTAATTAAGTTTATGGAATTATCTCATAGTTGAATTGTATATGCATCGAGATTATAAATTTAGTTAATTAAAAGAAACTATTAAATTAAGTTGCAAGCTGCATGATATTAGAAATATATTTTATTTAAATTTTAGTGGAAAAATAAATTAGATTAATTATATTTATTGTTTCCTAGAATTTTAAATAAATAAAAGGATAAATAAATAAATGAATAAATAAATGAATAAATGAATGAATAAAGGAATTAATTAGAATTAAAGTATTATTTTAATTCTTTATTTAGAAAATTAATTAATTTGCATGAGAAAAGAAAAGAAAGAATAATGATTTTTAATTATTGCATGTTAGCTTATCTTTTGTTATAAAATTAGAAAAGAAAATAAAATTACTTTTATTCTAAATTTAGGTTTTTGAGAAAAAGCTATTGAACCTAGAATTTTAGTTTAAATAGGGAAATAGGTCTTTATTTTAGATACACAGGAAACAGGTCAGGAACTTAGGTGAAGAAATTTATTGGAAGCTTGTTGAAAAGATTAGGACTCTTCTACAGATTTCTTCCAGAAAAGCTATACCAGGTTGGGTGGCTTCTTTTGATTGTTGTTTTGAGAAAATATTTTATTTCTTTCTTCTTTCTGAATGATGTGTGTGTTAAGATGTTTGTCAAATCTAAAATCATGTCTGATTATTTCTTGTTCTTGGCTAAAGTTCATTTCTGAAGTTAATTTCTAGTTTGTGGAAATAAGTTATTACTTGGGTGTTTATAGATTGAATTTCAAGAAAATTGGGAAAAATTATTTTGACAAATTTTGCCAAGATTTTTATTGTGTGTGGAAATTGCAAGATTTGAGAGGAATGGGATTTACCAGAGAAATCATTCCCTCTTGTTTGATTTTTGTTTCGATATTTGGCTATGGCAGTTTTTTTTAAATATTTGTGTATCTTTGTGATATTATTAGTTATTATAGAAATAAATTTAATTATTAATTAAATTTATTGTATTATTAAAAGTTAAGGGAAATTATTTTATTATATTATTTTAGAGATATTATGTATTAATTAATTTCCCTATAAATAAATTTGATTGGAAATAAATTTTGGGTGAAAATAGAATTTACTTGTTTTAGATTATTATATTAAAAAAAAATTAATAAAAAAAAAAATAATAATTAGAAAAAAAAAACATGAATTAAAAAAAAATTAATTAAAATAAATAAATAAATAATATAATTTATATATATATATATATATATATATATATATATATATATATATATATATAAAATTTTCTGTGGTTTTAATTATGTTATTTTGGAAATGAAAGATATTTCAAAATTAAATCTTTTTTTATTATATATTTTAATGTGATATAATTATATAATTATATTATATTATTATATATAATTTTTAATTTGGAATTTAATTTAAATTATTGATATAATCTAATCGGGTTTATTTGTAAATTAATCATGAACATATATTTAAGGGGTTAATTTTTATGTGATTTTATTTAACTTTATTGGACAAATGTCAACATTGGTTTTCCTTGCGTAATATAGTTGTATTTTCTTATTATCTGGAAAAATTTTATTTGCAAGTTATTTATGCTTTTGGCTATTGTAAGAAAAGATTGCTTGTATTAGGATCTTGTGTAAATGGTATTTGCAGTCAAGCTTAATTCCATTGCAATTCTGGTTGAGTTGTCATTGTGTCCTATGCTATTATTTCTCCTTGGTCAGGTGTTGTTGTATAACCTTATTGATGTGAGTCATTGTGTGTTTTGTCCAAATGGTCAATCTTGGGTTAGTAATTGTGTATCCCTCATCTGTGCTTTGTCAGGATTGGTTGTGGTTGTCTGTTTCGCCATAGAGTTCTCATAGAGAGACATTTCTTGTTAGTGTCCTATGAGAGAGAGTGGCTTTCGAGAAGGGGCCATGCCCGAAGTGGATGACAGGATAACTTGTCGGAAGTCAGTTAAAAAGTGATAACCTAATAATTGATTAGGAGGTGGGTAGAATAAATATTAATTAAGATAATGTACCTCGTGCATAGGTGAGTGCTTGTACAGGGCTCATAATGTTACAAGAAGGCCTGGAATGGCAAACTTACCACCTTGTCTTCACGAAAGGATTGGTAGGGTCCGCATGAGACTTAGTTGGAATCAGAGGCTTGGGAGAGGTTACCAGGAGAAACCCAGGATGGGGGTTGAGACCTATGGAGGTTGTACCATGGTATCCACCGTAAGACATGCGATGACACTCTCTCCTTAGAGTCACTTGTATTTTGTGAGTTGAGTTACATAGATGTTTGCGGAGTCTTGTAGTCCTTTCGTACTTGTCTAACTTTTCTTGCTTGAGGGTTTTCTACTCTCTCCTAGCATGGCGAGGTGGTTCCATTTCGGGATCACATGGTCAGGTGGTAGTGCCACTTCCCATCGGATGTTCTGGATTGTATCTTCAGGCAAGGAAAGGCTTTGTTGGTGTTTCTCGGTTCGTGGTTCATGTACCAACTCTTGTTTGAGATCATTGTTCAGTTGAGACCTTGTGGTCATTGTATCAGACTTTTATCTAACCTTGATATTGTAACTTTGTAATCCGTGGTATTATTGGAAGCCTTGTATTTATGGATATTGTAATATTATGTCAGTGGAATGTTGTTAATTCAGTTGCTTTGATCTTATGTATAAGTGATTTGTGGAAAATTGAATGCATTGGAATACTTGATTCTTTCGTTATGGAATTTAGATGTATGTGTAGTTTTGAACTTAAGCATTTACTTTATCTAATTAAATGGACAATTGGATTAACCATGGTGTTAATATAATCTACGATTAATCTTCGTTCATAACCCTTAGGAAATCATGTGTTAGTCTTCTGCTGCGTTATTAGACATGCAATGATTATAATTAATGCACTTAATCTTTAAAAAAAAAATTATTTCACCCTGTAGTTGCCTAGTTGTGTTGTTTTCCTTTAGGGTTCCTGGCGGGGCATTACAACTTGTCAAAGGATATGAGGACACTGTGA
This sequence comes from Cryptomeria japonica, assembly GCF_030272615.1. NCBI lineage: Eukaryota > Viridiplantae > Streptophyta > Pinopsida > Cupressales > Cupressaceae > Cryptomeria > Cryptomeria japonica. The sequence continues at coordinate 243,647,834 of NC_081406.1, read as the reverse complement.
GTCTAGTATGAACTGGGACATTCTTTGTTTGCAATTGTCTTGTCTCCATGCAAATGGGTACAATGACTTTTTGGATCGAACATATGTCTGGATTACCATAACCTACTTGCCATAATAAAGCTCAATGATGATAATGCACAAGAAGCTCTTTCACTTCCATATCTTCTATCTTTCATCCCCCTTTCTTGATTGACTTCCATTGTCCTTGAGTCCATGTAGCCCGCTATCACATGACTGAGTATAATGACAAACTAAAAAATCTGTATTTCATGTAGTTTTCACCTGCATTACCACATATTAGCATTTCATACATATATATAGATATCACAATTACATCACATCCTGGACACAACACATGTTAGCACATTTTACATTCTCATCATGTAAATAGTTATTTGCATTATCATATTCATCCACATTCCATACATTCACATTTGTATTTGCATAACATTTAAAAAACATAAAAGAACAAAAATATTGCATTTCATCATGTACATATTTGCATCCATATCATAAGCATCACATAGAAACATACATAACATAAGTACACATGCATATAGTTGTCACAAAGATGAATCATCTCATATGTATATCAAAAATCATAAGTGTCATGATACAATGATGTCAAAATCATATGGCTACAATCACCCGAAGGTGTCATCATACAAAATGGTACAAAACCGATACATAGGGAGCCCCCTAAGGCTATGATGAACTTCCTCCCTCGGAGATGGCTAGCCTCGACGGAGTCTAAGCCCTGGAAGGACCCACCCTAGGATCATCTCTACTACCCCCTCTATCTGGTGGTGGTGGAGGACCCATGACCCCACCACTAGACGCTTGTCTCCTGTCTCTCCCTCTAGAGTTCATAGAGGTCCGTGATGGTCTCTGGATGCTCCTAGCCCCCTGATCTGGTGGTACCACTCCATAGTACATGTCTCTCCAGTAGGCTATCTCCTCCTCTACCCGCAAAACATAGTTGTATCCAGCCCCTGTGTCCTCTGCTACCTGTCTCCTTGCCCTCAGTATTATCTCAGCCTCCGTGTAGCGCTAATTAGCATGATCCCTCTCCTGCTCAGTTTCCCTCAGCTGTCTCCTGAGTCTAGTTGTCTCCCTCTCCAGATCCTGGATCTCATCTCCCTATCCCTAATAGATCTCCCTCAAGGATAGTAACTCATCCTCCTCCTCTCCCCCCTCACCCTGTCCCTGTGGCTGCTCCTGTGGCTGCTCCTATCCCTGTCCTTGTCCCTGTACCTGTCTAGGAGCTTGTACCTATTTGGAAACCTGTGTTGCTAGCATCTGTAATAGAAATCCACCTCTACCCCTCACTACATGAGCTTGTCTCTCCTCTCCACCCTCTCTCCTAGGAGCCACTCTCCTCTCTACCACTGCACCCCACCTCCACCGTCGGCCTCTATGTCTACCATCTCCACTATCATCTCTATCACCTCCACCATCTCCATCTATCGGCTCCCCTGGATCCATCACCTATGGAAATAGATGCTCTACCCAATATGCAATGTAATCTGCATCCATCCTTGCATCCTCTATATCTGCCCACATATCGCAAGGTAGGGGAACCATCTCTACCATATGTGTCACAGCCTGATCATACGAAAGCAATGGCCCCAAATGTACCTGAACCTCATGGCATCCGATGTATCCTGTCGAACTGCTTGCCCAACCTATCTACCAACTGCCTCTCAATAACATATGGTGTCCGACCAATTAGATACCTACTCTGGAATACATATGGCAGCTCCACTGCATCATCCTCCCACTCCTAACAGTTCTAGTATGGCCTCCATACCACACTTTCTATCTCATCAATAACTTGATGCCAATATTCTAGCCTCCCAATCCGTGGCTGAGAAGTAATCATATCATACAAATGAACATAGTTGCGCCCATGTCCTCTTCCCTTGAAGTGTATTGGTCGTGTAATCGAAAGATGCTCATATGTCGATACCTGCAACAGTGTCACTTCACACCCCAACCTTGCTAATATGTGATACACAAATTGATGCAACTCATAATGCAAGTGTTCCAATAGACACGGTCCCCATGCAAACCTGGTATGCTCTGTCACCAATGTCTCCAGAGTCCTCCCCCATCCCACAACCAACCCTCGTGTTGCCCTATCTGGACAGAGGAACCCACTGATCACTCCTGCCAACACTGCCAGTAGTGCCAATCCTGTAGTTGTCATAGTGTCCCAAGCCACATGTCCAGCCCTCATCTCTAGTCTTGGATCCTAGAACACTCATCTCAGTGCATCCCTATCTCCCTCTCGATCGTAAGGAACTAACTCCCCAATGATCGGTATCTTGTATACATCCTCTAAGGTGACTATCATCTCACCCATCGACAAATGAAACGTGCAAGTCTCTAAGTGCCATCTCTCAGCTAAAGCAGTCAGCAAGCCCATGTTCACCCGAAACTCAGGCACAAATAGAATATATCGCAAGCCCATGGCCTCAACTGCTACTCTATCCTCAAATGTCAGCTTTGGTCATAAACTCTGAGTCAAAGGGAATCTCTCTCGTGACTCTAGCATAGGTAGGTCCTCCTTCAGTCAAGAAAATCAACTGTGTCAATCCTAGTGGCATTCCCTATTCATCACAAAGTGCTACTTTTTGTCCTAGTGCTTATAACTATCATATGGCACTCTATCCTAGTGGTACTCCCTGTTCATCACAAAGTACTACTTTCTATCCTAGTGGCATTCCCTGTTCATCACAAAGTGCTGCTCTTTTTTAGTACTCCATGTTCATCACAAAGTACTACTTTCTATCCTAGTGGCATTCCATATTCATCACAAAGTGCTACTCTTTTTTAGTACTCCATGTTCATCACAAATTACTTTTTTTTTATCCTAGTACTCCGTGTTCATCACAAAGTACCTCGATCTATCCTATCCTAGGGCCTCTGCTTGAGTGTATCCTCTAGAGTAGTTTCTTGATCAGCAATGTATGTTCTATCACATAATTGTCAATCCTAGCCCTATCTTATATTCTAGTCTTCCCTAGAGGACCCACTTGAGTGTATCATCTTAGCAACGTATCCAATCGACAACGTATGTTTATCATAGAACTGTCGATTTGACCTTGAAGATGCAAACGCACTTACATACTTCTCAAACATGCATGCTCTGCATAGACATGCCTGAATCACATAGACGTGCCTTTGTTCAACACAAACATGCATGTCCTACATAAACACGCCTGAAAGACACAGACATGCTCGTATTGAACACAAACACTACTGCAATCATAGGTGTGCTTGACACCAACAAAGACATGCCTATCCTACCCAGGCGTGCCTGACACCAATGCAGACGCGCCTTAGCATTTTTTCGCCCCTGCTTGACATACCTAATATGCATTTATTACACTACCTAGCATGCATTTATGATAACAATTAATGCAACAAAGTACAAGGAGGTTTTGCAGTACTCACCGACTCTCCTGCATCTGCTGGCCTCTGATATCGGTGAACGTGGTCGAATCTATGCACCAATGTCATCGTTGTTGACTGCTCTCTGCTCTCTCTGCACTCTGATCTCTTAGATGTGTGGATGACAATGAGGATGTTTTCCCTCATAGTCTATCTTATAGACTTCCCTAGCACTAGTCTCCCAAGTCAGTCTTCTTTATCCCGTGACTCTGTCACTCTATCCTATCCGGTTAGTCCTTTCTAGTCTTTCTTTCTTATTGAGAGATTTTCTGCAATCTTTTCAGACATTTTCATCCAATCTCTCAAGTGGGCATATCATTCCCATCTTGGGGCAACTTTGTATCAGTTCATGTTATCTTCTTTGAAACAACACGACAAGTTGCATTGTCTCAAAGAGGGGCAAAATGTAGACACCTAAAATTGTCCTCTATTTTATTTATTTAATTATTTTAGCCTAATTCTTCTATTAATTAAATAAATCTTTATTTATTTTATTAATTCATTTATCCTCTTCTAGCCTTATTTCTCATTTAAATAAATACTTTTATTTATTTAAATTATCATTTTTCTCAATTAAATAAATATTTATTTATTTAATTGATCCCACTTTTTCTATTAATTAAATAAATATTTATTTAATTAATTAATTCATTAACCCTTTCTACCCATGACACGTGTCATTCATATCTTAATTCCTACACTACCCACCCTCTCATTATTTTCTTATTTTCTCTACCTACCCTCTAAACTTAGCCGTCCATTTATCTTTTACACCTCTCAATATTATACCTTCATTTTCTTATAGTGTCTTCTATATAAGGAGATGCTTCCTTTATTATCAACCCTAATCAAGCTAATCAAGCATTCTAGCATTTGAGCTTTCATATGCGATCAAGCGTACTTGCAACCACATTTTTGTTCTTTGTTGAGTTTTTGTGCACATATAAAATCTAAGAGAAAATATATCAAGCAAGATCAATGGAGATAGGAAGAATGGAGATCCAAACCCTATTGGACATGTGATGGTATAATCTTTGTGATTTCATTTGATTTGCATTGTCTTAGGTAATCTTCATATGTTATGGTGGATCTTTGTTGTTGTTAGGCTAGGGTTTTGTGGTTGAATCTATTTTTAGTCATTCAATATTGTTATTTCCATTTTTACCATAAACAATATTAGTATTAGAATATAAGGGACTCATCCCACCAGCTAGATAATTATATAGGAAAAGATACAATGTAACATAGGAGAAAGTAAGTACACAATAAAAAAGAATAAAAAAGGAACATATAAGGATATAGGAAAGATAGATGAATATTGAAGGATGAATCCTTGAATATATGTACATGGATTATAAATAGTTTCATTATGCTAACTAGCTAATGTGAAATTTGGATTAACTCCTTACCCCTCTCATATGACTATGTTTAAGGTATAAATACAACACATAGAAATTACTTGGTGCTTAGTACTATGGTCCATGTTCTCCCATTTTATTGCTAACATTTGTTTTGTTGATAGGACCCTAGTTAGATTGTATAGGAAAGTAAGGAGAAAATTCAAAATTAATATTTCAATCCAAATAGAAGAATTGCAGGTACCTAACTGAAATTTTTTCATAAATTGTGGCACTATCTCCTTGGTGTCAACCTCATGAGAGGAGGTTAGGCACCAAGGGGATGGAGAGTGGAAAGGGGGGAATCTCCAAAAGGAATACCTAAAAGGATGTGACCTATAAAAATAAGATACCAAATAACTACCATGGAAGGAGATAAAGGAGTAATGTAACACTAAATAAAAATACCCATGGCCAAAGGGGATTATAATAAATCAAGAAGGATAAAATTGAGTTGACAAAGAGAGTTAGGTGGCAAGCTGACATGGTGAAGAAATAAGACAAAGATAAAACATTGAGAGGAAAGAAAGACATTACAAAAGATGGGAGAATGCGTTGAAGAAAATGAATGAGTATGCCAATGAGGGTGATGTTGAGCATGCCAAGGTAGGTGTTGCTGAATAAAATAAAGGGAAATAAATAAAAAAAGGAAGAATGAAAAAATAAAAAATAAAAAGAATTCCCATTGGGAAAAAGTGGGAAAAATCCTAAAACACTGGGAGAAGAGCATTGAAGAATATGAAAGATACAAGAAGTTGTTGGTAGAGGACTATCAAAGAATGGAGGCTTCAGTCCTACTGCAAACTCTCCAAAAGTACAACAATCAAAATATATCTATCAAACATCACCATCAAATTATATGATATATTTCTTCAATTCTTAAAAAACTTAGAGAAAATTTTATCCTTTAAAAAATATTTGGGAAAATTAGCTAATACAATTGTTTAAAGAAGTTAAGAAGAAAAGAAATAATAAAATAAAATAATTTCATATTTAACTTCTAGATAAAGAAGTATTGACTATAAATAATGAAATTTCACTAAAAATAAAAATATGCCGCCAAAAATGAAGAGGTGTTATGAAGAGTCACAAGCCTCGAAATATGACCCATCTCCAATTTCATATAAAACAAGGATATTGGTAGAAGAGATAACATAGAAAGAAGAGAATATTTAGAAAGAAGAAAGAGAATTAGATTAGGAAGAAGTTTTGGGAAGAGAGTATTCTAAGATAAAGTTAGCAAGAGATACAAGTAGAGAACATAATCCTTCCATAATAAGAAGTGTGAAAAAGGAGAAGACAAACACTATACCATTCCACAATTCCAAGAAAGAGAATGAGAAGCATAAAATGAAACCATCAATTAAGATTTTAAATTTTTTCACAAGGATACTATAGAATACGGAGAGTACATATTCCTACTAGAGTCACTTTGATGGAGGAAAGACATTGAAAGAACAAAATTAAACTACTCAATTTTATGGAATCCTTGAGGATTGGTACAAGAAAATGTACCCAAAACATAACAAGGATTGCGAAGATGTGAAGAGTTTTTTTTTTGCCAACTTTTGCAATACAGAAGTACCAAGCAAGAGTGTAAGTAATATGAAGGAGTTAGTACAAAGAAGAGGAGAATCAATAAAAATATTATGTTAAAATATTCAAGGAGGTATCCCACAAAAATAGGGGATCATTATTCAAAAAATAAAAATTAGAATGGTTCATACATAGACTCCAAAAGAACAACAAAGAAGATTTAGATTGAAGGATATTTGATATATATTTACATGTGATAACCATGACCTACCAAATTGAGGCACAACCATGGAGAAAGGAGAATAAAGAAGTATAAAGAGAAGTCATAAAGAACTTGCAATTGGAAATTGAGGAGCTAACTTTGCAATCATCATGGATAGAGAGGGGAACAGTAAACCAAAACAAAACATTGTGTTCTCATATTGTTCAAGAGACAATTACTTAAGAAATGATTTCCCAAAGGCACATGGAGAGAATAAGGCAACAAAAATCAAAGTAGAACTCTAGATAATACCACAAAAATTGAATTTAGTACACTACTTACTATGTAGAGAATGGGATATCTATGAGACAAAACATTGTCCATCCCAATCCTTCAATATCATAAATACAAGACACAGCCCTTTCTCTAACCTAAGTAGGGGAGCTTGGATATTGACAACTCACACTCCATGTCACCATACTTCAAATCTCATCACATTCTTTCAAGAGGCTTTTTAAAGGGTCAAATAATGACCTAGGGTCAATCTTGTTATCCAATAATTCCCCAACCCATAGGTACTTACTATAGGGGTCTATAAGGGTCTAATACATGCTTCCTCGTCCTAAACACATGATTTATAAATCAAATGAACCAACATTTGTAAAATATACTTATCACAAAAGGAAACCTTAGACATATTAAAATACATTGTTTATCTCACTAGGACACAATGTCACAACATAGAACGTCATCAAGTGAAGTATCTCAATTAATGTTCTAATGATTCTCTCAATCCCCAATGAAAAATATTTTCTACCCATCAATCACAACAACAATATGTCCAATATATGGATAGTAGGAGCATCATAATAATCACACTTTTCTCTAATTTTGTTATGATTGAAATTTATATTTTAGTTGCGAATAATTCATAGAAATAATGTCCTACTCATTTTACCATTGTTATTAGAATCCACCTTTAAGAAGAATGTAGTCATAAGCTCTAGTTAGGTTTATCATTTAGTTAATCTACTTAATTTATCTTGAATTATTATTATTATTATTATTGAAAATTACTATCAACAAGAATTGAAACACACATATCTTACCATCTTTACTCATTTTAGGATAACCTTTAGTATAATCAATGTTACCTTCTATGTTGGTGTAATTTGGAACTAGGGTTTCACCAAGTAGGATAAGACCACCAATTATCCAAATTAACCACTACATTAAAAGGAGGATGAATCCTCAATAGATCCAACCTCAATTATATTAAGAAAGGGGTTGAATGATGATTGACGTTCTATTTCCCCTTTTGTTTGACTTGAATTGTGCTTGAATTAGGTTTTGAATTGCAAGTAGTAAATCTATAACAATAATGACAAATTGAAATGGAATGATGAAAATATAATGTTGTAGAAACCAAATAGAGCAATAAGCTATGATCTGAGCTAGAGAAGAAAATCAAAGCCCATACCTAAAAGCTCAAGAAAAATTGTCAAGACTGGGATGTCAGGTGCCCTGATCCTAGTCGGACTAGGATGAAGCACCCTGGTCCTCCTCTAGTGTCCTAGTCCCTGGGTGTCTTTGGAAGATCTACAAAAGGCAGTTCATTTTGTCTCGGTATCCTCTATCCTTTCCAAACTACACGACTCCCAAATCTGCCACCTTGATGTAGTTTGTTGCTCTATCAGAATCTTGTAAGTGTACCTACAAGCTACAAAATGATGTTTGCGTGGTTATATAGGGTTTTGTCTTAGTAAAACCCCTTGTTTTGGTGATTTCCACCTCTACAAATATTTGATAATGTATTGAAAATGTGTGTGCAAGAACCTTATGTGTGTATAAGATCCTAAATATACTAAAATGCAAGAATTAGAGTTCTATCCTACGACATGAGCATAAAACCCTAAATGAATATAAATTGAATGTAAATGATTAAAATCACAAATGCAATAATGGATCTAAAGCAACAATGTAGATCTAAAAATAAGTGTTGTGAAACTCATATAAAGATATGAAAATAACATGAAACCATACCAAACCCTAAGGGAGAGGTACAAGCCAATCAACAATCAATGATCTCCTATTATTCTTCAATATCTTCAAAGCTTAAATTGATGATAAAAATAGTTGATGAAGACTTGATGAATGATTTATTTTCTGGTTGAAGACTCCACATAACCTGTATTTTCACTTGATAACAGGCTCCTTCAATTGCTTGTAGATGGATCCTTCAAATGAGGAAAGGAAAGGCTATATGTATGAAACCCTAACTTTATTTTTTATCATACGCTAACCTAGAAATGATATTTTTTCACACCAAGTTGGATTTAAACATTATAATATTGCCAAAACATGATCTTGAAATTCGGGGAGAAAAAGTTGGGACCGAGATGAATTGCATCGATCCAATAAACTTTTTTTTGAATTTTTAGGGATGCAAGGTATCGTGATTATAAGGTCAACCCTAGCTAGATGCACTGATTCAAGGTGTTTAAATATGTGAAATCAGGCCTTGAAGGTCGAAATAGGAAATAAATAGGTATCTTGATGAATTAATTAATTGAAAGAGTAAAATAAAAGGGGGCACACTTAGGATTAAGGGCCCAATTTTATAATGTGTAGAGGGATGAAAGAGGACTTTAGATTTAATTAAATTTATTATTTAAGATTCTTAAAGGGAAATTAAAATGCAAGATGCAACACACTAAGGGTGTACAATGTACGATGCTACACCTTCATTCATATTTGTACATAATTATCTATCAATCCTCTCAAGCCACTTTTAAACTCTCCAAGATCCTAGTACCACTCGCAAGTAGAGCTTCTAAATAAAAGCACATTAACACAAATTAATAATCCTTTGGACTAAATATAAATATAATATCATTCCTTACTTCATACTCAACCAAGTTCACTCATTATTGTTCATTTATTGGAATTTTTTTTTTCTCTTAAGATCATAATCCCAATGATAACTAGGTGGGATAGTCATCATTATAAATTTGATAATGTAATCTAAGCTACACTAAATTTATAAGATGATTTTAAATAGTTAGACAATTTAAGATATGGTTATTTGAATTTAGCAACATCATTGCAGTGCGTAAAATATATAATGAGGTATAAGAGTTAGTGCTCTCATTATAGAAAATTCATAATACAATCTCCAATCACTTTGAAATCACAACATATTTACAATGTGATATTTAAAGGGGTTCACCAACATGTTCAATTATATTCTCACTATAGCTACACTAATATATAACATTTATTAATTGATCTAGTTGACTAGCAATATTGGGATGTACCACAAGAAAAAGGAGATGAAATAGTGACATGGAAAGTTGATCCTTATAAGATTTCTTATTAGTCCTAAATTATTTATAGGAACAAAGCCATAAATATTTTGATTGTAGTTATGTGAGGCAATAGATGTAGTATTTTAATCATGACAGCTTGACCCATGAGTGTGAACTAGGGGCATTGTTAACCAAACACTATGGATACATTTATTTTGTATAAATTATTTTAAAATATTAAAAAAATAAAACAATAAAATTTCAATGAATATTCAATAAAATAGTTATTACTTTCAAATCACCAAGATCTTGGGGTAGAGAGGAGAGTGAGATAGAGAGAGGTAGATATGGGAGGGAGGGAGAGTGATAGGGAGAGATGGGTATAAGGCTTAGGGGAGACAAAGAGAGAGATAAAGAGAAATAGAGAGGGAGGAAGGGAGAGAGAGAGAGAGAGAGAGAGAGAGAGAGAGAGAGAGAGAGAGAGAGAGAGAGAGAGAGAGAGAGAGAGAGAGAGAGAGAGAGAGAGAGAGAGAGAGAGAGAGGGAGATTGTGTAGATAAATAGAGGTAGGGAGATAGGGATGTAGATGTATGTAGAGAGAGGGAGAGGAGAGATAGAGGTTAATACACAGGAAAAGGTTGGGAGTGAAATTGTGTGTGTGAAAAAGTGAACCTGTAGCTGCAAGCACAACACTTCAATTAAGTCATTATATGCATGGTTAGTAATCAATAATCAATAAAAATAAACCATAGCAAAGTGACCAATTGCCTTCTAAATGATGCGAGTATAAGATTTCTCTCAGTTTGTTATAAGCAACACCAGTGACTAGACTACACCAAGACGAAGGATTTAATCTATATGATATCAAGCTATATGGATGCAAGATGGATGAATAATTCAAGCAATAATAACCAATTCAAGCAACAATGGATGCAAGTAATCTAAAAAAAAAGCAATAATAATCAATCAATGACTCCAGAGTGAAATTAGCGTGATAATAATCTGCAAGTGTGTTCTCAAAAATCTTTGGGGTGAATTGGAATGAGAGCTGATGACTGAATTTATAGAGAATTACAGAGAGATGATGAAAAAGCTCAATTTAGGATTAATTGAAAATAATTGAGAAATCGGGTTGAGTTAACCTTGAGATAGATTCCAATTATAATTTAATTGAAATGCATTCAAATTAGAAGTCCAAGTTGCATTGGAAAATAATAATAAATTAATTCCATGCATATCTGATAAAAATAGATAATTCCATGCACATATTTGATTCATTCAAGAAAAAGGTCTTTTCAATGCAACTGAACTTCTTTTTCTGAAAAGCTTTGAGTTCCAATTTTAGAGAATAATTCCATAATTCAATTAAATTGCTTTTCTAATTTCAAGTTCTAAATTTAGAAAAAGAAATAATATCTCAAGTTTGATTTTTCTCTTAATTCAATTCTTTGTAATAAATTCTTCTTTTTGTAGCAAATTAATTCTTTTTTGCATGATTGAATGGCAAATTTATTAATTAATTAAATATGCAAAGATATTTAATAAATTAAGATAGGATAATCGATCAAAATGAATATTCTTGGAATGATTCAATTAATTAAATAAATATTTAATTAATATTGGGTAATTGATTTTGCCATGTGATATTTGATAATTAAAGAATTAATAATGTGCTCAAGATTGATTTAATTGCCTTTTGGTTAGGACCTTGGTGATGTTGTCGAGATTAGGGGCCCATGGTTTAGATGACCAATTTTAGGGTATTACAAAAATAAGTAGATAGGGAGCATGGGAGGGTGGAAGGGATAGAGAGAGAGAGACAAAAAGATAGATAGATAGACAAATAGACAGACAAATAGATAGAGACAGAGAGAGACAAAGAGACAAAGAGGTATGTAGAGAAGTTAAGGTAGGAAGGGAGTGAGGAGAGGCATGTAGGGAGAGGGGGAGAAGAGATATAGATAAGTAGAGAGAGGGAAGGTGAGAGAGAGGTGGGGAGGGGGAGACAGGGGTGAGATAAAGAAGAGAGAAAGTATGTGAGATAGGTAGATAAGAGAGGGGAGATACAAAGAAGAAGGGTGAGAGATAGGTTTATAGACTGGGGAGAGAGGAGAAAATGATGTAAAGAGATGGGAGAGAGAGAAGGAGAGAGAGAGTGATAGGAAGAGAGTAGGTCTAGAGATCGAGAGAGAGAGAGAGAGAATAGGATCTTAGTGATTATTGAAATTTGACTAATTCTAAGAAATTATAAGATCCAGATCTTGGGGAGAGAGGAGAGAGTGAGATAGAGAGAGATAGAGATGGAAGAAAAAGAAAGAGATATGGAAATAGATAGGTGTAGATCTTGGGGAGACAAAGAGCATGAGATAGAGAGATAGCAAGAGAATGATAATAGGAGCCTATTGATTATTTAAATTTGACTAGGTCTAAAAAAATTATAAGGTCTCCTAAAATCTAGAATATGCATTATGACTCCTAGAGATCTAAAACTATTCTCAAACATATTGCCAATATATACATAAAATATAACTTAAAGTATAAGAAAAATAAAAGACAGAGAAATTATAACATGCATATATCCTGATGAAAAAAAAACTTTAAGGGAAGGCCAAAGCAATTAGCATCTAGGGCCATGTTCCTTTTCTATCTTAATGTCAACAAAACATGTATGTGTTTTTCTTGATTACCATAACACTTACACATTATAACGTGTGCGTGGTTTTTTCTTATAAAAGGGTGTAAACATTTTTTTATCAAAAACATGTACACATTCTTAATTCAAATAACACATACATGTTTTGCCTTGTACTTAACCTTGGAAGATAAGCCTTAGGCTTTGGAGCTTCATTTCCCTCCTTTTTACATGTTTTCTTCTTCCAATGTGGTTTCTCAACTTCCTCATCATTAAATTTTCATGTTATCAAGTGGGTATCTATAAAATTACCACCATAATTTCACATATCTTCCGAGCTTTCTAAGCATATATATATATATATATATTAGGTTTGAACAACATTAACATATTATTTTTTAATTTCATTTACCAATGTCTCCAAAGTTCTCAGAGACGTGTACCATTTTTTTAATAAGTTTTGAACTACTTGTCCAAATTTGAAAAAAATTTATATATTATTGCTCTACACTTCATTCTTTTTCGATTGTTTTGGTACAAGTTATGTGATCATGCATGAATAAGTGCCTAATTTTCATGATGTGTCCACTTAAAAAAATTATTAAAAAATACTAAACAAAAAATTACAAAAAAATACACAACTTCTAATACTCACTCTTAACTATCTTTCTACCGAAGGGTTTTTCAAAATATTAAATGCAACTATAACTTTTTTGATGCACACACTAGACATTGTTATATTTTTTTTGAAAAAAAAATAGGAACACTTTTGTGTGCACGAAATATCTGACCCCCTTAGCCTTATCCATTTTTTTAAAACCTTTAGTATTTTGGAAACTAGACATATAGAGGTACAATTATTATTCTTGTGGTATCTTCAAATTTTCACTAGACGAGTCTCAAATTGCTCATCCAAGTTCAGGTTTAGCTTAATTCAAAAAAACAAAGTGGTCACTTATACCCATCTTTGTCCACTTACCAAAGTCATGTGCCAAGTATCTCACTTGAACTCCTCTTCGCATTAAAAACTCCTCCCACCTCTTAATCTCATACTTCATCCATCTACTCAACTCTTAATCTTGATCGTTGATCTTTCTCTCACATTTCTAAATCCACTATTTGAGTCTACATCTATTATGCTAGGTTCTTCTTAGAGATTTTATCTCATCATCTTCCTTGCATTAGCAATCATCTACTCTCCATTTCTTTATTCTATCTACTTAATTTATATTGAATAATTCTTATTATTAAATATTACTATCAACAATATACTAGACACACATAATTCACCATCTCTACTCACTTCAAGTTCACCTTTAGTATAGTTAGTGTTACCTTCATTCATAGTTGTATATAATTATCTATTAATCCTCTCAAGACACTTTCAAACTCTCAAAGATCCTAGTACCACTCACAAGTAGATTTTTTAATAAAGGGACATTAACACAAATTAATAATTCATTGGACTAAATATAAATACAATACCATCCCTTACTTCATGCTCAACCAAGCTCACTCATTATAGAATTTATTGAAATAATTTCTATCTCATAAGATTGTAATCCCAATGATAAATATCTTGGATATTCATCATTATTAATTTGATAATGTAAATTAAGATACATAAAATTTATAAGACGATTTTAAGGAGTTAGATGGTTTAAGACATGGTCATTTGAATTTAGCAACATGATTGCATTACATAAAATATGTAACAAGGTACAAGAGTTAGTAACTTCCTGTGGAAGAAAATTCATAATACAATCTTCAATCACTTTTAAATACCAACATATTTACAATGTCATATTTAGAGGGATTCACCAACATGTCCAATGATATTCTCATTGTAGAAAAGCTAATTTGTAACATTTATCAATTGGCTAGTTGACTAGCAATATTGGGACATACAACAAGCAAACAAGAAGAAATAGTCACATATAAGATTGAAGCTTATAATAGTTCTTATTAGCCCTCAATGACTCATAGCAACAAAGTCATAAATATTTTTCTTGTAGTTATGTTATGAAATAGATGTAGTAGTTCAATCATGATAGCTTGACCCATGAGTGTGAACTAAGGGCATTGTTAACCAAACACAATGGATACATTTGTTTTGTATAAATTATTTGAAAACAATAAAAAAATGAAGCAATAAAATTTCAATGAATATTCAATATAATAATTATTACTTTCAAGTTATTAAGATCTCGAGTGACAAAGGTAAGAACGTACATCAAAAAATCATCTAGTAACTTAAAAAATTGATAAGATTTATTAAATTGTTAAAATGTATCAGTGTTATAGCATATTTTAATACTTGCATTGAAACAAGATTAAAACTTAAATAAAATGTCATTTACACTATAAAATATCATAATGATTAACAATATGAATAATCAAATTTATAAAATAATTAATTAATTGCTATGCTTACTCATATATTGAAACTACATAAGAAAAATTGATTTCAAATTTATTACATCTAAGCTCATTTTGATATATACTTATAAATCAACCTTACACACAAAAAAAGTGTTTGAATCAATGAACACTGAGAGGGGGGGGTGAATCAGTGTTGTGTAATTTTCAAACTTATTAATCTGATTCTTAAACCACCAGATGTATAAGAATGAAATGGAAATGCAGAATCATAAAGCAATTAACCACACAACCATAAGACCAAGATTTTTATGTGGAAACCCAGAAAGGGAAAAACCACAGTGGGAACCTACCCACAATGAGATGATACTTTGTAGTAGTATGTGTAAATATTATAATGAGGAATGCAAATGCATTCAGGCACACTACCTAGAGCTCACTTCTCAAAATAAAATAACATGGAGGGCTAAAATCCTAAGGGAACATTCACTACCTTACAAAGATATTCAGACTACAATCTAAAAAAAATGAACTACAAAGAATAGTATTTGCTAATGCTGGATGACAGTTCTGATTAAGCTCATTTGTCTACCTTGCAACACTCTTTTCTCAATACACCACACTGAAGGTTGAACTCACTTATTCACACATTCACCACTCTCTGATAATGCAGACTCAACACTTAAACCCAAATTACATGAATACTACACCTATTTATACAAATCATCAACCTTGACTACAAGTTCGACCAAACCATCAACACCTAATTATAAAATTACACCACACAATGCATAAATAAACCACCAGACCAATACAATATCATAGACAACATATCATGGACCCAAATCAACTCCTCGAATGCACACCATCACTGAAAAATCTCGCCAAGATCAATCGCAACACGTTACACCACCAAAAATATCGCATAACACAAAGAATATCATCGGACCCATAAATATCATCAAGAAAATGTACAATTATCAATGCAGGCCACCAAAATAAATAGGACATTATTAAGAAACACCAACAAGCACATTATAGCCATCCACAATATTTGCACTAACACCACTTAATCAAATCTTCATCAATCAACACACTAACACTCAAGAACACTTAACAACAACAACTTGGACAAGAAATATAACTTGCGGAGCATCAAATTATGAACCATCTAAAATGAAGATACACACGAACATACCAAAACACTCTACCAAATCTACAACATAAGATATGATCATACTGGAGCACAATAGATCAAACATCAAAACATTGCAACACTGAAGACCAATCTCCATATCAGAATCATCAATTTGATCAGATCACCACAACATTATGAAATCAAAAAAGAATGAAGTGCCTCTATTTAATTCAACATAGCAAACAGATAAACCAACCAGACTAACTCACTCCAATCACTGGATCACCAAACAACCCTTTACAATACCAAAACATAGGAATATGTTGATATCAATGGAAACAACATATCCTAGCAGCAACAATATCCAACAAAAAGAGTTTCTACATAGAAAAATCTTATGCCTAGAACTAATTTATATATATTATTAATTATAATTTTGTTCATATGTATATGTATACATACATACATACATACATACTTATACACATATACATAAACATATACATATACATATAAATACATGTATATATATGCATACATATATACATATGTATATATGTGTGTGTGTGTGTACATGTACATATATATGTATGTATGTCAATGTAGTGTCGTAAATTGTATTCACATACAATTTTGTCTTTACATAGACCTCACTTTGGCATTCTGTCTTTTGATGCCTGATGATTAACTTTATTCTGCTCACATCTTTCACAAACCTGCGTTTTCACCTTATCTCCTATCGTTTCCCCAAAGTTGAGTCTTGATTCTCAGAACTAGGATGTTAAGGCACCCTAGTCCTAGCTTAGTACCATGGCACCATAGCGTCCTAGTCCTCTCAATCATGACCCAAATTTGGTCCTCACAACTATCACATCAAGTGAGAGGGAATTTAGGTCCCATGTTAGCCTACCCCAAACATTCAAATAGTTTTCATAGAGTCAAGTATAAAAGGAGGCCTACCCCTCTCATTTGAAACTTAACAAAAATTTAGCCATCTAATATAAAACAAAACTCTAGCAAATTAAATTCAAGTGAGAAAGAAATCAATCATTCATCAATTATTGGAGAAGAGATTCAATCATTTAAGATGGCATCCATGATCAACTTTCTATGAAGATATTCTAAAAGACATCCTAAAACCCTTGTACGAAGATTTGAGCAAGTTGTTGATACGTGGCGATTGATCAGCAAAGTAATGTACACTCAGCACGTATCCTCGTCGAGGTCCAGGGCCGGGCCAAGCCCCGAGAAAGCGGGCGAAGCCCGCTGTAGGGGTTCAGGGACGGCAGCCCCCTAGAAAAAAACCAACATTGTAATAAAACCCTAAAAAGGCCGACTTTGTTTGTTACCCTAAAAACACATGTTATAAGCGGCTGGGATGCTTAAGGCATTGTAAGGTTGATGTACTATTTTTGCTAGATAAGAAGAAAGATTGGACGGCTGTGTATGGTGGACGTAACCCATTCTGGGTGAACCACGTTAAATCTCTGTGTTATCTGTGTCCTGTTTTATTTCTTTATCTTTTGTATTTAAATCTGCATAAAATTGTTAGTTCATATTTTCTTCGGATCTGCTTGAAACCCTAACAATTGGTATCAAAGCGAGGTTTTCCCTAAATTGGCAGGACTCTCATATTTGAGTGGGAACAATGGATGATTCCAAATTCAAGGTCAAAAATTTTAACGGCCAAAACTATCAATTATGGAAAATGCAGATGGAGGATTACCTGTATCAAAAGGATTTGTGGCGGCCATTGGAAGGAAAGGCAAAGAAAGTGACCACAATGTCAGATGAAGAGTGAGACATTTTAGATAGAAAGGCACTGGGATCCATTCGATTGTGCCTTGCACCGTCTGTAGCATTCAATATAACAGAAGCAAAAATGACTGTAGAATTGATGGCGACAATGGCTAAGTTGTATGAGAAACCCTCGGCTTCGAATAAGGTATTTCTTATGAAGCATTTGTTTAATTCAAAAATGAGTGAGGGAGGATCTGTAGCGGAGCACTTAAATGAATTTAATACAATTACCAGTCAATTGTCTTTAGTAAAAATTACCTTTGCAGAAGAGGTTAGGGCTCTCTTGATTTTATGTTCTTTGCCAAAAAGATGGAATAGCTTGGTTATGGCTGTAGGTAACTCTGTCTCTGGTAAAAATACTTTGATATTTGATGATATTGTTGGTGTTATCATAAGCGAGGAAATGCAAAGAAAAAGCACAGGTGAGACTCCAACATCATTGGGTAGTGTTTTGAATGTGGAGAATAGAGGAAGATCAAAGGAAAGAGGAAAAGGCCCTGGGAATGAGAAGTCATGAGGGAAGTCAAAGAAAGGATGCTCTCAATCTAGAGGAAAGAAAGATTGTTGGTACTGTGGAAATCTTGGTCATCTAAAGAAAGACTGTTGGTCTCGGAAAAACAAAGGAGACAAAAATGAAAATGACAGTAAGGAAGCTAATATTGCAAGTAATACTTTATAAGATGCTTTAATCTTATGTTTGGATAATGTTAATGATTACTAGGTAATAGATTTTGGGGCTTCATTTCATGCTACACCCCATAGAAAATATTTTCTAGATTATGTTCAAGGTGATTTTGGACAGGTATATTTGGGTGATGATGAGCCCTGTCAAATTGTTGGAAAAGGAAAGATAAAGATCAAGTTGCAGAATGGAAATTATTGGTTTCTGCAAGAGGTAAGACATATTCCTAATTTAGTAGTAGCTAAAGGTGCGAAGGTAGGCACATTATATCTCTGTACTGGTAACACTTACTCTACCCTAGCTGCTACAGATAAAGTTACTGTTGGGACAACAACAATAGATGTTGCAAGAACAGATTCGATAATGTGGCACCATAGGCTTGGGCACATTAGTGAGAAAGGGATGAAAATCCTTCACTACAAAAATCTATTGCCAGGACTAAAGAAGATTGATTTAGAGTTCTATGAAAACTCTGTTTATGGTAAACAAAAAAGAGTCAAATTTCTCAAGGTTGGGAAAGAGAAAAAGACTGAGAAGTTAGAGCTTGTGCATTCAGATGTATGGGGACCGACTCAGGTACCATCTCTTGGTGGCTTTTGTTATTATGTTATTTTTATTGATGACTCAACCAGAAAAACATGGGTATATTTCCTAAAACAAAAATCAAATGTTTTTGAAATTTTTAAGAAATGGAAAGCTTTGGTTGAGAATGAGATAGGAAAAAAGTTGAAGTGTCTCAGATCGGATAATGGTGGTGAGTATTGCGGCAAAGAATTTGAAGATTACTGCTCCTTAAATGGGATTCAAAAGTAGAAGACGGTTCCAGGAACTCCACAAGAAAATGGTGCGTCAAAGAGAATGAATATGACTATCATGGAATGCGCGAGGAGCATGAGATTGCATGTTGGATTGCCCTTACATTTTTGGGTAGATGTTGTACATACTACTGTCTATTTGATAAATAGAGGTCCTTCAACCCCTTTGGATGGTGGTATTCCTGAGGAGGAATGGACTGGTAAAAAGGTAAATTATTCTTTTCTGAAAACCTTTGGTTGTGAAGCTTTTGTCCATGTTGATAAAGAAAACAGAACCAAGCTTGATGCTAAATCTCATAAATGTACCTTCATTGGATATGGGATAGATGAATATGGCTATCAGTTATGGGATTTTGAAAATAAGAAAATAATTAGAAGTAGAGATGTTATATTCAATGAGAAGGTTATGTATACAAAACAGATGCAGGAAAAGAAGCATGAACAAGACAAACAAGAATATGTGGTGTTGGATGAGATTCCTGAAAATGAAATGCCACGGGTACCTGATGCTTAGCAACAACAGATTGTCCCACAAACTCCTACAACTGTTAAATGTTCTACGAGGTCAAGTAGACCCCCTGAAAGATTTTCTCCTTCTTTGTATTCTATTTTATTAACTGATTCTAGTGAACCAGAAGAATATGAAGAAGCAATGCAAGTAAATGCCAAACAACAGTGGGAGCTAGGCATGAAAGAGGAGATGGAGTCCTTGATGAAAAAAAAGAATTGGGACTTAGTCCCTTTACCTGCAGAAAAAAGAGTTTTGCCTAACAAATGGGTTTATCAGCTGAAGGAGGAGGAAGGAGGTCAGAAAAGATATAATGCCAGACTTGTGGTAAAAGGTTTTGCACAGAAAAAGGGAATAGATTATGATGAAATATTTTCTCCAATTGTAAAAATGACTTCAATTAGAACTATACTTAGTCTTGTGGCTATAGGTGATTTACATCTTGAACAATTAGATGTCAAAACAACTTTTCTCCATGGAGATTTGGAAGAGGAAATTTACATGTTGCAACCACAGGGATATGAGGTCAAAGGTAAGGAGAACTTGGTGTGTAGGTTGAAGAAAAGTTTGTATGGCCTAAAGCAGGAACCCCGACAATGGTATTTAAAAGTTGATAGTTTCATGGTTGAACACAGTTATCATAGATGTCATTCTGATCATTGTGTATATTTTAAGAGATTGGATAATGGCAGTTATATTATCTTGTTGCTTTATGTTGATGACATGCTTGTTGTTGGGTCTAACATGCAACATATAAATGATCTTAAACATAAATTAGCTAGGTCATTTGCTATGAAGGATTTGGGTGCAGCTAAGCAAATTCTCGGTATGAGGATTACACGAGACAGGAAAAATAGAACCTTGAATTTGTCCCAAAGTGAATATATAAAGAAGGTGTTGAAAAGATTTAACATGCAAGATGCAAAAGCAGTTAGTACACCTTTGGCTAGTCATTTCAAATTGACTAAGGAGATGTGCCCAAAGGTATAGGAAGAGGTAAATAAAATGTCTAACATCTCGTATTCATCAACTGTTGGTAGTCTGATGTATGCAATGGTTTTCACAAGGCCAGATATTGCACATGCAATGGGAGTTGTGAGCAGGTTTATGAGTAATCCGGGTATGGAACATTGGAATGTTGTGAAATGGATTCTTCGGTATTTGAAAGGAACTACTACGAAGGCATTATGCTTCAAAGGATCTAATGTTGCTCTAAGAGGATTCGTTGACTCTGATCTGGCAAGCGATATTGATTCACGAAGAAGTACTACAGGGTATGCTTTTACTATAGGCGGAACTGCAGTCAATTGATTTCTAGGCTGTAAAAGGTTGTTGCACTTTCAACCATTGAAGCTAAGTATTTTGCTGCTACAGAAGCCATCAAGGAGATGATTTGGTTGCAATATTTTCTGGAGGAATTGGGTCAGACACAGGAGGATCCACCATTGTATACCGATAGCCAGAGTGTCATTCATCTTGCAAAGAACTCTTCTTTTCATTTAAGGACAAAGCACATTCAGCTCAGGTACCATTTCATCCGAACTGTTTTGGAGGAGGGTCAGTTACGGCTTGAGAAGATTCACACAAGTGAGAATCCTGTTGATATGTTCATGAAGGCAGTTCTACATGAGAACCTAATTTCTTCATCTATTTCTATTGGTCTTCTTGATTGATAAGTGTGGAATTTATACCAGTCAAGTCCAAGTGTTTTATCCGGTGGATGCTGCAAGTACAGTGATGTTGTCTTGTATCAGTCTCCAAGTGGGAGATTGTTTGGTGTGGAGCCTGATCAATCTCCAAGTGGGAGATTGTTGATATGTGGTGACTGATTAGCAAAGTATTGTACACTCAGCACGTATCCTTGCTAGGGTTTGGGGCTGGGCCAGGCCTTGAGAAAGTAGGCGAAGCCCCCTGCGGGGGTTCAAGGGTGGTAGCCCCTGAGAAAAAAAAAATTGTCATTTTTGTTGATGAAAACCGACATTGTAATAAAACCCTAAAAAGGCCAACTTTGTTTATTGCCCTAAAAACACATGTTATAAGCGGTTGGATGCTTAAGGCATTGTAAGGTTGATGTACTATTTTTGCTGAATAATAAGAAAGATTGGACGGCTGTGTATGGTGGACATAACCCATTTTGGGTGAACCACGTTAAATATTTGTGTTATCTGTGTCTATTTTATTTCTTTATCTTTTGTATTTAAATCTGCATATAATTGTTAGTTCATATTTGCTTTGAATCTGCTTGAAACTCTAACACAAGCTTCATCAAGGTATGAATTTCAATTACAAACATTAAGTTTCAGATCTAACATTTCCCTCAAAAGGGAAGTATCATGCTATTTCCATTACAATTATAATTTTAATTTCAAGGTTAGTTCCTGAATTGAGGTTTGACCCAAGGCAAACCCCTATCCAAAACCCCTTTTCCTCTCTTTCTGTGTGCAGGAAATTGACTCAAGAGTTGTAATCAGATATTCTGATAAAGTTGATGATGACAAACAAGTTTAGATTTTGATAGAGCAAAAAGCGGTGGACCAAGGTGACTTAGCATCTTGATCCTAGAATTTTTTCCCAAGTTTCTGACAATGAATCTAATGCATCTCCCTAATTTGGAAAAGATCCCACTTTCCTATCTTAGAGCTACAAGACCAAGACAACCTACCATCTCAATCCTAACAATTCAACCCAAACTTTTAGGAATGGGTTCTGATCTTATTCTTATGCTTGCATCCCTATCTATGACTCTGTCTAATACCAGTAGCAATTTGTTATTATTATTTTACCTCAACTGTCCATTTTTTTGCCCTAACTTCACAATCTACATCCAAATTTTAACTCAAACGAGGGAGACACCAAATTGGTAAATTTAATTAGTGTTTCATCCCTTTTCCTAATTGAATTGTGGCTAGATTTATTGAATTTAGCCCCTTGTTTTAATGTTTTGGTCACTAGGTAGGATTAGTGATTTTATTATCTTAATTGGTGAAACCCTAATTTTACAACCATTACATTTTGGTGAGCTCGACTTCAAGAAATTTGTATTAATTCTAATTTATGGTCTCGGATATATTTTGTGTACACTTAAATATTAATGTTTGCACTCATAGATCATATATGCAATTGAATTACATAAATTAAGAGGTTAATTTCATAAAAACCATAATTTATTCTTCTAAAATTGACTTGTGGGTTGCATAATTGTTCAATTGTATTTTCAGATATGATTTTTATGACATATTATGTTCAGGTTTAGATCTATCTAGTATTCAAATTTATAATTCACATTGTTTAATTCATTGGTTAATCAATCATTTTACAAAGAAATTGCATTTTTTAATCACGGCTTTCAATCTTTTCCTTCATTTTTCCTCCTTTGTGCATGATTTTTTTTACCTGTAGTCTTACATACAATATTTCAGTGAGAAGAGGTTATAGTCCCGAGGTGTAAATATAAAGGATATGGAGCCCTAGTTGGCTAACTTGTTCCATGTGAATATTGGCACTTCCTCTAATCCAACAAATGACATCACATATCCCCCTTCACCTCATATTTTTCATAATGAGGATGAATCACTAACTAGGGTTACTAGTGACCAATTGGAGAAGATTGATAATGTTTTAAAATCAATACCTAGATAGTGAGGCAATCCCCTTGATTGAAGGATTAAAAAAAATGTTTCAAAGTGATAAGATAGGTGTGGATTTGTTGCATGGCCTTGCTCATATTGTTGATACTAATATTATGCCAAACAAAATTTGTGCCAAAGTCCTTGGTTAATATCAACCTACTAGCCAAGTTAATCATTCCATTATTATGTCTACATCCTTTCCTAGTGTGCCTACATTCACATCTTCTATCATGACTACTTCCACACAAAATGTTAAACCTACACATGTTAGTCATGGGGGAAATAATATTAATCAATATTCTTATATACCTCCTTCTATGAGTCATACAAAAATACCATAATGTTCCCCCTCCTTATTCTCAACCTCCACCTACCTACAACAATGTTACTCCTCCATCACAATCCAGTTTGTCCAATTTCAATCCATCCACCAAAGCAACTATCAATAACCTAGCTCAAACTATTACATCCTTACAACACCAATTGGCTTCCATAACTCAATCCAAGTTCAATTTTCCCACATTTGATGTAGTAAGATCACTAACCAATGACATTGTTTGTGCAATTCCTCCTAAACATATGAAAATTCCCCAATTGGAGTTATACAATGGAAAAGTTGATCCCTTGACTCATGTGAAGATATTTCAAACCTTGAGTAGTGAATTCTCTCATGATCAAAGACTTGTGGAAAAACTATTTACTAGAAACTTTAGAGATAAAGCCTTACAATGGTATTGTTCTTTGTCTCCTTATTCTATTACTTCTTTTCAGCAATTGGGTAATACTTTCATTCAACAATTTCAAAATAACATGTCCTAAGGTTATTTTGATTGATTTGAATCATTGTAAGAAAGGAGTTAAAGAAAAAGTGACTAATTTTATTGGTAGATATAAAAATTTTCATTCATATATTGATTATCATGTTTCTGATCATAATGTCCGGAAAAAATTTATTGCTAATTTACAAAATGATATTAGAGATAAGCTTCTATTTTCAGAGTTTACTTCTTTTACACAATTGTACGTAATACTTCATAATTATTAGCTTCAAGTGAGTCAATTTTAATCATCCTCTTCAATGACTCTAGTTGATAAAAATGATAGTTCTCAACAATCGATTATGAAGTTCAAACAAAACAAAGGTTTCATCAAGATAAATGATAGCATCAACACTCAAGTGGTAGCCACAACATTAGGTGTGGCCCCTTTATCCAAATAATTTATAAAATAATTAACTCCTCTTTCTAATTCTTTTCAAAGTGTAATGTTGAGTTTGATGAATGATAATGTGTTGTAACTTCCTCCCATCAAACCAATCAACCATTTGAAACCATTACCGAATTAACATGATCCTAGCTCTTTTTATTAATATCATCATCAACAAGGTCATGATACTAATAAATGTTATTAGTTAAGGAATAAGATTCAAGACTTTATTGATAGAAACACTATATCCATAGCTCGTGTGAATGACAAAGGGAATAAATATGTAGCTCCTCCTAACCAAAACCTCCAAATTTTCACCAATTTGTTGCCTTCCTCTTCTACCAATGTTGTCGAGTCTAAGCTACTTGCTTTTTCTCCTAACGACCTTGGTGTATAATCTAATAATGTTATAAACCTCATTGACAAACCTAAACCTACAAAAGACTTATGCATTACATTTGATCCTAGTGAAACTATTGTTGCACCTAATGGTTCATTATATATTACTACAAAGATCAAACACAAACTCTCACGAGGGGTACTCATTGATCCAGCATGTATGGTAAATGTGATTACTAAAGAGAATCTTTTTACTTAACAATTGCATCAAGTAACATATAATAAATCTGATGTTATAGTTAAGGTGTATGATGGCTTCTCTTGCCCTACTATTGGTTCTATTACTCTTCCCATTGAGGTTGGTACTAAGTTCTTAGATGTCACCTTTTCTATTATTATTACATTGAATCAATTTTGTGTGAATTTTGGACATCCTTGGCTCTCTTCCATGAAAGATATCCCTTCTACATTTCATAAATGTTTGAAATTCCCTCATAATGGTACTATTATAATAAATAATCATAGCCTTTACCAACCCATAGCGAAGCATGAAAATTTTAATCTTGATTACTTCTGGCCTAAACAGTTGAGCCTTTAAAGCCTTGAAATGACATCATTTTTTTATCTTATCAAAAATAGAAAAATGAGATCATAATGGCCTTGAGTAAGCCTAGAGACCCTATACCCACAAATATTCCTCCTCCTTGTAATGGACCTAGTATTTTCCCTACTCATTCTATTCCTCCTATATATGCCTCAGTTCCACCTCCTATGTCCTACAAAAGGAAAGCATTTGGCATCATCCTCTATCTCTCAACCTATTGGGGTTTCTTTCATTCCTCCCCCTATAAGGGAATAAAAGAAGCCTATGTTAATTGATCCTCAACCTTCATAATTCTCAACTAAAACTAAAAAGAATCATTGTATGAGAGAACACCAATAAAGACATCTTACTAAGGATTTTGAAATTTCTTTCCAAACCACTTCCTCCCCGAAGACACCAAATGTTGTCTTGGTCCTATTTTTCCATCCTTTGCTTGACCTTAGGGAGGAAGTTCAACTCAAATCGCTTAAGTTAAAATTGCTCAATAAAAATGATGGTTCAACTTCTTTTCATGTTAAAGATCCTATAAATTTATTAATTTGGATGCTGATATGGATAATGATAATAATGTTGTTCATGCTAACAATGTTGATCCTAATGATTTTTATGATATGTATGAGCTTACATTGAGATTAATCATGAGTTATCTTCATCAAAAGCATTAACCCTATCTCCTAGCAACAAACAAATTGATTCATCATTAGAGCATGGTCCTTGTTTCGAATTTGTAGTAGCTCCATCTATTGTGCTCAATGTGGCTCCTCTTACATATTTTCTACCATCCCTAGATGGTGTTAAGAAATACTGAGAGGCAGATGGTTTTCTTGACTAGTTTCATTTGTGTGTGGATTTTGTTTTGTTGTTTGCTTGTTTGCTTGTTTGCAATGTGCTTTCCATGTGATGTTTTTCTTGATATATTTTTGTGTTATTTTAGGTTCTCTTTGGATGACCCTTGTTACTTTGTTAGTGCAAGGTAATAAAGAGGTTGAATTAGTTGTGACATTCCTCTATCTGTATCTCAATTCTTCTATATGTCATAAATGTGTTATTTGTTTGTAAATGTGCCTTGTGTTGTCTACTTGAGGATGATGCAAATTGTTGAGATGTATGTTTGGTCTCTTCCATGTTGACTCAAAAGACATTTGTTTGTTATCTCTTGTTCTCTTCTTCCATTGTGTTTGTAGTTCCATTACCTTTGGGGGATGAGGTCAATTCAATACAATTATCCTTGATATACATTATTTACCACAAGTGCATTACTAATCCAGAGTTGGTGGATATTTTATGTGCTTTTTCATATATGTTTTGTGACCATTATCCTTTGATTTGTCATTCTTAGGGGCATCTCATTGTGGTAATGTTCTTGTCTTTTGAATGCATTCTACCTTAAATCTATTGTTTTCGATAAGGCATACACAATCACTTTAACATGGGGATATACACTCCGCTCAATGTTACACTTTCTACACACACAATGACATGTTTTCAATATTCAAGTTACTTGGAAAACTAAGCCTTTTGCTTTGTAATTTGGTATTTTCTTTTTTATGACTCATAGTAAGCAAATCTTACTAGGCCGGTATAGTCACTCTTTCTTGCTCTTTAATGTGTTATCCCTTTTATCTTGATATTAGATTAGTAAGATCTTAAAGTCCCTAGGGGTTTGGTGTATCTTGTCGCTTTGGTATCTTGGTGAATTTTTTTTTGAATTTGACTTTGCACTTTATTATGGGTATGGATGTAGTCTAATACTTCCGCTAAAGTGGCGGCTAAATGTAGTGTCATAAATTGTACCCACATATAATTTTGTCCTCACCTAGACCTCACTTCAATGGTGTTATGTCTTTTGATGCCTGATGTCTACCTTGATTCAACTCAGACCCTTTACAAACCTACATTTTCACCTTCTCTCATGTCTTTTCCCCAAGTTGAGTCATGATTCTTAGGACCGGGGTGCTAGGGCACCTTGGTCCTAGATCATGACCATGGAACCAAAGCACCCTAATCCTCTCAATTAGGACCCAAATTTGGTCCTCACAATGGTCACATCAAGTGAGTGAGAATCTAGATCTCATGTTGGCCTGCCCTAAAAAATTCAAATAGTTTTCGGAGAGTCAAGTATAAAAGGAGGCCTACCCTTCTCATTTGAAACCTAATTCATCTAATCAAAATTTAATTACACTCTAGAAAATTCAATTCAAGTGAGAAAACAATCAAGCATTAGAGAAGAAGTTTAATCAAGTTAAAACATTCAAGATGGCATCCATAAACGACCTTCTATAAAGACATTCTACAAGACATCCTAAAACCATTGTATGAGGATTCAAGAAAGCTTCATCAAGGTATACATTTCAATTGCAAGCATTCAATTTCACATCTAGCCTTTCCCTCAAAAGGAAAGTATCTTGTTATTTCCATTACAAATACAATTTCAATTTCAAGTTACTTCCTAAATCGGGGTTTGACCCAAGGAAAAACCCTATCCACAACCCCTTTTCCTCTCATTTTGTGTGCAACTAATTGACTCAAGAGTTGTAATCAAAGGTCTTGATAGACTTGACGATGACCAACAAGTTCAGATTTTGACAAAGTGAAAAGCGGAGGACTAGGGCAACCTAGCATCCCAATCTCAAAAAAAATTCCTCAGTTTCTAATAGTGAATCTAGTGTGCCTTCCTTATTTGGAAAAGATCCCACTTGCCTGTCTTTGAGTTATTAGACAAGGGTGACCTACCATCCTTGTCTCAACAATTCAACCTGAGCTTTGAAGAACAAAATCTAATCTTATTCTTCTGCTCAGATCTACGCTTGTTGATCTGTTTGATATTTGTAGTAGTCTTATTATTATTTCACTTCAATTATCCTTTATTTTACCCTAACTTCACAATCTACATCCAAATTTCAACTCAAAGAGGGAGACACCAAATTGGTTTAACTTTAATTAGTGTTTTAGCCCTTTTCCTAATTGAATTGTGGCTATATCTATTGAATTTACCCCCCTCTTTTAATGTTTTGGTCCCTAGATAAGATTAGTGGTTTTATTATCTTAATTGATGAAACCCTAATTTTACAACCATTACAACATATGTGTGTGTGTGTGTGTGTGTGTGTGTGTGTGTGTGTGTGTGTGTGTGTGTGTGTAAATACATACAGACATATATGTGTATATATAGTAGGAAAGTTAGAATGTTAATTTAATGATTTGAATTTTGGGAATGATTTTACACTTTGTGGGATTGATGTAGATTAATCTCTCATCCTATAAAAAATAATATATCGAGATAAATTGATGATTTAGTAGTAGACAAGTTAATACATCTATGAATGAATGCTAATGGTCTTCAAATAAAGATAAATAGAGATCAAATTGTGGGCCAAATCTAATACAAAATTAGGTTGGTTGTCAATATGTTACTACATTAAAACATTCACATTAAAAATAAAGAAAAAAAACATAAATTAAATGAAAAATAATATAAATATTATAATTTCACTAGAAAAATTTTAAGAGATTTTTTAATATTGTTCATATATAATCTTTGATAAGCAATTTCTTTCAACAAATTTAACTAACCAAGCAAGCAAAAGCAATAATCATATATATCTTTAAAAATTAGAAGTCCATTCCCTCAAACATAATGCCATATTTTTTAATTAAGAATTATAAGATTTCAAAACAAAAATCAATAACTTAAATATTAAGTTAGATTCTATAAATAATAAATATAATTTTTATTATTATTTAAATGAAATGTCTATATTATCAAAAATAAAAATAATGTTAAAAAAAAGTCTCACTATTACAATTCATAAGGAAAACAACCCAAAACACTAAAACAAACATAAAACTTATTTCTCTGAAACATTTTTTTAATTTATTTTTAATAATAAAATCCATATCAGATAATCTTTTAATGGACAACTCAACCACTCCGATCTTTTCCATCTTCCATCAACATACCTACCCTGAAGTTTGGGTAAGAAAATAAACGGTGCTCAATAACAGATTATGCAAGCAATGATTAAACATGGAGAAAGCCGACTTGCAGAACAGTTTTACGTGTCATTCAAGCTGACAAAACGTATTGATAATAAATTCAAGGGAGGAAAGAGGAATTTGATGCGCAAACTCAATTGGAATAAAGAATTTTAGTTGGTTGCAAGATGCACCAGCTTAACAACTTCAACTATTTCGTTAAAAAAAACAGTTCTCTAATGTTCTTCAATTCATTTATTATGCTATTTTCTTCGTTTCATTGGCCAAATTGACTATTATCCAAAATCTAGAAGAAAGGTTTATATTTGAAGATGTTAGATACATTCACTTTAACCAAAACATTCTATTCGTTAGGAAGTTTCAATTATTATAATATATGTATTAATGTAAGAATTCAAATATCTTTTAATTATATTTTTATAACTTGTTATAATAGTAAAATAATCAAGATTGAGAATCTTTATCAACTTGATCATGATCCTGGAGCAATTTCCATGCCATCAAACCTCATGGAACCTAAATATTCATTCCCACCATGCTAAGAGCTGATCACATAGGCCAAAACACACTCATAATATGCATGGGAATAGGCTTACACTCACACCAATCACAAATTAAACATGTGAATATCACTCAATTATATAAAAAAGGATGATATGCCATCAATCATAAAAAAATAACTTTGAATCCAAAAAATACTAGATTGTAGAGAGGGGGTATAGAGTATCATTGCAATGGCCTTAGGAATCGGTAAATAAATCAAGTACATCTAGATCACAAGAGATGAGATTTCTTAAATTATAAAATCATATAATTGGTAATTCACAACATGAATGGACTCTAAAATCACCTTCCATTTATATTTGGGTAAACATAGGTAACTCACATCTCAAATTGTACTCAAATGTATAATTGGGCATAGTAGGAAAGGCCAAATGTGGCATCTCCAAAATAACCACAGTTGGGCAATAGCTCAAACTTTTGTAGCCAATCGGATTAATAACCTCATACCTATATCTACTCAACACACATATCAAGTGTACTTACTCAATATATATAATAGTCGAAACAAATGAAAACATCCAATGAGATTCAACATCATATATCATATACTTATAAAATTGCACAATAATCAATTAAAATTTCATATATGGAGATAAGAAATCCATTACATATATGATTATTTTCATAGAAAGAATAGCATAAGCATCTCAACAAACACAGGGGTAAGTACAAAAATATGGGGGACCAAAAAGTGGCCACACCACATTTTGGTCTCATACAAGACATAACACAAGTGCATTATAATGGACTTGTATTATAGCTTGGTAGTGACCAATCCTGGGCTCATTCGCTACTAATCCATAAGTGAGTGCACTATAATGTGCTTGTGTTATAATGTGAGTACAAGTTATAGTGCACTTGGTTCATAATGCAAGTGTGCATAATATGGCTTGGTATTTATTGAACCTAATCTCAATCACTACCAAGCCATAACCCACTCACATTGTAGAAAACTAAAATTACGTCTCTTTATCTTCCCATCTCTCCCCATCTCTTTGTCAGTTGACACCCTTCCTCTTCTTTAGACTCTATACATGAAATAAGCATTTAAGTATAAGTGACATTTCTATATGTGTTTTTACTTTCTTATACTTTGAGCTAGACTTCATGTATAGAGTCAAGATGTTTAAGAATGGTTTTGGATCTCTATAAGTTATAATGTAGATTCTAGGTTTTGAATGATCTTATAATTTTTCAGACAATCAAAGTTTAGTAATCAACAGGCTCCTATAATTTTGCTCTCTCTCTCTCTCTCTCTCTCTCTCTCTCTCTCTCTCTCTCTCTCTCTCTCTCTCTCTCTCTCTCTCTCTCTCTCTACTTATTTCCATCTCCCCTCTCCATCTCTATTTCTACCTACATCTCCATTCCTCCCTCTATCTCTAACTACTTCTCCCCCCTTCCCATAGGTAGAGAGTAGAAAGGGAGGGAGGGAGGGAGAGAGACAGGGAAGGATTAAGGAAGAAGTAGGTAAATAGAGGGATGGAGATGGTAGATATAACTAGAGAGAGAGAGAGAGAGAGAGAGAGAGAGAGAGAGAGAGAGAGAGAGAGAGAGAGAGAGAGAGAGAGAGAGAGAGAGAGAGAGAGAGAGAGAGAGAGAGAGAGAGGGATGATATAGAGAGAAGTAGATAGGGAAGGATAAAGAGAGGGGGTGCAAATGAGAGATGTAGAGGTAGGTAGAGAGAGATGGGGGGAGATAGAGATAAGTAGAGAGGTAGGGGAGAGAGGGAGAGGTAGGTATAGAGGGGGAGGGAGGGAGAGGTCAAAGGAGAGATAAGTGGAAAGGGAAGGAGGGGGAGAGGTATGTAGAGAGAGAAGCATAGAGGAAATAGAGATAAGTAGAGACATAAGTATGGAGAGGAGGAGGTGGAGAGAGGAAAGAGAAGAGTGAGAGAAGAGAGATAAAGAGACATGGAGGCAAAAAGAGGGATAGGTATGTAGAGAGAAGTAGAGAGGGAAGGGGACACAGATGAAGAAGGAAGAGAAAAGTGGTTAGAGATATTTAGGGAGGGAGAAAGGGTTGGGATAGAGAGAACTAATGAGAGAAGGGAGGTAGAAAGACAAAGAGAGAAGTGGGGAGGGAAGGAGATAGGGAGAGGTGTATGGAGAGATCTGGAGAGTGAAGAAAGGGGATAGAGATAAGTAGAGAGGGAATTAGAGAGAGAAAGAGGTCACTAGAGAGGGGGAAAGGAGGGAGAAATAGGTAGAGAGATTTACGGAGGGAGAGAGGGATGAGAGAGAGGGTGGAGAGATATAGGTAGGTAGAAAGAGGTGGAGAGGTGGAGAGGGAGTGAGAGAGAGGAGGAGAGGGAGGGATGGAGAGGGATGTAGAGAAATAGAGGTAGGGAGGGAGTGAGGGGGAGATATGTAGAGAGAGAGGGAGTGGGGAGACAAAGATAAGTAGAGAGGGGAGGGAAAAGAGAGATAGGTTTGGAGATTGGGAGAGAGATAAGAGAGAGAGATATGCAGAGGTAAAGAAAGAAAAGGGATAGTTGTGGGGAGAGAGATAGGTCTAGAGTTTGGGGAAACAAAGAGCTTTCACATTTTCAATTTGTGGAGTTTTATGATGGGTAGTTTTATGACAATGAGCTTCCACCTCTTCAATTTTTGAAGCTTGTCGTAGTTTGTAAATTGTTATTACATCAATTTTTTGAATCTATGCTTAAAGATTCTCTTCAACAGATTTAGCCTTCTCATGCTCATGGAAAAAATTAATTCAATTTGATTTGAAGTTTCTAAATCCCTTTAAACAATTATATTATAAAGGGCAATGCCAAACTACAAATAAGGCTTGCATACCTAAAGTCACATGCAACAATCAAGATTCAATGGATGGTGCAAAACCCAAGTGTTCACTCATGGTTAATTTGTTGTGTGTTGCCCAACCATAAAGCACCACACATGTAAGACCTTACTACAAAATTCAAATATGAACTTTGCACACAACTAAGGTTATTTTAAACTTTCCAAAGAGTTTTAAGCATGGAGTTTATCATTCTAAAGGGGTTAAGTCTATGACAAATCATAAGATTGTTTATCATGAAGGAAGGTTATCACAACCAAAAATCAGATATATTTACTATTTAACTAGTCCTTTCAAGAGGCGGTGATATCTTTACAAAAAGAGGGGTAATTGTTTTGGAAAGTGAAAAGAGAAGCACAGAGTTTGAGGCAGCTATTCCAAAGAGGGCAGGGAAGTCAAGTCAAGAAATGGAAGCGTAAGCAATGTGTATAATATCATTCTGTGTTAGCTTTTTCTTCAATATAGTGTCAGTGGGCCCAACCTTCTATTATTGTACATCACCATACTTCACCAAATCAGATCTCCTTTATTCTTCTTTTCAGGATTTGACTTTAATAACCATCTTATAAACTTTTAGACACCTATCTCTATCAGATCACAATGGTCTCCCTCAAATAGGGAAGTTCCTTTTAAGGATTACAAGACCCAATTTTCCCATTATCCTGTATTAAGATCTGCTTTTTTTAATTCTCTGTACTTACCTAATATTTGGCTTTTTCTTCTATTTTTCTTTCTCTGGTGGAAGATGTTTTTCTTCTTTGAGCTGTATTAACTGCACGATTGTTAAGTGTTGCAGAGGTTTTAACAGGTTTTAATGAAAGAGTACAATTTTGGGCACTTGTTTTATTTAAGAAGTTGTACTGGAGTCAGTGGTGACAAGAGGAACAAATGGTTAAGACCTGACCTGTTTTATTATTGTTCGGGATTCTAACCATTTCAGATTTCTGGGTGGAACAGCAATGGAGATTAGGTGCCATGAGGTATTGCAATTGTTTTCTGTTTTTCTCTGCTAGAAAATTCATATGCTGGGAATGGATCTGGACTGAACATAATCTGATCCTTTTTCTGTAGAATTACATTCAAAATTCCAGAGGAGTGCAGCTATTTACTTGTAGATGGTTGCCTCTGAAAGCTCCCCAAGCTCTGGTTTTCTTATGCCATGGTAAGAACAAGAAGAATATGTTGTTCCTGTAACTCGGCAGTTTTTGTTAATGGGTTTGCAGTGTACTCACATGATTCATTTACAACAATCCTGCAGGGTATGGAATGGAATGCAGCGTATTCATGAGAGGTGGGAAGCAAATGCATTGTGCAGCTTTTTCTCTCCAATTGGAAAATAAATCTCTGTATTGATTGTGTGGTACCATTTGTTTGGCAGAATGTGGAGTCAGGCTAGCCCGAGCTGGATATGGTGTTTTTGGAATAGACTATCAAGGCCATGGAAAATCGAAAGGACAAAGGTGCTACATTAAAAAATTCAGCAATATTGTTGATGACTGCAGCAATTTCTTCAAGAGTGTCTGTGGTAATCCATTTGGTACCTTTTGTAATTGTATTTGAAGCATTTCCCTTCTCTTGTTTGTTTATTAGAATGTAATTGTATTTGAATCATTTCTATGCTGTTTTTGGATTGATTGTGTGTTTATGTGCATCGAAGTCTGGAACATACTGTATGATCCATATCAGGATGATGTTAGAACACTCAGGAGTGGAATGGAAACATCCTGAGTGTACCTGAGTGCTCTAACATTATGATGATGGTTCATAGAATATGTTCTGTTATATTCAAAGAAACATGATGGATTGAGGAAAACTTATATCACTAATCATTTCTCTTTTCTTGTTTGTTTATTCAATCGAAAAATTTGATGTATTTATTTCTTCAAAATTAAATATATTCAATTTCATTGCAGAGAATGAGAAATATAAGAACAAGCCCAGATTTCTGTATGGGGAATCAATGGGAGGTGCAGTTGTGCTTCT
The DNA here is from genome assembly GCF_030272615.1 of Cryptomeria japonica. Lineage (NCBI taxonomy): Eukaryota > Viridiplantae > Streptophyta > Pinopsida > Cupressales > Cupressaceae > Cryptomeria > Cryptomeria japonica. The sequence continues at coordinate 243,612,859 of NC_081406.1, read as the reverse complement.
TCTACACAGGAAGGATCCCACCTTTTGGAATGGAGCTGTTCTTGTTGCTCCCATGTGCAAGGTATGTACTATGAATTATGCCAAACCAATTTCATTAAACTTGTACAGTTTGAACTCTCTGCTAATGCAAACAATTTGCAGATATCTGATAAGATAAAGCCTCATCCTCTGGTGGTTAACTTTCTCACCTGCTTGGAAGTGTTTATCCCCACATGGAAAATCGTTCCTACCAAAGATGTCATAAACTCGGCCTTTAAGGATCCAATCAAAAGGGAAGAGGTAATGGACTCTCTATTCCTTTCCTTTTATGAAGATCATATATGAAAAATAGTGTTATACAAATTCATGGAAAAAAGTAGATAGAAAAATTCACACCCCATAAGTTCAAACTGGCACACCAGCCCAAAACAAAACAACATTGCATCAAGACCCTGCAAGAGTAGCAGAGTTTAGCAGGCGTTTGCTGGCATCTTCAGAGGACTAGTCTCCCTTAAGTTAAGCTCGCCTTTTTTTGGCCCATTTTGACAGTAAGACAGACCAAAACAAGACATATTGAGTCTGGGGCTGAGTGGCAAAAATACCTCTGAATTAAGATGACAGGATTGGCTCAAACATAAAACATGCAAATTTTCTAATGGAATTCAACATACACAGAGCTCACCATTTCAATCTAATGGGTTTTTTCACATAAACATCATTGTTTTGCAGATTCGATCCAATCAACTTATATACCAAGACAAACCCAGGCTGAAAACAGCCTTGGAAATGCTGAGAACCAGCATGGACTTAGAGGAAAGGCTCTGTGAGGTAATCAAGAACAAAAATTTCTCTTTTTTCCTCTTTGTTCCCCTGCATAACCAATAAGACTTAACATCCCCTGAATGGATGATGAACAGGTAACCCTGCCATTCCTTGTTCTACACGGAGAAGATGACATCGTGACGGATCCAAGCGTGAGTTACGCGCTGTACAATTCAGCGCGCAGTGTGGACAAGACAATAAAGTTGTATTCAGGGATGTGGCATGCCCTCACCTCCGGTGAACCAGACCAGAACATTGATAGGGTCTTCACTGACATAATTGCGTGGTTGAATCACAGAGTTTGGCAGTATAGCAGTGAGATTGGATTGGTTAGGCAGACGCAGCATGAAGAAGATGATTATGGAATCAAGCAATCTCAGTTTGCTGACAAGTGTGAGGTGGGCCAAGTGGATAAGTCCCACACCAAATACCTCCATTCCGCCCTGTGATTCTTGACCAGCTGGAATGGTTTTGTGCGCTTCCCAAGTGAATGAATAAAATAGAATTTTTCTTGGTTTGGCAACCTTTCCATTATTACATTGCTTCTAGAAGCTTATCGGCCGTTGCTTCCGTCTGCAAATTCCGGGACAATAATTCAGATGGATGATGATTATAAGGGAAAATATGAAAGTATTTAGAGTTAGACACGCAGGCAATAATATCAATTTACATTTTGATCAAAGATTTGTATTGTAAATTGATGAATATGTATGACACGTCTAATGTATATTTATATGAAATGGGTTTTTTTTTTTTTAATTTGGTGTTTAGTGTTTTTTCTTTTGGGATAAATGTGTTTGACATTCAATAATAATAATATCTTAATAGAGTTTGAATCTTAGCCACAAAAACAACCACACCATTACTTAATCATTATTTAATAGTATCTTAATAGAGTTTGAATCTTTGTGTTATTTAATCATTATTTAATAGAGTTTGAATCTTAATGATAAGAACAAGGACACCATTATTTAATCATTAGTTAATAGGGTTTGAATCTTAATGATAAGAACAACACCATTACTTAATAGGATTTGATTACTTAACTATTACTTAATAGGATTTGAATTTTAATGATGAGAACAATCACACAACTACTTAACCATTACTTAATAGGATTGGAATCTTGATGATAAGAACAACAACAACATTATATAACCATTTCTTAATAGGGATTGAGTGTTAATTATAAGAACAACAACACGATTACTTAACCATTACTTAATAGGGTTTGAATCTTAATGATAAGAACAACATCATTACTTAACATCTTAATAGGATTTGAATCTTAATAATAAGAACAATGATACCATTACTTAACCATCACATTATGTCAATGTTTACTGTTAGTATATTTTATTATTATAAATTAAAATTTTATTTTAATTAACCATCACATTATGTCATCTTAATGATAAGAACAACGATACCATTACTTAACCATCTTATTATGTCAATGTTTAGTGTTAGTGTATTTTATTATTATAAATTAAAGTTTCATTTTAAATAGTATATATATCTTAAATGTCTATATCTACAATATGTTCAAGATATAAGAAGTGTTTTGTCATTTTTAGATAAATATATATAAGATATTTTTATTTATAATTTTTTTTTTTAAATTATTAATAATGTCCAAATTTTATGGAAAAGACTTGTTTCTTTAGTAATATTTAATAAATGTATCGAAGATCTTTTTTTTATCTAAAATTAAATAAATCATTCACTATTCTTGAATAATAATTATATCAATGGTACCCAAACTTTATTATGAAAACAATATTTTAATAGTTTTATATATTATTATTTATAAAAAATTTAAACAAAAAATAATTATTAGTATATAAGAAATGCATTAATTTAAACTATTCCAACTATAAATAGTTGACTAAATAAATGACACAGGAAATGTATTATTTTAAACTATTCCAACTATGAATAGTTAACTAATTAAATGACATTTTATTTTAATTATTAAATATCAATATTTTTTATGGATAAATTGTTGTTAGATTCAAAATAAAAGATAAGATTATTTGTTTTACACAAGTATGTCATTACACTTTACCTCTTACTTGTTATTGTGACTCAATTATATAAATGGATACATAAGTTTTACTTTTATGTAAGAAATATTTTAGATTTTTTAAATAATTATTTTACCTTTGTATATCACATTTATGTTTTTGTTTAAATCATTAATTATTATTTTGATAATTTTTAAATGTGTTTTAATTACATAAAATTAATTAGTATACACACAACAAATATACACATATCCACATGCACATACACATGTACACACAAATGTGTATGTGTATGTACATCCACACACACACGTGTACATACACGTACACATACACATACGCATACACGTGTGTGTGCGCTCGCGCATGTAACAAACTCAATTTCAAAATATTCATATACATTTCAAAATGCAATTCATATGTTCACACACCTCTTTCTCAAATTGATTATTGATAAAACTAAATTTCATATTTCTATACAAAATACAGTTTTCAGTATGTTTCAATCCCACTCAAAAATATGCAATTTGATCATTATGTTATGCCTTGAGATAAAACAACACAACAAACCCATATTTGTAGTGTCACAAATTGCACCTTGTGCATTTATGACACTTATGCATTATGTTTGGTGCATTTATGACAAAATTTAAAATCGGGATTTCATGAATTTGACTTCATGAATAGAAAAAATGAAGTGTTAGCAACCTATGGTCTAAATTTGGGATCCAATCAATCAGACGAGAGTGCAACGCGCACAAATGTTCTAAAAGAATTCCGAGATTCAAATACGTATATTCTATATTAGACCTATTCTGATGCATGTCCCTTCACTCTAGCGCATCCAAAATGGCTATTCTCGCCCATTCCAAGAAACAAAACTCACATTTATGCCTCATTTGTCACTCTCTCATCATTATGATTCTCAAGCTCTCTCTCTCTCTCTCTCACACACACACACACACAAAAAAAAAAAAAAAAAAAAAAAAAAACATTGAAGCCCTGCCATATCTTCCTCACACTTTAGCAGCAAACAAGACTTCTCTCTATCCACAATCACATCTATTGTTTCAAAAGAGAAGACATAGCTGCATAATGCTCTCTTAATTATCTAAATTCTTATTAATTGATGTTTTATTTATCTAGAACTTGTATTTATATTTTATCTATCATCATTTGATCTCTAGTAATAGTTGTTTTCCTCCACAACGAGGATTGTTTCTATTATGTGTATTTTATTTGATCTTTTATTTTGTTGTCTATGGAGGTGTAAACACAATAGGGGATTGGTGTCTCCAGTAGGTCGGTGCCTACTTCATATTGTAAGCGATTCATTGTTTTGTGAGGATATCTTTAGGAAGTAGATCCAAGTAGCTATTATCACCATGATTTTTCCCATCTTGGGTTTCCACATATATCCGATGCTCATTGTGTGCATGTGTATTCTTTTGTGTTGCTTAATTGTTATATCATTAAGTGAATTGGTTAATTCTGCATTGATTTTTTAAGATTCATGTTTAGAGAAGCTATTAATGAGAATTAATGATTGATTAAATTGAAATTGGGATATATTGATTCACCCCTCCCTCCCCCCTCTCTCAGTATATTATGTTCCATCCAGACCTCATTTTCTACTAATCCAATTAATTTGAGTACAGCTACGTAAATACCATATTGAAAGCATTTTAATGTTTAGCCATAAACTCACCATCTTCCATTATGAGGATGTACAATTTTTTTCTTAGGAAAATTTTATTCACTAGGGATTTAGCATGATAAATGTCTCTAATATTATTCCAAATTTGAATTATGGTAGTCTCTTCATGCAATTCAACAATAGTAAATTATTAAAAAAATGAGTCTAATGAGATCCTTTACTTTTATCAACATCATGTCCTATTCTTCTAGTGGTGTAGTTGTAGATTTAGATCCAAATACTATAGCCCATAGATCTTAGTCTACGAACACATCCACTATCTTTCTCTTCCAAGATTAAAATTTTATGCATGATAAATTTCTCCATCTGCATCCTTGATGTGTTTTTTACCTTTTCCTAAATTAAGTTCAAAACTCTTTTCGTACAAGCTCCCACTTAAATGAATATTAGTACAAAAACACCCTACCCAACACGTAGAATATGAGATGATTAAGGTTTGATAACAAATATTAATGAAAGGTACAGAAAAAAATCTACACTAAAATGTTGAGAGTATTGGACAAATTTAAACTTTTTGATAATTACAAAAAGAAGAAGCACAATAAATTGAATGATATGCTATAACATAGGTGTATGTGGAAAAAACTCTTTTAGGAGAGAAAATCGACATTCCATGGCAATCTAATATATTATTTAATATACAACACAATTACAATACACTTGTAGAGAAAGCCTTCACAAGATCGTCACCAACCAAAGATTTGAAGGAATTTTAGTTACTTAATAATATATTTAAAAAACTGTCTCACAACTTCCATCTCAAGCATCTAATATACAAGAGATATAATACATGAAACCATCAAATGGTCATCTAGAAAACCATGAGCTAAAACCACCCAACAAGTGGCACCCAAATACTTATCTTAGAAAACTAATTCCCAAATTTAAAGATGTCCATAAGCTAAAAACTACAGTTAACTTTGAAGTGGTACTAAAGATAAATGAGCCTTTTAATAAAATTTGAGTATTATTGGATCTAAAAATGGTTTGTGAATGCAAATTCAATTACAAACTCCAAGAAAGAGGAGATTTTATTTGCACATGATACTAAGGCAATACACATCTGTCTAGGAGATGATGTAAATAGTTCATATGAAGAACAAATTGTTCAAGAAGCAGATACAAAAGATAATTCCATATTGATATACTCAATCTCTAAATTGCCTACATAGATGAAATGAAAGAACCACAATAGTTTACCCACAAGGTGTATGGGTTTAGAATGGTATTTATGGTAACTAGTCATTTAGAAAATGTACGACAAATCATGATAAATATCATGCCATTGGAAGAAGCAAAAAAGACTCAAAAAGCAAGAACAAAAAATATGTAAACCATATCCAAAGAGGAATCTCCCATTTCAAAATTTACAGATTCTTGGGAGTAAGTAATTTGAATGAATACATAATAGATATGAAACAAATAGTCAAATGTGAACAAATGTAGATTACAACACTACAGGACACATTGGTCTACATTCTACAATGTTGCATGTTGGTAGAAAAGACACAAAGACAACATCCCTCGTGTTGGTGCGTCTTTAAAATTTTGATAAAAAAAGGTGCATACATGAGGAAATGGAATGTCATAACATTCCAAAATACAAGTGTTTAATCAGCCTAGAGGACCAGCTACGTATACGTGCAATTGCATGATGGCAAGTATATAGGTAATATGACCATTGATTGTACATATAAATTTTCTTTGGGAGATTAATACTAGTAGTCCAAACATGGTATATAATCCTAAAATGAAGGGATAAACAAAATGATTTGAAAGATATTTAAAAAGACTTCATCCACACATTTTAATTTTGAGATGAAAATGATAATAAATACACCACATTAAAAAGAGGAAGGAAATCGACTTTAAGTTAGTTGTAGAAGTAATACATAACCACTTCCTCATAATCCTCCACCTTAGAGTCAACATATATAGAAATCGATAGAGTGGATGGATGAAAAAATGCATCATGCAAGTACCCAATGCTACACAACATATCAATAAGGAGAAGACTTGGACCCTAAAATAGAAATAAAGGTGGCAAAAGGTGAAAGAGAATTACAACACTATAAAGATTCAAAAGATCAATATTACAACCAACATCTTAAATTGAGGGAAGAAAACATCGCTTTCATTGTCAATCCTAAACTTACCAAAAAGAGGGCCTATTGGATTGAACAAGTAGTTGCAAAAGTGATTTTAAGCCTTTGTCTGAGTTTGAAGACCTGTATCCTTGAGCATTCACAAAAAGGAAAGGGATTAGAGAAGAATTAGGAGTGGTGAAAACACAATTGAAGGAGATAAAACACAAGAAATTACCATATAGGTTCAATCCTAACATGAAAAAGAAAGTCAAAGAAAAACTAGACAAAATATTAGTAGTTGGAATCATAAAACCAGTTGAAGATTTAGAATGGATCAACCCCATAGTCTAGAATAAAAAGAAAAGGTAAATCAAGATATGTGTTGATTTTTGGGAATTGAATAAAGTTTGCATGCATGATCCCTTCCCAACTCTATTGACAAAAGATATTAGAATGTGTTGCACAAACAAAGATTTATTCCTTTACCGATGGATTCTCTAGATACCATCAAGATAGGATATGAGAGAAAGACCACACTTGTGATAGAATGGGGACCACATTCATATACATGGTCATGCCATTTAGTAGAAATAATTATCCAACAATATTTATCCATATAATGGTGAGCACATTCAAATATTTTATTCATGACTTTTAGAAGGTATACTTGGATGACTAGATGGTCTCCATACAATGCTACAAAAATATAAAAGCATGCAAATATCACTGAAGATGAAGAAAAGTGAATGGTATAAAGCATAAAATAATAATAATTAGAGCATAAAGACCATATACCTTCTACCTCTTGCTATAACTAAAGTGGATGCACCCTATTCTACTTGATTTGTTCTTGATTTAGGATGATGTGTGGATTGCTCTCTAATTGCATAACATATGAATGGTCTAATTGGAAACATAAGGGTAGGCTTATGAATTCTCTAAGGCAATTTTGGCATGATAATGATATGGCAAATGATTGATTATTTTTGAAGGGAGGAAGCTCCAATTTATAGATTTTTAGAAGAGTAAATGGACAATGAGGATTGAAAGCTGATGAAGTGATTAGAATGCAGGAGAAGGTGTGAGTTGGATTGAGTTCATAGCCTTGTGACAAATGTCACAAGGTGGAGGCATTGGGAAGAACACTTGTCATGGGGAAGAGGGCAAGGTGTGCTCACACATGTGTGAGCACATCTTGGGAAGAACATGAGAATGACAAGTGCAGACAAAAATGGCAAAATGGAAGATGTGTAAGAGGAGGGAGTTACACATGATGCAAAAGGAAAGTGTGTTAGGAAGAACACTTATAATGCATGTGTGGGCACCAAATAAATATTTGGTCAAAAGGTGAAGTGGAAGTGGGAAAATGACTTGTGCATGTAAGTTATTGTATGAGGGGTAGTCGCATGTGGACTTGGATAGGTGTGATGAATTAAAATTTAGAAGAAATGTTAATGAGTGAAGAAATCAAGGGGATTAGCTAATTAAATAGGAATTAATTAGCTAATCAAGATTATAGGAATATTGGGATTTGATTTATTAAAATATATCAAACTTTAGAAGAATTAGTGGGATACATAGTTAATTAATAAATTAATTATATAGAAGGGAGAATAATTAATTATTTTAGAAGAACAAGGGGCAAACATAATTTATAAGATTAATTATGTTACAAGGGATAATTAATTAAATTTATTTTAATTAATTTTAGGTCTCTACATGTGCCCCTCTTTGTGTGGTGTTGTGAAATACCAAGTCAAATATAGAAATGCCCCAACGAAGATAGAGAGACAATTATGGAAAGATGATGCCCTCTCGAGAATTTCGCCAAAAAATAAGATTTTGAGGGCAAGTTATTCGAACAAATAGGTGTAGAGGATGAGTAGGAAAGAATTAAGTTGGTGAAGGAACAAAAGAAAAAGGAGAAAATAGGCATAAACGATAGATGAAGGAAGGTGAAGAGGGGGACTATGTATAGGCTAGGGAGGGCCCATTGGAGGTTATTTGTGCACTCTCAATTTACAAAGCAACAAGAGCCCTAGAGAATAAGGAGCAACATATTGGTGAATATTCCACATCACGCACAATGCGGGGAGTGGGTGAGGCGGTACCAGCAGCGACTTGAGCTTGGAGAGTTCGTACATAACATAACCAACCTCGTGGTTTAGTAGATTAGGTCATTTATTGCAAATTAATGAGGGGGGGAATTGGTTGGGGCACTGACGTTGATAGTCAGTTTGGCATCTACATCCATGGTCTAACATATGGGCCTAGGAATCGGTGCAGACATAGATGGGGAATCACATGCACATGCGACAAACCACATTCACATGTGTCAATATTTCTATCAACATTTGTGATTAAGGTTTGGAGTTTGTAGAGGGGTGGAGGAACTAAAGGAATGACATCTTTGTCATTTGATGTAAGCATCTATAAAATAGTGTCGACACCTCAGTTTGGATGTTTGTGTTGTTCAGCATATGGGGATTAGGAACAACATCTCTACCAAAGAGGAAAAATGAGATAGAAGGGAAAAGGGAAAATGGGGAAGACAGATAGGGGGAGGCCATGACTATCGTAGGTTGAAAAATAGGCTAGAATAGAAGAGAAAGAAATTGACTAGATTTGGGTATGAATACAAGAGAAATTAGGTCTTGTGGAGTCTAGGGAGCAATGGCCTCTGACTATGAGATTACGAGCGGAGGTGGGGAGGATTGATCAAATGCTCCTCCATGTAGTAAGAATGGAGTGGGTGGATAGGTGGTCATGTGTGCGTGTGCACAACATGATGGTGACCACATTGATCAAGAGATGACACAACAAGACATTTAGCTTCCACTTGCCAATAGGAGAGGTGTTTATCACACTAGAGGACGTCCGGAGGATCCTCTTAATCCTAATTTGAGGTGTCATCCTAGAGTATAGGGTGGATCATGGAGAGCATTAAATTAGGCGGGTGTTTAAGACAAATCAATTGCCAATGGACAAGACATGAATAAGGCTAGAGGCTTATATAGAGAGATAGAGACACATATTAAAGATAGCCTTATACGTAGTTGGGCTGATTAGCAATTGCCTAATGCCAATCCTGAGTGAGCACAAATTTTCTATTGGTTGGGCGAGGATCTTGTATTAGGCTCTAGGGGATGCAGGCACCTATTTGTGGCAATATGTGATGTTAAGACAACTTTACCATAATATCCACATGTGTGTATATTGGGGCTATAGGAGCTTGGGGACAAGACTAACAACACTCCATATTTGTGCATTCGAGCACATAGTTATTTTTTGATTGCTTGGGGTGAGAGATAAGGAGCCACAAAACCCTTATGTATGTAGATAGGGGGCCTTCTACACTATACAAGGATGGATGCATTAGGATACTAGAGGTAATGCTTGGATGATATGATTGTATTTACCTAGAGACCGTACATGACATGCGAGGAATTGGATGATGATGGTTATTATTTATCTTTTATATAGACCAAATGTTGTCTGATTAGACAAATATTTCATGTCATTGACTAATACTTGTTGCACAAGGTTACGAATAAGTTTGGGGTTCAACAAGATATGATGGGAAAGGATCTCACACACCCATGCATCATGCAAGAGACAAGAGTATGGGGGGATCAGATAGATCTGATGTGGGATCAATCAATCTTCTTAGCGATAGTACTAGTGCCATGGGATCCATGGGCAAATGTTATTGATGCAAGGAAATCATTAGAGTATGCAGCATGGTGAGCTCAGCACAAGCCAATGAGATTGACCATCCCAAGAGTACTAGATTAAGATGAAGAGATGGAGTAGATCACGTGGTAGGAGGAGATGAGGATTATGGAGATGGGGGGGGGGGGACATGTTGATGGCAGAGTCTTCGACAACATCATAGGCATGGGTGCTGAGACCACCATGAGTGCCTAGACAAAGGAGGCAAGTAGGAGGACGTGCGTCATGACAAGTACCAAAACAACCACAACCACAACCATAGGCACAGCCACAACCTCAACCATAGTCGTAGGCACAACTAGGATAGGAACAAAGAGGTTCTTCAAGATAGGTTCAGGCTAAGGAGTAAGAAGGGGGATAGAGGGTGGGGCCTAGAGATAGAACCACATGAGCACCTATGATTATATAGGAGGAGTATGATTGCCTATAAGGAGTAGGGACTCTCTTTATAGATCTATGTATGAGGAGAGGGCTCAAGTTGTGAGCATGTAGGTAGAGCTTGATACAGAGAGGGCTCATGTAGTGAGTATATAAGTAGATGTGGACAAGGAGATGACAAGAGTAGACAATCTCTAGGCAAAGAGGGACAATTTATGGACAACCTTGGATACAACCACTACAAATAGGGATGTGTATAGGGTAGAGTGAGACATAGTGTAAGATTCCATGCAGGAGATGGGGGAGGAGCAATGGTGGAGTTGGAGAGGATGAGGATAAAGTTAGATGGGTTATAGAGATAGCTAGCCAAGACCTAGGTAGATGTCACATGGTTGAGAGGAAAGAGGGATGTATCCTAGTAGATGTTGGTACCACAAGGGCTTACACAGGTTTTTTCAAATACACTAGTAGCTCAGGCACATGCGGAGTGGGTAGGATGAGAGGCATAGTACCATCAATATTTGTACCATCAGGTAGTGCTAGAAGATTCGAGGGATCCTTCTTACGCAGAGAGTATACGATTGGGAAGGACCCAATCATAAGCTTAATGTGGCTTAGTTAGTATGAGGGTACCACTACCACCACCACCAAGACCCATCTCAGGATGGGAAGGCCTCACACCATCAAATAGTGAGAGCATAGGATATATGATCATATTATGGGCACAACCATTTTTAACCTTAAGGGTATATCCTTGTACTTTGACTTGACACATTATTTTTGGATATATATGAGATCAACATGATTTTACTAGTGGTTATTTATTGTCTAAATGGAAATTGATTATGGAGTTTATGATAAACATTTAGTATACTTATGATTATAATTATTATTATGCACCATGATGTTTATGATGTTACTAACGTGTGTGGATGCATGATGGATGCATATATGTATGTATATGTGATGTTGTTTATGACGTGTTGTATATGATGTTGACAATTTGTGAAGCAGAATGGAGTGTGTATGTGTGATGATAATCAGTGGTATTTAGTTATGTTATGATGATGATATGTTGTATGGATGCATGTATTATGTGGATGTTAGTGATGTATGCATATGTCTAATGGTTTATGGCTGCAGGGTGTGTGTATATGCATATGTATGAGTACATAATTTATGGATGACATGATTAGGATATGTGTATGTATGTTCATGACAGTGTATATGTTATGGTAATGTAGATATTATGATGTATGTGACAATGAAATGGTTATGATTTAATGCAAGATATAAATATGATGGATATGCATGGTAAATTATAATGCATATGAATGCAAAGAAATGAAAGGACATGCATAATGTACTTAATGAATCTAAATGAACCTAAAGGAATCTAAATGAATCTAAATGAACCTAAAGGAATCTAAATGAATCTAAATGAATCTAAATGAATCTAAATGAACTGAAATGAATCTAAATGCAAATCTAAATGAATATAAATGCAAATCCTAAATGAATCTAAATACAAGTCTAAATAATAAATGAAATGTATGCAAATCCTAGGGGACTCTAGATGGGTAATGCATGTAAGGGATCTATTAAAGGGGGGGAGATGCACTAGTCCAAGTGAGATATTAATTGAATAGTGTGATTAATGATTATAGTTGTATGATGGTGACTAATAGTGTGTAGATGCAGATGAATGAAAAAGCAAAAATATGGAATGATCCTATAATGAGTTGCATGATCCTAATATATGCAATGCGAGGAAGTGACACCAACCTTTTCTTGACAAAATATCTTGTAATAAAATTTATAACATTAATGAAGGTGTACGAAAAATGGAAATAGTTTGGGATGAAAATGAAAGATGCCTAGTGGGGATGATAAATGCATGGTGAATGAAGATGCAGATGGGGGTGCTCCAATTTTTTTTTTTGTGTCAACCATAGTACATAGGACTAGGAAGAAAGAAATAGAAGGGGGTGAATAAATTGGAGCCTTAGGGGAAAATGGAGGATTTAAATGGAATAGGAAGATGATATGATAGGTTGGATGGATGGCTTAAAAATGGATAGGATATGATTGTTTTTATGCATGAATGTGGAGAGCAATCCTAGTTTTGATATTGTGAAGGAATACCAACACCATTGGTTATAAAGGCCAAGAAGCAATTATTTCCCTTTGTGTGGACTAGACTCTCAAACAAGAAGTTATCTTATGCATGCGAGTGCCAATATAACTGCGATGAGACATATGATGCATGAGAGAATGGGGATATCCTTGTGCACACAAGTCTTTTATGGAGACTTGGTGGGTATATACAAAGAATAGTCAACATAGCCATACCTTTATATTCAAAGTTATATCTAGACTTATTGGATCATGCATAAGAAAACTAATAAAAATGCCAACCAACAAAAATCATGCCCCAATATACACCAATCAAGACACACCAAGATATAGAAAGATTTGGGTAGTCCAAGTAGGTATATTCATGGGACAAAATATAAAATCATATCAAAATATCAATACATGCAAACAACTCCTTTGACCAACACACATCTCTTGCCAAGAGGTAGGACATGGATTTGGACAAAACCGCTAGGCATGGGAAGTATACATCGTGATCGGCATGATGGATAAAATATCACTGGGGGATAATTGACATGCTAACTAAGGAACACAAGCAAGGATGAATCAAGTTTTATTTTGTGTAACAAATTGCTAGTGGGTGCTTGTGATACATGGAAGTCGAATAAGCTCAATTTTGGTGGGAAGCTTAGTGTAATGGGATTAAGATTAGTGTGATGGGATTAATCTCAGTGTAATGGGATTAAATTCAGTGTAATGGGATTATCCTTATTTACAATATTGGGATTACTCATCATCTTAGCTAAAGGTAGGGGAGTGATGGGGGGAAGTGATGTTGAAAATGAATGCATAAGGAGAAGATGAAGAACTCTTGTACAGATAGGTAATGACAAGGGGAATGTATGGCATTATGAACTGAATGGAAAGATGGAAGTTTGATAAAGGGTTGGTAGAAAAATCTCTCTACTCAAAGGTATGATACGGATGGGGGTGGGTGAATAACAAGGGATGAGTATGTAATAAGTATCCAAAAAGATTATGGATTTAATTTATTTACCCTAGCGCTTGAGAATAAGTTTTCACCAACATACTTTCCCATAGCGCCACAAAGTGGTTTTCACTAATGGATGAATTATTTTTTATTTACATTTTTATTTGATTTTTTTTGTATTTTTAACATTTTTTTATTTTTTTGTATTTTTTAGGTTTTTAAAAACTAGGATGCCCCTAGGACTAGGCATTGAATCTCTTAATATGGATGATTTTCATAGGCTCATCCAAGGGTTCTCCTTCAAGTGTAGCAAGTTGATAGGTCCTAGATCCATACTTAGCAGTGATAATGTAGGGCCCTAACCAATTGGGCTCAAATGTTCATTTCTTGTTTCGGTCTTGAAGATTTTGCTAATTATCTTTAACGACAAGCTCACCAACTTCAAATTCATAGGTTTTGACCTTTTTGTTGTAGCTTAGATGGAGGTGATTATGATATACACGAAGATGATTTAAGGCATTAAGACACCTCTCATCAAGAAACTAAAACTCTTGAATTCATGCAACCATATATTCCTCTTCAGGGAGGATTTGATGTAATGATAACCTTAGAGATGGAAGTTCAATATCAATCAGCATGACTACTTCAAAACAAAAGACAAGGGAATATGGAGTGGCTCCAATAGGAGTGTGGTTACTAGTGTGGTAGGCCCAAAAGGTGGGATTAAGTTGCAAGTGCCAATCATGATCAGCTTCATTGACTATCTTTTTGAGGATTTTGATGAGAGTTTTATTATAAGCCCTTCCTTGATTGTTTCCTTTGTAGGTAATAGGGGGTGTGAAAGGGATGTTGGTTATTCAATTTCTTGCAAAGTTCTCATATGCCCTAATTTTTAAAACGCCTTTCATTATTCGTGATAATGGCCTGCGGGATACCATAGTGACATATGAGGTAATTCAAGATAAACTTTTCTATTTTATTGCTAGCAATTTAGGTGAGGGGAATGACTTCAACCCATTTACTAAAGTATTCAATGGTAGTTATAATGAATTTGTGGCCATTAGAGGAGGTGGGATGGATTTTGCCAATAATATTGAGACCCCTTTGTGGAAGGGCCAAGGTGTTATAATAGGCTACAATTATTTTGAAGGTGCATGCATGAATCAAATCATCATGCTACTGACATGTGAGACATTTCCTCACAAATTGATAGGCCTCTTGTTCCATTGTAGGCCAATAATAACCCATGTTGAGGATCTTTTTAGGAAAATTAAGACCACTCAAGTGTGCCCTACAGATACCTTCATGTACCTCGAATAGATCTTGTTCAACCTCTTCTTTGTCTAAACACCATAAGAGGCTTCCATCAAAGTGCCTTCGATATAGGGTATCTCCAAGAATAGTGTATCAGGTGGATAAACAAATGAAGGTTTGTTGTTGGGATTTGATAAGATTAGGTGGGATGGTATTGTGATGAAGGTAGGCACAAATGTCTTGATACCAAGGAGAATAAAGACTAACAATTTCACATGCCATGTCTAACTCAAGTACGTCATAGGCAGGTACCAAAAGATGCTCCACTGATAATTCACATTTATGACTGTTTTCAAATATCTGTATGAGGGATCCAACAGTAGTGATGGCATATGTAGATTTGTTGTTTACTCAAGGAATCTTCTCAAATTGGATTGAAGTGATATATTGCTTAAAATCTTCAACCATTCTATGAGAGAAACTTATCGTCCTTAGTTTGACATTCATCATTGACTTGTTTAATGACTAGTTGCATAGAAACAAAGATCAATGATTTCTACTTGATAGTTATGTGAAGTCATGTGATGAGTGCCTCATATTCAGCGATGTTATTGGTGCATTGGGATGCTAGCTTTTAAGACTTTGGTGTACAATCGCCTTGAGCTGAAATGAACAAGATGTTTTCCCCCAAACCTTGTTGTGTGTAGGAGCCATCAAATTAAAATTTAT
Organism: Cryptomeria japonica; assembly: GCF_030272615.1. Lineage (NCBI taxonomy): Eukaryota > Viridiplantae > Streptophyta > Pinopsida > Cupressales > Cupressaceae > Cryptomeria > Cryptomeria japonica. Next base: position 243,597,046 of record NC_081406.1, on the reverse strand, counting down.
ATTGGGTGGATTGTGTGATTGTCATAATGGCATCATTAGGAAACTCTGTGGTAAATGGATGGTCTTCTTGCAAAGGTTCTTCAGCTAATTGATCAACAATGACTTGTCCTTTTATATATTTTTAGTCCACATACTCGATATCAAATTCACTCAAGATCATGACCCATTTAGCTATTCTTCTCTTAGAGATGCTTTAGAAATGAGGTCCTTGAGTGGGTCAAATTTGGTGATGAGTTTGAAGATTTGATTAAGCATATAGTATCAAATTTTTTAAGTACTAAAAACCACAACAAGACATACCCTCTCAATTGATGTTTAATTGAGATTATAACCCACTAACATATGGCTGATATACTAGATATCTCTTTCTTTTCCTTGTTCATCTACTTGTGCCAAAAGTGCTCCCACAACAACTGTTGTAGCTGATATGCATAGGAGAAGAGGTTGATCTAGAAGAGGAGACATCAAGACTAACAAGGATGCAAGGTATTCCTTGAGTTTCTCAAAAGCCTTTTGACAGAGACAATCCCACTGAAATTTTGTATCCTTGCAAAGTAAGTTGAGTAATAAACTAGTGGATCGCTTGAAGCTTACCTTGTAGAATGCACAATTGTTTGAAATTCCAAGGAGGTGACATGTTCATTATAGATTTAACTTTTGCAAGGTTGAACCCAATGTCTCACTTTGACACAATCAATCCTAGGAGTTTTCTTTAAGTGATGCCAAAGACACATTTCTAGGGATTATGTCATACTTTGTGTTTCTCAAGACGTCCAGAGATTTTGTAAGCACATCAATGTGTCCTCTTGTTTTTTACTTTCCAAAGAGGTCATATACATAGTCCTCCATGATGTCATAGAGAATATCATGGAATATTGTAGTCATAGCTCTCTAATAGGTAGCCCCAACATTCTTGAGTCCAACAGACATTACTTGATAGCAAAATATTCTCCAAGGAGTAGTGAAGGTTGTCTTGTGTTGATCTTTTGTTGCAATTTTAATCTGATTACACCCTAAAAATCCATTCATTAAGGAGAGCATTTCATGTCTAGCTATTATTGGGTGAATATTTTGTCACCAGTGTACTAATGACAAAATATATAATTCACACAACGCTATGCTGAGAAATTAATCTCTCCTCTCATCAAGGGGAGGTTCCCTATGAAATTTCTCCTCTAATTAATAAGAAATTAAATTTGTGGGTTGGTGTTGGGCATATAACTCTCATTTTTCTGAGTTTATGTATTCTCCCTTCACCTAGTTACAATTTCTCTACATCTTCAGATACTTAAAGAAAATAATTATTAATCTAATAAACTACACCAAGAGTTACTATTAAGCAACACAAAGTCTCCTTTAAAGTAACAATAATTCACACTGATTGTTACAAATTAAACAATTAGAAACTTAGTTTAAAGCTCAAAGTCTTTAAGTATAGAATCCTAATCCATTAAACTACAAATAACTGCAACAATACAAAGCTTACCACAAGTTACTTAATTTATCAGTAGATTTCTCAAGTATGCTAAGAGCACAAAGTCTACTTTGCAAGATTTGAGAGCTCTCTAACCACATAGCAATATCTTAAAGATCAAAGAAGTAAAGATAATATATATTCAATGGACATAGGAACATTAAATTATATAAATGATTTTCTTGATACAACACAAAGTTTGTGATCAACAAAACTATTTTCTTTATTTGTTTGATACGATTTAAACCACAAAAAGTCCAAAGTCTTAGTTGGGATAAAAAATCTACAGAGTTTTGCTAAGCATGAAAAAGATAAAATATTTACAAAAGAGGTCCTCCTTATATAGGAAAAGAAGTTGAGAAAAAGGTGGGCATAGTTGACTTATTCAACTACACAGTCCCATTTTACTACAACTACTACATAAAGAAAATGTGCAGCTGCACAAAAATTGACAACATCTATCGGTGCAACTGCACGAAGAAAAGGTGCCAAAAGGAGGTACTTCATTCTTGATTCTCTTCTTCATTGGATTTTTGGAATTCTTCAAATTTAGCAAGGATGGATTTCATCTCTGCTTCATTCGGCATCGAGGTAGAACTTGTGATGACTTAGACGCGGAAAATTGCATCTTGAATCTTCATCTGCTTCTTTTTAACATCCTTCAGCATGGATGCGAGGACTTCAAAAATGATCTGGATTTCAAATACTTTATCGAATATATCGAGTGAGAAATATTGTCCCGCGCATTGATCTATCAAGGAAAGGAATTACTGCATTACAACTTCAGCAGTGACAAGATTTTGATCACCATCATATAAATAGAAAGGGAGAACACCAACTTTGGCAAAAATGAGGTCAACCTCATCATCACCTTCTTTTTTCTCCTAGTCTAGCTCCGCAATTATTAACTTCATTGTCTCTTTCTTATGAGATAATAAAGATAAGATCTGAATGTACTTATCCCTTGTGGGAATTACCTTATTCTCAACCAGGACATCTATCCTGAAGTCCTCCATTTTGCTCCACAAGGTATTACTTTTCACAACTTCCTCAATATCCTATGATAAAAAGGTTTTGAGTCCTTGTATCTGACTCTGGATCACTTCATAATCTAACAATAGTCCCACTATTGAGCTCAAAAGATGAGAGCCTTTTGAACTTAGTCATGAGATCCACTCATCCAGCACTCGGCCTTTACCTCCCACATGTTCAATCTTCTTGAGGGCTTCGATATCTATTGAGGATCCTATGGGTTCAACCTCTTGAGAAGATTGTGTTACCTTTAGAAGAACGTTGGTCAGCTGTTCACACTTCTGCTTCAAGATATTTTTCTAATCCCTCTCTTGATCCAATCTTCTCAACAAGAAATTAAAGGCTGTCTGTGAATCCAATTTCACACTCTCATGTGTTTCCACCCCGAGCTCTATGACCTGCATGGAATAATCTTCAGATCTTATGTTGCCTTTGTCCTTGTGTGACGATGGCACCATAACTTCAACATATTTTCTCTTAGAAGCTGAGTCTACTACCACCCGAGATACCATCTTTGGCTTTTTTGTTCCCTTAGGCTTTGGAGGAACCAAAAGTTCAAAGTCAAACTCGTCTGGAGAGATCACCTATTTTTTTCCTTTTAGGGGCCACTACATCCATCCAAGGGGGTAGTTCTGGATTGGGTGATGGAGTAGTAGCTCCTTATTGATTTTGAGTTGAAGCTTTGGGAGCAGGTTGACTGGAGCTGGGAGTAGTAGTGAGCGTCATTGATGGTGCTGATATTGAGGTATCTAGCGGGTATTTGTTGCTTCTAACTCCTTAGTTACAGACGAGAGATTTGAGGGTGCCATGAATGCAACTTCAGCACTTACTAATGGAGGAATTGCTGTGGTGGTGGTGGTAGTGACCGGTAAGTCTACTGAAACATGTTCTGCAAGTGCATCTTCTAAGGTTTCATTAAAATCCATCATTGTGGATTCAAAAGTAGATGAAGGGATATCATCTAAATTAGAGAAGTTGGTTATTGTGAAAAACTGACCAACGGTCTCTGATTGTGTCATGCCCATACTTAGATCTCCATCTTCTCAAAAATCCTCATCCTCTTGGTCAGAGTCTGAGTCGGATTCAATAGAGTGGACGAGTACTTGTGAGGTAATCTATGCATCAACTTCAGCTGGGTGTGATACTTCTTCTGCCTGTATTTCCTCTTGTTGAGGAATTTCACCTTCTTCAATCTCTTTTCCTTTTCCAACTCTACTGGTAGGCGGTTGTTCTGGCTCTTTCGCTACTACTTCCTATGATGTAGATAATGATTCACCTTTCTTTGACCCTTTAACTATAAATTTCATTTTGGGTCCTTTACCTTTCGATTGTAGCACAAGAGCCGAGGATAGTGCTTGTGGGTCTGCCCTACTCTTTGTTCTTGTTTTAGCTATAGCTGTCTTGCCTAATGGGCCATCACTATTTTCATCATCTCCTGAACTAGCATGAAGCTGTTTCATCCTGAGATTCTTTTTCAGCAACCAATCATTGGTGTTTGCTAAGATAGGAGAGATCCTCTGAGTAATATATTTGCTTTCTTTCTTCGACTATTGCACAAGTGGAAGTGTGGAGTCAGCAATCTTCTTCTCATAATAAACATGGTCCACTATGTCATCTTGTCTTCCATGGTCATTGGGATTTTAGCTAAATCCAAATTTTCAATTTGTTCCAAAGTAAGATGACTGAAATCCATCCTTCTTATATCCTCCTCATTCTGACAATCTGCCCAAACATCATCAAACCTATAGACATGAGTATAACTCCTCCCGAGTTTTCTCTTTATGCCACGAAAGTCAAAATTGTTTCGTGCCTTGCATCTTCGCATGGTATTCCATTGCATTTCTTCTTCCATATTCTTGGCTTTAGGGTTGGTTAGTACTGAGTACCTACTGATTGTTTCTGGAAATTTCAGCCCAGTCTTATGTGCTTGTGATTGTTTCTCATGCACACTAATCAATTGCCTGCACAACTCCATAAGAATGATCTTGTCTGAAGGGAACCTTGGTAGAATAAATGGCTCTCCCAAAAAACATCCGATTTGGATGTAGGTGAATGTAGGAAATTGAAGAAAAACACAACCATAATGAGATACCTTGTTGTAGGCGGCCTCTGACAATCTCTACTTTTGAAGGTCCTTATCAAACATACATTTCCACACAGCAAAGAAAGCATCGTTAACTCTTCTACAGTGGTTACCTTGATTCTTGATGGTAAGCTGATCATAATACTCAAATATGGGCACCACTCTCCTATCACCCTTGGTAGACAAGCCTGGGTATTGCCTCATTGAAGCAACTACGTAAACTAGGTATGAGGTCATGTAAAACTTCAGTGTCACCTTGACCTCCTTCAATTGAGCACAAAGTGCATCACTGATCTTCTCTCCCCAATCGATTCTTGGGCCCACTTTCTGATTATATTTATGTAATAAGATGTCCAGTTTTGAAAATAATGAGTCTTTTAACCCCCTCACTCTGGATAACATGGTGACCATGTCGTTATATTCCTCATTAAAATCACTCCTTTGGAAGGACTGAGGCCATCGTGAGGTGAGGGAACTCCTTGCAGCGGAGAGATAAACAGTATTGATCACCTTTTTGCATTTGTCCTCATGTTTCTCGTAGTACTCTTGAGCACTCTCTTGAGAAATATCAGCCACTACATCAATTGGTGAACCCTTGAAAACACTATTAAAGAACACACTATCTAGGGTCATGATGACGTTATGATCAACATCCTTTACTTTCCTTGTATTGGGATCAAAGTGATCTACTATTGCCAGTACAAATTCAGGATCATGAGCCGCAACTGGGAAAGACGCATACTTATGCAGCTCAAATTTGATCAAACTGGTAGCCGAGCAGGTGCCTTCTGAACCCGGTCAACAAATTCTTGCATATCTACATGACCAATTTCAGTGTCTCTGATTTCCTTGATATCTGAGTCTACTGAACTCTCTGGATAGAGATTCAAGTACTTGTCATACTTGTACTTCATCTTTCTTGATGAAGCTTTACTTGGAGAAGATTCCAACTGACCTGAAGAAGACTCGGGCTTGTTGTGAGGAAGCTTTGAAATTCATGATGACTGCATTCAATACTGATGATTAGCTATTCATCCTTATCAAAATCAAATTTCTCAAACGGATCGAAAAACGGGACTCAAAACAGGCTTGGGAGTAAAACTGCCAAAAATAGCAGGTCGGGGAAAAAAGTCCGACATGCTCTTTTGAAAACCAAAATTGCACATCGGACTTTAAAGTCTAAAGTGCAATTAAAAATACCATGATCAACACATTGTACTTTGAAAACAAAAATTGCACATCGGACTTTAAATTTCGAAGTGCAATTAAAAATACATTGATCAGCACATCGGACTTTAAAGTCCGATGTGCAAATCTGAGATGGGTCATCAACACATTGGACTTTAAAGTCCAATGTGTCAATCCGGGGAAGTCAATAACACATTGAACTTTAAAGTCCGATGTGTAGGGAAAACTTAAAACAAGCACATCGTACTTTAAAGTCCGATGTGTGACTTGGGATCGATTAAAGGCACATCGAACTATAAAGTCCGAAGTGCCTACAAAGGGAAAACAACTGGTTGACATGTCGGGTTTCGAAACCTGACATGTCAACCTACTTCCCTCTGCATATTAGATTTTAAAGTCTGATATGCAAAGGTTAAGATTCTGCATATTGGACTTTAAAATCTGATAGGCGGAGATCCTTCAATCCAATTGCACACTAGACTTTAAAGTTTGGTATGTGGCTGGAGAAGGGGGACTTCAAAGGGCAATCAGGTTTTGAAGTCCTATTGTCCTTTGAAACAAGGGAGACAATCGGACTACAAAATCCGATTGTCCTCCTAAAACAAGACCTGAAAAGAAAAACAAGAACAAAAGGGAGGATGACAAAAAACACAAACCTAAAAGAGAAACCCAAAAAGACATAAAATAAAAACCCTACCTTACAGCAATGAAGATGGAAAAATCTAGCAAAGGAATGATCTGAACTGAATCGAGGTGAGCGAAAACGAAGGAGGGCGTGCACAGGACAAACAAAAATGAGGAATAAAAATGCGAAAATTAACTTAAAAGCCTTTAAACAAACCCTAATTAATCAATTAATGCGGCATTAAATACAACTCACAGTTGCATGTCGGACTTTAAAGTCTGACATGCAGGCTAGGAACTTTTGCATGTCGGACTTTAAAGTCCGACATGTATTTCCCAAACAAGTAGTCTGCAGGCCAGACTTTAAAGTCTGAAATGCAGACAAAGACCACCTGCAGGTCGGACTTTAAAGTTTGAACTGCAGGTTTAGACCAAGATAAACGCACATCGGACTTTAAAGTTTGATGTGTAGTTAATAAAAAAAAGACCTTGCAGTTTGGACTTTAAAGTCCGAACTGCAAGTAAAACTACAAACTTAAAGGAACTAGAAAAATGTTAAAAACAGAAAACAAGAAACAAAATGAACTAACCGACGAAGTCGATTAAGCTCTCCTAGAGACCATAAGGTACAAAACAAACAGTTTCATAGGGTTGCCTCACGATTTTGGCCATGCTGAAATTGAGGACAATAGTTGGCTCTAACTGGGGAACAAGCTGCACCACTTGAAGCTTGTAGAATCCAGAACTCCGAGTGCCTGTATCCATTGGGCTATAGAGTTAGGCGACAAAAAGATTGAAAAGAAAAGATTATACATATTTACAAAAAGTACAACTTCCTTTACATTGCTCTCTATTGAGAAAAGAGCTTCAAATGTTCTCTGCTATGAGGTAGCGAGAACGGGGTACCATCTGCATATGCAAGTAAGTAGCTATGCTCGCCACATACTTCATGAATAGTGAAGGGACCTGTCCATAAAGAGTCAAAATTTCCATGCAAACCCTTTGGTTCCCTCCTCTTGTCCCATAACAAAACTTGATCACCAACTGAGAACTCACGGGAAGTTGTTTTCTTATCAAACAATGCCTTCACTTGGTTTTGGTGCATAACAATCTTGTCTACCACTTCAGCTCTTGTTTCTTCTAGATGAGAAAGAAACATAATCCACTTGTCCAGCGAATCTTGATATGTCTCATCTTCAATGGCCTTGGCGAGCTTTAGTGCTAGAAGTTCCACAATGATCGGAATCTCAACATTCAACCCATACAAAAGTTGAAAAGGTGACATACCAATTGCTCTTTTTGGAGTTATATGATCTGCCCATAACGCATCATAAATAGCTTTATGCCAAGCCCGTTGTTTCTCGTCAACAAGCTTCCTCATAATAGTAACCAGATTCTTGTTGCTTGACTTGGCCTAACCATTTCCTTGCAGATAATAGTCAGATGGGTGTGAAAGAGTAATACCATGATCAAAGCAAAAGTCAATTATCTCATAAGATGAAAAACATGAAGCGTTATCAGCTACTATCTTATGAGGAACACCAAACCTTGAGATGATGTTCTCCTTCAGAAATTGACAAACCACCGTTGAGGTAGATTGCTTAGTTGGAATTGCCTCCACCCACTTGGTGAAGTAATCCATTGCTGTGAGGATATATATGTGACCTGCACTTGATGTTGGATTGACAGGTCCAATGATGTCCAATCCCCACTGTTGGAAAGGCTCTTCAATTACTACTAGTTTAAGAGGGAGCGCAGCTAATTCGGGCTTACCAACAAATTGTTAACATTGCTCACACTTGTGAACCCAACTGTATGTATCTTTGAACAATGTTGGCCAATAGTATCTAGCACTCAAGATCTTGTGTGCAGTAACATGGGCAGAAAAATGTCCTCCACAAGCAAGATCATGAAAAGCTTGAAGTAATCTTACTTGTTGTTGTTTGTCCACGCAATGCAGGAAATTATCGTCCAGACCCTTCTTGTACAAACCATTATCCCATAGGACAAAATTCACTACTTTAAGCTTTAAGGTTCACTTTTCTTTCCTTGACAGGTGAGTAGGACAATCTCCATATGTTAAGAGATATGCCAATTTGGAATACCACTCATCAGTAGTACTAACAAATAGAACATGAGTAAGATCTTGATTAATACCTTTGTTTTCAAGCACCACTTGACCTATTGGTTTGTTGTCAGCTATCAACTGACATAGACCTTTTCCATGAACCAACTTAGTGGGATTGATTTCCATATCATATTCTTGGATCTTGGCAACCTAGTTGGCCCTTTTATTTCCAAACTCTTGTTGTGTCAGAATCGACTTGACAACAGCATCAGGAACAAGAGCAATGACATGCAAATTCATAATATAAAACCTAGAATGTTTAACCATTTTCACCACGACAAAAGCATGCTTCTCCATTTCTGAGTATTTCAACTCATGAGCCTTCAACGGATAACTCATGAATGCAATAGGTGATTCCAAACCTTAATTATTTCTCTGCATTAGTATAGCCGAACAAGTATGATCTAATGCATAGCTATACATAATGAACGCTTTGGTATAATCTGGGCATACTAAAATTGGAGCATTTGCCATGGCTTCCTTGATTTGATGGAAATATTTATTTCCTTCAGGAGTCCATTTGAAGAGAGAATTACCTTTCATCATATTAACTATATGACAAGTCTTTTCAACAAAGTCTAGAATGAATCGTTGCAGGAAATTTACTTTACCAAAGAAAGAATGAATAGCAGTCTTACTTGTTGGCAAGGAAAGGTCACGAATAGCTTTTATCCTTTCCGCATCAATTTTATACCTTCCTTCAAAACAATATGCCCAAGCAGCTTGCCTTCAGTGACACCAAAAACAGATTTCTTGGGATTGAGAGAAATTCCATGCTGACAACATTTTTCTAAGACTCGTTGTAGGCGGGAAAAATGATCTTGACGTTCCTTAGAATAAATTGTCAAATCATCCAAATAGACCACAATGAACTTACCAAGAAAACTTCGGAAGGCCAAGTCCATTGCATGTTGGAAAGTTTCTCCTGCATTTATTAATCCAAAAGGCATCCTGCGATATGCAAAGGTACCCCAAGGTGTAGTAAACACAGTCTTATACTGATCTTGCTCCAGAACTTCTACCTAGTTATAACCCAAAAATCCGTCCAACATGGACATCATCTCTACTCCAATAACAACTTCTAGGACATGATCCATGATAGGTAAAGGATAATTATCCTTCAAGGATGCCTGATTCAAGTTTTGGAAATCTACACATATATGATTTCGCCATTATTCTTATGTACAGGTACAATATTGGCTATCCAAGAAGAATGGTGGATGAGGAAGATTATCCTTGCTTTCAACATCTTTTGTACTTCAGCAAAGATAGTATCGAAGATCTTTGGGTTGTATTGCCTTTACTTCTAACGGAAAGGCATAATACCTGGTTTCAATGGGATGTCATGGTGGAGCTCTTCGAGACAAAAAGACTTTAAATCTTCATAGGAGTATGCCAAGACGTCAACATACTACTGTAATAATGCAACAAATTTTTGCTTTTCTCCGTGTGAACAACACTTTCCAATGTTGATCATTTTTGGATTGTCTTTAGTCCCAATGTTTACTTGTTCATATTCCATTGACCTTGTAGCTAATATTTTTTGCTTCTTAACATTGCGATCATGCTTGTCAAAAAGCTTTTCTAGCAAAACTAGACCCTTGGGGATCTTGTTTCCTTTTAATTGCAGAAATTTTTCTCCCGTTTCTGCATCAATACTTTCAATTGCATCCTTTGAAGGGTAGTGACTACCTTCAAAGTACATATCATCAAAATTGTTAGCAGTCTATAAAAAATTTATTACATGATGATCATCATTAAATACTTGCCAATGATCAGAGTTGTTAGGAACACTTGGCCGGAAAACTAACTCAACAACATAAGTTGATCTTGAAAAATCTTTGTGAGGAACCAAAGAAGTTGCTGATATTGCTAATGAGTCAACCTTGTCGTTGAATTCACAAGAAACCATAGATATATCAAAAGCGTCAAAAGCTTCTATTAGATCCCATACAAGGTTGCGATAGTGTCGTAGCCTTTCACTCCTTGTTTGATATATGTTCCTGACTTGATAGACTATTAACTCGACATCTCCTTGAGCATGCAAGTTCTTGATTCCCTTCTTCTAAGAAACATTCATTCCCAAAAGGAGTGATTCATACTCAACAGTGTTATTTGTGTTATCGAACTACAATTTGAAGGAAAAGGGGAAAAGATTACCCTCAGGGGAAACTATAACAATACCGGCTCCTGATCCGGTAGAAGAACAACTGCCATCAAACTCTGGTGTCCAAACATCATCTGGACTGCCAATGCTGATGGTATCAAAATTGAGAATTTCTTGTTGTGAAGTTGAAGATCCTTTTGATTCCATAGCACTACTTTCACAACTACTTTCACAATCAACTGGAACATTATTGAGTGGAATGGCACCTTCACTCTTAGGAGTCACCTTTAAACCATCATTAGCATGCATGAAATAATTACCCATACCCGATGATTCAAAAAGAATCTAGGTCTGCTGATCGTCAGACTTGACAACGGTATATTTTGATTCTTTTTCTGGAAGTAACCTTTGGACAACTCCTTTAACAGGAATACGAGCCTCAGTCATATCCATGTTTAACTCACCCCCAACATCTTGACATAAATTTCTTCCCAACAATAGACCATAGGAGGCTGGTACATCGGCTACCAGTACTGTCATCTTAATTTTCTTTTCTGGGAATGAAGCAAAAGCAAACTGTGTGTCTTTGATTTGACCAATCAAGGGAACTTACTTGTTATCCATAGAGAAACACCTTCCAAATGTTTTGGTCAAAGTTAAGCCAAGGGCATCAGCAACTTTTGAAGGCATAACATTATCAGATGCCCCATAATTAATTACATAGTTACTAAGCTTATAACCATTTATCAACAAAGAGATGTAGAATGGTTTTATCTTCTCTACAAGAGAAGGGGAAGTTACTAAGTTGTTTTGAAGTGAATTTGACTTAGGAAGATTACTAGGGGTAGTATCTTTTTCTTTAACAAATTTGACCAAACGGTCAAATTGATCTGGATTAGATTTCAAAAATTCAACTTCAGACATTTGTATTTTGGTTTTCTTAGCATGATCTAAAATATCAAATGAGTGAAAGGAATTTGTCATCAAAGATGGATTTGGATTCTCATTTTGAGAATTTAAAATACTTGGTACACTAGTCTTCGATACATGTGTAGAAGAATTGGCAAGTGCAGAAAAATTGACAACAGTCGAGGAATCACTTACACTTTTATCCTTTGCGGCGTCCATTGAGATAGCGTTGTCTTTTATAGGATTTGGTATGGGAGTCCCATGCTTAGCAATAGAAATCGGTAAATGTTGAGAGTCCTTAATTTGAGTAGAATCATCACTCTTCGCAATGACAAGTGGCTAAGTTGCCTGTGCATGCGAACGGGTGAATACTGCGAAGACATCTCCATCATGTGTATCTGGTGTATCATCTTCTTGATATTGCATAAACCTGATATTAGAGTCACCAGCCAACTCTGCATCACCTTCTTGATGCGAATTGGCATCTTCTTCACCAAAAGGAGGAAGATCATTTAATTCAGCTTCATAATATCTTGTAGCTATACTTTGGGGTGGTGCTTCCAATGCAAGCCTCTCTGGAGCAGGAGGCAATTTATTTTGATTACGCATGGCGTAATTGGAAGCATTGTTTGGATAAGTCCTTCTTGGAACATCACGATAAGAAGTATTCCCTTGTGAGGAAATTTGCTTCTTAAGTGCCAACAACTCATTTGCTAGCTTCTGTATCATAGGATCAGCAGAACTATTTGAAGAGAAAGGTGCATCGACAACTTGATTACTCCTAACCTTGTTAGGATCTCTCCTTATCTTACTCGCAAGGATAAGATCATCTTCAACCGATATAGCCATTTGTTGAGCAGCGGCCAAATCTGTAGGATTGTTCCTTCACAAAAGAAAACTTACCTCTAGCAATTGGGCGTTGATGAAAAAGCATTTCAGGTTCCCAACAGTGGGTCATGAAGCAACTGGAATGTGATTGTGCAATCTATTGAACTTTGCTACAAATTTATGCATAGCTTCTTGGGGTTCTTTCTTCATTTGTGTTAACTGAGCCAGCAGTGCATGATCATCTTCGGTAGATTTGAACCTTGCTTCAAACAACATTTTGAGAGTTGCCCAATTTGTGATACAAGCATTCGTAAGATTATAGAACCAATCAGTAGTAGCTCCATGCAAAGTCTCAATGAATAGTCTCACCGAAACATCTTCATGCTCAACACCTAAGACTCCACATGCGATGTAGAAGGCAACAATGTGTTCGTCTGGGCGTTTAGAACCATCACCCAAAAATTTGGGTAATTTTTTCTGTGTACCTTTGGGAAGTTCATGCAAAGGTGCAGTCAAGTTCAAAGGACCAAAAGTTGTACCCCAAGGTCTAGGAGCAGCCATCCTTAACAGATTATAGGGTGGTATTACAAAATGATTTGCAAGTGGAACAACTGAAACTTGCAAACATGACACCTCAGTTGGTATAGGAGATCACCATGCAGATAGAGGAAAACTTTGTGTCCGCTGCAAAGGAGAAAATATCTGTGGAGGTGTCACAAAGGGAAAATTAAATTGCTACAATACATCAAAAGTAGGATCAAAAATTCTTGCTAATCGTTGCCCACAAGTGTAACTTCGATCAACTAGATTATGATTTGAAGAAAAACAACAATATGGAAATTACAATGAAGCACACTGCAATCCAAAAGACAAACTAGTTGCACATCACTCTCTAGCAGAGTGGCCAAAAAATTGTTGGGTGAATATTTTGTCACCAGCGTACTAATGACAAAATATATAATTCACACAACATTGTGTTGAGAAATTAATCTCTCCTCTCATCAAGGGGAGGTTCCCTATGAAATTTCTCCTCTAATTAATAAGAAATTAAATTTGTGGGTTGGTGTTGGGCATATAACTCTCTTTTTTCAAAGTTTATGTATTCTCCCTTCACCTAGTTACAATTTCTCTACCTCTTCAGATCCTTAAAGAAAAGAACTATTAATCTAATAAACTACACCAAGAGTTACTATTAAGAAGCACAAAGTCTCCTTTAAAGTAACACTAATTCACACTGATCGTTACAAATTAAACAATTAGAAACCTACTTTAAATCTCAAAGTCTTCAAGTATAAATTCCTAATCCATTAAACTACAAATAACCGCATCAATACAAAGCTTACCACAAGTTACTTAATTTATCAACGGATTTCTCAAGTATGCTAAGAGCACAAAGTCTACTATGCAAGATTTGAGAGCTCTCTAACCACATAGCAATATCTTAAAGATCAAAGAAGTAAAGATAATATATATTCAATGGACATAGGAAAATTAAATTATATAAATGATTTTCTTGATACAACACAAAGTTTGCGATCAACAAAACTATTTTCTTTATTCATTTGATAGGATTTAAAACACAAAAATCCCAAAGTCTTAGTTGGGATAAAAAATTTGTAGAGTTTTGCTAAGCATAAAAGATAAAATATTTACAAAAGAGGTCCTCCTTATATAGGAAAACAAGTTGAGAAAAAGGTGGGAAGAGTTGACTTATTCAACTACACAGTCCCATTTTACTACAACTACTACATAAAGAAAACGTGTAGCTACACAAAAATTGAAAACATCTATCAGTGCAACTGCATGAAGAAAAGGTGCTAAAAGGAGGTCCTTCATTCTTGATTCTCTTCTTCATTGGATTTTTGGAAATCTTCAAATTTAGAAAGGATGCTTTTCATCTTTGCTTCATTTAGCATAGAGGTAGAACTTGTGATGACTTGGACGTAGGAAATTGTATCTTGAATCTTCACCTGCTTCTTTTTAACATCCTTCAACATGGATGCAAGGACTTCAAAACTGACCTAGATTTCTAACAGTTTATCGAATGTATCGAGTGAGAAATCTTGTCTCGTGCATTGATCCATCAAGGAAAGGAATTCCTACATGACAAATTCAGCAGTGACGAGATTTTGATCGCCATCATATAAATAGCAAGGGAGATCACCAACTTTGGCAAAAATGAGGTCAACCTTGTCATCACCTTCTTTTTTCTCCCGGTCTAGCTTCGCAATCATTAACTTCATTGTCTCTTTCTTATGAGATAATAAAGATAAGATCTGGATGTACTTATCCCTTGTGGGAATTACCTTATTCTCAACCAGGACATCTATCCTGAAGTCCTCCATTTTGCTCCATAAGGTATTACTTTTCACAACTTCCTCAATCTCTTGTGATAAAGTGGTTTTGAGTCCTTGCATCTGACTCTGGATCACTTCATAATCTAACAATAGTCCCACTGTTGAGCTCAGAAGATGAGAGCCTTCTGACCTTAGTCGTGATATCCACTCATCCATCACTCGGCCTTTACCTCCCACCTGTTCAATCTTCTTGAAGGCTCTGGTATCTATTAAGGATCCTATGGGTTCAACCTCTTAAGAAGATTGTGTTACCTTTAGAAGAATGTTGGTAAGCTGTTCACACTTCTGCTTCAAGATATTTTTCTCATCCCTTTCTTGATCCAATCTTCTCAACAAGGAATTAAAGGCTGTCTGTGAATCCAATTTCACACTCTCATGTGTTTCCACCCTGATCTCTATGACGTACATGGTATAATCTTCAGATCTTATGTTGCCTTTGTCCTTGTCTGACGATGGCACCATAACTTCAACACATTTTCTCTTAGAAGTCGGGTCTACTACCACCCGAGATACCGTCTTTGGATTTTTTGTTCCCTTTGTCTTTGGAGGAACCAAAAGTTCAAAGTCAAACTCGTTTGGAGAGATCACCTATTTTTTCCTTTTAGGGGCCACTGCTTCCATCCAAGGGGGTAGTTCTAGATTGGCTGATGGAGTAGTAGCTCCTTGTTGATTTTGAGTTGAAGCTTCGGGAGCAGGTTGACTGGAGCTTGGAGCAGTAGTGAGCATCATTGATGGTGCTGATATTGAGGTATCTAGCAGGTATTTGTTGCTTCTAACTCCTCAATTACAGATGGGAGATTTGAGGGTGCCGTGAATGTAACTTCAGCACTTACCAATGGAGAAATTGTTGTTGTGGTGGTGGTAGTGACAGGTAAGTCTACTGAAACCTGTTCTGCAAGTGCATCTTCCAAGGTTTCATTAAAATCCATCATTGTGGATTCAAAAGTAGATGAAGGGATATCATCTAAATTAGAGAAGTTGGTTATTGTGAAAAAATGACCAACGGTCTTTGATTGTGTCATGCCCATACTCAGATCTCCATCTTCTCGAAAATCCTCATCCTCTTGGTCAGAGTCTGAGTCAGATTCAATAGAGTGGACGATTACTTGTGAGGTAATCGGGGCATCAACTTCAGTTGGGTGTGATACTTCTTCTGCTTCTATTTCCTCTTGTTGATGAATTTCACCTTCTTCAATCTCTTTTCCTTTTCCAACTCCACTGACAAGCAGTTATTCTAGATCTTTCGCTACTGCTTCCTGTGATGCAGATGATAATTCACCTTTCTTTGACCCTTTAACTGTAAATTTGATTTTGGGTCCTTTACCTTTCTATTGTACCACAGGAGCTGAGGATAGTGCTTGCCAGTCTGCCCTACTCTTTGTTCTTATTTCAGCTGTAGTTGTCTTGCCTAATGGGCCATCACTGTTGTCATCATCTCCTAAACTAGCAGGAAGCTATTTCATCCTGAGATTCTTTTTCAACAACCAAGAATTGGTGTTTGCTAAGATAGGAGAGATCCTCTGAGTAATATATTTGCTTTCTTTCTTTGACCATTGCACAAGTGGAAGTGGGGAGTCAATAATCTTCTTCTCATAATAAACAGGGTCCACTATGTCATTTGTGTCTTCCATGGTCATTGGGATCTTAGCTAAATCCAAAATTTCAATTTGTTCCACTGTAAGACGGCTAAAATCCATCCTTCTTATATCCTCCTCATTCTGACAATCTGCCCAAACATCCTCAAACGTATAGACATGAGTATAACTCCTCCTGAGTTTTCTCTTTATGCCATGAAAGTCAAAATTGTTTCATGCCTTGAATCTTTGCATGGTATTCCATTGCATTTCTTCTTCCATGTTCTTGGCTTTAGGGTTGGTTGGTATTGAGTACCTACCGATTGATTCTAGAAATTTTAGCCCAGTCTTATGTGCTTGTGATTGTTTCTCATGCACACTAATCAATTGCCTGCACAGCTCCATAATAATAATCTTGTCTGAACGGGACTTGGTAGAATAAAGGGCTCTCCCAAAAAAATTTGATTCAGATGTAGGTGAATGTAGGAAATTGAAGAAAAACACAACCATAATGAGATACCCTGTTATAGGAGGCCTCTGACAATCTCTGCTTTTGAAGGCCCTTATCAAACATACATTTCCACACAACAAAGAAAGCATCGTTAACTCTTCTATAGTGGTTACCTTGATTCTTGATGGTAAGCTGATCATAATACTCATAGACAGACACCACTCTTCTATCACCCTTGGTAGACAAGCCTGGATATTACCTCATTGAAGCAACTGCGTAAACCAGGTACGAGGTCATGTAAAACTTTAGTGTCACCTTGACCTCCTTCAATTGAGCACAAAGTGTATCACTGATCTGCTCTCCCCAATCGATTCTTGCGGCCCCATTTCTGATTATATTTATGTAATAAGACATCGAATTTTGAAAATAATGAGTCTTTTAACCCCCTCACTCTAGATAACATGGTGACCATGTCGTTATATTCCTCATTAAAATCACTCATGTGGAAGGACTTAGGCCATCATGAGGTGAGGGAACTCCTTGCAGAAGAGAGATAAATAGTATTGATCACCTTTTTGCATTTGTCCTCATGTTTCTTGTAGTACTCTTGAGCACTCTCTTGAGAAATATCAGCCACTTCCTCAACTGGTGAACCCTTGAAAACACTGTTAAAGAACACACTATCCAGGGTCATGATGAGGTTTTGATTAGTGTCCTTTACTTGCCTTATATTGGGATCAAAGTGATCCGCTATTGCCAGTACAAATTCAGGATCATGAGTTGCAACTGGGAAAGATGCATACTTATGCAGCTCAGATTTGATCAAACTGGTTTGACGAGCAGGTGCCTTCTGAACCCGGTCAACAAATTCTTGCATATCTACATGACCAATTTTAGTGTCTTTCATTTCCTTGATACTTGAGTCTACTGAACTCTCTGGATAGAGATTCGAGTACTTGTCGTACTTGTACTTCATCTTTCTTGATGAAGCTTTACTTGGAGAAGATTCCAACTGACCTGAAGAAGACTTGGGCTTGTTGTGAGGAAGCTTTGACATTCATGATGACTACATTCAACACTAATGATTAGCTATTCATCCTTATCAAAATCAATTTTCTCAAACGGATCAAAAAACGGGACTCAAAATAGGCTTGGGAGTAAAACTGCCAAAAACAACAAGTCAGGGAAAAAAATCCAACATGCTCTTTTGAAAACAAAAATTGCACATCGGACTTTACAGTCCAAAGTGCAATTAAAAATACCTTGATCAGCACATCAGACTTTAAAGTCCGATGTGCAAATCCGAGATGGGTCATCAACAATTCGGACTTTAAAGTCTGATGTGTCAATCCAGGGAAGTCAATAACACATCAGAATTTAAAGTCTGATGTGTAGGGAAAACTTAAAACAAGCATATCGGACTTTAAAGTCTGATGTGCGACCTGGGATAGATTAAAGGCACATCAAACTTTAAAGTTTGAAGTGGCTACAAAGTGGAAAACAACTGGCTGACATGTTGGGTTTTGAAACCCGACATGTCAACCTACTCCCCTCCGCATAACGGATTTTAAAGTCCGATATGCAAATGTTAAGATTCTGCATATCGGACTTTAAAATCCAATAGGCAGAGATCCTTCAATCCAGCTACACACTGGACTTTAAAGTCTGGTATGCGGCTGGAGAAGGGGGACTTCAAAGGGCAATCGGGTTTTGAAGTCCGATTGTCCTCTGAAACAAGGGAGACAATCGGACTACAAAGTCTGATTGCCCTCCTAAAATAAGACCCGAAAAGAAAAACAAGAACAAAAGGGAGGACAACAAAAAACACAAACCTAAAAGAGAAACCTGAAAAGACATAAAATAAAAACCCTACCTCGTAGCAATGTAGATGGAAAAATCCAGCAAAGGAACGATCTGAACCGAGTCGAGGTGAGCAAAAATGGAGGAGGGCGCACGCAGGACAAACCAAAATGAGGAATAAAAATGTGAAAATTTACTTGAAAAGCATTTAAACAAACCCTAATTACTCAATTAATGCGGCATTAAATACAACTCGCAATTGCATGTCGGACTCTAAGAACTTTTGCATGTCGGACTTTAAAGTCCGACATGTATTGCCCAAACAATTAGTCTGCAGATCGGACTTTAAAGTCCGAACTACAGGCAAAGACCACCTGTAGGTCGGACTTGAAAGTCTGAACTGCAGGTTTAGACAAAGAAAAATGCACATCGGACTTTAAAGTCCAATGTGCGGTTAATAAAGAAAAGACCTTGCAGTTCGGACTTTAAAGTCCAAACTGTAAGTAAAACTGCAAACTTAAAGGAACTGGAAAAATGTTAAAAATAGAAAACAAGAAACAAAATGAACTAACCGATGAAGTCTATTAAGCTCTCCCGGAGACCATAAGGTACGAAATGGACCAGTTTCGTAGGGTTGCCTCACGATTTTGGTCGTGCTCAAATCCAAGACAACAGCTATAAGATCCACTATCACATCAATGTTAGGCAATGAAAAGTCATCCTTAGGGCATGTTGAGGTCTCTAAAGTCTATGCATATGCAGATGCCTCTAGTTGGTTTTCCAACTGGTATTATATTGGAGACTCATTCCTGATAGTCAATAAGGCAAATGAATCCAACATCTAACATTTTTTGTAGCCCAAATTTGACCAGGATAGTTATTTGGGGATGCATTTTCCTTAACTTATGCTTACAAGTTTTGCATTAGGATGGACTGTGAGATGGTGAGCCACAAGGTCGAGATCTAAGGTTGACATATCAGCATATGTCCATGCAAAATTTTGCTATACAACTTGGAGTAATGAAATGGTATTTTCCTTTTCTTGTTCATTGATAAATTTTGCAATGGAGGTGTTCTTTGGATTCTCACTTGTCCCAAGATTGACTTTCTTTATTTCTTTAATTAATATGGATTATTTTTCATATTGTTGTGCTAAAAAGATAATCAAATCAATTCTCTCATCCTCTATCACCTCATCCAAGTTTTCACTACTGGATATGTCTTTTATTTTTACTTTTTTTGTGTCCAATAGAACCTCATCAAGGTTTTCACTAGGGGACTTTTTTTTTTTTTTTTAATTGTGTTTTTCATGACTAGGAGAATTTATTTGGATACCAAAGTATGCACTCTCATTAGTTGGATCACATAGACTTTAGTATGATCTTCAAGTTTGTACGTATGTTAGGAGTGCTAGGATAGCATTGTCATCTACACATATGTCGATACTTTGGTATCCAATAAAAGACTTATATGAGTGAAGGTGG
This sequence comes from Cryptomeria japonica, assembly GCF_030272615.1. Taxonomy (NCBI): domain Eukaryota; kingdom Viridiplantae; phylum Streptophyta; class Pinopsida; order Cupressales; family Cupressaceae; genus Cryptomeria; species Cryptomeria japonica. The sequence continues at coordinate 243,577,007 of NC_081406.1, read as the reverse complement.
TCCTTGTTGGTTCCAATCAATTAATTTGAGGTATACGAGTGGGAGCTCTAGTGAGGTGGATGAGATGATTATGTAAATGTGGTCATCAAAGAAGAGTTCATTGAGGTATTCAAAAGGCACTTCGTAAAATCCCTCTTTGTTGGAGTCGTCAACATTGGAAGGAGGAGCTTGAAGAGTTCCAGTGAGGGTTAACTTAGGTTCTGGGACGTAACCCAAGTCTTTGTTATTCTTGTAAGATATAAGTGAAATAGTCTCCTTTCTAGCTTGTTCCCTAAGTCCTAAACCATGTCCTCGATATCCCATTTTGTCCATAATAGGGCATGCCTTTGGATATTTCTATTTAGGGATATTGATTGGTTCGTCATCTTTTTTATTGATCCAAGAGGTGATGTCCTCTTCAAGGTTTTCTTCATCCAATGGATCCCACTACTGAAATGTAGTCTTTTGACATTGTATGGTGAGCTTCTTCTAGATTTTTCTCTCTTTAGGCCTAAAATTAGACTTGGGAGATGTAGGGAGGTGACCCACATAAAGTGAATTTTGAAGGCTATATTCACCACATCCATTTTCAACGACCTTGACCTTGACCTCAAGTTGGGTGGATTTGGAAGTCAAGGAAACATTGAAGGTATCAATAGAAAGTGTAGAGGTAGGTGTGTTAAGAGTGAAACAATGAATATCTTCCCCTTCAAAGGGTTTGCAATATTGGAAGGGTTGGGGATTGATAGAAATAGTGATTTCCCTACCATTGTATGGAAATATAAGGCATTGGTAATAGGTGGATGGGACAGCTTAAGTGGAGTGGATCCAATAGTGACCAAGGAGGATATTATATGGGAGATCAAGGTCAGGGACTTGATAAGTTGTTTCTACCACTGCTAGTCCAAATTGGAGTGGGAGTGTAATTATGCCTTTAGAGACTCTCTATGCATCATCATAGGCTTTTATTGTGATCTTGCCACTAGAATCAATGATATTATTGGGGTATGCTATTTGTTTTATTAGTTTTATTGTACATAAATTGAAGTTGTATCCACCATCTATAAGGACCCCTTTTATTTTATGCTTATGAATAAGGGCTTCGATATGGATGGGTTTATTATATGATAGATCATTAGATGGAACATATTTACTAGTGAAAATGAGGTGATTTTGTGTGGCAAGGTTACCTATCAAGGCTTGAAATTGTGAGGCATTGATGTTATTGAGAACATAGGATTCAAGAAGAGCCTTTTCAAGGATTTCCTTCTAAATGAGAGAGGTCTTGAGCAAGTTAGGAATGGATATTTGTGCAAGAGTTTTACCTAAGTGATCAAGGATATTGTAGCAAGATGTGGAGGAAAGGTGTAACTCTTCTTCTATGTGCATTACATTAAAATTGGTGGTTGAAGAGAGAGAAGAGGTACATTGAATAGTTACCCTAACCCTTAGGGTATTTTTATAGGAATTGTCTCCTTTGATGATAATGGTGTTAATTTGGGTGTCGGCCACCTCTATTTGGTTGAGAAGGGAGTCAAAGTATGAAATGGTGTTGGTGTATTCATAGGACATAGAGCGAGATGATGAGACTTTCTCCTTATCGTGCTTAGAAAGAGGATCCTTATAGATTTTGAGCTTGTCATTGGATGTGTTGGATTTAGCACCTTCAAGTTAAACATCACCCTTACAATAAGGTCCTTGATATAATTCTTAAGTTTCAAGCACTTTTTAGTTTCATGATATTTGATACAGTAGTATTCACAATACTAATTCTCATTATACCACGTGGGTTTAGGTTAATTTTCATCATAATTTCAAGTGATGGCGTATTGGACCATATTTACCTTTACTAGTTGAAAAAAGGCATTGATAGATTGTCCAAGGGGAGTATACTCATACTTTGACTTATTATTGGATCGAGGTGGGCCATGGGGAATGGAGATATTTTGGATATTTTGGGTTGATTTTGTTGTGGGGTGGTGTTGTAGGGTTGATTGTTTTTTTAGGTGGATTAGATGGTATTTAAATTGTTTGAACATGCTTAGTGTCAGTCACACCATCATTTACCACATTTTCGATTTTGGCCCAAAACTTAGGCTTGTCATTGGAGGAAGAACCTTGGGAGTCCCCTTTATAATGTTTGATGAAACCTTGTTCCAAGAGTTCCCTTTCTAAGGGTAAACCTTTTTTGATGACCTCTTCAAAATCATGAAGGCATTGGATGCCTAATCGGAAGGACATTTCAGACACAAGGTTGGGAATGAACATTTCTACTTGGTGTTCTTCGGATATCTCCCAAGGGAATCTCCTAATAAGGTGACACCATCTTTGTAAAAGATAGAAAAGGTTTCCCCATTATTTTGTTTGCTATTACATAAATCCATTATGGATACTTTTCTCTCAATGTTATATCTATTATGAGCCATAAATTTTTTGGCAAGATTTGGGAATGAGGTAATAGAGCCATGACATAAAATGGTGAACCCTTCAAGGGTGGGACCTCCTAGACTCTTTGGGAAAAGTATTCTTAGGTAGGCATCATTATAAGACACTACTTGAAAAGGTATGAATAACTTTCCGGCATGCTCCTAGAGTCTCCCTTTCCTTTGTATTTGCCAATTTTAGGAATATGAAAGTTGGGAGGATAGGGAGCTATAGAGATTTATTTATTAAAAGGATAGGGACATATTTCTTCAAAGTTATAAGCTTTCTTTTTATGTCCCTCCTTTATATTTTTAAGTAGATTCTTCATGTCTTGTATTTCTTTGGCCAAATCATTGAGTTGAGGGTTATTTCTTTGCCAGTGATGAAGGGGGTGATGCTAATGATGTGGAAGATGTGTGTTGGACATAGATGAATGATAGCTAGAGGTAGGATGGATGCCAAAATATATGTATTGGTAGGTGGATGTAGTGGAATTATGAGTATTGGTAGTGGAACAAATGTTAGGAGGTTGCGATGCTTGTATGGTACTTGTGGGTGCAATACTAGCATGAATAAAGTTAGTTGCATTATTTAAAAGTACAAAGGAGACAATTGGATGAGAGGTTGGATGGATTTTTTGTTCTTGAAGGGAATATATTTTGTGTAGGTGGGTTGTGAATAAAATTAAGGATATTGTGGGTGATTGGTTGGCAAGCATTAGGGAAATTGTCTATTGGTGGATTGGTGAATATGAAAATGTCAAATCCTAGTAGAAGTCTAGCCCCATTTTGGATAAGGTCCACTAAGAAGGTTCTTGGATTGGCCTTGATTATTTTTTCTATCATCTCTTGAATATATTCATCATTTAGAAAGGTCACCAATTGTGGGGAATGTTCTGGTTGATCAACAAATACTTTTTTCCTCTTGGTTTGGTTGGGTGTCATACATGGCATCATGCATCCCGTAAGGGAGGTTCAGGTCAAGTAGCTCATTTGTTTGAGGATCCATTAGTTTTTTCTTTTGAGCTCTCATGTAGACCATACAAAGGAAAAATTTAAAGTGTTGGGAATGTGGGTTAGTTATAAAATAAAATTTTGGAGATTAGGAAAATGGATGGTTTGGAATTTGGACTTAGACTCACAATAATTGATTTTGGACTTAGTATTGGATTAAGATTGATTTGGGTTTGATTTGGATTGGGCTTAGGTTGGATCAAATTTGGATTAGGTCAATTTGGATTAGGTTTTGGTTTAATATTTGATTCAAGTTGGATTGGATTAGGATTGAAGTTGATTTGGATGAGGTAAGGTCAAGACAAAACTAGGTAAGATCTAGATCCTTAGTGAAGGATTTTCATTAGGAATATATCTTTTCCTACATGGGATAAGAAAACTTCCCAAGAGATATTAGATAGGAATTATGAATTTAACCCAATAATCAGGTCTAATTAGGTACAATAATTAAGATAGGAAAGTTCTTAATTACTACACCAATTAGGGATTACAAAGGATTAAGAATCTAGCTAAACTTTTACCAAGATTTGACCTTGGATAAGGATTAAAAATTGGGGGAAATGGATTTAATCAAGGATTTGATATTTTGTTAGTTTACTAAGTCCAAAAGGATAATGGAAGGTTGGTTTTTTGAAAGGGTGGAATGAATTTGGATGACAAGGATGACGACATGGGGGGTGACTATTTCAACAAGAGGTTTGGTTTGTAGGTTTGTCAAGGTTCCCTAGGGTTGTGAATTGTTGTACGAAATGTTAGGAACTGAATTTGTTAGGTAATATGTAAGATTGAGCGGGTCAAAATATTATCAAGGCATAGATGATGAAGACCAGGCAAAGACACCGATTCTGAGGCCAAGGTGTCAAAAAGCACAAATGGTGTTTTGCAAGCATGGATGTCAAAGGGAGGTTTTAGGACTGTTAAAATCTTTGTGCTTCTCTTGGAAAGAGGTGTCAAATAATATTACACATTGACTAATTTTTAATTGATAAAGGGAGGATAAGGAAGGATTCTCAAAGACAATCACCACTAGTTCAACACAAGTGAAGACACTCCAAACACTTTGCACAACCTAATGTTAAGCCTTCATTGTGATGGTGCTAGGCTTGCAAAACTTAGAATCTTTGTCGACTCAAATGTGCAACACCTCTTGATGAGTATTGGGCATTCTTGTCTTTGTGAGAGATGAAAACTAGGCACATGAAACCATCACCCTCTCCTTGTAAAGTTATGTGTATCTTATGATAAGTTGAGGATTTCTATCTTATCACAAGGGAGCCTTATGGCGAGTAGCTTCAAGGTGCAATGCTACACCTTTTGATGCAGAGCCAGACAACAAACTAGGTGAAAACCTTCTCTCACCCACAACTACTATGTCCAAAACAAGTTATTTTGTTTTTTAAATGTGTAAAAAACACACCTACCAAATAATCAACTCACACAACAATTTGTGTGACCGGATCCATACCGGTTTAGTATCTTTTGGTACCGATAGGATGAAAACACTCTACCCTTGTGTGAATGGAAGGAAATCTTCCGGTACTGGTGGGATGGAAACCTATTGGATTTTTTCTATTGGTGGTCCAAACAACACAAAACACCCATAAGATCTCACTATCAAATGTATTAGGGGATACTTGTCTCACAACTGTCCTATTTGTCTAGTAGCCCTACCGGTTGAGTTCTCCAAACACAACTTAACAAAATTCCAAAGGACAAGAAAAAATAAGGGAAGAATCAGATACCCCTTATCAAGTTACACAATTCCACAAATTCTTAGTCTCTACCCACAATTTGAAAGGTTTATACCCTTATTGTCCTTCGAGACCTAATTAAGCCAATTAGGCCTAATTTACAAAGAAAGTACTCCTTGAATTAGTCCCCCGACTAAACCAACACTTTTGGAAGGTGGGTTAAGGTGTCAAACCACCAAATCCAAGGTTTCAAGACTTGATCCCATCTTCTTTGTCTTTTGAAATTGATTTCCACTTCTATAGTTCAGGTGGTCACATAGAGATGCCCGCCTAGGGTCAATTCAATCTCTTCGGGCTTGGATCCTCCCTGCAAACCAAAACCAAAATATTATGATACATTGGGCCTTATAACATTTTCCCATAGGTTGTTTGGTCCTCTAGTGAAAATGTCAGATTAAGGGCATCTTTACAGTGAAACCCTAGGCGTCGACAGGGTTTGTGACCAATTTGGTTAGTTTTTGATGGATCTCTACAACCCAATTGTTACGAAACCTCAAAATTGATTCAAATGAAAGGAAATAGACTTCCCTAACTCATCCAATTGTTTTCAAGCATCCACCAATCTGTACTTATCAGAAATGAACAACAAAAACGCATAATTTCAAGAAACATCAAGTATATTGTATTGCTCCAAACTCCAAAACATCATCAATTTCAACAACTTCAACAATGAATCCAACAAAAACCCCGGAATCGATCCAAGTGGGCATAATATAGCCTCCCTAATAGTTTCCAACCACTTTTCAAACTTTGGAACCATTGGAGGATTAATTATCCCTTTTTACAACATTTTGCAATGACAACAAAAGTTGTCAACTTGAACTTTTCAAATTTGGTGACTCCAATGTGTATTAGACCTATTCCAAGGATTGGTCTGATGTTTCTAAGACCAATATTTATTTTCCCGACTCATAACTAGACTCCTACTGACCCACGTGGTCATTTTTCTATGGTGGCTTATAAAATGCAACCATGACAATGCCTTACATCAATTGGGTCTTATTGACTCACAAACATATCAACCTATTACATATGATCATTTTCACCTCATGGGTGATATTAGGCTCTTTTAGGCTTCATTTGTGTCTTCATTTATGTCTTTGGGTGCTCCTGCACCACCTTTGCACCAATATCAACACAATGTTTGATCAATCAAAAGGGGTGGTCCTCTGAATACAAAGGTGTCTAGTCATTGTTTAGGGGACTCATGTACCTACACTCACTAGTAAGATACTTAAGGCTTTAGTAAACCCTGTGTGGCTCTTATTCCACCACCAAATTGACAATAACAACATATACTCCCAAGTTAGGCTTTGGTTTTCACCTTTTCCATTTATATAGAGTCGAAGGAAAAATTGCTTTGGGTCATACCTGTAGACACCTAAAATTAATTAAATTAATATTTAATTAATTTAAGCCTCTCCACATAATTAATTAATTTAATTGTGTTGGTCCCTTTCTTCCTAAAATTAATTAAATCAAATTTAATTAATTTTATCACTATGGTCCTATAATTAATTTATCAAAATTAATTATTCCCCATTCTTCTAAAGTCTGTTCAATCATTAATTCTTCTAAATTCCTTTTAGTTAATTAATTCTAATTAATTAACTTAAGTCATGTGATTCCTACAAATAACTTCTCCTAATCCTCATTTAACTTAATTAATTCTTCTAAAAGCATGATTATCATTATTCCTCAATATTATATTCCTCCACTCATTATCTCTCCTAATGTCACATCCTCCTAACTTTCTCACTTGCTCTCTAATCACTCATTAAGCTACCTAATAAATCTCCTTAATCATTTGCACATCCCTAATCACTTTTATCTTTTAAAGGAAATTCAAATTCTTTGAATCTTCTCATGCATCTTCTTCCCAAGGAATTCTTAATTCCTTTTCTCATTTAGTCTTCCCACACATCTCTTATTTTGGAATTTTATATTCCTTTTTCTCTTCCCAATGTACTTGGGATCTCTTCCCCATGTACCTTGAGAGGTGTAGAGACAAGAAATGTCTTTATGGCAAATCTCTTGGTCTCCACACCTTGTCCTCTCAATCCATGTGCTCCCTCTCAAATTGATCTCAACCCTTCAACCCAAAATCAATTTTGGCCCTCCATTTTGGCCTCCTCCAATCTATAAATTGGAGTCTCCTCTCCTCATAAAAAATCCACTTTTCATACATCCTTATGCTGGCCTTTTATCCACTCATCTTAGCACAATCATAATGCCCATTTTGATCCATCATATCCACATCCATCATTATATTGTTATGCTAGTTTGAGAGCATTCCACACAACTCCATCTCTTTCTCCCACTCTCCATTAGTCAACTTTAGAGCTAGAAAAGTATGTGGAGATGAGGAGGACAAGAAAGGGTTACTTGCAATGGGAGGTTCATGAGTATATTTCATTGATTGATTATTTGTCTCTCATTATGGTTTTATTTCAAATATTTCTTGATATCATGCTTGAAATGGTTTTGGTTTATTTATTTATTGACTAACCTTACTAACTATTTCATGTTGATACAATACCCCTTGGAGGAATGTACCTCTCCAAAGTAAAACCCTCTAAACACAAGAAAATAGTGTAATTTCTCTTCACCCAAGTTCCATGAAGGCGAGGGGAAAGGATACTTTCACACTACTTTCGAGTTCCTATCCTAAACACGATAAGTTAGGTCTAGTTTTTGGTCACCCGATTTTGCACAAGGGGAGAGAATACACCTACTACCTCTTCAAACACGATAAACAATACAAGATAATCCCCTACTTAAACTATGTGCAACTAGACTAGTGATAACAAAAAGACTTTAACAAGTGAGCCTACAAAAATACAGGTTAGTAGTTTATCTAAAAACTCTTTGAGAGTTGTGAACAAGTTGCACAAGTGTCAATAGTTAGCTCAAAAATTAAAAAACCTAGACACAATAGGAGAGATCAATGTGTACGCACAAACAACGAACAACAAAGACATCGTTTCATAGTCAGAGACATTGTTTCATAATCAAAGAAACTGATGTACAGAAAACAAAAAAATTTTAACAAAAAATAGAAAGCTAGCTAAGAAAAAAAAGTAAAAATATTAAACTATGTTTTTATAATTTTTTGGACTTTTTAATTTATAGGTATTATTTTTCTAATTTTTTAAAATTACAAAACAGAAGAAAATTATACCTGCATAGATGGTGATTTGTAGACCGAGATGTCGAACAATAGAGATGGTGATTTGTAAATGAAGACATCGATTCAACAACCTATAGAAAATAGTTAGCTTCAAACCTGCAAAACTTCTACAAAACAACCTTGTTAACAATATCAACAAACTAGCAATTGTCAGTTAGCTGGTTAGCATGAACAATACACTAACATGAGGATATTTAATGCAAACAACAGACTGTAAAACTATAAAATAAAATAAAATTCAAATATAAATTTCTCCAAAATAAATTATTAGTTTGTAAAAGGTGTAGATGGTGATGCAAAGGTGCAGATGTTGAGTCATGATCCAAAACGCCGATCCATAGTCTGCAATGTTTTTACTTCACAAAAACTCAAAAAAAATTGTTAGTGTAGTGTCATAAAATTTCAACCCTAACAATTTTAACCACATTTGAGGCCCTCACCTTGGTGACGACATCTCTTTCCTTGACTAAGACCTCTTCCTGCACTTTCACCCCATGAACCTTTCCTATGTGAGCCTTGAGGTAGTCTTAGGACCCTATCTGGGCCCCAAGATAGGGAAGGACAGGGGCATGGTGCCCCTATCCCTACCTCTTAGGGTGGACCTAAGATAGGTTTTCCCAACCCCATTTGCACAATTTGATCTTCGAGGATCACACTCCTCTTTGTCAGCCTTCGGTGGATGAAAATTAATCCTCTAGGCATGTATAAAAGGAGATTCAATTCCCTTATTCGATAGGCGATACATGAAAAATATAAGGATAATAAGAGAAATTCAAGAAAAAGGGTCTTCATCAAACATTCAAGCCTTCAAGCATCCATCAAGTCCCCTTCTTCATTCATCCATTGGAGCAACATTACAACATTCATTTGCAAGCATGTGTGTGTGTTAGGGTTTTGTCATGTTACAAGACATTTCATGCAACACTTGTGATTCCATTCAAGAAGAAAAGCGATCATCATCAATAAATTGCAGATCTACAAGGTATGCATTTCCATTGTTTATATTCAAGCATTTGCAATTACTTTCTTTCAAGGTTGATTCCTCAATAGGGGTTTGACTGAGGTAAACCCCTATCCACAACCCTTCTTCCCTTCTTCTCTCTGTGTAGGTTTCAGGTGCGTAGCTATATTTTCAAATTTGGACTTCATTTACAAAGGTGAAAAAACCTTTTCGTTTCGCAAATTTTTCAATGGACCATGTGCACTTTCAACACGATCCTGGCGAATTTTCTCCAAATTTGCAGGGCAGATCCGTATCAATCTAAATATCTCAAATCCAAAGTTACAATGCGATCCCGAACCAGTAGCTCCTCATTTCACCCATTTTATCTCTCTTTCCTGCATAGTCAACAAGTTAACTTTCCCATTTGCAAAATAGGGAAAATTACACTTCAACTCTTGCAATCCACTTGGAATTCATATCTTTAGATTTGGATATAATGGAGTAAAGCCCCTCTTTTGAATGTAAAGTTCCTCCAAGCGAAAATCATCCTAGTGACTTCCTTACTCTCTCCTAGGTGGGGAGTCACTAGGGTTCAATTTTCCAGTTTACATTTTCGTGAACCCGACATCTTACACATTAATTCTGATTTCCCATCATTAGATCTAATTAATTGCAATTTGAATTTCTAAGTTTGATCTTTTACAAATTTTAGAGGTTCTTTGCATAAAAACCCTAATCTTTCATTTTGAGGAAATTAAGCTTGTGAAGTGCAAAATTTTAAGTATTTGTTTCAGATCTAGTTTTTATTTCAAAATTGCAACTCAAATCTGCCTTTTTATTTTGAAAATTCAGTGGTTAAACAACAAAACCCTAATTTTTTAGATCCTTCTATTTTCAACCTTGGACTGCCAATTTGACCGATCTAGACATCTCCAATTCAGCTGTTTTTTTGGATTTTGCAATAAATTTATAATATCTATCATCCCTGAAAATTTTGAAAAAAGTTGGTCAGACTGTGTGCACTTTCAACATTGTCCTTGGCTTTTTTCCCAAAATTTTGGGAGACAGAATTGACTGTGTTTTTCTGCTTAAATCGATAAAATTGGCATACTTTATCAATTCTACCACTTCCTAAGGTTGACAACAAATTCAAATTTCACCACTTTCATCTTTTAAATTAATTTTCATTAAAAGGTCCTAATTTTAGATCTTCTTTTCCAGCAAATTAAGATTTTAATTAAGAGACTTTCAATGGCAATTAATAAATTGGATTTACTTGCTCTTTCACATATGATTACATTGTTTTTCACATATATTTACTATAAGCATGTGTCAGATAAGGGTTTCTTTCATTTCATGTTGCTTCTCTTCATTCATAGCACTTGGTCATATTGTGTTGTTAGGATTTCCAAATTATTTCCTTTTCAATTAGATCTCAAAGCTTTCATGTATCATTTATGTTGCATTATGGTGATGTTGTTAACAAAATGCATTTCCTATGTTAATCACCTCAAAGCTTTTGTAGACCCTAAACCTAGAGATCCTAAACCTTGTACCTCTCCTAGGGTACCTTGTGTGGATGAGACGAGACCTAATGCTTTGACCAATGATCTTTCTAAAAGAGAGAAAACATTGGAAAGTAAAATGGACCCATCTTCTTCTTCTACACATACCCTTGAGCAAGGGGGGAAAAATCAAAACATTACCATTCTTACATCTTTAGATCCTCCTTATTCTCCTAAGACTTATCTTCAACATCAAAGTATATGTAGGGAGGATGATGTCATGCATTTTATTCATGATATTTCCCCTCACATAGAAATAACTAAAAATGAGCTTTTAGATGATGAAGATGTTCATCACCAATCTCCCAAAAAGGATAATCTTGATAAAGGAAAGGAGATTGTCATTTCACATGATACTCCATCTACGAATCCTTTTCTTCCCCCTTACACATCAGATTTCAAATAAATTCATGATACTATTCCTTCATCTAGTCAGTTGCAATGCTCTTATAGTCATGGCTTTCATATAATAACAAAACAAGGTTTTAGAGGACAAGGACTTGGGAAATTTTAACAAGGAATTCATGTCCCTATAAATCCTCCTACACAAACTACTACAAAAGGCCTAGGAAATGATACTATTTCTATGGATGAATTCCTTAGGCTCCAAAAATTTAAAAACTATCTTCAAAAACAACAAATCAAAAGAGCCCACAAGAATGCTTCTTCTTCAAAACGTCATTTTTGTTCATTTCATCAAACCCATGACCATAATGTTGATGATTGCTCTGATTTTAAAAAATCTATTCAAGATGGCATAGACAGTGGCAAAATTAGAGTTTTGGATAATAAATCTTCCTCTTCTAATAAACCTTCTCTATGTCAAGACCATATTTATCACCCTGAAAGATTGGCTGCAAGAATCTATTGGAGATTGAAGTATGATAAGAACATTTCCTTCCCTCCTCAAAATAAAAACAAAAATCTTAAGCAAGTGGAAGGAATTGAATATTGCCTTTTTCATGATTTACATTCACATTCTCTTGGGAAATGTTATGCATTTAAGATTTTTGTTCAAAATAAATATGGTCTTGCTCGAATTTCTCTCATGATGGATCTAACTGTCTTTCTTTACATCAAAATAATGCCTTAGCACTTTCTTTCTCTTCATGTTGCTCCTCACCCTATTACATAAATAGTCAACTTAATTGGGGGTTTTTCATCATTTGTGGTGGTGTTGTTTCAAATTTAAATACTTTGGGGTAGTAACATGAAGCCTACTTCTCCTCCTTCTTTCTATGTTTCTCTCTATCTTTGTGCATTATTCATTATTGAATATCCTTTCTTGCATAGAGTTATTCTTATGTGAGCATATAATTGTTCTTTGGTTTTCCTCTTTGCTTGGAGAGGGGCATCTTTAATGAGTAATGCACTTCTTATCTTTCCTTCATTCTCTTGGAAAACTTACATGTTGTATGGTTTCAATTATTCACAAGTATGATATGCCCCTTAGCATGGAATGGCCTCTTGAGATGTATGTATCCCTTCCTTAAGAGGATTTGTTCCATTAGGAATGTATATCGCTTGGAAATAATCCCCATCAAAAGATGTGTAATGTTTCTCCTTTTTCTCCTCACTTGGGGGGCAAGGATTTTTGCTCCTTTATCTTTCTTTTTATCTCATGTATCACTATTTCCTTTAGGGGTTGCATTTTTCATATGTATTCTCTTATGATTAATCCCCCTTGAGGAATATGTGATACTCTTTCTCTCTTATCTTAGAAGATTACCACTTCTTGAGACATGTATTTTACATATATGAATTCCTTTTCTTGCATGCAAGTACATTATGCATTTGATTATGCTAAATCTATCTCTAGAAGATTGTGTAAGTTCTTCTCATTGTCCCTACACTGGGGGGAAATGATCCCTTTCTCTCTCTTTCTCTAGGGATCCACTTTGCCCTATTATGTGGGTGATGTGAGTTTTATTACTTGATGTCATTCCTTGTGCGTAGTGGTTGGTTGTTGGTTCAAGGATTCTCTCTTATACAAGAGGTGTAAGTCCTTGACTACAACCTCTTTCACACTTGGTAATGAACATCTATAATAAGATCACCCATCCCTCTTGGGTGCTATAAGTCAGTCATCCCTCATCAAGAATCCCTTTCACTTAGCAATAGGAGGAAGAATTGAATTCTTTCTCTCTTCTTTTCTTTATTCTAGAAGATGTTATGTTTGTCTAAGACAACTCCTCTTGGGGAATATATGTTGTTTGAACAAAGATCCCTTCTCCTCCAAGGATCTCCTTTACACTTACAATAAGATATCTCTTTTCAACTATCTTATCCTGGCTTCAAGAGTATTCCCTCTCTTACTTGGATTTATGACATTGTTGCATAGCAGATATCTACTTTGTGATGAAGGTAGGTACCCTTGTTCTACTTTCCTTAAGATATCAACATCAACCTATGTTGACATCTGAAGGGGGGGGCACCTACACTGCTCCTTTGTACTATATTTCTCTTATGCATTATACAATGGGATATTCTTGGAACCAGAGGGAAGCCTCTTAGAGAAATATGTCATCACTTTTCTTGTATAGTGGGTCATTCTCGAAACCCAAGCATAGCCTCTTAGTGCAAGATGTCACCACTTCATGTACCTTGTATAGTGGGTCATTCTCGAAACCAAAGCATGGACTTTTAGAGAGAGATGGCATTGATTTTCTCTTGTACAATCGGTTATTCTCGAAACCAAAGCATAGAATCTTAGAGCGAGATGATGCCACTTTTCTCTTATGTTGGGTGATTATTCTCAAAACCAGAGCACAGACTCTTAGAGTGAGATGTCACACCTTTCTTGACATTTGTAGTATACATACAGGTTGTAGTGTAATTGGGCATAGACTCTTGTGAGGCACTTCGAACCTAACTTGCACATATGCACTTGAGGTTGGGTGGAACTAACGGTGTTCTCACTCTCCTCCCTTACATGGATCACCTAGACACACTCTAGGAGCTAGATTTCTATGTCCTTCTCTCCATGGATCACCTAGTTTTAGGGGCGAGATGTCCATGGTCTCTTTCTTGTTCGACTTTCTTCTCATGGATCACCAAAGTGTGTATTTATGTTCTTTCTCTTCTTCCTCTCATGAATCCATAGTTTTACTATTGATGGTTCATGGATGATGTCATCTTTTCTCTTTTACGTGATCACTTGTGTTTATCTAGTGGCATTGGTCCTTGTGTTTCAATCAATTATTGAGACATTTGAGTGTCGAGGTCTCTTTGGCTAGTTGGTTTGTTGTCTTGTATCTTGTTTTTGTCATGTGTCTTTTGTGCTTTGTGTGTGTGCCTTGTTCCTTTTTTTTTGTTTTGTATTCTTTTGCATATGTCTAAGTGAGTTAAGATCCTAAGATTGGGGGATTTTGTTCCTCAAGATTAGTGATGTCTTATACTCCTTGTGGTATTGCTCTGTGTCTCTCATCTTTATCTCTCTCCTTCTTCTACTTTACCAATAGTATTGGCATAAGCCATACTCCCGCTAAAGTGGGGGTTAAATGTAGTGTTATAAAATTGCAACCCTAGCAATTTTAACCACATTTGAGGCACTCACCTTGGCGACGGCATCTCTTTCCTTGACCAAGACCTCTTCTTGCACTTTCACCCCATGAACCTTTCCTGTTTGAGCCTTGAGGTAGTTTCAGAACCCTGTCTGGGCCCCAAGATAGGGTAGGATAGGGGCATGGTGCCCCTGTCCCCCCTAGGACAGGGGTATGGTGCCCCCGTCCCCACCTCTTAGGGTGGACCTAAGATAGGTTTTCCCGACCTCTTTTGCACAATTTGTTCTTTAGGGATTGCACTTCTCTTTGTCAACTTTCGGTGGATGAAAATTAATCCTCTAGGCATGTATAAAAGGAGATTCAATTCCCTCATTTGATAGTCAATACATGAACAAGATAATGAGAATAAGCGAAATTCAAGCAAAAGGGTCTTCATCAAGCATTCAAGCCTTCAAGCATCCATCAAATCCCCTTCTTCATTCATCCATTGGAGCAACATTACAACATTCATTTGCAAGCATGTGTTTTTGTTAGGGTTTTGTCATGTTAGATGACATTTCATGCAACACTTGTGATTCTATTCAAGAAGCAAAGTGATCATCAACAACAAATTGCAGATCTACAAGGTATACATTTCCATTGTTTACATTCAAGCATTTACAATTACTTTCTTTCAAGGTTGATTCCTCAATTGGGGATTGACAGAGGAAAACCCCTATCCACAACCCTTATTCACTTCTTTTCTATGTGTATGTTGCAGGTGCGTAGCTGTATTTTCAAATTTGGACTCCACTTATAGAGGTGAAAAAACCCTTTTTGTTTTGCAAATTTTTCGGAGGACCGTGTGCACTTTCAATATGGTCCCAATGAATTTTCTCCAAATTTACAGGGTAGATCCGTATCAGTCTAAATATCTCAGATCTGAAGTTACAACGTGATCCCGAACTGGTAGCTCCTCATTTAACCCATTTTATCTCTCTTTCCTGCATAGTCAACAAGTTTACTTTCACATTTGTAAAAGAGGGAAAATTACACTTCAATTCTTGGAATCCACTTGGAATTCACATCTTTGGATTTGGATTTAGTGCATTCAAGCCCCTCTTTTGAATGTAAAGTTCCTCCAAGTGAAAATCATCCTAGTGACTTCCTTTCTCTCTCCTAGGTGAGGAGTCACTAGGGTTCAATTTTCCACTTTACAATCAATAGCAAAGGGATGTGGATCCCATCGAGCGTGTCAAAATAAAGATGA
Source organism: Cryptomeria japonica (assembly GCF_030272615.1). Classification (NCBI taxonomy): domain Eukaryota; kingdom Viridiplantae; phylum Streptophyta; class Pinopsida; order Cupressales; family Cupressaceae; genus Cryptomeria; species Cryptomeria japonica. Next base: position 243,561,390 of record NC_081406.1, on the reverse strand, counting down.
AGAAAAGTGAATAGTATAAAGAATAAAACAATAAGAATTGAAACATAAAGTCCATATACAAGTTCTTCCTCTTGTTATAGCTAAAGTAGATGCACCCTATTCCACTTGATTTGTTCTTGATTTAAGATGAGGTGTGGATTTTTCTCCAATTGCATAACATATGAATGGTCAAATTGGCAGCATAAGGCTAGGATTATGAATTCTCTAAGGAAATTTTGGCATGATCACTATATGACAAATGATTGACGACTTGTGAAGGGAGGAAGCTCAATTTTAAAGATTTTTGAAAGAGGAAATGGACGGTTAGGATTGAAAGTTGATGAAGGAATGGGATTGATAGAGAATTTGTAAGTTGGATTGATTCAATAGCCTTGTGACACTTGTAATAAGGTGGAGGCATTGGGAAGAACACTTGTCATGGGGAAGAGGGCTAGGTGTTCTCACACATGTGCGAGAACATCTTGTGAAGAACATGATGATGATAAATGGACACAAAAATGGGAAAATGGAAGAGGCATAAGAGGAGGGAGGTGACAAATGGTGCAAAAAGGAAAGTGTTTTGGGAAGAACACTCCTCACACATGTGTGAGCACCAAATAAAATATTTGGTCAAAAGGTGAAGTGAAAGTGGGAAAACAATTTGTGTGTAAGTCATTTATGAGGGATAATCACAAGCGGGCGTGGGTAGTGTGATGAATTAAAAAGAAGAAGAAATGTTAATGAGTGTAGGAATCAAGGGGATTAGCTAATGAATTAGGAAATAATTTGTTGGCCATTTGGAGGAATTTATTATGTGTTGAATTGATGTTTTGTCAATGATGGCAACACTAGCTATTTGGATGCTTTACCGGCACCCTTTTGGTCCCAATAGGTTGAGTAGTTTCTGGTTGGTTTAGATCCGACATGATCTGGTAGGCTCTGGTATGGTTTGGTTTTGGAATTCACTTATTCATGATACTCATGTTCATCTTCAGTCAGTTGGTTTTGGTTTGGTGATCAGATGCTATCGTGTTTGCTTGGAAGCTTGGCTTGTGGTATCGGCGAGGGTTTCACCGGCAGAGCTTTCGATGAAGATCTTTGATGATATGTATAAGTAATGTTGGTGCAACTTCTAGTAGAGATTCAGGATGCTGATGGTGGTCATGTTCGGGACTTGGTGGATGGAGATCATTGCTCTAGTGTATGGACCTATATTGGGTCCCGGTTGATCTATGTTAGGGATTGGCTTAATGTAATGTGTGGATTGGACCTCTCGATGTGTTTTCAAGATGTCTTATGTGTTGGATATTGTTTGTTTAGTCTAAGGCTGACATGTTTTATAATTATGTAATTGGTTTATTTTTTGGTGGCCGACCTGATTGTTTATGGTCGAGGGTTTGTATATATATGATGTAAGATCTCATTGTAGATCATCATATAGGTATAAGGTCAAGGAATGGGATATGGATATGTAATGTGCGAATAATGTAATATGATTCAGGCAAAGGATTTGGTTGATCATTAGAGATCGAATTAGGTTTATGTAAGAGAATTTAGTCCTCTAGTGTTGAGCTTAACTAGAACTGTACTCAAGCATAGGAGATGCTATCTTTGCAGTTCAAACACTTCTCCAGATTGTCATCTGCATTATTATGTAGTCAGTGAGACTCCTTTTGTGATGAGCAGTGCACTCTAGGTTGTTAGCCTTCCTGCAAGTGTAGGCCCCTCAATTGTAATTCACATACTTACTACAGAAGTATTATCTGACTATGGGTAGGCTTCCCACTATGGTTTTAAAGTGACAACTGATTCACCCGCCCCCCCTCTCACTTGTCTTCCGATTATTTGAACTGTCTAACAATTGGTTTCAGAGCTTTGGTCCTCTCTGCAGAAATCTTAACTGCTTGAGGAAGATCCTATGGTGACTAACAGTTCAAGTTCATCCAGTTCATCTGGAGCTATCTTTTGGAGAGATATTCCTAGGCTTGATGGAACAAATTACACAATATGGAAGATTTGGATGGAGACTCCTCTGAGATGTCTTGGCAAGGAGATTTGGGAAATCACACAGAATGGTGTTACACCTCATAATCTGGCATATGGAAATCCTCCTCCAACAAACTTGGATAAGGAGCTTGAGAATGATTGTAGAGAAAGAGAATCCCTCTTGTGTGCACTTTCTGATCAACAAATAATGGGATTAACTGACAAATCATCTAGAAAGGATATATGGGATAAGTTGGAGACTCTTAATGAAGGTGACCCTATAGTGAAGATTGCTAAACTTGACAGTTACTGGGTGAGATATGAAAACCTGAAGATGGAAGAAGATGAAAGGATTACTGCAATCATGGAAAGGGTAAATGAGATTGTTATGGGAATTCAATGTTGTGGTGGAACTCTAAGTGAAGATGAAATTGTTTCTAAAGTTTTAAGAGCCCTACCACCAGCTTACAAAATGAAGGCTACTATTATTAATGAGTTGAGAACAATGGATAATACATCTGTCAATAGAGATACCTTGGTTGAGCTTAAAGAATTTGGACCTTCTGGAGCTGTGAAGACTGAACCTAGTTTCTATGCATCTACATCAACAACCGGTAAGTAAGATTGGAAAGCTTTATATGCAAAGGAGTTGCATGATATGAAGAGAGAAGATGATGATTTTGAGCAACTTGAAGCACTATTTGCTAGAAGAGTACCTAAAGGACCGATAGGAAGTAAGTATGAAGGAAAAAAACCTTTTAAATGTTTTGCATGTAATAAGATAGGTCATTTTGCATTTAGATGTCCTGAAAGGAATTCAAGATTTGAAGAAAGAGTTAGAAGATCATTTAAGCCTAACCCTGGATATTAGAACAAGTATAAATACAGGAAAAAAAGAGACATATCATGCTACATAGTAGATGAGGAATGCATTACTGATTCTGATGATGAACCGGCAGAAGATTTTGCTAGTGGTTCCGACAATGGGAAGGAATGGGTGTTCCTGGTTATCAAGGAAGATGTTCCAACACTAGAAGAGAATGTACCTGAAGAGAAGGCACTTGCTACTAAAATTGAAGACAAGGATGAATGGGTAATTGACAATGGTTGTTCACATCATATGACTGGAGATAAAGGGAAGTTTCTATCTTTGCAAGAATTTGATGGCGGTCTGGTTAGATTTGGAGATGACAAAGCATGTACGATCAAAGGAAAAGGAACTATATCATTGGATGGTAATAACAATACTGACAATGTTTATTATGTTGAAGGTTTAAGGCATAATCTTTTGAGTGTAGGAAAATTGGTGGATAAGGGATTTCAATTACAGTTCAAGGATGGAAAATGCAAAATCTTTACCAGATCTAGTTTGGAGATTGCAACTAGTACACAGACAAAAGGTAATTTATTTCATTTGAATTTCGATGAGAAGATATGTTTGATTGCACAAATTGATGAGAGTTGGCTATGGCATAAAAGGTTGTGTCATGTGAATTTTGATTGCATTGTGAAGATCACTTCAACTAAGTCAGTTAGAGATATACCTAAGATTGTGAAGCCCTATAATTCGGTATCAGTAATTGAGGCATGTAAAGATGAATATTGGTTGAAAGATATGGAAGAAGAATTAGACCAGATTGAGAAAAATAACACATGGACTTTGGTTCCCCAGTCTAAAAATAAAAATGTTATTGGAACTAAATAGGTTTTAGGAATAAATTGAATGAGGATGGTCAAGTTGTAAGGAATAAGGCTAGAATGATTTGTAAAGGATATTCTCAGAAGGAAGGAATTGATTATGGTGAAACTTTTGCACTTGTAGCTAGGATTGAAGTTGTAAGATTATTTCTTGCATATGTTGCCCATAAAAACTACAAGGTTTATCAGATGGATGTTAAGTGTGCATGTTTGAATGGGGATCTTTATAAGGAAATTTATATTGAGCAACCTGATGGTATTTCACTATCAGATGATACAAACATAGTTTGTGGGTTAAGGAAAGCTTTATATGGATTGAAACAGGCACCTAGAGCTTGGTATGCAAGGTTGGATAAATATCTTTTGAAGCTTGGTTTTACTAAGGGTAATGTTGATAGCAATTTATATTATAAGATCACTGATGATGATATACTGATTATTGAAGTATTTTTTGATGACATTATTTTTGGAGGTGAAGATAAGTTATGCATGGAATTTTCTAAGAATATGGAGAAAGAATTTGAAATGTCTATGACTGGGGAAATGGAATTTTTCTTAGGTTTGCAGATTACTCAGACTGGAAAAGGTATTTTCATCTGTCAAACTAAGTATCCCACGGAATTGTTGGAGAAATTTGGTATAGGAGATTATAAACTGATAAGTACTCCTATGATTACAAATGATAAATTGACAAGAAAAGATGTTTTTGCACCGGTAAATCCTACAAGATACAAATCTATGATTGGAGGTCTGCTTTAATTGACTCAAACTAGGCCTGACATAATGAATGTTGTTTGTATTGCATCTATATTTCAAAGTGATCCTAAAGAAAATCATGAGAGTGCAGTGAAAAGGATTTTTAGATACTTGCAAGGTACATAAAAATATGGTTTGTGGTACCCTAAGGATGATGAATTTACTTTATGTGCATATATAAATGCTGATTGGGCTGGAGATGTTGATAACCGGAAAAGTACTTTCAGTGGAGCTTTCTTTCTTGGAAAGGAGTTGGTTTCATTAATCAGCAAGAAAAAATCATGTACTTGTTTATCTACTATTGAAGCTAAGTATGTTGTTGCTACTACTAACTATACATAGGTTTTATGGATGAAGAAAATGTTGAAAGATATCAAAGTGCATTGCACTGGACTGGTAGTTATTCACTATGATAACTCTACTACTATTGACATATCAAAGAATCTAGTATTTCACTCTAAGACAAAGAACGTATCTATCAAGTATAACTTTTTGAAGGAGAAGGTAGAAGAAAATGAAGTCAGATTGGTTTATGTGAACACAAAAGAGAAGATTGCAAGTATTTTGACTAAACCTTTTCCTAAAGAACCATTTGAGTACCTGAGAGACAGGTTAGGGGTTTCTGCCCCTCTGGTAGAAAACTGATTGATGTTTTTTGGCATCAGTCTGGTATGCATTATCAGAGATATTTTTTCATTCCGACACTAATGTGGGGATGCTACTGCTCAAGGGGAGTGGTCATCTTTGTGATAGAGTGGTTTATATTTTTTCTTTGATATTTTTGTCAGATTTTTGGCATTGGTGTCAAAGTGGGAGAGATATTGATGTGAAAAATAAAAACTTAAGGAGTTGTATACATTAGGGGGAGAGATATTGATGTGAAAAATAAAAACTTAAGGAGTTGTATACATTAGGGGGAGAGATATATGTGTAATTATGAGATTTACAAAGATATCATTCATAGGGGAGTTTGGTCTTTGTTTCAGAACTTCATTGCTATATCTTTATGGGAGATTGTTGGTTGTCTTCCATTGGGGAAGACTTGTTTGGCATTTCTTGGGACTTAGATGTTTTTCACATCTAGTGTTTCCATCAACGCCAAAGGGGGAGATTGTTGGCCATTTGGAGGAATTGATTATGTGGTGCATTGATGTTTTGTCATTGATGTCAACACTAGTTGTTTGGATACTTTACCAGCACCCTTCTGGTCCCAGTAGGTTGAGTAGTTTTTGGTTGGTTTGGATCCAACATGATCCAGTAGGTTTCAGTATAGTTTGGTTATGGAATTGTCTTATTCATGATACTCATATTCATATTCAGTCAGTTGGTTTTGGTCCCGTGATCGGATGCTATCATGTTTGCTTGGAAGCTTGGCTTGTGGTACCAATGAGGGTTTCATCGGCAGAGCTTTTGATGAAGATCTTTGATGATATGCATAAGTGGTGTCGATGTAGCTTCTGGTGGAGATTCAGGATGTTGATGGAGATCATTTCTTTAGTGTATGGACTTATGTTGTGTTCTAGTTGATCTAGGTTATGGACCATCTTAATGTAACGTGTGGATTGGACCTCTCGATGTGTTTCCAGGATGTCTTATATTACTGGATATTGTTTATTTGGTCTAAGGCCGACATGTTTGTGTAATTATGTAATTAGTTTATTGTCTGGTGGCTGATCTAATTGTTTATGGTCAAGGTTTTGCATATATGTTGTAAGATCTCATTGTAGATCATGATATAGGTATAAGGTCAAGGAATGGGATATGGATATGTAATGTGCAAATAATTTAATATCATTCAGGCAGAGGACTTGGTCGATCCTTAGAGATCGAATTGGGTTTATGTAAGAGGATTTAGTCCTCTGATATTGAGCTTAATCAAAACTGTACTCAAGCATAGGAGATGCTATCTTTGCAATTCAAACACTTCTTCGGATTGTAGTCTGGATTTCTATTTAGTCAGTGAGACTCCTTTTGTGATGAGAAGTGTGCTCTAGGTTGTTGATCTTCCTGCAAGTGCAGGCCCCTCAATTGTAATTCACATACTTACTGCAGAAGTATTATCTGACTGTGGGTAGGCTTCCCACCGTGGTTTTTCCCTTTACCAGGTTTTCCACATATAAATCTTGGTGTCATGTGGATGGTATTTATTCTGTGATTATTGTTTATGCTTAATTGGTTTAACTTCTATTCTGGTATTTGGTTTAAGCATTCCGATATTAAAGTTTTAATTGCTAAATGTTCTGGTAATCTGTGACAACCGATTCACCCTCCCCCCCCTTCTAAGTTGTCTTCCAGTTATTTGAATTGTCTAACATAATTAACTAATCAAGATTAGAGGAATATTGGGATGTTTGGCTAAAGCGGGATTTGATTTATTAAAATAAATCAAACTTTATAGAAATTAGGGGATACATAGTTAATCAATAACTGAAAAATACAAAAAAAGGGAGAATAATTAATTAAATATAATTGTAATGTCACCAAAATGTAATGGTGGGTGAAAAATGTGTGAATGAGAGATCAAGAGGAAAACTACCCTTTCCCTCCAAGGAGAGATGGGAGTTTCACTACAGATTTCCTTTCAAACACTTTTCATGCAATTACATTAGAAGAGGGGGGAAAATTCACTAGACTCAACCTCCAAAGAAGAAGATAGAATTCTGAATGAAATGAGAATGATAATTTCATCCCCTCTTCATATTTGAAATGAAAAAGAATTGATTGAATTATGTATAGAGACTAAGTGAAAAAGTGACAAATAACTGATTATAACTTGAGATCGGAGTATGGGATGAAGTTGTGCACCTAGATCTGGCAATAATATGTTAAGATGAACTCACCCTATGAATTTGAGGAAAATTTTCCCGGACCATGGCGGGAATGTACATGGTCCTCTAAAAAATCTGTGAAACATAAAGATTTTTTCCGCCTCTACAAATGAAGTCCAAGTCCGAAAGTTTAGCTGCGCACCTACAACGTACACACAGAAAAGGGAGGAAAATGGGTATCCCTTATTTCTCTTTTGTGACCATTCTTCTATGTGTATCCCTATTCTTCTATTGTTCCCTTAATGTCTACTTGGGGCTGATGCAAATCATTAAGATCTTTTATTGGTCTCTTTCATGTTGACTCAAAAGACATCCTCTCTTCCCTTTCTTCTAAGGTAGTGTCCTTCTTTGGGGAATGATGATTTTTATATGCACATATACATACATGATATACATGAGTTATCATACAACATACTGACCCTGAGGAAAGTGAAACTCTCTCGTACCTTGTGTTTTGTGTTCATTATCCTTGGGTTTATTGCTCAATTGGGGGCTAAATCCTTGTGATAATGTGCTTCCTCTCTTCTCTCTCTCTTGGGTGTATCCTACCTCAAAGAAATAATTCCCGATAAGGTGTGCACGATTGATTTAACATGGGGGCATACACTCCACTCATATTTTCATTCTTTATACTTAGAATTACTTAGTGAACTTCGTGTTGCTTTGTAATATTTGGTATCCTTTCTTTCATGACTCATAGTGAGGGGAACTTTGCTACTTGCAGTCATGGTTCTCCCCTTCTTGATATTCCCTTTTACTTTGTCAATCAAATTCGTAAGATCCTAAGTCCACTGGGGGCTTGGTGCATCTTGCCTCCTTGACATGGTAAAAGTCTTTCAATCTTGTTTCCTTGTACTTTACCGATAGTATTGGCATACCCTCTCGATCTTGTTGATCACTATTTTGAGAAGGCGAGCAACATGCTAGAGGAGCGACATCAAGCACAAAAAATGGAGCTATCACAAGATCCAAACAAGGACTATGATCATGTTGTAAGTCACTTTGTTCGATTCTAGGAGCTAGGATTAGGATTTGTGAAAAATCAGTGGATAAATGCTTGTCCACGTCAACATATTCATACTCACTATCAGAAGCATTAGGAGTTGTATTATCATCATGAATAACATTTTCCCTCATTTCTTCATCTATATTTATAGAGAGAGGAGTACGAACACAAATAGGAGTAAAATGATTACATGTTTTGTGCAACTTATGATTTGGAGATGTAGGTTGAACATCTTGCTTGGGAGAAAAATGGAATCATGTCAACCATCAAAGTTTGAGGAGATTGAGTATTTTGAGGGATGGATTCATGAGCTTGAACATGACATCTTTGTTGGCATTCTCTCGCACAATGATTTTGTCGAGTCCTAGTGGAAGGCTGAGAAGGAGGAGGAACACTTGAAAAAGTAGGAATGTTTCTCTCCTTGATAGTTGAAGGTTTAGGTTGAGGTCATTTAGGTTGAACAAGAAGAGAAGCAGGTCTCTTCTCTCAATAAGAGGAAGGAGGTGGAACTGTACCATACAAAGGAGGAATATTAGGTGTAGGAAGGAGACCAGGTTCATCATGAGGAGAAGGTATAGGTCTAACCTTAGGAGGAACATTGTTGTTCTTCTTAGGAGAAGGTATAGTCACATCTAGAGGAATAGGTTGACAATCTTCCTTAGGAGGGAGATTAGTTCGATCCATGAGGGGAAGAACCTCATCTTGAAGAATAATAGGAATGTCAAGTGTTAGGGATCTAGGTTGACTTAAGGATAAGATCATATCTTTCTTCCATTTTTGATAAGATTGAAAAAGAGCATCACTCTTTGATGGAAGAGGTTTAAATTGTTTAGGTCAAAAGAAATCAATAGGAACAACGGGGCTTCTTTCAGATGGACGAAATAAGCTATGGTTCATGGTTATGATTTATCCATTGTGAGGAAATGTCAGACACTTGTGGATTGGAGAAGCAATAGCCTTCATGGAAGATAGCCAAGGATAGCCCAACTTCACATGGAATTGCTCAGAAGAGGGTATGATAACAAAGTCAACATCCATGGAGTTAGTATGAACTTAAACAAGAAGGGTGATAGAGCCAATGGTAGGACAAGAGAATCCATCAAATAACTTTACAACCACATTTGAAGCATCATATATTGTTTTATCCAATCATAAAGTGAAAAGATACTCTTTAGTGATGACATTAACCATGCAAGATGGATCAATAAGGGCACCATAGCAAGGGATGTCCTTAACCTTTGCAACTATGTATAAAGGTCCATCAGGTGCTCCAATGGTCACCAGGGTCAAATGTAATACAAGGATCCTTAGGCGTATCTTGTTTTTCTACCATATTTACCAAGTTCGGAGCCATAGAGGTGAATTCCTCAGAAGAGAAAGAATTAGGCACAATCTCAATAACATTAGAGGTATGAGAAGGGAAGGGATTAGTGAAAATATTAAGATTTTGATTAGGAGGAGCTACTGATTTATTCCCTTTATCATTCATACCTGCCATAGATATAGTATTGTTATCAATTAAATCTTGAATCTTATTTTTTAATCCAAAACCTTTCTCAGTATCATGACCAGGATGATGATGAAATTGACAAAATGAATTATTATCAAAATAAGGGGATGCAAGTTTAGAAGGATCAACTAGTTTTATAGGAGGAAGTTTGATAACATTTATTTGCAACAACTAAGACATAATACTATGTAAAGATTCATTCAAAGAAGTAAATTGTCTTTCTCTTTGGAAAAAATTAGAAATAGAAGGCACACATGGTGTAGCATTCATATTGTTGTTGTTGATTGTATCATTGAACTTGATGAAGCTTTTCGTTGGTTTGAACTTTGCAAATGGTTGTTGAACACTCTCCCCCTTATGACTCGGAGCCATAGGAGTTTATTGCTCCATTTGACTCACAACCAGTTGATAATTGTGGAGTGTTGTGCACAACTGCGGAAAGGAAGTAAACTCAAACAAAAGAAGTTTTTCCCTGATTTTTTTTTGCAAATTCGAAATGAAAATTCTTTGAATATCATTATCAGGTACATGAAAAGAAATTTGAGCACACACACTAGTACATTTGGAGTGATTTTACGACGAGCATTTCCGACAAGCTATGGGATTTATTTTGTTTTGTAGGATTACTTTGTTTGTTTTTTTCAAAAATTACCCCGTGTTTGTCAGAATTCTGACATGTCAAAATTTCAAGTCGAAATTCGGACAAAAAATCAACGAACATTTCTGATTGGCTATGGGATTTCTTTTTCTTTGTCGGATTTTTTTTTTTTTAAAGTACCCTGTGTTCGTCGTAATTTGGACGTGTTGAAATTTTGCATCAGCATCCCGATGAACATGGATTTTACCTATTGATCGGCATATGTTGGTTTGATGATTTTCATAGCCTCTTGATTTCTTTTTACTCATCAAGATAACATAAGCCGATGACCACTCTTCCTATTGATCAGTGCGAGTTATCTCGTTAGTCTCATCGGGCATCGGGATACCTTAAAATGTGTTAAGGCGATGGGAATAATTTCCCCGATGTCTTTTCCCTTGGCATAGCTCCTCCCGATATGTTATGTCTCCTCAGCATAAGCTTTGACCCTTTATTGTTGTAACCTTTGTCGATGTGTTTTATTTTTGCCACTGTCCAGCAGGATAAGTCTTACCGATAACATCATCGGCTATTGACAATACAAGATTTCTCCATTGCTGCTAGTGTGCGTTCTGTCGATGGACTTCATCGGTGTATTATATCCTGATCACATGCTTCTACTTGTGTGTTACCATCGGTTTGACTTTGGCCGATAGTGCAGATTTCATATTTGACGTTAGAATTCCATTGGCATATGTTGGTATGATGATTTTCACAGCCTCTTGATTTCTTCTTACTTGATGAAGCTTTTTGTTGGTTTGAACTTTGTAAATGGTTGTTGAACACTCTCCCCCTTATGACTCGGAGCCATAGGAGTTTATTGCTCCATTTGACTCACAACCAGTTGATAATTGTGGAGTGTTGCGCACAACTGCGGAAAGGAAGTAAACTCAGACAAAAGAAGTTTTTCCCTGATTTTTTTTTGCAAATTAGAAATGAAAATTCTTTGAATATCATTATCAGGTACATGAAAAGAAATTTGAGCACACACACTAGTACATTTGGAGTGATTTTACGACGAGCATTTTCGACAAGCTATGGGATTTATTTTGTTTTGTAGGATTACTTTATTTGTTTTTTTCAAAAATTACCCCATGTTTGTCAGAATTCCGACGTGTCAAACTTTCAAGTCAAAATTCGGATGAAAAATCGACGAACATTTTCGATTGGCTATGGGATTTCTTTTTCTTTGTCAAATTTTTTTTTTTTAAAGTACCCTGTGTTTGTCATAATTCGTACGTGTTGAAATTTTGCATCAGCATCCCGATGAACACGGATTTTACCTATTGATCGGCATATGTTGGTCTGATGATTTTCACAGCCTCTTGATTTCTTCTTACTCGTCAAGATAACATAAGCCGATGACCTCTCTTCCTATTGATCGGTGCGAGTTATCTCGTTAGTCTCATCGGGCATCGAGATATCTTAAAATGTGTTTAGGCGATGGGAATAATTTCCCCGATGTCTTTTCCCTTGGCATAGCTCCTCTCGATATGTTATGTCTCCTCAGCATAAGCTTTGACCCTTTATTGTTGTAACCTTTGTTGATGCATTTTATTTTTGCCAGTGTCTAGCGGGATAAGTCTTACCGATAACATCATCGGCTATTGACAATACAAGATTTTTCCATTGCTGCTAGTGTGCGTTCTGCCAATGGACTTCATCGGTGTATTATATCCTGATCACATGCTTCTACTTGTGTGTTACCATCGGTTTGACTTTGGCCGATAGTGCAGATTTCATATTTCACGTCAGAATTCCATTGGCATATGCTGGTATGATGATTTTCACAGCCTCTTGATTTCTTCTTACTCATCGGGATAACATAAGTCGATGACTTCTCTTCTTTTGTTGATCGGTGTGAGTTATCCTGCTAGTCTCATCGAGCATCGGGATAGTTTAAAATGTGTTCAGGCGATGGGTATAATTTCCCCAATGTCTTTTCCTTTAGCGTAGCTCCTCTTGATATGTTATGTCTCCTCAACATAAGCTTTGACCCTTTATCGCTATAACCTTTGCCGATGCATTTTACTTTTGCCAGTGTCTAGCGGGATAAGTCTTACCGATAGCATCATCGACTATTGACAATACAAGATTTCTCCATTGCCGCTAGTGTGTGTTCTGCCAATGGACTTCATCAATGTATTATATCCCGATCACATGCTTCTACTTGTGTGTTATCCTTGGGTTGACTTTTGCCGATAGTTCAGATTTCATATTTGATGTCAGAATTCTGATGAACACAAGGTATTTAAAAAAAAAAGTAATTACGCACCATCATTATACAAGGGCTTAGGGTGCAAAAATTGGGAGGAAGTGGGCACAATTGTTGCAGATAGATGCTCAGCAGCAACTGTACAACAAGTTGGTCCTTTCGTTCTTTTCATCAAGATTTTTTTCAAGTTCCTTTGCTTTCCGTTCATTCTCTTGTTCACTTTATTTCCAGTTGTAACCAGCTTTAATTCCTAGTAAATGGCCCCATAGAATAGTAGGGCCTTTTCTTTCAGTTTGAATGAATTGGAATTTAATTTGAATAAAATGGCCCTACAATTCTATGGCCTTTACTTTTCGGGTTGGCTAAATCTTTTAAGTTTACTTTTGGTTTTTGCATTTGTTCGAAAAACTTCCATAAAAAGAGGTTCCTAACGCCTCCCTTTATAATAACAGGGGCATGAGATTATATTATGTTTGTATTCCTATAGCAAGAACAAATTGCATGAGATTGTATTATGTTTGTATTCCTATAGCAAGAACAAATGGGCATATCCCTTGCCTAGATGGTGAACTATCTAGATCATTTGTATTCCTATTGCAAAAATAGGAATAGTAAGAAGGGGGGGAGCCAGGGCAGAGGGCAGAGAAGTATGGAGCTAGGGCATATAGGTGGGTAGCCCCCATAGCTTCTTCCCCAGTAAGGGTGTTAGCAACTTGTTCACTTTGTTTAATGGTATATGCTTTAGCAAAATATGGATCCTCAACCTCCTTAACCTCTACATTCTGCAGCTACAAGTTATAAAGACAAGTCGCTTCATAGCTTCTAGAGGGGTCAACAATTCTCTGCGACTATAAACCCTTCTAGCCCTCAAAATAGCCCTTTGTATGGAAGCATCTTTTCTATGATTATTTAGGATTCTACGAGTAGTTGCTTGTACAATTTTCCCCACTGGAAGGGTCTCTTCATTTTCTCCAGTTAGCAAATAAAATTCCTCATCCTGGGATGGCTCTTTATATGGTGTTCCCCAATCCTTAAATCCATGTATCAATTCAATCTTTATGTCAACAAGAGTTTCCCGCTTTTTATTGGATGTTCGTTGTTCCACACTTCTAGTATATTCATCAATATCAAGGGCCTTTAACACATGAGGATATTTTTTGGTATGTTCAACTATCATTTCTTGTGTTTCCTCATTTATATCATCTATATCTTGTCCTGCACATCCTCAACCATTTTCTTGGCTAGTTCATATGACTCTGGATGAATTATAGTATCATCCAACTGATCCATAACATGGTTCCCAGAAGCTGCTTTCCTGGTCCCTCCAACCCTTAAAAAACCAGCAACATTTATAAAGACAAGTCGCTTCATAGCTTCTATAGGGGTCAACAATTCTTTGCGACTGTAAACCCTTCTAGCCCTCAAAATACCCCTTTGTAGGGAAGAAGCTTTTCTACGAGTATTTAGGATTCTATGAGCAATTACTTGTACAATTTTCCCCACTGAAAGGGTCTCTTCATTTTCTCCAGTTAGCAGATAAAATTCCTCATCCTGAGATGGCTCTTTATATGGTGTTCTCCAATCCTTAAATCCATGTACCAATTCAATCTTTATGTCAGCAAGAGTTTCCCGCTTTTTTATTGGATGTCCGTTGTTCCACACTTCTAGCATATTCATCAATATCAAGGGCCTTTAACTCATGGGGATATTTGTTGACATGTTCAACTACCATTTCTTGTGTTTCCTCATCCATATCATCTATATCTTGTCTTGCATCTTCATAGTATACATCCTCGGCCATTTTTCTAGCTAGTTCATATGACTCTAGATGAATTCTAGTATCATCCAATAGATCCATAACATGGTTCCTAGAAGTTGTTCGCCTGGTCCCTCTAACCCTTAAAAAACCAGCAACATTTATAAAGACAAGTCACTTCATAGCTTCTAGAGGGGTCAACAATTCTTTGAGACTGTAAACCCTTCCAGCCCTCAAAATAGCCCTTTGTATGGAAGCAACTTTTCTAGGTCCAAGGCCAGCTACAAATTGCATATTTTATTTGTTAGTTGCGTATTTTGTTATGGGTTAATAGAAATCTGGATATTCTATAGAACTTTACAAGAATTGATGGAGTAACTGTAACAGCTCCATCAATTCAGTAACTTTATAGAACTTTGTGTATAGAATTGATGGAAACACTCCATCAATTCAGTAACTTCATAGTAACTTTATAGTCAAATTCATAGATTTCATTTCCTTTTGTTACTACATGATGGGCTCGACCCTCATGGGAGCAATATTTGTCCCCACATATAGCACTCATGTTCATGTATTAAGCAAACTCTATAATTGATGCATATTTAACTATTTTATCCTTCAAGTCTTTCATTAATGAATTTCAACAACAATGATCAAATAAACCATTCTTCTCAAGTTGAATGGAACCTTTTATACCAATGATTCTATGTTTTCCTACCCTCATGGATCAAGAATTGACATCAACTAAACAACCTTCTTTATGCCATAGCATTTCTCCGAAGTTCCTTTGGCATGCTTTAGATGTGTCAATATTAACTAGATTGAATATATTTTTAAAGTCTCTTAACACATTCCATGACAACAAAATGACTCATTTGGATTAAGGAGTACTTTCCTAAACCATTCCTTCATATTCAATAATCCCTTCCCACACCCACATCATAATTCATATCCATGTTAGTTGTAATGAGTGTTTTAAACCAACAATCAATGAATCATAGGATAGAGGAAAACTCGTTATACACAAGGATAAGTATTTCAATCACTTATTCTTAAACATCCATCATAATTAAACATCACATATCATAAGCCTTTTTAATAATCACTAGGGTTGTACATAATATTCAATCATATCATAGGATAAATTATCAATAATTATAAAGAAAGAGAAAGCCAACTATATAAGCTCAGCAAGCCACCATAAAAAAATTATATTTTGTAGAAAATAAAGTAAACTATATGTTGACATAGCATATATATTTTATATATAAACTATATGTTGACATAGCATATATATTTTATATATAAATGTCATAACCCCTCTTTGGACATTGGATTAAATAAATACGATAATTAAAACATTTATTAATTAACATTTAATAATATTAAAAAATCATCTCATTTATGAGACTTCACGATTTTCCTCTAATATATGATTATTAATATTTATTATTTGTTATGACTATTATTTATTATTATTGTTTTATTTTAATGTAACGTTCATATTTCAATTATTAATATTATATTAACTATTAAAGAAATTTTACCATAAAATACTATTAAAACATAAAATGGATATATCGAATATATTACACTTATCATATAATGTGCTATTTAATAAATATAAAATATAACATAAATTGTCAAAATACATTATAAATAATATCCTATTAATACGATACCATAAATAGAACCAATATTAAAATACAATATCTTTCCCATTATTTCTAGTTCTTTAGAGTATTTGCCAATTGTTTGATAAATTGCCCTTATGTTGTCAATGATTGTTTAGATGATTTATGAGGAAATTTCATGATTTTCCTATCAAGCATCGAAGTAAAGCATAGAGAATAAGATAGAGTAGTGAAGGCAAGAAGTTTGATATGCTATCTTAATCAATAAATGAAGGCTTTAAGAGCATATGACATACTGAAGCTATAATCATCTCTTATGCATCTATCTAGCAAGGTACAGGAAGAGACATGATATTGATAGACAATCAGTAAAGAGAAGGATTGAACAATTAATGATCCCATAAGCATCAGCAGGAAGTATTCGTTCATCCCATACATATTTTCGATGATGGTTTGAAAATATCAATCACGATGTTGATGTGTTAAGCAGGTCGATAGAGGTAAGATCATTGAGAAATGGTGACATGGCTGAGATTAGTGAATGCGGAGTAGTATATCAGCAACTTGGATAATACGGGATCAATCTATATTACATCGGGCACATATTCCCATAATAATATATCAAGCCATTGATATTATGAAGAGAAAGAATACAAGACGCTGAGCAATCAGGGCCAAACATTTGGTAATAAGGAAGCTGTGATAAAAGATTATAAGAACGATTGGTCTAAAGATAATTCATTACCTCAGATCGACTAAGGCATATGATGGAGATGACTGATAGATAAGCATCGATTAATGAGCTAAAGCGATTACATACATTCAACCTATAGTGTCATGGGGAAGAATTGATAATTAGTCATAGGTTATCAGGTGATGAGTACGTACGGTGAAGAATGGAATGATAACTTAGAGCAATGACTAGTTAAAGGCTACGATTTGTCTCCAAAGGATGCAATTACTAAGACCAAGTATATTGATTAAGGATATCGGTGTACACTAAATCATCTATTCACCACCTATGAAGATAAAGATAACTAAGGCATCGATTAGACCCGTATAAAGATAACAAACAATAAGAATTATGGAAGGTTGTGGTTTGAGCAATAAGATGGTTTGTTTAAGTTGAAGAGAGGTGTCTCTTAACATCCAAAGGATGTAACTATTCAATCAACAAGATATAAGATATTAATCAAATCCCTTCCATCCGATCAGGGATTTTGAAACATATTTATCTCTTATCCTTGATTGGATCTGCTCTTGTGAGCATCGGCCTACTTGGCTAAATAGGTTGTAAGTGCATAACTTAATATCTAAGACAACACCATTGAGTGCAATGGAGAAAAAAATAAAAAAAGAAATCAGGGGAGATCGGGCATTAATAATTCATAAGTATACACAACAGATCTGAAAATACTGTGGTCTGAGGTATAGCATAATAAATATTAATTGTATCTGCTTAATATTGATTCTTGGCATACTGTTGTTTATGTCTATCATTATATGTAGAGTATATGTATAATACTAGATTCATATGTTCTGACGGTTCTCAGCCTAATACAAATGTTAATATTATAATATAAAGAAAATTAATACAAATGGTAAGATCAGACCAGAACTGTTATTAAGTTGCAGGCAGTAACATCCTTGTTTTTGAGTGGTATGCATGGGGTTGTGCTTAATATGAATTCTTAATATACGAAATATGATAATGTTCTTATGCAGAATTTAATAATAATATAATAATAGAAAATAATATAATATAATTACTATAATATTTTATAAGAACTACTCTTCAGTGAAATATAAAGTATAGTACTATACATATATATAGAAATAGTGATTTGAAAGAACAAGTAAAACTGAGGTTATAAATCAGATTGAATTATCAATTCAATATCAGAAAGAAGATTATGTTGTCACTGACCGGATTCATGTTAAGATAGTTTTGTCCCCTAATCATTTTAGTTTAAGTCATAAGTAGGGACATTACAATAAACTATATGTTGACATAGCATATATATATATAAACTATGTATTTGCACGTGCGCAGGAGCACGACATAGCATACTACACCGAGACCCTAACTGAATAGATGCATCGAGAACCACTACATACTGTATATGGTGAAAATGGATAAAAATAATAACGATATTGAAAGGCTAAATGAATTCAACCACAAAACCCTAGCCTAACAACAACAAAGATCCACCATAACATATGAAGATTACCTAAGACAATGCAAATCAAACAAAATCACAAAGATTATACCATCACATGTCCAATAGGGTTTGGATCTCCATTCTTCCTATCTCCATTGATCTTGCTTGATATATTTGCTCTCAGATTTTATGTGCACAAGAGCTCAACAAAGAACGGAATGTGGTTGCTAGTAGGATCATAGTGTAGTCAAGTGCATAAAAGATGATTAGAATGCATAGAACGATTAGGGTTTGATAATGAAGGAAGCATCTCCTTATATAGAAGACACTATATGAAATGGAGGGATAAGATTGAGAGGTGTAAAAGGAGGTCGGCTATGATTAGAGGGTAGGTAAAAGAAATAATAAAATAATGAAAGGGGTAGGTAGTGTATGAATTGAGAGATGAATCACATGTGTCATGGGTAGAAAAGACTAATGAATCAATTAAATAAATAAAGATTTATTTAATTAATAGAAGAAGTGGGATCAATTAAATAAATAAGATATTTATTTAATTTAGGAAAAGGATAATTTAAATAAATAAATGTATTTATTTAAATGAGAAATAAGGCTAGAAGAGGATAAATGAATTAATTAAATAAATAAAGATTTATTTAATTAATAGAAGAATTAGCCTTAGATAATTAATTAAATAAATATTTATTTAATTAGACAGGACAATTTTGGGTGTCTACATTTTGCCCCTCTTTGAGACAATGCAGCTTGTCGCGTTGTTTCAAAGAAGATAAGATGAACTGATACAGAGTTGCCCCAAGATGGGAATGATATGCCCCCTCGAGAGATTGGATGAAAATGTTTGAAAAGATTGCAGACAATCTCCTGATAAGAAAGACAGGATAGAATGGACTAACTGGATAAAGTGACAGAGTCACGGGATAATGAAGACTGACTCGGGAGACTAGGGCTAGGGTAGTCTATAAGATAGACCACGAGGGGAAAACATCCTCATTGTCATCTACACCTCCAAGAGATTAGAGTGCAGAGTGAGATAGAGCAGCAGCAGTCAGTAGAGATGGCAATGGCTCACAGATTCGACCGCGTTCACCGATTCCAGAGGCTAGCAGAGGTAGGAGAGCCAGTAAGTACCACAAAACCTCCTTGTACTTTGTTGCAATAAATGTTGTCATAAATGCATGCTAGGTAGAGTAATAAATGTGCGTTTATGTCAAGAAAGTGCGTTTGTGTCCAAAAATGTGAATTTTTGTCTTCTAGGTCAAATCAGCAGTTCTGTGATGAACATACGCTATCGATTGGATAAGCTGTTGAGAGGATACACTCAAGCAGGTCCTCTAGGGAAGACTAGGATAACAAATAGGGCTAGGATTGACAATTCTGTGATAGAACATACGTTGGCAATTAGGAAACTACTCAAGAGGATTCACTCAAGCATAGGCCCTAGGATAAGATAGATCAAGGCACTTTGTGATGAACAGTGAGTACCAAGATATAGTACTTTGTGATGAACAGGGAGTACTAAAATATGAGCAGCACTTTGTGATGAACAGTGAGAGCAAATGTGAGCAGCACTTTGTGATGAACAGGGAGTGCCAAACATGTAGTACTTTGTGATGAACAGGGAGTACCACTAGGATAGAAGCAACACTTTGTGATGAATAGTGAGTGTCACTAGGACTGAGATGATTGATTTGTGTGACTACAGGAGTATTTGCCTATGTTGGAGTCATGGGAGAGATTCCCATCGACTTAAAGGTTGCAACCTGAGTTGACAGCTGAGGACCGAGCTACAATTGAGGCTATGGGATTGAGACATATTCTATATGTGCCTGAGTTTTGGGTGAACATGGGATTGCTGACTGCACTGGCAGAGAGGTGGCAATCTGAGACTTGCACTATTCATTTGTCGATGGGGGAGATGACAATCACCCTGGAGGATGTATATAGGATCCTGAGGATACCGATCGATGGGGAGCTGATTCCCTATGATCAAGATGGAGACCGGGAGGCCCTAAGACGAGTGTTCCAGGATCCAGGACTAGAGATGAGGGTGGGACATGTGGCATGGGACACGATGACACAGACAAGATTAGCACTACCAGTAGTATTGGTAGGAGTTATCAGTGGGTTCCTCTATCCAGATAGAGTGACATGAGGGGTGGCTGCAGAGGACACAGGGGCTAGGAGAGATGATCTTGGGGCGGGTCCTTCTAGGGCTCAGACTCCGTCAAGGCCAGCCGGCTCTGAGGGAGGGAATTCATCATAGCCGTAGAGGGCTCCCTATGTATCAGTATTGTACCATTTTTGTATGATGATGTAGACACCTGCAGGTGATTGTAGCCATATGATTTTGACATCACTATATCATGACACTTTATATATATATATATGAGATGATTCATCTTTGCGGCAGCTATATGCATGTGTACCTATGTGATGAGATGTTCTTATGTGATGCTTATGATATGGATGCAAATATGTATATGATGCAATGCAATATATTTTTTTTTGTTCTTTTATGTTTTATATGTTATGTCAATGCAAATGTGAATGTATGTAATGCAAATGAATATGATAATGCAAATGTAAATTGTGCTAACAGGTGTTGTGTGCAGGATGTGATGCAATTGTGATATCTATATGTATGTATGGAATGCTAACATGTGATAATGTAGGTGCAACTACATGAAATGCAAATGTTTTTGGTGTGTCATTATACTCAGTCATGTGATAGCAAGCTACACGGACTCAAGAAGGACTATGGAAGTCAATCAAAAAAGGGGGATGGAAGACAAAAGATATGAAAGTGAAAGAGCTTCTTGTGCATTATCATCATTGAGCTTTATTATGGCAAGTAGGTTATGACAATCGAGGCACATGTTTGACCTAGAAAGTCATTGTACCTATTTGCATGGAGATAAGACAGTCACAAACAAGGAATGCCCCAGTTCACACTAGACTCACAGTGTCCTCATATCCTTGGACAAGTCATAGCATTACTAAAAGATAATCCACATACAACAAAAGAAAAATAGGTGACGATACCCCATCCTCGCCTTTCTAGTCAAAGACATCCTGGAGATAGAATCTCTAGTCAAAGACATCCCGGAAAAGCTAAAAGACATGTCACCAAAAAAAAGATGAAATCAAAAGAAAACCAAGACTCGACACCAACATCCACTGTAGTCCTCAAGTTTAGTGTCTCTTGTCACTTGTATAAGTCTTATTTGATTGTGGTCACAATGTTTACTTTCACAAAAAGGATATATAGCACTGAACCATAATGTTGTCTGAGTCTGCTGAAAGATTTGATTTTTTGAAGCCCATTGTTGCTATTGTGTCTCATCTGAAACTAATTGAATCCATGAAACTGATACTTTATTGTGGAGAAGATGAAACTTTATTGCGGATCTGTGATGCAAATACTACTTTATTGTGGATTGTGCGCGGATAGACTGAAGGAAGCTGGAAGAAACTGTACTCCTCCAAACATGTGATGTTCTCAGTTCCACACCCATCACTAGACGTAGGATTTGCCTTAGCCACAGATAGGAGCTGATTTATTATGGATGGAAAGGGAGGTGAAAAGGGAGATTTATTATGAATGGCTAACCAATCTTGGGTAGATCAATAACAAGCCATGATGGGAATGGGTAAGTTTATTATGAATGAATAGGTTATGAGTGTGTGCAAAGTGAAGTGATGAAAGAGAATCCTGAAGGAGGGAGGAGCAATGTCTCTACACATGGTGCTGGTGACCCAGTTTTCACCATGGTACTTGCCCAGGGCGCCACCGAAGTGGTTTTCACCGTTGGACGAAATTATTTCTCTTTAATTTTTTATTTTTTTGTATTTTTTGAATTAGGATACTCTGAAGAGCTATGTGTAAAACCTGTGAAGGTGCATGCTGTTGATAGGATCCTCCAAAGGTTCACCTTCTGTAGTTGAGAGCTGATATGTCCCGGATCCATATGTTGCTGTAATGATGTAAGGACCAAGCCAATTTGGTTCGAACTTGCCCTTCTTCTCTCTGTCTTGCTGATTTTTAGGATTTTCTCTGAGAACTAAGTCCCCTACCTCAAATGTGTGAGGTTTGACTTTGCGATTGTAGCTGCATTATTTCTTGACTGAATGATGTGTAGCTCAAGTGACTGTCTTCCTTGATGAAGGAACTGAGATAGAATTACTAGTGTGTGGACTACGTAGGCCCATATGCGTGTCACCTAAAGAAGTTTGGGCATCCCTGATAACAAAGTCCCTTGAGGAAGCTCCATTAAAGGTCCATGATGTATCGCCAAAAGGGAAATGATGTGTGAAATAAGTGGATGAGTGATGAAGGCTTATGATTGTGAAAAGAAGTGAAAGTAGGATAGCATGATGGAGACTTAGGATCAACAAGTATGCTTTTTGGCCTTAAATTTTAGAACTTTTGCCCCTAGTTATTTTGATATTAGGGGAGATCAACTCTTGTTCTTTTTTGTTCATAGGATTTTTATTTTTGACTTTGATTTTTGCAGAGTCCAATAGCTTTTGATTTTGATTTGGACTAAAACACTTTTCTTTATTTTTGACTTTTAGATTTTCCTTTTCAAAGCTTGATTTTTGATCCCCAATTAGTAAGGGCTTTTGTAATTCTTGTTGATCCAAGTTTGGAAGTGGAGTGGAAATGGAATGAGTGGATGAAATGGTAAAGCTATGTGAGTTCTCAAGAGGGATGGCAATACGCTCAATAGATTCTTCGTTGGAACCACTCTTAGGACTATTGATATCAAGAGATGCTTGCACCACTAGAGGAGATTTGCATTCAGACTTAGTAGCCACAACACTAGGTGGTTCACACCCAATTCCTTGGCATTGCAAATTGTTTGTAGGTTGTTCCTGTCGACTGAATACCTTAGGAGATAGTGGGAGTTGATCAACATGAAAGATATACTCACCACATCCCATGTCTTTAATCTTTAACTTTTCTTTTAGCTCTGTTTGCTTTGATGTAGAAGCTTTTAAGGATTCTGGATCAACATATGCTGATGAAGGAATAGCTTCTCGATTGACTGGTATTGTTATTTCTGATCTAGGTTGCAGATTGTTGCAATATATGAATGAATTTGGATCCGCTTTGATACTAACTTCAACTCCATTGTGTGGAAACTCGATACATCGATGATATGTAGATGGGACTGCACTCATCTCATGAATCCAAGGACGTCCTAGTAATATATTGTATGTGAGATCTAGGTCTAGGACTTGACAAACCACATCCTTCGTAACTGGCCCAACTCTGAGAGGCAAGGTGACTATGCCTTTGGATGAACTCTCTTCATCATCATATGCCTTGATGGTAATTTTGTTTGTAGAATTCACAGCTTTATTAGAATATCCCAATTGTTTAATAGTTCTCAATGTACAAATGTTTAGACCTGTTCCTCCATCTATCAGGACTCGTTTGATTCTATGTTTGTGTATGAAGGCTTCAATGTGTAATGGTGCATTATGTGGTTGACTTACGGAGGCGTCATCAACTTTTGTGAATGTAAGGGAGTGTGGAATGGAAAGGTATCCCACCATGGCTTGAAACTGGTCCACATTCAGATCAGTAGGAACGACAATGTCTCTCAAGATTTTGTCAAGAATGGCTTTATGAGCAGGGGATATGCGTAAGAGCTCAAGGATGGAGATGAGTGCGAGTGTCTTCCCTAACTATTCTACAAGGTCATACTCAGGTTTGGTTGATGAGGAGGCAGTGTTCTTGGCTGGAGCACCTTGCAAAGTGATTTTACCTCGACGAGTTGTGACATGACATTTAGAGGTAGGTTCGGAAGAAGATCCAACGCCTTTTAGGACAATCTTGGGTCTTCGGGTAGAATTCTCAGATGTTTTGTCCTTGATGATAATGGTAGAGACATAATTGTCCATCGAGATGTGATTGATAGTTGAATCATAGTTGTAGGATGCTCTGGTATAGTTGGTTTGATCCTCTATGGCTTTAGCTTTTCCCTTGTCATGTTTTGGGAATGGTTCCTTAAACATCTCATGTTCTTGATTGGAGGAATGTCCCTCAATCTCAATGTCACCTCTATCAATGAGATCTTGTATGATGTTCTTCAGTCGATGACAATTTCCTGTCTTATGACCCTTGCTCTTATGAAATTCACAATACTCATCATCATTCCACCAATTTGGTTTAACCTTTGGTTCATATGGAGGAGAATCTGGAACTGTGATTACCTTGTTTGCCACTAGCTTCTTGAAGACTGACTCAAGTGGTTCTCCCAATGGGGTGTACTTCCTTCATGATCTAGAAGTTGTTTGGTATTCACTTGATTGTTTGTAGAACTTGATCCAGAAAAAATGAATTTGGGTCACACTGTGTTGGTGTCAACAACACCATCATTGACTGTGTTCTTTTTTTAATTCCAAAATCTCGGCTTGTCTTTTCCTTTAAAGTCATCTTTGTTTTCCTTGAATATCTTAATGACTCCTTGTTCAATTAGGACCTTTTCTGTCGCTAAGCCTTTTTCAATAACGTCCTTGAAGGTGGACAAACAAGATTTCCTTAAGTCATAACCAATCTCTTTGTTAACATTTTGGGTGAACATTTCTACCATTTGTTTCTGTGGGATTTCACAAGAGCATCTGCTGGCTAGATTTCTCCATCTTTGTAAAAATGATGCAAAAGACTCTCCCTCTTTTTGCTTGGTGTTGCACAAAGTAGTGACTGATATGTCTGTCTCTATGTTGTAGGAGAAATGTTGGATAAATGCCTCCGCTAAGTCACCCCATGACTTAATACCAGGTGGGAGTTGGGAGAACCATTCCATAGCTTGATCACCTAGGCTTTGTGGGAATAATCTCATCAAATATGTCTCTTCTGTTGCTACCTCAATGCAAGATGTGAAAAACTGTCTTATGTGTGCCTTAGGATCCCCTTTTCCTCTATACTTATCAAACTTAGGCATCACAAAGTGTGTAGGAAATGGAGGCATTGGAATGCTTTTGTCAAATGGATAGGGACATATGTCTCTCATTGTGTATGTTGGCTTTGGTGTATTTATGTCCTCCATTTTCTTTTTTAAGTCCTTGATTTGTTGCTCCAAATTTCTCTTAGGTGGAGATCGACTTCTTGGACCATACCCCATGCTTGAGGCACCAATTGGAGGAGGAGCATGTTGCATATATGGATGATATTGATCATACACATGTTCATATGAAGGAGGTCTATAGTGATGCTGTGTATATGGACCCCTTGGTATAGATTCATGTTGAGGAATGAAATATCTATTTTGTCCATGTATACCATACTCTACAGGCATGTCATGTTCTAATGTGTTGCCCCCAAATTTGACATAGGGTTTCCTTGTGTCCAAATTTTGAGCATGCCTTTGAATATCCAATTGCTTTGGTGGTTGATCCTTAGCATTGGTATGTGATTGAGCATATCTTTCTGCATAAGACTTCCATAATGGTCTGCGAAGGTGAGTTTCATATGCTTGACCATGTGTATGTGGGACCTCTGGTTTTTGAAACAAAGATGATGGTGATTCAGGCACAAGATGTGGTCTTCTATTGCCGCCACTATTAGGCCTCCTTTGATCCATGTTGGAGTGAGGTTGTTGCAAAATTTGATTTTCCATTATTTGAGACATGTCAAAATCATGAGGTATCTTGGCTCCACTTTGTGCCATCATTTGTAAGAAGTATTGTCTATCCCTCCTCATTATTTCCTTAATCAATCGATTGAAGCGGGGGTCCATAACGGATTCTTCCACATCTGTCGAATGTACTGAAAAGTTGTCCATATCATCATTATGTGTATCATTGTTGTTTGTAGTGTCCATGTTCTCAACATTGGAATGTTTCTATATGCATCCATGTCAAGTAATGTAGTATGATGAGAATTGAAAAAGATATCATTGTCATACTCATAGGAGCTCATGTTTGCGGACTCTTGAGCCTCTTTAGTTTCTCTCCTAGATTTTTGAAGATGGGTTTCAACCATGAACTAGGTATTGACCGAGATGTGTGAGACTAGATGAAAATGGAAAAAGTATGGAAGACCAAGAGTTGGATGGAATGTAAATGAATCTGAGGTGTACTTGCAATGTCCAAAGTGTAAGACCAAGTATGTATGTAGTAGAGTAGGTGTGACTTCCAAAGAGAGGATAGTTTCTCTTGATGAGGTAAGTTGACCTTGACTCTAAGTAAGACCAAATGAGACCCAAAGGTGATAGACCTTGATGAGGGACCACTTAGCAAAATGTTGTTGTATGTAGTGTGTTGACAAAGTATGATGAGGGCAAGCAAGTGACCTTTTGACTCAAGTTTAGACAAATGTAAATTTAATGCAAGATGTAAAGCAATGATGGACTTTGTGAGACCCAAAGACAAGTTGAATGCTAGATGAAAACCTAG
Organism: Cryptomeria japonica; assembly: GCF_030272615.1. Classification (NCBI taxonomy): domain Eukaryota; kingdom Viridiplantae; phylum Streptophyta; class Pinopsida; order Cupressales; family Cupressaceae; genus Cryptomeria; species Cryptomeria japonica. The sequence goes on along the minus strand of NC_081406.1, from coordinate 243,534,796 downwards.
AGAAACAACCTAGGAAGCTCAAGAATTCTGAAACTAATTGCTCTTGTTTGTTGGACTATAAAATTTTTCCAATTTGTGAAGTTGTTGGTTGTGACCAAGTCTGAATGTTTGACTGTTTTTCGTGACAAGAGACACAATGTTGATGAAGACTCAATGTTTGCAAGTTTTTAGACTCAAAATGACTCCAAGAAAAGTGTGTTGTTCGATGTAAAAATGTTTTGCATACACTTGAAGACACAAAAGACACAATGTTTTGTTGTTTGGTCTTGAATGTTTTCAATGTTTAAAATAAGTCAAGCACAATTCTTATGGCTGGCCAAGACAATAGTTGTTGATCCCACATGAGGTTTTACCCCCGAGGCTATACTATTTCGAGCGGATACTTAGATGCTTGACCTCACTGGCTCCACCCTCGGCACTCACTTCTCGGGTCAGCCAAGCATCAGTCCCCACGAAAACTCCCCGTGGCGAACTTTGTATCTCTACTAAGAATCGTATGTGTGTGGGCCACTACCAGAGGTCCAACCTCCTGCCTCAACAACTAGAAGGATTTTGCCTTCTAAAACAAAAAGGTGCTAGTAAGGGCATCCGCTCGTGTGGCCATATATGTGGCAATTTCAGCTCTGTAAATACAGAAGGCTCCTAGCCGGTAGGGGTTACGCCCTACAACTGATCAAATAAATTTGATCAAATGGGTTTATGGGGAGACATAGTGTCGGTATGAACTAATCAGCACACGTTATCCATAGTTTTCACCATGAATACAGTTGTTTATAGTGGTTCGGAAGAGGTGGGTTTTCCTCACTACCACTTGGGTCGTTCTCTTCTCACTAGTAGTCCTAATGACCACACAGAAAGATAGGCCCTCTAAAGATTAAACAAAAAGAGCCTATTGCTCAAGACACAAAAGACAATTATTCAATTTTAGTGCACCAATTGAAGTGTTTTCTAGTCTATGAAAATAAGACACACAATAAAAATCCAAAAACCCTTGCCAAGGACCTGCAACAAAGATTTATTAGTAGTTTGGATTGTTTCAAATGATCACCCCTTCCTGCAAGCACACAATTTAGGTAAATTTTAGATCCAAAAGACTTTGTGAAATAGGGGCCTTCAACAATGCGTTTTGTTCACCAATTCAAAGAGCTGATTCATCATAAAAAAAAGCCACTTGTAAAATTTCAAGAGATTTCTAGAAATGTAAGAAAATCCAAAAAAATTGCTAATTTGCTCCAAAAATAAATTTTTTATTAAAAATCATAAAAAATTCATACAAAATGCAAAATAGATCCAAAAAATTTGAAATTTTTACTGGAGAGTCTTAATGGTCTTCCAAACCTACATAAAAAAATTTCTGCAACAAATCCAAGCAATTTGTGAGATATGAGTAAAATAATGCAAAACCCTAATTTTTAAAGATCTAATATTTGAGGAATGATTTTGCATCAAATTTAAAATCACAAAGAACATATCCTATGTATAATTATGAGATATTTCCAAAAATTTAAGAAAATTTGAAAAATTCGCTAATTTTCTCTCAAAATTAATTTTTTATGAAAATCATAAAAAATTCCTATAAAATTCAAAATCGATCCAAAAAATCTGACTTTTTTATTGAATCTTTCTGATACTTTTCCTGACTTGCACAAAAAATTTGATGTCAAAATTCGAAGCCGTTTGTGAGATCTGATCATAATAAGGAAAAACCCTAATTTTTAAAGATCCAATTTTTAGGGAAATATTTTGCATCAAAATTAAAATCACAAAGAATAGATCCTGTGTATAATTCTGATTGATTTCCAAAAATATAAGAAAATCCAAAAAATTCTCTCATTTGCTCTCAAAATTAATTTTTATGAAAAATCATAAAAAATTCATAGAAAATGAAAATGTGCTCCAAAAATTCTGAATTTTGGATTGAGAGCTCCTGATACATTTTTCAACTTGCAAAAAAAATTTGGTGCAAAATTTCCTAGCCGTTTGTGAGATATGATTAAATCTCTCCAAGATCTTGATTTTGTGTCCAAAACCCTAGCTGCACAAGATTATTCTCCAAATTGTTTTACAAAACAACAATATAGGGTTAGAAAAATCTACAAAAAAAATATAGATCTAACAAAAATACATGTCCCACGGGGCATGCCAAAATGTATATGGTGAAAATGGATAAAAATAATAACGATATTGAAAGGCTAAATGAATTCAACCACAAAACTCTAGCCTAACAACAACAAAGATCCACCATAACATATGAAGATTACCTAAGACAATGCAAATCAAACAAAATCACAAAGATTATACCATCACATGTCCAATAGGGTTTGGATCTCCATTCTTCCTATCTCCATTGATCTTGCTTGATATATTTGCTCTCAGATTTTATGTGCACAAGAGCTCAACAAAGAACGGAATGTGGTTGCTAGTAGGATCGTAGTGTAGTCAAGTGCATAAAAGATGATTAGAATGCATAGAACGATTAGTGTTTGATAATGAAGGAAGCATCTCCTTATATAGAAGACACTATATGAAATGGAGGGATAAGATTGAGAGGTGTAAAAGGAGGTCGGCTATGATTAGAGGGTAGGTAAAAGAAATAATAAAATAATGAAAGGGGTAGGTAGTGTATGAATTAAGAGATGAATCACATGTGTCATGGGTAGAAAAGACTAATGAATTAATTAAATAAATAAAGATTTATTTAATTAATAGAAGAAGTGGGATCAATTAAATAAATAAGATATTTATTTAATTTAGGAAAAGGATAATTTAAATAAATAAATGTATTTATTTAAATGAGAAATAAGGCTAGAAGAGGATAAATGAATTAATTAAATAAATAAAGATTTATTTAATTAATAGAAGAATTAGGCTTAGATAATTAAATAAATAAAATATTTATTTAATTAGACATGACAATTTTGGGTGTCTACACATACAACCCCTAATTGGAGAGTTGCAAGACTTCACTGGATGAGTACTACAAGGCCATTGGGTCGAAGAGGAAGTCTAGGAACCATTTGGCAGGAGAAAATCCAGAGAGAGAAATGAGGGCACTCAGAAAGGGAAAATCAACCAAGGGACAATGACTGTAAGTGGTTTTTCCCCACATTTAGAAATTATATTCAAAACACTCCACAATAAGTCATAATAACCAATTGTTAAACCTTCCAAATCCCAACCATAAGTTTTAACTCTTTGAGCTTATATTTGCTACAATATTGTTATTAATTAGCTTTCTATTGTAGGAGAAGTAATTTTTCTGGTATAACATATGCTCTTTTTTTTGGATCGATAATTGGTATTTATATTATTTAATAAGAAAATGAGTATATTTGAACCAAAGGAAAGTGGTTTCATAAAACCACCAGTCAACCCTACCACCCAAAAAACACTTCTACTAAACTGCCTATTCAGACCAGATATAGAAACCCCCATGGCATATAAAAAAAACCCATATCCACACACCCAACAATACAAAATTAGTGTCCATGACACCGGCACGAATTTACAGAGTTGGGGACTAAGTCCCAGACACCAAAGACATGAAACAACATTTTATCAAAGCAGGAGCCAGACCAAAAAAACTACAATCCAAACCAAGCACAACAATTAACCCATAAGTGTCTTGTATGCTGGATCATTGTTGGAGTTGGAGAGGGACGTCATTGCTTGTGCCATCCTCTGCCTTGGTCACAACTCCTGACCCACCTCCGCTTTGGCCACCTCGTGCAAAGCCTGTAGAATCTCCTCCATCCTCATCAAATTAGCAAAGTTTTTGAATGCTTCCCACCCACGTTGAGCTAGGTCCCTGCAACGAGCCTTCAAGCCATCCTCCTACCATCGGATAAAAAGTAATGGAGCACCTGGTACATCCTGGCCTGCAAAGGTCCTAATGCCCCACACCCAGAATTGATCGTTCACATATATCATCCAAATTCAACAAGTAGTCTGAATCAATCAAAGTTCTCAGAGCCCTCTTCACCTTCTCCACCTCTTCCTCAAATTGCAACCCCCAAGTAACAATCAAAGAGTACACTTCTATGTTAGTCTAATATCAGTGACTCACATGGACCAAATATTCCCCAAGCAACATTTTAACTGCTTCATATAGATGATGGTCTTTGAAAAGGAAAATACCTTTCATCCTCCTTTCTATTATCTTGCCCAAAAATGACACCAATTTCTTATCAGTCAAGAATGTGAAATTCACTTCCATTATGCACTGACCAAAACCACCCTACACTTGTAGCTTTGAGAAAGAAAACAAAAGTGATGGCCGCAAAAAAGTCGAAGGCTTTAAATGCATTAACATCGATCATCGAAATTAAAGGCTTTAAATGCACCAATTTCTTGTCAATCAAGAATGTGAAATTCGCTTCCATTATGTACTGACCAAAACCACCCTACACTTGCAGCTTTGAGAAAGAAAACAAAAGTGACGGCCACAAAAAAGCCCAAGGATTTAAATTCATTAACATCGGTCATTGGAATTAAAGGCTTTAAATTCATTAACACGTGAAACATCATTCCTCGCATCTACCAGACTATGTGCACTATCCTTCTGCATGGGCTGGCATTGAATACATATTTGTATATTAGAAATAATAATAGTATACGAGAAATAATAATAGTATATTAGAAATAATGGATTAACATTATGTGGATTAGACTGAGCAGTAGTTTGGTACAACAATTAGAGACAAACCAACTTACACCTTCGACCCAAAGAGGATTTATATAGTCATTACTGCCCCTCACCAACTATTTTAACCAGCTTTCTAATTACTTGGTTGTTTGGGAAAGAAAATGCTACTTTTTGCACCAAAATTGCAAAGTTGCTCATTTTCAGCTTTTGAGCAATTTTGACAACTTTTGCAATTTTCAACCAAATGATCTCCTATCAACCTAGGACTCCTCAAACATGCTAAATTTGACATAAAACCATGAATTACATCAATTTTGTCCACCTCTCGAGGCATTGACTAGTTTTGACCTATTCAGGACCTAGTTGGCCTAGACATGACAAAAAATGGCACAATGGCCTTACAACTTTGATCCAATACATGGAATGACCTCAAAACTCCACGTTTTCAAGTCTCAAACTGATGATGAACTTGGAAATCCACATTTTCTCTAAAAAATAATGCCTAAACTGATGAATGATACTAAGAACTTGCATTCTAACTTGAAGTTCACTTAACTAAAACTCCCACCCTTTAGTCATTTCCATGTGCATGTTTATGGTAGTCCAATCTACTAAAAAATACTATCATAACTGCACTTTCATTTCTCATAGAAGGTGATCATATCTCCATGTTGCATTGTCGAATCTCAAATTTACTGTCATATGCCTCTGTATTTAGAACTTGATTTCTATTACAATCCTTATTCTTCACTCCTCATTACTAGTCTACAACAATGTATCACCATTGTACTGAGCCTCTGTGCATTCCTTATGACTATTATGTCTTTGAATGCCTTTCAATTCTTTTTTTTTCTTTGATAGACTTGATCTTCTTATCTCTCTATGACTGTAATTTGTCTTTGATTTTCTTTGCAACAAGGCTTTTATGGACTACAATTGGCATTGATGGAATCTCCTTGTATTTCCCTTAAGTTTGGTGCCTTGAAATGGAGTGTATGCCTTATGATGGAACTATCTACTTTGTGTTCTACAATATTCTCATGTCTCCAACTCAAATGATTATCTTTTATGACTAGATATATCTTTGTAAGTGCTTTCTTTGTTAATCATTATCTCCTTGAGTTGTGTATGCCTAAGACTGAAATATTGTTCTTGATAGTCTTGTTACTCACTATTTTGTAGATTTTTCCTTAGGCATGTGCACTATCACACGTTTCCCTTTAAAAAAGGTCTAGGACTATACCTAACCCTAAATTGTTATCCATGACTGCATACTAAGTTCTAGGTCTCTATCTTTATAATATCCTCCTTTGATAGTATTTTTAAACAACAATATGACTATCTGTATGACTATTTATGTATTCTTTATGTACTGGCTGCAAGAAATTTTTGGCATTTACTACTATGATTCCTTATGATAAGTCTTCTCATGCATTCTTGTAGCTATTTCATCTTTATCTTCCTGATAATGAAGTACCTACTGCGCTTAATCCTTTGTAAGCTCACTGATATTAATGTTGTTGATATTGTAAATAATGTTCATTTTTCAATTCAATTTCATTTTTCAATTCAATATGCAAGATGTCTTCTAATTTATATTCTCTCTATCTATGTATTATCTATTTATCTTATAAATCTGATTATCTTCTTTTGTGTGGCAAGTGAGAGGAGCATTTATGGATTTCAATGTCCTTCTCACAAATATCGATTGGTATATATATGCAAGAGGAGAGGATCAAGCAATGCCTTGACTGGTCATTTCTTATGGACATGACCGATCAAGACATTACTTGATCGCACCCTTTGATTACCAATCAGTGTTTATTCTAATCAACAGCCCGATACTAATCGGGGTCTACGTAACTTAGTATCCAATGCCAATTGGTATTTACGTGGCATGATAACCGATGTCAATCGATATCTACTTGGCATGATAACTGATTTCAATCGGTATTTACGTGACATGTTAACCGATGTCAATCAGTGTCTAAGTGATTTGTTTAACCGATACCAATCACTTAACTAATAGTTAGATATCAAGTGGTGTATGCTTTGCCACCTGATAACAATTTGATAATCATCATTTGTTTATTGTTGAGGATTCAACTAATATAAATTGGGATACATGGTTAACCCGATAATAATCGGTGATCACATTTATAATGCAAACCGATATTAATTGGTATACTATACTATGATATGATTATCAATAGTTTGAACATTGATCGACTAAGTAGATTGGACATATACAAATGAAGAATTATCATCAAATGAAATAGCTTGAAGTTTTCCTGATAGTTTATCGATAGGATAAATGATTGAATGAGAGACTTCTTTTATCTCTCATTCAATCATTTATCTTACCGAAGCTATCATGCATTAACAGATATCAATCTTTTGTAATCAGAAAAAGTCAACCCGATGGCAACACCGACAAGTAGAAGCATGTGATCAGGATAGCATACACTGTTTAAGTCCATCAGCAGAACACACACTAGAGACAATGGAGAAATCTTGTCTTGTCGATAGCTGATGAGGCTATCGGTATGACTTATCCAGATGGACACTGGCAAAAAGTAAAATGCATTGGTAAAGGTTACGGTGATAAAGGGTCATCGGTGTAGATACAAATAGTCGAGATTTTTTTTTTTTAAATGTTGGGGAAGGTAGGAGTTTTGATGAACATTACAAGACAACCGACAATGTTGTCATACCTACGACGATAAAAATGCTGCAAGATGTAGCCTCCTCCATCGTCTTAATCATCAAAATTCTGACATCTCCTTGAAGATGGTCCATCGACAGAACACACACTAGCGACAATGGAGAAATTTTGTCTTACCTGTTGGGTCTCAAATCAATAGATTGGATAGGTTCTAAGGAAATGCCAACTCCTATGATCAAACCCTCCAATTGACTTGGCCAACTTTTAGAGTGAACCTATTTGGTTACTAACTCTCTCACTTTAGGCTCTGCAGGACCTAGGCGGGTATACCTACTCACTAGTTGTTCCTTCAACTAATGCTTTTTATAGCAGATTTAGTGTCTTAATCTAATATCTCCTAGTCTCAGAATGGCATAAGTTTCTTAAACAGATTGATTTCAGATGTGTGTATTGATCTATGTATCTTACAAAAGTATATATGTTACACTTTGGCTAAATTACCTACTATACCTACTCTATTAATCCTAATGCTTAAAAGGTTAGGGTAATTGGTATGGTTAAAGGGTTTGTTTACAAATGATCAGTGCCTTTCCTCTTATTTGGGCTACAGAGTCTTATATTTCTTCAGGACTTATTGTGTAAACTTGTGAGACAGTTTTTAAACCCACCCCTTTTGGTAAGTCTAGCAGTTACTATTTCTTATGAGCTCTATTTTGATGTTTAGATTGTAAACCGCTTGAATGAGTTTAACCCTAACTTTAAGAGACCATCCAAGGAAGAATTACAAGGAACAATTACAATTCACAAGTAAATCCTTTTGATCCAAATCTACAATATGAAACACAAAACTTTACTAGAAGAACACAAATAACCTTATCTCCTTTAGATAATATCACAAGCAACTGCCTTCTGAAAATATGTTAACTCTCAACACATATGAGAAAGAAAATGCAACTGGTTATTTTTGATAAAAAGTTTAAAAGTAAAAAATTTGCCTCCACCTCTTGTATCTATCTTCTTCCCTCTTTACATTTTACATCACACATATATATGTGGTTGAATGGTTTTCATACCCCTTTGGGTGAAAAGACAGCCCCCTTTTAAATAAAAATAATTCCAAATCCCGAAATTGCCTTAGTTTATGTAATTAATTGTCACTTTACAAGTTGTTTAGGCATATTAGGGGTATTTTAAGGCTATTTTATGGGTATATAATGGATAAATGGTCTTTAAATGATGTAAATACCCCCTTTGGTGCTTCACAGTCCATTTTTTATGCCCATTATTGTGTTTATGTTATGGTTTCATATTGTGCAACTAATATAAAACATATTACTTGTACCTATTCAATATATATATATATATATATATATATAGATATAGATAGAGAGAGAGAGAGAGAGAGAGAGAGAGAGAGTTTTTCTTATTCCTTGTCTTGAAATTTGGAATTCTAAAAATTACAAAATTTAGGGTTCCAACATTGCCGATAGCCGATGAGGATATTGATAAGCCTTATCTCGATGGAAACTAGCAAAAGTAAAATGCATCAGCAAAGGTTACGATGTTAAAGGATCATCGGCAAAGGTTACGACTAGCAGCAATGGAGAAATCTTGTCTTGCAGATAACCGATGAGGCTATTAGTAAGACTTATCCTGATGGACACTTCAAAAGTAATAATGCATCGAAAAAGGTTACGACAATATATAAAGGGTCATCAGTAGAGGTTACGACAATAAAAGATGCAACAAGGTCAGAATTTCGACGTCTCCTCATAAAAAAAAATACTGTGGTTGCATAGAAATTTTTGACATGGTGTTGTTTGAATTTCAACATGAATCTCATCATTGAAATCATTGACGAAAAAATAGCGATGAACAAATACGTCAGAATTTTGACGTTTAGTTGTTTGAATTCCAACGAACGGACGTCGAAAAACTACTCCAAATTTACTAGTGACAAATGCTTATATCTACCAATGAAATCAATCACTTTTTCTTTAACACCTTGTTAACAATGCATTAAATCAGTCAAAGTGATTTTAGGACCAATGTTGTTTTGAAATTGTTGGATGAAAGCATTTGCGAGTTGTTGAAAGGAAGTGATAGAATAAGAAGGCAAAGAGAAATACCATTGTAAATCCTTATCTCTTAGTGTTCTTATAAATAATTTTGCAAGCAATCTTTGATCATAAGCAAAATTGGTACACAAGGTTTGAAATATTTTGACATGCGTAAGAGGATCACCTTTTCCATTATAGAGTTCTAATTGAGGAAACTCAACATGTTTAGGTGGCACGACTTTAACAATATCAAGAGAAAGTGGGCTCGCGACATCAAAGGTGGGCACACTATACTTGGATTGACTCATAGAAACAATTTGTTGTTGTAAGGAAGACACGGTTTGAGCAAGATTGTTAATTGTCGCTTCGGTAGGAGAATTGATGTTAGACATTGTTGATTGAGAAGGTGGTGTGATGTTATTGAAGGAAGGCATGGATTGAGAATAAGGTGGTGGGATATTATGATAAGTAGGCATAGGTGATGATTGGGTAGGAAAAGGGACACTTAAAGGAGGAACAAAGTTTGTTGAAGGAATTGCCCCCTTGTTTCACATTGATTGGTTGAGGAATAATAGGAATACTTATGGAAGACATAGGTAAAGATGGAGGATTAAATGAAGAAGAGAGATTACCCCCATGACCAATGGTTGTAGGGATGACATTTTGAGTTGATGTAGTCATGATGTTGGAGGTAAAAGTAGGAATACTAGTCATAAGAGTAGTCAAAGGAATTGAAGGATTGATTTGTGTTGAAGGTTGTGAATAAACTAGGGTTTTGGCACAACTCTTGATAGGCATGACATTGGAATCCACAATATGTGCAATGTCACACAATAGATCAATTCCATTCTTATCACTTTGAATCATGTGCTTAAGGCCTTAAATTAATGGAAGAGCTTCACTATTCGGGTATTCTTTGGAAATCCATTGTTGAAAGTTATCAAATTGATTGTCCAATGTGGAAAGTTGATCTATAGAGACCCTAGTTAAAGCTTCTTCTTCATCATGTGATTCATCAATAGGGTGAATAGACACATGATTAGGATTGGAAGAATTAGCCTGATCCTCATTAAAGAAGTCACCCAAATTAGGCTCCATCTCCTCAGTAATTAAACCTTGGTCGACCTTAATTCTAATGCTTCATCTAATGGGGATAGTATAGGTAGGACTATTAGTGGTGAAACTCATGCACTAGAGGGAAAATTTAAATTTTGAATGTTGGAACAAAGCTTACAAAATTGATTAATGCAAAATGTAAGAAAATACTAATTAAATGGAATTTTAAAATTAGGGCCAAGGGAATACCACTTAATTTTTAAAATCAAGGCAGATTATAATTAACCTCTTAATTTTAAAAAATTTCTTGAAATTTGAAATGTTGAATTTTGGAGGTATTTTTTATTCTAGATGGATCAAAAATCGACAAAATTAGCCAATCTTTAGGATTTAGGCTATTAGATACAGTCATAACAGTCTCCCGAAATTTCAGGAAAAAAGTCGAGGACCGTGGCGGGAATGCACATGGTCTGACCAACTTTTTTCAAAATTTTCAGGGATGAATATTGTGATGATTTCAAAGCTAACCCCAAAAAATTGACGAATTTTACGATTTCTAGATGGGCGAAATTAAGGTTCAAATGTAAAAATAGGACCCTATTAGGGTTTTGAAAAAAGACGAATTGAATTGCAAATTTCAAAAATGTCAAACCTAATGGATAGGGACACCTTGAAAATGTTTAGAAATCTGAATTGGAATGAAATTGATTGAAATTTGTACAAAATCCAAAAAAATTAGGGTTTTATGACCTAACCACTTAATTTTGAAATTTGAATTGTGGGAAAAAGGAAGGAAATTGAAAATTTGAATTGTAAGAATGAAAACAAGTTTGAGAACAATCAAAAATCTGAAATTTAAATGGAAATCCAATTTTTTCACAAGTTCAAGATGATTTTTAAAAATTAGGGTTTTAACAAGTAACCGCTTAATTTTGTAAATTTGATTTGCAAATTGACAAAGACAATGAGGAAATTGAATTTGACAAACAAAACAATTTTCAGATCTAAGATAACCACAAGCAATTTTTACAAATCACAAGTTCAATTTTAATTTAAAAAACTACAGTTTTTACTGATTTAACTACTAAGTTTGCAGAAATTTGAAACTTGTAAATGAAAAATATGCAATTTTGTTCAAAGGAAAGCATTCAAGACGTCAGGTTCGCCAAAATGTAATGGTGGGTGAAAAATGTGTGAATGAGAGATCAAGAGGAAAACTACCCTTTCCCTCCAAGGAGAGATGAGAGTTTCACTATGGATTTCTCTTCAAACACTTTTCACGCAATTACATTGGAAGAGGGGGGGGGGCAATTCACTAGATTCAACCTCCAAAGAAGAAGATAGAATTCTGAATGAAATGGGAATGATAAGTTAATCCCCTCTTCCTATTTGAAATGGAAAGGAATTGATTGAATTATGTATAGAGACTAAGTGCAAAAATGACAAAGAACTGATTATAACTTGAGATCGAAGTATGGGATGAAGTTGTGCACCTAGATCTAGCAGTAATATGTCGAGACTAAGTCACCCTGTGAATTTGAGGAAAAGTTGCCTGGACCGTGGCGGGAATGTACACGGTCCTCTGAAAAATCCGTGAAATGAAAAGGGGTTTTCCGCCTCAGCAAATGAGGTCCAAATCTGAAAGTACAACTGCACACCTGCAACCTACACATAGAAAAGAGAGGAAAATGGGTTGGGATTGGGGGTTTTCCTTCAGGTCAAACCCTAGTTTTGGAATTAACCAAGTAATGAAAGAAAGTACTTGCAAATGAAAGACTGAAATGTAAATCACCTCAAGGGAGGTTGTGATAGAAATGTTGATAGAAATGCTTGCATGGAATTAAATGTTGGAATCAATCTCCTCTTCAATGGTTGAATCCTTGACTTGAATGTAACACCTAGCCTTGAAGGGAGACTTGAAATGCATAATGCTTGAAAGGGATGTTTGAATGCTTTAATGCTCTTGAACGCTTGATCGCAATTTTTCACCTTATTGAACTTATGCAAATGAGAGGGAAAATGCCACTTAAATACATGTCAATTAGGGTGAATGAAACTGATTTTCGTCACAGGCTGACATCGAGGAAGTTTTCCCGCTCACTACATAACCTACAATGCAAGCTCAGGAAAGGGTCCTACCCCAAAATAGGGTAGGGACAGGGGTGCCACACCCTTGTCTTGCCCTTTTTTCCAGGATAGAGTGCAGACAAGGTGGTACGAAGGCCAAGGGAGAAGCAGATTCTGAGAGTTGAGCAGTCTCCGGTTATTGATCGGGCTAGGGGATTCGATTTCGCATACGTGAGGATGCTAATGCGGTCGAAATTGCTAGGATCGCAATTTTATGACACTACAATAATTTAATTAATTATTTTAGAAGAACAAGAGGCAAAAATAATTAATAGGACTAAATATATTAATATGGATAATTAATTAAATATAATTTAATTAATTTTAGTTTCCTACAATCACTGAACATCAAAATATGTATATTTATAATATCATTTGGAACATTACAAGGTCACATTATTTGTAACTTAGAAGGATTAATGGTCAATCCCATGAATGTCACTTTGATCATGGCATTGCTACCACCTAAGACAACACTAGAGCCAAAAACATTCTTAGTGGAAACTTGTTATCATTGAAAGATTACTAAGGGTTATGCTACATCAATCGTGTCATTTGAAGAACTCCTAAAGAAGAAGACTGGCAAGGCTATCACTTGGATAAAACAACACATCAACAGTATTTTGATGCACCAAATAGAAGATTATGGAGGGCCCCATAGTAATATTTATAGACTAGACAATCCCATTCTACATCCATGTATATGTCTTTGATATAGCTATAGGGATAGCATTAGCACAACCAAGATGCAACAAAGATCATCTAATTGTCTTTCCCAACCAGAAGCTCTCCCCAAAAAAGCTCAATTATATAACAAAAAAATAGAAGTTGTAGCTGTTTATGGTGAAAATGGATAACAATAAGAACAATATTGAAAGGCTAAATGAATCCAACCACAAAACCCTAGCCCAACAATCAACAAAGATCCACCATAACATATGAAGATTACCTAAGACAATGCAAAATAAAACAAAATCACAAAGATTATACCAATCACATGTCCAATAGGGTTTTGATCTCCATTCTTCCTATCTCCATTGATCTTGCTTGATATATTTGCTCTCAGATTTTTATATGCACAAGAGCTCAACAAAGAACGGAATGTGGTTGCAAGTAGGATCGTAGTGTAGCCAAGTTGCATGAAAGATCATTAGCATGAGTGATTAGGGTTTGACAATGAAGAAAGCATCTTCTTAAATAGAAGACACAATATGAAATGGAGGGTTAAGATTGAGAGGTGTAAAAAAGAGAGGTCGGCTAGGATTAGAGGGTAGGTAGAAGAAATAGTAAAATAATGAAAGAGGTAGGTAGTGTATGAATTAAGAGATGAATGACATGTGTCATGTGTAGAAAAAGCTAATGAATTAATTAAATAAATAAAGATTTATTTAATTAATAGAAGAAGTAGGATAATTAAATAAATAAAAATATTTATTTAATTTAGGAAAAGGATAATTCAAATAAATAAATGCATTTATTTAAATGAGAAATAAGGTTAGAAGAGGATAAATGAATTAATTAAATAAATAAAAATTTATTTAATTAATAGAAGAATTAGGCTTAGATAATTAAATAAATAAAATATTTATTTAATTAAACTGGACAATTTTGGGTGTCTACATTTTGGCCCTCTTTGAGACAATGCGGCTTGTCGCGTTGTTTCAAAGAAGATAAGATGAACTGATACAAAGTTGCCCCAGAATGGGAATAATATGCCCCCTCGAGAGATTGGATGAAAATGTCTGAAAAGATTGCAGACAATCTCTCGATAAGAAAGAAAGGCTAGAATGGACTGACCGAATAAAGTGACAAAGTCACAGGATGAAGAATACTGACTCGGGAAATGAAGGCAAGGGCTAGGGTAGGCTATAAGATAGACCACGGGCAAAATACATCCTCATTGTCATCTACACCCTCATGAGATCACAGTGCAGATCGAGAAAAGAGCAGCAGCAGTCAGCAGCGATGGCTTTCATACACAGATTCGACCGCGTTCGCCGATTTCAGAGGCCAGCAGAGGCAGGAGAGCCGGTAAGTACCACCAAACCTCCTCGTACTTTGACGCTTTTCAATTTTTTCATTAATGTATGGTAGTTTAGCAATAAATGGGCTTAGGAATAGGGCACAAAAAAGTGCAAAAATGTGTAACCGCGTCTACGTCAGTGCCAGGCGCGTCTGTGTCCGCCAGGTGCGTCTGTGTCGGTGCCAGGCGCGTATGCGTCTGTAACCGTGTTTGTGTCGAATGCGGCCGCGTCTACGTTGTTTAGGCGCGTTTATGTTACAAAGTCGCATTTGTGCATAATGTAGGCACGTTTATGTCAAACAGGTGCGTTTGCGTTGTGTAAGCGTGCTTGTGCAGTCAAGAGGCGCGTTTGTGAGTTTAAAACGCGTTTATGTGTGAAAATGCAAGGTTTTGGTCTTCTAAGTCAAATCGACAGTTCTGTGATGATCATACGCTGTCGATTGGATAAGCTGCTGAGAGGATACACTCAAGCAGGTCCTCTAGGAAGACTAGGATAGATCAAGGCACTTTGTGATGAACAGGGAGTACCAGGATAGAGTACTTTGTGATGAACAGGGAGTACCCAAAGTATGAACTGCACTTTGTGATGAACAGGGAGTGCAAAATGTGAGTAACACTTTGTGATGAACAGGGAATGTCACACACGTAGTACTTTGTGATGAAGAGGGAGCACTACTAGGATAGATAGCAACACTTTGTGATGAACAGTGAGTGTCACTAGGGTAGATAACCATATGCATTTAGATAGCAAGTAGCATTTTGTGATGAACAGTGAATGCCACAATGACTGACATGATTCGATTGTTTAACTGCAGGAGTATCTGCCTATGCTAGAGTCACGGGAAAGATTCCCATCCACACAGAGGTTGCGACCAGAGTTATCGTTTGAGGACAGAGCTGCCATCGAGGAGATGGGCCTTAGACATGTATTATATGTGCCTGAGTTTCAGGCGAACATGGGACTGCTGACTGCGCTGGCGGAGAGATGGCACTCTGAGACTTGCACTTTTCATTTGCCGATGGGGGAGATGACAGTGACCCTTGAGGATGTCTATAGGATATTGCACATACCGATCGATGGAGAGCTGATCCCATACAATCGAGATGGAGACAGAGAGGCGCTAAGATGGGTGTTCCAAGATCTCAGGCTGGAGATGAGAGCAGGGCATGTGGCATGGGATACCATGACTATGACAGGGTTAGCTTTGCCAGCTGTGATCGGAGGAGCCATCAGTGGGTTCTTGTGTCCAGATAGGGTGACACGGGGGTTGGCAGTTGGCTGGGGAGGAGAACTGGAGACAATGGTGACTTAGCACACCAGATATGCATGGGGTCCATGTGTCTTGGCACACCTGTATTATGAGCTGCACCAGTTCGTCTACCATGGATCAGTGGGATTGGGCTGTGGAGTGACACTACTACAGGTGTGGGCATACGAGCATCTGCCTATCACACGGCCGATACACTTCAGGGGCAGAGGTCATGGGTGGAGTTTTGTACATCTTTATGATATGATTACTTCACAGCCTCGGATTGGCAGGTTAGAGCACTGGAGGCGTGTGATAGATGACATTGATGTAGTCATTTGGAGGCCGTATCTGGGGTGTGAGGAGTGGGAGGATGATGCAGTGGAGCTGCCTTATACCTTCAGGAGCAGATATTTGATTGGGCGGATGCCCTACATACTAGAGAGACAGTTGGTGGATAGGGTATGCAGACAGTATGGCAGGATTCAGAGGATGCCACGAGGCTCGGGTATGTATGCCCGTACAGTCAGGGATCAGGCGCAGTTTGGACCGCTGTTGTCATATGATCAGGTAGTTACCCAGCTGGCAGAGATGGTTCCCCTACCCTGGGATATGTGGCCAGAGATTGAGGATGCAGGTATGGATGCAGAGTACTCGGCATACTAGGCAGAGCATCTATTCCCTCGACTGACAGATCCAGGAGAGTTGCTGGAGGGAGAGGTAGGAGGAGATGATGATGATGATGGTGGGGGTGATGGAGGCCGAGGCCGACGGAGGCGGAGGGGAGTAGTTGGGGAGAGGAGGGTGGCACCTCAGAGGGAGGGTGGACAGGAGGGACCGGCCCAGGTGGTGAGGGGTCGCGGTGGATTGCCCCTGCAGGTACCAGCAGCACAGGGACCGAGACAGGGACAGGTACAGGGACAGGTGCCAGTATAGGCACAGGTGCAGGGTCAGAGACAGGTGCAGGTACCTAGGCATGCACAGAGACAGGTACCCATTCAGGCACCAGCACAGGTATAGAGACATGCACAGGGGCAGGTACCCGTAGAGGGAGAGCCACAGGCAGAGGCAGAGGGTGGGGATCTAGAGGAGGATGAGCTGATTGAGCTCAGGGAGATCTGCCAGGGCCAGGCAGATGAGATCCAGGATCTGGAGCGGGAGAGGGACCGACTCAGGACATGGCTCAGGGATACTGAGCGAGAGAGAGACCAGGCTATCTAGCGCTATACTGAGGCTGAGACATCACTGAGGGCCGGGAGGCAGGCGACGGAGGACGCAGGAGCAGGCTACGCATATGTCTTGTGAGCCGAAGAGGAGATTGGTTATTGGAGGGACCTCTACTATGGTGCAGTGCCAGCAGATCAGTGGGCGAGGAGCTTCCATAGACCATCGCGGACAGCGACGGCTACGGGAGGGAGTCGGAGGAGGCAGGCATCTAGTGGTGGGGTCATGGGTCCTTCTATAGCTCAGACTCCGTCGAGGCCAAGAAAACCACCACCAGACAGGCAGGGTGATCTTAGAGCGGGTCCTTCTATAGCTCAGACTCCGTCGAGGCCAAGCGGCTCCGAGGGAGGGAGTTCATCATAGCCATAGAGGGCTCCCCTTGTATCAGTATTTGTACCATTTTTGTATTGTAGACACCTGCGGGTGATTTTGTAGCCATATGATTTTTGACATCATTGTATCATGACCCATTTTGATTATATATGAGAGATGATTCATTTTTGCGGCAGCTATATGCATGTGTACTTATGTAATGAGATGCTTCTTATAATGTATGTTTTATGATATGGACGCTTATGATATGGATGCAATGCAATATTTTTGTTCTTTTATGTTTTATCGGTGATGCATGATGCAAATGTGAATGTATGTAATGCAAATGAATATGATAATGCAAATGTAAATTGTGCTAACAAGTGTTGTGTGCAGGATGTGATGCAATTGTGATATCTATACGTATGTATGTGAAATACTTATATGTGGTAATGCAGGTGTAAACTATATGAAATGCAAATGTTTTTGGTGTGTCATTATACTCAGTCATGTGATAGCGGGCTACGCGGACTCAAGAAGGACAATGGAAGTCAATCAAGAAAGGGGGATGGAAGACAGAAGATATGAACTTGAAAGAGCTTCTTGTGCGTTATCATCATTGAGCTTTATTATGGCGAGTAGGTTATGACAATCAAGGCATTTATTCGACCCAGAAAGTCATTGTACCTGTTTGCATGGAGATAAGACAGTCACAAACAAGGAATGCCCCAGTTCATACTAAACTCACAGTGTCCTCATATCCTTGGACAAGTCATAGCATTACTAAGAGACAATCCATAGACAACAAATGCAAATAGGTGACGATACCCCATCCTCGCCTTTCTAGTCAAAGACATCCTGGAGATAGAATCTCTAGTCAAAGACATCCTGGAAAAGCTAAAAGACATGTCACCAAAAAGATAAAATCAAAAGAAAACCAAGACTCGACACCAACATCCACTGTAGTCCTCAAGTTTAGTGTCTCTTGTCACTTGTATAAGTCATGTTTGATTGAGGTCACAATGTTCACCTTCACAAAAAGAATAGATTAACACTGAACCATAATGTTGTCTGAGTCTGTTGAAAGATTTGATTTTGTTGAAGCTCATTGTTGCTGCTGTGTCTCATCTGAAACTGACTGAATCCATGAAACTGATACTTTATTGCAGAGAAGACGAAACTTTATTGCGGATCTTCAATGCAAATGTTGCTTTATTGCGGATTGTGCATGAATAGACTTGAAGGAAGCTAGAAGAAATTGTACTCCTCGAAACATGTGATGTTCTCAGTTCCACACCCATCACTAGACGTAAGATTGGCCGTAGTCACAGATAGAATCTGATTTTATTATGGATGGAAAGGGAGTGAAAAAGGGGGGTTTATTATGAATGGCTAACCAATCTTGGGTAGATCAATAACAAGCCATGATGGGCATAGGTAAGTTTATTGTGAGTGAATAGGTTGTGAGTGTGTGCAAAGTGAGAGGATGAAAGTGAATCCTGAAGGAGAGAGGAGTAAAGTCTCTACACATGGCGCTGGTGACCCAGTTTTCACCATGGTACTTGCCCAGGGCGCCACCGAAGTGGTTTTCATCGTTGGACGAAATTATTTCTCTTTACTTTTTTCGATTTTTCAATTTTTTTGTGTCACAAGGCGCCTGTTTGCTAGGTTTTCACCAAGTAACAATTTTTTTGTTTTATAATTTTTTTTGTATTTTTGAATTAGGATATTCCAGAGAATTATTTGTAGAACCTGCGAAGGTGCATGCTGTTGATAGGATCCTCCAAGGGTTCACCTTCTGTAGTTGAGAGCTGATATGCCCCAGATCCATATACCGCTGTGATGATGTAAGGACCAAGCCAGTTTGGTTCGAACTTGCCCTTCTTATCTCTGTCTTGCTGATTCTTGGGGTTTTCTCTGAGAACTAAGTCACCTACCTAAAATGTGCGAGGCTTGACTTTGTGATTGTAGCTACGACTCATTCGCTGTTGGTAAGCCTTGAGATGATTAAAAGCAGTGTGTCTTCGTTCATCCAGCAGTTCTAGTTCTTGTAAGCGAGAGACCCTGTAATCTTCATCGTTGATTATGTTTCTCAAAGAGACCCGTAAAGAAGGTAACTCGACCTCAATAGGCAAGATGGCTTCAGCGCCATAGACAAGTGAGTAGGGTGTAGCTCCTGTAGGTGTGCGAACACTTGTACGATAGGCCCAAAGTGCAGGATTGAGTTGGATATGCCAGTTACGGCCAGCGTCGTCGACTGTCTTTTTGAGGATTTTAAGAATTGTTTTATTAGACGCCTCAGCTTGGCCATTACCTTGGGGGTAATATGGTGTGGAGAAACAATGGGAGATATGGAAGCGGTCACAGAGTTCACAAACATCCTGATTTTTGAAGGGACGCCCGTTATCAGTGATAATGGAATTGGGAATACCATATCGGCAAATGATATAGTTCAGGATGAAGGTAGCAATTTGTTTCCCAGTAACTTGTGTGAGAGGCACGGCTTCAATCCACTTTGTGAAATACTCTATGGCTGTGATAATGAATTTATGACCATTGGAAGAAGGAGGGTGAATCTTGCCTATGAGATCAAGTCCCCACTGACAAAAGGGCCAAGGAGACGCAAGTGGTTGTAGTTCTTGTGCTGGTGCATGTATGAGATCTCCATGAATTTGACATTGCTTACATTTCTTGACAAACTGATATGAGTCAGTTTCCATAGTGGGCCAGTAATATCTAGTCCTGATGAGTTTCTTGGCCAAGGTAGGACCACTAGTATGCGGACCACATATCCCTTCATGCACTTCACGTAACGCAATCTGAGCTTCGTCGCTTTCTAAACATCTAAGAAGAGTTCCATCTAGACCTCGTCGGTATAGGATATCAGCTAGAATGACGTATCGAGAGGATTGGCGAATGAAAGTGCGGTGTTGGTTATTTGATAGATCAGGAGGTAAGATATTGTCGCGAAGATATGTGAATATGGAACCATATAACTGGGATTCGGGACCAACAACGCATATCATTTCAGTAGGAGTCATCTCATATGAAGGAACCAACAGGTTGTCTACCAGGAACTCGTAGCAGGTCTCATTTTGCGGTAGATCAATCATCGAAGCAATTGTAGCCATGGCATCTGCAGCACGATTCTGCTCTCTTGGTATCTGCTCAAAATCTATCTTTGTGAAGTGTTGTTTCAAATCATCTACCAATTGCTTGTAAGGCATTAGTTTTTCATCTTTTGTTTGGTAATCATCAGTTGCTTGACGGATGACAAGTTGAGAATCCCCATAAACATGAAGTTCCTGGATCTTCCACTGAACTGCAATTCGTAATCCAGTTGTTAATGCCTCATATTCTGCTATATTGTTGGTGCAGGGAAATGATAAGCAGTATGATTTTGGTATAGAATCGCCTTGAGGAGTTATAAAGAGAATACCAGCTCCTGCCCCGTGCTGTGTGTATGAGCCGTCAAAGTATAATTGCCATGGCTTTGCATGTGATATTGTTAAAATGGACTCATCTAGAAATTCTGAATTTAGAGGAGCATCATCTATCATGGGGGCATCTGCCAATTGATCTGCGAGTGCTTGTCCTTTTATTGCTTTTCTGTCCACATACTCGATGTCGAATTCACTCAGGATCATTACCCATTTGGCCAGTCGCCCAGTAAGTGTAGCTTTGTTGAGAAGATATTTTAATGGATCAATTCTTGCAATCAACTTAGTCTTATGAGTGAGCATATAATGGCGTAATTTTTGTGAAGCAAAGACCACAACGATACATGCACGCTCAATTGGTGTGTAGTTTAGCTCATATCCCACCAATGTGCGACTGATATAGTATACTACTTTTTCCTTGCCGTCAGCTATTTGTTGTGCTAGGAGTGCCCCCAGTGCTGTTGGAGTAGCTGATATATATAGTAACAAAGGCTGATCTGGAATTGGTGGCATCAAAACTGGCGGATTTAAAAGATAATCTTTGAGCGTCTGAAAAGCTTGTTGACAGTTCTCATCCCATTTGAACTTGATATTTTTATGTAGCAGGTGCTGGAAAGGATTACACTTATCTTGGATATGACTGATATTTCTAGGCGGCGGCATATCCAAGATAGCCTTGACTTTTGCTGGATCGGCTTCAATTCCTCTTTTGGATACAATGAATCCAAGGAGCTTCCCGGAGGTTACTCCAAAGACACATTTCTTTGGGTTTAGTCTTACCTTGTATTTTTCCAACCGATCAAAGACGATTGAAAGTATGTCCAAATGTGTATCTCTATCTATTGATTTTCCCAAGAGATCATCAACATAATCTTCCACGGTTATGTGCATGAGATCATGAAAGATAGTGGTCATTGCTCTTTGATATGTATCACCTGCATTTTTCAGCCCAAAGGGCATGACATTCCAACAGAAAGTTCCCCACAGACAAGTGAATGATATTTTATGTTGATCTTCAGGTGCAATCCTGATTTGATTATAACCAGAGAACCCATCCATTAAAGATAACATTTCGTGACCTGCTGTGAGATCAACGATCAAGTCGATATTTGGTAATGGGAAGTCATCTTTCAGACAAGCTTTGTTGATGTCTCTAAAATCTGTACATATTCTGATGCTGCGATCTGGTTTACTGACAGGTACTAAATTGGAGATCCATTCGGGATAATCAATTGGGCGTATGAATCCGACATCCAATAATTTCTCTAGCTCTGCTTTGACTAGTAATGCTACTTGTGGATGCATTTTCCTTAATTTCTGTTTCACTGGCTTTGCCCCCGGTTTGATTGTCAAATGATGCATTACCAAATCCGGATCTAATCCAGGCATATCAGCATATGACCATGCAAAGTTGATTTGTCGTTCTTTGAAGAAGCTTATGAATTTCGTCCTTTCGGACTCTATCAATGATTGAGCCAGGAATATGTTGTGTGGAACTTCTTCTGTACCAATGTTTGTCTTGATAGTCTCCTTTGCCAACATGGATGACTTTCCTCATATGATGCTGGGAGAATGTCGAGCCTTCCATCTTCGGGTGCCTCAGAGAGGTTTTCGCCCTCAGATACATCTTTTCTTTTTACTTTTTTGGGATCAGATAGCGCCACAATGTGGTTTTCGCCATAAGACCCTTGTTTTGTTCTTATTTTCACATTTTTGCGACTGGAAGGTCCGACACCCTCACCAAAATATGCCATGTTGTTGAGTTCTATGATGTATCCTGCTTTGTGGTCTCCAGGGGGAAGATCATCTCGTATGCCAAGATAGTCGATAATAGCTTCATCATTTTGAAATGTATCAAATTGTGTTGATCCTTCATAATCCCAGTCAATGAGTTGGGGATGAACAAGGGGAAGACCTTTAATGTTTTCAGAGTTTGCAGGGCTAAGAGTGAAGATGTGGTTATATTCGGGTATATCGAGGCAATTGTCGAGGTCATCGATGGCACTCTCCTCATCAGTTTCGATCGCAAGCGAATCCAAATTGTCATCACTAGTAGCGCCTTCCGGGACAGGTGTCCTCATCCTATGTGATTTCAACCTAAGACCTTGAAACGAAGACTGTGGGGAATCCTTATGAGTTGTTTCCTAACCAACTCTAAATTTTTTGTAAAATTCCTCTTCTTCTGTGGGTTCATCTGGCTCTCTGAATGTCTCAGTGAGCTCATAGTCACTGGAGGATTTGTCTGAACCCCATTCCCATTCATTGGAATCTATGGAATAGTAATCCTCTTGTTGAACTTTGGCAACTTTGCTTTGTGATGCCTCCTCTGTCCTTTTAGTGTGTATCTTGGAAGTCAGAAAACCAAGTCCCTTTGAGCGTTCTCTTCTTACAGTCAATTTAGGTTGTAAGGGCTCCATGACGCCTTCTTTGCGTAACCCAAGAGGGCTTTTTCCATCATACCCGAATCTTTGTAGAATCTTGAAGCCTTTGCCATAGTTCTCACAGGGTATATTAATCTGATCATGTGTGTCCTCTTCAATGTCTTTGTAAAGCATTTTGTATAAATTTTCCTCTTCTAGTTCGCCCCATCTTTGAAAGGTAGTAGGATCCCATTTGAGTATCATGATGGATATTTGCTTGTTAGGATATGGCCTTCCATATTCTTTTGGAGAGCTTATGACTTGTCGTAAAAACATGGTCTGATTCAAAGTGTATTCTCCCATGCCTTTGTCTTGAAATTTGCCTTTAAGTTCACCTTGTTTTGATGTCGAAGGTTTCAGTGATTCAGGGTCAATGTATGCCGAAGAAGGAGTAGCCTCACGATTACTGGGGATGATGGTCTCAGTATGTGATCTCAGGTTATTGCAATATATGAACGGATTAGGATCACCGTTAACTATTACCTCGACTCCATTATGAGGAAACTTAATGCATTGATGATATGTTGATGGGACTGCCCTCATTTCATGAATCCAAGGACGTCCTAGCAATATGTTGTATGTGAGATCCAGATCTAGGACTTGACAGACCACATCCTTTGTGACTGGACCAATTCTTAAAGGTAATGTGACTGTGCCCTTGGATGAACGCTCTTCATCATCATACGCCTTGATGGTGATTTGATTTGTTGAATTCACAGCTTTATCAGAATATCCCAATTGTTTAATTGTGCTCAATGTACAAATGTTTAGACCTGCTCCTCCATCTATCAGGACTCGCTTTATTCGATGTTTGTGTATGAAGGCTTCAACATGTAAAGGTGCATTATGAGGCTGACTTATGGAGGCGTCATCGGCTTCTGTGAATGTGAGGGAATGTGGAATGGAAAGGTATCCCACCATGGCTTGAAACTGGTCCACGTTCAGATCAGTAGGGACGGCAGTGTCTCTCAAGATTTTGTCAAGGATAGCTTTATGAGCAGGGGATATGCGTAAGAGCTCAAGAATGGAGATGAGCGCGGGTGTCTTCCCTAATTGTTCTACAAGGTCATACTCAGGCTTGGTTGATGAGGAAGCGGTATTTTTAGTAGAGGCACCTGGCAACGTAATCTTACCTCGACGGGTTGTAACATGACATTCAGAGGTAGGTTCGGAAGAAGATCCAACACCTCTTAGGACAATCTTAGGTCGCTGAGGAGGACTCTCAGGATTTTTACTCTTGATGGTAATAGTAGAGATATGATTGTCCATTGAGATGTGATTGATAGTAGAATCATAATTATAAGGTGCTCTAGTATAGTTGGCTTGATCATCTGTGACTTTTCCTTTTCCTTTGTCATGCTTTGGGAACGGTTCCTTAAACATCTCATGTTCTTGATTAGATGAATGTCCCTCAATCTCAATGTCACCTCTATCAATGAGATCTTGCACAATGTTCTTCAGTCGATGGAAATTTCCTGTCTTATGACCCTTGCTCTTATGAAATTCACAATACTCATCATCATTCCACCAATTTGGTTTGACCTTTGGTTCATATGGAGGAAAATCTGGAACTGTGATCACTTTGTTTGCCACAAGCTTTTTGAAGACTGATTCAAGTGGTTCTCCCAATGGGGTATACTTCCTTCGTGGTCTAGAAGTTGTTTGAGTATTCACTTGATTGTTTGTAGAACTTGATCCAGAAAAGATGAACTTGGGTCTTACTGTATTGGCATCAACAACACCATCATTGACTGTGTTCTTGTTCTTATTCCAAAATCTTGGCTTGTCTTTTCCTTTAAAGTCCTCTTTGTTGTCTTTGAATATCTTAATGACTCCTTGTTCAATTAAGACCTTTTCTATTACTAAGCCCTTTTCAATAACATCCTTGAAGGTAGACAAACAAGCTTTCCTGAGATCATATCCAATGTCCTTATTAACGTTTTGAGTGAACATTTCTACCATTTGTTTCTGTGGGATTTCGCAAGAGCATCTGCTAGCTAGATTTCTCCATCTTTGTAAAAATGTTGCAAAAGATTCTCCTTCCTTTTGTTTAGTATTGCACAAGGTAGTAACTAAGACATCTGTTTCTATATTGTAGGAGAAATGCTGAATAAATGCTTCTGCTAAGTCACCCCATGACTTAATACCAGGAGGTAATTGAGAAAACCATTCCATAGCTTGATCGCCTAAGCTCTGTGGGAACAACCTCATCAAGTATGTTTCTTCTGCCGCTACCTCAATGCAAGCTGTGAAGAATTGTCTTATGTGTGCCTTGGGGTCTCCTTTTCCTCTATACTTGTCAAATTTTGGCGTCACAAAGTGTGCAGGAAATGGAGGCATTGGAATGCTCTTATCAAAGGGATAAGGACATATGTCTCTCATAGTGTATGTTGGTTTTGTCGTACTCATGTCCTCCATTTTCTTTTGTAAATCTCTAATTTGTTGCTCCAAATTGTTTTTGGGAGGAGATCGATTTCTTGTAGCATATCCCGTGTTTGAAACACCCATTTGAGGAGGAGCTTGTTGCATGTATGGATGATATTGATCGTAGACATGTCCATATGGAGGTCTATATTGATGCGGCATATAGGGAGCACTTGGCATAACTTCATGTTGAGGACCCCCATATCTATTTTGTGCATATATAACATATTCTATAGGCATTTCATTTTCCATTGTGTTGCCCCCAAATTTGACATGAGGTTTCCTTATGTCCAAATTTTGACCATGCCTGTGAGTATCCACTTGTTTTGATTGATCCATAGCTTGAGCATGTGATTGAGCATATCTGTCTGCATAAGGCTTCCATAATGGTCTTCGAAGGTAAGTATCATATGTTTGAGCTTGTGTATGTGGGATTTCTGGTTTTTGAAGCAAAACTGATGGTGACTCAGGCATCATATTCGGTCCTCTATTTCCTCCACTATTTGGTCTCCTTTGATCCATGTTGGATTGAGTTTGTTGCGAGGGTCAGCTTTCCATAAGTTGAGACATGTCAAAGTCATGAGGTATTTTAGCTCCACTTTGTGCCATCATGTGTAAGAAGTATTGGCAATCTCTCCTCGTTATCTCTTCAACCAATCTATTGAAATGAGGATTCATTATGGATTCTTCTATGTCTGCTGATTGTATTGAAAAGTTGTCCACATTGTCATTGTGTGTAGCATTGTTGTTTGTAGTGTCTGTGTTTTCCACATTTGGATTGTTTCTATAAACATCCATGTTGGGTAATGTAGTGTGCTCAGGATTGAAGAATAAATCATTGTCATACTCATAAGAACTCATGTTTGCGGATTCTTGAGCTTCTTTAGCTATTCTCCTAGATTTTTGAAGGCGGGTTTCAACCATGAACTAGGTGTTTGACCAAGATGTGAGAGACTAGATGAAAAATGAAAAGAGTATGGAAGACCAAGAGTTGTATGGAGTGTAAATGAATCTTAAGGTGTACTTGCAATGTCCAAAGTGTAAGACCAAGTATGTAACTAGTAGAGCAGGTGTGACTTCCAAAGAGATGATTGTTTCTCTTGATGAGGTAAGCTGACCTTGACTCTAAGTAAGACCAAATGAGACCCAAAGGTAAGAAACCTTGATGAGGGACCACTTAGCAAAGTGTAGTTGTATGTAGTGTGTTGAAAAAGTATGATGAGGACAAGCAAGTGACCTTGTGACCCAAGTTTAGACAAGTATGAATGTAAAATGAGATGTAAAGCAATGATGGACTGTATGAGACCCAAGGACAGGTTGAATGCTAGATGAAACCTGAAGAGACAACCTAGGAAGCTCAAGTATTCCGAAACTGATTTCCTTTGTTTGCTGGACTGTAAAAGTTTTCAATTCTGGACACAGACGCTTCTGTATACTTCACAGACGCGATTCCCAGACACAGACGCTTATCTGTTAGACACAGACGCTAATAAAAACACAGACGCTATTCTGCCCTTCACAGACGCGCTTAGATTACCTGGACGCGGTTAAAACAGACACAGACGCATTTCTGTAAACTTCGTGCAATTTTTCCAATCTGTGAAGTTGTTTTGTTGTGACCAAATCCGACTGTTTGACTGTTTTTCGTGACAAGAGGACACAATGTTAATGAGGACTCAATGTTTGCAAATGTTTAGACTCCAAAAGTGTGTTGTTTGATGTAAAATGTTTTGCATACACTTGAAGACACAAAAGACACAATGTTTTGTTGTTTGGTCTTGAATGTTTGAGTGTTTAACATAAGACAAGCACAATTCTTATGGTTGGCCAAGACAATAGTTGTTGATCCCACATAGGGTTTTACCCCCGAGGCTATGCTATTCAGAGCGGATACTTAGATGCTTGACCTCACTGGCTCCACCCTCGGCACTCACTTCTCGGGTCAGCCAAGCATCAGTCCCCATGAAAACTCCCCATGGCAAACTTTGTATCTCTACTAAGAACCATATGTGTGTGGGCCGCTACCAGAGGTCCGATCTCCTGCCTCAACAACTAGAAGGATTTGGGCTTCTAAAACAAAAAGGTGCTAGTAAGGGCATCCGCTCGTGTGGCCATACATGCGGCACTTTCAGCTCTATAAATACAGAAAGCTCCCAGCCGGTAGGGGTTACGCCCTACAAATAATCAAATAAATTTAATCAAACGGGTTTATGGGGAGACATAGTGTCGGTATGAATTAATCAGCACACGTTATTCATAGTTTTCACCATGAATACATTTGTTTATAGTGGCTTGGAAGAAGATGGCTTTTCTTTTGCTACCACTTGGGTCGTTCTCTTCTCACTAGTAGTCCTAATGACCACACGGGAAGATAGGCCCTCTAAAGATTAAACAAAAAGAGCCTATTGCTCAAGACACAAAAGACAATGATTCAATTTTAGTGCACCAATGGAAGTGTTTGCTAATCTATGAAAACAAGGCACACAACAAAATTTCAAAAACCCTATCCAAGGACCTGCAACAAAATTTGTTAGTAGTTTGGGTTGTTTCAAATGATCACCCCTTCCTGCAAGCACACAAGTTAGGTAAATTTTAGAAAAACCCAAAAAGACTTTGTGAAAAAGGGGCCTTCAACAAAAATGTTTTTGCTTCCAAGACAAGCTGCACAAACTTAGTTAGCTAGATCTGAAAGGGTTAGTCCGAAAATAAACCAGATCTGAAACCCTAAGTACGAAATCCGAAAACTTGAATCAAAGAAAAATTGAAAATTTCAAAACAGTAAAACACAGATGCTGTTATACCAGACACAGACGCGTCTGTATGACACAGAGGCGGTTCTGTGATGCACAGACGCGCTCAGAACACACAGACGCCCTTCCAGGACACAGACGCGTTTTGGAAACACAGACGCCCCTTTTAGAAACCTACAAAATAAAATTTGGCAAAAACACAGGCGCGATTCCCAATCCCGCAGATGCTTTTGAAACTCAGAGACGCGATCCGAACGCTCCCAGACGCGGAAATACCTAAAATGTCGTCGAAAAAAGTCCGATCTGCAACTTCAAAAATGCAAAATCTGCAACAAAAATGTTAAATGCAAAGGGACAAGAGTCCCACCAGGCGTGCCAAAATGTTTATGGTGAAAATGGATAACAATAAGAACAATATTGAAAGGCTAAATGAATCCAACCACAAAACCCTAGCCCAACAATCAACAAAGATCCACCATAACATATGAAGATTACCTAAGACAATGCAAAATAAAACAAAATCACAAAGATTATACCAATCACATGTCCAATAGGGTTTTGATCTCCATTCTTCCTATCTCCATTGATCTTGCTTGATATATTTGCTCTCAGATTTTTATATGCACAAGAGCTCAACAAAGAACGGAATGTGGTTGCAAGTAGGATCGTAGTGTAGCCAAGTTGCATGAAAGATCATTAGCATGAGTGATTAGGGTTTGACAATGAAGAAAGCATCTTCTTAAATAGAAGACACAATATGAAATGGAGGGTTAAGATTGAGAGGTGTAAAAAAGAGAGGTCGGCTAGGATTAGAGGGTAGGTAGAAGAAATAGTAAAATAATGAAAGAGGTAGGTAGTGTATGAATTAAGAGATGAATGACATGTGTCATGTGTAGAAAAAGCTAATGAATTAATTAAATAAATAAAGATTTATTTAATTAATAGAAGAAGTAGGATAATTAAATAAATAAAAATATTTATTTAATTTAGGAAAAGGATAATTCAAATAAATAAATGCATTTATTTAAATGAGAAATAAGGCTAGAAGAGGATAAATGAATTAATTAAATAAATAAAAATTTATTTAATTAATAGAAGAATTAAGCTTAGATAATTAAATAAATAAAATATTTATTTAATTAAACTGGACAATTTTGGGTGTCTACAGTAGCCATGGTGTATGCTTTACACAACTTCTACTACTATTTACTATCTACACCATTTACCTTTTACATAGATCATGAACCTTTTAAAATTATAGTAAATAAATCAATCATTCAAGGGAGAAATGTAGGTAGATATTGTTATTTTAGAATTTGAAGTATAAGTAGATGTACGTCCTTTGTTGAATATATTTTAAAGTGCAAGTATATATGATATCTTTAAATTAAAATTTTCTTGCTTGATTCTTGTTGAAAATAGCTCTTGTACTTGATTCGACTTAACAATTCTTCCTATGATTGAATCCTTTTTAAAATTGAATATAATATGGATGGCTTAGATATTATAAGAGACATATGTACAAAAAAAAATACAAAAATTGTCATTGTTGAGTTGTGTATATAAAATAAAATAAAAACTAAAGATGTAGTGATAGTACGTTTTACTAAAAATGAGAAATAATGGATATATTAAAAATAAATATCTATTTATTTTTAAAATGCATATGCACTCTATTTTAGAACAAGTATTAGTGTTAGAGTGGATGTGTATTCTTACAAAATTAAAATCTGCTTCTACATATTTGGTTTGGTTTTATGCTAGGAAAAGACATTGGCCTTTAGCCTTGAACCTACAAGTACAAGGCCATGTTATCAACAAGATTTAAAAACGAATTTAGTAAAATGGCTAACAATAAAAAAAATTAACAAAATTAAAACCTATTATAGATGATGATGTCTATTTTTAAATTTATTAATTTTTTTTATGATTTGACATATTTTTCTTTTTGTTTACGAATTATTATTAAGTAAAGTGGTGAATAAACTTGAAATGACATGTATTAGTATTTTTTTAATAATTTTTAATTTTTATACTTAAAAAATAAAATTATGTGATCAATCTAGACACCATTCTCTACACAATGAAAATAAAATTATGATTGATTGAGATCAAATTATGTTGTTCATACACAAAGAATTTCCAAAACTAGCAATAATGGCCATTAAAAATTAATTAAAATTTTATATAGATAAAATCATAAAATAAAAATTGTAGCCAAACTTCACCATAATACACCTTTCCCCAAAAGGAATTAGAAATATATATATATATTGGAAAAAAAATGTAAAGATTACAAAATTAAGATAGTCAATAGACTATTTGTTGTGCAAATTTAGACACAAAACAATAGAAATCACAACCATAGTCTAAAGGCTAAGACAATAACAACATAACAACTTGTAGCAGAGGCAATACAAAGGGCATACAATGAAGAATAGAGCCACAAGACAGTAGCAAATCAAGCAGCTCACAACCTAAGTTGCATTGGTAATGACATGAACCTGAAAAGGAGACCATGGATGTTGTGCCAAAAAGACAAGTCTTCTTAAACTTGAGCAGAAAACCCACTTGGCCTTTGGTTTGTTGGGCTAAAGATCCTTCTTTAAGTTCTTTCCCAATATCAAAAAAAGACATCATATCTTGAATTTTAACATCTATTGAAGTTATTTTGCAAATACCATATCATGTCAACGAAGATGAAGCAACTGAAACTTGATCCAATTTTAAGTGATTGATGGTCTTACTTTCCTCCTCGGTTCCTCCCTACAATTGGGAACACACAAAAAACACTCTAGAATATGATGTTAGAGTAAAAATTTAATATTTCAGTACCTTCTTGATAAATATCATGATTCTAAAATATGGCAATACATCTACTTTTTCAAATATTAATTAAAATAATATGCCTCATAGAATCAACAACAATGTTCTTCTGGAGATTAAAACCCAAAATAGCCTCTTTCCAACGAAGATCATGATAAAAAATGGTGGGAATATATCTAAAGATAGCATACCACTTTCTTTTGGCCCATGTGAAGTCCCAAAATATATGTTTTAAACTTTCACTTTGATGGAAAAAGGGGCATTTATTGGGCTGTAACTTCAAATATATCAGTTTGTCACCAACAAGGAGCTTGAAATGTGGAATTTTCTAGGCCAGGATTTGAGCATTGGCCTCAGCTCTAGGTTGTCAAATCTGAGCACTTAATTTTCTCCAAGTTCTCTCTGGAAATTTACAATTCTATTTTTTATTTAGTTTGGTATTTAAAAGGACAAGTAGGAGATTTAGATATATTTATTTGGAAAAATTAAATCTTAAAGGTGTGCATATCTTCATAACCAACTTAGGAGAAACCAAGGATTTCACAAAGATAATAAATCCTTTGAACCTATTATTTAAACCAAAATTACTTTTAATATTTAACCAATTATCCCACTCTGTATAAGAGAAATTCCACAAATCCTAGAATTGACGAACTCCCTTCTTAAATAAGAATGAGGCTTACATTGGAAAGGCAACAACAAGAGGTTGGCCATGGTATTGGATCAACCTGTTCCACCAAATACATCTAGAGTCAAAACTAAAACCATGCTTAAGTGAGAAGTTTTTCCAATTCAAAAACTTACAACTTCTTGCCATGCCTTCCAAATAGACTGTAAAGAAGTAGAAGCTCTTATATTGAAGAAGGAGCTAATAAGAGTTTGTCTTCCCATGTCACAACTTTCCATTTACTATGAAGTGAGGCTTGACTAATACAAAAACAAACCAAGATTTTTCATGGTTCATCTCTATTAATAGCACGAATTATCCATGTTTCTACTAAACAAACTCCTTGGGTTTTAGGATCCAAAATGCCCAACCCACCTTTAGGCTTGGTTTGAATATAATGCAACCATGAAGTGCATTAGAAACCATCCTTACCACTCCAATTATACCATAGAAAGTGATGGATGAGTTTGACAAGGTCATCATAAATTTTTTTAGAAGGCATCCAACATGAAGAATAATATACACGTGAGGCTAAGAATATACAGTTCACGACTTGAATCTTTCCTACCATAGAAAGAAACTTGTTTTCCCAAGTAAGTAGCTTAACTCTCATTTTATTAAGAAACAACCTCCTCATCTCAAAAAGAGACACACCCACCCCAAAGGGAATGCCCAGGTAACATGAGATTTGATCATTCATAACTTGCTTCCATTTTGAAGGAATCCAAGGAGGCGTATTATCTATTTGTGTCATGAGAAATTTAATTTTATGATGAGCTAGCTTAGACCCAAAAATAGAGCTATAAAGGTTAAGGACTTCCATCACATTAGAAATCTCTTCTTCAAAATTTTGAAGGAAAAACATGCTATCATCAACAAAATGAGAGTTAATGACAACCACATTATTAGGAATAGATATCCCCTTGATTAGATTCATTTCATTGAACTTCTATAACAAGTATCCAAGAGAATCGACAACAATGACATAAAGGAAAGGAGATAATGTACAACCTTTTCTAATAGAGCATTCTAAAGGGAAGGGATCATACATTTCCTTATTAACTATTAGTTGGGCATTGGCTTCTTTGAACAACATTGCAACATGTTTACATAATTTGGGGCCAAACCCCAACCATTGCAACATTTTGAGAATGAAACGCTAGCACATTTGATTGTAGGCTTTATCAAAATCCAACTTAACTATGATAGCATTTTGGCTTGATTGTTGAGCCCATTCCATCATTTCCAATGCAAGGATAAGATTATCAAGAATATACATCCCTCCAAGGAAACCTGTTTGTTAAGGTTTTACAATACTATGAGCCACAGGCTTGATCTTTGTAGCAATTTCTTTAGCAATAATTTTGTAAGAAGTATTAAGTAAAGTAATTGGACGCCAACCTACAATTGTATCTTCATTTTTTTCCTTTAAGGATAAGTTTGATAAGTCCCCTATTAATACCTAGGCCTAAAGTGCCCAACTCCAAAGCCTCCAAATAAACCATATAAAAGTCGTCTTTGATATATTGCCATATAATTTGATAAAACTCCATCGAAAGCCCATCTATACGAAGACTTTTTTTAGCAGCCATAGAGAAAACAACATACTCTAACTCATCAATGGATAGAGTATGATCAAGGAACTAACTATAATCAACATCCAGTTTCTTTGGAATATAATCTTTAATTATAGCCTCCAAAACAAATTGGATATATTGCCAATGTGAGTCTTCTTTAAAAAAATTCTCATAAAAAATTTGAAACAAAGTTGTTATCTCTTCAGAATTCATATGCAGGTTCCCTTTTTTATCTTTCATTGCCCCAATATACTATTTTTTTTATGTTTATAGTTGAGAAAATTTAAAAAATATTTGGAACCTTTGTTGCCTTCCTTAGCCCAATGGATCCTAGCTTTGATTTTAACACCTTGTCCCTTATAGCTGCCCAATTTTTAAATTTAGGCCTCTAAAGAAGCTATAGAAGTTTGTAAATTAATGTCAACTATCTTTGCATTCAAAAAATTTCTATAATTTTCAAGCTTTCCTTTGAGGGATTTTTCTTGATGTCTATGCTATCCTTTGATTTTTCTTCCAAAGGAATCAAGGAATTCAACGCATTGTGAGATAGAGTGCCACCATTCCCTATAGGAGTCTCCCTCTTTTGGCTTGGGGATAGAGTTCCAAAGACTCGCCAATACAACTACACAAGAAGGATTCCTCAAGTGAGAAGTATTTAGTTTGTATGGAAGACTTGAATCTTTGTTAGACCTTACCTTTCCTGAAACAATACAAATAATAGGAAAGTGATCTAAAAGAGTAGTCGAGTAATCAACTTTAACACAAAGGCCATGTGGATTCTGAACTATAAACAAATTAGGGGAAATGTAGAATCTATCTAATCTGCTCAATTTCCCGTCATCCCCAAATCTGCAATTAGACCAGGTGAACTAATTATTGTCTTGTATAAGAATGAAATTGTGTATATGGTCTATGACTCCAATGGTATTATGACAATTTAACCATAAATTATCAAATTCTTCATTACACAACCTAGTAGAGATTGGCCAACTACAATCATTTGGAAGTTCAACCATATTAAAGTCTCCTCCAATAACTCAATCAACATTAGGAAGGTTATTGGCCATCCAATATCATAAAGAAATTCTTTCTTTTGTACAATTAGGAGCATAAACAAAACAAAATCTGATGGGTTGTGTAGACGTATAAAAATGACCATATTCCCAAATGAATATTTTATGTTCATTCATCTATTTAGTTAAATCTAATTTAATTAAATTACTTGCATTCCTCTATTTAATTAATTAATTTATTCAATTTATTTAGTTAAATTCATAAGACCCCTTTCGCAACATTTAATTGAATAAATCAATATATTTAATTAAACCCCTTTCTAGCTACTTTTAATTAAATTTACATTTAATTAATAGTCCACCCCAAATTGAATAAATCTAATTTATTCAATTTCCCAACTTACGACCAAATTGAATTAAATTCATTTTATTCAATTGAATCCTATTATCCCTTCATCCACTTGCAAAATCCTACATCTCCCACTTGCTTCCTAAACCCTATTCCTAACCCCTTCTAGACTCTTCTAATCACTTCTAAATTAACCTAACCCATTTCCTAAACTTTGTCACATCCCTAAACAAAGTGAAGTCACTTCTCAAACCCTCAAAGTCTTTGAAAACCCTTAAAGGCTTCAACCACTTAACTTTGAAAGTCTCCCAAACCATTAATGGTTAACTCAACCCTCTAGCATGATTAAAGAATTTCCCTAAACTCAACCTCCATGTAACCCAAGGGTTTCATCAAGCATTTATTGCTTTGACCATGGTTATCCTTAATCTTTTGCACAAGAGTTTATCCTTTGGGTAAAACCTTTATCCAATGGGTAATCCTAACTTAACCATAACCCTTACCCTCTAAGATAACCATGAGGTCTTCTCAAGCATTTAATGCTTCCTACCTCTCTTCTCAACCCAGTCTTATGTTGACATTTGTCACCATTTCATTGGTGCAAATTGCAAACATGGATTCCCAAATTTCAAACTCTTTCAATCTTGACCATCCATTGCCCTATTTTTGCTATAAATAGAGCTCTCATTCCTCCCTTTTCAGAGATCCAAGTCTTTAGCATCACACTTATACTAAAATCCATCCAAGCTTTAATATATCATTTGTACTCATCATTTAGCCTCTCTTTTCAATAGGAATTAATCTAAATAGGCATGTTTAGAGTATTTTCCTTATCATTTAGCTTAATCATAGACTAATATAACATGCTAAGATAGTCTTGTTACTAATCTTGTCATCTTATAACTAGTTTATTGCATTTATAGGATCATGTATAACTTAGGATGCATCTCATCTTAAAATCAACAAAAGCATCCCTCGTTCTTGCATTTGTCATCCCTAAACCACTTTGCTCAGTGATATGAGAGCAAAGAAATTGGTTTGAGGGACCTTGTGAGATAGAGAACCATGGAACCAACCTTGGGAAGCTGAGTCATACTTCATGACTCCGTAGCTTGCACCAAGAAGTCATGTGGGTGTGTGAGCAAGGCACCTTAGACTCCATTTTCCACATATTGAGTTCTATCGACCCTCTTTTCCTGCATACATTTATGGTGCCCATTGTGGGGCCCAATCCCATATATCAAATCGGTTTTTGAATTTAACCACTTTTGAAGGTCCGCGGGAAACAAGAATCGACGCGTAGGAAACATTTCCTAGTGCATCCGGTTAACAGTATAGCGCATCCCATTTTCTGTTCAGCGCATGGGGTTCATCATCTAGCGCATGACATCCTTAGTTTAGCACATAGTCCTCACTAACATTTTCCTATAGGTCTCGGCGTGGGAGAAAAATAGAACAACGCATCAGAAAAATAGAACAACACATTAGAAATACAGAACAACGCATTAGGGAAATAGAGTAGCGCATCACAACCATCTTGTAGCGAATATAGTCTATTCTGTAGCGCATCACAAATAGAAAACAGAGAGCTAATTTGTAACAAAAATCAAAATTTAGACTTGTAGAAGTCCACGGAATTCGCCTTTTTGCTAACTCGTTGACTGTTTTTTTTGTAGGTTACTAACATTTTGATTGTAGGTTTTAAATCTATTTAGGCTAGAATTAAAAGTAGTTTAAATTTTTACTAACATTTTGAGTTAGGCAAAATTCAAATTTCTTTTTTCCTTGTTTAAGTAAAACTGAAATCACTTTCATTTTGGGGCAAGTAAAACGAACAACAATCAAAATTTTCTTGCTTTTCTAGGAGAAAATTTATCAATTTGGGCTCTAAAAAGAACAATACAAATTTTCAAATTTTTTTGCAAAAGGCCTAAAAAGAATTTCACCATCCTTTGGTGCATAAAAGGATCCACCTTTAAATTTGGGCAAAGTAAAGAAATCACACCAAGTCACAAAAGTCAGTTGCAATCAAAGAGGGAAGTTATTCCCCTTTTGCCAATTTTCTTTTGTTAACCAAATCGAAGTTTTGCTTTGTTGACCAGGTTCTTTTCCTAGATTAGATAATCACTGATTTGAGGAAATAAAATAAACACCATGTTTTTGTGGAGCAGCATCTCCCTATAGATCATTAGAAAATCATTGAATTGACAGGATAAAAAGAACAACTTGATTGCTTTGCCTCGAAAGTAGAAGGTATATGCTCTCCCCTTAATTAGGTGATCAAAAAGTCAGACTACTCTTATGCTTTCAGTATTTCAAGCAATAAATCATTTAGCAGGTCTGCCTTCTCGAAGAGTTGAAATCAACTCTTAAAGTCATTTATGGCCGGTGTGAAGGGAATGACCTAAGTGGGAAACAACTTTGATGCCAAGTGTTCCAACCCACTATAATCAAAAGTGGAAAGTGATGAAAGTCCTTTTCAACAGTTGCACGCAGCGATTAGCCTTCCCCCAATATCCTCAAGATACATAAAGCCTTTGTTCTAAAGGTTGGGAAGCCTCCTGAGGGAGTTTATCACTGACGGCCGAATAGAAAGCCTGATTACGAACCTTAGAAATAACAACCTTGAGCCGAGTCAGTAACTAGACATTTGTAATATCATAGTGCAAGGGTGGGGAAGAATCCACCCCCAAGATCGTTCACCATATATCTCCCAAGATAACTACTCAATTGTGAAGTAATTCACTTTGAGTTAATTTATAGCAAAAGGCAAAAAAACGGGCGACCTCTAGGGGGTGACACGGTTGTTTGAGCTGACGGAGTATCAAGACTAGTGGGCTATGTTATTACTTATGACCCTTGAATAAAGAGTTTTTTTTAAGTGTATTCATTGTAACCAAACCTGTTAAAACATTGAGGATTTGAACACATCCTCGCAGAATATACACTTACCATTTAGATTAGACAAAATGGTTATGTATTTTGTGTTGTGTTTGCATTTGTACTTCAAAAAATCACCCATCAAAATTAAAAACCTAAGCCAAAACACAAAAATCACAGAAAACAGTCAAAATAGGGTAGTTTAGCGCGTAAGAGCAATTTCTTAGCACTTCAGAACCATCTTTTAGCACATCAAAACCTATCTTTAGCGCATAAAGTATTAATAGTAGTGCTTCATCGAAATCTAGAAACAGTCAAAGACAGTTAGCGCATCCTGAAAATAGCCTAGCACGTTGAAGCATCAACTTAGCGTGTAGGAGTCAAACATCAGCGCATCAGGTTTATCAGTTAGCACGTGAAGGCCTGTATTAGTGCATGATCTTTTAAACAAAACAAAAAACAAATTTTAGAAGTCTAAAACAGTTAGCGCATAGCTCGGGGTAGCTTAGCACGTGTGGTCTTTTCCTTAGCGCGTGAAGAAGTTTCTGTAGTGCATTCGGTCTCAGTTTTAGCACGTGATCAAACCCAGAAAAACAGTGGGCAAAACAGTGAAAAAATTTGAAAATTTAGAAAACATTTTTGAGAGCGTCCTTTCATCAGCTTCATCTTCATCAAACCAGAGTATCAAGAACAAAGCGTTAAAAACTATTTCTTAAGCAAATTTTGTGTCAAAACAAAAGTTGTCCAAAATCCAAAACTGATCGCACGATAAAACATATCTATCCTATCAAAATCGGGAAACATCATCGCAAGTGACGAATAGGTCCTTTATTATCTCATGGATTATATCTCAAAACACTTGTTCAAAATCTCAAGTTGTCAAATCAATTTTTCATATCAGGAGACTTTATCTATATCATTTGACACACTTTGTCGTGAGGGGGCATCTAAACCTTCACTTTGATAAAGTAAACTTGAGTTTCCAAAACAAGATCAAATAAATCCAAAACAAATCAAAGGAAACCATTGAATCACTTATGCATGACAAATCCCCATATTCTAAGAAGAAAGAATATTTATCGTAACACTACATTGAAGAAACAACAACCAAGTTTTTCCAAATTTGTCAAAAGAAATAAATTTTTATATATCAATCGTCAACTCTTTAAATCTCATCGAACATTCCTTCATCATGTCAAACTATATATCCAGAACAAATCCAACAAATTTGACAAAGAGCCTTTGAAGACTAGGGCATATTGTCAAAAATCCGCACTCAGCCAAATCATAAACCATGGAGGAAAGATCAATCCCGCATTCTTTCCCAACGAGTGCATCACTTACAACACACCTCGATTTGAACCACCAACCTCGGAGCAACATATCGAAGAGGATTTTGTCCCCTT
Organism: Cryptomeria japonica; assembly: GCF_030272615.1. Lineage (NCBI taxonomy): Eukaryota > Viridiplantae > Streptophyta > Pinopsida > Cupressales > Cupressaceae > Cryptomeria > Cryptomeria japonica. Next base: position 243,495,685 of record NC_081406.1, on the reverse strand, counting down.
TGTCATAGAAAGCTTCTACTAAAATGCTTGTTACTTGCTCTCAACAAAACAAACAAAGCGAGGCACAAGCAGAATCCAGTATGAATCAAAGGTTATCAAATCCTTTTGAAAGTCCACATTTAGAGGATACTGAAATTTCTGGAGAACTTCTTCAGGAATGCCAAGAAAGTGCTTCATTCCAAAAACTTGTGGAAAGACTCATGGAAAATGACAAGGAAAAATACTTTCTCATGCTCACAAGCAAAGGGGTCAAACTCCCTGAAGACTTTGACAGAGACATGTTTAGAACGAGACCTCAACATTACGAATATCAAGAACGACAACGAGAAGGGGAAGCACGCGACCCTAAACAAGATATTCCTAAACAAAACATACCGAAACAACATACACCAGGACAAAACATCCCTGAGCAACACACCCCTGAGAAAAACATACCGTTCCATACGCCATTTCAACCCAAGATTAATGCAAGGGAAGAACTCTTCCCTCGGAAAAACAATGCACCTTTGGTTGCCCTTACTCAGCAAATGCAAATGTTACAAAGACAAATGCAAGACATGCAACAAGGGACGACAGTATGGTACTCATGAAATGAAATTTGTCCTTATCCCTTTGACAAAAGATTGCACATGATCCCTTTTCCTGCAAACTCAGATGTTCCTAAATTTGACAAGTACGATGGAAAAAGCGATCCCCGTGATCATGTCAGAGAATTATGTACCATGAGTCTTGAATTTGCTCATGATGACACCTATCTGATGAGGTTATTCCCAAGAAGCTTGGGAGGACAAACAATGGAATGGTTATCCAAAATCACACCTCCTGTCAAATCATTTGATGAATTGGTCAATAAATTCATAACACAATATTCCTATAACATTCAACATGCTATAACCATGCTAGACGTTTGCAACACCAAACAGAAAAACAATAAAACATTCATGGCATTCCTTCAACGTTGGCAACATATGGTTTCACTATATTCTCGAGACATTCCTGAAAAGGAGAAAATGGAAATTTTCATCGACAACTTGAATGGTGAGATGAGTTACAGGCTCAAACTCCAATGCATACCGTCTTTCGCTAAACTGATTGAAAATGACATCCAAGTAGAAGAAGCATGTGTCAAGAAGGGAACGCTCAAATTATTCAAACAAGGAACAAATTCATCAAACTACAATAACCAAAACAACAACAACTTAGACAAATCTAGATTCTGGACTCGAAACAAAAATGAAGGCGGCAATGAATCACATGATCCAAAATCTAAACAGCCAGTGCTCACATTATCAGGAAATCCTCAAGCTACAAAGAATCCTAAAGGTGCTAACCCAGATGCTAACACATATGCACCGAATACCAATCAAGGTCAACCCAACACAAACAACACCGACGATACTCAAAACAAAAACCACAAATCGAGGACCTAATAACAATTCACGAGATGACACCAACAATTTCCAAAAATGTGTCTTCACACCACTGGGACAATCACTGGAGTCAGCATTCAGAGAACTCCTGGCAAACAAGATTATCTCTTTGCCCGCAATCAGCAACTATGAACCCCAAATCAAACCACCTTGGTGGAACGACTCACACTTTTGTGATTTTCATCGCAACAAAGGTTATCGAACGAACGATTGCATGAGATTGAAAAACATTGTTCAAGACATGATTGATCGAGGTGATTTAACAGTGGATGGTCTCAAAACAAATGGTGACCATGGAGCCTTTAAAAATCCTCTTCCAAACTACAACAAAGATGGAGCTTCAACCTCGAATGATACACGTGGAGCTCGTATCAATCACATCTACAATAACACCATCAATCACATATCAGTTGAAGACAATCATGTAAACGCCATCACAATCCGAGACCAGCATAATCATGAATCTGTCAATGTAACAACCAAAGCTCAGAATATGTCTTGAAGGGCCACACAACAACAACGAACACTACACCAAAAATCCAATATGATTTAGTCAACCAACTACACAAAACTCTTGCTCAAATATCTATACTAGAATTGCTGAAACTATCGCCAAAACACAAAGGCATATTGGAACAATCACTGTTGGAAACCAATGTACCTCAAGATCTGGATGCTGACAAATTTCAAGCCATGGTCGCTCATATGACAGGGCCTCATAATCTCACCTTCTCAGAGCATGATAATACTTCCTTAAGTCATCTGCATAACACTCCTCTCCATATTGAAGTCATCGTCTATAAGCACCGAGTAAAAAGAGTATTGATAAGCTTGATATTTTCAGGTAGCTGGTTATTTAAATCCATCTCAATATAGACTCTTGGATGCACTCGAAGGCTAGAGAATTTATCAGAATTATTCTTGCACCAAATAACCCAACCTAATTAGGTAACTATTTCTCTCAAGAAAGGCTTGAAAGCCAAATTTAGATATGGGATCTCCACCCACATAGGGTATTGTGACTTAGATGGACCTTCAGAATGGAAATCCAATGTCCAAGCTTGCAATAACAATATTATCTGCAGATTATCCATGTTCCATACTGGAGCACAAGCTGAGTGTGTTAAGGGTTTTTTAAAGTACTGGAGATATAACCCTTGCCTAAACCCCTTAAGGATTCAACCTCCAATCCCCTATTTTCCCAGTTAAGTTTTATCCATTTGTAGAAATAAGATTCAGTTAGGACCCCTCTTAAGAAGAATAAAATTACTGATTTATGTTGGCAGTCAGAAATATAATCAATAACATCATCAAGGAGAAAAAATTATAGAGTTTTACCAGAGATTTCATTATTTTCCTCAGTGGGCAAGTCCTCCATTTCTTCATTCTTTTATGTAGTCTCAAACACTATAGTTGTAGCTGTATCCTTATGTTCAAACATAACCACACCCTTTCCCAAATCTCTAACAGAGTTGTCTTTGTAAGACTCTTCCTTGGAACAACACCCCCTTGTCTCCTCTTTTAGTCTCATTCCTCCAATAGTAGCGGCAAAGGCCACACGTCAAAGAGAAATAAGATTAACAAGGCAGTTGGTGGTTCTTCAGAGGCACCAAAATAGAGTTGAAAAATGCTTCCCCTCACCTAGAATTTGGTTTGCAATAAAAAAACACGCAACAGATACTTCCAAAGAGCCTAGAAAATCACTCCTCCAACTCCGTTTGCAGCAACCCTAAATGTCTACACAAGAGGGCAATGAAAAAAATGGCACTACAGCTTTGTGAAACCTTGAAGGCACCGCTCCATAATTTGTTAGCCTGGACTTGAATGCCTCGTTTGCTGAAAAACCCTTGTTTCTTTCTTGCTTGCAAAAACCCTAATCGCCCAAATTTATTTTGGTCATAAATGTATGTGGTTTACCTCAAAACATAGAACTTTAATTAGTGCATCTTACTCAAAGCTAACTCTAATCATATAGCTATTAAAACAAATTACATATTTGAAAACTAGAAACAAAATCATACATTTAATATTTTTAGACCATGCTAAGATTTTATGTGAAGTGCTTCAAAAATTTTTCAATTATGATTTTTTTAATTTCATGAAAAAACTTCTTTTTCACCAAAAAGTTAACCCAACTTCTTGCACTTACCTTGGTGAGTTAAAATTTATGTCTCTGTGAGGAGCAAGGAATATTTCATCAAATTGAAAGTTATTTCATATGTATTTATTTAAATAGACTATTGGTTGTAAACTCAAATTTTCTTTCTTTGTTGCTAGAGGGGGTTAAAGAAGCAAGTGTAGCCAAGTAATTATAGTTGAACAAAGAGATGGCCAAGTCAAAAAAATCACACAAACCATAAACAACCATAAAAGGTTGATTAAGATTGGCATTAAGAAATTTAAAAAGAAGAAGATATAATTCAATAAAATGGATGGCCACCAATTTTTTAAGGAATCAAAGTTATTCTAGGAAGCATAACAAGCCTAGTGGAGCTATCTTTGCCTTGAATTATAAAGAACAGCTATAGATTAAGTTATTTAATTAAATATGTCTAAAATTTATTGAATTTACATGCTAGCTAGTTATTTAAGATTTATTTTTAGGAGTTTTGTGAGACAACAATGAACATGGAATCTAAAGTTTACATTCCAAACCCATGCAAACTACTGTCAATCAAGTAAGCATACAAGAAGTGATAGTAATTTACCTGCAACAACACACTAATCACTTTAAAAAAAAATGGCAGGTAGGTTATAATATAAATATGTATTATTAAAGCTACTTGTTCATGGATGCTTCAAACTTTGATTATCCTTGACATCTACTAGTTCATACTATACCTCAACTATGCCAAACTAAATTTTATTGCAAATATGCATTAAAGCCTCTCGATCTCAAAATAAAAACTATTTAAAATATGATTCAGTAGGTTCATGTCAAATTCACCAAAATGTATGCATGTAATTAAAATAAACAATATTAGCATTAAAAATATAAATTTAAAACACAACTAATCTATTACGTGCAAACCTCTAATTGAGTGCTATATGAATATGCTGAAGATGTCATCAATATCATACTCAAAAAATGAGTTTGAACCTGGCTCTGAATGAATGATAGCTATATGTTCAACACATGCAAGTCGAGCGTTGCTCTCGTGCTCCCCAGGTGGGCTAGATAGATTGGGAGGCTCTAGAGATAAGCCAACCTCAGCACCCGAGGATCCCTCCTCATATCCATATGTGGGTGCTCATGTTTTGACAATGCAACCTAGCATTCTCTGGATGATGAAATTAAGGAGATGAAGAGGATGGATTGACGATGCAATTATAAAATTTTGGAGAGCCAAATGGACAATCTAGATTGAATCTTAGATAACAAGTTGATCCTATTGAGTGTGGAGTTGATGAGGAAAGGTGGGAAATATGGGAGATAGAAAAAAATATTTTAATTTTTAATTTAATTTCTTAATTTTAAGTTAACTCGATAGATTAGCTTGTTAGGAGGAGTTAAATAATTTCATGGACAATAGATGAGTGAGTTGACTGAGTGAAGGAGTTGGGTAAGTGCAAGGAGAAGTTTTTTGAGTGCATGAAGCAATTGAGTGAATGTGTGGAGGAATCAGTTGATTGCATGAGGGAGTTAACTAAATGAATCGGTGAGTTGATTGATTTTATTAATGAGATAACTAATTTTGATTTATTACTTAACTAAATGAGGTGAAATTTATGAAGTTATTAATTTATTTAATGGCTAATGTGAAATATGAGGTGAAGTTTGATATTTTATTTAACTATTTGATGAATAATAAATGGATATTAGGAATTTAGTTTAGATATTGGAATATGGAAAATTACTTCATTTTAATTGAGTATTAAAAAAATATGCTTAAATGATAATGGACTAATGATTAATGAATAATAAGATGATAATGGATATTTAATGAAGAAATTGATAAAATAATAGTGAACAAAACAAGAATTATTTTAGTGCCTGCATTTTCATCCTGCTATAATTTTCCCCTTTTTTTTCTAAACAAAAAAAAGAAAGAAAAGAACATCCCATTTTCCCATAATATAGTAAAAAATAGGAATAAAAAGAAACTCTAAGATCAACTCCTGGGCCACAAAACACCCAATTTACCTTTAAGAAAATTCCTTGTGAATCAACAAGGATCTATAAACATTATCATAATGATAAGAAATTCAATTTATTCGAAGGGCGGATAAAGGAAAAGGTAGTTTGGGGAGAAAAAGTGGACTCATTACACAAAAGATGTTGGACATTGTTATTGCTAGGATATGTTGTTGTCATTGATGTCAACATATTCCTACTCTGGTGATTCCAGATTGGTTTATTGAGATTATGGTTTGGTGTATGGAGTATCTTTAGTATCATTATATTATTTTGTACTATTGTTGGTGATCAGATCTTGAGTTGATAATTTGGGAGATTGTTTGGGATGGTCTTGTGTATCTTCATTTAAATGGTTCATGATTTGGTGCTCCACAAGTTATCTTTCTTTGTGCCAATTGCTTTTGTTTGGGTGATCTTGAGGTTCAAATGTTGATCGATGAAGATTTGATAAGTGATGTTGGTGCAGTTGTTGCTGATGATTCTAACATGCTTGTTGGTGTTTCCTAATTGTGTCCTATTTGTTTTGATGATCAGTATTGATCTTTGTGTGAATTTTTGATGATTTTTCTGAACTGGTGATGTTTTTCGTGTTATGCAGTTTTCTTGGTGGTGTAGCGTGTTGCAGTTTATCTTGGCATGATTTCTAGTGGTGTTGCACATTTGGGCATTTGATTTAGGTCCATGTTATATCATGTATATCATTATATTGGTCTGGTGGTCTATCTTTGTATCATGTGATGTAGTTTTGTAATTGTGAGTTGAGGGTTTATCTGACCTTGTTGTCAAGGTTGATGAATTGTATAAATAGGTGATATTGTCATGTAAATTTGGTGTCAAGGTTGTGTCTACATTATCAGAGAGTGATGTATGTAAGATCAAGTGATTCATCCTTCGACATTGAGATTGAGAAGAGTTTGGTGTTGCAGAACAGACAATTGTGCTTAACCGGAACTATCATTAAGCATTTGCAAATTCTATTATTGTAGTTCATTTCTTTTGGATTGTAGTCTGAACTTGTTGTAAGTCAGTGATACTTCCCTGAGGGTTCTAGCCTTCCGGGTCATTATCTTTTGAGCAGTGAGCTCTAGATAGTGTTCCTGAATGCATGTGCATTCCCCATTGTAATATTTTCACATACTACTGTAGAGTATTATCTTATTGTGGGTAGGTTCCCACCATGATTTTTCCCTTAATCGGGTTTTCCACATCAAAATCTTGGTGTTGTGTGTTGTGCTATTTATCTGCTTATCTTTGTTGTTGCTGCAATTTTTCAAATCTATTTTTGTGATTAAGTTTGTTGATCCGACTAAAACTGACTCACCCCCCTCCCCCCGTCTCAGTTTTCCCTCATTGTTGTTGCTAATAATTGGTATCAGAGCTAGATCCTTTGAAAGAAGCTTAACCGCTTGAGATCTGGGATGGAAACTAGAAGTGAAAGTGTTATCTTTAAGAAGGAAAGTCTAAGATTTCATGGTAGTAACTATGCTATATGGAAGAACCAAATGGAAGTGCACTTGAGGTGTCTTGTAGAAGATTACTGGAAGATTACAAAGAATGCTTATCCTGCTCCTCTAAATGGATCAGTTACTGCAGATGAGATCAAGGAAGTTGAACATAACATTAGATCGAAGGAAGCATTGTTGAGTGCCTTGACTGATTCAGAAATGACAAATGTAATGGGACTTCAGACCGCACATGAGATCTGGGAGAATCTCGAGACCCTGTATGAATGAGATAAACAAGTGAAAGTTGCTAAATTGCAGAGTTTGAAAGGGAAATATGAGATGTTGAAGATTGGAGAAGATGAGAACATAAATACCTTTATGGCTAAGGTGAATGATCTTGTCTTAGGTATCAGATGTGTTGGTGAAACTCTTGAAGAAGATGAAATTGTTGCTAAGGTACTGAGATCTTTGCCTCCTTCTTACAAATATAAGGTAGCTGCTATAGATGAGATCCAGAGTGTGACTATAGTGACAAGATATATGTTGGTTGGAAATATTGCTGCATTTGAGCTAAGCGAATTTGGTGAATCACATGGAAAGTCTGAGACAACATTTAGAGCATTTGTATTTAGTAAACAGAAGTATGACCTGAAAAATGCAGAATATCCACATATGAAAGATAAAGAAGAGAGATGGAAGACAAAGAATGAGAACTGGATGAGCTTGAAGCATTGATTGCCTAGAGATTTCCTAAAGGAGCTGGTAAGTATGATGGAAAATTGCCCTTGAAATATTTCTCTTGCAATAAGGTAGGACATTTTTCTTCTAGATGCCCAGAGAGAATGGCTAAGTATGATAGGCATGATAAATACGATAAGCATGACATAAATGATAGATATGAGAAGCATGAGAAGTATGATACGTCTTACAAGTCTAGTTGGAAGTATAGGAATTACAAGAACTGCCATTATGTTGTTGATGAAGGTGTTATAGATGAAGAATCAGAAGGAGATGAAGTTGTGTTTCTTGCCATTAAAGAAAATGGATCGGTACCTATTGTTCCCACTAGCTGCACTATTGGGGAGAAAGCTTTAGCTGCTAAAGTTGAAGTAAGAGATGAATGGGTGATTGACAGTCGTTGTTCACATCATATGACCGGTGATAAAAGAAAATTTGTGAGTATGGAAAGGTATGATGGTGGAATAGTGAGATTCAGAGATGAAAAATCATGTGTGATCCGTGGTAGAGGTTCTATTTCCTTTGATGGTAAGCATAATACTGATGATGTCTAGTATGTTGAAGGTTTGAAGCATAATCTTTTGAGTGTTGGATAGATGGTTGATAAAGATTATGATTTGCAATTCAAGAATGGTAAATGTAAGATCCTAAATGCCTCTGATATTGATATTGCATCTGGAACTAAGACTGAAGGTAATATTTTTCATTTGAATGTTGGTGAGAAAATTTGTTTGATTGCTCAGATTGATGAAAGTTGGTTATGGCATAGGAGAATGTGGCATGTTGATTTTGATTCAATGATTAAGATCGGTTCCATTCAAGTTGTTAGAGATCTCCCTAAGATTGTAAAGCATATTAATTCGGTATGTAAGGAGTGTCAATTGGGTAAGCAAACGAGAATTTCTTTCAAGAGCAACAATATACATCTGATGGATTGCTAGATCTTGTGCATATTGACCTATGTGGACCTAAAAATGTTAGAAGTGTACAGGGAGATAGATATTTTATGCTACTAATTGATGATTATTCCAGGATGATGTGGGTTATATTTTTGAAAGAAAAATATGAAGCATTAGAAAATTTCAAGACATTCAAAGCAAAGTTTGAGACTGAGTCAAGAATGAAGTTGAAATGTCTGAGATCTGACAGAGGTGGAGAATTTTGTTCTAGTGAGTTTAATTCATTTTGTGAGAAGCATGGGATTAGAAGACAATTATCTACTCCTAGAACCCCTCAGCAAAATGGAGTGGTTGAAAGAAAGAACGGGATTGTTTTGGGTGTTGTCGGAACTATGTTCATTGAAGGAAATGTTCTGAAGATATATTGGAGAGAAGCTATTATCACTATTGTTTACACATTCAACCAAGTTCGTATTAAAGGTAATACTAGTAAGACTCCTTATAAGTTATGGTTTGGTCATGTTCCTACTATGAGATACTTCAGAGTATTTGGTAGCAAATGTTATATCAAGAGAGATGAGGACATAGGGAAGTTTGATGCAAGAAGTGATGAAGGAATTTTCTTGTGTTATTCTACAAAGAGAAAAGCCTATTGGTGCTACAATAAGATACTAAGAAAGATAGTGGAAAGTACAAATGTGAAGGTAGATGAGAACCTTGGAAAATAAATCAGAGCTTGCGGATATGATGATGGTCAGCACATTGTTTTGAACCCTATTCAGACTGAAAAATCAAAGTAGAATATTTTGGTAGAAACTATTAACCCGGATGTTGTTGTTGTTGCCGGTGGAGAAGTGCAAGAACCTAAAAATCAGAATAATCAAAAGAATCTGAGGTATGTAAGATTGAATCATTCAAAAAATCAAATTATTGGTGATAAAATTAAAGGTGTGATGACTAGAAGAAGGTTAGTTGTTGAAGAGGTATGTTTGATTTCTAAAGTTGAACCTAAAGATTTTGCTAAAGCTTGTAACGATGAAAATTGGATGAGAGCTATGGAAGAATAATTAGATCAGATTGAGAAGAATAACACATGGGAGCTTGTGCCTAGATCTAAAGATAAGAATGTGATTGGTACTAAATGGGTAATCGAGAATAAAATGAATAAAGTTGGTGAAGTTGTCAAAAATAAAGAAAGACTAGTATGCAAAGGATATTCACAGAAAGAAGGAATTGAGTATGAGGAGACTTTTGCTCCGGTGGGAAGACTTGAAGTTGTTAGATTGTTGCTTGCATATGTTGCTTATAAAGATTTCAAGGTATATCAAATGGATGTCAAATTTGCCCTTTTGAATGGTGATCTTGAGGAAGAAGTCTATATAGAGCAACTTGATGGATTTTCATTATCAAATGATGGTGAAATGGTATGTAAACTGAAGAAAGATCTTTATGGATTGAAATAAGCCCCTAGGGATTGGTATGCTAAATTGGATAAATATTTGTTAAAATTGGGATTTAATAAAGGGACTGTTGATAGTAACTTGTACTTTAAGATTGAGAATGATAACATCTTGATTGTTGAAGTCTTTGTGATAATATTATCTTTGGAGGTGATGTTGACACGAACATGAAGTTTGTCGATCATATGTAGAAGGAATTTGAGATGTCTATGATAGGTGAGATGAATGTTTTCTTAGGTTTGCAGATTTCACATACTAGAAAAGGTATCTTTATATCTCAGACTAAATATGTGAAGGAATTGTTGAAGAAGTTTGGATTTGATGACTCCAAACCGGTTGGAACTCCTATGGTGACTGGTTGCAAATTATCTAAAAATGATGATTCTCCAAAAGCTAATAAGAGTTTGTATAGATCTATAGTTGGTGGACTACCATATCTTACTTAGACTAGGTCGGACATTATGCATGGTGTGTGCATGGTTGCTAGATATCAAGCTGGTCCAAAAGAGAGTCATGTCACTATTGTTAAGAGAATATTCAGATACTTGAAGGGAACTATGGATTATGGTTTGTGGTATCCGAGGAATGATGATTTCATGTTATGTGCTTACACTGATGTAGATTGGGCTGGTGATGTTGATGACCAGAAAATTACATCCGATGGTGCTTTATTTTTAGGTAAGAAATTGGTTTCATGGGCTCGTAAGAAACAGAATTCAGTATCCTTATCTACTGCTAAAGCTGAGTACATTGTTGTTGTCAGTAGTTGCACTTAGGTGGTTTGGATGAATCAAATGTTGAAGGATATCAGAGTTATCTATGATGAGCCTATTGTCATATACTATGATAATTCCAGTGCTATTAACATGTCAAAGAATCTAGTGCAACATTCAAAGACTAAACATGTGTCAATCAAATATCATTACTTAAGATAAATAGTTAGTGAAGAGGAAGTGAAGTTGGATTATGTATCTACAAAGGAACATATTGTTGATATTTTCACTAAACCTTTGCCTGCAGATACATTTGTTTACTTGAGATACAAGTTAGGGGTATACACCCCTCCTGATGAGAGCTAGATGCATTGAGTTGCATCAATCTAGTGGACTTCATAGTCTTATCTCTTTACTCAGATTGATGGTTGGTGTTGCTCCTTTGGTGGAGTAGTCTGATTGTGTGTTTTAGTGGGAGAGATTCATGATTTGTTTATTTAAGCGAGAGTTTTTTTTTTTGGTGTGAGATCTTTGGCATTGTTGTCAAAGGGGGAAAGAAGCATGTGAAAAACTGTTTTCTCTGCTTGATCTTAGGGGGAGTTTGTTGGAGTTAATTTTTTTCTTTGCATTGATTTTTTTTTACATTCATATGTTGCCATCAATGCCAAAGGGGGAGATTGTTGGACATTGTTGCTGCTAGGATATGTTGTTGTCATTGATGTCAACATATTCCTGCTCCAATGATTGAAAATTGGTTTATTGGGATTATGGTTTTGTTTATGGAGTATCTTTAGTATCATTATATTCTTCTATACTTTTATTGGTGAGCCAAGAAGCTTAATTGATCATATCATATGATTCGGTTTTTCAGTTTGTTTTTTTATCAGTGCTTCGCAAAGTTAAGTATTTCCTCTGGTATATTCCGGTGTCATCAAATCCTGAGCTAAGATCTCGGGAGATTGTTTGGGATGGTCTTGTGTATCTTCATTTCAAATGGTTTTTGATTTGGTGCTCCACAAGTTATCTTTCTTTGTGTTAGTTGTTGTTGTTTGGGTGTTCTTGAGGTTTAGATGTTGATCGATGAAGATTTGATAAGTGATGTTGGTGCAGTTGTTGCTGATGATTCTAAAATGCTTGCTGGTGATTCCTAATTATGTCCTATTTGTTTTAATGATCTGCATTGATTGTTGTGAGAGTTTTTCATGACTTTGTTGAACCAGTGATGTTATTCATGTTATGTTGTTTTCCTGGTTGTGTAGTGTGTTGCGGTTTATCTTGGTGTGATTTCTAGTGGTGTTTCATGTTTAGGCATTTGATTTAGGTCCATGTTATATCATGTATATCATTATATTGGTCCACTGGTCGATCTTTGTATCATGTGATGTAATTTTGTAATTATGAGTTGAGGGTTTAGTTGACCTTGTTGTCAAGGTTGATGAATTGTATAAATAGGTGATATTGTCATTTAAATTTGGTGTCAAGGTTGTGTCTGCATTATCAGAGAGTTTTGTATGTACGATCAAGTGATTCATCCTTCGACATTGAGATTGAGTAGAGTTTGGTTTTGCAGAGAAGATAATTGTGCTTAACTGGAACTGTCATCATTGAGATTGAGTAGAGTTTGGTGTTGCAGAATTATTTTTCATTTAATATAATAACCTCATTATGAAATTCCTACAAAAGTTTGATTCACAAGAGTATTGTTAGGTTGGTTGATATTAAGCTTCCACTTCTATAAAAGCACAATCTTTCTCCATTCTTATTTTATATTCTCCATACAACTTATCTCCAAAATAACTAAATAAGACACTTATAGGTATTGCAAGAGTCTCAATAGATGGACTTGTTATGTTTGTTGGCCAACTTAGGTCAGTTATCTTCATAAAAAAGAAACCCAAATTATTCATTAGATCATTGAGATTACTCCAAAGGTTCTTTGATGCTATGGTCTAGTAAGAAAATGAGAGTATATATGTCACCAAGATTACTCTAATGATTGTATGGTGCATGTTGCCTATTTTCCACCCTTCACATCAAAATAGCCTTACATAGTGTCCTAGGATATTGAGAAATTTGGAGGGGTTCTAAGGGATTAAAAGGGGTAAAATTCATATCAAATACCCTTCATCTTTTATGATTATAGTTTTTGAAAGGCACATGAGCTTTTTTTTAGACCAATTTTGATCATTTCCAAAAAAAAACTTGAATGAATTCCAACAATACCATGTACAATCCATGGAGGGAGTGAGAGTTTAAATTTTAATCCTCTTGCATTAAGGTTTTCTCTTGGGCCTTGTAAGCATTTTTGTTATGTTTTGTTCCTTACGTGGAATCAAAGGTTCTATGGGCTAAGTTGCAGAAAAGAATATGTAAAAGAATCCATGAAAATGTTTCTTCACCATGTCACACCACCATGGAGTCTTCAAGAGGCATTTTTTAGATTCATGTGAGGATCCATGTGTGAGAAGAGAAATTTCAAAGCTTCACACAATAGTTAAGGAGCAAGCAAAAAGAGTTTCAACTAATTTCCATGCTGAAAGGTAGGCAATACAAGTGCAAACTAATCCCTAATCTGTGAAAATGAATGATTTCATTGATTTTGATTGTCCAAGTGTATGTGTTGTTCAAATGATCAAGTTTTATTTCACTATCATGATAGATACTAAGTTTTATTTATAACCAGAATGATGAGGCAAATAGTCTTCAAGGTAGTCACATATTCATTTTTAAGGGTTGTATGGTTCATGGTAAAGATATCAATGTATCATTATAAGTCCTTATCTATGAAACTTCATAGACAACCTCATAAGGCAGGGCAAGACAATTTCAAGTTATGACTATCAATACATATCAACAAGTTGCATGGCAGATTCATGTTCTTGAGACATGAAAATGCAAAGTATAGAAGATAGATTGCAGAGTTGAGAGGTCTACTATAGTATAAATATAGTGCATTTTTATGAGGGAAGGAACAATGATAGTCATATCAAGAAAGATGATAATCACCTTGCGCAGTTGTTAGGATTAGAGATAAAAGTCTTTGGACAATATAGTTAAAATCCCTTCATAGTGAAGGATAGAACTCAAAGGGAAAAACAAGATCAAGAATCAATGAATTGTGGACATACACAGGGCCAAGAGACTTGATTCAAAGGACATAAGGTGCCAAACTCCAATGACAATGATATTAGACGGGATTCAGACTTAAACATATGACAGTCTCTCTTTTCGTAGTGCTATGACAATCAAACTTTTATAGTCCTAGGTCAGGCATAGGACAATACACATGAAGATTTAGTCACGATAAGAAGACAGACATATTGGTGGGCTACAAAGATTGAAAAGTCAATAATAAGTGTATGCATGGAAATTGGCATAGAGATTGAAGAGAAGAATGCAGTCTAGAAGGGCTTATAATATTCATGTCAATTTGAATAACAGACAATAGCTTGATGGTAGTAGTTCATGAAAGACAAAGCATGATCACGGGTAGGATAAGACCTTAATGATACAAAGAATTTTGTAGCAAATATAATAGACTATCAAAGTTTCATAAAGGGACAATACTGTCAAGAAAGGACAGCTTGAAGATTCTAGCTTTTAAGGTGAAATGAAAAGATTTAAGGTACAATGAGTATTTTAAGAAAGAAGAAAAGATAATAGTCCTCAATTAGGACAACTTAGAGTATTCAATAAAATAAGCTTGATAAAAAAGCAGATCAAGGCATGGTCTCACAAGACATCCAATGAATGCAGCATAACAAAGCATGTCCTTTCAAGCATAGGACAGTTAGTTATGACAAGTCAAATATAAATTTGTGACTACAATAGAACAAAAAAGACAATACCTAAAGCAAATGTGATAATCCAAGGGTTTTCTAATGGATAGAGCCTATTAGAAGTATGAAAGGTGAACAAGCTTGCATGAATCAAGAAGCATAATGCAGTCCAAGTGTAAAACACAGTCCCACCAAATAGACATGGAAAGGTTACCATAGTAAAAGTAATATGAAAATTCAAAGACATAAGGTAGACCACAAGGTCTAATGCTAATCAAGGAGGATTATGATGTGGAAGAAAGTTTGGCAGTCCTCTTCATGAAAGAGTATAAGAGATCAACATCAAATCAAATAAAAAATTGTGAAAAGATCACCATAGTGCTTAAAACTCACTGTCAAATTGTTAAGTACACAAAACAATATTGTGGTTGTCCTAGGTCCATCATTGTTTGTTCTAAACCTTGATGTTGTGAAGTGATCTCATTGATATGCCCTCAAACTGTCATTTACATTCTTTTTTTGTCATTATTTCCTTTATTTGTTTGCATTTGTCAAAACCTTTATAAGGAATTTGATCGTTGTCATTGACTGCTAATAGTATGGAGTTTTATTATCAAACATTTTAGTGAACAATCAAAGGACCCTTTAAGTCCATAAATTGATTGATAAATGTATGTGATTTCATGTTTCAAAGGCACATGAGAAACAAAGATATGATGGAAGGATCAAGAGTTATTTATAGTAGCAATGATGAAGGCAGTTTAGTGACAATGAACGTGCAATCTTATCTTAAAATTTGAGAGATAATCTTAGAAGGAGAACAGAGAACAACCACTTGAAGAGAATTATTTCAAATACCAAATGGATAATCATGGAGAAAAGAATAAGGTATTGTTACCCAATGTCCCCATGTAGCTGCTTATGAACATTTTCTGCCTAAATTTAAGCAACCAGAGTGTTCCCATGTAAAATTTTAATTAGGAGAAAAGGATAAATTGGAATCTTCTCCTATTTTAGTGGAGCGGTAGCTACTTAAAATTGAAAATAATATTTGAAAAAAAAAGGGGGGCTAGAAATAAGCAATGGCTACTTATTGAAAAAATTCACATGTAGCTTTACCATATTTTTTTCCTCTCCTTTTTATTTTCCTACAATTTTCTCTACAAATTTTATCTGCAAGAATATTACTAATAATTTCATTTCAAAAAATTATTTAAGAGGATTGCATAAAAATAAGCAGCAATTTTATTTTCTATGGGGTCACTTGCTCCACAAATTGCTCCTCAAAAAGTTGAGCAGCTGCTACTAGCCAAAATAAGGTAAGCAATAACATGGGGACAATCCCTAATATCATCATGTATGGGATAGTCCTTTCCAAGTGGAAAATGATCAAAAATTGAAACGGGAAAGGGGTTGATGATAGTGATCATGAAGTGAAGAGTGTTATTGCAAAGCATCAACCAAGTCTTCATAGGTATTTGTAGCCTATTAAATGTGAGAAACCAAATAAATAGAAGACAGTGGTTTTGAGAGATGGTAATGACAAAGATGAAGGAATAATGTCTATTGAAGGTTACAGGGACTATCAAAAATAGAGGAAAGGTACCACAACAGTGAACATGTGTCTATGAGACAAATGAAAATGATATTAACAGAGGACAATACAAGATGATAGATCTCTAAGAATGCAACATAAAAGAGGTTTGTGATGTAGAGGAAGATGACTCTCACCTATTTGTGCTACCTTGTTTAGGTATCTCCTCCAAGCTACACTAGAACCATCCAATGGTTCTATACCTCACACCCTCCAAGGGACTACAAGACTTACCCTCTCTGACCTTCTCAAGGTCCTTATACTAGGATAAGCACTTTTTTTTTGTGAGTTCCATTCTCTTTCTTAGGAGACCTTGTTTACTAACTCCCTTTCACACTCAACCTGAGAGTTCAACCCCTCTACCACAATATCCTCATTCCCCACACTACACACAGAAGGATGGATGATTTTGTATGGGTTCCCAACCCTACTCCTTCCTCAAGAACTTTGGTATTTACTGATCCCAAGCTTCACAAGCAAACTACACTTTTAGGCCTAATAAGAGACCTAATTCTAGTAGCCCTGAAATCGGGGTATTTTGCAATTATCTTCTAATATTACTTAACAACCCTATGAACTCTTTGACATTCTAGACACCCTTTTGGGTTTTACATACAATATCTCAAAACCAGAGGTGGTTTTTGTCAGTAACATATCTAACCCTTATAAGGCTAATTAGGCCTAAATGCCCCTTCCTAGGCCTAAAAAGTAGCGATTTTCTCAAACACCTTCACCAGTCCTATTGCCTAAGTGAATTGATGTTATTTTGGGTCTGTACTTCCATGAGGATTTCCAATCCAACCATTCTTCACCACCATCCACCGGATTCACCCAATTAGGGCCTTTTATCCATGTTACCTAATGCTTGCCAACTCAACGTGCCAAGCCTAGGGTATGGTGGTAAATCTTTGGTTTAGCTTCCCCTATCTCAAAACCAAAAAGAAAACATAGAATATATTGAAACCTAACATTACACAAGGTTTTAGAGTGGATATCCACCATGAAATGCTAGGTTGGAGCCATTTTTCTCTCAAAACTCTAGTTCTTAGGGCTTTTGTACTCACTTGCAACAAAATGAAGACTATTTACAAACCACAACACTTCAAGACTCCAAAATAAAAGAAAAATTAAGGTAAGAAACCACTCTAACAATTCATGTTCCTATTTTGGAAGTGTCAATCCGTACAGGTCGTACAAACTTGCAAAGAACATGCAATAACTTGGAAGAACACACCAAATGGAGAAACCAAACTTGTTTGTTTGCTTCAGATCTTCAACAATCAATTCTCATCAGCCTTTCCAAGCCTTATACTAGGCTTGGAGTAGTTACACATGCTCACAACCAATTGTGACAACCAACTAGTCATTGGTGTATGAAAATGTTGCAAAGTTGCTATGAGCAACTTTTGCAACTTTTGCAATTTGTTGCATTGGTGAGCAACTTTGCTCAACCCAAAGCTTGGTCACTTCCAAATGACTCATATGACCTCAACAACCTCAAAACAACACCAACCAACCTACATTAACCAAAAAAAAAAAACTTATCCTAGCAAGTTCTCTACTTGGCACCCTTAAGAGCTCACATGCCAACATTGGCCAAACAAAGACTCTTAGGGCCCTTACAATCATTTGAGCACACACTCAATATCCCCTTGGCCTTATTACAAAGCTAAGATCAGGATTCCAACATCCTGGAAACAAACTCAACAAAATTGCTAAGTTCCCCTACACCAGTTTGCAAGCTAAAAGAAGAACAGTGACAACCATATAGAGGACAAGAGCAAATAAAAATAGCAGAGGATACTATCAGAGGCAAGGATCACAAAATATCACATGAGCACCATGTTGGATGTTGTTGCTACTAGGATATGTTGTTGTCATTGATGTCAACATATTCTTTTGTTTGTTGTTCCAATGATTTCATTGAGTTGATTTGGTTGGTTTATCTATTTGGGATGTTGAATCAACTAGAAACACCTCATTCCTTATTGTTTCCATGATGCAATGTGGTGATTTGGTTGAGTTATGGATTTTGGTATGAATATTTTTCTTGTGTTCTGTGATTGTCATAGTCTGATATTTGATCCATTGTGCTCCGGTATGATCATATCTTTGGTTGCGGATTTAGGACAGTGTTTTGGATGTTCATGTGTATCTACATTTCAGATGGTTCATGATTTGTTGCTCTGCAAGTTATCTTTCTAGTTTGAATTGTTGTTGTTAAGTGTTCTTGAGTGTTAGCATGTTGATCAATGAAGATTTGAATAAGTGGTGTTGGTGCAGCTATTGCAGATAATTCTAATGTTCTTGTTGGTGTTTCCTGATCGTGTCCTATTTTTTTTGTTGGTAGCATTGATCCTTGTGCGCATTTTTGGTGATTTTGTTGATTTGGTGATATTCTTCATGTTATGCGGTATTTCTGATTGTGTAGTGTGTTAAGATTGATCTTAGCGAGATTTATGATGGTGATGCATGTTTGGAGATTCGATTTAGGTCCATGCTATGTCGTCTATGGCATTGTATTAGTCCAGTGCTTGATTTATGTATTGTTTGATGTAATTTTGTAATTGAGGGTTGAGGGTTTGGCTGACCTTGCAGTCAAGGTTGATGATCTATATAAATAGGTGTTATATTCATGTAATTTTGGTTTCGATGTGGTGTCTTCATTATCAAAGTGGTGTATGTGCGCATAAGCAAATTTATCCTTCGGTATGGTGTATTAAGCATAAATTATTGTAGGGTAGACACATGAGCTTAACTGGAACTATCATCAAGCATTAGCAGATGCTATCTTTGTAGTTCATGTAATCCGGATTGTAGTTTGAATATTATTGTAAGGTAGTGAACCTTCCCTGAGGGTTGGAACCTTCAAGGTCATTGTATTTTGAGCAGTGAGCTCTAGGAAGTGTGCCTGAGTGAATGTGCATTCCCCATTGTATTGTTTACACATACTACTGTAGAGTATCATCTTATTGTGGGTAGGTTCTCAGCATGTTTTTTCCTTAATCAGGATTTCCATGTCAAAATTTTGGTGTTATGTGTGTTGTTGTTATTGTCTTTATCTTTATTCTTGTTGTAGTTGGTTGAAATCTGAGATTGTGCTTAAATAGTTTAACCCGGTGAAAACTAATTCACCCCCCTCTTAGTTTTCCTTCATTGTTGTTGCTAACAATCGGTATCAGAGCTAGATCCTCTGAAAGAAGCTTGACTGCTTGAGGAGATCTGGGATGGCAACTTATGTGTTCAAGAAGGAGAGTCCTAGATTTTATGGAAGCAATTATACTGTATGGAAGGATCGGATCAAAGTTCACTTGAAGTGTCTTGGAGATGAGTATTGGAAGATTATAAAGAATGTCTACAATGTTCCTTAGAATGGACCAGTTATTGCTGGTGAGATCAAGGATGTTGAGCATAACGTAAGAGCTAAGGAAGCATTTTTTAGTGCCTTGACTAATTCAGAGATGACAAATGTGATGGGTTTGAAGATTGCACATGAGATCTGGAAGAATTTAGAGACCTTGTATGAAGGAGATGCTCAAGTCAAAGTAGCTAAGTTGCAGAGTTTGAAAGGGAAGTATGAGGCATTGAAGATGAGAGAAGATGAAAACATAACATCCTTTATGGCTAAGGTGAATGAACTTGTTATGAACATCAGATATGTCGGTGGAACAGTTGAAGAAGATAATATTGTTGCTTAAGTGTTGAGATCATTGCCCTCTACTTACAAACATAAAGTAGCTATTATTGATGAGATCCAAAGTGTGACTATAGTGACAAGAGACATGTTGGTTGGTAAGCTTGTTGCATTTGAGTTGAGTGAATTTGGAGAATCACATGGAAAATCTGAGACCGCATTCAAAGCTTCTATATCCAAGAAGCATGAGTATGATCCGAGAGAAATTTCATGTTGGGTATCCAGATATGAAAGATAAAAGAGAGAGATGGAAGAGAAAGAAAGAGAACTGGATGAGATTGAAGCCCTTATTGCTCGAAGATTTCCTAAGGGAGCTAGTAAGTATGATGGAAAGTTTCCTTTGAAATGTTTCTCTTGTAATAAGATAGGACATTTTTCTTCTTGGTGTCCTGAGAGAATGTCTAGATATGATAAGCATAATAAATTTGAAAGGCATGATAGATCTGATAAGTGTGAAAGATATGAGAAGCATGAAAAGAAAGATGAGCCCTATAAGTCTAACCAAAGTTCAGATATTAGAAGAGGTGTTATTATGCCACTGATGAAGGTGTGATAGATGAAGAATCGAAGAATGGGAATTCATAAGACGAGTTTGTATTTATTGCTATCAAGAAAGATGATCTGGTACCAGTGAATCCTACAAGCTACATTGTTCAGGAGAAAGCTTTGGCTGCTAAGATTGAAGAGAAAGATGAATGGGTAATTAACAGTGGTTGTTCACATCATATGATAGGTGATAAAAGTAAATTTGTTAGTATGGAGAGGTATGATGGTGGTATAGTGAGATTTGGAGATGATAAATCTTGTGTCATTCATGGTAGAGGTTCTGTATCTTTTAATGGTAAGCATAATACTGATGATGTCTTGTATGTTGAAGGATTGAAGCATAATCTTTAAGTGTTGGACATATGATTGACAAGGGATATGATTTTCAATTCAAGACTGGTAAATGCAAGATCATAAATGCCTCTGGTATAGAGATTGCATCAGGAACTGAGACTAAAGGTAATATCTTTCACTTAAGTGCTAGTGAGAAAATTTGTTTGATTTCTTAGATTGATAAAAGTTGGTTGTGGAATAGGAGGATGTGTCATATTAATTTTGATTGCATGATAAGGATAAGTTCTACTCAAGTTGTAAGATATTTTCCTAAAATTATGAAGCCATTTAATCCGGTATGTAAGGAATGTCAGTTGGGAAAGCAAACAAGAACTACATTCAAGAGTAAGTTGTATTCATTTAGTGGATTGTTAGAGCTAGTGCATGCTGACTTATGTGGTCCTACTAGAGTGAGAAGCATGTTGGGTGACAAATATTTCATGTTGCTAATTGATGACTATTCTAGGATGATGTGAGTTACCTTTCTAAGGGACAAATCATAAGCCTTGGAGAAATTCAAGATATTCAAAGCTAAGGTAGAGACTAAGACAGGGCTGAAGGTGAAGTGCTTGAGATCTGACAGAGGAGGAGAATTTACTTCAGGAGAGTTTGATACATCCTGTGAGAGGAATGGAATTAGAAGACAGTTATCTGCTCCTAGAACCCCTCAACAGAATGGAGTTGTTGAAAGAAAGGAAAAAACTATTTTCGATGCTACCAGGACTATGCTAATTGAAGAAAATGTTGCACAAACCTTTTGGAGAGAATTTTTTATCATTGTGTCTTACACATTCAATCAGGTGCATATAAAAGGTGATTTTGGTAAGACTCCTTATGAGCTATGGTTTGGTCATGTTCTTGCAGTTAGATATTTCAAAGATTTTGGAAGTAAATGTTATATCAAAAGAGATGAGGATATGGGAAAGTTTGATGCAAAATGTGATGAAGGAATATTTTTGGGTTATTCTACTAAGAGAAAAGCCTATCGGTGTTACAACAAGAGACTGAGAGATAATAGAGAGTGCAAATGTGAAGGTTGATGAATGTCTTGGAAAGAAGATCAGAGCATGTGGATTTGATGATGAAGATGTTATTTTAAAGTATATGCAAACTAAGATCTTGAAGCAAAATGATCTGGTAGAAGCAACTAATCCGGATATTGTTGTTGCCAGTGAAGAAGTTCAAGATCCTAATAATCAGAATAATCAGAAGACTTTGAGGTATGTTAGATTGAAGCATTTAGAAAATTAGATTATTGGTGATAAAAATAAAGGTGTGATGACTAGGAGAAGGATTGTTGTTGAAGAGATATGCTTGATTTCAAAGATTGGGCCTAAAGATGTTGCAGAAGAATGTAAAGATGAGAATTGGATAAAAGCAGTGGAAGAGGAGTTGAATCAGATTGAGAAAAATAACACTTGGGAGCTTGTTCTGAGACCTAAAGACAAGATTGTGATTGGTACTAAATGGGTGTTCCAGGATAAACTAAATGAAGCTGATGAAGTTGTTAGAAACAAAGCAAGACTGGTATGTAAAGGGTGTTCTCAGATGGAAGGTATTGATTATGAGGAGACTTTTTCTCTGGTATCTAGATTTGAAGTTGTTAGATTGTTGCTCGCATATGATTCTTACAAGAACTTCGAGGTATATCAAATGTATGTCAAGTCATCCTTTTTGAATGGTGATTTGGAGGAGGAAGTCTATATTGAGCAACTAGATCGATTTTCTTTATCAGATGAAGGAGATATGGTATGCAAATTGAAGAAAGCACTATATGGACTTAAGCAAGCCCCTAGAGCCTAGTATGCTAGATTGGATAAGATTTGTTGAAGTTGGGATTCTATAAAGGTACTTCTGATAGTAATGTATACTTTAAGGTTGATAATGATAACATTTTGATTGTTGAAGTCTTTGATGATGATATCATTTTTGGAGGAGATGATGATTTGAGTATGCAATTTACTGATGATATGCAAAAGGAATTTGAGATTTCTATGATTGGTGAGATGAAATTCTTCTTAGGATTGCAGATTACACAAATTGATAAAGGAATTTTCATTTCTCAATCTAAGTATGTGAAGGAATTGTTGAAGAAATTTGGGTTAGATTATGCTAAATCTGTTGGAACTCCTATGGTGACTGGATGCAAATTGTCAAAGAATGATGAATCTCGGAAAGTTAATCAAACTTTGAATAGATATATGGTTGGTGGATTGTCGTAATCAACTCATACTAGACCAGATATTATGCATGATGTTTGTGTTTGTGCTACATTTCAAGCCAATCCTAAAGAGACTTATGTTACTGTCGTGAAGAGGATTTTCAGATACTTGAAGGGGACTACTGACTATAGTTTATGGTATCTGAAGATTGATGATTTTCCGATATGTGCCTACACTGATGTTGATTGGACAAGTGATATTGATGACTAGAAGAACACTACCAGTGGAGAATTCTTTTTGGGAAAGAAGTTGATTTCATGGTCCAGTAAGAAGCAAGATGTTGTATCTCTATCTACTGTTGAAGTTGAATACATTGCTACTGCTAGAAATTGTACTTAGGTAGTTTGGATGAAGCAAATTTTGAAGGATATTAGAGTTATTTATGATGAGCCTACTATTATTTATTGTGATAATTCAAGTGTTATCAATATTTCCAAGAATCTGGTACTGCATTCTAAAACAAAGCATGTATCAATAAAGTATCATTTCTTGAGGGAGAAAGTCAATGATGAAGAAGTCAAATTTGAATGTGTATCTACAAAGGATTAGATTGCAGATATTTTCACTAAGCCTTTGCCTATAGATACATTTTTCTATTTGAGAGACAAGTTAGGGATCTATACCCCTCTTGATGAGAACTAGATGCATTGATTTGCATCAATCTGATAGATTTTAGAGTCTTATCTTTTTATTCGGGTTGATGAGTTTGTGTTGCTACTCAGTCGGAGAAGTCAGTGTGTGGTTCAGATGATCAGTTGTGATTTTATCCTAAGGAGGAGATATTGTCCTTCTTAGAGGTTGATTTTTAGGGAGAGAGCATGATTTGTATTTTGTCTTTGGCATTGATGTCAAAGTAAGAGAGATGCATGTGAAAAAATGCATTATCTTTGGAGCTTTGTTTGTATGATCTTAGGGGGAGTTTATTAGAGATTGTTGGTATTGATTCATTCCTTTGCATTTATTGGTTTTCACATTCATATGTTGCCATCCATGTCAAAGGGGGAACTTGATGGATATTGATACTGCTAGTATATGTTGTTGTCATTGATGTCAACATATTCTTGTGTTTGGTGTTTCAGTGATTGCATTGAGTTGATCTGGTTGGTTTATCTATTTGGGATGTTGAATCAACTAGAGATACCTCATTCCTTATTTATTCCATGATGCTATGTGGTGATTTGGTTGAGTTATGGATTCCGATATGAAGATTGTTCCTATGTTTTGTGGTTGGCAGAGTCTGGTATTTGATCCGTTGTGCTCTGGTATGATCATATCTTTGGTTGCGGATTTGGGAGAGTGTTTTGAATGTTCATGTGTATCTACATTTTAGATGGTTCATGATTTGGTGCTCTGAAAGTTATCTTTCTAGTCTAAATTTTTGTTGTTAAGTGTTGTTAAGTGTTCTTGAGTGTTACCATGTTGATCGATGAAGATTTGAATAAGTGGTGTTGGTGCAACTATTATGGATGGTTCTAACATGCTTGTTGGTGTTTCTTGATCGTGTCCTATTTGTTTTGTTGGTCCACATCGATCCTTGTCCGCGATTTTGGTGATTTTGTTCATCTGGTGATATTATTCGTGTTATGCAGTATTTTTGGTGGTGTAGTGTGTAGTGGTTGATCTTGGCGAGATTTCCAGTGGTGATGCGTGTTTGGATATTTGATTTAGGTCCATGCTATGTCGTCTATGGCATTGTATTGGTCTGGTAGTTGAATCATGTATCATGCAATATAATTTTGTAATTGAGGGTTTGGTCGACCTTGCAGTCAAGGTTGATGATCTATATAAATAGGTGTTATACTCATGTAATTTGGGTGTCGATGTGGTGTCTTCATTATCAGAGAGTGGTGTATGTGTGCATAAGATAATTTATCCTTTGGTATGGTGTATTGAGCAAATATTGTTGCAGGGTAGACAAATGAGCTTAACCAGAACTGTCATCAGGCATTAGCAGATTCTATCTTTGCAGTTCATGTAATCTAGATTGTAGTCTGAATATTATTGTAAGGTAGTGAACCTTCCCTGAGGGTTGGAGCCTTTTTGTTCATTGTATTTTGAGTAGTGAGCTCTAAGCAGTGTGCCTGAATGAATGTGCATTCCCAATTTTATTATTTACACAAACTACTGCAGAGTATCATCTTATTATGGGTAGGTTCCCACTGTGGTTTTTCCCTTAACCAAGTTTTCCACATCAAAATCTTGGTGTTATGTGTTTATTGTTGTTATTGTCTTTATCTTTATTCTTGTTATAGTTGGTTGAAATCTGAGATTGTGCTTAAACTGTTTAATCTGGTGAAAACTGATTCACCACACACCCCCCCCCCCCACTCTGAGTTTTCCTTCATTGTTGTTGCCAACGCACCACCAAGTCATCTAAGCACTATTTAGTGGTAGAGTTTCCCAAGAGAAAATGAGTCTCCATACAACCACAATGACCTTAATGAAACCTTATGGATGCCATCATTTAAAAGGACAGGGTCAATTTTATTCAATGAAACCACATGAAACATTCATATGACGGTGAGAATTCAAGAATATAGAAATCAAACAATGTGTATAGACTTAGGATTTCAAATGATTTGTGTAAAGACCTTAACACGGTTCTTATAGACAAGTATAATGCATAGGCAAACTATCAAAAACATAAGGAATAAGCATCATTTATGACTAATTCCTTGCACAGATAGGAGATGCAATCGTTTTGTCAATGATAAAGTATTTTCAAAACAACCATAAAGGACAATTTTAACAATGAAAATATAGTCAAAGGCTTATGGAAAAGAACCTATGAAGGACAGTCCTAAGGAAATCAAAGGATAGTGGCAAAAGAGGCTCCTTATCATTGTTATCAAGAACAATGAAATTGTGCAATAAGGGTCATGTATGACAGTCAATGAGTGAATTTCATTGTGTGATGATATTTCTGTGTTCATTGTCACAAAAGAGCACAATCTGGTGAATGGATAGGTGATAGTCATAGAAAGAATAGAAAAAGAGATTTGCAACAAGTTGAAGATAGGAATCACATGGATTAAGCATTAGTTAATTTGATCATGCAACCATTCAAGGGAGACACGTAAATAGTTGATCAGATCATGCAATATTAGTTTGGGGCCCAAAAGGAGGAGTGAAAGAGGTGAATGCAACAATTTTGGCTTAGTTTAAGACCCCACGTGGGTGGTACACCAGTTGTGGCAAGTTTTGGGCCCACCAAACATTAGTTTGAAGCAGTTTTAAGCCCTTTTTCATGACTTTCTATCTGTGTTCCATGGAGTTTCAGGGATGGGGATGGTAGGGGACATCGAGACGTGTTTTTGATACAGGGGTAATTTTGGTTCATTTTTCAGGGGGGGGTGACAGGGGACGACTGTTAAAAAAATAGGGTTTTTTTTACAAATATAGAGAAATTTAAAATATGCATATCATAACAATTGTAAAGCATTCATCATAGACATTAATACATTGCATTAGACTTGAATTGATATTTCACAAGATAATTGACAAACATTTTACCAAAATTCAAATGCTTTTATCAATCATTGCCAGCAAACATATGTCATAAACATTCATAATAGAAATAAAATGATAAATATTAAATATTAAACATCCATAACTATGAGATGACATAAACTGTAAATATAAAAGTTAAAACATAGAAGTCCATAATCAATTGTATATCATAGTGTCAAGATAAACTAAGAAAATATATGGTTGTCCATAATCAGCACATGGTAGGTCTAAGACTAAGAGTCTAAATCAAGATCAGAGCTAGAGTCTCTATTTGAGTAACATGTTGTTCACTCCTTAACCAACTGCTTCTTCCTACTCTTTTCTTATTTTGCAAATGTCAAAATGAGTGTATTTTTATTCCTTTTGTTTGTTTTATGCATTAGATTAAGATTTTTTATATTTTACTATTTATTTAGGGTCTTGTTGGAGCCAATCGAACCTCTTTTATAAATTAAAAATGTGTTTTTTAAAAAAAAAATTGGACTTGAAATTTTTCTAGGTTGTAGGGGACGGTCAATTATCCCAGGGACAACTGGTCGTCCCCTGCCATCCCCTACTTCCCAATAGTCATCCTCAAAATGTCCCTGGTGAATTTGCCAAAAAGGGGACTCTTAGGAAACGACAAATTCTCATGTCCCCATTTCGCCCCTAGTGCAGGTACGAGGAAAAAAATGCAGGGGATGCATCCCTGTGGAACATAGCTTTCTATCATGTATGACCAAGGAAGGCTTCATAATGAAAATTGAGGAGAAAAAAATACAAGTGACCATCAGTTTAGGAAGAGTTCAACATTAGCATGCAGATTAGAGGTGCAATTTAAAATCGGTTCTATCTTTCAGTCAGAGAGAATTTCTTTTCAATAAAGCCTCTTCTCTTCTTCTTTTCTTCACAGTTCTTTCTTTCTACTTACAATACACAACAAGAGAAAAAGCATTCTATTGATGTGTTTTTTAGGCACTTAAAACACATAATAAAATACCAAATATATTCTATCCTCTTGATCAAAATATTCTTGGTTGCTAAAATATATGATCAACCAAGATGACTCCAAGGTTTCTATAGTCAGGTCTTGACATTTGGATAGCTCAATTGGTCGATAACATTATTGTCGGTAATCTAAGGGGACTTGTGTTGAGTACTTGAATGTTGAACGTTTGGATGTTGCTGGAACCTAGATTCTAACTACCTGCTTGGAAAATAAAATAGCAAAAGAGATAAGATTTGAGAAGTTAATCTAATCCTAATAATGTAGGAATGATGGACAATATTTGTTGAAACTCAACTAAGCCTTGCTTTGACATGGAAAGCAACAACTACACAAAGCTTTGTGAGATCTTCTAAGGTAAGTACATGATGTTCAAATCACTATAAACAACAAGGATACCATCAAGGGAATGCATATCAAAGTGTGAATAGCAATTGAATTTAATCTTATTTAAGGATTCCAGTTGACCACACAAGGAAAACTTACAATCAGAAAACTACTAGTGGTATGGATATAAGAATTTCACCATTGATCATGCACATAGTTCTTTCATTCATCTAAACAATCATGAAAATGAGTTGAGAACTAGATACCATGCAAATTATTGAAATAACACATCAAATTCACCATAGCTTCAATGAAATCATATTCTCTTTACAACAAAGTCTTGGCAACAATCTTTGCCTTCTCCTAATCTAACTTCTATCCTAATGATGTAACTATTGATTGCTATCTATAAACTATTATCTATTACTCTACTCTTTTGTCTTCTATTAACCATTTAAAAATGAGAAAATTGAGCCTTATATTGATAGCTCTTTACAACTAATGGCTCAGATTGATTCGCAAATCAATGGCCAAGATTACAAGATGGAAACCCTAATTAGGGTTTATTAAAACAACTCCCTCTGATCAATGATAAAATTACATTTAGGTTCAATATTGAATGTGAACCAATAGAAAAAAGGGGTAGGTATCTCAAAGTTTGTGTCTCCATAAGATGAGTCGGGTGCATTGCATCCGGACATACTGATGTGGAATCTCTTGATTGGTTGAGTGGTGACTAGTATGCCATCCCAATTTGTAGTTGTAGACTTGATAGATCAACACAAAGTGTTTGAACAATATCTCTTGATACAAAACATTATTCAGTTTGCTCAATGTGATGATGATGATGATGATTGATCTTCCCATATTCAAGAGCTTAGACCTCATGTTGTGGAATCCTTGATTTTCCATCACCTCCTTATAGTGTGAACCTTGCCTCGATATTGTCTTGATGTTGAACCTAAGTCCTTCATATTGGTCTTATTTGGCTCCAGATGTCGTGACTTTTGATGTCAATCCTTGATATTTGATGAACCCCTTGAATGTGATGAACTCCTCACAATGTTGATCTACCTTGGTATGATTGTATGATATTTCCTTTATATTTTGGGGTTCTGACTTCATCATGTTGTATCAGACCTACAAAACAAGAAAACTTCCTTAAAGAATAATTACAAATGAGAAGCAATATTTGAAAAGCCTCTAAAGAATATATATATATATCATCCCTTGCTCAATTATTACTAATTCTAGAAATGACTATCTCAAGTCTGATTTATGAATTAGGTTTGCATCTTTGATTTCCAAGTTATTTTCATGTCTGGTGCTATGTGAATTTTTATTAAATTTTGCCCTGATTTCCTTCAAAATGGATAAAAATGTCTTCTTCCCAATTTGTCTTCCAAAATCGCCTTCCTTGATCAAGAAATTATTGTTCCTTAGGATGAAGAAGCGTTAGTCTGATAAAAATCATCTCCTTTACATATATTTTTATCAAATGCAATGATCAAATGATAAATGCAAAATCGTTGCCTTAATAAAATTTGTTGTCTAGAAGTGCAGATCCGATTTGAAATTGTTTGATTGCTTGGAATGATGGTTAAATGAATTTGAAAGCATCTTTATTTATAAGTGCTTGATGAAAGGATGTGTCCTTTCCTCATTTGGGCCGATTTGCATCATAAATAAATTGTTTTATTGTTATCTGTTGGGTGCTTCCTTCATATTAGTAGCCAACTTGTCTTTTTTTCACACAAAATAATTTTGACTTTATCAAGTATCAATCTCTTTAAGCAAATCGGCATTTTCCCTTTCAATTGTACCAAGTTCATTTCATGAAATCTCAACTTGGAAGGGCGAAAATTTTACCTCCATTCATACCAAGTTGATTTTGTGTTTCATTTGTACCACCTTCATTTCATGAAATCTCAAACTCAAAGGGCGGAATTTTCACCTTCATTTCATGAAATCTCAAACTCAAAGGGCGGAATTTTCACCTTCATTTGTACCAAGTTCATTTTGTGTTTTGTTCGTACCACCTTCATTTCATGAAATCTCAAACTTGAAGTGCGGAAATTTCACCTTCATTCGTACTAAGTTCATTCTGTGTTTTATTCATACCACTTTCATTTCATGAAATCCCAACTTGGAAGGGCGGAAATTTTTCCTCCATTCATACCAAGTTGATTTCGTGTTTTGTTTGCACCATTTTAATTTTATGAAATCCAAACTTGGAAGGGCGGAAATTTCACCTTCATTCGTACCAAATTTGTTTTGTGAAGCGCATTTCTCTTTTTTTCATGAACAAAATTTCTCTTGCTAAGTCAGGCATTTGGAGTTCATTCGTACAAAATTACTTTAGCGATCCAAATTCACTCACTTTGTTCCCTCAAAGTGGATCGGCATTTTTTCATTCATTTGTACCTCTTCCCTTTATCAAATTCAAATCTGATGTTGGCGGTATTTTAGGGTTCATTTGTACCTTGATCAAACTACCATTCCAAGGTTTATTTGCAGTAGATGATCAATTGATCAACCTTCGATTTCTTTCATCAAATGAATCGATATTTGAGCTTTTTTTATACAAGATAGGAATCAACGTGCTTTCATTTCTCCTGAGCGTCAATTCCCCATTGTTGATCGGTGATTTTGTCTTGATGATTTTAAACCCTCTCATTTATATGAATTTTCTCAATTTTGGCTTAAGGTGGCGGCACTTGGAGGATCAATTGCATTTAATCAACTATGGCGGCCTTATCCAGTTTTCACACCAAAACCTGAACTTAACCTAGGACATGGACATGAGATTTCACAATTTATCCATTCTTGAAAGCAATTTTTGATGACTCTTTTCTCGATTTAATCTACGTCACTCTAAAACATTAATTCTTCCCATTTCAACTCTAAGACTTTTTTTTGCAAATTGACAACTCTCTTTCCTCTTGACAATCTTAGCAACTTTTCAATTTTGACATAACCTCAACCTTAAAACACATCCCCTCTCACAAGCAAGGGCTAATAGCTTTAGACTTACCAAGCTAAACACTAAGCAGAGCGAAAAAAATGGGGGTCCCCCATTTGCAATAGGGCGATGTGTGATTATGTCACAACACATTGTAACTCATATTTTCAAAATTATTTTTCAGTTTTAGAAGCAGTTTTTCAATTTGTAATAGTAAAATCCTTTCAATTTCAATAAAGAAGCAGCATCTATTTCCCAAGTATCTCTTGTTTTAGTGTTGTAGATTAATGATATGATGTATTTACTATGTTTTCTTAACAAATCCTTTGAATATGTCTCATTTATGCAATATTAGAATGAGATAATTCATGCTAAATGTAAGTTATAAGTTGTGTTAGGTTGATTCTAGTAGATTGATGTTGTGAAACCTTATTTTTCTTCATGCAAAAAATTAGTGCAAGCCTTCTTATGAAACATATGTATTTCATGACCCGATTTGAGCTGTGAGTAAACAACCTTCTCTAATTAAATCTCATTGTCAATTAAGACTACAAGTAGAATCTCAAAATTTTGGTTTATCACCTCCTAAGCCTAGTCGTTTTTGGTTCAAGAGCAGTCCTTCTATCCTTTTCCCTCATTAAGTGCAGTAGTTTTAGGAGGTTTTCAAAGGGAACCAACCCATAATTTGGACGTTTATCCTCATTTTAGGTCACCCACAGCTTAAGAATTGCCCCTTGGTGCACAGGATTGTTGAGCTTCTGAGCTTAGCATTTGGGCGCAATCCTTAGTGACAACAATGCAATCATATGGAAATCTTTTTGAATTCTTATTAAACTATATAGAACAGGATGTCATGTGCTCTTATTCTTATGGAATCAAGTTTTTTTTTCTCATAAATTTTTTTGATATTAGAAGCAGCCAAAAAAGGGGGCTGACCCGAAGGAACAATAAGGAGAACAGTGGAAGAACTACTGTCTGCATATATCAGCAGAGTTACAGCCTTTTACCTCTATCAAAAACAACTATCATTCTACGAGAGTTTAGCAAGAATAAAGCAGTAATAAGCAGAGTTTTAGACATATGCCATGCAGGGCAATTAACATAGAAATTCAAACAAAAACATAGGCTAACGTTATCCGCCCACAGGCTGCTAAACGTAAACAAAAAACCAGCGTTTCGTCACATTTAGAGAGTTACTTCTTTTTCCCATGGCTCCTCTTAGGGAGGAGCTTTCTTGCCCATTCCTTGGTGAGGAATTTAAACAGGGCCTTGTAGTCCTCATCATCCTTGCCTTTACCCTTGGATGCACTTTCCTATATGAGGCACAGAGTGGTAGCCAAGCAACGCATCACATTCAACGCAAATTTAGAGACAACGTGCATTTTGGATTCCGCCGCCTCTAGTCAGCTGGTGATATCCTGCACATTATCAGAAACAGCCGCCATTTTTTTCTCCAGCTCCGCCAGGTTGTTGTCCTCCTCTTTTATGCTACTTGCCTCCTCCACAACCATCATTTTTTCCAGTCTGAAATTCAGGGAAGGGGAATTTGCAGGCTCCGAACTCTTTGAAGAAGTGGGGCTTTTCAAAACCTGGGTGGAACTGACAAAGTGAGGGGTTTGGTTATGGTGGAGCAAAACCACATTCTTAGTTGGGATGGAATTTCCAGTGTCATGCGAAGAGGATGGGTCTCTCAAAGATTTTTTCGAGAGTTTAGAGGCAAGCCTGCTAGAGCGGTAGGGGGTATTGGCCTCATCAGTGATATCCATGTCAAAATCAATCTCCTGGATTTTGACTTTCTTTGGAGTTCTGACCTCTTCCGGGGAGTGATTTTTAGTTTTCTTGCTGCAAGAGCCAATTTTCGAGAGCCAAGGGGGGCTAGCATCATTTTTAGCAGTAGGGTGGGGCGAGGGACTAGTATTAGTCACATTCTAGACAGAGATAGAGCGGGGTGAGCAAAGAGCAAGGTGGAAGTTGTACAAACAAAGAATGAGGCCTTGGTGGAGGATAGGGAAATATTTCCCCTTTTTCTTAGCTTTAGCAATGTCCTTAACATTAGCATTAACATTAACATATGTTCCAGCCTGAGCCTATCCCCCCCATTCTCAATTCTTCCAGCTTAACAGAGTAAATGTGAGACCTTCTAGCAATAACGCAGAGCCGAGGCAGAATTAAGGCAGAGTTGATATAAAATTTGTGCCGAACTTGAGATAAGAGGATGTAATAATCGAGGTGATTATTATCTCTTATGTCCAAGTAGATATCAAAATTAGGAAATCTACTAGAAACTTGCGGACCTTCAATCGAGCCAGTGTGATTTGACCTTTCCCTTCCTTTGCCTTTATCATCGCCAATTGGGTCCGTTCGGGTAATAATTAGGGAATAATCATTCCCAATATCAGTAATGTCATCATAAATCCATCCCTTGTGAGGGTGGTGACTAAGCCTGCCATGGCTACATGGCAGCCTAGGTTCATAATGGGTGGGATTCTCGTCCCAATTTAAAATTTGAAAGTTGGTTTTCTTCATCTAAGGACGGATAAGCATATTCCATCTTGGACAAAGGTTTTTTCCCTCTCCAAGATCGCCTTGGTGGTAAGTGGCAGAAGACTAGGGTCCCTCCAACATCGTAAGCCATTCTGCAGCCTTCCCACTACTGCCATGGAGTCGGCAGCTTCATTCCCTTCTCTAAAGACATGTCAGATGGTGAAGCCATCCAGGTTGGCCAGGAGGATCTTGACATCCCTCAAAATGGACTCCACTCTCCAACCAACTGTAGATCTCCCTTTCACTGTTTCCACAATAATCTATGAGTCTCCTTCAATTTCCAGCTGTTTAATTCCTATAGAATTGGCAAATTTCAAACCCCACATGAGGGTCATTCCCTCTGCTTGAGTGACAGTATAGTTCTTTAGGTTGCCAACATAGGCTACCACAGTGTTCCCCAAGTGGTCGCGGATTATTCCACCCCCCACGTGACAGGCATTTTGGGCACAACCATCAAAGTTCAGTTTATACCAGTGTAATTTTGGGGTTGACCATTTGGTCAATCTTCTTTTGTTTTTGGCACTGTTGTTGAAGATTTCAAACTCTGGGGGGAGCTTCCAACTTTCAAACTCTGGGGGGAGCTTCCAACTTTCAGCAATTCTTTGCTCTATCTAATCAGGGGGATTAGGGGGGGTTTTCCACTTTATCACCGCTATGTTTTCAAAGATCATCTTAAAGCAAATGTGAGAAACACTATCAGGAGGGGTTTTAGTATATGTGAAGATTTTGTTGTTTCTCTCTCTCCATAAAGCCCAGCAGATGTGCGGTGGTATTTGTCTCCATATTTGGATGATGAGGGGGTGATGGGAGGGGGGATTCCATCCGAAAACAAACTGCTTAATGTCATTCTGGAAGACCCAATAGAGACCACATTTCTAGAGGGTGTTGATCCACAGATGTTCAATAAAGGGGCAAAGGACAAACAAGTGGTCAATAGTTTCCTCGTTAGATTTACATAGGCTGCATCTATTGGGGAGATGGAAATCCCTCTTTTTCAGGTTGTCCAAAGTGAGGGTTTTATCATGCATTAGGGACCACCAGAAGAAATTGATTTTAGGGATTAGCTAAGGGTTCTATATCTTCTTCCAGCACTCAATATCAATAGGGGGTCATAGGAGCTGTCTGTAAGCAGATTTGACCAAGAAGGTGCCTGATTGGGTTTCTTTCCAGATGAAGCTGTCTTCATGAGGGGCCAAAAGGATTCTAGTTTCCAGCATAATGTTCTGAAGGTCTTGAGCTATGGGAACTAGGTTAGGCATGTTGTTGAAGAGTTGGACAATGTTCCTCGAACCTTTCCTTCCTGGTTCCATATAATCAGTGATATAATCCCCCAGGAGTTCATTTAGATGGTGCATAATTTGGTGGAAGCAAGTGTTAGCCAAGGGCCTGTCTTCAGCCCAAAAGTCTTCCCAGAATCTAATCTTTCTGCCATTTCAATCCTTCCCTTATTATCAATCTACTTTTCAAGATGTTATTCCATAGCTTAGAGCCTTGGGGAAGGTCTCTTGTACTCAAATTGTAATAGAATTTCTCCCAGTCCAAGTACTTTGCTCTAATAATGGTATACCAGTTCGCCTCACCTTTAGCCAAAGTCCATCCAATTTTTGCCATTAGAGCCTTATTCAGGGCATTTATCTTTCTTATACCCATGCCTCCCATTGACTTGGGTAAGAACACACTATCCCAATTGACCAAAGCAAGGCGCTTTTTCTCCTCCAGGCCTGTCCACAAGAAGGTTCTTTGGATTTTCTCAAGTTTTTCCCCCATGGCACCAGATATTTTAAACATGGACAGGAAGTACATAGGAATTCTCTGTAGGGAAGTCGCGAGGAGTTGGAGCTTCCCCGCGCTACTAAGGAACTTTCCTTTCCATCCAGCAAGCTTTTTTTGTATCCGTTCAAGGATAGTGTTCCAGAAAGTGGGCATGACTTCCTTGACTGTGAGGGGGAGACCAAGGTAAGTCCCCGATAGAGAAGCAATCTTGCAACTAAGGATCAAGAGAATTTTGAGTTGGAGGTCATTAGGAGTGTTGAAAAAGAAGAGATTACTCTTCTCATAATTGATGCATTGCCCCGAGGCCTTGGCATAATCAGCCAGTAAGTTCTTTCACTGTTTGGCCTCCATGACAGAAGACTTACCAAAAAGAAAGGTGTCATCTACGAATTGTTGAATATTAGAGGGGAGGAGCATCGAAGCAGCCTTGAAACCTTGGAGTCTTCCATTGGTAACCAGGTCGGCCACATTTTTGCTCAAGACTTCAGCAACCATGATAAAAAGGTAAGGGGACAAAGGGTCACCTTGTCAGATACCTTTTTTAGCTTTGATACAACCCCTAGGAGTCCCATTAATCAAGACCAAGAACTGAACCACGGTAACACATTCCCGTATCATATCCACCACCTTTTGGTTGAAGCCAAGCTTTAAGAGAGTTTTGAGAAGAAAACACCATTTAAATCTTATCATTTGCTCATAAATGTTACACCCCATCTTTGGAATCAATTATTGAAGAGTTATTTCAAATATTTAAATTCTAATAATTAGATTATGCTATGAAAAGACATGATTTCATTTTATGTATATTTTTAATATAAATAGTTAAAATATGATTATTATTCTTTCATGTACTCATGTGTTCCCATAAATTTAATACTCGATTTGACAATCCAAATATTTTGTGAAATTTAAATGTGCCCGTTATTATTATTAAAAACGGTGAATAGAAAAGAATTATATGCATGAATGAATACAAAAATATTAATGAGATTTCATTCTTCATATTATGATGTTATTCATTTATACTAGATGGTCATCTATTTGATATGCATGTGCATTTAATCTAACCATAATAGTTTTGCCTTGATGTTGTAATGAGGTGAATGTAGGATAAATTTTGAATCCCCTTCCTAGTTGAGGGGGGAAAGCATCATCATGGAAAGGATAGTAAATCAAAATAGAGTTATTGATTTATACCATGCGTCAATAACTTGTAGCTCACACATCACTAGTTTAAATATGTTTCAATTTTAGTTGGTTATCATGAATACCATTTTTTGTCATGGCATAGCTTAGTTGAGGTGCATACTATAAGTATAATGGTCTTGAGTTACATAAAAATCAATTCATTATTGATGTCACCCCATTTTTTAAATATATTTGATATATTTTTAATCTTCATCTTAAAAACATAACATTGAGTCAATATTAGAATAAGTGTTTATAAGTCTTTTTCCTTTTATGTTGAACATGTTTTGGTTGAAAGGTTAAAAAAATTCAATTCCATAAACCCTTTGATTTCTAAGGAAATATATATTTTATCAAAAATAAATAAAATAATAAAGAAAATCATTTTTTATTTATTTTTATGGAGGTCCAAACTTGCAAGCATGGTAGCCCAACAAGGGCACAAAGTTCGCAATCACACCAGCCTAGCGAGGGCCTTCACATAGTAGTTTTTCCCACCCAATATGGGGGCATGATCCTATAGGCTGAAACCTCTTCAGCTAATAGCCAAGGACTGAGGGGTATCCATTCTACTAAATTCGCCCGAGGCATGATCCCGACCTCATCCAGGTTATGATGTTGAAGCTTTGCACTCAGCAAGACTTGATCTCTGGTGAGCTCATTTGGAACCATTCAACTTCACCAGTAGACCAAGAGATCATGGACAAAAAAAATCATATTTTTTATTCATGAAAATTTAAGTAAAAATAATGAGAAAATAAAATAGAGTGGGGAGTCTGATTGCAATTGCTAGTGAAAACTTACTTCCTTCATATTCTCCCTAAATATCTCCAATATCACCCATGAACAAGAGTTAGGGTGAAGGTGATAATAAGATTAGAGGGGGGGTGAATCATACAAACTTAATCTTCAATATATCAACATATTCAACCTTGGCAGCTTTAACAGATATATGTAACCAAAACTATAAAACATGCAAACTCATAAACAGATAACACCACAAAACATATAACACCAGATTTAACGTGGAAACCCAAATAGGGAAAAACCACTGTGGGATTTCGAACCCACTAAGAAATATACTCTTCTAGAGTATGCTCGGTTAAAAGCAAATCCTGTTAAAGATTACAAACACATTGCTAGATGTGACCCGGTTAAGGGATTTCCCTCAAATCTGTTAGGATCTTCACCTTGTTAGAGGTGACCTTGTTAAAGGGTTTCAAACACTCAATCAGAATGTCACCTTGCTAGAGGATTTACACATAAGACTGTTAAGTCCACTCGGTTAGGAAATTTTCTATCACTTACAAATAAACAACAATAATGAGTATGTCTGCAACTTTGCATCTAAAATGCTAAAGCAGATTCTGATTTGCTCAATACAATCTAGTCATAGGACTTATCTTATCCCTCTGTTGGGCTCCTTACTCTGTTATTCAAACAGGTCTTCAAGCTTTTGTGCTCGGTAATCACTATGTAGCATCCTTGTGCTTACACTTGCCCGCATTCATTGTTTATCAACAGTTTCTTATTTATAAACAATTTGCTAACCGCTTAATCTCTTTGATCACATTTCCCATGATCAATCATAGCCATCAAATCTTCAATCTTGACAGGGTTCAATGTATCCTTCGATCTGAAAACGTTTTACCTCGCCTTGGAACTTGCATACATTTCTTGGAACTTGTGCTAGGGTATTGTGGTTCAATTTGAGTTGTAGACCTTCCTGTCGATCTTCCATTGCCATAGATCCTTAACAAACTTCATACATGTTGTATCAATCATTTAATCATATCCAGATCATCAGCTTCCTTCATTAAATAATTCATGTATTTATCCAATGCATTCTGTTATTACTCGGTTGCAACTCAGTAAATACTAAACTTCACTATGTAGACATTCTGCCTTCATTAACCGATAGCGATAACCTTAGGGTTTACCGACTATGTTCCTTAGGGTTTACCGACTAGGTTCTTTGCTTGGTAACATAGTATAGTATTAACCTTACAAACAATAGCATATGTAGGACATCAAAACAATCTAAACATCATGATCTCATCATTGTCTAACTCGGTAATCGTTGGCCATTGAATAACTTATTCCTCCCCTTATTCATCATATTCTTTATGTGTCTTTTACCGACATCTTAATTCTTTTCAAATCAATCTTCTCAAGATATGGCAACATCATACTGAATCAGAAAATCAATTTCTTGACATCAATGACAAAATAATATTGTTAAGACAATAAACATCCTTAATCAGTTATATCCATAATCATCAACAACCTTCTCAATATCCAACAGAAGGAAGTAAAGAAGAGGTGAATTGTTGACAGAATAGGATAAAATAATGGATGGTATGGAACTAAAGAATAAAAGTAAAATATGATAGAGGGCATCATTTTTTAGGTTTGATTTTTGGGAGGGAAAGATAGGAAAAGGAAGAAAGGAGGTGTGGACAAAAGAGTAGAAGAGAGAAATATTTTAGGCTAGATATACTTCTATAAAGTCTTGTTTTCTTTGGAAAATTTGTGAGATTAAATACTTCATTCTTTTTTAGTGTTTGGGGATAAATTTCCATGTTAAAAAAAACCTTAATATTGTGAATATTTGTATTTAAAAGTGTCTTAATTTTACTAAAGTTATAGGGGTTCTTGAAATCAAATTGGGAATTCTCTTAGACATTCACGTTGAAGTATTTTAGATTTATTTACTTTTTAAGGTATTTGAATATACATATATATGTATATGTATATTGTGCATGTATATATATAAATTAATTTCACTTAACTCTATGGATTGATGTTGGTATGTGGTGACTGATCATGTTATTGGGCTTAAATTTTGGTGACTTTTTCAATTGTGTTTCCCCCCAAATCAAATAACAAGGGAATGAAAGGGGGGCAAAGCTACTCTTGAGGGCTTGGGGGCATAAGATCCCCTAGCAAGGGTCTAGAGGCAATATCCACAATTGGGGGCTCAAAGACAATGGCCCCAAAGCAAAAATGTCCCATTATTTAATAAAGGAGTTGGCTATTATTTTGGCATGTAAACTGACATTTGTAAACCACCAAAAAGGGCTTGATAAATAAATGGTTTATGTAATGTGAAAAGTCATCAAATTGTAATTTGCTCTTCGTTGGATAATAAAAAGAAAGTGGACGACTGTTTCTCTATGGATTTAGCTTGCATTCTATGTACAACATTAATTCTATGTGGGGTGAACCCACAATAGTGGGTTACACTTTTTTAGATGACAGAAATTGACTCTTTTGTCCAAAACTCGATTTTAGCCACGTTCTATCGAAACCCCCTTTCGATTGAATGCAAAAAACACATTCGGTCGAAACCACCTTTCGATCGAATCCAAAAAAGTATTCAACACAAAATTTGTATGAAGGGGATTCGATAGAAAGGAGGTTTTATCAAGGGTTCTATCGAACCCCTTTCGATAGAACATATGTTCTATCAATCCTCCATGTTAGAGATCACCCCCCCCCAAAGTATCTCGGTTTTTGCAAATTTCTGGCCTTCGAAGCTCAAATTGGGGGCTCAAATGGATGAATTTTGAAAAATCCAAACACATTATTGTAGTACTCAAAGCGAGCTTTCCAATGATTGTTATTTTAATATATATTGAATTTATTAAGATTTTTTTTTAAGGTTAAATGAACATAGGTTTCACACCAAACATCAACTTTTGAGTTCAATGCTTATGGAAAAATAGTAAATAAGTGAAAAAAAATAAAAAAAATATCTACACACTAGGTATTGAAGTTCTCTTTCCAACAAAAGAAAAGAATTTCGTTACATACACAACAAGTTATGAACGACCAAATGGACATATGTCAAAATTACAGTTAACTCGACTTTAAAACTTAATAAAATATGATATATGAATATAATGTTATGAAACCAATTGAAAACATTAGATATGAATGTTTCAAAACTAAATTCGAAAGAATCACATTCATATCTATTTTAGAAAAAAAGTTATGCCTGACCAAGTGAGTATCACTCTTTAAAAATGATGTTTTTTGTAAAAAACTAGTTTTTGAGGGAGATAGAAAAATGGAAGAAAATTGATTCCAAAAATTTTCAAAATAGTATTTTTAGAATCTTTACACAAAATGACACAAATCACTAGTTCACATCATCTACAAATTCCTTGCGATTTAGCAATAATAGGTGTCTGAATGTGAAGTTTTTTTCTTCTGAAAATGAATATTGCAGTGACAAAGTTGGCAAAAAAGTGTGAGCCATTATTGTGGGTTCACCCTATGTTATTGTGGATTGTTATTTTTGACTCTTTTATTCATATATTTAATATTGTTTATTTCTCTACTTTTCCTAAACCCTAACAAATGGTATCAAAGCCATGTATTTTTTAGTCATTTGGTGAGAAATTTTAAATTCAAATGCAAGCAATGATAGAAGAAGGAAAGTTTAAGGTTGAAAAGTTAAATAGAAAAACTATAAGCTACAGAAGATGCAAATGGAATATCATCTATATCAAAACGATCTTTTCTTATCATTGGGTACAAAATTAAAAAGGCCAATGAATATAACATATCCAAAATGGGATATTCTTGATAGAAAGGCACTAGGAACAATATGGTTGTGCTTGGCAGTATCAATGACTTTCAATATATCAAAAACAATGATGGACTTAATATCGACATTGGACAAAGTGTATAAAAAACCCTCAACTTCCAACATGGTATTTCTTATGAAACATTTATTTAATATGAAGATATTGAAAGGTGGATTTGTTGTTGATCATTAAAATGAGTTTAAGACGGTCACTAGTCAATTAACTTATGTAAAAGTAACCTTTGATGATGAGGTTAGGGCTCTCTCTTATTTTTGTTCATTTCCATAAAATTAGAATAGCTTGGTAATGGATGTAAGTAATCTTGTCTCTGGTTCAAACACTTTAAAGTTTGATTCAATGATATTAGTGTTATCCTTAGCAAGGAAATGCAATGGAAAAGAACAAGTCATACATTAGGTAATGTTTTGACTGTGGAGAATAGGGGAGATAGAGGGAAAGAAGAAATAGCCCAACAATAAGTAGAAAATATATGAATGGAGTGTTGGAATTGTAGAAAGAAAGGACGCCTAAAGAAAGATTGATGGTCTCAAAATAAAAACAATGAGATGGACAACAAAAAATAACAAGGAAGCAAATGTAGTAGTGATATGTTGCAAGATGCTTTAATTCTTTCTGTAGATAATATTATTGATTCCTAGGTTATAGATTCAAGGGCGTCATTTCATGCCACACCCCATAGGAAATATTTTCTAGATTATGTTCAAGGTAATTTTGGACAAGTTTATTTAGGTGATGATGAACCGTAGATGAACCGTGCAAAATTGTTGGAAAAGGCAAGATACAAGTAAAATTACCAAAGGGAAACCAATGATTGTTCAAAGAGGTAAGACATGTTTC
Organism: Cryptomeria japonica; assembly: GCF_030272615.1. Classification (NCBI taxonomy): domain Eukaryota; kingdom Viridiplantae; phylum Streptophyta; class Pinopsida; order Cupressales; family Cupressaceae; genus Cryptomeria; species Cryptomeria japonica. The sequence goes on along the minus strand of NC_081406.1, from coordinate 243,453,952 downwards.
TGATTTAAGAAGAAATCTAATTTCAATAGAACATTTGGGAAGTGAAGGTTGCAAAATTACATGTATAGACAATTTGTGAAAGGTCACTAAAGGATCATAGACAATAGCTAGAGGAGAAAAGGTAGGTACATTGTATTTATGTACCAATAATTTTGATTTTCCTATTTCCTTATCTTCCACATGAACAAATACATCATTATGGTACAATAGGATTAGGCACGTAATTAAGTGAGAAGGGGATGGAGATTCTCTATTCAAGAAATTTATTGCCAGTTTTGAAGCAAGTTGATTTGAATTTTCATTAAAACTGTGTTTATGGAAAACAAAAGAGTGTCAAATTTAAATGTATGGGGACTAGCTCAAATACCATCTCTTGGTCGCTCTTATTATTATGTTATTTTTATTAATGATAAAACTAGAAAAAAAAATGGGTTTATTTCATTCCCAGAATATTTGATACTTTAAGAAATGGAAAGCTTTGGTTGAGAATGAGACATGAAATAAGTTGAAGTGTCTTTGATCAAATAGTGGAGGTGAATATTGTGAAAAAAAGGTTTGATAGTATTTATTCATACCATGGGATTCATAGATAGAATATTATTATAAGAACACCACAAGAAAATGGTGTGTCTAAATAGAACTATCATGGAGTATGGAAATAGTATGAAATTGTATTCAGAATTGCCATTATAATTTTGGGTAGATGTTGTGGATACTATTGTTTACCTGATAAATATAGGGCCTTCAAATTCCTTACATAATGGTATTCTAGAGGAGGCATGGATAGGTAAAAAGGTAAACTATTCATTTATGCAAACTTTTGGTTATGAAGCATTTGTCCATATTGACATAGAAATTAGAACAAAGCTTGAGGCAAAATACAAGAAATGTACTTTTATTGGATATGGAGTTAATATTTTGGTTATCATTTATGAGATTATGAGAATCACAAAATTATTAGGAGTAGGGTGTTGCCAACAATGCAACAAACTGAGGGGGGGGGTGAATCAGTTTGCCCTCAAACTCTACACAACTCAAACTTAAATTCAGATCTGATAATAAACAGTGAAAGCATGAATCAACAACACATCAATTTACACATAACACCAAGATTTTTGATGTGGAAAACCTGGTTAAGGGAAAAACCACAGTGGGAACCTACCCACAATGAGATAATACCTTGTTAGGAGTAAGTGAAATATTACAATGGAGAATGCATATGCATTCAGGCACACTGCCTAAAGCTCACTACTAAAAACACAAAACAAGAAGGGCTACAACCCTTGGGAAGGCTCACTGCCTTACATAAACATTTGGATTACATCTGGAGGATCATGAACTAATAAAATAGCATCTCCTCATGCATGGTTATAATTCTAGTTAAGCACAAACTCAAACTCAACTCTTTCACATGTCTTCACACTTCTCCTCTACTACTGAAAGATCAAATCAATTTTTGCACACGCAGATACATATCTCATATGAATATTACATATATTTATACAAATCATCAACCTATATTTCAAGATCGGCTAAACCCTCAACACAAATTATAAAACAATAACCTCGCACACTACAACAATACATACAAACCAAAACAATGTCGGCTAAGACATATTCTGGACTATAACCAACACCGCATGCAATAAACACCTCCAAAGATTTCACCTTGAATATCCACAACATGTTGCAATCATTATGAATGTCGCATAACACGAAGAATATCACCGGATCAAAAAAATGATCAACAATGCACACAACAATCAATGCAGACCATCAACACATATAGAACACAATTTAGAAACATCACAAGCAACATGAATCACCATAGCAACAACCGCAACATCACCACTTACTAGAATCTTCATCATCATTATACTAAACCTCAAGAACACACTCTAAACTAACTGTCCAACTAAAAGATTCACTTGCGGACCTCCAAATCATGAACCATCTGAATTGAGGATACATATAAACATCCCAAACACTTTCCCAAATTTGCAAACCAAGATATTGCAATTCCAGAGCAATGCGGAGCAAAATCTAGAATACCGAATAACACAAACAACTGAATATTAGACATAATACCGGATCACACAACTCAATCAAAACATCAAGCAGACCATTGAAACTTTTCTAAATCAACTAGTGATACTTATCTCAAAACCCATTAAATCACAACAACTCATCTACAACACACTGACCAAACCAACTCATCCAATCTGATTGCAACACTAGAATACATAGAAGAATATGTTGACATCAATGACAACACATCATTCTAGCAAAATTCTCAGCAATTACCAACAATCTCCCCCTTTGGAATTGGTGGCAACATATGAATGTGAAAAACAATCAATGCAAAGAAAGAAATCAACAACAACAATATCCCCTTGAGATTGACTCAAAATATAGCAGTTTTTCACATGCTTCTCTCCCCATTTTACATCAATGCAAAAGGCACATACAACACAAATCTTGATTTTCTCCCCCTTTTCTAGATAATCTCTCCCCCTTTGATACACACTCAAACAATTATAAACATCAAAACCACACACTGACTACTCCCCCTAAGTAGTAGCCTTACTCGCCAATCTAGATCACAAGATATCTCTGTGAAGTCCACTAGACTAATGCAACTCCATGCATCTCAATTCTCATCAGGAGGCGCAATAACCCCTAGCTTCTCTCTAATATACTCAAATGTATCTTTAGGCAAAGGCTTCGTGAAGATATCTGCAATATGTTCCTTTGTAGATACATACTCCAATCTGACTTCCTTGTCATTCACCTTCTCTCTCAAGAAATGAAACTTGATTGATATATGCTTAGTCTTTGAATGCAACACCGGATTCTTAGAAATATTTATAGCACATGAATTATCATAGTATATAGAAGTAGGCTCATAAAAAATAACTCTAATATCCTTCAACATCTACTTCATCCAAATCACCTGAGTACAATTGCTAGCAATAGCAATATATTTAGCTTATGCAGTAGACAAAGATATAGCATTCTGCTTCTTCCTCATCCATGAAACCAATCTTCTACCCAAGATAAAATGCACCGCTAGTAGTACTATTTTTGTCATCAATATCATCTACCCAATCAACATCAGTAAAAGCACTCAAAGTAAAATAATCATCTCTAGGATACCACAAACCAAAATCAACTATCCCTTTCAAATATCTAAAAATTCTTTTCACAACAACTACATGAGATTCCTTAGGATCAGCTTAAAATCTAGCAACAAGACAAACAACATTCATAATATCTGGTCTAGTTTGAGTCAAATACAACAGTCCTCCAATCATAGATCTGTATCTAGTTTGATTTTCTTTCAGAGAACCATCATCCTTTGTCAACTTACATCCGGTCACCATAGGTGTACCAACATGCTTTGAATCATCTAAACCAAACTTCTTCAACAATTCCTTCACATACTTAAACTGTGATATGAAAATACCTTTATCCAACTGACTAATTTACAATCCCAAAAATAATTTCATCTCACCAATCATAGACATCTCAAAATCATTATGCATATCATCAGCAAACTTTTTGCACAAACCATCACTTCCACCAAAAATAAAATCATCAACAAAAACTACAACAATCAAGATGTTATCATTATCAATCTTGAAGTACATATTACTATCAACAATACCTTTATTGAATTCAAGTTTCATCAAATACTTATCTAATCTTTCATACCAAGCTCTCGGGGCTTGCTTCAATCCATACATTGCTTTCTTCAACCTCCAAACCATATCTTTCCGATCTGTCAACTGAAAAACCATCTGGTTGCTCAATATAGACTTCTTCTTCCAACTCACCATTAAGAAAGGTTGACTTGACATCCATCTAATACAGTTTTAAATCTTTGTAAGCACCATAAGCAAGAAATAATCTAACAACTTCAATTCTAGCTATCGAAGCAAAAGTCTCCTCAAAATCAATACATTCCATCTAAGAGTAACCCTTACAAACAAGTCTTTCTTTATTCCTAACAACATCACCTTTATCATTCAATTTATTCTGAAATGCCCATTTAGTTCCAATTAAAATTTTATCTTTAGGTCTGGGAAAAAGAATCCATGTATTACTCTTCTCAATCTCATTCAATTCTTCTTATATCGCTTTAACCCAATTTTCATCTTTACAAGCTTCAACAACATCCTTAGGTTCAATCTTTTAAATCAAGCAATACTCTTCAGCAATGCTTCTCACAGTCATCACACCTCTATTCTTATCTCCTATGATTTGATTCTTTGAATGATTTAACCTTACATACCTGGGAGTAGTAAGATTTTCCTGATTCTCAAACTCTTGACCTCTTTCTTTTGCACTATCACTTGCACCTTCACCTTCATTCTCAGGCTTTTCTGGAGCAATCAGAATTTGATTTTGGGTTTTCACTTTCTTTCCTTTATCTGCATTGACATCTTGATCATCTGAAACATATCCACAAGATCTGAATTATCTCACATTGCCTTCATCAACCTTCACATTAGCACTTTCAACTATCTTCCTTAGTCTTGTATTATAACATCGATAGGCCTTACTCTTAGTAGAATAACCAAAAAAGATTCCTTCATCACTTCTAGCATCAAACTTACCTAGGTCTTCATCTCTTTTGATATATCTTTTACCACCAAAAATTCTGAAATATCTATCTGTAGGAACATGACCAAACCATAACTCATAAGGAGTCTTACCGGTATCACCTTTGATATGCACCCGGTTAAAGGTATATACTACAGTACTCATAGCTTCTCTCGAGTAGATATGTAGAACATTTCCTTCAATCATCATGGTTCTAGCATCTTCCTGAATTGTCTTGGTCATCATCTCCACAACACCATTTTGTTGAGGGGTCTGCGGAGCAAATAGCTATCTCTTCACCCCATGCTCTTCACAAAAAGAATTGAACTCACCGAAAGTAAATTCACCACCTCTGTCAAATATCAGACACTTCAGCTTCAGACCAATCCTTGTCTCAACCATAGCTTTGAAAACCTTGAACTTCTCCAAGGCTTCAAACTTCTCCCTTAAGAAATTAACCCACATCATCCTTGAATAATCATCAATTAGCAACATGAAATACTTGTCACCCTACAAGCTTCTCACTCTAGAGGGACCACACAAATCAGTATGCACAAGATCCAATATTCCATTAGAAGTATATTGTTTTCTTTTGAAAGAAACTCTTGTAGCTTCCCTAACTGGCATTCCTTACATACCAGATTACAAGGCTTTACAATCTTAGGCAGATCTCTCACTACTTGAGTAGAACTTATCTTAACCATGCAGTCAAAATTCACATGACACATCCTTCTTTTCCATAACAAACTTTCATCAATCTGAGTAATCAAACAACTTTTACCACCAACATTTAAGTGAGCAATCTCTATTCCGGAGCTACTCAAGATCCTACATTTTTCATTCTTGAATTGAAAAACATATCCCTTATCAACCATTTGTCCAACACTCAAAATATTATTCTTTCGGCCTTCAACATATAAAATATCATTAGTGTTATGCTTAAATAGAACCTCTACCATGGATTATACCATCTTTGCCATCTCCAAATCTTACTACACCACCATCATACTTTTCCATGCTCACAAACTTACTTTTATCACCTGTCATATGATGAGAGCAACCACTATCAATAACCCATTCATCTTTTTCTTCAATCTTAGGAACTAAAGTTTTCTCTTCATTAATGTAGCTAGTAGAATAAATAGTCACCAGATCATCTTCCTTGATAGCAATGAACACCCATACATCTCCTGAATTTCCCTTCTCAAACTCATCATCAGTCACACCTTCATCGGCAGCAAAATAACACTTCTGATATTTAGACTTATGTGGCTTTAATGGCTTCTTAGAAACAATTTTCGGACACCTTGAGGCAAAATGTCCTATCTTATAGCATGAAACGCATTTAAGAGGCAACTTTCCTTCATACTTGTCGACACCTTAGGTAATCTTTTGGTAATCAGGGAATCAATCTCTCTTTCTTCTTCTTCAAGATATCTCATCTCCTTCTCATATTTGGATGATGATTTTGGAGGGGCTTCTCCAAACTCGCTCAACTCAAAAGAAGCAAGCTTACCAATCAACATATCTCTAGTTACATTTGTCACAGTCTGGATCTCCTCAATAGCAGCAGCCTTATGCTTGTAATCATGAGGCAAGGATCTCAGCACTTTAGCTACAATCTCATATTCTTCCAACACTACATCGATACATCTGATTTTCAACACCAACTCATTCACTTCCTGCATAAATGAGGTAATGTTCTCATCTTTTCCCATCTTCAGCATCTCATACTTTCCTTTCAAGCTCTGCAACTTAGCAACTTTCAAATGGCTATCATCTTTATAAAAAGTATCTATCTTCTTCTAGATCACATGAGAAGTCTGCAAATCCATCACATTAGTCATCTCATAATTAGACAAGGCACTCAATAATGCTTTCTTAGCTCTAATATTGAATTCAGCTTCCTTAATCTCATCCAGAGTAGTAGGACCATTCGAAGAAGCATTATACACATTTTTAGTAATCTTCCAATAGTCTTCACCAATGCATCTCAAATGATATTTCATCGGGTTCTTCTAGAGAGTGTAATTCATTTCATCAAATCTCAAACTATCCTTCTTAAAAGAAAAGGTTTCCATCTTGGATCTAGCTCTGATACCAATTGTTGGCAACAATGCAGTAGAATAAGAGGGGGGTGAATCAGTTTTCCCTCAAACTCTACACAACTCAAACTTAAATTCAGATCTGATAATAAATAGTGAACACGTGAATCAACACCACATCAATAACACACATAACACCAAGATCTTTGATGTGGAAAACCCAGTTAAGGGAAAAACCACGGTGGGAATCTACCCACAATGAGATAATATCATGTTAGGAGTAAGTGAAATATTACAATGTAGAATGCACATGCATTCAAGAACACTACCTAGAGCTCACTACTAAAAACACAAAACAAGAAGGGCTACAACCCTTGGGAAGGTTCGTTGCCTTATAGAAACATTTGGATTACATTTGTAGGATCATGAACTGATAAAATAGCATCTCCTTGTGCCTGGTTACAGTTTTGGTTAAGCACAAACTCAAACTCTACTCTTTCACACTTCTTTGCACTTCTCCTCAGCTATTGAAAGATCAAATCAATGTTCGCACATGCAGATACATCTCTCATATGAATATTATATATATATATATATATATATATATATATATATATACAAATCATCAACCTATATTTCAAGGTCGGCTAAACCCTTAACACAAATTACAAAACAATAACCTCACACACTACAACAATACGTGAAGACCAAAACTATATTGGTTGAGACATATTCTGGACCTAAACCAACACCACACGCAAGAAACACCTCCAAAGATTGCATCTCAAATATCCACAACATGCTACGATCATTATGAATTTTGCTTAACACGAAGAATATCACCAGATCAAGAAAATGATCAACAATGTGCACAACGATCAATGCAGGCCATCAACATAGATAGAACACAATCTAGAAACATCGACAAGCAAAGTGATTCACCACAACAACAACCGCAACATCACCACTTACTAGAATATTCGTCATCATTATACCGAACCTCAAGAACACACGTTGAACTAACTGTCAAACTGAAAGGTTCACTTGCATACCTCCAAATCATGAACCATTTGAATTGAGGACACATATGAATGTCCCAAACACTGCCAAATCCGCAAACCAAGATATTGCAATTCCAAAGCAATGGGGAGAAAAATCCAAAATATCAAATAACATGAACAAATGAATATCAACCATAATACCAGATCACACAACTTGATCAAAACATCATGCGTACCACTGAAACTTATGTTGAATCAACTAAGATACTTATCTCAAAACCCATTAAACCACAACAACTCATCTACAACACACTAACCAAACCAACTCATCCAATCTGACTGCAATACTGGAATACACATAATAATATGTTGACATCAATGACAACACATCATTCCAAAAAACTTCTCAGCAATATCCACCATAGGGATGTCATATTCAATGAAAAGATCATATACAAATATCAATTGCAAGGAAATAAACAAGAAAAGGAAAACATGGAATATACAATGCTTGATGAAATCTCAGAAAATGTAGTTTTAAAGGTGCCAGAAAATCAAAATATTCAACAACTTGAACAAAAAGGGTACCTCAAACTCTTGCAAGAAGATTTGCCAGGATAAGTAGACCCCCTGAATGATATTCTCCTTTATTATATTATGTATTGTTGACTAATTCTAGTGAACCAAAAAGTTATGAAGAAGCAATGTAGGTAGGAACCAAAAAGAGTGGGAGAAAGGAATGAAAGAGGATATGGATTCCTTGATATAAAACTACACTTGGGACTTAGTTCAATTGTCTAAAGGTAAAAGAGGATTGTCAAACAAAATAGGTTTACAACTACTAAAGGATGAACATGGAGGCAAGAAAAGATATAATGGAAGACTTGGCGTAAAATATTTTGAACAAAAGAAAGGTATAGATTTTGATGAAATATTTTCTCCTATTATTAAAGTGACTTCACTCAAAACTATTCTAAGTCTTGTAGCTACAAAAGACTTGTATCTTGAATATTTAGATGTTAAGACAAATTTTCTCCATCGATAGTTGGAGGAAGAAATCTATATGCAACAACCACATAGATATGAGGTCAAATGTAATGAGGACTTAGTGTGTGGGCTAAAGAAGAGCTTTTATGGCTTGAAGCAAGCACCTTGACAGTGGTATTTGAAATTTGATAGTTTTATGACTAAACCGGGTTACAACGGATGTCATTTTGGTCATTGCATCTACTTTAGGAGGTTGGATAGTGGTAGCTATATTATCTTGTTATTATATGTCAATGGCATGCTTGTTATCGGTTCGAATATGCAACATATAAATGAGATTAAGAATAAATCAAAAAATCCATTTTCTATGAAAGATTTGGGTGCAACAAAAAAATCCTTGGTATGAGAATAATAAGAGATAAGAAAATTTCTGCATTAACATTGTCTCAAAGTGATTACATAGAGAAAGTGTTGAAAATATTTCAAATACAGGATGCAAAACCAATTAGTACACCTTTATCTAGTCATTTTAATTTGGCTAAGAAGATGTGTCCCAATGTATAAGAGGAGATGGACTGGTGATCCAAGATTCCATACTCTTCAGCAACAAGTAGCTTGATGTATGTCATGGTGTATAGAAGGCTTGATATTGCACATGTAATGAGAGTTGTGAGTAGGTATATGAACAATCTTGTAAAACAGAATTGGAATGAAGTAAAGTGGATTATCAGGTATTTGAGAGGTATGAATACCCATGCATTTTGTTTTGGAGGTTCCAATTCTACTCTATAGGGATATGTTGATTCAGATTTAGCAAGTGATATTAATAGTAGGAGGGGCACCATAGGGTATGTGTTTAGTAGGTGGAAAAATTGCTAGTTGTATTTTATGATCACAAAAGGTTTTTGCACTTTCCACAACAAAAGTAGAGTATGTTGTTGGTATAGATGCTAGTAAAGAGATGATTTAGTTACAAAGGTTTATGGAAGAATCAGGAACACGGTAGGAGAATAGTAGGTTGTACAGTGATAGTCAAAGTGTCATTCATCTTGCAAAGAATTCAACCCTTCACTCTAAGACTAAACATATATAGCTCATGTACGATTTCATACGATAAATTTTAGAGGATAGACAGTTGAAGTTGGAAAAGATACACACTAACTAGAATCCTATAGATATGTTAACCAAAGCAGTAACTCGAGAGAAATTGGTTTCCTGGTTGTTAGTGTGAACAAGGTTATTCAATTTTGCATTGTTGAAGAAATATTTCTTGTCATTTTCTCTTGTGGAAGTTGTTTTTGTCTTTTAGGGATATTGGGGGTGTTGTGGAGTCACCTAATTACTCCAACATAGTGTTAGAGCCAAAGTGCCTAATATGGGCCTTTTTTCAAACTAGTGCAATTTTCTTATAACGAGGTCATTTTTTGCAAATCGGATATCAAAGAAAATCTAATTCTGTCAAATTTGTAGGGATACGGGTATTCTCAAAAAAAAATTGTTTGAGCAAGCTTTTGCTGGTAGAAGCCAAATCTTCTTTTTTGGCCCCTGAGCTAATAACCTTTTGCCACAATCTCTGATTTTCACAATTCTCATGGTGTTGGAAAGGTATTGAGGGGCTCTACAAATCCATCCATGCAATTTTTCTAGATTCCATCCTAGGTAAATGTGTGATTTAGATTTGTATTTTTTGCATACTAGTGGATTACTTGGTTTTCTTGACAGCTAAGGAGGTGCTTCTTTGATCTAGTTACATCATTTTAGCTATTTTCATGTTGTTGATCTTTATTTTTAGTTTTAGAAGTATATCATTGATTTATTCATGGGTTATACAACACATCCTTTTGTTATCACTTTGACTAAGGACAATTATGTGTCATGGGAAAAGGGAATTATAACACATGTAGGTGGCTTAATCTCTTGCCCCATCTTCATGGACTCATTCCTAAACCAAAAACCAAATGGAAGCAATCACTTTGAGAAAATATAAATGCTCACATCATAGTGTTGGTTGGTTGTAGTATCCATAAGAGCTTCCTCTATGATATCTATTCCAAGTTTAGCAATATCTAGTGCCCACATATAGTTTAGGCCATATTTTTTTATAGTCATGCGTTCCTCCATTCCCAAATGATCTTGTTTCATATTGCCTCCTTCATTTTCTATCACACATTCATATTTCGTTGGTGATTCATTATGTATTACTAGTAACTCATTATAAAAGGTACCTATTTGTATTCTTGATTAGGATTCCTATTTGATAGACATTGCTTCATTGTTTGTGGAGTCTCACATTTTAGATTTGGAGGACACATTTGAAGGTTTATCTCTCCTATTTGATGACAGTCACGGTAGAACTGTTGTCACTTCATCTTTGTCTTTGGAGCTTGTTCACAATCAGTTTTCATTGGTTCCTTGTTTGTCACCTTCTATTGTGATTGGGTATGTACCTAATTGGTTTGTGGTATCTTCATCATCCAAGGACTCAATGACACATGAGAAAATTTTAGAGACATCGTGATTCATCATCATACATTTGGATTCTACTTGCTACCAATTCCTATCCATAATGGGAAGATTTCATGCATTTGTACTTGGGTTATCTTCCTCCCAAGGGGAGAAATGTTGTTTGTGGGTAAAGCACTCATCATTTCTACAAGACATTGTTCATTATGGGGGGCCACGTAGTCTCTCATGTTCCTTCCTATGGGGGATACTTGATTGTATATACATGATTGTAAGGCAGTGAAATTAGGGCTTCACCACTTGGATTGATAAAGCCACTAATTTTACTTTGGACCAACCTTACATTAAGGAGAAAATTGAATTTAATTGATCCAATCCTAAAATGGTTGAATATAGATCAAATTAATCCTCCTTGTTTGAGTTGAAACTAAATTTGAATTAGGGTTGAACTACAATGCTAGCTCTAGTACAAACAATGGGAAATTGACATAAAATAATAGTAATAGAATGATCTAGATATCATGTAGAATTGTAAACCTAGATCTAAGGAGGGAAAATAGATCAGAATATGTGATAAAAAGTTTGGGCATAATTGTTGGGACTGGGAGGACCAGGTTGCCATGGTTCTCTAAATATTGGGGGCAGACAAACTTGATATTTTTTGGATCAAGATGACACACAAAATCTATTGTTAGAAGATCCTCAAAAAATTTGGAGACCGAGGGGAGCCAGTTATCTTGGTCCTCTAATTTCCGTGGCTTCAAAAGCTAAGTCTAATTGTCATCATCTACTCTGTTGGATTCCTCGCTCGTAACTCCTAAGATAATTCCCTGCACACAAAAAGAAAGAAATAGGGTTGTTGATGGGATTTCTTCTTAATTCAAACCCTAGTTTAGGAATTAAACTTGAATTGATTTGGAATTGTAATACTGAAGTAAATGTTGTATCATAATACCTTAGATTTACAATGGTTGATCGAAGATTGATGATGCAATGGTCTCTAGATGTGATCACAAATGTTGATGCAATGGCATGACAATACATAGAGGGATCATACACAAACATATGCTTACATTAAATTTGATGTGATTTTCTCCATGATGCTTGAAGAATATGATGGGATGAAATGATTCTTTAAATGCTTAAGAATGATGGATCATGGATGCTTGTAATGATCATAATTATGATAAGAATGCCTCTTAGAGTCTTAGATCTAAAATGAATTGAAAGGTTGTCTTTATATAGGGTTACCTAGGTAATTTACTGATTAGGCCAACCTCCAAAGGTCGAATTGAGCTATGGGTACCAAAACTCATTGGGGAGGGAAGTGCCCCAACATATTTGAAGTGGGGCCTGTTTAAGAGGGACCATGGTGCCCAGGGAACCCTGGTCTAAATAGGAGTACCCCAAGCACCCATTTCCTCCCAAAATAGGGAAAATAAAGTTGGATTTAGGAGGGAATGGTCCTAGGATGGGGTCCACTTAGCCATGCAGCCAAGTGACATCAATTTTGAGGTAAAAGGGCCAAAATGGACCTAGGGGAGAACTAGGATGGGACACACTAAAGTAGGGGCACAAAAATGAGGTGGGAATTGTACAAGGTTATAATTTATGATGCTACATTTAGCCCTCACTTTATCGGGAGCATGATCCTATGCAAATACTCGCTGTAAAGTAGAAAGACGAGGAAGAGAGAGAGAGAGAAGCAACTAGGAGCGAGATCACAAAGAGATAAGACATCACTAATGTCGAGGAAAGAAGCCCCCAATCTTAGGATCTTAACTCATACAACCACATGAAAGGGTAGACAAAACACTTAGAAAAAAAACAAAAAAGCCAAACATAAAGACAATCAACGACAAAAGACACACAACAAGAGAGGTTAGTACTAAAAAGAAAGGCTCCAAGCCCACTAGCTGAAGCAGCCTCAATAATCAAAATGTCTCAGCCACTAATCTCATTCTCATAATGTTATTACAAGAACACAAGTGGTCACATGGAAAGAGAAAGAGCATGCATTGCAAGATGAACCATGACCCAACAACTAACAAAGCTAAGAGCTCATGGGGAAAAGAAAGGAGAAAGCATGGATCCACGAGCTAGCAAGTTGTGTTATGCTAGGTGATCCATGAGAGAAACCAAGAGGGAACATGGACTCCATGGGACAGCAAGCCATGTTATGCTAGGTGATCCACGAAAACATGAATTCTTAAGGGACAACAAGTTGTGTAATGTGGTGTGATGTTGTGTGATCCATGTGGGAAGGAAGAGTCAGAATAGTCTAGCAAGTTGTGTTATGCTAGTTCCACTCATCCGAAAATGTAGCACAAGGAGGGTTGAAAGGTCTAGCAAGTTGTATCATCCTATTCAACCTACCTCAAAGAAGTTGAAAAAGAGAATGATTTGACATCCTTCTATATACTTCGTTGTTTGGTTTCAAGAGTTAAGCATCTCGTCTAAGACTTTGGTATAATTTTGAGCATGCAACAACCTATCTAAGACATGCAATTAGAATAACCTAGCAAGAAATCATGTAAGGAAATCCACAAAAAGGATAACCAAGAAAGGAATTATGCAAGGAAATCCACAACTTGAATTGAAAAAGGATAACCAAGCAAGGCATTATGCAAGGAAATCCGCAACTTGAATTGATAAAGGATAACCAAACAAGGAATTATGCAAGGAAATCCACAACTTGAATTGAAAAAGGATAACTAAGAGAGCCATTGTGCAAGGAAATTTACAACTTTAATTTAAAAAGGATAACCAAGCAAGGCATTATGAAATAAAATCCGCAACTTGAATTTAACATATGTTACAAGGAGGCTGTGAATTAATTCTCATTTTTTGAGTTGAAACTAAATTTTAATTAGGGCTGAATTGCAATGCTAGATCTAGGAAAAACAATGCAAAATCGACATAAAAATAACAGTAATAGAATGTTCAAGATATCATGTAGAGCTATAAACTTAGATCTGAAGAGGGAAAGTAGATCAAAACCTATGACAAAAAGTTCGGGTAGAATTGTCAAGATCAAGGGGAGCAGGTTGCCTTGGTCCTCCAAATATCAAGGGCAGACAACCTTGATGATTTTTAGATTAGGATGACGCACAGAATTCGATGTTAGAAGATCGCCATAAATTTTTGGGACCGAGGGGAGCTGATCATCCTGGTCCTCTGCTTTTTGCACCTTCAAAATTTGAGTTTGATTATCAGTTTCTACTCTATTAGATTCCTTGCTCAATTCTATTGAGACAATTCCCTACATACAAAAAGAAATAAATAGGGTTGTTGATGGGGGTTTGCCTTAGGTCAAACCTTGGTTTAGGAATTAACCTTAAATTGAATTGAAATTGTAATACTAAAGTAAATGTGGTATCATAATACCTAAAATCTATAATGATTGATTGAAGATTGATGATGCAAAGCTCTCTAGATGTGATCACAAATGTTGATGCAATAACATGACAATACATAGGAGACTCAAACATAGACATATGCTTGCATAAAATTTGATGTGATTTTATCCATGATGCTTGAAGAATATGATGGGATGAAATGCTTCCTTGAATGCTTGAGAATGTTGAATGATGGATGCTTGCAATGATCTCAATTATGCTAGGAATTCCTCTTAGGGCCTTAGATCTAAAATGAATTGATAGGATGTCTTTATATAGGGTTCCTTAAGTAATTTACCAATTAGGCCAACCTCCAATGATCAAATTGAGCCACGAGGACCAAAACTCATCAGGGAGAGAAAGTGTCCTGACCTATTTGAATTAGGGCTTGTTTAAGGGAAACAGGGGCACTCCAAGAGCACTTGTCCTCCCAAAACAAGGCAAACAAGGTTGGGTTTAGGAGAGCACGGTACCCAGATGGGGTCCACTCAACCATGCAACCGGGTGACATCAATTTTGAGGTAAAAGGAACCAAAACGAACCTAGGGGAGAACTAGGATGGGACACACTAAAGTAGGGGCACAAAAATGAGGTGTGAATTGTACAAGGTTACAATTTACGATGCTACAATGATATATGTAGTCCTTGGGGGTATCATTGAGTCCTCTATGTACCATCTTGTTTATTTATTTTCTCTCTTTTGGAGAGGAGTTTTGTCCTCATGGGTTTTCTCCTTTTTTTTCGTTTGTGAGAGATGACATTACATTTGCATTGTACATGAGTACCTAACATGGCCTATTTGTCGAGACCCATATTGCATATTGCTCATATTGCATTATTTTCTTCTCCCTAAGTTGCACTTAATGGAGAGGTGTTAGTGTGAATATGATTATTACCTATCTATTTCTTAGTTGGAACCTATTCACATCTTAACATTATTTTGGTTCTAAGTTAGTTGTCCTAGGTAACATTATAGAAGTTCCTATAATGGGTTCATGTCTCATTATTTACTTTTGGTCACTTAACATTTAATATTTGTGTCATGCATTTAATGTTTGTATCAAGGTTAAAGTTAAAAAATGTGTAACACTTTTACAAATAAAATGGCCAATGTTGATTCAACTTTTTAATTGAATCAATAAAAAGTGACATATATGTTTTGGATTTTGAAATGATGTAAACTAATAAAATATATATTTTTTACAAAGAAAATAGCCAACATTGATTCAAATTTTTAAGTGAATCAATAAAAAGTGGCATATATGTTTTGAATATATATATTTTAGTGTATTTTATGTTTGTAACTTTAAAAAAAAAAATTAAAAAAAAATTGAATATAATTTTTTATAAAATAAACACTAAAATTTAGTTGTTAATAAAATGTTGAAATTGAAGTTACATGGACTGTCACACACTATATAGTAAATTTTATCTTTTTTTCTTTAATTTTTATGTATGTATTGTTAACTTGAAACTTTAGTGCATGGATATATTTTTTGCTATTTTTTAAAATAAATTTGAAACTTTGTGTGTACTAAAATATAGTTCTTTCCCTTAAATGGCATCACCTTTTTTCTTCATTATTTATCCAAAATACAAAATAATTATATTAACTTAACATAGATTCTTTTCGTTCCATTCTCTCTTGTGGAAGTTATTTTGGTCTTTCAAGGATCTTAGGGGTGTTGTGGAGTCACCTAATTACCCCAAGACTTCTCAATTTATGTTGGACTTCAAGCATGATAATAATAGAAATGAGAAACAAGCCTAGTCCATATTTGTCAATCTAATGGGAGCTACAAGTGTAGAAATGTTGCTACAAAGTAGTCTCCAAGTGGGAGATTGTAGGTATGTGGCAACTTATCATGTTGTCAGGCTTAATTTTTGGTTACTTTGTCAACCAATTTTTTTCACAAATCAATTAGCAAAAGAATGAGAGGGGGGAAAACCCCTCTTGCAGGGCTTAGGGGCATGATCCCCAATGGGGTCCAAGGGTGGAACCCACAATAGGGGTTTGGGGGCAACAACCCTAATGGGGGCTGCTAGGGGCAACACCCTCAATGGGGGTTGTTGGGGGTAGTGTCCCAGTCAAGGGCTCAAGGGAAGCACCCTCAAACAAAAAAAATCCCATAATAAATTAAAAGAGTCAACTATTATTTTGGTACATAAACCAACCTTTGTAAATCGCCAAAAAGGGATTGATAAATAAGTGGTTATGTAATGCACGAAAAATTATTAGATTGTAATTTTCTCTTCATTGGTTAATAAAAAGAAAGTGGATGATAATTTCTCTATGGATGTAGCCTACTTGGGTAAACCACATTAAATCTATGTGTTATTGTGGATTGTTATTTTTGTCTCTTTTATTCTACACTATATTTAATATTATTTATTGTTTTGGTCTACCTAAACCCTAATAGTTGATTCATATGTCATACAAATGTATCACAAGTAAAAATATATGTATGGATTCGCTAAAAATGTCATATCAATATCCAAACAAACAACACCCTATAGCAATATAGGAAGTGTTGGGTGAAATTAAAATATGATCTTAAGATATGTTATATTGCTATTAAAAAATTAAGTAATTGGCTAATAAAAATAAAGTCAAATAATATATTCTATAGCTATGTAAAAATTAAGAAATAGGTTGATAAAAATTAGGCCAAATAATATGCTATACTACTATGAAAAAATTAAGTAATAAGTTGATAAAATTAGAGCCAAATAACATGTTATACTATTGAGCAAAAATTAAGTAATAGGTTGATACAAATTAGTTCAAATAACATGTTATACTACTATGCAAAAATTAAAGAATAGAATAATAAAAATGAGGCCAAATAATATGTAATATTATTGTGTAAAAATTAAGTAATAGATTGATAAAAAGCAAGAAAAATAATATGTTATACTACAATTTAAAAATTAATAGGTTGATGAAAATTTAATAAAATAATATATTATATTGTTGTGCAAAGTTTGAGTATTAGGCCGATGTAAACCATGCCCTAAATATATGATGGTTATATGTATGAGAATTAGTATTAGTTTTATACTTATGAGGATAAATGAAAGTTTAAAACTAAATTTAATAAATGAAGTTTAAAACAATTTAATAAGAACAAGTCACAGATTGACAAGGATCTATAAATGATTGACTACAACTCTAAATCCTTAGCCACTATTTTAATATTTGATAGTCAAGTATGGCATGTTTTTATCAGTTCCTGCCTTTCAAGGAACTATTGTCGAGGGTTATCTTTAACTTATGAATAGTTTTAAGTTCCCACAGCCAATGACATTCCATACCAAAAATTTCATGAAGTGCAGTTCCCTATTTTGCAATGTTTAAATTGTTTAAATTAAACAATTTTTAATAAAAATACCTTAATGAAATAATTAATTTATGTCTTCTCATTGGATGAAATTATTTGAGCGATATGGTTACCTTCGCATGAAACGAGACAGGCTTTAACTGTTGCCTGCAGGGCTGGAGTGTTGGCATTCTAGAGATGGCAGAGGTAGAGGCAGTGCACACCCCAATGCAAGAGAACTCCCGAATGCAGAGGAAGGCAACAAAAACAAAAGATCTCAATTTGCAAGATGACCGAACACACCATTTTTGAAGACAGGGCCGCCAAAATAGGACGAGGGTTTGTTTTAAACTGTGATTATTATTTTTTTGCATAGCCAATAGCATTACATCATATTCCCTTCGATAAACTTTAATACAATGTTTCTTACATAAATTTGATCAAATTTAAGTAGCTATCTGTCATATAGATGTTTTGGTATGGTCTCGTTGGAGGATGAAGAGGCATTCTAGAATTTGAAGGCATTTCAACTGCCTATGATTAGCTTTGTAGGAGGTTTGTAGAAGGAGCCGGATAATTGAGACAAGAGAACGCACAATTTTCAATGAGAGGGCCACTAAAACAGGACTTGCAGGGTTCAGATATAGTGATCAGCAAAGTCTATGGGTTGAAATGAACAGCTGGCATGAATCAAATGATTTGTTTTGTATGATGTTCAGAGCTGGACAGCCGACGTAGACTACAGAGCATGGATTCAAGCGAAAGTTGTAATAAAAAAAAGTATAGGGGTAAAAGAAATCACATTTGCAAGGTTCTACAAGCATGTTGATGGGAGGTTCTTGTCTTATGAGTTCTTTTTTTCCTACATCTCATTTTGTATGTAGGCTAGGATTTGCACCAGCTTGTTCTTGTTTATTGTTTTTATTTATTTTACAATCAGATGCAATAGGCAGCCTTTTGGTGTCTGGTTCAAAGGATACCGATTTTTTTAGGGGGGAATCTACTTTACACTTTGTGCATTTTGTGAAACAACTCCTCTACCTCCCCAAGTTGCCCATTATGTGCATAACCTGTAATCATTGCAGTCCAGGAGAATGTATTTTGCTCAAGCATTTTGTTAAACAGTTCCATCGCCTACTCAAGCAACCCATTCTACACACACGCCATAAGTCTTGTAAACAGTGTTAATGCTTAACTAGATTCCAACAAGAAGCCAAATATATAGCTGTAATTTTTCTGACATGGATTCCTTCAATTTATGTTGCAGGTGAAAATAATACGGTTAGCCATAGCAATGATGGTTGCTTATGTCATGGTAGTTATAGTTACAATTTATGCACTGCATGCCTATAGTGCCAGACGATGGAGGCACAATCATTTCCATTGTTATGTATGCCTCCCCATTATCTGTCACGGTGAGTTGAATCTTTTGTTCTTCTTAATTTAGATTGCTACGAAAAGTGTATATAATCAATACTATAATCTCTACCCAAAAACAATTAAATAAAAACCTAAAATTTAGCCTCTATTCTAATTAGAACTAATTAGAAAAACATTGTTCTTTACCCAAAAGCCAAAAATCGTGTCGATTATTCATCCTTTTATGAATGTTTAAGAGTTTGTGTTTTTTATTGTAGGGAGAACCCTTGTGCAAGTATCTTCCTAGAAAGCTCTTCCATCTCATCCAAACACTCATCATGTAAACATGACACAACTTACTCAGCCTCTAGGGTAGACCATAGGCAAAAATTAATAAACTTATTACTTCTTGTACTTTGCATATGCCATCATTCTTACAAAGCTCAAATGATTCAATCATAGTTGCTCATCTAATACCTCCCAAAAATTTGCTTCACTCTGAATTCTCTTTTCTATTTATTCACAATTCCACAGCTGTACAAATTGGTGAAAAACATTTTGGCTATGTTTTTACTTAAACTTCCTAAAGGAGCCGCAATATTATGAATATTGCAATTCCTCTTACCAAGCTTGTTTTCCACAATAGGCTTTGCTTTACTACTCCATAATTGTCATCAGGCCATTTAAATGTGAAAGTTGTGATATTTTCTCATTCAACTCCTTAATCTCTAAACTACACTTTTCTAGTTCCATCCCCTTTTACAACCCTGAAAACGCTAAATTAAAAACATGCAATCCAGAAACCAGACAAAATTGTGTGCCTTAGGAACTTCCAACCTAATTAAATGTGCTTTTTAATGTTTTCCAAGTGCATAACATTGAAACCCTCAATATAAAGATTTTAATGAATCATATTTGCAAACAAATCAAGTCATGACTGTTTTGAACCTTACAAAACTCTAAAAGTTGTTTTTTTCTCAGACGTCATGAAAAAAACAAAAAAATGTGTTCACAAATTTCAAAGATATCTTTGTAAAAGTAGTGTGAATCATTCAATTATTTACTAGTTTTCAATAAAATAAAATAATGTTGGATGCACCAGCTATTCAACACGGACCTGCATTCCTGTACAAGTCATCAAATTCCCACTAAACACAAATTGATTGCGCTTAGTTTCTACTGCAACATAGAGAATTTTTTAACCTTAAATTATAAAGAATAAAATATGAGCTACATGGGTTTGTTGAGTACTAAAAGTGGGGATTCAAAGAATGTCACCAATTCAACCCCACTCTGTGGAAAGGTGCCTCATTTTCACTCCTCCACAGTACAATAAGGTGACCAAAAGTTTCATATCCAACCCTCAATGTAGTAAGGTAACCTACAGTCTTAGTGCCCTTAAAATATTTGACCATTGGCTTTCTCATCTCCAACCAACTATTAACAAACAGTTAAACAACATTCTATATTTGGCAATCCCTTCTTGCACACAATCTTGATTCCACAACTACAACTATTATGAAAAAATCCAAGGAGGCCAGAGAAATGGACACAGAAAAAACAACTGTGTTAGGCTTATTATTTTTTTGAGGAGATTGCACTACATCCTCCAGAGGTGCCAAAATCAGAGAAAAATCATAAGGAGCATGGACAGGCTGATATGTGTTTGCTTTAGATGGTCTCCCTCTCTATGTTGATCTGTATTTGCTTTAGATGGTATCCCTTTACTATCATAGGGATTTGCACCTCCTGATATTGTGCTTAAAATTATGGAGTCGTTGAAACAAAGTTTAGGGCTATCCCCCACTTTGAAAGTTTTGAAAATCTTCTTTATTATGTGCCATGGTTAAATCCTATCTAGTTGCTTATGATTTGGATGTTATTTGCACTCTAAACCAATACAATTTGATGTAATTTAAAGTAGTAGCAGCATGTGTAAAATGAATCTGTAGTGTTTTCTCACAAGCAAAATAATAGTGGAAATTACATTTCAAGTGCTATCAAAATAACAACTATTTACTTTTCTCTGAGAATCTTGATGCATGAGAAACAACTATTTACTGTTATGTTCATGTTTTTCTTAATTTGTCAATATTTTGGCATCTCTTTTATCATAGGTAGTGCATTTTTGTGCTTAGCAGTTGCACATGTCTTGTGTCTATAACCCATATTCTTTAAAGAAATTTCCCAAAAATAACAGAAATATCATATGAACAATATCAACAAGACATTTCACCAATGGTGTTTTTATTGTGTAAATGGCAAGTCTTTGGCAAATTCACATTGACCATGAACAACACCATTATTCACATTGTTAAACAATAAGAACTAGTAAGCCTGTTGTAGTAGAAAACCTTCAACCTATATCATTCAGTTGTTATAGCATTAAGATTGGGTATTGTGAGAATGTAAAACTGCAAGTTTCATTCTAGGTTTAGTGGTTCAATGCAAGAACTTATTGCCATGTAGGTTTCTGTACCCAGTATCATGGGATATTTTACATGAATGATACCTCGACGTTCAATGACAAAATGCACTATTTTAATAAGTTTAACATGAATATCAATTCTGATTTCATGTATTTGTGTCATATTGATGTTATGAATGGGTCTTCTTTTAAGGAAGCATACATATATACTGATGCTCACAATATCTAATTTCAAATAGATATTTTTGCTTAGCATATTTTTAAATGTAATTTGCACCAATGATCTAAGCATCCAAGATGAAGCCTTTTTTTCTTGTTTTGGATAGTTTTTGAACATTTACTAGCATTGATGTACAATAACTTTCAAGTGCTCAATTGCTCAACATAGTTTGGTTGACTTATTGCTAATGGTTGCCAAGAGGGCAGAGTGGTAGCTAGTTGAAACCTACTGCAATGAGGAGTGCTACTAGCATGAGCACTTTGTTGCATACATGTCTACTAGGGCAATTGCAGTTGCAACATCTGATAGAATTCATCTATCATTTATGTTTTGACAGATACTAATACCCTCTACCAAAGCTCCCATTTTGGAACAGGTTAGGAAGATTCTAGAAAAGGTTGTAATCTCTAGTTTCACACCTACCAATTGTATGTGGTTTTGATTTTCTAAAACCTTTTCAACAAATCCTTTTTGTCAATATCCTGTAACCAAGGCATTGAGAACTGATTTCTTTCAAGAATTTTGTTAAATAGTTCAAGTTCCTTGTCTATCTTCAATATTTTGTAAATCTTGCGATGATGGCATTCTGCCAAATAGGTCACGCGATTTTTCTATTCTCACACTTCTTTAAAAACACATATGCCACAACAATTGCTACAACACCTAACAATATGTCTTTATTGTAAAATTCCTATGACCCACATCAATATCCTCTCTAAAGTTCCCATTTTGGCACAGACTAGGAGGATAATGGCAAAGGTTACAAACTATGGCTGGAACAACAAATTGGCTTCTCCTTACAACACTACCATTATCAAAACAAAACAACTCCATGGCCACCTTTGCACTATTAGGCAAGAACTACGTTGCCCTGCAGCACTTGTTATACTTTCAAATACAAACACAAGTGTTAGATGTCTATTGAAATTGATCATTATTAGTATGTTATAAATGAAACTTTAGAAATTAACTATTTGCAATATTATAGAGATATAGCTTTTGAATGAATAAATTCTAATGCAAAGACTATGTAAGAAAAAGGTTTGGATATGGAAAATAAAACTAATTAATTGTTACATTTTTAGGATGTGATTATGCTATAAAATGCTTTGGCCAAAGTGATGCATAAGTTGCATGCATTGTCATTCTATGGTAATTGATAGGTTGCACATGAACTAGGTGTCATACTAATCTAGATGGTATATAGAGTTATGTGATATGTTATAAGAAACATATTTATTACCTCACACTCACTCTCAGATGGCATGGTATGATCATGAATCTCTTTATTTGCAACCCTCACAAGTGTAGGTCTACTTTCCATTGGAAGGTGTGCGAGGTACCATCAATCAATGGTTGGAGGTTAAGCACCTATGTAATAATTTCCAATGGATGTGGTAGCTTAGTACCGTAGAGGCTTGTTACTCAGATACACATTACACATTGAGACAATGATTATTTTTATTGTAAATTTGGTTATTTTACATTATACTTAAATGGAAAGCTAGATAAATTACTTTGTAAGAATGAAATTATATGGGTATGTTTACTTTAATCATGAATATAGTTAATGTGATAACATGAAATTAATCTAAACATGTAATGTTAATCTTAAGATGAAAATTTATTTGGTTGTTTTATTCTTCATAATTATGTCCAATATAATTAAATTAATTCTTTTAGAATTATTAATATTATATATTTGTGATAAAAATAGTTTAATATTGATTGTTAATGATATGAATGTAAGGTTTATTAAAATAAAATAAAAAATAGCAAAAAGAATTAAATTGCAAAAATATCAATTATGGTGCATGAGTTTTATTTTGAGAAAGAAAATATGCATATTGCACCTAATCATTTTGTACAAATGTTTGCATGTCTTATAAGAAATGAGGAAAATAGAGAAAAATATATGAAAGTTGTCGAAACCATAACAAGCTACCAAAAGGAATATTGACTCAAAATAGTCTAGTATTTTTTGTGACAAGGATGAGCTTGTCAGTAAACATTGATATATAAGGTTTGTCTAAAGCCTTGTTTTTAACAACATTCAACAATATAAATTAATACAAAACGTGAAAGCATAAGTGCAAAGCATTTTTACCAAAGGAAATGAATAGTGAGAGTTACATGCAAGGGTAGAATATCCACCATGTCCAAAGAGCTTCACTCCAATATTCACTCCATAAATATAGTGCCAAATAGAAAGCTATCCAGCAGATGATGCGATGCCTTCATCACAAATATTTATATGTGAGGATTAATGATTCTACATAGAGAAATATAAATGTTGGCATAAAAAACTAATATGTAATAAAGGAGCAATGGATTGTGGGTTTGATGTCTCACCATGATTGCCAAAGTTTGACACAAAATCAAATATTCAACCAATACAAAATAGGTTAAATATTATTCTAGAGTGAATGCTCACCTCATATTAAACATGATATAAATTTGAATAGAAATATAAGTCAATTTTACCAAATTCTTTTGTTGCATGTGGATTTTGAGATGTAGTTAGTGAAGTGTTTTATTTGAAATCCTTGTAACATATACATATCGATAAGATTAAAAAAATTGGGGAAATTTGTATCCCCATTCATAACTTTTTGGGAGGGAGAATGAATTATTTGGGAATTTTCTTGAAGGATTGATGGTGGAGAATAAATGAGAGGAATTTCCTTAGATCAATAAGCTAGATGGTCATGTTTAAGTTTGTTCAAGATGAAGGGATAATATCATTTATCTAAAAATAAAGAAGTCATAAATAGTTAGTTGCAACCAAAAATTGGAGATAAAATGAATAAGTTGTTCATTTATTTCTAAAAATGGTGGAGGGAATATGTGTTAATAAAATATAAAATATTATTTAATTTAATTATTCATGTGATGTAGAAATTGAGGATAATATTAATCAAACACGCGACATTAGGTTAGACTAATTATTTGCGTAGTTGTTGATGAACTAGATCAATTAAATACTAGTGGATTAGATTAATTAAATCCAATAATTATTTAATTAATTAATAAAGACAAAAAAATGTTAGTACATAACAAGTTTACATAAATATACATTGATACAATGTTACGTTGTGGAATGGTGAAAAAAATTACTAACACCTTTGGTTTTCCCCATTTGCCCCTTGGTTTTAGATCTTGTTTATTTAAATCAAACTCTCACTCTACATAAACATGGAGGTTGAGAATCAAACAAATAGAATCTATATAGACCCATACAAAACCTTTAACATCGTCCTTCGAGTTGTATGTCAAGGAGTTAAGGAGACTCTAAGGGAGACTAGATAACTTAGAGATGAAAGAATAAATGCAAGTGATCCTAGCAACTAACATGAATCTAACACAAGAAAATAAGGTATTTAAAGGTCAACTAAATAAATTGTAAAACATCATGGAAATAGGACAAGAGATTTTGACACTAAAACATGATACAAGCCAAGCCAATGATAGGAACATAGCTAAAGTATGAGAATAAATAGGTATTCTGAAAAAATGTAGGTCAAAGTTCAACTAAATTCATGGAGAATTGGAAGAGGATTAATCATTGACACAAGTGGTAAAAGAGCTACAAAAAACACAAATAGATCTCATAAATAAACAAATCATGTTGAAAAACGTAAGGTGGTGAAATAGGGATTCACTCGTTCAACTATGCAAACAAGGAATAAACCTATTTCACTAGGCCACTTACATTGAAGAGAGATTGGAATTCTTATTGATTTTAGATGGATCCCTTTGTGGGGATTTAATTGGATATTAAAATATGAAAATGAACACTGGATCAAAGGCTAAAGATGAAAAATTGACATAAATTAGCATAAATAGGTAATTGCAGATCAAATATGAAGCTATAATTACAAAGCAAAGATGAGGAAGGTGATCAAAACTTGTGATTGGAAATTGAACAGGTGAAAACTCAAGACCAAGTAGCTCTAGGTGAATCTGTCTTGGAATGTTAGATGCGATGAAATAAACTATTTCAGAACTAGAATGCTACTCGGGATCTACCCCAAAAATTTTATGGGAAATTTTTCGAACACTATAGCTTTGATAAAATTTATCCTCTTCTTTTTTCACCTACGAAAAAATTGAATCTCATTGTCTCCTTCTATAATGTTTGATTCCAAATTTATAGCTCATGAAATTTTCACCCACACATAGAAGAGAAGAAAGATGTCAAACCCCAGGTTTGAAATTCACCCTTGAAATGAATTGAAATAATGAAGTAAAATGTTGAATGATATACCTCATATCTGTTGTAGATGATTATAGATTGATGATGCAATGCTCTTTGAATGTGATCACAAGTGCTGATGTAATAACATGACATGACACAACAAGAAAAGACATGAATGACCTAATCAAACACACTTGCTTGTATAACGCCCTACTAAGGAACCCCAAAGGACAACACAACAAACTAACTGACCTTAAGGAAGCAGTCATATTTTTTTTCTAAACGTAATATATTAACACATTAGCTATAATAATGAATAACATAATATTGAACATGAGAACAACTTATCTAAGCACAAGCGGAAACAACATCAAACAATAACACCTACATCCTCTAAGGTCCTCTAACGTCGCTACAAGGAAACACTAACACTTACTAAGGCATAAGAAGTGAATACGAACTAACCTTTGCATAACATGATGCCTTAACATAAATAGATGAATCTTAACATAGAAATGATATCATATAAGAACTAAACAACATGATTACCCTAGAAACTAGGTTCATTTTAAATCCCAAATCCAATTGTTCCTAAGATTACTTTCCACATTATCATATAACCATAACAAATAAACTTAATATATGATAAAATGATCATAACAAGTCATTTTATGCATTAAAACTAATATCTACTCACTAAGAATCTAATCATTTATAAAGGATAGATGGTACCAACATTGTACTATCTAAACTCATAAAACAATCACATAATTAACATCATTACATTAAATTTACATTACATCTTCCTCTCAAAGAGAACTTGTTCATATAACCTAATGAATATAAATGGAAAAATATTCTAGATACACGAATGAAACATTACATAAGAGAATACAACTTGCATCTTGATTCCAAAGCACTTGTAACTGAAGAAGACATAGTCCATCCATGAAGCTCACGAACATATCACCAAAATTCCCAATGGAAGAAAGCATCAACCACCCCACCATGTGGAACTAAAAGGTCCACCCCCCATGCTCTTAATAATGAAATAAGGTCCCACATACCAAACATACCACTAAGGTTGACACTAATGTAACCACGGAAAAGCAATGAACACACGAATGCAACAATCACAAAGAATAGAACAATATATAACACTGACTACCAGAGGCTTCTACACATCACCACATAGACTAGGGTACCATGCTACAACTAGGGAAGAGTTTCATCACATGTTATCAACATGGGTTTCCTTGGTAGTCCGACCCTCTCCAAACTCCATACCTCGGTGCCCATTTGACTGCACATGTGGAACTGAACAATTCATCCATGGAGGTAAGGAAGTTTGATCTACCATGCAAGCCTTCCTAATCTTATCTTGGGTCTAAACGAGCACTCCAGGCCATGAGATCTCATCCACTATCTATATGAGCACATGAGGCATGAATGGGATACGAACAATTATCTTAGTAATATGTGTTCAACCCATCCCTTAATTCATTTAATTTAATGTTATCACTTGAATAATCCAACTCTCAATGAGATTCCCTGGCAGCCACTTTAGGGCCCTGACACCCACTTGAGAGCCACTCCCCCTAACTTGCACTTAGACACCACTAATCTATGGGTACAAAAAAAGGATCACAACAACCTCATATACATTTGAGGTACATATAATTATTCATCAAAATCTATTTCATAAATAAAGATCTCATAAATTAAAGCATGACTTCCATAATACCCCAATCAACCAAAGGGATAAGTCCTAAATCCACTGATTCATAATCATCAAAGTATGGGATTGGGCATGTGATAAAAAATCCAAATCCAAGTTTCCATACATAAATCATACCATATAATTCACATCACATTGGTTCTATATCAAAATATAAACTATAACTCACTTTCTGAACCACATAACATTCTTTTATCTGAATGCACTCAAGGCATCATCATAAATGCAAAATCAACCAATCATAATGAATGAATGCATAGAAATAAAAGGAGAAATATGAATAAATTTCAAACAACTCATACAACCTCTATAAATTTCATAACAGAAGATATAAACCCAATAACATGCCTCTAGTATGACCTAAACCAACATAGGTCCCAAAAACTAAACCAGAAAGCCCAATTAGGGTTTTTGCACTAAACCTGTTAAAGTGGCGCATTTACCACTTCTTCTAGCACTTTTGCACATTATTTAGCATATTTTCACATTCTTTTGGCGTATTTGTAGCCTATTCTAGTGCATTTACAATAGCAAGAAGGACAAACGGGCAAGGTTGACTTTGGGCCCAAAATTCGGCCACCAAACTAATCAAATTGCAAATCCATTTGAGAGGGGCAAATCCCCTTTCCAAAAATGCCATTTTATCATTCCCAAGACAAAAATTGAATCTTCAAGAGAAAAAAAAACAAAAGTAGTTTGGAAAAATGCATCAAAGTAGACACCTACTTAATCTTAGAAATTTCAAACTACCAATACAAGATCTTTCCAAAATGGAATCAAAGAAATAAAAACATAGAGTAAACAATATTTTGAAAGAAATAAATCATTTCAATTTATTAAATTCAAAAGGCTCAAAAATCCAACATGGAAAAGCAAAGAAAGGTCAAGAGAAAGAAGGAAGAATGATCTCCTGCACGAACGAATGCTTCGCAAATAGAATTTCTAGCCAATCAAGAAAGAAACTCAATCGTTAAAATCCCAACAACAATCTCTAGCAAAATTCTCAAAGAAATCTCTTCACAAACTTCACAAAATCTCTCTCAAAAAAACCTCAAAACCAATACCAATGAGGCTACCAATGTCATTCACAATCCTCTCCAAAAAATCCCAACATTCTCTAGCCAAAAAAAAAATCCATACAAAACATTGTTATTTCCTAGACAAAACCATTCCCAAAATGGGAGTTGTTGTTGTACAGGAAACAACCAAATTCCCCAACCAATCACAACAAAAAATTAAATTACATAAACCAAAACTCACTTAGTAATAAACATAAAATATAATATCCCACTTAGGTTATTTTATGCACATAAATATTTATTACCACCATTAAAACATAACTATAAATAAAATAATTTCTACTATAAAGTAGGAAGGAAAATAGGGAACACAATTACATTAAATATCCAAACCCACTTACTTAAAATGCATACATAAATAATACAAGGACAATATTACCATAGCTTACACTTAATCTAATATAAATAATATTTAATTAATTTAATCAATAAATATTAATAATAATTAACCTAAAAACATAATGAATCACAATTAAATTAAATAAATAAATTAGAGTAAAAGGGATAAAACACACTAATCACACAATCATCCTCAAGACCACACATCCCGAAAGGAGATTAACCAAAGATAATGTAATCAAGACCAATGGTCAAAACCTAAGACACAAATTAGGATCAGGTGTGGTAGGGCCTTAGTGTCACCTTCAATCAACTACCATTAGGAAAGGAGGCACACTCAAACTTGTGGAACCAAGTGGAGTCGATGCCTAGTACCTGCACTCCTGCACGATATCATCAAGTAACAACACACACACATATCATCCTAAATTTTACTCCCTTACAGTTTTGCCTTCATTTGGGCCCTCACCTTGGCATTCATGCTCTTAGGCCTGAAAGGGACCTATTTTTGCTCATGCTATACAAATGTATCACCATTTTCAATACACACCTCATCGTGCCCTTAAATTATGGTCTTTGATTGGGTAGGACCAAGGTGTGGCACCTTGGTCCCCTCAAGTCCAGAGTGCCCAATGCCCTAGTCCTCCTAATTAGGACTCCTTAACGGTTATGAAATATGATTGGGAATTCCAGCTTTGTGTCGGCTTATGTCCGAAAATTAATTTGTTTTTCGATGGCAAAGTATAAAATGAGGTCTACCCCTCTCATTTTAGTATCCCCACATATTAAATTCAATTCAACATCAAGCAATCAAGCATTCAAGTTTAAGTGAGCAAGCAATCAGTCTTCTTTCAAGCATGGGAGTCGGAATTCATGTTCTATGTTATTGAAGACTTCATGAAACCCTAATTCCATGTGAAGACAAATAAAACTTCACAAGGAGGTATAGCATTTGTGTTTTAGTCGTTATGCAACATCTCCCTCAAAAAGAGAACATTTCCATTACTACAATTCAATAATATTTCATTTCTATTTCATGGTTAATTCCAAAATCGGGGTTTGACCTAAGGCAAACCCCTATTTCCAACATATTCCCCTTCTCTAATGTGTGCAATAATATGTACGGAGCTACGATCTTTGAAATAAGCTATATTTATAGTGACGAATCAATCCCCCATTGGAGTGCGAAAAGTGTGGAGGACCAGAGCGACCACCACATCGGTCCCAACAATTCAGGAGCTCCTTTTGGGAACATATTTAAATACACTTACATTTCTCATATCCATGTTTGTGGCTCGATTTGACGACTGTAGCTTACTGTTCATGCATTTTTACATCAATTAAAACACATTTACCCTTATTTCAACATTTTTAACAATTCAACTTAAAAGAGGGCAATCCAATCAAACCTGGTAAATCCAATAGGATTCTCAATCCTTATCCTTGTTGATTTGTAGCTAGATCCATTTGGTTTACCCTCCCTCTTTAATGTAATGGTCTTCAAATAAAAATTAGCTGTTTTCATACATCTAATGGTGGAAACCCTAATTTTCAGCTTTATAATCATCCTTTAGAGACCCCCTCGCCATCCTCCACCTCTAGTTTGGCCTATTCTTTGGAACAACTAGAATTCCCTATGAATGCCCCTTATATTAGATAAACATAGTCAGGTGAAAGAGAATTATAACATCACATCCTTCTCATGATGAGTGATGTGATAGCATCCCTTACACACTTGCAAATTGTAAAACATTGTAAGAATAGATATAACATAATCAAACAACCATCATTCAATGAGATTGTCAAAATTAGGGTTAGAAAAAGATATAACATCATAAGTAGTAAACATAAACCATAGCATCTAATAATTGCATTATCACAAGGTCCATAAAATAGTGAACCCTAACATCATCCTAAATATCATAATGCATCCACTGATATGAAGATGTATCTCAAACATGAAAGAACAAAGCATGAAAACAAGAAGTATCAAGACACGAAAAGAGTTCACCAGTATCTATCATAACCATCATAGAGTGAGAATAATGGAGGGGCACTATAGCTTGCATCGATATTAATTTAATTTGATGCTCCATGATGTAAAGATCTTGAAGAGTGCTTGAAGGATATGGTGGGATGAAATTTTGCCTTGATCTTCTATGAATGTTTGATGATTGAAGTGGTTGATAACGAATGCTTGTGATGATGAATTGTGGATGTGAAAATGAACTAGCTAAATGCTCTTAGATAGAGTGATAAACTCCTTGACATGTGGGTTCCAAGTGTGTTAGCTCCTAAATATGATGAGGACCCTATATTGGATGAATTTTCTTTTGATGAAGATCATGATACAAAGTTTGATTTATGTTTGAATGAGGTTGACTTTGAGCAAAATTCTAGGGACTTTGAATATTTGGATCCACATTATACTACTAGAAATCATAATGAGGATGAACAAGAGATTTTGGACAGGTATGGAATCATTATTTGTAAGTATGACAGTTCTGATTTTGGTATTCATCATAGCAGCAATTCACTTTCTTTGCAATATCAGTTTGTGGTTTCTATTAAAAAACCATTGTTTGAGATGGATGTTGAGAAGATAATTTTCAATCATTTTTTTGAGTTGGATGATGGAACAAATCTCTATTGTAGCATTGTACTTGGTGAAAATAGAAAAGTGTGGGATCTAGGACTTAAGTTGGAGTATGCTTTCCAGCTTGGTTTTGATTCATGTTCACTTTATGAGATGATTGGTTACCCTCCTAGGAAACCATCAATTATGATAAATGCAAATGAGGATACAAATAGAGGGTACATTTGTAGTGATATGAAACTAGGAGGCATCATTGTTCCTTACTACATGAGGAGTTGGAAGTGTGGTCTTGAGTTTTGGAGTTGGCCAACAAGTGGGATACTTCATACATATCAAAGTTGATGAGTAGTCTTGCACGCCTTTCATATGTAGTTGGTGATGTAGCTTCTTCATGGGATGAACTGACTCATAGAGACTTCTACACTTTAGATTTTGAAAGGTTTCCAAACATTATTCTTAAGCTTGTTGGAATTTTCAGAACAATAGTAAGGAAAGGTACTTTCTAGCTTATTTCTTATGTATCTTTGGAGAAAGAAGGACATAAATATGAAATCTGTGTACTTGACAATCCATCCGTTGGATAAAATGATGTTTTAGCATATACTAGTCTTTCTTTGGGGTTAGTTTTAAGGTCAACAATTGTTCCTGCACCTTAGTAACTAATGCTTTCATCCATGGCTTATATGAGGTTACCCAATAACTCACAAATTTCTTTGATGTGCATGTTGATTCGAATGGCACTTGGAGTTTTAGTGTGCACCTTTCTAGGCACGCAATAGATTATTCTTGGTTGGCTATCCATGCTTATGATTCTCAACAAGAATTGATAGAGATTATTGGGAGTCATAAGAGTCACCTTTGTGATAGTTCTAATACTTAATATAAGTACAGATCCAATAGCCAATAAGATGAGGGGGGGGGGGGGGGGGGTGAATCATACAAACTTAATCATCCATAAAACATCAGATTCAACCTCGGTAACATATATATCAGTAATATAACCAAAACTATCAAACATGCAAACTCAAAAGCATATAAACATCATAAACCTCATAACACCAGATTTAACGTGGAAACCCAAATAGGGAAAAACCATTGTGGGATTTCGGACCCACTAAGAAATATACTCTTCTAGAGTATGCTCGGTTAAAAGCAAATCCTGTTAAAGATTACAAACACATTGCTAGATGTGACCCAGTTAAGGGATTTCCCTCATATCTGTTAGGATCTTCACCTTGTTAGAAGTGACCTTGTTAAAGGATTTCAAACACTCAATTAGAATGTCACCTTGCTAGAGGGTTTTACAAATAAAACTGTTAAGTCCACTCGGTTAAGATATTTTCTGTCACTTTCACAAAATAACAGTAATAAAATCTATCTGCAACTTCACATCTAAAATGCTAAAGCAGATTCCTATTTGCTCAATACAATCTAGACATAGAACTTAATCTTGTCTATCTGTTGGGCTTGTATACTATGTCATTCAAATAGGTCTTCAAGATTTTGTGCTCGGTAATCACTATGTAGCATCCATGTGCATACACTTGCCCGCATACATTGTTTATCAACAATTTCCTATTTATAAACAATTAGGTAACTGCTTAATCTCCTTGATCACATTTCCCATGATCAATCATAGCCATCAGATCTTCAATCTTGTCCAGGTTCAATGCATCTTTCAATCTGAAAATGTTTTACCTTGCCTTGGAACTTGCATACATTTCTTGGAACTTGTGCCAAGGTATTGCGGTTCAATCTGCACTGTAGATCTTCATGCCAACTTTCCATTGCCTTAGATTCATTAACAAACTTCATCCACTTCTCACCAATCATTTAATTAGTTCCAGCTCATCAGCTTCGTTCATTAAATAACGCATGCAAACATTTAATGCATTTTGTTATAGCTCGGTTACAACTCAGTAGCAACTCGGTGAATACTAAACTTCACTCGGTAGACATTCCGCCTTCATTAACCGATAGCAATAACCTTAGGGTTTACCGACTAGGTTCCTTAGGGTTTACCGACTAGGTTCTTTGCTTGGTAACATAATATAGTATTAACCTTTACAATTTACAACATATGTATGATGTTAAAACAATCTAAACATCATGATCTCATCATTTTCTAACTCGGTAGTAGTTGCCCATTGAATACCATATTCATCATAATCTTTCTTGTGTCTTTTACCGACATCTTTATACTCTTTTAAATCATACTTCTCAAGATATGGCAAAATCATACTGAATCAGAAAATCAATTTCTTGACATCAATGACAAAATAATAATATCAAGACAGTAAACATCTTTAATCAGTTATATCCATAATCATCAACAACCTTCTCAATATCCTTATGAAATGCCAACAATATTTCATTATCTGTTATAATGCAATATTGCCAACAATCTCCCCCTTTGGCATTGATGGAAAAACCAATTGATTTGACCTTTAAAAATTTGGATTGCTATGATTTTGAAATGCTGAAATGCTCTCCCCCATACATTAGACTTCTCCTCTTTCTTTAGTCTTCTTCTAATCTTCAGTCAGTCTCTCTCAGTCTTCTCCTCTGATATTAGTCTTCTCCCCCTTTGACAACAATGCCAAAAAGTAAAGAACTAAAATATAATTTATTTCTGTGTGAAGTGATATCCTGCTGTTGTGGATCAAATGAGTCTCGGTCAGAGCATTTTGTCTTTAATTCTAGTTCCCTGTATAATGTCCTGTAATAATTCCTGTACACTTTTAGAAAACATCCTAAAGTGTGTAATGTAGCATCAACTCCTAAAAGATATTCAATAGAGTCATTGGATTGATGCTTTCACCAAACTTGGTCAGTGAGTAGAAGATAGGGGTAGGACCCCTAACTTATTTCTGAGATATTCAAAAGTGTCCCTTGGTAGTGGCTTGGTGAAGATATCTACTATTTGTTCCTTTGTACTAACATACTCCAACACCACTTTCTTCTCTTGAGCTTCTTTTCTAAGATAATGATATTTGATAGAGATGTGCTTTGTCTTAGAGTGCATAACAGGGTTTTTTGAAATATTAATGGAACTAGTATTGTCACATAATATAGTTACTGGCTCGGTAACTTTCTCATTTATACCTTCCAACAGTTGTTTGATCCATGCAATGTTGGTACAATTCAGTGCTACAGCAACGTATTCAGCTTTTGTTGTTGACTGTGAAACACATCCTTGTTTCTTGCTAAGCCAACTCACTAGTCTTTCTCCTAAAAAGAAAGCTCCTCCACTTGTGCTTTTTTTGTCATCAATGTTGCCTACCCAATCAGCATCAGTATAAACTTTTAAATCAAAATCATTTCCTTTCTGATATACTAAGCCATAATCCTCAGTGCCTTTCAAGTATCTAAAAATTCTTTTGATTGTTGTCATGTGTGTTTCCTTAGGATCTGCAGAGAATCTTGCAATTATACCTACTGCATGTGCTATGTCTGGTCTACTGTGAACAACATATTGTAGCTTTCCAATCATGGATCGGTAAAGTGTCTCATCAACAGATGCAGATTCATCATTCTTTGATAATTTACAGTTGATAGTCATAGGAGTACTTACTGGTTTTGAATCCTCCATTCCAAATTTCTTCAAGATTTCCTTTATGTACTTGGATTGAGTAATGAAAATCTCATTTTTCATTTGCAGTATCTGTAAACCTATAAAATACTTTATCTCACCGATTAATGACATCTCAAATTCTTTGCTCATTTCATTTCCAAAGTTCTTGCATAAAGAGTCATTTCCACAAAATATAATATCATCAACAAATATGGATGAGATCAGTATTCCATTTTCATCATTCTTCATGTACATGTTGTTGTTCTCACTTGTCCTTATAAAACCAATCTTAATCAAATAAGAGTGCAATTTTTCATACCATGCTCTAGGCGCTTGTTTCAAACCATATAAAGCTTTGTTCAATTTACATACCTGATCTTTATTATTGTCTTCAACGAATCCTTCAGGTTGTTCAATAAAGACTTCTTCTAATATTCCATTCAGAAATGTAGATTTGACATCCATTTGATATACCTTGAAGTTTTTGAAAGCAGCATAGGCCAACAATGTTCTTACTCCTTCCAGTCTAGCAACAGGTGCAAAAGTTTCACCATAATCAATTCCTTCTTCTTGAGCATAACCTTTGCAAACTAGTCTTGCTTTGTTTCGAATGACTTCTCCTTTTTCATTTAGCTTGTTTCTGAAAATCCACTTTGTACCAATTACATTTTTGTCCTTTGGTCTTGGGATTAGTGTCCATGTGTCATTCTTCTTGATTTGATCAATCTCTTCTGTCATAGCATTTATCCAATATTCACTGTTAAATGCCTCTTTCATTATTCTCGGTTCAAATTCAGATATCAAACATGTGTTCTGTCTCAGTTTGTTCCTTGTCATCACTGGATCATCCTTATCTCCTATAATCTGACTTGGTGCATGGTGTCTTCTGACATACTTGGCTAATAGAAGCTCGGTAGGCTCTGTATGATCTTCTTCATCACTCGGTAACTGGATATTCTCTTCATTTTCTTCAACAGTCTTCTCGGTAAGACTTCTCAGTTGAGCATAGACAAATTCATCATAGTCTTCTAGTTCCTTGGAATTTCCTTCATCATTTCTTTCTGCAAATTCATCAATTTTCATATTTTCACTTTCTACTATTTTGTTAGATGATTTGATCAGACATTTAAATGCTTTGCTTCTAGAAGAATAACCTAGAAATGTTCCTTCTTCACTTTTCTAATCAAACTTGCCATTTCTATCATCTTTGTGAACATAGCATCTACTTCCAAAGATTTTAAAATAACTTACATTAGGTTTCTTATCATAACAGATTTCATATGGTGTCTTCAAAGTACCTTTCTTCAATTGAACTCGGTTCAAGGTGTAAACTTTTGTGCTTATTGCTTCTCTCCAAAATGTTTGTGGCACCTTCTTTTCAATCATCAGTGTTCTTGCACAATCCACAATAGATCTGTTTCTTCTCTCAGCTATTCCATTCTGTTGTGGAGTTCGTAGTGCAAAGACTTGTCTTTTAATACCATGATCATTGCAAAATAAGTTGAACTCATCAGATGTGAACTCTCCTCCTCTATCTGATCTAAGACATTTCAGTTGTCTTCCTGTTTCATTTTCAACTCTTGCCTTGTACCATTTAAACATTTGAAAAGCTTCTAATTTTTCTTTTAAAAACATTACTGACATCATCCTTGAATAGTCATCCACAAATAATATGAAATATTTATCACCATAATAACTTTGAACTTTCATAGGACCACAAAGATCAGTGTGCACTAGATCTAAAATTCCCTTAGAAGTGTAAGACTTACTTGTAAAGCTTGATCTTGTCATCTTACCCATCTGGCATCCTCGGCACATAGCATTCTCAGGTTTTTCAAGACTCGGTAGACCTCTTACTCGATGCTTCTTGCTTATTTTGATCAGATTATCAAAATTGACATGACAAAACCTTTTATGCCATAACCAGGTATCATCTATCTTTGCATACAAACACTTGTTACAAGTTGAGTCAAGGTGAAATGTGTTACCTTTTGTTTGTGTCCCGGTAGCAGCTAACTTTCCATTCTTGTCATGAACTTTGACAATTCCTTTCTGAAATTTTATTCGGTAACCTGTGTTGTTTAGCTGTGCTACTCTCAACAAATTGTATTTCAAACCTTCAACCCAATAAACATCATTGCATCTTGCATTGTCAAGAAGTGTTGTAGATCCTTTACCTTTTACTGGACATGGTGCATCATTACCAAATCTAACATAGCCTCCATCATAATCTTCTAATATAACAAACTTGTGTTTATCTCCTGTCATATGATATGAGCATCCACTATCTATAATCCAAGAATCATTAGTGTTTATATGAGATATTAGGGCTTTTTCTTCATACCTTTCTTCATCTGATCCATCTTTGATAGCCACATAAACTACTTCCTTTGTATTTGTCTCATCTGATTTATCATCATTGGATTCCTCATCAGCTATTAGGCATGTCTTTCTATCTCTTCTTCTGAAGTCTCAGTGTCCTCTGTAATGATTATCTTTCTGTCTGTCGTCTCGATAATCTCTCTTTTCAGTAAAATCTTTGTCAGGACAGTTAGAAGCCATATGTCCTATCTTGTCACAATTGAAACATTTTAAAGGTAGTTTTCCTTTATACTTACCTTTGCCTCTCGGTAACCTTTTGGCTAGTACTGCTTCAAACTCTTCTTGCTTTCTGATCTCCTCATATAGTTTGTGTACTTCTTCCATCTTCTTACAAAATCTTTCACTTGCTCCACTGTGATCTCCTTTAGAGTACATATACTTTCTTTCATTGTAATCATTAGATTCATCAAGATGAAAAGAACTAAATGCAAATTCAACTTTATTTACCGAAGATCCACTGTTATCAAAATTACTTAACTCAAATGCATGTAGCTTACCAATAGTAGCATCTAAAGAAACTGGCATATTAGGTACAGACCTCAATTCATTGATTGCAGAGACTCGGATTGCATAAGCTAGTAGAAGGGTTCTCAACAACTTACTTGTTATATCCTTTTCTTCAATAGTTCCACCTGCTCCTTTGATTTGATTGACAATCTCCTTTAGTCTTGTACTATACTGAGTTATGTTCTCACCTTCATTCATCCTCATAGATTCAATTTGTCCTCTTAGACTATCTACTTTTGCTCTTTGAACATGTTCATCTCCTCCATATACCGATATGAGCTTATCCCACATTGCCTTTGCATCATTGCAACCTTCTAGGTCATTAAACTCTGAATCAGTCAATGCAGATGTTATTTCAATCATTGCTTGAATATGTTCTTGCTTTGCCTTTATCTCTTCCATAGTCAATGGATAGGTGCTCGGTGTAACAAAATCATTCTCCAGATAGTATACAACATATTCTCCAACTCCTAATAGATGTAGCTTCATCCTTTTCTACCATGTAGAGAAACTTGACTTGTTCAACTTTGGTGCATCCCTCTTATACATCTTTGGATCTTTAACTCAAGTGCCTTTAAACTTTTCCTTCCGGAGTCCAAAGCTCTTATACCAATTGATAGTTCTAATACTTAATATAAGTACAGATCCAATAGCCAATAAGATGAGAGGGGGGGTGAATCATACAAACTTAATCATCCATAAAACATCAGATTCAACCTTGGTAACATATATATTAGTAATATAACCAAAATTGTCAAACATACAAACTCAAAAGCATATAAACATCATAAACCTCATAACACCAGATTTAATGTGGAAACCCAAATAGGGAAAAACCACTGTGGGATTTCAGACCCACTAAGAAATATACTCTTCTAGAGTATGCTCGGTTAAAAGCAAATCCTGTTAAAGATTACAAACACATTGCTAGATGTGACCTGGTTAAGGGATTTCCCTCAGATCTATTACGATCTTCACCTTGTTAGAAGTGACCTTGTTAAAGAATTTCAAACACTCAATTAGAATGTCACCTTGCTAGAGGGTTTTACAAATAAGATTGTTAAGTCCACTCGGTTAAGATATTTTCTGTCACTTTCACAAAATAACAGTAATAAAATCTATCTGCAACTTCACATCTAAAATGCTAAAGCAGATTCCTATTTGTTCAATACAATCTAGACATAGAACTTAATCTTGTCTATATGATGGGCTTCTATACTCTGTTATTCAAACAGGTCTTCAAGCTTTTGTGCTCGGTAATCACTATGTAGCATCCATATGCATACACTTGCCCACATACATTGTTTATCAACAGTTTCCTATTTATAAACAATTAGGTAACCACTTAATCTCCTTGATCACATTTCCCATGATCAATCATAGCCATCAGATCTTCAATCTTGTCCAGGTTCAATGCATCTTTCGATCTGAAAATGTTTTACCCTGCCTTGGAACTTGCATACATTTCTTGGAACTTGTGCCAAGGTATTGCGGTTCAATCTGCACTGTAGATCTTCATGCCGAATTTCCATTGCCTTAGATTCATTAACAAACTTCATCCACTGCTCACCAATCATTTAATCAATTCCAGCTCATCAGCTTCATTCATTAAATAACGCATGCAAACATTTAATGCATTTTGTTATAGCTCGGTTACAACTCAGTAGAAACTCGGTGAATACTAAACTTCACTCAGTAGACATTCCGCCTTCATTAACCGATAGCGATAACCTTAGGGTTTACCGACTAGGTTCCTTAGGGTTTACCGACTAGGTTCTTTGCTTGGTAACATAATATAGTATTAACCTTTACAATTTACAACATATGTATGATGTTAAAACAATCTAAACATCATGATCTCATCATTGTTTGACTCGGTAGTAGTTGCCCATTGAATACCATATTCATCATAATCTTTCTTGTGTCTTTTACCGACATCTTTATACTCTTTTAAATCATACTTCTCAAGATATGGCAACATCATACTGAATTAGAAAATCAATTTCTTGACATCAATGACAAAATAATAATATTAAGACAGTAAACATCTTTAATCAGTTATATCCATAATCATCAACAACCTTCTCAATATCCTTATGAAATGCCAACAATCTTTCATTGTCTGTTATAATGCAATATTGCCAACACTTTGGAGTGATAAGGGTCAAGATTTCAAACTTAGAGTTGTTGTTCCTTTCCTCACCAGCCACTATGCGATTCTATTGGCTCATCTACAAGTGGATTGGAGAGAGATCTTAATTAAGGATTGGAGCATAAATCAAATGCATACTCTTAGGAGTGTTATTTGGCAAAGAATAAATCAAATTTTTCAGATTTGGGCTTGCTAATTGGTTGCAAATCAGTCACTTCACTTTATGGTTTTCTCTCATTCAGAGGAGTTGGTACAATTTATCTAGTCAAGGAAGTATTGGTTTTCAGTTGGAGATTGCTTGGAGGTGTTTTCTAGCCACACCTAATTTATTTTTTAGTATTGTAATACTCAACTTTCATGCTTATACTTGGATATTTTATTGGTACTATTGTTGTCCTTTGTATAGAGCACTTAAATTAGATTATACTTTGTTGATTTCAATCATGTACAACAATAGTTATTATTCATTTTAGACATTCTAGACTCAAGGAGTTTGCCTTATAAGGGTTTGTGTTGTAAGATTTGACATTCTACCTTTAGTTGATCTAGGACAATGAACTTATTTATGCTATGGCTAATATTTTAGAGGGCCTTGGAGTTGTGACAATAAGCATTAGCACTAATGTCCACTTTCAAGTCAACTTACACATGAGTTTGGATTTTAATTAACAAATGAGTTGGATGGTTTCTTTAGTCCATCAAATGAATATCTCTTTGTTGATAATTGGTGGTAGAGAAGATTTGATCATGGGAGTTGTATTTTCAGCTACTCCCATATTCATGACTTCTATGTATCCAGTGAGATTTAAGATTGTTCAATACTGTCCTAGTTTTTTTGCATTGTTTATGAGGACCTCAGTCTTTGAAAAAATTATTTTGGGAGATCATCTGAATATAGCTTGATTTTTTTCAACTTCCACTTGGTAAAGTAATGGTCAATGCAGTTGTTTCATGGTGTTTGTATTTGTTAATTTTAGTGTGTTGGCTTAGCGGCCATACTTGGGTTTCTTCCCTTGACACTTGGAGATTAAGTGTCAGTGATTTGATTTCAATTGGCAACCACAGAGGTACTACAAGGTTAGTTGATTTCAGGGTTAGTTATGCAAACACCTTCTTTACTAGTCCCTTGACAGTAATAGATTTGTTTCTTTTTTGGGACTTCATGAGGAGATATAAAAAGGATTACAATTCTGGTTTGAGTAGATATTTCTCTTAGTTTCCCAAGATCATTTTAGCTACTGGGATTGCAGTTATGGATCTCACTAGGTTGCCACATCAGGAGATGTTTCAAGTTGTGATCAGAGTGGCGCAATGTCAACATGGTGGTTCATTTCTTAGATTGATTTGGAACCTTGGGATTACTTGGGTTCGTAGTTCAACGATTGAGGATGAGGAAGCAAATTTTGACTTACTAGGGTTTACTCCTATTATGTTCTAGTTTGGTTCTTTCAGAGACCAATTTCCTAAGGATTTGATAGAGTTAGTGCAGTATTTAATTGCTCTACTTACGAGTGGTTATCAAGAGGCCTTTGAGAGGTTGGTGCTACAGATCTCCTAGGCTTACTTGGGACCTTGGAATCATTATTATTATAGTTAGATCAATTTAGTGATTGTGGAGTTACTTTGGCATTTTTTGAGGACAAGCAATCTTTGGGAAGAGTAGACTTTAATGTCCCCATTTTTTGGTTCTCTTGTAGTGCATCTAGTATTTTCTTTTTGGGTTGGTGTTAGCATGATCATAGGGGTATTTTGATGTTGCCAATGTGTTCAAATGCATTAATGGAGATGAACAACACTTTGTAGAGCGATTTCAGACTTGTTCGAGGCTTTTTATTTTTAGGAAGTTACCATTTTTAGTAGGGCCATTTTTAGCACTTCTTATTTATAGTAAATTGTAGTGTATATTAGATTGGACCAATTTTTTGTTTGGACACACTATTTTTATTAGTTGCTATTTTTAGTAAGTATCTATTTTTAACAGTTGAGTCAGCCTCTATTTCTCTAGCAGTGTAATATTTCATACTTGGATGCTAGGTGAAATTTATTATGTTCAAAGAAATATATTATGATTTTTGTCACCTAAGTCTTTAATATTGTTGATTTATGACTTAAGTGAATTGTACCCCTTGGCCTAGTTGCACAACATTGTTTTTTAAAAAGGGCCTTTTATGCCTTAATGAGACACCAAGAATTAAGAGATTTGTCTTTTTCTAAGGCTAAATTTTAACCTCTAAAAGTCAACCCCTAAGCAGGAGTAGAAAATTAATATTTTAAAAAGGTTTATTATATGTTTCAAAAAGAGGGATACCTAGGGGATATAAGGAGACAAAAGTAAATTAAAATGTTTTATTTGAGAACTCTTAAAAAGCTGGAAGTTTTCTAGGAATTTGAAGATTTGGTTTTGGAGGGAAAAGGGTTGAAACCAAAAAAAGATACCTATTAATTCATATTTGAGCTCTCATTTTTGTATGCATCCTTTGAAAACATAATAGGATGTTGTTGGATTGCTTCTAGGGTTTTATCTTCTGCTAGTTGAGGACAAAAACCCTCAATTTGCTTGCTAGTTTCGGTGGTGAGAGATCCACTGTAGTTGAAAGGAGTGATTCTACTTCAAGGATCACATTTGCATTCACAAAGTTCTGATTTTTCATCATTTGGGGGTTTGGAGATGCATATTTTCTTCATATTTCAATTTGGGCTAGGAGGTTTTGGTGTGATTGACACATTGTTTCATTTAGGTTTTTGTTTGAAGGTGTTTGCACACATTTTCAAAGGTCTGATATGTTTTTATTATTATGAAAAATCACTCTTTATTGTGGCTGGAAGTATTATTTTGTTTGTAGCTCCATTGGTGAGTGAAGTTTGGTTCTTGGTATTGTTCCAAAAGACTCCTTACAGTTGAGTGCCATCTTTTGAGTATTCATTTGTGTCTTTTGGTGAAGATTTGATTTCCTAGAGTAACTAGTCCCTCTTAGGGAGTTGTGCCAATTGTGGGTTATTGTACAAATCGGGTCTACTATTTTATAGACCTAAAAATCTATCATTGGGTGAATGTACCAAGTTTGATTTGCACATTCAGGTCTGAATTTTAGACTACTTTATGATTTGCTTAATTTGTGTTATGTTTGCCTTATGAAAGAGAAATTACCTCATTGAATATGCATTGGGTTTCTTATATCTCAAACATAATGAATGAAATAAAATATGAAATCCCTCATGCATCTTCTATCTAGTTTGAAAGAACACAAAGAAAATATTTCATAACATAGTTTATTAAATTAAAAGAACAACAAGGTAGAAACTTTAGTGTTTTAAAAAAAAAATTAGGGGTTGTCATTACAGTATCTTTGTGATAGGAGGATGACTCAATGTTACTCTCAAATTTTGCATATCTCCATTGGAGTGATCATTGATAGGAGTATTTATTCTCTCCTCGTTGATAAAAGATACTCTAGGAGTGCTACAAGTGTGATTCATTTCAATGTCATCTCTAAGATTAGCTAGGGTTTCATTTGAAACATCTACCAAAGCTTTTATGAAATATAGATATTCAATTAATTTCTTTAAAAATATCATCATATAGCAACATGAAATATGAATGAATTCTTTGAGAAATGATTTAAATGAAAGAAAAAAATTTAAAACGCTTATAATGCAATACATTAAAGTTGTATGAATGAATGAAGGAACGTGAAATAAAATTTGTTATCCAACAAATGATTTTGATAAAAATAACTAATAAGTAATGTAATCACGTGTAAAATATCAAAATGATCAAATTTTGCAAATTTCATTATGAAAAATTAGATCCGAAAACACCAAATTGGAAATATGCAAAATTGTCAAGATCACCAAAAATGTAAGGTGGTGAAATAGGGATTCACTAGTTCAACTGTGCAAACAAGGAATACACCTATTTCATCGGGCCACTTACATTGAAGTGAGATTAGAATCAATAGATTCACTCCCTAGGAGATGAATGTTGATTGATTTCAGATGGCTCCCTTTGTGGGGATTGAATTGGATACTAAAATATGAAAAGGAATGCTAGATCTAGTCCTAAAAATGGAAAATTGACATAAATGAACATAAAAAGGTAATAGCAGATCATATATGAAGTTGTAATCACAGAGAAGAGATGAGAAAGGTGATTAGAACTTGTAAAAAGAAATTGGGCTTGAAAACTCAAGACAGAGTAGCTTCGGGTGAATCTACCCTGGGAATGTCAGATGCTAGTGAAATAAATTATTTTGAAACTAAAATGTTGCACAAAATTTACCCCAAAATTTTCATGGTAAATTTGTCAAACATTTTATCTTGGAGTGAAATTGTTCTTTGCTTTTTGCGCCTACAAATCTAGATCTAAGTGTTTATGTCTTATAATGTTTGATTCTAGATTTATAGCTCCTAAACTCATCACTTGCACATAGAAAAAGAAGTAAGATGTTGGGAATAGGGGTTCTCCTAAGTCAAACCCCGGGTTTGGAATTAACCCTTGAAATGAATTAAAATATAGAAGTAAAATGCTAAATGATATATCTTAGATCTATTGTA
Organism: Cryptomeria japonica; assembly: GCF_030272615.1. Classification (NCBI taxonomy): domain Eukaryota; kingdom Viridiplantae; phylum Streptophyta; class Pinopsida; order Cupressales; family Cupressaceae; genus Cryptomeria; species Cryptomeria japonica. The sequence goes on along the minus strand of NC_081406.1, from coordinate 243,409,007 downwards.
GATAATTGTAGGTTAATGATACAATGCTCTACGAATATGATCACAAGTGTTGATGTAATAACATGACATAACAAGACAAGACATGGTGACCTAACCAAATGTTGGAAATATATGTTGCCATTGATGTCAACCTGGTGTCTAACAATTTGTATTATCCTTGATATGTTTGGGTAGTGACATGTTTTGTCATTGATGTTATTGATGTTACTAATGATGTTGTTGATGTGACTCATGATGTTGATGATGTTCTTGATGACGTTGTTCATGTTGTTAATTTGTTACTAATGATGTTATTGATGTTACTGATGATGTTGATGAAAATGTGGATATTGTTGGTGGTATGTAGAGTTTATGTTGCTATGGTATTGATGAAGAAGATGTTCTGTAGTAAAGATGGTTAATGATTGTTGTTGTGGTTGTTCACATCTTTTGGTGTCTGATGTCTGATGTCTGATGTCTACACTATGAGATGTTGGTTTGCTATTGGAAATGATATTGTGATGGTATGATGAAGATATATTTTGGATGAAGACTATTGATGATGGTTGAGGATGTGTTATCATTGGTCTTGACACTCTTGGTCAGGTTACTAATGTTTCTGGAAGGTTTTGCAGTTTGTTGAGATGGAATATGCAAGAAAGAGTATTTAATGTCTAGTTGGAAGAATGCTCTGCATTCCTCCATTGTTAAGAGTTTTGTCTTCTGGATTTGGACTTAATGTTGGTTTTTTGTGGACATTGCACTATTATCCTTATAGGTTCCTATTGTTGTAGTTGAGGATGTTTGTGATGGTTGTTTGCTGAGAGTTTGGTTGTCTATCAAAAGTGGTTTGATTAGTTCAAAAAATGCTCTGCATTTCTCCACTTTGATGTTTCTAGTGTTGTGACTTGGAGGACATGGTTATAATGTTTGTGTGTTGTCTCAATTCTAATTTTAAGTGTTGATGTGTTCTATAAGAAAGGTTTTTAATGTTATGTTCAAAACTATGTTTCCTAACAGTTTGGTGATGAAGTGCTCTATATCTGTCTGGGTTGTGCTAGCTTGTATTGATGTGACAGTAAGAAAGAAGTGTTAAGAAGTGTTGTTGGATGTTCTATGAATGTCCTTTTGTGCTCCACATGATATTGGATGATCTATTTGGTGTTGCATTGTGTCTAATGTTATTTTTTTGGGTAAGTACGGTCATTTGACTAACAAAAGTTTGTTTTCCTGCCTATGCTTAAGTCTTGATGATATGTGTTGACATTGGAGAAGGTGTTGTGTTATGTTTGGGTCTCACCAAAGGTCTGTTAGTATCTTTATTAAGTTATTTTAGTTGGATGATATATTTTAGGCTGACTGGTTGTGTGCTACATGTTTTATCTACATGTTACCTTGTTGTCAATCTTGGATGATGTGTGCCAATGTGTATATGATTTGGAACTACTTAAAGATATGTAATATGATGTATTTAGGTCCTCTTTATCTCTTGTATTGGACCCAAAATATCGTAATTATGTTTGTTGGCCAACTTGATAGGACCTATGCTTGTCCCTTGTTCTGGCCGACCTAGTTGATGTTTGCAAAGATGAAGATGGTATATATATAGAAGATCAAATCAGTGTAATGGTATGTATTCAGTGTTAAATGTCTATGGGTAAGATGATGTGTGAATTATTTCATGATCATATCAATTCTAGAGTGTTGTGATGTGAGGATAGTGAACGTGGTGGTGATTGTTGATGGAGTTTGTTACTTGTAAGAGAGATTCAAGGATAAATTTACAATTGGAGAATGACTTTGTTTTGTTGATTCATAATTTTTTATGATCATGTATCTTGCCATGGAGTAGTGAGCTTCATCCTATAGGTCCTTTGTATTTTTCCCTGAGATAGTGCATCTCAACCTGCAAGTCTTCGAGGTGCCAGTGTTCTTCCTTGGCAATGTTTACCTAAAATAGATTGTAATGAATTTATATATTGTGGGTTGACTCTCACCATGGTTTCTCCCTATTTAGGGTTTTCCACATAAATCTTGTGTTCTCTCATGGATTGTGTTTTGCAGTTTTATGTTTCATTACTACTAATTATATTTTGAAGATTAAAGGATTAAATTTAAAGTCTTTTAAGGTCGGGATTGATTCACCCCCCCTCTCAGTCCTAAAGTGTGTTCAAAAATTGGTATTAGAGACAAGTTCCTCTGGAAGAATCTTAATAACTTGAGGAAGATCTAGGAAGACACAAGAAGGATCCTGCAAGATTCCCAAGATTGATGGGACAAACTACTCTTTCTAGAAGATGGGGATGGAATCATAATTGAACTCTATGGATTATGGAAATTGGGACTCCATTGTGGATGGTTATACTAATCCCAATCATCCTATATCTACTCCAGATGAAATTAGAGTGCATGTGAATAATGGGAAGGCAAGAAATGCAATTATAAGTGGACTATCAGATATTGAACTTTTGAAGGTGATGGATTGTAAATTTGCCAAGGTAGTTTGGGAGAAGCTTAGCAACATTTATGAAGGAGACAAGAAGATAAAGCAGGTCAATTTATAGAATCTGAAGAACAAGTTTGAGAACCTGAGGATGTTTGAAGATGTAAATATTGATAGCTACATACACCAAGTAATTTAATTTGTCACTAGAATTAGAGGTGTTCGTGAGAAATGAAAGATGATGAAGTTGTAAGAAAGGTACTTCAGACTCTCCTTAAATATTTTATTCCCAAGGTGTCAACCATTGAAGAAAGACAAGATTTGGATAACTATACAATGGATCAACTATATGGAACTATGTTTTCTTATGAGATGAGGAATGTTGAGCTAGCTAATTCGAAGAAAGAAGTTGCATTCAAAGAAAGTGAGAAGGAAGATGATGCTGAACTGGATGAAAATATTGATGATGTAGAAGAAAACTTTGTAAGAAGACTAAAGAATGATATAGAAAAATACAAAGACAAGTTACCTTTGAAAAGTTTCAATTGTGGTGGGATTGGCCATTTTACTGAGCTAGATGGACCCTTATAGAGAAGAAAGCAATAGAAGAAAAGATGATAAGGCATGAAAATAGATGATAGAGAATATAAGCCTAAGAAAAAAAATTACTCCAAAGATAGTAGCCATTCATCTAAAGATGAGTATGATGATGACTCTAGTGAAGAGACTTTGTTTATGGTTTTGCTTCATAATGATGAGGAAATCAATGTCTGACAACTTGTTGAGAACAAGGAAAAATATCTAATTGTTTGGTATGCTCTGCATGCTAAAGCATAACCAAATGTTGGGGTGATTGAAAATGGTTGAGCTTAAATCATATGACTAATGAAAGAAAGAAGTTCATCAACTTGGAGGATAAGAATGGAGACTCGGTTAAGTGTGGTGGTGTGGGGACTACTCAAGTTTGTGGCAAAGGGACAAATATTCATTGATGGAAAGATCGAGAAAAAAAATGTTTTGTATGTTAAGGGTTTAAGGCACAATCTTCTCAATGTTAGTCAGATGTGCAACAAAGGGTATAGGCTTACTTTTGATGATAAAAGCCATGAGATCAGAAAGGAAAACTCTAGAAGAGTGATTGTAGAAGGAACAAGAACTAATGGAAATATGTACAGGTAAATGCATGAACCTGTGTCACACTTTCGACCAACTATGGGTAGTTCGGTTAGACTACAACCAGGCCGCGTGGCGCTGAAATGGCGCCAGGAGTTCGACTAGACTATCAGTTATATAAACTGATTTTTTCCCCACCGACCCCCATTTGCACCCTAAGGAACTTTGGGAGTTCGACCAGACTCACAAGGAGCTTATTTCCAGCCCCCATTTTTCCAAGTAGGTTTATTTTTTTCCCTTTTTTTTTGTTTTGTATTTGTAATTTTAAAAAATTATATATTTATTGCTATAATTACTTTTATTGAATAGTTTATCAATTTTTTCAAAAATTTTAGAATGAAAATATTTGAAAAAAATTTAAAAAAAATTAAACCTAGCAAAATTAAAAAATTCATTAGAAATCTATTAAAAAAAATTTAGAATCAAAACATTAGAAAACTATTAAAAATATATGCACATATACCTGTTAAATAACTAAAAACAAATTATTTTCTCATAAACACACATACATATACACATACACATAAACACACATACATATACATATACACATACACACACACAAACACACAAACATACATACATATACATAAACACATACATACACACACACACATACACCCACATACACACATGCACACATAAACACACATACATATACATATACACATACATACATACACAAACACACATACATATACATATACACATACATACATACACACAAGCATACACCCACATGCACATACACATGAATACATACACATGCGTACACATGTACACATGCATACATGCATATGTACACACACACATACATGTACGTGTGTATGTATGTGTGTACATATGTGTGTATGTCTGTATGCATGTGCACACATGTGCGTATGTGTATGTATTCATGCATGCACATGCGTATGTGTATGTGTGTATGTGTGTATGTGTGTATGTGGGTGTATGTGTGTGTACATGTATATATGTATATACATATGTGAGTTTATGTGTGCATGTGTGTATGTGTGTATGTATGTAGGTATAGTATGTGTGTGTATGCGTATGTGTATGTGTATGTGTACATGTACGTGTACATGTACGTGTATGTGTATGTGTATGTGTATGTGTATGTACACATGTATTTAAATTTAATGTTTCTTTAAAGTAATTTGTATCAAATGTTTCAATTACTTCAAATTGTACTTTAAATTACAATTGTATATCATTTTGAAATATGTTTGAATTAGTTTAAAATAGTTTTCAGAATTAGTTTGAATTATTTAAAATACTTTTGAATAATTATTTTTAAAAATCTTTGTTTTTGTAATTATGAACATACATATATTTTTCACATGGTTGATCAGGCATCAGATGGTAGTGTTCATCGCGAGGGCATTAACCAGACATCTAAACAGTTTGGTCAAATGCCTTCTAGTGATAGTGATGTCAAGGCTCGGCTTTTTTCCAAAACCACTCAGGCCCTACAACGTTCTCTAGACCATCTTGTATCCACATTAGATTCTGCCATTGCCTGACCTAATAAGGAAAGGGCAGAGATTATTAGGGATGAGTTGCTACACATGATTGACACTATTCAGACATATAATCCTTATGATGAAATGTCTGTCGATTCTTTCTATATCTCCCTTTCTCATAATGTAATTGGCACAGTGAAATGGGAAACCGTGAGTAGGGATGTATCTTCTACATAGGTCCATACTATGTTCCCCCATTATCAAGGTTTGGGACCGCGTAAGATTAGAAGATATTTAGTTACGAGATGAACTGATCCACTTTTGGCACCTTTTATATATCCTAGATGGTTGGCAGCTCATCATATGTGGCCACAGAAGGATGAGTTGCCACTTTATTTCTACAAATAATTGTTTGCAGAGTTTCATATGGGCTTAGATGTTGATTATACATCTATACCAGCGAATGTTGGACAAGGGAGAGGGAGGCTTAATGATAAATTTAGATGACCTAATGCACCAACGCTCGTTAATAAATGAGCATTAGTTGGTCCAAACCTTTTGGTTCTACCAAAACGTTCAGAGTTATCACAGGCAACAAATGCAACAACTGATGATGTCAGGCAACATATCTACTCTAACATTGCACATATTGCCACTCAGGTCGACCAGATGATATCTGATCGTGTTGGGAGATATCTGTTGCGATTGCAGGGTACCATTCCATAGGCTATAGATGTGACATCTAGTAGTGGCACTAATCCTTACACCCGTGTAGACATACCATCTCCACTTGACGTTGCATGGTTGACAGAGGTTGATCCATTGCAGTGGATGAGTGCATTGTTGTCCAATGAATTATTGGATTCGTATACACTTATTTCTTTGATTCTTGGGATCCCACTCGAGGATGTACCAGCACTGAGACAACATGTACATAGAGGTATATCATCTTAGTGTGATATGGGGAGAGAGGAGGGAATTCTAGTGCATCCTACAACCCCTCCACCACATACATCAATTGATCCCATGCCTCCTCCTCAGCCTACACCAGGCAATCTAACACTTGAGCCACCACGTCCTACACTATTATCATCAATTACTTTTACACCTCCTACTCAACCTCATGGTCACTATACCAGTCTTATTATTAATGGTTTAGAGGATGGATCACTAGATATAGATGTTGACCATGTGTCCTTCCATCATCTAAGGTCAGCAAGATCGGGAGAGCCTTCGAATCTCCTGAGGTATATATTATTTTTTTTTCTGTAAGGTCATATTATTTATTTGGTTTTAAATAGTGGATTTGAGCTTCAAAATTGTTAACACATTTTGAATTTTGACTTATATGCAGTGTCCTATTACATTGGAGACATTAGGAGATTTGCAACATCTTTCTGCTTCTGCACATGATCATAGTCAGGTACACATTATTTAATTGATTTTAAATAGTGGATTTCAACTTCAAAATTGTTAGTTAACACAATTTTAATTTTGAATTATATTTGATCCAGGTTCGTGGACTACGTTTGAGTTCTTCATCTCGGATACATGTGGCCCATGCACATTCTGGTGGTGCAGATAATGGATCAAACTAGGTAAAATTTGCATAATTATAGTTAGATAATATTTGCATGTGCTTATATATACGTGTGCTTACATGTAATTTCTTGTGTAGGGACAACATTCAGGACATGGATCAGTGGAGTGTCGACCGACTTAATTTATACATTGTCATTGTTTGATGAGATTATATGTATGTAGTGCATGTACTTTTTTTTACATATATGTATCTAACACTTGTTTGATGAGATTATATACATATCAAACACTTGTACATGTTTATTTATGTATCTGACACTTGTACATATCAGACACTTGTACATGTTTGATGACATTATATACGTATCAGACACACTTGTTTGATGAGATTAATTGTTTTTTTATTACACGTGTCTATGTGTCTATGTTATTTTTTTATAATAAGTTCAAGTTACATAGAATTGATCATGTTATTTTAGATGATAAATCTTGATATTTAGTTAATTGAATTGTTGATTTAATAAATTGAATTATTAAATCAATTAGTTAGTTGAATTGTTGATTTAATTATTAAATTAATCAAATCAATTCAAATCAATTAATCAAATGAATTCACTGAATTAATCAAATTAATTCAAATCAATTAATCAAATCAATTCAAATCAATTAATCAAATCAATTCAAACTAATTCAATGAATTATTAAATCAATTAGTTAGTTGAATTATTGATTTAATTATTAAATTAATCAAATCAATTCAAATCAATTCAATTCAATTCAATGAATTAATCAAATGAATTCACTAAATTAATCAAAGTAATTCAAATCAATTCAAACTAATTCAAATCAATTAATCAAATCAATTCAAACCAATTCGATGAATTAATCAAACTAATTCAAATCAATTAATCAATCCAATGAATTAATCAATCCAACGAATTAATCAATTAATTAAGTGATTCAAATCAATCCAATGAATTAAGTATTCATCAATTCAATTAAGTGATTCAAATACATCCAATGATTTAATCAAATTAAATCAAATTAATTAATTGAATCAATTCAAATCAATTAATTAATTCAAGTCAACTAAGTGATTCAAATCATTATAAGATAGCATGCAACAAATTAACTCAAATTGTGCAAATTTTGATTTCAAAGCAGTTGCAACAAATAAACTCAAATGTACATGTGTACATATGTATATATATTGCAATTTAAAATAACTCGAATGTATATGTGTACATATGCTGCAAAAAATAACTCAAATGTACATGTGTGTACATATGTATATATGTATAGCGATCCAAAAACTATCTCGAATGCACATATGTACATATGTATGACAATCCAAAAAAAAGTTAAAAAAAGTACATACATATATATGCATATATATATATATATATATATATATATATATATATATATATATATATATATATATATATATATATATATATATAGATATATATACATATATATATGTATACATATGTATACGTATGTATACGTATGTATACGTATGTATACATATGTATGTATACATATGTATACATATGTATACATATACATATATATGCATATATAGACATGTATCATGGACAAAAAAATACATGAGTTCACTTGTTCTAATAAATTAAGTGAGCTCATGGTACATAAAATCTGGATCCTCTCTATCTTTTACTATCTCTAATATCCTTTCATGATCTTCGATAGGAAACCTCCACTTTTAGGGGCCACGACCTCTTTTTTGTAAAGTTTCAAAATGTAATCTTGTTGCTATAACTAAATGACTATAATGCAAAAAAATTTGGTCGAGCATGTATTCAGTAAATGTAAGACCATTGTTATCTATCTTCGTTTGTTGATAATAAGTACCTTCAACAACGACTGATCCAGTGGGATATTGTTGCCCATCAGCATCTTCTACTGATTCTGACAATTTACATTTTGGTTTTGTGCATCGTAGTAGTAATAGTCAACACCTTCTACATTGTCAAGATCTGCAAGCAAAACAAAAATATCATATGTACATGACAAATTACAAACAATTAAATTATAAAGTGTATGGTAGAATGTAAAAAGAACTAAATTTAAATAAAATTTAAACAAAGTACATGAAAATGCGTAAGGATGTTTAAATAAAATGCAAGTGTACTTGGCACAACTAAATCGGAAACACGTTCATAATCAACTGAATATATAGGATCATGAATATCTACAATGTCACTTTCTTCAAAAGGAGTCATTGCGACAAATTGTTTCATCTCCCATTGTGAAACAAATCCATCTCTAATATTCTGAAATTGTTGAATATTTGCATTGTTTTCAATGCAATCAACACAAAAACATGATTTTTCTCTAAACTGAATCACAAGAGGTTTGCTATATCCTGTAGTCATCACTTGATTCAAACTTCTAATGCCATTAATTGGTTGGCAATTATAAGGATTGGATCAATCAATGTCTTTAACTTCCCAAAAATAGTGTTTGTTGTATGTCGTGTCACGTGCCCTAAAATGATTTTTGCACCATTCTACTATCTCACTTGAATTTTGTATGATGCTACCTCAAAGTTCATATTGGCGAAGTGCACACTTCACACAGGCTCTTGCTCCATCATGCTCTCCTTTTCCATGTCCACTCTAAAAAATGTTCCACAAAAACTTTAGACCACGTTTAGCGTGTTATTGTGACAACCAATTGAACGCTTTTGTAGATTTAAATTGTGTTATGAAGTTACAATCAAATCTATTATATTAGTTTACAAAACTTAATTATACTAAATAATTAAAAGACTACAAGAAATTTAATCAATTTTTTTGCTTACTAGCACATCCGTCATACCAAATCTAATGTTGTGAAGCATTTATCTGACGATGTATGATATTTTAAAAAAAAATCTCAAAATAATGTGTTACATAACTCTTGTCATGACAAGTATCATCATTGATATAAAAATGAATTTCTTTAATGATAATGCATTCATCTTCACCAGATTCTACACCGTCCACATGAAACTCTGCATGTCTATACAAAACTTGTACAAAAATGGCAACTTGCTTAGAATGACAGTATTGAATTTGAATCTATGTGTGAGGACTGAACGTATAGTTCTCAAATAAGTCTACTATTGAAATAATACAACTCGAAGGAAAGCAATTTTTTGAGATACAAAATTGTTTTTCTTGCCATCTTGCACCATGACAATGTAGGATATGTGGATATATCATTGTAGACACCTAAAAGTGACACAATAAATTAAGTGAATTTTATTCATTTAATTATCCCTAATTCTTCCAATTAATTAAATGAAGATTTAATTAATATCCCTATTCTTCTAATTAGCCTATTAATCAAATTAAAGATTTGATTAAACCCTTTTCTTCAAAAACCTAATCCATTAATTAAACTAAAGTTTGATTAAATACCCTTAGCCATTTAATTAAATAAATCTTGTTTATTTAATTAAAATCCTCTTTTCCATTTAATTAAATCCCCCCCCAACTTGCAAAATCCATCAAATACAAGTTGCATCCTCTTTTGGCTAAATTAAATCTTTTTAATTTACTAAAATTCCTATTTTCCCTCACCCACTTGCCAAATCCTACATTTCCCACTTACCCTCCTAATTTCTTCTAGAATCCCTCTAATCCTCCATTAATTAGCCTAATTCTCCTCATCATGTTCAATCCCTAAATTTGGGGGAGTCACTTCCCCAAATTTGGAGAAAGTCTTCAAAATGCATTTAAGACATTCTCCTTTCAACAAGGTAACTTGTTGAATACCCCCAAATTTGTAAGGCTCTTACAAATTTGTCCCCTAGACCACTAGTGCTTTTCTTCTTGGGAGAAGTTAACACCTAAAGTATTCAAAGACCATCTAAGTCTCTTACAAGCCCACACCCCTAACCCATGATGGTTGTCCATTTGGCCATCTTTTATCCTTGCACAAGAGTTTACCTCTTGGACAATAGCTTGCTTCCTTGGATAAAAACATTATCCAATGATGTCACCCCTTGAAGCCTTCCCTAATGCTCAATTAGCATCTAATGCTTGCTTAGCATCTCTCAAGCCCTCTCAAGATGACATTTTTCAACTTGGGATTGGATTGAATCCCTCACATGGATTGATAACTTTCAATCCTAGCCCTTGTTGAGATTGCTCAATCTCAACCATCCATTGCCCTATTTTCCCTATAAATAGAGCTCTCATTCCTCATTCTCAAATTCCATTTCTATTGCATCCAATCTATAGTCTAATTGGGTTGTGCGGGTTATCAAGGAGCTCAATCCCCATCACCGAGTATTTAGGCCATCTTAATTGCATTATAGCTTAGTTTTTTTAGCACATGTTTAGAATATCTTGCTAGCTTAATTCGTATCTGTAGACACCCAAAATTGTCCAGTCTAATTAAATAAATATTTTATTTATTTAATTACTTTAGCCTAATTCTTCTATTAATTAAATAAATCTTTATTTATTTAATTAATTCATTTATCCTCTTCTAGCCTTATTTCTCATTTAAATAAATACATTTATTTATTTAAATTATCCTTTTCCTAAATTAAATAAATATTCCTATTTATTTAATTATCCCATTTCCTCTATTAATTAAATAAATCTTTATTTATTTAATTAATTCATTAGCTTTTTCTACACATGACACATGTCATTCATCTCTTAATTCCTACACTACCTACCTCTTTCATTATTTTACTATTTCTTCTACCTACCCTCTAATCCTAGCTGACCTCCTTTTTTGCACCTCTCAATCTTATCCCTCCATTTCTTATTGTGTCTTCTATTTAAAGAGATGCCTTCTTCATTATCAAACCCTAATGATCATTTTTGGCTACACTACGATCCTACTTACAACCACATTCCGTTCTTTGTTGAGCTCTTGTGCGCATAAAATCTGAGAGCAAATATATCAAGCAAGATCAATGGAGATAGGAAGAATGGAGATCAAAACCCTATTGGACATGTGATGGTATAATCTTTATGATTTTGTTTGATTTGCATTGTCTTAGGTAATCTTCATATGTTATGGTGGATCTTTGTTGTTGTTAGGCTAGGGTTTTGTGGTTGAATTCATTTAGCCTTTCAATCTTGTTATTATTGTTATCCATTTTCACCATATACATTTTGGCATGCCCGGTGGGACCCTTGTCCCTTTGCATTTAACCTCCTTGTTGCAGATCTTGTGTTTTTGAAGTTGCAGATCAGACATTTTTCGCAGCATTTTTGGTATTTTCGCATCTACGCACTTTCAGATCGCGTTTTTGATTTTTTGGCACGTCTGAGACAGCTGGATCCGCGTCTGTGTTTTGGCAATATTTTCATTTTGCAGGTTCCAGGGAGGCGCGTCTGTGTTACTGAAACGCGTCTGTGTCATTTTCACCCGCGTCTGCGTACAGAAAGCACGTCTGTAGTTTTTAATCGCGTTTGTGTCTCACAGAACCGCGTTTGTGTAGCAGAGACGCGTCTGCGTCGACGATAATCGCATCTGTGTATTGCCTGTTTCAAAATTTTGAAATTTTATTGATTCAGTTTTTGGATTTTGCATTTAGGGTTTCAGATCTGGTTTATTTTGAGCTAACATTTTCAGATCTAGCTAACAAAATTGGTGTAGCTTGTCTTAGAAGCAAAATCGTTTGGTTGAAGGCCCCTATTTTCACAAAGTCTTTTAGGTTTTAAAATTTACCTAACTTGTGTGTTTACAGGAAGGGGTGATTATTTCAAACAACCCAAACTACTAACTACTCTTTGTCGCAGGTCCTTGGCAAGAGTTTTTGATTTTTATTGTGTGCCTTGTTTTCATAGACTAGCAAACACTTCCATTGGTGCACTAAAATTGAATCATTGTCTTTTGTGTCTTGAGCAATAGGCTCTTTTTGTTTAATCTTTAGAGGGTCTGTCTTCCCGTGTGGTCATTAGGACTACTAGTGAGAAGAGAACAACCCAAGTGGTAGTGAGGAAAACCCACCTCTTCCGAACCACTATAATCAAATGTATTCATGGTGAAAACTATGAATAACGTGTGCTGATTAGTTCATACCGACACTATGTCTCCCCATAAACCCATTTGATCAAATTTATTTGATCAGTTGTAGGGCGTAACCCCTACCGGCTGGGAGCCTTCTGTATTTACAGAGCTGAAAGTGTCGCATGTATGGCCACACGAGCGGATGCCCTTACTAGCACCTTTTTGTTTTAGAAGCCCAAATCCTTCTAGTTGTTGGGGCAGGAGGTCGGACCTCTGGTAGCGGCCCACACACATACGGTTCTTAGTAGAGATACAAAGTTCGCCATGGGGAGTTTTCATGGGGACTGATGCTTGGCTGACTTGAGAAGTGAGTGCCGAGGGTGGAGCCAGTGAGGTCAAGCATCTAAGTATTCGCTCTGAATAGCGTAGCCTCGGGGGTAAAACCCCATGTGGGATCAACAACTATTGTCTTGGCCAGCCATAAGAATTGTGCTTGACTTATTTTAAACATTCAAACATTCAAAACCAAACAACAAAAAATTGTATCTTTTGTGTCTTCAAGTGTATGCAAAACATTTTTTTACATCAAACAACACACTTTTCTTGGAGTCATTTTTTGAGTCTAAACACTTGCAAACATTGAGTCCTCATCAACATTGTGTCCTCTTGTCACAAAAAACAGTCAAACAGTCAGATTTGGTCACAACAAAATGACTTCACAGATTGGAAAAAATTGCACAAATTTTACAGAAACGCGTCTGTGTCTGTTTTAACCGCGTCTGTGTCGTCTAAACGCGTCTGTGAAGGGCAGAATAGTGTCTTGTTTATAACAGCGTCTGTGTTGAATAGAAACACGTCTGTGTCGGGTAACCACGTCTGTGCAGTATATAGGCACGTCTGTGTTCAAAATTGCAAGAAAATTTTACAGTCCAGCAAACAAAAAGAAATCAGTTTCAGAATACTTGAGCTTCCTAGGTCATTTCTCCAGGTTTCATCTAGCATTCAACTTGTCTTTGGGTCTCACAAAATCCATCATTGCTTTACATCTTGATTTACATTCACACTTGTCTAAACTTGAGTCAAAAGGTCACTTGCTTGTCCTCACTATACTTTGTCAACACATTACATACAACAGCACTTTGCTAGGTGGTCCCTCATCAAGGTTTCTTACCTTTGGGTCTCATTTGGTCTTACTTAGGGTTAAGGTCAGCGTACCTCATCAAGAGAAACTATCCTCTCTTTGGAAGTCACACCTACTCTACTACATACATACTTGGTCTTACACTTTGGACATTGCAAGTACACCTCAGATTCATTTACACTCCATCCAACTCTTGGTCTTCCATACTTTTTACATTTTCATCTAGTCTCACACATCTTGGTCAATACCTAGTTCATGGTTGAAACCCGTCTTCAAAAATCTAGGAGAGAAACTAAAGAAGCTCAAGAGTTCGCAAACATGAGTTCTTATGAGTATGAGAATGACATCTTTTTCAATACTGATCACACTACGTTACCTGACATGGATGTCTATAGAAACATTCCAAATGTTGAAAACACAGGCACTACAAACAACAATGTTACACACAATGACAATTTGGACAACTTATCAATACATTCAGCAGATGTGGAAGAATCCATTATGAATCCCCATTTCAATTGATTGGTTGAGGAAATAATGAGGAGGGATAGACAATACTTCTTACACATGATGGCACAAAGTGGAGCCAAGATACCTCCTGATTTTGACATGTCTCAAATAATGGAACATAGACCTTTGCAACAAACTCACTCTAATATGGATCAAAGGAGACCTAATAGTGGAGGAAATAGAGGACCATATATGGTGCCTGAATCACCATCGTCTTTGCTTTGAAAACCAGAGGTCCCACATACACATGGTTAAGCATACGATACTCACCTTCGCAGACCATCATGGAAGTCTTATGCAGATAGATATGCTCCAGCTACGGATCAACCAAAACAATTGGATATTCAAAGGCATGTTCAAAATTTGGACACAAGGAAACCCCGTGTCAAATTTGGGGGCAACACAATAGAACATGGCATGCCTGTAGAGTATGGTATACATGCACAAAATAAATATGGTGTTCCTCAACATGAATCTATACCAAGTGCTCCATATATGCCACATCACTATAGACCTCCTCCATATGAACATGTGTATGATCAATATCATCCATATATGCAACATGCTCCTCCTCAAATTGGTGCCTCAAACATGGGGTACGGTCCAAGAAGTCGATCTCCACCTAAGAGCAATTTGGAACAACAAATCAAGGACTTACAAAAGAAAATGGAGGACATAAATACACCGAAGCCAACATACACAATGAGAGACATATGTCCTTATCCATTTGACAAGAGCATCCCAATGCCTCCATTTCCTACACACTTTGTGACGCCTAAATTTGATAAGTATAGAGGAAAAGGGGATCCTAAGGCACACATAAGACAATTTTTCACAGCTTGCATTGAAGTAGCTTCAGAAGAGACATATTTGATGAGATTATTCCCACAAAGCTTAGGTGATCAAGCTATGGAATGGTTCTCCCAACTCCCACCTGGTATTAAGTCATGGGGTGACTTAGCAGAGGCATTTATTCAACATTTCTCCTACAATATAGAGATAGACATATCAGTCACTACTTTATGCAACACCAAGCAAAAAGAGGGAGAGTCTTTTGCATCATTTTTACAAAGATGGAGAAATCTAGCCAACAGATGCTCTTGTGAAATTCCACAAAAACAAATGGTAGGGATGTTCACACAAAATGTTAACAAAGACATTGGCTATGATCTAAGGAAAGCTTGTTTGTCCACTTTCAAGGACGTTATTGAAAAAGGTTTAGCAACAGAGAAGGTCCTAATTGAACAAGGAGTCATTAAGATATTCAAGGAAAACAAAGATGACTTTAAAGGAAAAGACAAGCCAAGATTTTGGAATAAAAACAAGAACACAGTCAATGATGGTGCTGTTGATGCCAATACAGTGCGACCCAAATTCATCTTTTCAGGATCAAGTTCTACAAACAAGCAAGTGAATACTCAAACAACTTCAAGATCATGAAGGAAGTACACCCCATTGGGAGAACCACTTGAGTCAGTTTTCAAGAAGCTAGTGGCAAACAAAGTAATCACAGTTCCAGATTTTCCTCCGTATGAACCAAAGGTTAAACCCAATTGGTGGAATGATGATGAGTATTGTGAATTTCATAAGAGCAAGGGTCATAAGACAGGAAATTGTCACCGACTGAAGAACATCGTACAAGATCTCATTGATAGAGGTGACATTGAGATTGAGGGACACTCATCCAACCAAGAACATGAGATGTTTAAGGAACCATTCCCAAAGCATGACAAGGGAAAAGCTAAAGTCACAGATGATCAAGCCAACTATACTAGAGCACCTTACAACTATGATTCAACTATCAATCACATCTCGATGGACAATCATGTCTCTACTATTATCATCAAGGACAAAAACCCTGAGAATCCTCCTCAGAGACCAAAGATTGTCCTAAGAGGTGTTGGATCTTCTTCCGAGCCTACCTCTGAGTGTCATGTTACAACCCATCGAGGTAAAATTACTTTGCCAGGTGCTTCAACTAAAAACACCGCTTCTTCATCAACCAAACCTGAGTATGACCTTGTAGAACAGTTAGGGAAGACACCCGCTCTCATCTCCATACTTGAGCTCTTACGCATATCCCCCACTCATAAAGCTATTCTTGACAAAATCTTGAGAGACACCGTCGTTCCTACTGATCTGAACGTGGACCAGTTTCAAGCCATGGTGGGATACCTTTCCATTCCACATTCCCTTACATTCACAGAAGCCGATGATGCCTCTGTAAGTCAGCCTCATAATGCACCACTAAACATTGAAGCCTTCATACACAACCATAGAAAAAAGCGAGTCCTGATAGATGGAGGAGCTGGTCTAAACATTTGTACATTGAGCACCATTAAACAATTGGGATATTCTCATAAAGCTATGAATTCAACAAATCAAATCACCATCAAGGCATATGATGATGAAGAGCGCTCATCCAAAGGCACAGTCACCTTACCTCTAAGAATCGGGCCAGTTACAAAGGATGTGGTTTGTCAAGTCCTAGATCTAGACCTCACTTATAATATATTGCTAGGACGTCCTTGGATTCATGAAATGAGGGCAGTCCCATCGACTTATCACCAATGCATTAAGTTTCCTCACAATGGAGTCGAGGTAACAGTTAACGGTGATCCTAATCCGTTCATATATTGCAATAACCTGAGATCACATACTGAGACCGTCATTCCCAGTAATCGTGAAGTTGTTCCTTCTTCCGCATACGTTGATCCTGAGTCATTGAAACCTTCGACATCAAAACAAGATGAGCTTAAAGGCAAATTTCAGGACAAAGGCATGGGAGAGTACACTTTAAATCAGACCATGTACTTACGACAAGTCATGAGTTCTCCAAAAGAATATGGAAGACCACATCCTAACAAACAAGTATCCATCATGATACTCGAATGGGACCCTACTATCTTTCAAAGATGGGGCAGATTGGAAGAGGAAGATCTATACAAAATGCTTTACAAAGACATTGAAGATGACACACAAGATCACATCAATATACTCTGTGAAAAATATGGCAAAGGCTTCAAGATTCTACAAAAATTCGGGTATGATGGAAAAAGCCCTCTTGGGTTATGAAGGGAAGGCATCATTGAACCTTTACAACCTGAATTGACTTTCAAAAAGAAATGCTCGAAGGGACTTGGTTTTATGACTTCCAAGATCCACACTAAAAGGATAGAAGAAGCATTACAAATCAAAGCTGCCAAAGTTCAACAAGAGGATCGCTATTCCACAGACGCCAACGAATGGGAATGGGGTTCAGACAAATGCTCCAGTGATTATGAACTCACCAAGACATTCAGAGAGCCAGATGAACCCATAAAAGAAGAGGAATTTTATAAAAAGTTTAGAGTTGGTCAAGAAACAACCCATGAGGATTTCGCACAGTCTTCGTCTCAAGGTTCTAGGTCGAAATCACATAGGATGAGAACACCTATCCCAGAATGCGCTACTAGTGATGACAATTTGGATTCGCTCGCGATCGAGACTGATGAGGAGAGTGCCATCGATGACCTTGATAATTACCTTGACATACCCAAATATAACCACATCTTCACTCTTAGCCCCGCAAACTCTGAAGACATTAAAGGCCTTCCCCTTGTTCACCACCAACTCATTGACTGGGATTATGAAGGACCAACACAGTTTGACACATTCCAAAATGATGAAGCTGTTATTGACTATCTTGGCATACGAGATGATCTCCCTCCTAGGAACCATAAAGCAGGATACACTATAGAACTCAACAACATGGCATATTTTGGTGAGAGTGTCGGACCTTCCAGTCGCAAAAATGTGAAAATAAGAACAAATCAAGGGTCTTATGGTGAAAACCACACTGTGGCGCTATCTAATCCCAAAAAAGTAAAAAGAAAGGACGTATCTGAGGGCGAAAACCTCTTTGGGCACCCGAAGATGGAAGGCTCGACATTCTCCCAGCCTCGTATGAGGAAAAGTCATCCATGTTGGTAGAGGAGACTATCAAAACAAACATTGGTACGGAAGAGGTTCCACATAACATATTCCTGGCTAAATCATTCACAGAGTCCGAAAGGTCACAATTCATAAGCTTCTTCAAAGAATGACAAATCAACTTTGCATGGTCATACGCTGATATGCCTGGACTAGATCCAGATTTGGTAATGCATCATTTGACAGTCAAACTGGGGGCAAAGCCAGTGAAACAGAAATTAAGAAAAATGCATCCACAAGTGGCATTACTAGTCAAAGCAGAGCTAGAGAAGTTATTGGATGTCAGATTCATACGCCCAATTAATTATCCTAAATGGATCTCCAATTTAGTACCTGTCAGTAAACCAGATCGCAGCATCAGAATATGTACAGATTTCAGAGATATCAATAAAGCTTGTCCAAAAGATGACTTCCCATTACCAAATATTGACTTGATCGTTGATCTCACAGCGGGCCATGAAATGTTATCATTGATGGATGGATTTTCTGGTTATAATCAAATCAGGATCACACCTGAGGATCAACACAAAACATCATTCACTTGTCCTTGGGGAACTTTTTGCTGGAATGTCATGCCCTTCAGACTAAAAAATGCAGGTGCTACATATCAAAGAGCAATGACTACTATCTTTCATGATCTCATGCACATAACTGTGGAAGATTATGTTGATGATCTCTTGGGTAAATCAGTAGACAGAGATACACATTTGGACATACTTTCAGTCGTCTTTGATCGGTTGGAAAAATACAAAGTAAGATTAAACCCCAAGAAATGTGTCTTTGGAGTAACCTCTAGGAAGTTCCTAGGATTCATTGTGTCCAAAAGAGGAATCGAAGCCGATCCAGCAAAGGTCAAGGCTATCTTGGACATGCCACCACCCAGAAATATCAGTCAACTTTGATCCTTACAAGGGAGACTCCAGTCTATACGAAGATTCATAGCACAACTTGCAGATAAGTGTAATCCTTTTCAACACCTACTACATAAAAATATCAAATTCAAATGGGATGATAATTGTCAACAAGCTTTCCAGATGCTCAAGGATTATCTCTTGAATCTTCCCGTTCTGATGCCACCAGTTCCAGATCAGCCTTTGCTACTATACATATCAGCTACTCCAACAGCACTGGGAGCAATCTTAGCACAACAAATTGTTGGGGGCAAGGAAAAGGCTGTATACTATATTAGTCGCACATTGGTGGGATATGAGCTAAACTACACACCAATCGAGTGTGCATGTCTTGCCGTGGTCTTTGCTTCACAGAAATTACGACATTACATGCTCACTCATAAGACTAAGTTGGTTGCAAGAATTGATCCATTAAAATACCTTCTCAATAAAGCAACACTTACTGGGCGACTAGCCAAATGGGTAATGATCCTAAGTGAATTCAACATCGAGTATGTGGACAGAAAAGCAATAAAAGGACAAGCCATCGTAGATCAGTTAGCAGATGCCCCCATGATTGATGATGTTCCTCTAAATTTAGAATTTCCAGATGAATCCATTTTAACAATATCACATGCAAAGCCATGGCAACTGTACTTTGATGGCTCATACACACAGCATGGGGCAGGAGCTGGTATTCTCTTTATAACTCCTCAAGGGGATTCTATACCAAAATCATACCGCTTATCATTCCCTTGCACTAACAATATAGCGGAATATGAGGCATTAACAACTGGATTACGGATTGCAGTTCAGTGGAAGATCCAGGAACTTCGTGTTTTTGGGGATTCTCAACTTGTCATCCGTCAAGCAACTGATGATTACCAAACAAAAGACGAAAAATTAATGCCTTACAAACAAATGGTGGATGACCTGAAACAACACTTCACAAGGATAGATTTTGAGCAGATACCAAGAGAGCAGAATCATGCCGCAGACGCCATGGCTACAATTGCTTCATTGATCGATTTACCTCCAAATGAGACCCGCTATGAGTTCTTGGTGGATAACCTTTTGGTTCCTTCATATGAGATCACTCCTACCGAAACAATATGTGTTGTCAGTCCTGAGTCCCAGTTATATGGTTCTGTCTTTACATACCTTCGTGACAATACCTTACCGCCTGATCTATCAAATAACCAACATCGCACCTTCATTCGCCAATCCTCTCGATATGTCATTTTAGCTGATATCCTATACCGGTGAGGTCTAGATGGAACTCTTCTTAGATGTTTAGAAAGCGAGAAGCCCAGATAGCGTTACGTGAAGTGCATGAAGGGATATGTGGTCCACATGCTAGTGGTCCTACCTTGGCCAAGAAACTCATTAGGACTGGATATTACTGCCCCAATATGGAAAAAGACTCATATCAGTTTGTCAAGAAATGTAAGCAATGTCAAATTCATGGAGACCTCATACATGCGCCAGCACAAGAACTACAACCACTTGCGTCTCCTTGGCCCTTTTGTCAGTGGGGACTCGATCTCATAGGCAAGATTCACCCTCCTTCTTCCAATGGTCATAAATTCATTATCACTGCCACAGAGTATTTCACAAAGTGGATTGAAGCCGTGCCTCTCACACAAGTCACTGGAAAATAGATTGCTACATTCATCCTTAACTGTATCATTTGTCGATACGATATTCATGTTTCCATTATCACTCATAATGAGTGTCCCTTCAAAAATCAGGATGTTCGTGAACTCTGTGACCACTTCCATATTTCCCATCGTTTCTCCACACCATAATACCCCCAAGGTAATGGCCAAGTTGAGGCATCTAATAAAATGATCCTTAAAATCCTTAAGAAGACAGTCGACGATGTTGGCCGTAATTGGCATATCCAACTCAATCCTGCACTTTGGGCCTACCGCACAAGTGTCCGCACACCTACAAGAGCTACACCCTATTCACTTGTCTATGGCGCTGAAGCCATCTTGCCTATTGAGTTCAAGTTACCCTCTTTACGGGTCTCTTTGCAAAACATCATCAGTGATGAAGATTATAGGGTCTCTCGCTTACAAGAACTGGAACTGCTGGATGAACGGAGACAAACTGCTTTTAATCATCTCAAGGCTTACCAACAACGAATGAGTCGCAACTACAATCACAAAGTCAAACCTCACACATTTGAGGTAGGTGACTTGGTTCTCTGAGAAAACCCCAAGAATCAACAAGACAGAGAGAAGAAGGGTAAGTTCGAACCAAACTAGCTTGGTCCTTACATCATCACAGCAGCATATGGATCTAGTGCATATCAGCTCTCAACTACAGAAGGTGAACCTTTGGAGGATCCTATCAACAACATGCACCTTCGCAGGTTCTACACATAGCTATTCAGAGTATCCTAATTCAAAAAATACAAAAAAATTCAAAAATTTCAAAAATACAAAAAAAAAATTATAAAACAAAAAAAAAATCGTTACTTGGTGAAACCCTGGCAAACAGGCGCCTTGTGACACAAAAAAAATTGAAAAATCGAAAAAAGTAAAGAGAAATAATTTCGTCCAATGGTGAAAACCACGTTGGTGGCGCCCTGGGCAAGTACCATGGTGAGAACTGGGTCACCAGCACCATGCGTAGAGACATTGCTCCTCCCTCTTTCAGGATTCACTTTCATCCTTTCACTTTGCACACACTCACAACCTATTCGTTCATAATAAACTTACCCATTCCCACCATAGCTTGTTATTGATCTACCTAAGATTGGTTAGCCATTCATAATAAACCTTCCTTTTCATCCCTTTCCATCCATAATAAATCAGATCCTATATGTGGCTACGGCAAATCCTACGTCTAGTGATGGGTGTGGAACTGAGAACATCACATGTTTCGAGGAGTACAGTTTCTTCCAACTTCCTTCAGTCTATCCGCGCATAATCTGCAATAAAGCAACATCTGCATCGCCAGTCTGCAATAAAGTTTCATCTTCTTCGCAATAAAGTATCAGTTTCAGATGAGACAACAACAACAATAGGTCTCAACAAAATCAAATCTTTCAATAGACTCAGACAACATATGGTTCAGTGCTATCTATCCTTTTTGTGAAAGTAAACATTGTGACCACAATCAAATAAGACTTATACAAGTGACAAGAGACACTAAACTTGAGGACTACAGTGGATGTTGGTGTCGAGTCTTGGTTTTCTTTTGATTTTATCTTTAAGTGACATGTCTTTTAGCTTTTTCAAGATGTCTTTGACTAGAGATTCTATCTCCAGGATGTCTTTGACTAGAAAGGCGAGGATGGGGTATTGTCACCTATTTTGTATTTGCTGTCTGTGGATTGTCTTTTAGTAATGCTATGACTTGTCCAAGGATATGAGAACACTGTGAGTCTAGTATGAATTGGGGCATTCCTTGTTTGTGACTGTCTTATCTCCATGCAAACAGGTATAATGACTTTCTGGGTCGAACACATGCCTCGATTGTAATAACCTACTTTCCATAATAAAGTTCAATGATGATAACGCACAAGAAGCTCTTTCACTTTCATATCTTCTGTCTTCCATCTTCCTTTCTTGATTGACTTCCACCGTCCTTCTCGAGTCTGCGTAGCCTGCTATCACATGACTGAGTATAATGACACGCCAAAAACATTTTCATTTCATGTAGTTTCACCTACATTACCACATATTAAGTATTTCATACATACATATAGATATCACAACTGCATCACATCCTGCACACAACACCTGTTAGCACAATTTATATTTGCATTATCATATTCATCTGCATTACTTACATTCACATTTGCATATAAAACATAAACGAACAAAGAACAAAAAAATATATTGCATTGCATCATATACATATTTGCATCCATATCATAAGCATCACATAGAAACATACATCACATAGGTATGCATGCATATAGCTTCTGCAAAGATGAATCATCTCATATATATATATAAAGTGTCATGATACAATGATGTCAAAATCATATGGCTACAATCACCCGTAGGTGTCTACATCATCATACAAAATGGTACAATACTGATACATAGGGAGCCCTCTATGGCTATGATGAATTCCCTTCCTCAGAGCCGGCTGGCCTCGACGAAGTCTGAGCCCTAGAAGGACCCGCCCCAAGATCATCTCTCCTGGCCCCTGTGTCCCCTGCAGCCACCCCTCGTGTCACCCTATCAGGACAGCGGAACCCACTGATAACTCCTGCCAACACTGTTGGTAGTGCTAATCCTGTCCATGTCATGGTATCCCATGCCACATGTCCCACCCTCATCTCCAGTCTTGGATCCTAGAACACTCATCTCAAGGAATCCATGTCTCCGTCGCGATCGTACGGAATTAGCTCCCCATCTATCGGTATCCACAAAATCCTGTATACATCCTCCAGGGTGACTGTCATCTCACCCATCGGCAAATGAAAAGTGCAAGTCTCAGAGTGCCACCTCTCTGCCAGTGCAGTCAGCAGTCCCATGTTCGCCTGAAACTCAAGCACATACAGAATATGTCTCAATCCCATAGCCTCAATCGCAGCTCGGTCCTCGGCTATCAACTCAGGTCGCAACCTCTAAGTCGATGGGAATCTCTCCCATGACTCTAGCATAGGCAAATACTCCTGCAGTCACACAAATCAATCATCTCAGTCCTAGTGACACTCACTTTCATCACAAAGTGTTGCTTCTATCCTAGTGGTACTCCCTGTTCATCACAAAGTACTATGTGTTTGGCACTCCCTGTTCATCACAAAGTGCTGCTCACATTTGCACTCCCTGTTCATCACAAAGTGCTACTCATATTTTAGTACTCCCTATTCATCACAAAGTACTATATTTTGGTACTCACTGTTCATCACAAAGTTCCTCGATCTATCCTAGTCTTCCCTAGAGGACCTGCTTGAGTGTATCCTCTCAGCAGCTTATTGAATCGATAGCGTATGTTCATCACAGAACTGTCGATTTGACCTAGAAGACAAAAATTCACATTTTTGGACACAAACACGTTTTCTTGACATAAACGTGCATTTATTACATTACCTAGCATGCATTAATGACAAAATTAAATGCGTCAAAGTACAAGGAGGTTTGGTGGTACTTACCGGCTCTCCTGCCTCTGCTGGCCTCTGAAATCGGCGAACACGGTCGAATCTGTGAACGAAAGTCATCGCTGCTGACTGCTACTGCTCTATTTTCGCTCTACACTCTGCTCTCGTGGATGTGTAGATGACAATGAGGATGTCTTTTTCATGTGGTCTATCTTATAGCCTACCCTAGCCTTAGCCTTCATTTCCTGAGTCAGTCTTCATTATCCCATGACTTTGTCACTTTATCCGGTCAGTCCATTCTCACCTTTCTTTCTTATCGAGAGATTGTCTGCAATCTTTTCAGACATTTTCATCCAATCTCTCGAGGGGGCATATCATTCCCATCTTGGGGCAACTCTGTATCAGTTCATATTATCTTCTTTGAAACAATGCGACAAGCCGCATTGTCTCAAAGAGGGGTAAAATGTAGACACCCAAAATTGTCCAGTCTAATTAAATAAATATTTTATTTATTTAATTACTTTAGCCTAATTCTTCTATTAATTCAATAAATCTTTATTTATTTAATTAATTCATTTATCCTCTTCTAGCCTTATTTCTCATTTAAATAAATACATTTATTTATTTAAATTATCCTTTTCCTAAATTAAATAAATATTCCTATTTATTTAATTATCCCATTTCCTCTATTAATTAAATAAATCTTTATTTATTTAATTAATTCATTAGCTTTTTCTACACATGACACATGTCATTCATCTCTTAATTCCTACACTACCTACCTCTTTCATTATTTTACTATTTCTTCTACCTACCCTCTAATCCTAGCCGACCTCCTTTTTTGCACCTCTCAATCTTATCCCTCCATTTCTTATTGTGTCTTCTATTTAAAGAGATGCCTTCTTCATTATCAAACCCTAATGATCATTTTTGGCTACACTACGATCCTACTTACAACCACATTCCGTTCTTTGTTGAGCTCTTGTGCACATAAAATCTGAGAGCAAATATATCAAGCAAGATCAATGGAGATAGGAAGAATGGAGATCAAAACCCTATTGGACATGTAATGGTATAATCTTTGTAATTTTGTTTGATTTGCATTGTCTTAGGTAATCTTCATATGTTATGGTGGATCTTTGTTGTTGTTAGGCTAGGGTTTTGTGGTTGAATTCATTTAGCCTTTCAATCTTGTTATTATTGTTATCCATTTTCACCATATACAGTATCATTTTCATAGCATTCTCATATCTCATCCTCATATTAGCTTAATTATTTCACTTAATCTTTCAATTTGGAACTCATTTCATATCTTCATCTTGCATCTTGCATCTCCATCCATCATCTCATCTTAGCTAGGATCTTAGTTGTATGCATTTTGATCCTAGAATCATCATTCATAACTCATTCTCTAGGTTGTCATCTTGAGGATCAAGTGCTCTTCCAAGTGAGGGCCACCTTGAATCTTAGAGATCTTTAGAGATAGAGGAGCATGGGACGAGCTTAGCAATCTTGAGACTTCTTGGACTAACAATTAGATTAGTTTGTATTTTTGATTTCTTGATTTCACTAACGTAATGTCTCATGTGTGTGTGTGTGTGTGTGATTTGTGTTTTCTTGCATGTGCAGGCATCCCCACATTTCAGTCACAAAATCATATTGTGAAATCTACACATAAACTCTTTGTAAGGCAATTCACTCTCTTTTAACATAATTTTTTTCGATTCAACTCCTGACTTTGTCTGATATTTTTCATATTCAAATATCTTCCATAGAACTTGCACTGAAAGATCAATGTTCTCAATTTGTACAAATTTCTTCAAATCTCCATAGTCAACACATGTATTTTTTATACATTGTACATTGTACTCATCTGAACCTTCTAATCTGTCACATAAAATAGACTTCACAAACTATGTTGCACTTGCAGGGATGACTACATTTGGATTAGTTTATGCCATTGTCTTTTTTATATTACTGAAGGCACAACTGAAATTCAACATGATTTCGAAAACAAGAAGTTTCACGTACCTTATTGATACGTACAAAACATGGTCATAATCCCTCAAACATTCTTTAACATATCTTGATATCTGGAAATTCTTGTTTGAATGCTTCAAACAGTTCGCTTTGTGTTGTGTCTATAAATTGTTTTGGATGTGCAATTTTTGTACCATCTTCATCTCTAATTTGTATAGTGTCTCTTCTATTGGAAGAAACACGAGAGTGATTGGTCCAATATTCAATAACAAGTCTTTTTACATCTTCAACAATTCTATCTTTTCGAGGAACCCTGCAAATATTGACCCAATTCTTTTCAATATTCTCATCCAACCTATTTATTTTCCTAATATATCTTTTCATAGTTCTTCTAGAGACATCCAATAATTGGGCAATTGCTTGAATTTGTCTTCTCTGTGATAATTTCTTACTAGAAATCATAGTCATTAATGCTCTTCATGCAACACTTAGATCAACAATTCGACTTGTGCTCTCGATACATTTCAGAGCTTCTTGCAAATTTTTAACCACTGTCTAATTTACTGATCCCTCTAATGATTTCTTCTTGTTATCAACACCCAATAACTCCAAAATGGGGGTCATTTATTTTCCCCTAAATAACTTTGCAAACAATTGTGCTCTTCCAATTAGAGATTTATCTTGAAAATATTCATCCCAATTTTTTTTGTTGTGTAGCTTTATTGTGTTTTTTGGCACCATATCCTCAACTGAAATCTCATTGAAAAGAGCATCTTCATCCATCTCCATCAAATTGGACATACCAAAGAAAAAATTTCTGGATTGACTAGGACCAATTTATTCTCTTTCCTAAATCATGACCACTTCATCATCAATGGGAACTTGTTCTTGAGCAGGTGTTGTATCCCTTTTTTTGTCTCTTTTATTCAATCATACTTCTGTAATCTAGTCCCTTTATTGCCCATTGGACAAATTGCTATTGAGAAGCAATCCAAATCTACAAACCCCTAAATACACATGCCCACAAGCACATATATGTCAAGTCAATTGGACCCAACTTTAAATATAAATATACACATACATACAGACACACATAGACACATACATGCAAACATAGAAACATACATGCAAATACATACATACAAACACACACACACATACATACATATACATATACACAGTATATACATAAACATACACATATACATACACATACATAGACACACATACACACACATACATACATACACATACACGTACACATACATACACAATATACACACACACACACATACACGCACACATACATATACACATACACATACACATGCACATACACATACACACCTATACCTACACACATTCACACATACATACACACACACACATACACTCATACACATACACACACACGTACACATACACATACATACATAGATACACATGCACACATATGCATACACACATGCACACATTCACACACACACACACACACACACACACACACACACACACACACACACACACACACGTACATACACACACATACTCACATACACACCCATACATTCACACATTCACACACACATACATACACACACACTTACATACACACACATACACAAATACATTCACACATACATACACACACATACACTCATACATACACATACACTCATACACTCACATATACATACATACATACACACATACATACATAGATACACATGCACACACACATAGATACACACATGCACACATACATACATACACACATACGTGTACACACATTCACACACACATACATACACACACACGTACATACACACACATTCACACATACATACACACACATACACATACATTCATACACTCACATACACATACATACACACACATACATTCATACACACATACACATACACACATACACATACATTCTCACACATACACATACACACATACACAAACATACATACATACACACACATACACACACATACACACATACATACACACATACTCACACACATACACATACATACATACATACATATATACATACACACATACTCACACATTCACACACACATGTACGCACACATACACATACACATACACATACACATACACATACACATACACATACAAATACACATACACATACATGTACATGTACATACACACACATACACATATATACTCGTGCACATATATACTCACACATACACACACTTACACATACACATGCATACACACATGCATACACATACACACACACACACTTACACACACACATACACACCCATACATGCACACATTCACACATACACACACATACATACACATGCATATATGTCAGCACATACATACACATACATACACACACATACACATACACACACATGCATACACACACACACATACATACATACATACCCATACCTACACACATGTACACATACATACATACACGCATACATACACACATTCACACACACATACATACACACACACACACGTACATACACACACATACATACACACACACACGTACATACACACACATACACACATATACACATACACACCCATACATGCACACATTCAGACACACATACATACACACATGTACACACACACACACATGCACACATTCACACATACACTCATACACACACATACACACATACTCATACATACACATACACTCACATACACATATATACATACACACATGTACATACATAGATACACATGTACACACACATACATACACACATGCACACACACATACATACATACATACACACATACATACACACATACATGTATACATATTAACACACATATACATACACACACGTACATACACGCACATACTCACATACACAAATACACACCCATACATGCACACATTCACACACACACACACACACACACACACACACACACACACACACACACACACACACACACACACACACACACACACACACGTACATACACACACATACACACATACATGCACATATTCACACATACATACACACACATACTCATACATACACATACACTCATACACTCACATATACATACATACACACAAACATACACACATACACAAACACACTCACACATACACATACATACACATACATACACATACACACACGCATGTGCGTGCACATACATACATGTACACACACACACACACACATGCACACATTCACACAAAAATACACACACATACACTCATACACACATACTTATACATACACATACACTCACATACACATATACTCATACACTCACATATACACACATACACACATACACACATACACATATACACATGTACACATACATACTCACACATACACATAAATATACATACACACATACTCACACACACACACACACACACACACACACACACACACACACACACACACACACACACACACACACACATGTAGACATACATACACATACACACACATACATACTCACACATTCACACACATGTACATGCACATGCACATGCACATACAGACATACATACACACATGCATACACACATACACATATACTCATGCACATATATATCTACACATACTTGTACATACACACATACACATATGTACAAACACACACATATACACATGCATGTGTGCACATTTATATGTACAAACATACATGTATACACATACAAAGACATACACATACACACATATGCACATACACATACACACATGTACTCATACACACATGCATGCATGCATGCACATAAACACATACATGTACACATATATACATATTTAGAAACATATATACATAATTTTTTTGTATCCATTTAGATCAAACATCGCAAACAAGAAGACAATGATAATTACAACGAGTGATACTATAAAAATTAATGTGACCAATGTGTATGTTCATAAGCCAAATTCACCCAATTTCCACGGGTCTAAACATAATAAAAAAAACATCAAACACCTTCTTATCCTAAGGTCAATGTTCTCATGGCGATGATGCAAGAGCATCCTTGGTCGATGAGCAATCTTGTATCATCCAAAAAATATTTCCTTTCAGTTTTTGTTCTTGTTTAGTTCTTTGTACAGTTTTATGTGTTCTTACTGGTATGTACCAGTAGTTGCTTGCTCTTCGTGGCAGATCTTATTTTCGGTTTCTAGACGGTTTCATGTGCTTGATTCCATATTTTTCAGTTCATTTGGATTCTTTTCTAGTCACTTGTCGCTTCTGGTTGACTGTTCCTGGGTTCTGGGATAGTTATTGTGCTTACCGGTTGGTTTTCCTTCATTACCGGCGTGCTTCTTGGCGTGTGGATCCATCTTGGGTCTTGTCTGATGTTCTTTGGCATGTGGCCAACCTTCATGTTGAACTGCATCACTTGGTTGTTATTTCTGGAAAGTTTTATCTAATTCTTAGGATTGACCTAATTACATATTCCATTTTCCTGCATTGGTGAATGTAATCTTATGAGGCCGACCCCGATGTGTTCCGGCGGGTATAAAAGGTAATCATTTGTGAGGGTAGAGGAAGTAGAACTTAGAAGAAGGATTGAGATTCACATGTTGTGATTCGGTTGATTCTTAGAGTTCCAATTGGATTGTATCTAGTTTGAGGCCTGAATGTAACCGATTAATTACCAGATGTTTTTTTATGATAATATAATTACCAGATGATTGCCAAAAGTTCTATGGCTTTAATATGATCTGTTTATGTGAATTTGTTATATTTTCTTGTTGCTTTCATTGTGTCTCTCTCATTGTATAAGTCGGTTGAGTCTTTTGAGGGTTTTTACCGGTTATGGTTGCATTAAGTGGTATCAGAGCTGGTTATGGACTGGTTGGTGGAAGAATCATTTGCAAACATTGAGGCATTCCTTGGGGTGGACATACCGCCGATTGGAGGCAGGCTGTGTGTGTGTTCAATAGATCGCCGAGGGGAGGCAATTGAAATTGGTAGTCAGATCTCTAAGCTGAGGTAGTTCATCGGAGTGGAAGAAGAGATGTCGTCGAGGAGGACAAACCCCTGGAGGATAGAGCAGATGATGGAAGACTTCAAGAATGAAGTGAGGAATGAAATTTGAAATGCTTTGGCTGGCTTGCGAAGAAACCCTAATTCTGAGGATAAATATGAGGAAGTCAGTGAAGAGATTAAGGAAGCTAAAGGACCAGAAGATGAAAGAGAGGAAAGATTCCTCAGAGTGGTGGCACAAGCGAGTAAAGTGCATAAAGTGAGGTTTCTAACTTTTCTAGAACGCAGAACCCGAAGGATCTAATTGATTGGATAAGAGAGTTAGAGGAATACTTTGAGTTTGAGGATATCAAGGACCCACAGAGAGTCCGGTTGGCAATGACCAATTTGAAAGGGCATGTTTCCTTATGGTGGAAAGAATTGCAGAAAGACATAGTGGAGAATGGTGAATTGAAGATCACCCAGTGGAGACAGATGGTTGCAAGATTGAAGGCCAAGTTCATACCAGGAGACTATGAATTGGAGTTGTTCAAGAAGTTAGAGATCCTAAAATAGAGAAACATTACTGTGAAGGAATATACTAAGGAATACTATAAGGTGGTAATTAGATCTGGACATAGAGAGATGGGCAGAGAAAAGGTGGTGAGGTACATCAATGGATTTTCTTTTAACATCCAAGATGAGATGAGTATGTTGAAGGTTTCCACAATTGAAGAAGCTTACCAGTATGCTTTAAAGGATAAGGAAAAGGTAAGAAGAAGACAACCAAATAAGGGAAAGGAGAAATTCAAGATGAGTGATAGTATGAAGAAACCGGTTGAAGAAGAGGAGTCAAAACCTAAGTGGAGTAAAGAACTGGAACATAAGACACCGAGGAAAGGTAGCAAGAGTACCGGTAGGGAATTCCCTAGAAAATGTTTCAAGTGTGGAGAAACTAGACATAGATCCTATGAATGTAAGCAGGGAATGGCAAGATGTTTTGTGGCAAGTGAAGAACCAGATGGTACCAAATCTAAATGTGCACCGGAGCATGGAGAATCTCTTATGTTTAGAAGAAAGGATACCAGATCTACTCGAAGGAAGAGTCTTTTCCAGACTGTATACAAATCAGGTGGTAAGTGTTGCAAGGTCATTGTGGATAGTGGAAGTACTAATAATTTAGTATTTGAAGAAATGGTTGTAAATCTTGGACTGGAGAGGCTTAAGCATCCTTGTCCTTATGAGGTGAGTTGGTTGCAAGATGATCAAAAGATAGAGATAAAGGAGCAGTGTTTGGTGAGTTTCAATATTGGGCCTTTCAGAGATTAAGTTTTATGTGATATTGTGTCTATGAGTGTTTGACATGTCTTATTGGGAAAGCCTTGGTAGTATGATAGAGGAGCTATTTATGACTATAGAAGAAACCTAGTTACTATTGAAAAGGATGGGCATAAGTTCACGTTGATTAATTTAAAGGAGAAAGAGAAGAAGGTGAAGAAACTGAGTCCTGAGAGAAGTTGCACTATTGAGAAACCAGTGGTAGGGGCTATACCAAAAGGTTTGATAGAACCAGTTGCAGAGGTTATACTGGAGGATGACATGGGTTTGCAGAGGGATCTGATAGTTGAGTCTGATGGACAGATGGAACCGGTCAATAGAGAGCTTATGGTGACAAATCGGATGAAGTCCTATGGTAGAATCAAATTAGAGTTACAGAAATAGAAACAATGTGCAGACCTAAAGCAAGGAAAGAGTGACAAAGAGAGTCAGAGGTTAGAGAAGTCGGTTGAGGCACCAGAGGAGCTAAAGCAGAGGTTGGCAGATAAGGAAGATGTTTGGATCATAAATGAGCATGTGATCTTCATTCTGAATCCTTTTAGATGTTCATGAGTTGCCTCTCATGGAACATCTTTTTCTACCTGGGTTGTCTGATGCCGAAGCATCCCTGGTCGATGAGCATTCTTGCATCAACCAAAAAATATTTCCTTTCAGTTTTTGTTCTTGTTTAGTTATTTGTGCAGTTTTCTGTGTTCTTATCGGTATATACTGGTAGTTGCTTGTTCTTCATGGCAAATCGTATTTTTGGTTTCCAAATAGTTTCATGTGCTTGATTACAAATTTTTAGTTTATTTGGATTCTTTTCTGGTCATTTGTCGCTTTCGGTTGATTGTTCCTTGGTTCTGGGACAGTTCTTGTGCTTATTGGTTGGTTTTCCTTCATTACCAGCGCGATTCTTGGCGTGTGGATCCATCTTGGGTCTTGTCTGATGTTCTTTGGCATGTGGGTGACCTTCCTGCTAAACCGCATCACTTGGTTGTTATTTTTTAGAAAGATTTATCTAATTCTTAGGGTTGACCTAATTACGCGTTTCATTTTCCTGCATTGGTGGATGTGTTCTGATGGGTATAAATATGATGCTAGGTAATCATTTGTGAGGGTAGAGGAAGTAGAACTTAGAATAAGGATTGATATTTGCATGTTATGATTTGGTTGATTCTTAGAGTCCCGGTTGGATTGTATATGGCTTGAGGCCTGCATGTAACCGGTTAATTATCAGATGTTCTTTGATGATAATATAATTATAGGATGATTGTCGGAAGTTCTATGGATTTAATATGATCTGTTTATGTTAATTTGTTATGTTTTCTTGTTGCTTTTGTTGTATCTCTCTCACTGCATAATCCAGTTGACTCTTTTGAGGGTTTTTATCGGTTATGGTTGCATTAGGCGGTAACTTCAGCCCACAAATTGGAATCTTCATCAGCTCAGGTGTAGGGACACCTTGAGGGATGTATTCACTAATTTTGCCTTTTTTCTGAGTGAACAGATAGGGGTCTCTAGATTTGGAAGGATGACCCTATCACTCTCTCCTCAGAAAGCTACCAGTAGCTTATGCTAAGCCAAGGATTTATGTCTCATCCCACAGGAGTGTTATGGTGAGTGTCTTGGGGGGAAAAGCATCTATCCCCTTGCACTGAAGCTATCACAATGTTTAGACAAAAAAAGCATGGGCCACTACTCTAAGGTGTTTAGTGGGAGAACTTCTTCGGACTTTGGTGTCTACCCATGCGGCTACAACTCATTCAAGAACCCACTCCTCATTCTCCACACAAGTGCACACACATAGTGCAGATACTAGGGAGTATCGTCGATGTAGATACACATCACCAAGGCGTCGCAGCTTCCGCCTAACATATTAATTTATATAGTGGGCAAAAGAAAGTACCGCTTGGGTCGTTCCCCTCTCACCAGCCTTATGGGCTTCTCGGGAGGGCATGCCCTTCTACCTAAAAAGAAGATGATAACAATTTCTCTTACACCCAATGTCCAATGGAAGATGAGGGGAGTTCAGATAATTTTGTTATCATCTTTAGGGTTCTATCTAAACACAAAGCATGCCAAAGGCATAAAACACCTCAAAACAAGTTAATTAACCCCAAAATGGAATAAAGATGTGAGCCTAATTAAACTAGAAAGGAAAAACAAATAGACATGTAGACAAACTTTCTAATAGTATTTAAATGAAAAATGGGTAAAAACTCAAATTATACATGTAATTTTAATATTAAAATATTAATAAATTAAAATTAACATCAAAAATATCAAATTGAATAAAAAAATACCTTGTAAAAGTCGTCAACAATACGTCCAAATGGTCGTCAAATTGACCCTGATATTCTAGCTAGTTGACTTCACAAATAAAACAAAAATAAATTTAAAAAATCTATTTTTGTCCCTTGGTCGGTTGGGGGACCAAGTTTGGCGGGCAAGAGTCCGATCAGTCTCCTATCGAACTAGGTCTGGCCGGACTAGCCAATGTGGCCTACCATGTGGCACCAAAATGGCCATTTGCTCTGTATTTTCACCAGATTGAACTACTAGCCAATTTTTCATCATATGAGTTTTTTTTTACAAAAAACGAAAAATACCCTTTTGTAGAGATCGAAGTCACGAATCCGGTCATATAATTTTTTTACTATTTTGATAATTTTTAATATTTTTTATTTATTAAACATTGCGAGTATCTTTTTAATGTTTAAAAAGAGGTTGATTAGAAATTAAAAAAAAAAAAAAAATTATTTTTCACTAGATGAGAGAATCTTCTCGAAAAGGGTAATTTTTTGTTTGGTTAATGATAAATTTATTAGTCAAAAGGTGATGCTAAACAAAAACTATCAAATTTAGCTATGTTGGACTTCAAAATATTATAACAAGAAAAATATACATCAAAATTAAATATTTTTTTTAACACTGCATATATATGTTCTCTATTTGGAAAAAAAATCTGAAAAAAATAAGTCCATTTTAATTTTTTTGGTGATGCCGACTAGAACCCCTGATTTTTAGCACTTGTTAGCAATGAAAAATCTATCTTTGAATTTATTAAAAAAAAATATCAATTTTTTTCTTAAAAAAATTAAAAAATAATTGACTTAAATTTCATTAATATTTCTACATTTGATTAGTATACATCATTTCAAAATTCAATTTAGAAATGTCACTTTTATGTTGTCGAAGTTAAACAGTTTTAGCTATGTTGGTTGGTGCCTTTATAAAAGTGTGACACAACATTGTGCTTTTACCCATACTACCTAAAGGAAGCTAAAGATAACAATTGTCTAATGCTCAAAGCTATGAGAGTTGGTTGTGGCACAAGAGGCTAGGACATATAAATTTTGACATTATGGTAAAGATTAGTTCAACATAAGTTGTAAAAGGCTTGTTGAAGATTGCCAAGTCTGATAACACTTTATGCAGGGAATGTCAGTTGGGGAAACATACAGGGACAATATTCAAGAGCAACATATTTTCTACTTCAAAACATTTGGAGTTGGTGCATATTGATTTATGTGAACCTTTAAGAGCACTCAATGGTGAAAAGGCATTTTATGGTACTTATTGATGATAATACAAGAATGACATGGGTTACTTTTCTAAGAGAAAAATCAAGATTTAGATAGATTTAAGATATTTAAGTCTATGGTTGAGAATCAAATGGATGCTAAGATCAAATTCTTAAGGTATGATAGAGGAGGATAATCTACATCAAATAAGTTTGAAAAGTTTTGTGAAGAACATGGTATTAGGAGAAATTTGTTTTCTCCTAGGACATTGTAATGTCCTAAATTGTACTCCCTTAAAAATTGTGTTCTCATTTGGGCCCTCACCTTGGAGTTCATGTCCCGAGGCCTGATCGAAGACCCGATTCTACTCATACCATGCATATTTGTCATATTTTTGACCTTGCACTTTATGTTGTCCTTTATTTTTGGTGTCCGATTGGTTAGGACCAGGCGCTAGCGCCTTGGTCCTCCCAACTAGAACCCATTTTTGGGCCCCTTAACGGTCATGAGATTTGAGCGGGAATCTTGACCCCATGTTGGCTCATGTTGAAAAATTAAGTTGTTTTTTCGACAGGCAAGTATAAAAGGAGGTCTACCCCTCTCATTTTGATACACATTCAATTCAATTCAGCATACACGTGCATCAATCAAGAATTCAAGTCGAGCAAGCAAGTAAATAGTCTTCTTTCAAGCATTGGAGCAGAGATAAGGTCAAGATTCAAGCATTGGAGTTGATATTCATGTTCTATATTATTAAAGACTTCATGAAACCCTAATTCCATGTGAAGACAAACAAAACTTCACAAGGAGGTATAACATTTGTGTTTTCAATCATTATTCAGCATTTCCCTCAAAAGGAGAACATTTCCATTACTGCAATTCAATCATATTTCATTTTTATTTCAAGGTTAATTCCTAAACCAAGGTTTGACTTAGGCAAACCCCTATTCCCAACCTATTTCCTTCTCTATTGTACGTAGGAATAGGTCTGGAGTTGTGATCTTTAGAATTGGCTTTATTTACAATGATGAATCAATCCCCCATTAGAGTGTGAAAAGTGCGGAGGACCAGAGTGACCACCATCTTGGTCCTGACAAATCAAGAGCTCCTTCTAGGTATAGGTTTGAATACTCTTGCAATCCTCAAATCCAGGTTTGTGGCTCGATCCAATGATTGTAGATTACTGTTTACACATTTTTACATCAATTCTAGCACATTTACCCCAATTTCAACATTTTCACAATTCAATTTAAAAGAGGGCAATCAATTCCAACCCTAGTAAATACAATAGAATTCCCAACCCTTATCCTTGCTGGTTTATGGATAGATCCATTGGGTTTACTCCCCTCTTTTAATGTAATGGTGCCTAAGCCTAAATATTAGCGGTTTTCATACATCTAATTGTAGAAACCCTAATATTTTATTTCTAATTTGCGAAAAGACATTAGGGATAAGCTTCTCTTTTCTTAGTTTACTTTCTTTACACAGTTGTGTGGGGTACTTCATAACTATCAGCTTCAACTGAGCCAATTTGACCAATCTCCTTCAATGGCTATGATTGATAAGAATGAAAGTGCTCAACAACCTTTTGTGAAGTTTAAACTGAACAAGGGATTCATCAAGTTCAATGATAACAACAATACTCAAGTAGTAGCTACAACAACAGGTGTGCTTCCTCTATCCAAGTATTTTAGAAAATAATTTACTCCTCTTTCTAAACCTTTGCATAGCATTATGACACAATCATTGAACAAAAATATGTTGAAACTTCCTCCCATCAAACCAATTGACACATCCAAACCTTTGCCACCATATCATGATGCCAAAGCTTTTTGCCAATATCATCGTCAACCTAGCCATGACACTAAAAAATGTTATTTCCTAGGGAGTAGGATTCAAGACCTTATTGATAACAATATCATATATGTAGCTGGTGTGAATGACAAAGGAAATAAATCCATAGCTCCTCCAAATAAAAAC
Source organism: Cryptomeria japonica (assembly GCF_030272615.1). Taxonomy (NCBI): domain Eukaryota; kingdom Viridiplantae; phylum Streptophyta; class Pinopsida; order Cupressales; family Cupressaceae; genus Cryptomeria; species Cryptomeria japonica. The sequence continues at coordinate 243,371,051 of NC_081406.1, read as the reverse complement.
CTCAAAATATTTACTAGTCCTTTGCCTTCTCATTCTACTAATGTGATTGAGTCTGAGCATATTTCCTTCTCTCCTATTGATCTTGGCCTCGAGTCTAATAATGTGGTGAATCTCATTGATAAACCTACACCTCCTAAGGGCCCATACATTACCTTTGATCCTAGTGAAACTATTGAAGCACCTAATGGCCCACTATATATCACTGCGAGGATCAAAGACATACTCTCACGAGGGGTTCTCAACTGAAGAATATCTTTATACTTTACAATTGCATTAAGTAATGTATGATAAATATGATGTGATGATTAAAATATTTGATGGTTTCTCTTGTCCCTCTATTGGCTCTATTACTCTTTCGGTTTAGGTTGGTACCAAGTGCTTAGATTTCATTTTTGTTGTCATTCCTACATCAAATCAATTTAATGTGAAGTTGGGACTTCCTTGGATCTCTTCCATGAAAGGGATTCCTTCTATTGTTCATAAGTGTTTGAAATTAACTATTAATAACAAAATCATAACAATTAATTGTAGCATGTAAAAACCCACGATGAGGCATGGAGATGTTAATCTTGATTATTTTTTGTCTAAACAATTTCAGCCTCTTAAACCTCGAAGGGATGCTCTCACTCTCTCCAATCAAAAGTGGAATAATGAGATGATTTTATCCTTGAGTAAGCCTAGAGATCCTAAACCCATTCCTCTTCTTAATGATAGACCTATTCCTCCTCCTCATGATGGACCTAGTCTCCTTCCTACACCCTCTATTCCTCCTTTATATGATGCAGTTCCACCTCCTACATCTTACAAAGGGAAGCCTCCAACATCTCCTATCTTTCAACCTAAAAAACCTTCTCTCGTGCATCCTTCTTTAAAGGAAGAGACAAATATTATGCATATTGATCCTAAACCCTCACAACCCTCAGCTAAAACTAAAATAAATTGTTGTGTGAGAGAAGGTTGATGGAGACATCATGCTAAGGCTCGCAAACTTGCTTCTTAACCAATTTCCTCCCCGAAGACTCCAAATGTTGATATGATCCCACTTTTGCAGCCTTTGCCTAACCCTAGGGAGGAAGTTAAACCTAAATCTCCAAGACATAAAATGCTTAAGAAAAATAATGGTTCATATTCTATTCTAATTAAAGATCCTATTTTTATTAATCTTGATGAAGAAATGGATGAAAATGATGTTGATGCTAATGATTCCAATGATGAATATGAATATGTTGATGTTGAAAATGATTTATCTAAATAATTTTCATGAGCATTAATCCTAGCTCCTAGTAACAAGAAAAGTAATCCATCATTAGAGCATGATCCTTGTTTGGAACTTGTAGTAGCTCCATCTATTGTGCTTAAAGTTTATCCTCTTGCATATTGTCCACCTTCCCAAAATAATGTTGAGCAAGATTGGGAGGCGGGTGACTTGCTTGATTAGCTTCATTTGTGTCATAGATTCTATCTCTCTCTCTCTCTCCTCTCTTGCTTGTTTGTAACCTTCTTCTATTTGTCTCTCAATTCTTCTATTGTTGTCCCCAGTGTTGTTTACTTGAGGACGATGGCAAAGTGTTGAGATCTATTTTGGTCTCTCCCATGTTGACTCAAAAGACACATGAGCCCTTTTACTATTGTGGTTTTGCTTTCTTTGGGGGATGAGGACGATTTAATGCAAATATATACATGATATACATTATTTATCATAAGAGCATATTGACCCCACAGTTAAGTAGAACCCTTATCTGCTTTGTGTTTTTTATCATTATCCTTTGATTTTTCCTTTCTTGGGATCATCTCATTGTGATAATGTGCTTGTCTTTTGGATGAATTTATACTACCTTAAATCAATTTCTCTCATTGTGGCATATGCAATCTCTTTGACATGGGGGAATACACTCTACTCAATGTTTCTCTCTTTCGCATATCTTGATACTCAAGTTACTTTGCAAACTTAGCCTTTTGCTTTGTAATTTTGGTATTTTTCTTTTCATGACTTACTAAGTTAGTAGTCATGGTTCTCTTTCTTTCTTTTATTATGTCCCTTTTATCTTGATCTTGAAGTTTCAAGATACCTAAAGTCCACTGGGGGCTTGGTGTGTCTTGCCTCCTTAGCATCTTGATGAAAGTTTTCAATGCAAACCTTTGTACTTTACCGAGAGTATGCTTAGTCTCATACTCCTGCTAAAGTGGGGGCTAAATGTAGCATCCTAAATTGTACTCCCTTACAATTTTTGTCCTCATTTGGGCCCTCATCTTGGCATTCGTGTCCCAAGGTTTGATCATAGACCTGATTCTGCTCATACCATGCATATTTGTCATATTTTTTACCTTGCATTTCATGTTACCCTTTATTTTTGGGCCCCTTAACTGACATAAGATTTGGGCGGGAATCCTAACCCCATGTTGGCTCATGTTGAAAGATTAGGTTGTTTTTTTTATGGAAAAGTATAAAAGGAGGTCCACCCCTATCATTTTGATACAAATTAAATTTAATTGAGCATACACATGCATCAATCAAGCATTCAAGTCAAGTGAACAAGCAAGAAGTCTTCTTTCAAGAATTGGAGTTGACATTCATGTTCTATGTTATTGAAGACTTCATGAAACCCTAATTGTACGTGGAGAGAAACAAAACTTCACAAGGAGGTATAACTTTTGTGTTTTCAATCATTATTCAACATCTCCCTCAAAAGGAGAACATTTCCATTACTGCAATTCAATCATATTTCATTTTTATTTCAAGGTTAATTCCTAAACCGGGGTTTGACTTAGGCAAACCCCTATTCCCAATCTATTTCCCTTCTCTACTTTGCGTAGGAACAAGTATGGAGCCCTAATCTTTAGAATTGACTTTATTTATAGTGACGAATTAATCCTCCATTAGAGTGCGAAAAGTTTGGAGGACCAGAGCAACCACCATCCTGGTCACAACAAATCAGGAGCTCCTTCTGGGAACAAGTTTGAATACTCTTACAATCCTCAAATCTAGGTTTGTGGCTCGATCTGATGATTGTAGCTTACTATTTACACATTTTTACATCAATTCCAACACATTTACCCCAATTTCAACATTTTCATAATTCAGCTCAAAAGATGGCAATAAATTCCAACCCCAATAAATCTAATAGAATTCTTAGCCCTTATCCTTGCTAGTTTGTGGCTAGATCCATTGGGTTTACTCTCCTCTTTTAATGTAATGGTGCCTAAGCCTAAATATTAGCGGTTTTCATACATCTAATTGCGGAAACCCTTATATTTTCACCATCGTAGACACCACAATATAATGGAATTGTTGAAAGAAAGAATAGGTCTATTCAAGAGATAGCTAGGACAATGTTGAAGGAAGAAAATCTACCAGATGTATATTGGAAGTAAGTTGTGCATGTTGGTGCATACATTATTAGTAGGGTGAAGGTGAGAGTAAATCATTCTAAGACTCCTTATGAGTTTTGGTAAGACTTGCTACTATCAAGTATTTCAAATTTTTTGGAAATAAATGATATATCAAGAGAGATGAAGATGATCTTGGAAAGTTTGATGCAAGGGTTGATGAAGGAATCTTTCTTGGGTACTCTATAAGAAGAAAGGCTTACAAATGTTACAACAAAAGACATAGAAATATAGTTGAAAGTGATAATTTTAGAGTGGATGAGTATTGGTAGCGACCTACCTCTATTCTACAAGTTTTAAAACTTGATGTTGCTCCTTGTACTGAAGAATTAGGTGAAGAAAATGGATAAGAAGAAAAGTAAACATGTAAGAGAAGGAATCAGAGAAGACCCCTCAAGACTCCAACAAGATGTGTTTAGGAGAATCACTCTAAAGTTTAAATTATTGGTGACAAGAATGAAAGTGTGCAGACCAGGAGGAGACTTCCCAAGGCAAGTCAACAAGTAAACATTTGTCTCTTATTTGATGTTGAGCCGAATTTTTTTTCTGATGCATGAAAGGATGAAGGTTGGATTAAATCTATGGAAGAATAATTTGATTAGATTGAAAAGAACCAAACATAAGAACTTGTTCCTAGAGCTATAAACAAGAATGTGATTGGAACTAAGTGGGTTTTCTAGAACAAGTTGAATGAAGAAGGTAAAGTAACAAGAAACAAGGTAAGACTGGTATGTAAGGGATACTCTCAAGTTGAAGGCATTGATTTTGAGGAGACTTTTTCTCTAGTAGTGAGGATGGAGGCTATCCAAATGTTTTTAGCTTTTGCTACTCACAAATTTTTTAAAGTATATTAGATGGATGTTATGTCAACTTTTTTGAATGGATAATTAGAAGAAGAAGTCTACATAGAACAACTTGATGGATTTCAGTTGGGAAATGATCCAACTGTGTAAATTGAAGAAAGCATTGCATGGTCTCAACAAGTCATGGGGGCCTGGTATGCTAGATTGGATAGGTATCTACTACAACAAGGATCCAAGAAAGGTACAAATGATAGCAATCTTTATTTTAGAAGTGAGAATGATAATTTGTTAATAGTAGTAGTGTATATGGATTATATTATCTTTAGAGATGAAGAAAAGGCATGCAAGAAGTTTGTAGAGGAAATGCAAAAGGAATTTGAAATGTAAATGATTGGTGAGTTGAATTTATTTCTTGGTCTTCAAGTTGCTCAACTAAATGATGTAATCTTTATTTCTCAAGAAAAATATGTTAAAGAAATGTTGAAGAATTTTGGTATGGATAGTTATAAACCAATGAACACCCCCTTGGCTACTAGTTGTAATTTGAGTAAGGATGAAGAATCTGTGGATGTTGATCAAACTTAGTATAGATCTATGATTGGTGGGTTTTTGTACTTTACTACTTCCAGACCGAATATTATACAAGTAGTTTGTATGGTGCATGGATATTAGGCAAATCCTAAGAAATCTCATGATGTAGTTGCCAAATGAATATTTAGATATTTGAAGGGGACTCCAAATTATGGCCTATGGTACAAGAAGGAAGGTGATTTATCTCTCATGGCTTACACAGATGTTGATTGGGATAGTTGTGCCAATGACAAAATAAGTATTAGTGGAAGTGTATTTTTCTTGGGAGATAGATTGGTCTCCTGGTTCAACAAGAAATAATATTTAGTATCTTTATCTACTGCAAAGGTAGAGTATATTGTTGTAGCATCCTTCTGCACTTAGGTGATTTGGATGAAACAAACTTTGAAGGATATCAAGGTAGTTTATGATGAGCCCATTCCTATTATGTGTGATAATACAATTACAACTAATATTTCAAAGAATCATGTGATGTATTCAAGAATGAACATATCTCTATTAGACATCACAACTCGAGGGATAAAGTCATGGAGAAGGTTTTCAAACTAGAATATGTGCCTACTACTTGGATTAGTTTGCATACATTTTTGCTAAATCGCTCTCAAAGGATACTTTCGAGTATCTTTGGCAGAAGTTAGGGTTTATTTCCTCTCCTCCTTGTAAGTAATTATCTATGGTAGTGCATCTATCTAAGGGGAGAATTTCAAGATATATATACTATCTTGAACTGATGTTGTGTGTTGTTCTCAGGGGGAGAAGATGGTTAGTTGGTAGTTGAATATTTTGGTTCGTGACAAAGGGGGAGAGATATTTGAAAGAGAGAGAAGTATGTTTCCTTTGTCCTCAATGTCAAAGGGGGAGATAAAGTTACTAATAGGGGGATTTTTTATGTAGATGCAGTTGTGTTGGCATCAATGACAAAGGGGGACAATGTTGGAAATATATATTGCCATTGATTTCAACATGATGTCTAACAATATGTATTGTCCTTGATGATGTTTGGGTAGTTGTGTGTTTGGTCATTGATATTTCTAATGTTATCGATGATGTTGTTGATGATACTGATGATGTTGTTGTTGATGATGTGAAGATTGTTGGTGGTACGTAGAGTTTGTGCTGCCATATTATTAATGGAAAAGATGTTATACAATAAAGATGGTTAATGGTTGTAGTTGTGGATGCCCACATCTTCTAGTGTCTAATGTATACACTCTAAGATGTTGGTTTTCTATTGGAAATATTATTGTGATGGAATAATGAAGATATATTTTGGATGGAGACTATTGATGATGGTTGAGGATTTGTTTTTAATGGTGCTGACACTCTTGGTCAGGTTATTAATGTTTCTAAAAGGTTTTGTAGTTTATTGAGATGGAATATGAGAGAGAGTATTTAATGTCTGGTTGGAAGAAGGCTCTACATTCCCCAGTTGTTAAGAGTTTGGTCTTGTGGATTTGTACTTAATGTTGGTGTACTGTGGATATTTCACTATTATCTTTTTCAGGTTCTTGTTGTTGCAACTGAGGATGTTTTTGATGGTTGTATGCTAATAGTTTAGCCGCCTTGTCATAAGTGGTTTGACAGGTTCAAAAAATTCTCTACATTTCTCCGCTTTGATGTTTCAGGTGTTGATACTTGAAAGACATGGTTATAATATTTGTGTGTTGTCTTAGTTCCAATTTCAAGTTTTGTTGTGTTTTGGCAAGAATTTTTTTTAATGTTATGTTTAGGACTATGTTTCCTGACAATTTGGTGATGAAGTTTTCTATATATGTTTGGGTTGTACAAGTCTTTATTGATGTGACAGTAAGAAAGAAGTGTTCAAAAGTGTTGTTAGATATTTTTTGAATGTACTTATGTGCTCCACATGATATTGGATGATTTGTTTGGTGCTACATTGTGTCTGATGTTGTGTTTCTAGGTAATTGTGGTCATTTGGCTAACAAAAGTTTGTTTTCCAGTCTGTGCTTAAGTCTTGATGATATGTGTTGAAACTAGAGGAGGTTTTTTATTGTGTTTGGGTTTCATTGATGACATGTGAGGATTAACATTGAGTCATTTCAATTGGATGATATAATTTTGGTCGATTGGTTGTGTGCTACATGGTTTATCTACACATTACCTTGTTGTCGACCTTGAATGATGTGCACCAGTGTGTATATAGTTTGGAGTTGCTTAGAGATATGTAATATGATGTATTTATCATCTTTATCTCCTAGTTTGGACTGTAATCACCACAATTATTTTTGGTGGCCGACTTGATAGGAGCTATGCTTGTCCCTTGTTCTGGCTGACCTAGTTGGTATATGTAAAGATGAAGATGGTATATATATAGAAGACCAAATCTGTGTGATATCTCTGATGGTAATTATTTGTGGGGAAGATGATGTGCAAATTATTTCATGATCATATCAATTGCTTAGTGTTGTGATGCAAAGACAATGAATGTGGCAATGATTGTTGATGGAGTTTGTTGCTTGTAACAAAGATTCAAGGAAAAATTCACAGTTGGAGAATGACTTTGTTTTGTTGATTTTTTTTGTTCATGTATCTTTCCCTGAGATATTGTAGCTCAACCTCTAAGTCATCTAGGTGGCAATGTGTTTCCTTAGAAGTGTTTGTCTTAAAAAAATTGTAATGATTTTATATATATTGTGAGTTGATTCTCATCGTGGTTTTTCCCTATTTAAGGTTTTCCACATTAATTTTGGTGTTCTCTGGTGCATTGTGTTTTATGGTTTTATGTTTCATTATTGTTGATTATGTTTTGAAGGTTAAAGGAATAAAGCTAAAGTGTTTTAAGGTTTGGCCTGATTTACTCCCCCTTTCAGTCCTAAAGTATGTTCAACATCAAACACACATGATTGCATGAATATTGATGTAATTTGATGCTCCATGATGTAATATTTTTTAAGAATGATGTACATATCTTAAAGAATGCTTGAAGGATATGGTGGTATGAAATGTCACCTTGATCTTCCATGAGTTCTTGATGATTGAAGTGCTTAGCATTTAATGATTGTGATGATAAATTGTGGATTTGAAAATGAACTAGATAAGTGCTCTTAGATAGGGTTCTCAAGGTATTTTCCCGATTAAGACAACCTCCAATGGTCAAATTGAGACATTATGTTTCAAAACCAATAGGCGGGAAATGTGCATCGACCCATTCAAATTTGGGCTCAGTTTGGGAGGACAATGGTGCCCCAGACACCACTATCTGGGACAATGGCACCTTAGGTGCCACTGTCCAAGACAAGGGGACCCCAAACATCATTGTCAACCCAAAAGATAATGAACAAGCCGAAAGGGTGTACGCATAGACCAAGACAAAAGTTTGAACCATTGTGTGAACATATGACATCGATTTCAAGGTAAAATGTTGGAAATAGGCTTGGATGAGAGAACAAATGGGTCACAAGAAGGTAGGGGCACAAAAAGTTGCTTAAATTGTACAGGGTTACAATTTATGATGCTACACAAATGTAGGATGGAAAGGATGATATGATATAGCAATAGATATAATAATTGAAGGGTTGAAAGAACACAGAGAAGGAGAAAACATTACTAATCAAGTAAGAGATTTCTTATTACATAAATTCCAATGAGCAAGACACATCATCCAAAAAAATAGAATGGGAACAATGACAAGGGGAGAAAGGAATAGAAATATAAGATTAACCTTGAAATTGTAGAAGATAAGATTAAAGTACTAAAAAATAAAAGGTTCCCGAAGACACAAAATTTTATATAGATGAAGATCTAAACTATTGGTGTAAATAATTATTCATCTTGGATATTATTACACCTTAATTAATTTTCCTTAGGATAATTCATTTCATAGTATTTTGGGTATGAGACATTTGGGTGTTTGTGCCACATTGGGATAGTGTGTGTAGGAGAATTTCCACCTTTTATGGTGTTGATCTTATCTTGTTGTTACAATCCACCTCATGTGGAATATTTTATTGTTTCTCCTACCTAACCTTGTTTCTTATTGAGCCACATGTCATGTTTGTGTGCTCACATATCCATATAACCTTGCCTGTATAAGCAGGCTCATCTACATTGTAAAAAACAACAACGATTGATGATCCAGTTGATCAGTATTTTCTTGATAGAATACAGTTTATTCCTATCATCTATTTTGTTCTCTCTTATTTGTATTGTCCATTGCCTCTAGATATTGGCAAATTCTCACATGGTATTAGAGCCATTAGAGTGTCATTGGTTTACCAATTGAGAGAAATTTGGGGTTTTCCATTTTGGAGCTTTTTATTGTAGGTTATTATTGGAGCTTGTTGGGTTAAATCTGAGGTAACCATTGGATTGAGGTGGTTTGAGAAAGTTAGAATCACCTTTTGTTTCATCCAAATCCGACATCTGAGGCCAAATCTAGAGCCGTTTGAAGGTGGAGGGTGGTGACTTGTCCTGATAGCGATTTGCAATTTTGGAGCATTTTTGGCCAAATCTGTCATCGCCATTGCGCTCAAAAGGTCCAAAAACCCCAAGATCGACTATCAATTCATCGAAATCGGCCTCCGTTACCTCGAGTTGAAAAAATTTCCCCTCCTGGCCCGTCATACAGACTTGCAGGTACAGGTCTGAGGTTTTTTTATTTTCTGTTAATTATTTTTTTGGAGAATTAATTTTTTTTTTAATTAAAATCCAATTTTTTTTATATTATTAGGGGGAGGCATTTTTTGTTTTGTTTTATTAAAAATAAAAAATAAAAAATCTTTGGGGGTACCCACGGTACTGCGGGTACATTGCAGTGTACCTGCGGTCTCGCAGGCACTGCGGGTAACCGCAGGCAGCCCCATAGTGTACTTGCGGGTGTTCGTAGGCACTGCGGTCCCGCAGTGTACCTGCGGGCCCCTCCCTGTGTGGGGAGGGCACACTTTTTTTTTTTAAAGTTTTTTTAAATTTAAAAAAAAAACTTTTTCTTATTTTTTTAATAATAATAAAAAATAAACTTTTAAAGTTTTTTTGGTCTTTAATAAATTTTTATTAAAGTTTTTTTTCATTTAAAAAAAAATGTTTGCCTTTTTAAAAAAAAATCTTTATTTTTTAATAAAGTTTTTTTTGGGGCATATAATAAATTGTTTTTATTTAGATTTTTAAAATCTTTAAAAAACAAAAATATCATGGAATAAATCAAATTGGAACACAATTTTTTCTTGTCACTTCATACTTGTCTTGCAGTGCTTCCAACCGACAGTCAAGAGGGGGGTTGATTTGCTCCTTTATATCTCTTGGCCACATCCCAATCGAAGGCATCTTTTTCTGCAATATTCTACAAGGCTTCTTTGGTGGCATCATCTTCATGTTTCCAGATTTACACTACTTCATGTTGTATGCTCTTGCATGAGCAATGTTGTACTTGCACTATCATAAAGTGCCACACCTCTTTGTACCTTGTTTTTGTTTACATATTTGATGTAATCTTCTTGTACACATAGATTAGGAATATCTTGTGAGACTTGGTGCATGTGAGACTTAGATTGTACACATTTGTGCATGGCTCCCGTGAGACTTAGATTGTACCAATATTTTTGCCATTTATGAGTATCCAGATGATGCTCAAAGCAGGTTGTCTCCATGCCTGATCTTTATTTTGTTGCAGCGAGTGATTCATTGTCGTCGACTTGGTACCTGGTTTTGTCACACTTTTGACATTATTGGTGCATCAGGGCGGTATTTTGGTCAACATCATTGGACCATCTTTGCAGGAGATTCGATATTGAGGGGGGGCTTCATGGTCTCCTTTTCTCTCATGTGGGGGGGACTTTTTCCTCACATGGGGTTTGTTCCTCACATACTTCTATGAGACTTATCTTGTATAGTTTTCATCTCTCTTTTGCGGGAGGGTTTTTTCCCATTGGGTTTTTCTCTCTTTCCCCTCTTTGTGAGAGATTGCATTGCATGCATTTGCATTTGTTCATGGGTACCTAACATGGCCTCGTAGCCGGGACCCATCTTGCATTGCTTAGTTGCATTGTAGACTTAAGTGCATTCCCCTAAGTTGCACTTAAGGGGGGGTGTTGGTGTAAATAATTATTCATCTTGGATTTTATTACACCTTACTTAAGTTTACTTAGGATAATGCATTTCATAGTAGTTTGGGTATGAGACACTTGAGTGTTTGTGCCACATCGGGATAGTGTGTGTAGGAGAATTTCCACCTATATGGTGTTGATCTTATCTTGTTGTTACATTCCACCTCATGTGGAATATTTTATTGTTTCTCCTACCTACCCACACCTATTTCCTACCTACCCTTGTTTCTTATTGAGCCACATGTCATGTTTGTGTGCTCACATATCCATATACCCTTTCCTATATAAGCAAGCTCATCTACATTGTAAAAAACAACAATGATTGATGATCCAGTTGATCAATATTTTCTTGATAGAATAGTTTATTCCTATCATCTATTTTGTTCTCTCTTATTTGTGCTTTCCATTGCCTCTAGATCTTGGCAAATTCTCACATAAACCCATCACATTTACAAGAATGAAAGAAGCAACATGAGAAATTTATAAAAAATAAGAAATGCAAGAAACAAGGTGTGGTTATATAGAGGGAAAGACCAAATTAATGATAGTAAGAGGGTGAAAGGACAAGCATTGTTTAGGCCAAGGCACTCTACTATTGACCACTCCATAACTCAAACATTTTATTGAAAAGGTTTAGGAAAAATAGGGGAAGAGTTTCTTTATTATCAATTTCAAGAAAGCATTTGACATGATACCTAGAATTGGGGTAGAATGGAAGAGTTGGGAATATTAGAAAAATACAAGGTAGTGGTCTATAGGCTTTATGATTGGGTTCAAGTCAAAATCAAAACTAAAGACATCTTATTAGAATGTTTTGGGAGTGACATTAGAGTCAAATAGGGGTGTCCATTGTCCCCCACATTGTTTGGGCTATACATAGACACATTAGATGAGTGGATAGGCAAGTTAGGTGGTGGGAGAGTTCACCTAGCCACACTTGTGATAAATTTAATTCTATGTTCAGATAGCATCATCCGAGTGACGAATGTTTGATTAAAAAGGTTTATGAAAAATAGGGGGAAGAGGTTTTTTTTATATCTTTTTTTATCTATTTCAAAAGCATTTGACATGGTGCCTAGAAGCAAAGGGTAGAATGGAAGAGTTGGGAATATAATAAAAATGGAAGGTAACAATCCATAGGCTTTCTTGTCGTGTTCAAGACAAAATTGAAACAAAGAATGGACTATCAAAATTTTTTTTGTGACTTTGAAGTCAATTAAGGGTTCTCATTGTCCCTCATATTTTTTGTTCTTTAAATAGACAAATTAGAGGAGTGGATAGACAAGTGAGGTAGTGGGGAGGGGTTCACCTAGCCACATTTTTTAACTATATGTAGATGATGTTGGCAACAACAATGAAGGAAAACTGAGAGGGGGGGGGGGGGGGGAATCAGTTTTCACCGGATTAGACCAGTTAAGCACAATCTCATATTTCAATCAACTAAAGTAAGAATAAAGATAAACACAATAACAACAACACACATAACACCAAGATTTTGACATGGAAAACCCGGTTAAGGGAAAAATCATGGTGGCTACCTACCCACAATAAGATGATACTCTGTAGTAGTATGTGTAAATATTACAATGGGGAATGCACATGCATTCAGGCACACTGCCTAGAGATCATTGCTCAAGATATAATGACCCAAAAGGCTCCAACCCTCAGGGAAGGTTCACTACCTTAAAATAATGATCAAAATTCAATTCGGATTACATGAACAACAAGAATAGCATATGCTAATGCCTAATGACAGTTCCAGTTAAGCACATTTGTCTACCCTGCAACAATCTCTGCTCAATACACCATATCAAAAGATAGATTTGCTTGTGTGCACATACACCACTCTCTGATAATGCAAACACCATACTAACACCCAAATTACATGAATTTAACACCTATTTATACAATTCATCAACCTTGGCTACAAGGTCGGTCAAACCCTCAACCCTTAATTACAAAATTATATCACACGATACATAAACAAACTACCAGACCAATGTAATGCCACAAATGACATAGCATGGACCTAAACCAAATCCTCGAACATGCATCATCACTGAAAATCTCTCCAAGATCAACCGCAACATGCTACACCACCAAAAATACTACATAACATGAAGAATATCACCAAATCAACAAAATCACCAATACTGCGCACAAGGATCAATGTGGACCAGCAAAACAAATAGGACATGATTAGGAAACACCAACAAGCATGTTAGAACCATTCACAATAGCTGCACCAACACCACTTATTCAAATCTTCATCGATCAACACACTAACTCTCAAGAACACTTAACAACAACAATTCGAAATAGAAAGATAACTTGCAAAGTACCAAATCACAAACCATTTGAAATGAAGATACAAATGAACATCCAAAACATTCTCCCAAATCCACAACCAAAGATATGATCATACCAGAGCACATCAGATCAAATACCAAACTCTACCAACCACTGAACACATGAACAATCTTCATACCGAAATCCACAACTTGACCAAATCACCACATATCATCATGGAATCAGTAAGGAATAAGATATCTCTAGTTGATTCAACATCCCGAGAAGATAAACCAACCATATCAACTCAATGCAATCACCAGAGCACCAAAAAGGTCTTTGCAACACCGAAACACAGGAATATGTTGACATCAATGACAACAACATATCCTAGCGCCAACAATATCCAACATATGACCTCATTCTAATGATAAAAATGACATATTGTCTACAAGAATACATGAGATTCCTAGAACTGTTCCATTGGAAGGTGGGAATTCAAGTGAACATTAAAAAAAAAAAGGTCATTATCTTTACCTTAAGAAGAAAAGGTCACGATATTTACCTTAAGAAGAAATTTTGAGTCCAAGGGAAGTCCCTTACAAGTGGTAAATGAATACAAATACCCAAGCCTTGATTTTCACAACAACCCTAGTTGAGAACCTTATAAGAGAAAAAAAGGATACAAGAGGGATTGAAAAATTTATATATGCTTCAAAATAGATGTAGATTAATTGAGTTGTGGGATTGGAAAACAAGGAAGGCATTATTTGGGTTGCTTGTTATATCAATGGTGTTGTATGGTTGTGAAGCTTGGGGTAGCAATACGTTAATATCAAAATGGAGAAAAATATAAAGATTATAAAGACTTTTAATGGCAAGTAGTTTCAAATAAAAGCCATGATCCCATATGAGATCATCTTAACCAAGGATGGAGCCTTTCTAGCTAAAGCTATAACAATGAGTTGGTTGCTAGGATATTTGAATATAATTAAAAATAAGGAAAGACATTGTTTACTCAAAATAGCAACAGAGGAAAAGTTGAATAGAAGAAATAACATGTATATGAAATAAAATACTAGGTGAATGAATATATGAGAAATTAACATGCAAGCGTGCCCAATCCAAATACATAAATTAAGAGGTATATGAGAGAGGAAGTCAAAGCAATGGTGTAGACAAAATAAGTTAGGTGAAAAAGAGAATATTATGCCAACAAATTTAATCCCATAAATGACCACGAGGAAAAGCACCATATAATAGTGGATATGGAATGAAAAGTTAAAATGTAAATAGATTAGTTAAGAATTGGTTCACACCATCTTAGGAGTCAAACATCCAAAGAGGAGGAGTGGGTTAACATGGTTTGTCATCTTTTGTGTATTAGTATAAGTGGAAACAAAATGACATTCCATCATAGAGTGTATGGTATATGATGATACACAAATCAATTATGCTAATACTAAAAAAAGTACAATTTTTAACAACTTTGTTTGCAAAACATATAGTGAAAATGACATATTACTTGATCAAAATCCATAACATAAGAGCAAATATCAACAAAGAAATAGGGGGTAGTCAAAGATAGTGGTTGTAGTATGTGAGCTAGAATTTTTGTTGCTTTTGGCACAATTCAACTCATAAGACTCATAAACTGCCTGATCTTGTAGATGCCATTAAAAACTTTCATTTGAATCATAAACAAAAGTTAATAGACAAAAACTATTGTAAAAAAATTATGTAGAATAAAATTACTTGTTCAAATGTCATGTGTGAGACAAAATGATAAAACAAAACAATATTCACCTTTGGGTTTGGAAGTTCCACCATTCGTCATAGATCTTATTATGATAACCCATAATATCGGATGAGACATTATTTTTCATTAGACATGACCAAAGGGATAGTAAATAAATCATTTAATAATTTGGATGTTATGTGCTAAGTGTAAAAATGTGACGGTGAAATTAAACTCTGTGCGGCGCTTTTTCACCATTTTACCTTCAACCATTATCATTTAGCTTAAATCATTTAATAATTTGGATGTTATGTGCTAAGTGTAAAAATGTGACGGTGAAATTAAACTCTGTGCGGCGCTTTTTCACCATTTTACCTTCAACCATTATCATTTAGCTTAAATCATCATATCCATCTTATACTTAAACAAGTTGCGACAACATAAATGAAAGGGGAACCCATTTTATTTATTCAAGTGAGCAAACAATAAAAGTATTATAAGGGTTAATGAGCCCCCGATATACTAGTTATACTAGTGAAGTTCAATGGTTTGAATGAGTACATGAGAGATCAAGTCTTGTTGAGTGCAAATTCATAAGAGATGAACTCGTGACCATGCATCACAATCACATGAATTTTGGAGTTCAAATACCCCTCAATCCTTAATTCTTAGATGAAAAGATTTCAACTTAAAAATTTAGAAATGAATAACTAAATAAGTAAAAATCTTTATAAATAATAAAATCCTCATAAAAATATTAAAAGTACCGTGTAAATTTACATTTCAAAAGTGAATTCGTTATACTTGAAATTGTACTTCCTGTGTGATGTAGATACGTATGTAAAAGTATATTAAAGTTTTGGGTTCGTTTTGGGAAGTCTTTTGTTATTGAAAAGATTCTTCTATTGATCATTGCCCAAACTATCGATACATAATTCATACTCATAGGTCCCATAAGCAAAGTGGGCAAAATCGACAAAAGTCGAGCTTTTTCATCCGTTCATTTATCCTCAAAAAGGACAGAAGCTTTATTAGTCTGTCGTCGAAAGAACCTTTTTAGCATTCCATGGGGCTCGGAGTCCATGCACACCGTCCTCCCATGAGCAAAGTGGGCAAAATCGACAAAAGTCGAGCTTTTTCATCCGTTCATTTCTCCTCATAAAGGACAGCAGCTTTATTATTCTGTCGTCAAAACCTTTTTAGCATTCCAGGGGGCTCGGAGTCCATGCACACCGTCCCCTACAAAAATTCCTGACGGGAAATTTGCAGCGCTGTTTTTGACCAAGACATCTGGCGTTCAATCTGCTTCACGAATCACGATCATACATTTTTTAATGTCAATGAAATGTGCGAACGTACTGACTTTGGATCGTCGTAGATGACACATCGTACACGTTGCAGGTCGTAGTCCATCCAGGTCATCTCTGTTCACACTTGTAGTGCTGAATAATGATAAGACCGGAGATACGGTGTCCACATTCTTCTCCGTTTCACTCCAGAACTTTCCAAAGCGCATGTTCAGAGTTCGATTCCCAATTGCCCTTCTGTAATTCCCTCTCATACCAGCTAAATGAGCATATTTTGTTTTGCCAACGGCGACTTTGCCGCCTGTCAGGCAAGAATTCGAGCTCCGCGTTTCAATTCGGCAGAAAAGGAGCTATAAAGGCAGAGGGATGAAAGGGGAGGGATAGATTAACCTAGCTTAGCTATGGCGGTCATTGATGTGCATCCGGCTTATGGCAAGTTGAAAGCTACAGTGTTGCATAGGAAATGCAGTTATGGCTTCTCAAGGGCTTCTGTAAGGATATTTATATCAAAACATGCTTCTTCGTGTGCTACGAATTTGGTGCATGTACAGAGTAGCAGTGTTCTTTTTCATCGGTCGTCTAGTCGGCCTCTGGCGGTCTCGAAAGCGGGACCGATTGATTCTCTGTTGGACACCGGGTTTCAGCTGCTGAATAATTTGAAGCTTTCGTCGGAGTCCATAATTCCGTCGGCGGAGGAGTCTGCGGCCTCCAACTTGGACGATTTTGCTGCAAATTTTATGAATTCGGTTAATTCTTTTGATTTATTTGTAGGGGCTCTAGGGTTTCTAGCAGGATTGGCGGCCTACGTGGCAAGCTTTGAGAGGCTTTGGCCGCAATTGGCTACTGTAGGAGGGTCACGATTTGCAGGGGACTGGGTTCTGTTCACGACTCCCACGCCGTTTAATCGATTTGTGGTGCTGCGCTGCCCCTCAATTTCGTTTCGTGACGGCCTGGAAGATGTTAATGAAAGACTGACGAAAGATAACGTGCACTTTGTTAAACTGTCCAGTGGAGCAGAGTTGTCAGGATATTCTTGTAAGGGAAAGATACCGAATAAAGTAAGGGAATCAAGGTTTAGTGATGCTGTTGATGAGGTTGGTGAAGGAGAATTCTTTTATCAGAGAATGTGCCTTAGTGCGCAGGATGGAGGTGTAATATCTTTGGATTGGCCTGCAAGTTTGGACTTGGCGGGAGAGCAGGGGCTTGATACTGCGGTTTTGCTCATCCCCGGAACAGCAGAGGGAAGCAATGACGATATTGTCAAGTATGCTTTATTGCTCAAGCCTGCAAGTAACATTGAAACATCTACTTAAACATAATTAGATGAACAACGTAAACAATCTTCTGACTTTGCCTTCTCCCATGGAACTAGGAATTTTATATTTGAGGAAATAATTAAATATAGTTGATGGGAACCAACCACATTTTTACCATTGAGTGAAGCTGAACTAGTGAAATTGATGATATAGCCAGGATTTCTCAGGAAGTTCTGTATACAAGTATTGTTATGGCTCAAGCCTTGTCAAAGAGATTCTTCACACAATCAAAGCATGCTTAACCATAATAGAGTTTTCCACACAATCAAGCCCTCTCAATTTGTTGCCCCATTTGCGAAACCTTCAACAAGTAGTGTGCAAGCATACACTTCTAGATCTCTGTAGCTCTTTCATTTATACGCATAGAGCTTTCCACACAAGCAAGCGCTCTCAACCTGCTGCTCCGCTTGTTTAACAAATATTGTGCAACCATTCATTTGTGGAGCTCCTTAGGTCTTTCATTTACATGCATTTGTTGTTTCTACAGTTCCATCAGTTTTAGTATTGTGTTTCCTGGCAGTGATGATTGAAAATATGGGATGGTTCATTTCGTTAGTTTCAGCCCCGATGCCTCAACCTTCTGAGCATATAAAAGGTGAACTTGATGCAGTACTGCAACACAATATTCAATAATGATGTGTATCAATATTGAATATGTACTGTGGGAGCACAATATTGAATAATGATGTACTGCAGAAGCCCAGTATTGAATAGTGATGCACTGCAGAGGCACAGTATAGAATAATGATGTACATCAGAAGCACAGTATTGAATAATGATGCGCTGCAGAAGTACTATACAGGATAATGATGCTCTGAAGAAACATCAAATGCATATAAAGCTGATTTTAAGAAGTTTTGAAAGTTCAAAATGGTTAATCTGTAATGATCATGATGGCGTAAATTATGTATGCAACCTTGTAAATCTCCCTTGCACGATAATTGATGAAATTTACTGATAAATATTTTAATCTTTGTAATTCAGTTCAAAACTATAGCTTTATATGTGTGCTTGACCTTACTCAGCCAGAATACATCTATTTAGTTAATGCAATTGAACAACTTAAAGCTCTGGCCACATTTCTTCTATATCATGTTGCTCTGAGGGCTTTTTTATAAATTTTATGCTGTCTTCTGAGAAGGGCATAACAGTAATAAATTTTTCAATTTCATTGTCGTTGTCAGGGGTTTTGTTTGTAAAGTGCTTCAGCATGGTTATTTTCCTGTTGTGATGAATCCACGTGGATGTGCAGGCTCACCTTTGACCACACCAAGGTAAGTTTTCCTTGGCAGTTCTGTTCGTTTTTCTAAGATTGCATCTTAAGATAGAATTAGAATATAATTGAATATCTTTATTGATATCCTAGTGCAACCTGAATGGAATAAATTGTAATAGTCTCTACACACGATTTCTGCAGCTTATATGGCATTCACATAATTGCTCCAAGAAACTTAGCTTCTATTTACATCAAAAGTTATATGTACATGACATATGTAAACCAGGAATACTCTTTTTAATGCTCTAAAACGTATATGCTATTATCTAGCAACCATGGCCAAACTTAGCAGGCTATGTAACCTTTATCATTGTTGTAAGCAGCTTAGCTGTTATTTACATTAAATCTATCCCTTTATGACATATACATACTATTATTACTCATCCTTTATGCTTTACATCATTCGTGTTGTGTATAACCAATTGTTTTGTTGACAAACTCACATCTTTTGAACATTTCAGTCGTTCTTGTAAGCAGCTCAGCTTTTCATTTACAATGAATCTATTTCTATTTGATGAATGTAAACCATAAATGCATAATTTGTGATATGTTTTAAAATATTTGTACTATATATAACCATTTGTTCTGTGGAAAAATCAACAGGTTATTTGTAATCTCATAGGGAATTTATCACAGCTTTCTTATTACAGCTGTAATTGGCATTGATATTTCAAAGTACAATAATCAAGAATGGATATGTATTTTTCTTGTGTGTTGTTTCTATGTTTTGTTCTTATTAGATCAACAAAGGGCTTAAAATGATGCTAACACAGCTCCATTGTTGCCATCTGCATCAAATATCCATTTGTGCAGCTGGCTGACATTCTCCAACAGGCCTTCATTCATTGTTTGATAATTAATTCATATGCTTTTTATGTTAATATTTGCATGTCACTTCCAATCTGACTGATACAATTGTGCAACATATAAGCATACGCTTCTTCCTTAAGTTACAAAAAGATTAATTAAACATTCATTTGCTTAATTAATCAAGAACTAAGCCTGTAACCAACTGAATATAACCATTAAATGTTTTCTAAAAGCTTGAGTAATAGTACAATTTTTATATAACTGAATAAGCAAGCAATGAATCAGCCACAAAAGAGAGAAATCTTTTTTTTTCTCAATCATCAATATATATTTTTACAAGCCTACTGCCTCTCTAGGGGTCAAATAGGGGATTCTAACATCTCCTATCAAAAGAACTTCCTTAAACACTCTTGACTCTTGACCTTGGATCTTCCCACTTCGTCAAGAACTGACCCAAAAGAAATAAGATCTCTGAATGGTCTTACAAGACCCAAATGAGTATGTATCTATTAGATGTAATGGGAAAAAGAGTTGAAAAGAAGGTATGAACAACATTCTATAGCAAGAGACAGAAGAGAAACAGATTTAACTCCCTTTGATAGTTTGGATTCTGCTGTTTTGTCTATATGTGGAACAATTTTGGTCGACATTGTTGTAACACCCCGCCAAGGAACCCTAGAGGATAAGAGCAAAATATATAAGAAAAGCATGGAATTTTTTTTCTTTGAAGTAATTAACACCCAACCTCAAGATAAGGCCAACTATAAATTAACCAACTATGCACATGTGGAAGTCAAAACTCTTGGAACTCCATCCGAGATAACTCAAGTCACCTCTAAGGGTCCCCTGACGTCTTTACCTAAGCAACGCATCCAAGACTGGATCAATATCTCATGACCCACTAGGAGATGATTGAATCAACCTCCAACACTAAACCATACATATATATGTTCATTTTAAAACTCCAAATGAAATCTTCCTAAGCTAACATCATGACACATCAAGAACATAGAAGCATACAAGATCATGCTTCATGCTCGATTCCAACACCAGTGCATGTAAAGCAATACCAATACATATCCAGTAATAGTTATTACATCCATCTCCTATATATATATGTTGGGGACCGGAGGACTTGGTTCATGATTTGATTGATGGATTTTACCTATTTCCTCAGTACTAGATTCTTCTCTCTCTCTCTCTCTCTCTCTCTCTCTCTCTCTAAATGTAATCATTTGTATAACATGTGATGTATCATTGATCATGTGTTGGAATCCAAAAATATAAATGCAAATTCTCGAATCCAAAAGTATAAATGCAAATTCTTTTTGGCATCTCATGGAAGCATGCCTTGACATCACAATTCATCATACCGCAAGCCAATTGGACCCACACACCAAGACAAGTAAGTGGGACAACTCATCAAACCCACGAAGAAGGTTGAAAACCCCATAATCAGATTAGGACAGAAAAATGCGTAACCTTGGAAGCAAATGCGTAATTCCTTCAGCAATTGCATGATATTGTCATCAATTGCGTGATTCCAGCTTCAATTGCATGATTCTATAAGAACATGTGTAAATCTGGAAGCAATTATGTGATTTTGCTCCGGGAAACCAACTAGGGAATCAAATTACAAAAACAAGGTATGGGAGGCCAAATTGGAGACCAACCCAATTTGAGAACTACCTCAAAACATACCTAAAACACAATTACAATGCCCATACAAAGATCTCATGAGAGTTGGGCAGCATTATCCCATGAGAACCCCATTTTCACATTGATTTCCTAAACCCACAATCAAAACAACCAAGCAATCCATCAAACACATAAGAGAATTGGTTTTCATTGCTCAACAAGGTTTCAAATCCACATTACAACACATGCAAGCATTCAAAGAGATCAAATTGAAAGACAAGAAGGAGATTGAAGTCTCCTACCTCAACTTGGAGAGAAACTTCATTCACAAACAGCAATCCACACTCTCCACCAATGGCTTCAAGAGTCAAACAGCAACATAGCCTCCTCAATTCATATCTATCAACACCCTACCCACAAAATTCTACTTCAAGAAACTCAGCATCTCAACAATCCCAAAATGGCCATGAAGAGGGTTTTGAGAGAAGGCATGAATAATACACTGAGTGTTAGGTAGATGAGCTCAATTACAAAATATAAACTCACTTTTAGGAGTGAGGAATATTATAATAATAAAAAACAATCTAAAATCCAATTATCTAATAACTCCCAAAAGACCCCCATGATTAATCATTCAAACCTCGATAAATCAAATGCATATAGGACATATTTCTCATATAAATTGAATTACCATTAATGCATGCAATAAGATGACGACATACCTAAGTTGATTGATTATGCACAAACAATCATTATAGGCCGACTCAACATGACAAATGGGTTTCCAAAAGATACCAACTGTGGTAGTCGGGGCTCAATACAATAAAATAATTAAAATAGTAAAATCAAGGGAATTGCCCTAATTAAGGATGACGGGTTTTGGCTCGGGTATTTGGCCAGTGTGCTATCTCTTGTTAACCACTGTTGGGGATGCGGGCACGCTCAGACTTGTGGATCTAGGTGGAGTCAATGCCCTGTACCTATAGTCATTGAAACATTCACACATCAAGTGTAGCTGCTCATGCATATATAATTAAATAATCAAATTAACTTAGATCGTTGAAGGGAATTTTAACATCGTATGCATTCTCATATAATGGAATGATATGATATCATCCCTTTCACTTCTAAATACTAATTAAACTTTTCTAATAATAATTTCATCTAATTACCTGCATAAATAGAATCATCAATATTATTCCTCTACAACACCGAGCATATAGCTATATTCCCCAAATAGGATCAACATCATAACATTGTTAGTAACATGGTATCTCATCAAATCAAAATAACATAAAATATAATTCATAACTTTTAATTAATTAATCCAATCAACATCACTTACCTCATATTAATCATTACTTAAATCAACATTTCACATATGATAATACCAAATCACGAAATAGGTCTATCTCAATCATCAAAGCACAATAGGTCTGAATTATGTCGTAGCAATCCATCCAATGAGTCGAGTATCCCAATCAATCATGCAATGTTTCTCACAACCAAGCACAAAGAAGCAAATATGCATCTCAATGCAACAACATAATCAAATCACCATGAAGCAATCCATAACATCATTGGTTTAGAAAGATCTGAACATATATCCTAATTGAGCATAACATAACACTCAAAATCACATACATGCAACAATGAAGAGTCCAAAGCAAGATCAAGCATGACAAAATGATCCACATCCAAATTGCAAGAGATATGATCCATGGCACAAAGCCAAGTCCACATAAATAAGTATGCAATTTAGAGAAGTAGACGGGAGGTGCATTACATTTGTGATGACCTTGCTTCATGATGCCATTGTCCACTGCAGTGAAACTATCATCGATGGTTTTCACGAGCAAAGTCGTAACTTTAGACAGTTTCTTTTAGTGATGTGGACGAAATTATTTCAAAAGCCATGTACACTTGTTCCATCTATTCTAAAACCAACTTTAGAAACCTATTGTTGTGACCACATCACACATCACCCCATCAAGATGGGTACCCGCCCCCCTTCTTTTTTTTTTAAGGTTTTGCCTCTCTAGGATTAGTCTCTCTTTGCTCTCTCCTAGTGAGTGGAGTGGAATAGATCATCAAGTGTTGCAAAGAATTGATTAGTAGATGAAGGACTCAAGATTCTATAAGCTAAGCAAAGTTAGGTGAAAGAAATAAAGAAGAATCATCCATAAGGTCCCCTGCCTTGCCACAATTTGAGAGCAAAACAATGCATCAAAAACTGTCAGAGCGAAATTTGCTTAAATTCCTTGACCCCGTACATTGCTTAGGTCCTAGAGCAAAATTTTGTTTTAGGTCCCGTCCTTCCGAAGGTCACAGAGCGGATTTCCTCTATGGGTGTTCTTAAGGGTTGAATTGATGATGCTTTCATGTGAAGAGATTGGAAAACTTAAGGCTCAAATCGATGAAGTAAAAGAAAGTGGTTAATTCCAAGTCATGTCTTTGGATAGGTCCTAAGACGGATGTTGAATTGATGTCCTTGGAGAGGACATAGAGCAAATTTTTTCTTCAAGTCTTGTCCTTCCAAAGGACATGGAGCAAACTTCCCAGCTTGACCTTGTCCTTCCAAGGGACATAGAACGAATTCCATTATGGGTCCTGTCCTTGCCAAGGTCTTGGAGCGAAAATCCCATTATAGGTCCCATCCTTCCAAAGGACATGGAGCGAAAATCCCTACCTTGACCTTGTCCTTCCAAGGGACATAGAGCGAACTTCATGCCTTGTCCTTGCTGAGGGTCCAGAGCGAACTTGAATATGTGTATCTTGGAGAAGTCTTAAAGCGAACTTTGTCTAGAATCATGAGCGTACCTTGCCAAGGTATAAGAGCGAACTTTATCATTTGAGCTTACTGTTGTCACAAAAGCTTGCACCCTTGTTGAGCTATCAACTCAACAACCTTGTGAAACATGGAAGCAACCCTGAAGTGCGGGACCTTGCGCAAGGGGGTTGAATCTTTGGAGAAGGTCGTCTTCCTTCTCAATCCAAGTGTAGGTGTTGAACCAACTCAACACTTCAAATCTTACTTCTAAGCCTATCCTAACAACTTGCAGAAGAAAAGGGAAGAGAGAAATGCTTAAAATGAAAGGAGGTGATGCACCAAGATAAGAGATGTTTCTCTCCCCACCCGAAATGGCACAAAGAATCAACTGAAATACCTAGGAGATGCACAAACTTCAGTTGCATGAATGACCTCAACGCACGTATGGAGGTTAGAACTTGCTGAATGTCAAGAGGGGAGGAGGTTTCCCACAAGTCACACCTAGAAATAGGTTAACACAACATATATGTGAAACAAAGCCACAAACATACACTTACAATGAAAGTAAGAACACATACACAACATGCATAAGTTGAAGTAAGGCAAGAATGATGATTTCAATTCATTAAAAGGCCAATGGCCAAACTTACAGTTGCAGAAATGCAAAATATACAAGTCTTTAAGAAAAGTGAAAGAGCATAGAATAGCTCAAGCCAGCAAGGAGAGAACCCTTTACAATGAGGCCTAACAGCCTTATATAGAAAATTGGTTGCAAGAGTTGTTGGAGCATTAAAAACCTTGAGTGTTGATCACACCATCTAGAAGTGTTGCAAGCTGAAAGGAAGTTGGGAAGACTTCAGAAGCACAGGTTGCTGAAGTTGGGAAGACCAAGGAAGGAACTTCGGAACCTCGAGGTTCCGGAGTTCCGGGGAAGAGAAGAAGGCAAAGGAAAAGAACTTCAGAACCTCGGGGTTTCGTAGTTCCGGGGAAGAGAAGAAGGCTTAGCAACCTGGGAACTTCGGGGTCCGAAGTTCCAGGTTTGAGGACTAAGGAACTTCCTCCAAACAAGACAACATTTCACACTTCATAATTCCACTGCCTTTCTCTTTGATCAACTGGGGCAGCGCTGGTCCTTGTCCATGGAACATATCTCTGATTGGTTCTCACTGATGGACCAAGGGTGTCATAAAATGACAACACTTACCTTAGAAAGGTCTTGGAGCGAATGGCATTAAAGGTTGAAAGGCATAATTCATTCAAGTTAGGATGCATGTGTAAGTTAGGACAGTCTTATGAAACATTCAATTATCATGAAAATGTAGGACTGGTTTAAATCAGTACATCATCTTCATTTCTAAGGTTTTGCAAGCTCAAAGTCATTAATCTTCATAACCTTGTCAAGATCCTAACTTGAGCATCTCTCATAGGTGAACAATGGCAACGCCCAAGACAAGCGGATCTACCTCAAGGCAGGCTCTCATCAAAGAAGATCAAAAGAATGATGACTTGGAGACCAAGATTATGTCCCGGTGGAGCAACATTGGAGATACAAATCTTGGGAACTTCAATGTGAAGAAGTTTCGTGAGGCATCATACATTGGCAAACCATCACCTATAGCCAAGAAAATAATAGAAAGCAGCATCATCAAGGCAGTCGGCTTCCCTCCTGTAGTTAGATGTCATGAACTAATGATTGAATGTTCCAAGCACTATGATTCACACTCAAGGACAATTGTGGCCAAGGATGGAACTGTTCTTGCCTACCTATCAGAAAAGGCCATAAGTGAAGCCTTCCATCTACCAAAACAGAGGGACATGATCTATAGAAGTTTAGAAGGAGCCAAATCGATGTATGATGATCCTGATGCATGCCTATCAATCATCAATAGGGATTGGCTGCAAAAGAGTAGACCTCGCCTGAACAAGATACCTAATGGGCCACACCGAATTGAGTTCCAAGAGGAATTTATGGATTTAATCACCTTGCTTGGTTGAGTTATAGGTGCTCCTCAAGCCTTTTGTTTTGATAAATGGATGTTCTTTTTCATTCAAATAATTATTCAAGGGAAAGGAATGATCAATTGGGCAAGAATCATTAGTAATTGCCTATATGTACAATTGAGAAGGTTAATTCCTACTAAGTCATTCCACATGAGCTCATATGTCATATATTCTCTAGCAAGGAGTTATGAATATGCGGGGCTACCACACAGAGGTAGAGTTGGAAGAGGGCCCGAAGAGATGAGGGTTTGTGATTCTTATGAAATATTGCAGCACCCACCTAAACAACACTATAGAACAATCAGTGATACATTTGCAATGCACATCACCAGGACACTACAAGGTGGGATCCATCAAAGATTGTCTCCGGAGGCACAAGCACTTGTTAAACAATATGGTGCATGGTTTATTCAATTTTCCAAATTCACATATATAAGGATCCAAGGATGTCCTTCTCCTCCTTATATGTTGCCACATTATCCCATAGACAGGATAGTGCTGCTCGAGGTGACAAGACAATTGTTAGCATGTACCAAGTCATTGAGGTACAAACACGGAGCTGTCATCACTAATTCCATTTCACTTGGGAATTCAATAGAAGTTTGTCCTTCCCTCCAAGTAGCTAAATATGCCGAGCTAGAGTTATCTCTCTATTTGTTTACACCATTTGCTTCGAGAGATAATTTTGATCCCTATGGTAATGTAGAAGAAATGGATGGAAGAAAGCATAAGCATGTGTTTCAAGTAGAAGACTTTTGGATGAACGCACAAGATGACTTCGAGATAAAGAAGAAGATGCACTCTCGGCTGCCTCTTGATCTCATCAGGAAATGCAAAGTCTATATAGTTGCTGATCAAGCACAAGATAGTGGTAGATATATCCAATCTACTTATGAGATGGAGGATAAAGGAATAAAGATTAATTGGGATGAAAAGGAAGTCACATATTTGAGGGAATTGATGAATCAAGTTTTAACTTGCACACGAAGATGGGTGGATATTCAACATTAGAAACTGAAGGAGCAAGATGTGACAATGACATTCAATTTGGAGACAAGGATAGAAGAAGAAGAAAGGGCAAGTGTCAATGAGAGCACCTCTCATTCCAAAGGATCAAAAAGGAAGAATGAACAAGGAAAGAAAGAAGCATCCAAGAAGAAGCAAAAGACAAATTCCGATCAGCCTCCTAGCGCTTCTTCTAGACAAGAGAAAGAGAATCAATGCAAAGATCAAAGAATAGATGAAGGCATGGTTCACGAAGTAGATGAATCAATGGAGTCTACAATACAAAATGACAAGAATGATAGGCAAGATAAAGGGAAAATGCCTCAAGAATCATCAAATCCAGCCCTTCATATCTAGATTTGTGATGATGAAGAACAAGGAGACGATAATGAAGTAACTTCCCCTCCCAAGAATGAACCATTGCCCAAAGAAGTGCAAGTAAAAGAAGGAAGATCTTCTATCCCCGAATGGCTCAAAGAGAGGCTTACCAAAGAGGTAATAGAGGAAGAAGAAGAACAAGCATTTGATTTAGAAAGTCTTCTAAATGGACCTCAAGAAGTCATTGAGAGAAAGAAAGCTCCAAAGATGTCTAAAATAATAAGAGATGATGCAGGCTCCAGAAAGATACAGATTGCCACTCCAACGGTAGATAAATACGAGGATGAGATTATGGCAGAGGAATATGATTTGGAGACATTTGACTTAGGTCCACTCACTTCTGAGCAAGCCATGGAGGAAGCAACCGACTCAGTGAAGGTGGTCAATGAGAAGCTAAAGGCCGAAATAGAGAAGAACAAAAGGTTA
This sequence comes from Cryptomeria japonica, assembly GCF_030272615.1. Taxonomy (NCBI): domain Eukaryota; kingdom Viridiplantae; phylum Streptophyta; class Pinopsida; order Cupressales; family Cupressaceae; genus Cryptomeria; species Cryptomeria japonica. The sequence goes on along the minus strand of NC_081406.1, from coordinate 243,343,257 downwards.
GAAAATGAGGTAAATGCATGGAGGAACTATGTCCAACAATTTCAGCAACCATTGACACATCAAAATCTAGCAGCCACACCACCTCCCTTGCTTCTTGCAGAGTCAGTTGATCATGTGGAGAAAATGAGAAACTCAGCACAACTTCTAGAGGCATGGATCAACAAATCCTTCACAATGGCTAATGAGTTTGTAAGAAATATGATGAAAATACTTGGTAGAGCCATTCGAGTTTTTGAGATAGTTCATAACCTCATGGTGACAGTTGATGCCTTCACTCATGCTAAGGACGCCACCATTCCAGTATTGCAAGCAATAAGGAAAGCACCTAGATAGATACTGGCACAAGAAGGGGTGATTAGAAAAGAATCAACTCCTAATTTGTTACAATGGTCGACCTTGCTTCAAATGAAGAAACTCCTTTTTGAAGACATTAGTAACAAATGTAGTCAAGTTGAAGATACCGTCCATCCTATTCATGACAAGATAATTGAGGTGATGTGCATCATTCTTGACAAAAGGGCAGAAATTGAAACAGATGTGTGGACATTCAAGAATTGGCGGACAGGATAAAAGTTATCTTTCAGCGAGAAGGTGGACCGATCACAGAAAAACAGTTGGATCTTATGCATGCCACTATGTTCCTTATTGATAAGACAAAAGAACCTGAGCATGGATGGGAGATAATGCTTCTTACAAACTTTGATGAAGTAATCCACCTAGAAGAACATATGAAGAATCTACCTGAGATTCCAATTTCTGAAGTTGAAAGTATGACGTCCAGATTCATTGAATATGCCAGAAAGGAGAAGGAGAAAGGAAACAAAGTTCTAGAGGAAAGTTTGTTATGATTCCACTTGGCATTTCATTTCGCTATTGGAGGATGCTTTCTCGATTTTCGTGTCGGCACATGTTGCCTTCTCATTGGTTGATTCATGACGATGGTTATCTTGATAGGGTTTTCATTTATATTAAACCCTAATTAGGGTTTAGGTGGCAAGGTCTTGGCCCTTGATCTTCATTCAATCTCGACCCTTCATTGTATTAGGGAGTCTTATATAAGCTCCACTCATTTCATTTGTAATGGTTAATAGCAATGTTAATGATGATAGTAATAGCACTAGAGTAAAAGAGAGTAATAGTATTAGAATATTGGCAAGAGAAAGACTTGAAGAATTGTTGTTGTTTGGCTATTGGATCAATGAAACATTAAGTTATGGTGTTTTTGCTCAATCCTTGAAGCTTATTGCATGGTTCTTTGGTCATCTCAAGTCAATCTTTGATGTTAGTTTTAGTGTTTTGATTAAATGATGGAATGTTGCATTTGATATATTGTGAAACTCGTTATCCATACCACTAGCTTTCTTGCTGATTGTAAGCGAGCCTTATGTGGTTAATTGGAACTCTTGAAATTGTTTAAGTTCGATTATTGCTCAATCATTGATATGCATTCAACTAATGGTGTCTATGATTAGTAGTGATTTGAAAATCTCTAAACATCCTTAGAAGATTGCACTAGTTCTAGTGAAGTTGTTCAAGCTATGGCGATGCTATAACTAGTTGAGTTTCACTTGTGTCATTTCTTCATTCATTCATTTTAGAATAGCTTAGAATTTCTCTAAACCCTCATCTTTTTGCCATTTTTTGATAATCATTTAGTAGTCTTAAGAAGAAACTTCATTGCATATCATCTGCCTATCACTTCATGAAATCTTTTCGAACCATAAATGCCCCTTGATAAAACAACAATCACAATGACCAACTAAGCTTATCCACACGTAGTGATCCTACATATATGAACCTTGGAGTCTTTTTGGGTGATCCTTAAGCTAATCTTTAGCATCCAAGAGATTTTATTCAAGAGATAAGATACTTAAGGTATTTTATTCTGTGTTTGCATGTGCCTAAAAAACACATCAACACCTATCTTGTTTAGTTCTTTCAAGAAATCAAAAGCATGCCAGATACAGTTTTCTGGTTTCCTATGTCAAAACATACAGCTGATCAACCAGTCCAACTAAATTTTAAATTGTTAATTTTCTAGATAAATTTGGATTAGTTTTTGAAAAAATAAGTTTAAATCACCAAAAGTTCCATACATCTTACAATTTTCTCTATTTCATGAATTTTCTTTGTATTAACACCAAAAACTAGATCAGCAAAAATGGTTCCTGGGAATAAGTCAGCAGACCAAAAGAAAAAGATCTTTTTAAATTATTGGTATTTAATCAGGCAAAAACCAGAGAAACACTGAAAAGGGATAAAAACCTGTTGTTTTTTAAATTTAAGGCATATTAATCACAGGGATATAGAGAGCATATGGAACATTTTTTAAGTTTTTAGATATATATATTTTAAATATTGTCAGTTGTAACAAATTAACAATGCTCATGAATTATGAAATCCATGGTATCAAAACAAATGTCAAAACTAAAAATATAGGTCCATGGCTTGGAGGGGCCTCCATCACTTGTCTCAACATTTATAGCTGTATAGCAAGTTGGAAGTCCTACTTGGGTGTCTGAGATAGGTCCCTGATGATGATGTGACCATGATATTTGTTTGTGTTCCATTGACACCAACATTTAAGGAGTTTGCTCATGCTCTATCCTCTTCTACCATGTCTACCATCTTTGCCTCTAGATCCATGAGATCAACCCATGCATGGTCTTCCTTGTTGAAGATGGGATATTGAACCTCAATGATCCAATTTGATTAGGAATAAACTTCCTATATGTTGAATTTTATACTTTCAGATTAATGGAAGACTGAGAAATCAGAATTTAACTATTAAATTAGATTGTTTGCAGTTAGAATTAATGATTTTCAGACTTAGGAACAAACATAGAAGATAAGCAAAATGAAACAAGACACCATTACCCTAGGAAAACCTCCTAGGAGGAAAAACCCAGCCAGAAAAGATCCTCAGATCCGATTATGGATTATATTCAATATTCTGATTACAATACTTATCTCTTAGGTGGCTTGATGAAAACACCTAGGGTAAACAACACTTCTTTGCTGTTCAAATCAATGGAAGTGTCATCTTCAGATCTGCGTCTTGATGACCTAGCTCTACAACACTTTTCACAACATAAATGACAGGTATACACAGCAGATGAATGGATGAGGTGCACCTTCATATGACAGAAGTATTACGCCTTCAAGGTGCAGATTTATTTGCACAGAATTAACTTGCAGCAGATAGGTGAATTTGCCTACTTCTCCAATCAGATTTCGCACTAGATTGCAGAGCTAATGCGCTTGAGGGTTGAATGAATGAAGATTATATTTTATGCTTGCCAAAAGTACTTTACTTGTATGATGCTTGACCTTTATTAAGTCGGCTTGGTTTAATTTAAACTTGGCGCTATTTTATGTTTTATTTCATCTAATGTGTGGCGTATTCTTTTATAGGGTCGGCCCTATTTGAAGGGAACACACAATCTTTTAAGTGTGGCATGAGAAAGGGCCCAGCCCTAAAGCAGATTCCAATGTTGCCATTGGCAATTGGAATCCGCCTCCCTAGTTATAAACAACACTATAAAGTGATGGGAGATAAGTGTAATGTGCCCATTTTGAAATAGAATCTAATGGTAAATATTAATTTAAAATTTAAATGAAAATATAAAAGAATATAATTAAAATTTAATTAAGTTAATAAATGGTCAAAAGGCATGAAATGATAAGTTGTGACTCTCCCAAATATGAGGTATAAAAGGGAGAAGAGAACTCATTTGAAGGGGGGGATAATTTGGGAATCAGATGTGCAGATCTGATTTAAATAAGAAGTGCAGATCTGATTGTAAAAGGTTGTGTCCCTTTCAAAGGGCAGAAATAATGAAGAGTTGCACTCTTTCAAAGGCTGCTAATGGTGAAAGGGTGTCTCTTGCCAAAGGGCATACATGATGAAGAGGTGTGACCTCTCCCTCACATTGAGAGATATAAAGGAAAGAAATCAAAAGCATCCAGTGAAATTACCATCGATCAGATCAGATCAGAATTAAGTTACAGGCAGTAACATCCTTGTTCTTCGTGTTATGCATGGAGATGTGCTTAATATGTATGCTTAATATATGAAGCCTGATAATGTTCTTATGCAGAATTTAGTAGTATTATTAATATAGACTGCAAGATATCTATACTCGCACCCTTAGGAGAAAATTGTCTTGGACACAAGATGTCACAATTTTCTTTAAGAAACCCCCATTGAGACCAACAGCAGGAAGAAATGAATGAACCGATTAATGCCAATTATGAGGAACAGATTTACTAAGGGATGTTCTCCATGAGACCCCCTTGAGATGACAACAAGGGCAGCGATCTTGCATAAAAGATATTAATATCCTATTAATATGTTAACTAATGTCTAACTGGTTTATCCATCAATTAGTGTGTCCAAATTGATATATTAACCAATCACCAATTAAGTGTGATTTCACCAAGGGGCCCAGTCGTTATGAAAGGATGGGATACACAAGATACAGAGATGTCTTTTGAGAGGAGGGTTATAACTTTATGAACAAGTAGACATGACTCTTCACCAGTGAAGGAGAAGATACTTATACAACAATCTTATCACTCCAAGGAGGCATCACATCAGACTTGGTATTTCATAAACACTCAGCAGTTTGACTGAATATTGCAGTTTGGCATGAGTCTCCTGTGCATAATATGGTAAATGCTGAATCAACATACATATATCTCTGCATACTAACGATTACAATGCACTGCTGTTATAATTGATTATATATTGTATCTGACTAATGATTTTTCTGCACTTTATTTGTTATACGTAGAATGTCTGAATATATTGGAACTTTCACATGTTCTGAATGTTCTCAGTCATGGTAAGAGAAGAGAGGGATCTCAAATAGGGGGAACGGTGTTGGGGTCACCCCTAAGCACACCACCTCATATGTATGGCCGGGTCCACATAAGGCCAAAGGGGAGTGAAGGTACTCTGCATTTGGGCTTAGGAGGGTTAGACTTAGGGCACCCCATTGGGGTAAATCCTTATCCTCTCTACCTTGGTGATGGATGGAATCATGTCAGTGGGAGGTGGTGGCTTGATGGAGGGGGAACGGTTGTAAAGACACCCTATCAAGTTACCCATCCTAGCTTGCTATGATTGGGGTTCCTTTAGTTAAGTGACCTTGTAATCAATTGGTTTTCCCTATTAAGGAGATAAAGGTACTCCCCCTCTAACCCTATTATTGGCCGAGAGTTGTAATCTAGGGCAAACTAGGGCATTTTACAAAAGGGGACATTACAATAAGTGTATGCCCAAGATTTGTCTATGATAATGCAAAGGTTGTAATTAACATAAACAATATCATTTAACTTTTGCATCGATAAACTGTTTTGTTTCTTGGAGTAAATGTGCCCAAACATACTCCGATTGTGCTCACATCTTGAAGCATTTCATGGTTGTCCTAAGACATGAATTTCAATCTTGTGAAGATTTGGTACCTTAGCACACCAAACCTCTTTCACCATTTATCTGAAATGAGAAAAAAAAATCAATCTCATTGACCAACTTTTAGTTTCAAATTCAGCGTTAATGTAAGAAATAAAGAATTTTAAAATATTTAAACTTATTGTATACCCTTAATAGACAGACTTGGTTTTAATGTCATTTGAGTTTTCTTACATATTTCTCATGCAAAGAGACTGCCTTGTGCAAGTCTATAGATTTCTATTTCAAGTCTATAGGCAAAATAACTCTTTTGACTCGATTTGGTTTTGACATCTAAGCTATACTATTATTTTCAAGGGAACCAAATTGAGTCAGAAGAGTTATTTTGCCTATGAATTTGGGTTTGGTAGAAAACAATATTGTTTGGTTGTGAGTATGGACTAGTATGGGCCTAGGTTTGGCTAGGGTCCAACCCAAGCACCTTGGGTTCTTTGTGGGTTTGTCCCAAGGGGTAACCTTTGATTTTGTTGTATTTTTTAATGTAGCATTTGAAGTGCAGCTTGAAAGATTCTTAAGATTTAGATCCCTTTTCATGTTGTAAGCCTCTATGTTTTGATATATTTTTTAATGCAGGGCTTGAAGTGGAGCTTGAAAGATTCATAAGATTTAGATTCTTTTTCCTGTCAATTCATTTCCATGGGCAATTTGAAGCCATTGAAAGCACTTGTATGCCATTTTCCCCCTTATGTACTATTTCTGTTAATATCCACCTACTCAAAAGCTTAATAATATAAATAGCAAATAATGGATGGACAACTAAAAATAGTTTTAAAGATTTGTGTTTTTCCATCTAATTGTGGACCATCCAATAGTGCCATGGAGAAGATCAATTGAAGTGACATGGGCATTGCAATGCAAGTTTCATTTGTGCCATGTTTTGAATTGACAACTTTTTGGAATTTAAATTTGGTTGCCCTTGGTCGATAGGGAAAGTGGATAAATGAAGGCAATGAGAAGGATTGTCATAGACTGCTTGTCCCTTCTTTCTAGCTACATTACTTCCTTATCTCCGAATCAACCAACCTTCTTATTTAGTCACCCTTTTAAACAACTTGTGCAATTTTCTAAAATTGGACCTTGCATTATATATATACAATGCTAGACTAAACCATTATTCCAATGTACATGTTATCACAAAAGCTCGCACCCTTGCTGAGCTATCAACTCAGCAACCTTGTGAAACATGGAAACAACCCCAAAGTGTGGGACCTTGCGCAAGGGGTTGAATCTCCAGAGAAGGCCGACTTCCTTCTCAATCTAGGTGCAGGTGTTGAACCAACTCAACACTTCAAAACTTTACTCCTAAGCCTACCCTAACAGCTTACAGAGGAAAAGGGAAGAGAGAAATGCTAAAAATGAAAGGAGGTGATGCATCAAGATAAGAGATTGTTCCTCTCCCACCCGAAATGGCACGAGGAATCAATTGAAATACCCAAGAGATGCACAAACTTCAGTTGCATGAGTGACCCAAACACATGTATGGAGGTTAGAATTTGCTAAGTGTCAAGAGGGGAGAAGGATTCCCACAAGTCACACTCAGAAAAACAAGTTAACACAACATATATGGAGAGAAGAGCCATGAAACATACACTTACGATGAAGGTAAGGAAACATACACAACATGCATAAGTTGAAGGAAGGCAAGAATGTAATTTCAATTCATTCAAAGGCCAAAGGCCAAACTTACAGTTGCAGAAATGCAAAAATAATTACAAATCTTCAAGAGAAGAGAAAGAGCATAGGAAAGCTCAAGGCAGCAGGGAGAGAACCCTTTACAATGAGGCTTAACAGCCTTTATATAGAAAATTGGTTACAGGAGTTATCATGACCCCTGTATGTCAGTCTGGGAGTGCAGGGAAGTGCATGCACTTGACTTCTGTATATGCAAGCAACCTAGCCATACCCTGAAAAGGCAACCCTGATAAGGGTGGATTGACAGACCTTACAAAGTCAGAGCATGTAGACATGACATAAGTCACCACAACAAGCATGGCCTCGTACCTCTCCTGATGGAAATCCTGCCAAAAACATTAAATGCACCCCTGTGGCTCCACAAAAGAAGGTGCATAAGTCACAAAAGGTGTTGAAGCATTTAAAGCCTTGAGTGTCGATCACGCCTTCCAGAAGTGTTGCCAGCCGGAAAGAAGTTTGGAAAACTTCGGGGACCTGGGTCACCGAAGTTGGGGGAACTTTGGAGACCTGGGTCACCAAAGTTGGGAAGACTTGGGAACCTAGGAACTTTGGGGTTCCAGAGTTCCAGGGTTGAGGAAGAGAAGACCTAGGAACTTTGAAGACTTGGGTCACCGAAGTTGGGGGAACTTCGGAGACCCAGGTCACCGTAGTTGGGGGAACTTCGGAGGCCCGGTCACCGAAGTTGGGGGAACTTCTGAACTTGGGAACCTGGGGGTTCCAGAGTTCCGAGATTGAAGACTTGGGAACTTGGGAACCTGGGGGTTCCGGAGTTTCGGGGTTGAAGACTTAGGAACTTGGGAACTTGGGGGTTCCGGAGTTCTGGGGTCAAGGACTTAGGAACTTGGGAAGCTGGGGGTTCCGGAGTTCTGGGGTCAAGGACTTAGGAACTTGGGAACTTGGGGGTTCTGGAGTTCCGGGGTTGAAGACTTAGAAACTTGGGAACTTGGGGGTTCCGGAGTTCCGGGGTTGAAGACTTAGGAACTTGGGAACCTGGGGGTTCCAGGGTTGAGGAAGAGAAGACTTAGGAACTTGGGAACCTGGGGGTTCCGGAGTTTCGGCAAGACAACACTTCACACTTCATGATTCAACTGAGGCAGCGCTGGTCCATAGAACATATCTTTGATCGGTTCTCACTGATGGACCAAGGGTATCATAAAATGACAACAGTACCATGGAAGTAAATCATTTGGAAGTCTCGAGGCCAATCACGAGATCAAAGAAGTATCCATTAGACCTAATCCTCTAAGGGTTAGGGTACTTACCTATCAACATGTGTCTTGTGCCATCATGTGTTCCCCCCACATAGAGGGGAATTGTTTACATCAATTAGCAGATTGAAATAGTCAAAGGATCAGTGTAGTTTCATTGTTGTAATTGGATTGATCTACCTCAACTCCAGTATGCTGGCCCAAGGTGGAATACAAAATTTTTAATGCCTATCCAATGCTCTTTCTTATATCCCACCCAATCAATTACTCTTGGTTCTTTCGCTCTCTTCGTTCTTCTCCATGTCTCCCATAGGTTCCTATAGCTATCGGGGTGTTTAAGGGGTGTATATATATACATTTGCATACACACATATACAACCGTACCCACCATACCATACGTGGGGAAAAATCGACCATATGGCGAACCTGAACCTGAACCCAAAGCTTCAACTTAGAATTTTGAAAATCTTACTCAGCATTTTCCTAAATACTTCAAAATTATTCTTTTTTTTTTGCTAAGGGTGCCTAAAGAATTAATTGGCTCTAATTCCATCCTAGGCAATGTCCCATGACAGCTTGCCTTACCTCAATAAGGCTTGTGAGGTGAGTCCATTGGAGATCAAACCCAAGACTTCAATCCAGTGAGTATCCCTTACTCATAAGTAGGACTGGTTGGAGGGACACCTCAATATTTAGATTTTTTGAAAAATTAGATTTCAATATTCAAAAGATTGGCTAACTACTGACTATTAGATATGGAGAAATGATGAATAGGATTCTATTTAAAGAGGTATTCTTACTTCTTACTTGTATAACACGTTGAAAAATCTAAGATATTAATTAATTCCTTTTTTTGCTTGATTTTTTGAACATTGCAATTGCGTAATATTTTGTTCTAATTATTAAGATATGGTAGAAATTACTTAATTTTGCCCGTAACATTACTTACAAACGAGTAATAGTCTAAAATCTCTCTGCCTATTTTCATCATCCACTGATACACTAGAATTCCTTTTCCAATCGCTTGCGTACATAAGTTGTTTCAACAACTAATATTTACATTTTATAGGAGATAGTGATTTTTGAAATGGTTGTATGTCTACTGTTATGGTTACTCATACAGAAATAGATTTTGCAACCAAACAACCATGCATATAGCTTAGGGAAAGAGACTCAAACCAAAACAAAATTTGTAATCAACTAATCTATTTTGCAATAAAAAATTGTAAGTCTAGGGCAGGAATTTTAATGGTATTTTTATGCTGATAAGCAATTTATTCCTGCATTTTTAATGTTTTCCTTGTATGTTTGATTGAAAGGTCATTTCCTTTGGAGGGACTGTATGAGATTCTAACGAACATATTTTCTTGTTATTCAGTTTTACGTTTTGATCTTTTTGATGGTTTCTATCCTTGATTCTGAATCTTGGTATTCTTAAATTACGTGATTGATCTGGTCATTGGCTGACAATCATTATAATTCATATGTTTATGTTTTTCTATAGAATGCACTGTCTTTCTGTGGCCTTTAACTTTTTCATTTTTAAGGTTTTTTCATGTTCATGTAGGTATAAGCAATTTCTTATATATGTTTGAATATTTCAAGATTCTGGCTGGCAGTTTTAGTGGGCTGTTCTTTCAAACCTTTTTTGTGTTGTGGTGTGGAACAATACCTATTGCTCTTATATGCATCCCTTCTTTTTTCACAAACGCATGCACCCATTTATTGATGTTAGTCTATCACCAGCTTCCATGATTTAGTTCTAAATGTAGCATTTGAAGAAACATATTTACACTAAAAGTAAATATTGATGTCTTTTTCATTGTTTGGTTCTGAAACTGCTTGATAATTGATTGGAGTTAGCTTTTTCAAGAACATGACATGTCAGAGAGAATTCTGTAAAATGATTTTATTGTCTTATTTCACTTATTCTCCTTTACAAATTGAATTTAGCTTATATATCCTTAAAGTTTCTTTGTAACCATAAAGTTAATGGAAGCATATTGTATTTCTTTGAAACTACTGGAACCTTTCATGCAAATGCAGTGATGGATTGTTTCCTTGGCTACTCAGGTTATTTACAGCTGCAGACAGTGATGATATTTGTGCTGCTGCACAATTCATCACTAGATTAAGGCCATGGACTACCTTGATGGGTATAGGCTGGGGATATGGAGCAAATATGTTAGCCAAATATCTTGGTGAAACTTCTGAGATGACTCCTTTAACAGCAGCTGTATGTATTGGGAATCCATTTGACCTAAATGAAGCAACAGGATCATCATTTCATCATTCAGTTCTTGATAGGAAACTCACAGAGGGATTGAAAGATATCCTCCGTTCTAATAAGGTTAGAATATATTTTAGACTTATCATGTCCATTATGTAAAGATTCGATTCCATTTCCAGACTAGAAATGTTTCTATTAGGAAGAGTTGAGGTAGCATTCTTTATTTTCATATTTTATATTGGAGGAAAGTTTGTAATGGCCATTAAACTTGTAGCATATTTCAGTTTTTAAAATTGTCTTTTTCCTTGTTTTGAACAGGAGATCTGTTTTCTATTATTTGGGAGACTAATATACTCTTTGATCATAGGCTCTATTCCAAGGGAGGAGAAAAGGATTTAATGTAGCAAGTGCACTGTCGGCAACTTCTGTAAGGGAGTTTGAAATGGCAATATCAAGAGTTGCTCATGGTTTTGACACAATAGAGGAATTCTATACCAAAGCAAGTTCTAGGGAAATTATAACAAGTGTGAAGATCCCAACATTATTCATACAGGCAAGTTTAAATTTAAGTAACTTCCCTTCAATTGTATAGGACTTAGAAGATGACGATAATCTTAGCATTGATTATGATGAATCAAGTGATGACCATATTGAGCAAGTGATCTCGATGATCTAGAACCATTTTGATGTAACAAATAGGGCATAGCTCATATTGGTTTAGGACTTATTTTCAAATATTTAAAATTATCACTTCTTGAAAAAATAGTTTTACTACTATGACTTGGGCTTCTTTTAAAGTCTAAAATTTGGTTAATTGGATAGATTAATTTACAAATTCTGAGGCTACTTATAAATATTTATTTGTTTGGACATACCTTTGTGTTAGATTTTTTGTTAAGAGATTTAAAATAATAAAAAATTGCATGTTCTATTGTTCAACCTTACTCATGATTTTTCCACAATTTCAGTGGAATCTGACCCTTGATGAACACAAAGAAGAACCTTGCGACTTAGGTGGTAGCAGATTGATTAAGCTAAATGTGCTTGGTCCTTTTGTGTAAGATTTCTAATAAATTATGCAACAAATTTATTCTTTGCTAAAGTTTAGGTGCACTTTGGATTGTATAAACGTTAAAGCAATAATTTCAGATAGGGATTTATGATTCCTGGGCAAATTATGGAGGACAGTGTGGTAAAGGATGGATACAAATTGAAGAGGTCAACTGCTTATAAGCAATATAAGTATGGCCAAACTGTAGTAGCATAGAATATTGGTGCAGCTGTTTGAGAATGAAGTGTCTAAAAACTGGAATAAAAATCTGGCATGCATTCAAGACAGAATAGGGCCCTGCAAACTTCCAGAAACTTGTTTTGGTTATTTACATAATAAGCTATTTGATGATGTATATGGCAAGAGATAAGAAGAGGATGATGAATAAAATTCAGAAGTGTGAAGGGCTGGAAAATTTAGTGAGAGGATCAAACAAATTCATCTCCTTGTGCCAAAGAAACTTGAGGAATCTCCAAGTACAAAGATCACCTTGGCTAGCATAGAAGGAGCATTAATTCCATGTTGGGAACACCTTGTGCAATGATGGTTTTCAAGTTCAAGCAATAAAGTTGAAACCGTTGAGGTGTGGTCTTTCTGAGATCATAGATTGGGTTGGAGACGACTTTTTTAAATATAAATCTCCCTCATACATTAGGATATAAATTAGTTTGGTTGTAGAGAACTTATGCCTATAAAGTTTCTGAAAAAGGCTTTAAATTCAATTCTGAAAAGAGCTAATGACAATAGTACTTTACAAGAAGGTTGGAATTAGAAGAAGAGGAGATTTAGAACTTTGATTGGTTGCGTTAAAGGTACAGCTACCAACAAGAATACTCCTGTGGCCTAAGGTACAGCTACCAACATTTATTTTGATCAATATCTGCTTAGCATTATCTAGAGTTCTTAAACCCATATAAGATGTTGGCCATGAAGCTTATCATTTTGACATTTACCTTCTGTATCAATTTCTTTGTTACAATAATTTTCCTTTTGCACGTCTTTTATTTCACTATCATCCTTTTTAGTTAAAAAAAAGAAAGGAAAATTTCTTGAAAGGCTATTTTTATTTTCATTAAAACTAGCATCTCTTAACATTTACAAGAATCATAAAGCCTATGCCATACTTTCTTTACTATGGCCAATAAACACACACACACACATGTACACATTCTAGTTTTATATTGTAGTTTTGTTCCTCTTTACTATGAATATTGAAATCAACATATTGCAATCAACAAGATGTAAACTTCAACAAAAGGATTGTAACCATCCCATGTTTAAAAGTGTTACATTGCTTACAACTTTAGATGGATTTCTATTTCGTAATAAAAAAGATTATTTATATTTTCATCCCAAAGAATTCACCTAGCAATTTCCATTATATTCTTTTTCACCTATTAGTTATGCCATTTTCCATTATGATCTTTTTCGCCAATGAGTTATGCCCTTTTGTTAAGCTGTATAGTGATACGATTCTTACAATCTCATGTTGCAAAAATCGTTAGTGTTATAAACAATTTTTTCCATTATTAGTTTAGAAAATGTTGATCTTGTTATCAATTTGTTATCTACATAGTATTTACAAACTCCTAAAACTTGAAGAAAGGATCGTGAGAAATAATCACTAAAAGTGAGATCATACAAAGCTTTAGACAATGAATTATTGTTGGACCCTAAAAATCACTATTTACTAACTGAAGGAAAATTGAGTTCTCATGATTTTTCCTTTTTCAAATGACACACACACACACATCCCTATATTAGTATTTAGAGGAAGGGAAGGAAGACTATTTACCATGCCAATTGTAGCAAGCATAAAATAACATAATAATGGTTTGTGAAGGTGTTTGTATCTGATTGTGTATTATTTAATTGTTAGCTTGTGGGTAGTTATTAGTTGGTAGCTGGGATAGCAAGTTCGCTTGTTTGAAGGCTCTAGCCCAAACTAGGTCTGCGTGAGTCTTGGTTCGCAACGGGTCTGGATAGGGTTCACCCTAGGGGCCCTGAGTTCACGGACCCACAGTGAAACCAGGGCCCTTAGGGTGAACCCTAATCAGACCCAGGGGAACCCAGATGTGAACTCGGGTGAACCTAGGTTCGCTAGTTGGGTCAAGTCACATAAAGTGACTTTTAAATATTAAAAAAATAATTTTTTTGCCTTTTTCAATCAAAAAACCCTAATCCGCCCCTTGCTAAATACATTTGAAACCTAAAACAACTTCATTTGCTCATCTATTCTCTCTTGGTTTCATTTTGGCATTTTGAAAGGCAAGAGATTGTTCGTGGAGTGCTTGATGAAGGTGGAGAGCTTGCACAAAGGAGATTCAAGCACTTAAAGTAAGCATTTATCCTTATTCTTTGATCTTTTGATGATTTTTTTCAAGTTTTTGAAGAGTTTTTTCAATTTTTTTTTTAGAATAAGATAAACAAGTTCTATTTTTTATAAAAATAATTTCATACTTCCATTAGCTTTTACATTGTGTAATCTTTCTTTTTTTTTCAATTTAATTTCTTATAATAGCAAAAAAACACAAAATGGCAACAAGTTCGAGTTCAGTGGGTGGGGGTTACAAGACTCAAAACCAAAAATTTAAAGTTGATAGAGGATCTCATTTATGGAATTATAGTACAATGCATCAACAACTTCCAGGAGGTGGGGGATATGAATGGACTTGTAATTTTTGTAAAACCAATTATAGGTGCTCGTATTATCGGGCGAAACGTCACTTTTGTGGCCTTGTTGGGAAAGGGATTAAAATGTGTGTAGTGCCAGATGAGAAAGGGTTGTTTGCAACACAAATAGCAGCATTCATTAGAGAACAAGAAGACGTTGATCAAGCTATAGCAAGAGAAAAACTAAGAGCTAATCCATCTGCAAGCAAAACACCAATGACTTTACCTGATGATCATATATTATTACTAGAAAAGGCCCCCCATCTCCTTTCTTGGAGATACCGGCTATGCAAGATGAAGTTAAAGTAGAAAATTCCCTTCTTTCCCGCAATAGAGGCCCATTGGACAAAGCATTCAAAATGGAATTAAGAGATATTGCAAAGCAAAAAATTGCATGTTGCCTCTATGCCAATGATCTTCCTTTCAACTTGGTAAGATCACCATATTGATGGGAGATGGTGATGACAATCAATAATGCACCTACTAGTTTCACAACTCTTGGGTATGAAAAGGTGCACACCATCTTATTGGCAAAAGAGAAGAATTCTGTAGAGCAATCATTGAAACCGATTAGAGATTCTTGCATTGAATTGGGTGTTTCTATTGTTTCTGATGGATGGAAGGATTGCAAAAACCGTCCATTGATAAGTGTTATTGTAGTGTCCCCCAAATGGGCAATGTTTTTTAGGGCAGTTGATTGTGAGGGGCAGCTCAAAGATGCAAAATACATTTCCAGAATCCTCTTTGATTCCATAGATATGGTGGGACATGAAAATGTTGTCCAAGTCATCACAGACAATGCAAAGGTTTGTAGGGCTGCAGGTGCTTTGGTTGAACAAAGATATTCACACATTTTTTTGGACACCATGCACCGTACACTCCCTCAACTTGTTGATGCAAGCAATTGGCACTCAAATAGAGTGAGTGAAGGATATTTACCAAGATGGTGAGGAGATCCAAATGTTTATGACAAACTACCACGTGTCACAAGCCCTTTTCAGGAGCTTCTCGAGGTTGGAATTGCTAAAGGTAAATTTAATTTATCTATTTAATTTTATTAATGCCATGTTTAATTTTATGTTATATTTTTTTAATTTTTAAAAAATGTGTTATTGACATATTTTTTACATGAACCTAGGTTGTTGAGACCCAATTTGCATCACATACAATAGTGATGAGACGTGTTTTGAAGGTGAAAGTGGAATTGAGTGCCATGGTTATTAGTAACCAATGGAGTATTTGGAAGGAGTTAAATTGAGTGAGGGCCCTAAAGGTTAGGTCATTGATCTTGGATCTCACTTGGTGGGATAGTATGGAATATGTATTGAATTTCACCGAGCCTATCTTGAGTATGATGTACTAATACAGATGTAGCGTGTTTGGGGGAAGTATATGATGGCATGGACACCATGATTGGAAAAATCAAAGTCATAATAGCAAAAAAGAGACAAGGACCCCCAAGAAGTATTTTTCAAAAAGGTGGAACAAATCATTCATCATTGGTGGAACAAGATGACCACGCCATTGCACCTCCTTGCACACGCTTTATCTCCCATGTACTATAGCAATGAACTACTTTCTTTGCCAAGGAGAACTAAACCATATAGAGATTCTGAAGTTGCTATTGGGTACAAGCAGGCATTTGTTAGACTCTACAGTGATCCTGAAGTGGTGGAAAGAGTTAGGAAAGAGTTTGGTTTGTTTATCTCGGGAAGAAATCATAGTCCCTGTGCCATTAATGACCAATCCAAAATGGATGGTACTACATGGTGGTACCTCCATGGTCAAGATTATATGTTCCTCCAACCTCTTGCAATCAAGATACTATCACAAGTATTTTTACTTTTAAATTTTAACATTTGTATTGTAGACTTTAGCTTTTAACTTTTTAAGTTTTTAACATTCTTTAATTTATTTTGCATTTTTTTTATTTTAAGTTTTGTTGGTTTTCTCTATAATTTCAATAGGTTGCAAGTTCTTCCATTGCTGAACGGAATTGGAGTACATACTCCTTTATCCACTCAATGAAGCGTAACCGGTTGGCTTTAGAAAGAGCAAAAGACTTGGTTTATATTCATTCCAATTTGCGTCTGCTAACACATAAGGGCCAACAATACAAGGAAGGGTCAATGAAGGATTGGGATGTAACCCCTGAGTGTACCAACTTGGATGCAACTGTTGATGATCTGGTTAGAGTCACTTTGGATGATGATGATAAGATACCTACAACTGATGCACCTAGTGTGAGTGGCACTGGTTTGGGTTCAAATGATTTTGAAGTTGAACTTGGAGCAAATGATGATGATCTTGATCTAGATCCTTTTGATGATTGATGAAAAGATAGAAGACAATTATTATTTTTGATTGTCAATTTTGTAATTGTAATGATTTTCATTTGAATTGTGAACCTAGACATATATGAATCTATGATACATTGATACATATTATATGGCATATGACATAATATGATATTATTGAAATTCTGAACTATCAATTGGCATTTGGCATTGATCAATGATGAAGTAGCATACTATTAAATGTATTTAGATTTGTAATTTTGTATATTACTTTAAATTTTTGCATATATATATATATATATATATATATGTATATATACATATTATGTATGTATGTATGTATATATATGTACCGATGAACCCAAAGGCAAAAGAAATTTGTCCGAACTTATGAACCGGTTCATAAGTTCAAACCTAATCCCGAACCCAAACCAGTAACTTA
The DNA here is from genome assembly GCF_030272615.1 of Cryptomeria japonica. NCBI lineage: Eukaryota > Viridiplantae > Streptophyta > Pinopsida > Cupressales > Cupressaceae > Cryptomeria > Cryptomeria japonica. The sequence continues at coordinate 243,326,188 of NC_081406.1, read as the reverse complement.
GGATTGGATGTGTTCACCCCCAATCACTATTGCTGGTTGTTTGTGAATGGATGTGTTTGTCCCTATTCACAAAATGTTGTAAGTGATTGGAAGAGTTTGTCCCCAGTCACAAGTTTTGGTGATTATGATTCGATGTGTTTGTCCCCAATCATAATTGTTGTGAGCAGATGTGTGTGTCCCTGTTCATGATTGATGTTGGATAGATTTGTTTGTCCCTATCCAAACTTGATGTAAGACCTCAGATAGATGTGTTACTCCTTATCCTTGGTTCGATGGGTAGATGTGTTTGTTTTTGTCCTTGGATGAAAGTACAATGAGCGTAGTGAGGCTAGTTCCACTATTGCTGGTCAAGAGTGGATGCGTATGTCTTTACTCATATCACATGATGAATTACTAAATGTGGACATTATGTAATGTTGGTCCACTATCCCCATTTGGAGAATGAGGAAAATCGTTGATGTTGTAAATAGTTGTATAGGAGAGCAGCTGACTACAAAGATCCTCTGACTGTTGGACTTCTTGGAAGTGTGGTTGGTTAGTGATGAGTTCTGGAAGTGAAAGTGAGATAAGTTCTTTGATGTAGGTGACCATGTGCAGCAAGATCGAGATAGCAGTATGCAGACCTAAAAGTATGTGTAGGCATACAATTCTATTTCTAGTATTGTGATGTACTTTCTCCCCATGTTCACACTAAAGGGGGGTGTTGGAAATTAGTGTTCACATAGATATTTAGGCTAGTTATAAAGTTGTTGACAAACAACTTTATATTATTGTTAGGATATAATAATGTTAGTGGGGTTTGTTAGAATATTATAATAGGATAATTTATATTAATAGTCGTACGGGAGATTTTAGGTGTGTGAGTTGTTAGAACAACTCATATTATTAGGAAGCGGATCCTATAATATAGGATATTAAAATCCTATATATATGTAGAACAATTAGGTATAAGGTTATTTGAGAAATTACATTGTTGATTAGTAGAAGACATGGATCAAGTGGCTCTAGTTGGGGTAGCATTGTTATAAAACCTCTTATCACATGTCAATTAAGAATTAAGATGACACCATTCATGGCTTTCTACAACTTTGAAGCTCAAAGTTTTGTTTACTTTATTCTATCAAACATTAGAGTCCTAAGAGCGAGTTATTTGATCAAACAAAGATAATACATTCTGAATTCACTCAAGAATAATCTCCAACATGCTCTAAATCAAAAAAAGATGTAGCAAACTACCATAGGAATGAGAGACATGGAGACATGGTGTTTGTGAGGTTGCAGCCATACAAACAATCTTGTTTGAAGGCATGCGAATTATTTTAAATTGATTATAGTTTACTAATAGAAAATTTTTAAATTGATTATAGTTTACTAATAGAAAAACAATTTACATCGAAAATTTTTTGCTCAGAAGAGACAAGCAAGATAGAGTATTGTTTAGGAACAGATTAAACATTGTAATTTTCACTATATTTGTCTATGTCATAGAACTCATTGGGTGGATAGATTTCAGAAATATGATCATTTGATTTAACAACCTCCAAGTTTTGATCATCCTCAACAACTTTGTGCTTTTCACTGAACCCTATCTTCTTAAGCAGCATATCATACGTATAATTCTTATGTTTTTCCTAAAACTTCAAATATTTTTTTACAAATTGTCCATTTCTCTCTGTCATAGGGCTTGTATTTGGCACTTTTAACTTCAGATCTTTGAATATTGACTTGACCTACATCACGAAGCTCCCAAAACTTCTCTTTAGTCATCTCTAGCATAAGTGGAACCTGCATTGCAATGGAATGAAAAATGAGTCTTTTATAAGAGTCAAAAAGTTGCATCTTTTTACCTTGGAAATAGTCCATGTTTCTCACCTCTCCACAAGAACTAAAGAATATCAATAGAGAAGACTCCAGTCCTTGTTTCTCACTTTCCACAAGAACCAAAGAATATTAGCAGACAAGACTAACCAAAAGAGATTGGATTTTTTGTATAAGCCTTTGACATAATCAAACAGGATGCCTTGCTAGGTAAAGCTACATTTACTATCCCGCCCATCGCAGTTACCACAAAATAAAAGCCAAATTTCTTTACAATTAAAAGAAAGGTGGTTAATGGTCTTAGGAATTCTCCAAATAGAACGTAGGTTGTCATTTGATTGAGTATGTTTTTGTAATGGTGAACAAATTAGGGTTCCCACCATAGAAGGAAGAAACTGCTAATTTATTACTTGGGGACCATTACATTAGGGAAAGATAGGAATTAGATAGATCTAAACATAAGAGGTTTGAATGCTGATCTAATTCCAAGGGGTTGTTGCAATGTGCCCTCTTCTTTCCGTTAGATTGAATTGATTTATTGAATTTGCTGAAATTAGGGTAAATGTGCTGGAAATTGATGTAAAACTACATAAACAGTAAGCTACAGTCGTCGGATTGAGCCACGAACCTGGATTTGAGGATTGCAAGAGGATTCGGATCTGTTCCCAGAAGGAGCTCCTGATTTGTTGGGACCGGAGCGACGGTCGTTCTGGTCCTCCTAACTTTTCACACTCCAATGGGGATCGATTCATCTCTGTAAATAAAGCTTATCCTGAAGATTACAGCTCCGTACCTATTCTTGCACACACCAGGGAAGGGAAATAGGCTGGGAATAGGGGTTTGCCTTAGGTCAAATCCCGGTTTTGGAATTAACCATGAAATAGAAATGAAATTTGATTGAATTGCAGTAAAGGAAATGTTCTTTTGAGGGAGATGCTAAATAATGACAGAAAAGACAAATGATATAGCTCCTTGTGAAGTTTTGTTTATCTTCTCACAAAATTAGGGTTTCATGGAGTCTTCCATAACATAGAACATGAATGTCAACTCCAATGCTTGAATCTTGACTCTATCTCTACTCTAATGCTTGAAAGAAGACTGATTGCTTGCTTGCTTGAACTTGAATGCTTGATTGTTTGAATTGATTGATCAATATGGTTGCCAGATTGAATGTGATGTTTGAAATGAGAGAGGTAGACCTCTTTTTATACTTGCCCTTCGAAAAACAAACTAATTTCCGACATGAGCCGACACAAAGATGGGTTTCCTGCTCATATTTTATGATTGTTAAGGGGCCCAAATTTGGGGCCTAATTTGGAGGACCAGGGTGCCACGCCCTGGTCCTGCCCAATCAGGCTCCAAATTTAGAGGGCAGAATGATGTATTTAGTGAAAATGATGATAAACATGCAAAGAAAGAGCATAATTAGGTCATATTCAGGCTTTAGAGCGCGATGCCAAGGTGAGGGCTCAAATGCGGTCGAAATTGTAAGGGAGTACAATTTAGGACACTACAATTTTAAATTAATAGGAAGTGATTTTAAGAGGAGTAACCATTTGAAACGGGCTTTCTTTGGTTCAATCACATGGGAGCAAGAATGGTTGAGGATTTTAGACCATTGCTCATGTCTAAGGTTAAGTTGCCAACAAGTAAAGGTGCTTGAAAACCTCCCAAGAGTTGGGGAGAGAGGTACAAATTCTTTTGGAGTCCAGTCTATGGAGGGGAGTACCACCCTTCCATTTCAAGTTATTATAAATCTGTCTCAAAAATAAATAGTACATGAAACTCAAAGAAATCATAGTCTTTCATTAGTACTGAATAAGTTCTTTTCTAAGAGGGAGGCAGATTGAACTCAGCACTAATAGGTGCCCAAGATTTTATTTTATTATCAGATAAAATGCTGCCAAAGTCTTTAATGCCTTTACTATCCCAACTCTTAGTAAAACAGCTATGAGGGCCAAAGTTAGGTTCCATTATAAAGATTTGAAGCCACAGATTTTATTACTATCCTTGACGTAAGTCTTAGCACCTTCAATCCAACTTCTAACAAGCTCCCAAACTTTCTAGATACTCTTAAAGACATTAGAGCCAAATGGGGAAAAAGTAATCTTTCCAAATAAAGTGTCATGAGGATGAAGGCGTCTGTAAACCTTGGCTTGTTTAGGTATAGCCAATTGAATATTTTTCCTTATTAAGATCTTCCAAGGCTGATTACCCATGGAGGAATTCATAATCCTTTTAGCAGCTAGAGCAATACCTTGCAGTTTCAGTTCATTTAAACCTATACCACCGTTGCCTTTGTCTAAACAGCACCAATTACATTTGACATCATACCTTTTTCTCTTCCCTTTCCCATCAAACCAAAGAAATTTCCTGAATCTTTTGTGAGTTTCATTGACTCTATAACTACAAAATATCTATATTCTAAACCAATGCATAGTACGAGCTATAAGAGGCCAAAATCTTCTGACAAAATTGCTTTCTACCAGCCAAAGAGAGATAGTGCCTATTCCATTTGGAAATTTGGTTTTCAATTTTACCTTTAATTCAGTCCCACATTGACTTAAGGGAAGGATTAATAGAAAATGGGATACCAAGTAATCTCACCTGCAAGCTAGTTGATTTTGATTCCAGAAGCAATCATGGATGTGAGAGAAAGGAAGCTAAAAAACAGAACCACTAAGAAGTATTTGGTTCAATAGAAAGATCTCCCTGTTTGCAACAATCATGGATCTGAGAGAAAGGAAGCTAAAAAATAGAACCACTAAGAAGTATTTTGTTCGATAGAAAGATCTCCCGGTAGAAGTTACAACATAGGAAGGCCTTCAGATTTTGGAGCATCTGAATTTGCAATTGCTCGAGGACAAGCAATATTGAGCGGGGCAAACTTGTCATGTCTTGTTTTCATTTAATTTAAGTCTATAGATATTAGGTCTATTCTTTGTCTCTTGTGTCTCCCTTGGTCCTATTTTGTTGTGTCTCTTGTGTCTCCCTTTGTTTCTTTTGAATATGTCTCTCCTTCTGACATTTTTCCTTTCTTTTACTTGGAGTTTTAGACTTATCCATCTTGTCATACCTTCCGTCAGTCCCCCACTCTTTCCTTTTTATTTGTCGGGCTTTTGGACTTGTCTTTACTAGCATGCCTGCTGTTTGACCCTCCAATGCCCTAACCTATGGTATGAGTCATAAGGTATTTCCGACCCTTAAACCCTGATATTTCCACCTTTAGCTATGTTCTCTTTCCAATTTCCTAGCACATATCATAATGTCATTAAAGGTCTCTTTTGGTGCCATAACTTTCCTAGGTGGGATCTTTTCATCCAAAATTATTGTTTAAATTGGAAGATGCAAATTCACATTGTCTTTTGACTTGTTATTGTTGTGGTGGATATAAAAGGGTGAATTCATCCATTCAAAAAACATCATCTATTACTTTATACTAACCCCTATCTAGAAATCAATTGAACAATCATGTTCAAGCATGGATATTGGAGGACGAAAACCCTTTTATTTTGAAAGTAGAGGATGAAATCCCTTTGGCTAGAGAGTGATCTCATTCAAAGGTTGCATTGGAACTTCATTTGATTGCAGATTTCAGTAAGTATTGGTTTAATTTGTTGTTGTTGTTGGTATGAACATGAAAGTTCAATGTTGTTGTAATTGTTAAGCAGAGAAAGAATGGGAGTTATATATGTTATTTGATGTTTGCTGATTAATGTCAATGATGTGTGAACAGTGAATTAAATCTGAGTTATTTAAGACTTAATTTAAGATTTAAATATTATAATCCATTATCAATATTTCAAAGAAGAGTATTTCTAGAAGGGTAAAAATCGGACTTGGATTCTTGTTTTGGCCTGGGACATTACATATTTAAGGGCTTGCATTTTCCTTTTCACATTTTCAAATTCTGCAAGAAGAATAATGGCGGTCTGGCCAGTAGAAGTAGGAATATTAGATGAAGGACCAGGCATATTGGGACAATTTTTAAAATAGCAAGTTCATGATGGTAGGCTTTAGCTCGTCTAAAACAAAGTCCCCAACAAACAGTCTATGATTGAGGCATGTAATTAGGTGATAGCAATAGCATTTATTAAAAAGAAAAAAGAATGTCTGGTTATAGTGTTTGTAGAGCCATCATAGATAGGAAAGGGAGAGAGATTTTAATGGCAATAAGAGTCTTGGACGTATGGCACAACCCCAAGTCTTCCTGTATTTGGGAATTCTGCTCACAGCTTTAGTATTTGTAGCAAGACATTTTTGTTTCTCAAGCCAATTTTTAAATTGATTCTTAGTTTGTAGATAATATTTTTTGTTAGAATCGGTAATATAATTGAAAGGAAATACAAGAGCAAGGAAAGAAAAACAAAATCCAAGTAAGTTTATTGATGAAATAAATGTTACCAAGAGAAATGCAAAAACCTTGGAGCAATCACCCAAATGTGAAGAAGGAGGCACAAGAACTTTTGAAAGGGGAAAAACAAAGAAAAACCCCTTGTGTTATTATGAATGAGGCAATGCCTAAAATGAGAGAGAGAGAGGGAGCAAGAAGCTCTTTACAATATTGTCATTAAGAAGAAATGAGAGAGAAGACATCTCTTAAATAGAGATGAGGAGAGGAGTTACACAGTAACTCCCAAATCTATGAATGCCACAATTCATAAAATGTGTGTGCCATGTGTTCACATCCTCTAAAGGAGGAAATCTAAAATTCCTTAATAAAGGAAAATAAAAGAAATGACTTGTCCTCACACATGTACTAGAGGACAAATTACATGTAGGGATTCCAAATGAATATTCTAAATTAAATACAAATAAACCTAAGCCAAGTAAAGATTAAATATTCTAACACCCCCCCTTAAGCTTTACTTGGGGAGTTTACATCAAACCCTTCAATGGGTTGCAAACCAAGATTTTTACAATGAAATTGGAACTTCTCTTTACAAAATGGCTTGGTCAAAATATCTGCAACTTGGTCTTCCCCCTTGCAATAGAGGAGTGAAACTTGCTTGTCTTCAATTTGTTCTTTAATAAAGTGGTGTTGGAGAGCAATGTGTTTTGTCTTTGCATGGAAAATTGGATTTTTAGCCAAGGCAATGGCACTTTGGTTGTCACAATACAATGGAGTTGGTTCGTGTCGAAGTAGACCCAAATCTTCAAGTAGTCTTCTAAGCCACAAGGCTTCTTTGGAAGCATTAGTGCATCCTTTGTATTCAGCTTCAATGGATCCAAGAGAGGTAGATTGTTGCTTTTTACTATTCCAAGAAATTTCTCTTGAACCAACAAAAAAAATAATCACAAGTAGATTTCCCATCATTGGGATCTCCACCTAGATTGGAATCAGTAAAACCTTTTAAAGTAAAATCAGAATTTGCATCATAAAACAAACCTACATTAATAGTTCCTTTAATATATCTAAAAATTTTTTTTAGCAACTTTAAAGTGTGTTTGTTGAGGTTTAGACATGAATCTTGAAACCAAACCAACACTATAAGCAATATCTGGCCTAGTAAGAGTAAAATAATTTAAACTTCCAACTAATTGTCTATACAAAGTAGGATCAACAAGTGGAGTTTGCATATCAAGCATTAACTTAGTGCCTAATTCAATAAGAATTGAAACATGGTTAGCATCATTCATTTTAAACTTGTCTAAAAGATCTTGAGCATATTTACTTTGAGATAGAAAAATACCATTACTTGTTTGCCAAATTTGCATTCCCAAAAAATAATGTAAAAGTCCTAAATCAGTCTTTTGAAATTTTTGATTGAATTGAAACTTAATTTCAGAAATCAAATTATTGGAACTTGAAGTTAGAATGAAATCATCTACATATAAAATAATAATCACAATGTCATCTTCACTATGTTTAATATACAAATTTGGATCATTTTTACTTCTAATGAAACCTTGAGAAAGAAAGAATGCATTAATCTTATAATACCATTCTCTAGGAGATTGCCTCAAACCATAAATTGATTTCTTTAACTTGCAAACTAAATGTTCATTACCATCCTTAACAAAACCAAGAGGTTGAGACATATAAATTTCCTCATCTAAATCACCATTTAGAAAAGCACTTTTAACATCCATTTGATGAATAGGCAAATTCATATTAGAAGTTAAAGCAAGAACAAGTTTAATAGTAGGCATTTTAGCAACGGAAGCAAAAGTAAGCATTTTAGCAACAGGAGCAAAAGCTTCTGTATAATCTAAGCCTTCAATTTGAAAAAAACCTCTAGCAATTAATCTAGCTTTAAACTTAGTAACTTCATTATTTGCATTCAATTTAGTTTTATATAACCACTTACAAGAAACAAGATTTTTACCTTGAGGTAAAGGAACTAAATCCCAAGTTTGATTGGCAAGCAAAGTATCATACTCTTCTTTCATAGCTTTTTGCCAATGAGGTTGATTTTTAGCTTGATCAAATGTTTTAGGATCATTAGAATTCATAATAGTAGACATTAAAGCATAATTACAATAATTAACTCTTCTAGCTTGAAGTCTATCCATTCTAGCTAAGTATTCATCACTATCTTGAATTAAAGATTTAAACCATTTAGGTCTTCTTTTAGAAGTAATGGATTCATCACTAGAAGAAGAGTCATGAGGAGTAGAGTTATTATTATCATCATCACTATCACTAGAAGGAATAGAAAGAGATGCATTAGGAGTAGGGTTAAGAGAAGGAGGTTGGTCCTCCACAAGCACAACTTTGCTTTGAGCAAGTTCATCATCCTCCACTTTAGAATAATCATGAATGCCTTTTTCTGCATTACAAACATCTCTTGCAACTTTTACCTTGTTAGTAATAGGATTGTAAACTCTATAACCTTTAGTATTTTCATCATAACCAACAAAAATAAAAGGAGAAGATTTAGCATCTAATTTTTGTCTTTTCTCCTTAGGTTTGTGAGCATAAGCCGTGGAACCAAAAATTCTTAAATTCTGCGAATTGGGCTTTTTACCAGACCAAGCTTCTTCAGGAGTTTTATCCTTTAAGGCTTTGGTAGGTGTTCTATTAATTAAATGAAGCTTTATCCTTTAAGGCTTTGGTAGGTGTTCTATTAATTAAATAAGTTGCACAAGCCATAGTTTCAGCCCAAAACTTGTAATCCATATTTTTTTGCATGCAATAAACATATTGCCATTTCCACAATACGAAGAATCTCAATTTTAGAACCAAATTGCCTTTCTTCAAACATATGAAATTCAGTAAACACATCAAGCACTTGATCCTTACTATGAAGGAAATATATCCATGTTCTCCTTGAAAAATCATCAACAAAGGTAAGAGCATACCTTGAACCTTGGATGGAGGGATTCTCCATGGGACCCAAGAGATCACTATGAACTAGATGCAATATAGTATATGCCCTCCAAGATTGACCATGAGGAAAGGGTTCCCTATGCATCTTACCACTCATGCAACCATTGCAAACAATTTGAGAAGGAACAATAGTAGGCAATCCATCAACCATATTTTCTTTTTGCATCAATGAAATATAATCAGAATTGAGATGGCCAAGTCTTTCATGCCATATAGTAAAATCAACAGTAGTAAGCAAGGAATACTTTGTAGGAGCAAATTCATAGAACTTAAATAAGTTATCAGTATCCATTTTAGCAATAGCAATAACATGATTAGTTTCTGGATTAATGATATAACACATGCCCCTATAAAAGTTAATCTTATAATCTTGACAAAGTTTAGGAACTGAAAGCAAATTTGATTTTAATTCAAGATCATAAAGAACATCATGTAATTTCCCATTAGGGACATTCACATCACCAATAGCTTCAACTTTGCAACTATGATTATTAGTTGATTGGATAGGAATATTGGAAGTATGAGGATGCAAAGATTCAAAACATTCTTTATAAGAAGTAACATGATGAGATGCACCAGAATCAATAATCCACTCAAGTGGTTGAGAAACATTATAAGTACATGTAAATGCATGACGAGATGAATTACCATTATTATTACCTTTCTTATAACAATGTTTATGTTGTTGATTATTTTAATTATTTTGGTTCATGGGCTTTTTACCGTTTTGCTTCTTAAAACAAGTATTAGTCACATGACCATCCTTACCACAATATGTACAATGGGGCCTCTTAGAATAATTATTCTTTGGATTATTATTAGAATTGTTATTATAGGATTTAGAATGAAATTTATTATTAGAATAATATTTATTATGATTATTATTATTGGATATAAAATGGTTATTATAATTTTGATTTTTAGACATAAAAGCATGTTCACTACTTTTAAGAGTACCAAACTGAATTAATTTAGCTTCCTCTTGACATAATAAATTACGAAAAATATCATAAGTTAATTGACTAGCTAAACTAAGAATAGCAAGCTGAGCATGAATATTAGTAATAAATTGCTGAAATTGACAAGGAAGACATTTTTTAAGAATAAGATGAATTAAACGTATATCAGCTAGTGTAACTCCTAAACCAATTAATTGACCATTAATAGAATCAAACTTTAACAAGAATTCATCCATGGTTTTAAAATCCGTATACTTGAGATCTTCGAGTTGATCTTGAAGCTGAATTTTTCTGGATTTGTTTGAACTATCATAAGTTGTTTTTAAAATTTCCCATGCCTCATATGCTTTTGTACAATTTCCAATCAGAACATACAAATCAGGAACCATTGAAATTCCAATCAAACCAAGTGCTTCCTCATTTTGAGCCTTCCACCTGTCTTGGTTGGCTTGAGGAGCAGTTGTAGCAGGTTCTGAACTTTTATCAGTAGCAACATCCAAAAGGTGCTTGAAACGAAAAATAAAGGAAATATGTGTTTTCCATGAATGATAATTAGAACTATTTAATTTAATTTCTGGAATTAAAGTAGACATGATAACAAAATAAAAGACAAATTATGAAAAATTACCCCTTTGATTAAAAAATGAAAACTAACCTCCTTGATTGAAATAATAAACCGAATTTCAATAATAATTAAAAATAACAAATTTAAAAAAAAAAAATTTAAGAAGAAATGTTACTTTCAAAGTTTGAAAAAAAAATTTAAATTTAACAAACTTAACTTTTAGTAAACAAATTATATATATATATTTTGATCGATAACAGGTTTAAAATTTGTATTGATTGAAAGGAGAAAATTACATGCTTTTAGGTACTCTGCAGCTTTTCCACTATCATAAGACTATATGAGGTCTCGCCCCTACAAAACTCAAATGAAACCTGAGACAGAAAAACAACACCAGCTATGCCAACCACTAAGGTTACATTCCTTACATCAGTGAAAAACCACCAAAAAAACCAACGGCCTACTAACAGAAAATTCCTCACGAAACCATCCTACCGGAGCCAGCCAAGGGCCTCCTCCTTGGAGAATTGGGAGTGGCATGACTGGGTCCTACATTAGACTGCACCATCCCAACACTGGTCATTGTTCCCGACTGACCTCCTCGCAACTCGCTGCGATCCACGATCTTCGCAATCTTCCATGGGATTTGATGTTGCACCATCGGCCGCCCATCCTCACCAATCGGAGCCTGCGACTTCATTGGGGTCTGCTTGCTGCACAGTTTCGCCCGCTCCGTCGGACCCATCTTCCGCACAAAGTCCAGTAGATCCCGCCACCCTTTCCTTGCATCTTCCAACTGATCTTCAACCGAGCGAGAGGCCGACCACACCACTAGAGGCTGCACTGCATCATTCTGCCCGCCTAAGCGCCTCCACGACCCTTGCACCATTCGCAAACCCACACCAATCTCTGCACGTTCCACCAACTCCATCAGGCCAATCGACCATTTTGGTCTCAGAACGAGAGACCCCACCCACGTCACCTCCTCCCTTGAACTTCCCACCATCAGCGCCAGTGCCACAAACAAGGACGATACGGCCAAATTAGTTCATGGGCGATAGTCACTATTCAGGAATTCATCTCCAAACATCAAATGAACAGCCTTTCAAAATTCTTCCTCGTCCACCCTAAATACATTCTTCAGACGATGGCTTGAAATAGGGCCTCAAAAGGCAGACATTTGGCTCGGAGTGAACAACGAGAAATTCGCTTCCATCGTTCCCCTGCCACACAGCCTAGAAACAACGCTTGCAAAGGAAATTGCAATCCCTCTTCGAGATGCCAAAAACCGACCATAATGTCACAAAACGCTGCCACCCCTTACATTTATTACTCCTCATGCACCACCTCACAACGCACATCGCCAGCAAAACCAAAGTACCAGTCACTGTCATAATTGCACCTATGCCGCCATTCTCAACTTGCTGCCATTGTAGTGTACTCAATCCACATAAGCCTTCCTCACCCCTCAACATTCATATCTAAAATGGGTTCACACATAGTTTTTCACAACTTCTTGGGTTCACCTTTCATACTCAGTGCTTCTTCATACAAATTCTAAGGGATCCAAATCCCTTAAGTCTTCAAAAATATTAAAATGTTCAGCCAAGGAACCATTTGCACCTACGTTCGAGAGCACATTAGCTTCTGCATTCACTTCCCTTAGAACTTGTGATACTTTAAAGTCCTTGAACCCAATTAGAAGGTCATGTATTCTTCTGATATGTTTATCCAGGTGCCAAGCATCCATCCTACCCCTAGCTATGCCATTCACCACTATTTGGGAGTCCCCTTCAAGGTGTAGTTTTTTCACCTCCAATTTTTCGCCATAAGAATTGCTTCGATTGCCGCCTGATACTCAGCTTCATTGTTAGTGCCATCCACCAATCTCTTTGCTCTAAATGCTAAAATACTACCTTTCTCATCTTGAGCAATGACCCTGGCACCGGAGGTCCTGAGATTCCGCATGGATGCCCCATCAAAGTTGATTTTGATCCATCCCCTGTCTGGCGCCATCCACACATGACTTTTTTCAACAACCCTAGGAGGATAAGCCCTCAAAAGCCCATTAGCAGGCCTGAACTTGATCAAAGGCCAGCCCACTAGGATACCAGCATCAAATTGAGTGAATGGGGTCTTCGCCAGATTTACCTAGGACGCAGCATTAGAGACTAATTCCGAAATCGCCCTCTCCAATCTGATCAAAAATCGCTCCATGGGTTCTTTTTATCCTCAAAGAGCCGTCGATTCCGTTCTTTCCAAACTTCCCACATTACTGTTGATGGCATGACCTTCCAAATTGCAGCGAAGGTTGATGAAATGTTCAAAACCGGCCACGATTCCAGCCAGTCTTTGAGGTTCCCTACCAACAGACCCTTCCAACTCAGCCTCTGCAACCTGAATCGCCATGCTTCCTAGGCAAACTCGCATCCCAGAAGAAGATGGTCCACATCTTCCTCCTCCTCCTTACATAGCACACAATGAAAGGGACCCGCAAACCCCATTCTTTTAAGTCTATCCCCTGTCAAAATACAACTGTTACCCGCCAGCCATGAGAACGCACCTGCTTTGGGCAGACAAGCGTTGTTCCAACATATCTTTGCTTCCCAATCCACGTTCCTGACATCTTCCTCCAAGGTGTACCCCAGCTTGACAAAATAAATTCCACTCTTCGCACCACACCAAATGATTTCATCTTGCTCCTTGGAACCCGTCACCTCTCTACTTTTCTAGGATATTCCTCAACGTCCTTTGATCATCCTCCCCCAAATCTAGATCGCTAGGATCCTTCCAAGTCATTCTCTGTCGCAGATCGAATGATTCTGGGACCAGAAAATCGCTCACTTTGTCTCCCCAATGTTGGATGGTCTTTTGAACAATCCGCTAAGGAACCCTGACATCCAAGGCTGGGCGACCATCCCAAGAATCCTGCCAAAAACTAGCCTTATGGCCATCTCCTATTCGCCATGTCAGGTGATTGGTAACCAGGCTTCTACAATTCATTAGAAAGTTCCAAAGGGTAGATCCTCTAGTGGGATTTTCAACCGTGAGTATTCTCTCCCTATCTTCATTGTCCAGGTACTTGGCCCGAAGAATTTGTACCCATCTTTGCTCCGGCTTACTATACATCTGCCACACCAACTTCGCCCCCATAGCTTCATTGATTAACTTTCAGTCACAGAGCCCCGCACCACCACCCCCTTTCGGTTTGCAAACTCTTTCCCAAGCCATTAAAGGAATTTTGTCCTGATCCTAGTTACTATTCCACATGAGTTTCCTCATTTTCTATTGAATGTTCTTGATGATCATACTTGGAAGTTTGAAGCAAGCCATGGAAAAAATTGGCATTGCCGAGATTACTGATTTCAACAGTAAAATGCGACCGGCCAACATGAGCCATTTGCTTTTCCAACCCTCCATTTTTGCTTTACAACTGTCAATTAGCCCTTTCCAAATCTTTGTCGTACCAGCTCCAGCAAAGAGTGGCGTACCAAGAAACTTCCTCGGGAGATGTCCAATTCTAATGCCAAAGAGTCTGGCAATGACCCTTTGAGTGCCTACCTCAGTATGAAAAAAGAATATCTCCGACTTTTGCCAATTGACCTCTTGTCCAGTGGCCCAGTTAAATTTGTCAAGAACTTGTTTCATCACCGTTGCTTCTTGCATGGAAGCCACTCCGAAAAGGCAAGTATCATCAACAAACTGAGAATGTGTAGTCGGTTCCACCCCTCTAGCAATCTCAATGCCTTTCCACATCCTCTGAGAACGCTTTCTTGCTATCGATCGGCCTAATACTTTCGCCAACAAGATGAATAGAAAGGGGGAGATGGGATCCCCCTGGCGAATACCCCGCGAGGTAGGAAAAAAACCTTGGGGGCTGCCATTGACTAATATCGAAACATTGAACTGCATAATCATACTAGAAATCCACTTAATCCAACCATTACTGAAACCAAACTTAGCAAGCACAGCCAATAGAAAAGACTTGTCAACTCTGTCATAGGCTTTCCGGATGTCGAGCTTCAGCATCATTCTTCTCTGTCTGCTCTTCATGGCCGTGTGTATCGCCTCATGAGCCACAATAATCCCATCAACAATGTTCCTCCCAGGGGCGAAGCCGCTCTGTTCACAGGATATAAGTTTTTCCAGGATCAATTTGAGTCTATTGGCAGCAACTTTTGAAATGATTTTGTAAATAGTATTGCACAGCGAGAATGATTGGAATTCCTCAAAGCACACCGGTTTATCTTTCTTTGGGATAAGCGCCACCATAGTACTATTGAATTCTTTCAGGATAAATCCCCTAGTCCTGGACTCTTCAACCACCACCAACAACTCACTGCCTAACAAATCCCAAAAATACTGGTAAAAGAAAGCTTGAAAGCCGTCCGGGCTCGACGCTTTCTCCCCACCAAGACCAAAAATAGCTGCTTTCAGTTCCTTCAGAGAAACTGGCTCCTCAAGCATCTGATTGTCCTCCCTAGTAACTAATTGTGGGATCACAACCAAAAACTCCTCTTTCAATCTTACCTTTGCCATCTGTAATTTCCTCCCAGAGCTAGCATTTATCTGTTGTTTTAATAGGGCCATAAACATTGATTAAGAAACCTGAGAAATTAATAGTCCGTGAGCTTACCTTTGCCATCTGCCAATATCTAGAGCTTGAGACTGCTTCCACTTTCACTAATTGGGGGTTCCACAAGATTCCCAGGCCACCTGAAGCCCCCTCCGGACCAACAAAAAAATCAGACCACCTCTGTCTAACACCAAGTATCCTAGCCGCCTCTTCACTACCTAACTTTGTTTCCAGAATGCAAATTACCTCTGGTTTCGCCTGATCAAACCCTCTTTTGATCATGCGACGCTTGTCAGGAGCATTGCAGCCCCTAGCATTCCACTTTAGGAACTTCATTGCTGCCCAAGAGAGAACAGGTCTCTCTCGGATCTAAGAAGTCTGGTCCGTCCCTTCATGTTGCCTGCTTCCTCCAGCAACTTCTGTCTATTTTTCCTTCCCCTCATACTCCCTTTAGTCTCCTTATTGGGCTTTGATTTGGTTTGTTTGATGGTCCTTGTGTCTGTGTCCCCTAACTCCGTAGACATCCCCAACGAATCATCACTCAAGTCATCTTCATCTCCAGATTCCATCTCCATGGATTTCTCATAGTCCTCCTTGGCCATGGAGACATGAATATCTTTGAGCCTGATCGCCTTTAACTCTTCAAACTCTACAGGAGTGTCAGAATTTAGGGTCGCTGGTAGCCTCCCCATGATTCCAACCAAAGGTACCTCCCTTCCAGTCCTAAGGGGAGGAGGCCTCGGGGGAGGAAAAGGAAATCCCACACCGCCTACCCCAGCCTGGGGTTTAAAAACTGGGTCTGACACCAAGATCGATCCAATCGTTGGAGTGAGACCGCCCCTAAGCGCTTCACCACTTGTTGAAACCACGTGGGTCTCCCCCATCATATCCTGCTAGGAGCGATCCACATGCCGAAGTAGCCTCCCCTTCAACGCCTTTCAGATATGCGGCATCTAAACCTACTGCAGAAACAGTGACTGGAGATTGGTCAGCCAACTTAGTCTCCATTGCATCTTTGGTGACTTCCGTGGACACTACCAGCTGATCCTTTCTAGCATCGTATTTCAGGCTTGCTGCGCCCGGACAAACAGCAGAATCGGTGGCAGGAGTCGATTGTGTGAGCGTGACATCCGGCACGTCCTTTGCAGATTTCGTTGATGCCACCAACTGGTCCTCTAGTGCTCTGTCAGCCCTGCCTTTGCCTTTCTGACCTGCCATACATTCAAATTCCTCATGCCCCCACTCTTTACAGGACTTACATTTCACCATGATCTCTTCAACTTCTAACTCTTGCCACCAGAAGCCCTTAGGGGAGCGGATTTCAACGGCCTTGGGGAGCAAGGGATGGGATTTCCACATTATGCAGATTCGAGCATACATGCATGAGTCCAGTTTATCAATGGCTTCATCCGATTTGATGAATCTCCCTAGCTTCTCACCGATTGTCTTGAAAACTTCTTCCTTCCAATACTCATGCGGTAAGTTCTATAACCTAATCCATATTGGGATTTCCTCAATGGAGGCTTGTCGGGGATCAAAGTTGGGGATCCAATCTTTAATGTAGAACCCTACTCCCTTCATCATAAAAGGCCCATTATACATGATTCTGGTTTTTTCCACTTCTGACCCAGCAATGATTAGGAAAAAGCCGTTAGTTAGGGTTTTGATCTCGAAATGGCTCCCCCATTCCTCATCAACCCATTTCCTTATCTTTGGAAAAGCAGGCCAATCTCCTCCCCACTTCATGAAGAAGGCTCTAGTGCACAAAACTTGAACCGATTCCTTCCAAGTCGGTGAATCAATACAGATGCTAATGGTTCTCTTCTCCGTCGTCGCCAGTGCCTCCACAGTGATGGGTTTCTTGGTAGCTGCTAGTTTTTTCTTCCAAAACCGCTCCTCAGTCTTCTTTTAACTCCACTTAGGGAAGTTCAAGATCCTGGAATGGCCCCATTTATTCTTGTCTAGCTCAAAGGAAATTCAGGCATCGTCAAAACTGCCCCTATCCCCCCTTCTTTGATCTGAACCATAACGTTGGAACTGGGTAGCATGAGGTGGAAACCAAGGCCGATGGTTGTCAAGACACCGTGAGCCATTCTCCATCTCTCGCGTTCGAAATCCACCGCCACCTGCAAACCCTAACCTCCTCCTACGCTCCATAGATATTTATATATATATTTTTTAAACTTTATTAATAATAAAAATAAAATGATTCTTTGAAAACATATATTTAAAAAGTTCTATTATAAAATAATTTACATACTTTTTTTAAAACTTATTAATATATGAAATATATTTTTAAATTAAAGAAACTTAATTAAAAGACTATAAATATTATAAACTTTTTGATTAAAAAAAAACTTTATAAACTTTTTAAAAGTTTGAAACTTTTATATAAGAAATATACGTAAGAAAAGAACAGAAGTAAGAGCTTTTAATTTGGAACTTTATAAACTTTTACTCGTATAAACTAAATGAACTTGGATAGCGTGGAAGGTAAGGAAATGAAACGTTATAGTAGGAAAACAACGTTATGTTCAAAGAGAATATGGGCCTCAGTCCTGACGGTTTCTAAATATGGGCAGAATAAACCAGAGACAATACACAGAGGATGAACACTTACAAAAAAACGTTTAATGTAGAAAAGGCAGTGCCCATGCAGGTGTTGATGCAGTGACCATGCAAGGGAAGATACTTCAGTAGGTTCAAATAGGTTTAAGAAGAAAATGGTATACTCAAGAATGAGTCAAACAGAGCAAAGGCGAGGTGCTATCAACACAGAGATATAGACACAGAGGTTAAATTTGTAGAGATAACAATACAAACAAAAGACGATATAATTTTAAACTTCTGGAACAAAAATTTGCAATACGTAAAACTAGAGAACAATATGAAACTTATTTAAAAAAAAATCCTGCAAACACGAGATGTTAGAACTTGCAAGCAAATTAGAGATGGAATTTAATAATAATTCAGTTTTGGCGGCAAGCCTTCCAAAACAAGTTAGATAAAATGGGTTTGGCGGCAAGCCGACCAAACAGATTAAGGAGGCTGAGTTTGGCAGTAAACCTTCCAAACTAGTCACAAAAAACTTAAACCAAAGAAATAACTTTGGTGGCATGCCTTCCAAAGCACGTTAGCAAAAAAAAAATTAAAAAAATACAGATTTAAAGCAAAAAACCTGCACAGTAGAAAATATTAGAGAAAGAACTTCTTCTCCTTTCAAGAATGCCTCCAAGAGGGTGAACTCCACAGAATGGTAACCTTCATCAATCTCAACTTGAAACAAGGATTAGGACCTGCTCTGATACCATGAAAGGAAATACAAGAGCAAGGAAAAAAAAACAAAATCCAAGTAAGTTTATTGATGAAATAGATGTTACCAAGAGAAATGCAAAAACCTTGGAGCAATCACCCAAATGTGAAGGAGGAGGCACAAGAACTTTGAAAGGGGAAAAGCCAAAAAAAAACCCTTGTGTTATTATGAATGAGACGATGCCTAAAATGAGAGAGAGAGGGAGCAAGAAGCTCTTTACAATATTGTTATTAAGAAGACATCTCTTAAATAGAGATGAGGAGGGGAGTTACTTTGTAACTCCCAAATCTATGAATGCCACAATTCATAAAATGTGTGTGCCATGTGTCCACATCCTCTTAAGGAGGAAATCTAAAATTCCTTAATAAAGGAAAATAAAAGAAATGACTTGTCCTCACACATGTACTAGAGGACAAATTACATGTAGGGATTCCAAGTAAAGATTAAATATTCTAACAATAATCCTTGGCATGTCATTTAGGGGTAGTTTTTAGAATTTACAACACAATTTGAGCAATACTTTTGCTAGAATGATTAGAGGCTGAGTTTTTGACAAAATGAAGAGAGTTTTTATCCACCATCAAAGACTAGAAATTGGAGTTGAGAACTCCTTTACAGGTAATATACAGAGAAAGGTAGGAAGAAACATCTGCAGGGAAACTCTATAAGAAATAGCGGGAGATCTGACAAAGCATTGAAGCAGGGGAAACCACAGGCAACTGCCCTTGTTAAACTGTAAGAATGGCCGGCCTAGTCACATAGAGTCTTCCTCTTTGTCAATGAGCTTGCTAGAATAGGGCCATTGTCACCAAAACCTCTTTTTGTCATTGAGCCATCAACAACATAGAGGTAAATGTCACAAAAACAGCCATGGGAGCTTAGAAAGATAGAAATCTTTCCAAATATGTCGTCTATTGATTGCATTCACAAGACAGAAGCTAGACATCAATTAAAAAGATGAGAGCAATGATTGCAGTAGGGACAGTGGGATGCGTGAGTAGGTTAAAGCCATGACATGGAGACAATAGGATTGCAGTAAAGGAAGTTGACAAGAAATGATCACAATTGGTGGGGAAGGGGAGCCAGATGTAAGTTTGAAAAACAAGGAAAACCTAATAGGGTTGATCACAACCATCTGTTAAACCTTAACATTTTTATTCATTAATAATACTTGAAGGACCTAATTTAAGCCTTAATCAATGCATACGGTAGCTTTCATAGGTGACCATTTTCCTTGCAACTTGGCGACTTAGCTGAACTGATTCTCATATATTTTGGTCAAGTATAAGGTTTGTTCAATTAAAAAATTCAAACTGAAAATAGAATTACAACAAGCATTTTGGTTAGATTAAGGGTATTTAGATTATTTGTTTTATCAGTTGGGTTACTTTGCTTCTTCCTTACTATAGGTTTTTATCCACAAATCTGGTATAACGTTCTTTTACATGAAACTTGGACCAGTAATTGTTTTTATTGTTACAATAATCTCTCCTTAATTCAGGCTGAAGTGCCAAAATAACACCTAAAGATACAATAGGTTTGGACTCTGGACCATATGAAGGTTTCCTTGGCTGCTGAAGTCTGTATTCCATTATCTTGACTAGGAGTTCTGAATCAACCATTAACTGGTCCCACTTTATATTTTTGGACATTTTATGGCACATGGTACCATTAAAAATTCATGCATGTTTCTTATGTTTATTCAAGCTATGATATCGATTTATATGAGCCCACATACAAAATTATTGTATGGCTTCGTTAAGCTTCAGTTTCTGACAGTGTTAAATATGATATGCAGAATGATCATGTTGTTGCACCAATCTTCTCTGTTCCCCGGAAGTCCATAGAAGATAATCCATTTACAAGCCTTCTGCTTTGTTCTTTAATGTCAGCTGGGTATACCACTGCAAATGGACAGAATCCAACTATACAGTGGTGTGACAATCTTGTAATAGAGGTGATTAATCAACTTCTCTGTAAGCAATTTAATCCAAATTTTTATTTGGTGCCATTTTGAATATATCGAACTCTTTTTGGAAATTCTAAGAAACAAGTATTACTTGGAGTTATCCATGTTCGTTGAAATTTGACATAGAATTTTGTTTTTATTAAGATCCAAGAAAATCATTTTGTTTATTTAGTTAGTAGTTAAACTGAGTCTAGATGTGTGGAACATGATGGAATGATGTTAGATGTAGGTTTAGCATTTCAAAGAATGATTTAGGTAAAGATTTTATATGTGGAATTTGGATTGTGCCCAGTTTGGGGTTGTTTCCTTTCTTTATAAACAGAAAACCACAGTTGTTCAATAGGATTGGAAAGTTGACTGCAACTCTCGAAAACAGCAATGCTTATGATCAAAGATGCAACTATTATTCACATGCACATGTAGAACTGATAATGTGCATGATCAAGTTAGCTATACTGAAGGTAATTGAGGAAATTGCTTCATCCACTCTACTCCATTTCATAGCATTCACCATAAGCATCACAATAGACCAATATCATAGAGTGAAATAAGCTAGACATAAGCTTTGGTATGATCAATGGGTATTGCCACTTTCACATACTGCACCATTGCTTGTATACAATACATGACACAACCTTACCCATTTATAGTTTTCTGTTAGGGTATGCTTGATATTAAGTGAGCACAAACCTACTTTGTTTGTGAAGAGAATGCTTATATCCTATGCCAAGAGAAGCAATGATAACAAATTTTTAAATGTAGTACAAAGGAATAATGGTTCACACAGCATAACACGATAATTTACTCTTGGAAACCCTTTTGTGTAAATCCCCAGCAAAAACAAATCTCCTTGTATTCGTTCATCCATTCACAATAAAATAAAATATCTCACACTAGTGCTTAACCCTAATCCATGTGCTGGTATAGGCACATCAGTATAGGAAACCATTAAATGGTATTCCAATGTAATGGGTATAAAAGCATGGGCCAGAAAACCACCTATAAAGGCCCATGAAAATCCTTAGGGGCTTACACCCCTAAACACATTACAAGGGATGCCACTAGCCCCCCATACCCATAGCTAGAGTAATGCCCCAAATCACACTTATATGGTGAAGTATAGAGTCTATAAATCCCTTGAATGGTCTTTTGCTAAGATTCTGAATCCTCAAAAGATTTGGCGAGTTTTTTCCCATATCTTAGAATAGATATTTTGTGATACAGACCTATAGTCTAAATATGGACCCACACAATAGAAACATGCAACAGAAATAAACTCTACAAAGAACAACTTCGTTATCTTGGGAAAACCCACTAGAGGGAAAAACCTAGCCTCCTAAAGATTCTTCCACTTATATTAAATCCTTAAAACACATTACAATCTGCTGCAAAGTAGCCACATCATGATTTCCAACACAAAACAACACAGATTGGTCACACTGACCTAACACATGGGTCACACCACAACCCAAGTACAATTACTTTTAATTCAGTATCAAACTTCATTTCTACATGCTTTCGTTTCTCAGATGATACCTCACATTATGCTCTTGTTATCTCTCCTTGTTTCCCAGTCCTCGCTTCCTCGTTGCAGCACTTACCTTCTATGCCTTTACTCCATCCTAGTCTTTTTCACTTGCTTTCAAATGCCATGAAACCATATATATATAGCATCGGGAATAAATCTCCTTTTTATTGCAGTGCTTCTCAAGCTAAAGATAAGATTGTTATAGAAGTGCTGGTGAACAAGTGAAATAAATGTACACATTTTTTGGGGTTTTAATTTCCTTTCAGTGCTAGTGCAGTTGTCAGTAGCAATGATCTTTATGGAAAACATTCATACAGTCATAGTTCTACCAAAATTATTGTTAGTGATCTTTGATCCACCATCCATGGTTAGGGTCTAGAGGATGGCTAATAATTTGGACTCTCCATCTGTGTCCATTAATGTGATTGATGTATCACACTGATCAGACACTTCACTGCCCCTAGATCCATGCCTAACCATATAGTGTGGGGATAATAGTATACCTCTTGTAGTAACATGTTTTCTTGTTTATCATGTGTATTTAACGCATGTTCAATCTTAAAAGATTTCAAATTGTCAAGACGCTTCAAAATTACATTTCATTCTTCTAACATGCATGGTTGATGCTACATAAGAAGTAATTTATAACTTGAGATACTGAATGGAAAATTTTGAACTAGGTGGTTTTAATGCATGACATGTGGGTTTTTCTCAAATTTAGTATTTTTATTTGATGGTCACATAACGGTGTTTTCTTCTTGAATTTCAGGTGAATTATTTGTAAACTACCTTATGGTCTTTGTTTTTGGATGCAGTGGCTTGAAGCAGTTGAGCTTGCCCTCTTAAAGGGCCGTCATCCTCTTCTGAAAGATGTTGATATTGCAGTCAAGCCTGCAAATGATCCAGTCATAATCAATTCACGAGGAACACAGAAACATGTTATGGATTCATATATTATCAATTCTTCCAAGCACACAATTGCAGCTGGTGCGGAACAGTCACTTGGTTCTAGAGACATGAATGCATTTGATAATAGTAGTGGATTGTATGCAAAAAATGAAGATGGGGGTCATAGATTTTTGTTGAACAACAAATCAACTAGTCATAAAATGGTTCCACGACACAAACAGTTTACAGATGCAGAAGTCCAAAAGGCAAAGCCCATGGATTTGTCCCAAGAAACAGGATCCTCAATAGACACAGTGAATGAAGTTGAAGATTCTGAGAGCAGTGAGGAAGAAGTTGAAAGGGGTCAAGTTTTGCAAACAGCAGAAACTATTATGAAAGTGCTTGATGTAACCATGCCTGGTACTCTGGAAGATGAACAAAAAGCACAGGTTTGTGAGCTATTGTTATAGGCATGGGTTTTGCTTCTTGTTTGGAGAGATGTAGTTTACTTTTGTGCAATTGAGTTTCCTAAGTTTAATTCTCTACTGCAAACACATTTTTTGCTGCAATGCTTACAACAGTGCTTGTTTTTCTGAAATTGTGGGATGCCTTGTTTAGTATGATTTGTCATTTCTTGGTGTAGATTATTTTAAAACTAGCTAGGTGTGAATTCGTCAGGTTTTTGAACAGGGCATATGAACATGCATGTGTATGTCATAGATATAGACACGCTTGTGCATATGCGCGTATGTGTGTACAAACAAAAACATTTTTGTGTGCATTTTTGAAAGAGAACTTGACTTCTAAAATGACTATTGTAGAGGGTTAGTTTATGCAAATGGTTTTGTCCAGCCATTGCAACTATTGAAGTTATATCCTTTGGTACTAATCACAGTACCAAGACTCACTGGGTACTGGAAAGACTCAGTCCTGAAGCTAGCTTGGTCTCCCAAGGCTAGGGAAATCAAGGGCAAGACGTGATAAATCTGGCTGGGCTCTCTGAGTCCCAATGCCAAGACTCAACCAGCACAAATGACTTGAAAAAGCTAAAAAAAGTAAAATTATAGAAGTAACTAAAACACATCAAGAACATTCATATTGCCATTGAAGCAAAAATGCAACAAGTGGGTTGGGCAGCAAACATTGATTAAATTGAGTGCATGCAGTTTGTAGTAGCTCACAATGCATTTAAAGGAGCCCATGATGCATTTGGAGGAGACCAGCATCAATCTGGAGCAGCCAGTGGTCTATTTCGAGCATCGAATTTTAAGAGGTATGTTTTCTTTTGAATCTTTTCATTTGGTATGTTTTCTACATTTGTTTTATTCTTCTCCATTTTGATTCATGGAACTAGAAACAAAGAGGGGGAAATGGAAAGAACTAGTTCTCTTTCATTTTTCTCTCCTATTTTGTTTCCATAATCAATCTTTTTTTCTTTTTTTCCCTTTTTATCCGCAAACCCAAATCTTTAATCATTTTTTCTTTAATTTGCTTTTGCGATGTACTTGCAATTGATGAATTGTTAATGTCAACACAAATTACAAAGAACCCTTGTTAGAGACATATCACCCTAGGATCTAAGAAAAAGGAATTGATTTATAATTATAGCAAATTAAAATTTGTAGGGGAGGCATTAATCGCTTCAATTTTCAATTTGTACACATACCTTGCTAAGATGTTTATTTGTGTAAGAAGTGCCAATTGATGATATGTGCTAGGTCAAAACTTAGTTAGAGTTATTTGAGGAGATATTAGGCCTATAATATAGGCAAAGAAAAGAGATGGTAGCCATAAGACAAGGTCAAGAAGACTCCTATATTTTTGTGAGTTTGCCATTCCCTTTGACTTCAAGTATTAGTGGCAATTTGGGCCTAGAGTTTGTGGATCAGAATGGATTCGTATATTATACCATGCACTCTACAACTTCCCATCCATCTCTTGAGAGCATAGGTTGGTATAGAGATAGACACGAAGCAACAAGAAGTTTAGTTGGAGATTTTTTATTCTATTGTTCGATTTTATTTTATGCAACCAAGTAATTAGTTCCTTTTTGTTTTAAAATACATTTTTTCGATATCTTTATGTCTTTTGAATTTTAAAATTTAAGTGTTTTTGAAATTTTAGAACATTTCTTTTTGTTTTGTTTAGGTCTCCTTACTAGCAAAAGCTAGTAGATGCTATTTCTATGGTTGGGGAGTGGTTCAAAGCTCAGCATGATGAAGAGATAAAGAGTTCAATACTAAGTGAAAAGGTGGCAAGTGTGAAGATCATTATTAGTGAGCAATGTGATAGAATTGAATAAAGGTTGCACCATCATGTTTGATGGTTGGATAGATAAGGGAAACATGGCATTGTTGAATTTCCTTCTCTTCGTTAGGTGGTACAATTTTTCTTAAATCCATTGATACATTTGGGAAGGTAAAAAAATGCAAATTTCCTCAGATTTTTTGAAGATGTTATGTCCAATGGGGGTGAGGCAAACAATGTTTAGATTGTTTCAATTAATGCAAAAAATTATGTTGTTGTAGTTAAACTTCTCTTGGAGAAGCACCTATATATATTTTAGAATCCTTGTTTTGCTAATTATCTTCAACTTATATTGTAGGATCATGGCAAACTCTCATATTAAGACAATTCTGGACCATGGTAGAAATATTTGCAAATACATATACTTTGCTTGGATCCTTAATGAGGAAATACATAGTGAAGAAATTGACCAGTGTCCACGGGATGCCTTCCCCCGCCAAAATCCTCCTATTTTGGGGACAAGGATGCCCCCTTGTTATCTCACCACTACCACCTAAGTTTCAAGGATGTTTCTAGGATGTCCTCTTGTAGATGGGACATTTTTAGGATATTCCCTTTCTCTGGAGACTTGTGGGGGACTTTGGAACATCCAAGGGATTCCCAAGATTCTCTCAAACGTCTTGGAGAGACTCAAGCATCCCGTGTGGCAAAGGACTGCAGAACATAATAATTTTTTTTAAATCACTTTTTTTGAAATGTGTGCCATAGGCCCTCACACCCAAACCCTAAACAATCACAAAAAAATTCCAAATAGGCTTCTAAGCCTCATTACATCTCACACCAAAATTTTATCAACAAAGTTGGAAGTTGCAACAATAAGCTATGGGAGTGAAAAAAAATGCTAGTGGAGGCTTAAGGATTGATGATTAGTGAGAGGAAGAGCAAGATGAAGATTGATGCTGATCCACCATTGAATCAAATGATTCAAAGCTTTATTCAAGCCTCAAGTTAGGCTTTCTTTGTGAATTTTTTTACTTCTTTTTTCATGGTTCAATTTATTAACTAATCATCTTTCCTAATTTTAGTTGATAAATTTAGTTATTAGCTTAGAGGTTCACAATTTATATTACTGCAAATTATTATTTTAGTTTTAGAAATAAATAATGGTCAAATTTTAAATTGATTACTTTTATAACAGCCATATTTTATTTGTTAGATGTTCAATTTTTTGTCAAATTAGGATTCTCTGCTTTTGCACTTCATGTGACCTAAAGTAAGAGTAACAAAAGTGAAATCTTTGTTTGACAAAGGTTAAGAACAAGGATTCCTAATTATGTATCCTCTTTTCTGCACTTCGTACAACCTACAGTAAGAAAAACAAAAACAAAATCCTTGTGTCTTAATCCTTTGTATTATGCATAATTTTAATGTTTAAATTGAAAACTTACAAAATTTAATATCATTTATTGCAATGTCACTGAGTTCTTCAATAGGGTTGAGGATGAGATTGAGCCTCAAGAGGTTGAAGAAGTTGAAATTGAGTCTGATTATGTATCTGATGAAAGTACAAAAACATATAGTGGTGAAGGCATTACTTCCATTGGGAATGCAAGTGTTAGTTGGCCTTTAAAAATGTTACAAAAATATGCTAAGGGTCCCTTCAATCCTAAACCCCCTTTAAAACAATTTGCAATTAAGTTACATACAAAGCATAGGGAATCTAGGGCATTAGGTTGTGCAAGTATCATTTTTGTAGGTTTGAATTTGAGGGAAGCATCATCAAAGTTGATGCCCACCCCCTTCATATCCAAGGCAAAGGTGTAGAAGTATGCAAAAAGTTGACATAAAACCTCGAATATAGGGCTGAGATAACTAAATTGTAGGGTGATAGTGAAGAAAATGCATCTACATCTGCTTCTTTGCCACCAAGGGGTAGGGGTCATCAAAGTTCTACTTCTACTTTGCAAAGGTCACATGCACATATTCAATTTCCTCTAGTTCAAGAGCAACAAAGTAAGGGGAAAGGAAGGGTGACTAGTGATGCTTCAAACCTACTAGCAGATTTACTCAACGTGCAATCGAAGGATGAAGCAAATGATGCTATTGGCAAATTCTTCTTTGCCAATACCATTCTATTCCATTTGGCTCACTCTCCTTATTATAAGGAGGTGCGAAGATAATTAGACTAGGACCATCATATGTGCCACCAAGAGAGACTAAATTGGGGACAACAATCTTAGATAAGAACTATTCCAAGATTAATATTTAAATGGAGAAAATGAAGGAATCGTACATCACAAGTGGATGTAGTATAGTCATGGATTTTTTGACAAAACATAGGCATTGTCAACTCACCAATATCATGCTTACAAGTTGTTGACGTGTATTTTGTACACTATTAAACACAGAATAAAATACCCAAGGGTACCTTATCCTCTCTTGAATAAAGCCTCCGAATGCTAAAGATGTCGCGAAAAGGATCAGTCGGGATGACTTCAAGGTTCTTGTATTTAGGGTCTCTACGTGTGGATAAGCTCTCTGTGGTATGATGTGATTTGCTGGAATCACAAGGGGACTTACATTTGATGATTGAACGTCTGATCTGCTTTGAATATTGCTGGAACACAGGATTTCACTGCCTAAGATTTGGAAAAAGGAAAAAAGATGAGGGCGAGGAAAGGATCTAATCCTAACACTAAGAATGTAAGAGCAATGGATGATCTTTGATGAAATTCTAACTAAGTCTTGTTTTGACATCCCAGGACCATCTCCACAAGGTTAGTGCGATCTTCGAAGGAAAGCTTTATGATGTTCAAATCATCACTGCAGGCATAGACACCATCAGGTTGATGCATATCAATGAAGAAGCGACAATTGAAGTTAAGCTTAAGCTGAATGATTCCAGTTGACTACGCAAGGCAAGTCTGCAATCAACAAATTGCTAGTAGTCTGGATATACGAATTCCACCATCAATCAAGCACATTTCTTCCACTCATTTAATAACATGAAATCAAATATGAGAAGTATAAAGACCATGCAAATTGTCGAATCGACCCATAAATTTCACCATTTCTTCAATGAAGTTACAAGTCTTTTACAACAACATCTTGGCAACAATCTTTGCCTTCTCTCTCTACTCTACTCTAATTGCTATTCTATCAACTAGCTAATCACCTTCTAACTACTCTCTATCTATCTTCTATTAACTGCTTCTATATGCCTTTACAAATGAAATGCCAGGGCTTATATAGTGCCCTCAATACAATTCGATGGCTAAGATCAATACGAGATCAATGGCCAAGATTTTACAATGAAAACCCTAATTAGGGTTTGTTACAACCATTACATAACATTTAATGCTTGACCAATGATAAAATTGTATTGCTTGGACACATGTCCTCTCTGGAAAATTCAACCAATGGATAGCCGAGGTAGGTACATCGAAGTTTGTGCCACCTTCCATGAGTTAGGTACATTGAATCTGGACATGCTGAAGTGGAAGAGGTCGCCCTTATCCTGATGATACTGGATCAAAGAAGGTCGTCCTTGTCGATGTTAGGCTGGAGGAGATCGCCCTTGCCCTTGCTTGATCTTCTTGGAGGAGACCATCCTTGATCTGGCTTGATTTTCCTTGAGGAGAGTCTTCCGACTTGTAGATCTTTCGAGCTTGGGAGTCGCCATCTTGATACCTACACAACATTTCAAAATTAGTAATATATCTTGAAATCTAAAATTAAACTTTAAAAGGAAGATTCAAGATTTTAATTAGGAAACTTCATGATAAATCTTAGTTATCATTTCCTATTTAACCATGTAATACTTAGATTTTTCCAAAAAATGTCTAAAAAAATCAAACCTTGAATAAGGGTGTCAAGATGAATAAGGCTAGGATTCTCAATTGTTTGGAGTCAAACCTTTGTTCACCATGCTTTAGAAGATTCTTCCCATCTCATACAACGTTGCCTTAGCATAATCTCGGAGGGAATTTGTTGTTTTCAAAAAAAAGTGGGACGGTCCTTCAGTGAGGGACGGGAGCACTTTTGAGTCCATTGCATGAATTCTTGATCATATTAATCTTCAATTTACCATCAAGGCGTAGAATATCACATTTCACACCATCTTGAGCCTTGGTAATAAAAATATTATTTCAAAATGCAAGGTAAAAGGTCATATTTGGAAAAAGTGGCACGGTCCTTCAGTGAGGGACGGGAGCACTTTTGCCAGTTGTCGTCAAAATTTGCAACTCTCGCATCTCAATTCAACTTCAAGGCATTTTAAACACTTTTTCAAACTTGCGCCTTGGTCTCAATTTGTCCAAAATTGGTGAGAAAGGGAAGATAACATATTAAGTGGCATGGTCCTTCAGTGAGGGACGGGAGCACTTTGAAAAAGTGGCATGGTCCTTCAGTGAGGGACGGGAGCACTTTTGCAATTACAAGCTTATCTGTCCCTTTGCTAGCCTTCGAAATTATCTTCAATGGATGAATCTTGCCTTCTCTCATTCATTTCAATCACACAACTTGCCTTGCCTTTGCAAGAAATTCGTTTTTTTTTAGAAAAGTGGGATGGTCCTTCAGTGAGGGACAGGAGCACTTTGTCTTGGTCCCTTGGTGAGGGACGAGAGCACTTTTTGTCATTTTGGCATACTTTTTGCTCTTTAAGCCTCTCAATTGCGTCCAAGGCATAAAACATCATTCGTCTTTCCCATCCAAGTCAAGTTTTATCATAAAATATCGAACAATGAAGAGAAACTTGAAAAAGTGGCACGATCCTTCAGTGAGGGACGGGAGCACTTTTTGTCATTTGGGTTGATTTTCTCCTTTGTAGACTGCTTAAATTATATTCAATGGACAAAACATGCTTCCCTTAACCTCTTCAAATCATAAAATCACCTTAACCTTGCAAAGATAGTGCAAATTTGAAAAAAGTGGCACGATCCTTCAGTGAGGGACGGGAGCACTTTTTTGCATTCTAAGCCAAATTGTCTCACTTTTCACCTCGAAATTTCTTTGCTGGGGAAGATTTCATCTTACTTCATGCTATGAATAGAAGTTAATGTCCAAAAGAGGTCTAAAATTGTGCATATAAAGAAAAGTGCTCTGGTCCTTCAGTGAGGGACGGGAGCACTTTTTACCTTCTAGGCAAAAACTTCATCATTTCTTTGCTTTCAATCAAGTCTGGATGCTTTATCATGTTCATTTCGTCCTTCACTATGCCTTTGATGTTTCAATTTGACCAAACAAGGCCAGGAATGGCTCCAATAAGTCTTTTCGCCTTTGTCCTTTAGTTAGGGACGGGAGCACTTTGCCTTGGTCCCTTGGAGAGGGACGGGACCACTTTTTCCTTCAACCTTCAAAATTCACCATTTTTGTGCCTTCAAAATCTTCAAAAGTATCAAGTCATGTCCAATTATCATTCCGGAAGACCTTGCACAAAACAAAATAGAAAAGTCAGTGACAAATATGCATAAAATAACATTTGTGCTCTGGTCCCTTGGTGAGGGACGGGAGCACTTTCGTCCTTTTTGGCTAAAATATTCAAAATTTAGGTCTCCAATCATTTCACAAGGCAGAGTTAGGCCATCTTCAAGGCCAGGAATCAGTTAGCAAGCTCTCGCAAAACAAGAAATTGCACTTAGAATGAAATTCGCCTTGGGCCTCTAGTGAAGGACAGGAGCACTTTCTCTGTTTCAGGCATCATCTTGCCTCCAAAATTTGATCAAAATTTACCTAGGCAAGAATATACAATTTCATCTTCAAAATACTAACACTTAAACAAAATTTGAATTTTCCCTCAAAAAACCGTGACTAGACCTAACCTGAGACATATCTGACTTCCTGACAGACTTATCTTACTTCAATAATCAACCCTCGAAAGGACGCTTAATAACTTTCAAAATTTGACTGGACTCAGCTTGAAAAATATCCAAAAGAAACCCCTAAGGCTTAGCCCTAGCCCAGACAACTCACTCACTCACTCAAAACCCTAAAAGCAGAGAGAAGAACAGGCACAACAAAAGCGAAAAGAGGGGGTCCCCATTTGCAATGGGGCGATGTGTGAAAACATCACAACACAAGTACAGAGGACCTTTATTTCCTTAGGCTATTGATTGTTTAGGGCATCATAAGGATCTTGTTCGTCAATTTCAAACTCTTATAGATGATATAGAGGAGGTTGAGTGACAAAATGTGGTGCAAGTAATGATAGATGTGACTCATGTGTGCAAAGTTGTAGGGAAGTTAATTGAGATAGCCTATAGACATATTTGGAGGACTCGTTGTGTGCATGCAATGAATAACGCACTCAAGGACATAGGAAAAATTGGTCGGATCAAACCAATTGTTAATGATGTTAGACAAATGCATACGTTTATTTACAACCACCATACTTTACATGCACTCTTCGAGATCTTCTCAAGAAGGATTTTTTGAAACCTGTAAAGATTAGATGTGCATGATATTTTATTCCTGGAGAGGATTCTTTAGTTGCAAAAGACGTTGTGAATCCTGTTTATGATAGGATAATGGAATTGGTGGTCCAAGTTCAGAATAGAGCAAGGGAAGAGGGTGAAAGATGTGGTGAAGAGTGATGTTCTTTGGGTTGATGCAAAACATAGTCTCCATCATTACTTCAACCTTTAAATTGATTAGATATGGGGATGCCAATACACCTATCCTTGGAGAGGTGTATGAGCATATTAATATTATGCTTGACCAAATGAAGGTTGTTGTGTAATACGACCCCACATTGCAATTCTACAACAAACATATCCAACCAATCATTTATCACTGTATATGGTGAAATTTGAAGATTAAAACTATTGTAAAACCATAAATGATAATCAAGAATCCACCATACACCAATGATGAACCTAAAACATGTAAATCACAACAAAATAGAAAGATTATACCATTCACATGCTTGGTAGGGTTTTATCCCCATTGTTTCCTATCTCCATTGATCTTGTTTGATATATTTGCTCTCAGATTTTTTATGTGCACAAGAGCTCAACAAAGAACGAATTGTGGTTGTGAAGTCGCTTGATTGCTTGTAGGCTTGATTGTAATGTCCCCTTCTTTGCAGTGATTAGTTCAGTGGTCCATTAGCCTATTCTGGAGACCTGTAGGCTATTTGGAAAGGAGAATTAGGGTTTCCAAATTTTGTGGAGTTCTGCTCAAGCTTCTTAGGGTTTACCAAGAGGGAATTTTTCAGTTCTATCTATGGTTTCCTTTTGGGTTTTTCATGAGCCCTAGGGTAGCATAACATGCATTGGATTCTTTGGTGAAGTGAGAACTTACTATTTCTAGTAAGTTAGGGTTTGGCTATTTGGATGATGTTGTCTTACTGAGCTTTCCAAGATCTTCCACTGGGTGCGAAGATCATGATTTTCGGAGAAGTATTTCATGACTTACTATTTTTAGTAAGTGGCAGTATTGAACAATTCTATTTTTAGCAATTTGGACAGGGTCCTGATCCTGTAGCAGTTCAGTGGTCTTCATTGCTCAGCTTCATCCTGGATTTTGTTGATAATCAGTATTGGAGTCATAAGTGATTTAATTAAATATTATTTCCTTATCCTAAGGTTTAGTATTTAATTGTTTTATTATTGATTAATGATATATTGGGCAACTTAGGAAAAGACATTTTTATATCTAATATCAATGTTATATTCTCCTAAGTTAGGCATTGAAATTTGAAGAATGCATTATGTTATTATTGAAGACTCAGGAAAGTTCGAACTTGTTTAAATTATTGGTAAAAATGCAACTTGGGCACCCACCTTGGGAAACGAAATGAAATGTCATTTGGATGCCATATGATAGTGAAATGAAACGAAATTTGGAGGTGAATTTGAGAGCATTTACATTTGAATTTCAGAGGGAAAAAACTATAAATACAGGTGCTTGGCCTCCCATTTGGATATCTTATGAAATTGCATTGTTATGCTACCGGTTTGGCGATTGAAAATCTGAGCTTCGAAGTGTGGCTTCCTAACTAAGTCTCAGTTTCGTACTTGGAAGATAGTACCTAGCTGTGTTCCTATAATTCTAGTGCTGTCCGTGAGTGTTCTGTAAATTGTGGAGAGTTTTGTGTGGATTTTGGGGTGTTTCCTTGTTGCTGGTCGCGGAGTTGCTGAAATCATATTTTGCTCATACATCTTGATCAAGAGATTGCATCGTTCTGGGTATCGGCTCTTTGGAAACGTATTGGGAAAAGACAATCATTCTCCTATCTTGGTGTGGATTTTGGTGGTCATCACAATTTCTGGTTGCAAATCGAAGTTTGCTGCTGTAGCACCATTTTCAGACTTACCTTGGGATGCATGCAACACATTTGGGGATTCCAAGTTGCGAGTTTGAGGTAATGGATTGGTTGCCTATGTTATATTAGTCAGTCGCATTTTATTTGGTGTGATTCTGGTTAGTTTTGAGAAAGTTATGAGTGTTTTGGTGTTTTCGGTAGTGGCTGGATAGTGTGTTTTCTAGCTTGCAAAATTAGAATAGCAGTAGTGTTCAAGCGTGGTGTGATTTTGATAGTGGATTGTTTGAGATCGGCATTAAGCTTCTTATCTTATCTCATATCTCTATTTTGTAAGATTTTTTCAGTAGTACTAATCAATCATTCTTGCTGTTCTTATTTGTAATTCCCACTGCATAAGTG
This sequence comes from Cryptomeria japonica, assembly GCF_030272615.1. Taxonomy (NCBI): domain Eukaryota; kingdom Viridiplantae; phylum Streptophyta; class Pinopsida; order Cupressales; family Cupressaceae; genus Cryptomeria; species Cryptomeria japonica. The sequence goes on along the minus strand of NC_081406.1, from coordinate 243,292,330 downwards.
GAAGAGGCTGGCTTAGCTGCCTTCTTGCTTTGTAATTCAGTTTATGTTCTCAGTCCTCCCACTAAATAAGTGGTCGAGTGATAAGTTTTATGCAATTGTCCTCCCGCTGAAATATGTGGTAGAGTGATAGCTTAAATTTAATGTCCTCCCGCTGAAATACGCGGTAGAGTGATAGCTTAAATTTAATGTCCTCCCGCTGAAATACGCGGTAGAGTGATTGAGTTTCAGTTTCTTGTTATTTCCCTTGGCTGGTTTACCGCCAAGAGTTTAGTTTCTATCCTATTGGATAAGCAGAAGGGGTTGACTTGTCGCCCGTGCATTGTAATTTCAGTTTGATTTATGGTGCTAACGATCCCCAACACACGTATGCTCTCACCCTCCCAGATTGGGCTCTCGGTGAACAAAAGGTGGCAGGTTTCCCTTTCAGCAGTTTGGATTTCATTATTCTAACCCTAACGGGTGATTGGTGTGATTGTAATCTTGCTATTGAAAATAAAAAAAAATTAAGGGGAATATTACAATGATAGACACATTAGTTAGGGTTGTGAAAGGATAAAAGGATCCCCTTATATAGAGAACACCTTAGAAAATGGAGGGATAAGATTAAGTGGTAAATGGATAAATGGTTGACTAGGATTAAAGGGTAGGTAGGGAAAATTAAAATATGAAGGGGGTAGTTAGGATAAGTGAAAAGATAAATGACAAGTGTCATGGAGGGAAAAAGCTAATGAATTAATTAAATAAATGAAGATCTATTTAATTAATAGAGGAAGTGGGACCAATTAAATAAATAAAATACATATTTAATTTAGGGAAAGGATAATTTTCAATAAATAAAATATTTATTTAAATAGGAAAATGCTAAAAAAGGATAAATGAATTAATTAAATAAATAAAAATCTATTTAATTAATAGAAGGCTTAGAATAAAATATTTATTTAATTAGACTAGGACAATTTTAGGTGTTTACAATCACAAATGAGAGAAGCCCAACAATCCTTTGCACATGGTTGCCTATCAGTGTTACCCGAGGGTGTGTTTCCTCGAAAAAATCTGGCATCTTGGAAACAGAAACGTCTCAAGGACAGCGGGACAGTAGGGGACGCCTTCTCATGTATTAACTATTACATTACATTATGTATATGAACTTATGAATTTCAACTCTCATTTGAACTCTCAATTCAACTCAATTGCTATGATGTATGTGATGTATGATTTATCAATGTTATCATATGAAAATTTGAAATTTAACTATATATTTGAAATTTTCCCTATTTTTTATATAACTGTCCCGCCTCCCCAAAAGTGGCAAAAAAAAAAGTCCTGGAAACCCGTTTCCCTGACCTAGCTGCCTATGCATTGAACTCAAAGTGGTACATGCAAAGGCCTAGCAAAATTACACTTGTACAAGATGCTAGGGTGAAGGTAGGGTTCACGAAGGCCATTCAAATGATGCGTGATTCTACAATGGCTAGCATCATACATATGTAGTGGACAAAATTTGCCACTCTTAGGGTATATTCGGAAGAGGCCAAGATAGATAGAGAGACTTTGTCATAGGAGGACCCAATTTTGTGGTGGACTATGCATGGACCTACTTCTTTGACCACCTATTTAGCCATTCGTTTGTTATCCTAGGTTTCTAGTTCTTCTACTACTAAGTTGAATTGTTCTACTTATAGCTTCATCCATTCCATTAAGAGGAACAAGCTTACCTCCAAGAGAGCAGAGAAGCTTGTGGCTATACATAGGCCTTGCATCTCATGACTGCAACACATAAATACAAGGAAAGTCCAACATCTCAATGGGATGTAGAGCCAAAGGACCCAATATAAGTTGATGATGATGCTACATAGACAGGCTTCTTGGTATTGGTTTGGAAGAGCTCGAGCATGTGGAGTCTAGTGGTTCTAGTATGAGGAGTTTGGGGATAATTAGAGGCATCACTTTAGGCCATTTTGTCATTTTGAACATTATATTTGTAATCATCATATGAAGTTTTGAATATAATATAAATTTTGAATTTGGCATTTTCATTGATGATGTTCACTTCAAAAGTTAAAATGTTCAATTCAATCATTGCAATGTTTTTAACTTTACTATTTAGAATTTAGTTTACTTAGCATGCTAAAGTTTAATTTGTAATTCGTATACTTATTCTTTTCACATCTTTTTATAACTAATTTTTCAAGTACTATATGTATATTTGTGCTGTTCCCTAACGCCGTCCCCAAGCTTAAGCCCTTAGTTTCCCAATCCTTGATACTCACCCCACTATCCCCCAACTCTCATTGGGAAACTGTGAAACTATGACCAAAAATTAATGTTCACATGGACTTCAATTCATTTTGAGAGAGAGAGAGAGAGAATCAAATTATGGACATCAATCTTGTTTAAGGAATCTTATTTGATTTCATTTTTGATGGGGGTTAAGAACACATTGAATCCAAATATTTGTAGATTGCTGTTTGCAGCTGTAACACATCAATTTTCAGGTTAAGAGTGTTGGATTTAAGAATTTTCTATCAGATCAAGATAGGAAACTAAGACTTTGTTGTGAAATATTCTGAGGCACAACTTGAGCAAATTATATTATTTCTAATACCCATGAAGAGGCTGTTTTAACTCTCAATACAAGTAGTATCACCAAGATCAGAACTTAATAGACAATTTTACAATTTTAAGCCATATCAAAGACGGCCAATTAATTCTCAAAACATAAAAATTGCGCTGAAATAATGCAATATTTTTATAAAATTTTGTATGACTTATTTTGTATAATTTGGCTTGATTTCACACTTATATTGTCATAGGCCACTCAATGCCAGCCAAAATATATGGGTGCCAGTTCAATCATTTAATGTGCTTCTGGAGTTACAGCAAATTTGCCTTGATCATGTAGAGCATGTTCAAGACTGCTTTCGATGACTGTCTTTATAGTTCCTAATTCACAAAATGAAACATCATTTGCACATAAATATAATGGAAAAATTCATTATGTTAGATCAACTTGTACGGTTCATTTAAACCAGTGGATAAATTTGTACATGCATAAATTATGTGCAAATGATAAGTAAATGTGGTATAATCCGAGTCTTTCTTGGAGGGTAAGACTATTTAAATATGCTTATACAATTATACACTATTTTGTAAAGATCACAACCATAAGAGCAAGTGGACTGAAAAGAATGAGTTTTTTTCCACGAAATGGAGCATCCAATTCCCATGTGCCAATAGTTCTATTTCTTCATGAGGAATTTTGTTCTTGTGTTGAAACTTTATGGAAATTCATGAGAAATATATAACAAGAAGTTAGATTACCATTTTAAACATTGGTTCTTTAAATCTGACAGCAGATATAATCAAAGATATCACTAGATGAAGATTACCTGTTTTCTGCATGCATAAAAGGGTGACATTTAAAAAAAACCCATGAAAATGTGGTGAGATTCTCCAGTTCTAAATTTTTGCTAGACAAACACAATCACACTTTCTGAAGCTGAGTAACCGCCACAATCAGTCCACAAAAATAGTGATCTTGCGCTTCACTCATAGTGTATGCTGCTGCACTAAAGCCAACAACTTTTATATTTTGGTTGATGGTATGTCTTATAGTTTTTTTTGTCTGTAAATATGATGTTCTAAATGTTAGATGATTTTTTCTGGTTGTGACACTGCTCAAATATATTTTTTTCTATTGACTGTTGTGTAATCAAGTAGCCTTATTTCAGCAGACAGGCTGTCTCAGATCCCAGTGTTTCTCACAAGCATCTGTATATAATTACCACTTCTCTAATATAATATAATTGCCTTTTCATCAATATTGTTCTTTTATTTAATACAATTTTTTTTCCATCTCAATGAATGGATAAGCTGCTCCAATCCTTTTTCATACCATGTCCTTTGTCTTTGGATCTAAGAGTGACCACTTTGCTCACCATGAATGTCGTGAGAGATCAAAATGCTATAGTATCTCACTAGCCTGATTTTCTTTTGATAGCTATCTTTCTTTAATTCCAGGTGTTAAATGCAGTTGGACGGGGAGAGACGCTTATCACAGCATTGCAAAGTGCAGTGCCTGAAGAAGTCCGTGGAAAGATAACTGCCGCTGTTACTGGAGCAGTTCAGACTGGGGGATTAAATATAAAACTAGCTGGACTTAGAAAGGGTTCACCAAGCTCAAGCCTACCAATGGATATGAACATCCAAGAAAAGATTGCTGAAGTTTCCAAGGGAAATGTAAATGGCGTTGCCACAGATAATTTTTTCGGTTCATCCAGTCTTGAAGGTAAAGCCTCTCAAAGAGAAACAAAGCAGCAAGAAATGGTGGATTCTAGCTCCAGTGGAGAAGGTTCAGGTGTGTATCAAAGCCAGGAAACACTACATAATATAGGTATCAAAATAGAGACTGAAGAGAAACCTTCTAACTCAATTTCTTATGGTCTTGAATTTTACAGGAGTTAGGTCAGAAGATGTAGAAGAATTACAGATTCCTCACATGGATTCTAATATCAATGAACAAGCTGTTGGAAGTTCCTCGCTGGGTAAGAGGGCAAAAGAGGACATGAAGCAGATTCCTCTGAAAAACGAGTTAGAACAAGAGAAAGCAGGTAAAGATAATGAAGGTACTGATAAAAAATATGATCAACAAAATAGTGAGAATTTGACTGCAAATGAAGCATGTGCAGATGAACAGAAGAAAAGAAAAGAAAGCATTACTGAAGCTGATATAAAATCTGTATCTGAGCAGCCACCAAAAAATGATTCAGCTCCTGATCAGAAAAATGATGGCACAAGTATCAATAGTCAGGGAGATCAGGGTAAGCAAAATTCTGGAGCTAAAATTGATGATCTGTCTCTTCAAGTTGGTATGGATTCAGATGAGCAGAACAAGGGAGAAGAAACCAGTGTTGAATCTGATGTAAAATCTACAGGTGACAAGAAATATGATGAAATGAGTGTGGGTAATCAAGAAGAACAAAACAGGCAAAGTTCTGACATCAAAGCAGGTGCATTACCTCCTCAAGATGCTTCATCTCCTATTCAGTCTCCTTCAATTAGCATGACACAAGCATTCGATGCATTGGCTGGTTTTGATGATTCGACACAAATGGCAGTGACAAATGTGTTTGGGGTGATAGAAAATATGATTAATCAATTTGAGAAAGAAAAACAGCAGAGGCCAGAAGACATAAAGCCCAGTGCAAATGAGAACCAAGATTCGAACCCTTTGCCACCTCAGGAAAGCTCTCCAGATTGCGGTGATGAAAATAGATCAGAAAAACAGGAACAAGTTCCAGCTGTTGCAACTAACATCAACGCTAGTTCAACAAATTCTGGAGAATGTTATGACATTGCTCAGAAATCAAATGTTGCTGAAAGCAAAGAGAAGCTCATTCTCAACTCAAATCGAATGCAGCAGCAGGATATGGATAAGGTAAAGCATAGTACATCCAAGGTGGAAGATGGTGTTCATGCACAAGATGTGCAAAATCAAAATATTAATGCTAAAGAGGATGAAAAGTATCCTGGAGTTATTTCAGTAAGCCCAAACAGGATCAAGTACAGAGATAAGTTTCCATTAAAAGATTTGGGAAGACTTTCATTTGAAGGATACCCCCCAGTAAAAAATTCTACTTTGACCAAGTCAGAAACTGGCTTTGAAAATACTGAAACTCTAAATGATCTTTTTCTTGAATATGTTCCAGAGGAAGGTCAGTGGAAGCTTTTGGAAAAAATGGAGAGTACTTCTGATTCTTTGGAGGATGAGTCAATACATGATACAATGAAAATCAATGAACCAAAGAATCATATACGTTCTGGAAAAGGTATTTCAATGGATGTTGTTGAACCGTCATATGTAATTCTGAACACACCAATTGATTATGATGACCCCTGGGAAGAGAGAATTCTGCAGAACAGTCCTGTGCAGGAAATTGAAGAAAAAACACAAAAAGCAGAGGGTATGTTGAATTTGGTCAAAAACCTGGTTTTTGATAGTCTTAGGATAGAGGTTAATAGAAGACTGGGGATGTCTCGTATGAAGGCAGTGCAGCTTAATCTAGAGAAAGAACTGTCAAATGTGGCAAATGCAGTAGCACTAGCAGTAAAACAAGATCTTGAGAGGTCTGGTAAAGCTATGACAAATGACTCTGAAAATATCAAGCACTTGAAACATTGTAGAGAGGTAGAAGTGGGTAAGTTTGGCCCTCTGCATGGTGAGGTTATTGTGAGTGCCATCTCTTCTGTTTTGGGGGAGACTTACATATTGGATAGGCTTCTTCCACTTGGGGTTGTTGTTGGTGCCAGCCTGGTAGCTTTACGGCCAATTTTCATTGTGGTTACAGGAGATGAGGACTTCTTTGAGACTAGAAATGATGTTTTTCAAACAGCACCAGGTTGGGAATATAGAGAAAGCAATGCAAGAGAAAGTTCTAATAGAAAAGTTGATCCAACGGAGATTGAGAAACAACACAAACCATTGCCCAATGAAAGAAACCAAAATATAGAAGTAAACAATTCTGAGAACGAGAGAGAAAATGATGGGAGAGTCATGATGGGAGCAATGACAGTTGCTCTTGGTGCAACAGCAGCCCTTGCAAGTCATCAGATGAAAACTACTGGCTTATTAAAAATAAAAGATAATAAAGACATGAATCCTACTACTGATTCCAGTCTTGAGAGTAAGAGCCAAAGACAAGAACCTATATGTGATGATAGGAACTGTGATGAAATTGAACATGAAAAGGGAAAGCCAAACATTGTAAGCAGTCTTGCAGAGAAAGCAATATCTGTAGCTGCCCCTGTGGTTCCTACCAAAAAAGATGGAGAAGTGGACCATGAAAGGTAAAAGCACAATGCTTCTTTCCTTATTTAGGATTCTCATTTCTTTTCATTCTTTTTATATCTTCTCATTTTGTATGCATTCTTTGATGTCTTGCTGGCTGTTTGCTTATTGTCTTTGTTTGGAGCAGGCTTGTTGCCTTTTTGGCTGATTTGGGGCAAAAAGGTGGTGCATTAAGGCTTGTTGGTAAATTGGCTCTGCTTTGGGGAGGTTTGCGCGGTGCTATGAGCTTAACTGATAGGCTTTTAATGTTCTTTCGTATTGCTGAACGGCCTTTGCACCAGAGGTGAGAGATGAGTCTGTGATTGTGTTTTCTTTCATTTAGTAATATGTATAAGTTTTCTTATCTTTATATGCAATTGTAGAGTATTTGTTTGCAGTTTTAATTGCTATACAATGAATAACTCAATTGTTTTTTATGTTTTCGTTCAATGAAAGATATTAATGATTAATTTAAACTGTAGGATTCTTGGATTTGCTTGTATGGCCTTGCTGCTCTGGTCTCCAGTGGTTGTACCTCTGCTTCCCACACTTCTACAACATTGGTCCTTGCACACCTCTCTTGGTGCTACAGGAATTGCTTCTACGATAGGACTCTATGGAGCACATTTCATACTTGTAACAATTTGGGGCAAGAGGATTCGAGGTTATGAGAAACCATTAGAGCAGTACGGGCTTTCCATCTTTTCAAATTCAGAGGTGTGTCATTAAATTCTATAATCAATTCCTTGTTAAATCCAACCTAATTTGTTGAAAAAACCAACATATTATGCAATTTTATAATGTCCATTGTTAGTGCCTGAAACCATCATGTCCACGGGATTACCATTACACTCTCCCAAAATTGTGTATTTATCTTATTACCACGGGAACAATAATAACTAGACTATTATGTATATCCCTACCTTCTCGTTAGGGCCAAGATGAGCAGAACAGATACATTATTGCATATCAGAAGTACATTTGAAGAAAATGTTTACATCCTTATATTATAGGGAGAAAATCAGTTTAACTGCCATAACTACTAAACTGAGAAATTTATGCATTCCATTGTTTATGCCTTGAGGTAGGGAGCATTTTAACAAATGTATCAAGTTGTAACATAGCGACTAAACGCTAAATGTTTTCTAATTTTAAATGCTCTTAATCCAGAAGATTAACACGTTAACACCTACTCTAAGCTTCATGCATTCCATTATTTTTGCCTTGAGGTAGGAAGCATTTAACAAATGTATCAAGTTGTAACACAGCGATTAAAAGATAAATGTTTTCTAATTTTAAATGCTCTGAATCGGATGGTTAATTGGTTCCTGTGATATTGAATTATATATATTGATTTTTTATTATTTAATCTGCTTTACATTCCCTAGCAATTTAAGTTTACTTCTACTATTAAAAGGTTCAAAGACTAAAGTAAAAGATATATTTATCTATTTATGAATTTTAATTCTATGATTTACGTATCTTATTTTGTGAATGTGGTTCACTTTTCATAGATCAAATGATTCATTTGAGATTTTGAACCTTATGAAGAGTGATTTCATATGAAATGCTTATTGCTAATTTAGGCTGCAATATACATTAACATTTCAAACTTGAATAAATTATTGTGTATTACTGACTAATTTTTTCTCTTTTTCCAATAATTACTGACTATTATTTTTGTTACATCATTTTGTGATTGTTTTGCAGATACTCAATTTGATTAAGGGTATGATAATTGGTCTAACACTTGTCATATCACTATATTCAGCGCATATCTTCCTTGGCTATGCTGTGTTTGCTTTAAAACCAGAATTTATGTTCTTTATGTCCACGGGTTTTATCTCTACAATCAAAACATGCTTCAGAGTTTTAAGATTGGTTGTCCATGCCTTTGGAATGGGCTTGGCAACGGCTACAGTTGAGGAACTACTTTTTAGGTCATGGCTGCATGAAGAAATAGCAAGCGACCTTGGGTTTCACAAAGCTGTCATACTTTCAGGCATTGTGTTTTCGTCTGTCCACTGGTATATTATTTTCTAGCACTTGATAATACTGTTCCATTTATGAACATTTACACAGTTAATATCCTCTATACTACTAAGACATGTAGATTGCATGCTATTGGATTTAGAGATATAAAACTATTCCATTAATTGCCAGTTCTGGCTATGGAGATAAATATAATTTACTTAAATGGAAGACACTTACAAACTTTCCAAATAGTTCTGGCTTATATAACTATTTCACTGCAAATGCTTTAAGGAAATGAGTGAATTTTCTTGTTCCCATGTGCAGTCTTTTAGCTAATAGAGTTGTTATTGAAGATTCACTTGTCTTCTTAAGTATTTTGTTCTGATAAAATTTCTCGTTTTCCTGCAGGTCTCTGCCTGTTATGCCTGGTTTGTGGATGTTGTCTGTAGCTTTATCAGGAGCTAGGGCAAAAAGTAATGGGAACCTTTCTGCATCAATTGGTTTGCATGCAGGCTTAAGTGCTGCAATGTTTTTCATCGAGTCTGGTGGTTTTGTTAAGTTCAATTTGAATGCACCTAGCTTGCTTACAGGAGCATACGCAGGGCATCCATTTGCTGGAGCTATAGGTTTTGGTTTTATAGCAATCTTAGCTGTACTCCTTTATCCATGGAACGGAAATCCAGAAGCACAAAAATTGCAGACATTCAACAATAAGCAAGTATTTCCAAAGGAGTTCTTGGGAAATAAAGGTTAGAATATATGCAGGGAATGGCTAGTTTATTCATGAATAGATGAGCAGAAGCTGCATGCTTGATTTAAGCTGGAAGTATGTCTACAAAAAAATAGATTTGTTCTAAGATCCAGAATTGTCTATCCACACAAGAATGAGCAGCTCACAGTGATACTTTTGTGCAAGGCAGAACTGATACAAGGGTTAGGGAGAAGGCTTTTTGGACAATAAATTTCAGTTCTTAACAACTCTCACCTTAGAATCCTTTAGAAGCCAAAATATGTGACATCAGTGTGTTTTTTCTCACTTCTGTTGATTCTTATTCTTAGGTTTTATCGGGCATTTACTCATTTTTGCCTTATGTTACTGGTTGTACTGTTTAGTCACTAGGAAAGTTCTGGTTGGGGGAACCCTGTGCCAATACACTTACCCACATTCCTGGGTGACTTATCTTTCATGGTGTAATTTACTCATAACCTTCTTGATGTGTTATTGTACCCAATTTCAGAACATCCCTTTCCAGTGATCTGTCTCTGGTCATTCTACTGTATAATTACTGGTACAAAAAGACTGAAGTTGGTTAGTCTGTTTATACCTTCACAAGATGTTAGCCAGTCCAAATGTAACCTTTTCTACAATTTCATTTACATGCCAGAATTGCAGAAACTGTTATGCATCTGCTGTAATTTGGCCGACATCCTTTTCAGCATTAGGAGGATTTTCAGCTTAAGATGGTGGACACAATTGGTTTGCTCAAACATTGTAGCTGGATATTGCTATAGGCAAACATTGGCTGCATTCACAATGCACCTAAAATGAACGTTAAGAAAATAATAAGATACAGTGAAATGCAAGGTTCCTTTGATCTTTATAGTTTTCAAATTTTAACGTTATAGCATTTCCCACTTAAATGAGAATATTGATATTAACTAATTAAGTTCACATATACTAAATTGACATTTTCGCCCATAAAGAGAATGTGGTTCATATTGTAACTAAAAATACACTTGTTAAGATTAAAATGGTACTTTGAAATTGTTAATGTAATAGCGTCGGTCGTATCCTTCATGGCCAACATAGACAACTAAATTGCCTAAGTGGCCTATCGGCCTTAGACAATTTAGTTGTATTGATTTGCTAATATATCGATTGTGTATATCACATATATCCTGCCACCTTTGAACAAGACGTGTTCATTATGATGTAACTAACACTTGAACAGATAAAAGTGTTGATTAGTATATAATCTTTTACTTGTTAAGAGGTATGTTGCTAAAGAAAAGCCGACTTTCTTGAGGAGTCGTGCTGATTGAAGGAACCTATGTTCGGTATATGTATGGGTTGCATTTCTCTCTCAAAGGCATCGATTCAATTCATTCAAGCAGATCGTGTTCCTTGTTAGTGAATAATCTATTACCTTCAGCAGTTCGAATCTTACATACAACATATAGATCATGTTCCTTCTTGTGTCGTGGTATATCTATCTTCTGCAGATCTCATAGTCACACAGCAGTGGAGCAGTGGCATCACAGACAGCGAGTGGAATGCACTCATAGCAGATTGAACTTTTTCCTTACAGGTTGTAGATTGAACTGAGTTGATGCTAGCTTCAAAGAGTGAAGCAAATTCATTTTAAAGACATCTTGGATATCAATAAAATAATAAGGAACTTCTTTGCTGGGTTTTTCACCTTCAAGAGGAAGGTTTTCCCAGGGTAATCTCTGTGCAATTGTGTGAATTCTTGTCTATCTAATCTGATCACTAAAATTTAACATGGTATCAGAGGCATGGAAAAGAAAGATCGTGATCAGATTTCCCTGCAACTAGGAAGTTTTCCTCTCCTCTCTCACTCTCAGCAAGAAACTTCAAGTCTCGAAAATGTTGAAGAGTCTTAAAGTCGAGGATAGGCTTGAAGGTGCATCTAACTTCACCTCATGGAAGTTTACAGTGCATATTGCACTTGAAGAAAATGATCTTCTTCAGTTTGTGGAAGAAAAGGATTAAACCAAGCCAGAAGATCAAGAGGAGAAGCTTCAATTCAAGAAGAATGCCATAAAGGCAAAGAAGATATTAATCGACTTCATGAGGGCACTTAGTTCCTCTCATTTCCAAGATGACAACTGCGAGAGACATGTTAAAGACCTTGGAAGGTCTATATAAGATTAACAATGCAAGTAGGACTCTCACCTTGAGGCAACAACTTCATCAAGTGAAAATAGCAAAAGGAGACTCAGTTATGTTATTCTTCATGAAGATTTTAGAATTGAGAGATTAACTAAGCGCAATTGGAGACCTAGTGATTGATAAAGACCTTGTCATGTTGGCATTAAATGGTCTCTCTGATTCATAGGAGCCATTTATTCAGAGTATAAGTGGGAGATCCAAATTACCTAAGTTTGATCGACTTTGTGCGTATTGCATTCAAGAAGAATTAAGATTGACAACTAGGGGTATTGTCAAAGGTTCTCAAAATGAAGACACTCATGTTCTTGCCACCCAATCTACCAAGAAAGGAAAGAATTGGAAGAAGGGCAATTTCAAAAGGAATAGGGATCAGAGATCAGATTCCACACCGGATTCAAAGAAGAAGAAACATCTCTCTCGCATTCAGTGTTTTAGATGTGACAAGTTTGGTCACTATGCAAGGGATTGTTTGACAAGGCCTAAGCAACAGTCAGCTAACATCAACGAAGTCTCATCTCAAGAGGAGGCAAAAGATAACTGTAATGGATTTCTATTCATATCAACATTATCTAGCAATGTTCCTACAGATAGTGATACTTGGTTGATTGATAGTGGAGCCTCTAGACACATCACCGGCTATCAGGAACATCTTTCAGATTTGGTGGAGAAGGAGTCTAGTCTCCAAGTGATTATCGAAGATGATGCATGCTATGCAGTAAGAAGGTTTGGTGCTACATCACTCAATCTAGAATCTGGAGTCTCTCTTCATCTAAGTGATGTTTTGTTTGTACCGGGAATCAAGAGAAACCTTGTGTCTATTTTAGCCTTGGAGGATAAGGGCTATCAAATTGCATTTTCTGAAGGAAGAGTTCTTGCATGGCCAAAGAACTCCAGCATCAAGATTTCTCGTGTGATCAGGAATCGACATGAGAGTTTGTATAAGCTCTCCACTCTTCCAGTCCAAGCTCTTCTTCATGATTCTTCCAGTTCCAGTGAACTTTGGCATAGAAAACTTGGGCATCTTCATTTCAACGCTCTTCCATCACTAGAAAAGATGGTGAAAGGTATTCCTAAACTTAATCGTGTACATGATGGTACTTGTAGAGGTTGTGCTATGGGTAAAAATAGTAAGTGTCTTTTTCATAGCAGTGAAAGTAGGTCTAAAGAAATTCTAGATCTTGTACATTCAGATTTATGTGCTCCAGTGTCAATTCCATTCCTAAGTGCATTTTTGTATTATGTAACTTTCATAGATGACTACTCTAGGAAGACTTGGATTTATTTCTCAAGGTCTTAAGAGTCTGATGAAGTCCTAGGTAGATTTAAAGAGTTTTAAGGCTCAAGTAGAAAACTTATCTAGGAAAAGAATTAAAGTTTTAAGGTCTGATAATGGAGGTGAATACACCTCTGGTAGCTTTCATGATTTCTATATTGAGGTAGGGATCAAGAGGGAGTTTTGTGTCCCTTACAACCCTCAACAAAATGGGGTTGTAGAAAGAAAGAACAGATCCATTGTTGAAGCGGCAAAAGCTATGATTCATGATCAAGACCTTCAAACTTTTCTATGGGCAGAAGCTTCTAGAACAACAGTTTATGTTCAGAACAAATGTCCTTATCGGATATTACAGGATATGACTCTAGAAGAAGCCTTTTCAGGGATTAAGCCTGATATCAGTCACTTGAGAATCTTTTGTTGTCCTGTGTATGTTCATATTCCCAAGGACAAGAGGACCAAATTGGAACCTTATGGCAAGAGAGGAATATTTGTGGGCTACAGTGAAACCTCCAAAGCCTACTGAATTTACATTCCTGGTCAGAAGCATGTAGAGGTGAGCAGAGATGTCACATTTGAGGAAGATGTTGCTTTCAGAAATTCAAAGGGGCCTTGCATGGATATAGATGAAGAAAATCATGAAACTCCTCAAGACATGGATGTTGATCATGCTCCTAAGATTCAGAGGGAGTCCACTGAACCTATAGCAGATGATGATCCAATTGAACCTTTGGATCCTACTGATGGGCCTAGAGATATTGTTGTGACTCGAAAGAAACCTCTTTGGGCAAGAGACACTATGTAGGAGGCAGAAAAGTTTGCAGCTCCTAGAGGCACATTTAGAGAAAGTAAAAGACCACAAAGATTCTCTAGCTATGTTGCATTGATGTGTAATATTATTGAGACAAAACCTTCCAGTGTTAAGGAAGCCTCAAAACAACAAGTATGGAAAGATGCAATGGATGAAGAGTATCAATCCATTATCAAGAATGATGTGTGGGACATTGTTCCTAGACTTGAAGGGAAGTCTGTTGTATCTTCCAAGTGGTTATACAAGATTAAGCATGTAGTTGATGGAAGCATTGAGAAGTATAAGGCTAGATTTGTGGCTCGTGGTTTCTCTCAGAAAGAGGGAATAGACTATGAAGAAAAATTTTCTCCTGTTGTTCACTATACTTCCATCAGGACCATCATTGTCATTGCAACAACTAAGGGATGGAAATTACATGAAATGGATGTGAAGACAACTTTTCTCAATGGTGTGATTGAGGAAGAGGTCTACATCGAGCAACCTGAGGGGTTTGTGATTCATGGGAAAGAGTTTCATGTATGCAAACTGAAGAAATCCTAAATGGTCTTAAGCAGGTGCCTTGTGCTTGGTATGAAAGAATTGACAAATACTTAGTGGGTTTGGGTTTCTGCAAGAATGATGCTAACCCGAATCTTTACTTCAAGGTATTCAATGGTGAAATGTTGATCTTGGTACTATATGTTGATGACCTATTTGTTACCGAGGAAGATCACCTCATCCATGGATGCAAGAAGGAGTTGACTTTAGAATTTGAGATGAAGGACTTAGGACTCATGCACTTCTTTCTGGGTTTGGAAGTATGGCAGAGGCCCAATGAGATTATCCTAAGTCAAGGAAAATACACCATTGACATCTTGAAGAGATTTGGAATGTTAGATTGCAAATCTATGTCCACACCGATGGAAACAAACTTGAAGAAATTGAAGGAAGCTGCAACCAGTTTAGATCTTGTGCATTATACTATGTTCAGGCAATTGATTGGATCCTTGATGTATCTAGTTAACACTAGACCAGATATTTTCTATGCAGTGAGTGCACTTAGTCAGTTCATGTGTGAATTGAGACAGATACATCTAGTTGCAACCAAGCATATCTTGAGATACTTGCATGGCATAGTTGGATATGACTTGAAATGTTCTTCCAGTGTGGACCTGATTCTTGAAGGCTATTCTGATTTTGATTGGGCAGGGAGTGTTACTGATCGGAAGAGCACCTCTAGTTGTTGCTTTAGTTTGGGATGTGCTATGATTTCTTGGTGTAGCAGGAAGTAGTCTTCAATGGCATTGAGCATCGCAAAAGCAGAATACATTGCAGCATGTCTGGCAACTCGTGAAGTAGTGTGGCTTTGGAAGCACCTTGCAAAATTGTTTGGACAATCGTTGGAGCCTATTACCATTCATTGTGATAACCAAAGTTGTGTGAAGCTTTCGATCAATCCTATGTTCCATGACAGAACAAAGCATGT
The DNA here is from genome assembly GCF_030272615.1 of Cryptomeria japonica. Taxonomy (NCBI): domain Eukaryota; kingdom Viridiplantae; phylum Streptophyta; class Pinopsida; order Cupressales; family Cupressaceae; genus Cryptomeria; species Cryptomeria japonica. The sequence continues at coordinate 243,277,067 of NC_081406.1, read as the reverse complement.
TGATATCCAATACCACTACATCAGAGATATGGTACAGAGGAATGTTGTTTAGTTGAACTACATCAAAGATATGGTACAGAGGAATGTTGTTCAGTTGAAATACATTTGTACTGAGGAGCAGACGACTGACATTCTCACCAAGCCCCTTGCCAAAGTGAATTTTGTGCATTTTTCGAGACAAGCATGGAGTTGTAGAGATTAAAGCCCTTGCTGAGAGGGAGTCTCAGCATCAGTGATTTATTGAGATGTATTTAATGCATTCTTCTCTGTGATAGAAGTTTGAGGTGCAAGCTCTTGTTAATGCATTCTTCTCTATGAGAGAAATTTGAGGTGCAATCCCTTGTTAATGCATTATTCTCTGTGAGAGAGAAGTTTGAGGTGAAAGCCCTTGTTCCACCCTCTATGAGTAGATATGGTGGATCCACCCTCTGGGAGTAGCCATGGTGGATGTCATGGGAGAAATTCCATGATTTAGCACTTGTGTTTATTCACCCTCTGGGAGTAGTTACGGTGAACATCATGTTGAGATGACAACATCACATTTCAATTGTGTTTATTTGTTTTCATTCATGGGAGTAGCTATGATGGACCCACCCTCTGGGAGTGGCCATGGTGGATGTCACTATGTGACTCAATAATTGAGAAGGATTCCTCCCTAGCTAAGAGGGAGTGTTGATGTAATAGCGTCGGTCGTATCCTTCATGGCCAACATAGACAACTAAATTGTCTAAGTGGCCTATTGGCCTTAGACAATTTAGTTGTATCGATTTGTTAATATACTGATTGTGTATATCACATATATCTCGCCACCTTTGAACAAAACGTGTTCATTATGATGTAACTAATACTTAACAAATAAATGTGTTGATTAGTATATAATCGCTACTTGTGAAGAGGTATGTTGCTAAAGAAAAGCCGACTTTCTTGAGGAGTCGTGTTGATTGAAGGAACCTATGTTCGGTATATTTATGGGTTGCATTTCTCTCTCAAAGGCATTGATTCAACTCATTCAAGCAGATCGTGTTCCTTGTTCAGCGAATAATCTATTAGCTTCAATAGTTTGAATCTTACATACAACATACAGATCATGTTCCTTCTTGTGTCATGATATATATATCTTCTACAGATCTCATAGTCACACAACAGTGGCATCATAGACATTGAGTGGAATGCACTCATAGCAGATCGAACTTATTCCTTACAGGTTGTAGATTGAACTGAGTTGATGTTAGCTTCAAGGAGTGAAGCAAATTCATTGTAAAGACATCTTTGATATCAATAAAATAATAAGGAACTTCTTTGTTGGGTTTTTCACCTTCAAGAGGAAGGCTTTCCCAGGGTAATCTCTATGCAATTGTGTGAATTCTTGTCTATCTAATCTGATCACTAAAATTTAACAGAAATTACTAAATTTGTATTCATAAACTTAACAATCTAATTTTTAAATTTAATAATAATAAGCAATAATTTTGTTTTAGATTTAATGAAGTAAATGAAATGTGACAATTGAGATTGCACTTGCATTCGAGAACCGTAGAGTTGTGTGTGCAGGTGATGCATGTGCACATTTTTGAATGTTAATTTTTTGCATTTAGGTTTTTCCCTTTTAAACATTTTTTCTATCATTAACCATTGGGAAGTTGGGCTATGGTTTATTAAGAGATGAATGTTGGGTGGGGAAATGTTTGAAACATTTTCTTTCTTCTTTATTTTCCTTCTTTTTCTTTTTTTTCTTTCTTTCTTTTTTTTGCCATCATTAGCCGCTCGGAGTTGGACAAAGATTTCTAAAAGAAAGAAAAAATCTTTTATATCCTACAATACCATGCAGTCTATATGCAAGGCTATATGGCTTACAACAATATGCAACTACCTCATACTCCTTGTGGAAGGCACTTAACTGGTCTATGTGGCTTATAGCAATATGGGACTACCACGTACTCCTTGCAAGAGGCATTTAACTGTGCTACAAATGAGGCATCATACTTTAATCCTTAATGGGATTTGAACTTTGAAGGAAGAGATAAACGTCCATGTGGGAAAATGTAATTTAGAATTGGAACACCTATGGCAATGGCTTTACTTATACAATGGAAGGGAATACAATAGGATCCCATCTTAAATGACTACTTGGACATTATCTAGATACAACTATTAGTACAATGTATTTAACTTTAGAAGTTAAGTAACCATCGTATGTACATTTGTATTCTCAAAGCATTATATGAAATAATTCAAACTGGAAATAATTAAAATCATTTTATAATAGCATATTTTAAAATCATTCCATTTTATTTATTAAGTAGATATGATAGTGAATTTTAACTCACGTCTAACACGACTCTATTTTGTTTATAATCTTAGTTTGATTGTTTTCAAAACCACTTGTATTCATAAATGATTTTGAAAATCTAAACAACATATGATGATTAATCCTGTTATAATGTGTATTGATTTGATTCCTCTAGATATAATTTATCCAAGTGCTTACAAACATATTTGTGTCAGCAAGGTCAAGATTACATAAAGTTCTCACATTAGGTTTGATGGCGTGATTTGAATTTATATGACAATCAAAGTTCATGGTTCTCATTTCTATTAACCTATTGATCCACTTAAAATAGGTGCTAAATCTAAAGAAAAACAACTATTGTCCTTCTTAGATACAAGAAGTTTATTTTCTAGTAAAGTGCATGAAGGAAAGTAGTGCATGAAAAGAAGTACTTGTTTTAAATAAACTTCTTGTATTTTTTCATAAATTAGATAATACAAAAATACAAAAGCTACGGAAATAGAACTCAATAACTTGCTAGAGGGATATTAGTCACCATCTTGAATTTTGGCATTTGTTTTAAAGAGCGCTAATTCCCAACGAGGGCACTAGTGTTTGGATTTTGGACACTAGAGCCAATGCTGAACACAACCAAATCATGGAGGGGTGGGCAAGGGGGGCGGGGGCAGTGTGTGGGGGGGTGAATCAACATAAATCAAATTTTTAACCATTCATTAATTTTGGAACCTTTAAACCAAAACTGTAGAATAAAACATAGCATGCACCACACAAGAACACCAAGATTTTTATGTGAAAAACCTGAGGGAAAAACCACAATGAGGATCAACTCACAATATATGAAACAAGTTGTTTCAAAGTTGTTTTAGGCTCACTGACAAGGAAGCTCATTGCTCCCTGAATGGATTTGCAAGCTAAGGCACACTGCCCTAGGGCAAGATACAATACTTGTAGTCTAAGGACTTCTCCAGAGCAAGGCAGAATGAAATTACAATAACATACATAATGTGAATTGTTGAAGAAGAAGCATATGACAAATGCTAGTAGTGCAGTTCTCTTTGTAGCTCAAAATATTTTGTCATACATATTCAACACACCATAATCATTTGAGATATCATTGACATATTTCGCACCATAAGACTTCACATCAACTCACACGCTTCCACAAATGATTTGTTCTTCCATATATGCCCTTCACATATCGAAATCATCACTTAGGTCAGCTCAATTAGGACCTAACAAAATGAAACATGTGACCCAAAATAGGTCGGCTCCAAGCATATACATCAACTACAAAACTAGGTTGTGGATTAATCTAGAACATAAGTGAACCTTAACCACATCATAACACATCCTCCAACACAAATGAAATGTCTAATCGTTTGAGATATCATTAATATAATTTGCACCATAAAACTTCACATTAACTCACATGCTTCCACAAATGATTTGTTCTTCCATTTATGTTCTTTGCATTATCAAAAACATCACTTAGGTTGGCTCAATTAGGACCTAACAAAATGAAACATGTGACCTAAACTAGGTTATCTCCAAGCATATACATCAACCATAAAATTAGGTTGCGGATCAATCTAACATATAAGTGAACCTTAACCATATCATAACACTCCTTCAACACAAATGAAATAGGTTTGGAGCAACCAAAATTGAAGGAACATATCTGGTAGGTCAAATATCACAACCATTGTTAACATAGCTCAATGTTACATTTTTACCATTAGGGAGAAACTCAAAACATCATACGGACCAAGATCAATGCACTGAAGACTATCTCCTACCTTCCTACAACATCTCTTAAAGAGATCAATCATTGAGTGTTAGTGCAAAGGAACATCATTATTAAATTGGTAAGCATTGTGCAAACTGGATTGATTGCATGAAGCCATCGTGAGGAATACCATGCACCAATGCACCAACAATCCTCAAACTCATATCACTTGTCCAGTAATGATGTCCTCCGCATCCTCCCAAAATAGCATAGCCAAAACCATCATTGCGGCAAAATGTAGAGCATTTTGGTGAGCCAACTAAAGCACCTTAAACTAATAGACTGTAATCAGGAACACTTATAACCTTTTCTATACAAATGGTTGCATCTTGAAAATTGGTAGAATGGTGCCTAATACACTTCATAGCATGATTGCAAACCGCACACATAAGACATGCAGGGTGGAAGAATGCAAAGAAAAATACTAGCACATCGTTATAGGAAAACAATTTGTTCTCTACTTAGATAAATTTCCTCAGGCAACCAGACATAAAACTTAACTCAAACACCACAGTGCAACCTTCCTAAACCTGTGAATTTTGACCATAGTAATATATAATCAAGTCAAGTGAACCAATATGTACCATTTTCTCTAGACTAATATAACTTTCATGTCATCAGATGATTCTCCAGACTGTCTTTTACATTTTTTATCAGTGGCACAACTACTCTCAAACATCTTCAACACATACACACACTATCAAATGCATCAATGACCTTCGCACATACAACAATTATCTCCTTAGTAATAATACATATTGTCAAACATCGGGTTGGCATCAATGATAACACATATTTCCAACAATCTCCCCTTTTGTCATCGATGGCAACACAATAAATATATTTACAAACTCTCCCCCTTTCACTAGTATCTCTTCTATATGAACAATCACAATCTCTCCCCTTTTGACATCAAGGACAAAGGGCATAATATCTACCTGACCAAAAATGATACTGTACATAGTCCTCCAATCAATGTGCATCAACTGAAAATTCTTCCCCCTTAGATGGAGATCCCTTACCAAAATTGATATTATATGCAAAGATGTTCAACAGTATATCTATAACTGTAAATCTATACAACCAAGACATACCTTAACTATGCCCTTCTTGGAAGGTAGGATGCTTTTATATTTTATCTTGAGCTCAGCCAAAGCATTATCCCATGTAGCCTGTGCAAATGAGAGTATTTGGTGTTGACATTCAAACTGTATGTGTAAATCCTCAACAATATCAATATTATCCAAAGTTTTCATTTTATGTTTTCCCTACTCTGCATCCCCCAAAACATTGACCAAAGGAGCCAACCTTATCTCTATTGCATCCCTTAGCAAATGAAATTGCTTTTTGATCTGATCTCTTTGCTATTGTAGCAAAAAATAATTGTACATGAAGTTGATCTATTTGGGCTTCGGTGGAGCCATCTTTATCCTTTCCTAAATCATATGTGTTGACAAAATGAAAAGTTTGTGACTCAATTGAGTTAATTTGTAACTTTATGCTTTTTGTGTGGTTTGACCACCTTAGAGAAAATTGGTATAATGTTGCAACCTCCTCAATATTGTCCTTAAACCTTTTCAAGTTGTTTTACAATGAAATGTCTGCATTAATACACTGGTCAAAGACCTCAACCATCCTCTTATCATTGAACCTCCTTAGGGCTTCCTCTTTTGCTTTCTTCTCAATATTTGCTAAATGGTCGTTAAATGAATGTATTAAGCTCAAGATTCATCATTATCAACTTTCGTAAGCCTTCATGGATAATCTTAATTACATCATCAATGAGACTAACTTTCTTTACATGCTCATTCAAAAACTCCTTCCTAGTTGATGCATGCACTATCTCCTAACTAAAATTTATGAAGAGGAGAAATGTTTGACAAATCAATATGCCCCTCACGAGTTGGTATATGTAGTAATTGTGGGGTTATCATAGGCTCAAATTGCATCTGAATACCTAACATGTCTTTAAAGGAATCATAATCTATCCCTTTCCATATTTTGTGTTACTAGAGGAATCTTCTTGCTTCTTGTCTTTCTCTACAATCACATTTTGATCATTCTCTATAGTAGCACTCTCAGGATTGCTTTCTTCTTTTTCTTTTTCACCAATGTTTATTACATCAATGTTCTTCTTTTCTTCTTCTCCTTCGGCATCCATGTTCCTTTCAACATCAGGATTCACTTCAAGAAATGTATCCTTTGCATTTTTTGTGGTCTTTGGAGAGTTTTTCTCTATACTTTGATCCGTATTAGTTGAAGGAGGAACACGCTCCTCATTTCTTTTCTTAGCAACAAGAGAATCAATATCGGAATTTTTCAGAGGATGAGTCTCCTTGGTCTGTTCAATATTATCATCACTCTATCACAGGATGATCAAAAACAAATATGTCAATATCTTGTATGATTGGAATTTCTTCCAAGTCATTGTAGTCATGATGAGATTGTTCTTCTACAAATGCTTCTCCTTCCTTCATCTCCTTTAAAATCTTGGTAGTATTCTTTTGTTACCTTTTGGATTCTTTCTTTATCTTCTTCACTTATTAGATTATGTATCCTTTGTTTTGTTCTTAGTTCTTGTGCATATCTTTGTGTAATTTTTGCAATTTTTTATTCAGACAAAGTAGGGCCAACCTATTTGATGGGTTCTTTTCCTATCTTAGCCTCTAACTTGAGTACATCCTCTCTCTTTTCTATTAATGCATCAGTCAAGGTCTCCAAAAGTTTGTCTATAATGTCACTTAAGGTTATAATGCACTTCATCGTATACATTATAAATGCATGCTCAATAATTTCTTAATTGTACATAAGTGCATTCGAGTCTAACAAAGATGTTTCTTGTAGTGCCCCATGACATTCAATTGCATTCAAAATTTAATTTACTTTATAAGTTTCTTCCTCAAGGGACCCTAGAGGTGTCTTGTAAGATTTCTTTGGCTCACACTTCAATTTTCCTTTGCCCTTATCCTTCTTCCTTGATTTTCTTTTGATTCATTCAATTTGGTCTTGTTCTCTTTCCTTCTTTAGTTCAGAGTCTTTTACTTCTTCTACTTCGGCCACTTCTTCTTCATCAATATTAATCAAAATATATATTTTCCCTCTTAGTTTGTTGCTTCTTCCTTGGTTTCTTCTATTTAGTAGGAGTCATAGGTTTCTCCAAAATAGTCATGGTAGACCTCTTCCTACTAGGAGGTGTTTGTGTGGTTGTGAAAGGTGTTGATAGTGTAGTAGTGGTAGTGGAAGACCTTCCAGTTTATCCAAGTGAAGGTAGAGATTGTGTGGCATCAGATGCCTCACCAATGCCAAATTTCTTCTCTAGATCACTCTTCATCTTCACAACTCTCTCATCTATTATCTTTTTCATCAAATTATTGGTTATTTCATCATTGAAACTAAACCTTTATGCACTGGGATCTTTTGGGGTTTTAATTCGTATGTTTGAATATGCAATACATTTAGGCTCGAGGACCTCATATGGTAACTTGGGGATACATGAAGTTCTAGGCTCAACAACCTCCATATAGAAATTATCCTTGTCTACCATAAATGTGACTACTTTTTTGTTTGTTTCTACAACCTATGTCAATATTTTGTATCTATTACTCATCTCATTTTGAAAAACTTTGAAAAAACCCATAGGTCACATCACTAGTCTTTATATCCAAGAAATTATACATATGTTCCCTAATCTGAGAACCAACAAAAACATCTTTTCTCCAAAGGATATTCTTTTTACCATGCAATTCTCTTAAAAAATAAAGCACTAAACAAATAATCAATTAATCATACAGGGATGTATACTTTGTTTCCTTAGTTCATCTTGAAACTTTTCTTTTTCTTTCTTATCCTTAGAACATTCTCCCTTTTCAAAGCAAAGGCCACCCTTCTTCTTCTGTGGTTTCGGATAACTGAGCATCCCATCAATCATGTCACTACCTCCTTTGAGTTTCAAACTTTTCTCCACTTGTTCTTTTACATCCTTCAATTCCTTTTCAGAGCTACAATTTCTTCTTCAAGTTTTGTACATTCTATTGTCTTATCATTAAGTTTGGTTTCCATACAATTTGTAGTCTTATTTCCTTCTTCAACCTGAATCTTTAGATTTACTATGTCATTTTCTACCTTTTTGAAATTATCATTATAGATTCTACTTCCTTCATCCTTCAGCTTGGTAATTTCTTGTTCTGCCATCTTGATTTTGTCCTTGCATTCCTTGTTTTCTGAAATATGAGCTTTTAACTTGATGATTATCCTTTCAATCTTATTGAATTTGTTTTCGTACTCTTCACTTTGTACTCTAGAATTATCCAAATCATCAAGAGAAGCCAAATTTCTCCTTCTAAATCTATCTCACAATCAAACATATCAATATCCCATTCAACATGTTCCATTACCTCAAGATCTGCTTCCAGAAGAATCTTATCTTTCAACATCAAAGTAAAACTTGGTTACAAAGTTTGTTTTAGGCTCAATGCTCCCTTAATGGACTTGCGGGATAAGGTGCATTTACCTAGGGAAAGATATAATACTTGCAGTCTGAGATCACTTCTCCAAAGCAAGGTATAATGAGATTATAGTAATGTACATAATATGAACTATTGAAAAAGATGTATCTAACAAATGCCAATAGTGCATTCCTGTTTGGAGCCCAAAATATTTTGTCGCACAAATTAAACACACTTTATAATCATTTGAGATATCACTAATATATTTCACACATCATAAGAATTCACATCAAATTGCACACTTCCACAAATGGTCTTTTCTTCTATATATATCCTTGATATTATCAAAAATATCGCCTAGGTTGGCTCAATTAGGACCCAACAAAATGAAACATATGACCTAGAATAGGTCAACTCCAAGCATATACATCAACCAAAAAATAACCTATCACATAACTAAACCTTAACCATATGATAACACATCCTTCAACACAAATGAAATAGGTCTGGATCAATCGCAATTGAAGGAACATACCCGATCAACCAAATATCACAAGTATTGTCAAGATATCTCACTGCTACATTTTTACCATTAGGGAGAAACTCAAAACACCATGCAGACCAAGATCAATGCATTGAATACCATCTACTACCTTCCTACAACTTCTCCTAAAGAGATCAATCATTAAGTGTTAGGGCAGATGAACGTTTATTGAACTATTAAGCATTGTACAGATCAAACTAACTACATGAAGTCATCATGAGGAATACCATGAACCGATGCACCAACAACCCTAAAAATAATATCACTTGACCAATATTTTGTCAACATCCTTTCAAAACCTCATAGATAAAACAATCATTGTGATAGAATAAAGAGCATGTGACCTGGAGTTCCAAAACTTTTTCTATGCAAATGGTTGCATCCTAAAAATTGGTAGAATGGTGCTTGACACACCTCATAGCATGATTGTAGAGACACACACACAAGATATGTAGGGTGTAAGAATGCAGAGCAAAATACTAACACACTGTAATAGGGAAACAAGGTATTCTCTACTTAGATAAATTTCCTCAAGCAACCGAACATAAAATTAAACTCAAACACCATAGTACAAACTTCTTGAACTTGTGAACTTTGACTATAATGATTGCAATATATAATCAAGTCAAGAGTAAAGTGAACCAATATATACCATATGCTTTGAACCAATATAATGTCATATGATGATTCTCTAGACTATCTTCTACATCTCTAATCAATAGCACAACTTCTCTCAAACATCTTTAACATATACACACATACTATTAAATGCATCAATGACCTCCACACATACTCCAATTATCTCCTTAGTGGCAATACATATTGTCAAACATCAAGTTGACATCAATGACAACACATATTGCCAACACCCAATAGAGGTACTCATGTCCTACCTTGATTGGATGTTAGCACCCAACATGGGCATTAATATCTCAGTTGATAGTTTTTCAAATCTAATGATTTCAATCTAGTTTTCATAATGTTTCAATCCCCTAAGATTTTTTTTAGACCCCTTAAGGAAATAGCAAAATGATTTATGTAGGTTGCACAAATCATAATTCACAATTTTTCTTATATCCAAAACTTGTTGTAGACACATAAATCTGTCCACTAAATTAAATAAATATTGAATATTTGTTTAATACACTAATGTTCTTCTATTAATTAAATTCACATTTAATTAATTCATTTTAATCCTATTCTTCTAATTTAATTAAATAAATTCCATAAATTTATTTAAATTAAAATTACTAACTATAGTCCAAATATTAATTAAATTATTAAATTTATTTAATTCCCCTTTCCTCTCATTTAAATAAATTAAACATTTATTTAAAATCCCTAAAAGAATTCCCCATTTAAATAAATCAAATATTTATATAAAATCCCCCATCCACTTGCATTATCCTACAAATGCAAGTTGCACTACTATTTGAAATAAATGAATTTTATTTTAATTAAAATCCATAAATCCTCACCCACTTTCTCACTAACCTTCTTCTAGATTCTTCTAAGCCCTTCTAAATTATCCTAAACCCCTTTCTAATCACTTGCACAATCCTAATCCCAAATTAACCCCCAACCCATCATCTCACCCATTTAAGACTCTTACAAAGTCTTAAAGGCTTTCCTTCTTCAACAAGTTAACCTACATGGGTCTTGTCCCCTTTAACCAAAGCCTAACCATGGGCAAACCTTGCACAAGAGTTTACCCATTGGATAAATCCGTTATCCAATAACCCAGCCACATGAGGTTACCCTCATGTCTCCTCAAGCATTAAATGCTTCTTCCCCCTCCTCTCAAACCCTCTCATGATGCCACTTGTCACCATTGCATTGGTAGAAGTTGCAAACATGGATTGAGGATCATGCCTCTCTCATGAAATCCTAGTTCTTGTTAAGCCAAATCAATCTTGACCCTTCAATTGCCCATTTTCCCTATAGGAACCCTCACCCTCAAGCAAAAGAGAAGCATTGTGAGCATTGTTACTATAGTGGCATAACCATTTTACTTTATTTTTCTCATAGCATAGCAATTTTAGTTTGTGCATTCAATCCCTCATTTGGAATCCATGGCTTCATGCTAAAAATTAAGAGCTACACTCAAGCAAGCTTTGGATCTTGGAGAGGAGAAGAATAAGGGAGAGGCAACAAGAGAACAATGGGAGCATCTTAGGGAGTCTCTTCTCTCTTCTTTTCATTTGTTTTGCTTTCATTTGTGTGCTTTTTAATCTCTTTTGATATGTATGTGGAGGTTTTGAAGTTCATTTGTTTTGGTTTTGGTCGAAATTAACATACTAACTCTTGAGGTTTTTTTTGGCTTATTTCCCCTTCATGTGCATCATTTTGGCACCCACCGTTAGGCTTGAGTCCCATCATCAACACTAAGAAGTTAAATTTTTCACTAAAAATTTTGAACTTGTAGATTTTCCATGCAGAGGTCGCGTTTTAGTGCATTTGACACACAGTTTAGTGCTTTTGTTATGCAGGTTTCGGCCCTTTTGTAACTTCTATTAGCACTATTGTAATATTTTGGCGCTTTTGTTCTTTCTTTCAACGCTTTTGTATGATAACTCAATGATGAACGAAGAGTACCAAACTGGTACTGAGAGGGGGGGGTGAATCAGTACAGGCAAAATACTATCCAAAACCGGTTTGTCAACAAATACTCCAAGTGATTGACAAGTTGTGACTCTAGTTAAAATAGAGTGCAACTGGTAGGACTTAGAACAACTGAAACAATCATAAACCGGTTACTCACTAAGCTTTCCTCTTAGCTCAATACTATAGTACCATTACACCCTCATGCATAAACAAGTAAACTATCCTCAGATCTTCACAATAGTTAGTTCAATATGTTTTATAGATAGGCATAAAACACAGAACCATCATATGCTCAACAGGTAATAACAAAGCATCACAAGATAAAAGAATCACACATGACACACATATTTTTCACGTGGAAACCCAACTGAGAAAAACCACGGTGGGGATGAATACCCACAAGCTGCTTTTTGAACTCTTTAGAAGTCTACTTTGTTAGGAGCCTTGTCCGGTTAAAGACATTACAATAGGTTATGCTAAGAACCGATCCTGTTAGGGATCACCCAGTTAAGGGATGGCTATAATACCTGGTTAAGGGTTAAACCCGGTTAGGGTTACCTTGTTAGAGGATTTCAAGAACTCAATAGCTAAAGGATCTCCAGAGCTCTATAGCTTCCCAAAACTCAATAACTTCAAGTTACCCTATTAAGGGATTTGTATCAAGCTAGTTAAGGCTACCCTATTAAGGGATTTCACAACTGTTGAAGTGGTTAAAGATCAACACGAATTACAATGATCTGGTAACAGCACTCAATGCTAATGCAGATCCGTTTTGGCTCATCTTCACCTTCTGTACATTTACTTTGCATGTATCTCTTCTCTCCTTTGGTCTGGAAAGAATCACGTATCACTTCCCTTGGATACACTCATACAACTTTTGCCAACGACCTTAGAAAGAGACACAACATCGACCTTATAGGAAATAGACAGGTCGGTAGCAAAAACCCTAAACCCTAAACCTGTTAGGTTAAGCAATTCAAATGGTTCAATCCTGACCGTTGAATCATATTGCATTAAATGCAACACTCTTGAATCGATCTCAAGACATTCTCCATCATCCATTATCCACCGATTTCATGGCGGCTGATAACCCATCACGCGTTATCACCGTTTGACAAACTTCGTACATTCCCAAGGTAGATAGGGATAGTCTTCTTCATGCAAGATCCTTCACATGCACAGGGCTTACGTGGCAACACGATCTGTTCTCCATTATACTGCTAACTCATCACACAAAGATCACTGATTGAGTTACATGGGCTTGAGGTACTCCAACCGAAAATCCTGAAGTGGAAACTACCTACCAACCGGTAGTCATATAATGCTTCCATGTGACGGTTCCCATAACTGCATGTCGGTTCATCTTGAACAAATATACCACTCCACTTTGGCATATATACCGGTTCATATATATATATATATATATATATATATATATATATATATATATATATATATATATATATATATATATATATGTCAGTTCTCTCTTCTCACATGTCACATGTGCCGGTTCATGTCATGTCACATATTGACATCAATGACAACATACAATATCATTATGTCTTCATACCGGTTCACATAATGCCGACAATCTCCCCCTTTGGCATTGATGGCAATATACAAAGATATCTCTCCACTTCACATCTTCTCCCCCTTTGACAACAATGCCAAAGTGGAGGCACAAGCATCTCTGTTCCATTATGTTGCTCCCCCTGAGGAGTAGCACCCTTCGACACATCAATCAACAAAAAATTTGACTATGCAATACTTGACTGATGTGGAACAAATACTTTTAGTTCACCTCCTAAAGGGGCAATACCCCCAATTCACCTCTTAAATGCACAAATGTAGTCTTTGGGAGAGGCTTGGTGAATATGTCTGCTAACTACTCCTTACTGGAAACATGTTCCAGTGCAATCTCTTTATTCTGAACCTTTTCCCTCAAGAAATGATACTTAAGCTCAAAATGTTTGGTTCTAGAATGTAAAACTGGATTCTTTGAAATATTGATAGCACTTGTGTTATCACAGAATATACTTACTGGTTCAAATATAGGGATTTTAAAGCCATTTAAAACATGCTTCATCCAGATTGTTTGAGTACAGTTCATGAAGGCTGTAACATACTCTGCTTCCGTTGTAGACTAAGAGATACAACTCTGCTTTTTACTCATCCATGAGACCAATCTACCATCGAGAAAGAATGCACCACCGGTTGTGCTTTTCTGATCATCCACATTACCTACCCAATCAGCATCTGTGAATACTTTCAGAATGAAATCATTGTTGTATGGGTACCACAATCCATAGTCAACTGTTCCCTTTAGATACCTAAGAATCCGCTTGACTGCAACCAAGTGGGATTCTCTTGGACTTTTCTGGAACCTTGCAGTAATGTCAACTGCATGTGCAATATCCGGTCTGCTATGCACTACATAATGCAACTTACCAATCATTGATCGATATTCCTTCTCATCAACCAGTGCAGAATCATCCTCTTTTGACAATTTGCAACCGGTCACCATCAGTGTACCAACCGGTTTGCTATCTTCCATGCCAAAGGTCTTCAACACCTCTTTGACATATTTAGACTGAGTGATAAAGATTCCATCTTTCATCTACTGGATCTGTAGTCCAATGAAGGACTTAATCTCCTCTATGAGTGACATTTCAAACTCTTTCTTCATCTCATCAACAAACTCATGACTCATCTTGTCATCTCCACCAAAGATAATGTCATCAACAAAAACCTCATAGATCAGGATTTGATCTCCTTCAGACTTCAAGTAGATATTGCAATCTTCACTTGTTCTTTCAAATCCAATCTTCACAAGATGGGAATGTAGGCGCTCATACCAAGCCCTAGGTGCTTGCTTTAGACAATATAAGGCTTTATGTAGTTGGCATACCATGTCATTGTCTTCAGATAGGGCAAACCCATCTGGTTGCTCAATATACACCTCTTCTTCAAGTACACCATTTAGAAATGCAGATTTTACATCCATTTGATATGCTTTGAACCCTTTAAAAGTTGCATATGCAAGAAGCATATGAACTCCTTCCAATCTAGCTACAGGAGCAAAGGTTTCTCCATAGTCTTCTCCTTCTTCTTGAGCATATCCTTTGCACACTAATCTGGCTTTATTCCTAATCATTGTGCCATCCTCATTCAGCTTGTTTCTGAACACCCATTTGGTGCCAATGACATTTTTATGCTCCAGTCTGGGTACCAAGGACCATGTACCATTTTTCTCTATCGGGTCAAGTTCCTCTTCCATTGCCTTGATCCATTCTTCATCTTTATGAGCCTCTTTCAATGATTTAGGCTCAAATTCAAAGATCATACATGAGTTTTCTCTGATCTTTCTTCTTGTAAGGATTCCTGCATCCTTATCTCCTATGATCTGCTTAGGATCATGATTCAGCTTGACATACCGAGGAATGGTCTTGACTGGTTTTTCTTGCTTCTCCTCTTCATCCTCATCTTCATCAGTATCAGCATTCACCGGTTCAGGAACACTGTTACTGGTACTTGGTTGACTAACAACCGGTTCCCAGAAGGTTGCAACCGATTCATTTACAACTTGCTCACTGTCGGTTTCCTCAGTTTTCTCAGAGGATTCATCAACTCTTACATTGATACTTTCCATAATTCTCTAAGTCCTATTGTTGTAGCACTTGAGAGCTTTACTCTTGGTGGAATATCCTAGGAATATTCCCTCATCACATTTAGCTTCAAATTTGCCCTAATGTTCACTCCTCTTGATGTAACATTTGCTACCAAATACCCTAAAGTAGCTAACCACAGGTGTCTTACCGGTCCAATGCTCATAAGGAGTTTTGTCCTTACCTTTCTTGATAAGTACCCAGTTCATTGTGTAGACTACAGTGCTCACTGCTTCTCTCCAAAAGGTGTGATCTACCTTCCCTTGAATCAACATGGTTCTAGCTACTTCAACCATAGTCCGATTATTCCTTTTTGTTAGGCCATTCTGTTGTGGAGTTCGGGGGGCAGACAATTGTCTCTTGATGCCAAATTCTTCACAATACTTGTTGAATTCACCAGAATTGAATTCCCCTCCTTGATCAGTTCTAAGACATTTGATCCTTTTACCGCTTTCCTTCTCCACTAATGCTCTAAAAGCTTTGAATTTCACAAAGGCTTCAGACTTGTCTTTCAAGAATGTGACCCACATCATCCTTGAGCAGTCATTAGTGAGAATCATGAAGTACCTATCACCCTACACACTTCTAGTTTTCATAGGACCACACAAATCAGTATGCACAAGATCAAGCAAGTTGTCAGCAGTGAAAGATTTACATTTAAAGGTTGAGGAAGACATTTTCCCCAATTGACACTCTTTGCACAAGGTATTATCTGGTTTGCTTAGCACCGACAACCCTCTAACTGCCTTGATCTTACTAGCCTTCACAATGTTATCAAAGTTTACATGGCAGAGTCTCCTATGTCATATCCAGCTATCATCAAACTTGGCCATAAGACATGTATTTATATTTGCATTTAGATGAAATAGGTTGCCTTTGGTCTGCATGTCGGTGGCCACCAATTCACCATCTTTTCCTTTGATTCTACAGACTCCATTCTTGAATTCTAGAGTGAGGCCACTGTCATTCAGTTGGGCAACACTCAGAAGGTTGTTTGAGGCCATCAACCCAGTACACATTGTCGGCACTACTCTTTCTATTTAGAGAGATGGACCCTCTGCCTTTGACCATGCATGGTGCATCATTGTCAAAGTGAACCACACCACCATCATACTCCTCCAAGGATAGAAACTTTCTCTGGTCACCAGTCATATGGTGAGAACAACCACTTTGAATGATCCACTCATTGGAATTATCAAACCGAGAGACAAGAGCCTTCTTGTCTAACACATCTTCTTTCACAGCAACAAACACAATATCTTCATTTTCTTCATCCTCTGATTCTTCATCTGTGACACCTTCATCAACTGCCACAAAACAGTTTCTCTGGTTTCCTCCTTTGAATTTCCTAAGCCTTTCTGGTTTGTCCTTGTTATCGCCATTTGGACAGTTTATAGCAATATGTCCTATCCGGTTACAAGAGAAGCATTTCAAAGGTAGCTTACCTTTGTATTTACTGGTACCAAAATCTCCTCATTATTCATTTCTCTGCTTTGTCTAGGTTCACCACTAGTGCTAGCTTCTTTTTCTTTTCTGGATGGTATAGCAAAAGCTTTAAATGTTGATTCAGTCTTTTGAACACTGCCATCAAAACTATTTAGCTCATAGGCTATCAACTTGGCTATGATGGAGTCCAAGGATACCTTAGACTTGTCTATTGATCTCAGCTCCTGAATAGCAGCAACCCTTATTGCATAGACCGGCAACAGGGATCTTAGGACTTTGCTTACCACAGTGGAATCTTCTATTTTACCACCTACACTCTTGATTTCTCCAACAACTGTTTTGATTCTTATTCCATACCGCTGAATGGTCTCACCTTCAACCATCTGCATATCTTCAAACTTCCCTCTCAGGATTTCTTCCTTAGCCTATTTTACATGTTCATCACCACCATAGATATTTTCAAGAGCATCCCATACCTCTTTGGGATTTACCTTGTCCTGAACATCAATAAACTCAATGTCAGATAGACTACTAATAAGGGCTTCCATGACTTGCCCATTTTCTTGTATCTCTCTTTTTTGGTCATCGGTGAGAGTACCCGTAGGGACAACATAGACATTCTCAAAATAACTCCAGTGTTGAGCACCCATGCTTCTGATGAATATCTTCATCCTATCTTTCCATATACCAAAATTTTTCCTGTTAAACTTTGGACCTTCCCTCTTCATCATTTGACTAGGATCTTTACCTCAAGCGGTTAAGCTTACAACACAGAGGAACTAGAGTGCTCTAATACCAATTGATAACTCAATGATGAACGAAGAGTACCAAACTAGTACTGAGAGGGGGGGTGAATCAGTACAGGCAAAATACTATCCAAAACCGGTTTGTCAGCAAATACTCCTAGTGACTGACAAGTTGTGACTCTGGTTAAAACAGAGTGCAACCGGTAGGACTCAGAACAACTGAAACAATCATAAACTAGTTGCTCACTAAGCTTTCCTCTTAGCTCAATACTATAGTACCATTACACCCTCATGTATAAACAGGTAAACTATCATCAGATCTTCACAATAGTTAGTTCAATATGTTTTATAGATAGGCATAAAACACAGAACCATCATATGCTCAATGGGTAATAACAAAGCATCACAAGATAAAAGCATCACACATGACACACATATTTTTCACGTGGAAACCCAACTGGAAAAAACCACGGTGGGGATGAATACCCACAAGCTGCTTTTTGAACTCTTTAGAAGTCCACTCTATTAGGAGTCTTGTCCGGTTAAAGACATTACAATAGGTTCTGCTAAGAACCGATCCTATTAGGGATCACCTGATTAAGGGATGGCTATAATACCCGGTTAAGGGTTAAACCTAGTTAGGGTTACCTTGTTAGAGGATTTCAAGAACTCAATAGCTAAAGGATCTCCAGAGCTCTATAGCTTCCTAGAACTCAATAACTTCAAGTTACCCTGTTAAGGGATTTGTATCAAGTCGGTTAAGGCTACCCTATTAAGGGATTTCACAACTGTTGAAGTGGTTAAAGATCAACAGGAATTACAATGATCTGGTAACAACACTCAATGCTAATGCAAATCCATTTTGGCTCCTCTTCACCTTCTACACATTTACTTTGCAGGTATCTCTTCTCTCCTTTGGTATGGAAAGAATCACGTATCACTTCCCTTGGATACACTCATACAACTTTTGCCAACGACCTTAGAAAGAGACATAACATCGACCTTATAGGAAACAAACAGGTCGGTAGCAAAAACCCTAAACCCTAAACCTGTTAGGTTAAGCAATTCAAATGGTTCAATCCTGACCGTTGAATCATATTGCATTAAATGCAACACTCTTGAATTGATCTCAAGACATTCTCCATTGTCCATTATCCACCAATTTCATGGCGGCTAATAACCCATCACGCGTTATCACCGTTTGACAAACTTCGCACATTCCCAAGGTAGATAGGGATAGTCTTCTTCATGCAAGATCCTTCATAGGCACAGGGTTTACGTGGCAACACAATCTGTTCTTTGTTATACTGATAACTCATCACACAAAGATCACCAATTGAGTTACACGGGCTTGAGGTACTCCAACCGAAAATCCTGAAGTGGAAACTACCTACCAACCAATAGTCATACAATGCTTCCATGTGCCGGTTCCCATAACTGCATGCCGATTCATCTTGACATGTCGGTTCATCTTGAACAAATATACCACTTCACTTTGGCATATATACCGGTTCATATATATATATGTTGTTTCTCTCTTCTCACATGTCACATGTGCCGGTTCATGTCATGTCAAATATTGACATCAATGACAACATACAATATCATTATGTCTTCATACCCGTTCACATAATGCCAACATTGTAATGTTGTAGCACTTTTGTCTTAGTTTTAGCGCTATTGTTCTCTATTTTGATGCTTTTGTAATAGGCAAAGAGCTAATTTGTGTAACACAAAAGAAAATTCTAGGCTTGTGAGCCTACAATGTAGACTAATTTTTCAAAGGTTTTGCACGTGCTAATGTTTCTTGTAGGTTCAAGGGAGTTAGATTTATTTTAATTGACTTTTGTTTCAAAGTTTTCTTTTTTGTTACAAAGGGACTTAAAAATAATTCACCTTTCCTTTTGCAAAAGTCTTAAAAATAATCACACATTTCTTTTTGGTGCACTCTAAAAAGAATTTCATTCTTTTTCTTTGGTGCTTAAAAAAATCTCATCTTTCATTTCTTGCAAAAGGTTAAAAAGAACAAAAAATAAAACCTTTAATTTTTGCAAGTAGATCACACTTATCTTGGTGTAATATAAAAAGAACAAACAAATTTCATTTCTTACAAAAGGGGAAAAAGAACAACTCACACTTCATTTTTGCAAGGTGAAAAGAACAAGCCATATTTTCATTCTTGCAAGGTTTTTTTTCAAAAATAAAATTCAAAGTTCAAAGCATTACAATTTGAGGGTTTAAAAAGAACACTTCATTTTTCTATCTTCGTTAAAAAAAAAGAACACCATGTTTGTTGGAGCAACATCTCCAAGTAGCAATTAAATCACATTGCAATGAAGGGATAAAATAACAAATCATGTCTTCTTTGTCTTGTGATAGGTTCATGCTCTCCCCTTCATTGGGTGATCAAAACGCCAAACTCACTTTCAATTTTTACAAATTAGAATAATTTTTTTAACATGCCCGCCCTGCCAAAAAGCCCATAAGGTTGGTGAGAGGGGAACATCCTAAGTGGGGAACGACTAACACCAACTATTCCAACCCACTATAATCAAATGTGGATTGTGATGAAAATCACATCCCACAATAGTGTTCATTGATATCCTTCCCCTAGTATCCTTGTGATACGTAAAGCCTTTGTTCTAAATGTTGGAAAGCCTCTTGAGGGAGTTTATCATTGATGCACCGAATAGAACCCTTACTATGAACTTTAAAAGTAGAGGCCAAACTGAGTCATCTATCTAAACATTTATAATATCATAGTGCAAGGGTGGGGAAGAATCCATCCCCAAGACACTCACCATACATCTCCCAAGAAAATGATCCAATTGAGAATCAATTCTCTTTAGTTCAATTTCTAGCAAAAGGCCATAAAAGGGGCACACCCTAGGGTGTGACAAGGCTATTTGAGCTAATGGAGTACCAAGATGTGGACTATGATATTATGAATGACCCTATTTGACAATACAAGAGTCTGATTTATTTGTATTTTGATTGTTCAAAAACCTGTGAAAAATAGAGGATTTGAAAAGATCCTAGAACATACACATTTCATCGAATTCAATCCAAAGATCAAGAAAAAGAAGTATTTATATGTGCTCGTGTTCTTGACGTGTCTTCTTGTCAAAGAAATCAAACATTTGAAACAAGCTACACACTAACAACAATCTAAACAAGCAAATCACCACAAATTTTACAAATGCATCATATCATCAAATCCCTCGAGCATATCAAGAAATCCATCTATTGTCGCCTTGAGAAGAAGAAACCTAGCGAAAAAGAGATCTTAAATAAGAGAAAATTTCTCTACATAAACCACAAACTCTTGTTCACCGTTTTCACAATTATCTACATGGTTATGGACATGAGTTTGATGAGGAATCTTTAAAAATGTGTGCCTTTCAACAAAGATCTGCCTTGTCCCTTTTGGCAAATGCACACTAATGAGATATTTTAGGTGATTGAAGGTTTTGTCATTGATGGCAACCTTGCAATCATATGATACCGGCAAGACAATTTACCGGCACCAGCAACGACAGACTCTACATTGGCACACAGGACACCAACAGTGAAAGGAAGTATACCGGCACCTAGGCCGACAGGAATTTTGTTTATAATATATTTTGTAATTAATTGTAAAATCATTGTAAGCTGACTTGGCAAGTTGTAAAATGACTCATACATGTATGAGATCATTATAGAACATTTTGTAAGAAAGTGGATAGGCGAAATAAGGCAGACCTAATATGCTAATTATAGGTTAAGGGTTTATGTATGAAGTAGAGCTAAAACCAGTACTGGATCTAGCATAGTAGATGCTATTTTGAAGTAGTACAAGACATTGGATTTACATAATCCATTTTGTAAGTCAGTGAGACTTCCCATTTTGTAATTGAGCAGTGATCTCTAGGCACTTGGCCTTCCTACATGTGCAAGCCCCTATTGTAAGAGTAATATTCACTTATTGCTCAGTAAGCGAATATTGTGGGTCACAAATCCCACCGAGGTTTTTCCCACACTGGATATCCTCGTTAAACTACTGTGTTATGGTGTGTTTTCTTGTGGTTGTTGTTATTCTTGTTTACTGCACTATTTCTGTTTATCGGTACACAGTATTGATATGCTTTTCATGTTTTAAATTCAAGTAAATTAACAAACTATTAAGATATTGATTCACCCCCCCCCTCCTCTTAGTATCTTTGGGAATCCTAACAATTGGTATCAGAGCCTGGTCCTTTATTTTCAGAAGCCTAACAGCTTGAGGAAGATCTTGACACTGGTAGAGATGGAAAACTTGATGAAGCAATTAGAAGTAGCTCTCTCAGACTATGATATAGAAAAGTTGAAAAATATCAAACTTGAAGATGATCTAAAGGCTGCACAAGATATTATTCAAACACTTCAAGAAAATCTTACCATTGCAAGAAACAAGAGAAGAGAACTTTGTGAAAAGATGCAAAATGAGAATGATGAAAAGAAAACTCTTAATGATCTGATGAATAAGCTGAAACAAGAAAACATGGCAACAAAGAATGAGATGCAGGATATGACTATGAGATTTTGCAAAGAAATTGAAGATAGAAAGAAGAATGAAGAAGAATTGACTAGAAGACTGAATGATGCTGTAAATACAAATACAAGACTTAGTCATAAAAATGATATGTTGAAGACAGATTTGATGCATACACAAAATGACTCAAATGAACTCATGAGACAGGAAAAAATCTTGGAAAGAGAACTAGCTGCTGCAAATCAACACAAGAAGAAATTCAAGAAAAGCTCAGAAGAACTTGGTGACATGCTGAAGAATCAAAAACCTAATGGTGATACAAATGGCCTTGGCTTTGAAGTTGGTGAAAGCTCTGATACAACAAACACACATGATCATAGCAAACCGGTAAGGCAACCAAATGCTTATAAATTTAATGGCAAATGCTTTAACTGTAATAAGTATGGTCATAGAGCAAATCAGTGTAGATCCAGAAATTATCAGAACACTAATACACCCACCGGTCAATGTTCCAAATGCAACAAAATTGGTCATAATTTAGAGAATTGCAGAATGAATGTAAGATGTTATGTTCGTGGGAGATTTGGATATTTATTTAACCAATGCAGAACACAAACCGACATAGGATATGGGAAAGCTATTCAGAAAAATAATGTGACCTGTTATGCTTGTAACAAGATTGGACATATTGCAAAATTTTGTAGAAGTAAGGCATCACCGACAAGTAACAATGGCGCTAGTTTGAACGGTAAAGAAAAGGTTGAAGAGGTAAAGCAAGAATTCTCAAAACAATGGGTCAGAAAGTCAGATCTAAATGTTGATAGGAATACTCCTCCACCAGCAAAACAGAGTAACAATCTACCGGTAGGAGACTCTTCATCTAACTGAAGAAAATTTCTTTGAGGGTTTAGCAATCAAATGTGAAACATGCTATTATTCCCTCGGTTGATGGTGAGAAGTTGAAATTACTTCTATACCGGCAGATAAGTTAAGTCATTACTTAACCGGCAAGCATTAAATGTGGTGGTTGGTGAAATTAACATTATAAAACAAATGTTTTGGCTCCATTTTCATTTCACCGAGCATTCAAATCTTCGAGAGCGCAAAAATTCTTGAGCGAAGGCATTCCAAGCAAAGAAGTAAAGCAATTCATCAAGCAATCATTCCTTAAGGCAGATAAAGGTATTTATAACCATGGCTTCTTCATTTGCTCCCAAATTCATTGCAAACCCTACTATTGTTGAAGTTATTAAATGCCCTAGATCCGTATTCTAGTTAGTTCCCAAAATTGCTAAGAAAGATGATAACATTGGTGCATTTTCTAAAATTATTAAGGGAGTAGTTTTTGTTGAAGACCCTAGAATGTATATACATTGTCATATAGAAGAATTAGGTGATGAGGAAATTAAGAATATGTATAAATCTATAATTTGTGATGAATCCGGAAATATCAAACCTGAACACAAGATAGTTGAAACCCTAGGTTTCACTAAAATTCACAGTATCCCGAATTTTCCCAAGGATGTTATAAGGATAGTACTAAGAAGGGTACATGGTGCATTCTTCTAGTTGGACTCAGTTCACAAAATCACAAAAGATGCAATAAAGGTTGTGACAGGGTTACCCTCCATGGGTAACTAACCTTATAAAACAAAGAAGGTCTCAAATGACCTAGTGATAAACCTAACCAGTGCAACATCTGATAAGAGATCTTTAAGGGTAAATGATGTAACAGATATCAATGTCAGATTTATCAGTATGATCTTAGGCTACAAAACTACTCATGCAAATAGGTTAAAATCAGTCTCTAGCCTATGCATTAAAAGTGCCTATGATATGGTAAATGATAATGCAAGAATAGATGTGTGTGAATGGCTTAAAGATGAACTGATTGACAATTTGGGAAAGATAAAGAAAGACAAAAAGGGAACATTCAGATTTGGAAACCTACTTGTTTGTCTAATGTTGCACATAACCAAACAAGTACCCGGTATTGGTAGTAGAAATTTTGGTTTTGATGTACTGGTAGGCAAATAGTTGTTAGATTTACTGAACAGCATGGGAGAGAACAGAGAAAAGAACATAAATGAGTATTTTCAGGCATTAAAGGCCCGAATGAAGACTAGAGTTAGATTGTCACAAGCTATTGTAGATAAGTACCAAAAGGAAATCTGTTTTTTAATAAAGAAAGATGAAATTTGGATGGAGGCAGTTGTCCCTAGAACCATCTAGGTTACTGAAATGGGCTATGAAACAGATGACAATATTGTTGAAACTTATGCAAAAGCCCTCCTTGAAGCATCCAAGGAGCCTACTGAGGAAGTTTTTGGAAATGATGAAACAATAGAAAGTGGAATCCAATCTAGGAAAAGAGTTAAGAAGGTTGAGGCAACTGTTAGAAAAGGAACCCGACAGGAAAAAGCTATCAAAGAAGATGTATTAAGACAAATCGGTATCAAGGAGAGTGAACTAGAAGAACTTCAATCGGAAGCCCATCTATCACCGATTGCAACCTCTTCTGAAAGTGATATACCGGCTATATTAAAAAGAGTTGAAAGAAAGAGAAAAGTTTCACCAGCACCCTCACCTTCTCCTAGAAAAACAAGACAAAAGCAACAAGCAGTGAGGCCCCCAGCAAAGAAATTAACTCCAAAGAAAAAGATGACTCTCAAGAAGAAGACTCAACAAACTATTGCTCCAATTGATGAACTTCTAAATGAAATTATAGAGGATGGAAAGTTGAAAAACATTAACAAATTATATGACACACTATCGACTGATGACAAGGAGAAAGTAGAAAATAGTGTAATCTTACTCTTAGATATTTACAAGAAATTTTTGATGCAAATTGTTGATGAAATACCAACAGATCTATACAATAGACTAGAAGCTAGAAGGGTAGCTATTACTGAGCTTGATAAGAAAATAAAGATTGAAAAACTACTTGCAGTACACCCTGTTAACTCACCTAATGAGATAGATCAATTAATCTCTGAGGCTAACCGGTCAATATTCTCAACTATTCACCGACATGTAGCACTAATGGTTGGAAGAGTGAATCAAGTAACAAAGGAAATAGCAGATGCATGGGACATATTCCTGGTAGAAAAAGAAAAATAGGAAGACTATCTAAAACCTAAAATCTTCAAGGTATATCAGAAGGAACGAGACAAAGGAAAAGGTAAGGTTGGTGGACCACCCAGTATAAAAATAACAGACAACTTATCCCCATCGCCTCTAAATACTCCACTGATAGTTACTACTGACAATCAACTGGCAACTGAGAATATGGACACACCACTTGAGGATACAAATCCTGATTTTGAGGTGTTATACACAATGAACATTGACACTCAGAAAGTCAATATTGTGGTAGATAAGGAATCAACTAGGAAATCAGATGTGGCAAAAGAGCCACCGATAGAAAACATTACAATGACCCCGGACACTGGAAAAGCAAAGACCACAAATGTACATAATGATTCATCTACTGAGCCACTGGCAACGGGCAACATAGAGAAACAACCGACAGTGGACAACACTGAGAAACAGGCAGAGCAGTAGGTTCCCTCACAAAAAAAAATTCATGCAGAGACAGTGCCACCGGCAACATATGAGAAACCCAAACCTTTTCTTAGAGAAATGCAAACACAAACTGACCTACCAGAGGTCACTACAAGCAAAGAAGTTACTCACTGGTGGATTACTGATTGTAAAAACTATTGGACAATCATCTGGTACATCCATGGAAGAATTCAAACCTACTAATGTAACTAAGGTCTTATTGGATTCAATCAAGAAAATAACAGAGTGCAGTGCACAAGCATACAAAGCTATTAATGAGATAATTCCAATTTTGAAAATGATTGCACCCAAGTGTAATATGGATAACAAAGATTCTTTAAATCAACTTGACACATTGTCTAAGTATATTACTGACAACATTGTGACAGTGGAA
The DNA here is from genome assembly GCF_030272615.1 of Cryptomeria japonica. Classification (NCBI taxonomy): domain Eukaryota; kingdom Viridiplantae; phylum Streptophyta; class Pinopsida; order Cupressales; family Cupressaceae; genus Cryptomeria; species Cryptomeria japonica. The sequence goes on along the minus strand of NC_081406.1, from coordinate 243,251,070 downwards.
CAAATAAATGAGGAAGCATTCAAAGAAAAAATTGAGAAAGAAAAGCATAAATTCTTTGAAGAAGAAATAAAGAAGTGCATGAGACAATTTGACACTCTTTTACCAGCACTATGTAAAACACGAAAAGAGTTTAAAATATTGTACAGAGATACATGTAAAACAAACTTTTTGATAGTAGATATAGACAAGAAGATCAGTATGGTACAGGAAGAAATAAATAAACTAGCTGACAATTTCATTAATTCATCTGAACCATTATCAATTTTTGAGCACAAAATAATAGGTTTTGAGGAGGAACTTCTAAAATTGGAAAGAGAAAAGGAAAGAATAAAAGGAAAGGCAAAAGATCTAAAATGGAGACTTAGTCCAAAATTGGACTACCTCGCCTCCTTGAGAAAAGAGATTTCTAAGGCACTAGTTCAAGGACAGAAGAGACTGGAACAACAAATGCAACACCTCACCGGTACAATTCAGAGGATAGAGGCCGCTTTAAAGGACAGTGAATGGTTCACTAAGAGCCTAAATCTGGTATTGGTAGACCTTTTTCAGATTATAACCAACTGTTTACAAGGTTGAAGCTAGAAAACACACTCAGTTGACACTTTGACAACCTTTGTCATTGATGTCAAAGGGGGAGTAGTGTGATGAGAAAAATCCAGAAGCAAAGATCATCCGCTCAAGGGGAGCACACATTTTTGGTAAGACAATTCTGGCAGTTTTTTTTTATGACACTTTTTCTCATGAGTGTTGCCATCAATTCCAAAGGGGGAGATTGTTGGCAAATACACACTCCAATGAGATATTATAGGTGATTGAAGGTTTTGTCATTGATGGCAACCTTGCAATCATATACTAGGAATACTCACAATTATGACAACAACAACTATCAATAAGGGAACATCCCACCTCCTCCCACAGAAATGGATATGTTAAGACAACATGTACAAGACCTCACCCAACCATTAAATTTATGAAGGGCACAAAAGAGATATGCTCTTGAAAATATCTCTCTTTGACAAGAACATGGTCATGCCTCCTTTCCCATGCAATTTTGAGACTCCAAAATTTGACAAATACAAAGGAAAGGGAGATCCAAGAGACCATGTGAGAGAATTTTACTTTGCTTTCTTAGAGGTGGCGTATGACGAAACGTATTTAATGTGCCTCTTTCCTCAAAGCCTAGGAGGATCGTCCATGCAATGGTTTTCATGGTTGCTTGGTAGAATCAGAACATTTGATGACTTAGTACAATAATTTCTCACTCATCATGCGCACAACATAGAATGTGATGTCTCCATGGCTGATCTATGAAACACTAAACAAAAGAATGAGGAGATATTCTTTGCATTCTTACAAAGATGGAGACACCTATCTAGCAGACGTTCCTTCCCCATTCTTGAGGAACAATTAGTTGAAATCTTCATTTCAAACTTAAATGAAGAGATGGAATTTCACTTGGAAGTCAAATGTTCAGACACTTTTAAAGACGTGATAGCCTAAGGACTCAAAATCGAGAAATCCCTTATCAAAAAGGGACTTGTCAAAATATATAAAGACAACAAGGACAATCCACGACCAGCATATAACAATGACAAACCCAAGTTTTGGTCCAAGAATAAAAACATCATTAATGATGGTATTGTAGATACAAGGACAATCAAGATCACTCAACCCATAGTCAAAATTGTAGGGCAAGTGGATAATCATAACAAAAACACTACCAACCAAGGTAATCCCCCAAACAATCAAGGAAATCAAGAGGCACCTAAGAAAAGGTACTCTACATACAAACCAAATCGAACATATACACCCTTGGGAGATCCTCTTGAAAATATACTATAACAACTTATATCTTTCGATCTCATCATGTTGCCTAAAACATCAAACTACGAACCACAAATTAAACCTCCATGGTGGAGAGAGAACGAATATTATGAATTCCACAAGGGAAAAGGACACAAAACAAAAAAATTGCCATCTTTTAAAATACATCATTCAAGACCTCGTTGATCGGGGTGATATAGAACTGTATGGCCACACTACAAAAAATTCCAATATTGATCAACCATGTTCAATAATCCACCCCCATCGTATGAGAAAGGGGGTCCCTCCCATCAAGGGAAGAACCAAGATAGCACGAGAAACTATATCTGCACACCATATACCTATATCATCAATAACCTTTATGATGCTAATGAACAAGTTGCAACCATTACAATCAAAGGCAAAGATCTCGCATGCAATGTTGTTACTCTCCATAGCAAGATTATTGTACAAGGAGCACCATCAAAACTAGCAAACATGCCCAAAAAATATAACCTTCTAGACCAATTGGATAAGATGTCAACACTCATTTCCATACTAGATCTTTTGCGCCTATCACCCTCACATAAAACTATCTTGGATCAATCTCTCCAAGAAGCGTCAATTCCATCCAACTGTAGCCATGGTTGGAAGTATCAAATCATCACCATGTCTTACTTTTGCTGAGAATAATGGTGCATCCATTTAGCAACTGCATAATGCCCCTCTCCACGTTGAGGGATTCATACATAAACACATAATCAAGCAAGTCTTGATTGAAAATGGAGTTGGCATTAAAATATTCACATTACAATTAATAACAATATTGGGATATGAAGAAGGAGAAATTGATGCCAAAAAGAGGATCACCATCAAGGCCTATAACAATGCAGAACGCTCCTCTAAAGGGTGTGTTACTCTACCAGTAAGGGTAGGACATGTGGTGAAGAATGTTGTTTGTCAAGCCCTAGATCTCCCTCTTCCATACAATCTCCTACTAGGTATACAATGGATTCATGCCATGCAAGCAGTACAATCCACCTACCATCAGTGCATCAAATTTCCACTTAACTAAGTGGAGATAAATATCCTTGGTGATGCTAACCCATTCGCCTTTTGCAACAATATAAGGCGTCAATCGGATATCATGGTACCCAACAACAAAGAAGCCACTACCTCATCATCCTACATCCACCCAACTTCTCTCACCAATACACCGATCCCTACACCCAAATAGGACAAGTTAAAGATGAAGGTAAAGGATGAAGGCCTAGGAGAGTATAACATTAGCCAACTTTTTTGTATTGGCCAACTACCTCTCTCACCCAGGACTCATGGAAAACCACAAACTTCACTCAAGCTACTAATTGCAACCAATATTGATACATGATGGATTCATCCCAGGAAGATCACAAGAACAAGAAACTATTGATGAAGACTTGGCAAGATGGATTTACAAGGACCCTTTAGACAAAGTTAAACAACAAATCAAGATCCCTACAGAGAAGTATAGAAAAGGTTTTACCATGATGCAAAAGATAGGATATGAAGGCCATAGTGCATTAGGATCCCACAAGCAAGGTGTACAAGAGCCATTACAACCTTGTTACAACCAAGAGATAAAACGAGACTTAGATTCAATTCTAGTTCAGGGAGCTCTTCTAAGCTTAAGCTTACAAGAAAACAAAAACAACCAATTTCTAAATTCATACCTTCTAAAATTAGGTTAATGTCCATTGTAGAAAAACCTATAGCATCAAAAAATCCAAGTCACATAAGCACTTCTCAATCAAAGTCCGCAAATGCAACAAACAAGCAAAAGGTTTATGTTGCGCAAAGGTCAATCACTTCAAGGTTACCACTTTTGTCCATTTTAGATACCTAAGAAAAACCAACAACCCTATCAGATACAGCACCTATAGCAGCTATCAATAAACCTTTTACACCTGCAAATATCCCTATAATATACAATGACAGAGTTCTACAAAGTGATTATGAGACGGATTCACATGAATATGAATGAGGTTCTTTAGCTTCGCATGAATCTGAAGAGGAGTCTCTTGATACTTTTGAATATAAAGGAGTTGAAGGAGATGCATGGATCAAGACCTTTTGGGATCGAAATACTGAAGATACTTCTAGGAGAGATAGGTCACCTCCTAAGCCTAATTACGAAGAGGATAGTTTTGACGATTACCTTAATACCTCCATCTTAACCATAACTAATGCATCCTATGAACTCAACCTAATTGATGAAGTGATGCCCATCATCCACCCCAAACTTGTTGACTGGGACCAACAGGATTCTCCATGCCTTGACTTCTTACAAAACAATGAGGTGATAATATACTTTCTCAAATTATGGGATACCATACCAAGTGGGGATCACAAGGCTAGGTATGCTATTGAAATCAACAATGTGGCTTACTTTAGAGAGAATGCCAATATTTTCATTCACAAAAATATTACAGTGAAAATATGATCTTCAAGTAAAAACCACACGATAGCACTTTTGGATCCCAAAAAAGTAAAAAACAAAGGACGCGTCCAAAGGTGAAAACCTCTCTAAGGAACCTGAGGATGGAAGGTTTGACATTCTCCCCTTCATTCTGAATCAAGAGAAATTATCCATTCTCATAGAAGAGACCAAGGAAGTCAATCTGGGATCGGAGGGGAACCCTCATAAAATCCATTTAGCAACATCCTTAACTCACCTAAAGGATCCTCACTTTGTGGAATTATTTAAGAAAAAATGAATAAAATTTGCTTGGTCATATGCAGACATGCCTGGACTAGATCCAGATCTAGTAATGCATCACTTGAACATAGCAGAAGGAGCAAAACTAGTGAAACAAAATCTCAAGAAAATGCATCCTCAGATCGTAGTATTAGTGAAGGAAGATCTCAAAAAGTTTTTAAATGTTGGTTTCATTAGACCAATTGATTATGGAGAATGGATATCCAACATCATACCAATAGCAAAACCAACTGGGGGCATCCGTATTTGTATGGATTTTAGAGATCTAAACAAAGCATGTCCTAAGGATGACTTCCCTATAGCCAACATTGATATGATTGTGGACCTAACAATAGGGCATGCAATGCTATCTCTCATGAATGGGTTTTCAGGATACAACCAGATTAAGATTTCCCTAGAAGATCAACATAAAACTACTTTCACATTTGCATGGGGAGCATACTGTTGGAATGTGATGTCATTTGGTCTCAAAAATGTAGGAGCCACCAATCAAAGGGTAATGACTATCATCTTGCATGACATGATGCATACACTAATGGGAGACTATGTGGATGATTTACTAGATAAATCATTAACAATAGAGGATCACCTCACAATACTAGACAAAATCTTCACTAGATTGGAACAATATAATGTTCACCTCAATTTAAAGAAGTGTGTCTTTGGAGTGACCTCTAGAAAGCTCCTAGCATACATTGTCTCGAACAAAGGAATTGAGGTTGATCCTACAAAAGTAAAGACAATCATGGAGATACCACCTCCTAAGAACATCAACCAATTGAGAACATTACAAGGGAGGCTATAGTCAATCCATCGTTTCATTGCACAATTGGCCGATAAATGTCATCCCTTCACACATCTGCTACATAACAATGTCCGCTTCAAATGGGAAGAGAATTTCTAGCAAGCATTCCAATAGCTTAAGGAGTACCTGATGATGCCACCATTACTAATACCACCATCTCAAGATAGGCCTTTGTTATTATACACATTGACTATGGCTACAACCTTAGGGGTATTGCTAGCACAACATAATGTTGAAGGAAAAGAATGTGCAGTCTACTACATCTCCAGGACACTAGTAGGATATGAACTCAATTATACACCTATTGAATGAGCTTGTCTCACAGTAATTTTGGAAGCAACCAAACTAAGGCACTACATGTTGACACATAAGATACAACACATCACCAAGATAGATCCACTCAAGTATTTACTCAGTAAAGAAGCACTAACAAGCCGCTTGGAAAAATGGGTTATGATCCTCAGTAAGTTCAACATAGAATATGTGGATCGTAAATCAATCAAAGGGCAAGTCATTGTAGATCAGTTGGTTGAAGCATCACTCATAGGAGATCATCAGCTCATCTCAAATTTTCTAGATGAGGAAATCTTCAAAATCAAGCTAGCACACCAATGGAAGCTATATTTTGATGGGTCATACACTAGGCATGGTTTAGGAGCTAGAATTATCTTCATCACACCTCAAGGTGATAGCATTCCAAAATCATACAGGTTCACATTCCCATGCAGAAACAACTTAGAAAAGTATGACACCTTGATCACAGGACTAAGGATGGTCGTACAATGCAACTTGAAGGAGCATCAAGTATATGGCGATTCATAGCTGGTCATCTGGCAGGTTAATGATGATTACCAAACTAAGGAATATAAGCTCATACCTTACAAGAAAATGGTTGATAGTTTCAAGGAATTATTCAAAACTATCACCTTCGATCAGATTCGTTAAGAGCATAACAGAGCTGCAGATGCAATGGCTACAATAACCTCTCTTCTCGATCTTCCACAGAACTCAACATGCTATGAGTTCTTTGTTAAACATCTTTGGATCCTCGCCTATGATATCTCAAAATTTGAGATGGTATGTCAACTCATCAATCCCAATTTTCCATGGTATGGTGAGTTTTACACTTACCTACATGATCAAATCCTTCCACCAAACCAATAGAACAATCAACAAAATACCTTCATATGCCAATCTGTTTGCTACATAATCATTGTTGAAACCCTATAGCAATGAAGTATCGATGACACTCTCCTTTGATGTTTAGAGCAAGGTGAGGTGACCACAACTTTAGAAGAAGTAAATGAAGGAATTTGTGGGGCTCACTCAAGTGGCCCTTCATTGGCTAAAAAGATCATGAGGACAGGATACTATTGGCCCTCCATGGAAAAAGATTCCTATTACTTTATCAAAAAGTGCAAGAAATGCCAAGTACACAGAGATTTGATACATGCACCTGCGCAAGAACTGCAACCCATAGCAACACCATGGCCCTTTTGTCGATGTGGACTTGACCTTGTGAATAAAATCCATTCATCTTCATCTACAGGTCATAAATTCATCATTACCACCACTAAGTACTTCACAAAGTGGATCAAATTTATTCCACTCACCCAAGTCATAGGAAAGCAGATTGCCTCATTCATCCTAAATTATATCATCTTCCAGTATGGTGTACCCATGTCCATCATCACAGAAAATAGGCTTCCCTTCAAAAATCAGGATGTTCAAGAACTCTGTGACAAGTTTCATATCCAACACCTCTCCACCCCATATTACCCACAAGGAAATGGTCAAGAAGAAGCCTCAAAAAAGAACATATTGAGGATCTTAAAGAAGACAGTCAATGATGTCATTCATGATTGGCACATTCATCTGAATCCCGCACTATGGGCATATTGAACTAGCATTCAAACCCCTATAGGTGCAACTCCCTACTCACTTGTTTATGGAGAAGAAGTTATCTTGCCTATTAAGGTTGAATTACCATCCCTTTCGGTTTCCTTACACAATCTAATTAATGAGGAAGAGTACCGAATCTCCCATCTTCAGGACTTGGAACTACTTAATGACAAGCGACAAGCTACCTACAATCATCTTAAGACATATTAGCAACGTATGAGCAGAAGCTACAATCATAGGGTCAGACCTTGCACATTTGAGGTAGGAGATCTCATTCTCTGAGATAATCCTCGCAATCAACCAAACAGAGAATATTGAGGTAAATTTGAATCTGGTTGGGTCCATATGGTATCACCACCATCTTTGGGTCTGGGGCATATCAATTAGAAACTTCATAAGGGTAACCACTAATAGATCCAATCAACAACATGCATCTCAAAAAATTCCATACATAAGCTATGCAAAGCATTAGGCTTGTAAAATCTCAAAAAGAAAAAAAATTCAAAGAAAGTATAAAAAACACAAAAAAAAGAAAAATCAAGAAAATAGTAAAGAAAAATCATTCATCCAAATGGTGAAAACCACTTTGGTGGCGCCTTGGATAAGTACAGTGGTGGAAACCTAGAAAACATTCTCCATTCGTAATGGTTGTTGCTCTATTATCTTTCAAACTTGTTTCGACCACATCCATTGCATCCACTCATACATTGTATCTTTCATGGCTTGTTATTGATCTACAATCAAGGTTATTTCCTCATGTGTCCCGCATCATGCTTTCACACTGACACCTAACTGGGGGCACCCTTTTAACCTAATGATACAAGTGGATTCTCAACACTGGTGATTCACTAACTTACTCATTCAGAAAATGTGCTGAAATAATCCAAAAATATTCAAAAACAAACCCAAGAACATGAGAAAACATCAAAATAAATAAAAAGCATTGCAATAAAATTGTTCCTTGTACATAAACATCAAGCCAAACGCAAAACAACATTTGAGCTACCTAAAAGATGACCAACTATCAAATCAACAAACAATCAAACATCTGAGAAAAACATATGCAAGACCATCTTAACAAGGATACATCTTTCCTTACAACAAGACATGATAACATATATCTTTGACAAGAAGATTTTTTTTGGTTGATGGGCACTTGGTCATATTACTACTTTTTATATCAAGTTCCTATGCTACTCAAAGATATCCACAAGTGATTATAGTGGTCAGGATGGTTCATCATATATTTTTCTTTGTTTTTTGTCTGCGGATTGTTCCAATGAAGTTCTAGGGCAAATAATAATGGTGTCTACGTGGGAAGTTCATTGAGCTACAAAATCCTATGTAAAAATGTGCATTCATGGATCACTATGGCTTGATGACTACAATGTATACCAGTGATAACTTTAAGAAACCCCCCCTCAAAGAAAGATATAAAATATTGTCGAATTTTTATTTATTTTGGATAAAAATAATAATTTTTATTGGCGAATGTTTCTTTTTTTAAAAGAAAAATATTAATTTTAATAGTGAATTTTTTTACGTCAAAATATTTTGGTAGAAAATCTTGGCGAATCTTAGAAAATAACACAAGTATGCATTAATTACTATTGCAAATAATTTCATTTAAAAAAATAAATTCTTATAAAAAAGTAGATGCTTAAGGTGAAAATCATTAATGTGTGTAAAGGGTAAACACTACTTTATTTAGTTACTAGCATTAATTTAGATTAATCTAATAGCCCTCTTTGTATTTCATTAGATAAAATGTACTTAAAATTTATAATACTCATGGGGCCCAAAATTCTTTTTATGCCATTTATTTCCATTGAAGCCAACAATTGAAAAGAAACTCGACTCCCATGAGCATTACAACTTGTAGGTACAGTTTACCTCATGGAATGTAATGATGGTCATTAGATTATAGTTTGAATCAGTGGTGGCAACTAAATATTGTTGGTAGAACCCTAAAGTAACTAATAATTATGATGTATTATTGGTGAATTAATTTATTTTTAAAAAATAAATAATAATTTTTTGGCGAATCTGATTCAACCACATATCAAATATTTTAGCGAATCATTGAGTTCAAAAAATTTAATAAAATAAATTCTCTAGCGATTTAAATAAGACTGAAATAAAATTTTGTAAAAATGTGACAATTTAGGTTACCTTAAAACTTGAACTATTAGCCAAATTTTGTTTTCCAAATTTTAAATAATAGCCAATTGGCAAATATTAGCCACTAAAAAAATTACTGATGTATACCTAGACCATGTGTATATAAACCAGAATGGAGGGGAACCTTCCTTGTGTGTGATGTTTGTTTACAAGTGAAGCGCTCAACCTTGGTTTTTGATACCTCAGCCAAGATCAGTACTACCCTACTTGATGAAGAAATAAAGCATTATGAATAAGCCATGGATGGCCCATTTCATCTCATTTGTATGTATTGCCTTTTGTTGCATATCGCCCATACATTTATTCATTCATACAATGCACTTATCATGTACGCATGCATATGCAAGAAATAGATGCTATGAGAAGCTAGGTACATGAAGCTATAAACATGTGAAACCTTTCTTGATCCAAAAAAGAATGAATGAGTACAATTATAGACATCACATCCATGTCAATCTATACTCTATTTGAACCTCTTCAAAGGTAGCCTCAAGCTAAGGGATTAGGTACTAGGTCTCCAAACCTTCTCTCTACAACTAACCCCCTTGCCCTCCCCATCCATATCATCATCATCACATACCCTATATCATGTTCCACAAGTTGATCAAACTAAACACATTATAGTTCATCACTTATAGGAGGGGTTGTGTAGCCATCATCTAGGTCATCCTATAAGCAAAACAAGTTACTTTGTTAGCTATTTTAACCCACTTGTCAATTGGTCAACCCATGAAACACAGTCTAAATAGACAATTACATCAATTGTCTAAGTCTCAATGGGTAATTTGACACAGATACCTCGACTTCACCGGGCAATTAAATCAATTGCCTAAGTTGCAACAGGTCACTTTGACTCAATTACTCAAACTTTATCATGTCTGAGCGAACAAATGACATCAATTGTCACGCTTTGACTAATACTGGGGCAATTCACACAATTGCACTAGACTTTCCAAATAATTGCACCAATACCATATTGATCAATTGTATAGAATCAACCAAAGGCACCACAAAACACTTCTTTTGCACAACCTCGCCTCCATCATTCAATTCCAAATTCTTCTAATCTATCATCCCTCGATTCTTTCTATTTTTTGAGAGATCGCCTGATTTTTTGAAACTCTTTGACTTATCTCTCGAGGGGGCATACCACCTACTAAACTAACATTCCTTAGGGCATTTCCAATGCCTATCTATTTTTCTTTGAAATGACGCGATAAACTACACTATCTCAAAGAGGGGCAAATGTAGACACATAAATCTATCCACTAAATTAAATAAATATTTAATATTTTTTTAATACACTAATGTTATTCTATTAATTAAATTCACATTTAATTAATTCATTTTAATCTATTCTTCTAATTTAATTAAATACATTTCATAAATTTATTTAAATTAAAATTACTAACTATAGTCCAAATATTAAATAAATTAATATAAAACAAATCTGCATTTAAATAGTTGCACTACTATTTGAAATAAATGAATTTTATTTTAATTAAAATCCCTAAATCCTCACCCACTTGCAAAGCCCACTTGTTCACTAACCTTCTTGTAGATTCTTCTAAGCCCTTCTAAATTAGCCTAAACCCCTTCTAATCACTTGCACAATCCTAATCCCAAATTAACCCCCAACCCATCATCTCACCCATTTAAGACTCTTACAAAGTCTTATAGGATTCCCTTCTTCAACAAGCTAACCCACACGGGTCTTGTCCCCTTTGACCAAAGCCTAACCATGGGTAAACCTTGCACAAGATTTTACCCATTGGATAAAGCCTTTATCCAATAACCCAACCACATGAGGTTACCCTCATGTCTCCTCAATAATTAAATGATTCTTCCCTCTCCTCTCAAGACCTCTCATGATGCCACTTGTTACCATTGCATTGGTGAAATTTGAAAACATGGATTGAGGATCATGCCTCCCTCATGCAATCATACCCCTTTCTAAGCCAAATCAATCTTGACCCTTCAATTGCCCATTTTGCCTATAAAAGGAATCCTCATCCTCAAGCAAAAGAGAAGCATTGTGAGCATTGTTACTATAGTGGCATAACCATTTTACTTAAGCTTTCTCAGAGCATAGCAATTTTATTTTGTGCATTTGCATAGCAATATAACTACACCTTTCAACCACATTCAATCCTTCATTTGGCATCCATAGCTTAATGCTAGAAACTGAGGGCTACACTCAAGTTAGCTTTGAATCTTGGAGAGGAGAAGAACAAAGGAGAGGCAACAAGAGCACAGTGGGAGCATCTTATGGAGTCTCTTGTCTCTTCTTTTCATTTGTTTTTCTTTCATTTGTGTTCTTTTTAATCTCTTTTGATTTGTATGTGGAGGTTTTGAAGTTCATTTGTTTTGGTATTGGTTGAAACTAACATACTAACTCTTGAGATTTGTTTTTGGCTTGTTTCCCCTTTCATGTGCATCACTTGTGTTTTAAGATTTTATCCTATATAATTTATAGTATATTGTACAAAGGAAAGTAATTGTTTTATGACAAATATATTGCACTAAATCAAACATCAGATAATATATAACTTCCATAGAAAAACCCAAAAATGATAGTAGCCACAAACCTAAATGCTAGTTGATAGTTTGAAGGACATTGGTCTTGTGTCTTGAACTAATATTTAGGATAAATAAATTTAAGATATTAATATTTTAACTAAATTTAACTCAAACCTTGAATTTACATTTTTTATTTATACACTAATGTTGCTTTTACATATTACAATTTAGGTCCATTAAAAAAGTAAGATAAATTTTAGATAATTTATTACATCAAATGGTTTGTAATGTAATACATTGCACTACACTATTACAACAATAATAACTAAAAATACACTACTTACACTAGTGAAAAACTACAAAACATACAAACTTGCTACCACAAGAATCTACCACCATGAAACCTCAATCATGAACTCTTGATGATATTTTCCTATAAGCCCAAAAAATGGGTGCATCCTATAACCTATGAAATAAAAGCATCTTCATCCTTTCATCTCTATCAAACTTGAAGGATTTTGTCCACATATTTAGTTGCTAGAATATAAGGGTTTAGAATAGTTTTACAATTAGGGTTTTGTATAGAGTGAATTATTCTCCCAATGAAATCTTTGGACCTTTAATACTTCAAGAAAAGGTTTCAATATTTGCATTAAATGCGACAATCTCAAGATCGGTACATGATAGAGAATGCCCATACCTATTGAATGTCATTTTTCCTTGGATCACACTTGAAATTGCATCCATGTGTGCTTGGATATACCTTGGAAGCATGAGGGAATGATTTCTTGCGATCTAAAAATATTCTTTACATTAATGGCAACAAAAATCACCATCTTTGTTTCATTGCTTGAGATATAGGTGAGACTAAAACTTAAAGATTATATAATGCTTTTGGGTTGAAAATTCCTTTTTTTTGTAGTTGATGGCATCAAACTAGCCATTTATGACACTTTGGGTCATGTTGAGAGGTAAATGAGGTACATAAGAGGCAATAATTTTGGAGTTGAGAGGTTGGAGGTACCTTGAGACCCTTTCCATTTTTTAAGGATCAAAGTACAACAACATAGTTGGAAAGGTTCTTTAATAAGGGTAATTTTGAAACTCTAATAAAAAAAAGGTAAGGGAAAGAGTGTGGTTTTGAAAAAAAATTATGACTTGTCAAGTTTTGAGTTTCAAGGATATCATGGGAAAGGGACTTGGGTAATAGGGTCAAAACTTTGACAACTTACACAGAATTAGAAATTGGGACATGTATTGACACTTTGAAACTTTGGGGACCTTGCACAAACACAAAGGGAATGGAAAGAAATAATACATTGAAATAATTATATTGAGGGAGACAAGAAATAGGAATTAGACATTTTTATTCATAGCATAATTATTAAAAAAAGTGACATGACAATTAGTGTTTGGATTCTAGGAACTAGTGTCCAATAGGGGTGCTCTTGTTCTATTTGGTGGAACACTAACAACCAACATGGCCTTGGTACCTTGGTTGACTATTTTTAGATTTATTTGTCCATATCTATTCAACAAAGTTCATATGATGCTTTAATTTTTATGTAGGTCCTTGTTTAGACTCATCAAACAAACAAAAAATAGAAAAAGAAGTTTTACATAGGACTCACAAAGGAGAATTCCTAACACCATGTAACAAAATCATATAATAATCGTATAATAATCATAACCTTTAATGATACTATGAATCACTCAACAATACTCAATTCATCTCTCACACAAATTCAACATCTTGTTTTTGGTATAATAGACCTGGTTTTACAAGGTCCAAGAACTAAAAAATACAAAAGAAATGGAAAAAAACTTGAGAGCAACATGCCTCAAAAACTCAAGCTAGTCGTTGAATATGAAATACTAAAACCAGAATGACTACATACAATCAGAAAAAAACCACTACCAAAAACATTAATCATGTCTATCGTGCACAATCAAATTGGAGACATCAGTCATGAGGCAATTAGTCTAGGCTTTAAATGCATAGGTGGTTCTGGATTTGAGACACTCCCATATTTACCATCCAGTCAACCACTTTGTTGCCTTACCTACCAACATGTGAAATCCTAACCTCTTCCAAATCTCTACACAAAAACTTAATTGCATCAACAATCACTACTAATCTCCCATTGTGTATAAGACCTCTTTTCAAATCTCCATTGATTTGGACTCACCTTCAATGCAGAGTTTTCTCTAGCCTTTCTCTCAAGAAATCATTGGACCCCACAAAACGGCCCTAGATTTAGCTAAGTTATTGGTGTCTACGCTATAATCAATAGGATAGATCATAATGGGATTAATTAAATCATCTTTAAAAGAACCTCCACCCCTATCTAAGCTTGAATTCTCCTTTGTTGCAACATCAAATTTGTATATAATCCACCCCTTCTCCCAAGCAACCCACTTTTTTTTCTTGCATTCTTCATGAACCAAGTCAAGAGCTATAGAAAACCAAAAAAAATAGGGCCAAGCATTTTCCCATCACCTCTCGACATTATTGACCTCCTAATAGTCTCCTTTATTAGTATCCCTAATTTCCCCAAGAGTGCATACTGTTTTGTCCCAAATTATCTCAATTGACCACTCTTTCCCTTTGAAGATACGACAATTTATCTCAATCCAAAGTAACCAAATAATAACCACAAATGCCACATTTCAAATCAAATACAGTCCAGGGCTTACTACCTTATTGTACCAAGATCCAAGGAGGTTGGCCGCCTCATTTTTTATCCCCTAGGCAAAACCCTGCTTATCTGAAAAATGAATCCAAGTTTGCCAAGCCACCTCACAATGAACATAAATATGGTTGTTCTATTCCTACTACTTGCACATGACATACTACAAGGGACCAAGCTTTCATATCTTATAAAGTTTGTCTCAGGTTAAGGTACACCCCTTCAAAAAATCCAGAGGAAAGATTTCATCTTTGGAACTCCAAAATTGTACCATATTTCTGTTCCCAAGGGGGGTTGGATTGGAGAAGAGAGGAAAGTACTCCTTACTATAACAACACCACTATAATGACCCTTCCACACAATCTTGCCATCTTTGACCTCCCCAACCAATAACCACTTATCTAGTTTGTCTTGGATCTCCTCACATTGAGTACATCAATCATGAACATGAACTTGAAGTTGTTTCCAGAATCTTAGAGGGTCTTCCCCCTCAATATAATCTGAAACTCTCAGCTCCCCATAATAGCTTCAAAGTATTTCATCAGTAGGTGAAAGGAATAGTACCAAGAGAATTGTCCTCTAGCTAGTCATCCTTCCAAAAATGGATCTTATCACCCCTTCGTAGCTTCCAAACCATATCTGATCTCAAGAAGAGACAATGTGCCTTGAGGAAATTCTAAATGCATGAGCCATTCATAGATCCTATTCCAAAGCCTCTCTTTCTCATTGTAAATTCTCCAAACCAATATAGTGTCAAATCAAAAGCTTCATGTCCTTACTTTTCTTAATGTCTAGCCGCCCTTGTGTGACACATCTACATTCATCATCCCATTTTCCCAAATTGTATTTAAATTTCTCTTCTTTGTGCCATGCCTTCACAAGAAACTTCTCTTCATCTCTTCCAAATATTTAGCCACATTACTTGGAATATGAAATTAAGAACCAAACTAGCCATAAGAGAGGCTTTAATGACTGTAATTCTTCCAACCAAGGAAAACCACTTACCTTTTAGAAGGCTAAAATTGTTTGCATGCAATTGGTTGTGTTGATCCATTCTCTATCTCAAGACTACTTGCTAATGAGAGGCATGCCCAAGTACTTGCTAGGATAAACATCAATTTCATAATCGAGATTCTTTTTAATTAGTAACCTATCAATGCTTTCATCCTTCAAAAAGAAAATTTTGGACTTGGAAATGTTCACCTTTTGGCTAGCTTCCTCATAATATTTGCTTAGGATTATTTTGAAGGTACAAGCTTATTTGGCTTTAGCATCCCCCTATAGCATCATAAATTGTAACCTTGTACAATTCACACCTCATATGTGTGCTCCTAATTCACTGTGTCCTATCTTCATTCTTTCTAGGACTGTTTTAACCATTTTTTACTCCAAAATTGATGTTACTTGATTGCACAGCTGAGTGGACCTCATCCCAAACCTATGTCTCTTTATTTTCTAGTCTATTTTTCCTAGTTTTGGAGGACAAGGGTGTTGGGGCACCCCCACTGTCTTGGTCCTCCTTAAACATGACCCATTTCAAATATTGGCGAGCATTTTCCCTCTGTGGAGGATTTTGGTCCTCGTGGCTCTACTTGACTATTGGAGGTTGGATTAATAAGTAATTTACCTAGGGAACCCTATATAAGGACATCCTATAAATTAAATTTGAGATCCACACTCATACCCCATCATTTGTGCATTTGTCAAGCATTCAAAGCAGCATTTCATCCAACCATATCCTTCAAGCATCATGGAGAGAAGTTACATCAATCTTCATGCAAGAATTTGTGTTTGATTAGGTCATTCATGTTCATGTGTTTGTCATGTTATTGCATTCAACATTTATGATCACATCTAAAGATCATTGCATCATCAATCTTCTATTAATCATTACAAATATGAGGTATATCTTCCATCATTTACTTGAGTATTTACATTTCCCATTTAAATTCAATTCAAGGTCAATTCCTATATCGAGGTTTGACCCAAGGTAAATGCCTATCCACAACCCTTTTCTCTCTTTTTGTGTGCAAGAAATTGATTTAGGTGTTGCGATTGAAGATTTTGATAGAATGCAAATGACAAACAGGTTTAGTTTTTTATAGCAACAAAAAGCGAAGGACCAAGTAGCTCCCACCACCCTGGTCCCAAACATTCAACTTGATCTTTTGATAGTCAATCATGTACATCTTCCTAATCTGAAAAAACATCCCACTTGCATGTCCAAAAGTTGCAAGACCAAGGTACCCTACCCTCTTAGTCTTGACGATTTGGCCTAGATTTTCAGCTATAGGCTCTAATCCATCTCTTCTCAAATCTTTGTCTGTGGTTTTGTGTGAAGTCTAGAACAATTTGCTATTACTATTTTGGTTCAATTCTCCATTGTTTTTCTCTAAAACTTGTACAACTTTAAATCTAATTTCAAATCAACTCAAGGAGGAACACGAGCACCGATCTAATATACATTCGACCCCTTGGAGATTTGGATCAATCAAATTCATCTTTCCTCCTTAATGTAAGTGTGGATCTTAGAGGACTTTTAAATCCTCTAGATGGTAAAGCCCTAGAAATTCCAACACCTTATATTTCGGTGAACTCGACGCTTCTTACACTTGCATTGCTTCTAATTTTTAGTTTATATTCTGCATGACATTTTCAAATTTAGATGCATTGCTTATGCATTTACATTTCTTATTTTCTTTCATTTAAATCCTGAAAAGAAAAAAAATATATATTCTAATTTGCATGCATTGATGTATATGTCATAGTATTAGTGTCTTCCATGCTTTATTTTATTAGATTACATAATTTAACTACTTTATTTAGACCAAATAATAAAAAATACAGAAAAATCTTGTTTATGCATTGTGTGTGTTTAGATTTACATTTATATGCTTTGTTTTTTATTAAGAAAAAATAGGTTTTAAGGGACTTGAAACCCAATTACATTCAAAAGATATTCAAGAAGGAAACAAAATAAGACAGCTACAAAAGACCAGCAAAAAAACCAACAGCAGAGAAAAGGACAGCAAGAGGCCAGCAAGAAATTGACCCCAAGCCCAGCATTACAAGAAATTTAAAAGTTGTTCATAGTTTCCTCAGCATTTTGTACCAAGAGCATCATCGCCTTGGTCGCTTCCCTCAGGTCATTGTTTTCCTGTCCAATCTGACTCTCTTTCATTTTGGTGTCCTTCTCAATAGTGGTCTGCCTAGTTCTGCGCCTAGGGTTCTGGTGGGTAGGGCTGGAGGTTGGAGCATCTTCTATAATTACCAGGTTATTATCCTGATTTTTCTTTTCCAAATGATCTACCAGCGCGTTCATATTCTGGGAAGAAACTTTAAGGACCTGGAGGCTGTGGTTCATAAGGTTTTTCAAAGCCTTCTCATTATGGGCAATCCAGGTATTGACATTGTCTTTGTCCTCCTCCACCTGCTCTTTCATAGTTCTAATAACATCCTCCAAATGTTTCAGGTCCCCTTTAATCAGATCTTTCTCCAACCAGTCCTCCATCTCCATTTCCTCCTCCGCTTCACTATTTTTTGTATCCTCATTTTGTTTCCCAGAGTCAAACCTCTTAATCAGCTTATTAATCTTTTCTTCCAGCTCCCCTTGCTTACCCTGCATACTGGTGATGTTTTCAACAACCCATTTCTAGAAATTGAAGAATTCAAGAGTGCAGTTGCGGGCGGTGTCCAAGATGGTGTCTGCAGAGTCCTTGCCCTGTTCGGTCTCCTCAGCATTAGGGTTGTCATACTCCTTAGGATTCAGAGCCTCATTCTCGCTTTCTGAACCCTTAGGGTCAGAGTGAGGGTTTTCAGAATTACCCCCTTCCTCCCCTTCACCATAGTTCTTGTCCTTATTTAGCTCCATTTTAGTATCAGTATCCTTATCCTTTTGCTCTTCTTCATCACAATGCATCTCCTTTTCTTCCTACTATGTTTCAACCTTCCTTTTTTATGGGTAGGGGTGTTGGGCTGATCCCCATTCGAGTCAGAGTCTTTGCAACTCTCAGATATATGAGCATTAATGATCAAAGGATCATCCTTGGTTGCTCTAGCCTTATCCTTAATATGTTCATATATTAGCAGAATGAGCCCCTAGTGGGCTAAAGGGTAAGAATTAGGCTTTTTAGCATGGTCTACAAGGCTCTCGTTTATAGAGGATGCTAAATAGAAGGGCAGGGATATTTTAGCCCCATGACGGAAATGGTTCAGGATAGTGAAATGATAGTTATAATTTTTTGTAAATCTTCCATCCACAATCAAATATTCCATTAAAGCCCTAAGAACTTTTTGCCAGAAAGGCTTTACCTACTGGGGAGTGTAGTAGGAAATGTTGTCCTTCTTTGCAAGCTTTCCCTTCTCATCCTCTATCTTTGGGAAATTTTTGAAAGCTTCAGCTGCATACTTCTGATCCCTGTAGAATTTAGTCCCCTCCATCTTGAGCCTTGTGACCTCTGCAATCAAGTTTTCATCGATTTGCCAAATCTCCCCAAACAGGGTGGCTCTATTGTTACTCCAGCTTTTAGCAAAATCGTAAGACACAGAATTTCTGCTTCCATGAAGCTTTTCCATATAGTCAATGAAGTCGTGTCTGTGGAGCCTTCTCCAGGCCTTTCTTTCACTCTTCCAATTCTTGCATCCTGGAGGCTTGTTCCTTTTTAGGTTATTGCCCATTCTGAGCTCCAAGTAAAGATACCCACTGCTGCAGTTCTCAATCCGTAAATAAAACTCTGAAGACTTGTTATTTCTGGACTTCCCGTGTAAAGACTCTTTCGTAGTTTTGAGATTGTTTCTTATGGCCGCACAAACCTAGCTATTATTACTATAATCTTTTGCACACATATGATCTTGGATATGATGTCGAAAAACACTCATAATCTGACAATTAATCTGCCCCCAAAATCTAACTTTGGAACTCGTTCCCCAGAAATTAATCATGAAATTAACTTGACCCATTGATGCGATCAAAGTATAATTGCTCTTTAACCTCCCGTTTGATGTGAGTTTCTCCAATGTATTTGACATCCTTCTCCAAATTGAAACCTTCATTAGCTAGGATATCCGCAACCTTATTGCCCTCTCTAAAGGTATGAGTTATACTAATGCTAACATTAGATAAATTCATTTCATTACAATAGTTAGCATCTCTTTTCAACAATATTGGCTTACATTTTACAAGGCTTTTGTGTCTTTGATAACCCGTTTGAGTATGATGACTTTACTGTGGATGATCAATTTACTAGTGATGAACTTGATGAGGCTCTCGATGATTTCCTCTACCCTATGCCCTCATCTTATAAACCATCCTTTTGACAAAGGTTAGTCAACATAATGTGTATGCCAAATAATAGTGATGATTTTGAGATATTGGATGAAACTCTTGATGACTTCACTCCTACCTCTAAATCATCCTCTAAATCACTCAAAACTCATCCCACTCATAAGGGCATTATGATGGTTGACAACCCTCTTTATGAGCTTTACAAGAGGGACATATTATTGACATCCTCTTCATGAAGGGTCACCTTCCATACAATCCATGATAAATCCTATTCATGAAGAATTATTTATGATTGGCAATCCCCTTTATTAAGCTTTACAAGAGGTTGATAGGATTTACCATCCCCTTTATGAGGCTTTACCTTTAAGTCGACACAACCTTCTATTCATTCTAATATCCTCTCTTCTAGAGATGAGGCCCTAATGAGCCATGATTTCCCCTCTCCTAAAGTTTCTCTTATGTATAAGGAAGTTGGTGTGCAAGAAGAGGATACCACTATCATTTCCTTCAATGAACTCCCCCTTGTAAATGAAACGTTGAAGAATGACAAATCTCCTCCCAAACATAACCTCTTGCATGAGAATACTTTGGTGCAAGAAGAACGTACCTTAGAGTCATATTCTTCCCCTAGAGACTACTTTGTTGATCATCAAGATATTTCAATACAACATCAAGATACTTGTTTTCTTGAAGACGTGTCTCCCAAAATTCAAGTGAACTTATTTAACTCCCAAATAAACATGAAGGTTGTTAAGGATGTTTATCCACAATAAATATTGTTGTGAAGTCTCACAACACACCCCATTTATTCCACAAAATGGGGAACCATCATTTAGGGGATTGTGAACACGCAAATTATGTTGGTTGAAAAGTGAAATGCTTTGAAAATAGCTTGGGAATCCTTAAATCAGATTTGTGAACAAAACAAGGAGTCTAATGCAATTACAAAGGTAGTTGGAAATGAAAATGAGATTATTATTCCAACTGTGTTCCACAAAAGTAAGTGAAGACACATAAATCTGTCCACAAATTAATGAATATTAAATATTTATTTAATGAACTAATATTCCTATATTAATTCAATTTACATTTAATTAATTCACTCAACCCCTATTCTGCTCTTTTATTTCAATAAATCTTATAAATTTATTTTAATTAAAAATACTAACTATAGTCCAATTATTAAATAAATCAAATTTATTTAATTTCCCTCTTTCCTCTCATTTAAATAAATTTAACATCTATTTAAAAATCATAAAATCCCTTCTCTCATTTAAATAAATTAAACATTTATTTAAAATCCCCAAATCAAATCCTCTTTTAAATAAATCAATGTTTATTTAAAAATGTCTCATCCATTTACATTCTCCCACAAATGCAAGTTGCATATTTTAGTTGAAATAAATGATTTTATTTAATTAAAATTCCACTTTATCCTCACCCATCTCCTTCTAGATTCTTCTAACCTCCTTCTAGATTCTTCTAACCCCTTCTAAATTATCCTAATCTCTTTTCTGATCATTTGCACAATCCTAAATAAAAATTAACCCCCAACCCATCATCTCAACCATTTAAGACTCTTACAGAGTCATAAATGCTTCCCTGCTTCAACACTCCAACCCACATGGGTCTTGACCCTTTAGTCAAGGCTTAACCATGGGTATAATTTGCACAAGAGTTTATCTATTGGATAATAACCTTACCCTTGGATAGTAGCTTTATCCAATAACCCAACCCACATGAGGTTGCCCTCGTGTCTTCTTAGGCATTAAATGCTCCTTCCCTCTCCTCTCAAGCCATCTCATGCTGACACTTGTCATCACGGGATTGGGTTGAAAACCATCACATGGATCATAAATCATGCAATCTTGGCCCTCCACAAACCAGATCAATCTTGACCATTCAATCTTCTATTTTTTCTATAAATAGAATCCTTCTCCTCAAGCATAGAAGGAAGCATTGGAGCATTTTTATTGTAGTGGAATTTGAATAGATACTTAGAGCTTTCTCATAGCATCACTTTTTGCATTTGCATAGCATATGTTTTCATTTTCAACCATCTTGAATCTCCATTTGGCATCCATGGCTAATGATAAAAGTTGAGAGCTACACTCATTTGGAACTTGGAGAAGAGGGAAACAAGGGAGGTGCCACAAAAGCATCATGGATGCATCTTAGGGAGACTCTTCTCCTTTCTTGTTATTTTGTTAAGCTTCTTTCATGCTTTTTGAATCTCCTTTGATATGTTTTTGGAATAGTTTTAGTTCTTTGTTTTGGTTTTATGGTTGAAACTAACATACTAACATTGAACTTTGTTTTTGGGTCTTATCCAAACATTTCCATGGCATCAGTAAGTAATAATGGTGCTAAACGGGCTACGAAGAGTTTGGGGAAAATGATTAAGATAAAGTCGCATAAGAAACAAATTAGCCTTGTATATCACACCCCGCATAGCAAGGTAAAGTGGAACTCAAACCAGGAAGTAGAGAAAATTGTTAAACAATTCCTTCTTTAAGTCAAGAAGCATTATCGACAAAGTTTCTTCAAAGATGAAATATCCACATTTGCAAGACACAAAGAGTAATTGATTTGCAATTAATTTGTAAACCCTCAAGCTCTTAAAGTATTGAAAGACAAAGGAGTTTCATGACCCATTTTTCACAAAGCGTCATGCTTAGCAAACGTCAGAATAAAAGAGGTTTTGTTATGTTATTAAGTAAACGACTAATAAAACACCAACAAGCCCGAAACCTGAAATCATATCCAACAAAGCCTATGCAAAAAATTGTAAAAGATTGCAAAACTCTGACAAAGGACCAAACTCTTAAGGTAACCATGAAACAAAGTAAGATACATGTTTTGCACAAATAGTAGAAGATACACTCTAACACAAGGGTACAAATGTAATTAAAAGATGTCCTTTTTTGAATTTTTGCTCGCTATTAATGATTTTAAAGGACGTGTCGCATGATTTTCTCACACTCAATTGTAAATCATCCACTTCTCATGCAACATAAACAAAAACTAGCAACAGTAAAAAAAAATTATTAAGGTAAAAGTTTCAAACACATGAGCGGTGTGCTAAAGTACATGAAGTTGAAACTTCACTAGCATTTGTATTGTCTTCTACATCTAAAGGTGATTCTGCGAGTTATGTAGAAAGTGAGAAAATGGGTTCCCAAAAAGATAACTTCAAGAGAGAATTTGAATGAAAATTACCACAAGTGTTGCCCAGAAATCAATTTATATTGGATACCCACCTGGGGCATTGCAAGTTAGAAGTCCTCATTAGTTGAATAAATGAACCCATAGCTACAGACAAGATTAAGAACCTTGGTAGGCATGGACTGGTAAAGACAAAAGGGTTTCCTATAGCTACATAGGCACATGAGTTGGTGCAATAGTGTTTGCTAAATTATGATTTGGAACAATGCATGGTGATTTATGCAGACTTAACTCCAGATGGTATTGCAAAAGTATTTGGAATTGTTAGACCTAAGACAATCACAATAATAACCAAATATTAGGCCTCAAAAGATTTCTTAAAAGCAAAGACAACATGCGAGAGGGTCATTGGGGAAGAATTATTTAAAAGAAAGAAGTGTAAAGTGTTATCTAAGTTACCCAAACTCCTACTAAGGATAGATTTTCATCGCAAAATTTATGGAGCAATCACTTTTCTAATTTGGGTAGCAAGATTGGAAATAAGCAGACAATTTGAGGGTTGGATGTTTCCATTTGTCTAGAGCATTAGAAGGAATAAAGGTTTCTTTGATTGGATGCAGTTGATTAGTGATTTTATTTAGAAATTTGTGATGGAACCAGCCAAGACCATCTAAACGTCATCTTATGTGGTGTATGCTTGTGCCACTAGAGCCAAGATTCAAGGTTTGAACATGGTGGGATTCCTAAGTAATGGGCTAGGGAAAAACCTAGCATATGTATATTACACACAACTTACCTTGGAGAATTCATATCATAATAAAAGAGAGGTCAATGACTTCTTTACAATGTTGGTCACCCAAGAATTGGAAGGGATAATTGGTGATGGAGTGCCTGAACAAATATAAAGAGTGATTTAGTTTTTTGGTGGATGGTACATTTTGTTCCCCACATGGTCTTATATTAGAGTACAAGGGTTTATCGGGAAGCCATTCCGATTACTTAGGTTTCCCTCTAATTAGGCATGGTTAACTGAATTCTACAGGCAAATCCTAGAATTTCAAGATTCATACCACAGCTCTCATCACAAGATGGGATTTAACTTTCCATTGAGAATGGGAAATTTTGTGTGTGATTCATTAGCTAGTGCAAGGAAAACAGAAGAAGACCTCTTAGCTAGGTGTCTACCTTACTTTGAATACCAAAGAAATAATTTTGACCCCTTGGAGAAGATACATAATTTTATCACCAAGAAAGTTGTGCATGTTCTAGATATGGAGGATTACTAGATAGATTGCAAAGATGACAGAGCAGTAAGAAGATGTCAACATTAGAGATTTTACCCTAAAGAAGATGCTAATGTTAGGTCAAGAGGTTATAAAATTTGATATTCCACCTCAAATAAATAAGGATGATGAAGAGGTGGTGTTACCCTATCATAGGAAATCATATCCTAATCAACCAGAGGCATTATCCCTGAATGTAGTAAATGAACCAATTTTAAGGGCTATTTTTGAGGTGGATAGAAGAATACAAAGCATATTTAAGGAAAAAGGGGCATAAGGTCACCATCTCAAAGAAAAGAAAAAGAAAAGACAAGGAGGAGGATGGCTATGATGACTTCTTAATACATAAAAGGAGTATAGAGACAGCCAAAATTATGGATGTAGAATCTATGGTAGTGGACCCTGAAACCTACATGGTAGGTGTTGATGTTGTAATGACTGATTGGGATCTAAATAAATTAGGTAGAAGTAAAATAGCATATCCCCAAGATTAGATGAGCAGAAATGTAGAAGCCTCCACATTGGGACAACCGAGGGATCCACATGTAGGGACCCAATCTACCCAAGTGCTTAGAGCCATGCCAATAGCAGCATCACATATTTTGGATCATTTATGTGCTTCTCCACCCTCTGTAAGTATTGCAATGAATGAAATAATGGGGCGGGGGTCCTACAAAATAAATCTTAGGAGATACACTAGGTGTTCTCAAGATACTTAGCTTCTGAGGAAATAAATGAAATGTAGTCAAAATTAGATAAAGGAAAAGCTTTGCGGGTCCTTGATCAAGGAGAGAAATCGGTGCCCCTGAAGGAGCAAGCAACAAGAATCATAATAACCGATATCATAGATATCAAGTAGGGAGGATTTACAGATACTAAAGACATAATCCCTAGGATAAGAAGATACAAAGATTTTAATTGATGAAAAGAACACAAAATTATTAACTAGTGTTGAAGAGCATGTAGGAGGTGGGAGACAAGTCTCTACAGAGGAAACACAAAATGTTACTACAAGGGAAGAGCCCAATGTGGTAATGGAACATCAAGAGGAAGAGCACTAGAATCCAGAAGTGAGTGAAGTTGAAATGGTAGCGCATCAAGAGAATGTTCCACAAGAAACAATAAGGAATATAAAAGAAGAATAATAAGAGAAACTCCAAATCAGGAAATAGAAAGGAGGAATATAGCTCAATCCCTTGCAAAAGGAAAAGAGATTGAGGAAACAAAGAATGAAATTTATAATCCATAAGTGAAGATCACTAGCGAAGAAGAAATTAGACAAGAGAAGCTAGGAGAAGGAAAAGAAAAGGATACTTCACAAATGAACAAACAAGGAACAAAGTCTAGCTCAAGCCAAGCACCGAAATGGTTGTAGCAACAAATGCAATCAAAAGATAAAATTGAGTTAATAGCTTTGGAATAGTTTGGCAAAGGATATCCCAATTGTCATGAAAGCGATGAATCCTAAGATCAAGTATGCCACAAGACTTGATGTGGAAGGAAACCAAGAATGGCATTTATGGAACCCATGATAGAAGAAGATACTTAGGACATCACCGCAAAGGATTATATGGTTACTACTATTAACTTGGGAAAACCTTCCAGATTTGATGGCGCTAGAATTACGAAAGAAGGCATGGCATTGATGGAGGATAGGCTCTGTGCAAATCAGAAAAAATTAAAGGAGCGAAAAGGACACATTGAACAGTTAACTCAATTTATCAAAGGAGTCATACAACCTAGGCAAACTTCGCATGAGATACCTTCACAGTTCACACCCAGTGTTAATGTCAAAGGAAGAAGCAAATGTTATGAACATTTTAAAGCATATGGTGTAAGTAATGGATGAATGGGTTCAAGAGGTGCTAACTCAAGTGAAAGGAACATTGCAAAAGGTAGTAACCCAATACTAGCACTTATGTAGTTGCTAGATGAGATGATTAAATTGTAGCAAAGATGCAGAGAAATGTTGGAAACGAAAAAAGTGGAATTGGTGTGAATAGATGAAATGGAAAAAATGGCCTCAAGTGTATTGATAGATAAGGGAATACTAACAGAAAAGAAAATAAGTGAGTTAGAATCCTGGAAGACACGGGAAGAATGAAAATTAAATAGACTGAATGAATGCAAGAGAAAAGTAAAAAGAATGATGGAAACCATGATTGAATATTGGGAGAAAGAAAAAGTACTCATTGAAATTCTAATGGAGCAGTTGATTGAAGACACCATGCAGAAGAGCGATGAAGAATTAGTGGCAGAGTTTGAGAAGTGCTAGATTAGGTGGGTTTCAAATATAGAAAAGTATGCAAATCCACAACTCCTTGGAGATTTAACTTAAATGCAATATACAATGAGGGAGTATGAAAATTTCACTAGCTCCAATGACAAACAAATTGCAAAAGTCAAATACTCCTACAAAGCTCAAGCATTGAATTGTTCCCTAGTGGAGGGTTTTGTTAAAAAGGAAATACTAAGGGTTGTAACCACTATGGAAGAATATATGTTGCGGGGAAAAAATTATATGGTTTCTCAATGACTAAGGCGAAGGGAAAGTTGAAGTGTTCGAAGTGGTCAAAACCATCAAAAGTCACAAGTGGTGGACAAAATTGAACAAATCAAATCTTATGTGGTATTTTCTCTTTTTGTCCACCAGTTGGCACAATTTGTCTTATTCAGGTTCTTCAGGGGTCATGTTCTATAAAAGGGATTTTGGATGTCATTTTACATAGATAAGAAATTGTAGAACTTTATGAGCTTAAAAAAGTCACGCTTTCTGAAGTTTGGTCTCTTGGTTTCCTTTCAATATAAGATTTCCAATTAGTATTTCCTTTGCAAATCACTGAATTAAGGAGGTTATAGGTCTTTTAGATGGATAAATCAGATAATGTGTTATTGTTAGCCCATGAATGCATAATATTGTGTAGGCAGTATTTCTAGTGTGTTGTGTATGTTCATTTGTTAATAGTAATTTACTTTGAAAGCTCGCACGATTTTGCAAGTAATTGTGAATTTTCTCTGGTTATTTGTAAAATTCATTATCTCTTTGATTCAGTCTTTCAGGAATTACATGATTATGAAACTAAAATATAAAGTTAGCTTTATTCATTTCCCTTAAGTCTTTTGAAATTTCTTGTGAGACGAAAGAAGAATTGGTATAAATATCTCCATTGGTATATAACAAAATTCACTCCCATAATTTATAGTGGTTATTGTGGTGAATCTGGATGAAGAAAACCGGACCCCCTTGTGAAAATAGTAAATACAACAAATCTTGAGAAACATCAGTGCGTCAAGAACTGACATTTTTGAGCCTTGGGATCAATAATATATTGACATTTCAAGAAAGATAGACCTAGTTGTTGGGAATTCTATCTCATTGAGGTTTGAGTAAATCCTATGTCATTAAATATCAATCCTTACTCTTTCATTCATCCTTTGGGAGCTTCACAATATGCTTATGCTACCAATCTCAATAAATTTGTGAGGAAATTCCTTCTCCATTACAATTTCATATGCATTGCAATCCTGACTTTGGCAGCCTTTCTAAACAAGAATATAGTGGACATGATATAGAGATCAATGTCCTTATAGATCTTATATCTTATGGCATAAGTTTCCCTACTTCTTTCCTGTCTACACACATTTGTTCACATGATATGAGAACAATGCCTAATCAATCTCCTTTCTTTAGAGAAGAAAAATCTTGTTAACATTCCTAAGAGACTATTTTATCACTCTTCCACCTTTACAAATTATGGAACTTATCAAGTTGACTATACAAATTTCTTCTTTTGTGCTTATCATCTCATGTATGCTCTTACTTCCATAGATGTAGAGCATTTAACATGTCATATTCAACTCCTTCATTCAATCTATCATATAATCAAATAACATTAGTGTCTATTATGTTGCTCCTCACTATGTGACATTAGTAGCTTACCTATTGGGGGCTCATTGTCATTAATGGTGGTATATTTTCATGTGCAATCATACTTTGGTAGCAACATAATAGCCTATTTTGTATCTTCTCTTGTCTCTATGTTGGGGGGCAAGAATTATTTCCAAATATCTATCCTTTTAAGATTAAACTTTCCCTTTGTGAAATAGTGTCTTCTATAAGGATCTCTTATTGATTGTGGAGGTGTATATCTCTATTAAGGATCCCCTCCCTCTTATTGGAACAAGTGTCCTTGATGAAGATCTTATCCTTGCCTTAAAATCACATATCCTTAATTGGGACCTCTTCCTTAATGTTGAAATTCTATAATCATTCATCAAATCCTTCTCTTTCTTAAGGACCTACTTTCCATTTTTTGAGTGGTATATTTTATAATGAACCCTTCTATATTATGTATGTGCATATCTCTATTGAGGATCCCATCCCTCTTGTAAGAAAATGAATCCCTAATGAGGATCTTTTTTTCATTTTAGAAGAGTGTGTCTTTTAAAAATTATCTCTCTTTGGTGTTCTTGTCTCCATGCTTGGGGGGCAAGGATAATACATTCAATTCTCTCTTTTTCAAAGATTGCCTCTTCCTTTGAGTTGTATTTTTCATAACTTGTTGTCGTTTTGTCACATTGAATTTTCCTCCATGCGAGTACATGTATGTTCCTTGGTTAGGACCTATTATTTGCTTGAAATGGTACATCTTTTATGTATAATATCTTGAAGTAGTGTAATCCCTCTCTTTGTTCCTATTCTTGGGGGCATTAATTCTATCTTCTATCCCCTACCCTTTCTAAGGATCTATTTTTCCTAGGATGACTGGTGTTTTCTTATGATACAATGTCATTCCTTGTGTGAAGTTACTTGTATTCTCAATGATTCTCTCTTATGAAAGAGGTGTGTATCCTTGAGTACAACCTCTTCTCACTTGACAATGTATTTCTATTACAAACAAACCCCTCACTTAGGGTCAAAAATGTGTTATCCTTCATCAAGAATCCATTTACACTTGTTAGAAGATGCCTCTTTTACAACTACATTTTCCTTGCTTATAAGATTCATGCCTCTTTATCTTGGACTTGTGTGCATAGTTTCCTAAAAGATATTTCCTTGATGATAAAGGTGTGTATCCTTGTTTCTATCTTCCTTGAGATAAACATACCACTATGTTGAAATCTTAAGGGGGTATACATCACACCCTCCTTGTACCATATTTTTTATTCAAATTATGGATTTCTTAGCATAATACCTTGCTTGGTTGTTCTTTTGTATGTCTTATATGAGTTGTTGCATGCTTGAAACTAGACCTAACTCTTAAATGAGATGCTTCATTCTCGAAGCAGACATAGTCCTTTTTTATGTCTTATACGGGGTGTACATGCTCAAAACTAGACCTAACTCTTAGATGAGATGTTTTCATTCTCAAAACCAGACATATTATTTTTCAACTGCATGTCTTATATAGGTTGTTACATGCTTAAAAATAGACCTAAAGTCTAAGACAAGATGTTTAACTCTTGAAACTAGACAACAATATATGTAAGGGAACTGACTAGCATAATGCAACTTGCTAGACCTGTCAACTCTTCCTATTTCAAATTCTTTAAGGTAGGTTGACTAGCATAACATAACTTGCTAGACTATTCAACCCTCCTTGTGTGACAATGTTTGAGATGAGTGAAACTGGCATAACATAACTTGCTAGACTATTTTGACTCTCCTTCTCTACACAAATCACACAACATAACACAACTTGTTGTCCCATGAGTATTCATGTTCCCATGGATCACCTAGCATAATGTAGGTTGCTAATTGGTGGCATCCATGTTCTCTCCTTTCTCCTCCCCGTGAGCTCATAGCTTTGCTACTTGTTGTGTGATTATTCATCATTCAATTCATTCTCTTGCTCTTTTCATGTGACCACTGGTGTTCTTGTAATAGAATTTTGAGAATGAGATTAGTGGCTAAAACATTTTGACTATTGAGGTCTCTCTTCAACTAATTGACTTGGAGCTTTTTATAATAATCGCTTTGTTGTGTATTTTTTGTCTTTGTTTACCTTTATTTGGATTTTTTGTCTTTGTCTTGTTTTGTGTGTCCTTGCATGTGATTGCGTGAGTTCAGATCCTAAGGTTGGGGGCTTGGTTCCTCAAAATTAGTGATGTCTTATCTCTTTGTGATCTTGCTCCTAGTTTCTCCTCTCTCTCTTCCTCATCTTTCTTCTTTACCATGAGTATTTTCATAGGATCATACTCTCATTAAAGTGGGGGTTAAATGTAGTAGCGTAAATTGTAACCTTGTACAATTCACACCTCATATTTGTGCTCCTATTTTAGTCTGTCCTATCTTCATTCCCCCTAGGCCTATTTTGGCCCCTTTTTACTCCAAATCAGATGTCACCTAATTTCACAGCTAAGTGGAGATCAACTTAGGGATATGCCTCATTTTTTCTAGTCTATTTGTCCTATTTTTGGAGGATAAGGGCATTGGGGTGCCCTTGTCTAGAATAGGGAACCCCCACCATCCTAGTCCTCCTTAAACAGGGCCCATTATAAATATGGGTGGGCAATTCTTCTCCCTAATGGATTTTGGTCCCTGTAGCTCCACTTGATCATTTGAAGATGGCCTAATTAGTAATTTACATAGGGAACCCTATATAAGGACATCATATCAATTCATTTTGAGATCCACACACATACCCCATCATTCATGCATCCTTCAAGCATCCATTATCAAGCATTCAAGGTAGCATTTCTTCCTGTTGGTTAATAGATTTTGTTCCCTTCAAAATATGACAATATAACTCCTAGCCCTGGATTAGGGAACAAACCATTAACAACGGTTAGAGAATTTGTGTTAAGTTCACAACTTTCCTCTGAATTTTAGAGGTACATCTCCCTCTTATGATGTAAATTTGGATTTTATGGGGTATGATTTTAACCAAAAAGCAAAAAAGGCAAACTTTTAACCAAAAAGCTCTAAAGGTAATGTAATTAACTGCAAAGATAATGAAAAAAAATTTCCATTCAACCATCAATTAGCCACTGTCATATAGTACTCATGCAAAGATGAAAATCATACAACAACGAACAATAAAGGGAAACAAGTCTTAAATAACTCAACATACAAGAATTTGAACATAAGGCATTCACATAAGAAAAATGCAAAGCTCATCTATTGTAGCACAAAGTCCAATCATATAGATAAGCTATTCAAAAGTATCCATACTCAAAATTAAACAACAAATTCCAAACCATATCCATATTCTACTTGTCTTTCATAAAACAACACAAAGTTTGTCTTTCTAAAGCTTTCCCCCCTTTCTTAATCTATCCCTTTACTTTTATATCTAAAAACCCTTTTACCATTTTCAAGAAACGGTTCCTTCCAAAGTAACAGTCTTGACAATGACCATTTTAATCATGGTTTTAGATAAAATAAAAATTACCAGAAAGTCGCATCATTAGTTCACTAAATTCTACATTATAAAAAGTTGCCATCTTCATGCTTCTTCTTCAGCAGGTGCCAGGTTCCAACTGGGAATCTGATTGTTGATAATCTTGGCATGTGTCTCCTCTTTTATAAGCACCTAGAGGACTACAGAAAATTTGTCCTCATCTTCTATGAGTTCCCGAGTGAGGTTGATCAGGTCGAAGAGAATGTCATCCTGCATATGCTCAATATGGTTGTATTATGAGACCTTTTCCTTTTAGCACCATTGTTTTTGTATGAAAGATCAGTTACCAAGATTTCTTTCTAAAACTATTTCTTCTTGGAGACAGTCCTCATGGTTTTCAACTTGCCTGGAGATCTTCCCCAATAAGACAATAACCTTTTTGTATTCTAAAAACTCAGTTCGTTATTTCCATGCAAGAGCATGCAGCCCTTGGATAATATTTCCTTGCTCACTTTTTGTCCAGTTTAGGTCAGGATCAACAACTGACAACTGTTTATTGTGGGGCAAAACCATTTTGGTAAGGAAAACTCATGATGACATGCATTACTCGATCAGTTCCTAAGGATGGTGCATTAAATTTTTCCCACAAAAAGGTAATAATATCAATAATTACAACTCACGCCCCCACCTTTACGTGTCTTTAGCCATTTTATCTGTCATTAATGATGGTACTTGCAAATCTCATTTTGATTTGTTTCGCATAACGTTTGCATTACATGGCCATGGGTTGACTTTGGAAACCAACAGAAGGGAAACCAAAATCTTTTGATACCCCAACATCGGTCTATAAGAGAGTATCGGGTATCATGAAGAAACAAGAGGTACAAGGTTTACTGGTTGTTGCTTGATAAACATCTGCTTATCCTTAAGATCGCGGCATCGGGAGAAAATGAAACTTGAGAACTATGAAGCATAGTTTTGATATGCCAAGGTTTTTTCGATAGGACATGAGTGATAGAAGGAAAAGGAAAATTTGTTTATTAATATAGGTTTGGGCTTTTGAAAAATAAAAATGGTAGGGTAACAACTGGCTCTATATGGGGGACAAGGACTAGAAGTATGCAACAAGGAACCCAGAGCCTTGAACAAGACTAGTGCCTTATCCATGGGGTATAGAGTCAAGGGAAAATAGAGCATAGGGAGCTTCTTGTAGAATGGTTGAGGGAAACTGGGCATGAGCTATAAACTATAAAGCCAAAATTGGAAAAGCAAACCACTCAAACATACATCACACCAAAAATATTCACAAATATGTACAAGGTGAACCCCCCCCCCCTATCTCAGTAAAATTCCAGGCTACTCACATAAAACCATTTATAGGATGGAAAAATATGACCCCTTTCAGAGAAATGGATTGTGGCCAACAAATATGATCAAGAACAACAATCAACTAACAAATGTTTCACTATTAAACCTTAGGCTGATGTACTGCAGAAGTCTCTTGTAAATGCATTCATGCCCAAATAACCACCTTTCATCATAGACTTTTAAAATATAGACCATCTCTTTCTTGGCTTCATGTATGATCTCTGTAAAATGATCTAGCTCAATTTTAATTAAGACTTCACAACATGGAACAACAACATTGAAAACCAATCCTTCTTCTTTTAGACCATAGGATGAATATGTCTCCACATATGCTATTATTGGTTGTGACTTCAAAGTGTTACACTCCAAAAGTACGGGATCAAATTTGACAGGGGTAGCCTTTTCTCTTTTTACACAGATAAAAACATCATCGAGGGTACCGTACATTTTGTCTATACCTTCTCCAAGCTCCATTGCTTCATGTTTTTCAATCTCATCTTTATTAATAGAACTATCATCATGAGGAACAAGATATTGAGAATAAATTTGTCAAGTCTGCATAACATCTTTTTCATGGAAAGAGTTTTCAAAATGGGAAGGGCATAGTACTTCTTCTTGCATCTCTTTTTTTATTTGCTTCTTTCTTGAATAATCTGAATACTAGATATTCAGGCAGTACTATATAAAGATTTGTTTGATTAACCTCCTTTGCACCAAACAAATTTCCAAACTCTTTTCCAACTTTGTATGATACTAAATTATCATTAAAGATGAAGGTTTCCATTTTTGTCTTATAATGTAGAAAATCATTTCCAAGCTCATCAAGAACATTATTTCCTTTTTGATCTTCCTCATCAATGTCAAAAGAGAAAGTTGTTGGCATTGTGTTGTCATTGATGTCAACCAGTAAGTATGTCAACCGGTATGCAAGATATTATATTGTTACCAGCATTGGAGATTGTTGGCATGTTGATATCAACCAATATGGGATGTCAACTGGTAAGTCTATCAACCGATAAGCAAACAAACCCAGTGAGTGTAGTCTAATTTAACATTACCTAACCGTCAAAATAGTGAAGTGCATGATATGAAAGTTAATTGGCTGGTGTATACTTGTAGCATGTTCAATCGGTCACCAAAGTTGAACCAACACAATCAAATGAGGTGGATGTTGACAGAGATGTCATGTGGACATCAGGTGGAAAATGTTCAGTGGTAGGTAAATGGTGTGTCGGTGAGGTAGTTGGTGACTAAGTCTGTATTAATGTTGACTGCAAAAATCACAAATCAATTGCAGAGGATTGCGGCTCAAAGAAGATCGAAGGGTAGAGATTTTATTCTTTGGCATCATGATCGAAGCAGGATATTTGATCATCTAGTTGATCTGGAGAAATAAACTACTAGGTCATTTATTGTGATCGACAAAATCAAGACTGATGAATAGAGTCTAGTTTGCTAAATATAGTAAACATTCATAGGAAAAATAAAAGATCACAGAGCTTTTTGATGTACTATTGCAGGTTGTTGATTCAGGAAAGATGAGATCCAATTTGATATGGATCGAGGTTGGTGAATAAAACCCTAAGCGCATGAAGTTTGAGTTTTTGTTTTGGTGGGAAAGCATATATATATATATATATACAGATCAAAA
The DNA here is from genome assembly GCF_030272615.1 of Cryptomeria japonica. Lineage (NCBI taxonomy): Eukaryota > Viridiplantae > Streptophyta > Pinopsida > Cupressales > Cupressaceae > Cryptomeria > Cryptomeria japonica. The sequence goes on along the minus strand of NC_081406.1, from coordinate 243,216,317 downwards.
ACTTAACGATTGAGAGAGGTGATGCTTGATGAGAGACTTATGGTATGGTGAATCTCTGTGAGGCAAGAGTTGATCAGTCTGAGTGAGATAGAAAATATTGAAGCAAATAAGTGTTGGAGAAGAACCGGTAAGGAAGGTTTAACCAGCAAGGGTTAAGGTAACAAGTAAACTGTTACAGAGTATAACATTCTGTTAAACCGCTAGTGTTTGAACCGATAAGATAGCAGTTAGAAAGTGAAGGAGAGGAGAGTGAGTTTCAAAGAAGATCCGGCAAGGCTGAAACTGAGTTGTAGAGGATTCAAAAAGTAAGAACAAAAGACCGGTAGAGCAAAGAAGCAATGAAATGAAAAAGAAGTTTAACCGGCAGAGTGAATAGTTTCTAGGTGTTACAAAACTCATTTGTAACTAGGTGTTTATCATTGTATTGATTTATATCTCATTGTATTTCACTGAGTGGGTGCTCAGTGCAGGGGTTGGTGCTCAAAATAGAATAGGGGTTGGTGCTCCTTTGGGTAGGTGCCCATAAATTTCTAGGGGTTGGTGCTCCTTGGGTTGGTTCCCTAAACATTGTAAAACTGTTATTTTACTGTGAGGTTGGATTGGAGAAGTGGATCTCCAGCACCATTTCTCACCAAGGTTTTTCCCACATTAGGTTTTCCTCATATATTTGGTGTCATGTGATGTGCTCTTGTGTGTGATTGCTTGTTTGTGCTTTCATTATCCTACTGGTTGCACACATTGTTTGAAATTATTTATAATCATTGATTTAGCCCCCCCTCTCAGTGATATCTTGTGTTCTACAATTGGTACCAGAGCATTAGGTTCCTTGTTTGTCAAATCTTTATCTAGCTTGGGTAGATTTTGGTTTAAGAACACAATGGCAAGGAATGAATCCTCCTCCTCCAAAGCTCCTCTATTTGATGGTTCAGAATATTTCACTTGATCTTGTAGAATGGAAATCTATTTGTCTTCCTTAGGTTATGATGTTTGGATGTCAGTTGTTAATGGTTACTCTATTCCTGCTAGTTCTCCTACTGATCATGAAGAAAAAAGTAGTTATGACTACAATGCTAAAGCCATGAAGGCTATTCTTAGTGGGCTTTTTGATGATGTAACTTCAAAGGTGGACAGAAGCAAATTTGCAAAGAGCTTGTGGGATAGACTGAAGAAACTTTATGGTGAAGAACCTTGCACCGTTGAATCAGATTGTGGAAGTAAGAATATTTATATAGAAGATGAATGTGTAGATGATAAAAGTAGATCAGTTAGTCATTGGAGAAGAGATGAAGAGGAAAATCATCTATTTATAGCACAAGAGACACAAAGTGAGATGCATACATCAAAGAATGATAATGAAACTCAACATAAAATGCAAGATGTATTTGGCAATGATGAAGAAGATGAAGAAGAAGTTGAAGATGAGGTAGATCTTGAAGGAAAACTAGTGAGTGCACTTGATGAACTTAGTAAAGTGAAGAAAGAATACAAAAAGTATAAGAATGTTGTTATATAGGAACACGATAGATTAAACAAATGTCTTCAAAAATCAGAACAAACTATTGCCAATCTGAAAGATCAAGTGGATGATGCTAATAGGATATATGAAGGATCAAAATTAGATTTTGATACCAAGAAGTGCAGGTGTAAAGAGTTGGAATTAGAAGTTGAAACAAAGGGAAAGAAGTGTAAGAACCTAAAAGATGAAATGGAAAATCTCATAATAGAGCTTGAGAAGTGTCAAGATGAACTCATAATGAGGAAGAAGTATGATGGCGGCACCAAATCACTAGATGAAATGTTGAGTAAACAAAAGTACTCAAAAAAGATACCATCAGATTAGGATGTGAGGTTGGAAAATGTTCTACCAGTGAGGAATCATCAAAAAGTGACATAAATTTTGCTTCTTCAAGTGATAATGGTAGTAGGAAAACTTTCTTAGTTTGAAATGCTCCAAGGAAGAAGATTGACTTGACCACTACTGTTAAAAGTTTGAAGACTTAGACTAATACAACAAAGAAGAAAAATGTAGATCCAAAAGGAAAATGCAAGTTGAATGATGGTGGTTCCATCAGAAATGAGAGCACAAGAAAGTCTAAAAGACCACCTACTAGAAGAAGATCAAACAATGATGTTGCATGCAAAACTGAGAATAGGAGAAGGCCAAGACATATGTCTATTGTAATTGAGCATCCGAGGATCAGTAACAAAGGAAGAAGGAATGGAGCAAACAAGCTTGCAAGATCACCACATGTTTGGGAGAATAAATTTGCAAGTTATAAGCCCTCCTTCTCCGGTTACAACTTTTCATGTAAAGGATATGGTCATAGAAGTCATGAATGTAGAAAGAAGAATTTTTAGTCATATGGAAACCTCTGCATGCACTCCCTCAACAAAGGTGCATGGTGTAACAGGCATGCTCAATATGGAAGAAGTTATAAAGCATATGAGAATCAAAGACCTACATGGAACAAAAGGAGAAGTGTTCCACAAGATCAAGAAATATATTGGTTCTAAAAGTTGGCATGAACATAGTATGTTACTACTGCAATAGTTTTGGTCATCCTGCAAAATTTTGTATAGCAAGGAATATTTAGCAAAGGAAAATTAATACTGCTCCAAAGACTGAAAATAAGAAAAGAAGAGAAATCAAGAAAGTATGGAGAAAGAAGCAAGAGAATATGACCATGGGCAGGCATTGTGCATTCAATGCACAGGTGATGTCTCTTAAGGCTTAAAGGAAATGTAGGACCTTAGGGGGAGTTACATATTGATCACATTATTCACCCCCAAATTTGAAAAGGACAAATGTAACGACAAGTTGCTACCGGTATAAGGGAGAAGATGGATGGTAGTGTATGTAGTTAGAGCCCTAGCTACACATCTACATATGTGAGATGGATTATTGTTGCAAGTGTCAAAGGATAGTTGAAACTGCAAAATGGTAGCAGAAGCATTTGACTCAGTAAGATGGAATTTAGTGGATAAAGTATTCATGTGGAGATATTGGTCTAGTATAGGGTTAACCGGAATTGCAGATTATGTGAGTCAATGTATTCCGGTGGCTTGGACTGAGGAAATTATGTCGTAGGTGATATTGGAGAAGTATTGTGTGAAAATGTGTTCGTTTGGTAGTCGACCTTATGTGCATGTATCATTATGATTTAACTAGTTTGGTAGTTGACATGATGTTGATGTGTTTTGGCATTGTGGTCATGCAAGATTATGTCACAAGGTTGGGATGGATGCTGTAGAAGAAGAGTTGCAGAAGATTGAAAAGAACAAGACTTGGGAATTAGTTCCTAGACCAACAAATAAGAATGTCATAGGTACTAAAATGGGTCTACCAGAACAAGATGAATGAAGAAGGTAAAATTGTCAAGCATAAAGCAAGATTAGTGTGTAAAGGGTATTCTCAAGTAGGAGGTATATAATTTGAAGAAGGACAAAGACTTAGTTTACTTCTTCAAGTGAAAGTAAAGAAAAACAGACCTTTACAGTTACGAAAGCTACTGAGCAGAAGACCTATGCTGAAGCTGCTAGAAATCAACCTGTGAACCGGAATGCTCAAACCTTGAACCGGAAGGCTCACTCACTGTACCAGAATGCAAATCCTAAAGGCAAGCCCAAGATTGATAATAAAGGGTTTGGTAAAGTCAATAACGTGAGTAGAAGACACTCGGTGAGACAAAGATTTGCCAGTCCAAAGAGACAAGAATGGTATGTACCCAAATTCCATGATTACTGTTACCGATGTAATAAGTTTGGACATAGAATTGTTGAGTGTAGTTTGATGCGTAAGCCCCCTCATAGTTTTGAAAGTAGAAACTCATTTTCTGCCTTCTGGGAGATGAATGTTATTTGATATCAATGTAATGGGTTTAGTCATAGGAGTTATGAATGTAGGAGAAATCTACCCGTGTCCTACAATAGTTTTTTAAATTCATCATTCAATGTCAATGTGAAATGCTATCATTGTTAAAAATTTGGCCACATTGTAAAGCATTGCAAACTCAGAACAACTAAGCAAAATAAGTTTGTACCGGATCAGAGACTAGAACCAAAACCGCAGTGGAAAGGTGTTGCAGGAAATGAAACAGAAGCCAAATTGGTTTGGGTTGACAAGAATAAGAATAAAGCAGAGTCAAGTCTAATTGTACATACTGCCCTACAAGCAGAAAGAGGAAATTTATGGGTATTTGACAGTGGTTGTTGCAATTGATGAGCCAAAATAATGGTCTGTTTTGTTAGATTTTGTCATAGAACTCTTGCTTTGGTCATATGTTTGGGTAATGTATGGGTCATAGGACTCTCCTGGTTGATGTCTTTTTAGTATTTTTGGACCTGATTTATCCTAGACCTAAGGTTGTTATCTAAAGATCTTTATACAGCCAATCTATGCAAATTATTTGAATTAATCTTAAAATATGGTTTAATTTATGTTATGTTAACATCAATGGATACACATGCTTTTGTGCACATTAACGCCATGATGCAGGGTCAGCCAAGATGAAAGGATGACTAAGCTTGTGGTTAAAAGACACATCAAGGTGTCACTGGATGCGGACCTAATCTAAGTGGAGCAGCATTGAAGAAGGTCATAACCAATTGACCGCTTCCTTAGCAGAGTGATTTGTGGAACATTCATGATTGTTCCTGATGGAACATAAATCTAGGAAAGAGGTTGCGCTATATTTTCTCAGCAACAGGACAGTTGTTGTTGTTCTACATTCATGTGCTAACTTCTTCTTCTAATATAATAAGACCTGCTCACCTATTCCTTTGGGACATGGGTTGATTAGTTAGGAGTTTGTTATAAGTTTTCTTATAAATAAAGGTCTCTATCTCCTCATAGGGGTAGACAGAACGACCATAGAGTTAGTAGTATTTAGTTTCAGACTTATGTATGTGCAATCAATTTGAAATAAAGAAGATGATGGTATTTTGAGCTTATCAGTTGTTATCTAAGTTCTAGATATACTCACTCAAGGGGGCCCACTTGGTGATTAGTCCCTGTGTGTTTTTTCAGTTAATTTCCGTTTTGTTATAGTTGATGTTTTGGTATTCGATTGTTGTTGCAGCCACTGGAAATAGTTCATGTGTCTATTCCTGCAACCAAAACAAACATAGTATCTCTTATCCACTTAAAAAAACATTGTCATTAGTAGCAGTTGATTAAAGTTACTTTTAATTGTGATTTTTAATAAGGTGTTAGGTCATCATGTTTCTGCATATTTGTTTCGAAGAATTTCCTTTTCTAGCAGTAGGATAGAATGGTTGCAATTTGAGCTTAGTGCACATACAGTGCTGACCTATTTCAAGTTTGTGTCCCTGGTTGATAAAGTAAATGAACCTTTGCTACAGGAGAGGTAGCTTCTCAGTGAGGATGTCCAATCCTGAGCTGAGTTTTTAGAACCCAGTTGCTATTCCAGTTGCAAGGACCAACATTTTTGGCATTGTTGTCGGGGATGGTGCTTAACTAAGAACCTGATGTAGCCGTTAGTTTTAAGTATTTTAGTTTGCTTTAGAATTAGTTCTTAGAATTCACTCATAAAATCTGCATGCATAGAAGAAGCAGAGATGCATTAGGAAGATTTCTCCCCTCGCATTATGTTCTTGAAGTAAGCTCAAATCAAGTCCTCGATATAAATCCTTTTGTTAAAGCTTTTGTGGAAGCTAGAAACCAAGGTGTTTTTGATTTATCAAAAGGAGACCTTGATTTTTTTAATGAGCCCCCTGAATAGAATATTTTACCTTTGGTTCTCTATCAACCACGAATGGCAACTCCTGGTGGAGGAGGTCCACCACCTCCTAATCCCACCTTTGAATTCCCTAAACCTAGCCTACATGATAATGCTAATTTGAATAATATACCAGCCTCCTCTCTTCCAAAGTTCCATGGCTTGGTCATAGAAGATCTAGATACCTTTTTGTTTGAATTTGATATTCTATGCAGAAGCTATGATTATACCACTGATTCCCATAAACTCAAGCTATTCCTTGCTACTCTAAAAGAAGCTTCTCTTAGGTGGTTTATGAGTTTAGGTAGAGATGCAATATCTACCTGGGATGGAATGAAGGAAACGTTCTTGGAGAAGCATAAAGATTACTGCAGAGGAATTGGTCGACATGGTGATAATATCTTCCGAATGACACAAAAAGAAGATAAAAGTCTGGAAGATTATCTTGAGAGGTTTTTGTTCAGTGTCAGGAATTCTAAGCATAATACCTTGAGTGAAAAATCCTTGAAAATTGATTTTTCTAAGGGGAATCAATGAAGATTGTATTGAATCATTAGACCTCATGGGAGGAGGATACATTACTCAAGCTCAATGGGATGACATCATGAAGATCTATCAAAAATACTCTAGGGCTTATGCCAAGAAAGGTAGATACTATAGGTCTGGATCTTCAATAGCAAAAGCATCTACAATAGTTTCAAGGATGGAGATAACTCATCTGCTAAAGGATTTTAAGGAGGATATTATTAATAACATGGCTACTCAATTTGATACACTTCAAGTAAGGAAGAAACATGAAGAAGCAGAGGAAATGCTTGTTGAATTTTGTCCTCATTGTAGGCAAAAAAAGAAGGACTATAAATGTAAGCTCCTTGCTAAAATTGACAGTCAGCCGACTCCTCCAAATTTCAAGCCAGTTTATGGAGATGATGAACAACTCTTCTATATTGCACAATGAAGGCCATGTCCCCCAAGACAAGGTATGCCACAAGATCCATTGTCTTTTTCTGGTCCTCACATGAATTCTTATGCACAAAACAATCAGTGGCAACCTCCATATTCCCAAAACTTTGGGAATTACACTCCTTAGTCTTGGAATAACTCCAAAATCCTTGGCCCAATTATCAAATCCCTTCCTTTTAGTGGCAGCAACAACAAGGGAATCGGTCACAACCTCAGGGTAACTGGCAGAAATCACCTCAATGGAGGGGAGGTCAGCAATGGTCAAACCAATCCTCTGGTTTCCTACAGCCACCACAATAGTACCAACAGCTAGTTTTAATGCCACCAGCTATTAATGCTACTCCACCCAAGTCAACTCAACTATCAACATAGCCTGTGCCAAATCCTAATAATAAACCTCAGCAATAGCAACAAGTTTATTCAACTGATCCTAATCAATATCTTGCATACTCTCTCAATATAAGTGATATTCACTTACCGTCAGGAACAAATTTGCCTGCCCCATCTCCTCCATTTATAACTAAATTACCATTTGAGGAGATTGCACAAGATACTACACTTGACCAACCTATAGATCCTAAATAGGTACCTCAATCTGAAACTACAAGCACACCTGTCTGAACACCTCCATTTCCTCAGAGATTTCAAGTAGAAGTGACTAGGCAGCTGGATGATATAGCTTTTGATCTTATTGATCAATTAAAACATATATGTATAAAGAATCCACTGTTCCAAGATATTAAGGATATTCCCATATATGGTAAATCTATTAAGGAGGCATGTTTAAAGAAACCTGGATGGAAGAAAAAGGACCCACAAACAGTCCATGTAATGGGACAACTGGTTGATATTATGTTAGGTAAAGTTATTGTCCCTAAGTATTCTAACCCAGGCAGTCCTGTTGTAAAAGTAATCAATAGAACTCAAATTAAGAATTCCTTGATAGATTTAGGAGTAGCTATAAATGTTATGACCAAGGATGTCATGTAGAAACTCAATATTACTAGTCTTAGGTGTACCCCAACAGTCCTGTAGCTTGCAAATAGCTCCATTGTCCAACCTAATGGGATGATTGAGGATATTGTTGTCACATTAGATTCTTGGGAATATCCAACTGATTTTATGATACTCTCTCCTAAAGAAACATTGGGGGGATATAAAATCATTTTGGGAAGACCTTGGCTTGCTACAGTTGATGCATATATAGGGTGTAGATCAGGGGATATGACCATTTCAGATGGTATCACCACTAAAACTCTTGCACTTTATTCTCCTGCACAACTTGATCAAGAGAAAGTAGTATGGCCAGATGTAGGAGAAGAAGCAGAGGAACTTAATTCTATTCAACAACTTATGATGTTGGCCAGGGAACCGTTCATAGAACTCTAGGAAGATGATAAGGTACTCTCTAATATCATAAAAAATCATTATGGTCCAGCTCAGCAGTTACATGGTTTACCAACATGTCCTGTGCATACTCTCCTTCCATTTAACAGTTCTTTGGATTCTCTTGCAGCCATAGATATATTCCATACCTTATTGCCACAGGAAATCCAAACCTCTTGTTTACCTGAAGTATCTAAGATTGATTCAACTACTCAAGTAGAGGTTGCTTTAGGAAGATACCTGAATATCAATAGTCAACTTACAACATACCAAAGATTGTCCTTGACAAAACTACTCAAGACCCATAAACAGGACTTTGCATGGGATTATCATGATATGAAGGAATTATATCCAAAATTGTGTACTCATTGGATTTATATCAAAGAAGATTGTAAGCTAGTTAGACAACCTCGGTGAAGGATTAATCATGCATTAAGGGAAATAGTTAAGGATGAATTACAAAGTTACTTATTGCAAAGTTCATTTACCCTATATCAGACAGTTTGTGGGTATCTCCTCTGGTTATAGTCCCTAAGAAAGGAGGTACATGGAGATTTTGTGTGGACTATAGGGAACTCAACACTGCTACTAAGAAAGATCATTTCCCACTTCCTTTCATTGGTTAGGTATTAGATTATTTAGCAGGAAAACAATACTTTTCATTTCTGGATGGGTTTAGTGGTTACAATCAAATTAGAATTACTCCAGAAGACCAGGAAAAGAAAACCTTCACCTGTCCTTGGGGAATGTATGCCTATTCAGTTCTTCTATTTGGTTTGTGCAATGCTCCTGCAACCTTTCAGAGGGATGTCCTCAGTATATTCTCAGATATTTCCCATGATTGCATGAAAATCTATATGGACGATTTCACTGCTTATGGGGTTACTTTTGAGGAAGCATTGCAAAATCTTGGCAAAGTGTTGCAGTGGTGTGAGGATCGTAATTTGTCCCTAAACAGTGAAAAATGCTTCATGATGATGCAAGAAGGGATAGCATTGGGACATCGTATTTCTCAAGTGGGTATTCAAGTTGATCCTACCAAAATTGAGATAATACTCAACCTCCCTGCCCCTGCAAAACAAAAGGATGTAAGAAGTTTCTTAGGCCATGCAAGGTACTATAGAAGATTTATAAAGGACTTTAGTAAGATGGCAGGATCTCTATATTCTCTCTTGACAAAGGATGTTGAGTTTGAATAGACACTAGCATGTGAAGAGGCATTTTCTAAACTCAATGGAGCTTTAACCCAAACTCTTGTGCTCAAAGGACCTGATTGGTCCCTCCCTTTTCACATTCACACAAATGCATCTGATTTTGCAATTGGGGTAGTCTTGGGATAGAAACAAGGAGTTTTAAAGAATGCAATTTATTATATCAACAAAAATCTGTAGGGACCTAAGCTAAATTATATTGTTACATAAAAGGAAATGTTAGTTGTTATCTATGCCCTCAACAAGTTTAGACACTATATCACTGGCTATTAGGTATTTGTACATACTGATCATGCAGTCATCAGGTAACTTATGAATAAAAGTTCTATTTTTGGTAGATTGGCATGGTGGTTATTGTTGATGCAGGAATTTGACATCACTATCATAAACAAGCCAAGTAAGGAAAATGTAGTGGCACACTTTCTGTCCAGACTTAAGACAAAGAATGATCCTGCAGCCATTGATGATTCCTTTCCAGATGAGCATTTGTTTTCAATTAATGTGCACACTCCATGGTATGCTAACACAGGTAATTAATTAGCAGCTAACGAAATTCCCCCTCATTTCTCACCCAAAGAAACAAGGTTACTTGTAGAAAAGAGTTTCAATTTTTCATGGATAGCAGATTGCTTATTCTATACAGGGCCAGATCAAGTTATGAGATAGTGTGTTCGAGAAGATGAAAATTATGATATGACGAGCCTTGTGGAGGACACTTTTATGCCAAGAGAACAACTATAAAGATCCTGACTACAAGTTATTATTGGCCAACTTTACATAGAGATGTAGTCAAGTATACTAGAAAATGTGATAGATGTCAACGGATGGGCAAACCCACTCGGTCTAATGAGATGTCTTTGCATCCACAGGTAGTTGTTACTCCATTTGACAAATGGGGCTTAGATTTTGTTGGGCCAATTGATCCACCCTCAAATGGTATATCATACAATCTTGTGTGTACTGACTATGTTACAAAATGGGTTGAGGTGAAAGTATTCAAACATACCAAAGATAATAGGGTAGCAGAATTTTTGTATGAGGAGATCTTTACAAGATATGGAGTTTTGTGGGAGATTGTGACTGATCAAGGGGCACAATTTACTTCCATTTTGATTACAGCCTTGGTCAATGAATATAATATATGGCATAGGAAATCAACCCCCTACCATCCTCAAGCAAATGGACAGGCTGAGATCACCAATAAGGAGATTGAATTTATACTAACCAAAACAGTAGCCCTTCATTGTAAGGATTGGTCTAGTAGGTTGTTTGAAGCAGTTTGGGCATATAGGACACAATGGAAAACAACTACAGGTTTTACACCCTTTGAGATGGTGTATGGGAAATTGGCTATGATGCTTGTGGAGTTTGAACATAAAACACTTTGAACAACCATAGCCTTATCTATAACTCTCTCTGTAGCTCAACGGGATAGGCTCCTGCAGCTTAATGCCTTAGATGAAATTAGGAAGTCCGCCCTACAACACACCGAAACAATTCAGAATCAATGCATGAAATGACATGATAAATATATCAAAGACGAAGTATTCAAAGCATGAGATTGGGCCCTTCTGTATGACTCCAGATATAAGGATAATTTGGGCAAACTGCAGATGCACTGGTTAGGGCCTTATGAGGTGATTGAAACATTTCCAAATGGTGCAGTACAATTGGCCACTATTGATCCTATAAAATTCAAATTGTTGGTAAATGGTCATCGCTTGAACCTCTATCATAAGCCTCTTTCCAAAGAGGAATTCCTGCAATAATTCACTACTCAGGAAGGTGTCAAGATTCTTGCAGCAAAAGAAGGAGGACTTGTCATCCCCCCTTCTTCCTAATTTTTTGCTACATGCTCATAATAAATACTTCCATATCCCATGGAAGTACCCTTCTTCACCAATAAATATTCCATTTTCGTACTCACCAATCACTCTTCTGTGTCATTCCACTTTCACCATTCATTTCTCCACCTAACTCATCGTACATAGCAGATCGACTTCATACATGATGGTTTTCTCCAGCTGTTGTAATTATGGCATGATATCAGGTGCGCTCATGTGTATTTATTTTTTGTCGCATATATTTATTAAACCATATTTCGTATCATAATGATATTTGCATAGTGTTCTTTTTAGTCATCCTCTGCATGTGTGGACACCTGTTACGCCTTAGGTTGGGGGGAAAGTACGATGGTGAATTATTCTCATGGATAATTCTTATGTCATCTCAAATAAAGTTTAAATTTAAATTATTTCTGTTTGATGTGACATTTTATACTCTGTTTCTTTTTCTATACCTCCTATCGATGTCATTTTTTTTGCTTGTCTTGAGTGATTTTGAAGTTGTAGCTGGGTTATTTGCAAGCAGAGCATATTTTCTTTTGATAATTTGCAAATTTTAGATGAAATTGGGTATATTTTTGCAAGTGGTGAGTTGTGAGTGCCAGTGTTACAATGGGTGGTTCGCCAATTCGCCATGAACCTACAATGCATGGTGTCCTTCTGCAACACCAGGTTTGTGAACCTGAATTCCGCAATAATGGCTAGTTAGATAATTTTACTAAGCTAACTAAGTTTAATGAGGATATTGCGAGAGAATTCACTCGTACATTTTCTAATGGGGAAGCTCGGGTGAAAGGGTTGAGATTTATCGCAATATAAGAGAAGATTGTAGAGGTAGCAAGGTTGCTAGCAGACGGGAGAAAATACCTTGAAACAAAGGACGCACGAAGTGCAAGGGTAAAATTCATGCAACAAGTTGACCCACCTTTAATAACAAATAAGTAGGGGATCGAACGAGAATCCCTTCCTCCCAAATAGAAAGCAATAGCATTATATATCATGAAATATTTGAGTTGTGAAGGGAGATTCTCATGCCTACATTCCCACCATTTTAAGCTCCTGAGTCATCTACGCCATAGGAGAAGAATGAATATTTTGAACGTGTTGTATAATCTTATTTCCATTAGTGCGGCGAAGACACAAAAAGGTAGGCCTCACTCTGTTACTCACCATTGTTTGATCAAATTATTGGTTGAAAGGTCTTTGAGAGATGTTTTCCCGATGACCTGGGATGAATTTGTAAAAGTTAGAAAGTTTAGAGTGAATAATGTGAGTCCAGCATAACAGCTCCCATTTCAAGAAGGAAAAAATTTAGGACCTAGTCCTGCAATTGAGCCCTCATCCTCCAGGAGGTTCCTGGACAGGTTACCCCTGAGAATTTCAGAATTAATGCTACAATTAGAAACTTTCCTGTTGTTGGAGAACCAATAAGAAGCTAGGTTGGGGGGCGATGATGAGCCAAAATAATGGCTCTATTTTGTTAGATTTTGTCATAGAACTCTTGCTTTGGTCATATGTTTGGGTAATGTATGGGTCATAGGACTTTCCTGGTTGATGTCTTTTTAGTATTTTTGGACCTGATTTATCCTAGACCTGAGGTTGTTATCTAAAGATCTTTATACAACCAATCTATGCAAATTATCTGAAATAATCTTAAAATATGGTTTAATTTATGTTATGTTAACATCAATGGATACACATGCTTTTGTGCACATTAACGCCATGATGCAGGGTCAGCCAAGATGAAAGCATGACTAAGCTTGTTGTTAAAAGACATGTCAACATGTCGTTGGATGCAAACCCAATCAAAGTGGAGCAACATTGAAGAAGGTCATAACCAGTTGATCGCTTCCTCAACAAAACGATTTGTGGAACATTCATGATTGTTCCTGATGGAACATAAATCTAGGAAAGAGGTTGTGCTATATTTTCTCAGCAGCAGGACAATTGTTGTTGTTGTGCATTCATGCGCTAACTTCTTCTTCTAATGTAATAAGTCCTGCTCACCGGATCCTTTGGGACGTGGGTTGATTAGTAAGAAGTTTGTTATAATTTTTTTTATAAATAAAGGTCTCTATCTCCTCACGGGGGTAGACAGAATGACCATAGAGATAGTAGTATTTAGTTTTCAGACTTATGTATGCGCAATCAATTTGAAATAAACAAGATGGTATTTTGAGCTTATCAGTTGTTATCTAAGTTCTGGATATACTCGCTCAAGGGGGACCACTTAGTGAGTAGTCCCTATGTGTTTTTCAGTTAATTTCCATTTTGTTGTAGTTATTGTTTTGGTATTTGATTGTTCCAGCAGCCACTGGAAACAATTCTTGTGTCTGTTTTTGCAGCCAAAGTAGGTAGAGTATCTCCTGTTCGCTAACCAGAACATTGCCATTAGTAGAAGTTGCTTAAAGTTACTTTCAATTGTGAGTTTTAATAAAGTGTTAGGTCATCATGTTTCTACATATTTATTTCAGAGAATTTCCTTTTCTAGCAATAGGATAGAATGGATGCAATTTGAGCTTATTGCACATACATTGTCGGCCTATTTCAAGTTTACATCCCTGCTCGACAAAGTAAATGAACCTTTGCTACAGGAGAGGTAGTTGCTCAGTGAGGATGTCCAATCCCTGAGCTAAGTTTTTAGAACCCAGTTGTTATTCCAGTTGCAAGGACCAACACCAATCATATGATCGGAGACAAAAAGAAGTTCATCAAGTTTGATGATTGGAATGGAGGTTCAGTGAGATTTGGAGACAACTCTTCCATCAAGATAAAAGGAAAAGGTACTTTGAACATAAATGGTAAATTAAAAGCACATAATCTTTACTGTGTGGAAGGCCAAAAACATAATTTGTTGAATGTGAGTCAGGTGTGTGACAAAGGATATAAGTTTACTTTTGACTCTATCGGTTGTTTGATAAGAAAGCAGAGTACCGGATAGATTGTTGCAAAAGGAAAAAGTTTCAGATAGAAGATAATAGACCGGTAAGTACCCCCATAGTGACTGGATGCAAGTTGAGCAAGGTTGATGAGTCACTAAAATTGGATTAGAGCCTATATAGATCCATGATTGGTAATATGTTATAGCTTATTGCCTCAAGACCAGATATAGTGCAGGCAGTATGTATGGTGGCAAGATTTCAAGATGCACCTAAAATGTCACATGAGAATGCAGTTAGAAGAATATCCAGGTACCTAAAAGGAACACTTAATTATGGCTTATGGTATCCAAAGCAAAGATATTTCACTTTACAAGCCTACACTGATGTTGATTGGGTAGGCTATATTGATGACCAAAAAAAACAAGTGGTGGAGAATTCTTTTTAGGTGACCGGTTAGTTTCATGGCACAACAAGAAGTAGGATTCAATCTCCTTATCTACTGTTGAGGTAGAATATATTGTTGTTGCTACATGTTGTTCCCAGGTGTTATGGATAAGGCAGACCCTCAAGGACATTCAGATAGAAATATCTGACCCTATTTCAATCCAATGTGATAACTCAAGTGCAATCAACATTTCAAAGAATTTGGTTATGCACTCAAGGACAAAGCACATTGCCATAAAACACTACTTTCTCAGAGAGAAGGTTGTAGAGCAAGAAGTGAAGATAGAATATGTTCCTACAAGTGAACAAGTTGCTGATATCTTCAGAAAACCTCTACCGGTAAACACATTTGAATATCTAAGACACAAGTTAGGAGTTTTCTCACCTGCTTCATGCACTTAAATTTGTTTGGAGATCTATGGTTGAGGGGGAGCTCATAGTTATAATTTTTATCTCTTGAACCATGAGCTATACATAGGGGGAGAGTACAAATCACCAACTGGTGTGTGATTTTATTATTTGTGTCACTTGACTATTCATTTCACAAGATGGCAGAATGCCCGGTCTGCAGGGAAGTTTGTGATTTTCTTGTTGTGTCACTTTATTTTTTATTTTTTTTTATTTTTTAATTTTTTATGCTGCAATACCGGCAAGTTTGAGACTTTGGGCAGTTGTCTATTCAATTTGTCTATCTACCAAAGTCACAATCAGCTTAACTGGGAGAGTACCTTCCCAATGGGAGAATGTGCTCATCAGTCTGTGTTTGTGGTTGTTCTGCAGTGTCTATTCACTTTGTACTTAATCAAAATCACAAACTAGATCATCGGGTGACAGGGTTAGTTTTTTTGGCCTACCGGGAGACAGAGCCTAGTAGCTCGAGATTTTGGTGTAACAGCAACGGTGATACAAAGGGGGAGAAAAATCTCTAGCCCTTTGTCATTGTTGTCAAAGGGGAAGAAGGAACTGACATGAAGAGTGTGTTGACATCAATGCCAAAAGGGGAGATTGTTGGCATTGTGTTATCATTGATGTCAACCGGTATGCAAGATATTATTATTGGCATTGGAGATTGTTGGCATGCTGATATCAACTGGTATGGGATGTCAACCGGTAAGTCTGTCAACCAGTGAGCGAGAAAACCCAGTAAGTGCAGTATGATATAGCATTACCTAACCCATAGAATAGTGAAGTGTACAATATGAAGGTTAATCGGTAGCATGTTCGGTCGGTGACCAAAGTTGAACTGACACAATCAAGTGAGTTGGATGCTGACAGAGATGTCACATGGACTCCAGGTGGCAAACATGCAATGGTAGGTAAATGGTGTGTCAATGAGATAGTTGCCGACTAAGTCCGTATTAATGTCAACTGCAAAAATCATGGATCAGTTATAGAGGATTGCAGCTCAAAGCAGATCAAAAGGAAAAGATTTTATTCTTTGACATCATGATTGAAGTAGGATATTTGATCATCTAGTTGATCTGCAAAAAGAAACTGCTAGGTCATTTATTGTGATCGACAAAATCAAGACTGATGAGCTTTTTGTTGTACTATTGCAAATTGTTGATTTAGGAAAGATGAGATCCGATTTGATATGGATCGAGGTTGGTGAATAAAACCCTAAGTGCATGAAGTTTGAGTTTTTGTTTTGGCGGGAAAGCATATATATAAATATGCAGATCAAAAACTTAATGATTGCGAGAGGTGATGCTTGATGAGAGATTTATGATAAAGTGAATCTCTACGAGGTAAGATTTGATCAATCTGAGTGAGATAGAAAATATTGAAGCGACTGAGTGTTGGAGAAGAACCAATAAGGAAGGTTTAACCAGTAAGGGTTAAGGTAAACGGTAAACTTTTATGGTGTATAACAGTTTTTTAAATAGACAGTGTCTGAACTGATAAGATAGTAGCAGAGAGTGAAGAAGAGCAAAGTGAGTTTCAGAGAAGATCCGGCAAGGCTGAAACTAAGTTGTAGAGGATTTAGAAAGTAAGAACAGAAGATCGGTAGAGAAGAGAAGCAGTGAAATAGAAAATAAGTTTAATTAGCAGAGTGGATAGTTTCAAGGTGTTATAAAACTCATTTGTAACTAGGTGTTTATCATTGTATTGAATTATATCTCATTGCATTTCACTGATTGGGTGCTCGATGCGGGGGTTGGTGCTCCTTGATTTGGTGCTCAGAATAGAATAGGGGTTGGTGCTCCTTTGGGTAGATGTCCATATATTGCTAGGGGTTGGTACTCCTTGGGTTGGTTCCCTAAACATTGTAAAACTTTTATTTCACTGTGAGGCTAGATTGGAGAAGTAGATCTCCAATTGCACTTCTCACTAAGGTTTTTCCCACATTGGGTTTTCCTCGTATATCCAGTGTTATGTGATGTGCTCTTGTGTGTGATTGCTTGTTCCTACTTTCATTATCCTACCAGTTGCAAACATTGTTTGAAATTCTTTATAATCATTGATTCACCCTCCCTCTCAGTGGTATCTTGCGTTCTAAAAAAGATTTTAACTTTGAAGGAAAAAAACTGTAGATATAATGTCATCCGTACATTTTTCTATGTTATTGGGGTCACCAGTGGATGCATTTCTTTTAACTTCAATATCGTGACCATCTTTATTCACAACTCCACACCAAAAGTCATTATTTGAACCTTCAAGAATAAAAACAACATTATGTTCCTCTGGTAGCACCTCTTTTTCTTGAGAAGCAAATGATTGTTTGATTTCATTTGTTTTCATGCATGCCAAGAAAGACTTTGGTTCTTCACCTTCAATTTGATTCCAAAAAAAATCTTATTGGTGGTGGTTATTCCATGGTGCTGACAAATTGTTGGGCTTAGCCAAAGCTTGCATAGAGTTTGGCTCACCAAGAACAAAAAAGTTATAAGAACCTTGGTCTTCACTTTCTGGTTTTTTATTTAAGAAACCTCAATCTTTCTACTATTGTTTGTAACTTATGAATCTCTTGTTCAAGGCCTTTGAGAAAGTAATATTTGTGACATAAACATCTTACTAATGGTGTAGATTTGTAATCTTTAGATGGATCTAACCTTTTACTCTTAGCCTCAGAGATACTTTCTTTGAAAGAATTACAAAAAGAAAGTATATTATCATCTTTCACCAATATTTATTCAATTTTTGGTGTAGGTCACCCTTTGGATCTAAATTGATCTCTTGCATTTGTATGTCGTTGAACCATCTTTCTAAGGTCTTTGATTAAATAGAGTCAGCAGCCTCCATTCTTAGGGAAGTACTAATAGATATTTGAAGCAAGAAGGCACTAATATTTTCATGTTTCCCCAGCAAAGTCACCAAAAATCTGTTGGTTAACAGATTATGTTCCCTTAAAAATATGACAACATGACTCCTAGCCCTGGATTAGGGAACAAACCGTTAACAACAGTTAGAGAAGTTGTGTTTGGTTTGCACCTTTCCTCTGAATTTTAGAGGTACAACTCCCTCCTATGATGTAAATTTGGATTTTATGGGGTATTCTTTTAACCAGAAATCAGGAAAGGGAAACTTTTAACTAGAAAGTGCTAAAAAAAATGTAATTAATTGCAACGATAATGAAAGAATTTTTCCATTCAACCATCAATTATTCATTGTCATATAGTACTGATGCAAAGATGAACATCATACAACAATGAACAATAGAGAGAAACAAGTCTTAAATAACTCATCGTACAGAAATTTGAACATAAGGAATTCACATAAGAAAATGCAAAGCTCATCTATTGTAGCACAAAGTCCAATCATATAGATAAGTTATTCAAAAGTATCCATACTCAAAATTAAAAAGCAAATTCCAAACCATATCCATATTCTACTTGTCTTTCAGAAAACAACACAATGTCTGTCTTTCTAAAATTTCCCCCCCTTTTTAATCTATCCATTTACTTTTATATCTAAAAACCCTTCTACCATTTTCAAGAAATGGTTCCTTCCAAAGTAACGGTCTTGACAATGACCGTTTTAATCATAGTTTTAGATAAAATATAAATTACCAGAAAGTCACATCATTAGTTCACTAAATTCTATATTATAACCAACTTCCATCTGCATGCTTCTTCTCTGGCAGGCATTGGGTTCTGACCAGCAATCTGATTGTCGAACATCTCGGCCTTCGTCTCCTCTTCTATAAGCACCTAGAGGATTGCTGAAAATTTGTCCTCATCTTCTATGAGTTTCTAGGCAAGGTCAGTTAGGTTGAAGAGAATTTCATCTTGTATATTCTTAATATATGGTTGTATCATGATACCTTTACCTTTAAGCACCATTGTTTGCATATGAAAGATCAGTTACCAAGGTTTCTTTCTGCAACTATTTCTTCTCGGAGATGCTCCTCATGGTTTTCAGCTTGCATGGTGATCTTCCCCAATAAGATGATAACCTTTCTGTATTTTGAAAAATCAGTTTATTGTTTCCATGCAAGAGCATGCAGCCCTTGGATAATATTTCCTTGTTCACTTTCTAGCCAATTTAGGTCAATATCAACAACTGACAACTATTTATTGTGAGGTAGAACCATTTTGGTAAGGAAAACTCATGATGGCATGCATTACTTGATCAGTACCTAAGGATGGTGCATTAAATTTTTCCTGTAGAAAGGTAATAATATCAAAAATTACAACTCAGGTCACCACCTTTACATGCCTTCAGCCTTTTAATCTGTCATTAATGATGGTACTTGCAAATCTCCTTTTGATTTGTTTCTCGAAATTGTGCATTACATGGTCATGGGTTAACTTTAGAAACCGACAAAAGGGAAACTAAAAGCTTTCAATACCCTAACATCAGCCTAAAAGAGAGTATCAGGTATCATGAAGAAACAAGAGGTGCAAGGTTTACTAGTTGATGCTCGATAAACATCGACTTTTCTTTAAGATCATGGAATCGAGAGAAAATGGAACTTGAGAACTATGAAGCATAGTTTCGATATGCAAGGGTTTTTCTGATAGGACACGAGTGATAGAAGGAAAAGGAAAAACCATTTATTAATAGAGGTTTTGGCTTTTCAAAAATAAAAACAAGAGGGTAACACATCCCACCATATCCTTCAAGCATCATGGAGCAAAGTTACATCAATCATTATGCAAAGCATTTGTGTTTGATTAGGCCATTCATGTTCATGTGTTTGTCGTGCTATTGCATTCAACATTTGCAATCACATATAAAGAGTGTTGCATCATCAATCTTCTACCAACCATTATAGATCTAAGGTATATCTTCCAACATTTACTTCAGTATTTACATTTCCTATTTCAATTTAATTCAAGGTTAATTCCCAAATCAAGGTTTGAACCAAGGAAAACTCCTATCCACAACCCTTTTATCTCTTTTTGTCTATAGGAATTATTTCAAGTGCTACGATCAAAGATTTTGATAGAATAGACAATGACAAATAGGTTCAGCTTTTACACGCATGAAAAGTGGAGGACCAAGTAGCTCCCATCACTCTCATCCCAAGAATTTAGCCTAATCTTCTAATAATGAATCATGTGCATCTTCCTAATCCAAAAAACATCCCACTTGCATGTCCAAGAGTTGCAGGACTAGGGAACCCTACCCTCTTGGTCCCAACAATTCAACTCAAAATTTTAGTTATAGTTTTTGACCCACTTTCTCTTCTCAAATCTCTATCTATGGCTCTTTGTGAAGTCTATAACATTTTGTTATTATTGTTTTGGTTCAATTTTCTATTATTTTGTCCTATAACTTATAATATAACTTCAAATCAATTTCAAATCAACTCAAGGAGGAACACGAACACCAACCTAATCTACATTCAACCCCTTGGAGAGTTGGATCAATTAGATTCATCTTTCCTCCTTAATGTAAGTGTGGATCTTAGTGACCTTATTAATCCTCTAGATGGTAAAGCCCTAAAATTTCCAACACCTTACACCCCCAAAAGTAGAGTGTCATTCGCAAATTGTAGATGGGATATATTCTCAGTGCTACCTGAAATCTGTAGTCCTTCCAAATTTTCCACCTATATCTCCTTTAAATTATTTCCCAAGACCTCTACAATCAAAAAAATAAGGAAAGGGAACAACGAGAACTTGACAAAGCCCTTTCTTCACATTTAAGAATCTCGTAGGAATACCATTCACAAAAATAGCATACAAAGGCATAGAAATACAAGTGAAAGTCCATCAACATCATGAAAATCACAAAAGCCAAATTTTCGCATGACCTTGATCAAAAAGCCCCACAGAACTCTATCATAAGCTTTGTTCATGTCCAATTTATTAATCATCCCTTCTTTCTTTTTAAGGTGGATCGAATGAATCATCTCATGAATGACAATGATGCCATCTGATATATGTCTATCTTTGAGGAAGCCACTCTATTTCTCATAAATTAAACCATTTAAACATTCCCTTAACCTAGATGTCATGGCCTTGAAGACAATCTTGTATATGACATTATACAAAGCAATTGGCCTATATTGATCAAAGGACAACAAATCCTTTATCTTGGAAATCAAAGAAAATAAAATTATGTTCAATAACTTTAAAATAGCTTTGTGTGCCCTGAGTTGCTCGACAACCCTCAACATATCTTCGCCTATTGGATCCCAATACCTCTAAAAAAAATTGCTTGGAAACGGTGCGGCCTTGGAGCCTTCTTGGTGCCAAGAGAAAAGGCAATTCTTTTAATATCCTCGGTAGTAAAAGGGGATAAAAGGAAATCATTTTGAGCCTTTATTATAAGATGAGGGATGTAGCCAAGAAAATCCTCCTAAGCATGAGGATCAAGATTCACTTAGGATCCCAAAAGATCACTAAAGTATCTTAGACCTTTACCTCTAATTGCTTTTGTCTTTGAGGAGATCATTTTTAGTATTACTGATTTTCAAGATCTTGTTGTGTTGCCTCTTGCTATTGGTTGATAATTGAAAGAATCTTGTATTTTTGTCACCTTCTTTGAGCCATTTCACTCTAGAATTCTACTACCAAAATAACTCTTTCATCCTTAATAGGTGGTTCAAATCTCCTAAGAACCTAGCTTCCTTCTCCCTAATATATTGAGTGTATCCACTATTTGATATTTCTTCCTCCACATCTCTAAGATCATACTCAACTTTACTCTTGGTTTAAAAAATATTTTTGATAGCCTCCTTGTTCCACTCTCTAGCCTTTCTCCCCACTTCATGCAACTTGCTAGAGACAATGAATCTCTTGCAACCTCTAACTTTTGTTCTCTGCCATTTTCTAACCAGATCATCAAAATTAGGGTGCTCATGCTAAAATAACTCCACCTTAAAAGGGATACCCCTCATTTTCCTAGGATTGATTAAAATAAGAGATATGGACCAATGATCAGACCCCCCATCATGTATGATAAATGAAATAAAACCTCCTAGCTCCAATAGCCATTCAAAGTTGAGGAAGAAATGATCTAATCTACATTGTATATTATATTCACTCTCAACCTTTATTGTTCCATATAAACCATCTAGATTTAGGCTTGATGTCCATCAAAGCAAGGTCGTTGGAACACCTTCTAAAATTAATGGATCTGTAATTTCCTATAACCCACCCACCCCACTTGTATTTAAGGGCCAAACTGGCATTAAAGTTACCTCCAGCAACTCATTTCTCCATATTATTATTATGTCTAAAAGATTATAGGTAGTCCCAAGCTATAAAATGCTTAGATTAAAAATTAGGATCACAAACATTATATATAAGCACAAGGCTATTGTTCCTAACATCCTTACATTTGATTGAGAGAGAAAATTGTAAATTGCTTCCACCACTAAACTACAAAAGTTATTTATGTTCCAAATAATGTCCAATCCATCTATTTCCTAGGCAATTCCATCCACATTCCTCCAAATACTATGAATCAACTCCTTAAACTCACCTTCACTCAATTTAATTTCCTAAAAGAGCACAATGTTAGGTGTTTCAATCTCTATTAACCATTTTAGTAAATAGTACTTTTCAATGCCATTGAGCCCTCTAATATTCCAACTAATGTATTTCATGGACAACATGTTATTGGGAGGTTCTCACCTCCATGGGTAATAAACCTCCTCATCAAAACTTGATATCCCATTTTCATATCTTCCAAAGCCTTATATTTACCCTTGTAAGAATTAGTTTTCCTTCTTTTAGTGTTAGAAAGTTCCTTGCATCTATGGAAAGAGAAGGCTTTCCACCAAACTATTTGATCCTTCTGATCACAATACTCCACCCATTTTCTTTACCTTCATTCGAGTTGCTATCCTCTTTTTTCTATTTTGAAACCTAGAGTTATCAAGATAGTCACAATGCTCACATCTATTAATACCCTCCTTATTAGAATCCTTGAGCATATTTGAATGGTCATTTAGATATGTTACTTCCAAAAGAGGGCATAGAGACTCCCTAGAGTAAATTCTAAGAGATAGTGCAAGGGTCAAAATCATAGGTTGACTCACCCCCTTCTAGGCATGGGAACAAGGTTGAGTAGAACTAAAACTTTACTTAAATTGCTTATACCATTTAAGTGGTTAGTCACCTATGCCAAAGGACCTTATGTCTCAAGGTGCTAAGACACCTTACACCTATCACAATTGTTGTTGAAATCACCTGAAGTCTCATTTCCCTCATTGTGAAAATACACCAAGGCCCCTACCCTAGGCTCCTTGATCTTATCTAGTCCCTTCACATTGCAAAACCTAGCTACATGCCCTAGCTTGCCGCTTCTAAAGAAATTCTCCATGAGCCCTTCATATTCGACTACTTGCATCCAAATACCAAAGATTGAAGAGAACCCAAGTGAGACCTTGATAGGTTTTCTTAGGTCAATCCAAGCACAAATACACACCCTATCTTGAAGCCTCCCCACTCCTATAGGTATCTCACTATACGTATAGACCCCTAGTATATTACCAATAAGCTTAAAAAAAAATTCCAATCCAAGCTCTTGAAGGAGTTTGTAAATTGTAACCCAAAGTGGAACTTTCTTAATTCGCTCCTTTTATGAGTCAAAGCCTAGAGTCCAAGGTCTAATATAAAGACTGGTGTTCCCAAAAAAACACATGCCACCTCTAATGATCAAATCCCTCTTTGATTCTGATGAGAAGACCATTTAGAGAAAACTAAAATGTGGGAAGCCTACAATTGAAATGGAACCCTTCCATAAAGCATCACAACATTTTTTGAACTAGTCCAAGGAGGGTCAGATCCCAACAAACTTAGCAATAATAGTCATTTATTTAAGCCATTCAACCTTGGACTAGGGAAGATGGTCCAGAATCACCACATTGAGGGCATCCTTGGCAATGGACAGAATGATTTTTTTGACTACCAACCTCTCACATCAATCCAATACCAAGCCCTAATTCGTATTTTGATCTACCTCAATAAATAATCTT
This sequence comes from Cryptomeria japonica, assembly GCF_030272615.1. NCBI lineage: Eukaryota > Viridiplantae > Streptophyta > Pinopsida > Cupressales > Cupressaceae > Cryptomeria > Cryptomeria japonica. The sequence goes on along the minus strand of NC_081406.1, from coordinate 243,192,473 downwards.
CCCATTTCACAAACCACTTCTCAGATCTTCTTGGTTGCATTGTTTCTTGTTATCCTCATTTGCATTACTTTGAAACCTTCCTACCCTTCACTACTTCACACATCTCTTTAAAATTGTAAATTAAAAATATTTATCTAATAGTTAATACAAATATATACAAATTCAACATCTTAATTAATGCATGCACTCTTACATATCAAGCATACTTCCCAATACAAATTAATGAAATTAAAGGTACAAGAACATACAATTAAACTAACACAACACTCACTAACACCCTTATATCATCTAGATGTGAATCCAACATTAATGTGGTGCAATTATCTAACACTAGTCTTGATTTTACATATAAGGAATTATTCTAGTGTTTCACTTTGGTTGTTCATTCCAACCCTTAGGTTCCATATTTGAATGTGATTATATGAGTTTAATTATTAAAAAACAGCAATCTAGTTTTCCAAATTATCTTTACTAAGTTTCCGTCTAATTTCTCTATGATTCTCATAGGTTTAGATTTACTAGTCTATAATTTCTTTCAAAATGAGTATCAACATTATGCTTATATTAATTTCAATTAATATGATATTCTTGATTGCGAATAATCTCAATAGGTACAAGACCACTTCTTGATGCTTTTGAAAAACTTGTAAAAACTTTTGTAGAAAACCTTCAAACCTTACTCGAGTAAATTTCAATTGCATTGTAAATTTGTGTATTTATTTTAAAATTTTCAAATGCTTTTTAGTAATGGTTAGCTTCCATTTTCATATAAAAATAAAAATTTACTTTGCCTAGAAATAAATTTGCTCTTGCACCGACTCTTGAAAGAGGGGATAGTTCCAAAAATCAGGCTCTAACTGATACTGAACTTAGAAATTGGGAGGAAGAAGTGGGTTGTGATTGTTGGATGGTGGTCTTTGATTTTTCTCATGGACAATGAGTTGGTTTTGTTGGGAGACCCCTTTCAAAGACATTCAAATCTCTCCTATTAAAAATCTAGACATGGCCTTGGAAGAAAGAAAAGATTCACAAATTTCTCCAAGAGAGATGTCAAACAAAGTGTTGGATTTGGAGGTTGACAAGGAGGAAGATATTGTGGGTCTTCAAGCTGAAGAAGGGATTTTGGAGAAGCATACTTTGTGTGAAACAAAATCAAATAGGGACAAAGTGACAACCAGGTAAAATAAGTTAAGAGGTCCTAAATTGATTAAAATGAGGTTGGAGTTGATAGGGAATGTGAAGGGGAAAAGTAAACTTAGATCGAGAAAAGGCTATGCCTTTTTCCAAGATCCATGAAGATCCTTTCATGGAATGTCAGGGGCTACAATGCCCCTGACAAAAGGCAGTTGATCAAGAGATGTCTTGATCAAGCCCGCCCAAATGTGATTTTGTTTTAGGAAACCAAATTGAAGGGTGATGAAATCAATAATTTTGTATAGAAGTTGTTATTTTGGAATGACTCTTTTGTGAATACAGATGGTGCCTTTGAGGGTATCAGAGTATTATGGAATGCTTCAATGGTGGTGGCCCAAGTGGTGAAACAAGATAAGTAATAGCAGCTAGTTTATGGCCATTCTTAACCTCCCCATAAAAGTTTTTTTCTCCTCAACATTTATGGCCCAACTAGCACAAATGGTAAAAGAGATCTGCAGAGGATAATTTTTTGAGTGTTTTAAGAACATGGTAATGATGATATTATTTTGGGTGGTGATTTTAATGCCACACTAAAACCTTCGAACAAGAAAGGTGGCAAAGGATGGTTTGGCCAAGTCCAAAAGGACTTTAATAATTTTGTGAATAACAATGGTATTATGAAAGTAAAGTTCAAAGTGGGGGATTTCACTTGGACTAATAGTAGACAAGGTTTCCTGAACATTGCCAAAAACTTGATCGCTTCATGGTGGCTACAAATTGGGTTGGAAATCCATGGGTGTATGAGGTAAAAATCCTCCCTATCACTGGCTTTGATCACTTTCCCATCAGGATGGTGATTCATGATGATGAGGCTCCTACTCGATGTCCCTTTAAGTTTGCAAAGATGTGGTTTAGAGTGGATGGTTTTAGGGACCCTATTTTAGATTGGTGACACAATGCCCTAGTGAGATCTAGGAGTCTAGATTTTTTTTTGCAATAAGTTACAATTTCTCAAGGAATGTTTGATAAAGTGGAACAAATAATAGTTTAAAAACATTTTTGTGGAAAAATTCCAACTAGAAGAAGATTTAGAAAAGATCATCCAATATGGTATGAAAGATATTAATTTCAAGGAAGAGAAAAGGTTGAAGGTAGATTATTCAGATATTCTAGCAAGGCAAGAAATTTACTAGTGTCAAAAATCCAAGGAAACATGATTGAAGGAAGGTGACCATAATACCAAATTTTTCCATAATTCAGTCAAGGCTAGAAGATGTAGTAATAAAATATTTTCAATTAAAAATGCTAATGATCAAATGCTTAGAGAACATAAAGATATTAATGATGAGGTTGTTAGATACTTTAGCAATATCTTGACCAATGATGGTTTTGGGATGGCACAAGAAGAAGATATTTGGAATGTTATCCCAAAATGTATCACCACAAATTCAAATGGAATTCTTATGGAACCTGTGAAAATTGAAGAGGATAAATGAACTCTTTTCTCTCTTGGTGGACCTAATGGGTTCCTAGAAAGCTTTTACTAGAAATTTTGGGACATCGTGGGTGTTAGTTAGCAGATTTTACCACTTAACTCTTCAATGTAATGTGCCCACCAAATGGCTATCTAGACTAACAGTTGAATTGGGTGTGATGATTTTCTACACCAACTCTCTCCTTATTTTGAAAGGTGCAACTACCTTCTTATGATTGAAAATAATAAAAATGAAACATGTGTGATTTTAACCAGAAAGCAAATAAGGAAGAGAAGTTTTAACTAGAAAGTTTTGAAAGGTCAAAATCCCATATATCTAAAGAAGACTAAAGAACACAAAGTTTCTTTCAATTGAAAGATATCATTAACTATCACTAATTTGCCATTTAACTTCACACAAAGTTGATCATTAAACAACAATCTAAGAATCCATAACCATAAAATGCTTTAATAGTATGCATAAATATTAACATCTAATAGTAATGCATTCAACATAGGATGAATGAGAAACCCATAAATCATAACACATAGTTCACAATTTGCAGGCTCACTTTTGGATGTTATTTTCATTAATCACTAAGATCTTCTCTATTTTTCTCCATATATCATTAACATTGTTGAGCTTTCGAATTGAAATTGAAGTTGGAATAATAATTCACAACTCGGGGATTTGTATCCACACTAAGCAACCCTTCATGAACTAGAAGCTACATTTAATTACCAACCCAGGGACGTGAACTTGAAATGAACTTTAGCACTGTATATGCACTATGGAAGCCTTCTAATCTATTGTATCACTTGTGTATAGAAAATAAACTCAAAACAATAAACTAAATTGAAAATAAAAAAATGCTAGAAATAAAACTAACTACATGGTAGTGGTTGTAGGCAGATTGGTTTTTTGCAACAACAGTGGCTGCAGACAGACTGTTCCAAAACTAATGAAATAAAATATGATGAAAAAAAACCTATCTTAAACATTTATCATTAATAATAAATCATAATGAACAACAAACTAAACTACTACAAAACTAAACTACAATGGAATCACAGTTCCTCAAGTGGCCCTTGTTTTAGTTGCTTCAGTCTGTCATTAGCATTCAATCTTCAATAGACAAGCTTCAATGCTTAAATAATCTTCTTATTGCAAATAAAATATTACATGGACATATAAAAAACTTTCTAATTGAATATGAACACCACTAACAAGACTCAACACTAACTGGATATTCTCTATTTACACTCTCAACACGCTACACTACTATCCTCACAACTCAACAAGATCTAAGATTTATGCTTGAGATTTGAGAGTTGGATTAATTATAACTCAACAACTTTTTACAAATTTCATTTCTCCTATGAAAAAAATAAGATGACTTATTCTATTCATGACTGGTAATAAAGATTAAACTAACAAGAGTTGAGAGAGTTCTAATCACCTTCAAACTCTACAACTAAAAAATACAGTCATGGTTGAACATGTGTAAAAAACATGTTATAACTATCTATGAATCACCAAATATTGTTTCCAAAAGATTTTACAATTTTCCTTGACTTTAATAACTCCAAATAAATGAACTCATAAAGAGGTAAAAGAGTCCAAGTTGAATTAGAACTCAATCCTTAACTACTGCTTGGAAATCTGCTCGTTTGTCTCAGTCAACTTCTGATACATACTTCTCATTAACTATTGTGAATAAGATCAAACAATTTAAAGATTTTTTAGATCTCCTTGTAATATTTCCAAATCATATTAAAAATCTAAATTTCATTAAGAAACGAGTGATATAGGCCCATTTTACTGAAACTTATCTTTTGACTTTTTTTGCACTTTCAATCAACTACTACATCTATCAATTCCCAACTTGTTCCTCCTCCTTTCTAGTCGTATGCACAACTCAAACCACTCAAAAAAAAACATGTTAAACATCCCAAATTACATTCAATAATAACCATTCATTATAATATTTTACCTTTATTTAGCATTAACTAGCTAAACATGCATATGCATATCAAACACCATTAATCCTAGTTAATGCTTCACAAAACCAAGGTAATGTTTGGAAATGACTTGGAAGGACATTATAAATGTCTCACAATAAAATGGTTAGTGCATGATTAATATTCAATAAAAACCAAACCATTTAAAATGATATATCAAGAAAAATTTGAAATGAAAGCATAATGAGAGATAAATAACATAAAATAAAGTATACTCATGAAGCTCCCATTGCAAATAACTCTTCCTTGTCCTCCTCATCTCCATGAACTTTGCGAGCTCCAAAGTTTGACAAATGGAGAGTGGGAGAGAGATGGAGTGAATTTGGAATGCTTTCAATTAGCATAACAATATTGTGGATGAGTGTATATGGATGAAATATGGATATGGCTTTGAAATCAAAATGACATTATGATAATGCAATGACGAGTGGATAAAAGGCCAGCATAAGGATGTATGAAAAGTGGATGATTCGATAAGAGATAAGGGTTCGATTTATAGAATTGGAGGCTTTGAAACTGAAGGGTCAAGATCAAAATTTGATCAACGGCTTAGATTGAAGAAGAGAGCAAGGTGTGCTCACACATGTGAGAAAATCTTGGGAAGTCCATGAGGTTAACAAGTGGAAATACTTGTGGAAGGGTGTAAGGGCTAGTGGAAGGGAGCTTATGACATACGGGTTAAAAGAGGAAAGTGTAGGGTGGCTCTATGGGGAAGAGAATCCTCACACATGTGTGAAAACCCCTTGGTCAAAGGTGATGTGGAGAAGTTGAAGTGACTTGTGTATGCAAGTCCTTCAAGAAAGGGTCATATGTGGAGTCACATGTGGGTTTTGGGTAGATGTGCAATATTTTTAATCTGAATAAATACTAATAGGGGTTAGGCCTTGGATTAATTAGTTTAAGGGAGGAATTAAAAGATAGGTTTGTAGGAATCATAGAATTAGCTTAATTAATTATGAATTAATTTAGCTAATTAGGATTAGGAATAAAGCTGGAATACTCCATAAAGGTGAGTGATTTATTAAAATAAATCAACTTTAGGATAAAAGAGACATGTATAATTAATTAATTAATTAATTATATATGTGGAAGGGAAAATTAATTAAACGTAATTTAATTAATTTAGGGGAATAATAGGATAACATGATAAATTAAATTAATCAAGGGATAAAGGTATAATTAATTAAATATTAATTTAATTAATTTTTATGTGTCTACATTTTGACCCTCTTTGATATAGCAGCATGAACTGATGTTATATCAAAGAAGAATAAAACATAGTGGATAGAAAAGGATAAGGACTAGTAGCATGATGGCCCAGTCATTGGTGGATTGAGGAAGGATGACAAGGAAGCAGTGATATGCCCCCTTGAGAGGACATGCGGGTTTCAAGAACACGAGTGTGCTCATGAAATGGATAGGACTATAGGATGAAAGGAAAAAGGGGAGGGACAAGGAAAGTGAATAAATTGAAGACCCTAGGGAAAAGGGGAGATGGAATGAAAGAGGATATGATAGGTTGAATGGAATGATTATGAGTGAAGATGATGGGATTGTTGTTATGCAATATGTAGAGAGAAATCCTAGGTTTGTTTTTGCAAAGGATTATCGACATCACTAATTATAGGAATCAGAATGTAATGAATATCTGATGTGTGGACTAGACTCGCAAATAATAGGTTACCTCAATGTAAGCAAGCGTACATGTCATTATGACTGAATATATGAGGTATATGAGTTGAATGGTATCCTCGTGCATTCAAATCTTTTACGGGGATTTGATTGGAATATGCAAAAGATGGGCCAGACAACTATATCAACATACTCAAAGTGAATGCAATACTTGTTGGATCAAACATGAGAAAACATCAAACACGTCATATGACAAAAACTATGTCCCAATGTACACCAACTCAGACATACCAAGATATAGAAAGATCAATGCAACCATGAATAGGTATAGTCCTAGGACAAAAAATAAAATCAAAGCGAAAAGATCATTCAAGCAAATGACTCATTTGGCCAACAAACATCTCTTGCCAAGAGTAGAAAATGGATTTGGACAGGATTGTCGGTCATGGGAAGGATGCATCCTGATGGGCATGATGATGGAATTTATCAATGAGAGGCAATAGATTATGCTCACTGGGAGAGACACTAGTCAGGAGGATCTCTGCTTGGATTTGGTTAAGCCATTATGTATGGGTGTTTGGATTATGTGTAAGTCTAGGTAAGCTCAGATTGATGGGAAAGCTTAGTGTACTAAGGGAAAGCTCAGTGTAATGGGATAAAATATCAGTGGGATGGGATGGTTTGTATGCACAGTTCAGATAAATACTAATCATTTCCTGAAAGTGTGGGATTTACAGGGTTGGAAGCAGGGTTAGCGGATAAGTTTTCCTAATGAAGATACAATCAACTTGCAAGGTTCGAAGGCTTATGCGGTGGCATGGATTGAAGAATGAAGGAGACAACCGACTACAAGCAAGCAGGAGGGGGGATGGGAGGACATGTGATGTGGGTGATCAAGACGGGGAGTCATCCTGCACAGATGTCCTTATTTGGCAAGTAAAGTTGTACAATCTTCATCATTTGAGAAGCTTGGGGAACTACATGATAGATTACACGATTTAGGGAATATGGATATCAGGTTTTTGGGTGGGGGGAAAAGGATATGGTATAAAGCAGAATTTTCTTGCAAACACTATGAAAGTTGCAAAACCACGATATTACAGGGGGGTGGAGATTTTCATAAATCTTAGCTCTAAAAAGCATGTTTATCCGAGTAGACGATGGATCTAGCTTATTTACTTCGATGCTTGAAACTAGGATTTCATTAAGGTACTTGCCCATAGCACCACAAAGTGGTTTTCATTGATGGACGAATTGATTTTTCTTTGATTTTTTCATTTTTTTGTATTTTTCTTGATTTATTTATTTATTTATTTTTGTATTTTTCCTGATTTTTTTTTTTCATTTTTTTTTTTTGAGAAACTGGAAACCTCTGAGGACTAGGCATAGAATCTTTTCAGGTGCATAATGTTCATAGACTCATCTAATCGTTCACCTTTGGGAGTGGCCAACTGATAGGCACCTGATCCATATTTTGATGTGATCACATATGATCCAAGCCAATTAGGCTCAAACTTGCCTTTCTTTTCGCAGTCCTATAGGTTTCTCTAGTTGTCCATAAGCACAAGATCACCAACATCAAATTCCTGAGTTCTGACCTTCTTGTTATAGCTCAACCATAAGCGGTTATGATATACCTTGAGGTGGTTTAAGGCCTTGAGATGCCTTTCATCTAGCAGTTCAAGCTCTTGTAGCCTAGCGACCCTATATTCTTCCTTGGGGAAAATATTTTATAGTGATACCTTGAGTGATGGGATCTCGATCTCAAGGGGAAGGATGGATTCAAAATCGAAGACTAGGGAGTACAGGGTGGTCTCTGTTGGTGTGCAGATACTTGTGCGATAGGCCCAGAGGGTAGGATGGAGTTGCAAGTGCCAATCATGGCTAGCTTCATTTACTATCTTTTTGAGGATTTTGATGAGGGTTTTATTCAAAGCCTCAGCTTAACCATTAACTTGTGGGTAATATGGAGTAGAAAAGCGGTGTTGGATGGAGAATCTCTGGCATAGTTTCTTAACATCTTGATTTTTCAAAGGTCTATCATTATCTATGATGATTGCATTAGGAATCCCATATCGACAGATGAGGTAATTCAAAATAAACTTGTAAATTTTCTTCCCAATGGTGAAGGTGAGGGGTACGGCTTCCACCCACTTGGTGAAGTATCCAGTGGCAGTTATTATGAATTTGTGACCATTGGATGAAGCGGGGTGGATATTCCCAATGAGATCAAGCCCTCACTGTGAGAAGGGCCAAGGTGTAATGAATTTCTACAGACCTTGAGATGGTGCATGAATCTTGTCATTGTATTTCTAGCAAGGGATACATTTATTCACATAATGATGTGCCTCTTCATCCATGGTTGGCCACTAGTATCCTCTGGGCAAGAGATTTTTAGCCAACGTGAGACCACTTGAGTGTGCCCCACAGATACCCTTGTGCACTTTGCATAATGCCCATTTAGCCTCCTGTTTGTCTAGACACCTTAGGAGGGATCCATCAAAATGCCTTCAGAATAGGGTGTCTCCAAGGATGGTGTAATGGGCGCAGTGGCGGATAAAGGTTTATTATTGGGTTTTAGTTCGGTGGAGAGGGATGATGTTGTTCTTTAGGTATGTGAAGTTATCCTAATACCAAGGGGATTCGGGACCAACGAGTACACACACCATTTCAGACTCAGGGAGGTCGTATGTCGGGATAAGGAGCTACTTGACCAAAAACTCACATCTCTAACTATTTGTCGGTATTTGCAAGAGGGATCCAATTGTAGCCATAGAATCCGCAGATCTATTGTTTGTATGCGGGATTTTCTCAAATTGGATGACCATGAAGTGTTGCTTGAGATCCTCAACCACACTACGGTAAGGAAGAAGTTTGTCATCTTTTGTCTAGTACTCGTCATTGACTTGCTCTATGACAAGTTGGGAATCACCATAAACCTGCAATTCGAGTATCTTCCATTGAATAGCCAAGTGGATTCCAATGATTAGTGCTACGTATTCTACTATATTGTTGGTGCATGAAAAGGCTATTTTGTATGAATTAGGGATACAATCTCCTTGAGGTGTGACCACTAGAATGTCTGCCCTTGATCCATTTTGCGTGCAAGAGCCATCAAAGTATAACTGACATTTGGATTATGTGGTGATAGTCATTATGGAATCATCAGGGAATTTTGTGATGAGGGGATGATCTCCTTCTAGTGGAGCATCGACCAGTTGATCTGCAATTACTTGTCCCTTGATTTCTTTTCTATCTACATACTCGATGTCAAACTCGCTTAAAAGGATGACCCATTTTGTAGTTCTTCCTGTGAGAGAAGCTTTTGATAGCATATACTTCAAGGGTCAATCTTTGCAATCAATTTTGTCTTATTTTTGAGCATGTAGTGGCAGAGCTTCTATGTGTTGAAGACAAGTGCGAGGCATGCCCTTTCTATGGGGGTTTAGTTAATTTCATACCCTACTAAATTTTGGTTGATATTGTAGTAGATTGTGTGCTCTTTACCCTGATCATTTGTTTGTGCCAATAATGTCCCCAATGCCATTGCGGTTGTTGATATGTACAGGAGAAGTGGTTGTCCCGAAATGGGAGGCATGAGAATGAGTGGTGAAGCTAGGTATTCTTTTAATTTTTCAAAATCCTTTTGACACAAACAATCCCAATTGAATTTTGTATCCTTTCTGAGGAGGTGTGCAAATGGGTGGCACTTGTTAGCAAGTTGTGCAATAAACCTTCTGATAGACTAAAGCTTTCCTTGGAGACTATGTAACTATTTGAGAGTCTTCGGGGGAGGCATTTCCATAATAGCTTTCACCTTGGCAGGATCCACTTGTATGCCTCTATAGGAAACTATGAATCCAAGGAGTTTTCCAGATGTGACACTGAAGACACATTTCTTGGGGTTTAAGCATAGCTTGTACTTTTTTAGTCTTTCAAAAAAATTATTTAGGACCGGGATATGTTGATCTCTTGTCTTATATTTTCCAAGGAGGTCATCAACATAATCTTTCATTATTTTATGTAGCAGATCATGAAAGATTGTACTCATAGCTCTTTGGTAGGTTTCTCCTCCATTCTTCAATCCAAAGGGCATGACTTGGTAATAGAATGTACCCCATGGTGATGTGAATGTAGTCTTGTGTTGGTCTTCCTCTCCAATCCTGATCTGGTTGTAGCCAGAAAATACATCCATGAGGGAGAGCATCTCATGCCCTGTTGTCAAGTCCACAATCATATCTATATTAGGCAGGGGGAGTCATCTTTAGGGTATGCTTTGTTCAAGTCCTTAAAATCCGTACAGATTCAGATGCTCATAGTGGGATTTCTGACAGGTACAATGTTAGACACCCATTCAAGATAATCAATAGGTCTTATAAAGCCAGCATCCAACATTTTCTATAACTCTTCTTTCACTAAAAGGGCAATGTGCGGATGCATCTTGCGTAGTTTTTGCTTCACTAATTTACCATCTGGGTGGACTGCAAGATTGTGTGCTACTAAATCTAGATCAAAGCCTGGCATGTCAACATACAACCAGGAAAAGTTGATTTGCGTTTCCTTGAGAAAGTTTGTGAAATTTTGTTTTTCCTCATTTGTCAGAGACTTAGCAATAAGCACATTCCTTGGTCCCTCTTCGGTGCCCATGTTGAGTGTATCTGTTTCTTCAATAAGCAGAGATTATTTTTCTTGTTGCGAGGAAACCATGGTAGGGTGGTCAAATCCCTCATCCTCAAGCGCCTGATCCAGGTTTTCACTTGAGGATACACCCTTTGTTTTTACCTTTTTCGTGTCCGAAGGTTCCTTAGAAAGGTTTTCACCTAGGGACTCCTGATTTTGCTTTTTATCTTTTTTGTGACTAAGGGAGTTGACTTGACTGCCAAAGTATGCATCCTCATGTAGCTAAATCCCATGAACCTTGGTGTGATCTTCAAGGTCTTGCATAGTGAGTAGACCCATTAGAGTGTCATCGTTGGCACAGATGTCCAAAGCGGGTTTTCCTTGTTGGTCCCAATAATTAAGTTTAGGGTAGACAAGTTGGAGCTCAGATAATGTGGGGGGAGTGATGTGTGTGATGGTATTGATGTGGGTGTCAAAGATGTCATCGAGGTATTCAAAAGGCATTTTGTGGTACTCCTCTTCATTAAAGTCTTCAACATCCATAAGAGGGTCTGAAGGGGCACGAGCTATAGTGATCTTAGGCATTGAAGAGTAACCCAATCCCTTGTTGTATTTATATGCGATGGGAGAGATAGGTGATTTTCTTCTTTTTTCTTTCAGTCCAAGACCGTGTCCTTTATATCCCATCTTATCCACCATAGCAGATGCCTTAGGGTACATCTTCTTGGGGATATTTGTCAGTTCTTCATCCTCTTCCTGATACAACCAGGAAGTAACATCGGTCTCAAGGTTCTCTTCATCAAGAGGGCCCCACTATTTGAAGGTGATTTTCTTACATTTGATAGTGGGTTTTTTATCCTTCTTGATTTCCTTCGGTTTGTCAAATGACTTAGGAGATAGTGGGAGTTTACCCACATATAGGACATCCTCTAACTTATATTCTCCATAGCCATTGTCTATAATCTTGACCTTGGATTTCGATTGGGATGAGGTGGAGGCATCATTGGATGGGTCAGATGGAGGAGGTGGAGCAAGTCTATTGACCAGGCAATGATATGGATGTTTCCCTTCTAGCATTTTGTAGTATTGGAAGGGTTGGGGATCACCCTTTATGGTAATCACTCTGCCATTGTAGGGAAATTTCAGGCATTGATGGTACGTGGAGGGAACGGCTTGGATGGAGTGGATCCATGGGCAACCAAGGACGATATTGTAGGGGAGGTCAAGATCAAGAAATTGGCAAGTAGTCTCTACTGTTGTAGGGCCACTTGAAGAGGGAGTGTAATTGTGCCTTTAGAAACCCATTTTGCATCATCATATTCTTTTATTATGATCCTACCCGATGGGTCAACAAGGTCCTCAAAGATTCCCAATTGTTTTATTAACTTATATGTACATAGATTTAAGCCAGATCCATTGTCTATAAGGAATCATTTAACCTTATGTTTTTGAATGATGGTTTCAATATGGAGGGGTTTATTATGGTCAATTCCATTAGGTGGGGCATCCTTGGAAGTGAAAACAAGGTAGTGTTGGGTGGCAAGGTTACCGATGAGGGCCTGAAACTGGGTTGTGTTGATGTTATTGGGGATGTGGGACTCAAGGAGGGCTTTCTCTAGGATCTCTTTATGTATAGGCGAGGTCTTGAGGAGCTCAAGGATGGAGATCTGTGCAAGAGTCTTATTGAGATGATCAAGGATATCATATCGATGATTGAATGACATAAGGGTTGGATTAGTTGGGGGAGGATATCCCTGGACAATTACTCTTTCACGATGAGTGGTAACATTGCAGTCATTTTGTGAGTGGGATGTGGATGGAAGAGCACCTGGAATGACTATCTTGGCAGGGTTGGGTCTATTTGTGAGTTGTGGAGGGGAAGGACCACCTTGAATGGTGACCCTTGGTCTATGTTGTGGGGGAGGAGGGTTAGCCCTTGGATTGTGAAGATGTTGACATGGTTATCAGTAGGTTCGATGCGACCTACCAAGGAGTCAAAGTCGGATATGTAGTTGGTGTAATCATATTGAACGACATTTGATGATGAGGCCTTACCTTTGTCATGCTTTGGGAATGGTTCTTGGTACATCTTTAGTTTGTCATTGTTATTACTAGGTTTAGTGGTTGCAACTTCGATATCACCCTTGTCAATTAGGTCTTGGATTTAATTCTTAAGTTTCATACACTTGCGTGTATCATGACCATTAATATGGTGATAGTCACAACATTCATTCTCATTATACCACTGAGGTTTTGGTTGATTAGGATCAAAGAGGTGGGTTACTATAAAGACAACTATGCCAGCTTGGATAAGTTTTTGGAAAACAACCTCTATGGGTTCGGTGAGAGGAGTGTACTCCCGCTGGGTCTTGTTACCGAATTGGGGTGGTTGACCTTGGATGAAGACTGTGTTGGGGGGTTGTTGGGATTGGTTACTATTGTTTGATCGATTGTTGAAGAAGTTGGAGGTGATGGTGGGCTTGGGAGGAACAACCATGATCTGCACATGTTTGGTGTCAGTGACTCCATCATTAACCACATTCTTTATTTTAGACCAAAATTTGGGTTTATCATTGTAAGAGGAAGAGTTTTGGTTAGACTTTTGATAATGGTTTAAGGTCCCTTCCTCTAACAAGATACGCTCAACCGCTAAGCCTTTATCAGTAAGCTTTTGGAAAGACTTGATGCATTAACATGTCAAAGGCTTAGAGAGTTCAGGTACCAAATTATTTTGAAATAATTTGATTTGATGTGCTTATGGTATGTCCCACGGGAATTTCTTGATGAGGTGTTGCCATCTTTGAATAAAGTTGGCGAAGGTTTTTCTGGGCCTTTGTTTTTTGTTACATAAGTCCATCATGGAAACATCATTCCCGATGTTATAAGGGTAATGGGCCACAAACTTCTCTTCTAGGTCTGGGAAAGATGTGATGGAGCCATGTGGCAAGGCAGAGAACCATGCAGGTGCATCTCCAGTAAGACTTTTAAGGAAAAGTCTCTAAAGATATAGATCACTGTAGGAGACTTCTTCACATAAAATGTGAAATTCACGGACATGGTCTAGGGGGTCACCTTTGCCTTCATATTTCTTAAATTTTGGCATCTAAAATCCTAGAGGGTATCATGCAATTGATATCGAGGGGTCATAAGGACAAGTACAAAATTCCTCAATTGAGCAATTTTTCTTTTTATTAGTCCCATCATTTAAGTTCTTTATGATATCCTTCATGCCTTGAATTTCTTTGATTAAGTCGGGTTGTAGATTTTGAACATGAGGAATGTAGTGATTCATGTTTGCTCCTGAAAGTTGAGTGGTCACAGATGGGATACCACCACCACCAATATATTGATATGATGAGATGGGCGGTTGGGATGTGATTAGAGGTCGCAACCTACGAATAGTGTTGGGAGGAGGAAGACTAGTGTGGATGAAGTTAGCATGATTGAAAAGAGATGAAGATGATCTACGTGGATCCGGGATGCTAGGGTGAGTGGAAGAGGATGCGATAGAACAATATTGTGGGATAGATGTGGATGGATTATAAATGTTAATGGATGAAGTTGGAAAGATTTATGTTGAAGGAATAGATGTTGATAGGACGGTGATGGCAGGGATAGATGTTGGGGGAACAAAAGTTAGGGCTACAGGTGCTATTGATTGATAGTGGAGAAAGGGGTCAATGATAGGGTTGTTAACGAAATCGCCCTGTGGCGGTTGGTCAAGGATGGATTGGTCAAACTCAGGGGAATAGTGGGCCCCATTTTCAATGAGATGGGTCAAAATATCATTGGGATTGCGTTTGAAGAACTTCTCCATCATTTCTTGGTTGTAAGGATCTTCTACGAATGTTTGAACACTAGGAGAAAGTTTGGGTTGATCAACCATTAGCGGTTGCTCTTCTTGTTGTAGTTGTGGATCTTGATTGTAGAGGAGACTAGTGTTGGGTATTCCATACTCTTGGGTTGCCATTTTTTCCTTATGGGAATGAGTCAAGACCATGCATGAATAACTTTAGAGATGATTTGGAGGAAAGATTGATGAAAGGACAGAAATTTTTTATTAGATTGGATTTGATGATTGATTGGGTCCTTGGATTAGGATGAGAATGATTTGATTAGGATCACACCTTAGTCCTTGGATTAGGATTTTAGGTGAGGGATTTGACTGATAGACCACCAGCAACGTGATGACCAAGTTGGGGTAAAATCAAGACCTTGTTAATATGATCAAGTCTTCTTCTACTTAGGATAGACTAATGATCCAAAGTAAAATAGGACTAAGGATGAGGGTTTTGATCAACCCAAAGGATGGGACAAGAGAACTTGGGGGAGATTATGACCCAAGCACAAAATTCAAATGATTAAAATGATTAAGGATGAAGGTCTAGATCAAACTTTGACAAGGATGAACCTTTGGATAAGGTCAATTTGATTGATTTTGGATGATTGGATTAGGGATTTGATTGATTTTGGATGATTGGATTAGGGATTTGATTGATTTTGGATGATTGGATTTAATTAAAGATTGATTGGGGATTTAATTTATTATTGGGTTAATGTGATGAGTCCTTAGAAAATGAATTGATGGAAAGGATTAAGAAGGATGATGATGATTAGAAGAAATTGAGGACTAGGTTATTCTTGACAAGAAAATGACTCAATAGGTGATAGGTTCGGATGGAAAATTATATGAGGGGATGCGAACACCCTAATTTTGATGATAGTTGTATTGAAAGACAAGTCTTATCCTTGGTGGAGAGCATGAACTCCTAGCTCATCACTAGCATCAAGTTTGTTGCTATGACCATGAGTGCAATTGTGATATTGGTGCAATAAGGTCCTATGTTTAAGCAAGAGTTTGCAGTTGATATACCAAAATTTCTGACATCTAATGAGTTGTGCTTGGGTGAGTTTCTTCTTCTTGACTTGAAGATGGATAGACTTCTTGGTATGCTTATACAACTTAGGCTTATGGAACATGAGGTGTAAATGAGGTGGACTTGATTTGGGCTTTGCAAGTGCAAAAATTTGGGCTTGGAATGTTTGTCAAATTTGAAAAATAAGGAGGTTGTTTGTCAATCTACTCTTGCCAAGAAAACATCAAGCATAGTAAACACATTGGCCAAGTGTACCACTTAATAATGAGTGTGCAAGTGATGGGTGGCCTAGATTAGCCCAAATTGGTTTTACACGTATAGCACAATTAAAGAAACTTGAAGACAACACAACTTATGTTGGAAAGTGGAAACCACTTGATAGGCCTCTCGCATAAGCAATACCTCACTCAGGTGGACAAATAGAGATTCTGGTAGCACTGGCTCCACTCCACGATACTCACTTCTCAGGCATACCAAATTCTCTTACCCCAAAGGTTCAAGGATCTATTACATGGGGAATTTATGTCTCATCTCGAGTAGAGACATGAGGAGTAACTTCAGGGTACAATCCACATCCCCTGCACTATCAAACGTAGGATTTTGGCTACTAAAACTAGTGTATAGTGTAATTTTTGAGGGATCACCAATCCAACAATGAATTCTTGAAGCAAGCCACTTAAGGCTTTAACTGAGCTTATCGGTGCAAAGGGGGGCTCTACATATGTTAAATTAACTCAGTACTTCAGCTGCCTGAGCAGTATATTTATATAGCGGCTCAAAAAACCCACTCGAGATCGTGGCGAGAGAGTCGATATCCCCTACATGTCCCAATTTAAACTACCCTTGTGAGGTGATGAAATCCCCAATTAATAATAGCACTCTCTACAAAAAGAAAAATTGAGTGTTGTCAATCACCTTTCTCATCACCCAAGGTTCAAAAAGGTGAGGGGAGAGGACAATAGATGTGACGGTGGGTCCATCCTACATGTGTGCAAGCGCACCAAAGACGGAAAACACTTGTTCATTTTAATCCTTCATCACAAATTGTGAGTTCATTTTAGAAACTTGAAAGTGACAAGGTGATTTGTTCATTTTATCCCAAGATTGCAAAATGTTTTGTTCGTTTTAGACCAAGATAGCAAGATGATTGTTCACTTTCAGACCAAGATTGCAAAATAAGATTGTTCATGTTAGCAGCAATCAAGAAGGAAGACTGAGAGGGGGGAGGTGAATCAGTATTCACCGGATACATATAATTAAACTCCAAAACATAAACTGATAAACTGCAACAACAAATAGATAAGCAAATTAACAACACAACACACAACACCAACATTTTGACGTGGAAAACCTGGTCAAGGGAAAAACCATGGTGGGAACCTGCCCAGAGTAAGATGATACTCTGCAGTAGTATTTGAAAATTATTACAATGGGGAATGCACATGCATTCAGGCACACTGCCTAGAGCTCACTACTCAGAAGATATTTGCCTGAAAGGCTACAACCCTCATGGAAGTCTCACTGACTTACAATATGATTCGGACTACAATCTGAAAGAAATGAACTGCAATGATAGCATCTGAAAATGCCTAATGACAGTTTCGGTTAAGCATAGTTGTCTGCTCTGCAACACCAATCTCACCACAACACTTCACTAAATGATGAATCTCTTTTTCGCACATTCAACTCTCTCTGATAATGCAAACACACAATGCCAACACCCCAAACTACATAGGCATCTCACCTATATATACAAATCATCAACCTTGATAACAAGGTCAGCTAAACCCTCAACCCTCATCTTACAATTACAAAAATTACATTGCACAATACAAAGGTCAACCATCGGACCAATATTATGATTTACATTACATAGCATGGACCTAATTCAAATTCTCAAATGATCACATCCACCGGAAATCCTGCTAAGATCAATTGCAACATGCTTCACCACCAAAAATATTGCATAACACGAAAAAATCATCATCGGTTCATAAAAATCACCACAACTCGCACAACGATCAATGCAGATTGCCAAAACAAATAGGACATGGCTAGGAAACATCAGCAAACACGTTAGTTCATCTAGAACAGCTGCACCAACACCACTTTTCAAATCTTCATCAGTCAACATTAGAAAGCTTAAGAACACAACCAATCAGCAACTGTCACGAAGAAAGACAACTCATGGGGCACCAAATCACAAACCATCTCAAATAAAGATTCACAAGATCATCCAAGACAATATCCCAAAGTCTCAGCACAAGATTTGATCATACTGGAATACACCGGAAGAAATATTGGATTCTACAAAACAGTGATCAACAAAGCCAAACTACTAAAAACCAGATTAGAAAATCTTCCCAAACTCTCCAAAATAACTCATGGGAATATGTGGGCATCAATAACAACAACATATCCTAGCAACAACAATGAACAACCAAATCCAATAATCTCCCCCTTTGGCATTAATGGCAACATATGAATGTGAAAAACAATCAATGCAAAGAAAGAAGATATTACCAACAAACTCCCCCTAAGATCAAGATGGATAATGCGGTTTTTCAGATGATCTCTCTCCCCCTTTGACAACAATGCCAAAGATCTCCAAAATAGAAAACCAAACTCTCCCAAAACATAAACATGAATATGTCTCCCCGTGGGATACACAACCAAATCACCAGACTACTCCAGTAGAGGAGCAACACCAACTCATCAATCTGGATAAAAGAATAAGGCTCTGAAATTCACCAGATCGATGCAACTCAATGCATCTAGTTCTCATCAGGAGGGGTGGATACTCCTAACTTGTCTCTCAAATAGAAAAATGTATCTGTAGGCAAAGGCTTAGTGAAAATATTAGTAATTTGTTCCTTAGTAGATACATATTCCAACTTCACCTTCTCTTCACTAACTTGCTCTCTCAAGTAATTATATTTGATTGATGTATGCTTAGTTTTTGAATGTTGTACCAGATTCTTTGACATGTTTATAGCACTGGAATTATCATAGTATATAATAGTAGGCTCATCATGAATAACTCCGATATCTTTCAACATTTTCTTCATCCAAACTATCTGAATGCAATTACTAGCAACATCAATGTACTCATCTTCAGCAGTAGATAAAGATATTGAATCTTGTTTCTTGCTAGCTCATGAAACCAACTTCTTACCTAAAAAGAATGCTCCACGGGTAGTACTCTTCTGGTCATCTACATCACCATCCCAATCTGCATTAGTGTAGGCACACAACATGAAATCATCATTCTTTGGATACCATAAACCATAATCCACAGTTCCCTTTAGATAATTGAATATCCTTTTAATAGTAGTGACATGAATTTCCTTTAGATCAGCTTAATATCTAGCATCCATACACACAACATGCATAGTGTCAGGCCTAGTCTGAGTGAGATGTAATATTCCACCAACCATAGATATGTACAAACTCTGATTAGCTTTCAGTGATTCATCATTTTTAGACAATTTACAACCAGTCACCATAGGAGTTCCAACCGGTTTGGAAGCATCTAGTCCAAACTTCTTCAACAGTTCCTTCACATACTTAGTTTGAGATATAAAAATACCTTTACCTATTTGTGTAATCTGCAAACCTAAGAAAAACTTCATCTCGCCAATCATAGACATCTCAAATTTTTTTTGCATATCACTGGAAAACTTTATACTTATATCATCATCACCACCAAAAATAATGCCACCAATAAAGACTTCAACAATCGAATAGTTATCATTTTCAATCTTAAAGTACATGTTACTATCAGCAACACCTTTAGTAGATCCCAATTTCAACAAGTATTTGTCTAATCTAGCATACCAGGCTCTAGGAGCTTGTTTCAATCCATAAAGTGCTTTCTTCAACTTGCATACCATGTCTCCATCATCTGACAAGGAAAATCCATCAGGTTGTTCAATGTAAAATTCTTCTTCTAGATCAACATTCAAAAATTTGGATTTGACATCCATCTTATATACCTTGAAATCTTAATAAGCAGCATAAGCGAGCAACAATCTAACAGCTTCAATTCTAGCAACCAGAGTAAAGTTTTCTTCATAATCAATTCCTTCTTATTGTGAATACCCTTTGCAGACAAGTCTAGCTTTATTTCTAACTACTTCACCAACTTCATTCAATTTGTTTCTAAAAACCTATTTAGTACAAATAACATTTTTTGCCTTAGGTCTAGGCACAAGTTCTTGAGTGTTATTCTTTTTAATCTGATCTAACTCTTCTTCAATGGCTCTTATCTAGTTTTCATCTTTATAGGATTCAGCAACATCTTTAGGTTCAACTTTGAAAATTAAACATACTTCTTCTGTAGCTAACTTTCTTCTAGTCATCACACCTTTATTCTTGTCACCAATAATCTGATTCTCAGAATGATTCAATCTTACATACCTTGGAGTCTTCTAAATATTTTGATCTTCAAGTTCCTGCACATCATCACCAATAGTAGCAACATCCGGGTTAACAGTCTCTACCGAATCATTTTGCTTGGGCTCATAAGGCCGAATAGGAGCTAAAATAACATATTGACCATCATCATAAGCTATAATCTCCTTCCCAAGGTTCTCATCCACCTTCACATTTGTACTCTCAACTAACTTTATCAGTCTCTTGTTATAGCACCAATAGGCTTTGCTCTTTGTAGAATATCCCAAAAAGATACCTTCATCACTTCTAGCATCAAACTTTCCAATATCCTCATCTCTCTTGATATAACATTTGCTACCAAAAACTTTGAAATATTTCACAGTAGGAATATGACCAAACCAAAGCTCATAAGGGGTCTTACCGATGTCACCTTTGATATGAACTATGTTAAATATATAGATTGCATTGCTAATAGCTTCTCTCCAATAGACCTTCGAAACATTTCCTTCAATCAACATAGTTCTTGCAGCATCTAAAATAGTATGGTTCTTCCTTTCAACAGCTACATTAGGTTGTGGGGTCCTAGGAGCAGATAGTTGTCTTCTGATTCCATGCATCTCACAGAATGAATTAAACTCACCGAAACAGAATTCTCCACCTCTATCAGATCTCAGACACTTCAGCTTCAATCTAGACACAGTTTCAACTTTAGCTTTGAATATCTTGAATTTCTCAAATGCTTTTGATTTCTCCTTTAAAAAGACAACCCACATCATCCTGGAATAATAATCAATTAGCAGCATAAAGTATCTATCACCCTGCACAACATTTGTAGGTCCACATAGATCAATATGCACAAGATCCAGTAATCCATCTGATGTATACTATTTGCTCTTGAAAGAAATTCTTTTTTTCTTAACCAACTGAGATTCCTTACATACCGGATTAACAGGTTTAACAATATTATGCAGATGCATAAAACTAATCATAATCGATGAATCAAAGTTTACATGACATATTTTTCTATGCCATAACCAACTCTCATCTACCTTAGCAATCAAACAACTTTTCTCACCAGCATTCAAATAAAAAATGTTACCTTCAATCTTAGTCCCAGATGCAATCTCTATACTGGAGGCATTCAAGATCTTGCAATTGCCATCCTTGAATTGTAGATCATAACCCTTGTCAACCATCTGTCCAACACTCAAAATATTATGTTTCAAACCTTCAACATACAAGACATCATCAGTGTTATGCTTACCATCAAAAGAAATAGAACCTCTCCCATGAATTACATAGGCTTTGTCATCTCCAAATCTGACTATTCCACCGTCATACCTTTACATGCTTACAAATTTTCTTTTATCACCGGTCATATGATGTGAACAACTATTGTTAATCACCCATTCACCCTTTTCTTCTACCTTAGCAGCCAAATCTTCCTCCTCAACAAAACAACTAGTGGACTCAATGGGCACAGGTCTATCCTCTTTAATGGAAATAAACACAACTTCATCTCCTTCTAATTCATCATCTGTAACACCTTCATCTGTAGCATAATCACAGTTCTTCTGGTTCATAAACTTCCGATTAGACTTATAAGGCTTATCATGCTTATCAAACTTATCATGTATGTCATACTTAGTCGTTCTCTTTGGGCATCTAGAAGTAAAATGTCCTATCTTATTACAAGGCATTTCAAGGGAAACTTTCCATCATACTTACCAGAACCTTTAGGCAATCTCCAAGCAATCAATGCTTTAAGCTCATCAAGCTCTTTTTCTTGCTCTGTTATCTCTCTTCTTTTTCTTTCATATCTAGATATCCTGCACTCATCAGGATCATATTTCTACTTACCGGACATAGATGTTGATGCTTTAAATGTTGTCTCAGACTTTCCATGTGATTCTCCAAAATCGCTCAGCTCAAATGCAACAAGTTTCGCGACCAACATATCTCTTGAACCTGTAGTTACACTCTAGATCTCATCAATAGTAGCAACCTTATGTTTGTAAGCAGGAGGCAAAGATCTCGGCACCTTAGCAAAAATCTCATCTTCCTCAATCTTTCCACTGACACATCTGATACCAAGGACAAGTTCATTCACCTTAGCCATGTATGAATGTATGTTCTCGTCATCTCCCATCTTCATTGTCTCATACTTTTCTTTCAAACTTTGCAACTTAGCAACTTTCACTTGACTATCACCTTCATACAGGAGCTCAAGCTTCTCCCAGATCTCATGTGTGGTTTGAAGTCCCATTACATTTGTCATTTTAGAATCAGTCAGGGCACTAAGCAATGCTTCATTCGCTATGATATTATATCCAGCTTCCTTAACCTCATTAGGAGTAGATGGTCCATTCTGAG
The DNA here is from genome assembly GCF_030272615.1 of Cryptomeria japonica. NCBI lineage: Eukaryota > Viridiplantae > Streptophyta > Pinopsida > Cupressales > Cupressaceae > Cryptomeria > Cryptomeria japonica. The sequence goes on along the minus strand of NC_081406.1, from coordinate 243,169,946 downwards.
GAACAACATAGACATTCTTGGTAATCTTCCAGTAATCTTCTCCAAGACATTTCAAGTGCACCTTCATCCGACTCTTCCACACGGTATAGTTACTTCCATCAAACCTCAGACTGTCCTTCTCGAAAAGAATACCTTGAGCTGCCATCCCAGATCTCCTCAAGCAATTAAGCTTCTACTAGAGGATCTAGCTCTGATACCAATTGTTAGCAGCAATCAAGAAGGAAAACTGAGAGGGGGGGTGAATCAGTCTTCACCGGATACATATAATTAAACTCCAAAACATAAACTGATAAACTATAGCAACAAATAGATAATCAAATTAACAGCACAACACACAACACCAACATTTTGACATGGAAAACCCGGTCAAGGGAAAAACCACAGTGGGAACCTACCCATGGTAAGATGATACTCTGCAGTAGTATGTGAAAATTATTACAATGGGGAATGCACGTGCATTCAGGCACACTGCCTAAAGCTCACTGCTCAAAAGATATTTGCCCGAAAGGCTACAATCCTCAAGGAAGTCTCACTAAATTACAATATGATTCGGACTACAATCCGGAAGAAATGAACTGCAATGATAGCATCTACAAATGTTTGATGGCAGTTCCAGATAAGCACAGTTGTCTGCTCTGCAACACCAATCTCACCACAACACTTAACAAAATGATAAATCTCTTTTTTGCACATTCGACTCTCTCTGATAATGTAGACACACAATGCCAACACCCCAAATTACATAGGCATCTCACCTATATATACAAATCATCAACCTTGAGAACAAGGTCGGCTAAACCCTCAACCCTCATCTTAAGATTATAAAAATTACATTGCACAATACAAAGATCAACCATCGGACCAATATTATGATTTACATTACATAGCATGGACCTAATTCAAATTCTCAAATGATCACATCCACCGAAAATCCCGCTAAGATCAACCGCAACACGCTTCACCACCAGAAATATCGCATAACACAAAAAAATCATCATCGGTTCATAAAAATCACCACAACTCGCACAACGATCAATGCGGATTGCCAAAACAAATAGGACATGGCTAGGAAACATTAGCAAACATGTTAGAATCATCTAGAACAGCTGCACCAACACCACTTTTCAAATCTTCATCGGTCAACATCAAAAAGCTTAAGAACACAACCAGTCAACAACTATCACGAAGAAAGATAACTTGTGGGGCACCAAATCACGAACCATCTGAAATGAAGATTCACAAGATCATCTAAGACAATATCCCAGAGTCTCAGCACAAAATCTAATCATACCAGAATATACCGAAGAAATACCAAATTCTGCAAAATAGTGATCAACAAAACCAAACTACTAAAAACCAAATCAGAAAATCTTCTCAAACTCTCCAGAATAACTCACAGTAATATCTTGACATCAATGACAACAACATATTCTAGCAGTAGCAATGAACAACCAAATCCAACAATCTCCCCAATAATCCAATAGTTTGTTTTAGACCAAGTTGTTGCGCAAAATGAGACAATGCGAATATTTGTTTTAACCCGTATTGCAAAACGTTTGTTTGCTTTAAACCATATGCTTGTGCAAAATTAATATTGCCTATCTTAGGACTGACCAATTTGCGCCATTAAAATGTGTTTAAAAAGAATTTGGCAAATTTAAAGTCTTCAACACTTGCAAAAAAAACAATTCGCTAAAAAGACGCTCCTTGATGCCCTGCACAAGATGTAAGCCCAAAATTAGTTTCCAAAATCACCAATCTATTCATATAACAAAATAACAAAAAACTTTAAGCAAATCATACTAACAAAATTAAATCTACTTTAAAACTAAATTAACAAGACTAAAATTAAATTAAAGCTACTTTAAAATCTAAAATAAAACTAAAGACAAGACTAACTTTAAAATCCAAATTTAAAAAACTAAAAACAACTTTAAGAAACTAATTAAAAAAAAAAGCTATTCTAAAAATCTAATTTAAAAAAACAACCATTTTTTCTTTTTTTTTAAAACTAATCTAAAGACAATTTTAAGAAACTAAATAAAAAAGCTATGAAAAACTAATTAAAAAAACCATTTTTTAAAACTCATCTAAAAGAGTAATTCTAAAAAACAAAGAAGACTAAGATAAAAGAAATATTTTACTCTTTTAGCCCCCCACGTGGGCTTTGAAACAGGGCACATAAAATGTATGATTTTTCTTAGCCCTTTCCAGCAAAGGCAAGTGAAATAGACTTGTATTATTTTTTGTTTTGTTTTAATGCTTTCAAACAAATGCAAGTAATAGGCGCTACTTGAGAAGATGCCTCACAGAGATGTCATATGGAATGTGTCGCCTGCTGGATATGCATTAGATGGATTTTGTTGATCAGACTTTTAGAAAATATGTAATAGGTATTAGTTAAAGAATATGTACAAAATGATTTCAATAAAAAGGCCTACGTACTATGTGACAGAATACTTGAGAAAGATGTGCTCTCATGGACTAATCAAATATATACTCTGTGAAAATGTGCTTTAATATCCCTCAAGTAAATACCCTTGGCAGGTTTAAAGCATATAACATATCGATTCGATGAGGAAGGCTTCAGAATAAGTTGCGCTATTTGCCAAAATGCCCTACAAAGATCAAATGGAATGCCATGATTGCATGATACACAAAAATGAAGTTACCACGGAAGATAAACAAAACCAATGCTAATGATCAGTCGACACTAATAAAGTATATTGGAAAGTTAAAACATGTAAACTTTATTCCGAATAGAAAATCTGGAAGCTTTAACAAAGTACGTGATTTGTATAACAGATTGAACCAAGAGTGCCAAAATGTCTCACAATAAAATGGTTAGTGCATGATTAATATTCAATAAAAACCAGACCATTTAAAATGAGATATCAAGAAAGATTTGAAATGAAAGCATAATGAAAGATAAACAACATAAAATAAAGTATACTCATGAAGCTCCCATTGAAAATAACTCTTCCTTGTCCTCCTAGTCTCCATGAACTTTGCTAGCTCCAAAGTTTGACTAATGGAGAGTGGGAGAGAGATGGAGTGAATGTGGAATGCTCTCAACTAGCATAACAATATTGTGGATGAGTGTATATAGATGAAAAGTGGATATGACTTTGAAATCAAAATAACATTATGATGATGCAATGATGAGTGGATAAAAGGACAACATAATGATGTATGAAAAGTGGATGATTTGATAAGAGATAAGGGTTCAATTTATTGAGTTTGAGGCTTTGAAATTAACGATCAAGATCAAAAGTTGATCAAGGGCTCAGATTGAAGGAGAGAACAAGGTGTGCTCACACATGTGTGAGCACATCTTGGGAAGAACAATTGTCATAGGGAAAAGGGGAAGATGTGCTCACACATGTGTGAGAAAATATTGGGAAGTCCATGAGGTTGACAAGTGGAAACACTTGTAGAAGGGTGTAAGTGCTAGTGGAAGAGAGTTTATGACATACGGGCTAAAAGAGGGAAGTGTAGGGTGGCTCTATGGGGAAGAGCATCCTCACATATGTGTGAAAACCCCTTGGTCAAAGGTGATGTGGAGATGTTGAAGTTACTTGTGCATGCAAGTCCTTCAAGAAGGGGTCACATGTGAGTTTTGGGTAGATGTGCAGTATTTTTAATTTGAATAAATACTAACAGGGGTTACGCCTTGGTTTAATTAGTTTAATGGAGGGATTAAAAGATAGGTTTGTAGGAATCATAGAATTAACTTAATCAATTATGAATTAATTTAGCTAATTAGGATTAGGAATAAAGTTGTAATATTCCATAAAGGTGAGTGATTTATTAAAATAAATCAACTTTTTTTTTTGGCTCGATAATAGTAATGATTTTATTGCTCAAAATAACATAAGTACATAAGTGTAAAGAACAAAAACCTCCATACCACTAGATCAAAAATGCCTTTACAGATTCTAAACCCATCCAAAAACCAGCACAAGTCATCTACAAATACCTTCATGACCATCCACCTAAAAACATATCCAGAAAAAACCCCAACCAATACATAACTACAAAATAACCATATTTGTAACCACTGTCATAACCATAAACATCAAAAAAAAAAAAGAATTGTGGATAACCGCAGAGTTCAGATGAAGGAAAGCTTTCAAAAATATAAAATTGACCACACCTCAATACATAGGTAATCCAAAAATGAAATATGTAGTAGAATCAACCCCTACACTACGAGCTCACCAAACCACCTGAACTAGAGCCAACTTTAGCCTTCCGCGGACCGAGTATGCACCTTCCATCTCCCGCCTCCTCTGCCTTCGCTTGTTCGATCACCATCTCTAGCTCTTTAATCTCGATCAACAGTTTCAGAGCTTCCCAGCCCCGTCGTGCCTCCAAAATGCGGTGGTATTTGCATTGCCCTCGTGCCCATCTCAGAAACGGTTTAATTACCTGCTTAATGCCTTTGCATTCTTGCTTAATTCCCTCCCCAATGTCAAACCCAACTCCTGGGATTGCCCACTCAAGCAGTGAGTCCAATTCACCCAGGTAGGCTACGGGAACTAAGGCTTCCATCACATGCCTCACTGTCTCTGTATTTTCTCCACTCTGCAAACCCCAAGCCATCACTAGCGAATACACGTTCATCCTGGTTTTGCAACGATGCTTTATTCCTTCAAAAGCACTACCCACAATCAAATAAATGCATGGTACCAGGTATTCATCCCAGAATTTAAAAAAGCTCTTCACCCTACAAGTAGTTAGCTCTCCATGGAACGAGCATAGCTATTTCTAAGTCTTGAGGGTGAAATTGGCTTCCATCTCAGCCCCTGCACTCCAAAAATCCTCCACCGCCTTTCTACAAATTCACCACCATCTGTCTCCTCTTTGCAGCTACACCATCGCACTCTGCAAATTCTCCTCTACACTCAAATATTACTTCAAACCCTCTACTATCATCTCCTTCTTTTTATGCGCATTAAATGGCATGAGGCAAGTAGTTAAATATCCCCTAAGCTCGGTTCACACTCCCTCTTTAAAACTCCATGTGGCATTAAAACAACGTCGTCTTCCAAGTCGTCCATCACCTGCATTCGTACTAAGCACCATCTCGGGGTTCTAAATATTGCCTTCACCTAGCATCATCCCCTTGTCTGTTAATCTTCAAATTATAGTTGGCTCATGTCTTCAATTCTTACTTCACCTATTTCAATAAAACCTAACGCCCATTTAGATAAAACATATGCTTCCATAATGCCCGCCCTTTTAATATGATTCACTCTAAAATCCTCAAAATAATTTGAGTTTTCCACAATGTTATGAATGTGATTTTGCAAATGCCATGCCTCAATCGAACCCTTCATTATTGCCGGTATGATCACCAGCGAATCACCTTCAAGATGTAACTTCCTCACACCCATTTGCCTACAAAAGATTACTTCCATCAACGTTGCATTTACTTCTACTACATTATTAGTCTCGGATTCATGTTTTTTTGCTCCTAGGAACAAAACCTTACCACAACAATCTCTAACAATAAAACCTACCCCTGATGATCCTGGATTACCCTGTGAGGCACCATGAAAATTAACCTTCACCCAACCTTCCGAAGTTTTTTTCCACAACACTTTAGGCTGCACCAAAGAACCGGATTTAACCCAGCCATGCCCATTAACGGGCCTGAATTTAATGCCCGACCATCTAGCGTGAATTGATCTATCAACCGAAGTGAAAGGAACCTTCGGGTTAAAAAACTGTGATGTTGCCGCCCCAACTATCTCCTCCAAAGCATGATTAGTTTTGTATTTTAGTCATTCAATTGACTCTTTATCCAAAAAGATTCGCCCATTTCTTTCCTTCCAAATATCCCACATAATAATCGAGGGGCTTGCTTTCCAAATACATGAAAAGGTTGATTTTTTTAACCTTGATGGCCAACTAATCAGTTTGTGCTTCAATGTCAGTTGTCTTGGAGCCTGCCAATCTAAACCTATCCTCACCATATCCCAACAATATTGAGCTACTTTGCAATTTAGGAGTAAGTGATCTGTTGATTCCTCCTCCTCTCCACGCATAACACATTTGGAGGGTTCATAGAACCCCAACCTCTTACATCGTTCACTTGTTAGAATTTTATATCTGAAAGCCAACCATGCAAAGGTGCCTGCTTTTAGTAACACTTCTTTACTCCAAAACAAATCAATCGGCCAGTTTTTTATCCTTTCCCCCTGCTCCAAAAATTTGTATCCTAATTTCACATAATACTTGTCATCTACAGCCCCACACTAGACCACTTTATCCATTCTATTAGTGGGTTGACACTTCCTATCTCTGAGAATGTCTTGCATCTGAGCTTTTTGTTGATTTGATAAGTTGACATCATTGACTGTTTATTACCCTCCATAGAATCCAAATACTTGGCTTTCAAAATTCTCACCCAAATTTGAGAAGGTTGGGCATATATATTCCAAACCAATTTTGCTCCTAATGCTTCATTCATAAGATTCCAATCAGGCAAACCAACTCCCCCTTTGTCCTTCGTAACACAAATGCCATTCTGTCATAATAAAGGAATCTTGTCTTGATCTCTTACGCCATTCCAAAAGAACTTCCTCATTCTTTTTCGAATAACTTTAATTATTTTCTTTGGGGATCCTCAAACACATCATTGAATAAATGGGAATAGCTGACACAACAGATTTTTAGCATAAGAATCCTACCTGCAGAAGAAAGTCATCGACTTTTCCAGTCATCCATTTTTTTGAAACAACTTTCCACAAGACTTTTCCAAACCGCACTATAGCTTGCACCTCCAAAGAGTGGAATACCCAAGTACTTCCCTGGGAGAGTTCCCACTTTCATACCTAAAATTTCACAAATTTCCACCTGTTTTTGCAAGCTAGTATTAAAGAAGAGCACTTCTGATTTTGTCCAGTTGATACGTTGCCCTGAAACCCTGCTATACTTGTCCAGCACCTCTCGCATAACCCTGGCCTTCTTGAAAGATGACTCACCTAATAACAGAGTGATCAGCAAATTGTAAATGGGAGATATTCTCCACTCCATCTACCACTTTGACCCCCTTCCAACGACCATCGCTCTTACATTTTGAAATCAACCTCCCCAAGGCTTCTGCCATGATAATAAAGAGGAATGGTGAAATAGAACCCCCCTGTCTCGGACCTTTTTCAGTCTCAAAAATACCTTGTGGGCTGCCATTAATTAGGAATGAGAAACGTGGAGTTTTAATACAGCTTTCCATCCAGTTAACCCATTCCCCACAAAAACCAAAACACCTGAGGACATATAACAAAAAATCTCTCTTGACTACATCATAAGCTTTCCTAATGTCCAACTTAATCATCATCCTTTCAAATTTAGAAACCCGAATAGAGTGAATTACCTCATGTGCCAGTATGACCCCTTCAAAAATCACTTGATTTGGAGAGAACCCACTCTGCTTCCTAGAAATGACGGAGTCCAATACAACTTTGAGCCTATTTGCCATCACCTTGGAAATGATTTAATAAATTGTATTGCATAGGGTAATAGGTCTAAAGTCACCGAACGTTTTAATCTCCTCCCTTTTTGGAATCAAGGCTATAAAGGTGTTATTAAAGTCTTTTAACACAAAACCTCCAACTCTTGATTCCTCTAGCAGCTCTGTCACAATCAATGACCACATACGCTAAAAGAAGAGAGTTGGAAACCCATCAGGTCCTGGAGCTTTATCTACCCCCAAACCAAAAAGAGATGATCTGACCTCTTCCATAGATACCTCCTTTATCAAAAAATTATTTTGGGCTCTTGAAATTAGTTCATGAATGACAGTTAAAAATTCCTCCCTTTGAGGATCCCCCTATGGATTAACTCTAAAACTTGAGAAGAATCTAACAGCTTCATTGCCAATTTCTTGTTTATCTCTTAATTCTTCCCCATTTTCCTTCTGTATTGAATTTAGTGTTTCTGCCACCCTCTTTTAACCACTTTTCTCTTGATTTTTATCTCCAAAAGATCTCCTCACGTGCCAAGATTTACATATACTCCTTATTAAGATTTTTTTCCTGTTGAAACTCAACCTAACCCATACCATCCACAATAAATCTTTTGTGCAGATCCTCCAGTTCGATTTCCAGTCTAAATTTTTTTGAGAAAATATTTTTATATAAGTTTATGGATTCAATTGTGTGTAAGATTTTTGCATCAGGTTTCGGATCACACTCTGTGATCCATCATCAGGATGAAGAGAGCCAATTAAGATCAAAATTAGCAGCCTTGGAATAAAAAGGAGGGATTGGAGAAGTGTGCATGAAGAACGAGATACCTAGATGGTCAAACCTACAATGAAGGACAAGAGAGGGAATAAAATAAAACTCACAAAAATAGAGATAATAGAGAAAGAAAAAGATAAAAAACCAATTTGAAGACACACACACACACACACACACACACACACACACACACACACACACACACACACACACACACACACACACACACACACACACATATATATATATATATTCATCTTAATTGACTCTCTTCATCTTGATGATGGATCACGGAGTGTGATCCGAAACGTTGATGCAAAAATCTTACGCATGATCGAATCCAGAAACTGCATACTCTCATATATGATGATTGTGGAAATCTCTTAGAATTGAAAATGTTTTTAAACAACATCCTATTCCATTGTTTAATTTTCTCTTTTATAAATTGTAGCTTCTTCAAAAATAAATGCTTTGTTGTCATTTCTTTGAGGAGCCTCCTTCCACCAATCCTCCACAAGAGTCAAGAAACCCTCCTCCCTCAACCACATCTTTTCAAATTTAAAGGGACACCTTTCAGAAACTGAGCCCTCATGAATCCTTGCATAAATGGGGTAATGATCAGAGCCAGTTATTGGGAGGATAAAAGAGACATGTATAATTAATTAATAAATTAATTATATATGTGGAAGAGGAAAATTAATTAAATGTAATTTAATTAATTTAGGGGAATAATAGGATAACATCATTACTTAAATTAATCAAGGGATAAAGGCATAATTAATATTAATAATTTTTATGTGTCTACAATAAACATGAGGTAAAGTATCATAAAACATGAAATAATATGGTCAATTTATAGGCTCATCAAACACCAGAAAAATTTAGCAATATATACACATCAAGTATCATAACTGACATTGGTAACCAATGGTTTCTTGAAAATAACCGTCCCAAAGATCAACAAAAGTCTTAGCAAATAACATAAAAGAAAAATATCTCTCTAGAGCCTATAGTTTTTTACAACACATTAGAAAAGCAACATAATCTAGAAAGGCTAATTAATCACCACCGGTTTCATTTCCCCGACTCTTTGTGCTTCATTCTCTAGGTCCACATGTGCCACCTATTCTCTCGCATCTATTGTCTAAACTCTTTCCTCTTACTCTTGTACCTTCATTGTGTAAGGTCTATATCTAGTGATGACTTCACATAGTGTTTTGGACTACGGTTTACCAGTTATGTTTATCCTCACTTTATATTTGGCTATCTTTCATTTAGTTTCAATACCCTTTGGATGAAGTTCTTCAACTTCTTTAAAAATAGAATTTTTTTTTAATAAGTACCACAAATTGTTTATTGCTTCTTCATTTACTTTTTCCGTAGAAAGATTTTCTTGTATTTTATCTTCAAACTCGTGGATTACTACAACAACATTTCTTAACTTTTCTTCTTCTTTTTTAAATATCTCTATTTCCAAAAGCATAAAGTGCGACACTAGGTTCTGGATATCTCGTTGAAATTGAACTAAGATTTGCCCTATATAATTATCTAGATCTCCATAAGCAACCATTCCTAATTCCAATGTGTGCACCTGATTTGTTGGAGGCCTGGAAGACAACAAACAAACATCAAATGCGCCCATGAAACATTATATCAAGAAATCCAAATGAAGAAAACATGTTCATCAAATCAAATTGCTCAAAACTGTCTCATGGTCCTCTATCTCCAAAGATCTTCAAGATTCAAGGTGGCCCTCACTTGGAAGAGCACTTGATCTTTAAAATGGCAACCTAAAGAATGAGATTGAAGGAAATGATCTAGGATCAAAATGGATGCAACTAAGATCCTAGCGATTAGATAAAAAACTATTGATATGATATGCAAGATGGAGGTGTGTTTCCAAATTGAAAGATTAAGTGATGTAGTTAAGCTAATATGAAGATGAGATATGAGAATGCTATGAAATTGATATGAAATTAAGCTAAATGATAATCTAAAACATGATATAATGTAAACTATGATTCAATTAGGATGGCCTAGATGCTTGAGGGTGAACAATTGGAGCTCCTTGATAACCTGCACAACAAAATAACTATAATGTGAATGCAAAACATGATGGATCCTAAGATTGAAGAAAGGGGCTCTATTTATAGAGAAAATAGAGAAATGGATGGCCAAGATTGAACAATCTTAACAAGGCTAGGATTGAAAGTTATCAATCCATGAGGGGAATTCAATCCAATCCCAAGTTGACAAATGTCACCTTGAGATGTCTTGAGAGGATGCTAAGAAAGCATTAGATGCTAAGTAAGCATTAGGGGTAACCTCAAGAGATGAAATCATGAGCATGCTATTGTCCAAGAGGTAAACTCTTGTGCAAAGTTGAGGGACGGCCAAAGGGACAACCACCATGGGCTAGGATGATGTCTTGTAAGAGGCATTAAATGCTCTTTGAAGACTTTGGAGGTTAACTTGTCGAAAGTTAGATAACCTTCCAGGTTTGGAAGACTCAACAAGTTAACTTGTTGAAGAAGGTAGAGTCTTCAACACATTTTGAAGACTTTCCCCGAAATTGGAGAATTGACTCCCCAAATTTTAGGGATGTGACGTGATTAGAGGAAGTAGGTTAATTAGTGAGGGGTTAGAGGGGTTCTAGAAGAATATTAGCATGCTAATGGAAAATGTAGGAGAATGCAAGTTGAGGAAAATAGGCATTTTTAGATCAAATAAAAGATTTATTTTAGCCAAAAGGGATGCAACTTGCATTTGTAGGATTTTGCAAGTGGGGGGGACTATTCACAAATAAATAATAACTTATTTAAATGCAAAGGGATTTTAATCAAATGTAAATTCACTTAAAAGGGAAAAGGAATTTTAATTAAATAAATAAGATTTATTCAATTAAATGGCTAAAGGGTACTTAATTAAACCTTAGTTTAATTAATAGGTTAGGCTAGAAGAAAAGGATTTTAATCAAATCTTTAATTTGGTTAATAGGCTAATTAGAGGAATAGGGATATTAATTAAACCTTAGTCTAATTAATAGGTGAATAAATGATTATTAAATGAATAAAATTCATTTAATTAGTTGTGCAAGTTTTAAGTGTCTACATTTTTCCCCTCTTTGAAGCGATGTGTGACCACATGTTGATTCAAAGAAAAACGCTCAATATGTCATCAAAATTCTTGATATGGTGTTATCGTCAAAATTGTTGATATGAAGCCCTGGATATGAAAAATTAATTCGATATGAAAAGTCGATATGAAGTTGGTGTTGATATGAGACTGATATGAAATTGATGTTGATATGCCCCCTCTAGAGATAAATTGAGAAAAAATACGATTTTTGGGGTAGTGTCGTGATGCACGATGATTTTTAAATTTTTCAACGATTTTTTTTTTTAAATTGAATTTTTAAATTTTTTTCGCTTTTTTTGGAATTTTCAAATTTTTTGAATTTTTTATTTTTTTGATATTTATCTGCCAATAAATTTTATTAAAAAGAATAGTGAAAAATGGTGAAGAGATAATGTGGGCACAACGCATACATGCCCCACACGTCCATCGAGGCAGCACAGTCGCATGCGTCAGCATGGGCTATATAAACCCTCAAGGGGCCCATTTCCACCTCATTTGTGAACTTGGCATTTGGAGATTGGAGCTTGGAGAGGAGAGAAGAAATAGAGCCCCCTATCACAAACATCAATTCAAGCGAGTTTGGCGCTACCAACGACTAGCAAAGTACGACCCACCAGTAAGTTCGACTTTCTAACCCTCTTGTGTGAATTTTTAGCTAGATTTTTATGTTTTTAGGCTAGATTTTCCAATTTTTTCGCTCGTACGACATGCATTTTCCATTTTTATTTTTTATTTTTTAAATCTTTTAGCGCATTTGTCATGTTTCGAAGCGCATTTGTCGTACGACATAGCACATTCAATTTTTCCTGTAGCACATTTGTCGATTTACATAGTGTATTCATTAATTCATACAACGCATATGTTTTAGCGCATTAGTCAACTGTTCTGGCGCATTTGTAATAGTTTTAAGTTTTCTAAAAAAATGAAATTTTTGAAACGTACAAATTTGATTTTTAGGTTCATTGGGATGTTTTGCACCTTTTCGATGTGTTGATATGCATCGATTGCGTCCGTTGAGATGCACAATGTCGAAAAGTTGGTCTAGAGTCAGTATGAGTCATTATTTGATATGAGTCGGGTCGATTGGGTTCAAATTTGATATGGGTTTCGTTGGTATGGATCCTGATTGTCAATGTGTTGATATTGTTCAAAGGTCGATGAGTTAAACTAATCGATTGATATGGGTCAAACTTTGTCGATATGAGTCAAAGTGAGTCGATATGGGTCAAACATTGTCGATATGAGTCAAACTTGTCGATATGGGTCAAACTTGTCGATATGGGTCAAACTTTGTCGATATGGGTCAAACTTGTCGATATGGGTTAAACGTTGTCGATATGAGTCAAACTTGTCGATATGGGTCAAAGTTATTGTTGATAGGATGCTTGATATGCATCTTGGATTGATTGATTCAACTGATTACAATATGATACTTGATGTGATATGATGCTTGATGTTGATATGTTGCTTTATTTCGATATGAGACTTTGATTTTGATATGATACTTTAATTTCGATATGTGACTTTGATTTCGATATGAGACTTGATTTTGATATGATTCTTGATTTTGATATGATTCTCGATTTTGATATGAGACTTGATTTCGATATGATGATTGATTTCTATAGATAGGTTAAGTTGAACCCACCTAGTTGTCAAGAGTGTTTGATTTGGAACTCTTTGTGTGATATCGTGAGTGTCATTACTTTGATAGGTGCCCCTTTTATTGAGAATTGATTCTTGATTGCTTAGAATAGGTGAAACTGATATGGTAAGTTCATGCGTTGATATAGGCGGACCTAGGTGTTATACAGCTTCAGGAGCGATACCTGAAGACACTCTCCCTACGCAGTCGATTGACAAATGATGATCAAGCAGTGCTCGAGGCGTGCGGTTTGATTCACCTGTTGCTTATGCCTTCCTACTAGAATAACAAAGCGCTTCTGACGGCCTTAGCTAAGTGATGGCATAGTGAGCATAATACCTTTTACTTCCCGACAGGAGAGATCACAGTCACTCCTAAGGATGTCTATCGGATTCTCTGAGTTTCGATCATAGGAAAGCTGGTAGTATATGATGTGGAGGAGATTGGAGGGATTGATGCGCTATGGGAGATTTTTGGTGATCCCCTCATTGTTGGATACTCAATGGGTTGGCAGGAGATGGTGGACAGATATGTCCCACTTCCGTCAGTTATAGCTGGATTGGTCAGTGGTTTTCTCCTTCCTGATAGGAGATTACATGGATTGTCAGTTGGATGGGGTTGTGTGCTTCAGCGAATGGAATGAGAGAGGACCCGATATGCATGGGGGATATGTGTTTTGGCCCACCTATATCATGAGCTACACCAAATAGTATATGGCAAGGATCGGGGGTCCAATCTAGCAGTAGGGTGCACATTGCTTCAGATTTGGGCTTGGGAGCATATAGTCATTACGCGCCCCATTGTGCAGAGATATCGACCAATGGTCTACCCTTATCTTTACATGTATAGACAAGAAGCTTCTCAGCCTATGCTAGGGAAGATAGAGTATTGGAGGCATGTATTAGATGATATGGATGCAGTGGTCTGGCACCCATATTTGGATTGTGAGCCATGGCCGAAGGATGCTATAGAGGTTCAAGTTTTGTTACAGAGCAGATATTTGATTGGGTGGACACCCTATGTGGTAGAGAGATTCTTATTGTCCCGAGTATATCGATAGTTTGGGCGGCCATAGCCGATGCCATAGGGGACAGCCTTGTACACGAGAGTGTACAAGGAGAGAGAAAAGTGGGGGCCACCATTAGATTATGCAACAAACCGTGCAGAGTCCCACTCTCTTCCTTTCATTGTGTGGGATATGAGGGCACAGTGACTGATACGGGCATGCACCAGGATTATGCCCTATATATGACGAGTCCTCGGATCCCGTGATTGACAGGGTTAAGAGAGTTGGTACCACCATTAGAGGAGGTTGACAATGATGGTGATGATGGTGTTGATGGAGGACGACAAGAGGATCAACGGGGCCAAGGTGTGGAGAGAGGGAGAAGAGGTCTAGGAGGATATCAGGGAGTAGGTCAGGGCAAAGGAAAGTTGGGTTGAGGTGGGGATGGTGGTGAGGATGATAGTGGAGACAAGAGAGGAGGAGGAGGAGGAGGATCCATCGGCCAGGGGGTGAGGGGTAGGAGTGGTGGTTGGTGAAAGATGCTAGGTCATGGAGGGCCTATACATCCAGAAGCCATGGCAGCAGTTCAAGGCAGTGATGAGGAGGAGAGCTCTGATAATGGATCCGATCAGGAGACGGAGTCAGAGGAGTTGGGTGGTGGGAGGATAGGATTGGGCGGCATGGGCTTTGATGAGGAGGAGGAGGAGGAGGATATCCAATTGTTGGTACAATGGAGGAGGTTAGAGATGCCCCCACCAGCCATAGGATAGGCGAACTCATCAAATGTACTGACAGTACAAGTCCCATAGGCACCACGACCTCCCTTTGTTTGGATCACAGTGCCTTCCCATTAGGAGTAGGCCCAGATAGCAGGATTGTAGTCCTTAGTGCAGAGGCTTCAGACTCAGTTAGTATAGGCATGGGGATAGATCATGTGGCTGCAAGAATAGGTGGCAAAGTTGACAGGTGAGAGGGATACAAAGATAGAGTGGTGAGGCCTTGCAAAGGAGACAGTGTAGACATTGCAGCAGGTAGCCGCATAGGGTGTCACAAGGGACACCATTAGGAGTCTCATTGATTAGACATAGCGAGCTGCATATTATAGGACTTTGTACTTTCAGGTTGTGCCCCCAGAGCGACGTGCCCCTAGCTATACTGCCATTTCTTAGCCCAGGGGCTCCCAGAGATGAGGAGGAAGTTGGGGTGTGATGGGTCCTAGGAGGGATCCTCCTAGTGGCGGTGCAGGTGCAGATGGCTCTAGTTCAGGAGACAGCCACACCTAGCCTCCTCCATGATGGTGATGTCCCATTGATGTATTTTATTGACTATATACACATCATTGTATCTTTGATGATTCCCTTGATATGTACATTATTGTATTTTGATTGATCAGTTTGATATGATACACATTGATTCATTGATAGATGTTGATGTCTCTTGATTCATGTACTTTGTTATTGATGTGATATCCAGGGACTTTGGACATTAATTGTTTCACTGATGATTCATTCTGACTTATATCTCTGATTTTCCTTTGGATCGGCATGGGTCACACATGTGCATGATGATATGATACTAGTTATGCTTTTACATGTTATGGATGTCTTTATTTCGATGAGTTATATGATATGTAGGATCTATATGACTTTTTCTTTGATAATGCAGATGATTGCCTATGTGATTATGTGATGCTAGATATGCTTCTACATGTTTTGAAGGTGATATGCTTAAGATGTTTCGATGATCGGGCTTAACTATATGTTTTACAAGTGATATACTTACATGTGATGAATGTATGCCTTTTATTGTGCTGCTAAATGTAATGCATGCATGTACGTGGATGATTATGTCAATGTGTTAAATAACATGTTATTGTTCTTTTTGTGCGCTTTTGATGATGTCATTTTAACATGCGAAATGTTTTTGATATGATATGGTAATGTTCATGTATGTGAATGTACTTTGATATGAAATGACAATGATAGTGATAATGATATGAGATGTATCTTTAAAATGAGATGTAAAATGGAAATGATAATGATAATGATATGAGATGTATTATGAAAATGATATGTAAAATGGAAATGATAATGATAATGATAATGATATGAGATGTATCTTGAAAATGAGATGTAAAATAGAAATGATAACGATAATGAGATGATATGTACCTTGAAAATGAGATGTAAAATGGAAATGATAATGATAATGATATGAGATGTATCTTGAAAATGAGATGTAATGCTTAATTAATGCACTCATAAAATGGTATGAAAATGTATATGTAACTAAATGTGATTGGAACATGATATGAAAAATGATAATGTGATCTAATGCAACTTGTAACAATAATGACAATGCACCTAAATGCAATCTTAATATGATGAAAATGATAATGAAATATAAATGCAACCTTAACATGATATGAAAAATGATAACGACAGTGCAATCTAATGTGACCTTAACATGATAATGATAATACACATGAAGATGTAACTAAATACATATTAAAATGATAATGACAATACAGCTAATGCAAAGTTTAATATGCATTCTCGTTCTCAATGTTGCCATCTGTTTTGATCAAATTGCCAGTGCTTCACCTTTTTTTTCATCATTGAACCTTGATTTGTTGAAAGTTGATACAAGCATCATAGTATAATTGAACCATAATGACTTGAGTATAACTTACATGGATTTTGATATTGCAAGATGACACAAGCGTCGAGGTATAATTGAACAAAGATGACCTGAGTGTTTCTTGCGTAAAACAAACAAGAGTTAACCTTAGTCCAATACAAATCCGAAATGTCCTCAATGATATGTTGTTCGATCACATCGTAAGACAAATTTGCATAGTAGAAGGCTTTACTCCCAAATAACAGACAAAGAAAACATCACATTCCTTGCTTCTCTAGTCTTTAAGACATCCTTGAGTTTCTTAGGAGATATGATAAGCAAAAATAAACAACCATAAGTAAGAACGCATGATATCTGAAGTATATTCTTGTCAAATGAAACATCTCGCAAATAGATCTTTTGCTCAGTTGAAATCAGTTTACATCCTTGATGCTTATCCTTGATAGTTGTGCTATCATGTTACTATGTTCACTGTTGGTTGTGTTGATCCTTGTTGTTTTACTATGTGTTTGTTCTGGTGTTTAAGCTCACAAGGCAAAAATACCCCTAGTGAGGTCAGGATTGGCCCCTTGTTGCCGATACTACTTCGATATGGATATGTACACTAATCACCAAGCCATGGTGGGATATGATTCAGATAACTGATTCAGACAATCAAGGACAATGACTATGCTAAGTATGTTTGGGATGGCGTTGCGTGTATAAGTGTTCTGTGATGGCTATGGGCTTAGATCAGATGGAGCCAAAGCTATGATACAGGCATTAATAGATATAGGAGCTGCTCTATCACAAACAGCGTATGTTTCTAGATTTTCACCACTTGTTTTTATTGCACTTTTTGATCCGTTTTTCTTGATTTTTTGATTTTTTTATGCCACAAGGCACCTGTTTACCAGGTTTTCACCCTAGTGACGATTTTTTAATTTTTATTTTAATTGCTTTTTTGCTTGATCTGTGCATTGGATGACTCAAGTGCAGAATTTCTTTAGATGGATGTTGTTGGTTGGCTCATCAAACACGTCCCCTTCTGAAGTTGATAACTAATATGCCCCTGATCCATAAGCTAATATGATGACAAAGGGTCCCACCCAGTTAGGTTCAAATTTCCCCTTATTTTCCCGATCTTGTTGATTTTAGGGATTTTCTTTTAGGACTAGGTCACCAATTTTGAATGCCCTTGGTATAACCTTGTGATTGTAACTTAGACACATCCGTTGTTGATATTCCTTGAGATGATCAAAGGCATGTTGTCAATGTTCATCTAGTAGCTCTAGCTCTTGCAGTTTGTTGACTCGATACTCTTCATCTAGAATGAGGCCTTTCAATGATACCCTAAGCGATGGAATTTATACCTCAATAGGTAGGATAGCTTCTAATCCATACACCAATGAGTATGGTGTAGCTCCTATGGGTGTGTGGATACTTGTTTTTTATGCCCAAAGTGCAAGATTAAGCTGGACATGCCAATCTTTACCAACGTCATTTACTATCTTCTTAAGGATCTTTAGGATTTCTTTATTTGAGGCCTCTGCTTGGCCATTCCCTTGTGGATAATATAGTGTTGAGAAGCGATGTTGGATATGGAATCACTCACAAAGCTCTTGTACATATTTATTTTTAAAAGGTCATCCATTATCTGTGATAATAGAACTAGGAATGTCATACCGACATATGACATAGTTCAAAGTGAAGGAAGATATCTGCTTGTCGATAATTGTAGTCAATGAGACGACCTCTATCCACTTTGTGAAGTACTCGGTGGTTGTGATGATAAACTTGTGTCCATTTGATGAGGAAGGATGAATCTATCCTAAGAGGTCAAGTCCCCATTAGCATAAAGGCCACGATGTAGTGAATGGTTGTAACTCCTGTGTTGGTGCATGTATGACATTGCCATGAATTTGGCACTTTGGACATTTTCTAGCAAACTGGTAGGACTCTTTCTCCATTGTCAGCCAATAATATCCCATCCTTAGAATTTTCTTAGCAAGAGTAGGACCACTTGAATGTGTGCCACAAATACCTTCATGGAGCTCATGTAAGGCGGAGTCAGATTCATTACGATTGAGGTACCGAAGAAGACTACCATCAAGACCTCGGTGATATAGTGTGTTGGCAGTTAAGGTATATTGGGTTGTTTGATGAATGAAGCTGCATTTCTGGTTCCGAGATAGGTTTGGTGGAAGGATGTTATCTTTTAGGTAGGTGTAGATCTTTCCATATAGGGGGGAATCATAACCGTCTAGGGTACATATGACTTGGGATTTTGAATTGTCGTAGGGAGGGGAAAACAATTGCTCCACCAGGAATTCATAACGATTATGTTTGTCTGGAATTTATAGGAGAGAGGAAATGGTGGCCATTGCGTTAGTAGCTCTGTTATCTAGCCTTGGAATCTTCTCAAATGTGATGTGTACAAAAAATCATCCACCATGTGTTTGTAGGGCATCAACTTATCGTCCTTCGTCTGATAGTCATCATTGATCTTATTGATAATTAATTCAGAGTCCCCATAGACTTTCAATTCTGTGATTTTCTATTCCACGACTACTTTGATACTTGTCGCTAGAGCTTCGTACTCAACAATACTATTGGTGCATGGGAACATCAACCTGAAGGATCTCAGAATTGTGTGTCCTTCTGGAGTGATGAACAAGATGTTGACACCTGATCCATGATGTGTATAGGACCCATCAAAGTGCAAGATCCATTGCTTTGGTGTAATAGTGAGCACATTTGTGTCTAGAAATTCCACATGTAGTGGGTGTTTGTCCGGTAGTGGTGCTTCTGCCAGTTGATTTGCTATTGCTTATCCTTTCATAGCCCTACGTTCTGTGTACTACATTTTGAACTCACTTAGAATCATTACCCATTTAGCTAACCTCCTAGTGAGAGCGGCTTTGTTGAGTAAGTATTTTAATGGGTTCATCTTCGCCACTAGCTTGATGCTATGGGATAATATATAGTGTCCCAAATTTTGGGAAGCGAACACCATAGCTAAACAAGCTTTTTCAATGAATTTGTAATTGAGTTCGTAGCCATTTAGCGTCCTGCTAATATAATATATGGCCCTTTCCTTTCCTATTGAGTCTTCCTATGCTAGTAATGCCCCCAGTGACACTTGCATTGTTGATATGTAGAGAATGAGTGGCTTGCCCGCTATTGGTGGCACCAAAATAGGTAGATTCATGAGATATTGCTTCAGCTGATGGAATGATTTTGCACACTTGTCCTCCCATCTGAAAGGTACATTTTTATGAAGTAGATGGTTGAATGGGAGACATTTGTCCACCAACTGAGAAATGAACCTTTTGATAGATTGTAGCCTACCTTGAAGAGATCGTAGCTAACTAATGTTCCTTGGAAGTGGCATTTCCATGATAGCCTGAACTTTTGCGGGGTCCACCTCGATACCCTTTTCTAATACAATGTAACCCAAGAGTTTTCCAAATGTGACCCCAAAAACATACATTTTAGGGTTTAATCTGATATTTAATTGCTCCAGTCTCTGAAATATTTTATCAAGAATGTCCAGGTGTCCTTCTCTTATGAATGATTTGGCTAGCAAGTCATCTACATAATCCTCCATAAAATTATGCATCATATCATGGAAGATTGTTGTCATTTCTCTTTGATAGGTTGCACCAGCATTTTTCAAACCAAAGGCATGACATTCCAGCAATATGTAACCCATGGACATGTGAAGGTTGTTTTATCTTGATCCTCTGGAGCTATCTTTATTTGGTTGTAACCTGAGAAACCATCCATGAGGGATGGATTGTGTGTCTTGTCGTGAGATCCACAATTGTATTGATGCTTCGTAGAGGAAAGTCATCTTTCAGACAATATTTGTTGAGGTCCCTAAAGTTAGTGCAGATTCAGATGCTTTTGTCTGACTTAGAGACTAGTACAATGTTGGAAATCCATTTTGCATAGTCTATAGGCCAAATAAAACCGCCCTCTAGTAGTTTCTTTAGTTCATCTTTGACTAGCAATGTCACATGTGGATTCATCTTTCTAAGATTTTGTTTAACAGGCTTAGCTTCTGGAGTGATTGATAAGTGATGCATAATGAGGTCTAGATCAACTCCTGGCATATCTGCATAAGACCAAGCAAAGTTGATTTGTTTTTCCTTGTAGAATTTGATGAAGTTGGGTCTTTCTTGTTTGTTAATGATTCTGCCAGATGTATGGTTCTTGTTGTTGGTTCTATGCCGATATTGATTGATTGAGTTGGCTCAATCAAAACTGGAGATCTTTCCTGATAATGTTCAGGAAGAGTGTCAAGTCTCTCATCCTCGGGCACCTCAAAGAGGTTTTCACCATTAGATACGTCATTTGTTTTTACTTTTTTATGATCTACTACTGCCATTAAATGGTTTTTACCATTAGATCGATCTTGTCTTTTGTTTATTTTGCAACTAAGAGACTTGGCACTCCCCTGATTGGGAGATTCGTTATATATTTCACTGGTGGAGCATGTTTTTGGGTTGACTGAGCAAAGGTACTGGACAATGGCGTCATCATTTTGAAAGGTTGGTATATCTGTTGGCCATTTGGTGGAATTGATTATGTGTTGCATTGGTGTTTTGTCATTGATGCCAACACTAGTTGTTTGGATGCTTTACCGATACCCTTCTGGTCCTGGTAGGTTGAGTGGTTTCTGGTTAACTTGGATCTAGCATGATCCAGTAGGCTCCAGTATAGTTTGGTGATGAAATTGGCTTGTTCATGATACTCTTACACATATTTGGTCAGTTGGTTTTAGTCTGGTGATCAGATGCTATCCTGCTTGCTTAGAAGCTTCGTTTCTGGTTCCAGCAAGGGTTTCACCAATAGAGCATTTGGTGGAGATTTTTGATTAATTGCATAAGTGATCTTGGTTCAGCTTCTGGTGGAGTTTTAGGATGATGTTGGTGATCATCTTCGAGACATGGCAGATGGAGATCGTTGTTGTAGCGTGTGGACCTATACTAGGTCCTGATTGATCTAGGTTATGGACCGGCTTTAATGTAATGTGTGGATAGGACCTATTGATGTATTTTCGAGATGTCTTATGTGTTGATATTATTTTTTTGGTCTTAGGCCGACATGGTTTGTAATTATGTAATTGTTTTATTTTCTAGTGGCCAACCTGATTATTTATGGTTGAGGGTTTGTATATATAGATGTAACATCTCATTGTAGATCATCATGGTTAATGTTAGAGGTCATGGTCAAGGAATGTAATGTGCGAATAATGTAATATCGTTCAGGTAGAAGAGTTGGTCAAACATTGGAGATTGAATTGGGTATATGTAAGAGGATTTAGTCCTCTGGTATTGAGCTTAACCGGAACTGTACTCGGGCATACGAGATGCTATCTTTTGCAGTTCAACACTTCTCCGGATTGTAGACTAGATTTCTATGTATTCAATGAGGCTCCTTTTGTAATGAGCAGTGAACTCCAGGTTGTTAGCCTTCCTGCAAGTGTAGGCCCCTCAATTGTAATTCACATACTTATTGTAGAAGTATTATCTGACTGTGGGTAGGCTTCCCACCGTAGTTTTGCCCTTTACCGGGTTTTCCACGTACAAATCTTGGTGTTATGTGGATGGATTTTATTCTGTGATTTATGTTTATGCTTAATTGGTTTAACTTCTATTCTGGTATTAATATTTTGGGTTTCATTATTAAAGTTTAAATTGCTAATGGTTTCAGTAATCTATGACAACTGATTCCCCCCCCCTCTCTCAATTGTCTTTCGTTTATTTGAACTATCTAACAATTGGTATTAGAGCTTTGGTCCTCTCTGCAGAAAGCTTATCCACTTGAGGAAGATCATATGGCGACTAACAGTTCAAGTTCATCTAGTTCTTCTGGAGCTATCTTTCAAAGGGATATTTCGAGGCTTGATGGAACAAATTACATAGTATGGAAGATTTGGATTGAGACTCATCTAAGATGTCTTGGCAAGGAGATTTGGGAGATCACATAGAATGGTGTCACACCCTATAATTCAGGATCTGGTAATCCTCCTCTGAAAAACCTGGACAAGGAGCTTGAGAATGATTGTAGAGAAAGAGAAGCCCTCTTGTGTGCACTTTCTGATCAACAAATAATGAGATTAACCAACAAATCATCTAGAAAGGCTATATGGGATAAGTTGGAGACTCTTAATGAAGGTGACCCTACAGTGAAGATCACTAAACTTGATGGGGAGATATGAAAACTTGAAGATGGAAGAAGATGAAAGGATTACTGCATTCATGGAAAGGGTAAATGAGAATGTTATAGGAATTCAATGTTGTGGTGGAACTCTAAGCGAAGATGAAATTGTTTCTAAAGTCATGAGAGCCCTACCACCGGCTTAAAAAATGAAAGCTACTGCTATTAATGAGTTGATAACATTGGCTAATACATCTATCAAAAGAGATACTTTGGTTGGGAAACTATCTACTTTTGAGCTTAGAGAATTTGGACCTTTTGGAGCTATGAAGTCTGAACCTACTTTTCATGCATCTACATCTACAACCGGTAAGAAAGATTGGAAAGCTTTGTCTGCAAAGGAATTGGAAGATATGAAGAGAGAAGATGATGAGTTTGAGCAACTTGAAACACTATTTTCTAGAAGAGTACCTAAAGGACTGGTAGGAAGTAAGTATGAAGGGAAAGCACCTTTTAAATGTTTTGCATGTAATAAGATTAGTCATTTTGCATCTAGATGTCCTGAAAGAAATTCAAGATTTGAAGAAAGAATTAGAAGATCATTTAAGCCTAACCCTGGACATCAAAACAAGTATAAATACAAGAAAAATAGAGACAAATCATGCTACATAGTGGATGAGGAAGGCATTACTGATTATGATGATGAATCGACAGAGGACTCTGCTAGTGGATCCAGAAATGGGAAGGAATGGGTGCTCCTGGCTATCAAGGAAGATGATCTGGCACTGGAAGAGAATGTACCTGAAGAGAAGGCACTTGTTGCTAAAATTGAAGACAAGGATGAATGGGTAATTGACAGTGGTTGTTCACATCATATGACTGGAGATAAAGGGAAGTTTCTGTCTATGCAAGAATTTGATGGTGCTCTAGTTAGATTTGGAGATGACAAAGCATGTATGATCAAAGGAAAAGGAACTATATCACTGGATGGTAAGAACAATACTGACAATGTTTATTATGTTAAAGGTTTGAGGCACAATATTTTGAGTAGGACAATTGGTAGATAAGGGATTTCAATTACAGTTCAAGGATGGAAAATGCAAAATCATTAATAGATCTGGTTTGGAGAGAGCAACTGGTACACAGACAAAAGGTAATATATTTCATCTGAACTCCAGTGAGAAGACATGTTTGATTACATAGATTGATGAGAGTTGGCTATGGCATTAAAGGTTGTGTCATGTGAATTTTGATTGCATTGTAAAGATCAGTTCAACTAAGGCAGTTAGAGATAAATCTAAGATTATGAAGCCCTATAATCCGATATGTAAAGAATGTCAAATGGGAAAACATGTCAAAACCTCTTTTAGGAGAATACAATATAAATCTAATGATGTTCTTGATCTTATTCATATTAATTTGTGTGGCCCTGCTAGAGTTAAAAGTTTTCAAGGTGATAGATATTTCATGCTAATCATTGAAGATTATTCTAGAATGATGTGGGTTACTTTTCTAAAATAAAAATATGAGGCATTTGAAAAGTTTAAAATATTTAAGGCTAAAGTGGAAATTGAGACAGGATTGAAGATTAAATGTTTGAGGTTAGATCATGGTGGAGAATTCACATCCGGTGAGTTTAATAACTTTTGTGAGAAGCATGGTATAAGAAGACAATTTTCTGCCCCCCAGACACCTTAGCAAAATGGAGTATGGAAAGGAAGAACAAAACTATCTTGGATGCTGCTAGAACAATGATGATGGAAGCTAGTCTACCTCATATCTATTGGAGAGAGAACTAGTGAGCACAACAGTTTATACATTCAATAGAGTATATATCAAAGGAGAAACCGACAAGACACCTTATGAATTATGGTTTCCTAATACACCTACAGTTAAGTATTTCAGAATTTTGGGTAGTAAATATTATATCAAGAGAGATGATATCATTGGGAAATTTGATCCTAGATGTGATGAAGGCATATTTCTTGGTTATTCTAATGAAAGCAAAGCATATAGATGTTATAACAAGAGATTGCAGAGAATTGTGGAGAGTGCTAATGTCAAAGTAGATGAGTTGAACAGAAGTCAAATTAGAGTTTATGAGAAAGAAGTGGTAGTGGAAATGATTATATCTAAACCGGTAGCACCTTTACTAGAACAAAGAGTTGAACCAGTTACTCTGGCAGTATCAGAGAACTCTACAATAACTAAAGAATAGGGAAGAGGAACAGAAATTCATAAGACTCCTAGGTATGTGAGATTGAATCATTCAGAAGATCAAATCATTGGGGATGCGAGAAATTGAGTGATGACAAGAAGAATACAGACAACTAATGAGGTATGTTTAATTTCACAAGTTGAACCGGTATCAATAATTGAGGCATGTAAAGATGAATATTGGTTGAAAGCTATGGAAGAAGAATTAGATCAGATTGAGAAAAATAACACATGGACCTTGGTTCCCTGACCTAAAAATAAAAATGTTATTGGAACTAAATGGGTTTTTAGGAATAAATTGAGTGAGGATGGTAAAGTTATAAGGAATAAGTCTAGATTGGTTTGTAAAGGATATTCTCAGAAGGAAGAAATTGATTATGGAGAGACTTTTGCACCTGTAGCTAGGATTGAAGCTGTAAAATTATTTCTTGCCTATGTTGCTTATAAAAACTACAAGGTTTATCTGATGGATGTTAAATGTGCATTTTTGAATTGGGATCTTGATGAGGAAGTTTATATTGAGCAACTTGATGGTTTTTCACTACTAGATGATACATATATGGTTTGTAGGTTAAGGAAATCTTTATATGGATTGAAACAAGCACCTAGAGCTTGGTATGCAAGGTTGGATAAATATCTTTTGAAGCTTGGTTTTACTAAAGGCAGTGCTAACATTAATTTATATTATAAGATCACTAATAATGATATACTGATTATTAAAGTATTTATTGATGACATTATTTTTGGAGGTGAAGATAAGTTATGCATAGAATTTTCTAAGAATATGGAGAAATAATTTGAGATGTCTATGATTGGTGAGATGAAATTTTTCTTAGGTTTGCAGATTACTCAGACTGACAAAGGTATTTTCATCTGTCAAACTAAATATGCGAAGGAATTATTGAATAAATTTGGTATGGGATATTCTAAACCAGTAAGTACTCCTATGGTTACAAGTGAGAAATTGGCAAGAAAAGATGGTTTTGCATCGGTAAATCCTACAAGATACAAATCTATGATTGGAGGTCTGCTTTATTTGACTTAGACTAGGCTTGACATAATGAATGTTGTTTGTATTGTTTCAAGATTTAAGAGTGATCCTAGAGAAAATCATGAGATGGCGGTGAAAAGGATTTTTAGATACTTGCAGGGTACATCAGAATATGGCTTGTGGTACCCTAAAGATGATAAATTTACTTTATGTGCATATACAGATGTTGATTGGGCTGGAGATGTTGATGACTGGAAAAGCACTTCCGGTGGAGCTTTCTTTCTTCGAAAGAAGTTGGTTTCATGGATCAGAAAGAAGAAGTCGTGTACTTATTTATCTATTGTTGAAGTTGAGTATGTTGTTGTTGCTACTAACTGTACACAAGTTTTATAGATGAAGCAAATGTTGAAGGATATAAAGGTGGATTGTGATGCACCGGTAGTTATTCACTGTGATAACTCTGTTGCTATTGATATATCAAAGAATCTAGTATTTCATTATAAAACAAAGCACATATCTATCAAGTATAACTTTTTGAAGGAGAAGGTGGAAGCAAATGAAGTTAGACTGGTTTATGTGAACACTAAAGAGCATATTGCAGATATTTTCACTAAACCTTTGTCCAAGGAATCATTTGAGTACCTGAGAGACAGATTGGGAGTTTCTGCCCCTCCAGTAGAGACTTGATTGATGTGGTTTGGCATTAGTCCAGCATGCATTATCAGAGACTATTCATTCTGATACTAATGTGGGATGCTACTGCTCAGGGGGAGTAGTCAGCCTTGTGATTCAGTGGTTTATGTTTTTGCTTTGATATTTCTATCAAATTTTTGGCATTGATGTCAAAGGGGGAGTGATATTGATGTGAAAAAGAAAAAGAGAAAGAAAGAGAAATTCAGAGCTTTGCAAAGATATTATTCACATTGGGAGAGATATTGATATTGTTTTATATGACAGAATGTTAGTTGTCTTCCATTGGGGGAGACTTGTTTGGCATTTCTTGGTACTTAGATCTTTTTCACATCTAGTGTTGCCATCAATGCCAAAGGTGGAGATTGTTGGCCATTTGGTGGAATTGATTATGTGTTGCATTAGTGTTTTGTCATTGATGCCAACACTAGCTATTTGGATTCTTTACTGGCACCCTTCTGGTCTCGGTAGGTTGAGTGGTTTCTGGTTAACTTGGATTTGGCACGATCCGGTAGGCTCGGGTATAGTTTGATGATGGAATTGGCTTTTTCATGATACTCTTAATCATATTTGGTCAGTTGGTTTTGGTCTAGTGATCAGATGCTATCCTGCTTGCTTAGAAGCTTAGTTTCTGGTTTCGGCGAGGGTTTCACCAGTAGAGCATTTGGTGGAGATCTTTGATGAATTGCATAAGTGGTGTTGGTGCAACTTCTGGTGGAGTTTCAGGATGTTGTTGGTGATCATGTTCGAGACTTGGCAGATGGAGATCATTGTTGTAGCATGTGGACCTATACTGGGTCTCGGTTGATCTAGGTTATGGACCGGCTTTAATGTAACGTGTGGATAGGTCCTATTGATGTATTTTCAGGATGTCTTATGTGTTGATATTATTTGTTTGGTCTTAGGCCAATATGGTTTGTAATTATGTAATTGGTTTATTTTCTGGTGGTCGACCTGATTGTTTATGGTCGAGGGTTTGTATATATAGATGTAAGATCTCATTGTAGATCATCGTGGTTAATGTTAGAGGTCATGGTCAAGGAATTTAAAGTGTGAATAATGTAATATTGTTCAGGCAGAGGAGTTGGTCGATCATTGGAGATCGAATTGGGTATATGTAAGAGGATTTAGTCCTCCGATATTGAGCTTAACTGGAACTATACTCAGGCATAGGAGATGCTATATTTTGTAGTTCAACACTTCTCCAGATTCTAGTTTGGATTTCTATGTAGTCAGTGGGGCTCCTTTTGTGATGAGCAGTGTGCTTTAGGTTGTTGGCCATCCTGCAAGTGTAGGCTCCTCAATTGTAATTCACATACTTATTGCAGAAGTATTATCTGACTGTGGGTAGGCTTCCTACACTGGTTTTTCCCTTTACCAGGTTTTCCGCATACAAATCTTGATGTTATGTGGATGGATTTTATTTTGTGATTATTGTTTATGCTTAATTGGTTTAACTGCTATTCCGGTATTAATATTTTAGGTTCTGGTATTAAAGTTTAAATTACTAATGGTTCCAGTAATCTGTGACAACTGATTCACCCCCCCCCTCTCAGTTGTCTTCCGGTTATTTGAATTGTCTAACAATATCAATGTGTTCAGGTTGTTCCCAATCTATAAGTTCAACATGTATAAGAGGTAGGGAATCGTTTGGGGGGTCAAGGTTTTTCGTTGTAAGAGTAATGATGGATATGTTATCATAGTTATCATTGGATGTATCAAAGTCTATGATGGTATCAAGGTCTTCGATGTTGCCTATTTCGTATTGATGTTGCTCGTTCTCAGTAGTCTCATAGATATGTAGTGGTCCAAATTCAAATGATCTAGACCTAGAGCCTCATCCCTCAGAGGGTATGGGTGTATATGTGTGGATTTTATCTACCTTAATGTCTTCAGTGACATCAAAACAAGTATCCCATTCATATTCATTTGAGTTTGTTTCAGAATCACTGTCTAAGGCTACATCATTGTATCTAACAAGAATGTTGTATGGTGACAAGAGTTCGCTAATAATTGATACAAGTTTTGTTGCTTGTGTTGATTCGGGTTATGTGCTTTCTTGAACTCTTTGGATTTGTTCATAAATAGTCTCCTCTCTCTGACTAGCAATTTCTTCTTGGTGTGGCTCATATTTGGCTTGATCGGGTCCTGTTGCTACTTGCGCGTGATGTATCCATTTATAGGAAGCTTCCTCTCTTTGAATAGTGAGTTCCTCTTGTTGTTTCTCATATTCTTCATCCTCTTATTATTTGTTTATCTTTTTAGTTGCTTGATGTATCACTTCCTACCATGACTCCTCGTTATGTGTTACATTTCTTCTCCATCGGGGATTTTGATGATCTCGTTTTTGTATAGGTTGAATATGTTGGCCATACCCAAGTCCAGATTTATCTTTCGTAAGTTGTGAATGGGGTTGAATTGGTTCTATGATGCCTTCTTGATGCTTTCCAATAGGTCCCTTTCCTTTGTATCCCATATGTTGCATGATTTTGAATCCATTACCATATTGTTGTGTGGGGATGACAACTTCTAGAGCAACGACTACTATCTCTTCCTCATCTTTGTATAGCTAGTTGAGGATATCCTTGTCTTCTGATTCTTCTGTAAGTGTGCCTACTTGGATAAATTTTCCATCAAACTTTTTGAGGGGTTGTGCTACTTTGTGCCTTGATGTTGAAGGTTGTCCATGGGACTTTGGCGAAGTTGGTAACTTTGATAGACATAGGGATTCAAAAGAGTAGTCCCCCATGCCTTGGTCCTTTATCTTCGTCGTCTTTTCAAAGTCTATGGACAAAGACTTGAGATTTTCTTGATTACTGGATAATGAGGAAGTTTGGGCCTCCCTATTATGTGGTACTAGAACATTTTGTGTTGCCCTCATAGTGTTGCAATACTGAAAGGAGTTGGTGTCCGCTGATATTGATATCTTGTATCCATTGTAAGGGAGCTTGAGACATTGATGATAGGTATAAGGTACCGATTTCATTTCATGGATCCAAGGACAACCCAGGAGTATGTTATACGTCAAGTCTTGGCAAATTGTGTCCTTCTGCACAGGTCCTACTTGAATGGGTAGCACCACTATTCCTTCTGATGACCTCTCTTCATCATCATATGCCTTGATAGTGATTTTATTATTGGGATCAATAGCTTTCTCTGAGAAGCCCAATGCACAGATAAGTTTTAGGGTGCATATATTTAGGCCAGCTCCTCCATCTATTAGCACATTTTTTACTCGATGTTTGTAGAGAAGAACTTTGATATGGAGTGGGGTGATGTAGGGATGACTCAAAGAGACGTCATCATGCTTTAAAAAATAGGTTATGAGGCATCGTCATATGTGCCGCCATGGCTTAGAATCGATTGACGTCCAAGTTGTTTGGAACTGTAGTATCTGTAAGAGCTTTTTCTAAAATATTCTCATGTGTTGGTGAGATTTTGAGCAACTCTAATATCGATATTTGGGTAGGTGTCTTTTGCAATTGCTCTACCAAGTTGTATTGAGTCTTAAGAAGAGTTGTTGCTTTAGATGTGCTCCCCCGCAAGACATATTTTTTTGCCCTTGTTGTCACATTCACCGACACATGTTCTTGTTTATCCTTGATGTTTATGACATTCACTTGGTTGTCATATGTCGATATGTGATTAATGACATTGTTGTATATGTGGTTTATGCGGGCTCCTTTTTTATTGTTGGATGTTGTTACTCCTCCCTTGTCATAATTAGGAAGGGGATCTTTGAATGCCTTGTAATCACCATTGGTCTTATGGCCATCAACTATTATATCACCCTTGTCTATCATGTCTTGAACTAAGTTTTTCAACCTTAGGCAATCATTTGTCTGGTGCCCCTTGTTTTGATGATAGTCACAATAGTGTGAATCATTCCACCATGGTGGTTTGACTTGGGGTTCAAAATTTCTTATGTTTGGCAATGTGATGAGTTTGTTTGCCAAGAGCTCTCAAAATGCAGATTCTAGGGTTTGTCCCAATGGTGTAAATATTTTTTGATATTGGGGAGGTGGAATGTTGGTGTTACTCCCTTGAATATTGATGCCTTGATTGTTGTTTCCTTGATAGGTAGTGATTTGATAGCTGTTAGTGCCTTGATTGATATTTCTTTGATTGTTGTTGGGTGGTGTACCACCTGATAAATTTAGCACCGGTTGCTTGGATTTTACATTTTTGGCATCAACCACGCCATCATTAACAACATTATTTTTCCTAGTCCAAAAATTGGACTTGTCCGAGTTGTTATTGTATTGATTGTTATAGGTGTTATTGTTTGATGAAACAACACCCTCCTTAGAGAATTTCAAGGTTCCCTTCTTGTGTGAGGCTTCTTCTACTTGGATGCCATTCTCAATTAGCTTTTGGTAAGTTGGTAGACATTGTATTTTAAGTTGATAACTCATTTCGTCATTAAAATTGTCTATAAAAGTTTCTATTTTCTCCTTTTTAGGCACATCATCTAGGTACCTTGAGACCATGCACCTCCATATTTGTAAGAACACCATGAAAGTTTCATTTTTATTTTTTTTGTGTTGCATATGTAAAGCATGGTGACCTGATGTTGGATATTATAGGAGTATTGTGAAATGAATTTGTTCACTAACTCATCAAATGACCTGATAGGAGGTGTGAGTTTTGAAAGTCACTCTAGTGTTTGTCCTCCCAAAATTCTTGGGAATAGCCTCATCATGTAAGTGTCATTATGGGAAAACTCTAAGCTTATAGTGAAAAATTCCCTAACATGATCACAGGGATCACTCTTACCATTGCATTTGTCATACTTTGGTATATTCAAGTTTGGTGGAAAGGGCATCGTGTTTAGTATTCTATCAAAAGGATAAGGACAAATGTCCTACAAAGAGTACCTTATTGTGGACCCTTGTTGCATATCTTGCATATGTCATTGGAGTGCTTGAAGTTGTTGTGTGATGTTGGCTAAGGGAACATTTCCTTCATTGAACCTTATATGATTGGTATCCCCTTATTCACTAATGTTTTCATTATTATGGGTATCATCTCGATTGTGGGTGTTGTCTTGGTCATGGGTGTTGTCTCCTCCCAAGTGCTCTTGATTCTGAGTATTGAATGTGTAGGTCCTTTCCCTTGTTCTTGGGATTCTTTCATTTGTATTCCTTGAATTCTCCATGTCAAAATCCTCAGGAATCTTGACTCCTTTACTATTTAGCATGAGGAGGTATTTTTGTTTGTCTGATTCTATAAGCCTTTCCATGAGTTTTTGGAAGGTGGCACTTTGTTGGCATTGCAGGATGAGATCCTTGGTGATCTCCTCTTCCCCCATATTCATGTATTCATAGAAAGGATTGGACTCCCTACAACTCATGCTTGATTCTAGTTGTGGGTCCCACTCTTGGTTTCTTTGAGATCAAGTGACAGTGGACATTAATATACTTTTAAATAAGTGAATTCCTCTTCTCTTAGTGAGGTTGATATTTATTCCTCTCTTGGTGGAGTTGGTGGTTTGGGTCGAGCTTCATTGTAAGTGATGCATTTTTTTGGAAAGAAGGTGGAATTGATTCCCCCCCTTTGTTGAGATGTTGGCTGAATGTTGACTTCTGAGTAAAAGCCCTACTTCTCAAAGGCTCTTTGTCAAACTCGTTGGTTTTTCCTTGAAGATATAATCGCATGTCATGTAAGAAGATACGATGTGACATAAAGAGTTGATGGTTAATATAGAGAAACTTTCTCCCCTTGATAATCTCCCCAGGACTTGGTTGTCTCTTCTTCAACTTAGTCTTTTGATGAAGACTTATTCTTCTCAAAATGCGGGGAGTGGTCATACAAATGATCAAAATGTTGATGTTGGTTGATATGGATACTTTGTTTTGATACTCAAGCTTACTAGTCCAAATAGAGGGTTTGTTCGATAGGCCTCTGTGACAAAGTATGTCAAATGATATGGATCAAGTTTCCCAATATGGAAACCAAATTTGATAAACTTGAATACCTAACTAGGTATTGTTGTTTAGATAGTTTGGATGATAACTTGTGATCACTTGGTTTGATACTCCTCTAATCTTGTTGCATGAAAGTATTGCCTAAAGATAGTTGAAAAGTTGATAACCACCTCAAAAGGTGCTTTGTTGGATTTGAAAATCTCCTCCACTTGTGATTTCTCTTTGTTTGAATTGATTTTTGAGTTGATTGATTGATATTTTTGCAAGATGTTTTAACGTTTTTGACAAGAATACATAGCACACATGAAGACAATGATCATCCTAATGCTAAACATTTAGTGTATGTTCTTTTGAATATGTGTTCCAATCCTTGATGTTTTCACTGGTTTGGATAAAAATAAGACACACCAAGTAGACTCTTTATTCAAGGGTCATTGACAATATCATAGCCCAAAGTTCGATACTCCTTTAGCTTAAACAGTCGTGTCACCCCCTAGAGGGCACCTTTTTTTGCCTTTTTCCAAAAATTAACCCAAAGAGGATTGCTCCTCAATTGGGTAGCTATCTTGGGAGATGTATGGTGAGTGATCTTGGGGGTGGATTCTTTCCCACCCTTGCACTATGATATTGCCAATGTATGGCAACTTACTTGGCACAAAGTTTCTACTTATATGGTTCATAGTAAAGGTTTTGTTCAGTGCGGCAAATGATTAACTCAATTAAGAAGCTTCCCAACCTTTAGAACAAAGGCTTTTCACATCACAACGATACTAGGGGAAGGCTATCAAATACACACTGTCGTTGGAGGGGATTTTCATGAGCCTCCACATTTGATTATAGTGGGTTGGTAAAATTGGCTTTAGTCATTGCCCACTTGGGTCGTACCCTTCTCACTAGCCCCTTGAGGCTTCGAGAAGGTAGGCCCTCTAAAGGTTTTGAATGCTTGAAAGTAAATAAAGCATGAAAAGAATGGGTTTGCCCTTTTGGTCACCCAATTAAGTGGAGGGGATATACCTACCACTCAAGACAAAGAACACAAAGTTCTTTTTACCTTTCAAAGCAATGATTATCTAAGTCCTAATTGGAGATGTTTCTCCAATCAAACATGGTGTTTGTTTTAGTCTCACATAGCAATTGTTTTCTAACTAGGAAATTGAAATCCTAGTCAACAAAATGAAAGCATGTTTCTATAAAGTAAATCGATTTGCAAAAGGGACAAGTTCATTGTTTTTTTTAACATGCAAATAAAGATGGATTGTGAATTTTACCTTTGCAAGTGATGTTCTTTTCAAGTCCAAAAACAAGTTTGATTCATTTTAAAACACCAAAACAAAATTCTAAGGTTCTTTTTACCAAAAAACACAAATATGAATTCTTTTTAACCAATTTTGAAAAAACAATAAAGAAATCAAAATCCTATTCTAACTCCTCCAACCTACAAGAATTTGTTAGAAACCTGTAAAAAAGAAGTTAGTGAAAATCTTAATCACTTGGTGGGCTTAGACAAGCCTGATTTGCCAAACGGATTACAAATTTTTTGCCTCTGTGACAAATGCGCTAAAACAAAGTGCAAATATGCTAGAACAGAAAGCATATGCACTAAATCATACTACAAATGTGCTAAACTGTCAAAAGCTAGAAAAAGACAGAAGAAGCAAATGCACTAAAACAGACAGTCAACACGCTACATCGTACTACAAATGCGCTAGAACAGTAAACATATGTGCTAAAATAAAGGTTAAATGTGCTAAAACAAAGGTTGAATGTGCTGCAACATACCACATATACGCTAAAAAATTCTAGAAATTTTCTTGGCCGAACCTGCACAAAATGTTAAAATTTTAATCAATTTAGGGGTCAAGCCCAATGGTGAGCACCAAAAATGTGCACCTAATTTGTTGGAGGCCTGAAAGACAATAAGAAAACATCAGATTCACCCATGAAACATTATATAAAGAAATCCAAAAGAAGAAAACATGTTCATCAAATCAAATTTCTCAAAACCGTCTCATGGTCCTCTGTCTCCAAGGATCTTCAAGATTCAAGGTGACCCTCACTTGGAAGAGAACTTGATCTTTAAGATGACAACCTAAAGAACGAGATTGGAGGATATGATTTAGGATCAAAATGGATGCAACTAAGATCCTAGTGATTAGGTGAAACAATATTGATATGATATGCAAGATGGAGGTGTATTTCCAAATTGAAAGATTAAGTGATGTAGTTAAGCTAAGATGAAGATGAGATATGTGAATGCTATGGAATTGATATGAAATTAAGCTAAATGATAATCTAAAACATGATATAATGTAAAATATGATGCAATTAGGGTGGCCTAGATTATTGAGGATGAACAATTGGAGCTCCTTGATAATCTGCACAACAAAATAACTATAATGTGGATGCAAAAGATGATGGATCCTAAGATTGAAAACAGGGGCTCTATTTATAGAGAAAATAGAGAAATGGATGGCCAAGATTGAACAATCTTAACAAGGGCTAGGATTTAAAGTTATCAATCCATGAGGGGAATTCAATCCAATCCCAAGTTGAGAAATGTCACCTTGAGATAGCTTGAGAGGATGCTAAGCAAGCATTAGATGCTAAGTAAGCATTAGGGGTAACCTCAAGAGGTGATATCATTGGATAATGCCATTATACAAGGGAGCATGCTATTGTCAAAGAGGTAAAATCTTGTGCAAAGTTGAGAGATGGCCAAAGGTACATCCATCATGGGCTAGGATGATGTCTTGTAAGAGGCATTAAATGCTCTTTGAAGACTTTAGAGGTTAACTTGTTGAAAGTTAGATAACCTCACAAGTTTGGAAGACTCAACAAGTTAACTTGTTGAAGAAGGTAGAGTCTTCAACACATTTTGAAGACTTTCCCAAAATTTGGAGAAGTGACTCCCCCAATTTTGGGGATGTGACTGTTAGGATAACCAGTGAACAACTGAGAGGGGGTGGGGTGAATCAGTTGTTAACAGATTATGTGAATTAAAGCACTTAAAACTTTATACCGGAATAATGGATTAAGCATTAAAGCATAAATGAAAACCAAAGAATCAATACCATGCAACCATAACACATAACACCATGAGTTGTACATGGAAAACCTAGAAAGGGAAAAACCACAGTGGGAAACCCTACCCACAGTCGGATGATACTTCTACAACAAGTATATGATTACAATAGGGGCTTGCACATGTAGGAAGGCACACTGCCTAGAGCACACTGCTGATCATAATGGAGTCTCACTAACTACAAAGATGTCGACCACCTCAAATATTTGGACAACAATTTAGAAAAAAGAATTGTCAGTGATAGCATCAAACATGCTAGATTATAGTTCTTGTTAAGATAAATACAAGAGGTCTAAAACCTCTTACATAAACCCAACTCGATCACCTATGATTGACCAAATCCTTTGCACAAATGATTATTACATTATTCGCTCCTTGCCATGATCTACAATGAGATCTTACATATATTTATACTAACCCGAGACCCAACCAATTAGGTCGGCCACCCAAATGATAATTCAATAAATCCATTACATGATCCTGAAATAAAATCATAACACATGTCATCCTAAGGCCAAACAAACATAATCCAATCAATAAAACATCCTGAAATTGCATCCAAGGATCCACCAACACGTTACATGAAAATCAATCCATAACCTAGATAGCATCTGATGCTCTGCAAAACGGACAAGGTTAGTCTGAGATAAATAACACACACACACAAGAAACCGTTAGTGTTAATCAATCAAAAACTAATCTAAACAGGCATATCAAAAGAGATACTAAAAACATAAAAGCATATTTAACTAAAGAAGCAAATATGATGAGGCATCTCCAAATACCTCCTAACATGCTCTTAGCTTCTTCTCCTTTGTTCCTCTCCTCTCCAAGTTCCAAAATAGTGTAGCTCTCAGCAACTTTTTGCACTATGGATGCTTATGGAGGATTGAGATTTGAGTATTTTGCTTCAAATGGGAAATGAAAAACAAAATACTAGATGCTATTAAAATGATTGATTTTAACTAAAATAACAAAGATATTAGTTTGCTATGCTAAATGCTCTCTAAAATGCCTATAGGTTAAATGCATACAAGTTTTCAGGATCTGGATTATGAAGAAATGGGCTCTATTTATAGGAAAAATGGAGCAATGGATGGTTGAGATTGAGTAATCTCAACAAGGGTCAGGATTGAATGGTATTCAATCCATGTGAGGACTTTCAACCCAATCCCATGTTGACAAGTGTCACCATGAGGAGGCTTGAGAGGAGAGATAAGGAGCATTAAATGCTTGACATGACTTTGGGAGTTAAAGTCAAGGTTAATTGAATGAATAAACTCTTTATTCAAAGAATAAAGCTTTTATCCAATGGATAAATTCTTGTGCAAAGGCAAGAGGGATAAATATGGTCAAAGCAATAAATGCTTGGGGGGACAAGTTTGAAATAACCATAAATGGTTATGTAAGAGCCATAAATGGTCATGTAAGAGCCATTAGTGGTTTTTGAAGACTTTGGGGGTTAATTTTTTGAACACACAAAGCATTAAATGCTTTTCAAAGACTTTTGAAGTCTTTGAGAAGTGACTCCATTTTGCTTAGGAATGTGACAATAATTAGGGGATGGATTAGGCTAATTAGGAAAGGGTTAGAAGAATCTAGAAGGGGATTAGATTTTGCAATTGGATTTGGTGGGTGAGGGAAAATATGATTTTTATTAAAATAAAATTAGTTTATTTCAATAAATGTGTGCAAGTTGCATTTGTAGGAAAATACAAGTGGGGGGGGATAATGATTTAAATAAATGTTTTTATTTAATTTATTTAAAAGAGGAATAGGGGGATTTAATTAAATAAATAGATTTTATTTATTTAATTGATTGGAATTTGATTTAATGAATTAATTAAAATAAATTGAATAATTTATTTAATTAATAGAAGAATGTTTTGGGATGAATTAATTAAATATTAATTTAATTAATTGATGGCTAGTGGATTTTTAATCACATAAATAGCATTTATTTATTTAATTAAGCTAGACAGATTTGTGTGACTACAACATCAAACCTAAATTAGATGCACACATGCCAAAGCAATGACACCAATCAGTCGAGGCACAAACACAATCACCATCAGCATCATGAATCCCTTCTAGAAGTTGCACCAACACCACTTATGAATTACATCAAAGATATTCAATAAAGCTCTATCGGTGAAACCCTTACCAAACCAATAAAGTAGGGTTACTAGAACATGAGATAGCATTCGATCATCAAGTCAATACCAATTGACTAAAACATACTTCAAAAACATATGAACCATCCATACAAACTTATTCCATCATCCAGATCATACCGGTGACAATCAACTGATAATCTTCCCAATCCAATCCTTCTACTAGAAGTCGGTAAACAACCATAACAGCTTGTGTTGACATCAATGCAACACATAATCAATTCCATCATATGGACAACAATCTCCCCCTTTGGCATTGATGGCAACACTAGATGTGAAAAACATCCAAGTGCCAAGAAGTGCCAAACAAGTCTCCCCCAATGGAAGACTGCCAACAATCTCCCATAGAATGATATAGAAATGAAGCTCTAAACCAAATCTGAAACAAAAGACCAAATACCACCAAACTCCCACTAAGGAGTGTAATGAATCTAAAAAATAAATAGCAATGGTTTTTCACATATATTCCTCCCCCTTTGACAATGATGCCAAAGAATCAAACAAAATAAAAAAACTCTAAATCTCAAGGCTAACTACTTTCCCTAAGTAGTAGCAATAGTTCACCAATCCGAAGCAAAAGATAGCTCAGATAATGCCTACCGGACTGATGCACATCTGCATCATTTAAGTCTCTACCAAAGGGGTAGAAACCCCCAATCTGTCTCTCAAATACTCAAATAATTCCCAGGATAAAGGTTTAGTGAAGATGTATGCTATTTGTTCTTTAGTGTTCA
This sequence comes from Cryptomeria japonica, assembly GCF_030272615.1. Taxonomy (NCBI): domain Eukaryota; kingdom Viridiplantae; phylum Streptophyta; class Pinopsida; order Cupressales; family Cupressaceae; genus Cryptomeria; species Cryptomeria japonica. Next base: position 243,131,306 of record NC_081406.1, on the reverse strand, counting down.
CATAAACCAATTTGACTTCTTTTGCTTCCACCTTTTCCTTCAAAAAGTTATACTTGATTGATATGTATGTAGTCTTGGAGTGAAATACCAGATTCTTTGATATGTCAATAGCTTCGGAGTTATCACAATGGATAACAACTAGATCATTACAAATCACTTGTATATCCTTCAGCATTTGCTTCATCCATAGAACTTGAGTACAATTGATTGCGGCTGCAACATATTCAGCTTCAGGAGTAGATAAAGAAATGCATGACTGCTTCTTGCTGATCCATGAAACCAACTTCTTCCTAAGGAAGAATGCTCCACTGGATGTGCTCTTCTAGTCATCAACATCACCTGCCCAATTTGCATCTATATATGCACATAAAGTAAAGTCATCATCTTTAGGGTACAAAAAACCATATTTAGTCGTTCCTTGCAAATACCAGAATATCCTTTTTATTGCACTTTCATGATTTTCTCTTGGATTGCTTTGAAATCTTGATACAATACTAACTGCATTCATTATATTCGGTCTGGTCTGAGTTAAATAAAGCAAACCTCCAATCATGGATTTATATCTTGTAGAATTTACTGAAGGGGATACATCCTTAATTGACAATTTTTAACTTGTAATCATGGGAGCACTAACCAGTTTAGAATTTTCCATACCAAATTTCCTCAACAATTCCCTTAGATACTTAGTTTGACAGATAAAAATTCCTTTGTCAATCTAAGTAATCTGGAAACCTAGAAAAAATCTTATTTCTCCAATCATAGACATTTCAAATTCACTTTGCATATTATCAGAGAATTCCATGTATGATTTTTCTTCACCTCCAAAAATGATATCATCAACAAATACTTCAATAATCAGAATATCATCATTAGTGATCTTATAATATAGGTTACTGTCAACATTACCTTTTATAAAATCAAACTTCAAAAGATACTTATCCAACCTTGCATACCAAGCTCTAGGAGCCTATTTTAATCCATATAGGGCTTTCCTTATCTGCAAACCATATTTTTGTCATCTATCAGTAAAAATCCATCAGGTTGCTCAATAAAGAATTCCTCTTCAATTTCTCCATTCGGAAATGCACACTTAACATCCATTTGATAGACTTTGTAGCTCTTATAGGCTGCATAAGCAAGAAATAGTCTAACAACTTCAATTCTAGCTACTGGTGCAAAAGTTTCACCATAATCAATTCCTTCCTTCTGAGAATATCCTTTGCAGACCAATCTAGCCTTGTTTCTTACAACTTGTCCATCCTCATTCAGTTTGTTATTAAAAACCTATTTAGTTCCAATAACATTCTTATTTTTAGGTTGGGGAACTAAATTCCAAGTATTGTTCTTTTCTATTTGATCTAATTCATCTTCCATGGCTTTCATCCAACATTCATCTTTACAAGATTCAATTACTAATGTCAGTTCAATCTGAGAAATGCAACATACCTATTGATTTTCCAATCTTCTCCTTGTCATAACTCCCTTGTTTTTGTCTCCAATGATCTATTTTCAGAATGATTTAGCCTTACATACCTTCATGTTTTCTGATTTTTAGGTTCTATGTGTTTCTCTTCAGTTACAGTTGAGTTTTTTGATGATGTCGAGGTAACTAGTGATGAGTTGAGATATTAGCTCCTTTTATTCTTAAAACTCATAAGTTTTACCATGTTTTAATTCATATAATGAGATGGTAATTATGTATTAGAGTTTGACTATATGCATTCTAGATGTTAACTGAACTCATTAAATCTTGTTTTGTCTTGACCAATTATTCTTGTTGCCATGCGAATTATCATAGGTGATATCATGTGTAAAATGTATAAGTGCTTTAATTAATTAAAATAGATATATGTGTATGCTTGTATGTTCTATCTTTTTAATTGCGGGAATAAATAATATGTTGCAGTGGCAGTTTTTGTGTCACGTCATGAAGCCAGTTAGAGTTATTCAAGGGGTAGTTAAAAATTCAAAACAACAAAGAGAATAATGGGTGTAAGGAGCGGAAAAGGTATAGCAGGGCACGCAAGACTCATTTATGTATGTCTTCAATAAACATTAAATCTTGTAATACCACCATGCTATATTCTTGGTTGCAGTTTAGAAGAGATCCACACTTTCAGTGGCTTAACTCCGTTTGTTCTCTTTCATAAATATTCTTTGCCTTGTTTCATTGACGTGACCTAGATTGTAGGGAGTTGTTATAGTTTTATTTTAAATAAGAGTATGCGCCTCTTCTCTGAGGTTAGAAAAATATAAGGCGAAGAGAGACAAAATATTTAGAAATAAAGTTGCAGGGTATTTTTAGCTTTCTTTCATTTTGTATGTTGTATCGACCTTTGAAAGACAATGAATAAAGTGATATTATTCGAAGTATTTAGAGTTATCTTTAGAAGCCTGGATACACTCATCCAAGGGGGCCCACTTGGTGAGTATTCCTGTGCATTTGTTAACTTAGTTTCCATTTCTGCTTCAATAGTCATTTTGGCAATTGATTGTTCCTGCAACCACTGGAAATAGATCCCGTGACTGTTCCTGCAGCCAAAGAAGACAGAGTAATTCCTGTTTGTCAGCTTTGGACTTAGTTAACAGTTCTTTAATTTGGTTTTATGTTAATGCAGAGTTTTCTTGTAGCCATTTAGTTCTTCAATTCTTGCCTACTTATTTCAAATAAGTTTAGTTGCTACAGTAATGCATAATAGCTATTGCAGGAACTTAGTGCATATATAGTGCAGACCCATTTCAAGTAATACGTCCCTGGGTTGATAAACACATGAACTTCAGTTATGGAGATAATAACTTCGCACGGTGAATGTCCAAACTTTGGGTTGAGACTTTAGCTATAGTTATTGTTCCAATTGGTGAAGCAAACAACTAGTTCAGTGTTATGTTCTGATACAAGCACTACCGAATCAATTATGATCATTTCCACTATCGATTCATTGTCATAAGATTTAGCTTGGTCTTTGTACTGCTCATCTACTTTCACATTAGTTCTCTCCACAATTCTCTACAATCTTTTATTATAACATCTGTATGCTTTGATTTTAGTTGAATAACCCAGAAATATTCCTTCATCACAACTAGGGTCAAACTTTCCAATGGAATCGTCTCTTTTGATATAACACTTACTTCCAAAGATTATGAAATACTTAAGAGTAGGAGAATGACCAAACCATAATTCATAAGGTGTTTTACCAGTATCTCCTTTGATATGAACTATGTTGAATATATAAACCATTATACTTATTGCTTCTCTTTAGTAGATATGAGGCAAATTACCTTCCATCGTCATGCTTATGGCTGCATCCAAAATGGTTATGTTCTTTCTTTCCACAATGTCATTCTATTGAGGTGTTTGGGGTGCAGATAACTGTCTCCTAATGCCATTTTTCTCACAATAATTGTTGAATTCACCGGATGTGAATTCACCACCTTGATCTAATCTTAGACACTTGATTTTCATCCCTGTCTCTATCTCAACCATAGCTTTAAAGATCTTGGATTTCAAAAGGGCTTCAGGTTTCTCCCTTAGAAAAGCAACCCACAACATTCTAGAGTAGTCATCAATGATTAACATAAAATATCTATCTCCTTGAAAGCTTCTTGTATTAGCAGGACCACATAAGTCAGTATAAATCAAATCAAGAACATCATTAGATTTATCAGGTGTGCTCTTAAAAGAAGTTTTGATTTGCTTACCCCTCTGAAATTCCTTACATACCGGATTATGAGCATTCAAAATCTTAGGTAAATCTCTAACTGCCTTAGTTGAATTGATCTTTACAATGCAATCAAAATTTACATGACACAACCTCTTATGCCATAGCCAACTTTCATCAATATGTGCAATCAAACATATCTTTTCACCAGAGTTCAAATGAAATATGTTACCTTTTGTCTGTGTACCGGTTGCAATCTCCAATCCAGATTTGCTAATGGTTTTGCACTTTCCATCCTTGAATTGTAATTGAATTCCTCTGTCTACCAATTGTCCTACACTAAAAATATTATGCTTCAAACCTTGAACATAATAGACATTATCAATGTTGTGCTTACCGTCTAATGAAATGGTTCCTCTTCCTTTTATCATGCATGCTTTGTTATTACCAAATCTGACTTGACCACCATCAAATTCTTGCAGGGTTAGAAACTTTATTTTGTCACCTATCATGTGATGAGAACATCCACTGTCTATTACCCATTCATCTTTGTCTTCAACTTTTGCTGCAAGGGCCTTTTCCTCATTTATGATAACTGGTTCTAAATCATCTTCCTTCATAGCATAAAATACCCAGTCTTTTCCATTGCCGAATCCACTAGCTGAATCTCTCGTTGGTTCTTCTTCTGAGTCATAAGTTACTCCTTCCTCACCAGCATAGTAGCATTTTTTTTTTGTTTCTTCTGTACTTATTCCTGATCTGATATTCAAGGTTAGGCTTAAAAGATCTTCTTGCTCTTTCTTCCAAATTTGAATTCCTTTCAAGACATCTAGATGTAAAGTGACCTATCTTATTACATGCAAAACATTTGAAAGGAGCTTTTCCTTCATACTTACTTCCTGTCAGACCTCTAGGTATCTGTCTAGAAAATAGGGCTTCAAGTTGCTCAAGATCTTCATCTTCTTTCCTAATCTCTTCCAATTCCTTTGCATACAATACTTTCCAATCTTGCTTGCCGGTTGATGATGTAGATGCCTTAAATGCAATATCAATCTTTGTAGCTCTAGGAGGACCAAATTCTTCAAGGTCAAATGCAGATATCTTCCCAACAAGAGTATCTCTATTGACTGAAGAATTAGGCATGGTTCTTAGCTCATTAATTGAAGTTACTTCATCTTATATGTCAGTGGCAAAGCCCTTAATACTTTTGAAACAATCTCTTCCTTGCTCAGATATCCACCAAAACACTGAATTCCTAATACAATTTCATTTCCCTTTCTATGAATGCATAAATTCTCTCATCTTCTTCCATCTTCAAGCTTTCATATCTTACCTGGTAACATTCAATTTTTGCAATTTTAACAGTAGGATCACCTTCATTTAGAGTCTCCAACTTGTCCCATATATCTTTCGTCGATAATTTATCTGATAGTCCCATGATTTGTTGATCTAATAAGGCACTCAAGAGGGCTTCTCTAGCTCTACTTTCATTCTCAATGTTCTTATATAAGTTTGTTGGTGCAGGAATGCCAGATGTCGCATCATGAGGAGTGTAACTTTTTTGAGTTATTTCCCAAATTTCCTTTCCAATGCATCTTAAATGAGTCTCCATCTGAATATTCCATACTCCATAGATTGTTCCATCAAGCCTAGGGTTGTCCTTCTGAAAAATAGTAGTTGAACTATTAGTTGCCATAGGATCTTCCTCAAGCAATTAAGCTTCTGCAAAAAGAGAACCAGCTCTGATACTAATTGTTAGGATAACTGGTGAACAACTAAGAGGGGGGAGTAAATCAGTTGTTAACATATTATGTGAATTAAAGCACTTAAAACCTTATACCGGAATAACTGATTAAGCATTAAAGCATAAATGAAAACTAGAGAATCAATACCATGCAACCATTACACATAACACCATGAGTTGTATGTGGAAAACCCATGCAGGAAGGCACATTACAATACAATAGGGGCCTACACATGCAGGAAGGCACATTTCCTAGAGCGCACTGCTCATCACAATGCAATCTCACTGACTACAAATATGCCAACCACCTCAAATATTTGGACAACAATCCACAAAGAAGAACTTTCGGTGATAGCATCAAACATGCCAGATTACAGTTCCAGTTAAGCTCAATACCAGAGGTCTAAACCCTCTTACATAAACCCAACTCAATCACCTATGATCGACCAAATCCTCTACACAAATGATTATTACATTATTCGCTCCTTGCCATGATCTACAATGAGATCTTACATATATTTACACCAACCCAAGACCTAACCAATTAGGTCAGCCACCCAAATGAGAATTCAATAGATCCATTACATAATCTTGAAATAAAATCATAACACATGTCAGCCTAAGGCCAAACAAACATCATCCAATCAATAAAACATCACAAAAGCACATCTAAGGATCCACCAACATGTTACATGAAAATTGGTCCATAACCTAGATAGCACCGAACCTAAATTAGATCCACACACACCAAAGCAATGACACCAATCAGTCGAGGCACAAACACAATCACCATCAGCATCTTGAATCCCTTTTGCAAGCTACACCAACACCACTTATGCATTACATCAAATATATTCAATAAAGCTCTGTCGGTGAAACCCTTGCTGGACCAATAAAGCGGGCTTACTAGAACATGAGATAGCATCTGATCATCAAGTCAATACCAACTGACTAAAACATACTTCAAAAGCATATGAAACATCTATACAAACTTATTCCATCATCCAGATCATACTAGTGATAATCAACTGATAATATTCCCAATCCAATCCTTCTACCGGAGGCCGGTAAACAACCATAACAGCTAGTGTTGACATCAATGACAAAACATCAATGCAACACATAATCAATTCCATCATATGGCCAATAGTGACATGATTAGAGGAATTAGGTTAATTAATGAGGAGTTAGAAGGGGTTCTAGAAGAATATTAGCATGCTAATGGAAAATGTAGGAGAATGCAAGTGGAGGGTGTTGGTATTTTGGTATGGTTTTGTCATTGATTTCAACACCTACTAAACACTTATCAACTCTGGCACTTTGGAGAATCAGCAACATTCACCAGCAAGCAAATTACTTATGAACAGTCACCGATATCTGGTACACCGGCATGATATAATGATCACTGGCACTTGGAATGATATGGAAATCACATGGTTATGTTGAAGACATCATTTGGACACTTTGTCTTGAAGGTTTTGTTAATTGGTATATTCGTATTTACATATTTGTTGTTACCGACAAATAGGTCCAGGTTACACCGGCAGGTTTATCTTTTCCAGATCAGCATGGCACGCTATGAAGATGAGTTATTATTGTTGTAAATGCATTAAACTGACAGGATGAATCGGTTATTGCATCGGGTATTAATTGATTTGTAAATTAATTTTATTGTATTATCCTTTAGAGCCGACCTACTAAAATTGGTTTTAGGGTATGGTATAAATGTAAGATCTTATTTGTAAGATCAAGTGTGGAATGCAAAAAAGAATTGTGTAAAGGTATATGCAAGAATAAGCAAAGTTATACACACAGACATCATTCGAAGGTGAAGCTAGGTTTTTTTGAAATCATATCAAAACTACACCAGTACTGAATATAGCATATGAAGATGCTATTTTGAGCAGTACATTCTTATTGGATTTAACCATCCAATTGTAGTCAGTGTGACTCCCATTTTGTGTTTGAGCAATGAGCTCTAGATGCTTGGCCTTTCTGCATGTGCAGACCGCATTTGTATACACTTACTATCTACAGTAGTATCATTTGATTGTGGGTAAGGTTTACCACTGCGATTTTTCCCCTTACAGGGTTTCCACATACAAATATTGGTGTTATGTGTTGTGGATGACTTTGTCTTTTTGTTTCATGCATTAATCTTTACCGGTATTGCAATTATCTGATAAAACTGTCCACCTGTATAACAAACTATTTCAACGGTATTAAGCAGAAAGTTGATTAAGTTTTTTTTGGTTTAAATTCATTTGACAACTGATTCAGCCCCCCCCCCCCCCCCTCTTAGTTGTCTCTAGGACCTAACAATTGGTATTAGAGCCTAGTACTCTTTTTGCAGAAGTTTAACAAGTTGAGGAGATCCAATGTCTACTAACTATTTCAGGAAGGACAGTCCTAAACTTGATGGAACCAACTATGGCATATGGAAGATCAGAATGGAGACACATCTAAATTGCATTGGAAAGGACATCTAGGATGTTACAAAGAATGGTTATACTGCTCCGGCTTCTGGTCATCCTAATCCACCTACCTTGGGAAAAGATGAGGAAAATGATTGCAAAGCAAGAGAAGCACTTTTGAGCGCATTAACATATCAACAAATCATGGGATTATCAGATAGGTCTACTGCTAAAGCTATTTGGGATCATTTGGAAACACTGAATGATGGAGATTCCACAGTCAAAATTGCAAAACTTGAAAGCTTCCGGGTCAGGTATGAACATCTGAAAATGGAAGAAGATGAAAGGATTTATGCTTTTATGGAAAGAGAATGAAATTATTTTGGGTATTAAATGTTGTGGAGGAACCTTAAGTGAGGATGAAATTGTTTCAAAAGTTTTAAGAGGATTGCCACTGACATATAAAATGAAGGATACTGCTATAAATGAGTCAAGAACAATGCCTAATACATCAGTAACTAGGAATACATTGATTGGAAAACTTTCAGCTATTAAAATTGAGGAATTTGGTCCTATTGCTACTATAAAGACAGATTTAGCCTTTAAAGCATCAACATCATCTACACCATCATTTGACAAATCACATTGGAAAGCCTTTTATGCAAGAGAACTTGAGGAAAGCATAAAGAAAATGAAGAACTTGAAGAACTTGAAGCACTATTTGCAAGGAAAATGCCTAAAGGTCCAGTTGGAAGTAAGTATGAAGGTAAAGCACCCTTTAAATGTTTTAACTGCAATAAGATTGGTCATATGGCTTCAAGATGCCCTGATAGACATGCTAGACTAAGAGAAGAAGCTAGAAGAACATACAAGCCTAACCCTGAATATTAGAGATACAGATTTAAGAAGAATAAAGACAAATCTTGTTATCTTACTGATGAAGGAGTGATTGATGATTCTGATGAGGATCCGATAGACAATGGATGGATTTTTGTTGCTATAACAAAAGATCAATCGGCACCTACTACTCAACCAGTAGAACAAGCCTTGGCAGGTAAAATTGAAGATAAGGATGAGTGGATCATTGATTCAGGATGCTCACATCATATGATAGGAGATAAAGGTAAATTATTGAACTTTCAAGAATACAATGGAGGCTTAGTGAGATTTGGAGATGATAAAGATTGTTTGATCAAAGGTAAGGGTACAATATCTCTTAATGGTAAGCATAACACTGACAATGTTTACTATGTTGAAGGTTTAAAGCATAATCTTTTGAGTGTTGGTCAATTAGTTGAGAAAGGATTTCAGTTACAATTCAAAAATGGTAATTGCAAATAAATAGAACTAGTTTAGAAATTGCAACCGGTAATTAGACTAGAGGTAATATCTTTCATTTGAATAACAGTGAAAAGACATGCTTGATTGCACATATTGATGAAATTTGGCTATAAACTTTGATTGCATAGCAAAAATCAGTACTACTAAGGCAGTTAGAGATTTACCTAAAATTGTCAAACCTCACAATACAGTATGTAAGGAATGTCAATTTGGAAAACAAGTTAGAGCTAGTTTCAAAAGTATTCCAGAAAAATCCAATAATGCTCTTGATTTAATTCACATTGGTTTATGTGGTCCAGCTAGAACTAAAAGCTTACAAGGTGATAGATATTTCATGTTAATCATTGATGGCTATTCTAGAATGTGCTGGGTTACTTTTCTCATAGAAAAATTAGAAGCACTTGGAAAGTTTAAACTATTTGAAGCAATGGTTGAAAATGAAACTGGTAAGAAAATCAAATGTTTAAGATCAGATCAAGGAGGAGAATTTACATCTAAGGAATTTAATACATTCTGTGAAGTGAATGGAATCAAAAGGCAGTATTCAGCACCTCAGACACCACAGCAGAATGGAGTTGTTGAAAGGAAAAATAGAACTATCTTGGATGCAGCTAGAAGTATGTTATCAGAAGCAAATCTACCACATGTATATTGGAGAGAGGCAGTAAGTACAATGGTCTATACATTCAACAAAGTTCACATCAAAGGTGAAACCGGTAAGACCCCTCATGAACTATGGTTTGGTATTACTCCTACTCTTAAATATTTCAGAATATTTGGAAGCAAATGTTATATCATAAGAGATGAGTATATTGGAAAATTTGATCCTAGAAGTGATGAAGGAATATTTATTGGTTATTCATCTAAGAGTAAAGCATATAGATGTTTTGACAAAAGATTGCAGAAAATTGTTGAGAGTACAAATGTGAAGATTGATGAACAATTCAGAGGAACTTCAAGATATATAGGTTCTAAATCGGCAACAGAAATTCTAACAAATGAACCTACACTAAATCCATTGGTACAAAATGAAGATCCAGTTACCCCGGTATCATCTGAAAATTCCACTGTAACTGAGGAACAACAGCAAACCAAGACACCCCAGTATGTAAGACTGAATCATTCTGAAGATCAGATAATTAGAAACAAGTATAAAGGAGTTATGACAAGAGGAAGATTGGAAAATGAAGAGGTAAGTCTTATTTCTCAAATTGAACCAGCATCAGTAAATGAGGCATGTGAAGATAAATATTGGACTAAAGCTATGGAAGAAGAATTAGAACAAACTGAGAAGAATAACACTTGGACATTAGTTCCCCGACCTAAAGATAAAAATGTAATTGGAACCAAATTGGTATTCAGAAACAAACTTAATGAAGATGGCAAGTTAATTAGAAATAAAGCAAGACTAGTGTGTAAGGGATATTCTCAGAAAGAAGGAATTGAGTACAATGAGACCTTTGCACCGGTAGCCAGAATTGAGGCAGTTAGATTATTTTTGGCTTTTGCAGCACATAAGAACTACAAAGTATATCAAATGGGTATTAAATGTGCATTTTTGAATGGAGATATTGAAGAAGAAGTTTACATTAAACAACCTGATGGATTTTCCTTGACAGAAAACAAAGATATGGTTTGCAGGTTAAGGAAAACATTGTATGGGTTGAAACAAGCTTCAAGAGCTTGGTATGCAAGATTGGATAAGTATATTTTGAAAATCGGTTTTTCTAAAGGTAATGCAGACAACAACTTATATTATAAAGTGACTAATGATGACATTTTGGTTATAGAAGTTTTTGTTGATGATATAATCTTTGGAGGAAAAGATGGATTATGTAAAGAATTTTCTAGTAAAATGCAGCAAGAATTTGAAATGTCTATGATTGGAGAAATAAAATTCTTTTTAGGATTGCAAATTTCTCAGACTAATAAAGGTATATTCTTGAGTCAATCCAAGTACTTAAAAGAGTTACTAAAGAAATTTGGGATGGAGAACTCTAAACCGGTAAGCACACCTATGACTACAAATGACAAATTATCACTAAGGGATGAATCTACACCTATTAATCCAACTAGATACAAATCTATGATAAGAGGTTTACTATATTTGACACAAACCAAACCTGATATCATGAATGCAGTATGTATTGTTTCAAGATTTCAGAGTAATCCCAGAGAAAATCATGAATCGGCTGTAAAAAGGATTTTCCGGTATTTACAAGACACTATAAATCTTGGATTATGGTATCCTAGAGATGAAAACTTTGAATTATGTGCATACACAGATACAAATTGGGCAAGTGATTTGGATGATAGAAAAAGCACCACCCATGGAGCATTTTTTCTTGGAAACAGATTGATTTCTTGGTTGAGTAAGAAACAAAGTTGTACATCTTTATCAACAGCAGAATCAGAATATGTTGCAGCAACAACTAACTGTACACAGGTATTATGGCTTAAGCAAATGTTGAAGGATATAAAGGTAAAATGCAAGGAACCTATTACTATCTATTGTGATAACACTGCAGGAATTGATATATCTAAGAATCCAGTATTACATTCTAAAACCAAACATGTTTCTATCAAACTAAATTTTCTAAGGGGACATGTTGAAGCAAAAGAGATAAAATTGGTTTATGTGAATACCAAAGAGCAGATTGCAGATATTTTCACTAAACCTTTGCCTAAAGAGACTTTTGAATATCTCAGAGATCAGCTTGGGGTCATACCCCCACCAGTAGAAACTTAGACAGTTGATCATTGTCATCAACCAACAGAATTAATAGAGAAATCTTTTATTCCGGCTTTGATGAGGAAGCTACTTCTCAAAGGGAGTAGTTGGTATACTAAATTGGTTGGTATTTTGTATATGAACTTGGTTTTGTAATAAATTTGGCATTTGGTGTCAAAGGGGGAGAGATTGGTGTGGAAAAACATGGAACACAAGGAAACACATGTTACTCTCAGGGGGAGAGATTGTTACTTTGAGATTGAGTTTACTTATACCTCGGTAATTGTTGGTTTTTGGTATTTGGCATTTCTGTTTTGGCACTTTGATGGTTTTTCCATCTTGTGTTGCCATCAATGCCAAAGGGGGAGATTGTTGGTATTTTGGTATGTTTTTGTCATTGATATCAACACCTACTAAACACTTATCAACTCTAGCACTGTGGAGAATCAACAACATTCACCAGCAAGCAAATGACTTATGAACAGTCACTGGTATTTGGTACACTTGCGGGATATAATGATCACCGACACTTGGAATGATATGGAAATCACATGGTTATGTCGAAGACATCATTTGGACACTTTGTCTTGAAGGTTTTGTTAATTGGTATATTCGTATTTACATATTTGTTGTTACCGACAAATAGGTCCAGGTTACACCGGCAGGTTTATCTTTTCCAGATCAGCATGGCACGCTATGAAGATGAGTTATTATTGTTGTAAATGCATTAAACTGACATGATGAATCGGTTATTGCATTAGTTATTAATTGATTTGTAAATTAATTTTATTGTATTATCCTTTAGAGCTGACCTACTAAAATTGGTTTTAGGGTATGATACAAATGTGAGATCTTATTTGTAAGATCAAGTGTGGAATGAGAAAAAGAATTGTGTGAAGGTATATGCAAGAATAAGCGGAGCTATACACGCAGACATCATTCGAAGGTGAAGCTAGGTTTTTGTGAAAGCATATCAGAACTACACCAATACTGAATCCAGCATATGAAGATGTTATTTTGAGTAGTAAATTCTTATTGGATTTAACCATCCAATTGTAGTCAGTGTGACTCCCATTTTGTGTTTGAGCAGTGAGCTCTAGGCGCTTGGCCTTTCTACATGTGCAGACCCCATTTGTATATACTTACTATCTGCAGTAGTATCATCTAATTGTGGATAAGGTTTCCCATCATGGTTTTTCCCCTTAAAGGGTTTCCACATACAAATATTGGTGTTATGTGTTGTGGATGACTTTGTCTTTTTGTTTCATACATTAATCTTTATCGGTATTGCAATTATTTGATAAAACTGTCCACCGGTATAACAGACTGTTTCACCGGTATTAAGCAAAAAGTTGATTAAGTTGTTTTTGGTTTGAATTCATTTGACAACTAATTCACACCCCCCCCTCAGTTGTCTCTGGGACCTAACAGAGGGAAATAGGCATTTTTAGATAAAATAAAAAATATTTATTTTAGTCAAAAGGGGTGCAACTTGTATTTGTAGGATTTTGCAAGTTGGGGGGACTATTCACAAATAAATAAAAACTTATTTAAATGCAAAGGGATTTTAATAAAATGTAAATTCAATTAAAAGGGACAAGGGATTTTAATCAAATAAATAAAATTTATTCAATTAAATGGCTAAAGGGTACTTAATAAAACCTTAGTTTAATTAATAGGTTAGGCTAGAAGAAAAGGATTTTAATCAAATCTTTAATTTGATTAATAGGCTAGGCTAGAAGAAAAGGATTTTAATCAAATCTTTAATTTGATTAATAGGTTGATTAGAGGAATAGGGATATTAATTAAACCTTAGTCTAATTAATAGGTGAATAAATGATGATTAGATGAATAAAATTCATCAACTAGTTCTGCAAGTTTTAGGTGTCTACACAATGTATCCATCCAAGTTATGAATTCCAGATCAACTAGTCTGTTTATTATTCCTTCGCCTATTGCGACTATAGGAGACATATTGGAAATTTCTTGAAGTTAAAATAAAACAAATAACAAACCGCCACTCTCCTTTTTGAGAGTTGATCGATCATTTCTCCATTTTTCCAACTTACCAGTTATTAACACATACATTTTTGTGCCTTCGTGAATGAAAGATATTACATCAATAACAAGTTTTTCCGCCCACTCCACTTATCCATTACCATGGTAACATTTTGGGCTCTTTTGATTTGCTTCAATTTATTAGGGTCTCCATTACCATGGTAACATTTTGGGCTCTTTTGATTTGCTTCAATTTATTAGGGTCCAACCCATCAATATGAACAAACATATCTTACTCAAAGGCCCTTTCCTCCCCTTGCAGAACAAAACGAATAAAAGAGATCAAATAATTTACTTGTTTTAGTAGCTCTAGATTATTCTATTCTTCTATCCTTACCCTTTGAGCTAAGGCATCAACATAAGTGCTAGCATGATAAATATATCCTTTTGAAGTAGGTGGACCCATATCAACTCCGCTCAAAGTAAAATCCTTTTCTGTAACTTCATGATCATTTTTCTCACCAATGGGATCATCTATCTCTAAGAATCTCCAATCAGTCATAGGATCTATTATCACCCTAAACATTCTTTCATTCCTTTTCATCTTATGAGTACCAGCAATTTGGTGATAGTATCTACTTCTATTTCAACCATAGATATATACCTCTTTTTCTTTTTGACAACTTCTTTGACCCAAGGAGACGGGGTGGCTAGAGTAGGATCAAAGACATTGATAATGGCATTATTTGATGGAGGGGTAGTAAATTGGGAAAGGTGAGGACTACCAAGAACATCAAAATCTATATCATCAAATATTGAGTTGGGAATATTGTCTCCTTCAATTTGGTGGAAGATGATGATATCACTCTACTGAGTACCACCATCAGCACATGGTAGACTAATAGTAGCAAGGGAAGAAGGGGTGGAAACCTTTTTATCAGCAACTCTTTTCGAAGAAGAGGGGGTACTTGTTTCACATTTTGATTTCAATTTCACTTTCTTTTTTGGTTCTTCACCATCCCAACTTGGCTGAGAGGTTTCCATTGAGGGAGTGGATACCGAGGAGATAAAGACATTGGTGGGATTCAAGCTTTGTGATGCATTTTGTTTAACACTAGTGGACACTTTAGGATATGAGGATCCAATGTATTCCTTGGCTTTCTTCTCAATCCATCTCTTAGTTATTTCTACCACGTGAGTAGTCCTCTTTTCCTGTCATTTTTGTCATGATAGATTAGTAATTGTATGGCAGGAAGGGTAATATTTTGGTACACTTCATCAATCAACTCCGAGCTATCATCAACCAATTCGCCAGGTGTAAGGATAGGTAGCTCAAAATTATTGACCTAATCCAATGTCATTGTCATTGGATCTCTCCTTTGTACTTCTCTTAATATATCTATGTAGTCTTCCCAATATTCCTCTGTATGGGATTGATGCAAATAGGAATTTCCCCTGTGAAATTATGATGTACATAACCTTTGCTATCAAAAGAGCCTCTTGGAGGTATGGACTAGAATTTAAACTTAGAGAGAAGCCTCTTTGTGGTAGCAGCAACAATAAAACTCTTGCAAGTAAAAAGAGATCAAGACACAAGAAAGGAATTACCCTTTTTTTTCAATTTGGTAACATATTTGGCATTAACCACTTTCATTTGTCTGCAAACCTCTAAGAGTATAAAAAAAAATTATACATAACTAGGCAACTTGTAGGGGTTCTTATTAAATCCTCCAATTCGAAGATAAGAGAAACTATCAAATTGAATGAAGAAGCTACCATAATGCTCAAAAAGGGTTGCAAATTCAGTAGAAATCCTCCTCTCCAGTAATCCTTCAATCTTCTTAATCATCACCCATTGGAAAAACTTCAAAAACATGTTGGTTGGAGATATGAGATTCTAGGGTTTTGAGACCTGGCTAGGTAGCTTGAGTGGTCACCAACACATAATTCAATAAGGAAAACACATGGAACAAACTTGTCCACCTAAAATGAGCCAATTTTTCATGTAATTGTTGGCTTATTATCTCTCCCCAATCGATGTATTGTTTATCTCCACAAATCGATGTGATGAATTTATACATCTAGCCCATAATTTCTCTAGTCATCGGGCTCCTTAATATGCGTTGTAACAAGACAATTGCATCCTCAATCTCCTTTTCAAAAAGCTCCTTTATAATCGAAGGAAGTTGTGACCAACCCTTCCGCTTTATTTTGAACTAGGCTATAGAAATTCTATTCAAGCACCATTCTTCTTGATCATAGAAATATTCCCAAGCTTTCTCAATTGACATATCTATAAAATCTTCTCGCTTTGGTAATTTAAGAGCACGAGCTACAATCTTTGAATTAATCTTGACAATAATTATGTTGTTGAATACCCAAATTTCGTGAGATTCTGAGTGGTAGTTGTTCTCATAGATGGACACCAATTCTTAGCAACAAATTGCTTTAGGGAAACCAACAACTTCTAGAAGGTCATTGTCAACTATCTTGCTTGCTATGGGAGAGGGGGAATTTCCCCTTAATCTATCAAGGATCTCTCAGATATCTTCACATCTTACATTTGTGTCAAAAATCCCATCCAAGCCATTTTTTATTGTTGCAGGCATAATGGGTATTAAGGTTTAGGACAAAAAATATAGAGAATGGATAATGTGGCTTTCTAATATTCAAATTGGCCAAGCATAAGAATGCAAGGAATGAGCATAAATTTTACTAGATAAACTCATGGAGAGGAGCAAATATCATCACCTAACTTCACACAACAAGCCAAAAATAGCTTGAATAACACTTTAAATTACCAGCAAGAAGGAAAAAGCTTCACAATCCAACCTAAATTCTTGCATGCATCCACTCCCTTTCTCCAATTCCCAGACACTCTGAATTTTGTTCTTAAGGCTTCTAATAATAAATTCCAACTTCTAACAATATCACCTTTTTAAGAGGGGCATTTAATTTTCATTCATTTTGGTAGTGATGGTATATTTAAGTTCATGTTGGTTTAATAGGTGTCTTCCATAGCTTAAGATAATAATAAATGCCTCACGTGCGCCAGCTTGTGAAAGTACAACTCCTTGAAAGGCACAAACCTTCATAGTCAAGAAGTCAATAGCTTTCCTAAAGTTTCAAACCATTAAGAAATAGTTTCACAGTTTATGCATCTCCCTGACCTGCCAACTATGTAAGCTCAGAACAAAATTTAATTCACTTTCAGCACGGGCAGCAAAGTCGATGACACTATGAACTTTCTTTTTGAAGCATTAAAGGTAAGATAATTAGGAAATACTTTCGAAACATCGATGACAAGAACTGAAAAGGGGAAAAGCAACATGATGTGCACTTTAGCATGGTCAGGTAGGTTGGCGTCCTTATGAACCTTTGTAAAGTGAAACACTAAGTACACATTTTTAGAAAACTAACTAAGTGTTCAAGGAGGCATATATGACTGACTTCATATGTAAAGTTGACAATAAAAAAGGCAAGATCCAGAGTAAGCAGAGCTTGGGAGGAAGATCATGTATACATGAGGTGTGAACCCAAAAAGTTAAAAAAACCAGGTAACAATGGGAAAGGATATTTGTAGTGCGGTGGAAGAGTCAACAAAAGGTGGATATGCTTTAAAGGATTTGAGTAACACCTTTATTGCCCTCATTTTGAAGAAAGAATTTGTGGAGACTTTTGAGGATTTTAAACCAATTTTGTTGTGTAATGTGTTATACAAGATTGTCTCTAAAGTCATCATGAATAGATTAAAGAACACTCTTGACTCAGTTATTTCAAAAGAGTAGAGTGGCTTCTCACCGAGAAGATCAATTGTGGAGGGGATTATCAGTGCACATGAGGCTATCCATTCTATGCACATTTCTAGGACGAAGAGGGTGATATTCGAACTTGACATCAAAAAAGCCTATGATCAAGTTAATAGAGATTTCCTATTGAAGGTGATTGAGCCATTTGGCTATTGCCCTAAGTGGGTAAACTAGATCAAAAATTGTGTTTGCAGCCTCAGATTTTAAGTTTTGGTGAATGTCGTCCATAAGGGTTTTTTTAATCTTCTAAAGGGTTGTGTCAAGGGGATCCTCTTTCTCCTTTTCTCTTCATCATTATGACAAAGATCCTGGGAAGGCTAATTTTGAGGAAGATAATGGATGGCAAGTGAAGAGGGATTAGAGTTGCCCAGGGAGTGGATCTGTTATCTCATCTGCAATTTATAAATGATATTATATTTTTGGGAGAGGCTTCTTTTGGGGGGGCAAGGGAGATGAAGGCAACTATTGACAGGTATAGTATAATCTTTGGCTAGTGTGTAAACTTGAGAAAATCACAAATTTATTTCTTCAATACTCCCCCTAATAAACAAAGAGAGATTTCTCATATTTTAGAAATGAAACTAGGATCACTCCATGGTATATATTTTGAGAATTTGCACTTTGGGGGGGGGCATGTTGCACTAGGTTGTAGAAACAACAAGTTGAGTGTTGCTTGAACAAAATGGATGGATGGAAGAGAAAATGGCTTACATTTGTGGGCCGCATTATGATGTTGAAGTCAGTGATTTCTGCAATCTCCATTTTTTCAATGATGTATTTGAAAATAACTCAAAAGACTATGAAGATCATAGAGAAGAAAACAAGGAAGTTTTTTCAGAATGAAGAAAATAATCAAGACAAAATTCCATTGTGAAGGAACACAATGGACAACTGAGAGGGGGGGGGGTGAATTAGTGGTGATCAATAAAAACTTTTTGAATGATCTAAGCTTTAATAACTGATGCTCTGCAAAACTGACAAGTTAGATGAAAACCTGTGGTAGTATAACACACACAAACAACAAGAAACAAGTGTTAAAGTTAGTGTTATTCGACCAAAGATTAACCTAAGCAGGCATATCAAAAGAGACACCAAGAACATGAAATAATATTTAACTACGAAAGTAAATATAACGAGGCATCTCCAAATGCCTCCTAACATTCTCTTAGCTCCTTCTCTTTTGTTCCTCTCCTCTCCAAGTTCCAAATTAGTGTAGCTCTCAACAACTTTTTACACTATGGATGCTTATGGAGGTTCGAGATTGTAGATGATTACTCTAAATGCTATGCAAATGTGAACAAACTAATATTAGATGCTATAATGCTAAAATGATTTATGTTAGGCCAAAATAACAATATATATTAGTTGATTTATGCTAAATGCTCTCTAAAATTCTCTATAGATTAAATGCATACAAGTTTTCAAGATCTGGATTATGAAGAAATGGGCTCTATTTATAGGAAAAATGGAGCAATGGATGGCTGAGATTGTGTGATCTCAACAAGGGTCAGGATTGAATGATATTCAATCCATGTGATGGTTTTCAACCCAATCCCAGGATGACAAGTGTCAATGTGAGATAGGTTGAGAGGAGAGGGAGTAAGCATTAGATGCTTGACATGACCTGAGAGTTAACTTGGGAGTTAAGGTCAAGGTTAGGTTGAGTGAATAAATTCTTTATTCAAATAATAAAGCTTTTATCCAACGGATAAACTCTTGTGCAAAGGCAAAAAGGATAACCATGGTCAAAGCAATAAATGCTTGAGGAGACACATGAGTGCAAGTTGAAATAGCCATAAATGGTCATGTAAGAGCCATTAGTGGTTTTGGAAGACTTTGGAGGTTAAATTGTTGAACACGCCAAGCATTTAATGCTTTTCAAAGACTTTGAAGTCTTTGAGAAGTGACTTCAAGTTGCTTATGAATGTGACAATAATTAGGGAATGGATTAGGCTAATTAGGAAGGGGGTTAGAAGAATCTAGAAGGGGGTTTAGGAATGCAAGTGGATTTGGTGGGTGAGGGAAAATAGGATTTTTATTTAAAATAAATTAATTTATTTCAATAAATGGGTGCAAGTTGCATTTGTAGGAAAATGCAAGTGGGGGGGGGGGGGGGTTTATGATTTAAATAAATGTTTAATTTAATTTATTTAAAAGAGGAAAGGGGATTAATTTGAATAAATATGATTCATTCATTTAATTGATTGTGAATTTGGTTTGATGAAATAACTAAAATAAATTGAATAATTTATTTAATTAATAGGAGAATGTTTGAAGATGCATTAATTAAATATTAATTTAATTAACTAATGGCTAGTGGATTTTTAATCAAATAAATAGAAAATATTCATTTAATTAAAATGGACAGATTTATGTGACTACAATAACAATAATCATTAAGCTATGAGCGGAGGCAACAAACACATTAGCACTCACACACAAGATGCAACCCATAACACAAGAGCATACGAGGAAAATCCATGGTGGGGAAAAACCTCGATGATAAATGTTGTTGCAGTCTATTGCTCCAATCCAGCCTCACAGTTAAAAAAAAATTGATTACAAAGTTTACGACATCAACCCCTGATCTTTAGGGCACCAACCCCTAATTTGAGTACCCACCAAGATTATTACAATGAAGATAAATGTTAAATACAAATTAGGTTCCTTATTGCAAATGAGGTTTTACAACACCTTGCTATTTTGCTCTCTCTTTGATCTCTACTTCTCTATCCTCAGCTCTTTTCTTCTTTCTCTCTCTTTTCTGGTTGTCTGCTATCTGCACTTTGTTCTTATTTGTTCTCTTGTCTACACTTCCATCAACCCTCTACTCTTCTCTCTCACCACACACCAATTTTATGTCTACCTTGACTATATTCTATAGTTGTTGTTGTTTTACTCAACCACACACATAGGCTTACTCTAACATGCACCACACATTCCGGTCGCAAGTCATTGTTCTACCATGTTCTCAATCTTTGTCTCCACTTGGCAACAACACCCATTGTTCTTTAGAACAACCTCTATCTCTATTGTACACAACTTCCCTCTCTCTAACCAACAATAACTTATCTGACCAACACATACATCAACCCTTTGCTATCACACTAATTACACAACTCTACTATGTTCTGAACTCCTCTCCTCTATGTTCTATACACACATCAACACCCCACAGTCATTCAGTCATAGCACTTCATAGCTTGTTCATGAGCTCTACACTCCAAGGTCACACCGCTCTGATCTTCATGGCTACATTCATCAACTACACCAACCTCCACATAGTCATTCATACCATACCTCATCACATATCAGACAAACTTGTTTGCCTCGTTATCAGGTCACCAGATTTGCATGAGTTTCTATACAACATGTAGATCATTCATACAATCGGTTTTCATTTTTCTAATCAACAATTCAAGTTCCTCTGCACACAAGACTCCCGCCAACCTGTATGATTTATTGACTTTGAACCAAAGTCATTGATTTGCTAGATTCAAACCAAGAGTGATCAGTCATTGTTGGTATTGTGGTGGTTTCATGCACCCCATCATCAAACACCTATGTCATATGGATAGATCACCCTATGTCAGCCCTACCAGTTGTTCACACAATTCTGCCAACTCCGTTGCCTCATAGTTGTCCAATCTCAACATGGTCATCTTTGTATCTGCACATAAGGTCTTCTGCCTCTGTCAATCACCTCGAGACACACAATACTCAGCTACATATCTGCTATTAATGAATTCTCCAACCTTTTGCTCAGACAAGATCAATAGTAACCCAATTTGACCACCAAAAACACCATCAACAAATCAACAAGTCTTTTTGATCCCTTAGATGCCACATGTTCTCAATTCTGTCATTCAAATCATTTGGTCAATGGTCTGTCAATAATGGTCAACATGTCACATAGACTATTGGGCTACATGTTTCATGTCCTCTCTACCTCATCATCATCGGTATGAGTCCCTCCGATGATCTACAGCTAATCAACTTAGATTGCCTTCTACCTCCTCATCAGTGTGAGTCTCTGATGGGGTAACCGCTGCTCAGATTTATTTTTGCCTTCTTGTTAGTATGAGTCTTACTGATGAACAACATGATGGTTCCATCGACATGAGCACAGCTATTGGATGAAGTCACACCGAAGAGTAAAGTAACGTCGATCCCTTCGACAAAAGCATATCAGCATGAGTCACGCTGACGAGCACACCTGAACAAGTCCATCGACAACACTCATGTTGATCCCCTTTATCACTTGTATTTTACATCTCTCACGGTCATCAATGTGAGTCACCCTAATGACAACACATATCGGGCAAAGTCTCTCCGATCTCTTCAGACAACCATTAAGTCCATTATCCTGCTTATCGACAAAAGTCTTGTAAATCTACTTGGCTGACATCTAACACACATATGTGAGAGTTACACCAATGTTCCTTACTGTTATCGGGTTGACACATGTAGTCGGGATGACCTTAAATGCATCATGCCAATTTGAGTAGGTCTCACCAACGATGACAATCCTTTGTTTCACCTTATCAGGCATATAAGTCATTCTCTTGCCGACGTATTGCATGTTCTTCTTTGTTGAGATGACTAATGCAGTTGCTTTGTCCTTCTGATTTCATCCCGATACCTCAAAGTCACATTGATCTACTTGACAACTTACACGCATCGGGGTGAACAACCCGATGTTCATCTCTTAACCTGTCTTATTGTTCACATTGACAACACTTACTTCGATCACCCCGTAGGCCAAAGACACCTCAATGAAGTATCGCATTGGTAGGACTTACTCTGATGTACCTTCATTGGCCAAACACTTGTCGATAACCTTCTGTCAGTGAAACTCTTCCCAATGTCCTTTTGATGCCTTTAGCTTCTCTAGCTGAACATGTCAGGCAGTGTCATTCCAATGATGATTGTCTCCGGGTCAAAACAACTTGATCAACACTGGTTGGCCAAATCACACCGATGTGCACCCAAACAGTTCCATTGGCCAAACTGTTGCCGATCAAAAATCCCATCGTTCTTCTTGTCGATATGACATTGTACCGTCCGACAGACTTCTTAGCTTTCATTTTGACTATATAGCACTTGTTGATGACAAACTCATCGATGAAACTCTCATTGATCAAACACTCCATCAGCCACCTCTACATTCAACTCAATGCCATGAGTTATGTCGATAGCCTTACCAAAGCTGCCAAATGACATTGGCCTGACTCATCCCAATAGATCACCGCATGTGAATATGTATCAACATGATACATGAAATTGAAACGAATGCCCTCTGCTCACATTGACGAAGATCCTCACGCTGATGCAATGATGACCATCTGCTTGTTGATATGTCTCTCGTTGATATCAATGCAGGTTCATTTTTATCAACACGATTTGGCATCGTCCTAACTTACGCCAATAGCACCCCATCGGTTTGACATCTCTAAATTGTTATGGAACATTCCAAGACCTAGTCTCATCCTGATAGCATTCTCTAATCTGTCATCGGCCAAAGTCACACCGACCACACATTCTAACCCTGACACAATCCTTAGCCTCTCATCAACCAGAGTTGCACCGATAAAATCACTGATGTGAACATCTCCTGCACAACACGGATCAGCCATACAACACAAGGGTCTCATCGATACACTGCCAAACATAAGATTATTGCATTTTTCACCTTTACAACTTGTACACACAAATGGCGATGGATAAAACACATTGTGATGCACTCATAGAACATGAAGCCACACAATTTACACCTCTGCAACACATGACATTATCAGATCAAGCTGACACACACACATGTTGACATCAATGCCAACACATTGCTGGCTTGGGAAAAATTTGTGCTCCAAAAACTGCAAATGGGGTTGGACTGAGGAATTGATAGATCATGAATGAAGTAATGGGTGCTAAATTGGTGTGGAGCATTAATTAAAATCGGAACCAATTATAGGTTAATATTTTAAAATTCGAATACCTAGGTAATCAGGTAAGGGAGAGAATATTGACAATTCAAATTCGCCCAAGCAAGTCCACAATTTAGAAGTTCATTATATCTTGTAGGCCTGTGATTTCAAATCATGTCACATGACAACTGGGTGATGGTTTGATCGGTGAAGTTTTGAGAGGACTCTTGTGAAGGTTTTTGAGTGTTAGGGGATGATCCAAATTTTCACGATTTGAAGTCGATGTTGAAGCAGAGATGGGGGCTGGAAGTGATTGACTATATGGAGAGGGTATTAGTAAATGATAGATGGAAATGGACTTGGAAACAATTCAAAAACATCGATTTAGACAAGAACCAAAAAATAATTCTTCTAAATATTTTCAAGGAAAGGAAAGTATTGTTGACAGGGAAGGTGGACAAAGTTGTTTAGTGTGGAGAAAAGAATGGAGATTATTCAGTCAGAATAGGGTATAAACTTTTGGATCAAGCAATAAGGTTGGATTATTGGCAAACTTTGCTTTGTTGGGGGAGGAATTGCCTTCCAAAGGTTGGTGCCTTTGCATGGTTAGAAATTAGAGGTAGGATTCTTACTATGGATTGACTAAAGAAAATCTATTTTAATGTTCCTTTTAGGTGTGTTATGTCTGAAAAGGAAGAGGAAAACATTGATCATTTGCTTCTTCATTGTGAGGTGGCCCAATCGTGCTAGAAGATGGTTATTAGCAAACTGGGATGGAATTGTCCTTTTCTTGCAACCTTATCTCAACTATTTCAAGGGTGGTTTAGAGAGCAACATAATTCAACTTTTTTAAGTATCTGGCAAGTTTATCCCTCAGCGATTATATGGGAAATATGGAAGGAGAGGAATAGGTGGATCTTCAAATAAAAGCATGAGTAAATGGTCAGATCGTGTGGATGGATATAAGAATTTGTAGGTAAGTATGACTAGCTCTTAGGTTAATCAAGATCAAATTCCCTTCTTCAAAAATGACAGACATATTCAAACCAATTGGCCTTTGATCAAGTTTCAACCTATCATGGGGCCTAATTAGGCTAATCTAATTTTGAGTCATCCTATGAAGGTGGAGTGGACAAAGCCATTAAGATTAATTTTGATGGGGCATCCAAGGGCAATTTGAGTTTTTCAACAGTTGGGTTCGTCACGTGGGACTAGGATGGAAATATTTTGCATTTAGGGCGACCAAGTCAAAGGGAGGAACAAATAATGATTTTGAAGCTCAAGTCACGATCGAAACTCTAAAAATGGCAAAAGTAGTGGGATTGCAAAAAGATCAACTTGAGAGGGATTCTCAAATAATTATAAATGTTATAAATAAAGGAGATATTCATGTGTGGAAACTCGATAAATTTGTCACCATCACCAAATCCATATTGGAAACATTTGAGGATTATGAGGTAAGTCATGTGGCCCACTTAGGTATTGAGTCAATGGACATGTTGTCCAACTAGGCGATATATTCTAATGATGAAGGACTAAGTACTATCGAGGTATTCAATGATATCATCTTGGATTGAGTTTTCTCTCACACGAGTGAAGGAATCAAGTCCCTTTCTAGTTGTACATTGATAGTTGTACAATGCATTTATGAAATGGCAAGGTGGAATTTTAAATGTGAAGGATTTATTTATCATTGTTTGCAAGATGGTGTCTAGTTGAAGCTATGGGTGGTGGAGAAATATTAAGGTAAAGGGTGGCAAACTACATATACCATGGAAGAGACCTTCTCTCTCATCACCCCAAGACAACAAATCACTTTTATGGGGTGAATTTCTAAGAAAAGGTTGAGGGGACTATTTAAATATGGTGAAGATAACTTTTTATAGATTTTGGAGGTTATTTTCAGTGAGGAGTTCTTGATATGGCACACAGGTAAAGAACCAACATCAACATTGTTTCAATGTTGGTGGCATGGGGACTTGAAGTGGGGAAGAAATAATAAGTGGAGTGGGTGGTGAAAGGCTTTGTAGAGGAGGAGTGGTTGTATGGGTTATAGTCAGTGCTTGGACAGGCGATGGCAGGCGCTGGTTTTCTTCCTATGGAGGAAGAGCATTCTGTAAAGGAGGCACAACAACAATTGATGCCCTTTACTCAATGGTTGAAAGGGATGAACTAGGATGAGCAGAGGGTAGAAGCCTATATTAGGTGGGAATCCCTTAAATTCTTCGTCCATTAAAAGGATCTTGAGTGCAAGAAAGGGAAGAAAAGTGTGAAAACAAAGAAGAATACAAAGTCAAGGTTTGAGCTTAATGATTACTAGAACAATGGGTTGTTGAAAGTTGTGAGGAAAATTATAAAAATTAGTTTATTTGGAATGTTTTTGTTTATTTCTATTTAAAAAAAAACCTTTGCTATAATATGGGATGGCCCTGGATATTCGAAGTAAAAGGTTTTTGTATAAATGTAGTTGCTTGATGGTGTTAGATGGCTAGTATTTATATGGTACTGTATTATGGTAGTGGGCGAGTAGTAGTTTTAGTCAGTATCTCAGGGATGAATTATGCATTTTCTATATGTAAATTTGGACTTTGATGGCACTCTGGACATGGAAGATGTAATTTTTTTGAAATATCAATAAAAAACTCAATATTACTAATCCAAAAAAAAAATTATCCTGTTTTTCATTATATTTTAATTGTGTTGTTTAATAATTATGTGGAGAGGTGTATTACACTCACATAATGAATTGAAGAACTTTTTGTCGATATAAACTCCATGTGATGTAAATTGACACCCATCTGCTTTTTATAAAATTAGTTTTTTTATTTTTAAATTGTAAATATTTTATTAATATTAAAAAAACTCTTGTATTATTTTATTAATATTTAGAAAATTGTTATATTAAAAAGCATAAGAATGATATGGATAAATATATCCTTTCAAAAAAATGGAATTTTCTTTAAAATATTAAATAATAAATTGTCATTTAATGGATAAGGATATCCATGCGATTTAAAGTGATGACTATCTTCTTTTTATATATAAATAATTTAAACCATCTATTTATTTGAATTCACATTTCTAATTTTTAAATTGTAAATATTTTATCAATATTAAAAAACTATGTTATATTGTTTTATCAATATTAAAAAACTTATGTTATATTTAAAAAACATAAGAATGGTATGGATATTTAGATATCCTTCCAAAGGAATGGAATTTTCTTTAAATTATCTGTAATGGATAGAAATATGGTTCACAAGTTTATGCATGCAAACTAGGAACTAAACCTATTTCACAATTATTACATTACAAAGGAGACAAATCGACACTCCAAATCCACCCCACTGCCTACTAATTATTCTAAGTTTGGTGAGTCTTCCTCGAAGACGACAAAGTAGAAGTCGAGTGAGCCTTGTAGTTTTTGAGGCAATGAGAGACATTCAATCACCAAGTGTTGGAAGAGACTAGAGGCTTTAGAGGAGGCCATGTAACAACATCACATTTTAACCCCTAAGTCTTCTTCATCACACTCAAGCAAATATCAAGCTCCTTTTGCATAGGCCTTGAATACAAACAATACTTGGATACTTGATTCTAGTGCTTCTCACCGTATGACACACTTCAGGATCTAGTTAATTCTCTTTTAGATTATAGCACTACATAGATTGCAATGGGGGATTCTAAGTAGATTTCAGTTGTTGGTTTAGGCCTTGTTCAACTTGAGGATGATTTTCTTCAGAATTTGCTTGTTGTTTCTGACATCTCCACCAACCTTCTCTGTGTATAAAATCTATCATTTTGAGATGGGGAAATCAGTTGAGTTCATACCACATGATGTGATTATTAGAGACCTCCATGATCCTGATGTTATTGTGGCTACTGGGAGAGTTGATCTTGCATCTTGGTTATGCCAATTTGATGTTTTTGAGAGTCCAATGCCTATTGGTTCTTCCTTCATAGCTCATGCAAACTCAGTGAGTAAGCTTTAGCATGAACGATTTGATCTTGTCAACTGCATGTATCTACAATAGATGAGAACTCAATTATTGGTGCTTGGTATACCTAGGATTTTTTGCACAAATGGTGTATGTTAAGATTGTGTGCTTGGAAGGAACCACCAAGATTGTTTTCTTTTAGGTAGAGCCCACTCTGTTAAGGTACTTATTGATCCCTAAAAGGCTTGTACCATAGTAAGGGCGGTCCTAATGTTTCATAAATGTGGGACCTAGGATTGATTGTATTTTTTGAAACAATCTCCGAGATTTTAGAAGTCAACTCTTCATCATTTAGAGAGATGGAATAGGGAAAGGAGAAAGACACGAAAAACAACTTAACTAAGGTGATACACCATTGCAAAGATTTTACAACACTTTAAAAAACCCTTTTGTGAAAATCATAAGGAAAAATTAGTTATTAGGAATGAGCACATAACACCACAACCTTTCATTGTTTGGAGGATAATGAAATTCACAAAGTGACACGAACACAAGGCATAACATTCAAATTCCCCCATGGGAGGCACTTGCCAAGGCTCAATAAAAACATACAAATCCTTTGATATTTTCACGACAATTAACCATTCTTCATCTTTGTTCCATGAGATCATAATCTAGTTCCTAATTAGACAAAAATGGAAGAGTAAAAGATCTTACATAATCCATAATTCACAGATTAACCATGAAATAGAAAAGCCAAAATGAGTTTATAGCAACCGCTTTCAAATCAAAACGACATAGAGCATTATAGCTTAAATAAAACAACCAAAAGGCAAACAAAAACACAAGCTCATGCCTTACCTAAGAAAAAAACATGCTAATGTTAGATCACAAATGCTAAACTTTAAAATATTTGTATTCTTTTTAAGAAAGGGAATTACGAAAATTCTTGATTACAGAGTGTTCCCTTTTTAGTGTCCTCTAGTGAAAAAAAATGGTCTTATCATAGGGATGTCGATAATGTCGATAGGCTTTTAAATAATTCCTTTCCCTGACTAGAAATGATTTTCTCAACTAATATCTCTTGTGCATATTCATTGTGTGTCCATCTTATCATGGTGACAGTTTGCGTTGGAGATCCAAAATCACTTCCTTTAATCGCATGTGCATGGCATGGGCTCCATCTAGATTTACCATGACATGATTGAGATGATTATGGAATTGATTGAACTTCTATTTTTTTTTTTTTTAATGTCTTTTTATTGACTTAAATCAAGATGTGTCTATTATTTGGACACCTTTTCAAATCAATAACACACTTTTTTCCTTGAATGGGCTTGAAAATCTTTAGAATCTCACATTGGCGACAAGTGGCTTGTTCACTATGAATATATCTTGCAACACTCTTTGTACACACCTTGGACAAGTGGCGTGCTAACAAGAATTCTTGGAAGTATTATTCCTTGATTGCTTTGGTGTTTTGTGATACCTCCACGTGAAAGGTTTCGTAGTGAAGCTTCTTCTAATCCAAGAAACCTTTGAGGAGGGTGTGAGAACCCTACATGGTAGCTAGGCAAAAACTAACACAAATGGAAAGGTCTTCTTTACGGAAGGAACAAGATGTTACCACATGATGTAATCGTGAGAGATCCCTTTGGGGTTTGAAGCTCAAGTGTCACGCTTTTGGAGCTAAATAAAAGAGAACATTGTGAAACCATAACTGAAATCAAATTGGAGCTTAGCCCAATCTACCTGTATTAGAGAATATATAGCTTTTGGCAACTGACAAGGGATATTTACCTATGGAGGAAGAACCCAAAAACTTTGGTTTGCATTGAAAATTTGAAATATCTTTATTGACTCATTATAGATTTCTTAGATTAGTTGTCTGTGATGATTTGGGAAGGACTACTTGATGAAGAATGTGTCTTAGTATTAGCCTTCTTCTCCTATTTTAGAGCATTGTGCAACCAAGGCCTAGGAAGATAAATCAAAAAATGAATACTGTTGGGACAATAAAACCTTCTCTTGTGTCTACCACTCATAAAATACCTCAAAAGAGGGAAAAGTAAAGGTTTGTACCCATAGAATCCATGAGGGCATAAAATGTAGAAGCAGAGACATGGAAAGGCCCTCTGAGCTTAGCCAAGATCAAGTAGGCACACTCTTTATCAGATTCCTCCTTTCAACAAGGATATGAGTGATTTGAACTTCTCCATAAAGTTCTCAATAGTAGGAAAATAATCAAGTACCAATGTATTCATGTTGGCATTGAAGTTGTCATTGATGTCAACATGTGTGTGTGCAGGGTTGATCTGATGAGAAGAAGTTGCAGAAGAGACTACCGTGTTTCCATTGATGTCAACTATGTCATATAGTTGCAAGTTGCAGAAGAATTGAGATGCACAAAAAGTTGATCTCGTGCATTGCAGAGGTGTAAACTTTGTGGTTTCATGTTCTACAGGTGCATCACAATGTGTTTGATCCATGGCCATTGGTGTGTACAAGTTGCAGAGGTAAAAAATGCAATAATCCTATGTTTGACAGTGTATCGGCAAGACCCCTGAGTTGTTTAGCCGATTTGAGCAGAGAAATCCTTATTTGACAATGTATCGGTGAGACCCTTGTGTTTTCTTGTTGATCTGTGTTGTGCAGGAGATGTTCGTATCAGTGATTTGATCGGCGTAACTCTGGCCAATGAGAGGCTAAGGATTGTGTCGGGGTTAGAACATGTGGTCGGTGTGACTCTGATTGATGACGAATCAAAGAATGTTATCGAGATGACACTGGGTCTCAGAATGTATCATAACGATTTGGAGATGTTAAGTCAATGGGGTGTTATTGGCGTAAGTTAGGTCAATGTTGGATCATGTTGAGAAAAATGAACCTGCATTGATATCAGCAAGAGACATACTTATAGGTAGATGGTCATCATTGCATCGACGTGAGGACCTACGTTGGTGTGAGCAAAGGGGAGTTGTTCCGATTTCATGTGTCATGCCAACACATATTCACAGGTGGTGATCTATCGGGATGAGTCAGGATGATGTCGCTTGACCAATTGAGAAAAGACTATCGGCGTAACTCATGGCGATGAGTTGAGTTTTGAGGTGACCGAATGGAGTATTTGATCGGTAAGAGTTTGGCTAATGATTTCTTGCATTGACAAGGGTCACATTATCAGAGTGAAATCTTGGAGTCAGTTTGTAAGTGAAAGTCACACCGACAAGGAACATGAGTGATGACATCGAGATGTGTTTGCCTGACGTGCACAACGAATGGAACCAAAGGCATCAATAGGCTATCAACAAGTGTCTAACCGATGAACTGTCATCGAAATGAGTTGTAAAAGTAGAATGAGATGTGAGAGGTCTGCTCGACAATGTAAGTCATGTCGACAAGAGGGACATGCTTGGATATCAAAATGAGTCATCCCGACACATATAACACAACAGGCCGAGTAGAGTGTTACATCGGGTGGAGTCACCCCGATGTGTGTATGTCGTCAAGAAGATCAACGTGACCTTGAGCCATCAGGATGAAATAAAAAAGACAGGTTGACTGTGTTAGACACCCCGACAAAGAAGAACATGAAGTACATCAGCAAGAGAAAGTTTTGTCTACCTGATACGGTGAACAAACAAGAGTCTTCATTGATAAGACTTGTTCAAATCAGATAGATATGTGTGGTACCATCCTGATCACACGAGTTAGCCCGATAAGAGTAAAGATGCGACATCAGTGTGATTGCTCCCGATGAGATATTGTCGGTCGATGGACTTCATGTGTGCAGATCAGTAAGACAGTTGTCGATATGGTTTTTGTAGGATGACCAAAGAGATTGGTTTGACTCATACCAATAGGCTTTTGTCAAAGGAATCATAGAGATCCTATTCTATGGCATGACCTTGGTGATCTATGCTCGATAGTTGTGCTCATACTGATGGATCCAACCTGGTGACCATCAAAGTGACTCAGTCCGACAAGATAGAACGAGATATGTGGTTGTCGGCCAGACAAGATCAAATTGGGAATAAACATTTGATGCCAGTCCGACCATATGAGTCAACCTGATAACAAATAAGAAATGACATCGGTATGACTCTTAGCTATGAACATGAGGAAAGTGGAATCTAAGAGACATTGGGGATTGGAGAGAGTTTCCCTAATAGGCATGTCATCCAGTGCATATGGTTATCAGGAAAATCAACATGAGTGTTTGTTGTTAGCCCGATGTGTATCCACATAGCAGGTCATCATGCAACATGATAGTCCACATGGCTATTGACCAAGTTTGACCCGACGACATGACGTGCATAGGGCGAATTTGAGGCCACTTGACTAAAAGTATGACTGAATTTGCAGCCATGTTTGTGAGCCGACAGATGCAGTGGTCCACATGGCGGTTGACCTGTCTTGACCAAATGACCTGGATGTTGAATGTGATGACATGTGTACTCCAGGTGGTCGAACATAAATGATGAAATGTTGAACAAGATGCTGGTGGTTAAATGAGGCTACTATTGATCCAAACAGGGCAAGTAGTTGGAGAATTCATTTATGGCGGATCAGTTGTAGACTGGTGTGCGGCTCGAGATGATTGACAAGCAGGTTATTAGATCTTATGGGCAAGTAAAATTGATGGTGTACAGAGCTGGTCGAACAGAGAAAAAGTTAATGAGACTTAACAAGTGGCAGAGCTGAGAGAGTGTGGTCTAACATTCTGGCTGAAGTGTTTGATGATGTGGCACATGGAACCACCACAATGACAATTGTGATCAAGGATTCCTAGTTGCATCCAACATATCAACTGTCCACATTAGAAGTCAGAAAGGATTACAGATTGGTGCGTCTAGGAACTTGAGTTGTTTATTGGCAGAAGGCAAACTGACTGAAAAGGATAGTGAGAGAAGCAAGGTCGAGGTGGAGAAAAGAAGAAAGACAAGCAGGAATTGTGAAAAACGAGAGTGTTAGGACTGAGGTAGAGGGGAAGAAAACTTAGTGCAGAACAAAGAGTAGAAAGCTGAGTGAAAAGGCAAATAGAAAGTTGAAGAGAAGAGAGAGTGAAGCATGGTTGAAGGGGGGAGGAGTGTGTGTAGAACAAAGAGTGAGAGATAGAGTGTAACATAGACAAGTGACTAGAATAGTGCAGAGAAGACAAATAGCTGAGAATAGAGAAGAAGAGATCAGAGAGAGTAGAACAACAAGGTGTTGCAAAACCTCATTTGTAACAAGGTATCTAATTTGTATTTGAAATATATAACATTGTAATCATTTGAGTGGGTGCTCAGAGATAAGAGTTGGCGCTCCTTGGGTTGGTGCCCTAAATATTATAATTTATTTTACCTGTGAGGTTGGATTGGAGTAGTAGACTCCAACAACATTTCTCACCGAGGTTTCTCCCCACTATGGGTTTTCCTCGTATGCTCTTGTGTTATGTGTTGCTTCGTATGTGTTTGATGCTTCTGCTCATAGCTTTATGATTGTTTTTATTAAAGATTTGATATTTTAGATAACTCAAGTTTTTATTGATCATCACCCCCACCCCCCCCCCCCCCCCCCCCCCCGCTTAGTGGTCCATTGTGTTCCTTCAATTCAACTCCATCTCGAGTTGCATTTTCCTAAACTCATTAACCTCCCCAAAAAGATCCTTGAACTTAGTCCAAATGGCCCATGGAGTAGTGCAAGACTCAAGGTGAAGCATGAAACTTTCAAAAACATGTATGGTAATCAATGTCATAGCCCCATCCATATTGTTTCTATGTTGTAAAACCTCAAAAGCAAACTTCAAGGTTGATTGAGTCTCATCCAAAGTAGACCACAAACAGCTAGACACGAGCAATCTAGTCATCTGATCCTTCCAGGTTTGATAATTATGAGGTCCGAGTGGAACAACAAAGTTTGTTATACGGCTAAGATGTGAAGAGGATCTAAAAAAGATAAACAGACCCCCCACAACAATAAAACACAAGTCATAGTGCAATCAAAATGACGAGGAAGCTTAAAAACAAGAAACCAGTTCATTAAAAAATACTAAGAACCTAAGTAAATATATAAAAAGATTTGTGCAAATCAAGATAGTGGACTATAATATCTTTCTAATGATATGCAAAAGTTAAAAACAAAGTTCATTTGCCCAATATATGGCCCCAAAAGTGAATAAAAAGGGTTGAATTCAATAGATTGTAGTAGTCAACAAGAGAAAAACTATATAAAAACCACTTGTAGATATGAGTAGCCCTTTTGAACCAGCTTTGCAATGGTATATGGAAGTCAAAAAATGGACATTGTATGGCGAAGACATACCCAATTTCGTAAAAAAATTCTAATAAGCCAAAAAAAGCTCCTTTGGGTGCTAAAAAAACTAGGTTGTTGGTCACGCGTGAGCTAGGGGGTTGTAGGTGAATTAGTAATAGATGAGTGACGAGAAACACTTGAGCGGTGTTGGGTGGTGTTGCATTGATGGAGGTGGCACGATAGTGACAATAGGTAGTGCTTCACCGAGGAGAGATGGGGGTCTTGGCAATAGAGCAGAACTAGTTGGCAGAGCAGTGGGGGTCTAGGGAGCGGACAATTAAGTGATTGGTTGACAGTCAATGGGAAGTGGTAGGTGATGTGGGTAGTGTCAATGTTGGGGTCGTCAATAAATGACAGCAGTTGTTGGAGGCTAAAAACAACAACTGAAGGCATGAACTTGACAGGTTACAACTAGTGTGACGAAGGGACGCCAAGAAAGGAACTTGACGAGAAGGGTACAATCTTGTAGTGTAAGGGACGCACCTTCTCAGTGAGCCAATTAAAAATGCAGCGTCGCCTTTACCAAAAAATCCACCCTCTTCAAAAAAATAAATTTTTGAGTTGCAAAAAAATTGTGCTGATTTTTTTTACTTGACCATGCAATTTTCTTTCTCACACCTACTTGTACATACAGAGGTACGATTTGTATGGAAATTCATGTAGTAGATTTTTTATTTTTTTTCAAAGTTTAACTTCTCCAATTTTAGCTTTTTGGCCACTTCAGCGTAATGACGAGGTCCATTTCGCCCCAAACAAACCATAAATTTTGTTGACATCCAAAACTCGCCTTGAAAAATGTCTCCTAGTCTAGATCAACACAAAATTATAATTTTGACCTTGCAACACTTCTTAGAAACAAAACCCTCAAAGCTTGAGAAGAGGTTTGCTAAATCTGAGCTGTGATACCATGTTGAATTATGAAACGCAAGCACTTGCAAGATCAAATGACAAATGAATAACACCTTCCACAAATGAGAGAAACAAAACAAAGCTATATTCCTCAAAAGCAAATATTGCAAAATAAATTATAATTGTATAATGATGTGCTTATTAATAAAGCACAAAGATGCCCTAAACTAAATTGAGGACAACTAAAGTGCAAGCATGAGGAGCTAAAAAAGGCTCAACTCTAGCTAAACTAGATGCACAACTAAGAGAACTTAAACAACTAGAAGTTCAACTAAGTGAACTTAAGCATAAAAAAGAATAACTAGTTGTTAAAATGATCTAACATGTAGTAGAGTCTTAGATAGTCACTGTAGATGGGGAAAGTGATAGGAAATATAAAAGTTAATTTAAAATATAGGTTTATAGCATTTGAAGGAGAAGTGGATCACAACTTGTGTATATATCTTAGTTGTGGTTATGGTCTTAGTGATATGTCTAATTGTAATTGTATTAAGATATAAAACAATGCAAAAGAAGGAAACATTTTGAGTTGGAGAGAGGAGTATATTGTTAAGGTATGCAAAATAAGTAGCTTAAGAATTTAGAGTGTGTAGATTTTGAAGTTTGGAAGTCATGTTATCTTCTTATTTTAGCCATTGGACTTGACTGAGTTGTGCCTTTACATTTGAGTTGTTGTTAATTAAATCATAGTTTATAAACTATTTGATTTTATATTGTAAGTTGTATTTTCCAGTCTTTCTCAATGGACTATATAATATTTATGTCTTGGTAGAGTCGAAATTTTTTGATTGCTCCTTCTATATAGCACACAACAAGTTGGCATTTGCTAAAATCTTGAAAAAAATTAATCATCTTGAGAAAATAAATGGTGCTAATTATTTAGTATTATGAGATATTTGAAGATATCAATTTTGTTTGAATTTGGTTGATCTCTCTATGTGACAACTTTTTCATGTTAAATGCACACCAATGAATAGTGAAACAACACATTTGTTAGGGTTGACATAAAAAAAATCATTGTTTTGAAATTGGATATCTCTCATCATATGTTGCATAGATTTCTTTAAAATATAGGCAGATAATATATGTATGCTAGTATTAGAATAAGCATCAATTCGAGCTCATAACCGTAATATAAATTTATTGCAATGATTTAATTAACAACAAATAATTTAACGGTTCTATATATTCTCCCTTACACTAGGGGAGAGGGGTTGATATGTGTGTACCCAAACTTCCAAGGTCCATGTGGAGTGCCAGGTGGAACTTGGAATTATTATTTTTTATCTTGCCACATAAGAAATCTAACTTGGAATTTTAAAAAAACCTTTATTTTTAATGTTTTGCCTATATGCCATGTGTAAAAAGATCATTTGGCGAAGGTGTCAAAAGATTTCCAATTTGGTGTGGTGACCTATATGTGCATGAGCCCACCTTTACAAGTTGTGTGACATAATGTTTGAAGTGGACCTTAGCGCCATGTGGCATGTCTCCACTCTGCCACCCTAAACTCCCACTTGCTCTCATTTATCACCCACTATCACTCTACACTCTTCCTTGTAGGGATATTAACTTTGCGTCCCTTCCCCTTACATCCATCACATTCTGCGTAAATCTCAAGCATTACTTCATTGAATGCTCTTTCTCCCTTGCAAATTAAGCTAACTTTGGGTCCTTTCATTCCCACGTCTTCTTGAATCTTCAATACATTAGGCACCAAAAGGTGTTTGTTTGCGTTCTCTGCACGTACAATCTAAGGTTCGAAACATGGTCACCTCGAACATCAGTCTCCCTTACACTTTAGTAATGGCTACACCTCGGAACTTTGACAACATGGCTCCATTCCCTCCCAACAAGTAAATGGAATTGCATTTAATCACTGGTTTGCATCGTTTGGATTTTTTTGTCATATGCTTCCCTTGTCGTTTGGTTTGTATTTACTTCCCTTTGTCATTGGTTTGCATGTATAGGCGAGGAGCTTCCATGGTTGGCTAGCATGTGCATCTCCAATATTTCGACAATTTGTATTTGACCCAAGTGAGGTTTTGAACCTCACTAAGGCACACCAATCTCCTGCGATGCAATGCTTATCTCATTTTCAAAATTATTTTTTGATGTTTTATGTTTTTATGCAAATTATAACTATGATGTTCTCTAACTTCGTGGGTGCTTGTCTAATATATTTTTTTTGTGGTTACTGAGGTTTGACCATGGTGTGCTTTTGGGTTGACCTTGTAAATTGGGTGTTTATGAACACTAAAAAATATGTGTTTATAAACACATTACATTCTATGAGGAAATGATGTCTTCTATTCAAGCATCATTGTCAGTAAAATGTGTTTTCAATTATGTAAGGCATTTTGTGTAATGTTATTTAAATGAGCTAAGGCCAATGGAATGGGTTCTCTGTTCATAATGCTAGTTAAGCAAAATTTTCATAAGGTTTACAACCATTTTCAAATCTTGTATTTGCAGCTATCCGTCATTAACATTAATGAAGGGTTAACGTGAATTATTTCATACAAATAAACTATTTAAAACGTGAGGTATAAAATTAATGAATATAACTATACAAAAACAGTTAAAGGTTTACAACATTACAAATAAATTTAGGGTTATACCTAGAACTTAGGGGTTTGTGAGAGTTTTCTTCTATTATAGTTTTATGTTCTTCATTTTAATTTGTCTTCTTCAATTTAGCCAAATTCAAACACTTTGCATTCGTTCAGTCTACTAATTATTACAAGTTGACATTTTATTAGTATGTCCACACTCTTGAATTCTTCGATCTCGTAATTACCTAAATCATGTCCATTAAAATATTGTAGTCACACATAATTATATGTTTATTGTGACTAACTATTATCAATTACTTTCTTTACATTGCTTCATCATTTCGTTGACAAGAATTTTGATGATTTGTTTGGTGTCATACTTAGCCTAATTGGTCATTTACTTTTACCGTGATATAATATATCACACTATATATCCACATATATACAAATTTATCTCAAAATGTGTAAGTAAATATCTAAATATACATAATTTTACATATATTATTTATTCATTTGTTTTTATTTGTCAATTTTAGTGGGAATGAATGTTACTTTGTTTTCATCTCATTATTAGCCTAATTATCTCTTCAATTTCTATTTCATAGTCACTATTTAACCCCTTTGCATTAATTAGACCTGCATTACAGTCATAGGTTTGCACTCATTTACCAAGTCATAAAAGAGATGATAGTTCAATTTGATAATTAAACAATGTTGGTTTTTTCAGTCTTTTAACTAGCTAAATTTTATTTTTACTCAAATAACAAGTTAGAAAAAATGTACTTCAATCTATCTCATTGTATTTCATCCCTTATTTCTATTTGTTCTAAGTATGAGTTGATATGTTTATAGTTTTAGTTTGTTATAATTTGTTCTTAATTTTCACACCTTCTACATGTCTATAATCATATATATGTATATGTATATGTATTTATGTGTGTGTAATATGTATGTATTTGTGTGTATGCGCGTGCGCACGTCTGTGTGTTATATTAGAAGTTATTAGCGTTGGTTTGTTTAGTTACATAGATAGTAAAATTTGCATTTCAATCAAATAACAAGTCAAAAAAATATGTTTACTTCACTCTATCCTACTGCATTTCATCCCTTCTAACTTGTTCTAAGTAACGGCTAATAGGTTTACAATCTTAGTTTGTTCTAAATTTTCTATTCTTCTCCATTTTTATAGTTATATATATGTATATGTATTTGTGCATGTGTGTGTGTGGGTGTCCAAATGTGTATAAAGATGTCCATATATATATATATAAATATACAAATATTCTTTATTCATTTGTTTTCATTGGTTAAGTTCGGTTAGAAATAATGTTAGATTTTTGGGCACATTGTTAGCCTTGATATCTCTTATTTCAATTATCATGCATGCAATTACAATTTTTCCCTTTGCATTAATTAGACTTTCATTGTAGTCATTAGGTTGCAATCCAGCTTTGCACTCATTTACCAGGTCATAAAAGTGATGTTATTTTAGTCTCATACTTAAATAGTGTTGGTTTGTTCACTCTCATAGCTAGCAACATTTTGCATTTCAATCATACTTACCCAGAATCTACCACACTACGATTTCCAAGTCAAATATGAGATTTGTTAAAATCTTACTTACAATGTAAATGTTGTTCCCACTTTGCTGTGTGTGTGTATGTGTTTATTGTGTACATGTGAATACAATTTGTAAATGTTTTGTTGCACATATAAGTCTTTATTGTCATTGATGTCAAATCTATGTGCAGACACTTAAAAATAATTATTTTAATTATTTTTAATTCCTCGCATAATTAATTAATTAATTATGTTAATTCAAATTCCTCTCAATATTAATTAAATATAATTAATATTGTCACTATAGCATATGATTGATTTATTTAATAAATCAATCCCTTTCTTTATTCTTCTAAAAAAATCAAATCCTCACAAATCTTCCTCTTAGCTAATTAATTTCAATTAATTAGTTAACCTACATGATTCCTACAAATCATCTTCTTAATTCATTCTTCTAGAAACTCCCTAAACTCACTTAACATTATTCTTCTAATTTTTTATTCCCTCCACTCATTCTCTCTCTTAGTCAAATTCTCCTACAAATATTAATCCCACCTAACATTTCCTCTAATCCCCCTCCTAAAGAGTCGTTAATGGTTAATCATCATGATTAGTCACAAAGTCAACTCTTTGTCCTTTTCATCCAGCCACTAGCTTTAAATGCTCTTTTCTTAGGTGAATGTAAGATTTTCAAAATCACACATTCCTCTAGGCATCCCCTCTCCCAAGGAATTTTTAATTCCTTTTTATTCCTCCAATCCCTATGATATCCTTTTTGGAGAATTTTTAATTCCTCCAATGCATCTTGTGGAGTGTGGAGA
Organism: Cryptomeria japonica; assembly: GCF_030272615.1. Taxonomy (NCBI): domain Eukaryota; kingdom Viridiplantae; phylum Streptophyta; class Pinopsida; order Cupressales; family Cupressaceae; genus Cryptomeria; species Cryptomeria japonica. The sequence continues at coordinate 243,091,606 of NC_081406.1, read as the reverse complement.
TACGAAATGCCTTTAAGGCATAATTCTTGGTCTCCACACCCTCTCTTGGACCTTGTGTGAGCTCACAAGTAAATCTTAGCCCTTCATCTTGAATTCATCCTAGCCATCCGTTTTCCTCTCCTCTTCCTATAAAATAGGGCTCCATCCCTTCATTCAAAATATCTTGAAATCCAGTAAGTTTATGCTGCCCTTTTGAGCCCAGGAAATCATCTTGGCAACTTGATCATCCCATTCTTATCATTTTTCAAATCCATTCCATTTGTGCACAACATTGGAGAGCCATCCACATCCAGCAATCAAAGGAGCACATCAAGTGGAGCATTATCAAGGGGCGCCTTCACTTCATCAAGCTCAATCCGAAGGAGAAGGTAAAATAGCAAGGTGAAATGGTCTTTTAATGATATTTTAGCATTCTGCATGTTTATTTCGTTATGTTTTGATCATTTGACCTTCAAATTTATTTTCCCCTCTTCACTATGAGTTATGGTCCAAGATGTTGGTGTTGCTGGTCCATAAGTGATGCTATATAGAAGTACACAATGAAGAGTATAGTTTGGTAGTTTGTGGCAGTTTATTCTAGTTAAGCCTAAGTTCTTGATGATTGTTTGTATCTGGGTGTTGGTTCGAATGTGGTTTAGATATGAAGATTGATGCACTGTTTTCAAGAATAGATGAATATGCTTTTTGGATGACTAACAATGATGGTATGATGTATTTTAGAAACATTAATGTCTTTTGTTTGGTCTGAAAAATGTGTTTCTAGTCCAGAATATATGTTTGCATAGGATATGTATCAGATGGGTACGATGATTGGAGTAGGTTGATTGTGGCATAATTATCTTAGTTTTCTATTTGAATGAATATTTGTATGTGAGTGGTATTTATGTAGTGTTGGTATAGTTTCAGGAGTGTGCAGAGGAACACATTTCTTTCCTCATCTTGCTATTGTCTTGAGGTTATTATGGATTATTTGATATTGTTCCTAACGTGCCATGCTTCTTTAGTAGTGGATCACATATTCTATTTTTGGGTCCAGATTAAGATATTTTGGGTAATATAGTTTGGTATGAACCAACTTATGTGTTTTGGTTTGCGCAGTTGCATGTAGAACCTTTATGAGGTTTATTGGAAGGTGTACCAACTTAGTGTGATTTTTCACGTGTCTTCTTTGTTTTCCACATACAATGTTTTTGGTTGATAATGCATATACGTGTTACACTTTTTGAGCCAACCTAATTTAGAAGTTATTAATATACCGATTGTTCTATAAAGGACAAATCAATTATGTTAAATGATATAGATATGAGTGTGTGAAAATGAAGTGAGAAAATGGATAAATGATGTACACAGAAAGAAAGATATATGATGCAAATGTGATGTGAGTTTGGAGAAAAGTAGAGGTCTGGATATGTTACAGAGTAGAGATGTATCAAACGAGTATTAAGCAATGAATTGTTGTATGTATGTTGGTAGATGTTATTCCCTATACAATTCAAAATTCTTATTCCTATTATTCTGGACAATTGATTTGTATCTTGCACTAAAGAAGTGCTATTTAGTTGTGCAAGTCTCCATTTTGTATCTTGCTTGAGGCAATGTACCTTAGTTTTCAAGTTTGGAGCAGTGAGCTCCTAGGCCTTTGGCCTAAATAATTGTAAAAGTTGTTATACATATTGTGAGTTAAATTCTCACTGTGGTTTTTCCTAGTTTGAGTTTTCCATGTAAAAATCCTGATGTTCTTGTGTGGATGCTTTTGTTGTTTATGTTATTTACTTTCATGCACATTTGTTGAATGGAGATTATTGTTTAAGTGTTATAATTTGTTCAAGTTTCATTTATATGTTGATTCACCCTCTCTTAGCATCCAACATTGTTCAACATGTTTTACTCATATTGGTGTGGTTCCATCTATCATATTGTATTTCATCAGTTTTAGTTTTTTCTTAATTACAGTCACAGGTTAACAGTCTTGGTTTGTTAAACTCTTATGTATTGTTTTCATCCATTTGCTTTAACTTGTCCTTCATATATATGCATGTATGTACATACATACATACATATGCACACACACACACACACACACACACACACACACACATATTTAGACACCTAAAAATGTCTCATGAATCATGTACTAATTGTAGACACATAAAATTGACTAAATTAATATTTAATTAATTATGTCTTTATTGCATGGTTAATTTAATTAATCATATTAGCCTACCATTACATTCAAATTAATTAAATTATATTTAATTAATATCCCCTTTCCACTTCTTTTAGATATTGATTTATTTCAATAAATCAAACTCACCTTTATGGAATATTCCATTTTTGTCCCTAATCCTAATTAGCTAAACTAAGCCATAAAATGATTAGTTTGGGGGTTAGTCAAATCAACATAAAACTAAACCATTAAAAAGCATTATCAAGGAAGATTAAGCATTTACAAACATAATGAGAAAACATGATTAAACCAAAATAACCTCCCTCATGATGCTCCTGATGCCATTAGCTCTTCCTTGTCCTCCTCGTCTCCATGAACCGCATTGCTTTGAGGTTGTCAAATGAAGATTGGGAGATTGAGTGGGGTTAAGTGTGGATTGCTCACACTTGCATAACAAAGTAAGGATATAAGGGTAATGATTTGGGGTATGATAAGGATATTATGGATATGCTTATGATGTCAAGAGGACAACACAAATTTGTAATGATTTATGGATAAAAGGGGAAAGTAATGATGTGATGAAAGTGGATAAAAGGCAGCATGAGGATTCATCAAAAGTAGATTTTTGATTGATGGATAAAGGCTTCAATTTATAGAGTTAGGAGCCTATAAATGGATGGTCAAGATTAAAAGGGGGATCAAGGGCTTAGATTGAAAGGGAATGTGGTCCTAGGTTTGAAGGCTTAGCCTCGTGACAAGTGTCACAAGGAGAAGTGTGTGCAAGGGTAAGTGTGCTCACACATGTGTGAGCAAATCTTGGGAAGTCCAAGAGTCCACTTGTGGAAAGGTGTAAGGGCTAGTGGAAGAGAGTTTATGACACACGGGCCAAAAGGGGAAAGAGTAGGGTGGCTCTATGGGGAAGAGAATCCTCACACATGTGTGAGAACCCCTTGGTCAAAGGTGATGTGGACATATGAAGTGACTTGTGAGTCACATGCGGGTTTGGGTAGATGTGTAGTATTTTTAATTTGAATAAATACTAACATTGGTTAGGCTTTGGATTAATTAGGATAATGAGGGGATTAAATGATAGGTTTGTAGGAATCACTAAATTGGTCCAATTAATCATGGATTAATTTAGCTAATTAGGATTAGGGACAAAAATGGAATATTCCATAAAGGCGAGTTTGATTTATTGAAATAAATCAATATCTGGAAGAAGTGGAAAGGGGATATTAGTTAAATATAATTTAATTAATGTAAAGGTAATGGTAGGCTAATGTGATCAATTAAATTAACCATGCGTTAAAGACATAATTAATTAAATATTAATTTAGTCAATTTTATGTGTCTACACTAATTTACCGTCTTATTTGTTAAATAATTCTTTAATTGTTTCTAAACTAATTCAATCATCACTTTCTACATTACTAATCATTCAATTTCTATCTATTAATCAATTCATCATTAAACCTATCTCAAATATTAATTATTTAATTAATTATGATTAATTTTGTTAATTAAATAATCTTTATTATTTAATTAATCCTATTTCTAATGATTGAATAATTTCATTGAAATTATTTAATTAATTAATTTATTCCTCCTATTCCCCAAATTCAAATTTCAAATAATTTCAACTAATGTCAGTTCCCCTAAAATTACATTTCACCAAATTTGAATTTCAATAAATCTCATGTGCATTTCGCCATTCGAAAATCAAAATTCAAATTCAAATCAAAATGAAAATGAATTTCAATTCAATTTCCTACAACACATGTTGAAAATCAAGGCTGGTTCATCAAATCAGTTAACTCTCCAATCTCCTCTTTTCACTCCAAATCATTTTTTCTGACTAATCAATCAATTCAGTCTTCTCCTCAATCAATCTAGTCAACTGGATAATCAATTCAGTCATCTCCCTAATCAATTCAGTCTACTAATCAATCAAATGAGTTAACAAATCAATCTATATTATTAACAGATCAATCACTTCACTTAACTGATCAATCAAATTCAGTGATCTATCAATCAACACTCCAATTCTATTTCTCACCCCATCTCACCTGAAAATCTATAAAAGTAAGGCTTGTTTCTCAATTTCAATCTAAAATCACTATCTCCAAAATAATTGTGTCAATCATATGCAGGAATCCCAATGCAACACCTGAGAGCCACCTATCACACAATTTGGAGAAGAGCAATGGAAGCCTATTTGGATCAATTGAGGGAGTTTCATTTTATTATTATTTGATATTCAATTGGTTTGTTATTATTTCATTGTCATTTAGGAGTTAATTTTGATTGTAGTAGAGTTTGTGATTCGCTCTTTTATATTTGATTATTTTATGATTAATTTTAACCTTGAAAACAATATACACATACATACATATGTACATATGTACGTACGTACATAGATTTACATACATATATATGAAGGACAAATTAAAGCAACTGGATGAAAAAAAATACGTACAAGAGTTCAAGAAACTAAGATTGTTAACTTATGGTCTTGCAATGAAGAGCAAACTAAAATTAATGAAATACAATATGATAGATGGAACCACACCAAGATGGGTAAAACATTTGCAAATTGCATTCACATACTCAATAAACACATATACACACACAACAAACTGTGAACAACATTTACATAGTGAAAATAATATAAAAAAACATTTCTAGATACACAATATACACATACATGCACAACAAACTACAAACACCATTCACAATGTACAAACAATAAAAATTGTTTACAAATTGCATTTGCATACATAGGATAAACATATACATACACAACAAACTAGGAACTACATCATTTGTATATAAAAAAAGAGAAAATAAAACAAAAGTAAAATTTGGAAAAATTCTAGTCTTCTTCTTCATCCTCTTCTTAGGCCATTGTGTCTTCTTGAGTTCAATGAGTCCAAAACAATTGTAGAATGAAATGATTTCATGTCTATTTGAACTTGAAAAACTTATGATTTGTTGGGTGCTTGTTTTGTATGGCCTCAAAAAATTTATACTGTTTCGAATTTGAAATTTGAATGTTCATTCAATTTGCAAGGCCGATATGTTTTTGCCATTAATTTTTGAGTTGATTAGTTTGGTGGAACACTCCCCTTTGATTTCAATTATTTCTACAAGAAAAACAATGGCCTTATAGCTTGTTTGTGGTGGATTCAAGTGGAAATGTAGGGGATTTGACTAGTAGATGTGTGGTGAAATGACTAATAATTGTGTAGTTCACCTGGACATACAGGATAAAGGGTGGCTATACATTTTAATTTGGCCATGTTTTAGTGGGGAACACATACATATATGATAAAGGGTGGCTATACATTTTTATTTGGTCATGTTTTAGTGGGGAACTGTGGTATTAGGAGATCTATGATATATGTTTGTTGGGATAGAGGTTTTGGATGGACTTTCATGTGGCAGTATCATTTTGGTGTGTACGTGTCTTAGTAGGGTGACTTTTGTACATGGATACATATAGTTTAAACAATGTGCTCAATAATGAACAATGATGATTGTATCAGTAATCATGTTATCACCCTCACTTATTCAACAATTATATATTAAATATATTTTATTATTATATTATATATATATTTCAATCAAATATTAACTAAAATGCGTACATGTAAAAGTTGAGTAAATGCGTACATGTAAAAGTTGATAAATAATTAGATTAAATATTTCTATTTGTTTTGATTAAAAACAACACATGGGTGCTTAATTGCACTAGTGTGACCCCTAACTGCCCCAATTCTACGACACTTTGACCCTAGGCACGTATCCGTCCCTCTCCCCTAGGTTTGTATCGAAACGCAGCAAACTAATTAGCTGTGAGGCCAGCAGCGAACTTTGAATGCTCTCACTTTTTTGTTGCCTCATGTTGCTAGCCCTAACCCTAACCCTAACCCTAACAATATTGTTCTGCGCAAGTCAGATAGATAAACGAGTGCATTGCAGTTCTGAGCAAAGGTCAATGCGGTATTGTGTTATCTGTTTTTCCTGTTGCAATCTGTGTTGTGATTTCTCGCAGCCAGCACTGTCATGCATGATTTACACTAATGCGTATGTTATACATTTCTTTTTATTTTCTATAATTTGTGGGGTTAGAAGGAAGAAAGGCATCAGGGATGATTTCGTTATCCTTGCGCTTTGATTGGAAATTCGTTTCCTATGAAGAAACTACTTACGATGGGCTTTTTCACTGAGATGCCGGCCTTAAAACTTAAATGTTCAGTAGTTTTGATTAAAGTTCCAGTCAATGATGTATCATTTACTGCGTTATCTATCTGTAAATCCAAATGGTTTGAAGACGATCTAATATTACTGAGACTTGGATCACAGTTATCCCCCTCACCATTTGAATGCACCTCATGGTAGATATGAGTGGGCTCAAGGATTTAGGTGTTTGTTTACTTTACTGAATGTGCTTTTTAAATGTTTTTTCATTGTCTTTTTTATGTCTCTTTGAAAGGTTTTTTTGATATATGGACGTGAAAAAATTAATGAATTGGCGAGTGATGCACAGCATAGTTCAGATGAAATGATTGCATTGCAATCTTATGATTATTATCTGCTCAAAGTCTTTCGCTCCTATCTGACGCCAATATTTGTTTTGCATAGATAGTATGACTCTGTTTTAATTGAAGCCCTTGAATTTTCTTGATTTAGGTTTATGGTCTCTTCATTCATTCTCTGACGCCAATATCTTGATGCATAGATAGCATGGCATCGTTTTAATGACCTTCAATTTTTTTGGCAAATTGGCGAGTGATGTACAGCATAGTTCAGATGAAATGGCTGTATAGCAATTTTATGATTATTATCTGCTCAAAGTCTTTCGCTCCTATCTGACGCCAATATTTTTTATGCATAGATAGTATGACTTCGTTTTAATTGAAGCCCTTGAATTTTATTGATTTGGGTTTATGGTCTCTTCATTTATTCTCTTCTGTTTTCCTTTTCAGTTGCCCTTATACCCAATCACAAACTTTGTGCATTCGATTGTGGAATGTTGATTCCACCTAATTTTTTAAAATTATATTTCTTTTTTATATGTTGTCACTCACGATAGTTCTATCATTCAAATCGAATAAATCAACTCATACACTCGTTGCATTGCAATTTATGTGGAGACTTAAAATGTAAGAATCAAAGCCTGTTCTTTAAATTGTCAAATATGGAATTATAATTCTAAAATTTTATAACATGATTTTATTTTCAAGTCAGTTTCTTCTCCCTGTCCTTTCTAGGTTCTAGATTCCGTTTCCATCATATGTTTAATCCTCAGGCTGCTGCCATCCTATTATTTCACCTTCTCTATCTATGCCATGATGGATCATGAAGTACGATTTAAAATTTTGATGATGAAAAAATACAAAGGTTACATCCACAAATTTAAAGAAAACCTTGCTTAGATATGGAGTGATAGCCCTTTAGGAGTATACTATGTGTTAGGTATGGTTAATGCCAGAGTATATTTTTGTTGCCTATAATTATATCTCAAACAATCCCTTAGACACGTACCTTGTCTAGTAGAGCCAAAAGTTGAAGAAGATTTTATCCTCTCAGTAAATTGGTCCAATGTTGCTTTTAAGTCTTCCTATTTAGGTTGGACATCCCTAGCACCCAAATTAAGCTTACGCTTTAAGATCTAGGGACTAATAACTCTAAGCACCAACGCAATGCATCAGCCACTTTCTACGATGAATGAAATTTTTAGATTTCATCCGAGGAAATTTTTGTTGGTGTTATTTGATGACATAGAAACCTATAGCCACACATGGAATACATAAAACACTAGGATATGGTGCTAGCTAATTTGTAGCAGCAAACTTCCTTTTCCAAGAAAAGCAAATGTGAGTTTGAAATTCAAATGATCTTGATCCTGGGGCACATTATCGTCAAAGCAAGAGTAGAGATGGATCCAACCAAGTTGCAGTCGGCGTGGCTCTCCTAGAGGGCATTGACGCAACTGCAGGGATTTTTGGGCCGTTTTACCTTAAGATTGGAGATCACTAAATGATTCTCAGAGTCGGTAGTGTTGTTGATGGAGGTGACCAAGAGGTGTGATTTTCGGTGGTCCACAATGGCTTAGGAGGCATTAGGCCTGTTTAAAAATGTGATATGCAACGGTTACATTCTTGCTATACTTAAAAAGGGCAACCCGTATCATTTCTTTCGTGGTGGTGTGATGCTTGAAGAAAAGGCCTACGGGGTAATTTATATATAAAAAGGGCAACCCGTATCATATGAGGGTAAAACGTTGATAGAGATAGAGCATCCATTTCCTATTTATAACAAGGAGATGTTGATAGTGATGTATTTATTGGCTGAATTTTGAAAATGTATAATTTGAGCACACCAATGCCATGACAGCTTTAGATTTTTCCTATCACAGCATGATCTCATTGATAGGTAGCAAAAATGGATGAGCAAAGTGGATGTTTATGATTTTGAGATGCCTACGATCTTGACATGAGTATGTCGAGGAGAAGAATGATGTAGTAATAGATACGCTCTCCAGGATATTTATACTACTAGCCATTTTTCGATAATATTTGATTGAAATGATGAATTTTTGACCAAGTATGTTATAGGACAGATTTGTGGGTACTTTTGCTCCCTCTGGAAGGGATGATAGGTACTAAGTTGAGCATGATATTATTTAGTTCAAGGGAAATTTTTTGGTGCTTAGATAAAGTTGAAGTAAAAAGATAAATGTAACCCTTCACAGTTCTCCACTCTCTGGATGTATCCGGTTCGTCGAAACTTACAGGCAAGTGCAAGTTAGATATACATGGAAGGGATTGGAGGATGTATTGCACTATATATGAGAGTTTAAAGTGTGTCAAAGGATGAGACATGAAACTGCACAATTAGTAGGCCTGCTTAAACCTCTTCCCGTTCCTCGGTAGAAATGGGAATTTGTTTCAATCTATTTTTTTAAAGGCTTGTTTAGAGTGCAGGGGAAATAGTCGTATCTACATGGTTGGTCATCATTTAACAAAGCTTTCACATTTTTTCTTTAGTCACGGTGAGTTCAAGGCCCCATAGGTGGCAGATGTTTTCTTTGGGATCTTTTCCCCATATGAGCTACCTTGTATTATGGCCAGCAATACGAATGCACGTTCCGTGAATGTTTTTGTTAAGACTTATTTAGATTGATAGAGATAGAGTTGACACCTAGCACCAACAACTCTACATGGATGGGAAAAGATAGTGAACAAATGGGTTGAGAAGTGTGAGGAATTTTGTGATTGATTGCCAAACAGCCAGTGTGTGTCGGCTCTATTTTTGGGATTGTTGCTACAATATTATCTACCATGTCAGTCGAAATGTTCTATTTTATTGTGGTGTATGGATATGATACGCCAAACTTCGTCAAGTACTCACAACATGATCTTCCATTCAGCTGAGTAGACAAATTTTGACAGTGTTAGATGATCAGTTTTAGCGTGCACAAAATTAGTTGAAGATTTAACTGATATGGATTGCATAGAGATGTTTTGAAGTTGGATATATAGTTTTCCTTGGGTTCTAGCTGCACAGGTAGCCTTACGTCAAAAATAATGAGTTGAAACTCAAACCTTTTTTCTACAGTCCTTGCAGAGTAATTCAATGCATTGGTGAGGTGACTTATGAGTTGGAGCTTCCTCCTAACAGTTGTGTACATAATATTTTTGAAGTATCGCGTTTTAAACATGCAGACAGACAGTAGGTCACTTCTTTAACTGAGCCTCTCCCTTTGACAGGTGACCTTGTTTGACTGACTTCGTGTTGTAGAGGAAATGTCTGCCTTGAGAGGATGCCACTTAGGAGTTGGTTTACATTCTAGATCACCCTACCTTGTTTTGCTTTAGGACAAGCAAAATTGGAGAGGGAGGACTAGAAATGTCCACCCTTCTACTCCATAGTATTGAGTGTTCTGTCAGCAGTGATATGGTACTGTAATTACTTTCAGCTAGGACTGGATGATAGGATAAGGTGATGGAGCCTTTCAGTTGAAAAGAATAGAATTTGAATAATGGAATAAGGTGGTCGAGTCTTTAAGTTAGGAAAGTTGTATGATAGAATGAGGAGGATGTTTTTGTGTTGGTCTCACACCTGTCTGTACCTGTCAGTTAACAAAAGCAAGGCTTCAACAGTTAAGCTGCCAATGATTGAGGGAGTGGCTTGTTATGTCAAGAGGCCTTCTACAGTCGCAGAAGACATTTAAGAGCTTGTGTAAACAAAAACTTCTCGTGATTTAAATTAATGTGCAGCCGGTGGTTCAAACCTTGAACATGAGCTCTGTAACAGCTGCAAGCTGTTCTTTGAAATGCTTGAGAGTGGAAATGGGGCGATGGGGAAGCTGCAACAGCTGCAAGCTGTTCTTGGAAGATTTGCCAAGGAAGATAATAATTTTAGCACAATTCATTCCTCAGCGTGAAAAGATTTTATTTATTGATCGGCTTTCATTGGAATTTCTTATCTCGAACCCAAAAATTCTATAAGTTGGCACTTTTAGTGTCATTGCAAAAGAGTATGGGATGTTAGCTGCAGCATTCCATTTTCGGCTGGAACTAACTGTCTTCTTTTATTGCTTATGTTAGAAGGGTGAGGCTTGGAGTCATTCTTTCTCAGATTTAGGCAATCATCATTTGGATTATTCAAATCAACATCTACAGAAATGGCCATGGAGAAACCTCTGGAAAGCTCTTCTTTGCAGGATCAGAGCAAAGTGAGGATGTGCGACACATCCAGGAAATGCTCAAACTTGTTCTGGTTTTCTCTAGACTGCATTCTAACAATATATGTCAGAAACATCTGTCTGCAGTTTACAGGTTCTGTAATGTTGCAGGAAGTTTTTAAAATGTTTATCTACACCTTTGTGAATATGTAAATGTGCAATTCTCTGGCAGGAGTGTGTGGCTTTGTATAGTGTAATCTTTTACTTGTGTTTTATGGACAGCTGGACTAGAGGAATTTGTATAGTGTAACAATCTTAATGCAACATACTTTTATTGGTTGTAGAAGAGATGGTCAACAGCAATTTGTTGTGCATTGGTGATTTGCAAATAGTTCTTGGTGTTATCTTGTTTTTTTAATGAAGACGCTGGTGAGGATGGACCTATCATTTCTTAGTCCTTGATCATTCCTATATTTTGAGAGCACCCATCACTCCCTGAGATGCGTCTCCAGTATCAGACATCTCTGGAAACTTCTCAATGCCCGCTGTCTTCAATGCCTCCTGACCAGAAATTGACATCTTCTGTCAGAAAACTTAGGACGCAAAAAAGAAAGTCAAGTAAATAAAATAAGCCTGCATAATGTTTCATGCCTGATATTTTGGATTATACAAAAATCCATGCAAAGTTACAGTGTAGATTTTTGAGTGCATAAACAGTTGTATGAGTGATTTCTTGTCATTGTAATGGGCTAAAAAGAAATTGCCTGTTCTTGTATGACTGATTTACTATTCTTGTTTTCAAAATTCTATGTCATTTTGTGGAGATTTACTAAAGTATATTAAAAAATGGCGTCTTCCCTGTTGTACTGGTACCAGTCTCCAGCATAAGCACGCTGGTCTCTTAGTAACCATGATAAAAATCAATGATTACGTAAAATTATTAGTCTGGTATACTGGCTTTCTCTGCATATGTGTGACGAGTAACATGGCTGAATTTTTGCACAATTTGTATGCATCACTTTTAACTTGGCTTAAACTCAACAGTGCTATTGTTTTTTAAAGAATTTTTAAAGAGTATTAAGAGATTGTCTGTGCTGGGCTTCTTTTGATATATTAATGGGGAGCTCAAGTCATACTGGGGTCACCATGCACAGCTACAAGCTTCCTGTGGGCTGCCATCAAGCATTCAACATTTGTGGTCTGCTGTTAGAGATGGATCAATCACTGACCTAGAGCCTGCATTTCTGGTACTAAAGAAAAATGGTGGAAACAGTGACACAAGAAACACTTCACATTGCAGTTTGGAGGAAATCACTTGCCAATAGTTAGAAAATTGCTCTGATCACCTCAGCAATGATATCTCACGACATCTTTTACATGTATTTTTTTAAAATATTGCTAGTTGGTTTCACTGGCACCAATTGACACCAATTGAACATTGATTACCTGTGATTGGGGATTTTGGGGCTGAGAGGATAGAAGGGCCGAGAGGAGGAGAACGCAATTATTAAAAATCAGAAACAAAATTCATTTTCATTCCAGGAATGTGATGCTGCCTTCAGCAGTCTTGGTGCTTGGAAACGGAAATCTACAGGCTTGGCAATTTGGTTACCTTGAATATGGAAGCCTGCAGGGAACAATTGTAATACAGGGGTCAGCAGAATTGTGTAGAGCACCCTCAGGATCATCAAAGCGTCAGATTTGCAATTTGCGAGGCATCATGAGGACAGTTCTCCTCAAGTGTTCAAATTTTCATTCTGGCTGCGTCCAGTAAGTGTATCAGTCTAGAGTATATCAAATACTATCTATATGTGTCTGCATAAAATTTTACAATAAACAAAAATATTAGTTGCTCAATTATTTCTGGGTTTGGTTCGTTTTTAAAGAATAGCTGGTCTTTATTGATTTATTTATATATTTGTATATTGGTTCTCTGTATCTTTAGAGGCAACCTTACTATTTATTTATCGGTATAAGGCTATGTTTCCATTCAAGGGAGGCTACCAGCATTTCTCTTGGGCGTTTTTGGAAAATTTAGAGTCCTGTTATCCTGTTTTCAGATTTGGTTTTCAAATCTGAAAAAAAAAGGATAACTGCCCCTCACAATTTTTGTCTGAATTGTGGCCTATATACTCTTAAGCATGTCAATAGAGATGATTTTCGTCTAAATTCTCCCTATCGACTTAGTCCTTAAGTCATTTTTGTGGTGTAAGTCAGGTCTATGAACCCGACTTTCACAACTTTTCCTCGTGTACGGGGAAGTTCACAGACCCGACTTACACATTGTTTTACTCTCTCATGGTGTATGTCGGGTCTGTAGGCCTGATTAGCTCCATACTTTTCATGACTACTATCTCAGGTGCAAATCGGTCCCTATAAAAATACAAGCCATACAATTGACTACTTTTCATGACTACTTTTTTCCGTAGTGTAGAAATACAAGCGATACAATTGGATACATAGAATTTTTTCCAGTATGAAGAAGAAAAGTTTTACTCTTGGAGAATCTTTGAAGACCTACCTGTATGTCGGGTCTGTAGGCCCGATTTGCTCCATACTTTTCATGACTACTATCTCAGGTGCAAATCGGTCCCTATGGAAATACAAGCCATACGATTGACTACTTTTCATGACTACTTTTTTCCGAAGTGTAGAAATACAAGCGACACAATTGGATACATAGAATTTCTTCCAGTATGAAGAAGACAAGTTTTACTCTTGGAGAATCTTTGAAGACCTGTATCAGGTCTTTTCAGGCTCCAATGATGATGTTTCTTCATTAAAGTTGTTTTTCTCAAATATATTGCAGTTGCAGTTTTTACCAATTGACTTCACTTGCTTCAAGTCAAAAAAATGAGATTCAAAAAGTAAGATCTCCATCCTACTTGATTTCCATCCTACTTTTTCACAATCCTAGGTGGCATCCAACGTCGAGCATATCAGGGATACAAAGATTGGTCATGTAGACCAGGATGAGTTTGTCAAAAGGGTTGAGAATCCTCCCAACTACTATGTGAACTACTATGTGATGGAAACCATTGTCAATAGTAGTATACATCTTTTCGCATGTTGGTCAGAATCTTGAGTTCATGCTTGCAATGGCAAATCGTTTTGATCCAATGAGTTGAACTGTCAAAGATGATGGGAATAAGGTGTTAGTTTTGGATGAAGATTTATTTGATACATGTTCAAGTGTCTAGATATAGATTCTTTTGCCAACATAAATATAGTGCAAGTTAAGGTTTATTATGAAAATTTTTTTGACAAGCACAAGAGGAACCTTAATGACAATTGGCTAAAAACTCCTAGGCCAGCCATTGCCAGGTGGCCCAAGACTATTCTCCAGAGTGATTGCAAAGAAGTGAATGACCTAATCACTCTTCTTAGTAGGGTAAAAAGGGTTTGCTAACTTCAAATACATACTATGAGTGGATGTATCAATACATTCATGTCATTAAGGCAAAATAACAAGAGGATCCTTTGGGGAAGGCAAATAAGTGATGCACTTTGTGATCAACCTAACAAGGTTCCTAGGTCTATACACGAAAGTTGACATAAGATCTATTCATGTTTGGATGTACTATCCTTAGTTGACTTTGAAGCAGAGCCAATATCATTTCAAAAAAATCAATGATGCATTCTTTAGTCAATTTTTTTCGTTTGTTTACAAGAGTGGAAAACAATAGAGTTTCAGATCAAGCTTGGGAAGTGGTTAACAAGTATAGATGCATGTTTCTTCATTTGTCCACTTTCACTTACCTTAGAGTTGGTTGCTTTGATGACCAACCTTTCATGCTTCCTAGGTATCCATTTGACAGGAATTTGGTTCACATAGGCCATGGTTTAAGTTTTCTTTGTCCATTAGGAGGTTTTCAATTAATTCAGTTTTCAAAGCTAGAGCCATGAATGAAGAAATGAGAAGAGTTGCAATGAAATCCTTTAGAGCTTGGAAGGATTTTGGTTATAGTTATGAAGAACAAGTTGAAAAGATCCTATACTCATGTTCACATGATTGAAGATATTTGGATAGATTGTAGAACAAAGAAGGATATCAGAAACCTTGACTACTATCGCCTCACCAAAGAGCAAATAATTGATCTCAACTTGGTAGATGTCTTTGAAGACCTTCATGAATATGGTAATATTTTTGAGCCCGTGTATGAGGCTAAGAAAATTGACAATACTCCCCTTCTTTTGATTCAATGATCACAAAAGGAGGTTGTTTCTATAAATACCCGGTGCCAAAAGATTCTTGCAAACATTACTGTCTGGCTTGCTTCAAGAGGTATTCAACGTAAAGAATTCACCACAGGTTTAGAAGAAGATATTGCAGGACCTATTGGGAAGAAATCAGAATTGAGAAAGAAGAATAGACAAGATCCTATTACCTCAGTTGTTGCTCTTAGATTCAAATTTACAGTGGGAAAAGGTAAAGGGAAGGAGCAAAGTAGGGGAACCCTTAGATTATGAACCACCTAATTTGGACAATGAATCAATAGATGGTGAAGGTCAATATGAGGATCAACTTGCAAAGGAAGAATTTGATGAGGAAAGCTTACTAGAAACCTCAAGGGATGGAGAACCAAAGAAGATTCAAGAGCAAGTTCCTCAAGCACCTAATTTGGTAACAATTATTTCATCTTCACAGGTTTTCGTTCTTACTTTTGTGCCATTTGGATCTACAGTTTCATATGTACCAACAATTTCTACTGTTGAGTCATTACCAACTAGAACTACTATTTCTGATGTTATTCCTTGTAATGTCACTCATGTGCTTGCTAACGAGTCTGCATTAGAAACCCCTCAAGACAACATTGTTAATGTGTTCTCTCTACCAGAAGTAACTTCCATCATGTTAGATGATTTTGACAAATTCTTGGTAGAAATTGGTTCTAAGCCTAGTGAGTCATCCATTGAAAATTTTCTAGCTATTGTTATCTCAACTTCTACTTCCCCTAAAGTGGTCACTATTGCTCAAAATTAAGGGATTACTTCTCAAACATTTGTTTATGTTTTTAAAAATGTTTTTGCACTTCCACCATGGTTAGTTTCAAATACTCCCAAAAGAAAAAAAAATGTGATTTCTTTTGATGATTTTGATTTTGGTCAATTAGTTTTTGTCAAGCCAAAGAGTACCAAGAAAGCCAAAACTATCTCAAGGATAAAAATTGATTAGGCCAAAAATAAGTATGTTGAAGTTGTAACTTCCTTTGAATAAAATTGTAGATGAAGTTCGAGCAGAGGATTACACTATGAGAAGAATAGATCTTGGTAAACATACCCATGATGGTGCCCAAGCAAGATGCTCAAAAGGCCTTCCAATCTCTCAGTGTTAGATATGATGAAGAGAAAGTTAAGAAAGATAAACTCAAGGCTCAAGTAGGATTGCTCACAAACGTTTTAATCAAAATCAATAAGTCTACTGAGATAGTTGAGTTGGTAACTTTGCCCTCAAGGGGCATAGTAGTAGGTGACTGGATGGATAGAATACAAAGTCAAGGGACACATGTTCTGACTTCAACAATCAAGTTGATTGATAGTATTCAAGGTGTTAATATGAATTTAATACAATAATTGAAGCATTAACACAGGAGATTGAAACACGGAAATGACTTTGAAGCTTGGCTCAGGTTGATAGATTTCCCTTTAGATGTTTTGGTTGACAATGGTGTTGTTTCTTCAAGAAAATTTTATGTACAACACATAACTTCCAAAACATAGAATGTAAGTTTTGAAAGAACAAGTCAAAGATGTTAAAAAGGCTAGGAAAACTAGTGAAATTACTATCAAAGAATTCTCGGCCAAGATCATAGAATTTCCTTGCAAAATGTTTGATGAAGAACATAATCTTTTTACCCCTGGATTTAGGTATTCAATTTATTCGTCTAGGATGAAGTAGAGCGAAGTGATTTCACTTTCCTCATTTGATGAGTTATAGGAATTCAGTCCATTTTGGATAATCTAGAATCTCTTTTGAAGAAATCCAAGAAAGAATTCACTCTATTGAAAAATCCAGTTACCAAAATACAAGTTATCTCTAGCTATGAAGATGAACCTAACGATGCAAAAATCCAAGCTTCTTTCCAAAAGTATGATGAATTTCTGAAGAAAGATGGAGGTGACGAGACACAAGATGGAGCTCCAACAACTTATTCATTTTTATGCATTCTTACTCTAGTGTAATTTTGTAATTTTGATTGTCATTTTGCATTTACAGTTTTGCATTTAGGAGTACATAAATCTTAAGTAAAATCAAATTCTTTCTTTGACTTGGTCTAAATTTAGTTGCAACTTTCCTATTTTTGCTTATTGCACCTTATTTATATATATGAGGGTGCTCTTTGTAATTAGTATCTTTATTTTATGCAACAAAACTTCGCCAAAGTGAAAAACAAAGTGAAACCGTGTTCAAATTGTGATTTTGCAAGCTCAATCAAAATAAGAGGACAAATTTTGCTTTCAAACTTTGTCCTGGAATCATTTTTGTTCATGATATAAATATTCTTATGTCATTTATGTCATATGTTCTTGAGAGTTTGAGTTGAGTAGTGTGATTTGTGAAGTGGTTGATAGGATAGTAGTAAGGTGAAGACTTTGAGCTTCATTCCTATTTTTCCGTCCTATAAGTCATTTTCAAAAAAGGAAGCAACAAAAAGCTTTGTTTCTTATGGACACTTTGCTTCTAATTAGTATAGATTTTTGAATTATTGCAAGTAAGAACTGTTATAGGCATCAAGAAAGGACATCCATTCTAGATAGAAAATTGGAAAAATACTTTGAACAAAGAGAGTTGAAGTGGGCATATCATCTTAGATTAGTGTAAAGTTAGCAGGTAGAATAATATTAGAAGTTGCAGTAGAATTGGGAAGCCTTCCCTTATAAATAGGAGAGATTGCATCTTGCCTTGTAAAAGATATTTGTTTTGCATACTGTGGTAAAAACCCACATTTTTGTAAACCTCCTCGAGTTTACAAAATGTTCACCCAACGAGTCCTTTCGAATCAACTGTTTCTATGGATTTCATAATCAATTGTAATTCCTAAGAGAAGGTTTGAGATTTATGTTTTGTGACAAAAAAGTTTACGACACTCTTTATAGTTGGAATTCCAAAATATGCAGAGGGCATGCAGTGCTTTTGTGCAAACATGGAAACTTCTCAACTAGCAGGAGTTTTTCAGGCCGTCTCCAAGCAGATGTTGAATCTACGTGAAGAAAAAATTGGGGGCTCTTGTTTTTTATTGCAAATTTATTACTACTTGTTTCCACTCTGGGTGCACAAAGTCTTCTTTGAATTTGGGTGTGGAGGCTATTTTGAGTTATGTTTTTTAGTAGAAAGTTTATTTTTATTTATTGTTTTATTAAAGAAGATTTGAACTTGATGCCACATGGAGAGTTTATTTTGAGGTGCTGTTGAGAAAACTTAAGAATTTTTTTTTAAGAAGCCATTAATCTAATCTTGCATCTTCACACTAAAAAATAAAAACTAGCATACAAATAATAGGTAGGATATCTAGTTATTTATCTTAGTAGCATTTAAGACATCAAATATAATAATATAACATTAATAATTATATTAATATAATTATAGATATAATTATGATTAAGACATTAGGTGAATTAGGATTAGGGTTAGAATTAGAACTATAGTTTTAGATAGGGTTATAGTTATAGGTAGGCTTAAATATAGAGCAATATATTAGATGAATTAGAGTTAAGGTTAGGGTTAGAGTTAGAGTTAGTCATAAGAGAGACAATTTTAGTAGCAACCCTAATTTTAATTGTAGCCTAAATTAAACATAATTGTAATTTAGATTATCTGTAATTGTAATCTTAATTGAATCTTAAGATAACCTTAAATTTAACCCTAGTTAAGCTTGAACTTTAACCTTAATTGGACCTTATCCCTATTCCTATTTGAAGTCTAATCATAATTTAGAGATTGTCTCTCCCGCTTAAAGCTTGACATCTCCTCGTATATAATGTTTAAACTTCAAAGAACACATTTCTTTTGTTGTCTCTCCCCTTCTCCCCTTATAAAGCTTGACTTGTGGATTATGGGCCCATCACACTTGGCACTTCAATTGTAATGACATTTTTTGCTTTTATTGTCATAGATAGCACTTCAAATGTAATGACACTTTTTACTCTTACATCATAGATAGTCATACATTCTATTTTCTAAAAGCCTTGAGTTGTAATGAGTGTTAGTGGAGAGATAATGCTCGACCTTAGGAACATTGTCGAGATGCTAATACTTGTGCTAATCTTATGAGAAGTAATATATGAAATATCATATAAAACTTAGTAGTGTCCATGAATTTTTGTATCCCTAATAGTTTTTAGGGAAGGTCAAGTTGGATGTCTTGTAAAACTAGTTAGAGAAATATCCCCTACCATTGAATTAATCTTCAAGTATACATATAGATGAAAAGACATTTGATATATGAATCAAAAGCTAATTCATGAAAGTGCTTGCCTTGACACATTATACGGTGGAAAAGGGTGAAACTAAAAGAAGAAATTCAAAAAAAAGAAAGAATATAGATTACAAAATCAAACATGACTAGGTATAAATACAATCAATAGGACCTCACACCTATACAATATAAATATGACCTCACATCTATACAATAAGGTCATGTTTAGCTTGAAAAAATAATTAGTCGATAGGCTATCCCCTCTGGGGGCACCCCATATCAACAATTTGTCTCACCGTTAAAACTATTGTTTTTTGGTTGTCCTCTTTATTCCTCTTCTTTCGCACAACTTTTCTCTCATTTTCTGCATAGTTGTACTCCATCACTTCCTCACACCCAAAGATATAAATCTTGCCAAATAAAGCTTCCATTGCTATCCTCGCCAATATGCCCACTCCAGTCTAGTCACCATCTCCATTGTTGTCCAAATTGAGGAATCCAAGTCAAAAACTTGTAAACATATATATAAAGGGAGAATTCACCCATGAAAACAAGTTTTTGATTACAAAAAGAAATTACGAACTATTGTGAAATAGGTCAATACATTTCTTGAACCTAAAAAGCGAATAAGAGTTTTATCCTTTCTAATAATATGTCGCGTTCACATAGAGAAACTTCTATTTCACCATTAAATTTTGGGACTCTTGATTATGATTTTTATTCCACAGTCATTTTATATAGCTGTCAAATGATTGTGATTCATAAGTTTCGAGATATTACTTCAGGAAGTAATTATTAATTGAAAACAAATTTTTTATATATTTTCAACATATTTTGTTTAAAAGAAATGAATATAAGTTTTTTTTCTTAATTATTTTATAGGTTAATTAATCAAGTAATTATTATATAATTCATTTAGATAATAAATTTGAATTTTGAAATATTTTATGAAATCGATAAAGATAAATATGAGGATTTGGTTTTAAATGAGATAAATAATATTTTATTGTAATTTATGTTTAGCGATCTAATGTTGATTCTTAATATTCAACATTAGTGAAATTGGGATAGATTAATAAATGGCATTTGTTCTATTTTGGTTCAAGTGCTTATAAGCACCAATAAAACTTGTTATGGTTAGAATGAGAAGTTGACTTTGCTTCCTTTTGTATGTCTTAGTCAAGTCTTTAGATCAATTTAAGAATTTGGAACAAGTTTGAAGAGAAGCCAAGTAGAAATAGAAATGCAAATGCCTATCTTTGTGATCTTAGATGTTGAAGTACCAAATGATGTTATGATTGTTCAATTTCTAACATGTAATAGGGCTATGTTCTTTTAGTGAATGCCCTACAATATAAGTTTAGTATTTCATGCTTGAGTCAACAACCAATGTCTAGGTGGATACATGTCAGCTTAGGCCCATGTCTAAATTTGAATTTGGAAGTTTAGAGATCAGATTGTATGTGTGATTTTGAAAATAGATTTTAAGAAACAACAGTTATAAAATTTGGGTCCAAACCTTTGGGAACAAGGAATTGAAATCAATTAAGGTGAATAATTATTTAATTAATATGGATAAAAGAATTGATGAAATTATGATGAAATGGTAAGATGAAAATGCATTAGCAATTTTGTTCTTTATTTGCTTTTTTTGTTTGACTTTTAATTTGCACCGTCGGCTAAAAATAAGCATTTGATAATTTTTTAAATATTATACTAAATTAATTATATTTCTATTATATATTAGATTTTAAAAATATGAAAAAATAATATAATTATAAAAGCTCAACGATATAGGATGTTAGGAGTATACCTGCAATGCTCATGTAGATTATTGTTATTAGCTTCATTGTGCTATTGCACCTCATTTAGATGCAAGCGCTAGTAATAATCTAATGATTGAAGGGCTTCCTATATAGAGTAAGATCCATTCTAGATTCAATTGTACAATAGTCATATTTATGACTTTATCATAGTTCAACATTATTAAATTAATTTATATATTTAGACACAATAATCAAAATCCACAACAATCATTCATACTCTCTTTTTCTTTTGTGAGGGGGGCAATGATCAATTAAGATTCGATTCCCAATTAAAAGATTAATTGTTAGTGGATTATTGTGTATAGCTATAATGATATTTGATACTACACATTTGTCAAATATTTGTTATCACTCCTACATAGATCATTTTTAAAGATCATAGAGTAGTTTTATATTGACAAGCACAAAATTAAAAAATTCTCTTCGAGAATATCTTCCACAATATTCCATTTCTAATCACAAAACCAGGTCAGGAATAAGTGAAGTGTCAAAATGGATCACACCAAAGAGACAAAGTGGGAATTAAGAGTACAAGGAAGGCCACCCTACTGGATACAAAATGTGATGTGGATGTCACCTCTATGCCTTGCAAATGTTCAGGTCTCTCTAATATGCTTGTATCCCTGTAGAATATCATATATATATATATATAGTAATGAAGGCTTATATAAGCATACAAAACAGTAGCAAACTGTATGCTTGCTTGCCTCAGCTTCCTCAATGATGTCTTTTGAGTGTTAAAATATGGTAAAAGTTTGCCAACTTTTTTTTTTTTTATAAAGTTGTTTTGGTTAAATCATTATGAAGTTAAAAGTTGTGAAATACCGTGGAAAATGTCACTAGCTATCATGGTTTATCATGGTTCTGTAATTATTTGTTAAGTATTTGGAGCGGAGCCTACGACTTAATTTGACAGATTGAGAGCTCTTTCTTGATTCTGTAGGTGGTTTGAACAACGTAAAATATTGCAAATGAATATTATAATGTTCCCGAGGTCTCAACTTTTTGAATTATGGTCTTAAGGGTCTCTCACTCTATATATTCTTGTACAACCTTTGAATAAATTGTGTTCACAAAAAGAATTCAGAATGATTTTTATATGTTAAAATATCATGGGTGTTAGGGTTTCAAGCAGATCCGAAGCAAATATGAACTAACAATTATATGCAGATTTAAATACAAAAGACAAAGAAATAAAACAGGACATAGATAACACAGAGATTTAACGTGGTTCACCTAGAATGGGTTATGTCCACCATACACAACCGTCCAATCTTTCTTATTATCCAACAAAAATAGTACATCAACCTTACAATGCCTTAAGCATCCCAGCCGCTTATAACATGCGTTATTAGGGCAAAAAAAAAGTCGACCTTTTTAGGGGTTTATTACAATGTTGGTTTTCATCATCAAAAAAAAAAATACCCAAATTATTTTTTTCTCGGGGGCACCTGCCCCCGAACCCCCACTTTTCTCAGGGCCTGCCGCCCCCGAACCCCAGCCCGGCCTGGCCCCAGACCCCAGACCCCGACAAGGATACATGCTGAGTGTACAATACTTTGTTGATCAGTCACCACATTTCAACAATCTCCCACTTGGAAACTGATCAGGCTCCACACCAAACAATCTCCCACTTGGAGACTGATACTACACAACACCACTGTACATGCAACATCCGCTGGATAAAACACTAGGACTCGACTAATATAAATTCCACAATTATCAATCAAGAAGACCAACAGAAATTGATGAAGAAATCAGCTTCTCCTATGGAACTGCCTTCGTGAACATATCGACAGGATTCTCACTAGTGTGAATCTTCTCAAGCCGTAACTGACCCTCCTCCAAAACAATCCGGATGAAGTGGTACCTGAGTTGAATGTGCTTTGTCTTTGAATGAAAAGCAGAGTTCTTCGCAAGATGAATGGCACTCTGGCTATCAGTATACAATGGACGATCCTCCTGCGTCTGACCTAATTCCTCCAGAAAACATTGTAACCAAATCATCTCCTTGCTGGCTTTTGTAGCAGCAACATACTCAGCTTTAGTGGTTGAAAGTGCAACAACCTTTGCAGCTTAGAAATCCAACTGACTGCAGTTCCCCCTATAGTAAAAACATACCCTGTAGTACTCCTCCGTGAATCAATATCACCTGCTAGATCAGAGTCAACAATCCACTCAAAGCAGCATTAGATCCTTTGAAACATAATGCCTTCGTAGTGGTTCCTTTCAAATACCGAAGGATCCAATTCACAACATTCCAATGTTCCATACCTGGATTTCTCATAAACCTACTCACAACTCCCACTGCAAGTGCAATATCTGGCCTTGTGCATACCATTACATACATCAGACTACCAACAACTAATGAATATGAGATGTTAGACATTTTATTAACCTCTTCCTATGCCTTTGGGCACATTTCCTTAGTCAATTTGAAATGACTAGCCAAAGGTGTACTAACTGCTTTTGCATTCTGCATGTTAAATCTTTTCAACACCTTCTTTATATACTCACTTTGGGACAAATTCAAGGTTCTATTTTTCCTGTGTTGTGTAATCCTCATACCGAGAATTCGCTTAGCTGCACCCAAATCCTTCATAGAAAATGACTTGGCTAATTTCTGTTTAAGATCATTTATATGTTGCATGTTAGACCCAGCAACAAGCATGTCATCAACATAAAACAACAGGATAATATAACTGCCATTATCCAATCTCTTAAATATACACAATGATTAGAATGACATCTATGATAACCGTGTTCAGCCATGAAACTATCAAATTTTAAATACCACTGTCGGGGTGCTTGCTTTAGGCCATACAAACTTTTCTTCAACCTGCACACCAAGTTCTCCTTACCTTTGACCTCATATCCTTGTGGTTGCAACATGTAAATTTCCTCCTCCAAATCTCCATGGAGAAAAGTTGTTTTGACATCTAATTGTTCAAGATATAAATCATCTGCAACCACAAGACTAAGTACAGTTCTAATTGAAGTCATTTTTACAACTGGAGAAAATATTTCATCATAATCTATACCCTTTTTCTGTGCAAAACCTTTTACCACAAGTCTGGCCTTATATCTTTTTTGACCTCCTTCCTCCTCCTTCAGCCTATAAACCCATTTGTTAGGCAAAGCTTTTTTTCTGCAGGTAAAGGGACTAAGTCCCAAGTCTTATTTTTCATCAAGGAGTCCATCTCCTCTTTCATGCCTAGCTCCCACTGTTGTTTGGCATCCACCTGCATTGCTTCTTCATATTCTTCGGGTTCACCAGAATCAGTTAATAAAATAGAATACAAAGAAGGAGAAAATCTTTCAGGGGGTCTACTTGACCTCGTAGAACGTCTAACACTTGCAGGAGTTTGTGAAACAATCTGTTGTTGCTAAGCATCAGGTACCTATGGCATTTCATTTTCAAGAATCTCATCTAACACCACATATTCTTGTTTGTCTAGTTCATGCTTCTTTTCCTGCATCTGTTCTTTATACATAACCTTCTCATTGAATATAACATCTCTACTTCTAATTATTTTTTTATTTTCAAAATCCCATAACCGATAGCCATATTCATCTATCCCATATCCAATGAAGGTACATTTATGAGATTTAGCATCAAGCTTGGTTCTGTTTTCTTTATCAATATGGACAAAAGCTTCACAACCAAAGGTTTTCAAAAAAGAACAATTTACCTTTTTACCAGTCCATGCCTCCTCTGGAATACCACCATCCAAAGGGGTTGAAGGTCCTCTATTTATCAAATAGACAACAGTATGTACAACATCTGCCCAAAAATGTAAGGACAATCCAGCATGCAATCTCATGCTCCTCGCGCGTTCCATGATAATCCTATTCATTCTCTCTGACACACCATTTTCCTGTGGAGTTCCTGGAACTGTCTTCTACTTTCGAATCCCATTTAAGGAGTAGTAATCTTCAAATTCTTTGCTGCAATACTCACCTCCATTATCCGATCTGAGACACTTCAACTTTTTTCCTGTCTTATTCTCAACCAAAGCTTTCCATTTCTTAAAAGTTTCAAAAACATCTGATTTTTGTTTTAGAAAATATACCCATGTTTTTCTAGTTGAGTCATCAATAAAAATAACATAATAACAAGAGCCACCAAGAGATGATACCCGAGCTGGTCCCCATACATCTGAATGCACAAGCTCTAACTTCTCACTCTTCTTCTCTTTCCCAACTTTGAGAAATCTGACTCTTTTCTGTTTACCATAAACACAGTTTTCACAAAACTCTAAATCAATCTTCTTTAATCCCGATAATAGATTTTTGGAGTGAAGGATTTTCATCCCTTTCTCACTCATGTGCCCAAGCCTATGGTGCCACATTATCGAATATGTTCTTGCAACATCTATTGTTGTTGTCCCTATAGTAACTTTATTTGTAGCAGCTAGGATAGAGTAAGTGTTACAAGTACACAGATATAGTGTGCCTACCTTCACACCTTTAGCTACCACTAATGATCCTTTAGTGACCTTCCACATATTGTCTAAGAAGGTAACTATGCAACCTTAACTACCTAGTTGCCCTGCAGAAATTAAATTTCTTCTTAAATTAGAAACATGTCTTACCTCCTGCAGAAACCAGTCATTTCCATTCTGCAACTTGATCTTTATCTTTCATTTTCCAACAATTTGACAGGGCTCATCATCACCCAAATATACCTGTCCAAAATCACCTTGAACATAATCTAGAAAATATTTTCTATGGGGTGTAGCATGAAATGAAGCCCCAGAATCTATCACCTAGGAATCATTAACATTATCCAAACATAAGATTAAAGCATCTTGTAAAGTATTACTTGCAATATTAGCTTCCTTACTATCATTTTCATTTTTGTCTCCTTCTTTGTTTTTTCGAGACCAACAATCTTTCTTTAGATGACCAGGCTTTCCGCAGTACCAACAATCTTTCTTTCCTCTAGATTGAGAGCGTCCTTTCTTTGACTTCCCTCGTGACTTCTCATTCCCAAGGCCTTTTCCTCTTTCCTTTGATCTTCCTCTGTTCTCCACATTCAAAACACTACCCGATGATGTTGGAATCTCACCTGTGCTTTTCTTTCGCATTTCCTCGCTTAGGATAACACCAACAATATCATCAAATACCAAATTTTACCAGAGACAATGTTACTTACAACCATAACCAAGCTATTCCAGCTTTCTGGCAAAGAACATAAAATCAAGAGAGCCCTAACCTCTTCTACAAAGGTAATTTTTACCGAAGACAGTTGACTAGTAATTGTATTAAATTTATTTAAGTGCTCTGCTACAGATCCTCCCTCACTCATTTTCAAATTAAACAAACGCTTCATAAGAAATACCTTATTCGAAGCCGAGGGTTTCTCATACAACTTTGCCAATGTTGCCATCAAATCTACAATCGTTTTTGCTTCTGTTATATTGAATGCTACAGATGGTGCAAGACACAATTGAATAGATCCCAGTGCCTTTCTATCTAAAATGTCCCACTCTTCATCTGACATTGTGGTCGCTTTCTTTGCCTTTCCCTCCAATGAACGCCACAAATCCTTTTGATACAGGTAATCCTCCATCTGCATTTTCCATAACTGGTAGTTCTAGCCGTTAAACTTTTCGACCTTGAATTTGGAATCCTCCATTGCTCCCACTCAAATCTGAGAGTCCTGCCAATTTACAGAAAACCTCGCTTTGATACCAATTGTTAGGATTTCAAGCAAATATGAATCAACAATTATATGCATATTTAAATACAAAAGATAAAGAAATAAAACAGGACACAGATAACACAGAGATTTAACGTGGTTCACCAAGAATGGGTTACATCCACCATACACAGCCGTCCAATCTTTCTTATTATCCAGCAAAAACAATACATCAACCTTACAATGCCTTAAGCATCCCAACCGCTTATAACATGCATTTTTAGGGCAAAAACAAAGTCGACCTTTTTAGGGTTTTATTACAATGTCGGTTTTCATCAACAAAAGAAAAAATATTCGGCAAGGATACGTGCTGAGTGTACAGTACTTTGCTGATCAGTCACCACATTTCAAAAATGGGTTTATGTGTCATAGCATAGTAAGCATATTTAGTTACCAAGGGTTTGTAATTATGAATGAGATTTATCACCTTGTAACAACATGACACATTATTTAAAATATTCTATCCTTCATACTCAATTTAGTGGAGCCATATATTTTGTTTAATGTTTATATATATATGGTAGGTAAGTGAGATGATTATTGTATCTTCTATAAGAGTGTTTATTTATTAAATGGTAGTACAAATAATTTTTCTAAGGATATTATATTATTGATATAAATCTTTTGTTGGAAATTATTGGTTTATTTCTATTGGATTTTTTTTAATTTATTACGTTGAGAGGCATATTAGGCTCATAGACAGATGTAAGATTCTTCGTCAATAAAAATGAAGCTCATTTAAGTTGACATGCATTTGACCGTCAACTGATTTGTTAATTAAAAAAAGAAACATTATCGATATTTTTTGTTTCTAATTTCATATTCCATGTAAAAAAAAAAAAATTAATAATAAAGAAAGTAGAAATATAGGCATGTTTATATTTATAACATTTGATTTCATATTGGATTTGAACTTTTTCTAATTTTCACTTCATAAAGAAAAAAAAGGATTTGAAATTTCACATTGGATTTGATTTATTTTTAATTTATGATTTTAATAAATTTAGTGCAACCATAATAGGCAATTGAAGAAGGCAACAAATCCGATTAGGAATGTTTGAGCCAGTTGTGCTTTCAAATTTCCAAATGTGTGTGGTTCTTAGTGGCAACTTTACCTCACTCCTGGGGTAACAATTTTTTTTTTGGAAATTTACCTAGTAATTTGTAATCTCTGTGCTTAACTTTTAGCATTTTAATATGGCAATTAGGATTTGTTTATTAAGTCTTTCAACTTAGGATTTGAATGCTGATTTGGTGGAAAAAATACTTTAAGAATAATAAGAATAGCAGGGTAAATGGAGTTTTCATTTCTCTTCTCCAAATGAAGTTTTTGTTAAAAACTTTTTGAAAATTGTTATAAATTGTTATGAACTTGCTGTGCTTGGAAGTTGGGTTGAATACATGCCTTATGATCACAATCCTGCTTTTTTTCTTTTTGTTATTAACTTTAGATAAAAAAATTTTGAAGTGTTTCTAGTAAATTTTCATAAATGAGCAAAATAGATGAAATATCAATTGAAGCAATTGCATGCATGGCTAAGCGCAAATTATTTGAAATCTTCATTAAAGAAGGGCATGTCTAAGTATATGGATTTTGTCACTACTTTCATAAAGAATTATTAATTTGGTTTCTTTCTCACTCTTCTTGTCCTATTAGAGAACGACCCATCTTCAATCTTATTGGACTTGGGATAACCTAATGGAAGATGATTCATTATTTGAAAAACCCATTTCTTCAAGATTAATGAAAGAACAAGATAAAAAAAGTAACGCGGATTGAGGAATATCAACTATAAAACAGTTGACGAAAATTGTTGTTCATATTGTAAAATGCTCAAAATCTTTATCTAGAACGTTTCGATATGGATTTTTTCAACAAAATGTGCAATGTATTCATTCGAATAGAGATAAAGAAAAAATGATGATTTTAATAAGGGAAGATATTGTTTGCATCTAATTCGTTTAGGGCCATGAAAAAATTTGGTAAGCTGAAAAAATCATTCCATTCGCCATTTGGGGGAGTTTTATATTAATTATTAAAAATAATATCTAATGATGTTATTGAATGGTCAAAGGCCATAGATATTTATAATTAGTTGTACAAATATTTTGTTCTTTTTTTTTATATAGTTTTTTAATTTTGAATATAAAAATCTAACATGTAATACATTTAATTCTTAAAATATAATATTTTTTAATTAAAAAAAGACTAATAAAATAGATTTTTTTTTCAATTTAATAAATTAATTTTTCCTTTCAATTGATTTTTGTCTTAATACATTTAATTCTTAAAATAGAATGTTTTTTCAATTACAAATAAAAAAATAAATATTTTATGTCAATTAGATAAATAAATTTCTTTTAGATTTTATTTGGTTAAACTATGAATTCTATAGGCTATCTCTTATAGGTTTTGACAATTAGAATGTTTTATTGGAATTAAAAAAAAAAACATAAGTTTATGTTAAGATTGCTTATATAATATTAACATAATACTTAATATTTAGTCTCCATACACTACAACATAGTTTGCACCATTGCCTTGATAAACAAAAAAATCTTAACTTCCAATTTAGAAAAATCAATAACAACTTTGATGTTTTGAAATTATAAATATAAAAACATAATGTTTCTAAATTCAAAAAATCAAGTTAAATGCATACACAAATATTTGAAATATAATATATAACTTTTAATTTCCAATTTAGACAAATCAAAAACCATTCACATGTTCCTACTTTTAAAAATAAAAATATCATGTTTCTAAATTAAAAAAAATGAATGTTACATGCATACATAGATATTTCAAAAATAATATAGTATTTTAAATCACACTTTCTTTCTTTATATTGACAAAAATCAATAACAACTTTGATGTTTCAAAATTATAAACATAAAAACATAATGTTTCTAAATTCAAAAAATTGAGTTAAATGTATACGCAAATGTTTTAAATATAATATATAATTTTTAATTAAAAATTTAGACAAACTAAAAAACCATTTATATGTTACTAATTCAATTAATTTATAAATGAAAATGCTTTTTATTTAAAACAAAATAAGTTAAGGTTAATCAGGGTTAGAGTTAAGATCAAGGTTGGATTTTAATTAAGGTTACCTTGTTACTATTAGGGTTAATAATATTAGGGTCATATTTAAATTGTTAGAATTAGAATACATATAGAGGTTAAATTAGAATTAGGGCTAGTGTTAAGGGTATGATAAAAAAAATTAGAATTATGGCCTTAAGCATAATGTTATATCCCCAATCCTAATACTAACTCAAACCCTCATTATTTAAAGTCTTGCATGTGTTGGGTTAGGATTAGAGTTTGAGTTAAATTAGGGTTAGGGTTAGGGTTTAAGTTAGAGATAGGGTTTAGTTAGGGGTTTTGATAAAGGTCATGGTTAGTGTTGAGTTAGTTAGGGGTTTTGATAAAGGTCATGGTTAGTGTTGAGTTAGTTAAAGGGTTCTAGGATAAATCTTGAGGTCAAGGTCAAAGTTGTGGTTCCAGTTTAGGTTTAGTTAGGGTTAGGATTAAGATTCTAGGAGAAAGCTTCAAGGATCAGGATCAAGTTTAGACTTGGGGTTTGTGTGTTGGTTCATTTAGAGTTAAGGTTAACATTAGGGTTCAAATAGGGTTATGGTTAGCAATACATTTGTTAAACTTGTTTTAATTAATGCCTTACATCATTAGGTTAGGGCTAGGGTTAGTGTTAAAGTTATAGAATAAACTTTGGTATCAAGGTTACAATTAGAATTAAGGTTGCACTAGGGTTAAGTTCCGGTTTAATTAAGATTTAGAATAAGGATTGCCATTACAATTAGGGTTAGTGTTAGGGTTAATGTTAGGTTATGCTAGGGTTAAATAGAATTAGGTATCAATTAGGATTATAGAAGAAATCTTTGAGTTAGGGTTAGGATTAGGGTTCTCGGTTATATTATGAATAAAGTTTTAATAACATTAGGGTGAATATTAGATTAGGGTTAAGGTTAAGGTTAGGATTCAATTAGGATTAAGGTTAATGTTAGATTAGGATTCAATAAGTAGAATTTTATTTATTTATGATAAGGTTTGAATTAGGAATATGGTTGGGGATTAATTTAGATTGTAGCTAAAGTTAGAGTTAGGGTTAAATTGGGGTTAGGATTAATGTCAAGTTGAGGGTTTAAATAATGTTAGCATTACGGTTAAATTAGGGTTACATTCAATGTAAAGTTAGGATTATAATAATAATTAGAGATATGATTTGGATTATTGTTAGATTAGGGTGAGGCTTCAAAGGGTTAGGGCTAAGATTACTTAAGGTTAGTGTTCAACTTGAGTTGTGGCTTAAGAAGTGTAAAAGTTAGGATTTAATTAGTGTTAGAATTAGGGATCTGATTCAGTTAAGTCAGGATTTAGTTAGGGTTAGGGTAAAATTATGGTTAGGGTTCAAACAGAGTTGATGTTATAGTTCAATAACTGTTAAGGTTAGAATTAGAATTAGAAATAAGAGCTTTAATTAGGGTTTTAAGAGATATCTTAAAGTTAGGGTTAGGGTTAAAATAAGGTTAGGATTAAAGTTTAATTATGTTTATGGTTTGAATATTATTAGGGTTAATATTAGGTTAGTAAGGTTAGGGTTAGGGTTAATGTCGGATTAGGGTTCAATAAGAGTTAGGCTAGGACTCAATTAGGGGTAGGGTAAAATTATGGTTATAAGCAAAATATTTGAGGTGGGGTTAATATATTGTTAGGGTTTAAATAGAGTTAAGGTTAGAGATTAATTATGGTTAGGGTTTAAATAGAGTTAATGTTAGAGATTAATTATGGTTAGGGTTAATGTTAGATTAGGGTTTAAATAGGTTTAGCATTAAGGGTCAATGAGGGTTAGATTTAATGTTATATTAGGTTTAAGATTAGGTTTAAATTTAAAATTAAAGATAGGATTAACGTTAGAGATGAATTAGCATTAGGATCAATGTTACATTATTGTTTAAATAGGGTTAGTGTCTAGATTCAATTGGGGTTAGATTTAATATTAGATAAGGGTTAAGGTTAGGGTTAGACTTAGAATTAGATATATGATTAGGGTTAGGTTTTGTTGGTAAACAGATTTGTTGCTTTAAGAAACTTTCTTGAAAAACTCTGTTTTGCCTTGTAATTAGCAACAAAGCGTTTACAATAGTTGAAGAATCACAAAGAAATGGTAATTCTTCTCTGCGTTTGAGAGGGGCAGCTCCCTCGTATAATGGGGGTATTTGGATTTTTCAAAAATTTAGAGAACGAACAATAAAGAAAGATTGAACGCCATATAAGGTATGAATTTAGATTAAAATAAATCCCATATAATCAAGTTTGAGATACCACAACTTGAAATAAACTTCTTCACATTCAATGTTAAAGGGAAAGCATTAGGTAATCATCAATCAAACATAAGAACATTGATAATAACCCATGAGAATAAGTTGAACACACATCCAAATTGATCTCGATTGCTTAATTTCTTGAATAATACTATCCAAGTCTCTCATACAAAGCTTGTGAAAAAGTGGAATCCCCTACATTGAATAATAATGAGGTATATATAGGTGAAGTCGTAACCACCTGAGGTAACTACCCTAACCACCTTTATAACTACTTTATAACTTCCTCAACTACTTGAAATAACTTTCTCAACTTTGGAAGAAATAACTACTTAGAAAAACTACCCAAAATGAGAACTTAGGATAACCACCTCATCCAATGCTTAGAAAAACTACCCCTTACAAATAAGTTAGGATTGACCTAACTTTCACAAAAGAAAAGCCCAAATTCTAACTTTAATTACAATAAGTGACTTAGGTCACTTTTACAAAGAACAACTTGAAACATTATAACATTAAAGTTATGGATCTTGCTAAAGTACACTTCTCCATCTTTGTCTGCTCCATTTGCCTTTGTAATCATCTTTTCATATAGCCATTCAAGGACGTGACACATATGTCTTTCCCTTCTAATAGAAAATAAAACTCCAAGGGTCTCCATAAGAATGAAAATCCACCTTTCAAACGAGCACTATCATGGACAAGATGGCCATGTTTTGTTACTGCAATCTCTATACTCTATGATATGATATTTTCCTCTAGGTAGTTTGTCAAACTTTCTAAGTGTATTTCCAGAAATTGCATTCCATATGGCGACATCTCTTTCGATGGCTCTTTATGAAATATTTCAAGTGCATTTCTTTTGTTTCCATATTCGGAATGTATTTCTTTGGGAACGATTCCAACTACAATATCTGACAAAAATGTCCCAGCCTATGTGTTTTGATACATGTCGATAACCTACCCCAAAATTATCGTTCTTGAGCATGGTAAGATGCCGATAAAGCTTGTGAGGCATGGATTTATACTTGCACTTGCATTCTCTTGAAATTTTCTAAAGTGCTTTCAGTAGACATTGTGTGAAGATCTTTGAAACCACCTTTTTCCTCATCCATTTCTTGTGAAACTTTATATTTCGAAAGGCGGCTTTTCTTTAAGATAATCTGATAAACTTTTACATGATTTATCTTTGATTCCTCATGATATGCATATCTACCATAGGCAACTGTAACTCAAACATCTGATAAAACCCTTTTATCGGTAATGCTCCGCTCCATGCTTCACATTCAAGAAAACACGTCCTCACAATGAATCCATTTTCTGCAAATCTTGCAATCATTACGTTCCTTGAGATGACATCTCCTTCGAGCTATTATGATAAAATATATGTACCCACTATGCTCTGATATGTGTTCATAACCTTCTAAAGGCTCCCATTTTATCACTGTCGTGGAGGA
Organism: Cryptomeria japonica; assembly: GCF_030272615.1. Lineage (NCBI taxonomy): Eukaryota > Viridiplantae > Streptophyta > Pinopsida > Cupressales > Cupressaceae > Cryptomeria > Cryptomeria japonica. Next base: position 243,057,991 of record NC_081406.1, on the reverse strand, counting down.
TGCTGGAATGGATCATGACAGAAAAGTCTACCAACTTCCGAGCATTGCTGTTATAGACAGAAAGGATGATTGTCATGAAACTCGAGTTCATAACTACCTGGTTGCATGCGCTTGAAATATTTATGAAGCCTTTTCAACAAAACCATTTTATTGTATATCATGTTGGCCAAAGTGTTTTTAACAATATTATTGCACAAAATCCTCTATACCGTGATGTTTTGATGGACGCATATAACCTGTTCCAAAGTTTTTTTTAAAATCATTGCACCCAACAGAATGGCATCTTTCCAAGGTCTTCTGTCAAACAATTCATTCATATCGACCTGTATATTTTCTATCAATAATATCTGACAAAAATCTCCCTTCCATACCGTGACTTTGACATGCTTCGATTTGAAATTTTCTAAAGCTATCAACAAATCCATTTTGAGAATATGCTACAATCATGCATTTGACAAGAGAGATTTCTTTGGAGTGATTCTATCCTATTGTTTAGGTGATTTGTTTATATGAACAATGCATATTCATATATGATCTTCAGGCACTAAAAAGATATATCCACCACAGCTTCAACTCACAGCTAATAATAGGATATGGAGTGTCGTCAAGAGAGTCGTGTGGGTATGAAGTTCAACATGCATATACAATGACTAGCTATAGGCGTAATTAAATAACCATTGCTCATGCAATCAAAATATGAATGACCTCCATTCACTGAACTTGTGCTGATGCCTTTGTATAAAGCAAGGGTAATAAAATTTATCTTTACGCCTGCTAATTGCATTTGCTTGAAAGTTTTTAAAACCTTCTCAACAGATCCTTTTCGTAGCACACCACATTCTTTTAGGTGACATCGTTTTGAGACATTTGTCAAACAATTCACCGTGCCTTGGCTATGCTTCCACATTTTACATTCATGGTCAACACGACATTTGCAGTTGCTTGAAAGTTTCTAAAGAATTTTCGCCAAATTTATTTTGTGCAAGTCTTGCAGTCATCGCATTTCATGAGATCACATCGATTTGAGGCATTTTGATGGGTGAACGTAACCTGTTCGAAAGCTTCCATTTTGCGCAGGCAGAGAGGATGGAGACAAAGATTGTAGAGCTCGACTTCTCAACTGTCACTTTAAATTTTCTTGATGGTTACCAAGTTGGTTTTGCTGAGTGCATGTAGTTTCAAAGCAATATAAGAATCAATTATGATAACTAACTCTTCCTTGAAAAATGCATATGTACTTTCAGAAGCTTGCACAACTTTTCTCAATCATGGATGAAATAATAACGACCTTTTCGCTTAAGAATGCATAAGCTCTTTGGCAACTTGATAAAATTGTCAATAAATGAGTTAGAATAACTAACTTTGAGAGTGCATCGGTGTTTTTCTATACTTTGCAAAGTTGGCAATCTTACAAATATTACTTCATTTATTGTCCACATCTTCAGTCAATTAGTGACTTTTGAAAGTGCTACAACTTGCCAATGATATTAATGAGTTGATATGTTGGTAACTTTGGAATATTGAGAATTTTTTAAAGTGAAACTTTGAAAATATGTCTCATATAAGTATATTGGCTTCTTTAGAAAATAAACCAACTTGCCGATGAAGACTTTATCATTGAAAGTGTTTGAACAAACTTGGCCAACTTGTTAAATCTTCGATGAATGAGCTTTAACAACTAAGTTTTCACGGATGGAATGCATGGGTATTTTAACTTGTATTGACAACACTCATCAAGAAGGATAATAAATCATAATTTTTTTTATTTTAAAACCCCTCATTTATAACTTCTTCGGCCATGAGATTATTAGTTCAAGGATTTTAGCACTTTAAAGTTTGACCTAAAAATTTTAAATTTTACTGTTAAAAATGGAGCTAACAGGTTTCAATAAATATCACATATATGAAACCTAATATTTATATATAAGTAGATCATTGTAAATCAAATGTTAAAAATATTTATATTTTTAATTTTCCTTCAAGTAGCCTAAGTGATTTATTGAACCATTTCACGTCAATTTTATTACAATCAAATCTTTACTATTATTTATGAATGCTTAATATTTTTAAATTTGATATCTCTCGGCGTAGTTTACTTAGATTTTTTAAAATATAGGTATGCTAGTTTAAATAATATGAAAATAACTCTAAAGTCCATGATAATCTATAAGGATACATGCTATCTAGTTTAAAATTACAATAGTAAATTAAATATAAATGTATATGAACTACAAGATATCAAGTATTAAGAAACTAAAGCACATTAGATTGTTATAAAAATCTATTATAGAAGATATGCCCATATGGAAGAAACTTTCAATCATATATATCAAAGAATGGCACCACACAAGATATTTTCTATGGAAAATATATATGTCATAAGAGAAAATAAATAATGCAAAGAAGTATTGATTGTCCATTGACTTACATATGATACCAAGTTAGTTCATGGTATTGTTAAATACATTGTATTGCAATATGTAAGAGCTAGGACAATAGGATATTTCGTGGGTTGGTTAATGTAAAATGTGAAGACATGCAATAAATTTAAAGATAGGAAGCTTTGATTATTAGGCTCTGATATCAAATGTAAAGTCACCTTTCTTCTAAGTTAACTAAGTATTCATAGCAGAATTATTAGATTAAATATTTGAGTTGAGGTCATTTAGAAGATGCAATGTTATTAATTTAGATTCAAATAACCAATGTAACTATAACATTAAATAATTAGGCAAAAACTATTTAAAGTCAATTGTAAACACAATTTGTATAACATATTTAGAAACTCAATCATATTATCATCAAGATCATATATTCTCAATATCTTTTATCATTGTGATTTTCTAATACTTATTTGAATCTTGGGCATTTTGAATAGTCATTCTCACTCTAGGAAGATTATGGTAGTCTTGGTCCTCATTAGTATGACACATCTAGGAAGAACCAATTCTTATTTAGAACTAAATAGATCCTCCAAAGGATTAGCTCAACATCTATATAATATGCTCCAAAGGTTACTCAACATGCATACACCATGCTCTAGAGTAATTCCTCAACATGTACAATAGCCCTGGCTAGGACAATCTCAAGCGTACTTTGTACCTCGAATCATACACACTCTATGTGCCCCTTCTCCATGTGCACAACCCATTAAGCCACCTTCTTCCTTGAGTGATCTTTATGCCCCCTTCTAAAGTCTCACATGAATGCTTCACATATGCTTCAAATAACATTTTAAGGGGTGGTTTCTAAATCATCACACCCTTTCACAAGAGTTTCCTTAATTATTCCTCTCCTATTTAAATAAAGGGCTATTACATTTTATTTATTAATTAATCCTTTTTTAATCAAAGGCGCATAATATCCTTTATTTTTATCTCCCTTTTAATTCTAAAAGGATATTTTATAACTTTATTTGATCTTGGGATAAAGTCACATAAACAAAGTTAGTGTTAGGATGAATGTTAGGGCTAGGAATATGGTTACCAGTAAAACTAGTATAGATATCTTAAATACATCTATCCAAAGAAATGTTGAGAAATATCAATTGAAACTATTTTATTTACTTTAAAATTATATTTACTACATACATTGATATTTAAATAATAAAAAAATATAAAATATATTTTATAATTGAATTAGTTATTCTTAATGCCTACCAATAATATAAAAAATATTTGCTATACGTTGTAATTATGAAATGGTAGATTATTTTTTAAAATATATATATATTGATCGATAACATAGTGTATTATATTGCTTAGAATAGAAAAGTATTATAACCAAGGAGTAGATAGACAATCTACAATACCAAGGGGTCACGCCCCTACTACAAAAAAGAACCCAAGCATCATCCTACCAAGACCCATAGCCACAAAAAGGGTCGCAAACATATACAAAAAAACCACACATCAACCCCGACCAACCCAACCTAGCAACTAAACCATCCCAAAGCTTCTTCTCTTGAGAAATTGGGAATACCCCTGCTGGGACCGGCCTCCTGCGATGCGCTCCCTCCACCTGGCACTATTCCAGGCCTGCTTCCACACAGTGACCCGCACTCCACCACCTTCGCCGATTTATTTGGAAGTTGGTGCCACACCAAAGGCCTCCCATTCTCATCTAGAGGGGCCTCAGACCGAATGGGAGTCACCTTCCCGCAGATCTTAACACGTTTAGTCGGCCCCAACTGGCGAACAAAGTTCATGATCTCAGCCCAGCCATTTCTTGCGTCCTCCTCCTACAAAGCGACCGGCCGAGAAGCCGACCAGATGACAAGAGGCTGCAACCCCCCAACGGCCACTCCAATCCTCCTGCTCGAGCCTTCCACCATCTTCAGCCCCACACCAATGATAGCTCGGGCCACCACATCCTACAAACCTCCTGCCCATTTGGGTCTTAATATCAGGGAAGTAATCCGTTGCACTTCCTCAGTTGACTTCCCCACCTGTAGGGCCAAAAATATATTTATTTTAATTTTATATGGATATAAAATTTATAATTTTGATGAGACATATCTTTGTTTTTAAGTGGTGTTTATTTTCATAATACTATGTATAATTAATATGAATATTTTGACATGTAAGTAGTTATCAAATTTAAGCTAAAAGGTAAGAGTTTTTGTTAACATTAACATACTCACACCATTATGCTCCACCCCTTGCTATCATTGTAGAATGTGTCTCAACATTAATTAGGGCTAGGGTTAAGCTAGGGTTATTATAATGTTTGGGAATAGAAATAATGTATTATTAATAGTTATTTTTTAAAAAGGTTTGAAATTATTAATGTTCTAAATAATTAGTCAATGTTGTTACAATAAATATGACATAACATTAGTGTTTGTTAATAGTTAGTCAATATTGTTATAATATGTTGAAATAAGAATTGTTCTCAATATTGAGTCAATGTTATTAGAATAAATATTAAAAAAATTAGGGTTCTAGTATTTAAGCCAAGTAATGTAATATTCAAGAAGAATGCAACACATTAATCAGTTTGTATAGTAATAATATGGAGTTGATATTAGTCTTATTTTTCTTATCTTCGACTTTTTTGTAATATAAGAATACACAATACATAGAATAACCAATTAAAATAGAAATCAATAATTAATACTAAAAATTAGACAAGATTTAAATCAAATAATATAAATTTTATTATTATCATATTAGATTTATTTTTTTACTATAAATTTTCAAGCAAAGTTAAATTATATATATATGACACAAGTTTTATATATTATTGGAGTTCAAACCTTTTTTACAATGGCAATCCAAACATCATTGAAATCCCCAAAGGACTAACAATATAGCATTCCACGAGAGGTGGAGAATACCATCACATAAAAATAATAATAAACATTCTAAGAAAATATTCATATTGCATTTCTTGCTTTCAAGTCTTAACACCCTCTTTAAGGTCATCCACCCTTGTAATTCTGATAGTCCCTAGCTATCCTTTCAATATTTGAGTTGATTTGACTTCTAAATTATTTCTTCTTGAAAATAGGATTAGTGATATGAGATGTCACAACATATACCTACCAAATTAAAAAATATACAAATTTTTGTATTATCAACTTCAAGAATATGTAGACTAAATCATCATTGTTGTTCTCTTTTGAGATAATTTCATGTTTTCAATTTTGAGATGTTGAACAAAAACTTCAGTATAATCCAAAATAAGTCTTTTAATGGATAACCCTTCTATGACATTCAACAATATAGTGCCTCTCTTAACTTTGAAGTATGTGTACAACATAACATCATCTTAGTGTAACAATGAGACCAAAAATGTAGGATTAATTTGTTAATTCCTTTTTATAGTCATTGGCACTCACATTACACCATGTCCTCACACCAATTTCAATTTTAACTATGTCTGGTGTGAAGTTATATGTCAAACATAATTGACCAACCATCATGATATGACTCATTGGAAAAAGCCAAAACTAGTAACTCTTGACATGATATATCAAAATCTAAACATGCTTGTAAATATTCAGTTGGGTGAACTAAATAGATAACATTTTGCATACCCCCCAAAAAGATAGTCCAATTAGACTAAAATAATTCAATAATTTAAATAATCATTAAAAATTTTGCCAGATTCACGAAGTTGAAGATTATCAAAAAATTAACATTTATGATAATCTTAATAAGAAGATATTTGAACTTGACTTCCATAAAAAAATAATTAACTTCTGCACCTAGCTTTTGTGATAAATTCCATCACTCTTACAATTCTTCCTAAACTAATCATCTACAAAATCATGTTACAAAACTTTATACAATTAAAGTATCTAACATTGGAAAAAAATATAGAGTAATATGCAACAATTTCACGAGCATCTATAATATGATGTATATAGCTTTCCATTATGATTATAACTGAAATGTAAATTGCAAAATCTACACAAATTTTAGATGTGAATTTTTTTTCTTCTTTTCTCTAGCTCCTATATATTTCAATCCAGTGTAGAATATAGACAAATCTCTTCTCTTTATATATATTTGATGAATAGGCATTTCCATTAACAATTTTAAAGGTACACTATTCACAAAAAAGGTAGGAGGACACAAGATCACTCCTCGAGAGTCACTCGGATAGAGCCTTGAAAACCAGCTAAAAACAAAACCACAACCAGTGCCTGAAAATAGGAATACTAAAATGCAGTCGCTAAGTAGGTAAGGCAATGGCTGATGGAGGTGGTAGAGACTCATTATTATCTTTTAAAGCCTAAACATCAGTGGGTTCAAGAGTGTTGTATGGAAGGGACCACCCTTCCTCAACAACATCATATTTTTTTCTCATTTGAACCATTTGGAAGAGCTCGACCAACTGGAATCAAAGTTGACATCCGACCAACCTGTGCCACCACTAAGAAAGGGGTCCACTCCTCCCGTGTTCCACCTAGTAGAAAAGCCACCACACGGTGGAGAGGCGGAGTGCATGCATTGAAAGTCTCTTCTACCACCATATTGGCAGTGAGGGGCCCGGTAACACAAAGTGTGTGAGAAACGCATGGAGGAGTTGCGACTGTGTTGCTTGTCACGAGGTAGAGATTGGGTACCAAAAATAGAAGGGTTTGGTAGCACTCTGGCAATTGTAAAGGGAGTGTTTTCCCAATGTTGCAAAATCTCTTATAAATGGCCCACCTCTAGTGCAACCTTGTTGGCTTGCACTTGGATCTGGAGCATAACATCATTACAAATACATGCTTTAGTAAACATATAAATATGAATATCAAGAGAGATAGGAGAAAAAATAGTATCATTTCCATCTTTCCATAGCATGAAAAGGATCCCAATCCTAAAATATGCCATATTTGTGTGAATTGAAAGGGAAACCAGGGAGAATCTCCCAACAAGATCATATACCAAGAAAAAGGTTTGAGCCAAAAGAGCCGGAAAAAATCATGAATCCATATCCACTTGTTGGGCTCTTTTGCAATACCAAAATAGGTGAATGAAAGTCTCAGGATGCCCACAGAAAGGGTAGTGAGGGTCTAGCACACCCAAATGCCGCAAGTGAGAGCCCAACAAGAAGCTTGGGAAAAGAATACACCAGGAAAAGTGTGCCAATTTTGGCTCAACAATAGCCCACCAAATAGTATGAAATCTGCGATGCCATGCAAACTAAGAAGATTGCAAATGCCACCAAATATTCAAGGCAGGAACCATAGGCAAGTGAGGAACAAGCCAACTATGACCTAGTTTGAGTTTGTAATTATAGAAGGAGATGTTAAGAAACCATTGTGAATCCTTCCACCACGACCTGACTGAGTGGATGCCAATCTTGTGAAGCATATTCAAAGGAAGAGATTAAATGATAATGTCAAATATTTGTCGATCTGGTTGGTTGAGGCGAAATTGGGTCTGCAAATCTTCCCATGAGCGAGATTCATATTGCTTCAGAGAAAGGGTCTTGAGGAGTGCAAATGCCACGCTTGTGAAAATGCAAAGCACGAATTATAGGAACACGGGATAAAGGGAGCCCTTGTACTCGAATGATTAGCAGCCTCTAAATATTATGTTGGTTAAAAGAGAATCCATCTTTGAAACCAATCCCATCCTAGTGGAGCCAAGGTTTGATGGCTTCCCAAGCCCACCAATTTCTCTTAGCAACAAAATTTCCTTAGATTTGAACGACTTCTTTCCTAAGTAGTTGCATCCAAGCATGTAGTTGCAGTTAAAGATGAAGCTAATTTTCCAGTTGCAGCTGAAGAAGAATGGTTTCAACTCTCTTATCCACTTAAAAATAATGATATATATTATCATAATGAAGTTGTAAGTGAGTGCCTTAATGTCTTTCAAAAGTCATTGCAGCTATTTGTTAAGTTTCTATTGATATTTCAACTCTTTTTGATTGCACATAAGCATGTGAATAATTGTAAGTTGATAAGAAAGGGCAAATATTTCACAAAACCAGTGAACAATTTATTTTGATTAAGTCTTATTTGTTGGTTAGTGTAGGTTAGGATATGTTAGGATAGGTTTTTCATTCAATAAGTGCTCTTTCACTATGTCTTAGATATCTTTTTCATCAATTGTTCATGCATAGTTAGTTAGGTGTTGTCTAGTGGAGTTGTTTCCCCAAATTCTTCTTGTTTAATTGACTCTTTCAGAGGTGTTTACAACTGGTTTGTTGGTCATATTTCAAGGTCACTTGTTTTTCAAGATTGTGATCTTCAATTTTGAAAGAGAGTCTTTGCATATATTGTCAAAAAAGTTTCCCTTAGGTAGTTGGGTCTTCATGGAATGAAAAATGTCTATCCAAATGGTGTAGTCTAGTTGATCTACTCATGTTCTATTTGTTGATAAATGGACAACATATAAAGTTGTATTGAAGTTATTGGATGGAGGTGCAATATCTGTTCAATAAGTTTGCAATATTTTTAAGTTACTTGCAGTAGTTGTTGTGTGACTAAATAGTCAACCTACACAATCTTCCAAGAAGTCTACAACAACTATTGATGTCAAATATGAATCACTCTTAAAGGGACCTGTGAATTCAACTATTTTGGGACCTGTACTTTCAATGCTTCACCACATTTGCATATTTTCAAATCACTAAAGGTACTTACATTGTTGATTTCTATATATTGTAATATTTATCATTTTTAGTTAATTGACTATCTATGAATTACAATGTGTTTGTAAAATTGTCATTTTTCTAGTTACATGCTTCATAACTGATTTATTTTTCCACAATCATCCATTCGTTATCATTTGAGGACAAATGACCTTTTAGCTGGGGGAAACATCCATGCCTTGTATTGCTGTCCTACACCATAGAAAGATGATCTTTTCATAGTTCTATATATTCATACTTTCCTCTTAGATTCATGACTATATTTTCCTCTTTTTGCATGTTGTTGTATTTATTTCCCTTTGCCATTATTGCCTCAAAGTAAAAAATGATAGAAGTGATTAGGGGCAGGGATATCAATACAAGAGTGACAAAGTGAATGGTAGGTTCATGAAATGTTATATGATCCTCTCAATAATAAAGTTGCAATGTCATTGGGAAGTGGTTTATACCATTGTGACAGTGATTCATTGTGTTGGATCGAAAGACAGTCTTATAATGTTCTTATGGAATTTTCATGTTAGTAAAGAGAAACCTTTAATGGAGCATCACGAATTTAGAGGACAACATGTTGTTCAAAATGCATATGATAGTTTTGACAAAGATATTATTAATGAGACATGAAGACAACAATGTTGAAGATGAATATAAAAATGTTTAAGTGCGTCAAAAAATAATGGAAAAGAATAATTAAAAAAATGTCTATCCTATGAAGCAATCAAAAGGAGAAGAAAGAATGATACAAAGACGAAGTTGACCAGAAGATAATGACCAATGAAGCATAGTAATAATTGTAGGGAAAGTTTCTACAAATTTCTTATGGACAACAAATGATGGAACATGATTGGGGAATGATCATGACCAGAAAAGAATGGAAGGAATATTTTCAGACCTTTGTAGCAACAAATACAAAGAGAAGAAAATATTATGACAATCTTGAAAAAAAAAAGGATATGACAGTCAAAGAGTTTTATGCATAACCAATGTCTAAACTCTTGCTTGAGGACAAACAAGATTTTAGTTGGGGGGAATGATGAGCCTTTAAATTGACCATATTATTTCATGTTTTATGATACTTTACCTCATGTTTATAATTTCCTTCTAAGTCATTTCCGAACATTACATTGGTTTTGTGAAGCATTAACTAAGATTAATGGTGTTTGATATGCATATGTATGTCTAGCTAGTTAATGCTAAATAAAGGTAAAAAATTATAATAAATGGTTATTATTTAATGTAAATTACTTAAGAGGGATTAACATGCTATTTTTGAGTGGTTTTATTCATTCATACAACTAGAAGAAAGGAGGAGCAAGTTGGCAATTGACAAATGTAGCAATTGACTGAAAGTGCAGAAAAAGTCAAAGACCAGTTTTAGTAAAACAGGCACATCTCACTCGTTTCTTAACTAAATTCAGATTTTCAAAATGATATGGAAACATTAAAAGAATATATAAAAATATTTTGAGCTGATTTGCAATATTTAATGAGCATTATTCACCAGAAGTTGACTAAGACAAACTAGCAAATTTCTAGGCAACAGTTAAGGATCGAGTTCTGATTCAACTTGGACTCTTCTACCTCTCTATGAGTTCGTGTATTTGGAGTTTTTAAAGTCAAGGAACATTAGAGAAGCTTGTAAAAACAAAATTTAATGATTCATAAATAATTTTAACATGTTTTGTACACATGTTCAACCATGACTGTATTTTATAGTTGTAGAGTTTGAAGATGATTAGAACTCTCTCAACTCTTGCTAGTTTAATCTTTATTACCAGTCATGACTAGAATAAGTCATCTCCTTGCTAACATGGGAGAGATGAAATTTGTAATAATTTGTTGAGTTTGTAACTACTCCATCTCTCAAGCCTCAAGCATAAATCTGGGATTTTGTTGAGTTATGAGTAAGTAGTGTTGACAATAGACTAGAGTTGAGAGTGTTTAGATAATATCTAGTTAGTGTTGAGTCTTGTTAGTGATGTTCATGTTCAATCAGGAAGTCTGATATATGTCCATGTAATATTTTATTTTCAATAAGAAGATTATTTGAGCATCAAAGCTTGTTTATTGAAGATGAAATGCAAATGACAGATTGAAGCAACTCAAGCAAGGGCCACTTGAGGAACTGTGATTTCATCATGGTTTAGATTTGCAGTAGTTTACATTTTTATTCATTATGCTCTACTTTTATTAGTGAGTTGGTTATGATAGGTTTTGTTTTCAACATATTTGGTTTCACTAGTTTTAGAACAGTCAGCCCGCAACCACTGCTATTGCAAATAACCAGTTTGCCTGCAGCCACTGTTGTGCAGTTTGTTTTATTTTCAACATTGTCGTGTTTTCAATTTATTTTATTGTTTTGAGTTTTTTTTTCTATACACAACTGATACAATAGCTTAGAAGGCTTCCATAGTGCACATACATTGTTGACTCATTTCAAGTTCGCTCCCAGGCTGGGTTGATAATTAAATGTAGCTTCTAGTTCATGAAGGGTTTCTTAGTGTGGATATAAATCCTTAAGTTGTGAATTAGTATTCCAACCTCAATTGCAATTAAAAATCTCAACAACTAGGAGTGTTTGAAAACCAGTCCCCTTCCAGCCTATCCTATGAGCTAGATAACTTGAATAAATACAATGCATGAGGATAATTGTTTAGGCCTTGTTGCTTAAAATGGCAGGAATAACCCATTTGGCACACAAGGTAAGACTTTTTTTGGGGTTGAAAGAAAACCAAGACCTCTGGACTCCCTAAGGAGACAACAATAATCCCAGGTGACCCGGCAAAAACTATGGTGATCAACTCTAGAAGCCCACAAAAAGTCTCATAGGAGCTTTTCCAACTTGTTGTAAGAGGCCTTTGAAGTATCCTAGAAAGAGTAATAATAGACATGGGTGGCTACGAAAAATTTGGAGCAAATATGGAATTTAATAGCCAGCAAAAGTGGCTTGGTAATCCAAAAGGCAAACTTCTTTTCAATACGATCAAGAATCACATTCCAGAGCTAAAAAATAGATCCCTAAAAGGCAAATAGAATGCCCAAAAATCAACAAATTTTTCCATGTTGAATCCACTTCCACCCAAATTGGAGAATCCAAGGAGGAGCGTTGGTTGAAAATTTCATACACTTGGGGGATGTACAAAATTGTGGTTTTAGCCATAGTGTGTGAGTACAAAACTCTCCTAATTTAGGGAAGTCTCCCCCTTTGCTTTCTAATTTAACAATTCAAAAATAAACTCTAACTCTAAATCTATTCTAAATCTAGGTGAAAATCTGTCTTTTTCTCTCTCTTTTTTTTCTTCAGAAAAGACACTTATTATTTTCTTTTCTTTCATAAAAGAATCATAGCTGAAAGCACAAATGATTAATGAAGTAAACTAAATAAAGAAGCAAAGTTTCCATAAAGGCACAAAGTCCTTCGTTGCTTCTCCGGGACGAGAAAACAAAAAGAAAACTCAAAGTCTTCAACTATCTACTCTCCTATCAACCTTTTTAGATGATCTTATGGTAACCAAGCACAATATGTAGGAGCTCAAAGTCTAACTACATGATGCACCTCTTATGCACAAACATAGAAAATAAAAGCAACACAAAGTCTGCAAGTTACCCCCTTTTCTTGAGCGTACTACGATAGTTTCAAACTAACAACCAACTCAAAGTCTGTAGTATCAAATCCTAAAACCAATCTAAAACTTTAAACACAATGAGAAACTCAAAGGCTACAAGATTGAGCTTGAATCCCTCTTGTATACACATCAAAACTCAATCAATTTCTAGAAAATATCATCAATAACATCTTATTTCAACACAAAGTTTGAAAGCAATTTTCCTCTTTTAATTCATTGCAATCGGATTTACAACTAAGCTCAAAGTCTTAGGGTGTACATGCAAACTGATAAAGTCTTGTTGCACTGCCAAAAGATATCCAATACAATAGACCCCCTCAAGTATTTATAGGAGAGGAGCCTTGAGAAAAAGGTGGGAGGATCCCAACTAACTTGAGAAATTCTCTCAACCACCATGACTTATTTCAACTACATTCCTAATCTAACTCAACTTGTAGTTGTTTTACATGTAATTACATTTTACAAAAATGCAAGGGAAAGAAACACTTGCAATTAAAAAAAATGTTTTTACATGTAATTTGTCAAAACAAAATTACAAATGCATAATTGAAACTATTCTATGTGTCCAAGACATGACTCTGACTAAATCATCCTTTGTCCAGAAGGTCTTCATGTTGCTACAAGATGTTGACACTTAAAGTATTCGGGATTGGTGAAGACAACTCGAACCGGGACAAGAATTTGCATTCTTAACAATCTTTGTGTCCTTGGCCAATGAAATTCAATCGTATCTTCTTGCTTGGGGTAGTACTAGCTTTTTAGGAGGGAATTTCTTTTCAAGGATGAAGTAAGAAGCCTATCTCTATCTTGAAAGCATTCTATGTTGTCAATCGTTCATATCACTTATCCATCTCCTGTGTGGCTCTATCATGTTGTTGTTATTTCTTTGTATCATCTTCCATTCTTGGAATCTGCTCACAAAATAAGGCTCATGCCTTTATTTGTTGGTTTGGTAGGTCGTGCGTTCAAACATCACTGACATAGATGAGACAAAGGAGTTGTAAAAGTGAGGTCAAAGCTCAATTTTGGGTCTTGGGATGCTGCATTGCATGTGTGAAAAAATAAGAGCATTGACTTGCAATTATGGAGGATGAACATGCAAATTCATATGTGTAATAGGAAAATACAAGTTAGCACTTGTAATTGCATCCCAGAGACTCATTTTCAAGTGTTTTTTAGTGCATTTTGGACCAATTTCGGGTTTTGGGAGGCTGACTGCAAGTGCAATGTGGAGAAAAGCTTTTAAATTTCCACTTGTAATCAGGTCTTGAAGACTCGACTAGAAGTGTGTATTGCTTGCAATCTTGTGGGAAAGCCGTCATAATCTGCCCTTGAAATAAGAACTTGAAACTTCAAAGGGGAAAATCTGCAACCAATCTTATGATGCATGATACATTCTACTTGCAATCACGAACTTGCACTCCTCTCCTTGAAACCCTATTCAAATGGATAATATGTGAAATTATCTTGTGAAAAGCTTCTTGAAATGGAGGGAAATGACTGCAAGTGGTATGAATATGCCAAGCCAAAGGATATAAACCAACTTTGTTACTTGCAATTGGGTCTTGGGGATCCAATTTCAAGAAAGCATGAGGGATAAAACAATGTGCTTTACTTGTAGATAGGTCTCCAAGACCTGACTGTAAGTAAGTCTTTATATTTGAACTTGTAGTTGTAAGAACATGACCCAATTTTTCTTTGAGGGTAACTTGAAGTGAATATGTCAAACACACTTCTAGTTGGGTCTCCTAGACCTGACTGCAAGTGAAAGACACATGTATTTGCAATCTAAATGACTTGTAATAACACTTAATAAATATGTTTTTGAAGACAACACATCACTTTCATTTGCAATGCACATGGAGTACAAGAGACTATTTCTGATGAGCTTCAATGGGAGAGACAATATGCAAATGGGAAACGATGTTGGGTAAAGCAACCTCTTATTTACTTGTAGTCGGGTTTGAAACCCCCGATTGCAAGTACATGAACATATACTTGTGATGCCATAACATATACTTGTAATCGGGTCCAAGACACCTGATTACAAGGAAAGCCATTATTAAAATATGAAGTTAAAATGCAACGGGTTCCCAGTATGAGATTGCAAGTAACATAGAGTCATCTTTAAAAACACAAAATCCACTTGCAATCAAGTCTTGGAGACCTGACTGCAAGTAAAAATCTAACTTGCAATCACAACAAAAATACCCCCACTTGCAAATAGGTGCTCAAGACCTGACTAGAGCTTTAGGAATCAAAACAAGACCTTTTTACTTATTGGGTTATTTTTGGTTCATTACAAGTTGCTTTTTCAAATCAACTTGTAATGGGCGTTTTGAAATAACTTAACAAGTTCAAATATGACTTAAAGTCAATTTCGGGTTTCTAGGGACACATTACAAGTTACTTTTCTTACTTGTAATTTCATTTACTTGAAATCACCTCAAAAAGTTCCTATCTACAGTGACTTAACTTGTAATGGCATCTAAAAGACCCCCACTTGCAGTGACTGCTTTGAAACCCGAAATTGCACAGAAAGTGACCAAAATGAAGGAAAAAACAAACCAAAAATTTCACAGAAATAGAAGATAAACTCGTGATTGATTTACCATAAAGAAATGCGGACTTTCCACCTTGGGAAGCATGCCATAGAACCTTAAAATCTCAAATTTCAAGCCAAAATCTTCTACTTGCAATGATTGTTCTAAAACCCAAAATTGAAGAAAAAGCTAGGAAAATGAAGGCCAAAACTCACCAAAACTTGGACAACAATGGAAAAGACACCCCTTGATGATTTGACCCTATCAAATATGAGTTTTTCACCTCATAAAATGTGCCTTAGAGACAAAAATGACATATTTTGAGCTAAAATTTGTAGGGGTTGTCACATTTTTGAAAATTCAAAAATGAGAACAACAAGGAGATGGGATAAAGGATTGTATATAACACTAGGTCTTGTGCCATTGAATTGCAAAACTCGAAGCTAGACAAAAGGTATCGAGGCATTGAAGGGCTTCCTGAACATTGTGTTTATCTTTGATCAAGGTGAGAAAAGAATCATCAATAAAATGGCCATTGACAAGCTGAGAAGATGGCTTAAGTAGGGAAATTCCCTTGACACACTCGACGAAAATGGTAGAAGCAAGAAGGTAGACAAAAACCTTAAAAAATAAAACATACACGGAGGGGGCCAAAGGGCAACCTTGGTGAATGGACCTAAAAAGGCCAAAAGCCAAGGATTTTTGCCCATTAATGGTGATGAAGGTAGAAGCGTCACCAAAAACTATTTGCACAAGATTGAATGAAACAGAGAGCAAACCTTAGGGCTTTGAGCATCAGAAGGATAAAGGGCCATTTGATGCAATCATAAGCCTTAACAAAATCAATTTTAACAAAAATGGCATTTTACTTAGAGTGACAAGCCCATTCCATGCCTTCCTAGACAATAATATATTATCTAAGATAAACCTAGATTTAATAAAACCAGTTTGCTCAGGATGAACTATTTACGGGAGGGGGTGGAGAATTTTGAGAGCTAAGGCATTAGCAATGATTTTGTAAGAGACATTGATCAAAGTAATGGTAATGCCAATTGCAAATATCCTCTAGATCTCTAGCCTTAGGTATGAATTTTATGTTTCCCTTATTGATAAGCTGACCAAGGGAACCTGAATGAAAAGCTTCCAAGTAAACCTGATGAAGATCAGGGCCAACACATGGCCATAAAGCCTTATGGAATTCACAAGGGAAGACATCACAACCTATAACTTTATCATCTTCCATGGAAAACATGACCTCCCTAAGATCCTCATGGGTAAACAATTGATCACAAAACACCTTTTGAGAATCAGAAATTCGTGAAGGCACGAGAAATAGAGATTCTTGTAAAACTTGGGCTCTTTCAAGGGAATTTTATTGCATTGTGAACACCTTCTCATAATGTTTGACAAAATATTGAAGAATATTCAGTATATCAAAGAGCACCATGTAACCTTAATGTGTTTGATACTGGGTGAGGAGTGATGTACCATGAGAGCTAAAAAAACCCTTTAGACACATGATCCACCACTTTGAGCTAGTGCAATCTGGCTTTAATTTGAGCTTCACATGCAATATAGTTATATGCAATTTACTTCTTTTGACAAAGTTGGGCAACCTAAACTTGCAACTCAAAGCAAAAGGGGTTGAGAGCCAGAGCCTTGATGGCATTACGCAAATCCATGGTGGTGGTTTACTAGGACTACCGATGGTGCATGGTCAACTACTTGTTATAAATGCAGAGGAAATAGACCGTGCATTGGATGACATCATTCCACCATGTAAGCCAACTACAAGACCGAGTGGGCCAGATCTCAATATTGTTGGTATGTGGCAATTGATCATGCAAGTATTGTACACTCGTAATGTTTTTTTTGTTGAAAAATTGACATTGAAAAAAAAACGCTAAAAAAGGCCAACTTTGTATGTTGCCCTAAAAATTGCTTGTTATAAGGGATTGGAATGTAAATGGTATTGGAATGGTGTTGTACTATTTTTACTTGATAATAAGAAAATATTGGATGACTGTGTTCTGTGGATGTAGCCCATCTTGGGTGATCCATGTTAAATCTTCATGTTATTTTTGTTGTGTATTTTTCTTCATCTTTCTATATTTGAATTTGCATATAATTTTCAATTTGTATTTGCTCTGGATCTTCTTAAAACCTAACAAAGATTCCATACCCTTTGAATGTGGGCCACTATGGCTGAGTGATTCAACGAGGAAGTATTAATAAAAAAATACATTTTTGATGGTCGTACTCGACCCACTTGCCATTCAATGTTGAACTTAGTGGGACAGTGGTCTGACAAAGCAACCTCAGGTAGAGGTAAAACATGAAGATCTTGATTTTTCCCAAAATAAAAGAAGGATTGAGCCGAAATCATGGCATGATCAAGCTATTTAAAAACTCTATTAGAACCAGCCCTATAGTTACTCTAACTGTGCCCGACACCTTGAGGGTGACAACGGTTGGTTTTGGGGTAAAAAATACCCAATTTATTGCACATATAAAACTATGCCTCTCTTTTGCACACTGTCCAACATAAATGTAATAACCATTCCTTATAGGAGGCCACCTCCACCATATTAAAATATCCGCATAAAACCCAAGTGGCAAGAGGTAGAGAATTAGATATCCACCACCAAAGATGAGATCTTTCAATAACATCATTGGGAGCATAAACATTAATGATCCCAAAAGAATGAGGATCCATATGATCCACTAAGTGGGATCTGACCCATGGTCCATAATAGAGGAATGCCAACATGGTGAGATGAGGGTGACAACACCTCCTCGACAAACTTCATGATCTGAAGCAAAAGCTAGGCCATTTTGCCAAATCACACGACATGCAACAACCAACATGAAAGCTGCAATTTTAATCTCCTAAAGACAACAAATATTACTACCAAGGAATTTATGCCGAGTATCTCTCATGGAATACTTCCTAGTGAGGTCAATTAGATTTCAGACATTTCATGACAGACAATTTATGATTCAAAATCTTGCATTTTATCCTCATCCTCGTGTGAGGAGAAACTATTCTCCAAGAAATTAGAAGCTGGTCGAAAACTAGGGTAGGATTCCCCAAGGACCACCCTACGTTATTCTAGAATCTCATTACCATCCACTTCCTACACAAAAGGGCTGAGGAGGAGGTAGAATAGAAGTTGGTCTTCTTTGAGGTTGGTGGGCTTTTGTTCTCAATGTTCTTCCCAAATCAATCCCTAGGCACAAATGGGATTCTTCTAAACCTTTCTCCTATCTCCTCCTCCCTATTCAACACTGCTTGCACCCTATTGTATTGGAAATCACTCCTCCTTACCTTCCATGCTAAGGCATTCAAGTCTGAAATGAGGTCCTCTTGAGTGTCACCAAAAATGAACAAGTTTGGTTGTCCAACTGGCTGAATCTCCTCTCTTCCAGGAATGGGCAACTGTTGGAGAACCATGGTTTACCAAATCTTGTTTGCACCTTTAAGGAATTCAATCATATTAAAGTGTTGATTGAGCATCTGGATAGGTCTGCAAGGTATGATGACCGTCCTTCACTTTTCAAGAATGGAAATTTCTAAGTTGGATACAAGGAGCGTTGAAATACTCAAGGCAACTTCTAGGTTCAAAGGGTCATTTTGAACAAATGACTTAGTGCAATGCTATGGAGCATGTAGTAGGCTGTCTCAGGTCTCAACTCACCAGTTTTGATGGTTTGAAACAATCATTTGCTTCTCCTTCCTTACCGATTTCATGAAATTGTCAAAATTGCTCCAAAAAGGCTACTAGAATTAGCCCTAGTTTTTGATGAAATTTGTTCACCCTGCTCAACCTACTAAACTTCATGACAAACCCTTGGAGATGTGGTCATTTGATGATGAGAGCTCAAGGATTTTTGCTATGGCAAGTACTGTACGGATTGTTTGAGGATTGTCCCACAAAATATGCACTTTTCAAGGGTTTTTAAGGGTTTTAGAGAGGGTTTGCAATTTAAAGGTCTCCTCCATGATGCTAGACCAATTTTAAATGTTCCAAACCTTGCTTTAACATATATCAAACACTTCCAAGGATTCAAAACCTATCTTAGCATACTGACATTATGTCAAACAAGTACCATGCTGCTACCTTTACACAGAATTAACAGTCTAGATGACTGGGACAACAATAATTTTAAGGTTTGCATACATTTTGAACATTGGTGAAGCAAATACAATGAAAGTTTATCAAATGCAGATGAAAAAATGACTTTAGAGATGTTTTAATACCCTGCAAAACAAATAGGAAAAGAATTCCTTATGACTGTTACTCATACACCCGCCATCACTACATTTTTACAGTCTTAAAACTGTGACAACTTTCTTTCTCTGTTTTGACCTGCTTCTTCACTTTGTCCCTGGCCTGCAAGAAGGTGTTAAAGGCATGATAGAATAATGCATTTATCCTCTTCAAAGATCTTGTAAATTTGGACACTTAAAAGATGCCACAAGGCATGACAACATTATGAGACTATGGCAGAAAATACACCTTTCTAGGATCCTTATTTAGGTCCTTTACAACCAAAGTGTGTATCTTGCCTTCTTAACATTGAAGACATTTACAAATACATTCCATGATGCATGAAAAAAAGAATCCATCATTCCATATTGTCGTCTAGGAAGGTTGGCAATGAGGTTTTAACAATGAAAATAGTGACACACTGTCTTACAGCCTGTTTACACCTTTTCTTCTTGCATCCAACCAAGTCATGAGAGAGACAAGGATGGTAAAATGCAATTTTGACTCTTGCCAACTTAATTCTTCTTCAACATTTCAAAGTATAGTGCTATGAACAACAAAGTACTATTCAGACCAATTTAAGGATACCCAAGCCAAGTTGCTCACTCCACATACTTGCCATGGGTTTACAAACACCCGTGCATTGTTAGAAAAGGAAAATAAATGTATAATACAGTATGTACAGAGGGTCCAACAACTTTCCTCAAAGCCATGGATGAATAGACTTTGAAGCAATTAGTTGGACCATGAATGATCTTCCATTGGAACCACAAAACAATGCCTTTCACAAGAACACTTCAAATAAAACTTGTTCCAATCACTACTAAAACATCAAAGGAGATCAAATCAATCAAAAACAGGAGAAGTACGGACTCATGGAGCCATGGTATGGACTATACTCTCAAAAGTGTAGGAAACCAGTTAAAACTCACAAAATACAAGCACAAACAAGTATTTCTCTTATTTTTCCAACATGAACCATGCATACAATCATGGGAACATGGTTTTTAAACATGTGCCAACTTATTGAAGCCCTTGTATGGACAGGTACAGGCTGGAACTAACCAAAACCACCAAAAGTCACTTTTTGCATTTTTTTGACAGCTTTTTGACAACTTTTGTTGCTCAAAAAGTTGCATTTTGACTCCCGGTGACTTGGCACTCAAACCAATAACTCAAAATCATTACAAACACTAAATAAACATGCTCCAATGCCTTTCAAGGCTTTACAACATCAAAAATTCAAAAATTCTCATTTGGACCCAAAATTGACAGTTTTTGGCCCACTGAGAAAAAAACAAAAACTCTTGGAAACTCTTAAACACAAATGAGTTCCAAGCCTTATTACACCACAAAACAAACCTATTAAACCTACTAGAAGCATAAAATAAACACACATGCTTAATTTGCAATAAAATGTTATACCTGCTAGGATTTGAGCATTCAGGTGCTCAGGTGCTCCTGCACCATACTCCCCTAAGGACAAAGAAGTCATGTGACTCCTTTGGGAAGTAAAGAAAGAGGAATTATAGTTTTGAGAAAGTCACTTTCAGGTACCCAAGTGGCTTCAGAAACTGGTTTATCCTTCCACTTGATGAGATGCTCCAAGTAGGTATGGTGTCTTGTCTTTTTGATGATTCTTGAATCTAGTACCTGCTAAGGAATGGGAGTAGAATAAGAGGGGAGAGAAAGATCTGAAACTCTTTGTGAATCTGATGGTAGCTCCCCTTTGAATGGCACCAAATCTGCAACATTGAAAATAGGAGACATAGAAACTTCATTAGGCAAATCAACTTTGTAAGCATTATGGCCATATTTAGCCAAGATTTTGCATGGTCCTACTCTTCTCATTTGCAACTTAGTAGGCACTCCTTTCTGTAACCGTGACTTGTTGAGATGGACCATCACATAATCACCCACTGAAAATTGAACATCTCTTTTTGAAGCATCAACTCTCTCCTTAACTTTTTGAGTAGTTTCCTGTAAAGACTTCTATACCTGCTCATGAATTTCTTTCATAGACTGTGCCATATCTTCTGTTGTACCACTCACTTGCTGCAAATTAGTTACATCATTTAACTCAAAAACACCTCTAGGATGCATTCCATAAACAATCTGAAATGGGCTCTTACCAGTGGATCTGTTTACACTGTCATTGTATGCAAACTCTGCCTGATGGATGAGTTGATCCCAACTTTGCCCATATTCTTTGGTAAGACATCTGAGTAGGTTACCCAATGTTCTGTTCACCACTTCTATTTGGCCATCTATCTGTGGATGGTAAGTTGAGCCAAAAGACAAGTTAGTACCCAATTTCTTCCATAAAATTTTCCAAAAATGACCCAAAAACTTAGCATCTCTATCAGATACAATACTGGATGGCAAACCATGAATTCTTACAACTTCCTTAAAGAAAAGAAAAGCAATGTGACTAGCATCATTAGTGGTTTTGCAAGGTATGAAATGTGCCATTTTACTAAATCTATCAACAACCACAAAAATACTATCACACCCTGCTTTAGTTCTGGGCAAACCTACCACAAAATCCATACTTATGCAATCCCAAGGCCTAGAAGGTATGGGAAGAGGCTGATACAAGCCAGCATTAGTGCTAGTACCCTTGGCTTTCTGACATACAATGCATTGCTCAACATATTTCCTGACATCTGCCTGCATCTTAGGCCAAAAATAGTGCCTCTGAACCAATTCCAAAGTCTTATTAAGACCAAAGTGACCACTCAAGCAACCATTGTGCTTTTCCTATATCAAATTCTCCCTCATTGAACCTTTTGGTACACACAGCTGTCCACCCCTAAATAACAATCCATTCTGCAAAGTATAGTCAGCATATTCACTATGAAAGGTATTCTGAAAATCTTGACAAACCTTGTAAATATCAGCAAAATCAGAATCATGTGGATATAAATCCTTAAAACATTCTATACCAATACTTCTAATCTGAATTTCTTGAACAGTCAGTAACCTCCTACTCAATGCATCAGCTACTTTATTGCACTGTCCTTTCTTATGCTTCAAAGTAAAGGTATATGCTTGCAAAGACTCTACCCATTTAACATGTCTGTGACTAAGCTTATCTTGTGAATTGAGAAAACTAAGTGCCTGGTTGTCAGTGTAAACCACAAATTCTTTCGGAAGAAGAGAACGCCTCCATTTCCTAAGTGCCTGAACCAAAGCATACATTTCAAGATCATATGAAGAATATTTCCTCTTAGCATCATTAAGCTTTTAACTGAAAAATGCAACGGGTCTATTATCCTGACTCAAAACAGCACCAATAGCAATATTACTTGCATCACACTCTAAGGTAAACAATTTGTCAAAACTAGGTAGAATCAACACTGGTTGGGTAGCAACTCTGACTTTCTACAATTCAAATCCCTTGTTGGCTGCTTCTGTCCACTGAAATTTCACTTTCACACCACCCTTAATGGTTTCCAACATAGGTGCACATATTTCACTGAAACCTATGATAAATTTCCTATAAAATTGAGCAAGTCCATGAAAACTCCTGACATCACTAGCATTCTTAGGGGTTGGCCAATTAACTATGGCTTCTACCTTACTTGGATCCATCTTCAAATCACCCCCTGAAACAACAAAACCCAAATAGACCAGCTCTTGCTTAAGGAAATCACATTTCTCTAGATTGATAGTAAGTCGTTCATCATTCAATCTTTGTAAGACAATCTGCAAATGTTGGAGGTGTTCTTCCTTGGTTTGACTGAAAATTAAGATGTCATCAAGATACACAACTACAAACCTGCCTATGAAGTCATGTAACACCTCATTCATCAATCTCATAAATGTACTGGGTGCATTTGTTAACCCAAATGGCATGACTAGCCATTCATACAACCCCTCATTTGTCTTGAAAGCTGTTTTCCATTCATCCCCCTCTTTGATGCGGATTTGATGATAACCACTTTTTAGGTCTATCTTACTGAAATATTTTGCTCCCCCTAAACAATCCATAAGATCTTCTATCCTAGGAATGGGGAATCTATACCTGATTGTGATCCTGTTTATTGCTCTTGAATCTGTACAAAGTCTCCAAGCCCCACCTTTCTTAGGTGCTAACGCTGTGGGTACTGCACATGGACTAATACTTTTTCTAATCAATCCTTGGTCTAGGAGCTCGTGGATTTGTCTTGCCACTTCCTGATTTTGTTCAGGTGTCATTTTGTAAGCAGCTTTGTTTGGTAAGGATGCACCTAGGATGAAGTCTATCTGGTGGCTAATGGCTCTCTGAGGAGGTAGAGAGGTTGGTTGACCATCATTAACAATTGACTTAAATTGATATAGAAGTTTCTGCACCTCATATGGGATTTCTACCTTCTTTTCTTTCTTTTCATCAACTGGTTTAGTTACTAATGCAAACCCTATGCCATCACCTTCTTTTAAGGTATGAATGAACTCCTTTTCACCAACTAACAAAGTTTTGGGAACTTGTGGTTTTCTGCCCTCACTTTCTTCATTAAGGGACTGAATTTTATAGTTGATACCATTCTTGAGAAATGAGTATGAGTTCTTTTCACCATCATATTGTGTTTTCCTGTCAAATTGCCAAGGTCTTCCTAAAAGCAAATGACAAGCATCCATAGGTAGTATATCACACAAAATCTTATCTTGGTACTCACCTATGTTAAACTCTACCCATGTTTGTTCACTCACCAATACATGCTGCCCTTTTTCCAACCATGTGACCTTGTAGGGCTCATTGTGCTGTATTCTAGGTAGATGAAGTTTTGTAGCAGCTTCTTCTGATATGATGTTATCAGTTGATCCTGAGTCAATGATAACTTTGCACACCTTTCCTTGGATCTTACATTTGATCCTGAAAAGAGCTTTCCTTTGAGACATATCTTTCCGAGATGGCTCTTTCATGAGGATCCTCCTGATCATGAGGTTTTCCCCTTCTTCTGATGGTAGACACCTTTGATTTGGTGTGGTTTCCTCTTGCACAAAATGGACTCTCTTATCACCTCCTTGAGATGAACTTGGCTTCTCTGGGCATCTATATGCTGGATGGCCTAATTTCTGACAGTTGTAACACTTCATTGTGGAGAAGTATGAACCTCTTCCAGGTCCATTAGATCTACCCCTTCTTGGGTTTCCTGATCCCCTACCCCTATAGTTGGGCCTGCTCTGAGAATCCTCGCTTTGCTCAATAAGCTTAGACTCTCCCTGGGACCTATGATCTGTGTATCTTCCCCCAAAACTGCCTCTATGGCTGCCTCTGTTTCCTCTGCCCCTGCCTCTACCATTTTATTCTTGTTTCTTCTTGTTTCTCTCTTCTACCTTCAGTGCTAATTGAAAACACTTCTGTAATGTGTTGGGACACCATAGGCTTAACTCTTTCTGAATATTCCATCTTAACCCATTGAGATACCTAGCTACTCTGACATTTTCATCTTCTTGTACCTTAGATCTAAGGCTTAGTTTTTGGAATTCTTCAGTGTAACTACTGACATCTAGGTCTTTCTGTCTCAAGTTTTGTCTCTTCCTATGTAATTGGATTTCATAATCTTCAGGCATGTAGGTGTCTTTGATTTTAGTTACCATTGTCTTCCAGGTGGTTATGGGTTTCTTTCCCTCTTTCACCCTTTCCTCTTGGATGAATTTCCACCAGGTTAAGGCTGCCCCTCTCATTCTGGATTTGGCTACCTTCACTTTCTATGCTTCAGTAATGCCATCACATTCAAAGTGATTCTCTAGACCCTCTATCCACTCCATTAGTGCTTCTGGTTCCATCTTGCCACTAAAAAGGGACACTCCATCTAGGGCCTTTCCAGTCAAAGCTTTTAAAGCTTGTAAAAAGGTTTCTTGTTCTCTATCCAAGATTGGATCTGGTTCTGGGACTTCTTCCTCTAAGGTTTCCTTCTTATCTTCAGCATTTTCTACTCTCTCACTGACTTCTTCAGTCTTGACTTCTACTTGGTTCAACTTTTTTTCAAGTTGTTGTAATCTTTCCCTAAGGAGTCTATTTTCTTCAACTTGATCCTCCATCCTTTTTGCTAACTCTGCATTGGTTACCATGTTGTTGGTGTTGTCTCCCACTGACTCACTACCTAACATGTGCTAATCTCTCAACCCAAATCTGACTTCGCTCTGATACCACTATGATGAGGAGGTAGAATAGAAGTTGGTCTTCTTTGAGGTTGGTGGGCTTTTGTTCTCAATGTTCTTCCCAAATCAATCCCTAGGCACAAATGGGATTCTTCTAAACCTTTCTCCTATCTCCTCCTCCCTATTCAACACTGCTTGCACCCTATTGTATTGGAAATCACTCCTCCTTACCTTCCATGCTAAGGCATTCAAGTCTGAAATGAGGTCCTCTTGAGTGTCACCAAAAATGAACAAGTTTGGTTGTCCAACTGGCTGAATCTCCTCTCTTCCAGGAATGGGCAACTGTTGGAGAACCATGGTTTACCAAATCTTGTTTGAACCTTTAAGGAATTCAATCATATTAAAGTGTTGATTGAGCATCTGGATAGGTCTGCAAGGTATGATGATTGTCCTTCACTTTTCAAGAATGGAAATTTCTAAGTTGGATACAAGGAGCGTTGAAATACTCAAGGCAACTTCTAGGTTCAAAGGGTCATTTTGAACAAATGACTTAGTGCAATGCTATGGAGCATGTAGTAGGATATCTCAGGTCTCAACTCACCAGTTTTGATGGTTTGAAACAATCATTTGCTTCTCCTTCCTTACCGATTTCATGAAATTGTCAAAATTGCTCCAAAAAGGCTACTAGAATTAGCCCTAGTTTTTGATGAAATTTGTTCACCCTGCTCAACCTACTAAACTTCATGACAAACCCTTGGAGATGTGGTCATTTGATGATGAGAGCTCAAGGATTTTTGCTATGGCAAGTACTGTATGGACTGTTTGAGGACTGTCCCACAAAATATGCACTTTTTAAGGGTTTTTAAGGGTTTTAGAGAGGGTTTGCAATTTAAAGGTCTCCTCCATGATGCTAGACCAATTTTAAATGTTCCAAACCTTGCTTTAACATATATCAAACACTTCCAAGGATTCAAAACCTATCTTAGCATACTGACATTATGTCAAACAATTACCATGCTGCTGCCTTTACACAGAATTAATAGTCTAGATGACTGGGACAACAATATTTTTAAGGTTTGCATACATTTTGAACATTGGTGAACCAAATACAATGAAAGTTTATCAAATGCAGATGCAACAATGACTTGAGAGATGTTTTAATACCCTGCAAAACAAATAGGAAAAGAATTCCATATGACTATTACTCATACACCCACCATCACTGCATTTTTAAAGTCTTAAAATTGTGACAACTTTCTTTCTTTGTTTTGACCTGCTTCTTCACTCTGTCCCTGGCCTGCAAGAAGGTGTTAAAGGCATGATAGAATAATGCATTTATCCTCTTCAAAGATCTTGTAAATTTGGACACTTAAAAGATGCCACAAGGCATGACAACATTATGAGACTATGGCAGAAAATACACCTTTCTAGGATCCTTATTTAGGTCCTTTACAACCAAAGTGTGTATCTTGCCTTCTTAAAATTGAAGACATTTACAAATACATTCCATGATGCATGAAAAAAAGAATCCATCATTCCATATTGTCGTCTAGGAAGGTTGGCAATGAGGTTTTAACAATGAAAATAGTGACACACTGTCTTACAGCCTGTTTACACCTTTTCTTCTTGCATCCAACCAAGTCATGAGAGAGACAAGGATGGTAAAATGCAATTATGACTCTTGCCAACTCAATTCTTCTTCAACATTTCAAAGTACAGTGCTATGAACAACAAAGTACTATTCAAACCAATTTAAGGATGCCCAAGCCAAGTTGCTCACTCCACATACTTGCCATGGGTTTACAAACACCCGTGCATTGTTAGAAAAGGAAAATAAATGTATAATACAGTATGTACAGAGGGTCCAACAACTTTCCTCAAAGCCATGGATGAATAGACTTTGAAGCAATTAGTTGGACCATGAATGATCTTCCATTGGAACCACAAAACAATGCCTTTCACAAGAACACTTCAAATAAAACTTGTTCCAATCACTACTAAAACATCAAAGGAGATCAAATCAATCAAAAACAGGAGAAGTACGGACTCATGGAGCCATGGTACGGACTGTACTCTCAAAAGTGCAGGAAACTAGTTAAAACTCACAAAATACAAGCACAAACAAGTATTTCTCTTATTTTTCCAACATGAACCATGCATACAATCATGGGAACATGGTTTTTAAACATGTGCCAACTTATTGAAGCCCTTGTACGGATAGGTACAGGCTGGAACTAACCAAAACCACCAAAAGTCACTTTTTGCATTTTTTGACAGCTTTTTGACAACTTTTGACAACTTTTGTTGCTCAAAAAGTTGCATTTTGACTCCCGGTGACTTGGCACTCAAACCAATAACTCAAAATCATTAGAAACACTAAGTAAACATGCTCCAATGCCTTTCAAGGCTTTACAACATCAAAAATTCAAAAATGCTCATTTGGACCCAAAATTGACAGTTTTTGGCCCACTGAGAAAAAAACAAAAATCTTGGAAACTCTTAAACACAAATGAGTTCCAAGCCTTATTACACCACAAAAAAAACCTATTAAACCTAATAGGAGCATAAAATAAACACACATGCTTAATTTGCAATAAAATGTTATACTTGCTAGGATTTGAGCATTCAGGTGCTCCTGCACGAAGGGCTGCAAGCGACACACAATGAAGATGGATGGGCTAACAAAACTAAAGCAATCTAAGGAGTGTGACCCCACATAGGGTGAGAAGCATCCTAAAAAATCAATCCTTTCCCTAAGACTTAGAGTTTGAAGTGGCTTGTAATTGCATTTGAGCTATTCCCTAGATCGATGGTTGAGTTAGCTCCTATGATTGTGACTGCATAAAAGCATAATTAGACTGCTTCTAAGAAGCAGTTGAAGAACTCTTTCCTTTCTAAACCACTATAGTCCATTCATTTGTATTCTTAGTAGCCTCAGAGCAGTGCGAAGGAGAAATCTCTCTAGGAGTACTTTTAGTCCTCGGGACAACCAAAGGACAATCTTTAATTTTATGCGTAGAGGATTGGCACCAATATAAAGTATGAGGAAGGTTTAGATAGAGCACTCTTTGAGAGTAGCATTGAACTCCTATTTGAATTTCATTAGTCTTTTTGAGGTTACAAGACAAATCAACTTTCACATAAACCTTTTTTTGGGGAAGGACATGAAAAAAATGATCCGGTTCCATGCAAACCATCTTGCCAATGGATTGGGCAATGGTTTACAAAAATGACAAACAAGATAAAGAGAGACTACGAAACTTGAGCCAAATGAGAACCTTGATATTCTTGTCATCAGGGATAGTAAATTCTTGTGACCATGATTGAAAAACAAGCAAGGAGGACTGAACAAACTAGGGCCCATGACAAAGGAGACCTTCAACATGGGTGAGATTGAAAAACAAAAAGAAAAAGAAACCCTTGGCGAGATTCTGGATGCCGTCAAGATGGACCCCATGAGGGGCTTAGGATTTGACAACCCAATCACACAACATGCTTTCAGGTGGAACCCTACCCACAAAGTAACCTATTAAGCTATATTTCCCAAGCCATTCACATGCACTATCAAAGTCTTGGATGGGAAAGACAACATCAGGGGTACTAGAAGACATACCTCGTGGAATACCTTTAGGACAAACTTGTGAGGTCATTTGTTCAGGGGTGCCATGATCGCCTATTGCCAAAGCACCAACACCAACATCAATTGTTGTGTTGAGGCTAGCCGAGGCCATTATAAAGCTAAAAATCTCGCAATAAATGTGATATGACAAGGAAAAAACACACAATACAAAATGACAAAGACACAACCCTCAACATGCAAAGCTCCCAAACCAAAACTCCTATATATTTCAATGAAAAATAAAATAGAAAACTATATGCAACATGTTTATAGTGATTGATAAATATATGAAACATTTTTATAGCGTTTATTAATGTTAGCACTTATATATATATATATATATATATATGCACACACACACACACACACACACACACACACACACACACACAAAATGGCTAGCCGAGAGGGAGAAGTGTGAGTGAGTGTCTTTTACCTCATTATTTGAATTTTCTCCATTGGCAAAAAATACAGTATACGACTAGCTGATAGTATTCCTCTATTTCTTTTTTTGAACATATCTTTTTTTCTTGAATTCTTCAATAAGAAAAATAATAATTTTATTCTGAGAACACATTGAAATTACGAGAATAGGAGAGATATCGTGACCACAATATATTATGTAATCGTTGTTTCTGATTTATATCTTTCTATTATATATATAACAACTAGTTGGGAGGGAGAAGTGTGAGTGAGTGTCTTCTACTTTGAATCTTCTCCATTAGCAAAAATACAATATACAACTAGTTGATAGTATTCCTCTATTTCTTTTTTTGAACATGTCTTTTTTTCTTGACTTCTTCAATAAGAAAAATAATGTAATTCTAAGAACCTATTGAAATTACGAGAATAGGAAAGACAGCGTGACCATAATATATTATGTAATCGTTGTTTTTGATTTATATCTTTGTATACATCTACTCATATGTGTGTGTGTGTGTGTGTGTGTGTGTGTGTGTGTGTGTGTGTGTGTGTGTGTGTGTGTGTGTGTGTGTGTGTGTGTGTGTGTGTGTGTGTGTGTGTGTGTGTGTGTGTGTGTGTGTGTGTGTGTGTGTGTGTGTGTGTGTGTGTGTGTGTGTGTTTATGTATATGTATATGTATATGTATATGTATATGTATATGTGTAGGTATATGTATATGTATATGTATATGTATATGTATATGTATATATGTATATATGTATATATGCATATGTATATGTATATTTATATATATGTGTGTGTTTGTGTGTATGTGCATATATATATGTATATGTATGTATATATATGTATATATGTATATCCACTTACACACACATGCTATAGCCTCAGGAATGCTTATCTATTCCCCTACTCTAAAGTGGTAGCATTGGAGAATACTTGAGCCTACAAAAGTACCTTTTTAATGAGCATGAAAAGAAAATAGATTTAGAGCTATGCATCTTAGTGAGGATTGCATTTAATTATCTATCAAAATATAGTTTAGTTTGAGTTATAAAATCTCAAATAGGTGTTCCATGCAAAAAACAAAGACCAAAACCAAACCAAAACAAAATTGCATTTAAAATGATAAATAATTAAATCCTAAAGTCTACAAAGAAAAAAAGAGTTTAGGAAATCAATCTCAATTAAATAAACAAGAGCACACCAAAATAACTAAAGATTTCTTGATAGGTATTAGATTCCTATGGAATTTAAGATAGAAGACCACATTTCATGTGAACTCCTTCCATATAGGTTCATTGGAGCAAGTTTTTAAGGAACAAATAATTTTGCTTGTTAATCCAAATGTTTTTACTAAGATATTGCCTCTCGGGTTTCAAGATTAAATGTTATCCTTTCAAGCTTACTTAGGGAGATATTTTCCTTGCAACTTGATTGTTAGATTGATGTAATTTTTTGCATTCCATGAAGTATTATGAGATGCATTTTCTCTTCTCTTTCCCATCCTTCCAAATAAAAGGAAAAAATAAAGTTACAAGAAAATAATATTATCTACATAGTAATAATTTTATGTAGTAATGGAGTGAAAGAAAGCTTCCTTGGGAATGCACAAATGCCAGAATTAGTATCTTGCTTGATCTCAATTGGTCCTCAAAACTCCTACAATTGTAACCTTCTCTACACATTGTCTTAGCATAACATCAGTTAGATACACAAAATCATTTAAAAATGGAGACAAATTCGGTAATACAAATAGCCAAATAGAAATTAACAAAAGGGAGAAGGCTCTATAGTGGAGTAGGGTCCAATAGTGAGGATGGTAGTTGGGCACAACTAGTCTATTAGTGGAGCAAGGGAAATGTCATGTCAATACTTATCCCAAAAAATATTCCACTAATTTCGAAAAAGAAACCAATTATGTGATGCCACATCGACACACCAATAAACATGAGTTAGTGCACAACGATGGGTCTTACGTCTTTTTGGGGCCGTTTTGGATACCTTGACAATATTTAACCATGTGGAGTTGAAACCAAAATTTTTCAAATAGGGGACTTGACAAGTAAGAAGATATACAAAATTCAAAGTGATTTGAAATATCGAAGGCAAAATTTGGGAGCCATGAAGTTAGGGTGCTCCATTATAGGGTCCTCTCCCATAGCAAACTCTTCTAGTCCATTGAATCCCCAATGCTAACTGCTTTTAGAAATAATCTCTAGCAAATTATTGACAAAGGGAAATGGAAAAAGGAAATGATTTTTTTTTCCAGCTAATTGTTTGCAAAGACTAAACATAGAATGTTGGAATTAATCCCAATTGCAACTCTTTATTACTTCTCCATAGACCCTTATTTTCTCATTGTTGTTTATATCTTACAAGTCTACTCATACGTATGAGATTTCATTGCAAACAAGAAAAAAATGAATACAATCTTCATTGTGATCTCTTTAAGATTTTCCCACGTTGATATTAAAACTCATAATTAAAATTTAATGACTTTGGTTTTTCACTCCCTTGTTGAGTATATACGATTAGAATGGGGTAATTTGATATGTGTGTAATAAAAATTGTCAATTGACTTACTAGGCAAAGAGCAAAACCATTCCAAGGTAGTTCCTTTCAAGGATCTAAGGAAAGGTTTTGCAAGAATATTTTGTTCAAAGAAAAAGTCACTATATAAAGCGATAAATGTTGGCACATGAGTATGAGGATCACCTTTTCCATTGTATTTATCAAAGCAAGGTATCTCAATGTGTTGTAGGATTCTGGTTTCAAGGATGACAATATAAAGTGGTCTACTTATGCAATGTGATGGGATAGTGGATTGGGATTGGCTCATGTTGGCCAATTGTTGTTGTAAACATGAAACATTTTGCAACAAACGGTTTATTGTGGCATTGGTAGGTGAATTGACCTGTGAAAAATTGGGTTGTGATGGAGGGTTTGAAGGGATATTATGGTAGGTATGTGGAAACTTATGGTAAGTGTGTGGAGGAGATGATTGATGTATAGGAGTTGAGAAAATACAACACCATAGGAGCCCAAATAATCTCTGCAAGCTGAAAAACCTGTTACAAGGAGAAGCAATGAAGCAAATCACAGAAGGAAAGAATACACAGGAAAAATATGCTCCAAAATGTATTGTCAATAATAATCCTTCTTCATACAATGAAAAGAAAGAACTCAACCTTTAATAGGTCAAGAAACCCTAAAAGGGAAAACCTAGGTTTGCACATAATAATTAATTATATGCACCTAAAGTTAGCTTAAGTGTAAAAGAGATAAAGGGAACTTAAATAATTAAACAAATATTGTTTAATTAATCAAGTAAATACTCGAATACTCTAACACCCCCCCTTAAGCTAGACTTAGGGAGAAGCTAAAACCTAGAACAACTACTGAAAGCAATAAAGATGGGTCCCGACAACAAGGCCTGATCAGGTACCCAAATACAATGAAATCTCTATGAACTGGAGAAATAGAGAAAACCACATGGGAACAAAACTCTACTCCAAAAAGAGATGGAAAAGAATACCACTGAAGCATGAAGAACCTACAAACTCTATCGAAGAATAACTGCTGATTCGAAGAACCTCCACTGAAATAGAACATGACCAGGTAGAGAAGACTGTAATCTGTATGAGTGCCCTCAAATGACACTACTCGAATCAGAAGGCAAACAAGGCAAACAACTGAAATCAAAGATACAAATGGCATGAGAAACCAAAGCCTGAAGAGCTTATCAATTGAACCATGGAAGCAGTAGAACCAACAGGATAAACCTCCCCATAATGCGAAAGTGGGAGAGGGACAGGAACACTGAAAAGGACAACAAAAAAAAACTGCATGACGAAGAACCAAGAACATCAAAGGTGTTGAGACAAGTACATGGTGTCGTGGAAGGAACACTCACTTGACACACATCATGAGGCGAATGTCGTGGAAGGAACACTCACTAGAGAAAGGAAGATGGCAAACAACAGGCAAACATCAACCCCCTCATGGCACTTGATCAATAGTGCATGTACAACAAGACACAAGATATGCAAGATTCCAAGTAAACAATGCATGATGGCACTTTATCTCAGTGCATTTGCATAAATACAAGCTACAATGATAAGAAGACTGTAAATAGAAACGTGAACCAAAATAGAGACATCTTACTCAGAGAAGAGATCCCAGGACCTGAAACAACCATGATATCCACCAGAGTGCTGAAAAGAAAAAAAATGAATAAAATATGCATGGAGTAGAATCTAGAAATAAAACTCAGATGGCTGGAAATTACACAGTACACGCTTTCCAAAAATATAAACTTTTCAAAAAACGGAGGTCGGATGCTCATTCTATGGCTCCAGAGTGCAAAAACTAGACCTCACTTTGACTGAAAAAAACATAGTCCAATAGAAAAATTGGAAAAAACTACTAATACCATGAGGTCAGCCTCAGAACTAGCTTTCCGACGCCTATTTGTTTTTGAAAAAATGACTCTGTATGCCCAAGATAGAGCCAAAAAACCAAACCCCCCTGAAAAAGGCCAAAAAAGGAGATCTGGTGGCTCTTTGGTGGTCCGGTGGCGGCCGAGTGGCTGGGCGGTGGTCAGCTGGGGGGTGCTGGGGTGGCGGGCTATAGGTGGCGGCCGAGCGGGGGCCACTGGGGTGGTGGGCCGTGGTAGGGCGGTGCTGCAGGCAGCGGCGGCTGGCGGTGCAGGGCTGTCGGAGGGGGTGGGGCCGGTGGTGGCTGGCGGTGCCGAAACTGTAGAGGGACAACGGAGGCGAGGTTTGTAGGCGGTGACGGCTGGTTGGGGCTGACGTGGAGAGGCCGGCGGGGGTCGGGGGCCAGGCAGCGGCGGTGGAGGGTTGCCAGAGGTGCAGAGAGGCCGACAGGGGGCTGGACTGGCAGGGCCGGGAGTCGACGTGCAGAGGTCGACGGGAGGCCCGAGGCAAGGCAGCGTCCGTGCGACGTATGTGCAGCAGCGACCTGCAGGGCCAGCGTGGTGGCAAGGGGCCCACGGTACCTTGCGTACCATGGGGAACCCCCCTCCCCAAAAAAATGTAGCCAAAACAAAATTTTTTGTAAAAAATCTTTTTTAAAAAAAAAAAATAAAATTTGTTCTCGATTTGTGTGCCAAGGTTGTCCGCCCTGGATCTGAGAAAAAAATTCACCCAGAGGCTCAGGAACCAAAATAGGTCAAATTTTTTATGACCATACGGGTTTTCGGGCCTTTTGAGCACGATGGTGAGGTCCGTTTAGGCCCAAAGTGCTCAGAAAAAAGGTCAAACCCTAGGTACATAAAAAATTCCTGAAACCCCAAATCTGCTTCCAAGGCGAAATTCTCAAAACAAGAATAGGTAGCTGCAGATCTGAAGCTCTGATACCATATAGGAGTTGAGAAAATACAACACCATAGGAGCCCAAATAATCTCTACAAGCTGAAAAACTTGTTACAAGGAGAAGCAATGAAGCAAATCACAGAAGGAAAGAATACACAGGAAAAATATGCTTCAAAATGTATTGTCAATAATAATCCTTCTTCATACAATGAAAAGAAAGAACTCAACCTTTAATAGGTCAAGAAACCCTAAAAGGGAAAACCTAGGTTTGCACATAATAATTAATTAAAACAATTAATTATATGCACCTAGAGTTAGCTTAAGTGTAAAAGAGATAAAGGGAACTTAAATAATTAAACAAATATTGTTTAATTAATCAAGTAAATACCCGAATACTCTAACATGATGCATATTTTGAGAAACAAAAGGAAGATTTGTTGAAGATGGAACATAAGCATATTGATTTCTAGGATTAGTCCCATTATTAACATCAACGAAATTACCATTTTGTGCAATAGTAGACATGATATAGGATGTGTATGTAGGAACATTGGGTATTATTGTAGACATAAGCATCAACATCTCAACTTGGATTTTAGGAGTGGTATATCCAAGTACGTCTATGCAACTAACTACCTTCATAGTGTTAACATCCACTATGTGAGCTATGCTACATAGAAAATTTACACCATGCACATCACATACCTTATATTCTCAATCAAGGGGACTACCTCTCTAGCCAAGTGTTCTTGGCTCACAAGTTTCTAAAGACTTTCCAATTCCTTGTCAAGTCTTTCTAATTATTTGTTAGACACTTTTTTGAAGGATCATCCTCATCAAGAGAAGCATGAGGGGAATGATTTTCAGGAATGTTAGGTATGATGTTTGTTGTATCAAAAGATTCTAGTTGGGAATAAGTTATCATGCAACTCAGGTTCAACATTGTTTATATTTAAAGCATGAGAATCCATGAATCTATAACTTCTCACAAGAATATCAGATTCAAAATAATGGGTATGAAACTCATAAATCAGTGCAAGATTAAACCAAAAACAATTGCTTGTAGGAAACAATAAAGGAAAGCTAGAGGAAAGGATAAGGAAATAGGTTTACGCTTTCATGCCCTTAATTAGATGACAAAAATAATTGCAAATGTAAACAATAATCATGTAATCAATTAATCAATGTGTTATCCATAATTTTGGCTTGCTCAAAATTGGAGGATAACTCGTTCAAATTTTGTCTAATTTGTAGCCCATGTGTTCTAAGCACCCTGATCAAGGGAAAATTCCGTTGTCTTCATTCATGACTTGGCCATCATCTTGATTTGAAGTCTCAAGTTGTCAATTTGAAAGATTGAGCAAAATGCATTTTAGTAGTTAGTTTTATTTTACCTTTGTTGATTTTGGTGTTAAATCGGGTCCTAAATCTGATTTTACACTTGTCTAGAGGGGTTTTTGGTGTCAAATCGGGTCTTAAACTTGACTCTACACCTGCTTTGGTGTAGTTCATATTTGTAGACCCGAACTACACATGTCTTGGTGTAGTTTGGATCTATAGACCCAAACTGCACCTATCTTGGTGTAGTTCAGATCCATAGACCTGAAATACACTAGATCTGTATACCTGAACTACACTTGACTTGCACATTTTTTGTGTAGTTTGGACTCGTAGGTCCGATCTACACTTGACCTTTGTTTTTCCTAAGTGTAGTTCGGGTCTACGAACTCGAATTGTACCTTTTAGCTACACTTAGTCATAAGTGTAATTCAGGCCTACAAAATCGAATTGCACCAAATGCACACATGTAAATAGGGTTTGTTGGATCGGTTTACACTTGTTCTACCATGATACAATGAGGGTTTTTATAGCCCTAATAGCATCAAATTCAGAACATACGTGATCATGTTCGGTTCAAATGATCAAGATGGTTGATGAATTGCTCCTTACAAGTGTTGATGTTTTCCCAATGCTATAGTGCTATTCAAAGGCTAGAACTATCTCTAGGGAAAAGACAATGAAGTTCGAGAAGAAAGAATCATATCCATTCTTCCTCTCATCCTTAGTGATGTCAAACATTGCAAATACTAGATGAATCTGAAATACAAGCTACTTGGCAACAATACGAAGATTTTGTGAAGAAGGATGATCATAATAAAGAAGTGTCTTTGGACACTTACTCATTTTTATGAATGTCTCTAGTGTAGTGTAATTTTGTAATATCAATCAACATCTTAGGTATCATTCTATGTATGCACTTGTACACATATAGAACTGTACGTGTCCTAAGTCAAATAGGTCTCTACTTTTTACTTAGTCATAGTTAGTTGAGTCTTTCCTATTTTTCCTCATTGCACCTCCTCTATATATATGAAGATGCTCATTCTAATTATAGATGAATCATTTGGCAATGCAACAAAACGGGAAACACTCTAAAACTTTGTTGTTGGATGTAAATTAAATTGCAATCAATAGAAGAGACAAGTTGCTTTCAATCTTTGTGTTGGAACAAGTTGTAATGTGATGACATTATTCAGAGTTGATTGTGAGTATTGTGGTGTTATTTGAACAAGATTTAAACCCAATCTTGTAGTCTTTGAGCTGCTTATTGTGTTTATAATTAATGATATGTTGTCAAACTTGATCTTGTAGTCTTTGAGCTATTTATCATGTTTGAAGCTAATGTTTCATGCTCAAGCAAAGAGATAAGTTGAAGTGTTTGTGCTGTTTTTACCTTCTATGTTTGTGCATTTAAGGGGAAGTGTATGTTGAAGTCTTTGAGCTACATGTATTTCATCTCTGTTCTTGAAGCTTTATAGGAAGTCATGGAAAGTCTTTGAGCTTTCATGAGCTTCTTGGTTAATTTTGCTTGGTTGTACTTGAAAGTTTATTGTAAGAAAGAGTCATGTATTTATAAAGGTTGATAGGATAGTGATAAAAAGAAGACTTTGAGCCTTATTATTACTTTCCTATCCCAAAGTTATTTTTAAAAAAAGGGATCAACGAGAGGATTTGTACTCTTATGGATACTTTGCTTCCAATTAGCATAGATTATTAAGATTACTGCAATTTAAAATTATTTAGTTACTCTGTTCTAAATAGAGAATTGGAGAGATATTTATTCTGAAAAAAGAGAATTAAGTTGTTGTACCATATTGGATTAGTGTAAAGTTAGTAGATAGATTTATGATCAATAGAGATTGCAATAGAAAGGGGAGCCTTCCCTTATAAATAGGAAATATCATATATATGCCTTTTGAGAGGTATTATCTCATGTATTGTCATGAAACTCACATTTTGTAAGTCTCCATGATTTTACAAAATTTTCACCCAACATAATGATATGAAATGAGAGAAATAATGCATTGATTAAGCAGTGAGATATAATGATGATATGATCAATTAACCAATTAATTGAGCAATATGAGAAGCAAATTGGTGATTAACTAATGAGTACAAGCATGTGAATTGCATATATGCTTTCAATAACTTAGATATGAACATCCAAAACAAAAATAATGCCATAAAAGAGTTGGGTTCACTAAAATGAAATATGGTGGAAATGGACCCTTAGCCTAGAAATATAAACTAGGAACTTATTCATTCACCATTTCCAACGTTTTGATCATTTCTTAATGAGAACATTTAATTAGGTTCAATTTCGGTCCTCAAGGAGAGCTAAACACTGTTGTTACATGTTCTCCTTTTTGATTTGATATGATTGAATATGATTATGATATGAATATGCAAGATCTATGTAAAAAGATGAAAATTTGACAATAAGTAGCATAAATAGGAAGATATAGAATTGGAAGCAAATACAAAAGTACAGATGTAAATTCAAGAGATAGAAAAACTCATAATAATAATCTAGAGCTAAACATTTTAGACTATGGAGATAGGCACCCTAATCTAAAGGGGTCTTTGTCAACTAAAAGCATTAGATTTTGGATCAGGAGGCTTTATAGATCTTTCCCTCCAAAATTTAGCCTAAAAGTGTTAAACAAGTGAGCTAATCGACATAGTCTAACGATTTTCACTTATTTGAAGTTTGGGACTATCCACCTCAGTTCATTCTATGTAATTCTGCAACTTTTGACTATCAAATCTATACCTACACACACAAGAAGAGGATAAAATGGTGTGTTGAATAAGGACTTTCCTAGATCAAACCTCATGTTGGTGTTTCCACCTCTACTCCAATAATGTTGGATGAAAAAGAGCTTACTCGAATTGGTAGGGCAAAGGCTGAAAACCTTAAAGGAAATGCTTGAAATGACAAATGATACATTTGATGTGAAAACCTTGCCTTGAAGTCTCACACAAAGCTTGATGTTGCTTGATGGATGTTAATGAACACCTTCATCATGAAGGAATACATAAAAATTGATCATGATTGTTGAACTTGAATGCTTGAATCTTTGATGCAAACTTTTCAATTGCCTTGAAGATGCTTGATTGAATGCTCAATTGGAATTGAATTGAAGGAGCTCTTGACAATAAATGATGTTCAAATGAGAGAAGTTGTATTTTTATGCAATTTACACCCTTTTGGGTTTAAATTTCAAGAAAGGCCGACATGAAGGAGCACTTTCTCACTACTTGTAAAACCAACCATTATGATTTCAAATTTGGAGACAAAATGTGTGGATAAGGGTGCTAGGTGTCGTAGCCTTAACATTTCAAGCCAAAAAAAGTTTCTGAGTAGTGGATTGTACTCAACTTTTGAAAATGGTCTGAAAAACTGAGCATAATCAAACATAAATTAGGAGCATCACAACCACTAAAGCGAGCCAGAAAATGAGTGTGAAATTATAGAGGTGTGCGATTTAGGACACTATATAAACTTTGTAACTTAGTCGTAGTCATTGACACAAAAGTTTGTTAAAGTTATGTTTTAAATTGGTAATAATCAATCTTAAAATTGAGAATTGTAGGTTATTAGAGATTTTGAGAGAAAATAAAGTTAAAAATATTATGTTAGACATTTATCAAGCATATTTGTAATATTATAAAAATACAACATTGGAGGTTCTTTGTCTACATACACATTATTTCTCATGTTTTCATTAAGAGTATAAACATCTTTACAGCGGAATGTATTTGATTTTTTGGTTAAGCTCTCAAATCATGAGATAAGAAAACTTGTATGTACATGTCTATCAATGATCAATCCATTTGGTTGTCTCTAATCCTTGACTTCCATAAGGCACTTCTTGCTACTAAAGTGCCTAGATAAATGTTGCAAAGTTCTTTAGGTGAGACATTTGCACCATTATGTATAGGTTTTATCTTGCTACTTAGACATTAATTCCTCGTCTTATGTTCAAAGCCAAATTCAAACTTGTAGGTGAGAATTTGACACATTCAATAAAATTTAAATGACAATGTTGAATTAATATTAAATAAATCAATTCTCAACTCATCCTAACAATATTAAAGAGGCTTGAAATGGAAGGTAGATCATTTTTCTAATTTTTTTTTGTTAGCTTGGGGTGTTTGTGCGACTCAGACCAACGTCCCCTTTTGGGACGAGACTAGTTCCTTGGGATGGCGATCGCAACCCGCACATCACCACCATTAGGTACTTTGAGGTTCAGAGTTGAACTCGGGACATCACAAACCTAGATCAAATGCCTTTGTCCAACTACCCCACCCCTTGGGTCTTTCTTAAGGTATAAGGTTTGAATTGAATTATATATCACTAGTTTTCTTCAAAATTGGTTTTGAACTAAAATCTCAAGCATATATGTTATATTGCTTTGGCTCCCTCATTTTAGAGTCACGAGTCTCAAAATATATTAAAAGCCATTATCAAGCCTATAAAAACTCATTTTTTTGTTTGTTTCTTTTATTTGAAGACTTACTATTTAGGGTGAGATTACAATACCTAGTTTTGTCCTTGGTAGCCACCCAAAGTCCATTCAACATATTTTTGTGAATTCTTTTTTTTGTTTCTTAAAAGATTGTGTATTAATTTGTGCAAGAATCAATGTAAATTTTATATATACCATATTATATTTTTTCAATTATAAAAAAATGACATACATATATTTTTAAAAGTTTCATAATTAAATATAGATTTAATATTAATAAAGAAGCACCTATCATTAAAACAATAAGAGAAAGTGATTGAAGGACACTTAGGATCACTTAGAAAACACTTCAGGGTGGAATATAAGGCTACCGTGATAGAAGAGTTGCTCTCATTTTCTTACAAGATGTCTATGAACACTTGTGTCCATATGTAGAAACTAAGGTTGGGGTCCATGGAGGAGGACTTCCTAAAAAAATTTAGTAGGTGTTGCTAAGATTTTAAGATTATTTTAAAGCGGGCAGTCCTATGAATTCTATAATGCAGTTTAGGCTTAAAAATTTAAGCTTTAAAATTTATGGAAACTAGCGGTCTCATGAATTTTCAATTCACGTAAATAAATAAATATATATATTTTTAAAATTAATAAAAAACAAATAATTTCATATGATTGACAACTAGAAGGCCTAGCAAGTTTCCCACTTGCTCTATTGCCCAAGTCTTCTCCCGACGGACAAAATGACAATGCTCTTTTCAAGATGTTAAAAATCCTGTTCGAATCGGACTGCTCGGA
Organism: Cryptomeria japonica; assembly: GCF_030272615.1. Taxonomy (NCBI): domain Eukaryota; kingdom Viridiplantae; phylum Streptophyta; class Pinopsida; order Cupressales; family Cupressaceae; genus Cryptomeria; species Cryptomeria japonica. Next base: position 243,016,389 of record NC_081406.1, on the reverse strand, counting down.
GAGATAAATCCAAACGATCCTGCCCTCATGTTGGTTTGGTAGCTAGAGGGACATTCTACAGATTTTCCCATTGTTGATTGTTATAATTTTTTGTGCCGACTATAAACGAGTCTTTTACAAAATGTTCTATCGGGGGAAGTGGAAAAGGAGTGAAACTGACAGAAAAATTGGATAAGTGGTTCTAGAAATGAGCCTGGGTGGATTTTACATGGCCACAAACATGGCATAGACTTTTACACAACTTTCTAGTCCCCTTCACTCGCTCTTTTATTTATTTAAATTCACAAAGCTAAGAGCGTATTTCTCTTGAAGTTAAAAATGAGCAATATTCAACTGGTGAAGGCTGGAAGATAATCCATAGCAAATACAAACGTATGTTACATCTACTTGTTGTTCGGTTAAAATATATTGCATTTGCTTGTTGGGTGTTAATGGTTTTCTAATCTTGTTTTAACATGGAGAAATGATGAATAAAGTTAAAACTGATTGAAATGCACATAAAAATGTGCCATCTGAACCTTGCAGTTTGAGTTTTTTTTTTTTGTGCAAATGCATATAGCTTAAGGACCATGAAATTTGAAAATCATATCTGCCTTAGCCGTACAAATGCATATATACAGTGCTTTTTCTTCTCGTTTATTTTAGATTTGTGTTTGGTTAAAATTTATTGCATTTGCTTGTTGGGTGTTAATGGTTTTCTTATCTTGTTTTAAGTTTAACATGAGGGAATGATGATAAGTTAAAACTGATTGAAATGCACATAAAATGTGCCGAACCTTACAATTGAGTTTTTCTTTGTTTCAAATGCATAAAGCTTAGAGACCATGAAAATTGAAATTCGTATATGCTTTAGCCGTACAATTGCATGTATACAGTGTTTTTCCTTCCCTTTTATGTGGTGATAGCAATAAACATTTTTTGACATTATTGCTTTTTCTGAGACTTGTCACTTTTGATACGAGTAATTACTTAACAGCTGTGCACCACTAAGTGCTTTCTACAGTACATTATACCAGAATATTATGGAACAAGAAGAGGGACGAAGACATTGAAATTCTAATTTCTAACAGCTACTAGGATAAGAATGGAAGTTAGGACCTGCAATTTGATTTTTCATTGGTTTTGATATGCTACATTGAGAAACCCACTAAAGACTCCCAGTTTTTATGTAGATTGAAGGGTTCCTCCTATTATTCTCCTTAAACCTTTCCTATTATTTTGGTGAATCCTTGTAGTAATTCTGATAGTTATGTTCTAAAATTTGAGAGGATGAGACAAGTCTAGGTTTAGTGACCGAGTGAGAGATCTAGTTCAGAAGGCGGAACCGAATTTACGAGGTGGAATGTTGCCTTCCTGGTAAACAGCTACTAGGATAAGAATGGAAGTTAGGACCTGCAATTTGATGGGTCCTCCTAGTATTCTCCTTAAACCTTTCCTATTATTTTGGTGAATCCTTGTAGTAATTCTGATAGTTATGTTCTAAAATTTGAGAGGATGAGACAAGTCTAGGTTTAGTGACCGAGTGAGAGATCTAGTTCAGAAGGCGGAACCGAATTTACGAGGTGGAATGTTGCCTTCCTGGTAAACGTGAGGGAATGACAACCACAAAGGCACGAGGATTTGGAATTGGCGCTTTCTGCTTTCTTAATGGGAGATAAGAATTAGTTGGTTTTCAGGAATCGGTCATCTTCTAAAGCCTTTTGGACGTCATTTGAAAGAAAAATTTCAGTTATTTGTGTATAACTCTACTTTTGTGGCTAGGTTTTGTTTTAGGGGATACTTGAATGATCAAAGATAGCTGATATAGCAGACTCTTAAGACTGCCTACAATTGCTTTCTTTCGTAAGAAAGCATGCAGGGCAACCTTTCATGAAGAAAATTTCCCTATCAGCTTACTATTAAAGGCCAGCTTAGAGACATTAGCTTTCTTGATCCTAACTTAACAATATACACCTAAGTCTATCTTAGAAGAGATTGTAACTCCTTCCCCTAGTTGCAAGAAATGCGACGGGAAGCAGCTGTTTTGTGTTTAATGGCTCACAATAGAATTCGTTGCGAATAGCCATTTCCTAGCTGTTTTATATTTATAATGTTTTGTTTATATTTTATACTCGGAAACTTCCAGCAATTTGCAGAGCTTTCAATCTAGTATCGATTTGAGCGATCAATTATACCGCGCATCATCGTTCTACCGCCATCTCAGATTATATTTATCAGCAGGGCAAGGAAGAACTATTTCAACCATTCGGCGAGAGGATTTTGATTTCAAGGAGAGCGCAGACAAAATATCAGACGCACAGCGCAATCAAAATTGAATGAAATTTTAAAGATTTTAGCCATTCGAACTGGGGGGATAGGAAGGATACACGCAATCTATTTGAGAAAATGCCCGAAGGTTTCAAACCCTAGCCGCAACCAAGATAGGGCACGACCATGAGGACTGGCATTTGGTTTTTAGAGGTGAAGGCACAGGTTGTTTTTCAGAACCCTAAGTGAAAACTCACTGTCGCCGCATTTGGAAAGATTGCGAATTTTTGCCGGGCTCGACTTTGCAACGCAGGAGGTGGTTTTCAAACCGGTGCATCAGAGACATACTTGAACAAAAAATATCAAGTGAAACATTAGTGCTCTGCAATTTTTCGCTCGGTATGGGCGAAACTAGGGTTATTGGGGAGTGGGCTGATGTGGGCTAGGATGATCCGCTACATGTCCCACAGCTGGTCTTCACGAAGGGCAAATGGGTAGATATGGCGGCGCAGAATTGGTTGAGGGCAGACTTACGAAATTTCAGACCGGTCTCCAAGTATTTTCGGGGTTTTTTCAGAGGTCCAAGCAGTGGAAATTGGTGGAGTATGGACAGATCTGGTGTAGGGCATCAACGATTTTTGGATCGTAGGCATTTTGGTCAGGGCCCGCGGCAAGAGTTTAGCCCCAATCATTTTAAGGGGCTTCCGGGTAATCGATCTACAGAGTTGGGAGGAAAACCGTCCTATGCGAAAGTTGTGAAGTTTTCATCTGTAAATGAGGCAATTAGGGTTTCTCGGCTGAACGCTGGTGCAAAGATGATGGACAAACAGTCTAACAGTAACCCGCTTGAGTTATCTTCGTCACATCAAAGGGGGGATAAGGTAAGGGAATCTTTGACATCAGGAAAAGACGATAAGGTAAGTGAAAATCAAACCGGCTTTGATTTAGGAGGTGGGTCTTCACAGGTATGGGCTCCTGTTCCATGCATTGATTTACTTAATTCTGTTGTGGATTTGAAAGCTCGTTGTTTGCATACACATGCTATTTCTGGGGAAATATGGGGGGATGCAACTAGTTTATCTAAATTTCATCATAAATTGCAAAAAAAGTGGTATGATATGTGTTATTTTCAATTACTCTCTGCAAATGCATTTATAATTGTTTTCAACTCTTCTTTTGTTAGGGATGAAGTTTTAAAATCTTCACATTACTGGTTTGGTAAAAATTTAGTGTTTGTTTCGACTTGGAAACCATTTTATGTCCCTGCTTGGTCAAGCTTTAAATTAGTTCCTTTCTGGTTTGGCTTGCCCAAATTACCGTTTGAATTTATGGACCCAGAGGTTTTGGAACAAATTGGTAATACTTGTGGTTCTTTCTTATCATCAAGATTTGATTTTGTGGAGGGGGAGGTTTTGGTAAAAATCTGTGTCTTGACTAACCCTAATAATGTTTGCCCTCGGACTTGTATCATTAATTCTCTTGAGGGTATCTGGAAACAACCAATTAATAAGTTGGAGAAAGACTTTGGTAAAACTTCCTTGCAATTGGATGCTCCTTTTCTTATGGATTTTTCGAAATCCTCTGTTCTGGATAAAGCAGAACATTGCTTGGGTAGTAATGATAATCCATTTCTGGATAAACTATTAGTTAATGGTTCCACTGGGAAACCTCCCGCTACTTTTGAGGTTAACCAGGCTATGAGGGATGTTGGGAAGCGAGAGGTTTATGTTGTGTCTCACGATCCAGAGTCTGTAGGGTTATTTACAAGTAAGGATAAGACAGTAGCTCACCAGAATATTGTGGTTTCGGGGGACAACAATGGGGATGATCTGCTTCAAAATTCCTTGGATAAGTCACTAAATGATGGTGGTGGGAATCCTGTCTGTCCTGTGAAGTCAAAAGAATACTTAGAAAGTTGTCAAGGGATTGGTCAGATTTTTGCGAAGAATGATGCGGTTGTTTCAGAGTCTAATGTTGGGGTTTCTTGATGATGCTATCCTTGCTCAACAAGTCAAAGAATTGGTGTCTAATTCTTCGCAGCATGTTGATGTGGATGTGGATAATAATGCCGCCTTAGGAAATAATATTCAGTTGGGGGACATTCCTGTTATTGTGCCAGATGAAAATCTGGTTCACCAAGTAAATGATCTTTTTAAAGATCATGAGCATCAGATGGATGAGGACATTACGAATAGGGTTATCTGTTCCATTGAGAATGACTTGGGGGGAATTAAATCGACCCTTCCTATTTCTACATCTGCTAACCCTTTTGAGGTTTTGGCCTCATCAGAAGTGGGCATCACAGATAATTTAGCCATGACTTCTCCTAAGTCAAGTAAGAGTTTACCAATTGTTCAAACTACTCTAATTAGGGCTTCATTTGTGGTTTCTCCTGGTAGGGGTAGGCCTCCAAAGAATTGAAAGACTCAATTGGAAATTGATGCTGGGATTCAACAGATTTTGTCTTTTTCTCCTGGTGTTGGGAAAGGGAAGCATTCGGTTTCTCTTAGTGACGCTATGAAAGGAAGTGGTACTCCTAAGGGTAAGAGGAGTAAGAGGTCTATTATCAGTCCTCCTGTGACTAGGTCGGGGGCTGTGAAGCGTAATCTTCAAAGTAGTTTTGGAGAAGGAAAACCTTCTCCGTCTAAAGGAAAGAGGGGAGCCTCGGTCTCCCCTCGAGAACAATGAGAATTATATCTTGGAATGTTATGCCCCTAACAAGAGGCGCTTAATTAAGTCCCAGATGGACTTAGTTAAGTGTGATATTTTCATGTTGCAAGAGACAAAATTGTCAAAGGAGTCTGCTGATTTGGTTTTTTCTTCTTGGAGAAAGTGGGAATTCCTCTCCTCTCCAGCTTGTGGTGTGTCAGGGGGTTTGGCATTGCTTTGGAATAACTATAACATTGAGGTTGAGCTAGTTGCTTCTATTGTAAACTGGATGTTGGCCTTAGTTAAAAGCAAGCTTTCGAAGGTTAAGTTTTGGCTTTTTAATATTTATGCTCCTTCTGGTATTCAAAGGAAGACTAAATTATGGGGAGATCTTAAGAGAATTTCCTCCCCTTTAAGACACGCTCCCTTTATAATCTTTGGGGGGGATTTTAATGCTATCACTGACTTGGGAGAAAAGAAAGGAGGTATTCTTCCTAATAAAAAAATTATGGAAGACTTTGGGATGTTCATTAAGGACATGGGTTTTTTTGATTGTCAGTTTCAGAATGGGATTTTCACATGGACAAATATGCGACGAGATTTTTCTCAGATTGCGGAAAGGTTAGACCGGTTTTGTTATCAGATGTTTGGATTGATTCAGAGTTCAATTTTTTTTCCTCTATTTTTCCAGTTTCGGGGTCAGATCATTTTCCAATTTCCCTATCAATTCTGGAAGATAAAGCTCCTTTTAAGTCACCTTTTAAATTTGAACCTATGTGGTTTAGAGATTCTTCCTTTTGCCTTTGCTCAAAAAATAGTGGAGTTCTGCTCCTTATTGCTCTGGATCCTGAATGTTTCAGATTGCTAAGAAGTTGAGATTTTTGAAATTTAATATTAGAGAATGAAATATCTTGCATTTTAAGAACATCTTTCAGGAAAAACAGAGGATTCAAGATATGATTGAATGTCTTAATTCACATGTGATTCAACATGGTATGGTGCCTCTTGTTTTTGATGAACTAAAATTGCTAAAAGTAGAGCTTGAAGAAGTTTTGTCCAGAGAAGAAATCTATTGGAGACAGAAATCGAGGGAGATCTGGCTTTTAGAGGGTGATAGAAATACAAAATTTTTTCACTCTTCAACAAAAATTAAGAGAAGTAAAAATAGGATATCTTGTATTGAGTGTCCAAATGGCAGACTTTTAACAGAACAGGAGGATATTGCTTCAGAGGCAGTTAGGTTTTTTAAGTCACTATTGTCTTCGGAGCATGGAGATCTTCATAATAACATTTCTTCTAATATTCCTTCATTGGTATATTTAGAAGATAATAAAATGTTGATGTCTCCTTTTTCTTTGGATGAAGTTAAGAATGCTGTTTTTGCAATGAACCCTGATAAGGCTCCAGGACCGGATGACTTTACTCCTTTATTCTTTCAGAAATGATGGGATTTTGTGGGAAATGATGTTTTATTGGCCCTTGAGGAAGCTAGAAGGAATAGGTCTGTTTTGAAAGAGCTCAATAATACAATGATTGCAATTATTCCTAAAAAAGAGGTTACCAAGACATTTGCTGATTTTCGCCCTATTGCTTTATGTAATACTTTGTACAAGATTTTTACCAAGGCTATTTCTTTAAGGTTGGCTAAAATTCTACCTAAGATCATTTCTTTAGAACAAGGTGGTTTTGTTCCAGGAAGGGAGACGGCAGAGGGAGCTATAGTGGCACATGAGGTTCTGCATTCTATTTCTACTCAGAGAATCTCGGCCATGATCCTCAAATTAGATATGATGAAAGCATATGATAGAGTAGAATGGGGGGCGTTGTGTGTTGTTCTACTTAAATTGGGCTTTTCCAAGGCATGGGTCAAATGGATTCGTGCTTGTATTTCTTCTGCAAGGTTCTCAGTTCTAATTAATGGCTCCCCTTGTGGTTTTTTCTCCTCTTCCAGGGGTTTGAGGCAGGGGGATCCCCTGTCTCCTTTCTTGTTCATTCTTCTAGCTGAAACGTTCAGTTGGGCTATAAGAGCCGCTAAGTTGGGAGGGCTTTGGAAGGGAATTAGGATTCAGAATGTTCCACAAAGCATTTCGCATTGCTTGTTTGCAAATGATACCTTGTTATTTGGTCAGGCCTCTTTGGGTGACGCAAAGAGTGATAAAGGGGATAATACAGAATTATGCATCCTTTTCTGGTCAGAGAGTCAATATTGATAAGTCAAAGATTGTTTTCCTTCATGCTTCACAATTGGTTCAGGATACATTGAAGATTTTTTGGGTATTTGCATCTAGAAATCTTCCTTGTTCTTATCTTGGTATACCTTTCTTCATTAAGCAGGATAGAATTGAGTTTTGGGATAAGATCATTTCAGTTATCTCTAGAAGGATCCTATCCTGGAATCATAGATGGTTATCTTTGGCTGGTAAGATTGTTCTTATTAAGTCTGTCCTAAATGCTGTTCCTATTTATCTCATGTCTGTTTTGCAGTCTCCGAAAGCGGCTCTTGTTAGTTTGCAAGATACTCTTAGGTCCTTCCTTTGGAGTAATAATAAAGATGGTAAGAAGAAACTCCCTCTGGTAGCATGGGATAAAGTTTGTTTGCCTAAAAACCTTGGAGGTACAGGCATTAGGAGTCTAGAAAGTCAGAATTTAGCCTTAGGTGCTAAGTTGGTTTGGAAATTGTATGAGAGACTGTAGACACCCAAAAATGGTCAACGCTTGCGAGGTCATACTTTAACATTTGCGCATTGCCTCATTTTAGGTTTTTGCGTCGCATTAACATTTCTCCTATGTCACGCACTTGGTCTTTATCATTTGCGAACATCGAGTCATTCTTCTACATTCTTCAATCATCTCGTCCTCGAATTTGGTCTTGTCGACAACATTATCCAGTCATGATTTTGATCAATCTTATCCTATCGCATCAATGTGCGTATTCAATCTTATCATTCTGGACATCGTCAATCCTAACTAGGGTTTTGTCCTTCTATCAATCTTATCAATCGTATCATCAATCCTTCAATCTTGTCATTTTAACGATAGATTTGTCATCGATCGGTTTATCAATCTTGTCGTTTTGGCGATCGATTTGTCATCGATCGTGGTCATTTCCAATCTTGTCGTCTTGCAACCTATTTTATCATCGATACTCGTCCTCTTGTCAATTTTGTCATTTTGCGATTATTTCGCTATCGATCTTTGTCTGTCTCAATTATGTCAATTTGGATCAATTTGTCATTGTTCCTCGTCAATTGGCGCATTTATCGATCAAATCATTTTGTTGCATTGATCATTTATCAATTCAAAATCATGACATTAATTATCTTCAATCAAGACCTAATTGTCATTTTCGCATTTCTAATTTGTCTTCTAGGGTTTCATGATTTATTCATTTAACCTAATGTGTCATTTCTTCCTTTAGGATTACTAAATTATTTATTAATCCTAAGTTTCCTCATTACAATTAAATATTCATTTAATTGGCTAATTATTCCTCTTTGTGAGTGAATTAATTAATAAATGAAAAATTATTGATTAATTCACTAAATTCTAATTTTCCTTCAATTTCTAATTCCAATTTTCTAATTTTCATCAATTTCAATTTCCTATTTTCTTAATTTCTAATTTCTTTTCCCTCCTATTTCATCTCCTAATTCTATGGGAATGACATTTCAATTTGTCATAAATTGTCATAATTGATAATCAATCAATTTTGACATGGAATGTGTCATAATTTGTCATCAATTAACAATCAATCAAATTGTGCATGGAAAGTGCATAATTTGTCATAATTTGTCATATTGATTTGCAATTTCCATTTGAATTGCATCATGCTAATCTTGTCACTTATCCAATTCTTCTATAAATTGGATGATTTTCAATCAAATCAGATCCTTGAATCCTTCGAATCCTTAATCCCGAATTTCTATCAAACTACCGAATTTTCGTTTCTAGTACTCTTGAGCTTTTTGCTTTCAATTGTGTGAGCACTTGTAGGTGAGATCCACAAACCCATTGAAGAGGAAAGAACAACAATGGAGCCGCATGGAAGAAGCATCCGAATTGTTATATGGTTTGCATGACATTTTCTTTTAAATGCTTTGTTTTTGTGCCTCTATTGAATGTGCTTTGGAATTAGGTTCATTTCAATGAGATTTCTTTTGATTGAGCTAGCATGTCTTGTGTTTTGATTGATTGATTTACTTATGTTTTGATGATTCCTAATTTCTGATGCTACATTAATTGGTGAACCCGACGTGAATACTAACCTTCTAACCCTTTTATTGTGTTTTGGAGTGCTTCTAAGTTGATTTGCAGGTCAAAAACCCAAAAACAGGGCCGTGCAGTGCATTCTGGACACTTCTGCGCTTGTGTGAGGCATTCTGCGCCTGTGTTGAGACATCTTGCGCCTGTGTTGAGACATTCTGCGCTTGTGTTAAACATTCTGCGCTTGTGTCATGACTTCTGCGCCTGTGTAAAGTCTAGATCAGAGGATCTTGGCATACGCATGACAAAGACTAAAAATCAAACTACTAACATGTGTTATGCAGAATCGATGGTCAAAGACAACAAATCAAACCTCTAACATGTGTTTTGCAGGTTGCCTTGGAGAAACAACCAAATTGTGTGTTTGAGATTTTTAATTGGGCACTTAGTGATTTATAAATAGGTGGAAATGAACCTTTGCTTGCTTTGATTGTTAAGTGTGACATTGGAGTAGGAGAGTATGCTCTCATCCTTCTTAGGGTGATCAGAAATCTAGATCTTCGATACCATGCTTGTGTTGTTGATTGAGTGTCTCCATTAGAGGGCCTGCCTTCCCGACCACTTTGCTTTTGCAAGCAAGTGATAATCGTGAGAAGGGAACGACCCAAAGTGAGTACGGCTAGAATTCCTTGGCATTCTAACTCACTATAAAAAAATACCCGATGAGCGAAAGCTTTGAAGGAAGTGTTACGTGGGAATTGTAGTTACTTGGGAAGTGATGACCCTTGGACTCTTTCTCATATCAACATCTAAGTAGGGCCTCTTGGTCTAAATCCTCTTGGTCTAAATTGTGCTTGCGCGACTACATTTGTTTGGTATCTTGATGGGCTTAATGTCTCAATCACGCTTGCGTGACATCAAGGAGTAATGCTTAACAGAAATCCTTACTACATACCTTGTTTTTAGAGGCCAAAAACCCTTCTAGTTGCTTGAGAAGGACAAATTCGGATACTTGGAAGAGATACTAAGTTCGCCATGGGGAGATTCCATGGGGACTGATGCTTGGTTGCCCTGAGAAGTGAGTGCCGTGGAGGGGAGCACGTCGGGTCAAGCATCTATGTATTCTCCTTGAATCCCATAATGAGTCTACCTCTCAAGTACCTAATGTCTTTGCCTACCCTAAGGAAAGTGGAAATGAGCATGATTGTCTTGAGTCTAAGTTGTAACATCTTGTATTCTTTGATTGTCAAAAGTTGAATGTTATCCCACTTCAAAAGCAAAACACATTGATCAAAACAAGATTAAACACAAGAGACATTCATCCAACAAAAATTCAACAAGATTCAAAGATCATCTTCCTAAAGCATGGTTATTCAACATTGTTCAAAAACTTGCCTCAACTCTTATGTCACTTACATTTAGATTCATCCTAGGTTGCATTTTTCAAAGTCATTATCAAGAATCAAGGTTAGGTTTCACCTAAGTTATACTTCTTTTGCATATCAATAAAAGTCATCCATTTGCATATGTCCTCTTGCATAAGAGTAATATCATTTCATAATTAAACCTTAGGTTTCATCTTAGGTTGACATTGTCATACATTTGCATTCGCATATCCCAAGTCTCTTCATTAAGCCTAAGTCATTGTCATGTCATATTAAGACCATTTGCATATTAATTGTCCCTTTGCATATAGTGTCAAAACTAGGTTTTGTCATACTTGAGTAATCCAAATCTCTGATAAACCCTAAGTCATTGTTAAGAAGTCTAGACCTTATCAAATCTTTTATCCTTTTGTCATCAATATCATTTCGTCAAACCTAGCTTAGTATCCAAGCATATAGGGGAGACATTGTCATCTTGTCCTTTGTCCATTAAGTCCTTTTGTCCTTTGAGGTCTAGACATCATTTCAATTTCCTAAGGGTCTCTTTTTAGATTTGCATTTCAAAAGTTTGTCAAAATCTTCAAAAACAACCAAAAACATAGATTGCATTTTCATCTATTTAGTTTGCATTTAGTTACATATCATATATTGTCTTTGAAAAATTCCAAAAAAAAAATAAAAATTTGCATTTGCATAAGTGACATGCCTGTTGAGACAAGATCAAGATCTAAGAAGATGAGTGAACCAATGTATCAATCCATGGATAACATAGCAAATTCGCAGTTTCAAACTAGTCAGACAGTGCAAGTTGAAGGTTCATCAAACACATCTCTACCACCATATGGAACGGTTCAACTTGGACCACCTCCATTGTATGAACCATTGTTTGTACCTATGAAACCAGGACATGGGAGTGTCCCACCTACTCCAAGAGGAAGTCCACCTTTCGATTGGAATCAACCAAACTTGCAACATGACATTCAAACTCAAACATTATATGAAGAACAAACCCTCTCACAAGGATTTGGTTCAGATCAAGGCATTCAGCAAGAAACAAATCCAAATATTTTACTAGATTCTTCATCAGATTTCGATGCCTCTGATGATATTGTTATGTTCCTTAAGGATCCAAAGTTGACAAAAAAGATGGATAAATTCTTGAATAAGGTCTTTAAGAGGTTCCCACAAAAATATCTTGACATGATGAGTAATGTGACCTCCTCAAGTAAGCAAATTAATGTGCAAAAACAACAAGGCGGTGAGTTGCTAGGTTTCTCTCCGCATCCAAATGAAGAACATGTGCAACAAGAAACCCAACCCACCTTGATGAGTAAACGTGCTTCAAAGGCATTGACAGTGACTATTCCTCAAAAGTCCACATTCAAAATAATAAACAATCCATTGTTTAATGCAACACCTTTAACACCAGATCAAATGAAGGCCACACAAATGATGATGACAGGTGTCCCTCAACAAGAAGTGATTCCTTGAATACCAAAAAGTGGACCCAAATCTAAGATGCAAGAAAGCTTTACGATTGGAATGTCTGATCTTACAAATGTTCAAATTGCCTTTCCTTCATGCCAAAGCATTAATCCCTTGTCAAAATCCCCCATGCATATCCAAAGTCCAACCTCATGTCAAGAGGATAATTTAGAGCATGAAGAAACGTGTCTTGAAGAAGATCAAGATCAAGATCCTAAAACCTTATCATCCCATCCAATTGTTGACCAAGATCCCATTTCCCTAGACACTCACGATGATTCCCCTATTCTTGTCCATCCTATCCAAAGTCCTATTGACACTCCATTCCCTGAGCAAGATCAAGATATTCCAGTCCATCAAATCCCAAACGATCCCCTTCCATTTCATGAAAAAAATGTCCTTTCAAATCCCATTGACATTCCACTTCCTAAACAAGATCAAGATATCCCTTCCATTCTTTCTGACGATCCCATTGAAAGTCAAGAGCAAAGCACCTTTAAAGAAGATTCCAATGATCTTCCTCCTTGTCAAGATCAAATCATTCCTTCAGATCCTCCACAAGATCCACTTGTTCCTCCATCTCCTTGCCCTAATCCTGCATATCCACTCCAAGATCGTATTTCTTTTGACGATCCCATTATTTCTCCCATTCCATCTCTTGAAGAGCCTGTCATTGAACCATGTCCACCACAAAATCCTAGTCCCTCTCATGATCCTGATCCCCCTCATGATTCTAACGTGTCAGTGCAAGATGTTCATGAACCCTCGACATGCATAATGGGTTCTTCCACTTTGGTGCAATCCGATCCACTTCAAGATCTCACTATTTCTCATAATAGACTCACATCTTCTTCCCAAAGAAAAGAGTATCCTACAAGTCAAGATATTCATAAAGGAAAAGGGGTAGACCTTCACAAGCAAGAACCCTTCCATATCAAAGAGTATACTAATGGTCATGGCTACAGAGCTCACACTCAAGGCGCTGGTATCCCTTCAAAGTCAAAATCCAAATGTCCACCTTCTCCATCATCGCTTCCATCCATTCTAGGTCCCTATATCCCTCCATCTCCTATGCAACATCAGCAAAGGCACACATCTTGGAGAACCTTCCATCCATCCCACATGCCTCCATTTCATTCATATCCATCCATGCATTCCTTTCCCCCTCCAAGCAATTTGGATGCCAAGTATAAAAGTCGTAAGTCTAGCAATCCACATGTATTCAAAGATCAACATGTCCAATCTAATCGACATGTCAAAACAAAGAACAATATGATCTATAAAGAAAAAGAAAAATACAAAAGGCCACAAAGGCCCACTGAGCAAAATAAAGCAAAGTCAAAATATATATGGGTTCCTAAATCCCTTGTGCAAGCAATGCACTCCAAGGAACCACAAAAGCATGAAAAATCAAAAACCATGTGGATCCCCAAGAAGCTCCTTGAAGCACAAAAAGAAACATCCAACTTGGCATCCAAAATTGTTGTTCCTCCATCTAAACTTTCCAAGTCTATTCCTCCATCACATTCTTCATCCGTTTTGGGCCCTTATGTCCCAAAATCCATAGCCTTTCCTCCATCCAAATCTCAATATCCAAAATCCATTTTTCCTCCATCAATCCATCACCCATCAAGGTGTGTGCCAATGTCGATCTTGCCAACATTTCCATCCAACGAAACCCAATTCTTCCAATACCCTATCCATTATCCAATGCATATTTTCCATCCTTCCATCCAATCCTTTGCATAAATCCTTGCCTTAGTGTCATGTCATTTTCCATGTCCTTATCCTACCAACATCTTTGAGCATACTTTTAAAGGTCATGGTCTATTTTTTTCAAGGCTACTATCCAAACAAAAAGACGCTTGAGTCCTTCCATTCCCTATCATGTGTCCGTCTTCTTCTGAAAAAGTCAAAATCCAAAAAAATAAAAAAAAGTGAAAAAGTGAAAAAAGAAAGACAAAAGAAAAAAAAGTAAAAAAAAATAATTCATCCACTGGTGAAAACCTGACAAACAGGCGCCTTGGGCAAGTACCGTGATGAAAACCTGGCAAACAGGCGTCATGCGTAATCTATGAACTTCTTGCACAATCACACTTGGGGGCAGTTTTCCTCCTTCATATCCTATTGCCCTTCATTATCCTATCATACCATGTCATTACCTTTCCTTGTCCTATCATCCCTCATGTTCATTTTCCCTTTCCACATTTGATCTTGACAAGGCTGAGGATCGTCATGAGCATCATGCATCTTATTTGCAGCTTTTAGTCTATCATAGCTTTTGGTCATTTATCCATTTGCTTATTATAACCTTTCATCCATATTCCCTGTCTTATTGCAACTCTCTGCCACTATCCCGTATCCAATCCTGACCTTCAATCCATGTCCTTTATCCATTCTTGGTCTTGCTTATCCTATCCATATCTTTTTCATTCCTTGATCTTGATCTGACATAAGGACGCAAAATTTAAACATGGTTTCAAACACCTCTTGACATGTCCCTCATGCCATGTTCCTGCTTTACATTGTCATATCCAGTCTCTTGTCCCATCACGCAATAGCCCTTGAAAATTGCATCCGTATTGTCTCCATAATAAAAGGCCTTTATCTTCCTTCTATCCACCAACATTTCAGCAAGCCTATTTATTCACCTATCATATTCCTTTCCTTGCTAGACACTGGGGGCAAAATCTCTAAAAAAGTCATAAAAATTGAAAAAAGTCCTGAAAAAAAAGTCTTAAAAATTGAAAAAAGTCCTGAAAAAATCTCATAAAAATTGAAAAATGTCATGAAAAAAGTCATAAAAATTGAAAAATGTCATGAAAAAATCCTAAAAATTTCAAAAATGTCCTGAAAAAATCCATAAAAATCATATAAAGTCCTGAAAAAAATGAACACAAAAAAAATTGTAAAACTCGAAAACAAACACAAAAACACGCATTTTGCAATAAAGTATTCCCTTTATGCATCGACAGATCACTGAGCATACTCGCAATCCAACATCGTGCTTTAATGAAATCATGCATAAATAGATGAACCTTTTCAATAAAATCAAATATTCAAACTGATCCAAATTGTCTTATCAATCGAATATCAGCATCCAAATCATTTGTCCTTGTCACACTATCATGGGTCTTATACAGGGTGTGGTATACTCGAAACCAGACTGTGTCCTGTCTTAGATGGGGTATCACATTTCCTGAAACCAGACAGCATGATCGTCCTATCAGCACGTTCAACTTTTGACAATGAAGATCAAGATGTTTGTTTGATTTGCTTGAATTTGTGAGTCTTATCTTTTTATTAATTTATCTTTGGCTTCGATCATGTCCCTATGTTGCTCGATGATGTCACTGAGTGATTTAGAGTGACCGGGATGGCTCATGGTCTCTTTCTTTGATTGTGATTGTTGCTTGTCTATGCTATGTCTGTCTTTCGCAAATAGGGTTGCATTTCAGCTCTGGCCTTCAATGCCACGATGCTACGCATCCATTTTGCTAAATAAAAATAAAGGTTCTCACCTACAAAGTGCATTACTGAAAGCAAATTTTTTTGTCATCTTTCACTGTCCTCTATCTCATTTCTTACTAACATTTCTTCCGTTCGGTCGGCTAGTTAGTTCGGTCTAGTGCTCCGATATCCAAGCACATATGCTGCATCCTGTATCCATTTGGTTAGTACATTTGCATTCCATCACATATTACATCAAGCATTTTTCATTTCATAAATACATCAAAAAAAAAATACATAAAAATACATCCATACATGTTCATATAAAGTGCATAAGCCATCCATACATAGAAAAATAGCTACAAGTCATAACATATTGCATCCAATCATATTGATGCATATCATATCACATATCATAATAATGTCGGAGTACAAAATCGGCCTATCTGTCCTAAGTATGGCCCGCAGGCTGACTACAAAATGGCAAACTACATATGTCCACTGTCTGTCCTAAGGAGTACGTGCCTCTGTCATTGGGTGCTCCCTCTGTCCTCCTCATCCCTGCCATGTCTCGTAGATGATGTCCCTCCTGGTCCTGGCTGTGGTGGTCTCATAGGTCCACTCACCCCCATGCTGCTCAATGACCTCCGAGAGCGTGACCTGCTCTCTGTCCTCGATCGTGCTCGATATGAAGGTGCTCTCCGCTCCGGTGGAACTGCACCCTCATATAGTGTCCTCCAATATAGTCTCTCCTCGCCAGTTTCTACCAGCATCTGTGCCATCTCGCGTGCACTGGCATCCCTAATCGACCCAATGAACTCAGTGACTCTCTGTCCCTCTCGCTGTGCTTGAGCTAGTGCTGTATCTCGTTCTGTCCTCAAAATGGCATTCTGTCTCTCCAATGTCGCAATATAATCCTGCTGGCTCGCTATGGTAGCCTTGCACCTGTCCATCTCCTCTGTCCTCCTCATCCCCGCAATGTCCCGTAAGCCCTCAAAATTCATGAAATCCAAAACATGGGTTTTCGAGATACATACCGCTGCTCTTGCATCCTCCGGTCGTCTGAATGTGCGTACACGTTCTCCAAGGTGATCCGCCGTTGGAATGTTCGCCATCTGTCTGCAAGTGTCCTTGTCCAGAGCAACAAATTCTCCTCTTTGGCTAGTGCAAATGAGCAATTTTCACCCTCTTGGTCCCATTTATAGCTCTTTGTCATTGCATAGATGGATATGCGTCCTCTCCATCTTATGTTGTTCGCGGTCTTGTGCACCTTAAATTGCTTGTCCTTCATGCATCTGATATCTGATTTTCAGTCCGTTCGATCCTATCATTCTTATCGATCAATTGGCCTCTTTTCCGCATGTTTCCGGCCAATTCCTCGAGGGGGCATGCATATGTCATTATTATTGTCTGGGGCATTTTCGTTATTGTTCTTTGAAACAACGCTTAAAATCGCATTGTCTCAAAGAGGGGCAAAATGTAGACACCCAAAAATGGTCAACGCTTGTGAGGTCATACTTAAACATTTGCGCATTGCCTCATTTTAGGTTTTTGCGTCGCATTAACATTTCTCCTATGTCACGCACTTGGTCTTTATCATTTGCGAACATCAAGTCATTCTTCTACATTCTTCAATCATCTTGTCCTCGAATTTGGTCTTGTCGACAACATTATCCAGTCATGATTTTGATCAATCTTATCCTATCGCATCAATGTGCGTATTCAATCTTATCATTCTGGACATCGTCAATCCTAACTAGGGTTTTGTCCTTCTATCAATCTTATCAATCGTATCATCAATCCTTCAATCTTGTCATTTTAACGATCGATTTGTCATCGATCGGTTTATCAATCTTGTCGTTTTGGCGATCGATTTGTCATCGATCGTGGTCATTTCCAATCTTGTCGTCTTGCAACCTATTTTATCATCGATCCTCGTCCTCTTGTCAATTTTGTCATTTTGCGATTATTTCGCTATCGATCATTGTCTGTCTCAATTATGTCAATTTGGATCAATTTGTCATTGTTCCTCGTCAATTGGCGCATTTATCGATCAAATCATTTTGTTGCATTGATCATTTATCAATTCAAAATCATGACATTAATTATCTTCAATCAAGACCTAATTGTCATTTTCGCATTTCTAATTTGTCTTCTAGGGTTTCATGATTTATTCATTTAACCTAATGTGTCATTTCTTCCTTTAGGATTACTAAATTATTTATTAATCCTAAGTTTCCTCATTACAATTAAATATTCATTTAATTGGCTAATTATTCCTCTTTGTGAGTGAATTAATTAATAAATGAAAAATTATTGATTAATTCACTAAATTCTAATTTTCCTTCAATTTCTAATTCCAATTTTCTAATTTTCATCAATTTCAATTTCCTATTTTCTTAATTTCTAATTTCTTTTCCCTCCTATTTCATCTCCTAATTCTATGGGAATGACATTTCAATTTGTCATAAATTGTCATAATTGATAATCAATCAATTTTGACATGGAATGTGTCATAATTTGTCATCAATTAACAATCAATCAAATTGTGCATGGAAAGTGCATAATTTGTCATAATTTGTCATATTGATTTGCAATTTCCATTTGAATTGCATCATGCTAATCTTGTCACTTATCCAATTCTTCTATAAATTGGATGATTTTCAATCAAATCAGATCCTTGAATCCTTCGAATCCTTAATCCCGAATTTCTATCAAACTACTGAATTTTCGTTTCTAGTACTCTTGAGCTTTTTGCTTTCAATTGTGTGAGCACTTGTAGGTGAGATCCACAAACCCATTGAAGAGGAAAGAACAACAATGGAGCCGCATGGAAGAAGCATCCGAATTGTTATATGGTTTGCATGACATTTTCTTTTAAATGCTTTGTTTTTGTGCCTCTATTGAATGTGCTTTGGAATTAGGTTCATTTCAATGAGATTTCTTTTGATTGAGCTAGCATGTCTTGTGTTTTGATTGATTGATTTACTTATGTTTTGATGATTCCTAATTTTTGATGCTACAGAGACCATTCTCCTTTTGGGCACAAATTATGTTTGCTAAATATTTAAATAACGGACCAAGAGAATATGTTTTTCAAGTTTCTAATTTACCGTTTGGTTCAGCTATTTGGAATTCTCTATGTAAATGTAGATCAGTGATTTTGCCTCATCTCTCATGGATTGTTCATAATGGTAGAAAGGTTAGGTTTTGGGAGGAAGTTTGGAATGGACATCCCCCTCTGGTGAACTCGAGGGATTGGTCTCCTTTAATTTCCACTCTTTCTTCCCTTTGGGGTGTCTTTGTGGCTGATTATTTTGAAATTGAGTATAGTGGGAATCTTAAGGTGGCAAAATGGAAATCAATTGAGTTTTTAGATATTGATCAAAATGTGAAATTGGAATATGAAAAGATGTTGGTGGAGAGAGTAATAATTTTTTCTGATGCTGACGATGAGCTTATCTGGACAAGGAATATCTCTGGTAAGTACACAGTTAAGGATGACTATAATTCTCTCTTGGTTACTAAAGATTTGTCTACTTGGCCATACAAGCTGTTTTGGCATATGGCTTGCCTCCCAAAGGCTGGTGCTTTTGCTTGGTTAGCAGTGCAGGACAGGGTCCTTACAAGAATGAGGTTGGACATGTTGGGTATTACTACAGTATTTTCTTGTGTCTTTTGTAATAAAAATTTAGAATCCTCTGCACACTTGTTTCTTCATTGTGATTTTGCCTATGCTTGCTGGCAGTGGTTGTTTGAAAAGCTTAATCTATCCTTTGTTATTGGTAAGGATCTCCTTTCCCACTTTAGAGCCTGGCCTCTCCTGTTTGCCTCATCTTTCTATGCATGTCTTTGGATTATTTCTCCATCTATTGTGATTTGGAATTTTTGGTTAGAGCGTAATAATAGGATTTTTAAACAAACAAGTTCTTCCTTGGCTGAGGTTTTATTGAGGATTGAATCTTCCATCTCTGAAGTTGCTTTGTCTTTTATCTATAAGAATTTGGAAACCCTTACCTCTTTTTCTCATTGGGATGGTAGGGTAACTCGAGTTTGGAGAATGTTATCAGTCTTACCTTCTCATGGATCTATTTTAAATAAGACTAATGCTATAAGTAAGAGAAATTTTGCTTGCTGGAAACCTCCTCCGCAAGGGCACTTTAAATTGAATTTTGATGGTGCTTCTCGTGGGAACCTTGGCCTGGCAGGGGCAGGTATGGTAATTTATGATCATAAGGTAAGATTTATTCGGGCTCGTTGTCATGCGATTGGTTTCAAGTCTAACAAATGTGTAGAATTCTTTGCTTTGTCCTTTGGTTTGGATATGGCTATATCTTTGGGAATTAAGGACTTGATAATTGAGGGTGATTCTATGGTTATTATTCAAAGTGTCATGAAAAAGAAGTCGAATTGTTGGCAATTACAATATATACTTGATCATGTTTTGCAAAAATTAGACTTTTTTGATTCCTTCTTGATTTCCCACTGTTATAGGGAAGTGAATAAGATTGCAGATTTCTTGGCTAACTTAGCCATTGATAGTGATGCTAATATGCGGGAGGTAAGTGTGGATGAGATCCCTTCCTCGGTTTTGGAATATTTGAAGTAAAGAAGGGCACAGTTGTAGTCTTCATCAACCTCCTTTTTTGGTGTGGCTTTTCTTTGGTGTGGGTTCTGCTATGCTTGATCACAATGTTTATTTTGACAGGGTGTCTGATTATGGTTTCATTTTTGCTTTGTGGTATCATTCTAACTAGTGGTTGGAGAATTGTGTTTCATAGACAGGGGTGGTTCAGACTGGTGTTTTTTGGCAGCAATGGATAGGCATCCTTTGGTGATCATGCTTTAATCTTCCTTTTATATGCTTCTATTGGCGGCTTCCTTTATATCTAATGCGGCTTATGTAATTGGGATGGGTTTTTTGATGTACTATGCCAATGGGCATTTGGTATTGGGTAGAATAGGCTTGTGTTATTTAAGCAATACTAAAGGGTTTTCTTACTGGTTCTTTCCCTTTAGTGCTTTTTGAACCAGACACTGTAAAAAACTTTTAAAATTTAATATAGTTAAGTGGTATTATCCACTTTTATCAAAAAAAAAAAAATATATTGGCGATCGATAAAGGGGCCCCAACCTTGCAACTAAAAGCACCAGTTACTATATCAAAAAATTACTAAACCCCTGCAAAAGCAACCCTTTCAAGGCCAGAGCAGGTATCCACAGACAACATATACTAGAACCAGAATATATAAAAATAAACAAAAGACTATAACCATCAACCCCAACCAGTAGAAGATATGATGCCAAAAAAACTACAGAGTAAACATCCACCAGCCCCCTAAGTAAGCTGTGACAAACCGCAAAGGGCCATACCAGCACAAGGTGGAGCTTTTCCCAATGGTCATACCACACGCTATAAATACCATTGCCAAAGGCCACCAATAGTCGACCCATTGCCATACTTGAGGCTTCTGTCAACTCCAACCCATCAAATCTGATACCTTTAATAAGCTTCCTAGCCTAACCGAGCGAATCAACTTGTCATGCTCTAGCAATGGCAGTGTATAGCCACTCAACATCTCTAGCGCCCCCTTGTGATATTACCAAGTTTTAATAACCATGCACTTATTTTTGCAAAATTCAATTAGGGTTTGCATATCTTTCATTGACTGAATAGGCCAAGCAAAACATTGGACCACATTACTAACTAGAAACTGAACACGTCAACAAATCTACCAACATGGACTGCCCAAAAAATGAGCATAATTGAGAAAAAGACTTGCATTTATCTAAAGCTGGACTTGAACACACAAAACTATCAAATAATTAAGACATTGTAAAGGCTCCCCACCTATTGAGACAAGACCCTAGTGGAGGCGATTTCCATGTTTCTTGTGCACAAGAATAAACACTAGTGCTGAACAAATTGATAGATTCCACTGGCAGCATTTCATGACCTTATGTAGCATCCAAACCATAATATTTTACACATTGTATCAACTCCACATGACACAATGCTTGAATGATCCTTTCGTCCACCAAAACAATCAACAATGTAGCCATTGGCTACTTCTAAAACCCCAATGTGGTGTGAAACCACTGAATTTTTTTAACACAAGGTTTAAATCTTTGCAACAAGGATCTAGAGATCTCGTATGCTCCGTTAGGGTCAATACACAAGTGTTTGAGAGCTTGTTATCCATTGCTTGAGACTTATCATTCCTAGGTTCTCACCACACTCTACTAGGAGAGACAACGCCATTTTCTTGTTCACATCAGTTTTGATTAATAGCTACTCTAGCCCTATTCTTGTTGTTTTCCACTACCTCTTTCAATTTTTGGTGAAATCTGACATTATTGAACTCCTTGACTTGACACTTCCATTGCCTCTAATTCTATTAGAACCCAACCCAACCTTTATCACCTTCAGAGTTTGAGGAGATGAGCAATTAAATTTTATCTTAAGCTTGTGGTCTGACCCTAAGTGGATTCTTGGTAAAACCCTCTTGCCATCATTCCATAGGCAAATAAGACACCTAAACTATTGCACAAATCCATATGTACACTACACAAACATTATATAATAAGTGAGATACACAACATCAACATCCTTTCAACATGCATCCTATTGTCTACATGTACCAATTGCCTATTGGAGCTTATGACTTACTTTTATGATTGCCTTGATACACTTGAGTGGTCTTATCACCTCAATAAACAGTATACCATCCAGCCAACTTCAAATCATATAAAAGCCATACCTTCCTTTATATCATCATAGGCAAGGGAGAGGGTGGGTAATTGGAGTCAGAATTTAGCATAACAACTAAATTATCTCAATCATTTACATTGTTACTTTCTATAGACAAGAAGTCATTTTGAAGCACTCCTTGATTGGCTAGGTAATCTATCCCTATTTTTTTTTCTCTATAGCAATTCTTTATGGACACTTGATCAAATTTCTCTATCCACCTCAATATCTCTTGTAGGATCCTTTTAGTTTTTAGTTGGGATAATATTATTTTGTTCTCTAAAGCAATGCTTTATAGCCACTTGATCAAATTTATCTATCCACCTAAATATCTATTATAGGATCCCTCTTTTTTTCCAGTTGTAATGTCCCCTTCTCAAGCATAATCAATTTCAGAACAATTTACCTATTTTCCGAATTTTCCCATAGACTAATTATGTACAAGGGAGAACTCCAACTTTCTTGGAGAACACAAGATTGATCAAACAATAGTGTTGTTCATGGAAGTGTGTTAAGGTGATCTTGGTAAGCCTCATGATGTTTTTAAATTGTGATTCTGTCCTTTTGGGAGCTCTCCAAACTTCTTGGAGAAGTAGTCTATTTTTAGATTGATGCCAAGTTGCTTCATTTCATCGTCCTAAGTCTTCTAAAACATTATGTTATGGTCAAAATTTATATTTCTCTCATTTTGATCTACGTTACTGGGTCCCTCCCTTAGAACCCTCGGGTCTTAGTCCCATTCAAATTAGGTCTTGGTTTGGGGCCAGTTTGCCATGGGTTTGGGTAGAGTCCTGCCCACCGAGTGTGGGCTCGGTCTTGTTGAACTTGGGTGGATCTAGGGAGAATACGCGTTTTTGAATTTTTTTAAAGTGTTTTTTTGGCCAAAAAGTGAATTCCGATCCCTCCAACCCTAATTTGACCATTAAAAACAACAAGAAGTTAAAACCTATTTCATTTATGCTCAATAGAATGCAAAAAAACATTTTGCTCCGAACTTTCTTTTTTGCTTGCCATTGCAACAAAGAGAGTTGAAGATTGACCGTTGCATGCTCTAAGCTGGTTCTTGTTCTATTCCTACACATTTGCAATGTTGATTTGTTCTCAAAGACATTGTAGAGGAAGATTTCAACAAAAGCGGTAGGTTTTCTGTCGTTTTTCTAATTTTTCCTTACATTCTTTTTTACAAATTTAAATGAACTCTCTAGTTTTGTTTTATTTTTTCGTTTTGGAAAGTTGTCCCAGCAAGCCAAAAGGTAAAGGTCAAACAAGTATTGGCATATATTGAAGAGCAAGCAAAAGTAGATAAAGTAGCAAGGAGAATACATATAGGTGCTCATCCTTTGCTAAAGACTAAGAAAGGTTCGAAGGCCCCTCCATCACCTTCCAATCTTGAATCTATAGAGGGCTATCTGTTCTTATCTATACCTCAAGAGCAATCTCTGACACATAAGAGAGCAAAGGGACCGTTGGAAATGACATTTCACAATGAGGGTAGAGAGATTACTAAGCAAGACATAGCTAGATGTATTTATGTTAATGAATTGGCATTTATTGTTGTTTTCTCACCTTATTCACAAAAAATTGTGAGATCAATTAATGAGGCTCTAAAGGGGTTCAAGGGTTCGGGGTATGAGAAGATGCATACTACCTTATTGGACAAAGAGGTGAAACATGTAGAGGACTCCTTGAAGCCCATTAGGGATTCATGGGTCGAAACAAGGGTGTCCATTGTATTTCATGGATGGAAAGATGCAAGAAATCACCCATTGATCAATGTTATTGCAGTGTCCCCTAAAGGGGCAATGTTTTTGAGAGCAGTGGATTGTGGAGGATAGGTGAAGGATGATCCATTTATTGCTAACATTCTTTGCCAAGCCGTTGAGGAAGTTGGCCCTCGCAATGTTGTTCAAGTTGTAACGGACAATAACTATACGGCTGCTGGTTTATCCAAAACAAGAAGCAATATCAAATATCAAATCCATCATATTACAAATGAACTCCCAATCTCCTTTTTATAGCCTCCAAGAAGGGGTCGGCCTCTTCTTTTTCGTTTTTTAAAACATTAAAATAAAATCACCATCTTTATAAATTGGTATCCATGTCTCCAAAAGGCCACTTTATTAAATACTGACACTTTAATATTAGCGCCCAAATAGTCCTATATTAAATATTAAAATAACGATAAAGTTAAATCTTTAATTTAACAATATAAAATACTAATTTGTTGTTATTTTATTTAAATCACCAGATGACATTAAATATCAAAATATTGATATCCTCAACTCCCATTGACATATCTAAAAATAGTAACCTTGCTAGTTGGCCTAGTCGGTGCTTGAAACTAACTTACTAAAAATAGTAACCCTACCAATTGTCTCAACCGATGCCTAAAACTAACTTACTGAAAATAGTAATTAATCGGTGCCTAAAACTAACTTACTAAAAATCGTAAGTATTTGGGAACTCACCTAAAATCACTCCAAAAAAGGGCATTATGTTCATAATAACTATAAGAGCTCAACTAAACCTCTGATACTGCCATCCCATTGGATAAACTATCTCCAAAGTTCCCTAATCGTAACACACTACCCTATGGGAATCCATTGAATAGGCTAACTGTCCACCATATTGAATTGGTTAGGAAGGGGACATTACATGAGTTGCTTGATCTTGCATTTATGCTACTATTGTGGATGATTAAGTTTTGAAGTATAGCAACTGTGATTCATTAAGTTTTGAAAAGTAAAAGGTTGTTATAGTGATTCACCCCCCTCCCTTCGCAGTATAATTGAGTGCTCTTCAATTGGTATTAGAGCTAGTTCCTTTAGATATACCCTAACTTCTTGAAGGTAGATCTATAAGAGCACTTATGGTCGGGCAAGAAGGATATAGATTCTCATCAAACAAGGCACCATTCTTTGATGGTATGAATTATGCCTTTTGGAGCATAAGTATGGAAACCTACTTGAATGCTCTAGGATATGATATTTGACAATCGGTTGTAAATGGTCACAAACCCCTCTTCAATTCCCCCAATGGATCTGGCTGAGAAGAAAGAAAGTGAGAACAATGCAAAAGCCAAGCATGCAACTAGGCACATCAACTCTGATCCTTGGCTGACCGTCTGTAGTCTGCTTCTGTAATAATTTCATGTGTGAATAAAGACATATTTTACTCCTGTATTTGGTATGCATTGTCATCTTTATTATTTATTAATTTTTAAATTTTTTTTTATCAAATGTAGCAGTAAACATTTTCCCACTTGGGTTTCTCTTGGGTAGATGCCCTTTGTGTGAGCTTTGGTTTCAGAATGTTTTGCATTCTCGTTTTTAATTATGTATGCAACATTCTCCAATAGTTACAACACTTAAGGAACTCATTACCAAGCAAATTTTGACCGTTTCTTAAACAAATAAAAGCAATAGTCATTAAATCATGTATGATGTTTTGATAATGAGAAATATTCATGTTGACAAATTAGGAATTGAATGTCTAAGCTAGCTATTGAACACAAAAAAACAAGTACTTGTGAATCATTGCATTCACGGAAAGCTTACTTTGTTCTCAACCTCAAGGGTAAACGTGCCAATTACACGAGGATGAGTTGAATTCATCTACTGGGGTTGAATATGTTAATGCATAATAGCTTCGGTAAGATAAATGATTGAATGAGAGATAAATGAAGTCTCTCATTCAATCATTTATCATATCGATAACTATGATAAAACCATCAAGCAATTGAATCATCCTTAATAGTCATTCTATATTTGTATATGATCAAACTATTGATTAAATCATACTATGCATCTTCCTCATGTTCATCTATCTAATGAATCTTGTATCTAGATGAATATCGATCTAACATAATGATGACTCCAATTAATATATTATCGGATTGCATTAGATCGGGTTGCATATTATTTCGAGGTGCATATAGTATATATCGAATGCATATCGGGTAGTATTATGTTAGTCACCGATAGTTATCGGTGTGTTAGCCTTGACAACCGATAACATAATGATGACTCCGATTAATATATTATCGGATTGCATTAGATCGGGTTGCATATTATATCGAGGTGCATATAGTATATATCGAATGCATATCAGGTAGTATTATGTTAGTCACCGATAGTTATCGGTGTGTTAGTCTACACCGATAGTTATCGGTTGTCAAGGCTAACACACCGATAACTATCGGCTGTTAGCATTGACAACCACCGATATACTATTGGGTGGTAGCGCTTGGTAAACACCGATAATCTTCGGTTATACTCCACATCGATTGACATTTACGTAACATACAGTTTATTAGTATTAACAATAAGACACGATCAAGTAATGTCTTGATCAGTCATGGCATTGCTTGACCGTGCCTTGTTTGTCATATACTTATAGTAAGTGGCATTCATGAGATAGGACATAGAAAATATAAAATGCTCCTCTCATCTGCCACAAGCAAGAAGATAGTTAGACATATACAATAAGAACGTAATAATACATATCAGATAATAGAAATATATCTTGCATATTGAATTGAGAATTGAACAATATTAACAGAATACTCATAGGAAAAGTTAGAGATTGTCAATCACAAGAGGCCAACTGATAGGAACCAACAAACAAAACCAGTTGTAATGTGCCCACTTATTTTTTTTCGGTTTTCAAGCCCAACAACATTACAATGCACCCGTTAAAGTTAGGAAATATAATTCCAATGCCACTGAAAAGTAACCCTTCCACTTTCTGATCACCAAGGGCCCAATGTGGGAAGGTGAGAGCATACGGTGACAAGGGGTTCGTTAGCTTTCTAATCCATTGGAAATTACAATGCAATTACAAAATTGGGTGGCAAGCCAGCCCCTTCCACTTTTCAGTGGGATGAAGAACACAAACTTGGCGGTAAACCAGCCAAGGCAACAAAGCATAATAGAACCAAATCACTCTACTGCTTATGCAGTAGGAGGACTTTTAAATAAAACAATTACTCAACCGCATATCTCAGCGGGAGGACAATATCACTCAACCACTTGCTCAGTGGGAGGACAAAACTGAATTACAAACATATAGGCGGCTAAGCCATCCTCTTCCACTTGTTCAGTGGGAAATGCAACATAGAATGAATTGGTCAGTACTACTGAAGCAATTCTTACAATGATAGAAATGTGAAAGGAGATAGAGTGAAGTACATATCTTATGAATTCACTAGCACATTCTAACCAATAATGCTACTTGCTGTTCTGAAATCAAATACAAGGAAAACGCAGAACCAGCCATCCCGAAACCCACTAAATTGCTTGTAACTCACTCAAAACCCAATGGAATCAAGCCAAACCAGAAGCTAATGAAGCGTATGACATAAGCAAACAAATCAGTACCTTGAAACTGCGACTGGAGAGCATTGACAGCAATGCACGCAACCCGAGGCAAATATGGTCATGGTGTTTTTGCTGAATAGTTCGATCTGCAACCAAAAAATGGAGAGTTCTTCAAATGCCACGCCAATATAGGGGAACTATCGTCTCTCCGATACGCTTCCAACGAGCCCTCACCCAGAATGATGCACTCAACACACCGCCAGCTATGAAAAAAATGCACTTCCAACCAACACACCAGCAACACCCAAAAACCAGCAACATACAACTTCTTCACTCACACACTCGAAAATCACCAAGAAGCTCACAACTACACACCACAGCTAGGAGTGATGTCTCACACTCGAAACCGGAAGGAAGGATATAGGAGGTATTCACCCTCGAAGAATGTCTGGAGTCATTCTGACAGCATAATGATATAATTTCTGTGGATAATGAAATGAGGAACCCAACACCTGTTTATATAGCTTTTCCAATCTGAAATTCAAATGAAATTGCCTCCCAAATTCGCCTCATTCAAATTGCATTTCATTTCATGGTGGACCCAAAGTGGCGCCCACTTTCCTAAGTCAAAATCACACCAAGGAGAGGGGCCACAATTTTGACATTATAAAACTTTTGAAAATATAAAGAATAAAGTCTCCTTTTAATCTCCAAATAAATCGCCCAGGCATGACTTAGGAAAAAATATCATATTTTGCACAATCTCCCATAGCATCAATCAGTAATAAAAATAATTAAATAATAACCTTAGGATAAGGTATAATATTTAATTAAATCGCTTATAGCTCCAGTACTGATTATCAACAAAATCCGGATGAGGCTGAGCAATGAGGATCACTGAATTGTGCCGGGTCAGGACCAAGTCCAGGACTGCCAAAAATAGAATGCCCCAAACTGCCACTTACTAAAAATAGTAAGTCATGAAATAATGCTCTGAAAATCGTGATCATCGCAACCAGAGAAAGAGCTTGGCGAGCTTAGCAACTCTGCATCATCCTAATGGCCAAACCCTAACTTACTAAAAATAGTAAGTTCACATTCCAACCCTGAGAAGCTTAGTCGGAACTCTAAAGAACATGGAAACCCTTAATTCACCTTTCCACATAGCCTACGGGTCTCCAGAATAGGCCAATGGACCACTGAATGCAACATCACAAGGAAGGGGATATTACCTACGAAACCCAGGGACGCGTCCCCTACCTGAAAACCCCCATCCCAGTCCCGGGGACGTTTCGGGGACTTGGGGACGGCCAAGGGACGTCCCCCTCCCCTCCCCAAATTGTCAGAATTTTGAGGGGACATCCCCGGGACGGGGGGACGGCTGGGGACGGATTGGGGACGGCTAGATGTCCCCCACATCTAGAGCTAGGGAAAAATATTAAAAAAAAAGTCGTATTTTCAATTTTTTTTTAATTTTTCTAACATGGGCCCTCTATATTGAAAAAATTTAAAAAACGACTATCAATTTTTTTATTATTGAATTTGAATAGTTATGAAATCAAAATACGACTATCTATATTTTATTATTTTTCTAACATGGGCCCTCTATCAAAAATTAAAAGGCAACATTAAATTTATTAATTCATATCAAATATTTATAATTTTAAATTAATTCATATTATAAATTTTAAAATTTATAAATAGAAAATAAATTAAATAATAAAATATTAAATAATAAATATTATATGTAATGGACACCCTAGAATGCCCAAAAACTAACCCCACTGCTGATAGGAATTTAGTCAAACAGTTTGCAGACAACTCCTTATTCCTCCGTTTAATGTTTCAATGTTTTTTTTTTTTTTTAAGTCTTTGCACAGGTATGAAACCACATAACATGAACTAAAAAGAATTTACAATAATAGGCAAGCTGGAAATTGAACTACTGCTGTTATAATATTATTTCCAGAATTAACAAAAATCAAATACATAGCAGGTTATTTTCAACTCACTAAATACTCCAGCATTTTGACATAATGTTCCAACCAAAGTTTCTAATTCTGCTGCTACAGTAGCATGAATAGTGCTGCATGAATAGTGCCAGGTGAATAGTGCCGCGTGAATAGTGCTAGGTGAATAGTACCCACGTGAATAGTGCCGCGTGAATAGTACCCGCGTGAATAGTGTCGCGGCCTGTAGCTGGAAATGCAACCAAATAATGCTGCTGTTGTAGCTGGAAAAGCACCCAATCTGCCTGTAAATGAAGCTGATAGCAAAGGATTCCAAAGGCCAAACCCCAAGGGAATGACGTCTAGAATGTCACAAGAGAGGATAGACGTCCTCTAATGCCAAGAACGGATCTGCAACTCACACACCAAATTCTTCTCATATTCCACCTCCCCAATGAAGCCACAAAAGCTCCCTTTTATTCTTTCTCCAAGGGGCGACCCAACTCACTCAAGCAATGTGGGATAAAACATGTTCAATATAAAACATATTAAAATATTCACTTATGTCTCCCTTGGTTGCCCCTTTGATTTACACATATCTCCATAAAATAAATATTAAAGTAACACTTTAATATTTTACAATTAAATTAAATGTTACTTTAATAAAACTTCAGGCATTAAAATATATTAGCAATTGGACTCCGAATAGCGTGAGTGATAGCTCGTCGGAAAGCTCTCGCCAAGGAGTATCAAATCCAATCACCAAAACTAGCCCCCGTTGTGTCCTGCTGACTTACTAAAAATAGTAAGTATGCCTGAAACTAAGTAAATCAACTTCGTTTTGGCCCAAACTGGAAATGACTAGGCCAAAACACTCCAGGATCCCTTTAAACCCTTCGTTAGCCCTCGGGACCATGTAGAGCTAGGCTAACGCACATATACTTGGTCAATCTGCTAGAGTGGGGACATTACATTATACTTTGCTTTTTAGTATTTACTTAGTACTATTTTGATTTCCATATCGCAATTGACAATGAAACAATATGGCAGCAGTGTGGCCTTTGGGCATTTTGTTTGTTATTTCTTTAATAACTATTATGATATGCATATTGACAATGTGAATGAATTGAAATTCTGAATTATGAGTGCATATTGAGTATTGAGTCTATTGATAATGTTGTATGTTCGATGTTTGCATTCTAAAATGTTTTCCTAGTATCATACACATGCTATATCCATGTTTTCATATGAATATAATGTATAGATGCATGCTTTATCCATGTTTTCATATTAACATTTAGAATTTTCCTATATATTTTAAATTTTCCCTATATTTTATATAGCCGTCCCCTTTGCCGTCCCCCCCCGTCCCCAAATTTGGCAAAAAAAATTGCCGTCCCGGAAACTCGTCCCCCCGTCCCCCCGTCCCGGAAACTTGGGGTAACGTAGGATATTACACCAGTACTCAAATATTTCACACATGATAACTTACGTATATCAACCACAAATAGATGAATTGCAGGAATCTACTAATAGGACCAATGCTCAGCATAATCATTCAATAATTTACAGATGTTAATATCATAGGGACAACTTAAGACATCAGTAAATAAATTAAGTAATATGCAACAGTATTTACAGCAGCAACCATTGAGCATTTATGATAGATAGTAAGCTAGCATAATGTTTTTTCAATATCATATACATTCTGGTCGAAATAAGTAGAGCATTGAAACTCAACCTGAAATTAGTCAAATATGGTCAAACATGTCTTGTACAGCAGTCAAATCAGTCAGTTACAACCAGTAGTAAACAGAAACTGAGAAAATCAAATTTTGATTTTGTAGCAGATGGGTTGAATATATTAAGTAAAAGGGATCAACACAGAAGTCAAGCACTTCAGCATACCCTCACTGACCTCATAAGGCCCCCTCACTGATGTTTATAGTTCCTTGGTCTTTCTGCTGTTGCTCTTCATGGTTTTCAATATGCATTAGATGCTTGCAACAGTTGTCACTAATGAAGTCATTGAATGCTGTTTGTATTCAATGATTGATAGATAATGAGACCGATGTGTCAATTATCAGCACCATCAGGATTAGCTGTGTGATTAATGCAGTTATATGTGCTAGGTTAGCCAGGAGAAAGAAACTTGTAAAGTTTCATGATTTTGAACAAGAAGTCTTAAATCATATAACCATGTCATGAATGTTGATTATGTATGAGCATGCCATCACGAATCTAATTTTAATGTTCTTTGCTATTTAGAGTCACAAGCTTTCATTTGGTAGTTTGAGTATGCAATTTATACAGGGTAATAACAAATTTTCTATCTGTATTTTGACAATATGTAAGAGAATAAATCTGTATCTTTTATCTTGACTTATGTATAATAGTAAAATGACTATCATTGCTTTTAGATATCCTGTGTTTGGCCCAAGCACATCTCTTTTCTGCACCTATAGAAGAATGTTTATTCTACGTATGTTTTCAGTATGAGATAGCGTTTAATGAGAGAAAATCATATGATGATTAGGCTTTTTGTAATACTTTGCATGAACTTACAGCTGGTACATTATTACGAGGAGATTTGGAAACAATATCAAACATGGCTCAAGCATTGTCATGCACATCAATTACAAGGGAGTGCAATGCAGCTCTTAATAACTTAAGGTTTATTGATTACAAGATCTTTGACCATGATCCAACAGTAGCAAAAGTTTTCATTTCTCGAACCCCTTATAATGGGCCTTTATTCATGTCATCATGGGAACCAAATACTCTCATATACAACAGCCATTTAATTAAACAAAAGTCAAGTGCATTTAGTACTCCTAGATCAAGAAAAACTATCTGTGCTGCATACAGTACTGGAAAAGGGATACCCAGAAGTAGCAATTACAATCGATTAGGAGAGTGTTTGGTCATTCCACCTTCACCAAATACAAAAAAGGCCCGTGGAATCATCAAGTTCTTGGGAGGCGCTTTCATTGGAGCAGTGCCTGAAGTTACTTACAGGTAACTATAATGGATGTGAGCTGGCCCTATCTGAATCTGCATATTATGTCTAGATGAATATATTTTAAAATTTCTTAGAGAGGTCCTTTTTTATGATCTATTAATCAATTTTATGATTGTCATCTTAAACTTGACTCTAAAACTATGCTTATTCCTTGATGTAACTTTCTCATGTTTTTATGCCAGCCTTTTAATGGATCTTTTGGCCAAGGAAGGATTTCTTGTTATTGCAGTTCCCTACAATGTGACCTTTGATCATGCACAAGCTGCAAAAGAAATATATAATAAGTTTAACAGTTGCATGGACATTATGCTGGCTTCAGGCCTCCCATCGGCTAATCTTACACCAAATGATATTTTAGAATTGCCAGTTTATTGTGTTGGGCACAGGTGTGCAAATCTTGTCTCATTCAATTTTCCCTTTTTGTTTGTTTGTCACAACTTGAAGTAGCCTCTCTCTCTCTCTCTCTCTCTCTCTCTCTGACTCTGATATTTGTTCACATAGAATCATATATGTGAAGTTGTGAACATCCTTCGCGTTACAATATTTTTTTTTGTTTTACTTGTATGCATTGGTAAACACTGTTAAATACCTTACTACCGTGTGGGCCATAACTGCTTTGGATAGTGCAGGACAAATTTTCTTTTTCTTTTTTTTTGTCTTAATTTGTTGCAGTTGTCATATTGCTGTATATCTTTTATTCATATCAATACCATATTGGGATATAAAATAACGTTCATAGCTTCTTTTTCTATCTATAGGAATGCAATCTGACACTTGCAATTTGGTATCTCAAGAAAATTGAACGAGAGAAAATGTGGAAATTTTAAGAATGTTCTCATGAACTTTATTACCATATACAACCCTCAATATGGATGAAGAAAGTACTATTCTAGTTACTCATTTGATATTTCTATGTTTAGCAGTCCTAGAAGGGTATATCCAAGTGTCTAATAAATTAGTGTGGTGCATTTATCTCTCAATCAGGAAATTATAAGTATAGAATATCTTTTAATTAATTTCTCTTTGCAAATATCCCCACATTGTAAATTCCAATTTGTACACATGGCCTAGTACACTAGTTTAATTTAATCTCAGTTTAATTGAATGAGATGCCCTTCCAAATATAACAGGTCAGTAATTGCACTTCAATTAGACTGGATGAGATATTCCTGGAAACATACACTTCACTAGTTGCATCTCAATTAGGCTGATTGAGGTGTCCCTGCACAAATACGGCTCACTAATAGCATCTCAGTTAGACTGAATTATATGTCCTTGAATGTGTACAAGTTTCTTTACCAAGTACCATTTTTCTTAGCCTCAAGTTCTGCTTGGTTGTTGTAGTTTTTGCATCTTTTTCTCTTATATAATACAAGAAAAATTGTCTGCACTTTTGGCAGAGCTGCTGGTCCTTCTCGCACACTGACATTTGCCTTTTGTTTGTCTTCCCTGCTGGGAAAATCTCTGCACACATTCTTCTGTGCCATTTGATTAGCTGTCCACTTTTCTATTCGAGATCTCCAAGCACCAAAGCAGATAAATTTCTGGATTTCACTTCAATTTGTTTTGTTCAAATTACTTCTTTAAAGTGCCTTGATTTTTTTCCCCTTCATTCCAGTATTTTTATTATTGTTATTTTCCAAAAAAAAATGATTTATTATGGCTAGTTCAGGCAGATCTACAAGCACTAACCAGAATCCTGATCTGCTTCTCAGTAACTTACCAAAGAGCTACATCTGAAACAGAAACAGGAAAAGGATTTTCCACCAATGCATGCAACAACACCTATTCCTAAGTTCTACGACCACTTCTATCCTGATTTCCCAAGCTGTTTGGTGGGCATAGGGTGGACACTTGTATTTGTAGTCTGTAGGCAAACTTGACAATGATGGAGTCACAACAGATTTTGATAGCAGAGGTCTATATGAATGATCAAGCCCTTACATGGTGGCAATCTCATGCCCAATTTTACCAAAGATTAGGTTATTGATTCATTCAGTTGGTTTCTTGTCAAATTGGAGGTACTTGATCTTGATGAACTCCTTTGCAGAAAATTCTTCTTAGTGATTTTTTCTCATCTTTGAGAGTAGATAGAGTTCTTCACTGCCAATTCCTTGGTGCATGCTTACCAATTTGCTTTAAAGGTGGAATCCAAGTAGCAGATGGCCAACCATTTTGTTACATCTTGGAATAAATTTTTTTTACGCTTCAAATTTAACCAACTCATCCAACAATGGAATTCTACTCGAATGTCACCACTAAGGGTTGTAGCAATGGAAGGAGTTCTATTGTATGGTGTACCAATCATAAGCAAAATGGTAATTCTACCGAAGCATGTTTCGGTTTGAAAACCAAGAAGGCCAAGAAACTTCTAGTTGAGCAAACATCACAACTTGAAGATTTGTACATATAGCAAGATTTGTAAATATAGGTATCGAAGAATCTCATTGATCATCTGTACAAATCTTTCCTTGTCTTCAATGAACTTGATAGCAAGATACCTATCCATGAGCAATTGTATGTAATCAGATTTCACCTTGTCTATTGCTTATTTGATTGTGTGCAATTGTGTATCATTGACTCCATTTGCAACTCTTTTTTGCCTCTCCTCAATTTGAGTTTTCCAAATAAGATCTTCAATGTGTTTATGAGTATTATTTGCCCTTGTTAACACTTGCACAATTCCATCCTCTGTGACCAATAATTGGTCCTTCAAATCTTGCAATGCCGAAGAAGATTGTCTAAATTCATCAAAGTAACTAGGGCTGCCACACCATAAGTTTCTGATTTGATTTCATCTGTAAGAACATTGCCATCATCAAAATCAGCTGACTCACTAGATGATGCCATGCAATCTTCATGATGGAATGGTGGGAGAACGTTATGATCAAATACAATATCACCAAGGGAAATCATCTCTTTACAAGGTATATTAATAGAGACTCGCATACACCTCACTTGTAGATGCAATAGGTGATTCTTTTTCCTTACAAACCATTGACACTCTGCTGGAATAAAATTGTTAGTTCCGTCTTCTTTGTTGTTTATTCAAAATTCCTTTGTTGACTTAGCGAGATTAGATTCTTTGATCTCATGAACATCAATGTACTCATCTTCATTAGTAGAAGCACATGAAGAATTATCTTCATCCTCAATTTTAGAAGCGTCATGACCATTAGAAACAATTTCCTCTTCCTGAATTTCCTTGCTGTTAAATTTTATGGTCAGATTAGGTGATTCAATTAATTCACACAAATGCACAACTATTACCTTGGGAAAACCTTCCTCTTGAAGGTAAAAAAACCCAGCAATCAAATATGACTTTATTATCTCAAATGTGTCAAGGGACTTTACAAAGAAATTTGCTTCACTCTTGAAGCTATATGATAGCTCAATATGGAGAATATCTGATCTGCATTAAGTAATAGAAATTTCTTTGTTGATGCCCAACCTGCTGTAGATAGTCTTCTATCTGCCACACACAATCAACAAACTATTATATGAATCTTTGATTTGCTATGCAATATTCACGTAAAGTCTGCTATTCGATATCCACAGACTGTGAGATATTCACGAACTGAGTGTTATATGAAATCCACGGGCTGAGTGATCTACACGGACTATCTGCTGAGTGTTCGGTATTGAGAATGATCCAAACCTTCATAAGTATCCCGATCAAATGAGCCTTCAACCATCATGACTCCTCCAAAAGTCGTCTTTCATTCTAACGTTATAGTTGTGCATTGGTTAAGTTAATTACCCACCGGTTCCTTAATCATGACTCCTGGAGATTGACGGGATTTATATAACTCTTCATATAAATGAATTATTATATTTATACAAATTGTGTTTGTTCTTTTAAGCCTTTCTATATTCAATGATATAATTTGTCTAAGGCCGATAGGCCAATGAGGCAAATTATTTATGTTGTTAGTCATGAAGGATGTCGACTGAAGCTATTTCATCAACACTTGCAACTCTTCTGAGATGATGGCATGAGAATACAAAATTTTCAGTAGGTTCAGTGTTAGTAGTAGTACATTCTTCTACCGAGATGTCTGGATGGCTAATTGGACAATTTTTGTTGTTGTTCTTCCTCTAGCATCTTTACCATTTTACGGTTTACCCTGCATAGGTGATTAGGCTCCCAGGGCCCTTTGCATGAAAAGAAAAGGTTTTTTGTCTTCTTAGTTTGCTCTTGCTGCCCTCATGAATTTTTGCATTGGAAGAATCCTTTTCATTTCCTTCTGCTTTCTCGTTAAGTGAAAAGGGAGGTCTCAACCACTCAGGATGCTCACACAATTGTTTTAAACTCTTGACATATTTTTGACAACTGTCACAATAATTTGATAACTTTGCTTCAATTCTATCAGGCTTTCTAGAAAGTGCTCTTCAAAGTCTTCATCTTTCTCACTTGAATAACCAACTCTCAGCTTCGATTGATCGGAAGCAATTTTTGAAAAAGAAATTTTACCAATAAATCCAAAAGGCTGGTAGGATGCACTGCTTTGATACCGCTGTGATATCCCCAATGGGTTAGCATAAATTTTCACCTTTTTACTCTCATGCATTTTGTCAAAAAGTTTTCTTGCAGGTGTAATGTAATGTTTTCCATTTTAGATTTGCAGAGTTAACATAATTTGCTATATATATACATGCTATAAGTTTTGCAAGTAATAAACATAATAGGAACACACAAAAGTGAGCAAACTTTGACCATATATTGTAAATCTCTGATTAAGAACACACGATAATTTTGTCCATGTTATGGTAGTCTTACAGAGCATGACAAACTAAAAAATACACAGGGAATATAGTGCAACAAAAACCACACAAGAGCTATAGCTCATGCCCATACATGACTTGAGCCATAGTACTAGAACTCTTGCTCAAGGAAATATGCCAGCATAGAATGTTGTATGCCATGATTTGTGTCAGTTTTGAATAGAATAGCATGAATAGAGTAGATATTAATCCTTACGCCAAGCTGGAATCCCATGAGTGGTACCAATCCTCACGTCTCATTGAATGGCTGACTTGAATATATATATTCCAGCACACACCTTCCACGTATAACAGAAAATGAAGCCACAAAATAGCAAATGTAATTGGTGGCTCAGTTGCTGAAAGTGTAAGGGAAAATCGCTTCCATCAAATGATCAATATCTACCCTGATTATGTTATTCACACACCCAAGATGCCTTAATTACTTAGCAAAAACTTCCCAACTTTAGTGAAGCAAACTAGGCCAAACAAATTATTAAGCTCCAAAATTGTAAACCTTATCTTTTCTTTGGCGTCTCAGCAAATAAGCAATATCTTCAAAGTTGGTGCCCATAGGTAAGCAATTTGATTCCTCTAAAAGACATGCACCCTTTTTCCTTGTTCATGGTATGAAATCGATTCTCTCAAAACGATTTATAATACTTAGTTTGATGTTCAAAAGTAGCTTCTATGTGTTTAATTTAAATGCCAATATTACTTTACAGAAAGCTCTTGATTTGTTTATTCATTTTAGTCAATCTTCATAAATGCCAAAGCATACAAGCTTAAGCGCCCATGCCAAGATCTCCACAATATAATACTATGCTTCAAACCCCAATAATTAGCTTAGAAGAACAAACCAAACATAGTGTCTACCTTATCTTTCCACAAGAATTTAGCAATATATTCAAAAGCCTGCAGATTTGTCTATAAAAGAGATTGCACAAATTTGATAAACTTGATTGTAAATGCACTGTGAAATACCTGGTTGATATCTCCAACAACTGAACAATGTAGAGCAATGGTGAATCCTGAAATGAATCCACTCCAAGATGGAATTGGGTTTTCGTCCAACCCACCAAAACCCAAGAGTATCTGTCCTAGGGCTTGCTAAACCAAAAGCCAAAAAGTTCCGAGATCTCTTCAAGAGAAAATAACTAGACCAAGCAAGCTCACATGAGTCCCAATCTGTCTTATTATAACCCTCTAAGGAAGCTTCAAGAAAACTGTTAAAAATTCCTTTTAAATATTTAACTTTAGCAAAAGGGAAATAATTAAGTGACCCTCTTATAATTCTCCATTGACATAAAATAAGTCACTTTCTAGAAGACCCCACTTGAGTTCTTTGTGTGAGCTTACTGCAGATTGGAGAGAGTTGTTGCTTGTTGATTATGCCAAAAATCAGTTTGCAACCAGCATTATTAAGGGAACTTTTCATGATGAAAAGTACAAATTGGTTGAGGGGCTGACATTATACAAGGGAAGGATCTTCATTGTGGCTGAATCTAAGCTTAAGGAGAAGATTTTGCAGACCTTCCATGACATTCCCCTTGCTGGTCACCAAGGTTATTTCAAGAGTTACAAGCAGATCCGAGAAAGATTTTCTTGGAAGGGGTTGAAAAATGATGTCTTGAGATACATTAAGGAGTGTCATACATGTCAGAAGAACAAAGATGAGAACACTCTACCAATTGGTTTGTTACAACCTTTGCCCATTCCTAGTTAGAAATGGGAAAGTATATCCATGGACTTCATCATTGGGTTGCCACGGGCTCAGGGGAAGGATTGTGTATACGTTGTGGTGGATAGATTGACTAAGTTTGTTCACTTTTTTGTCATCACCAACTCATTTACAGCAGCACAAGCTGCTGATGTGTTCTTTCAGGAGGTGTTCAGGTTACATGGATTGCCGAAGAACATTGTAAGTGATAGGGACAGCAAGTTCCTCATCACTTTTTGGCAGGAAGTCTTTTGACTATGTGGTACTGTGCTCACTCCAAGCACAAGTTATCACCCTCAGACTAATGGGTAGACTGAGATAGTGAATAAGTGGTTGGAGGGCTATCTCAGAAACTATGTTTTAGAGCAGCAGAATGCATGGTTGAGATGGCGTCACCTAGGAGAGTATTGTTACAACTCTTCATATCAGATGTCCATCAGAATGTCACCATTCATGGCATTATATAGTTATGAAGTTCCTAGCTTCGCTGATTTGATATTTGGTGACAACAGAACCCCTCAGGCAAAGGATATGATGCAGCAAAGTCAGGACATTTTGAGGTCTTTGAGGGACAATCTCTAGCATGCACAGAATCAACAAAAATTGTATGCTGATCAGCAGTGGATTGAGTGCATCTT
Organism: Cryptomeria japonica; assembly: GCF_030272615.1. NCBI lineage: Eukaryota > Viridiplantae > Streptophyta > Pinopsida > Cupressales > Cupressaceae > Cryptomeria > Cryptomeria japonica. Next base: position 242,976,808 of record NC_081406.1, on the reverse strand, counting down.
TGAGGTGGGCGGCATGGTTTACTTGAGGCTCCAACCTTATAGACAATCTATTCTCAAGAAGAGTGGGGTTGATAAATTGAAGCCACGTTTCTACGGAGCTTTCAGAGTCATTCAAAGAGTTGGGGAAGTGGCATAAAAGTTGGAACTTCCGGCGAGCAACAAAATTCACAATGTCTTTCACGTGTCTCGCCTTAAGAAGGCTCTTGGACATAATGTAGTAGCTTCAATAGAGTTACCTCCACCAGATGAGGAGGGAGAGTTGGTTTTGATTCCTCAAGCTATCATTGACTTTAGGGAGCGTTCTTTGAGAAAAAGGGTGATCAAGGAGTACTTGATCAAATGGAAGAACTTACCAGTTGAGGATGCCACTTGGGAGAATGAGGAGATTCTGCAGCATCCAGCTTTACAGTTGCTTGAGGACAAACAATTTTGGAGAGGGTGGACTGTAATGTCCCCTTCCAACCAGTGATCACTCTTGGTGGAGAATAGCCTATTCTGGAGGCCTGTAGGCTATTTTTGGCAAAATTAGGGTTTCCATCTTCCGAGAGGATTTTGAGTGGGAAGTAGTTGGAGTCTGGGATTTCTGATTGTGGAGTTTTTTTGGGTTTTCAGAGGGCTTCGCAGTGATGGTACATGCATTGCGTTCAGTTGAGGTTTGCAAATTTACTATTTTTAGAAAGTAGGGTCTGAGTAGAACATTTTTTTTGGGTTTTCAAGAGTTTTCTGACAATATGGCATGCAACTTCATCTGACAACTCTTCAGTGGACTTACTATTTTTAGTAAGTAATAATTGATCCCGATTTTTGCCCTAACGAAGTCGGGAGTCACTATTTTTAGTGTGGAAATTTTTAGGGTTTCAGTCTAGTCTGGTAGCACCGGCTACTTTTGGCAGTTATGTGATGGCTCGGTGACTCAGTTCTATTTCTAGCAGGCATGGTTGAGTTCAAAATGCAGTTTAATGGACTTGGTCATTTATTTTTAAAATGACAAGTTAATATTTTTATGACTTTTGGTCTACAAAATAGTTTATTAAATATTAATACTTTGTCCCAAGTTTAATATTCAATTGTTAAATTGGACGACTTAGGAAAGGGGGAAAAATATTCTATTAAGAAGATTTTATTATTTCTCCTAAGTCGGGTCGAAAAAGGGAAAAAGTATTTTGAGATATTACTTGTGGACCTTGGACAAGTTCAAACTTGTCTAGGAGAGGGAAAAATACATCTTGGGCGACCATATGTTGGTGTAATGAAATGAAATGCAACGCTTATTTGGGTGAAATGAAATGTCATGTAATGTGGGCGAATTTGGAGGTGTTGAATTTGAATTTCGGTGAGCAAATGTTATAAATAAGAGCTTTGGGCTCTCATTTGGGGATATCTTTGAAAAATTATACTGTTATGCTGTTGGATTGACTCCAGACTTCTTCGAGGGTGAAAACCTCCTAGGGCTTTTTGCAGATTCAAGTGTGAGACATCACTCCTAGCTGTGGTTCGATCTTGGATTGCTTGGTTTGATTCCTGTGGATAGCGTTTTGTTGGAGAGATGAGTGTGTGGTGTCTTCTTCCTCTAGAGGGCACGATTTTTGGTGAAGAGCGTGGCTTTCCTTGCTAGCCATACCTTCCTTTGTTGGCCGTACCTTCTGGTGTTTTTTGCTGGACGTGTTTGGTGTGCTTTGTGTGGGAGATTTCGGTGGCTTTGTGTTTAGTGATTCTGGTTTTTGGGTGTGTGCGAGTCTCCAGTGTTGTTTGTGCTTCGTTGGTGTGGCTTTCCATAGTTTGCTGTGGTTCGTGGTGGCTGATTGGAGTTGCAACAAGCTATTTCTGTAACAGCAGATTGGTATAGTGGTTTCTTCTATTTTGTGTTGTTCTTATCTCGTACTCCAGTATTTTTATTAGTTTGTATCTTCTTATTCTCTTCCATCTTATGTGATGTTTCAGTTTGCTTTCCTCTATGTAATTCCCATTGCACAAGTGGAAGATGCTGGCCTAGCTGCTTTCAGTGATTGTAATTTCGGTTTGTAATTGTCCTTCCGCTGAATAAGCGGTGGAGTTGATAATAATTTTCATTTCTAGTCCTCCTGCTGCATAAGCGATAGAGTGATTGTCATTTTCAGTATTTGGTTTGTTCCTGGCAGATTGCCGCTAGGAAGTTTTTGAGTTTCAATCTCTTGCTGAATAAGTGGAAGGGGTTGGCTTGCCGCCCAAATTTGTAATCAATTTCAGTTTTCAAGCATCTAACAATCCCCTCAACACCGTATTCTCTCACCCTCCCAGATTGGGCTCTCGATGATCAAAAGGTGGAAAGGGTTACTTTCAGTAGCATTGAGATTATCTTTCCTAACCTTAACGGGTGCTTGAAGTGTTTGTTGTGTTTTAAAAATCAAAAAAATTATTGGGGATATTACATTAAGCAATTAGATGAATGAGATAGATAACTTTGTTTCATGGTGAGATCATTCGCTCACACCTTTTGCAAATAGATGTTTTCTATTTGCAGTGTAAGGTTGGACTGAGCCTCTCAAATGTGTATGTTTAACTTTGATTATCGAATAATTATTGCTCTTTGATGGTGTTCATTGGTGATATGAAAACCTTTTGCACAACCCTCAAAGATTGCACCTCCCTTTATGTATTTGTCTGAAGTTGGTGAAACAAAGTGTGGTTGATTTCACCTGAGCCTTTGTTGTCTTTTGAGTTCTTTAGATTTAGATTATAACCTCTCTAAACTCTTTCCTATTTACTTTCTGCATATTTCATTGAGAAAATGTCCCAAAAACACTTATCATTGCTAAATCATTCGCTATAACTCCTTGACATTTCAATTTGTTTAAGTCTTCTTAAAGGATTGTTCCATTTTACGAAAGGTTCCCCCTTGGTTACCAGCAAACATCAAGCCGAACGAGCTCATATCCATCACAAAGTCGCAAGTTCGCAGTAGGAACCATGGAATCGCTTGTATGATCCTCCGCAATCTCAGCATACACGGGATTTTTCTCAAGAGAGGATAGAGTGTCCGATGGAAACTTTATAGTTTATTCTATGTCGGTGTGGTCATAAAACACCCGTCAACAGTTGGAAGATGGCAGCTGTGTAAGTGCTGAGGTTGAGGACTTCTTCAATTGAATATATTGTTTTCTTGTTTCATCTCCATTGTTCTTCCTTGGTTGCTACCATTTATGTTCCTTTCATGTCCATTCTTTGGTTGTTTCATTGATCCACATTTGGCTGCTGCATCATTACCACTCACTATTATTTCCAATTTGTTTGAGTCACTTTTGCAATCATTGAATGAGTTTCTTGGCTGACATTTGTGCTTCTCCACTTCTTTTTTCACCTATAAACTGATTTTTAGACTGAGATTTTCAATTGCACAGTAGTTTAATCTCTCTCCATCTATCATTGCTAGGACCAGCAATAGGAGGATTATATGCACATCCTTCAACATAGTTAGAATTGGGAAATTCATGTCCATACAAGATATTCTCTGTTTGAAGCTTGTTGTGTCTTCCAACCATTGGTATCCTATTAGATTTTGATTGCTTTTATAGGTCCATATGTCTCACCAAAAGAAGTAGAACTACAAGGAAAAAGTTGTTGATTTTCAGACCATTTTAAGCAGTTTCTGCATTCAGAAATTCGAATTTTAAAACTAGGTGGCTTAAAACACAAAACTCAAACCAAAAAATGTGAACAACAAGTACACAGTATTGAACTCTCAAACCTGTAACTATCTTCTCAATAAATCTGAAAAGAAACAAACTGTAGAAGAATGAAATTTTACAGAAAAAGACTTTATATGTATCATACTTAAAAACAGAATATGTGCCTTTAACTAGACAATCATACTGATCGTAGCTAAGAGAAATTATATGAACCTGAGATGTCAAGTAAAGCACCGAGTTAAGCTTACAACTCATGGGAGTGACACTCAGTTTGACTGATCAACCAAGTAGTCTGACTAATCAATCAACCTAGTCTAAAAGCTAATAAAAGCTAATAATTCCCAATCAAAGTAGTTGAGACTAAGTTACATCTACAAATCACTCAAGTCTTAGATAGTTAACTGCACTAATCTCAAAGAAGACTCCTACACAAGTGCATCCTCTTTATGCTGATTCCTCAGCTGTGCATGGGTTTGAATCTGCTGCAGTCACTATTGGTTGGTCATTGTGTGAACACTAGCCGAGCACCTTAAGGTGTGAAAAATCTAACAAAAGTTGCTTCCTTTGTGCCAAATTTGACGTAACTTCATGTTGAAATTGAACACCCATTAGCATTCTTAGGCCAAATTTAAACCACTCCAAGATGGCCATTGAGTAGTTTATTTTTTTCAGATTGTCGATTCAGTTTGGCTTCATATGGCTGAGCAAAAGTTTCACAACCAACATTACAAATTGAAGTTCATCTCATAGTTACAAGACTTAGATTTGCCTCAGACTTGACAAGCTGATTCTTGACCTAGAATTGGACTTGATGCCTAGACTCAGCAAAGACTTTGCAAACTAAAAAAACCACAAAATAGAGTTTTTTTTTAGGATTTGAAACTTGTTTCATGCACCCTTAATAAATAAACTTTAAAGACAATAAACTAATCAATAGAAGCTATTTTGATCACATACACAAAATACATTGATCGCATGAGTATAAAAGTAGATTTTAGCTGAAGGAAACAACAGTTTTAGATATATAAATATTGTCAAGTGTTTAAGGCATATAAATCTCATGGATTATGTTATCCATCGCATAAAAAAAAAGTCACAATGTGGAGCCATGAGCTACGGAATAAAGGAACTTGTATCCCTTAGCTAATATTATTATCTTTTTGTGGAGTCATGTGCTTGTATCTCAAACAAATTTGAAATGTTGCTACAGCCTTAGGAGCATTACTTGGGATAGGTTTTGACTTAGCAAACTAGAAGGATAAATCTAATTTATTTCTTAAGAATTTAATTAGGAAAATGTTGAAAAAGAAAATGCGGCTCTTCCATCCAACATGGCCCAAAAAGATCTTCATTTCTTTGTTTTTAAAACTAGAGTAGAGATTTAGGAGTGGTGCTCTTAGTAGGGTCAAGGGGTAGCACCCCTTGGGGTTTGGGGGCAATGTTGCCAATGGGGGTTAGTGGGGGTCAAGGTGCAACATTGCTTGTGGGGGTTTGGGAACAACACGCCCAACAGGGTTGAAGGGCAACACCTTGGTATCCTCCCTATCACAGTACAAGGTGGGATTGAGGGGTAGAGGCGTTGCCACCACATCTAGATTAAAGCCTTTGAGACAACTTGACACATTCTGTTTTTCATAATTTTATCACATTTTTACATCCTCCAAGAGTCATCCAAACCCTTCATTTTAAGTCTTCTTGTTTTGAGTTTTTTTGTTTCTTTCTTCTTTTTACTTGTGGCTGAGTTTTCCTCTTGGGACTCAATGGGTTTGACGAGTTTGGTAGACCCAGATCACATGTCCCCAAGACTCGTTTAGTCCCACTTGCTTCAGGATTCATTTAGTCTTGGCAAGTCCAAGTGAATCTTGTAATTATGTCCCATCTACTATGGGTGTAAACATTTCTTTGAGATGTGGATCCTAATGCTTTTTGCTTGGATTTCCCAATTCAACTTAGCACCATATGTTGTTAAAACTTAATGTGAACCAGCTCAAGCTGTATGAGCCATCTCACTTGGATGAGGATATATCCCTCACTCATCCTATAGATCCAATCTTAGAATTTTAGCAAGTATTGGTTGATACTCAAGAGGAAATCCACTACTTGATTGGCTGCAAAGAAACATTGCCAACATAGGCCAAATGGTTCTCTGAATTAGCTTTTTCTGAGATGTTTCTTCGTCTAATCTAGGAGTTGGGAACTAATTCCACTAAAAATGCAGGAAATGATTAATAATATATTATAATTTTCTCTTCATATTTATCTCCACCAGTTTGCACACCAGAGATTCACTATTGCATCTCTGTTATAAGAATGAAATTTTCTTGCACATAAGACATTAATCTAACTACATCTCAGTTATATATTGAATGAGGTGTTCTCACACATGTACAGTTCACTATCTGTGCATAAGTTAGATGGCACAAGGTTTGTGTACATGCTCAATTAAAAGCCAGTTCGTATACACTTAACCTCATCCTTGTAAATCTATGTATACCTCATTAATGAAGATGTACAATATTACTTTTCTTGGCAGCATTTCTCACTTATCATATTTACCTGTATTTTCTGTTGTCATAATCATGCAGGGATGTATTTAACATTAGCCAAAAGATATATATTTTAATTTTCAATGCATTTTTCAGAATAATTTGAGTGTGAAAGGAAGCAATCCTAAAACTCATAATTGTCATTGTACTCATGTGATAATGTCTGTCTCATGTATGACATGTACGTTGCACTCAATGTGGATTAATCCTCTTTTTGGGTGTCAGCAATGGTGCACTCCTCCAATCTCTTGAAGGATGTTATTTTGAGGAAAAATTGCAAAAGGTTCCTTCTGCCATTGATCAACTATTATTTGTTTTCTATCATAACAATATCATTTGAGACGATTTCTGTTTATTCCTTGTAAACCTATATTTCTGTTCACAATAACGTTTCTCCTTGTTGCAGGCAAATATTTTGATTGCATTTAACAACAAACCTGCTGCAGAGGCTGTTCCTTATTTTGAACAAGTGAGTGTACTTCCAAGTAGAGCAAAGTTGAAATAGTTTGGAAAGAAATATATTTTTCACTTCAGATTAGTTTAGTGATGCTTTATTAGAAATGAATTTAATATGCTTGTTTGTTTGAAGTTGTCAAACATGTAATTATACAATCTCATTAACTCTAATGGAACTAGCATAAAATTGGTTGGAAGACGCATCTTGAGTGGATCTAGTAGTGCTGTTGGCTTATTCATGGTTATCTTATCCTAGAATCTTTTACCATTCCCTTCTTTTGTTGGAAACTAGGAAATCTTGTATTGGAAGGATACCAAAATGGCAATACCCCCTTTACCCTTGGCATGGTTGATAGAAAACGCAGTAGAGTTTTTCCAAACATATCTCAAATTATTATCCAAATGAAAACCAACTGCTTTGACTTCTTGCATTAGAAAACAATCTAGCTGTTTAGTTTGATAACTTTGATTGCATGGTGATCTAAGAATATATTTTCTATAAGGGATTCCAATCCTTGAACATTCCAATTTATATGGTTAAGCATTGTTTCTTAGGTGGGGGTTGGGTTCCTTTCAAATTCTTATATAATCTATCAAAACAATCAGAAATATTTTCCCCTTTGCCCTTCTTTCCTGGTGTTTGGGAGCTATTGGTTCCACTCACATTCTTTCTCTTCTTCTTCTCTTCCTCTTTAAAACCCTCCATGTTTTCATCCCTGGGATCATATTATGAATCTTGGAAAAGAGGGTTAAAGTAGTTAATGGAATTTTTTTTCATTTTTCAATTCAGAGTCAAATGGTATTCCTTTAGAATCAATTGAATTCGTAGTACTTGGCAGGTCAGAGTTTACATTCTTACTTTTTTGTGTCTCTTTAATCTATTCTTTCAGTTTATCCAACACAATTTCTTGAGCATTTTTCTTATGGGGAACGACCATAGATGTTTTGACTTCTATTGGAGTATTAGAGTTCTCATTTGTCTCTGGATTATCATTCGTTAAAGTATCCATAGTTTTTTTTGAATGTTCATTGTCCTTAGAGAAAGTGTTTGAGGCAACCTCCTCTCTAGCAGGTTTTGAGGTCTCCATAGAGAAGGCCTTCGAGTTACTATTTGCATCATCCCCTTTTGGGGTTTAATGCCCATTGTGGTTTTGAGTCACTCCCTTAGAGGATTTTTGAGCATCGAAGTCATTAAATGCAGCTTTAGGAGGTTTAGAATTATGATTTTTCCTACTGTAAATTATTTTAGCACTTGCATGAGTTAAGTTCCCCCAATGCTTCTATTTCACATTGAAAGTTTTTATCATTTATGGAGAACTCTATTATTTCTGGGATTTGAATCCCCTCATTAGAGGATACCAAAATCCATGCATTCATATGGGGTAAGGTCGAGTGGGTATCTTCAATCTGTAGGGTCTTTCCAATGGGTTTGATCAATTGAGGCAATAAAGCCCACATTTGTGCAGGCACATCTTTGACATTGATCTATATAGGGATAGAGAAAAACATGATTTCCTTTTGGGTTATCTTGGGAGATTAGGCAACCATTTTAAACAAATATTTACCAATATTCCAATAATCATTTTCCAACGCTCTTGTTTGCATATTATGGTCCTTGAGAAAGATAGCAAATAACCCTTTTTGAATCATTTTGCAAAATGATATGTATATACTAATTTTTTTCCTCCACACACTATTAAGCGAGTTATTGAAAAATTTTCTTGTCGGAAGATTAATGCTATCTAAAGAAGCCAAGAAAATAGTAGTGTTCCTTAACCTATTTCTTATTTCTTTAAGGCATTAATCATATCTTCATTAGGGTTAACTCTTAGAACCCTAAGGAGAGGATTCTTACCTCCTTCGTTTTGCTTGTGATCGGCTCCTCCACTTTCGAAGGGCTCCTTTGACTCCCACATTAAATTTTTTCTTTTTTGATGGAACTTTAGATTCTTCTTCATGTAGTAATTCTTTGAAGATTTTTTGTGCCTCATTTTTTATGGCTTCTCCCCCTCTATCAATTGTAGGGGTGCTGTCCATGAACACTCACACAGATACACTCAACACATTTGTGCGAGCAATCTCTCAAGACCCTAGTTAGAAGCCTCGTACAAATATAGGTAATCTAAAAAACAATTCAAAATATACCAAAACACAGTGCAATGCAAGCAAAAGATGTCAAATTGACGACAATCACACAACATTCAGGCCAAAGAAAAGACATGCAAGGTACACCTGTAATGTTCCCTTTTTATCTATCCTAGATATATAATTAAATAATTAAAATTATGTTTTAATTATTTAATAGGGTCATGGAAGTATTTAATTCCAAGTTCTAATTGACCTTTTTTATGTCAATGGAAAATTATAAGGGGGCCACTTTATTATTTCCCAAGCTAAATTCAAAAATTAAAAAGAAAGAGAAATATGAAAAGAGAGGGGAGTTGAAAAGTAGAATTCAAAGAGTTTCTTAAAAGGGTTATAAAAGAACACTGCGAGGCTCATTGGAGTCATGTTGAGCTTATTCTTTTAGTGTGATTGTAACCCTTGTGGTTTTAGAGTTTGGATTTGATCTAGCTCCGCTTCTTGGGGACACAAACTCTCTTGGGAAGATCAATTTTGGGGGTGAAAGATTCCTCCCTAGTTGATAGTAGGAGAAACAATCCAGGTTTCTTGCATGGTTAAAGCAATTGTAAGTTTTCAAGAAATTTGTTAAGTCTTCTTTGAAGACAAATTTGAGGAAGATTGGATAAATCTTCAAAATAAAGCTATTTCAGAAATGAAGAATTATTTCTCAGAAAGTTATGGTAGTAAGGTATTATTTTTAAGAATAAAGATTCAATTTTAGGGACAATACTTTAATTGTCATAATAAAGTTTATTGCTGGGAAATAAAGCTTAATGTTTATGGAGGGCTTTATTCAAAGGATTAATTTAAGCAGGAATATTGAATAAAGCTATCTGGGGAAATAATATTATTATTGCAAATTGAGGCCAGTAAGCTTTAATTTAACCTGAAGCATAGCAAGTTTATGTTCTTGGCATGATGTGCCATATTCTATTGTGAAGCCGTGGTTACTTCTTGCTAGCCATTTGTCTCCATACCTCTGGCATAAGAGAAATATATTGAAAGGGCTGAATTTTCTTCATTGTTGACTATTAATACATGCTATAGTGGTTTGAAAGGTGAAATATAGAAAGTGCATGAAAGATATTTCATTATTCGCCGAATGGATGAATTAAGTTGGGCACATCTCATATTGTTGGAATATTGTCATTGGTGTCAAAGGCACTCAATGGAGATTGTTGGCAAAGATTTCATCATTGATGTCAAAAGTATGGAGAAGAACAAAGGCGAAGGCTACAAAGAGATATACACATATAATGTTCATGTTAACCTACCAGGATTTAATCTAAAGTTCGTGAAGATCATTTTTTATGCAGCAATAAGTTTATAAGACAAAATAGATTTGTTTGATCAAGTTAGTGACCCACAATGATCAATTGAAAGACATTTGGCGATGGTTTTCAGCTTACAAAAGTGAAAGTTCTTTGTATTATGTTTATAGATGAGGCTGATACAATTGGAACAAGATATGGACAATATTGACATTATAGACAACAAACTAAGAAAGGACTGTTGGCCGCCTGAGGATGAAAGGTATCACCGCTCTTAGTCCAAAGGATGTAATCACTGAGTAATAGATGCAATTTGTGAAGGCCGATTAATCGTATGCATATAAGAATTGAGCTGCCAAAAGAATATTCAAAGACATTGTAATCAACATATAATTGCTGCCGTCCAAGGGGTTGAGCTTAACTGGTTAAAACACTGGGTTCTCACTGTGGAGACCCAAGTTCAATTCCCAATAAGTACAACTAAAGTGGAATTCTAAGCTGTGACTCTTGGCCTTCCATAGTTGGTGAATAATCAGATAACATAGTACTTCCTGCACGTACCAAGTATTCATGGAACAAAACAATTGTACATCATAACATAAATGACAAATGATAATAATTAGACCAGAAAGTTATATCTTTATTCCAATGTCTAGAATTGTCCATACATCCCCCCCCTGCTGAGGTTCCAACCAAACAATATATAGACTCGATGGTTGGCCAAGTTGCCAACCGTCACCAACTCCCAACTACTCGACGAGAACCTATTGGCAACAGCAAAACATAAACACACATAACACACTTATAATTATTATTCGTACTAACATACGTTTTTACCCCTAACATTAGCCCCCCCAAAAACGTAGTCATCTTCCAGACGACTTAGACAAGAGAAACTGATATGAAAAACATAGCTAAGACCGAGAAGAGGGAGGAGGCGTCCCTATAGTGGTCGCGGTAGGAGGCTGCTGTCCGGCCTGGAGTTTCAGGTTCTTTTCTGCCATTAACTGTCGTTCCCAAGCTTTCTTTACCATGTGAGCAGCTTCCAATAGCTTTTTATCTTTTTGTTCCAGCTTGTTGACGTGTATTTCATACACCATCATACACAGAATAAAATACCAATAGGCATCTTATCCTCTCTTGAAAAAAAGCCTCTAACTGCTGAAGATTCGCATAAAGGATCAGTTAGGATGACTCCAAGGTTCTGGTTAGTAGGGTCTCTACGTGTGGACAAGCTTCCAGCGGTATGATGTGATTTGCTGTATCCTTCAAGGGGTCTTACGCTTCCGAAAGTTCAAGATTTTACTAAACTAAAGAAACTTTCAAAAAATAACAAAAGAGTAGGGTTCGAAAGAAGTCTAATCTAGTCTAATCCTAAGAATGACTTAGTATGGACGAGACTTGGCAAGATTCAACCAATTTCAATTTTGCCATAAGATAACAACTTAATTGAAATTGATGCGATCTTCTAAGGTAACAAATGATTTTCAATGCATCAAAGATCAAAGACACTACCACGAAGGTACATATCCAAAATGCAATAATGATTGAAGGTAAAGTGATTCAAGTATATCCAGTCGACCACGCAAGGCGTTCCTACAATCAGCAAGAAGCTAGTGGTATGGAAAGTAAATCCTACCAAAGATCAAGTTTCACACTATGTCCTTCAAATTAACACACTACTTTGATTGAGCATGATTCAAGTAAATTGAACAACCATGAAGATAACCAAGAAAGTTACAACAAAACACCATAACTTCAATATTTCATTGATTTCCAAGTCATCATATACAACAATTGCTTGAATTCCTTTCCTCAAAACTCAATCTTGCTACAAAATAAAATTGCTTCTAGCTCTAATCTCTCTAATACAACAAACTCTTTGATATCTAACTATTACAAATGAAATGAAAAATGAGGGTATAAATAGCATCCTCAAGTACAATGAAAGGTCCAGATTGAAAGTAGATCAACGGTCAAGATCATGACACCTAAACCCTAATTAGGGTTTGTTACAAATGGCCTCCTTTTTACTGAACAATATTAAATGCATAGCCAAATATTAAATTTGGCACAAAAACCTAGGAGACATAAACCAATGACAAATAAGATGCCATGTCATCTATAACAACCTCTCATCTAGAATCTTATTCCCTTTCCAATTCTCTTTTTTAGCATATGCAATGAATCTTGACACGATTCCTTCGATTTCTGCAATTGGAATCTCGGGAAGATTCTTCATACTCTCTTCCAAGTGGATGACTTGATCGAATGCATCTAGAAGAGCTGCGTCCCAAGTAGGTTCAAGTTCCTTCGTTCTTTCAATCAGGAGCATGGTGGCAAACATCTGATCATATTGCTCATCTGTAACATTTGCGTCCTTGCAAAAGATGACCTTGATTCTATCCTCTAATTCCTGCATATCCACACCTGTCTCGACCTCGATCCTTCTGCCAAGAATGGTACGAAGTACCTCAAATACTCTGTCCTGGATAGGATTGATCACCTCCTCAACTTGGCTACATTTAGTACTGATGTCCTCGAAGAGAACACTCTTCATATGGAGTAAGGTTGACCACTGAAGCAAACTGTGAGGTCCTCCATCCATGATCTTTTCTTGCGCTAAGACCTTCCTTGATGTGTGTCTAATTACTTTCAAGACAGGAATGATAACATCTTTGGTATGGGCAAATGCGGCTACTGTTATCATCAAATTGTGGATTATCTCAAGAACCTGGATAGCTTGATGAATAATCTTCATCATCCTTGTTACAAACTCTATGGCCACTGTATGAGATTTATCCATCCAAGTACTTGTACGCTGGACCATATTCCTGAATCTTTCTGCCTCACTGATTGATTGAAGTGGAAGTGCCTGCACTGGTGATCTAGCTGGATCCTGACGTCCCAAAGGTTCATTGATGTGACTGAAATATGTCCTCCATGCACCTCTCTCTCTCTCAAGCTTTCTATTCTTCTCCATTTCTTCTCTAAGCTTGTCTTTTAATGCTTCAAATGAGTCGGTAGCATCATCCAATGTCTGTTCTGCTGTGGATGGTCCTAGCTCAAATGTCTGTATATCATATTCTTCTGCTAGGATCTCACCTTCATATTTGTCTACTGCCGGTGTAGCTATCTGCAGTTTTCTGGATCCAGTCTCATCTCGAATCATCTTGGACATCTTGGTAGCCTTCCTCTTTTCTGTTACTTCATGTGAGCGTCCAACAAGGCTCTCTAAATCAATTGCATTATCTTCGTCCTCTACTACGATCACCTTGGTTAATCTTTCCTTCAACCAATCTGGGATAGCCGATCTTGTCTCTTGAACTTGAATTTCCTTATGTATTATTTCTTCTTGTCTGGGAGGAGATGTCATTTCGTTGTCCTCTTTATCTTCATCTAGCTCATAATCTTGGAGAGATCCATCTGGTGACCCTTGCTGTGCCTGTCCTTCTTCCTGCCTGTCGTTCTGTACCATCGACTCCATGGATTCTTCCACTTGAAGTGTCCTCTTCTCTGGTCCAGAAGATGTGCCGGATGATCGATCTCGGTTGGCCTCTTGTTTCTTTTTGGAAGATTCCCCCTTTCCAGGTCTTTCTTTTCTCTTCGAACCCCTTGGATAGAGATTGCCCTCACTGGCACATCGAAGGTTACCTTCACCTGAATTTCTAGGATTAGGATTGCCTTCACTCACACTAGCTCCACCTTCGGCTGGTTTCTCTTCCAAAGTGAAAGTCATAGCTATACCTTGTTCTCTCAACTTCTGATGCTGTACGTCAACCCATCTGCGAGTACAAGACAAGACTGGAGCCATCAAAGCATCTAAATCCACGACCTCGGGCTCATTCCAATCTAACCTTATTGATTTACTTTCTCGATCATAGGATGACTGGATATGTCTGCCACTGTCCTATGCTTGGTCGGCCACTCTGTAAATCTTGCATTTCCTGATGAAATCCAAAGGCAATCTAGAATGCATTTTTCGTTTCACTTCAAGATCATCTAAGAGATTCATCATAAAATCTTCAATTTGGTACTCATGCTTAAATTTCCTACCGACTGTCTCCTCTAAATGTCCATGTGGATCAAAGCTTTCCCTCAAAGCAAAAGATGAAAAAGAATACAAGGCTAACTCCTTCTCTGCGTCATCCATGGCTAAAGCATTAGGACATACCTCAACTGAATTGCCCAAAACGATAGGTACTGGAACTCCATTCCCATGTCTGTGTCTGAATGCCTTCGCATATGCTGCCAACTGTCTTGTTACTTCAAGTAACACAATTCTGTCTGTCGGATACCTCGGCAACATGTATGGGGGTAAAGGACATCCATGCACTCTAATATAAGTGAACTTCGGAAACTGAATAAACCAAGCACCGTACCTCTTTATGAATTCCTGTGCATCTTGAGATAATCTGTTGTGAATCCCACCTTGCAACGTCCTTGTGATGTTCATCGTGAAGGTATCATTAACTAGCTTGTAGTTGCTCCCTGGCGGATGATGCAAGTAGGCATAGGAATCACAAGCTCTGACCTCGCCGGGTCCTCTTCCAATCACTCCTCTGTGAGGTAGTCCTGCGTACTCAACACTCCTGATCAAGGCATAGATGACGTATGAACTCATGTGGAAGGACTTAGTAGCCTTGAGTCTCCTCAACTGTACGTCTAAGTAATGGCTAATCATTCTAGCCCAATGTATCGTACCTTTCCCTTGAACAATCACCTGGATGAAGTAGAACATCCACTTCTCAAAATAGAAGGCGTGAGGGGCTCCTGTAACTCGGTTGAGCATGGTAATCAAATCTCTGTACTCCTCCTGGAAATCAATCCTGTGCGGTGTGTTCGGGATCTTGCTCAGACGGGGACGACTCTTGAGTAGCCAGTTCTTATTGATAATGCTTAGACAAGCATCTGGATCATCTTCGTACATTGACCTGGCTCCTTCTATGCTCTTATATATCATGTCCCTGTGCTCTGGAAGATGGAAAGCTTCACTTATAGCTTCCTCTGAAAGGTACGCCAAACTGTTTCCCTCATTGGACACGATCGTTCTGGATTGTGGATCATAATGACGAGCACATTCGATCATCAACTCATGGCACTGAACAGCTGGAGGAAAGCCGGCCGCCTTAATGATGCCACTCTCGATTATTCTCCGGGCGACAGGTGACGGCTTGCCAATATAAGGGGCCTCTCGAAACTTCTTCGTGCTGAAGTTGCCTAAGTTAGTATCTCCAATGTTGCTCCACTTCGACACGATCTTGGTCTCCACTTCTTCGGTCTTCTGATCTTCTTTCATGAGAGCTGAACGACTGGTGGATGCTCCCGCCTTTGGGGTTGCCATACCTACACAATATTTCAAAATGAGAAACTAGATTTTGCAATAAATAACATAGATTAGAGAGTATTTTTTAGGAAACATCATGATAAATCCTTGGGTTATCATTTCCTAAAAAAAAACGATTGAGCTAGGAATTCAAAATTCAAAATTCAAAATTTAGGCTATGACGATTAACGCTCAAACTTAAAACAATAAAACCAATATCGCCATACCTCAACTTGAGAGCTAACTCTAGAATACAAAATGAATAAAATCGCCTAGGCCAAAATTGACGTTAGACCTCTCTTCAACGTGATTTCTTCTTTAAAATATCAACTTCGCCACCTTTGATATGTTCTTGATGTGATCTTCAAAGCAACGTTCCTCTTGTCAATTTCACCACCCTTCAAGTCTTCGACGTGATCTCCAAGTTCGCTCAAATGTAAACTTCAAGTTCGCACTCCTTTGAATAATAGTTCGCACCACTTTGCTTGAAATGAAAGCTCGCACTTGAATGGTAGAACGATGATGTAAAAATGAAGGTTTTCACCTCCCTTTATAAGCGCTTACCACCACAATTACCTTAAGGCCGACTTGTGTAAAAATAAGGCAATTTAAATGATTTTTAATAAATAACAAGGCCGACTCTCATAAACCAAGCGCTCCCTTTGATTTTTTTTAATTAATAAATAATTAATTAAATGCCTTTATTATTTAAATAAATAAATTTCGATTTTTTTTACAAGGCAAAATAATTAATTAATACCAAGCGCAATATTTAAATGCCATTTAATTGATTTTTCAAAAACCCTTCGAACTTAGCATTTAAAATAAATTAAAAATGTTTATTTAGCGCCAAAAATTTTTTGAAGATGGGAAATACATACCTCATCGCCCTGGTCCCTGACTGAGGGACAGGAGCGATCCATCCATTGGGTCTTGATTCTTGCAATTTCGACGTCCAAAGTCTCCATCCTTACGTTCAAATCGGTATTTTTGTTGGGTCCTTTGAGCTTAATCGACTTGCTTGTGCGAATGAATGCCTCTCATGACCATTATCGCGCTGGTCCCTTGGAGAGGGACAGGAGCGATCCTAGTGTTTTCTCCTTGATCTTGCATCTTTGATCTCAAATTTCCATCACGAGGCGAATAATAACCTTGTTTCTTTACTCCACGCTTGTATCACTTGACTTTTATGAGGCATTTAGACGTTGGAAGGATCATCGCCCTTGTCCCTTGGAGAGGGACAGGAGCGATCCTTGTCTTCTAGCTTAAAATACTTTGTTCTTGATTTTAACTCCACGTTCATCACCTTTCAAAAGATGTCTCAAACCCTTTGCAACTTTGCTTTAACGTGATCTTCGAAGGATAACTAGTAACTTAGCAAATATCGCCCTGGTCCCTTGGAGAGGGACAGGAGCGATCCTTATGTCCTGGCTCAAATTGGCAAACTTTTGATCTTTGTTCTTCGTTCATTGCTTTCCAAATGGTGTTCTTTACCTCGCCTATCCTTGCATTGTCTTGATTTTGAAGGAGCATGAGTGTTTTAATGAAAATCGCCTTGGTCCTTGTCCAAAGGACAGGAGCGATATAGCTTCCTTGGCTGAATTGCTAACATTTTGACGTTCAAAACCCTTGTATATCATCTTCAAAAGACACCTTAGACCTTGTATGACCTTGCAAAATATTGACTTAACGTGATTTTTGCATGAATTGGCCAATATGATTAATATCGCTTTGGTCCCTTCTTGAGGGACAGGAGCGAACTTCAAGATTTTGAGCTTGTCCTTGTTTTTACCAACTTGCAATTACTTTCATCGTGTAAAATAAAGTCCCTCGATCCCTCTTAGTCGCTTGATGCTTGATAAACTTTTGAAATCTAGGCATTTATAGGAATTTCGCTCTGGTCCCTTCCTGAGGGACAGGAGCGAACCTAGGTGTCTTGGTGTAAATCCTTTAATGTTGCGACCTTTGATGCCTTGTGTTTGATTGAGACGCTTTAAAACATCTTCACCACCTTGTACTTTGTCTTGGAATGCCTTGAACTTGGAGGAAAAGGCATCATAATCATTATGTCGCCCTGGTCCCTTGGAGAGGGACAGGAGCGATATTGGTCCTGTAGGCTTCATTTCATCTTATCTCCTTCAAAATTTATCTTCAATGGTCTCGTAATGTACCTTTTCACTCATCCATGCCTTGAGATCCATTGTAACTTGGCAAGAAAATCAACTAAGACAAAAATCGCTCTGGTCCCTGCCTGAGGGACAGGAGCGAACTTGGGCATTTAGGTCCCTTGTTGACGTTTCATAATCTTCAATTTATCTTCAACGGGTTCAACTCACCTCTTTTCTTGCCTTCGAACGTAAAACTGACTTGATCTTTGCCCAGTGCGTGCCCTATGAAGAACTTCGCTCTGTTCCCTGGGAGAGGGACAGGAGCTATAATGGACTTCGCCCTGGTCCCTGACTGAGGGACAGGAGCGATTTTTGCATTTTGGGTCATTCTTCTTCATGATGGCACTTCAAGTTATATTCATTTGATAAAACATATCTCCTTGGACCTCTTCAAATCGTCAAGTCATTAAAATCCTGCAAGGACAAAGCAATATTTAATTTTTAGCTCTGGTCCTTCACTGAGGGACAGGAGCGATTTTGCATCCCTGAGGCATCTCTGTGTTCGTGAAATTCTTCAATTTATATTCAACGGAAAGATCTCGCCTTCCTTCATCACTTTCAATTCGAAATTTATCTTGATCCTGCAGGGATAGTAAGATTTTTGAAAACGAGCTCCGGTCCTTCACTGAGGGACAGGAGTGATTTTGCTCCTACAGGCCAAAATATCATGATTTTACACATTTAATCACTTCACAAGGCGAAAATAAATCATTTCCAATGCCCGGGATCAAAAATCAAAAAAGTCAAAATTTGGTCAAAATTACTCAATTGGACAAAAATTCACATTTCATCATTAACACTTAGACAAATTTAAGCTCTGCACTCAAAATTCCAATTGAAAATAGACCATTTTGGCGAAATCATTGCATTCAAAATTTGCATCCTACGAAAGGAAGCTCAAAAGCTCTCAAAACTGACTGGATTCCGGCCTGAAAAGATGGTAATTAAAACCCTAAGGCTTGACCCTAAATCCAGACAATTGACTGACTAACAAAACCCTAAAAAACGAAGCGAAAGGCGAGCGAAAAACGAGCAAAAAGAGGGGGTCCCCATTTCAAATGGGGCGATGTGTGAAATGGTCACAACACAGCTGTGAAATGAGCATCGCCACCTGGGTTGCTAATGCCTCCAAGTCACCCGTACCAATTTTTGTTGGTACCGTACCAGTTTCTGCCTCCAAGTCACCAGTACTAGTTCCTGCTGACACAGTACCAGTTCCTACTGTATATGGTGAAAATGGATAACAATAATAACGATATTGAAAGGCTAAATGAATTCAACCACAAAACCCTAGCCTAACAACAACAAAGATCCACCATAACATATGAAGATTACCTAAGACAATGCAAATCAAATGAAATCACAAAGATTATACCATCACATGTCCAATAGGGTTTGGATCTCCATTCTTCCTATCTCCATTGATCTTGCTTGATATATTTGCTCTCAGATTTTATATGTGCACAAGAGCTCAACAAAGAACGGAAATGTGGTTGCAAGTAGGATTGCCTATGCCAAGTAGTCAATTGATCAAGTAGTTAGGTCATTAGGATGATTGATTAGGGTTTGATAATGAAGGAAGCATCTCCTTATATAGAAGACACTATATGAAATGGAGGGATAAGATTGAGAGGTGTAAAAGAAGGTCGGCTATGATTAGAGGGTAAGTAAAAGAAATAATAAAATAATAAGAGGGGTAGGTAGTGTATGAATTAAGAGATGAATGACATGTGTCATAGGTAGAAAAGGTTAATGAATTAATTAAATAAATAAAGATTTATTTAATTAATAGAAGGAGTGAGATCAATTAAATAAATAAGATATTTATTTAATTTAGGAAAAGGATAATTTAAACAAATAAATGTATTTATTTAAATGAGAAATAAGGCTAGAAGAGGATAAATGAATTAATTAAATAAATAAAGATTTATTTAATTAATAGAAGAATTAAGCTTAGATAATTAAATAAATAAAATAAAATATTTATTTAATTAGACTGGACAATTTTGGGTGTCTACATTTTGCCCCTCTTTGAGACAATGCGGCTTGTCGCGTTGTTTCAAAGAAGATAATATGAACTGATACAGAGTTGCCCCAGGATGGGAATGATATGCCCCCTCGAGAGATTGGATGAAAATGTGTAAAAAGACCACAGACAATCTCTCGATAAGAAAGAAAGGCTAGAATGGACTGACCGGATAAAGTGACAGAGTCACGGGATAATGAAGACTGACTTGGGAAACGAGGGCTAGGGCAGTCTATAAGATAGACTACTAGGGAAATACATCCTCATTGTCATCTACACCTCCAAGAGATTAGAGTGCAAAGAAAGAAAAGAGTAGCAGCAGTCAGCAGCGATGGCTTTGGTTCACAGATTCGACCGCGTTCGCCGATTCTAGAGGCCAGCAGAGGCAGGAGAGCCAGTAAGTACCACAAAACTTCCTTGTACTTTGATGCATTTATTGTTGTCATTAATGCATGCTAGGTAGAGTAATATGTCTTCAAGGCCAAAATCGACAGTTCTGTGATGAACATACGCTGTCGATTGGATAAGCTGCTGAGAGGATACACTCAAGCAAGTCCTCTAGGGAAGACTAGGATAGATCGAGGCACTTTGTGATGAACAGTGAGTACCAAGACATAGTACTTTTTGATGAACAAGGAGTACTAAAATATGAGCAGCACTTTGTGATGAACAACGAGTGCAAATGTGAGCAGCACTTTGTGATGAACAGGGAGTGCAAAACACGTAGTACTTTGTGATGAACAGGGAGTACCACTAGGATAGAAGCAACACTTTGTGATGAACAGTGAGGGTCACTAGGATTGAGATGATTGATTTATGACTGCAGGAGTATTTGCCTATGCTGGAGTCACGAGAGAGATTCCCATCGACTCAGAGGCTGCGACCTGAGTTGACAGCCAAGGACCGAGTTGCGATTGAGGCTATGGGATTGAGACATATTCTGTGTGCCTGAGTTTCAGGCGAACATGGGATTGCTGACTGCGCTGGCTGAGAGATGGCACTCTGAGACATGCACATTTCATTTGTCGATGGGTGAGATGACAGTCACCCTGGAGGATGTATACAGGATTTTGCAGATACCGATCGATGGGGAGTTGATTCCGTACGATTGGGACGGAGACAGGGATGCCCTTAGACGAGTGTTTCAGGATCCAGGACTAGAGATGAGGGCTGGACACGTGGCATGGGACACGATGACACAGACAGGATTAGCACTACCAACAGTGTTGGCAGGAGTTATCAGTGGGTTCCTCTGTATCAATTTTGTACCATTTTGTATGATGATGTAGACACCTGTGGGTGATTGTAGCCATATGATTTTGACATCATTGTATCATGACACTTTATATATATATGAGATGATTCATCTTTGCGGCAGCTATATGCATGCATACCTATGTGATGTATGTTTCTATGTGATGCTTATGATATGGATGCAAATATGTATATGATGCAATGCAATATATATTTTTTTTGTTCTTTTATGTTTTATAGGTGTATGCATGATGCAAATGTGAATGTATGTAATGCAGATGAATATGATAATGCAAATGTAAATTGTGCTAACATGTGTTGTGTGCAGGATGTGATGCAGTTGTGATATTTATATGTATGTATGAAATGCTAACATGTGATAATACAGGTGCAACTACATGAAATGCAAATGTTTTTGGTGTGTCATTATACTCAGTCATGTGATAGCAGGCTACGCGGACTTGAGAAGGACGATGGAAGTCAATCAAGAAAGGGGGATGGAAGACAAAAGATATGAAAGTGAAAGAGCTTCTTGTGCGTTATCATCATTGAGCTTTATTATGGCAAGTAGGTTATGACAATTGAGGCATATGTTCGACCCAGAAAGTCATTGTACCCATTTGCATGGAGATAAGACAGTCGCAAACAAGGAATGCCCCAGTTCACACTAGACTCACAGTGTCCTCATATCCTTGGACAAGTCATAGCATTACTAAAAGACAATCCACAGATAGCAAAAGAAAAATAGGTGACGACACCCCATCCTTGCCTTTCTAGTCAAAGACATCCTGGAGATAGAATCTCTAGTTAGAGACATCCCGAAAAAGCTAAAAGACATGTCACCAAAAAGATAAAAATCAAAAGAAAACCAAGACTCGACACCAACATCCACTGTAGTCCTCAAGTTTAGTGTCTCTTGTCACTTGTATAAGTCTTATTTGATTGTGGTCACAATGTTTACTTTCACAGAAAGGATAGATAGCACTGAACCATATGTTGTCTGAGTCTGTTGAAAGATTTGATTTTGTTGAAGCTCATTGTTGCTGCTGTGTCTCATCTGAAACTGACTGAATCCATGAAACTGATACTTTATTGCGGAGAAGATGGAACTTTATTGCGGATTTGTGATGCAAATGTTGCTTTATTGTGGATTGTGCGCGGATAGACTTAAGGAAGCTGGAAGAAACTGTACTTCTCGAAACATGTGATGTTCTCAGTTCCACGCCCATTACTAGACGTAGGATTAGCCTTAGCCACAGATAGGAGCTGATTTATTATGGATGTAAAGGGGTGAAAAGGAATGTTATTATGAATGGCTAACTAATCTTAGGTAGATCAATAACAAGCCATGATGGGAATGGGTAAGTTTATTATGGATGGATATGTTGTGAGTGTGTGCAAAGTGAAAGGATGAAAGTGAATCCTGAAGGAGGGAGGAGCAATGTCTCTACGCATGGCGCTGGTGACCCAGTTTTCACCATGGTACTTGCCCAGGGCACCACCGAAGTGGTTTTCACCGTTGGACGAAATTATTTCTCTTTGCTTTTTTCGATTTTTCAATGTTTTTTGTGTCACAAGGCACCTATTTGCTAGGTTTTCACCAAGTAACGATTTTTCATATTTTACAATTTTTTTTTTTTTTTGTATTTTTGAATTTTTTGATTTTTTTTTTGTATTTTTGAAATTTTTGATTTTTTTGTATTTTTTGAATTAGGATATTCCAAAGAGCTATGTGTAGAACCTGCGAAGGTGCATGCTGTTGATAGGATCCTCCAAAGGTTCACCTTCTGTAGTTGAGAGCTGATATGCACCAGATCCATATGCTGCTGTAATGATGTAAGGACCAAGCCAATTTGGTTCGAACTTGCCCTTATTCTCTCTGTCTTGCTGATTTTTGGGATTTTCTCTGAGAACTAAGTCCCCTACCTCAAATGTGTGAGGCTTGACTTTGTGATTGTAACTGCATCGTTCCTTGACTGAATGATGTGTAGCTCGAGTGATTGTCTTCGTTGATAAAGGAACTGAGATAGAATTACTAGTGTGTGGACTACATAGGCCCATATGCGTGTCACCTAAAGAAGTTTGGGCATCTCTGACAACAAAGTCCTTCGAGGAAGCTCCATTAAAGGTCCATGATGTATCGCCAGAAGGGAATAGATGTGCGGAACAAGTGAATGAGTGATGAAGGCTTATGATTGCGAAAAGAAGTGAAAGTATGATGACATGATGGAGACTTAGGATCAACAAGTATGCTTTTTGACTTGAAATTTTAGAACTTTTGCCCCCAGTTATTTTGATATTAGGGGAGATCAACTCTTGCTCTTTTTCTTTCATAGAATTTTTATCCTTGACTTTGATTTTTGTGGAGTCCAGTAGCTTTTGATTTTGATTTGGACTAAAGGACTTTTCTTTATTATTGACTTTTAGATTTTTCTTTTCAAATCTCGATTTTTGATCCCCAATGAGTAAGGGATTTTGTAATTCTTGTTGATCCAAGTCTAGGAGTGGACTAGAAATGGAATGAGTGGATGAAATGGTAAAGCTATGTGAGTTCTCAAGAGGGCTAGCAATACGCTCAATAGATTCTTTGTTGGAACCACTCTTAGGACTATTGATCTCAAGAGATGCTTGCACCACTAGAGGAAATTTGCATTCAGACTTAGTAGCCACAACACTAGGTGGTTCACACCCAATTCCTTGGCATTGAAAATTGTTTGTAGATTTTTCTTGTCGACTCAATGTGTTAGGAGATAGTGGGAGTTGATCAACATGAAAGATATACTCACCACATCCCATGTCTTTAATCTTGAATTTTTCTTTTAGCTCTGCTTGTTTTGTTGTAGAAGTTTTCAAGGATTCTGGATTCACATATGCTGAAGATGGAATAGCTTCTCGATTGACTGGGATTGTTATTTCTGACCGAGGTTGTAGATTGTTGCAATATATGAATGGATTTGGATCCGCTTTGACGGTCACTTCAACTCCATTGTATGGAAACTTGATACATCGATGATATGTAGATGGGACTACGCTCATCTCATGAATCCATGGACGTCCTAGCAATATATTGTTTGTGAGATCCAAGTCTAGGACTTGACAAACCACATCCTTTGTAACTGGCCCAACTCTGAGAGGTAAGGTGATTGTGCCTTTGGATGAACGTTCTTCATCATCATATGCTTTGATGGTAATTTTGTTTGTAGCATTCACAACTTTATCAGAATATCTCAATTGTTTAATAGTGCTCAATGTACAAATGTTTAGACCTGCTCCTCCATCTATCAGGACTCGTTTGATTCTATGTTTGTGTATGAAGGCTTCAATGTGTAATGGTGCATTATGTGGCTGACTTACAGAGGCGTCATCGGCTTCTGTGAATGTAAGGGAGTGTGGAATGGAAAGGTAACCCACCATGACTTGAAACTGGTCCACGTTCAGATCAGTAGGAACAACAATTTCTCTCAAGATTTTGTCAAGAATGGATTTATGTGCGGGGGATATGTGCAAGAACTCAAGTATGGAGATGAGCGCGGGTGTCTTCCCTAACTGTTCTACAAGGTCATACTCAGGTTTGGTTGATGAGGAAGCGGTGTTTTTAGCTGGAGCACCTTGCAAAGTGAATTTACCTTGGCGGGTTGTAACATGACATTCAGAGGTAGGTTCGGAAGAAGATCCAACGCCTTTCAGAACGATCTTGGGTCTCTGGGTAGAATTCTCAGGCATTTTATCCTTGATGATAATGGTAGACATAATTGTCCATCGAGATGTGATTGATAGTTGAATCATAGTTATAGGATGCTCTGGTATAGTTGGTTTGGTCATCTGTGGCTTTAGCTTTTTCCTTGTCATGTTTTAGGAATGGTTCCTTAAACATCTCATGTTCTTGATTGGATGAGTGCCCTTCAATCTCAATGTCACCCCTATCAATGAGATCTTGTATGATGTTCTTCAGTCGATGACAATTTCTTGTCTTATGACCCTTGCTCTTATGAAATTCACAATATTCATCATCATTCCACCAATTTGGTTTAACCTTTGGTTCATATGGAGGCAAATCTGGAATTGTTATTATCTTGTTTGCCACTAGCTTTTTGAAAACTGACTCAAGTGGTTCTCCCAATGGAGTGTACTTCCTTCGTGATCTAGAAGTTGTTTGAGTATTCACTTGATTGTTTGTAGAGCTTGATCCGGAAAAAATGAATTTGGGTCGCATTGTGTTGGCATCAACAACACCATCATTGACTGTGTTCTTGTTTTTATTCCAAAATCTTGGCTTGTCCTTTCCTTTAAAGTCATCTTTGTTTTCCTTGAATATCTTAATGACTCCTTGTTCAATTAGGACCTTCTTTGTCGCTAAGCCTTTTTCAATGACGTCCTTGAAGGTGGACAAACAAGCTTTCCTTAGATCATATCCAATGTCTTTGTTAACATTTTGTGTGAACATCTCTACCATTTGTTTTTTTGGAATTTCACAAGAGCATCTGCTGGCTAGATTTCTCCATCTTTGTAAAAATGATGAAAAAGATTCTCCATCCCTTTGCTTGGTGTTGCACAAAGTAGTGACTGATATGTGTGTCTCTATGTTGTAGGAGAAATGTTGGATAAATGCCTCTGCTAAGTCACCCCATGACTTAATTCCAGGTGAAAGTTGGGAGAACCATTCCATAGCTTGATCGCCTAGGCTCTGTGGGAATAATCTCATCAAATATGTCTCTTCTGCTGCTATCTCAATGCAAGCTGTGAAAAACTGTCTTATGTGTGCCTTAGGATCCCCTTTTCCTCTATACTTATCAAATTTAGGCGTCACAAAGTGTGTAGGAAAAGGAGGCATTGGAATGCTCTTGTCAAATGGATAGGGACATATGTCTCTCATTGTGTATGTTGGCTTTGGTGTATTTATGTCCTCCATTTTCTTTTGTAAGTCCCTGATTTGTTGCTCCAAATTGCTCTTAGGTGGAGATCGACTTCTTGGACCATACCCCATGCTTGAGGCACCAATTGGAGGGGAAGCATGTTGCATATATGGATGATATTGATCATACACATGTTCATATGGAGGAGGTCTATAGTGATGCTGCATATATGGACCACTTGGTATAGATTCATGTTGAGGAACAAAATATCTATTTTGTCCATGTATACCATACTCTACAGGCATGTCATGTTCTAATGTGTTGCCCCCAAATTTGACACGGGGTTTCCTTGTGTCCAAATTTTGAGCATGCCTTTGAATATCCAATTGCTTTGGTCGTTGATCCTTAGCATTGATATGTGATTGAGCATATTTCTCTGCATAAGACTTCCATAATGGTCTGCGAAGGTGAGTATCATATGCTTGACCATGTGTATGTGGGACCTCTGGTTTTTGAAACAAAGATGATGGTGATTCAGGCACAAGATGTGGTCTTCTATTGCCTCCACTATTAGGCCTCCTTTGATCCATGTTGGAGTGAGGTTGTTGCAAAGGTCGATTTTCCATTATTTGAGACATGTCAAAATCATGAGGTATCTTGGCTCCACTTTGTGCCATCATTTGTAAGAAGTATTGTCTATCCCTCCTCATTATTTCCTCAACCAATCGATTGAAATGGGGATCCATAATGGATTCTTCCACATCTGCTGAATGTACTGAAAAGTTGTCCATATCATCATTGTGTGTATCATTGTTGTTTGTAGTGTCCATGTTCTCAACATTTGGAATGTTTCTATAGGCATCCATGTCAGGTAATGTAGTATGATCAAAATTGAAAAAGATATCATTGTCATACTCATAAGAACTCATGTTTGGGGACTCTTGAGCCTCTTTAGTTTCTCTCCTAGATTTTTGAAGACGGGTTTCAACCATGAACTAGGTATTGACCGAGATGTGTGAGACCTGATGAAAAATGGATAAAGTATGGAAGACCAAGAGTTGGATGAAATGTAAATGAATCTGAAGTGTACTTGCAATGTCCAAAGTGTAAGACCAAGTATGTATGTAGTAGAGTAGGTGTGACTTCCAAAGAGAGGATAGTTTCTCTTGATGAGGTAAGTTGACCTTGACTCTAAGGAAGACCAAATGAGACCCAAAGGTGATAGACTTTGATGAGGGACCACTTAGCAAAATGTTGTTGTATGTAGTGTGTTGACAAAGTATAGTGAGGACAAGCAAGTGGCACCATACCAGTACTTGTTGGCACCGTACCAGCTTCTGTCGTACCAGTACATGTTGGCACCGTACCAGTACTTGTTGGCACCGTACCAGTTCTTGTTGGCATCGTATCAATTTCTGTCGTACCAGTACATGTTGGCATCGTACCAGTTTCTGCCGACATCGTACCAATTTCTGCTGACATCGTACCAGTTTCTGTTGCTGCCGTACCAGTTTCTACTGCAGTCGTACCAGTTTTAGTTTCTATTGACACCGTACTAGTTTCAGTTTCTGCCGACACCGTACCAGTTTCTGCTGGCGCCGTACCAGTTGCAATTTTTGCTGACACTGTACCAGTTTCTGTTGCCATCGTACCAGTTTCTGTTGCCGTCGTACCAGTTTCTGCTGCCGACGTACAAGTTTTTGTTGCCGCCGTACAAGTTTCTGCCGACACCGTACCAGTTTCTACAAACACCGTACCAATACCTGCTGGTACTGTACTAGTGCTTGTCGTACCAGTACTTGAACATGTTGTACTAGTACCAATTACCTGTATGACGACCTCGTTTTCCCCTAGTGCAGCCTCCTTTGCCATTGTCTGGTTTGCCATACTGGTACGGACCATTGGACCGACTGCTGCCTCTACACCGTACAGATTAACTCGTGCACTTCCGCTCCCTAGTTGTACGACCTCTTCAACCTGTGCCAACTCTTCACTCAACTTCACATGGATGGCACAAATCTCTGCACAGATACCCTCAAACTTTTCATACAACCGCTCCCTGTGTAGGAGGGGATTGTACGGATCCTGCACGTACAGTTTGTCTGTTTTCTAACCGTACTGTCTTTCTCCTTTATCCGTTGCTGGTTGTACAAGATTGTATGACTTAGTTTCTTGTGGGTGCAATGTTCCGCCGTACGGTATTCCTCCTCTTGCAGGTTGTACACCGTACGGGCTATGCCAGTCTTCCTTCTTTGCCGACCATACGCCGTACAGATAACTCAAACACTCCCTCGACTGGCCTACGTTGTACGAGTGATCTAGTACGAGGTTCCAGTCATCCCCTACGAGTATCACCTGCGGGTCCTCGTCCTTGCCTAGATTGATTTTTTTCACATCCCTTTCCTCGTACTTGATGGGTTTATCCCGTTCAAACTGATGGGTTGGCGTGTCGTCCATTCGTGCCATTCCCTCTTGGTATCTACCGCACTCCGGGGAAAAGGATTGTTCTTCCATCCCGCCGCTTGGTTCTCCTATCTCACATATTTGAAGCATGTGACACTCTGGGTGGAAGACCTCATAGTCCTCCATTTGCCAATGAAAAAGTCCTGCCAGTGAACTGGTTCCATCCTCAGAACATTCGTCCAGTTCCAACACTCCTTCCTCGTCGGGTTCTTTCCCTCCTTTGTCTCCTGCAGAACCCCACTCCCATCTATTTGAATCTTCTGAGTCGAAGTCTGATGACGTGAGCTCTTCGCTAACGGACTGGTTCCTTAGATCAATTACATACTTATGACCGTCACTCTCGATTGAAAGTGTATTCCTTTTCCAGTTGTGGTTAGCTTTGGCCATGATCAGCCACCCCGTTCTTAGAAGAGCGTCGTATGCTTTCCTTTCCAGAGGGATGACTACAAAATCCAGAAGGAAGTGCTGCGTCCCAATTACCACCTTTTGTGCCATGAGGGTGCCAAGGGGTTTGATGCCGTGTTGATCCACACCGACCAAGTGGAAGGTTGGTGGCCAGAGTCGGCTTGTCGAGGTTCCGCCAAGTTTCCTCCGGCAATATGTTGATTCTAGACCCACCATCAACAATGGTGTTTGTCAGCTTTTGTCCCAATATATCCATCTCTACCACTGCGGGTTTCCGTCCGACGCCCACCGCTAGTAGCATAGGGTTCATGGCATCCGTACCGGATCCCTTCACCGGGTCCATACCAAACTTTGTCATCGTTTGGTGTTCCTGACCGATGGTAGTGTCCCCAGTTACATTTGTCAGAGCCATCCTTAACTGTGGCATGGTCTGTAGAAGGCTCGACACCCGTACGGGTATTGTGGTTTGTAACATCTGCTTGATGATATTCTTCTCTGGTTCCGACTGGACTGGTGTATCGACAGCCAGGTGCGAGGCCCTCCGCTCTCCAGCCATCGCCCGCTCGATATCTGCCCTTGCCTCCTGGAGTCTTTCTTTTTCTGTGCGAGGGTCCGGGTACATGGCTTTCTTGTTCTACAACCTTGTGATTGCCAGTACGTCTTCTCTTGATCCCTCCACATCGAGCAAGTTCACCCCTTTTTGTTTTGGACAACTTATGTCCTTGTGATTTCCTGGACCGCACCATCTACACAACAAACTTCCTACATCACCTCCGTTTTGGCATTCTCAGGCAAAGTGACCCCATTCGTTGCACTTCCTGCACTGAATCATGGGTCGCCCCTTCCCGTTGTATTGAATTCTGCTCCTCGGTGTGTTATTATTGGATCTGTTGTTACCCCGATTGTTTCTGTACCCTCTAGGTGAGGTGTCAGAGTTTGCTGTTGGCTTTGGTGGTGTGGCTTGGTCGGGTTGGGCGTAGAGCACTTGTGTGCTCCGTGCTTTCAAGTTGTACGGGCATTCCTTAGTGGAATGTCCCATTACTTGGCAGATGTCACAGAAAACTTTACGGGGACAACTTCCTTTAGTGTGTCCTTCAGCCTTGCAGTCAGTACACCATAGTTCTTTTCCTTCCCTACCACTTTCCTTTCACCTTTTAACTCCTTCATCATCCTCATCATATCCTTCCGGAGTGCTTGCACAGTTTTGGATCCCCCGTCACTGTCTTCGTCCGTGCTGTCACCATCACTGGTCCATCGCTTCCCCCGGGATGTCTTGTTTTCACTTTCGATATCCATGGCGCGGTTGTATGCTTCATCGTACGATGGCAGAGGGACTACTTTCATCGTCCTTCTCAGGGATGGTACCAATCCTTCCACGAACCACCGCTTCTTGAGGCCATCTGCCGGCTGGTTCTCCATTTTGTTAAGCAATTCCCTCAGCCTTCTATTATATGCGCACACACTTTCGTTTTTTCCTTGTTTGGTGTTGTAAATTTCTGCCACAATCTTATTGTCATCCCGTAGGAGTTTGAATTCTTCCTCGAAGGCCTTCTTCAGATTGCTCCGGAATGTTTTATGCTGAGCATCAAGGTCTGTGTACTAGTCAATAGCTATTCCTCGCAGAGTGACCGGAAATGCCTTCACCCAGTAGTCTTGGTCGTCCTGGCCATTTGCTTCCCAGATGGTGACGCATGTCTTGCAATGCCGTACGGGGTCCTCTGACTCGTCGCCCATGAATTTTGGAAGTTTTTGTTTCTCCAGGGTGTGTGCCATCGTTCTTTTCTGTGCGGTTTTATGCAGTGCCTGGAAATGGCTATATGCCGGGAAGGTACTATGTGTCCGGAGGGTACCGTATGCTCTTGGTTTGGTTGGGCCCCTGCCAACCGGGCTTTGGTCACCTTCACTTCTATAGTCCCTCCTTCTCGGGGTTTCCGGATCCGATCTTCCTATTTTGATGCCCTCCGACAAGGACAAGTTTTTAATGCCGGACAACGTTGCTTCGAAAATAGTGGCAATTTCCTCGTGCAGGTCTCGTATCGCCTCCTTTCCTTGTTCGGAAAATTTCGATTGGGTGCTTTGTGATTCGGTTCTGGAGTCTTCTTCACTTGACATCGAGTGTGGGGCCTGGTCGGTGAGATCTTCCTCCGCTACGTCTGGAAGTGGCAGGTTCCTGGCGACCTCGGCCAACTCCTTCCATGTACACGGTTTTTACCTCTCTCGACTACGACTCCAACTCACACTCCGACTTTTGCTGTGTTTCTCCGGACTCCTCGAGTCGGCAACCTCTCTTAGTCGCCGTCTCCTGTCGACCTGTTCTTTTATACGGAGAGATCGCCATACAGTTCCCTCGTTTACTCCTTCGGTAGCAATGGTACGTCTGTCTTTGTTCGGTCGTAGGGGCATCAAGTGCCAGAGGTACGACACTGACTGGCCTCCCTCTCCTCTTCCTCCCTACGACTCCGTTCCTCGTACCGTTGTAGAACTTGTTGTCGCCAAAGTTCCTTTGCCGTTTCTTCCCTTTGGTCTTGGAGTGCAATCAAATTCCTGGTGAGTAACCTTGGAATACTTCCGAGTAGGTCAAAGACGGGGGTACTGACGGTGAGTTCACCACGTACCATACCTTCTGAGACGACTCTCTCCTGAGCCTCTCGCCGTACGTACTGCGTGACCGACACGTCCCACTACTCCACCAAGTCTGCCATCAACTGATCCTCTCGTTCCTCTTCCGCGGTACTCTCTTCGTGCGTGTCCCTGTCCACGACAATTAATTGCTGGTTAAATGGTCGGCCCATTAATTGCTTCCGCTTGTCGCCATGGTTATCTCCAGGTTCGTTCAGGCAACGACGCCAAAATGTTTAGTCCTAAATGTATAGTTGGTGAATAATCAGATAACACAGTACTTCCTGCACGTACCAAGTATTCATGGAACAAAACAATTGTACATCATAACGTAAATGACAAATGATAATAATTAGACCAGAAAGTGATATCTTTATTCCAATGTCTAGAATTGTCCATACATCCCCCCGTGCCGAGGTTCCAATCAAACAATATATAGACCCGACGGTTGGCCAAGTTGCCAACCGTCACCAACTCCCAACTACCAGACGAGAACCTCTCGACAACAGCAAAACATAAACACACATAACACACTTATAATTATTATTCGTACTAACATACATTTTTACCCCTAACAAAGGTCTTGGGTCAAATCTAATCAAACATAATAATAATAATAATAATAATAATTGAAAAATATTGCAGCTATGGCCTATTACCTATCAAAAAAAACAAAACAAAAAAAAAAACACATAATTGCTGCCCAAGAGGACCAGAATTGAAGATTGAGTACTCTGATAGTAGAATGCTGAAGAGATTCGATACTGTCACAAGTGGAGCAAAGTTATTGCCAAGAGGAAAGAAGAGCATGGAGATCAATTTAAATAAAGACAAAGATTGGTCAAATTTCTAAAGAATGTCGATCTCATTAGATACCTGTTGGTTAATAGATTTGTCATTTCAAAACAACAAACAAGTTGACTCTCTTTTGCCCAAATGCGAAGACAAATTCCTCACAAACAGTTGGATAAATCATTATTGAATTAATGATCTTCCTCTGTGTTTGAGAGGAGTAGCTCCCTCGTAAGATCTAATTTTGGTTTTCTAGGGTATTCTTTTAACCAGAACGCAGAAAAGGAAAACTAGAACCTGAGCGTAGCCATGCTACAGATGCGATTATGAAATCAAAATAGAGGGGAAATAGGGATGAACGACACAAAGATCATCCACTCAACACCCACAAATGACAATCAGAAGAAGAACAATAATTCCTTTCAATTATATGAATACACCAAGACTCACAGATCTTGTGACTAACATATCCATAATCTGATAAAACAAAGAAAACACTAAAGAGTAATCATGAATTTACACAGGAAAACTACAAATTTAAAAAAACAAAAAACAAATTCATAGATTCAGAAATATCTCCTTTATTTCTTTATGCAAAGAAGAGCTCACAGACTCTCTCTGTACAAAATATTATGTTTTGAAAAGAAACTATTTTGCTGTCCTCCAGAAATTACTTTGATCGTGTCTCACTCATGCCTCCAAGAACAAGGGGGATCAGAAATTTGGAGCCTCTCTAAAGTCTTTTTATGCATATTTAAAGAATCGTCCCATAGTCACATAATTTAATTCATTAAAAATGAATTAAGACATGATGAGCATAACTTTATGATAAAATAAAGTGGTCAAGCTTAAAATAATGGGCAGATAATTGTCAAGAGGATATTGGATGGGTAACTAGATCTTAAAATTTGTGTTTTGCTTCCTTTGTTTCAACGTTCTCTGCATATTTCCTTATTATAAGAAGAATTCTCTTCACTGTCTGGCCAACTTTGGTATGATATATGTAATGTCCCCTTCTCAATGATATACTTTCAGTGGTCCATTGGCCTATTCCGGAGACTTGTAGGCTATGTGGAAAAGAGAATTAGGGTTTCCAACTTTGGTGGAGTTCTGCACGAGGTTTTTAGGGTTTATCAGGAGGGAATTCTTCAGTTCTATTTATGGTTTCCTTCTAGGTTTTTTATGAACTCCAGGGTGGCATAACATGCATTGGATTTTTTGGTGAAGTGAGAACTTACTATTTTTAGTAAGTTAGGGTTTGACTGTTTGGATGATGCTGTCTTACTGAGCTTTCCAAGCTCTTTCTTTGGGTGCGAAGATCATGCTTTTCGGAGGAGCATTTCATGACTTACTATTTTTAGTAAGTGGCAGTATGGAGCATTACTATTTTTGGCAGTTTGGATAGGGTCTTGATCCTGCAACAGTTCAGTGGTCTTCATTGCTCAACCTCATCTTGGTTTTTGTTGATAATCAGTATTGGAGTCATAAGTGATTTAATCAAATATTATTTCCTTATCCTAAGGTTTAATATTTAATTATTTGTATTTACTGATTAAGTGTATTGTGGGCGACTTAAGAAAAAAGATTTATCTGATATCAATATTGTTATTATCCTAAGTCAGTGGCGTTGGGGATGATAAAACATCTCATGTTATATTATTTTTATGTTGCAAATTGTCACCTAAGGTAAAGTTCGAACTTTGCCTAGGAAGAGAGGAAAGTGGGCGCCATGTCTAGGTGAGGACATGAAATGAAATGAAATGAAATGAAATGAGTTTGAATTGAGTTTGGGTGCCATTTGCATTTGAATTTGGTGGAGCAAGAAGTTATAAATAAGAGCCTTGGGCTCTCATTTTGGGTATCTTGAAAATTGCATCGTTATGCTGCCGGTTTGGCAATAGAAATCTGAGCTTCGAAGTGAGCCTTCCTAGCTAAGTGCAGTTTCGTACTTGCAAGATAGTACCTAGCTGTTTTCTATGTTCTCTTAGTGTTCTTGGTGAGTTTGTTGAAGTGTGGGATTGCTGGTTTTGCTGTGGTTCGAATTTTAGTGTGTTTCCAGGTTGTTGGGAAAGTCATGGCTGAAGCATACATTCATTCCTAAGTCTTTATGTGATTGCCTGTTGCTTTTGGGTATTGGCTCTTTGATTTTCTTTGTCCCAAGCGAAGGTATTTGTAAGTTTCTAGCACTAATCTCTGAGAATTCATGTTAATATTGCAAATCGAAATTTCCAGCTATGGCATTTTTCTCTGTGTGGGCATTTGGAAGTAAGTTGAGTTAAGTGGGATGTTTGGTGGTTAGTTTGTTGGTTGTTCTTGGTTAGTATTGATATATTAGCAGTTTGGGTTTGGTTTGGAGTGATTTGGACGAGTTGTGAGAGAGTTTTATGCATTTTAGAGTGTCTTGGTGTTGCTGGTTGTGCGTTTCTAGCTTGCTGTCAAAAATTACAGATTTCCAGAATTTAGTGTTTGGGTGTGCATTTAGGAGTGTGAGTAGATTAGTTGATTTGGGAGTAATTTGGAGTGATTTGGGTGAGTTTGGAAAGAGATATGAATATGTCATAGCTTCTTGAAGTTGTTGGTCTGCATGTCAATGCTCTTATTTCATAATTTCATGTTGAAGGGCTTGGGGGAGTGTTGATGTGTCTTTTGTACATGACCAAACAAAGAATAAAATACCTAAAGGTACCTTATCCTCTCTTGAACAAAGTCTCCCGACTGCTGAAGATCTCGTCGAAGGATCAGTCGGAGTAACTCCAAGGTTTTGATATGTAGGTTCTCTACGTGTGGATAAGCTCTTTGCAGTACGATGTGATTTTGCTGGAATCACAAGGGGACTTACTTTCGACGACCTGAACGTCTGATTTGCTTTGGATATTACTGGAACGTGGAAGTTCACCGGGCCTTGATTTTGAAAAAAAGGGAAAAAGGATAAGGGTTGGAACGAGATCTATTTCTAACGCTAAGAACATAAGAGCAATGAATGACCTTTGATAAAATTCTAACTAAGTCTTGCTTTGACATCCTAGGATCATCTCCACAAGATTAGTGCGATCTTCTGAGGAAAGATTTATGATGTTTAGATCATTGCTACAAGCATGGACACCGTCAGGTTGATACATATCAATGAAGAAGCGATAATTGAAGTTAAGCTTAAGTTGAATGATTCCAGTTGACTATGCAAGGCAAGTCTGCAATCAACAAACTGCTAGTAGTATGGATATACAAATTTCACCGTTGATCATACAAATTTCTTCCATTCACCTAATAACATGAAATCAAATTTGAGAAGTATAGAGACCATTCAAATTGTTGAATCGACCCATAGAATTCACCATTTCTTCAATGAAGTTTACAAGTCTTTTGCGACAACATCTTGGCAACAATCTTTGCCTTATCTTTCTACTCTACTCTAAAATGCTATCTCTATCTCTTTTTGGTAATTCCTAACTATTAACTAATCTCCGACTATTAACTATTAACCTTTACAAATGAGGAGCCAAGGCTTTATATAGAGAGCCCTTTACAAATTAACGGCTTTGATTGACGTAGAATCAATGGCTAGGATTACAGGATAGAAAACCCTAATTAGGGTTTGTTACAACAAACTTCCTTAGCCAATTAGAAAATTTACATTCCAGGAGTGAGGACCAATAGGAAGCAGGGGTAGGTACACCGAAATTTGTGCCGCCTCCGATAAATTAGGTACATTGAATCTGGTCCTGCTGAGGTGGACCAATCCGACCGGAGAAATGATGACTGGGATGCCACCTTGTTTGATGTTTGTGTCTTGGTTGATCCTCCTCTGTCTTTGACGTGCTGAATGATGTACCTCCTTTACTCGCATGTGCTTGATGAGGCCTCCTCACTGTTAAATTTTCTTTCTCTGGTAGCAAACCTCACCTTGAAGTGCTGACAACTCCTTTCTTTGTCATCATGCGGTTCCTTAGTGTGGTGAGGTGAAGGTTTTGGCAACTTCTTGAATGCTTGTAGTCTTCCAACGCTTTAGAACACCTTGAGTCCACCTTTATGCTTTTGGAATGTCCTTGATGATGATGGACTGGAATGGATCGTCCTTGTTCTGGCTTGGTCTCCTCCCATCTGCAAAATAAACCAAAGGATGATTAAGCACATATGACATATTCTTTTCAGCATAGCATTTTCCACCTTAAATCACTAATGAGAAGACATTAAAATGAAGTTTGCTCAATAGCCTCTCCAGGGACAGGCCCTATAAGAATTTCGCTCTAGACCCTTTGGAAGGGTCAGGAGCGAAATTTGCATGTTAGCTCAAATTTCATCATCTCCTTGCCTTGAACTTCTCTTGACCTTTGAATCTCTTTCTCCTGAAGACATCATTGATTTGACCTCCAAAAAGACCAAAAAAGAGGATTTTGCTTTGGACCTTGGCCAAGCACAGGACCTATAGAGAATTTTGCTCTGGACCCTTTGGAAGGGTTAGGAGCGAAATTTGCATTCTAGGACAAAATCTCCACATTTTGTGATCACAACCTGCTCAAATACATGCCTAAAGATGCCTCTAATCTCAATCAACACTAGGTTTGATGCAAAATTGGAAAAAAATAGAGGTTTTAAGGATTTCGCTTTGGACCCTTTGGAAGGGTCAGGAACGAAATTCAAGATTTAGGCTTGACTCATCATTCCCTTCGCCCTCATTCACTTCCTAAGGCAAAAACATGTTGATTTACTTCCAAATACGCGCCAAGGGACTAAGATCTTGGTCCAAACAAGGAAGAAATGGGTATCTTCTTGGAATTTCGCTCTGGACCCTTTGGAAGGGTCAAGATCGAAATTTGCATTTTAGGACAAATTCTATCACATCTCTCACTTCAACTCACCTCAAAGGTCAAGGAAATGTTGCTCCAGTCATCCCTAAGCCATAAAAACCAAAAGTTTGACTTGATTTGCAAGGGAAATAGGTGATCTTAGGAATTTCGCTCTGGACCCTTTGGAAGGGTCAGGAGCGAAATCCTAGTTTTTGCTCAATTCCTTCAGATTTATTGATCACTAGCAACTCAAAGCCATTCCTAAGGACATATCCAATCCTATCTCACCTTGACCCACACTTGACTTGGCACAAAATTGGGAGAAAAGAGTGGTTTTGTGGAATTTCGCTCTGGACCCTTTGGAAGGGTCAGGAGCGAAATTCCTACTCGAGGCTTGACTCTTCATCTCTTCAACTCCAATCTTCTCTGGAAGACAAAAATACATCACTCTTCACCCAAGGAACAAGGTTTGTAGCCTAAGCAAGGGAGCAAATGAGGTTTATAATGAATTTTGCTCTGGACCCTTTGGAAGGGTCAGGAGCAAATTTCATCCTTTAGGCAAAATCTTCATCTTCCAATGCTTTCAACCACCTCTCAAGGCAAGAACACATCAATCCACCTTCCAACATGTCTTAGAAACCAATACTTGGCCAAAACTAGGAAGGAAATGAGAGTTATGGGGATTTTCGCTCTGGACCCTTTGGAAGGGTCAAGAGCGAAATCCTCATTCTTGGTTGATTTTCCACTTCATTTATCCAATTCTCTCTCAAACTTGATCAATTTCAAGGTCCTTTCATCATAATCAAGGCAATCCACCATCAAACTAGCTCCAGACAAGGCTAACCTAGGGCCTAAGGCAAAAAAGAAGGTCAAATGGAGGATTTCGCTCTGGACCCTTTGGAAGGGTCAGAAGTGAAATTCTCCTTCCAGGTTGATTTCCATCATTTCATCGCCTCAAACCTCCTCTCTAAGTCTTCCAAACCATCCCTTAGAAGTTCCAAACTTGGTTAAGTTAAAGAGCAAAATAGAGGAAATATGAATTTCGCTCTGGACCCTTTGGAAGGGTCGGGAGCGAAATCCATGTCTTAGGTCAAAATCTTCATTCCTCAATGCTTTCAATCACTTCCTGAGGCAAGAACATATCAATCTACCCCCACCATGTCCAAGGAACAAGGATGTTAGCCCAAACAAGGGAGAAAATAGTGTCTAGGGAGAATTTCGCTTTGGACCCTTTGGAAGGATTAGGAGCAAAATTCACATTTAGGCTCAAATCTTGACTTCATTTCTCACATTTCTTCATCCAAACAAGTGTTTTGCCCTCAATAATGTCTGGGAATGAGTTGGTTCTAAGTTTGGGTCAAAGTAGAATGTCTTATGGAGAATTTCGCTTTGGACCCTTTGGACATATTGGTCTATCCGTCAAGATTCATATATGGAATATAACATTTAAGTATAAGTGACATTGCATATATACTGTCAGGATGTTTGAGAGTGGTTTCGGACCTCCAGGAGTTATAATGCAAAATCTAGTTTTTGGAGGATTCTTCAATTTTCCAGACAGTCAAATTTCAGGATCAGGATGACATTCCAGACTTTAACACTCACCAATTTGACTTAACTCAAACCTTTAAAGATGACATTCACTCACCAAGCTTCATTGACCTCCTCAAACTCAAACAAGACACAATTAGCAACAAGAGCAAAACCTTGTCCTAAGGAAGACTTTCAAAGATGACCCTAACCCGGAGCATCCACTGACTCACCTTTAGCTAAAACAAAGCCCGCTCTCTTAGTGATCCCTCTGGCAACACTCAGCATGCAAATGCTAATAGACAAAACCCTAAAAGACCTAGAAACAAGCCCTAGAAAGCAAAAAAGTAGGGGTCCCCATTTGCAATAGGGCGATGTGTGAATACGTCACAACAGGGAGTTAGTACTTGCTTGGGAATATTTATCAGCTTGGACAACATTACTTCTCTATTCAATCTCTCTAATTTCTATATTGTAAGGTTAAGTAGTAGTACTACTAACCAATTCTGATGTGTTGCTTGCCCACTGCATAAGTGGAAGAGGCTGGCTTAGCTGCCTTCTTGCTTTGTAATTCAATTTATGTACTCAGTCCTCCCATTGAATAAGTGGTCGAGTGATAAGTTTTATGCATTGTCCTCTTGTTGAAATATGCGGTAGAGTGATAGCTTAATGTAATGTCCTCCGACTGAAATACCGGTAGAGTGATTGAGTTTTAGTTTCTTGTTATTTCCCTTGACTGGTTTACCGCCAAGAGTTCAGTTTCTATCCCACTGGATAAGCAAAAGGGGCTGACTTGCCGCCTGTGCATTGTAATTTCAGTTTGGTTTATGGTGCTAACGATCCCCGAAACACCATATGCTCTCACCCTCCCAGATTGGGCTCTCGGTGAACAAAAGGTGGAAGGGTTCCCTTTCAGTAGTTTGGATTATTTCTCTAACCTTAACGGGTTCTTGTTGTGATTGTAACTAGAAATAAATTGAAAAAATTTAAGGGAATATTACAATATAAGCTTTGCAGCTCATGAGATATCAACATTATTTCTGCCAACCAAGTCAGCCACAAGAAGAATCCTCTTATGATCTTCCTTGAAACCTTTGTACTGAGTTAATCTTTCTTCTGGTGGCATTCCAGAATAAAAAAGGATGCAGATTGATGGAAAGTTGCACTCCACAAGTAGCTTGTCAAATTTTGAAGCTTTGTTTACACTCTTGACAAATATCACAACTTGATTGAAGTCTAATGCATTAAGCAAATTGCTCAGCTTGTAATATCCCGGTTATTTTTTTTTGTTTTTTAAGACCAATAATAATCATCAACAAACAGATAACCCGTTAAGATTAGAAAGCATAAACTCAAAGCTTGCTGGAAATTGCAACCCTTCCACTTTCTGATCACCAAGTGCCCAATGTGGGAATGTGAGAGCATACGGTGAATAGGGGATCGTTAGAACTCAAATCTGCTGAAAAGATAAAGTGAATACAATCCTGGGCGGCAAGCTAGTCCCTTCCGCTTATCCAACAGGAAAGCAAGAAACTTGGCGGTGAACCAGCCAAGAGAAACATACAGTAGACACAAATCACTCTACCACGATATTTCAGTAGGAGGACTGAATTACAAAACTCAACTCGACTGCTTATGCAGCGGGAGGACCATTACAACCAACCATCACTCGATCGCTTATGTAGCGGGATGACTGAATTACAATATAACTGATATAGGCAGCAAACTAGCCTCTTCCACTTTTCAGCGGGATGAGAGTTTACAAGCCAGAAGTGGTTAGTAGTAGTACTACTTAACCTTACAAAAATAAAGAGTGAGAGTAGAAGAGTAATGCTGAACATCCAAATAATAAGCATGAAATTCTGCTAACATCAAAAGTGTAGGCTGGAAATGCAAAACCAGCAGCCTATGAACCCACTAAAACACTCATAACTGTCTCAATACTCACCCAATTCACCCCAAAACAGTTCTAAATCAATACTATACCAGCAACAATGAAAACAAACCCAAGGAAAGCTATCAAAACACTCTTATTTATTTGGCACACTTCCCAATGCACCTCCTAAACCCAATGCCTAACCAGAGAATTTCGATTTGCATTATAAAATTCCATACTCAATGCAAGGTGCTAAAAACTTACAAGATGAATCACCAATAGCAAGAAAGATGAATGAGCCGGTACCCAAAATGGTGGAATCGCCTAGCCAAGAGGTATGAGCAAAATATAGTTTCAGTCACTCCGCGACCAGCAACCAGAAAACACTCCAATCCCACACTAAACTCCACAATCTGCAAAACTCACTCACTAACAGCACTGGAAACACCAGGACACAACTAGGTACTATCTTCCAAGTACGAAACTGAGATTTAGCTAGGAAGCCACACTTTGAAGCTCAAATTTTCAGTCGCCAAATTGGCAGCATAATGATGCAATTTTCATAGATAACCAAAATGAGAGCCCAAGGCTCTTATTTATAACTTCTAACTCCACCAAATTCAAATGCAAATGCTCACAAATTCAACTTTCCCATTTGCATTTCATTTACCCAAGTGGACCCCAAGGATGGCACCATACTTCAAGTCAAACTCCACGCCAAGCAAGCATGGACCACGATGTTTGACTTAGCCATTACTTTATTGAATAAAATAACATCTCCCATTTTTTAATATTGGTGTCCCCCCTTCTAGACATAAATAATTCGCCTAGCACTTAGGAGACATCATGTTATGCACAATTTCCAAAGTCATTAATTAGTAGCAAAAATAATCAAATTAATTAAATATTAAACCTTAGGATAAGGAAATAATATTTAATTACATCACTTATGACTCCAATACTGATTATTAACTAAACCAGGATGAAGCTGAGCAAGGGAGACCACTGAACTGCTGCAGGATCAGGACACTGTCCACTGCCAAAAATAGAAACACTCCATACTGCCACTTACTAAAAATAGTAAGTCATGAACCACTGCTTTGAAAAGCTTGATCTTCGCACCTAGTGACAGAGCATGGAAAGCTTAGTAGGATAGTATCACCAAAACAGCCAACCCCCGACTTACTAAAAATAGTAAGTTCTCGCCTCATCAATGTTTGACCCTAGTTCTTCATTCCACATAGCCTACGGGTCTTCGGAAAGAGGCTAATGGACCACTGGAAGTACATCAACGAGAAGGGGACATTACACAGCTTCTGGTTCTTTTCCAACTTTGTATTATTTGGCAGTAGGACACTTCTAGCAACAACATCGTGTTCATCTAGTGCTCCATAATCTGAAACTGATGTGTCAATGACCATGTTCCTAGGATGAATAGTTCGATTTTGACCAAAGTGTTTTTTCATTGCATTAAATATTATCCGCATAAATTTTTCTAGTAACTTCCTATCAATGTGCTCTTTCGTTGTCATGTCCCAGTATCTCCCTTGTTCAGATAGAATAATGCATTCACAATGTCTAATTTTCCTGTAGTATGGCTGAATATGATCCTACTTGTCCCTTCATTGGGTGTTAGTACGATTGAGGGCATTTGAGTAATATTGCACAAAGGTGTTCCTTCATTTCTCAATGGCTGCTTTAGTTTGTTTTATAAAGCCACCTAGAGTAGCCTTGCTTTCTCTTTTAACCCGTCCTCGCCACATTTCCCTTCATTGTAATTCATTTGTGTCTCTATAAATGACTTGGACAGCTATTTCTTCGTATCGATTTCCTACTCCAACTATAGCCATCTTGATCTATTGAGCATAGAAGACATGTATGAGTGCTTTCGCTTCAGGAGTTTTGATCAAACTTTGTCATGCTTTCCTTTCCATGCAAACTCCTTGGTTTCTCAAGTTGTTTCACATAGCCCGTGCTTATGTTTCTTGTTTGCCTTGTTATTTATTACTGTGACTACTTTGATCATATTTACAGACCTTTCTATTGCTATTCTTTAACGATTTATTTGGCTAATGATGGTAGCTTGTTACAACTGTTTGGTTCTAACTTCTGGTTGCATAGTAGAGGCAATTGGATTGATATACGGGTCACTAAAATCCTTAACAGTCTACAATCTAATTCTTCATGAGATATGGATCTATCAAATCTCTTGAAACTTCGTAACTGTTGATTATCCTAGCTTTAAAGACCTCTCCCAAAACTTTAGTGATCTCAGAAACCAGATAACCATCCACCCAACAAACAGTATTAACATGTCCAATCTCAGCAAATGGGTAATAATGAAATCAGCCCTTCGAGAGATGCTTGAACCTTCCATCGTATTTTGATGCCCCCTTAATTTCTCCAAACACTACGCAGATATTGTGTGTCCTTATGAATCAAATGCACACATTAGTTTCCATTGTCGTGATCTTGTTTCTCCAATTTTCAAAAAAGCCACAATGGCTACATTGATTGCGGATACAGGGATGTTTGAATACCCATCAGCAGGACCACATTACTTTTCTGACATGTCCAAAGCCTCACTGCTTTATCAACCATCCCATTATTCTGAGATTTGCATATAATTTGGTGTCGTTGGCCTTCCCAGTGGTTCTCAGAACCACTTCAAAATCCGATGCTCAAGAAATAGAAGTTTCTAAAGACTTTTCAACAAATCAATTACAATATGGTTGTCGGGTTTGGAGCTTGGTTCACGAACTGCCATATAATGCTGACGACCTTTCAAACCTTAACCCCACTTGCCTTATTCAAATTTCTGACTTGTCAATGATTGTTTTGGGTCTGGGATTAAGTTCTAAAAGTTAAACCAAATGCCAATAAGGAAGTCTTATCATTCTATTTTGGCAATGACTTGGTCAATGACTCTAATCCTGTACTCGTGCAATCTTTGTATTGCAGTAGGTGATAGCTGCAAAACTGCCTTGAATCTTCAATGATATTAACTCCTAATTTGTTCTTCTACATTGGGAGGGATGACGATTTCAAAGGCCATGCATAGAATGTGTTTATCCTCTAATTCTCTTTAACCAGGAACATATTACAATATATTCTTTTCAAACTGGGATATTGAGCTTCGATTTCAAAATGGTTTATTTCAATGAGCCTTTCCTTATGAATGTTGGACCCATTAGAAATTTTCAGAGTTGCCTTGACCACAATCAAAACACTGTCTTGGGAAAAGGATCGACATAAAGGGTTTTGGCTTTGTTGTGTGAAATGATATTACAGTTTAAGAAATTTGCTAGGTAAAGAAATTTGTAATTGGCTGGGAATTTAGCATCTTCTTTGGATATGGCTTGATAGGATATAACAGATTAGGGAAGTTTAAATTTGGCCATTTCAAATATGGGCCAACAATACCTTAATGGCCGGCTTCATAGACAAGAAACAGTAATTAATAAATAAGGTGCAATTTAATCAAAGACAGTAATAAGGTGCAATTTATGAACCATGTGCAATATATGAACAAGAGATATGATTCAGAAATAGGATTAATGTATTAATAAACCTTAAGATGGCAAACAAATATGCTGGCCGATTATCAAGAGTTACAATTCTTAAAAGGTGTGATCCTATGCTGGCAGAATTGTGAATGATTAAGAAATCATTCTTAAAAGGTGTGATCCATTAAGTAGTTTATATTTTATATTTAAACATTGAGGTGGCATCTTGGTTAATGAAAGGTTCGATTAGTATTTAAAAAGGACAAAAGTAATTATTGTTGAAAAGGTGCAACATTAAGGTTGTGTCTATTATTTGTGAAAGGTGATGACTTTAAAAGAGATTGCTTCTCTTGAAAAGATATAAGATGCTCATGACGAGAAAGTGAAATGAGTGTGTTATGTGTTGCAAGACAATCAAGCATATACACCAAAGGCCCACTAATGAGAAGATAGATTGCAGATATCATAAGAAAGTATGAGAA
This sequence comes from Cryptomeria japonica, assembly GCF_030272615.1. NCBI lineage: Eukaryota > Viridiplantae > Streptophyta > Pinopsida > Cupressales > Cupressaceae > Cryptomeria > Cryptomeria japonica. The sequence goes on along the minus strand of NC_081406.1, from coordinate 242,932,662 downwards.
GAAAGACTGCAGATTTGATGAGAAGAGTATGAGAAGATAGATGGCAGATTTGATGGGAAGAGTATGAGAAGATAGATTACAGCTTTGATAAAAGTATAAGAAGTATATAGCAAATTTATATGAGAATTTTGAGATCATAGTCCTGGCAAACTTATGATCATTTTATAGCAGATTTAAGATGGGAATTATAGCAGATTGAAGAAGAGAGTTATAGCAATTGTTTTTGAGAAAAAGGTTATCCATCATCCATTGAAAAAGCAACATTGATAAGGTGGAAATTTGAATGAGGGTTTGGTGGAACGGGGGCTTTCACCTCAACCTTCTCCCGGAAGATTGCCTTAACCAAGGATATAGCTTCCTTTGAAACTGAAACAACAAACAAGCTCCCTCTGAAGCTGAACCTGATCGTAGTATCACCAACTAAGCTATGTCTCTTAGTCTTCAGCTTGTGATGCTTCCTCACAGGATGTCTCAAAACCTTCCTCTCTTGAATACAATCATCATCTTTATGGTCCTCATTCCATCCTGAAAGCATTTACGAGAGGTTACTAATAGTTCAAGACTATCATACATGATTCCCTATCCAATGAATTGATAACAACATGAAAAATTCAAAAGATACTTATCTCTTATAAGTTAGTCCTCAACATTCTTTCCTAATTCCGCTTAGCAATGAAATTACCATCCACTTAGGTCATAATGAAGCATCTGATGATGACTGTGTGGCCTTTGGGCCTCACCATCACTTATCATCTATCTTCAACTCAGTGACGACATGTAGGAGTTGCACGCAAGGATCAGTCAAAGCTGTCAACACAACAGATTGAAAGAGTAACCTTGATACTAATTTGCAGCATTGTCAACTTGCACAAACCAAGTATCATTGCAATGTTGGGAAATACTGTACCAAATTATAGATTACCAAAAAACACTCAGAAAATTATTGAATAAGGACATATCAACTTGGTAAGGGTTATTTTATGAAAGAGCAGATCTGTTAACTCAATCTGGCCAAACAGCTAGGTCAGCCAATAACAAACTTAATTAAATTCAATGAAACATCATATATTCACCTTGCAAATGATTGGAAACTACATGTAAACTCAAGGAGCCATATAAACATTTATGATTAAAGGCAGCGATTCTCACCATGTTCACCCGTCCTTACCTATTGACTATTATGGCCTGCTAGAATAGTAGGGCCCCTTCATTCTTCCTCCTTTCTGATCTGTTTCCAAACTTGTAGGAAGTAATGACATAATCAGCATAAAGGCATGGCCAACATGAGGGTACGACCAGCTACAGGGGAATTGAACCACCAGTCATCAAGCCTCTCAAACACCTCCAAAAGCTTCCGATATACTTCACGAATCTGTTAATCAAATTATGCTAATATGAACCTGGCTCATACCATGTTAGTTTTTAGTGATCAGATTAGTAGTATAGAACAGAAAATCAGAATGCAAAGTAAATCATACACATAACACACATGTACCTTGGGAAAACCTCCCTCTTGGAGGAAAAGCCCAGCAACCAAAGATCTCAGATCTGATTAGATTAGGTATAGCAGCAGATTACATTACTGCCCTTCTAGGGCATACAAAGAACTTATCTGAATCACAGTTCAGGTCAGATTTGAACAATCGCCCAGATTGTTTATTGTAGATCATGTGAGGGAGTTTGCTTGCCCTAGAACAGATGTAGCACAACCTGAAGTAAGTTTAGCAGCCCTGGAGCAGGTTCGGCAGCCTTGGGGCAGGCTCGACAGACCTAGGAGTAGGTTCGACAGACCTAGGAAGATGTTCGCCCAACTAGAAAACAATTTCTCTGACTTCAAAATGTAGTTCACTGATCTTTTGGAGCAAAACAAATCGCATTAAGGCAGATGATATTTGCTTATGTTATGTAACTTGTGACCTCAAGTCACTTCCTTTATATACATGCCCTTAACCCTTATGCCTAGGTCGGCTTTGGCACCAAATTACAAATTCACAAGTTACATTATAGGGTCAGACCCATTTATAACCACAAGTTACATTCGCCATTATAGGGTCAGACCAATATCACAAGTTACATCGGTTAGGACCTGACCAATAACACTTTACAAGTTACATATTAATAGGTCCTGACCTATTGAATTTATAAGCTACACAATATCCCAAATAGGCCCATACAAAATAAATTTTAAGGCCTAAGGCCACATTAAAATTTACCAAGCTAGGTCAGCCCAATCAAGGGATACGACCTAGCTACATTTTCAACAGTTCCTACCTCCATGATTTTCCCCGAGTTCTCCTTGGCTGTGCTCTTTTACCTAAGTTTGGAATTGGGAAGCAAACCAGGGCAGATAGTCCCAAACTTGTTCCCAACGTTAAGTTTGAAGCTGAGTTTCTGTTTCTCCTTCCTAGCTCCGGGTCCTAAGTTTGCAGCATGTCCGACTAGGTTCCTTTTAGCCAAGTCTCAAGTCATGATTCTAAATTTGAGTCTGGAAGTTTCAATATTCTTTCAAGTTCCAAATGTTCAATCCACACTCCAAGTTTGAATTGGAATTCCTTTGTGTTTGTTAGAATCAAGTTTGGGCAAAGGCCATCTTCCATCTTCCCAAAATCAACCATATTTCACAAGGCAAACACATTGCAAGTTTGAAACTTGATGGTTGCACACAAATTAGGATTAAGCCTTTAATCCTTGATGACCTTTCTCAAACCGAGTTTCTGCCTGGAATTAATGCTTTCTCTCAAATTTGGTGTTTGCATGAAAAGCACGATTAAGTCATTAATCCTAAAAACCTTCTTTAACCTGAGTTTCAGCCCAAGTTCCACTTCGCCAATCAAAAGTCTTCCATTCTGCCCTCAGAATTTGAGTTTGCAGCAAAACCCATTCGAAGGTCCGAGTTTTCTGATTTTCACTATGCAAGAGAGACCAAACTTGGTCCAAAGCGAACTTTGGGAATCCTAAAGATTTTGCTATGTTCAAGTTTTAGGGAACAAATTTGATAGTTGCATTAAAGAAAGGAATAAGCATTGCTCCTAAAATCTTTCCTAACACCGACATTCTTGCTAGAACTTCCTCAAGTTCGGTGTTTGCATCAAAAAAGGGAATAAGGCTTAATTCCCAAAACCTCTACTAGCACTGAGTTTGGACCCTTAGCTTGAAGTCCAATCCCAAATTCGGTGGTCACAGTCCAAATAGGAATAAACATTATTCCCAAAACTTATCCTAGCATCGAATTTTGTCCTAAATGCGTATTTACAGTTAAAAAAGAACAAGACATTAATCTTAAAACCTGTCATGGTACCAAATTTTTCCTTAATCCTGAAGCTCCTCCTAGTAAGTTTGGTCCACAATAGGACTAGATCCGAAACCTGTTTTAGGTCCAAGTTCCTAGTTTGCTTCTTAGGTTCGAGTTTGGGATCTAAATCCCCTTAGGGATGTTCAAGATTGACTGATAAGAATCCCAATCAGTTGTTAAAATTTGAGTCTCTTTCAAGGTTTGAGTTCCATAATAGAAATTTCCAATGAGTTAAATCTTGAGTTCCAAATTAGAAAATTCATAGTGCAATCCAAATTATCTTCTCATGTCTTAGTTTCCTAAATCGCAGGTTCCCAAGCATATGTTCTAAGCAACCTTCCTTGGTCTGAGTTTGACCAAGATCTCTTTCAAGTACTAAATGCTAAGTGTCCAAAGGATGCTCTGAAGACCAAATTCTATCAAAATGAGTTCCTTCCAAAAATAAGGCAACTGAGTGGTGAAGTCTCACTAAGTAAAAAATATGAAAAGGATTTTATTGTAGGCCAAACAAGAAGGATATTCGAAATACTAGCTCTAGAAACCCTTGAAATAATAAAGTTACTTGTCCTTGCAGGACAAATGAAGTAACCAGATGGCAATTTGGAGACAAAGGAACCAAGGTTGATGAATCACCTGAGGGAGCTAATCATTCGAGTACCTCAAAATGTCGTTTTTCAGACGCACTAGAGGATTGTCGAGGACCAACTGGGAAACATAAATATCATGAGAGCTGTGCTGGTGAAGAACGTGTTGCAGAGCCAAAGACAAAGTATGAAATTGAAATATCACTACCTTAGTGCAAAAGGCCAATGATGCTATTTCCAAAATTTTGGAAGAAAGTGATAGACTACAAAGGTGCTACACGAAACATATAGAGATAGAGATGGAACAACAAGAGATGCCAGGTTTATGATTTATTGCAATGGCAATTAATTTGTTGTAAAATGACAACTTTTGGGCCCAATTTAATGCAATACAAGAAAAACCAAAAATTAGTTAGTCATCTAGCTGCCAATTTTGTCTTTTGTGACAAAAGTTGTTATTTTGCTAGGCTGTCATTTTGTCTTGTAGTGGAAGTAGTTGAAAGGTGGTTGAAAGCTATTGAGATCATTATCTAAAGTCCATTAGGGTTTCTAGAGGGAAAATCTAGGCTGTTGAATGGATTGAATCCTAGCCATTGATTTGAAATGTAAAATCTATAAAAGGCTAGTGCCTCTCTCATTGTAAGGGGTTAGAAAGTAGAAGTTAGAATTAGGAATAAAATAGGAATTGTTGAACATAGATTGTTGTACCAACAGTTGAAGCAAATGAATAAAGCATTGAAGTATGGTGTTTTACCAATTGTCTTCTCTTGTTTTGCATGGTTTCTTTCATCAAATTAGTTGAAGTTCACTGATTTTAATGGTGAAGTGTGAGGGTATTTGGTTGTTTTTTGGTTCATACCATTGGAGATTTGCTGACTATAAGTCTCTGTGCATGGTTAGTCTAAGCCCATTATTGCTGTTACTTCAATTATGAATATTTATCTAAGTTGCACCATAATTGGGTACTTATGTATGTTCATGGCCTGAAAATCTTTTCATTTCCCTTTGGAGATTGCACTATTTCTGTGTTGTTGTGAGTTTACCTCTAACTAAGTAGGACTCAGTTTTGTATGAAGTCTGTCTACCTGCAGCACCAACCATTAATACTATCATTGTCCTTAGATTCTCTAAACCCTATCCATTTGCTCTTTCTCTTAATCAGTTTGAGAAGTGAAGCATCAATTAGATTTCCATATTAGGTGCTAAACAACTTGTGAGATGCGTAAGTTCCCTCGTGATTACCAACAAATCATATCATCACTGAGTTATCCTTAGTTTAGTGAAGGCCTGACACTAGGAACCTTGGGGTTATCTTGTTTGGACAGTTATAAGGCATACAAGATTTCCTTATTCAAGAGAGAATAGGATATACTTTGTGTATTTTGTTCTACGTTTACGGAAGTTCAAACCTCCCCATCAACAATATTGTTGATGAATAATGAAACTTGAGGTCAATTAGGTGACTTGTATAAGTGTTGATGTGTTTTTTATGCACATGCGAACACAGAATAAAATACCAAGGTATCTTATCCTCTCTTGAACAAAGTTTCCCCGAATGCTGAAGATTTCGTCTAAGGATCAATCGAGGCAACTCCAAGGTTCTTGTATGTAGGATCTCTACATGTGGATAAGCTCTTGCGGTGTGATGTGATTTTGCTGGATTAACAAGGGGACTTACATTTGACTGCCTAAGCATTTAATCTGCTGGAACTTGAATCCTATCTGCTAGCTGGAAGATAAAGAAATGGCAAAAGCATAGGGTTTAGAGAATCTATTCTAAGACATAGAATGTAAGCAGATGGATGAACGACTAGGTGGAGTCCTATTGGGCTGGGTCTCACCATCAGGTTTAACAATCCGATACCAACTCAGTACGATCTTCTAAGGGATGCTTTGAATATATTCAAATCGTACACCATCAGACACTGATCACCATTCAAGTTAATGCATGAACAATAGATGCATAACGACTCGAGATTAAGCTCATTCTATGCCATTTGACCATGCAGGGCACCCTTACAATTAGCAAGAGGCTAGTGGCGGATTCCACACGAGTGCATTCAGTAACTTCCTTTATTCAATCTGATTATTTACCATCTAAAATGAAGACTGAACAAGAAACAATGCATATAGCAAAGAAACAACACATTTTACCATAACTTCAATGAAAATGGAGTTCATTTACAATTTAGGCAACAATTGCTTGCCTTCTCCTCCTAATCTACTTTGATTGCTATCTATTCACTATTTCCTTGCTACTAACTATTCTACTGACTATTCCTCCACTATTAACTAACTATTAACCTTTACAAATGAAGAGCCAGAGCTTTATATAGGGAGCTCTTTACAATTCAAAGGCTCTGATTGATTTACAATAAATGGTTGGGATTACAAGATGGAAACCCTAATTAGGGTTTGTTACAACAAACTCCCTTAGCCAATGATAAAATTACATTCAAAACAGGAGAACCAATAAGAAGCAAGGGTAGGTACATCAGAGTTTGTGTCTCCATACATAGGTGTGATTCATCGAATCTGGACACGCTGATGTGGACCTATCTGACTGGATGGACAGTGACTGGGATGCCACCTTGTCTTACACTTGCTCTGTGATGACCTTGGTCGATCCTCCTTTGTCTTTGATGTACTTGATGAGTGGCGCACCTTTCTTTGGCTCCCTTGTGCTTGATGAGGCCTCTTCATGGTCAAGTCACTCCTTTTTAGTAGCTCACTTCGCCTTGAAGTGTTTGTAAGATCTTTCTTTTGACATCCTGTGGTTTCTCCATGTGGTAGAATGAGGTCTTTGCTCCATGCTTGCAACTCTTTGAACTCTTGAAGTCCTTCAACTTGGAAGCACTTTGAGTCTTCTCTTGCATATTTGAAGTGTCCTTGATGATGATGACACTTGAAGGGGTCGCCCTTATCCTGGCCTAATCTCCCTCGAACTTGATTTTATTGATCTGCACAACAAACAAAAGATGATTAAGAATACATGACATATTCATTCTAACATAGCATTTGTTACCTTAAATCATCAACAAGAAGGCATTAGGATCAATTTCGCTCTGGACCCTTTGGAAGGGTCAAGAGCGAAATCTTGCATTTTGCACAATTTTTCATTTCTCAACCTTATCTTACCAAGATCAAATCATTTGCTTCCAAAATTGCTTAGGAATAGGTTTCGCTCAAGGGCCTAGGCAAAACATTAGACCTCCTAGGAATTTTGCTCTGGACCCTTTGGAAGGGTCAGGAGCGAAATTGGCATTTTGGACAAATTCTTCACATTTTGTGACCACAACTCACTCAAATGCATGGCTAAGGATGCTTCTAAGTTCAATCCACCTCAATCAATGCTAGGCTTGATACAAAATTGGGAGCAAAAGGAGGTTTCAAGAAAATTCGCTCTGGACCCTTTGGAAGGGTTAGGAGCGAAATTTGTGATTTAGCCCCAATTCTGTCATTTCCTTTGCTCCAAATCACTTCTCAAGGCAAGTATATATCAACATTCTCTCAACCATGTCATAGGAACAAAGATCTTGGTCTTCAAACAAGGAGTAAATAGAGATTTAAGGAATTTCGCTCTAGACCCTTTGGAAGGGTCAGGAGCGAAATTTGCATTTCTAGACTCTATCCACACTCATCTTGCCTAGGACTTGTCCATTCCCCTTTATCTTATCATACTCAAGCCAACTTGCTCTCACAGTGGTGTCTACTCAATGTTTTTGACAAGAAATTAGGCTATCCTAAGGATTTCGCTCTGGACCTTGGGCAAGGTACAGGCCTCAAGAAAAATTTGCTTTGGACCCTTTGGAAGGGTCAGGAGTGAAATTCTTCCTTAGGCTCATTTCACACTTCTTTTTCTCTTAAATGACCTTAAACTTGTCTTATCAAACCTCCTCTTACCATGATCAAGTCAATTTGTCATCAATTTTACTCAGAATGACAACCATTCAATGAATTTGGTGAAGCATTAGGTCCTTTAGGGAATTTCGCTCTGGACCCTTTGGAAGGGTTAAGAGCGAATTTTGCACTCTTGGTCAACTTCCTAACTCATTCAAGGTCCAAGGGCATTCTCCTAGGTCTCAAATCACTTCAAGTCATTAATCTAGCCTTAATCACACCATAGGAATTATGGGTTCGATCCAAACAAGGAGCAAATAGGTGTTTTAAGAAAATTCGCTCCAGTCCCTTTGGAAGGATCAGGAGTGAATTTGGTGTTTTTGCCCAAATTATTCATTTCCTCATGTTCCAAGTGTATTTATCCTCTTCAAAGATGCCATGGGAGCAAGGTTTGTGATGCAAATTAGGACCAAGAAAGGAAATATAAGGAAATTCGCTTTGGACCCTTTGGAAGGTTTAGGAGCGATTTTAAGAAATTAGTCTTAGGTATCATCCAAACACTCAAATCTCTCCCTCATTCATGTTGCTCTCGCCTCAAGGCATGCTAACAAACCATCTTAAGGAAGTACCTAGCTCAAAACGTTGGATTACAAGTACGTCTTAACCATTTCGCCTAGGTACCTTTGGAAGGACAGGACCTATCTAGCAATTTCGCTCTGGACCCTTTGGAAGGGTCAGGAGCAAAATTTGGAATTTTCACTCAAATTCTCCTCATTTCCTTCAACTTTGTCCTTAGAGTTGGCCTTTGGGTCCTGTTGACGTGTATTTTGTACACAATCATACACAGAATAAAATACCGACAGGCATCTTATCCTCTCTTGAGAAAATAGTCTCTAACTGCTGAAGATTCGCGTAAAGGATCAGTTAGGTAGACTCCAAGGTTCTTTTAGTGGGGTCTCCACGTGTGGACAAGCTCCAGTGGTATGATGTGATTTGCTGGAATCACAAGGGGACTTACATTGAACTTCCGATCTGCTTTGCTGGACACAGGCTCTTACTAACTTGGATTAAAAAAAAAATGGAAAAAAGATAAGGGCGAAGAGAGGATCTAATCCTAATACTAAGAATGTAGGAGCAATGATTGATTTTTGATGAAACTCTAACTAGGTCTTGTTTTGACATCAATGGAACATCTACACAAGACTAGTGCGATCTTCTATGGGAAGCTTTATGATGTTCAAATCCTCACCGCAGGCATAGATACCATCCAAGTTGATGCATATCAATGAAGAGGCAACAAATTGAAATTGAGCTTAGGCTGAATGATTCCAGTTGACTACGCAAGGCAAGTCTGCAATCAACAAACTGCTAGTAGTATGGATGTACGAATTCCACCATCAATCAATCACACTTCCTCCATTCATCTAATTATCTACCATCTAAGATTGAAGACTTCAACAAGAAACCATGCAAATTGCAAGAAAACGACATATTTCACCATTACTTCAATGAAAATGGAGTTTGTTTACAATCAATGGCAACAATTTCTTGCCTTGTCCTCCTATTCTACTCTAATTGCTATTCTATCAACTATATTCTAACTCTTCCAACTATTTACAACTCTCTCTAATCATCTAAAAATTCCACCTTTACAAAATGAAATGCCTGGGCTTATATAGTGCCCACAATACAATTTGATGGCTTAGATCAATTCAAGATCAATGGCCAAGATTTTACAATGAAAACCCTAATTAGGGTTTGTTACAACCATTACATAACATTTAATGCTTGACCAATGATAAAATTGTATTGCTTGGACACATGTCCCTTTTAGAAAAATCGACCAATGGATAGCCGGGGTAGGTACATCGGAGTTTGTGCCACCTTCCATGAGTTAAGTACATTGAATCTGGACATGCTGAGATGGACTTCACTGATTGGAGAAATGATGACTAGGACGCCACCTCATCTGACACTTGAAGCTTGCTAGATATTCAATTTGATGTCGTTGAGAGGCTATCTTTAATTAACTCTTGTTCTAACTCCTTTTGTCCTTGATGTGCAGGATGACGATGTACCTCGCCTTGGAACGCTGGATTGAAAGAGGTCGCCCATGTCTTGGCTTGATCGTCCTGGTGAAGACCGTCCTGGCGAAGACCGTCCTTGATCCGGCTTGATTTTCCTTGAAGAGACCTCCATTTGATGCCTACACAACATTTCAAAATTAGTACCATGATTTTGCAATACATAACATAAATTAGAGAGCAATTTTTTAGGAAACTTAATGATAAGTCCTTTATTAATCATTTCCTAAAAAAGACTGAGCTAAGGAAAAACAAAATAACAAAATTAAGGCAATGACAATCAAAATTCGAAATTAAAACAAGAGATCTTGCCATACCTTACTTGAGAGCTTAACTCTAAAATGCAAAATGAATAAAATTCGCCTAGGCGAAATTGAGGTATAAATAGTCTTCAATGTTATCTCCTCAAAAGATCAATTTCGCCACCTTTGGATTTCAACGTGATCTTCAAGTCTTGCCTCTTTGACAATTCGCTCAAATGGAGTCTCCAAGATATCGCACCACCTTTATTAGTAAACTCCAAATCGCACTTCTCCCTTGTCTTCCTTAATTCGCATGTAGAAGGATAAAATGATGATGTGAAAATGAAATCTTCCACTCCCCATATATAGCGCTTGGATTGCATTTATCCCTTAGGCCGACTTGAGGATATAAAACAATTTTTTAAATGATTTTTAAATGATTTAGCAAGGCCGACCTCCCTTTGTAGCGCTTCAAATTCGATTTTTATTAATTAATTAATTAATTATTAATGCCTTACGTTTTTAATTTGCAAATTTCGATTTTTAATAAAGGCAAAATAATTAATAAAAGATCAACGCCACATTAAATGCCAAATTAAATAGGATTTTCAATTTTTTATCGAACTTAGCATTTAAGGAAAATTTGAATTGCTTATTTGGCGCCAAAACTATGAAAATGAGAGGGACGTACCTCATCGCCCTGGTCCCTTGGAGAGGGACAGGAGCGATCCATGATTTTGTCTTGATTTTTGCATTTTTCACGTTCAACTCCTTCATCTCCACGTTCAACATTAATCATCATGATGAGCTCTTCGAATTTGATTGCCTTGCATGCGTTCATGAGTGTCTTTGGATGTTCATCGCCCTGGTCCTTGTCCAAAGGACAGGAGCAATCTTCAAATTTCCACGTTCAATATGCATCCTTTTATCTTCGATCTTCATTGTGATGTCCTCCAAACGTCGTCCCTTGCCTCGCTTAACCTCACCTTGCTTTGATCTTGAAGGAATATGAGTGCTCTTGATAGGATCGCCCTGGTCCTTGTCCAAAGGACAGGAGCGATGTGAGCTTTTTACCTTGATTAGCAATGTTTGGACGTTCAAAACTCTTGTATGTTATCTTCAAACGATGCCTTAGACCTTGCATTACCTTATGAAATCTTGTTCTTACGTAAATCTTGCACAAAATGACCAATGCATCTAACATCGCCCTGGTCCCTTGGAGAGGGACAGGAGCGATCTATGTCCTAGGATGCGAATTTCATCATTGTGACGACCTTTTAATGTTTGTGTTTGCTAAAGACGCCTTGAAATGTCCCTCGCCACCTTGTCTTGACTTGGATCGACCTTGAACTTGCATAGGAAGTAACATCACCATTGTATCGCCCTGGTCCCTTGGAGAGGGACAGGAGCGATCCTCCTTTTGTAGCCTTTATCTCACTTTGTCAGGTTCCAAGTCTATATTCAACGGATTCGTCTTTCTTCACTCCATTCGTTCATGCCTTGACATTGTTTGTAACTTTGCAAGAAAATCAATTATATCAAAAATCGCTCTGGTCCCTTCCTGAGGGACAGGAGCGAACTAGACATTTAGGACCTTTGTGGACGTCCAAAAAATCTTCATTTTGTATTCAATGCGTCCATCTCATGTTCTTCCTTGCTTTTAAACGTACACTTGTCTTGACATTTGCCTGGATTCTGTCTAATGAAGGAAATCGCTTTGGTCCCTGGGAGAGGGACGAGAGCTACAAGGTACCTCGCCCTGGTCCCTTGGAGAGGGACAGGAGCGATTTTGCTCTTGTGGGCCTCATTTTACTTCATCACCTTCGAAAATTATATTCAACGGATTCGCAATGCCTCCTTTCATTCATTCATGCCTTGAGATCGGTTGAAATTTGGCGAGAAAATCATCTACAACAAAAATCGCTCTGGTCCCCTCCTGAGGGACAGGAGCGAACTTCAGCATTTTGGTCCTTTGTTGACGTTTGATAATCTTCAATTTGTCTTCAACGGGTTCGATTGACCTCCTTTCTTGCCTTCGAACATAAAATTTGCTTGATCTTTGCCCAGATCGTACCTTATGAAGAATTTCGCTCTGGTCCTTCAGTGAGGGACAGGAGCGAATTTGACCCTTCTAGGCAAAAACTTCATCATTTCGTTGTTTTTGATCAAGTCTGGATGCTCTATCATGCTCATTTCGTCCTTCACCATGCCTTTGATGTCTCGATTCGTCCAAACAAGGTCAGGAATGGCTTAACTAAGCATTTTCGCTCTGGTCCCTTGGTGAGGGACACGAGCGATTCGCCTTGGTCCCTTGGAGAGGGACAGGAGCGCTTTTCGCTCTGGACCCTTGGAGAAGGACACGAGCGAAATTTGACTTTTCGCACTCTTTATCAGGATAATTTTAATGGAATATAACATTTAAGTATAAGTGACATTTCCTTCTTATACTTTAAGTTATATTCCATATATACTTTCAGGATGTTTGAGAGTGGTTTCAGACCTCCAGGAGTTATATTGCAAAATCTAGTTTTTGGAGGTTTTTTCAGTTTCCAGACTTAGTCAAATTCCAGGATCAGGACATTCCAGACTTAGCCAAATTTCAGGATCAGGGCCTCACTCAAGCCGGACTTGCCACCCTATTGATTTCCTCGACAGCGCTTCAAGTTATATTCATTTGATAAAATGTACCTCTTTGGACCTTTTCACATCGTCAAGACGTTAAAATCTTGCAAGGACAAAGCAAAATTGGATTTGTAGCTCCGGTCCTTCACTGAGGGACAGGAGCGATTTTTCCCCTGGAGGCATTTCTGTGCTCATGAAAATCTTCAATTTATATTCAATGGAAAGATCTCGTCGTTCTCCATTATTTCAAACGTAAAATTTGTCTGGACTCTGCAGGGACGATGAGATATTTGAAATTGAGCTCCCGTCCTTCACTGAGGGACAGGAGCGATTTTGCTCCTACAGGCCAAAATAACAAGATTTTTCACATTTTAACACTTCACGAGGCGAAAACAAATCAATTCCAATGCCCAGGATCAAAATTCAAAAAAGTCAAAATTTGGTCAAAAATATTCAATTGGACAAAAATTCACATTTCATCTTCAACACTTAGACAAATTTAAGCTCTGCATCAACATTCCAATTGAAAATTAGACCATTCTGGCAAATTCATTTCATTCAAAATTTGCATTCTAGAAAAGGAAACTCAAAAGCCCTCAAAAACGACTGGATTTTGGTCCGAAAAGACGGTAATTAGAACCCTAAGGCTTGACCCTAAATCCAGACAACTAACAAACTAACAAAACCCTAGAAAAAGCAAAGCGAAAACGAACAAAACGAGCAAAAAAAAACATGGGTCCCCATTTGCAATGGGGCGATGTGTGAAAACGTCACAACAGGTCCTTCCTTCATCTTAATCAAGTCCATTTGCCTTCAAGGTGATGTCCACTCAATGCTTTTGATGACAAATTAGACCTTTCTAAGGATTTCGCTCTAGACCCTTTGGAAGGGTCAAGAGCGAAATTGATGTTTTAGGCTCAATTTCCTCATCCCATCTCGTTCCAACTTGCTCACAAGGCATAGATAGGTCATTCCTCACTCAGTCAAGATGTAGGAGCAAGCTTTGAGGTCTAGACTAGGAGCAAGAGAGGAGTCTAAGGAAATTCGCTCTAGACCCTTTGGAAGGGTCGGGAGCGAATTTTGCAAAAAATGCTCAAATTCTTGACCTTTCTCCAAATTTTCAAGCCAGAGTTTGTCCAAGGCATCTCCAAGGGTGGATTCAAGCTAATTTCCCCTCAATTCATGCCTTAAAGTGAAAGTTTTGTCTAGAATAGGAGTCAAAAGGGAGCTAAGGAAGATTTCGCTCCTGTCCCTTTGGAAGGGTCAGGAGCAAATTTAACAATCTAGCTCAAATTCATGACCTTTGGCTCAATTTTTTTGAAGTCTAGACTTGATCATTAGGCGTTTTCCAAGGATAAATAGGTCAGTTTCACATCAATCAATGCCTAGAACTTCATCATTCATCAACTGGACCAATCTCAAACCCTCAAAGGGAAGAATCCTTGAGAACACCTGCTCACATACCTCCATTCACTTCCTTAACTTAATGACATAGGTCTCAAAGGCGAGATTCCTAGCATGATACAAAGACTTCCCCAAACTCAATCAAGACTTAACCCTAGAAGCAAGACCTAGGCCTAACTAAGAGGAGGCTTTCAACAAAGACCCTGACTTGGACCACCTACTGACCCATTTGAGCCTAAGCAGACCATTCTATCCTAATGAGCCCTCTGGTGACTCTCCAATGCAAAGGCTAATAGCCAAGAGCCTAAAAGACCAAGAAAACTAACTGTAGAAAGCAAAAAAGAAGGGGTCCCCATTTTCAATGGGGCAATGTGTGAATATGTCACAACAATAAGTAGACTCTCTCTCCAAGAATCTTGGACAACATACTAGAAATTGGAATTGACTTTGGAACGTGTCGTAGAAGTCCTTAAGACCAACTGAGCTCATTGCCAACAACAAACATCTCTATAGAACATAACCCGCATGCTCCAAGAACCTAGGAGTTCCCCTCATCAAACACCAAGTTGTGGGTCAAAATAGGAGCTAGACAAAAGCTTGCAAATTAGAATAGCTAAAAAATGGGGATATTACACCTTATGGTCACAGAGGATATCGTTGGTTTCTTTGAAATTTTCTAATTTTTCAGCAATATTTGTAGTCTGTATAAAATCAGTCAGACTTCAAATGTCACTGCTTGCTTGTTCAAATGTGATTAAAAGCATAATTATCGTTGTTGGGAAGCATGTAGAGAAGGTTTCTTATGTTTTGACATGCCAAACTTCACTCTTCTGTGATTGTTCTTAATTTTGATCTCATTGGTTTATGAGGCATTGCAAATTAACCTCAAATATGCATGCTAATATGTTGGAGAGTGTGCTTCCCAAGGTTGTCAATTATTTTAGATATATAAGTGATAGACTGCAAGTTGTATGTCAACAACAATATCTAAGTTATAAGCAAAGTTTTACAAGGGTTAGTTCAAGGCCTCTTGTAGTACTTACTATTATACCGATTGCACATTGTTTCAGTAAACCATTAGAATTTTGTGAGAACCTCTGCAAGTTTTAACCAATGGTTTGCACTCAAAGCACATGCTACATACAAAGGTCCTCTACTAAATAGCATTGCTGATCTCTACCTTGTTTGGACATGGAATGAGTTATTTACCGACCGGAATGTGTTGTCTCAATTTTTGAATTTTCAAAAAAATAGACAACCCCTACAAATTTTTACTCAAAATTCGTAGTTATCTTCTCTAAAGCATGTTTTACGAGGTTTAAACCTCGTATTTGTTATTGCAAAATCATTAGTGGGTGTGTTTGTCATTGTTGTCCAAGTCTTGGTTGGCTTTTGTTTTCATTTTCCTTGCTTTTTGTGCAATTTCAGGTTTTGAGTCAGTCATTGCAAGTAGGAACTTTTTGTTCAAACTGCAAGTTAACTTTACTTGCAGTAGGGTCTTGGTTAACCGATTACAAGTAACTTGTAGTAGGCTCTTAGAAACCCAAATGCAAGTCTTTCTATTGCCATTATATTATCACTTCCAATCGGGTCTTTGAAACCCGATTGCAAGCATGTAACCTACTCTCCTTTATTGCAAGTTCCCTTTACTTGTAATCGAGCCTCCAAAACCTGATTGTAAGCTGATATTTTAAGAATGTTAAACATTTTTGCACTTGTAATCAGGTCCTAGAGACTCGATTGCAAGGGTTTTCAATGCATGTAAGGACAGTAAACAAAAGCTAGTGCTGTCATATGTTGATGACAGTAGTGATGTAAATTGAAACGAGTACAATGTCATATGCACAGAGAGAACTTCTCTTGAAGAATCGGTATTACCCCAAGCAAGAAGATGAGGTTGGATTTCGTTGGAAAAGGACATAAGAACCATCAATGATGCAAGTTGATGTTTCTGGACAAATATCCTCACCAATCTTGAATACTTCAAGTGCCAATATCATGTAGCAGCATGAAGCCCTTCTAGACAAAGGATGATATAAATAAAATTGTGTTTTGGACACTTAGATTTGTTTCAATTATGCATTTCTAATTTCCCTTTGACAAATTACATGCAATGCCAAAAATTGTAATTGTAAGTAGTCACATTACTTGCATTCTTGTAACTTGTAATTATATGTAAACAAATTACAAGTTGAAAAACAATAGGACTGTAATTTGGAATAAGTCATAGTTAGTTGTCGAATAAGTCTTTCTTAGCTGGATTTCTCCTACTTTTTGCTCTTAGCCTCTCTCCTATATATATCAGAGGGTGCTCTATATAATTTTTATCTTTTAGGCAAGCAAGAAAACTCTACAGAAACTTACAGCCATAAAAACTTTGTGTTTTATTTTTGTATTTTCGACTTTCAAGTAATATAAGGAGAACACTTGAGTTTTCGGACTTTGTGTTGAGGCTTTGTTCATATATCCATTGTGTTCTTATGTCACAGTGACATACTTTTCTGCATATACTTGAGATTCTAGCAAGTTGTTGAAAGGAACTTTAATTTAATTTCTTGTAGACTTTGTGTTGCAAATATTGAGGATTAAGTTAGCGTAGCGTAGTTAAGTGTTCATAATGGAGAGGAATTAGAAGACTTTGTGCTTATGATTGTTCCTATTTATAGTAGTGTGGAGTTGCATTGTATTGATAGACTTTGAGCTATTATATGTTGTGTATTGTTAATTTATAATCATTGTGGAAGATAGATAGGACAATAGACAAGTGAAGACTTTGAGTTGTGCTTCTATATTCCCGTCTCGGGGGAAGTGACAGAAGACTTTGCACTTTTATGAAAACTTAACTTTCTTTTATATAAGTATCTGTATTTGTTACTCTAGTTGCAGTTTCTTTTCTGAAAAGAGATAAGAATATCATCTTTTCTGAAAAAAAAGAAAAGGATGTTGTCCCACCCAAGTTAGATTAGTGTTTATATATGATAGTTAATTTGTAATAGTAGGAAAGAGAGAGCCTTCCCTTAGAATTAGGAGAGTTTTTAACTCACACTGTGGCTGAAACCATAATTTTGCACACCGTCCTAGGTGTACAAAATTTTCAACCAATAGAATGATGCATCATTTTCAAAAGCTTCAGCCTATGGAAGAATAGATCATCAGTCCAAGAAGACCTCAAACAAGGTTTTCTTTATATAGGTTCTCTTACTGGTGACATTTTTACTCTAAAATATGAAATATGTAAGTAGCACTTTCCAAAATGAAGTTACTGCAGTAAATTTTTAATGGAATATATGTTAAAAGAAATCCATATCTTATATAGTTGACAGAAATTATGCATGCTTAGTTGAATTTGATTATGAAATTGACTGAACAATGTGCATTGGGCAGCAAAAACCTATATCATGGAAAAATATATCCTAATTTTTTACCTAGTGATCACTTGACATGTTGATGGGCTTGGAAACTAATGAGCACAAATTATTAGTTTGTATTGACATTCTTTTATAGATCAAGCTGTAAAAATATGATCATTTACAAAAAAATTCAGCATTAGAAATCAAAATTGTTATTATTTGCAGGTTGGTCCGGCAGCTGCACAATTGTCTCCTTTTGTTGAAGCTTCCCCATTTTTTGAGATGGCCAGAAATACTTCAGGTTATTATTCTTCATAGTAAATTTTAAATTCCCTGGTTTTTTGTCCCCAAATGTATGTAGCTTAGGGATGTGCTTAGGATGAGACTCTTTTTCCTTGCTCTGAGAAATCATCTTTTAATTGACCAAAAAAAATACAAACTCACTATAAAGAAAAAGATCAATGAATACCTTTCTGGAACATTGTATACTTAGATGCCTGTTCTTTCATGAAGATTTTAATTTGAGTTCATTGCCTATATTGTGACCTCTATCCACAAAATGTTTGAAAACCACTAATCAATAAATAAATTTTTATGCCTCACACCTACCTATGTTTCAGTTGAAGTGGACTTGGTTATTAAACAAAACTGTTGACCGCCAGAACTTAGCTGAATGGGACTTTTACTTCTGACACTTCTAATAATTGGACTAGTTTCTTGCATACAGTGGAACTTGATTGTATAATAATTGCTTTTGTTTGGCCAAATTTGTAAATGGGCTTGCTTATTGTGAATGTCAATGGATTTCATAATCGCATGTCAAATTTTGTTAATGCTAGTGAAAAGTTAGATCAATAGTCATTACTCAACTTGAAAATATCATTGCTCTAGCTACAAATGTTAGCTGTTAAAACCTAAGTTGCCGGTTCGGGTTCGGGTTCCGGTTCGGGTTCGAAGAACCCGGTACGCCGGTACGGCAAAATTTTGAAAAGGGGTTTGGGTTCGTTTGGGTTCCTTAGTACAAAAACATGTAAATTTATATATATATATATATTATATATATATATCAAAGCCTATAAGCATGAATTAAAATATGCATGTCACATAGCATCATATGAACAACAAAACAAACATAAACTTGTAATCATAGCATCATGATCATACCATAATTGATAATAGCATCATATACATCAAGTTTAATATCAAAATGACAAAATATTCAAGTATCATTGTTTCAACTTTCAACAATATAAACTTAAAAGTTTAATCATCAAATGGATCATCTAATTCTTCATCCTCCTCCTCCTCCTCCTCCTCATCCTCATTGACATTGACATTACATGAGCCAATGCCACTTGCACTTGCACTATAAGTTGGCTCAATTTCCGAGTCATCAAGTGTCAATGCAAGAAGCTGAGAACCAGGAGCATCCAAATCAGTATGCTCTGGCTCTATATCCCACATCTTTGTTTCCCCTTGTGTGTAGTCATGTTGTTTGTGTGAAAGAAGACGTAGGTTGGAATGCACATATACTAAATTCTCCGCTCTTTTTGATAGCAGCCTATTGCGCTTTACTGAGTGGATGAAAGAATATGTGCTCCAATTTCTTTCTGAAGCAGATGAACTAGCAACCTATGAAGACAAAGTAAACAATTAAAGTTATACATTAATAAAAATAAAATTACTAGCAACCTATGAAGACAAAGTAAACTATAAATAAACTAAAACTTGTAAATTAAAAATTTTAATTAATTAAACTTACTTGTGATAAAACTTTTATAGCGAGGGGTTGTAGGTGTTGGAAGCATGTGCCATGGAAGTACCACCAGCTATGAGCATCTTTCTTGGATCTATGACGAAGTGCATCAACACTTAGACCATTCCCATTTGCGAATTCTATGAACTCATTTGTAACAACATCTCGCAAATCATCATCGGGATATAGTCTAAGAAATGCTGCCTTATACCCATCAGATACTTCTAGATCTCTCCATGGTGGAATCCTTCCTGGTTTATCAAGAAACTGATTGCTATAGTACTTAGGTGTCAAGGCATAGGCAAGAAGGTGCAAAGGAGTGGTCATCTTATTCCACCTCTCTACAATAATTAATTCCAGTTCTTTGAAGAATTTCTCCTGAGGATCATTCTCTTTTTCATTTATAGTGAACTTTATTTTTTCAAGCATTGAATCAATGCCATCATAAATCTCACCTATGCAAGGCCTATCCATGTCTGTATAGCGAATCATGCTCATGATGGGCTCAATGATACTTAGGAGATATGTAACAAGATCCCACCATTTCTCATCCAATATTCTATCCCTAATTTTTCTTGCCCTCTCAGTGCTACTTTGCTTCCATACAGTCCAATTGGTGCTGATCACCATATTGCATAGTGCCACTCTAACTTTCACAAGTCGTCTTAAGACGATTGTGTTTGATGCAAAACGGGTCTCAGCAACCTATAACACAAATTAATGCCAAATTATTAAAAAATAAAGCCAAACTTTAAAGAAGAATACACAATATAGCTTACACAATGATATTATTAACATTGAAAATTCAAAAAAATCAGAAAATGTAAAATTAAATTACTATTTCACTTACCTTCAATAGCTCCAAATTCGAATAGGTTCTAAAAATCCCTTGAGACATGTGGTGGTTTGTGATGAACATCTGGATGTCCTCAGCCTCTGCATACACATCTCTGATCCATTTTATTTTTTGCCCAATCCTTTGTAGCATAAGATTGAGTGAATGTACCGCACAAGGTGTCCAAAAGATGTGATCATAGCGTTGCTCAACCAACAAACCAGCAGCTCTACAATTTTTTGCATTGTCCGTTATGACTTGGACAACATTGCGGGGTCCCACAGACTCAATGGCAGAGTTGAGAATTTCTGCAATAAATTCGCCATCTTTTATTTGGCCCTCACAATCCACAGCTCTCAAAAACATTGCCCCTTTAGGGGACACCGCTATGACATTGATCAAGGGACGGTTTTTAGCATCTTTCCACCCATCTGAAACAATTGTTACACCTGTCTCAACCCACGAATCCCTTATGGGTTTCAATGCATCTTCAACCCTCTTCACCTCTTTCTCCAATAATGTTCCACGTACCTTCTCATAACCGGGGCCCTTATACCCTCTTGGTGCCTCATTAACACTTTTTATCATTTGCTTCCAATATGGGGAGCGAACAACATTGAATGACAAACCATTTGCATAAATGCACCTTACTATATCTTGATCAGCATTGTCTCTACTCTCATTTTGGAATGCGGTTTCTAAAGGCCCTTTTGTTCTTTTACGTGTCAAGGGTGGTTCACTTTGAGGTTCATTTGTGGCAAAGAAGGGGTGGTCTTCTACTACAATACTGGGATTAGAAGGGCCTTGCATTCCCCTTGTTTTCTTTGATGCGGTTTGGTTCAATCTACGGGCTTCCCTCTCTTCTGCCGCCTCATGCTCCCTAATATATTTCATCACTATCTCATCTGGTATAGGTTTACCATTTTTGCCAGGGCATTTTTTGATGCCTCTTCCTTTTATTCCACACAAATGGCCTACCACTCGATAATATGAACTATTACGTTCAATATCACATCCATGGCATTTCCAACGGAATCCCCCACCTCTCGGAAGTTGTTTTATAATGTCCACATATTTCCATAAGGGAGAATTTGGATCATTTCTTTGTTTTGCAATTACTTGTTCATTGCCAATGGAGGAAGATGTAGATGCCATTCTAGTTCCTATGGCAAGAAATAAAATAAACATATTCAAAAACAAAAACTAAATAATGAAAAAAAATTCAAGTTTCATGTTTGACAATTTGTGAAACAAAAATAGTTGGAAAAAAATGTTTAAAAACCTACCTCTTGCTGCCAATGGAAGCTTGAAAATGTATGGAAATGATGCTGCAACACTTGTTGAAGCTTCTAAAATCAGTCTTCAACTCCTCCTCTTTGATCTTGGAAGCCAAATTTTGTTCAACCTCTCTTCAACCTGCTCTCATAAAAAATTTGTTTGCAACACAAATGAGGTGAAATGTGTCAATAAGATGTTTTAGAAGTGTTTTTTAGGTTATAATTTTCGCTTTTTTAAAGGCGGAATTGAAAAAAAAATAAAATTTGGTTTGTTTTTTAACTTATTGGGCCGCCCAGCCACGCGGGTTCGACTGGGTCCGCCCGGGTTCGACTGGGTTCGACCCCGGGTTCGACTGGGTTCGACCCGGGTCGAACCCACCCTGGGTTTTACGAACCCTGGTCGAACCCAGGTCGAACCGGACCCGTACCACGGACCCGGTCGAACCCGGACCCGTACCAGGGCTTCCCAGGGGCGAACCCTGCAACTTAGGTTAAAACTATCATAAAAGTATCAGAAAGCAAAAACCAACATCTCTAGATGTTGCCGTTGTCAATATTCTGAGACTAGTTCACTCCTTTAGTCGATCAACATACCTATTGATTGGCTTCCTGCAATAAGATATTCCTTGGATGCCAGTTCTCATTATCTTTCTCATATGAGCTGATCAATAGAGGTGTTGTGTGATAAATAGAGATGCTTGATAATATAACGGTTGGTAATGGATAGAGGTCACTTGGACCATTGCTCTGCAAACTCTTAATTGCCAGTTACAAATCTATGCCAAGCAATTACAATATATTGTGGACAGTACTATTATTCAAGATAAATATTGGGTAATAGATATGTTGGTGGACGTTTTATCATCTACTGAACACTTAGAATAAAATACCACAAGGATACTCTATCCTCTCCTGAACAAAATCACTACTTGTGCCAAGATTGCAAGAAGACCATAAGGCGACTCCAAGGTCTATATGTGCGAATGAGCGACTTCCGTGGGATAGCTACTTGGGTAGTGTGTGCTGAAAATCTGAAGGGGGACTTACGTTTGTTAACTAGTATCACTCACAGATTGAATTTAGGTAGATTTAACAACTTATGCACTATGTTTTTGGGTTTTTTGGTTTAAGACTTCCAAAAAAGATAAAAGGATGAAGGTTTAGGGATTCTATACTACTTCTAAGCTATTCCTATGAACTCAAGAGATGGTATAGATTAGGTGAAACTTAGTAACGACACTTTGTTTCGTCACGCTTGGACAACTACACAGAGCGGGTGCAATCTTCTAAGGTTGTGCTTATAATTTTCACACTTTCGAATAATACCAACAATTGAACAATATTATTCTAAGTAGAAGTTAAACATCCACATAAAAGCTCAGACTATCTTTGCACGTTAAACGAAAATCACCCATTCAACAAAAGTATGAGCGAGATTTCACCTATCTAAACTATCAAATCTATCATTCATCCAGCAACTTGCAAACAAATTACTTAAGCAAATCTAATCTAATTGTTGAAGGGAGTATGTAACCATGCAACCATTTAGCAATAAAAAGATTTCAAAACAACACTCATAATGAATATTTTATTACTCAAATAGCTCTGTGCAACAATTTCATAAAACTCTCCATAACACTGAAATGAGAGAATGAGAGGGGTTTATATAGAGTTTTGAAAGAAAAATAAATGGTTGAGATTGATTTAAGATCAACGGTCGAGATCTAAACAGCACAACCCTAATTAGGGTTTCCCAAAATAAAATCTATGATTAACTGCACATAAGACAAGTGGCATGAGATGCTATCTTTTAGGATTGCACCCTCTTCTTCTGATATTCAAAGAACCTGGACACAATCTGGTCAACCTCATCCATGGAGACATGTGGCAATAGGTTGACCTTGAATTCCAATCCTTCTAAGTTATCTGCACAAAGAGCAAAGGTGAATTCCCAGTCTACTTGCTGCTTCTAAAAGGCATCCCTGATGGAAAAGAGGTTCGATATTTTAGCCAGGTGGCTCTTAAAGACCGGTCTTGAGATGGCAAAGTAGATGTCTTGTACTTTGATCTTCAGATTCTCCAACGGCATGTAAAAAGCCTTGTGTCGTAGGATAAAAAATTCATGAATTTTGTCGGACAAGACTGTAACCCAGTTGTACGCCATCCCATTCCTCAATCCATTCATAAATGCAATCATGGGTACCGTTGTGTCCGATGCCCTGCTAGCTCCGATAAGTTTGCTTTTCATAACATCTAGCAGACACTGCCATTCACCTGGCACAATATATGATTTTTTTAATCCTCTCCCCTTTGGTTCCTTAATCGCTGCCCATCCCTGGTCTAAAAGATCACTTCGACACATCAGCCGTAGCAATTGTTCCTTCCTTTTTGGTGAGGTCTTAGTGGCATTCTTGTCCACTTTCTTTCCCTCATCTGGTATGCCAAAGACCTTGGCAAAATCATTGGCTGCAAAGGATACGGTCACAGTACTCTGCTGGTAAGAGAATGTTGATGCCCTAGTTGCGCTGTCGTATGTGGCCACCATCATTCGCAAACATGATTCGAAATCCCTGATTGCAAAGATGGGCATTTGAATTGCCCAGTGCACTGTTTAGTCCTTAATGTGAGGTTGGTAAACTCACAGATAAAACAAGGATTTCCCACACGTACCAATTATTCATGTAACAGAACATTCATATATCAAAGCATAAGTAACAATAACAAACAGCTATACTAGAAGAATGACATCTTTATTGAATTCTCCAGAATATGTCAGTACAATCCCCCCCTTGCCGAGGTTCCATCTGAATTATATATAGACACGACGGTTGGCCAAGTTGCTAACCGTCACTAACTACCAACTACCCCACGGGAACCTCTCGACGACTCAAACATAACCAAACATAAACACCCATCCCAAGTACAAACTACGTGTGATTGACCCCTAACATCAGCCCCCCCCCAAAAAAGTAGTCGTCTTCTAGACGACTAAGACAATAGGAGCTGGAATACAAAACGAAAGACTAAGACTGAGAAGGGGGAGCAGGCGTCCCTGTAGTGGCCGAAGAAGAAGGTTGTTGCCTTGTGTGGAGTCTGAGGTTCTTCTCTGCCATCAACTACTGTTCCCGTGCCTTCTTCACCATGTGTGCGGCCTCCAATAGTTTTTTGTCTTTTTGCTCCATTGGTAAGGTAAGCTCGGCCACCTTTGCTGCCAGTACTTGCACCTCCTTCTGCATGCTGCAACGAGCCTCATAAGTAGTCACCTTCGTTTCTAGCTCATCCCGCAGGTTCTTTTCTACTGCAGCTAGCTGTGCACGCTTCTCCCCTTCCTTCTCCAGTTTTGCTACATACAACCGCTGGGCCTCCTGCTCTATCTGGCTCTGTCGCATTTGTAGGTACACATCCCAGAAGGATCCCTCCATGCTACGCAAGGTGGTGCCCAAGGTGCCCCCTCCTTCCACCAGTCGCATGCGTGCCCATTCCTGTACCATCTCCAGAGTACTACTGTTTGGCAACCCCTGTTGCTCAAAGTGGTGCGCAAACTTGTCTGCACATCCAGACATCATGAAGTGGTGTAGTTTCTCAGCGTCGACGGAGTTGTCGGACTCCATCTGCCCCGTCAACTGTGCCATTCCACGTGCTACATCTGAAATCCCTTGTAGCTCTCCAAGGAACCGCTGGAACGAGCCTACCAGATCGCTAGGATCTGGTGGAACGAGGTGAAGTCCTGCCAGTGATCCTTCCGGCCCGCTTTCCCCATCATTGCTGATCTTCTGGCTTTGCCTACCACTTCTTGTTGCCCTATGCTTCTCGTCAACCGACATCCTCATCCTGGTTTGTGATAGAGGTAGTCATGTCATGTGTCTGATGCGGCCCAATGGCCATGGTGTGTGGTGCAGGGGAGGTGGGGGGTGAGGTGTGAGTGCAAACTGTCCCAGCCACCCATCCAATGATGCATCTGTATCCTCATCCGTCAGCGCCTCCAGTATTGCCAACTCCTCCAGCCCATCTCCAGTCATCGGTACATCCCCTGACTCATCTTTCTTCATTGGTATCATACTAGTACCTGTCGTACTAGTACATGCTGGTACCGTACTAGTACTTGCTATGCTAGTACATGAATCTGCCATACTAGTACCAATTCCCTATACGACTACCCTTGGTACGATCGTCTCTTGAGATATTCTACTCGGGCTATGTTGTATGGCCTCCTTTGCCACCGTCTGGTCTACCATACTGGTACGTTCCGCGGTTTGCGACTCGAGTACAACTAAGGTGATCTGCAACAGTGACACCCACCATTGTGCCGGTGGTTCTCCTTTATTGATTTTCCGAAACAACAACCGTACAGGTCGTACGTCCCCGACCGGACTAGCTACTGTAAGTGCTTCCTGTGGTACCAAGGGTGCTGAAGATAATTTTGGGGGTGTGAATTTCACCTGTGTGCTCTTCCATTGTGCTCGCAGGCCTCCATGCTTCTCTTCCTCTTCCTCCTCTTCTTGTTGCTGCGATTCTGCTTCCCCTTCATCCTCTACGGCTGTGTGTGGTGCCATATAGAACCCCTCATCGCCACCCTCCTGCTCCTCAGTCTCTTTGGCCTCTTCCTCAGAATCTTCGGTACTACTGTCATCTTCAACTTCTACGGACATGTCCAACTTCCTCCTCTTTGCCGACTACGTGGTGTCACCAAGCATGTCTAGATGGGCATAGTAGTACATGGTCAGCTTATTGGGTTCGACCCGTCCGCGCGGTTCAAAAGTTCCCCACATTTCTGGCGGTACTTGCAGGTGTACGACATCCAGGAATAGGCTGATGGCATGGTGGCACATGTAAAATATCTTGTGTTCCAACTTGAGAAAATCATGAATTCTTTCCACCAAAAGTTGCCCCTAGTTGTATACTTTGCCACATTTGATTCCATTCATTAACCCTATCATCCAGATGGCTATGTCGGATGCTCGACTGGCTCTTGTGAGGCGACTTTTTACCAAGTCCATCAACATTCTCCATTCTCCTAGTGCAATAAACACACGCTTCAACCCCCTACTGTCAGACTAGGTTCTTTTCCATTGCTCTTTTGTGAGGTCATCTCTGCATACCAAATCCAGTAGCCACTTCTTCTCCTTGGTGAGCTTCTTGGCTGGTTTTTCTGCAGATGTCCCCTTCTTGGGTATACCAAATACCCTCCTGAAATCTTCCGGTTTAAATCAAATTCGTACTGTGCAGCCCTGGAACTGAATGATGGAAGCCCTTTCCAGATGGTTGTATCCGGATACCATAGTCCGTAGCACCAGCTCAAAATCCTTAATGTTGAATGTTGACATCTGGATGCAATGGTCTACCTGAGCTTTTTTGAGGGAGTCCTTTATCACATGGTCGGGGGAAGTTTCCTCATACCACGTACGACATTTGCTGCTAGTCACTCTTAAAGGCTACATTCTCCGTTGTGATTCCCTTTGGATCCTTTTGCACTTTTGGCCTGATTTTGGCCTTCTTGCTGCTGCTGGCTGGATCTGGAGTTGTTATGGTTGCATTGCAACTGCTTTGCCCTGTTCCCCTGTCTTTGTCCCATCCTTGACCATTATTATAACAGTCTACAAGTGTGCTTCGCCAATTTGTACGATCCATTGTACTAGCTGCTGCCTCTCCACCATACGGATTGGTCCGTACCCTTCCCTCTCCTGACCCTACAACCTCTCTTGACCGTACAACTTCTCCTAACCGTACGAAAGGGTTGAATGTTTGAGAAATTTCGAGGCCAAGTGTTCAGAATTTGAAAAGACCATCAGAGATATTCAAGACAAGGTCTTCTTTGTGGTAGCTGAGATATTGCAACAAGATGAGGTTCGAGAGAAGCATCTGCGTGCAGAGAATTTGAGAGCACAAGTTCAACGAAACTTCTTCAAAGTTTTAGGGCCAATTCTTAGGGAGGATCTCTCCAGAGTTTCGAGCTTCATATGCATAGATGAAAATTTCCTGACCCAGGCCACTGGCTGGGAAGACACTCTCGCCACTTGTGCTGATGATGTGGATATGGTCGACTTCCAAATTAGCAACTTGCCAAGTGTCACAATAGAGGAGGTGCGACTTCTTGTGTCCAAGTACATCGAATCTACAAAAAAGGAAACTAGACACTCACCTCAGTGACAATAGCAATTGCGCCACTTGTCTACTTGTTAATTTTAATTGTTAAAGTTTGGGAAAACCCTAATTAGGGTTTTGAACTTTTAATCTGAGCCCTTGATCGCTGTTCGATCTCGGTCGTTCAAAATTTTTGGACTCCTATATAAGATCGCCTCCTCTCATTTGGAGAGTGAGCTTTTTGAAATATTGTTGCATGGCCATTTTTCAGATAATATATTACATTGTAATGTTCCGGGCCTGTACGGTGTCGAGGGCTGATCTACTGTACACTGGAAGGGACACCCGTACGATGGTTGGGTTGTCGTACGGTGGAGGTGTGATGTACGGTGAGGGTGTGGAAGGTCGTACGGTGAAGGGGGGGTCATACGGTGGAGTGAAGACTGAACGGTGGTGGGAGGAGGGGTGGCAGCATGGTATGAATGTCGTCCGATGGAGTGAGGGAGGCCGTATAGTTCAAAGGATGTACGGTGGTGTGAGGAAGGGTGGCAGTACGGTGTGAGATCATACGGTGAGGGTGCAGTCCGTACAATGTGAAAACCGTACAGTAGTGAAGACTAGTCGCCGAACCAATCGATGAAGCTTGCAATAAGATATGATGCCAGATAAACGATTAACAAGAAGATTTATATGTTATTACACGAGCCAGAGAATAGTCAAATTAATGCACTTCAAATTACAACAATCCGGGACTGGGAGCAAGGTAGAGTAGGGTGAGGAGTTACTCCCACCGAAATTGCGAGAACCAAATAGGGAGGGTCTTTCACCTTCGAAATGGCAGATAACAAAACTCCAATTGGAATTCGCACAATCAAGAGAAAATACCAAAATCGCATACCTATGACAAAGACTAACTCGGTCATATATATGGGCTCCAGGAAACTTCCCGAAGGGTTACAAACGGGCCGACACGACCAACTAAGACTTGCCTAATCTAATAAAATAAAAGGGCCCAAAAGGTTTGTTATTAAATTTGGGGCCTTACAATAAAATAATTAAATTTATTATTTAATTATGTCGGGGATATCATAGTCCTCCCGGGCCAAAAATTGCTTGCCTTCCCAGGTGGCATCCTCGATGGGTAGATTCTTCTAGCGCACAAGGAACTCCTTGACTGTGCATGATCTCAGCCTCTTTTCTCTGACATCAATGATCTTCACCAGCTCTAGAATTAGTTTCCCTTCTTTGTAGATGGGTGGCAGATCCTTGGACACTGTGACGCGCTGCCCGATGACCTTCTTGAGACATGACACGTGAAAAACATTGTGAATCCGACTCCCCTCAGGAAGCTCCAACTTGTAGGCAACTTCACCCACCCTCCGAACCACCCTGTAGGGTCCATAGAAATGCGGCTTCAACTTCTCCTTACCACTTGTCTTCAAGGAGGATTGTCTGTGCGGTTGAAGTTAGAGGTATACCAAATCGCCAACTTCAAAATTTCGCTCAACCCGATGTCGGTCAGCATACATCTATTGCTGGTTCTGCACCCTCTATAGGTTATCTTTGAGAGATGTCAGGATGTCTAAACTCTCCTGAAGTCAATCTTTGGCCCTCAGCGCACGACTGTCCCCCAATGCCAAGTCAACAAATGAAGAAGGTTCATAACCGTACAGAGCTTTGAAGGGTGGCATGCCTAGCGACATGTGATAGGTGGTATTGTAATAGTGTTCACCCAAATGTAACGAGCGAACCCAAGCCTTCTGTTGAGCTGAGACGTAGTTCCTAAGATAACCCTCCAGCCATTTGTTCACAATCTTGGTCTGTCTGTCTGTCTACAGATGGTAGCTTGTGCTGGGCGACAACTCGGTTCCTGCCAACCTAAATAACTCCATCCAGAAGTTACTCAGAAAACGGCTGTCCCTATCATTGACTATGTTTTGCGGTAGACCATGTAAGCGAAATACCTCACGGAAGAACAACTCGGCCACTGGAACTGCTTGGTATCTTGTGGGGATGGCAAAAAAATGTGCATATTTGGTCAAGCGGTCAACTACGACGAAAATGCAATCCTTTCCTTACACTATAGGGAGCCCGGTAATGAAATCCATCGAGATGCTATCCCATTTCTGGTCGCGGATTGGCAGTGGTTGCAGCAGTCCGGCCAGTAGGGTGTGCTCAAATTTGTTTTGCTGACAGGTGGAGCATTCCCGCACATGCTAGAGGACGTCGTCCTTAAGCCCCTTCCAGGAAAACCTTTGTCGGATCTGGCTGTAGGTTTTCAAATATCCCGGGTGTCCAGCCAAGGGAGAGTCGTGCATTTCCTTCAGAATCTTTTCCTTTATCTTGGACTCGAGTACCAGATAAATTTTGTCCTTGTAGTAAATGATGTCGTCAACCACCTTGTATCGGTCATCCTGCACTTGACCATCCATCAGTTCACAGGCAAAAGTATTCTTGGAGTATTCAACCAACAGGTGTTCCTTCCAATTTGCCAAAATTTGGGATAAAGAACATATGGCAGGCCTTGTTGACAGGGCATCAACTACCACATTATTCTTGCCCTTCACATACTCAATGTCAAAATCAAATGCCTAGACTTTGCTCACCCACTTTTGTTGTCGTTCATTCAAATTCCTCTATTCCAAGAAATATCGCAAGCTGTTGTGGTTTGTCCGCACCACAAACTTTGCCTCGACGAGGTACTGCCGAAACTTCGTCAGTACGTGCATGATGGCAAGCATCTCCTTGTTGTAGATGGAGTACAACCGCTCAACTCCCAAGAGCTTCCGACTCTCGAACACAATGGGGTGATGGTCTTGCATCAACAACGCTCCAATGCCTTCTCCCGAGGCATCGCACTCGAGGATGAAAGGGCGAGTGAAGTCTAGTAGTGCCAAAATCGGACACGTACTCATAACTTCTTTTAATTTGTCGAAGATCTGCTGCACCTGCACACTCCAATGGAAGGACCCTTTCTTTGTCAGATCTGTCAATGGTGCACCAAGTTGTGAAAATTCTTTCACAAACCTCCTATAATAACTGCACAATCCAAAAAATCCACGCAACTCCGAGAGAGTCTTTGGTGGAGGCCAATCCAAAATTGCCTGCATCTTCTCCTGGTGAAGTCGTACCTCCTGGGCGCTGATGACGTGACCCAATTACAGGACCTCTGTCATTCCAAATTCACATTTGGACCTTTTGGCATACAATGATTGCAATTTCATAATCCCCAATACTTCATCCATATATTTCAGATGTTCCTCCCAAGTCTTGTTGTAGATGAGTATGTCATTGAAGAATACTAGTAGGAACTTACGTAGTTGCTTGTTGAAGATGTGGTTCATGCAGGACTGAAAAGTGGCCGGAGCATTGGTTAATCCAAACGGCATGACCAAGAACTCATAGTGTCTGTAATGGCAAGGAAGAGCTGTCTTTTCCACATCTTGCTCCCTCATATGGATTTGCTGGTACCCAGAGCGGAGATCAATTTTGGAGAAATTAGACTGTGCCATGTAGTTCGTCCAACAACTCATCGATCTTGGGAATGGGGTATCTATTCTTGATAGTCTTCTTGTTCAGTGCACGGTAGTGAACACACATTCTGAGAGTTCTGTCCTTCTTCTTCACCAGTACCACCAAGGATGCAAAGTGGCTAGAGCTGGGCTGGATCCATCCTTTATCGAGGAGTTCCTAGATCGTTTTCTCTATCTCTTGTTTGAACTTTTGGGGTGGTGGTAGGGTGTGGTGATAACGGGTTTTGCTCCTTCCTCCAACTCGATGGTGTGCTCGAACCCTCGGTGTGGGGTTATAGCAGGTGGAATGTCAGCGAAGACCAAACTATGCTTATCCAGAACCGACTAAAGTTCCTCATCCTTGTAGTAAGTCGGATGCTCTTTCATAGGTTTTGTCGAGATCAAGCGATGTGCTGCCCAGACTACTTCATCATGTCGGAAGATGGCTTCCATCTGTTTGGCGGAAATCTCCCTCGGGCTTCCATTTGACATTCCTCTGAGAACCACCTTCCTGCCATCCACCTCGAATGAGAACTCCATCCTTTTGAAGCTCTGTGTGTACTGGTCAAGGGTCTCCATCCATTGAATGCCCAATATGACATCTGTGTCATCCAGATCTACTACAAAGAAATCGTCAGTCACCGTGTAATTTCCCATGTTGATGCTCAGTTGCGGAACTAGGTGAGTGCATGATAGGAGATTGCCTCCTGCCACCTTGACATCGAACCCTTCATGCTCCTTTGTACACAAACCTCTTCGGGGTGACGAGTGATGAGTCTATGAAGTTGAGTGAGGCCCCACTGTCGAGCATAACCAAGACTCGTTGCCCTTGGAGTGTACCACGTACCCTAAATACACTGCACCTTGGGGTACCCGCAAGTGTGGCAATGACCCCTCCCCTCCGTACCAATGTGGAGATTCTCTCCGCCAAGCTGGTTTCCTCGGCAGATTCTTCCCTTGGTGGTTCACTTTCCTTAGGCTCCTCTTCTCCATCGGACATTACTTCAATATAGTGAATCTTTCCTTTGCCCAAACATCGGTGGCTTGGTTCCAATGGCTCCTTGCAGGTGAAACAAAGCTTCTTCCTTCTAAGTTCCTGTTTTGTGGCTTCATCAAGAAATGACCTCTTCGGAAAGGGTTTATTATCCTTCTCCTTTGGAACGAAAGGTGGTTTGTTATGTGCAAAATTTCTGGAAGAGGAAGATGTTGTCATGTTACGGACCTTTTTGATTGGTTCTGTGAGCGTGCTAGGGTTGAACCCTTTTACCCAACCTTTCAGAGGTTCCATCAATCCGTCCATGAACAAGACCACCAATCCCCGTTCTGAGATGTCTGTTACCAACACGGATAGTCTCTGGAACTCTGTGATGTAATTGTCCATTGGCCTCGACTGTTTTAGTTGCGCCAACTCCTTGAAATTGAGTTCTAGATCCTTCCCGTCAAACCGATCTATGAGCTTCTCCGTGAAGTCAGCATAGGAAGTTATCTGGTCATGGCCGAGAGTGACCATTCCATGATGCCACCATTTGTGCGCGACTCCTTCTAGGTGAAGTGCCGCAAACTTGATAGCTTCATCTTTAGGCATGGGGTTGAGTTGGAAGTAGGCATCTGCCTTTTGAACCCAAGCTTGTGCCAAGGTTACTTCGGTCCCATCAAAGGATGACAGGTTGATCTTGCCAACCTTCTACTTGATGTCATTGTTATAGTGCCCATAATAGCCCCGACTTCTGCCGCTTGAGTATTTCATCCGGAGCTCAGCATAATCCTTGAAGGATATGTCTCCCTCGAGATTTTCATCCCTCCAATCTTGGTTCAACTGTGCTTGCAACTCTTGAAAGGTGGGTTCATGCTCCTTGCGTGGCGCTTCTGATTTCTGAGGGAAAGTCGGCATCAGCAGCCGTGAATGTGAGCGTTGGACGTTTGACCTTCCAGTGACCGAATCATCGCCATGCCCATTTTGTTCTCCATTCGTTTTTCCCAAGGCCAATTGTCGTAAGGTTTCCTCCATGATTTGTTGTCGTTGCTCCCCTCTGGTTATCGTGTCATTGAGTTGAGCTTGGCTTCTAGTTATCTCCCTTAATAGTGCCATGACTTCTCTTGCAGGATCCTGTGGTTCCCCCATTTGGTTGGCCGAATGATACCTCCTTCTAGTGTACACTTGCATCCACTACCCGACAGGCTGGCAAGATGACAAGCTCTGATACCACTATAATGTTCCGGGCTTGTACGGTGTCGAGGGTTGATCTACTGTACGGTGGAAGGGACACCCGTACGGTGGCTGGGTGGCCGTATGGTGGAGGTGTGATGTACGATGAGGGTGTGGAAGGTCGTACGGTGAAGGGAGGGTCGTACGGTGCAATGGCTGTACGGTGGAGTGAAGGCTGTATGGTGGTGGGAGGAGGGGTGGCAGCATGGTATGAATGTCATCCAATGGAGTGAGGGAGGCTGTACAGTTCAAAGGATGTACGGTGGTGTGAGGAAGGGTGGCAGTACGGTGTGAGACCATATAGTGAGGGTGCAGTTCGTACAATGTGAAAACCGTACAGTAGTGAAGACTAGTCGCCAAACCAATCGATGAAGCTTGCAATAAGATATGATGCCGGATAAATGATGAACAAGAAGATTTATATGTTATTACACGAGCCAGAGAATAGTCAGATTAATGCACTTCAAATTACAACAATCTGGGACTGAGAGAAAGGCAAAGTAGGGTGAGGAGTTACTCCCACCGAAACTGCGAGAACCAAATAGGGAGGGTCTTTCACCTCCGAAATGGCAGATAACAGAACTCTAACTAGAATTCACACAAACAAGAGAAAATACCAAAATCGCATACCTATGACAAAGACTAACTCGGCCATATATATGGGCTCTAGGAAACTTCTCGAAGGGTTACAAACAGGCCGACACGACCAACTAAGACTTGCCTAATCTAATAAAATAAAAGGGCCCGAAAGGTTTGCTATTAAATTTGGGGCCTTACAATAAAATAATTAAATTTATTATTTAATTATACCGGGGACATCACATACATGTGTGGTTTCTCTTAAGGCTTTGTAATCCCTATTGTTTGAGTGATTAAGCAAGGTTTTCAATTTTTTCAACACATTAGTTTAGATTTTATTTCATGTTGTTAGATTGAATGAAAGATCTGATAAGTATTGGTTTATGGTTTATCTCCGTTCATGCTTTTGGTGAATGGATGATTTTCATTCACTATGCAAAATTAGTTTGAGCTTTAATTGATAAATCTATCTAAGTTCCAAAATTGTTCACAACTCATTCAAGCGTAATCCCTTTGTGTATTACCAACAAATCTCAACGCCCATTGAGCTTATCCACACGTCAAGACCTGACTAAAGAAACCTTGGAACCGCCATATGATCTTCTAGCAATCTTATAATAAGCTGTGATTTTTCAAGAGAGGATAAATTATCTTTGGGTACTTTATTCTAATGTTTGGTAGATGATAAAATAGACACCAACAAGACTTATTACAACAAATCAACTCTACCGCAGTATTTCAGTGGGAGGACTGAACTCACTTCCTAATTACAAATTTAGAAGGTGACCAAGCCATCCTCTTCCACTTGTGCAGTGGGAATTACAAATAAGATGCAAACAGTGATAGCTAATGGTACTACCATTTAGCTTTACAGTGAATCATTTTGAAAAATGGCAACCAATATAAAATATAAACTATTACAAACATAGAATAGAAGGAGAAGCACGAGAACAAGGAAAAACTTTGCAAGAGAGTAAAAACCACAATACCGAATTGCTGTCACAGAGAACAGCTTGCTGTAACTCCACCAATCTGCCACCACTAACCACAACAAACTAAGGAAAGCCACACCAACGAAGCACAAACAACACTTGAGATTCACACACACCCAAAACCCAGAATCGCTGAACATAGAGCCACCGAAATCTCCCACACAAAGCACACCAAACACATCCAACAAAAAACACTAAAAGGTACGACCAACAAAGGAAGGTACAACTTGCAAGGATAGTACGACCAACAATGAAAGTACGACCAGCAATGAAAGTCACACTCTTCACCAAAAAGTCGCGCCCTCCAGAGGAAGAAGACGCCACACACTCAGCTCTCCAACAAACACCACCCATAGGGTTCAAACCAAGCAATCCATAATCGAACCATAGCTAGGAGTGATGTCTCACACTCGAAACTGCAAAAAGCCCTAGGAGGTTTTAACCCTCGAAGAAGTCTGGAGTCAATCCGACAGGATAAGTTTTCAAAAGATATCGAAATGAGAGCCCAAGCTCTTATTTATAACATTTGCTCACCGACATTCAAATTCAACACCTCCATTTCGTCCACATTGCATGACATTTCATTTCACCCAAATGAGTGCTGCATTTCATTTCATTACACCAACATATGACTACCCAAGATGTAATTTTTCCTCTCCTATAAAAATTTGAACTTGTCCAAGGTCCGCAAGTAATATTTCAAAATAATTTTCCCATTTTCGACCCTTGACTTAGGAGAAATAATAAAATCTTATGAATAGAATATTTTTCCCTCTTTCCTAAGTCCAATTTAATAATTGAATATTAAACTTGGGACAAAGTTTTAATATCTAATAAACCATTTTTGTAGACCAAATGTCATAAAAACATTAACTTAAGTCATTTTAATGATAAATGACCAAGTCCATTAAACTGCATTCTGAACTCAACCATGCCTGCTAGAAATAGAACTGAGTCACTGAGCCATCACATAACTGCCAAAAGTAGCCGATGCTACCAGACTTCGTTAGGGCACAAACCGGGATCAATTGTTACTTACTAAAAATAGTAAGTCCATTGAAGAGTTGTCAGATGAAGTTGCATGCCATATTGTCAGAAAAATCTTGAAAAACCCAGAAAAATGGTCTACTCAGACCCTACTTTCTAAAAATAGTAAATTTGCAAACCTCAACTAAACGCAATGCATGTACCATCACTGTGAAGCCCTCAGAAAACCCAGAAAAACTCCATAATTAGAAATTCCAGACTCCAACTGCTTCCCACTCAAAATTCTCCTGGAAGATGGAAACCATAATTCTGCCAAAAATAGCCTACGAGCCTCCTGAATAAGCTATTTTCTACCAAGAGTGATCACTGGCTGGAAGGGGACATTACCGTCCACCCTCCCCAAGATTGCTTGCCCTCAAGCAATCGTAAGCCTGGATGTTGTAGAATCTCTTCACTTTCCCAAGTAGCATCCTCTGCAGGTAGGTTCTTCCACTTCACCAAGTACTCCCTGATTGTCCTTCTCCTTAAGGAGCGCTCTCTGAAGTCAATAATCTCTTCTGGAATCAGCACCAACTGCCCTTCCTCATCCATAGGGGGTAAATCTGAAGAGACCACTACGTTGTGTCCTAGTGCCTTCTTGAGGTGTGACACTTGGAAGACATTATGAACTCTTCTACTCTCTGGTAGCTCCAACTCGTAAGACACTGGACCAACCTTCCTGGTGACTCGGAATGGACCATAGAAATGTGGCTTAAGCTTTTCTACTCTAGTCTTCTAAAGAGAAGACTGTCTAAAAGACTGAAGTCTAAGGTAGACCATGTCTCCAACCTCAAATGATCGCTCTACACTCTGCTGATTAGCATACAACTTTTGCTGATTCTGCGCAATCTGGAGGTGATTCTTCAAAGCCCTCAGAATTTCCTGACATTACTGCACCATATCCCTAGCTTGAGGGGCTTGCTATCTCCAAACATCAAATCAGCAAAGCTAGGGGCCTCGTAACCATACAGTGCCATGAAAGGATACATCCTAATGGACATGCGATATGAGGAATTATAGCAATATTCCCCTAAACGTAACCATCTCACTCATGTTGTCTGCTGTTCTGAAACATAATTTCTGAGATAGCCTTCCAACCATTTATTTACAATCTTTGTTTGTCCATCTGTCTGGGGGTGGTAGATTGTGCTTGGAGTAGGCACTGTGCCACACAATTTGAAAATCTCCTGCCAAAAGGTGCTTAGGAACTTGCTGTCTCTATCACTTAGGATATTCTTGTGTAGCCCATGCAATCTAAACACTTCACAGAAAAACACATTAGCCACTTGAGCTGCTGTAAAAGAACTAGTGATGGTGAAGAAATGAGCAAACTTGGTTAATCTATCCACCACCACATAAATGCAATCCTTGCCATGAGCCTTTGGCAACCTCGTGATGAAATCTATTGAAATAATTTCCCTTTTTTGGTTGGGAATAGGCAGAGGTTGCAACAAACCAGCAAGTAGAGTGTGCTCATTTTTTGTTCATCTAACAAGTGTGACACTCTTTGATGTAGTTCAATACTTTGTTTTTCAGTCCTTTCCATGTGAACCTCTCATGAATCTGCTTGTAGGTCTTGAAATAACCTTGATGACCAGCAAGGGGAATGTCATGAAAAGTCTTTAGAATCTTCTTTTTGAGTTGAGATTCAGGTAACAAAAAGATCCTACCCTTGTAGAGTATCAAATTGTCAACCACCTTGTACCTTTCATTCTGAAAAATACCCTCAATAATGCTGGTTGCAAACTGATTTTTGGCATAATCAGCAAGCAAGAAATCTTTCCAATCAGCAGCGAGCTCACACAAAGAGCTCAAATGGGGTCTCCGTGAAAGAGCATCTGCCACAACATTGTTTTTGCCAAAGTCATAAGCTTGTAGCTTACTCACCCATTTTTGTTGCCTCTCATTTAGGTCCTTCTGATGCAAGAAATGCTTGAGGCTATTGTGGTCTGTCTTCACTACAAACTTGCTTCCGACCAAGTACTTCCTGAACTTGGCAAGGTGTGCATAATTGCAAGCATCTCCTTATCATAGATAGAATATGATCTCTTAGCTCCTCTCAACTTTTTGCTTTCAAA
Organism: Cryptomeria japonica; assembly: GCF_030272615.1. Classification (NCBI taxonomy): domain Eukaryota; kingdom Viridiplantae; phylum Streptophyta; class Pinopsida; order Cupressales; family Cupressaceae; genus Cryptomeria; species Cryptomeria japonica. Next base: position 242,894,902 of record NC_081406.1, on the reverse strand, counting down.
CACAATCGGGTGTTTCTCTTGCATCAACACCTCTCCAACACCTTCTCCTGATGCATCACATTGAATCTCGAAAGGCTTGGAGAAATTAGGTAGGGCCAAAACAGGGCATGTGCTCATAAGTTCTTTAAACTTATCAAAAACTCCTTGTGCCTTTTTTGTCCACACAAAAGCTCGCTTCTTAGTGAGATCCGTGAGGGGGGCAGCCATCTGATAGTAACCCTTCATAAACCTCCGATGGAAGCCACATAGACCCAAGAACCCCTTCAGGTGACTCAAGTTCTCAGGTGGAGGCCAATCGACTATGGCTTTGATCTTTTCTAGATCAACCTTCACTCCTTCTGCATTGATGATATGCCCAAAGTAAAGCAACTCCTTCATTCCAAAGTCACACTTAGATTCTTTTGCAAACAATGATTCAGACTCTAAAATACTGAGAATTTCATCTAAGTGCTGCAAGTGCTCCTTCCATGTCTTACTGAAAATGAGGATGTCATCAAAAAGAAGATAAGCACGAACTTCTGCAATTGCTTTTGAAAAATCTTGTTCATGCACGACTGTAAGGTAGCAGGTGCTTTAGTCAAGACAAAGGGCATGACCAAAAACTCAAAATGCCCAAAGTGGCATCTGAAGGCTGTCTTCTCAATGTCAGATTCCCTCATCCTAATTTGATGATAGCCGGACCTGAGATTAATCTTGGAAAAGTAGACATCACCATGTAGCTCATCAATCCTAAGGATAGGATACCGATTTTTTCTGATTGAGAGCCCGATAATCCACACACATGCGCATGGTCGCATCCTTCTTCTTCACCAAAACTACAGCGGAACCAAAAGGTCTCTTGCTCAGCCGAATGTAACCCATGTCAAGAAGCTCCTTAATTGGTTTCTCAATTTCATCCTTTTGCTTCTTGGGGTATCGATAAGGAGTAGTCATGACAGGCTTAGCTCCTTCTAACTCAATAATGTGTTCAGTACCTCGCTAAGGAGGTCTACTGGGAGGTGGATTCTCAAACACCTTTCTCCTCTTTGTAATCAAAGCTTGAATGCCATCAGGATAACTTGTCTTCTCTTCAAGTGAATTAGATGGCATGATCATGCACTCAGGAGATTTACCAAGAGGGGGATTCCCAAAAATCTTACTCTTTTTTGTGATTAAATATTGTATGTCTGTAGAGTAGCTTCCTTTTTCTTCAAGTGGACTTCATGACATTATCAAACACTCTGCTGCCCACTCCACTTGGTTATGGCAGATCATCCTCTCCATCCTCTTCAAGGTGCAATCCGAGGGCCTCCATTAGACATCCCTCTCAATACTACCCTCTTTCCTTTAGACATGAATTTTAACTCCATGGTTTGCAAGTTAAGGGTGATCTCTCCAAGAGATCGCAGCCATTGAATGCCAAGGACCACATCATCAGTCCCTCCAATGTTGACAATGTAGAAGTCATCCTTGACTTCATAGTTACCCAACTTCATTGACATGTTTGAAACCATCCGTTTGCAACAAATGGTTGATCCATCAGCCACCATGACCTTGAAGTCTTCAACATCATCAGTGAAAAGACCTCTCTTTGCAACAATTCTAGCATCAATGAAGTTGTCAGTTGCTCCGGTATCAATTAGAGCAACAAGTCGATGCTCTCCCAATGCTCCTCGAACTCTGAATGATTCATTCTTGTGAAAGGTTGAGAGTTGGGCAACTATACCCCTATCTTCATGGTCACTTTCAGGCCCTTCTGGAGCCTCTTCATACTCACTTCCCTCCGAATCAGGCTGTTGTTCCGAATTTTTAGAATCTGATCCATTAGCTGAATATGCCTCCATTTGACGAGCATTACTCTTCCCATGGCATCTATGACTCGGAACCCAAGGTTCTTTGCAGGAATAGCACAAATTCTTTCTCGGGAGCTCTTGATAGAGCTCATCATCCATCCAGGAAGGGAACTTCTTGTTTACCCTCTGGGTGAACAGTTTAGAACATACAGATAGAACACTTAATGCAGAATAATAATGCCATAGATATCAGATGAAACATAAGAGATGCTATTCCATTCATAATCATGTTCCTTGTACAAGTTACCTCCAAGGTATATAAAGGTACCGAGGGGGTGCGAGTGCCAACCGTCGCACCCGTAACTACCATCCCCCAGTTATCGAACTAACAAAGACAATTACAACTTAATTAACTAGTTTTATATAATATTGCCGCCAACATCATCCCCCCAAAATAGAAAGGTTGTCTCCAGACGACTTACAACAAAATGGGGAATACATTGCTTATTATAGAACCCAACATAAAAAACTAAGGGGGTGCAGAGGGCGTCCCTGATGAAGAAGGCGCCAAGGGTGGTGTAGCGGTGGACGCCAATCGCCCACGCAGCTCGTACACCTGCTCCGTCCTCTTCAGATCTCGTTCTGCCACCATCTGTCTCTCCATTGCAGTCTTCACCATGTAGGCAGCCTCCAACATCTCCTTATCCTTCTTGTCCACGCTCTCCAGTGCACTCACTAATCGAGTCTCCAACTGTTCTCTGGATACCCTTTCCTCTTCTAGCTGTATAGCCAAGGCAGATTTATCTACCACTAGAATGTCCATTGCTGTTCGAGTCTGTGCCACGGTAGCCTCAAGCTCCCGAAACCTGGCAGTCAGCTCCTCCCAAGTCATCACTGCTGCTACGCGCAAGGCCTCAGCTATAGATGCCGTTTGTTGTGTCCTCCGGAGCTCAAGATAGCCTTCCCGGAAGGCCTGCTCCACGTCTCTCAACAATGATTGCATCCGAGTCTCGCCAACCCCCTCAGTGAGGCTCCAAGCCTCCAGCATCCCCAGGTTCTCTATCTCAGGTCTCCCGGCAGACTCAAAACACCTCCCAAACTCCTCTCTGCATCCGGTGTGGGCAAAGGTCAACAACCTCTCCATCCGCTCGACCATGGCAGCATCCTCTTGGAGTCTCGCAGATGACACAAGCCGTTGTGCTCCTAGAGTCATCTCGACAATGAATTGCTCAAATTCTCCGCCGTCCTGCTGCACTCCCACAAGCACCCCCTCCTTTGTGTAAGGACTGGTTACTACATCCGCCGGGGGTGACACAGCTCTCTGAAGTGCCCTACTGCTCGGAGAACTCCCGTCCTCTAGATCAATGATATCCAAGGAATGCACCTCCCTGCCTAGAGATAGAGTGGCCTCCCCTACAGGTGCCACGGGTGTGAGCTAGTAACGACTCAACCAGGCACTCAGGTCATCCTGGAGAGCACCTGCTTCCATCATTACCTCCTGCATATAACTTGGCACACCCGGCACATCCTGCTCCATGGAAGCCCCTACACTCGCCAAGGCACCCGACCCATCCTGCTGAACTGAGGCCACCCTAGAGTCGATCCCTGTTGTGGTCTCGACCCGCGATGGTGTCATAGCTATCGTCACTCGAGGCTGCCCAAAGCTAGGTACTGGCACTGTGGTGACTACGCTGACTGTCCCGAATGACCGCGGCACCGCCAACTGACAAGTCTCTGTTAAGCGTGCTGGTGTAAAGTGTACCTGAACCTGTGATGCTAAAACGGACCCTTTTGTACTTGCCGATTCCACTACCTCCTCTTCAAGCAATTGGTCACCCCCTCTACTTGCCAACCGAAAGCTCCCTCCGCTCACCTAGGAGGTGTTTGCGGATTCCTCCCTGCCGCTATCCGCATCCTCTTCAGCATCAGACTCTTCTGTGTCCGACTCCGTGTTTGACATGGCGGGCTTCTTCCTTTTTGTGCCCAAACGTGCCTTCGCGCCATGTGCCAAGACGTCCAAGTGCGACCAGTAGAATATGGGGGGCTGGTCCGATGCAACACGACCTTGTGGCTCCAATGGCTGTGATCTGTGTGTGGACTACATCGAGAAATAACCCAATGGCGTGATGCGGCATGTAAAATTTCTTGTACTGCAGGGTCATGAACTCATCCATCCTATTTGCCAGTAGTGATGCCCAGTCATACACCACCCCGTTGTGCAGCCCATTCATCAACACTATTTGTGCGATAGCTATGTCAAATGCGCGGTTGGCACCTGTAAGGTGACTCTTCACTACGGACAACAAACATCGCCATACTCCCTTAGCCAAAAATGTTTTCTTGATCCCCCTACTCTTGCCTACACTTTTGAGACTATCTTTTTCTCCCTGCATGAGGTTATCCCTCAACATCAACTATAGCAAGGTGGCACGGTTTTCTAGAGTGATTTTTTGTGAAGTATCGATTTTTTTCCCTTTCAACTTCGGTATGCCAAACACCCTGCTGAACTCGCCTGCCGTGAAGGAAATAGTTAACCGTTGGTGTTGATAGTCAAATACAGACTAGCGGCGGTGTCTATCATAGCTGCCAATCATGGCACGCAAAACCACCTCAAAATCTTTTATGCAGAAAACTGGCATTTGGATAGCCCAGTGTACCTGTGCCTGGCGAAGGTTTTTCTTTATCGGGTCATCGTGAGATGTCTTCGCCCACCAATTCCTGCAGTCTATTCCATTAAGACCCTCGAACACAATATTGTTTGCTGTTACCTCATCCTTGTCCTTTGTCGACTGGGTTTTTGGATGATGCTTCCTACTTTTCTGACTGTTGCTCATCCCGAGCCTGCCTGCAATACGCACACCAGATGGCAAAACTGGCTTGCCTATGTCTGCACTTGATTCTGAAGTTTTTCGCCCTCCCTGTAACTTGTCTTCTAACGGCTATAACCGTTTTCTCCAATCCGCCTTGTTCCTGTTTGTGTCCATTGATCCCCAATTAATTCCCTTGATCTCCTTTTATAGGGTTTTATTTATTTATTTTTATTTAACCTTCTTGCACGTGCTGCCCTTCCTTCCAGATGTTAAGTATGGTGTATGGCTGACGTATGGTGTACTTGGCGTGCGGGTGTACTTGGCGTATGGCGTGCAATCTCCTTCCTCCGTGATTTTTTTTAGCTTACTGTTGGTTGGGTCTGCGTTTTAATTCTTTTCCCTTTGGCGCTGCAGTTTATTTATGGCGATTGGCATGGTAGGCCACCGCACAGTGACCCCGCGGTACCACCGTACGGTGTATCTGCCGTACGTGTGCACCTTTTTTTTCAGGCTGTATAGTCAGCTGTCGTGCGGACCTGTACGACCATACGTTTTTTTTTTAATTGTTATTTCTTCTAGAGGGTTCGAGATCAGTCGCCCGTCTCTGGTCGTGGTACTATTTTAATTTCGACCCATTGACGGCGTCTGGTATCTCCTTCTCGTCGAGCGTCCACAACTTAATCGCCCCGTTGGCATTGACCTCGCGTACCTTGAAGGGGCCTAGCCATCGCACTTTAAATTTTCCTGGTTTGATTTCGTTCCTCCCATTGAATTTCAACACTAATTGCCCCGGAGTAAACTTCATTCGCCGAAGATGCTTGTCGTGCCAGACCTTCCGTCTTTGCTGGGCTGCCTCTGTGGCCCATTGTGCCATCATTCTTTTTTCGTCCAGCTTGCTTAAGGCATACAGTTTATCCCTCAGGCTCTCCATATCCCCGAGTTTGTTCTCCATTGCAATGTGAAGGCTTGGCACCACAGCTTCCTGCCCGTACATGAGTTGGAACGGAGTCTGGCCAGTGGTTACCTTGTAGGTTGTGCGGTAGGCCCACAAGACCGAAGGTAATTTTTCTTCCCAGTCTTCTCCCTCGACACCGCACGACTTGTAAATCACGCCCACGAGAATCTTGTTGGTAGCCTTGGCCTGCCCATTGGCTCGCGGGTAATAGGGGCCAGACAGTGAATGGAAAATCTTGAATTCTGTAGTAAGGAGTTTAATAATGTGGTTCACAAAATGTCCACCCTTGTCACTTGTCAACTACATAGGGATCCCATACCGTGTAATAATTTGCTCGTAGATGAATCTCGTTGTACTTACGGCCGAGTTGTCAGGTAGGGCCCGCGCTTCAACCCACTTGGTTAAATATTCCGTGGCTACCACAATGTAGCGACACCTCCTAGCATGGCTCACCTTGAGTGGCTCGATGAAATTCAGCCCCCAGCGCTCGAATAGTTCTTGAGCATGCGAAGGGTTGAGGGGCATGAAATCCCTTTTTAGTGGCCTCCCCGCTCTCTGGCAGGTATCACAACCTACTACCCATTCTCTCGCATCATTATACAATGTGGGCCACCAGAGGCCTGCTAGCAATACCTTCCTTGCCGTAGTGTTCGGTCCCATATGGCCTCTCGCGAGCCCTCATGTGCTTCCCTCATGACGCTTGGCACCTCTTCCTCCATCACACACCGACGTAACACCTCGTCGAGCCCCATTTTATACAATAAACCATTAATCAGCTGGAACGTGCGGCTTCTCAACACAAGTTTTCTTCGTTCTCCCGGTGGCATGCCTTGGGGAAATACAAAGGTGGAGAGATATTCCCCGATTGCTGTATACCTTGGTGGTAGTACTGCGATCTTGAATAGGTGGGCATCTGGAAAGTCGTCATTCACCCCTTCTAGCGGCTCTCCCGACCTGATCCGGGACAATTGGTCAGCAATGACATGGCTTTTGCCTGGCCGTACAATTATTGTGAATGTAAACTCCTGAAGTAGCAGTAGCCACTTGCTTATCCTGCCTTGGATGATGGGTTTGTTTACCAGGTACATCAAGGCCTGATGGTCCACATAGAAGGTGAAGGGTGTCGCCAGCAAGTAGTGTCGAAATTTTTATATGGCATAGACCATTCCGAGGGCCTCCCTCTCGGTGGTACTATAGTTCCTCTCGACTTTCGACATCAACCTACTCGCAAAATAAATGGGGTGATCCAACCCGTGTGCCCCTTCCTGCTCTAGCGTAGCCCCAATGGCATAGTTCGAGGCATCCACGTGTACGTGGAATTCTCAGTCCCAGTTTGGATAGGCCAGAATGGTTGCCACCAGTCTCATCTTGAGTTCTTGGAATGCTTCCCCTTGTGCCGATTCCCATATGTATGGTTGGCCCTTTCGAGTTAGTTTGTCGAGTGGAAATGAAAGTTGGGCAAAGTTCTTGATGAACTTCCGGTAGTATCCAATGTGTCCCAAAAAGGACTTGACTCGTGTCACATCAATGGGCGACTCCATTTCCACAATTACCCGTACCTTATCCAGGTCAGTATTCAGTCCAGCTTTACAAACGATATGGCCCAGCAGCTTCCCTTGTGGTACCATAAATTGGCATTTCCGTGGATTTAAGGCGAGCCTGGCCCTTGGCATCGCTCCATGCACTCTCTCAGCACCACCAAGTGAGTGTCTTCGCTACTGAAAATCAACCAGTCATCCAAAAAGGCTTTAAAATTTCCCACCGACATCTTATCAAAGATGTGAAGAACTATCCTCTGGAAGGTTGCGGGAGCGTTGCACAACCCGAATGGCATCCGGTTGTACGCATAGACTCCATCTTCCACCACAAAGGTGGCCTTCAGCTTGTCCTCCTCAGCTATCGAAATCTGGTTGTACCCTGAGAAGCCGTCGAGAAATGAGTACATTTCATGGCCAGCCACCTCCTCCAGGATACTGTCTGTGAAGGGTATGGGAAACGGGTCCTTGATGGTGATTGCGTTGAGGCACCGAAAATCCACGCAATGTGGATCTGGTTGGCCTCCTTCTTTAGTGAAATCACAATCGGTGAGACCCACTCACTTGTCTCCACCCGAAATATGATGCCGGCCTCCAGCATCCGTTCGATCTCCTCGTTCACCTTGGCAGCATAGTTTTTATTCATTCGGTACGGCCTCTTCCGTACCAGCCTCTTCCATACTGGTTGGGCTCTTGAGACCAATGGTATCCAATGGACACACATTTCTGGTAGAACCCCCTTCAGATCCTTGTAGGACCACGCGAATACGTCCTTGTGTTCCAGGAAGATTTTGAATGTTGTAGCCTTCAGGACTGGGCTCCAATTGTCGCCTACCCAGATATTTCGAGGATTGGCAGTGTCTCCCAGGTTTGTCTCCTTCACAGTGGGGTCTTCGTACCGCATTGGCCTATCTTTCAAAAATTCGTATGTTGGGACATCATTTACTTTGGCGTCTCCCTCCTTGTACTCCGTGTATTCTGGCGGAAACTTCTCCTTCTCACCTAGCTCGTCCTCAATCTGTAGCATGTGACAAGCCGGGTGAAACACTTCATAGTCTTTCATTTGCCAGTGGAAGAGTCCATTCAATGAGGAAGTGTCATCTTCTGAACATCCGCCAAGTTCTAGCACTCCTTCCTCGTTTGGTTCCCTCTTGTCTTTACCTTCATGGGAGTCCCACTCCCATCTGTTTGAATACTTTGAATCCGAGTTAGATGACGCAAGTTCCTTGCCAACAACCTGGGTCCTTAGATCAATGGTGTACTTCCGCCCCCCTTTCTCCATAGAAAGGGTGTTCTTCTTCCAGTCGTGGTTCACCTTTGCTGCAACCAGCCACCCTCTCCCTAAGATGGCGTCGTACCCCTTCTTCTTGAGTGGAATTACCACAAAATCTAGTAGGAAGGGTTGCATGCCGATTGTCACCGGCTGGGCCATCAGGGTGCCGAGTGGCTTGATGCCGTGTTGGTCTGCACCTACCAAGTTGAACGTGGGTGGCCATAGTGTTGGCTTCCTGAGCTTCTTCCACGTATCCTCTGGTAGTACATTGACCCCCGAACCTCCGTCCATGATGGTGTCTTTGAGGATAGCCTTGAGAATTCCCATCTCTACTACAGCAGGATGCCGACCACTATTTAAGGTCAACAACATTGGGTCAGCCGAGGGGCTGACCAGAACTTCCGCCCGTGCCACACGTGAAGGTACCTGAGCAGTGGTTTGTATGGAACTAAAAATGGCGGTTCTCAACTATGGCATTGTCTCTAGAAGGTCCTTTACCCTTATAGGCACTTCCATCTGCAGTACTTGCCCAATTATGTTGTTTTCGGCTTCCGTACAGGATGATGTGCTCACCACCTCGTTGTTCCGTCGTTCGGCTGTCATCTCACGTTCAATACTGGCTTTTGCCTCCCATAATCTCTCCTTCTCTGTACGAGGGTCCGGATAAGTGGCCTTTTTTGTCTGAGCGCGGGTGATCGCCAGTACTTCCTTCTCACTAGTCTTCTCAATGTTGAGGAGGTTAACCCCTGGCTTAGGGCAATTTGTCTCATCGTGGTCTCCAGGACCACACCATCTGCACAAGTGTTATGATGCTCTTTCTGGCAGTCCCGTGCAAAGTTTCCCCACTGGTTGCATGCTCGACACTGAATCATCGACCGTCCCTTGGCATCATACTGCATCCGGCTCCAATTATTATTGTTATTATTGTTGCCTCTTCCTTCCCTTCGGTTACCTCTGTAACCGCCAGATGATGCCGTGGCGTTGGCTTGGGGCTGCGACGTGCCTGCTGTCGCTGATGGCTGCTCCTGGGTGAAGAGCACTTGGTTCCCGCGTGTCTTCATGTTGTAGGGACATTCTTTGGTAGAATGCCCCAACACTTGGCAAATATCGCAGAAGGCCTTTTTGGGACAAGAGCCTTTTGTGTGACCTTCCTCCTTACATTCTGCACACCATAATTCCTCATTTTTGCTGGTGCTTCCCTTCATGCTCTTGAATTCCTTCATCATGCAGTGCATATCTTTTTGAAGGGCTTGCACCTTTTTACTCGACCCCTCGTTGCTGCTAGAGGAGTCCTCTTCAGAGGATCTGTCTTTCTTTTTCCTGGATGTCTTCCCTTCACTCTCTAGGTCCATTGCCCGATTATAGGCATCATCTTAGGATGTGGGGGGTACAATTTTCATTTTTCTTCTCAGTGATGATTTTAGGCCCTCCACAAACCATCTTTTCTTTAACCCATCTTCGAGTTGATTATCCATCCTCCCCAACAATTCCCTTAGGCGTCAGCTATATGCATGGATGGTCTCACTTTTCCCCTGCTTGGTGCTCAGAATTTTTGCTACAATTTCATTATCATCTCTGAGGAGTCGAAACTCCTTTTCGAAGGCTTTGTGCAATGCATCCCAAGTTGTCAGTTGGGTTTTGTCAGCATCCGACTACCAACCGATGGCTACTCCTCGTAGGGTGGCGGGAAATTGTACCACCCATTCGTCCTTGTCAACCACGCCATTGGCCGACCAGATTGTCTCACATGTACGGCAGTGCCGCATAGGGTCTTCTTTCCCATCTCCGGTGAATTTGGGTAATTTTTGCCGATTCGCCATTATGTTTCTTGGCAGCGGCCTGGTCTGCCCTCTGGAACTCGAACTTAACCCTCCAGGGACTCCTCCTCCAGGCACTTGTCCTCCCAAAGGTGCTCCGCCGAGATTTGGTCCTTTGGGTCCCACCAAGTTGCTCTGACTACCAGGGTTTGATGAGCCTGTCCCGAACAGATTGCTTCTACTACCGTGGCCTTGTGTCCTCTGACACCTTCGGTCGCACCGGTATCCTCGGCCTCTCTATCCTCGGTCTCTGTCTCGTCTTCCCTTCTGGTCTCAGGAGCTCTATATGGTGTGTACGGCTCTACTGCACTCCCATCACCGATCTCCTCCAATGTTAGGGAAAGGTCCCCCAAACGTTCCCTGGTGGTTTCTATTAGTGTGGAAACCTGGCCCTCGCCAGAGCCATTTGTGCCATTTCTGTCGCTTCCTTCCTCGAGAATCCTCTTAAATCTTCTTCTTCGTTCTACTTGTTGCTCGAGGATTAATGCTCATTGGGCGGTTTCAGAGTCCCCAATGTATTCCTTCTTATTTTTGTCTTTATTTAACAAATTGGGCATTAATTCTAAATTCTCTTTATGCAATAGAACAAGGCATCATATTGAAAAGAACACTTTTATTAATTCATCCCTGGTATACAATGTATGTCACTATAGTGGGGTGTTCTTGTTTTATTCTTCTCTGTTCGTACACATTCACGGATTGTTCATCCCTCGGTCGGTTTCATTGCGCTCCTCTTGGCGCTTGTGAAACTCCCGTAGGATTTGTTGGCGTCGGTTCTCGCGATAGGTCTCTTCCCTGCGGCTTTGGAGAGCCAAAAATGCCTATGCTAGAAGGCTGGGCAAATTGCTCATCAACCGATTTACCGCCGGACTTACACCAAGCGCACTCCACACAGCATCCTTTGGAACATCCTCGGTGGTGGCTTCCCTTCGCACGTGTGTTTCAATCGCCACTTGGAGGATGCAGGAAAAATCCTTTGTGAGTGCTAGTTCTCCATCGAATAGTTCTTCAGGTTCGTCGTCCGGGTTATTGCTCGTCCCTTCGGCCAATGGTTGTCCCATTATCCGTGTGCCATGTAGTATACTCCCATGCTCCAGATAAATTTTGGCAACGACGCCAAATGTTTACCCTCTAGGTGAAAAGTTTAGAACATACAGATAGAACACTTAATGCAGAATAGTAATGCCATAGATATCAGATAGAACATAAGAGATGCTATTCCATTCATAATCATGTTCCTTGTACAAGTTACCTCCAAGGTATATAAAGGTACCGAGGGGGTGCGAGTGCCAACCGTCGCACCCGTAACTACCATCCCCCGGTTACCGAACTAACAAAGACAATTACAACTTAATTAACTAGTTTTATATAATATTGCTGCCAACACTTCTTAGGCTGATTAGAAAATTTCTTCTTGTCTTTACGAAATGAGAAAGGCTTTGACTAAAATTTGGACTTAGGGGCAACCAACTCCATGCTCCTAGCCTTCTTGATTGCTTCAGCCAAGGTGGGCGGGTCAAAGGCTTTTACCCAACCTTTCAATGGTTCTTCAAGTCCCTCGGTGAATAGGACCACTAACCACTTTTCAGAAATACTACTAACCATAATTGAAAGACTTTGAAACTCAGTTATGTAAGTATCCAAAGAGCCCTGCTGTTTGAGTTGTGCAAGCTCTCTAAACTTCACCTCCGGATCCTTGGTATCAAATCTTTCAATCAACTTGTTGGTGAATTCTGCATAGGTACTGATCAAGTTATGGCTAAGGGTGACCAACCCATGGTACCACCACTCTCGAGTAGCTCCATCCAAGTGCAAGGTGGCGAACTTGATGGCCTCTTCTTCAGGCATAGGCATCAAGGACAAATAATTGTCCAACTTTTGCACCCACGCTCTAGCTGTGCTCTTACTGCTTCCATCAAAATGTGCTAGAGTAACCTTCCCAAGAGCTTGTTGATAGTCTCTTGGAGTGGAGTATCGATTGTCATACCTTCCTTCCCTCCTCTTCTTCTGATTCATGTATTGATCAAGAGACAAGACATTTCGAATCTCTTGGGGAAGTGATGCATACTCCACGAAACTAGCCCAGATCTCATCAGCCACAGGGACTTCTACTTCAGGAGGTGGTGTTTCGTTTGAAAGGAAAATTGGTTGCAAAGGCCTTGACACTGATCCAACAGGCATTCTACCATTGTTGCTTCCATTCCCATTTCCACTAGAATTGTTGGAAGTGTTGGCATTATTTCCACTAGTATTTTGATTCTGGTCTTGACTACGTCCTCCTCTAGCATTCTGTCTAAAAGTGGCTATCATCTGGGACATCATGTCCATCATAGTATCAAATTTTTTCTCCATTTTCTCCACAGCCACAATTGCATCATTCTGATCAAATATTCTCTCTCCCATTGAATCCACAGAATCTACTGAATCAACTTCCTCATCTCTATTTCTCAAAACCTCTGAAAATGTTTCCTCTACTGGCATTTATGGTATCTAATACTTTTGCCTTCTCTGTTCACGATTGTAGTATCTGATATCTCTGTAACTCATGAAACCCTTCTGTCACATAGGTTGGCAAGAAGTGTGGCTCTGATACCACTGAAATATCCCCCTTAATTTTTTCCAAATTTTTCCCACAATTTCATTCAACACAACACTTGTTATGGTTAGGAAATGAAAACCAAATGCTGCTGAAAGTAACCCTCCACTCTCTGATCACCGAGAGCCCAATCTAGGAGGGTGAGAGCATAGAGTGTTGAGGGGATTGTTAGGTACTTGAAAACTGAAATTGATTACAAATTTGGGCGGCAAGCCAGCCCTTTCCACTTTTCAGGGGGATAGAAAACCAGAACACTTGGTGGTAAACCAGCCAAGGAGAAACACCAACACAAACAAATCAACTCTACCGCAATATTTAAGTGCGAGGACTTATTACAAACAAAATCAACTCAACCGCAGTATTTCACTGGGAGGACTTATTGTAACAAATCAACTCTACTGCAGTATTTCAACGAGAGGACTGAACTCACTTCTTGATTACAAACTTAGAAGGCGGCCAAGCCATCCTCTTCCACTTGTGTTGTGGGAATTACAAATAAGATGCAAATAGTGATAGCTAATGGAACTACCATTTAGCTTTACAATGAATCATTTTGAAAAATGGCAGCTAATATGAAATATAAGCTATTACAAACATAGAACTGAAGGAGAAGCACGAGAACAAGGAAAATTTTTGCAAGAGAGTAAAAACCACAATACCGAACTGCTGTCACAGAGAACAACTTGCTGCAACTCTACCAATTTGTCACGATGAACCACAACAATCTAAGTAAAGCCACACCAACGAAGCAAAAACACATTGGAGATATGCACACACCCAAAAACTAGAATCGCTGAACACAGAATCATCGAAATCTCCCAACAAAAGCACACCAAACACGTTCAGCAACAAATACCAAAAGGTACAACCAACAAAGGAAAGTACGACCTGCAAGGTAAGTACGACCAACAATGAAAGTACGACTTGCAAGGTAAGTACGACCAGCAAGGAAAGCCACACTCTTCACAAAAAAATCACACCCTACAAAAGAAGAAGATGCCACACACTCAACTCTGCAACAAACGCCACCCACAGAAATCAAACCAAGCAATCCAAAATCGAACCACAACTAGGAGTGATGTCTCACACTCGAAACTGCAAAAAGCCCTAGTAGGTTTTAACCCTCAAAGAAGTCTGGAGTCAATCCGACAGCATAACAGTAAGTTTTCAAAAGATATCGAAATGAGAGCCCATGCTCTTATTTATAACATTTGCTCACCGAAATTCAAATTCAATACCTCCAAATTCGCCCACATTACATGACATTTCATTTCACCCAAGTGAGCGCTGCATTTCATTTCATTACACCAACATATGGCTGCCCAAGATGTATTTTTTCCTCTCCTAGACAAGTTCGAACTTGTCCAAGGTCCACAAGTAATATTTTGAAATGCTTTTCCCATTTTCGACCCTTGACTTGGGAGAAATAATAAAATCTTATGAATAGAATATTTTTCTCTCTTTCCTAAGTCGTCCAATTTAATAATTGAATATTAAACTTTGGACAAAGTATTAATATTTAATAAACAATTTTGCAGACCAAATGTCATAAAAATATAAGTGTCATTTTAATGATAAATGACCAAGTCCATTAAACTGTATCTTGAAGTCAACTATGCCTGCCAGAAATAGAACTGAGTCACGGAGCCATCACATAACTGCCAAAAAAAGCTAGTGCTGCCAGACTAGACTGAAACCCTAAAAATTTCCACACTTACTAAAAATAGTGACTCCCAACTCTATTAGGGCACAAACCGAGATCAACTATTACTTACTAAAAATAGTAAGTCCACTGAAGAGTTGTCAGATGAAGTTGCATATCATATTATCGAAAACTCTTGAAAAACCCCCAAAAATGTGCTACTCATACCCTACTTACTAAAAATAAAGTTTGCAAACCTCAAATTAACACAATGCATGTATCATCAGGGCAGAGCTCTTTGAAAACGCAGAAAAACTCCACAATCAGAAATCCCAGACTCCAACTGCTTCCCACTCAAAATCCTCCTGGAAGATGGAAACCCTAATTCTGCCAAAAATAGCCTACGGGCCTCCTGAATAGGCTATTCTCCACCAAGAGTGATCATTGGCCGAAGGGGACATTATAGTTTAATGGAAAAATCTTCTAAATGAGGATGCCATTTGGAGAGGGTAAATTTTGGAGCATCCCAATTTTTAATTGCTTGAGAATATGCAATTTTGAGGAAAGAGGATTGTCATGCCCCCTTGTTGAGCATAAATTCACAATTGACACTTACCCTAATTTCTGTATTTTTCTTGTAGGTTAATGGGATGGTAAAAGGAAAAGTTAATTAAAAAATTAAATATTTGAGCTGCAAAAGTAAAAACTAAAAGACAACTTATATTTCATTATTTTTAAAAGTGTTATAAGTGATTAATTTAAGTTTCACTAAGCTCTTAGTACAAAAATTGCACTTAAATGACAATTTAATAATTGAGGAATATTGCCAAAAATAAATAAATGTTATTTTATTTTTTCAAAATAAGGTTATAAATAAGGAGTGTTTTCAAGAAAGAGGCTACGTACTTTTGAAGTTATTTCATTTTTAAAGAATGAATGCACGTTTTTCATTTTCTCTTCTTGAGGACAAAAACTTTTTTGGAGTTTTTAAGATTTGAAGATTTATGTAATGTCTCCTTTTTATCTAGCATAGAAATATAATTAAATAACTAAAATTAAGTTTTAATTATTTAATAGGGTCTTTAATTCCTAAGTTAAGTGACCACTTTATGCCAATGAGAAATTATAAGTAGGCCAGTTTCTTATTTCCCAAGCTGAAGTGAGAAATTAAAAAGGAAGGGTAATATGAAGAGAGAGGGAAGCTGAAAGTAGAAGAGTTTCCCAGAAGGTTATAAAAGAGCATGTGAAGGCTCATTTGGGTTTGTTGAGTTTATTCATTTTCTTAATTGAAACCCTTGTAGTTCTGGAGTTTGGAACTTGTTCCATCTTGACCTCTTGAGGACACAAACCCTGTTGAGAAGATCAGCATCGGGGTGAAAGATTCCTCCCTAGCTGATAATTGGTGGAGTCAAACAGACTCTGCATCTAAAGTTCAACGATCAGAAATTGGCAGTTTTATGGAGTTTCTTTCAGAAATAAAATTTGTAGAAATTTACTGCTGCATTCTTTTTGAGTATATGATTTTGTTGTCCATTTATTGAGGGATGCTTCATGTAAGTCTGAAAAAGATAGGAGACTTATAATATATGTGACTTTGTTGCTATTGAGCTTCAATTACAGTCAGAAATAATAAGTATTTTCTTCTAATATATTTCTGAGTATTGAATGCTTACAAGTCATTGCCATATTCTAAATTTATCTCAGAAATTTATATCATTTCAGTTTGTGTTCATTGCACTTGATTATAAGTTTTGAATGCCTTTGTACAAATCTGCAACCAAATTCAACATTAAGTTGTATAATGTTGTGAAGGGAGTAAAAATTTGGGTTAGTTTCTAAGTGGGATCTACATTGAAAATCCTCTTCGTTTTTAATGTAGTCTCATTCAAGACTTGACAATGTGCTCAGTAGGGAATGGTTTCCGGATTTTGGTTTTTTCTTTTTGGCAAAACGCATGCAGCATGCACACACACATACACATATAATTACAACGTTTAGAATATAGCAAAAGATATCAAAGTTCAGCATCTTAGCCCTGAACATGCTCAACCAGGTTTCTACTAGATAAATACATAAAATAGATGCTGAGATATCAAAATGGGAACCATGCTCAACCATAAACAAGGCAAAAAACTAGGAAACGTTTTTACAGTATACTATTTATAGATGTTGACAATTAAAATCAGTCGAGGACGTTCTCGTCCTCCTTGTCTTCTTTCACTTTTGCTTGAGGCTTGGGTTTTTGGTTATTGTTTTCAGTTTTGTGTGAGATTTTTTTCCTTGTGTTTGAGAAGCTTTTAGTTTTGTGGATCAATTCAATGTTCATATATTGACTTCAACTACCATTACAACAATTTCTACTCAGCAATCCTATTCTATTTTTACTCCTAATTACAGCTACTTCTAACTCCTAATGATCTAACTTCTAAGAGTTTAACCTTTCTCACCCTTCACAAAAGAGAGGCACTGGCCTTTTATAGATTTTACAATTTTGAATCAAAGGCCAGGATTGACTGCATCCAATGGCTGCTACCTGCCTTCTAGAAGCTTGGCAGCTTTAGCCCATGCGTAGTAACTCCTGGCTTCCACTTTCAACCACTTTCCCAGCCACTGACAACTATTTGACATCAATTTTGGCAAATCCTGTAGTTGAGAAATAACTGACTTGTGTATCCCCTTGTTTTGAATGCATTAATGGGGACCCACAGATAGTTATTTTACAATAAGGCAATTCAGTTTTTACAAGCTGATTTTTCTGGAAAATCTTCTTGTGCAATTTCTGAATCTGCATATTCTGGGTGGCATTCTGAGTGTCTTGTTGATGCCTTCTAGAAATTTGGAATGACATCACTTTGGTCCTTTTGCATTGCAACTAGTGGAGGTTCTTTGTTGGTTGAATTAATCCTCGTCATTGGTTTTGTTTTGCGTTCGGCCTTGCACCATGTTCTTCATGGGCACCGCTCTGTGGTCATCATGTTGATCCTGCGCGTTACATCTTCACTTCCCGGCTTCAATTGCAATCACGTCCTCAATCTACGTTTTAATTTTCCCTTGTCTCTTTCCTGTGGCGTTGATCTACAAAAGCAAGTTCAATTTGAATCAATCACCTTGAAAAATTTAAGTAATTTTAACAAATATTAAATGTTGTTAAGGTAACATTGGGCTTCGCTTCGACGAATAAGAGGGGAAAATGAAATATGTTTACTTTTAAAACAATTCGAACCTCCTTTACTTCACTTCATTTTTGACTTAAGATTGTGCCACTTTAAAGGGAAAAGTTAGCGATTTGTAACAAAAGTGCCAAAAAGTTCCCTTTACGATTTCACTTAAAGTTTTCTTTTTAGGGAAAACTTCGGCAATTGAGAGAAAAAGTGCCGAAAAGTTCCCTTTATGATGTTTACGAACCTATTGTTTTGCCAACTAATGGAAAAAGTTCGGTGATTTTAGGCCAATGTGCAAATACAAACACTTGATGCTTGGCGTCTAAAATCTTCAATTTTCCTTTTGTCTTCAATTTATCGAATATAATATTGCACCATTTTAAGGGAAAAGTTAGGCATTTTAAGGAGCAATGTACCAAAAGAAGGTTTATGTTTTAAAGCATTCAAATTTATTTTATTTGAACCCCCTAAAAATCTATCTTGGTCGCTACTTTGGAGATTTCGGTATTTTATAGGGGATTTTTCGGCAAATGAAGGCAAGGGGAGGCGATTTGCCTTAACACATTTCAAACTTTATTTTAATTGACCCCCCTTCATTGTTATCTCTTTAGCACTTGCGATTTAGTCATCTCGACATTTTATCGGCCCTTACAACCAAAATATCGTCCAAAGTTTTGTTTCATTTTATCGACCTTAAAGCATAAACACTTAAATCATTGATATTTTGCCGGCATTTTTTTTAGGGGAATTTATTGGCATTATCAAAGGTAGAAGAAATGATTTCGAACTTTTTTTATTTTCCTCCTCCTACCTTCGCGATTTCATCTCTAAGCGATTGGCGAGCATAAGGCGGGGTTTACTTTGGTATTTGTAAAGGGGATGATAAAGCAATTTTGAAGACCTTTGAATATCACCCCACTCTAAGTGTTTTCCTTCGGGATTTTGACGGGGTTATTAAGGGCAAAATCTAAAGGATGAACACGACCAAACTTATTCTCATTTCTTTTGGTTTTCTTAGTTAGAATTTTGGGGGTTTTTGTTTCCGACACTTTTGACGGGATTCTTTTGGGTTTAGCAGGCCGACAGTGTAAACTAGGTTCATTACACATTACAAAAGCCTGAACTTTCTTTGCTATTCCGTTATATGCTCGACCCTCGACATTTTTATCGGCCTTTGATCGACCAAGAGAGAGGTGATTTTGTAAAAAGAAAATTCAAACCCTACTTGCCATGATTCACCAATATCACTTGGCTTGGGAGGCTATGATTGCTAGCATTTGCGTTTGATTCAGCATTTCTTCGGGCTTTTAGAAGGCCATGAAAATGTTTGGCTCAATCCCACAGAGTCGTCTCTCTCCTTCACATGGGAAGATTGCAAAAAAAGGGGGTCCCCTGTCAAGGATGGGGTGTGTAGGGCTACACACAACAGTACCTTGTCAAGAAGAACTGATCAGTCTTTTTTATATTCCAAACCATGATCCATCGTACCATGTATATACCTTAAGACCCTTTTTGCTGCATTCCAATGGGACACTTTTGGTTCTTGCATGAATCTTGATAGATAATTTACAACAAAATTAATGTCTGGTCTAGTATAAGTCAAATAAATCAAACCTCCAATCATCTAACGATAGAGAGTTGCATTCACTTGAGCAGATTTATCAGATGTAGATGATGACAAACTTGATTCCATGGGTGTAGACATGGATTTGGAATCCATCATTTTGAATTTCTCAAGCATTGTCTTGGCATATTTTCTCTATGACACAAAGATATAGTGATTTGTTTGTGTAATGTCCCCTTCTCAGACCTGATCTTTGACTTGGTCATTATTGGCTTCAGGGCATGATTGAAGAGTTAAGTTGATATATTTAATTAAAAGGTCACGTTTTAATATTATATTCGAACGTTGACCCCTTGGCCTAGTCTATTGACTTTATGTTGTTTTGAAAAGTGGGCTTTTTGAGGGTGGTGCCTTCATTAAAGATTATTTTATTAATTTCCAAAGTCAAAGCAAGCTTAATGTGGGCGCATTTATCAAGGTATTGAATTTAATTAAAATATCAATATTAAGCTTGAAAGGAAAAGGATGCCATCTTGGAGAAAGGATTAGGGTTTGGATATTGAAGTGGATTTTAGGGTTCGTGAAGCCAACAGGAAGTTATAAAAGGAAGACTTTGAGCATCATTTCACATCTTTGGTCTACAGTACTGTTATGTTGCCGGTTTGGCTCTGGGTTTGCTTCGAGGAATGAAGGCCTCCTAGCTCGGGCATCGCTTCTTGTTTGTAAGACAACAACTAGTGGTGATTTTAGTCTAGTTTGTGAGTTCATTGAAATTTGTGCATTGTAATCTGCATTTGTCTATTTAGGTTCAGTTTTTGCATATTAGAGGTTTCTGGTTTTTGGCATTTTAGCTTCAGCAGATTTGATGTTTTATTCATAAATCCAAAAAGACAAAAAAAAATCATTGTGGGTATTGTTTATTTCCTTCCATCTTGGCTAGGCGCCCCTGTGTGCAAATTTGTAGATTTTTTTGAAGAGGATCTGAATTTTAAAAAGCAAAATCGCCCCTGTGCTGGGCCGTACCATTTATGGTGTCTTGGAATTCGTGCATTTCAGGTAATCTGCATTTTAAGTTTGTCTTATGCTCTTAGTTTTAGCCCCTCCCTTCTATTAGTGATTTGCAATTGATATCAAGCAGTTTGAATGAGAAAAGAGTGAGTTCCGAGCATTTCAAGGAATCCTATGTTGCTGGTTATTTGTTGAAAGGTGCAGGTCTGTTACATCAGTTTGGAGAAATCTGCACTTTCTTTATTGGATGGTGATGAGAGTTCTTTTAAAGCGATGTGGATGCTTCATTGAAGATTTGTCCAAGTCTGGAGAAAAGGTTGGATCTGTTTAATGCCATTTCCGTTAATCTTACTTCTCAGCAAAGAAACTCACTAATATTGTACATCTCTATTTATATGCTGATTTGTATTGTTTGCAAGATCCCATCTTTCATAGTGTAAGCTGGCAGTAATACTGACAGCAAATTATAATCTTGCTTTATCCAATTGTAATACTCATTCTTCTTTCAGTAATTATTGTATTAGTTACATCTCCGCCCTATGGTAGCTACTTTCCCAATTCGGGTTAGAAAGCACATTCTGGGTGTTGAGTCCCTTTCAGCAATTCAGTTATTTCATTCAAGCATTGTTATTTGTAATTACTCCGCCATATGGTCGCCCCTCACTCCACACTGGATTGGGTAGCACATACTTGGTGTCGAGTTCCCTTTCAGCATTTAGGTAGAAGATCCTCTGACCATATGCTCGCCATCACCGATGCCATTCTTGGTTAGAGTTCCTGCATAAGCATTTTGTTTTAGATCGTCTGACCAATGCTCACACCTTGCCCACATCGGGATCCTGGTGTACATTCTGGTTAGAGTTGCTTCAGCACGTTTTGGTTTAACCTCTAACCTTAACGGGTGCATTTATTTGAGTTTGTAAATTGAAAAACCAAAAAAATTTGGCTCGGAATATTTCAGTTTGCCATACCTCTAAGCCTCGACAATAGTGAAGTAACCTAAGATCTATCATATCAAAAGCCTTTTTGAGATCATTTTTGGTTGCCTCAACGATTTCTTCTGAGTTGCCTATGATAACTAAATCATCAACATATACATTAATGATCACAATATCCCCCCCTCGATCCTTGAGGTAGACGTTTGGATCATATGGATGCCTAGTGAAACCATGTTATAATAGATGTTCATCAATTTTGATATACCAAGCTCTAGGAGCCTATTTGAGACCATATAGGGATTTGATTAGTTTGCACACTTTTTCTTCTTTTTTTAGGTGCAACATATCCCTTTGGTTGGGTCATATAGACCTCTTCTTTAAGGTCTCCGTTAAGAAAGGCACATTTTACATCCATTTGGTACAATTTCCATCCAATTTGAGCAGCTAAAGCAAAAATCATCCAATTGTTTTAATTTTTATTGTGGGAGCAAAGGTTTCCTCATAGTCTATACCTTCTTTCTGGGCATAACTCTTGGCTACAAGTCTAGCCTTATGTTTGTCTTTACTATCATCTGCTTTATTCTTAGTCTTGAATACCCATTTACAACCAATTGCTTCCTTATCTGGTGGTAGATCAACAAGCTCCCAGGTGATGTTTTCATTAGAGATTGATACTCTACCTCCATAGCCTCTTTACCCTCTCTTGAACAAAATCACCTTGGATGCTAAGGGTAAGATCAACTAAAATGATTCCAAGGTTTCTACTGTCAAGTCTTGACGAGTGGGTAACTCAATGGTTGA
The DNA here is from genome assembly GCF_030272615.1 of Cryptomeria japonica. Lineage (NCBI taxonomy): Eukaryota > Viridiplantae > Streptophyta > Pinopsida > Cupressales > Cupressaceae > Cryptomeria > Cryptomeria japonica. Next base: position 242,873,030 of record NC_081406.1, on the reverse strand, counting down.
TTTGAATTGTTGTTTTCACTTGGGGACTTACACAATTGTTCATATCAACTTTGCTTATCATGAATATGGAATAGGTGTGCTGATAACTTATGATTTAACAATGAAGCTCTTGAAACAATTCTAACAAGACTTTCTAAAAAAGGCAAAAGGAATAGGGTTTAAGAATTCTATTCTAAAACCTAGAATGCAAGAAGTGAGGAACAAATTCAGTGAAATCAAACTAGGCAAGGTCTCACCATCAAGTTGAACAACATGACACAAGCTTAGTGCAATCATCTAAGGTGTATTTCATTGATTTTCAAATTATTACCATCAAACATTGATACCATTCAAGTTAATGCATAACAATGGATGTATAATAATTGAAGTTAAGCTTGCATAAACTTCTAGTTGACCACGCAAGGCACACTTACAATCAACAAGAGGCTAGTGGTATGGATAAATGGATTCAGCACAAATACATTCAACAAATTATTTCATTCAATCTAACAACGGTTGAAAGAAAATTCTAATCTAACTTGGAGGAATTGAGAACCTTGAATGCAAGACAACACTTAAACAAAATCACCACCAATTCGAACAATGATTTATATTCAAATCTGCAGCATCTACCAACAATTCTCAAAATCTCTCCCTTACAAATGAGAGGCAATGGGACATATATAGTCTCAAACAAAATGGATGGCCAAGATTCAATCAAATTCAAGGGCCAAGATCATGCCAACACAACCCTAGAGCTGCCCTAATTAGGGTTCACATAAAAATTGGAGCCACCAACATATGGCCCAATAGAAAGACACCTAGTCATCAAATATGTAATCTTCCAGAAGATTTCGTCCTGCATCTCTTTCTCACACAACATAATCCAAGAATTTAGCTAACACAGAATCTAATTCCTCCATGGAAATTCTAGGTAAGGTATCTTGTTGCAAATCAATCACGTCCAATGCACCAAGAAAGCATCCAAGGTGTTCTCCCAATCTGGCATGAGCTTTTGCGAATTGTGGACATGAATCGACAAAGAAACTAAGTCATCTATCTGACTCTTCTTCAAAGAGTCCAACTGATTGAAGTACATGAACTTCATCTTGGCTCTCAATCCTGCTAAGTGTAAACCACTGGCTTCGTTAATATCTACCCCCCAATAACTCCTCAATTGAGGCAAGGATCTTCAATTGGATCTCATGAATTGATGCTTCCATCTTTGCAGAATTCTTTTGTGCATGCTCATAAGTAGATTTCTTCATGGCTAATGAACAATACTAGCCATGGAAATTGTATCTATCTCCGTTATGCACAATATTCTCCTTGATCAATGTGGACATAGCAATTCCCTTCAATACTCTGAGGCGTGGAATAGTCCTCTCGTGAATAGGTCGAAATTCCTCCTGAACTCCCTTTAGATACTGTATCTTGAATATGAGCGTTGTTGTCCTGTCAAAATCCTGGACAAAGTGAGTAAGGAAATCATCCGCTTGTCTCTTCGTATCTTCAATCCATTTCTCCTATTCCGAGAGTGTATCTCTCGCTGCCTTATAATGTGTATGTAGTCCACGATCAACTGCAATAGGGGAAATAAGGGTGGGATTCTCACGCCTTATCCCTGCAATTTACTCTCTAAGTCTGATATTTTCTTCCTTATATTCCTCTTTCTTCTCTATCTCCCTATCCAACCATGCATTGATTGCCTTGAGAGTATCACCAACTTCTTGGAATTCCTGCTTTTTTGTAGTCTGACCAAGGGCAACTGAAGTAATCTGTAAATCCATGGGAGTAGCAGCATCTTTCGTCGCATCTCCAATAGGAACAGCCACCTGTGCAATCCGCATTCCTATCTCATCTCTTGCTATACGTGACAAAATCTTAGCCTGCTTTGGTTCTTTTTCCTTGTTGCTCCTAGCTAAGTAGTCATCAATGTCGTCAATTGGCTACGCCTCTACCATCTTCTTACTTTTCTCCATACTCCTCATTAGCCAATCGGGAATAGCAACCATCTCCATACCATCATCAAGTCACATTTCTTGATCAAGTTTCCTCAATGCCAAGATAACATCATCAGGATTATCCTTGGTCAAATCATATACATTCTTCTCTAAACTAACCTCCAAAAGGGTAGTAGGAAATCCCAACTGATCATCATCTTCATTAGGTGGAGCAGATGTAGCGGTGGCATATAAGTCTTGAACGCTCTCTGGTAATATCACTCTGTTGAAACATTGTTCAATCTCCTTGTTTTGTTTCTGAACCTCAATCTCTTTGATTGATGAGCCATTGAGGGGAGGTGAAGGAGTGATAAACTTTTGGCTCTTCTTCTTAACCTCCTCAATCTTCTTCCCTCCAGCCTTGACTTCTCCTGATGTGTTCTTCCTTCGCTTGGGAGCTTGACTTTCCTCATCCGCATGAATCCTTATGTCGCTAATAGTTCTTTGATCATCTTCGGAAGAGGATTCCTTCTGTTTCATCTTTTCATATGTGAAGATAACACCCATGTCAACTAACTTGTTCATTTGATTGTCTACCCATCCTCGGGAGAAACTCAAGACTTCTCTCATCAATACACTCAAATCTGTCACTTCTTGTTCTAACCAATTAGGCAATAGAATTGCCTTTTTCATTTCATTCTCATATTGTGGATGCATATCCTTCTTGTCTAATATCTGATCAAGAATGAGGAAAAGTTCACACTTCCTCATGAAATCAATGGACATTCTGGACCACATGCATCTTTTCGATGCTTGCTTGTCCATTAGGTTGGCCCAATAATCTTCTATGTCCACCTTCTGTACAAACTTATCTCCCCTAATCCTTCCAACTTTCTTGTGCGGATCAAATCTTTCTCCTCTTATATGTCACAAGGCGATAAAATGCAAGTTTTGCAATCACTGTGTTAGCTGCAATGGCAAAATAACAAAACTCCAATGTCTTCCCTACCGAAATAGGAAATGTCATCCCCATTCTATGTTTCTCCTTCTGGATGGAGTCATTTTCCAGAAGCTGTCTCACCACCTCCAACAGGATCATTCTGTCTGTAGGATACCTAGGAATCCTGTAAGGTTTGGATTGAAATCAATGAATCCTAAGGTACGTGAAATTGGGAAACTAGATATACCACGATCCGTATTGCTCAATCAGCTCTGTTGCCTCCTTGGACAACCTCTTGTGAATTCCGCCCTACAACACCCGTGTGAAGTACATGGTGAATACATCATTCACTTTCTTATCATCTTCAATTTGATACATGTTCAGCTGTGGATAGCATTCATAACTCCTGTACCGCCCTTGTCCATTCCCGACTTCACCTCTGCATATCAATCCTTTGTAAGTAACAAATTGTGCAAGTATATACATGAGATAGGAAGTCATGGCAAATGATTTAGATCTCTCCACATTCCTCAGCTGAAAATCCAGATTGTCACTTATGATTTTTGACCAATTGATCAATGTTCCCTTCAAACGATCTTGGATAAAATAGAACATCCATCCATGATATAATGCACCTTGTGACATTCCCATCACTCGGTTAAGAAGGAATACCAAATCGCTATATTCCTCTTTCAAATCTATGCACATGAGTGTCTTGAGAGCCTTGGAATGATGAGCCCTAGGTTCGATCATCCATTCCTTGTTCACTATAGTTTTGCACGCATCCATCCTTTTCTTGTATTTTTCTTCATATTCATCCTTTGTCCTATCTTTCATATTGTTGGTTGAAATTTTTGTACACTTGGGGAAATATAGAAAATTGTGGTTTCAACTATAGCACACGAGTAAAAACTCTCCTAATTAAGGGAAGGTTCCCCCTATTTAACTACAACTTGGAAAATAAAATAGGATGGGACAACAATCTTTCTTCTTTTTTCAAGAAAGACAATATCCTTTTCTCTTCACAGAAAAGGATAGCGATTGAATATGAACAGCAGTAACCACTTTCAAATGAAATGAGAGAAAGGAAATGAAGTTTCCTGAAAGCTCAAAGACTCCCGTCACTTCCTTCGGGACGGGACAGCAATATCAAGTTCAAAGACTTGACTATTGGAAGTCCTATCTACCCTTTGCTATACTAAATTTTACAACAAATAAAAGATAACAGCTCAAAGACTGGAATAATCTATTCTTTCGACACAAAGACAAGAACTAATGCAAGCTCAAAGACTTGCTGCTATTTCTTATCAAACAGTAATTTTTCCTCAAGAATAGACACAAGCTCAAAGACTTGCTGCTCCTTCAAGAGAGTTTCCTATTTTAATTAATCTTCTCTACTTGCAGCTCAAAGACTTCAAATCAGATTGGACTAAGCTCCTTTAGAAACACTTTGCATAGAAGAAATAAAAAGATTCAAACTCAAACATGTAGCTCAAAGACTCAAAACTTGAGTAATCCTTCTTTATTATTCTTCAAAAACTTTCAATCCACATACATAAGCTCAAAGACTTCTTGCTGTAAATTTGGCAGAGTTTTTGCTTGCTTTCCCAAAAGATAAAAATTACAATAGACCCTCTCTTCTATTTATAGAAGAGGAGCCTTGAGAAAAAGGTGGGAGGATCCTAACTAACTTGAGAGATTCTCTCAACCACCAAGACTTATTCAATAACTAACTAAGACTTCAGTAACTAACTAAGACTTATTCCAACTACAGTCCTAACTGAACACAACTTGTGGTTGCCTTACATGTAATTACAAAAGTGCAAGTAATGAGTAACTTGCTTTTTACAAAAAATACTTTTACATGTAACTTGTCAAAACAAAATTACAAATGCATAATTAAAACTATTCCATGTGTCTAAAGACACGACTCTAACTGCATCATCCTTTGTCTGTGATGGTCTTCATGTCTCTTTAGGATGCTAGAAGTTGAAGTATTCTGGATTGGTAAAGACATCTTGAACCGGAACGGGAACTTGCATCCTTATCTTCTTGCTTGGGGTAGTACTGGTTTTTCAAGAGGGAAAGGGCGGCCTTCCTCTTTTTATGTCATGACCATCTTTGTCTTGAAAGCATTCTATGCTCGCAATCATGAATTGTTGTTGTATCTCTTTTTTGTATCGTCCTCCATTCTTGAAATTTGCTTGCAAAATAAGGCCCATGCCTTAATCCATTGATTTGGTAGATTGTGTGTGCAAACTGGACTGACAAGGGAAGAGAGAAATTGATGCAAAAATGGGCTCACAAGTGAATTTCGGGTTTTGGAAGTTGCATTACATGTGTGGGAAAAACAAGAGCATTAACTTGCAAATGTGAGGAACAAACATGCAACTTCATATGTGTAATGGGTAAACACAAGTTTGCACTTGTAATTGGACCTTTAAGACTCATTTTCAAGTGTTTTTTTAGTGCATTTTGGACCAATTTCGGGTTCTGGATGGCTGACCGCAGGTAGACTTCAAATGGGGAAAATGAATGAAGGTGTGAAATGAGTGGATGAAATGGTATGTACGGATGATGGAAATGAATATGAAAAGATTTTGGGAAGTTCATCTTCAAGAAAATGGGAAGAACTTTCAACAAAAGATGGTTAAATCTTTTATCCGTAATGGAAGAACAATTATTTTCATCCAACTTGTAATCGGGATTTAAAATTCCGAATACAAGTAAAGAGGGAAAATGGGGAAGAACAATGCAATTCTAAAATTGCTTTACAAAGGGGAAAATCTTTCTCACAAAACCGATTTTTTTTTGGGAAGAATCAACATATTTTCAAACAAGAAAAATGAAACAAGAAGAAAAGAAATCTTACCTTGCTCCAATCTAAAAATGCCTCTTCAACAAGATGATTAATCTTTGAAAAAAGGAAGGAGAACTCTTAAAAAGAAATTAACCATATTCCAAAACCCTAGCCACGTTTTTGAAAAAAATGCCCAAAACTGAAAAATGTGGCAGCAAATGCATGAGAAATGGCATGGGAAATGGCCAAAACTCTTTCTAAGCTCAATGCCTTAGCATACCAAGCCAAAACGATTCATAACATTGCTGATTCATGGCATTCCAAATGGTAAAAAAAACGTGGTTTTTGGTAAAAACGTGTTTGCTATTATAAACCAAAAAAAATAGCAAACTTAACCTCCATGTGGCGTGAAAGGTGTTTGAAAATGCATGGAAATAGGAAGGAATTTAAAATGCCTTCCATCTCCCAAAAAATCTCCACAAAAATTTGCTTAAAATCCTAAAAAAAAACGTTTTTCCTTGCAATTTGGGTTTTTTGGAACAAATAGCAAGTTTAAAATGCATGAAACAATGAAAATTGGGTTTTTTGGAGGATATAACAAGTTTAAAATTTCACTTTTTCAACATGCTAGGCAAAATCGGGATTTTTTGGCCAAATAGCAAGTTTAAAATGTCAAAAATGCACTTTATGAGCAAAATCGGGTTTTTTAGACCAAAGTGCAAGTTTTAAGTTGTCACTTTTTTGCTAACAAGGCAAAATCGGGATTTTTTGAGAGAGAAGCAAGTTTTACTTACTTGTAAAGGGGAAATAAAACCCCTACAACAAGTTATAACTTACTTGACGAAATTCGAAACGTAGTTCAAGGATGGACTAAGGATTAAGCCAGTCCAATGATTAGTTGAAATTTTGCCTTGGGAAGCATGCCATAGAGTAATTTTTTTCTTTTTTTCACAAAAATTTCATGTAATGGTCCTTCATTTTTGAAAACAAAAATGAGGACAACACATATCTACACCATGTTGAATTCCGAACACCTCAGCAATCGCATCCTCAACTAGGAAAGCAATGGTGACACCCTTTATGAGTCTTGATCATTCTGGAGCGGGGTTCATAAGCGCACACTCCAGGACTAGCTCACTGCATTGTATGGACAACGGAAATCCAACGGCTTGGTAGATACCACTCTTCATGATGTTTGCATAAGTAGGAGAAGTAATCTGGTTTCCAATTCCGAACATCCGCTGCCGCATCTAGTCCATGTTTAGGAAATGCATTTTGTGTCTGTAATCTCCTTCCATTTAGATGACATCTTGGATTTTGGATAGAATCCACTCTCAACTATCTTCTGTTGTTCCTTCCGAATGCTAATTCCGGACTTCGACATTGCACCTGTACAAAGCCGAGAGTTAGCAACCTCGGAAAATCTTTTTGATAATATTTTCAAAATTGGAAAAGTTCTGATTTCTAATGATTTAGACAATTTTAGAGATGGAAATCAAGAATTTTATCCATATTTTAAACGAATTCTGAAAATAGAACAAAAATATGACAAGATTAGGGTATGAAACCCTCATGAAATTCATTAAAATCATCAATTTTCAAACTTAATAAGGTCTGAAGACACCTCCTTATACTTAGAAATTTCATCAAAATTAGAGTGCAAGTGAGTATACCGGATTGGGAAATGAACCCTCATGAAATTCATTAAAATCATCAATTTCAAACTTAATAAGGTATGAAGACACCTCCTTATACTTAGAAGTTTCATCAAAATTAGAGTGCAAGGGAGTATACCGGATTGGGAAATGACTTAGGAAAGGTGTGAAAAGTAGGATTTTCACTCGAAAAATGTTTGAAGACACCTTTCCCAAGTCAACAATGACTGCCAATAAGTCTGAAGACAACCTGCAACGGTAAAAATCAATCACTAAAATCATGTTGCAGCCATCTAGAATGCAAAAGTTTGATAAAAACAATCTTCCCAAGGTGAAAACAATCAATTCCGGGTATGAAGGTAGGGCTGGAAATGGAATTTCAGTCTGAGGACAATTCTGAAAAATGAAGGTTTCAGACTTACCAACACCTCTAACAATGGTGGCAAACTCAGAAAATGGCCACAAAATGATACAAAAATGACTTCCAAGTGAAATCGCCCAAGTTGGCAAGTGGCTGGAAATGAAATTTTTTCTAAGGACAGCCCCTAGCAATGGTGTCTCAGTTCTGCAACAGCGACAAAAAGTTCTGAAAATGCACTGAAAAATCCTCCAAACAGCCCCTAGACAAAATCGCCAAAGGTGGAAATGAGCTGGGAATGAAGTATGAAGTCTGAAAATGTGTTCCCAGCCAACAATGGAGGTCAAGTAAGCTTCGGTAATGGAGAAATAATGCAGGTCCAGTCAACACTCAGTAAGGAACAACAATGGCAGCCCCTGAAAATGAAGTGGTTTCCTCGAAATTGGAGGAATTTGACCTCCCAAGTAAAATCGCCCTCCTTCCAGCAATGGCGCCACCCAAGAAAATCGCCAAAGTCTGAAAAATGCACTCCAAACCCACTCAAATGGTGGTAAAAAATATCGCCTAGGTCTAGAAATGTAGAAAATAATCATCAAAGCACACTTTCAACTCCAATGGTGTCAAGAAGACACTTAGCAAAAATCGTCTAGTTGGAAAAAATCGCCTAACTTAGCCACTTGGATGCCACACGCAAATATATTAATAAAATATTGCTGGTCTCTCTTCTTTAAACATGTTTTCACCTCAAATTTTCACCACACAAGCAATGTGGGATAAAACTTTGCTCTTTATACTTGCCTGGGGAAAATCGATTTGCTTCTAGAAGGTAAAAATCATTTAATGTTTATTGCAAATCATTTATTAATTATTTTTTATTTTTAAATAATCGTTAGCAATCACAAAAACAATTAAATTTGGGGCTGACTTAGTAAAAAATTTCAAAATTTAAATCACTTAGCCCTTTTGGGGGAAAATCGCCCCATATTGGGATAAAAATCCCAATGAAATTTCATCAAACTTTCACAAAAAAATGCCTCCAGGGAAAAATCGACCCTTAATGAAAATTCCAACTTAAACTTCATCATTCAGCTCAAAAAGCACTTTGGGGAAAAATCGACCCTTGTCTAGATAGCCATCCGGACTCAAAATCATAAATCTTGCACTGGTGGAAATTCGCCTCATGTCTGGAATCACTATCCGCATAAAAATCCTTAAAATCTCGTCATGAAAAGCTCTGGTGGAAAATCGATTGGCATCAGGAATCAGCATTCTAGTCATCATCAAAGTCATCTGCATTCCCAAGGGAAATTCGTGGGTCATCAGGAGGATTTCCCAACACTTGGTCAAAATTTTACCTCCATGGTGGAAAATCGCCATGAATCAGGAATATGAATGGGGAAAAACTAGGTCCATTAGGAATCTAGGGGAAATTCACCTCCCATCAGAATTTTGAATGGGGAAAACCATGGGTCATCGGAAATGTGGGGGAAAAGCACCTCCCATTAGGAATTTAATGATTTTGACCCTTAGAACTTTGATTTTCATCAAGAATTTAACAATTTAACCTCTCAATCATTTGGATACTTGAAATTTTCAATAAAACGCATCTAGACTTAGACAAATTTACCAAAATTTGAGCGAGACAAAAGGAAACCTATTGGGATAAAGTGCGAAATCAACTTGATTAAGTTCCTAGGAGCGAGAAAACAACTACTAAAGGTCCTAAAACACCTAGGCACTTAGATATCACCGACGAGGACATTCAAAACACATTAACGCTCAAAAGGTCTACACTTAGATAAAATTAGGATCATTTAAAGTCTCAACTTTTACGAACTTGATCCTATAACTTCAAAACCCTAAAGGACAATTAGGCATGATCAAAACTTCGAGACTTGGGCATGGGAACTCAAAATTGCCCACTATGCTGCTAAAACCCTAAACTAAACAACGCAGAAAGGAAGAAGGAGGGGGGTCCTCGTTTGCAATGGGGCGATGTGTGAAAAGGTCACAAAATATCCTTTATGGGTAGGTGTCATGGGGCCGCACAAATCGGTATACACCAGCTACAAAGGTTGACTAGCACGATGTTCACTTGGATAAAAGGTGCTCTGTGTTGTTTTCCAATAATACAACTAGAACAAATTGCACTCAACTTTTCAAATGATGGAAGCCCTTTGACCATGTTATTCTTACACAGTTTTAGCAAATAACTAGTGCTTAAGTGACTGAATCTACGATGCCAAAGCATTGAAAGATTATTGTCCTTAGTCACTAAGGCTTGATTATTAGCAAATGAATCAACCCTAAACATTCTACCAACCTGTTGACGTGTATTTTGTACACAATCATACACAGAATAAAATACCTAAAGGCATCTTATCCTCTCTTGAGAAAATAGTCTCTAACTGCTGAAGATTCGCATAAAGGATCAGTTAGGTAGACTCCAAGGTTCTTTGATGTAGGGTCTCTACGTGTGGACAAGCTCCAGTGGTATGATGTGATTTGCTGGAATCACAAGGGGACTTACATTGAACTTCCGATCTGCTTTGCTGGACACAGGCTCTGACTAACTTAGATTAAAAAAAATGGAAAAAGGATAAGGGCGAAGAGAGGATCTAATCCTAATACTAAGAATGTAGGAGCAATGACTTGACCTTTTGATGAAACTCTAACTAGATCTTGTTTTGACATCAATGGAACATCTACACAAGACTAGTGCGATCTTCTAAGGGAGCTTTATGATGTTCAAATCATCACCGCAGGCATAGATACCATCCAAGTTGATGCATATCAATGAAGAGGCAACAAATTGAAATTAAGCTTAGGCTGAATGATTCCAGTTGACTACGCAAGGCAAGTCTGCAATCAACAAACTGCTAGTAGTATGGATGTACGAATTCCACCATCAATCAATCACATTTCCTCCATTCATCTAATCATCTACCATCTAAGATTGAAGACTCAACGAGAAACCATGCAAATTGCAAGAAAAACGACATATTTCACCATTACTTCAATGAAAATGGAGTTTGTTTACAATCAATGGCAACAATTTCTTGCCTTGTCCTCCTATTCTACTCTAATTGCTATTCTATCAATTATTTACAACTCTCTCTAATTCTATCTAAAATTCCTTTTTTACAAAATGAAATGCCTGGGCTTATATAGTGCCCACAATACAATTTGATGGCTTAGATCAATTCAAGATCAATGGCCAAGATTTTACAATGAAAACCCTAATTAGGGTTTGTTACAACCATTACATAACATTTAATGCTTGACCAATGATAAAATTGTATTGCTTGGACACATGTCCCTTCTAGAAAAATCGACCAATGGATAGCCGGGGTAGGTACATCGAAGTTTGTGCCACCTTCCATGAGTTAAGTACATTGAATCTGGACATGCTGAGGTGGACTTCACTGACTGGAGGAGTGATGACTGGGATGCCACCTCATCTGACACTTGAAGCTTGCTAGATATTCAATTTGATGTCGTTGAGAGGCTATCTTTAATTAACTCTTGTTCTAACTCCTTTTGTCCTTGATGTGCAGGATGATGTACCTCGCCTTGGAACGCTGGATTGGAAGAGGTCGCCCTTGTCTTGGCTTGATCGTCCTGGCGAAGACCGTCCTTGATTCGGCTTGATTTTCCTTGAAGAGACCTCCATTTGATGCCTACACAACATTTCAAAATTAGTAACATGATTTTGCAATGAATAGATAGAGAGCAAATTTTAGGAAACTTAATGATAAGTCCTTTATTAATCATTTCCTAAAAACAACTGAGCTAAGGCAAAACAAAATTTCAAAATTAAGGCAATGACGATCAAAATTCGAAATTAAAACAAGAGATCCATATCGTCATACCTCTTTGAGAGCTTAACTCTAAAATGCAAAATAAAGGAATTCGCCTAGGCAAAATTTGAAATTCGATAGTCTTGATGTGATCTTCAAAAGAACGTTCCTCTTATCAACTTCGCCACCCTTCAAGTCTTGGACGTGATTTCCTCTTCAAGTTAGCAATTTCGCCATCTTTGATATGTCTTTGACGTCCTAGGCAACTTCGCTCAAATGGAAACTTCAAGTTCGCCTCTCCTTTGGATAGTAGTTTCGCACCACCTTTGATTGAATTCGCTCCTCTTCTTGAATGATAATTTCGCCCTTCCTTTGTATGAAATTCGCTCCTCTTTTGCCTTCTCCAAGTTGCATATGAGAGATGATAAATGATGATGTGAAAATGAAATAAACACCTTCCTTTATAGGCGCTCACCTTCATATTGACCTTAGGCCGACTTTTTGCAAAATATAGCAATTAAAATGATTTTTAAATAAATAATAAAGGCCGACCTTGACAAAATAAACCCAAGCGCTCCCTTTTGATTTTTATTAAATTAATAATTAATTATTAAATGCCTTTATTTTTAATTAATAAATTTCGATTTTTTACAAAGGCAAAAAATAATTAATAAATACATACCATGCGCTATTTAAATGCTTTTAATTAAATATCGATTTTTTTCTAGCATTTAAATAAATTTAAAAAATGTGTTTTAAGCGCCAAAATGAAAAAGTGAGAAGATACGTACCTCATCGCCCTGGTCCCTGACTGAGGGACAGGAGCGATCCATCAATTTGGTCATGATTCTTGCAATTTTTACGTCCAAGGTCTTCATCCTTACGTCCAAATCGCCATTTTAGCTGGGTCCTTTGAGTTAGATTGACTTGCATGTGTGAATGAGTGCCTTTGGATGTAATATCGCCCTGGTCCCTTCCTGAGGGACAGGAGCGATCCTAGTGTCCTGGCTCAAATTTGCAAACTTTTGATCTTTGTTCTTCATTCATTGTCTTCCAAAGGACGTCCTTGACCATGCCTATCTTTGCCTTGTCTTGGTTTTGACGGAACATGAGTGTTTTAGTAAAAATCGCTTTGGTCCTTGTCCAAAGGACAGGAGCGATATAGGCTCTTTGTGCAAATTGGTAGCATTTTAACGTTCAACACTTTGGTATATCACCTTCAAAAGACGCCTTAGACCTTTTACCATCTTGCAAAACCTTGGCTTGACGTAAATTTTGAGAGACTTGGCCAATATAATCAATATCGCTCTGGTCCCTTCCTGAGGGACAGGAGCGAACTTCAAGTTTTTAAGCTTGTCCTTGCGTTCTTCAACTTGCCATTACCTTCAATGCGTGAAATGACGTCCCTTGATTCCTCTTGGTGGCTTGATACTTGTTAAACTTTCAAAATCTTGGTCTTTATGGAAATTTCGCTCTGGTCCCTTCCTGAGGGACAGGAGCGAATTAGGATATTTTAGAGCAAATCCCTCAATGTGGCGATCCTTGTAACTTTGTGCTTGATGGAGATGCTTCGAAACGTCCTTGGTACCTTGTTCTTCGCCTTGGAGTGTCCTGATCTTGGAGGGACGACAATATAATCATCATATCGCCCTGGTCCCTTGGAGAGGGACTGGAGCGATCTTGGCTTTGTATGCTTCACTTCACTTTGCTAGCTTCCAGATTTATATTCAACGGGTTCATAATGCGTCCTTCCATTCATCCATGCCTTGGAATCGGTCGTAACTTGGCGAGAAAATCATCTATAACAAAAATCACTCTGGTCCCTTCCTGAGGGACAGGAGCGAACTTAAGCATTTTATTGTTTTGATCAAGTCTGGATGCTCTATCATGCTCATTTCGTCCTTCACCATGCCTTTGATGTCTCGATTCGTCCGAACAAGGTCAGGAATGGCTCAACTAATCATTTTCGCTCTGGTCCCTTGGTGAGGGACACGAGCGATTCGCCTTGGTCCCTTGGAGAGGGACAGGAGCGCTTTTCGCTCTGGACCCTTGGAGAAGGACACGAGCGAAATTTGACTTTTCGCACTCTCAATCAGGACAATTTTAATGGAATATAACATTTAAGTATAAGTGACATTTCCTTCTATGTTTCTTCTTTCTTATACTTTAAGTTATATTCCATATATACTTTCAGGATGTTTGAGAGTGGTTTCAGATCTCCAGGAGTTATATTGCAAAATCTAGTTTTTGGAGGTTTTTTCAGTTTCCAGACTTAGTCAAATTCAGGATCAGGGCATTCCAGACTTAGCCAAATTTCAGGATCAGGACCTCACTCAGGCCGGACTTGCTATCCTATGTGATCCCCTGGGCGACGCTTCAAGTTATATTCATTTGATAAAATGCACCTCTCTGGACCTTTTCACATCGTCAAGACGTTTAAAATCCTGCAAGGACAAAGCAAAATTGGATTTGTAGCTCCGGTCCTCCACTGAGGGACAGGAGCGATTTTTCCCTTGGAGGCATTTCTGTGCTCATGAAAATCTTCAATTTATATTCAATGGAAAGATCTCGCCTTTCTCCATCACTTCCAATTCGTAATTCATCTTGACCCTGCAAGAATAGTAAGATATTTGAAAACGAGCTCCCGTCCTTCACTGAGGGACAGGAGCGATTTTGCTCCTACAGGCCAAAATATCATGATTTTACACATTTTATCACTTCACAAGGCGAAAACAAATCATTTGAAATGCCTAGGATCAAAATTCAAAAAAGTCAAAATTTGGTCAAAAATATTCAATTGGACAAAAAAATCACATTTCATCTTCAACACTTAGACAAATTTAAGCTCTGCATCAACATTCCAATTGAAAATTAGACCATTCTGGCGAATTCATTGCATTCAAAATTTGCATTCTAGAAAAGGAAATTCAAAAAGCTCTCAAAACTGACTGGATTCTGGCCCGAAAAGACGGTAATTAAAACCCTAAGGCTTGACCCTAAATCCAGACAACTAACAAACTAACAAAACCCTAAAAAAGCAAAGCGAAAACGAACAAAAGGAGCAAAAAACATGGGTCCCCATTTGCAATGGGGCGATGTGTGAAAACGTCACAACACAACCTCAATAGCACTAGCAACAATCTTGGCATGCTTAGACTTATCTTTGATAAGACAAACATTTTTATCTTGATTTTAATCAAATTCAATCCTAAGATTATCATCAAGAAATTGATTAATAGGAAGAAGATTTTTGGTAAGTCCTGGCACATACAAAACATTAGTAAATCTACACTTATGTATGCCAAACTGTAAAGAGATGTCACCAATACCTTAAATGTCATGGACAGTATTATCTCCAAGAGTGACTATACCATGATGAGGTTTCAATGTGAGAAACCACTTCTTCTGTCCCGTCATGTACTTTGTTGCATCAGAGTCCACATACCATATTGAGGTGGATTGTGAACCATCTTCTGAAGTGTGGGCTGACAGCACGTATTCCTCTTCCGGAGAATCATCTACTTCAGCAAAATTGCTTTCTTGCTTTTGTTTGTTCTTCTACTCCCACCGAGGTTTGTCACGTTGAAATGGCTTCTTTTGAGGTGGTTTGTTGGAGGCTCCTTTGGTGAAGGAGTTGTACCAACAATTTTTCACAACTTGTCCAACTCTATCACAGATTGGACACTTCTTCTGAGGTCTGGAGAAATTTCTAGATTTGGAAGGTATATTGAATTGCTGCATAGTCTCCTTGCCTTTATGACGTGATGTCATGGCATGATCCTCCTCACTATGATCATTGCTGATAGACTCTTCTTTTTGAAGTAAATTGACAAGCTTCTCAAAAGCGGGTGTCGTTTCCGTGACATTCAAAGTTGTCACAAACACTTTGTATCTGGATGGTAGTGCCAATAAAACAATAGGCACCAAAACTGCATCCTTAGTCTTTCTCCCAATGCTTTTAAGGATCTCAACTTTGCAATCCTTTCGAGAAGCTAAATGTTCTCCATTCTTCATCTTAAGACTATGAAGCTGACTCTCCAAATTTAGGATCTGATTCTGATTCTTCACCTCATACACTGTCTTTAGCTTGTCCCATGCATCTGTACCATATTAAGTTTTGTAGAGCCATCAAATTGATCTCTTTTACATTGTAATCATGTATTTATAGAAAGAATATAGGAGATAACCCATGTGTTTGCACGGGTTCAACAAATTACCAAATCAATTCCTAAATACACTACAAGACAATAGCAAATCAAAACAAATGAGAAACAAACTATGCACGGATGGACAATGGTGGAATATACCAACATGTATCTTTTTCTAAAGTTAATTGCCCATCTCCTTGCTATCCATATGACTTAATATGGGAAACGTTTAAAGTTTAGAAGGATTGCATGGTATTTTGGAGACAAGGTTGATACCTTACAAGTAAAAAAAATGGGATCGCTGACTTTATCAGCTGTTGGGTTAATAAGGGTGGACTCGTATGAGTTGCTAGGTTGCCTTTTTACATATTTGGTGAATATTAAAGGGATATCAAAAGTTGAGTCATCAACAATAAGTCAAAAATTGTCTACAATTTGTTATTATTTATGTATTGCTTTCAGTTGTGGGTGTGAGTTTCAAGTTTGGGGAAGATATCTATTATTATTTGCTTGCAGATTCAGAGTTTACTTGAGAAGTTTATTGTGTTGTTCTTATTCAATAATATTTTGAGTATTACAGTTGAAAGTGATTAATATTAATTGCATATTTTATTAAAAAATATTGACTGGATTTTCTAACCCAACTGCACGACTCTTGATATAGTTGTAGCAGAGAAAATAAATTAAATGCTGTCATCCATCCTTCTTACCAATCACAACCCTTTGTGATAATTGTATGGGGCCATAACCTCACTACTCTTGATTGTTCTACATTAAAGATTTAAAGTTTTTTGCTCCATTCATAATGGTGTGATTCCTTTAGGGAAAGCACCTTTAAGAATGCAATTATACACAAAATGATTGAAAGAAGTTACTCTCTTATTCAACTTGCTTGTGAGATGAGATAAATCCTCTACGTTGTGCTTAAGAAAGAACAAATATTTTGGAGAGAATGATCTTAGTATCCATAATCTTGTTTGTCTATCCCTCTATGTCACTATGACAATGCCTTCCGTCAAATTGGATTGTGCTTCTTGTTATTTGCAGGAAACAGCTAGTGGTTACATCGATTCGTTAAAAAACCTGTTAAATTTTTTTAATTCCAGCACTCTAAAGTTGATAACTAGAATTAGGAAAGCTTCTTTTTTTTAAAATCCATCATCAATAAAATAGTATTGTTTGAATTTTCTCTTGCTCTAATGTTTTTTTGGGTGTGTGTTTCATAATCTCTTTTGTGGTTTGTGTTTTTCTTGACTTAGTTTTGTTTGTAGAAGTCATTATTTTGAATTCATACTGACTTCAAATATTGGAAGTGTTAATTTCTTCTTTCATATATTGGTAAAGACATTTCTTTGTAACACATTCTAGAATTTATGTTTAAAGTACAATGGTGCAAGACTGCTGACAAGACGTAAAGCTTTACCTTGACAGGAGATGCTTTAAGGACAATGATAGAAGCTGCAGGGCCAATGCTTGAACAATATAACCCAGAAGCAATATTATCACTAACTAGATTTAGTGAGCAACTACCCTCAGTCATGAATCAGGTAAGGTCTATGATATATTGCATGTTCTTGTATGGGTGAGTCCTCTTCTTGTCTGTACAAGGTTTCAGTTCATACTTGAATTTCTGACAAAATGAAGGTATTTTATTTGCTTGATTCCTTTATTTAGCAATTCCATGAAAGCTATTAAATATTCATTTTCCTGAAATTATTACATGTTCATGACATACTTAGATCACTCAAGGCACATCGGAGTTTACACCGACACCTTCAGAGAATCGGGAAACCATCAGGAACTGTTATAGAGTTTCAGGGACATTGCTGGTATAATCTTTGCAATTGTATCCCTGCCTGAAACTATAATTTTAATATTCTTAAGGTAGATGTTTTCTTGTACATATGTTGCTTTCCTTCTGATTTTGATGATGAAATGCAGGTTAAGTTCAACATTGATGCTATTGATGAAACAGACCAACTTGAAGAAATTTTAAGACCTCGTGTTGATGAGATTGGTGGTACTTTATCGAAAGTAGTAGTGAATGGAACCCATCTCACACCATGTGGACAGGTAAGCATCATATTAAGTTCCATTTCTTCTATGTTAGATTTTTCTTCTCCATGGATGTCTTTTTAAAACCGTATTGTGCATTATTATTCAGTAAGGGGATGCTTACAACTTCTGGTTGTTATGCTCTTTAAATGAAGTGTGATTCCTACTTACTTCATCGAATAACATTCTACTTCTTTTAATCATTCTTTTGTGCATTATGGAACAATTCACCTCATTAAAGGGATCTAAATAATAATAATCAAAACTATGAGGAACAAATATTCGACTCAATTGAGACCTTTTGTAATGTCCCCTTTTCCGCTCTAGTTTGTTTTGGGGACCGTTAGCTTATTCTGGAGACCCATGGGCTAGTCGGAAGCAGAAATTAGTGTTTCCTACCTTTGGGAGGACATTTATGCATTTTCGAAGGCTTGCATGTTGGAATTTGTCAGTTTGGGTTCTAGATTCCTTCTGGGTTTTCAGAAAGCTTTGTAGTGAGGGTACATGCATAGCAAGTTATGGAGTTTGATTGACTTACTATTTTTAGTAAGTGGAGGTAGAAGCAGTTGAGTTCTCTAGGTTTTCTGGGTTTTTGTGAATTCTACTATGGTATAACATGCAATTTCAATCTGAGGACCTTTTTAGAACTTACTATTTTTACTAAGTTTGGCAGCGGCTCAGAATGTGGTAAAAATCACTTTGGAAACACTTACTATTTTTGGCAATATGCTATTTAGAGTAAGTACTATTTCTGGCAGGGGTTTTGTAGCTCAGCTTAGTGGCTATATCCGGCAATATTATTTTGGGCAGGATTCTGTGTTCACTCAGATGACTACTTTTAGCAGTTAAGTTGAGACCTCCAACTCAGTTCAGTTTTGGTGATTTCCAACATTTCAATCCCCAGCTCATTTTGGCAATAATCAGTATTTGAGAAGTAATTTTGATATATATTAATACCTTAGCTTGAGGTTTTAATATTTGGTTGGATGACTTAGGAAGGGAGAAGTATTATTTTTTATTTCCTAAGTCAAGTGGCGCCAAGGATTAGTGTATTTTATGTTTAATGTTATTATTTTATAACTTGGTGACCTTCAAAAAAGTGCGACTAGGAGACATTGAGATGGGGCGTCAAAGTTCAATTATATTATTATTATTATTTTATACACCTTAAATTATCTCCAAAAGTTCGATTTAAGGGGGGAGGGTGTCATGAAATGAAATGAAAGTGAAATAAGGGGAATTTGGCGCCATTTAAATTTGAATTTAAGCCTTCAAAATCTATAAATAAGAGTGTTGGGCTCTTGTTTTTTGGTATCCATGAATATTTGTAATGAAGTGCTACCGAATTGGTGCCAGAGTTGAGCTTCGAAGTTGAGAGTTTCCTAGCAACCATTAGTTTCGCACTTGAAAGACAGTGCCTAGCTGATTATTTGTGACTATCTCTCATCCAGAGAGATAGATTGTGCTGATCGAAGTGATTGAGAGATTTTCAATTTTTGGTGTGTTGGGTGTGTTTAGTTTGCTGGTTTTTGGAGTGGCTGTAGTTGATTTTCAGTCATATCTTCCTGCTCAAGTGTCTGTTTGTTTTGGGTATTTTCTCATTCATTTCCTATGCCATGAGCAATTCATCTTGTAAGTTTTCGTTGGTTTTCTTGGAGTATTGAATTTTATTATGCAAGTCAAAGTTTTCTTTTATAAACGCTTTATGTTGGGAGTGCTTTGGGTTGCGTGCCATGGGTTTGGGCATTGTTAGTTGATGTCTTTCATTTCCATCCTTATCGCCATCATTGTATCTCTCATTTGCATCTGTTTGGAAGTGATTCTAAAGAGTGTGGAAAGAGTTATGAGTAAATTAGTGAGTTCTTAGCCTGCTAGTTTATGTGTTTTCAGCGTGTTGGGAATATATCAAATTTAGAGATTTTTGATTTTGGAGTGTCTTTCTTGTGTGGAGTTGGTTTTAGAGAGTGTGGGTTTTTTGGAGTAGAGAGAAAGATCTTGGTAATTGTTTGCAGTTGTTGGTTCTTCATTCTTATCTTCTATGATTCATATTGTAATGCTGGTACTAGTACTAACAACAATTTCTATTGATCTTTCTTAGACCCACTGCAAAGTGGAAGAGGCTAGCCTTGCCACCTATCTTTGGGATAGTGATTTCTCTTAATTTGTAATCCATGT
Source organism: Cryptomeria japonica (assembly GCF_030272615.1). Taxonomy (NCBI): domain Eukaryota; kingdom Viridiplantae; phylum Streptophyta; class Pinopsida; order Cupressales; family Cupressaceae; genus Cryptomeria; species Cryptomeria japonica. The sequence continues at coordinate 242,853,177 of NC_081406.1, read as the reverse complement.
TATGCATTGTAAAGTTGGTTAGTAGTACTAATAGCTATATAATTGAATCATTGCTCTTAGTCCCACTTCATAAGTGGAAGAGGTTGGCTTTGCCGCCTACTTTGAAAATTGTAATACTGTCCTCCCGCTGCATAAGTGATAGAGTTGATTGTAATTTCATTTCTAGTCCTCTCGCTAGATAAGCAGTTGAGTGATTGCTACTTCAGTTTCTTGGCTTGTCCTTGGTTGGTTTACCGCCAAGTGATCTTTCAGTATTCTCATTATCCCGCTGAAAAGTGGAAGGGGCTGGCTTGCTGCCCAAGTATTGTAATCAATTTCAGTTTCTTGCATCTAACGATCCCCTCAACATTATATGCTCTCACCCTCCTAGATTGTGCTCTCGATGATCAAAAGGTAGAAAGGGTTACTTTCAACAGTATTGGATTTCATTTTCTAACCCTAACGGGTGTTTGTGTTGATTGTAAATTGAAATAATTGAAAAAAATTAAGGAGCATATTATAGTGGTATCATAGCTGGTTTTCCTGTTAGCCTGTGAATTCAGAGTGATCAGAATTCTCCATGAGTGACAGAGACATATGTTACTATAACAAAGAACAAAGGAGACAACAATATCAGATTTCTGCAGTGCCAGCTGAAGAGACCTTTTCAGAGGATTTGAGAAACAAAGAGGCCGAGAGAACTGTAGAACAAAATGAGGCTCCTGTTGCTAGAGTGGAAAGAAAGTTTGAAACTATAATGGACATGATGTCCCAATTGCTGGCCAAACTTAATCAGATTATGGTGGGACTCCTAATCAGCCCACTAATGGACCTGAAGCTAGAATTTATAATAACCCTAGAGGAAATAGAAACGGGAGTAACCGTGGGAGCAACAATGGAGGAACACCTGGAGGGTCAGTTTCAAGACCTTTGCAACCCGTCTTCCTACCCAAGGAAGTGCCTCAAGTTGAAATTGAGATACCAACAGTGGATGAAATAAGGAATAGTTACATGGAGTATGCTTCCCTTCCTGCTGAGATCTGGAATATCCTCACTTTGGACCAGTTCATGAATCAAAAGATGAAGAGAGGTAGAAGATATGATAACCGCCCTCATGTTCCGAGAGACTATCAACAAGCTCTTGGAAAGGTTACTCTAGCCCACTTTGATGGTAATGATAAGTGTTCTTCTAGATCATGGGTTCAGAAGTTCAACAATTATTTGTCCTTGAGACCAATGTCGGAAGAAGATGAAAAAATAGTAATTGAGGTTGTGCATGATGAATCTCTTGATGTTTCTTATGGAGCTAGTGATGGTGTTGAATGCACTCATGTGCTTCCAAAGGAAGAGCAAATGAAGATTGAAGAAGATACTGTCATTGATATTATAGAACCAGCTATAATATCAATGACAGTATCTTCTTCAGTATGAGAAATTGTCTCACAGCCAGACCCAGAAATAAACCCAAATAAATACAAAAATAAAACCATTTACACCCTGAAAATAAAACAAAGAAATAAAAAGGTAGGCTCTGATTTGAAAGAAAACTTGGGCGTGTTGTAGCCAATATCTTTGTGGAGGAGATTTCAGTTTCTTCATTTGTATCCTCTACAATATATCACGTGCTCTCCTATTTCATGTGATTTACTTTGGATATGCATTTGCATGGTCTCAAAATGAGTGTCACCAACGTTTTCTCTGGAGAGTTTTAAAGGTATCCCAGATCATTTTTCTTGGAGAGATAACATGTCATCGGCATTCCCTTAAGATTAAACGAGATTTTGCTAGCTGAGCTTGCAAATAGTGGTTGTCTCAGCAAGGTTCTTTCTGGTATAATGATTTATAGAGGATGGGCACTGCCAACATTTCTGATAGAACTCTTCAATTGTTTAAAGACCATACTTAATGAAAATTATGCATTCATGTGTAATGAGTACTGTTACACCAAAACAGTTACAATATAGTTAGATTGCACATTAGAAAACTTGTTAGAGGAATAAGTGTATAGAGTGAGGAATTGTGATTTCAGTCTAAATTAATTATAACGATCAGCTGAAATAAATTTCCTACAAAATATATCCAAGCCTCTAAAATATATGGTATTATAAATAAGGGAGAGAAATTTTTCAATTTAAATGAGCCCCATTATCTATCAATAATATTCATCTTTTATAATGAATTTATCTGTATAGACTCGCCTAGGATTCTTTCATAGGGAGAGGCAAGATTTATTCCTTTAAGTGCTCATCACACCATTAGAAAGAAAATTTTTGGCTTCATCACAAGAAATAGATGCATCCATATAGGGTTTAAAATTCTACTCATCAGCTGCCTATAGTTTGTTAAGAAGTGAAACAAGGTGTTCATTGATCATCTACTTTAGGCCAATTCGACTTTTTCTGCACCAAGCATTGGATGAGACATTCAGAATCTTATAGATTGTTTATATCATATTTTTTATTCATAGACCTCGTTTTAAGTTTTTAGTTAATATAAATTCTTTATAATTTTTTCTCTCTTGAGAGACTAATGTATGGATTAACACATTCACAGGACTTAAACTGGCAAGTAGGTGACTTGTACACTCCAGCTGATGCTGTTGCTCAGAGTTTTAAAGGTGCGGCTCTAAATGACATTAGAAAGTTGGTCAAGACAATTTCTGCCTGGTGTGAGAGTCTGAACTAAAAAAGACAAGCATAGAGCACAATCATAATTGTGCAAGATAACACCATAGCTCAGTGCAGATAAAGAGATGCATATATTGTCATTTTTATGTCGCACTATTTATGCAGTGTCATTCCAGCAGAATCCATTTGCCTGCAATACCCTGATGTTAATTTTCTATGGATTCTCGTTGTCGCTGGTTGCTTACAATCAATTATTGTAATTTCAACTAGTTATAACTAATGTTGAAACAATTCTAACTGTAGCCCTGGAAGAGGCAAGGAGGGCAAAGATTTCAGAATCTAGTCTTTCAGAATTAATATCATATTTGAAATTAGTTTTCAATATATAATATATAATATATATAGATACCTTCCATGCATGGATGGAATGTTTTTCATTTACAAATTCATTTTGAAAAATGGAGTTCTGTTTGTATAGAATGGGCTTTACATTTTCACTTGCAAGAATTAAATATATACTATGTAAATGGCAAGCTTTTAAGATTTACTAGTAACATATTAAGTACTAGAAAGAAGTTATATATGTGTGTGAATTTTATGTGTATAGTTTAATGTTGTACAAATCTCTGTTGACAGCTGTATACAGGCAAAGACTTCGTAGCAATTTTGTTTTATACATCAACTTAGCATATTGATTTCCTCTTTTAATTTGTTCCCCAATTGTAGTTTTCCTTTCTCAAGGGAAACCACTAAAGGGTGTGTTGAATCAAAGAAAGGTCTTGAATATCAATAAACATTAAAATGTAGTGGTCGGTTCCGTTTACAATAACCACACATTTAGTACATTAAAATAGTAATTTCCAAATAATTTGATTTAGGTTTATCTCTAACAAACCCTATGTAATCTTAAGTCTCAAGCTAAGCCACAAGTGAGTATTTCAATGGATCTACATCATCATGATGTGCTAAGAAGAAAAATATGTATAATTAAAGTACATATTAACTAAGAAATTCCAAAAATAAGAAGCAAATATTATGTACAACTACACTAATACATTTGTGGATTAACCAGTCTTGTTATCAAAAATTCTCAACCCAATCAAGGCTCATGTCAATGCTAAAAAAATTTGCAACTTCCAAAAAAAACCGTCAAACCTCAAAATATGATGACTTGGCTTTTGATATGGCCATCAAGTAGCTACTCGAATGATTGCATTCCTTGATCTTGTTAAACGACAAATATAGGTGACACATTCACAAATGTCACTTTCCAACGTGATGGCCTTTCTATTACTATGTAGAGCCATCTCGAAAAATGGTGAATTTGCACTCACAATCATCAATGTAGTCACTCTCCAATAAAAATGATCAGCTCAAATGTTGACTATCCATTAGTCAGTCATCACTAATGCTCACTCCAATATCATGATGCATTAAGCATTTCCAATGACCATCTCTACTAAAAATGGTGTAATTAATGTCCAAATACAGTAGAATTAAATGCATGGGATTGACTCAACTCTCATTGTCTCTAAGGCCATTCCATGTCGACATCTAAAGCAAGTTTAATATATATCAAAACGACCAATCTCCAAATCCGACTTTTGCATAAAAACTAGGCAATCCACAAGCAGACAATATGAGTACTCTCCAACTATTCACTCTAAATCAACTTTGAATTATCATTGAATTTACTTGAAAATATGTGTTAGCCCACTTGTGACATTAAACCAAACTATCAAGCAACAATGTTGGTTAAGGTAGCCACAAGTGATCATTAGGTGCAAACATGAGTGCAATCAAATCAAATAGATTCACATTTAGGAGGAATAAGGGCATGTCCACTATCTACCAATCAAAATTTGTAATAAATCATTTGGTGCAAGCATCACATGCATTAAGTGCAAGATCAATGTCATCGTCACCAACAAGAATTTAACAACCATAATTTAGGGTGTTACAAGGCATCCATGAGCCAACTGGAATGTACCAACTCAACAAGTGCATCAATCAAGAAAATTTTAAACTCTAGCCAACAATTGATGATCACAAAAATGCAACTCTTAAATCATGCAATCAAGCAATCCCAACATATTATTTACTCAAAACAGACAAGGCAACATTGACAATATGCAACATCATCATCAAATGCAACCTAGCCACTCACAAAAATGCAACTAAGGCACACACACACAATTAGAATTTACAATAGGTTTAACACAATCAATTTGTAACACCCTCTAATCTACAACTTAAACAAATATGCATTACAATGCACACAAGTAGCATCAAAATTCTATCTACATCACAATGCATCTCTAAAGAAGATGACACAAGTCCTCAACAACATCAACTCTTCACCATATCATTGCTTTGAAGCATCACTCAAATTAAAGCACAAGTTACAAGTTTACCCTTCATAAATGAGAGAGGAGAAAGTGAATACCCACTAGTGGAGGAAAGAGTAGAGAACAACATATGGGCCCCTAAATAGGAAGTACCAAAACACATTGGTAAAGAGTGGTGATCACAACTCTACTAACTTGGTGGCACCCTTGTAGCTTTTTGTCACAAGCCTCCACTAAGTCACCCTATTAGGTTTTCAACTTAGTAATTGCACACACAAAAAGATCATATAATCAATCATAATGAGGCCATGTACAAATCACTATCCTTGAGCATACACACTTGAAATATGATTTCACACATCTATATCAAGGATTGCATCTTGCATCCACTAAATTGTAATGTTGAACTAGAATAGGAATAAGTAGGAATCTTGCATATTGGGTTCTTTCTCACAACAAAAAAGCCTATGCTCAAAAGGAAAGATATTGTACCAAACTTAGGAACACAAACCACAACATCTAGGAGATCTGCTATTTTATAGTATACACAGTTTTAGGATCATCCCTAGCAATAGATTGCAAATATGAGATCCGTATCACATAACATAGGCTAACTCATTCTTATAAAACAATGAGAAGAAATATGTTTAAGCTGACCACAAAATGAATGCAAATTTAGGTCAAAATAGTGAATTGACTCGTGTGTGATGCCTATGATGAGAATACAACTTAGTTTGATTTATAGACAATGTAGGAGGTTGGACTTCACATGGTTGGATTTTGCTTGACATGGATTTTGTCTTGCTATCCCATTATAATTGATTTTGTAACATATTTATTTCCTTTCACAATATTTATTGGCTACAAATATTTCATAAAAGAATGTTTATATTGAAGCTAGTATTTTGTTATTAACTATTTATTTCCTTTCACAAAAAGGTGTAAGGGATCATAGAATATTATAAAAAATAGGTGATTTACAAGTAATTCTACCTGTTGCTAAGGCAATTATCTAGATATCAATTCAAAGAAAAGATCGAAAATCATACTCAAGTATCTATGATACTATTACATACAAATCAATTGCTTCTAGCTATTGAAATTGCAATTTAATGTGTATCCAATTCTTAATTGAATGTTTGAATAAATATTTGTAATTCTTTGGGTAACAATGTGAGTTTAATATTAACAATGTAATGTTAATTATTATATTCATATGCAAGTACATAGATAGTATTAGTTATGCATATTGGAACTCCATTCTTGATAATTGTCAAAAAATTAAAATAAATTAAGTAGGTATATTACAGATCATAAGTTTCTCTTAAACATGTGATTTCCATATCTTTTATTCTAACAATTATTTATTGAAAATTGTTAGATTACTATAAATGTATTATTCATGAATGACTTATTCATGGAGAATTTGACATCAACTTTCATGCAAACATATGTTTGTGTTTCAATCTTTTATGTGTTGTCATGTTATTGCATCAACATTTGTGATTACATCTAAAGAGCATTGCATCATCAAATCTTCAATCAACCATTCTAAATATGAGGTATTATGGTACAACATTTGCTTTAGTATTTCAATTATAATTTCAATTCAATTCAAGGTTAATTCCTAAACAAGAGATTGACCTAAGGCAAAAGCCCATCAAGAACCCTAGTTTCTTCCTTTTGTGTGCAGGGAATTGTCTCAAGAGTTGTGAGTGACGAATCTGATAGAGTAGACGACAATCAGACTTAGTTTTTGAAGGTGCAAAAACTAGAGGACTAGGATGATTGGATCCCCTCGGTCCTAAGGATTTTTTATGACCTTCTGACAGTGGACTCTCTGCGTCATGTTGATTCAAAAAACGTCTAGTCTATCTACCCTTAATATTCAGAGCACCAGGGCAACTTGTTCCCCCCGATCACGACAATTCTTCCTGAACTTTCTGTCAAGGGTTTTGATTTATTTTCCATCCTCAAATCTAGGTTTACAACTTTTCATGATATCTGGAACATTATGTTACCGTTGTTTTATGTCAATTTCTCATTGTTTGTCCTTGATCTAGCATTGCACCTTAGCCCTAAATATAATTCAATTGCAAATCTAACAAGGGAAGGATTAACTTGATCTAAATTCAATCCTTTTAGGATTTGATCAATCAAATTCCATTCCCTTAATGTAAGGTTGGTCCCAAGTGAAGTTAGTGGCTTTATTATACATTAAGGTTTTGAAGCCCTAATTCCATAACCATACATGTAAATTACAAAAACTAATTGTATTATTGCAGACATGTAAGGCTCATTCTATACAAAGTGAATATATTAACAAGAACCTATACATACACATATATTTATCTAAATAAACCATTCATAATCTCCTACAAATATACGCATGTACACTAAATAATGTTGTTGTTCCATTAATCTCCTTCATTTTCCTCTTTTCCTCTTGCTTTCCTTCACTGTACTCTTTCCTAAACTAGTGGAGGCTTCTCACAAACGACTGGTATTCTTCCTTCATGTGTGCCCATAAATACCAACAAAGATTGTCTGTAGTATAGACCCATGTTGTGTCATCCACTTTTAGTTTCTCCAATTTGTATCTTGATCCCTTCATAGTGTTGGTAACCTAAATATCAACATTGTGAAATATGAGTCTCTTAAAAGACTTAGTAAACACCCTTCTACAACCTTGAAACTTATCCTCATTTCTAGAAATCTAGATTTTCCATAAGATCTCATTTGTGAGCATTAACCAAAAACTATTACAATACTTATTTAAGCCATGTACAAACCCAACAACTACTTTAGGATTGATGATGTTGATGTCCCAACCATTTAGATTAGAGCACAAAAAAATCCAGATTTCTTTAGCAATAAAGCACTCAAAAAAAAGTGTTTCATAGTTTCTGGCTTCCTAAAAATGCTACACATATCACAATCTATGTGAGTGCTTTTATAATGAAGTCTTTGTAAAATAAACAATCATCTAAAACATGCCTTCTTAGGCTCGAAATCATTGTACCAAACCTTACATAATATATCCTGCCACTATTTGTTAGAGAAATTGAAGGTCCAAATATGACTAGAGAATTAATTAAATCATTATTGTTGCAAAATGAATTATAAATCATTTTAGCATTAATCTTAAATAAGGCAGATCCATCATACCACTTCAAGGCTTTAAATCTTTTACTGTCCTAGGAGCAATTCTTTGGAAGGCATAACTAGTTACAAGCATCTCTAAGTACAAAATACATTCTCCAATTGGAGAGATGAATGACAAACTCTTCTCTCAAAGAAGCCTAAGTTTTTAGATGTCCATTATAATAGATGATATCATTAAAATACTAGATGCCTTTAAGATGCCAACTCTTGGTTGAATAACCTTGTAGAAGGGCTAGGGGCTTGTCCTTATGTAGGAGATTCCACCATATGGATCTCTCACCAAGTATATTACTACCATCATTAATGACCCTATTGTGGACAATGTGACTTATAATGTATTCTCACACCTTCCAAATTAAATTTAAAGGCATTAGAACTTGCAGGGATTATAAGGAAAGTACCAACCAAAAGGCAACTCAAAGGAAGGATTTTCCATGATTTGGCTCTCTTAGGAACAAAAAGACTGATATTATTCCTAACCAATACCTTTGATGGCTCTTGCCCTTCAAGCGCTTTAATGATCCATTTTGTTGCAAGAGTTATGCCTTATAGCTTAAGGTCTTTTAGACCAAGATCCCCTCCTCTTTTGTCAATGTAGTAGTACTACCATTTCTCTGAATGATGTTTTTAATTTTCTTTTCCATCATAACAAAGAAAGTTTTTGATATGTTTTTGAATCTCATTAATTTGATAACTGCTCAACAACCAAACCGATACATAATATAAACTATATGAAGATAGAATTATATGGCATACTTGCATTCTCCTTGCCAAGGAAATATATTGTCGATTCCATTTGCACAACTTATGCTCAATTTTTTCCTTTAATCCAAAGCCACATTCCTTTCAAATTGGGGTTGAGAACAAGTGGCACTAGTACATTTGGGGCTCAATTTTGACGATCGCTTGTCGGAATTCCGACTATTTTTCGTCGGATTGCCGACAAATGCAATCATTGAAAACTTGTTGTCGGATACTCCAACGGTGCTCGCCAACGTCAGAATTTCGACGGAAACCATCAGGTCTCCATCGGTGTGTGTCTTACCAATAGACCCTTCACTGCTAGTGTAAGTCCTATCGATGGATTTCACCGGCATGTACTACCTCGACGACACCCGAGACATGAGGTCTCCATCGGTGTATTTCTTATCGATAAGACATACACCGATGGAGACCTCATGCTTGGGTGTCGTCGGGGTAGTACATGCCGATGAAACCTCCATCGGTGTATGTCTTGTTGATAGCCTCATCGGCTATCGGCAAGACCAAATGTTCCCTTCGCTGCTAGTGTAAGTCTTGCCGATGGATTTTAACGACATGTGCTACCCCGACCGCTCATCCGCTGAGAGAATGTCGTCGAGCATACATCATCCTCGTCAGATGTTTTCATTGATTTCCATCAGAATGTCGACGTCATTTGACGACAACCAGGAACTATGTATCGACAACGATGTTGTATGCCCGACGGTATAGTCGTCAGTGCAAATATAGGGGGCGTCGGAATTTCGATGATTATTTATTAAAAAATAATAATAATATAAAAAATCAGATAATGACTACTGAAAGCTAACAGTTTCACGTCAACTCGTTAATTGTTTTATGGCGTGAGACAGGTTTTAGGTCAAAACCCCACACAAAATGTAGCCTATCGGCTAATAATGCAGCAATATTTTGATCAATTCAAGCAAATCATTAGAACTTGTTAGGGCACTATCCTTCTTAACTATGCCCGATATATGGATTTGTCTCTAGGTTTCTAGCATGGCTTGTGCTCTATCAAATCTCCTCTATTTGAGCTACCTTGAATGCATGCCTACCACTGTTTGAAACTTTGATAGTCTATATCCTCTATGTTGCTAACGTTGAAAGGCTCCTTTATCACTATGAATATTCGCTCAGGTGTATGGCTTTTGCAATAAGCATAGGATAGTATTTATATTGATTTGATACAAAAATTCTTACTCACAATTATCTTTGCAATACTAAATGTCCTTATTGTCACATACAATGAGTATGATGGCATCCTTGTTATCTTTTAAAAATGATCTCTTATCTAAGTGTTTTCTCATATTGTTTTGATTATCTCACCACTAAAAAACCTTCATCACTGTGATTTGCTTACTATCTACACTCATGGAGAGTTATTTGACCACTCTTTGTATTATCTATGGATCTAGGGCTTTTGGTTTGACTAGCAACTCTTGGTCTCTAACTTTGTATGACTTCTATTGTCACTACTCATTCTCTTCAAGTTGACATCTACATTATTGTTGCTATATCTTTCATGTGATTGAAATCTTTGATATCTCAACTATAGTGAGGTTTGACTGTGAACGAGGATAGTTAACATTACCCCTTTTATGATAAGTTTCTTTTAGATCAAAAGTTGACCTAGATGATCATCAAATGAGAACTATTGGCTATCATAATCACTATGGATAGCAAGTTTTTGTTAGAGAGATCAAGTATTATATTAACAAAGTAATGAATTTACAAGGCTGCTTTGATGCATTGTATTCCTACCTCTAGGAGGTAGCAACTTTTTGATGTGCACTCAACTAGTTATATGTTAATTCAGGCTTCTAATAGATCGAGGTTGTCTAACATGCACATAGATGACTCAAGCATCTTAATTATGTCTCTTGGAGGTTGAGACCTACAAATGGGTCATTGTGCATTTCATTGTATCCTCTTTAACATTAGAAAGAGTTGTTTCTCCCCCTATTAACAAATGTTGAAAGGTGCCCATGTGCTCAATGGGTCTCTTAACTTGTAAAAATTGCCAACATTCATGAAGAAAAATGAAAAAATATCATTAGTGAAATGATTACTCATTGAGATCATCTTAAGATGACTTAAAACACAACCATCATATCCCACAAAAATAAATACTAGCCAAATACGCCTCAAAGGCCTCTAATTACTTAAAAGTTAATACTATCCTCTAGATGTCAAAGGAAATTTGGTCATGTGCATTGACCACTACAATTTGGAGTGCAAAAGAGGGAATGTACCTGACAGTCCACTACAATTTTAAGAACAAAGAGACTCTATGGCACCGAGAGGTTGCAATCGTAGCCTATGTTGGTCATAATCCCCGTTGCAACAATAACGAGATGTGAGATAATATTTATAAATACAACCTACCCTTTATAATACCTAATTGAAAAAATGGATGCAATGCAAGTCCTTGTATCAATAATGTCTGGCAGATAGTAAAAATCTAGAACAATAAATTCCATATAAAAGTGGTTAGACTTAAAATGATAAAGAAAATAAAAAAATGCTAAAGATAATGTCAACTTATAAAAAAACTTACAAGGATGTGGCATATTCACAACTTTGGTAGTCGCGCCATGCATATCGGCACTAGAAGCAACTCATAGTGTTAGTGTACATACAAGACAATATGGGAGTTCATTATACCCAACAACTTGTGGTGTTGTTCTTCGTGTTGGCTCCATTTGACCCTGCAATTAAGATTCAATATACATTATTCAATAAGATTAACTGTGCAACATAATGAAATAGTGAAAAGTGTGTTATCTTTTTTAGTTTCGCTTTGTTTCGAGAATAGTTTAATATTCTCTACTTAACAGGGCCAACCATGTGAAGGTGGAAGCTCATTTGGCCCCTCTCCCCCTAACATCACTCTAAATTCCTCATTAACATCTAACATTCATTCATTCTTTCATCCATTATTAAAATATAGCATCCATTCATTACCATATAACGTCCATTAACACATAACATTCATTAAAATTCATCAACACACAACATTCATCATTATTCATTAACACATATCATTCATGAACATGCAGTAGCACATAATTACATTCATTAAAACATAAAAATCAGTCATTATCAAACAAGGTAGATTACAATCATTTTTTTTTGAAGCTATGTAAAAACTAAGTGGAGCATTGTTTTCTTCATCATTTCCCTCATATTCAGTTGTTTTGCCCTCTGCTCGTGATCTCGATGTATTCATAGTCCTATACAGAGGACGAGAACGTTGAACCAAAGGGGGTCGTCTACAATAACAAAGAAATGAGTTAAATTCAAAACACTTTTTATTATTGTTACAAGTATTTCATTAATTTAAAGGACATAACCGTGGTGCTCTTTACCTGATGGGGTGACATCATCTTCCATATCATTTTGTCCAGCCTCAACCTCAACATGTTGAACACCCTCTAGATCCTCTGGAGTTGAAATACGAAAGGTTACATTAATCAATACACCAATTGCAATTAAATTTGTTTACAGGAATAATAATGGTCCTCTTTACTTGATTGGGGAACATCACGTTCCTGATGTTGTCTACCCAAATCATGCTCCACTTGGTCACCGCCAACTACATGCTCTAAAACATTAACAAAAAAGGCTACATTAATTACTACACTAATTACAATTTAGTTAAGATGTTTAATTGTATTAATAATTACATAAAAAAATTGAATAGCAAATGAATACCTCCACTACTGGAATGCACATTTGGACTTCATGTCCAGGTTGTGTTCCATGATTAAGAGGCTGCATTCCAATGTCATGTGCATTGTTATCATTGCTTGCTTATTTAAAAAGAATAGAGTCACTTTATGTTGGAACTTAACATCAAATAGATTATTGGTAAAGTATTCAATTTGAAATCATTTTCATTTAGCTTATTTACCTTTGTGATGGATGCATCAGAATCTCGTGTTTGCCCACTCAATTTTCGTAGTCGTTCAACCACGACTGTATAGCCTTGCTGGTAGGAAATTCTCTTGTCATCTTTTGTGGGCGCTCTATTGAATTCAAAGCCCTGCATCTTTGCTTAGTATCATGAATTTTGCTTGTATTGTTTGATAAAAAAAATTGTTTACAATTATAAATATTTTGATGCGATATTTCATTTACTGATTCTTACAATTCGTGCGGCAAGTTTCATATAACCACCAGAGCCGAGTTTGTGTTGCCCGTGCTTTTTTTGTCTTGCCTTGGTTGCCTTTGACGTGTCAATCAATTATGAAAATTTTGAAATATGTTAGATTATATAAATATAAAGAGTAATTAGTACATAATTACATTCTTAATAGTATCACATACCTTCTTCTTGCTTCTGGTGGTGTATTTCCTTTTTTCCTTTCAATTCTCTCCTTCGCATCCAAAATCAGGTCCTTCCACTCCCTCTTTGGAATCATGGGGGGACCCTCGTACTTTACATTCTTCTCTAAATGTGTCTTGTATTGGTCCCTCACATACTTTAGATATGTCCCGACTTTTTCAAGGACCTTGGTTTTGTCGAATGTGTCATTTCCGAACAACCCAACCATACGGTTTGTTAGTTCATCTTTTAACTTTTTTTCTTGGTCATTCCACCTTTAAAGAAAAAGCAAACCTGTTAGATTCAGAAATAAACTAAAGCTACCTTTGATATAGTTCAAGAAAAGGATTAAAGGAAAACTATTCTAGCAATGATATGAAATCAAAATAGTGGATTAAGGTTAGGTCACATATGATGTTCCACCTTTTACGTATGGTGGGCCCAACTATCTGCAATGCAATGTCATTAAGATTTTTATAAAAAATATAATTTCCTGCAAAAAAATCATGGAATCATTAGTCCAAAACGAGTGAGTAGTAAGTAAATTATAATTAGACTATATAATAATAATTTTAAAGTACCTGGGACCTTCTATATCTTTAAGGGAATCAATTTTTCATCGCTCACCACCAATGTGGCCTGCAATGTTCCCATACTAGCAATACAGAAAGATCCAAGAAATGATGGTATGTTATCAACAGTAGTCACCTCTGGTGCATCCTCATGTGCATCTCTTGTTGCAGAAAATGAATCCACTATGAAATGCCCCCAAGAAAGAATGCTTCAAGGGAAATAACAACATAACGAAAGGGAGAGAAAAATAGGGATCTACCAATAGTGGGTAGGTCAACATGACATGCAGTAGATTATGTTTGCATGTTGCGTGTTGCCGACATTGTAGTCGGATGAGGCAGAGTTTGCACAAGAACATTGACAACACCTGAAGAACATTGACATCTTAATGATAGAACAATATCAAGGAGGAAAAAGGCAGGTAAATTTGTGACAAGAGGGAAGTGTAAAGGAAGAAGGAAGGAGACACCTTGAAGAACACTGTAATGTATTATGGTTTGATAAAATCAATAAAATTTTGTGTTTTGGAACTTGTTAATTACAAATTTCCATGACAGTCACGTTTCATGCACTGTTTCAAGTTTCTTCTCATCAAGCAAATAGATTAAAAATATCTCATCAAGGATTGGAGAGTGAAGTGTAATGAATTAAATTTTTTTTGTGCCAAGTTAGAGCAATGATCGTGAAGAATGAGGAGAGTTTGAATTGTTTTTCTCTAAACTGTCCAAAACCCTTAGTTCTAGGTCAGTCACAAGGGTTTGTTAATATCCATTTATGTAGTCATTGAAAACTTCTCAAATTATGGATTCCTATTGTCAACTCAAGTATCTTTTATATTGAATTGTTCTTGTGTTGAATGGTTGTACAAATGTCAAGAAAACTAGTGCCCTAGCAGACTGAGACAAAGTTTTCCCTATTTTGGGACAACAAACCATATTGTTTTGTTGAGTGATGTCCAATGGGTTGAAATAGGATTGTGTTGATTAAAAAAGGTTGGAACAACTCTAAATAACCTTCCCCAGTATGATGGACATTGATATTAGCCAAGAAAGTTTCAATCTACTTGTTTGATCATGACAGTCACAATGAATGGTAGTTTGCGTTCCTTATTTTGTAGTTTTGGAATTTGTAAGGATTCTATGAGTAAGTGCAGATTATGAGTTCTTGGGAAGTTGGAGAAGACATTAATGAGATGAGGACAGTGAAATAACACTCTTGGAGGACAAGGTTAAGTATATGTTAAGGTATGATGGTTGAAATACTTGGTATTTTCACAATGTTAAAGCTAACATGGAGTTGCTTGAACATGTAACTTGTCTTGTTGGAAGTTGAGCTCAAGTAGAATGTGAGTTGAAGTAGAATGTGACAAGCGTTAAAAGGAGAGTATCATATAGTGAGAGGTGAGTTGACAGTGAAGAACAAATCACAGTATGAAGCTCTCAAAATTTATAAGTGATGAAGTGAGAAGTTGATCCAAGTCAAGGATCTAGAAAAAGGATATGTTGGGGGTTTGTTGCCCTAAGGTATGAATGATCAATCATGAAGAGCATCAACTAGATCCCTCTGCATCGACTACACAATAAATATATGATCAGTAACACTAGCATTAAAAAATCAAGTTCACAAGTCCAAAGAAGGAGTATTTTTAATGTATAGAACATGGTCATCACCTGAACTACCTGCAATACCTTGATCATGGCCACTAGGTTGATGAGGACACATAAAATCCTGTAAAAAGAACACGTACATATTTTAGTTAATGACATAAAAGAGAATAAAATATAAACCATTATTGAACTTTTGTTATAATTAAAGCTTCATTACTGCTTACTTGCAAGTTATGTGTTGTTCACATCATTTGTTGCACCCTCCCTTTTATTTCATCGACCTGAGGGCTCATGGATGCCAAAGCAATAATCTCTCTATTACTTTTTCTAACATACTTTTTCATCATTTCTATAGGGTTTGTGGTAAATGTGATGCCATCATCGCATAATACTGTTGAGTCCACATCCCTATAGAGGTGTTGAGGTACTGTAGGTCCCTTTACCTTTCCCCAAACATCTGTCTATGACAAGATTATTATTAACCCTGTCAAAATTACTCCAAAACACTCAAGAAGAGAACATAATAATGTAAAAATTTGCTTCTATCTAATTTTTACAATTACAATGAGGTTTACCTGCCCGATACAAGTGCCAGCACCTACATCCCTGTCTATGCTATGTGATGGATCCATTTCGCCTTGTGACAAAGAAAAAATATAAAAACGTTAGCGAAATGAAACCAATACACTTAGCAAAATAACTTAATAATAAAATGGTATATTGGAGTCATTAATTGGAGGTTGGTTTAAATGGTATATAGTACATACCACCCCCATGATAGTAAATTTGTTTGTATCTATACAATTCAAATTGTAATTGATTAGCAACTCTTCCCCTGCAGTTATTGATTTTATCGCACATACGAATACACGATTTCCCTCACGCACCTTAAATATGCAATTGGGTTGCTTATTAGTTGACCCAGGTCGCATACTATTTATAAAACCTACAATACGCCATGTTGCTTTTGGCCTTCCATCAATGTATACAACCACTTGTTTACTTTGATCATTATCTTTTTGTTGTATATAATTTGTTGACAGTGCATACCTACGCATATTTTTTTATATCGAACAATCTGCATCCAATTTTTGTAATTGTAACAAGGTCTGACAAACTCCTTCAATTCAACAACTTTTTTGTAACAGACCTTTATGTCGTCCATGGAAAATAAGCCCAAACCATGTAACGACGAAGGTGCTATGCGATATATCCTCTCGTTAACACAAAAATCAATTTTTATTGGAGGAAGTTCCTTGGGTACCCATTGTTTCTGTCGATGTTTGTACCTCAAGGGAACCTTGATGTAGCCTTTGGTCTCATCATCGTAAGAACATGACCCCCTTTGAGCAATGAAAAATTCCATGCGTTTATTGAATTTTCTTCTAATCTTTTGACCTTTAGTTAATCTCCCTATTTTAGATCTACTACATGTCTCACTTTCGTCTTCTATTCTTGCATTTCCCTCACTCGAGGAAAACACATCTGACAAATACCTATTTAGTGATACCTGCACTCCATCAAATGAGAAAGTTAGTTGGTAATAAAAGAGATATTTTGCAAATGAGGGTAATGTTGATGAAGAAGTCGACCCTAAAGTTGATGTTGAGATTAAAATTTGAATAAGTCCAATTGGGGCCTCAAGTGTTGATAACTGTATTAGATTTGTTGCTAATGGCGAGGTTTAAAAAATTGAGGAAGTTTGTTTTCAAAGTATTTTAAATAAAAAAAACTGTTTCTATAGGGTGTATTGACTTATACCTGTCGATCCATGAGACTGTGCAAGATCCTTGTCAAAGGGGTTCAAGTTCCTACATATGTAATTCAATTATCTTATGTTAGCTAAAAATTACATGATACGTATACTAAAAATTACATAGTACATAACATGAACAATATGAATTCATTATAATCATTGTATATTTTTTTATTCCTTACCTTTACTTTATGTAGACTGTGTAGGATCCTCAAGTAAAGGGTTGACGATGTCTGTAGTCAATTACCTGTTTCCACCAAGGGTGGAAGCATCACACAAAATATATACATGAAATAAACACCAACAATTGAGCATCATAAGCATTACATTTGTAATTTAATGAACAATAACTGTAGTATCATAAGCATCATAAGCATCACATATGTATCATCATAAACATGTAATCCATCAAATATATATCATAAATCACCATCCATCACATAGCTAATAAACATTCCACATAATGAATTAATTACATAACCATATAAGTCAAACAAATTTCTATCAAGATATCAATATTAAATAGATAATATACTAATCACATACCTCATACATTTCATTCATGTCATTGATCTTCTTCTTCATCCAGCTCATCATAATGACTATCATGATCATCATCACCATCATCTTATTCTTCATCATCATCATCATCATCATCATCATCATCATCATCATCATCATCATCATCATCATCACCATCACCATCACCATCACCATCACCATCACCATCACCATCACCATCATTAGCAACATCATCAGTATCATCATCATCAACTTCTTCTTCGTGAACATTTCCATCAAGAACATCATCGACTAACTGTCGATCGTGATCATCATCTACATCATCTTATACTTCTTTGGTATCTTCTTCTTCTATCACATTATACTTTATCGTCCTTCCTTTTGGATCATGTCTAACAACAAATGACCAACCTGATTTATGTGGAACCTCTAAGTAAAATACCTGCTCACATTGGCTTCAAAAAACATAGGGCTCATCCCCAACTGGCTCAAACGAACTTGTATTAACCATTATAAATCCTTTATCATGTTCAATAACAGTTCTATCGGGATCCTTTTTATTCAGTCGTAGCGTGTACCATTTGACGAAAAACAAAACTAATTTGAAGGAATTAAAGTCGCACTCAAGTATATCATCCAAAATGCCATAGTATCAATTTTGAGACTCTTGAGAATGTATGTCGTTTCTCGATGAAATATTTGTCACATCAAAGACTGCAGTTATCTTGGAATCACAAGTTTTCTTCATGTCATCCAAATTTTTGATACGAAATTTATGACCATTGCAGCACATAGCGTTGTGGTGTTTGACTTGTGATATGTCAAATATGTAAAAATTATTGCATCATGAGTTGCAAACATATGGGTGATTAATAAATTTATACATACCTGTTTATCTCTTAAACCATATGCTAAATCAATTTCCCTTTGCATAACAATGGAATCTCCATTACGATGAGCTTCTTTAACCAATGAAGCCACACCTTCCCTTGTTAATGTGCGAGAAAAATGTTGGCAATGTTCAATCCATACCATCATCCAATCAAGATTGTTTACAATATACAAATGTAGTGCATCCCACTCTCGACCAACTGTACAAAAAATAAATGGACGTCTTACAACCGATTTATTTTGAAGATTAAGAGTTAATTAACTACAATAACATCTTATAATTACCTCTCACTTTCCTCAATCTAGCTTTCCCCGTCAAGTACTCCCCTTCGAATTTGTTAATGGGGTTGGGATCCCAAATGCGATCCACGTGGATCTTTGCTGCAAACTTAGGAAGATATTCAAAAATATACACCATAGTCTGGTATACCATATATCCCTCCACCATAGAATCCTCAGGATGTGATCTTTGTCGAACCAAAGCCTTCAAAAATTTCAAGTGCCTCTTAACCATCCACATTGACCTAGTGTGTACAGGGCCACACAATTCAATCTCCTCAACTTGGTGTATGAGGTAGTGTTCTTGTGCATTGAAAAAAGTTGAAGTTAGAAACTTTTGCATTTCACACATTAGATGAGGAATTTTTCTCTTCCAATATTTTATATCTTCTTTATGGATTTCTTTACATGACAACCACCTACAAGATATTGAAGACGCAAAAAAATATATTACATAACAAGTGAAACAAATCGCAAATATAATATCTATAAAACGAACTGATCAAATATCACTACTTACATCATGTATTTTCCAAGATCATATATGACTTGCTTGACATTATTGTTGAAGTTGTCTAGGAGAGATAGAGGTAGAACGTACTGCAACAATTATAATACTAATACATTTGGCCTAAAATTCCGATGGAGGTTTCCGACGGAGAAGGTATATTGTGACCAAATTTGATTTTTTGAAAAAATGCCCGCATTCGTCGAAATTCCGACAATAATTCAACATTTGGTTTCGACGAAGTAGGAATTGGCAATGAAATTTGTGTTTTTTTAGAAAGTGCCCACATTCGTCGAAACTCTGACGATCATGGGCATTACTTAAAAAAAAAAAGACCAAGTCATTTGATAAAGATTATTCCTGCCTCTTCATCCCGTCAACCTCTACCATCACAAAAAAATTGGGGGAGGGAAACAGTTCTGGATTGGGGTGCCACCAAGATCCGGTTGAAGAAAAAAGGTCAGGTAGTCAACCAATTCATTCACAGGATGTTTTCTTGAAGAAAAAAATGTTATGTTTGTGACAATGTGTCGAATTTGCTTGATGTAGTGATGAAATTGTTTGAATTTTAGGGGGTTTAGGCATAAATACACTACCATTCTAGTAGACAAAAGAAAATACAAGCCCTCAAAGTTGATTAATAACAAAGCCTTTGTCGTATCCATAATGACCCTTGTGACAGCTATAGAACAGTTGAAGGATCATACACTCTTCATGAAGTGTGGTGGAGGTTGCCCCAATAAGACACTCACGGAGTGGTGGATTAACAGCTTCAAGGGAGTGTAAGTATTAGAACCCTCCTAAATGAATTAATTCTAGTTGAATGCATTGGTTCTTCTCTAAAGATTTTTTTGTAATATGGGAGTCTACTCTTCTTTTAGGATTTAAGCTTAAATTGCATAGATTGGGTCCCTAATTTCTCCAATGAAATATAAAATTAGGAACCCTTTATGTGGATCAGTCTTGCCGAACTTCTTTTGAAATATTGGAACATAGAAGTCCTTATTAAAATAGGAGATTCCCTTGGCTGCTTTGTGGGGATAGATAAATATTTTCTTAATGGTAGGCCATGTTCAATGACTAAATTATCCAGTGAGTTTGATTTGAATGTTGGGATCATGGAGGAATTAGAGATTATATTTAAGAATGAGATATGGTTTTAGAAGGTTGTTGTAGAAAGGGGTTGGTTTGAAGAATGGTTCCTCCCAAAGAATAGCTCTGAAGCTAGATGCTCATTAGGAGAACCAAAAGAGTCATAGGTAGGGAGAAAAGGGTTTTTAGTGCCCATAGATTAGAAGAACCATAATTAAATCTTGAACATCCTCAAGGAGATAGAGGTTGGATATGCCAAAGAAGAATAAGGGGAAAGGAAAGAGCATTGTGATAGAGGAAGAAAACATGGAGATTACTAAAAAGCATAAATTTTTTGTGCTATCTGAACAAGTGTCAACATCTCCAAGAAAACCCTCTAAGGTGGAAGGATATTGAATCCCTACTTAGAATTCCACACTAGTTAAATCCTAAGAACTCTAACAACCACTCCTATTAGCAGGAAAACAATAGAAGATAGGGAGAGACTAGAGAATTTTTGGTCCCCTTATTAGGATATCAATGATTAGTTGATGAGGATAGCATGTGGGTGCTTGGAATTATTACAAAATTATCAATTAAATGATCTAGGGTTAGGGGAGGACATTATAGAGGAAGATGGATTATAAGGAGAGGAGCACAATATTTTATTTGACAATTTGTTAGAGCAAGATATTGAGGATAGTGAGGATGGTTCCTAGATAAAGATGGCTATTAAATAGACACCTTCCAATAAATCTATCCTAGATTGAGGAAAGAGAAAATGAAAAGATAGGAAATTGTTATATAAATTGAGAACCAAGGATGGTGAAGTATAGAGAAAGTTTTAAAAAGTACTATTAATGAGATCATAGAAGGGTGGCCCACTTCCCTAGTGGGCATGAAGCTCCTATCAAGGAATTTTAGGGGCTTTAATGCCCATAACAAACAACACTTGGTCAAGCATAGGATTGAGTTTGAAAAGGAATATATAATACTACTATAAGAAACGTCCAAGGGGTTGAGCTTCACTGGTTAAAACACTGGGTTCTCACTATGGAGACCTAAGTTCAATTCCCAATAGGGACATCTGAAGTGGAATTCTAAGTTGTGACTCTTGGCCTTCCATAGGATGGGGAAGGTCTTGGGGTCAATCTAATCAAACATAATAATAATAATAATTCAAAGATATGTAATGGGGATGGGGGCCCCTACTGTGTCCCCACTGGTTCATAGCTCCAGCCAAAAGCTATTCAGGCTTCGGCCAGTTACCGATAAAAAAAAAATACTACTACAAGAAACCAAATTATCCACATTAGAAATGAAGACATTTTCCAAGAAAGCAAAGAATGTGAAGCTGGGGGCGATCCAATTTGAAGGGGCATCTAGTAGCCTAGCTATCTTTTGGAGCTCTTCTCCAATAGCTATGGAGAGGATAGGAAAGGGTGTAGCGTTAGGAGTTATTATTCTTTTCTATAGTTTGTAATTGTATGGATTTGTCTCTACCAAAATACCCTTTTCTCATTACATCTTTGGTTTATATTTTAATGATATCCTACATATTTAGGACAAGAGGGTGGCTATTTTGAGGTTTAATCAGTCCCAAAGAGACTTCACTTATTGGGTAACTAGGAACAATCTTCTCAAGACTGGTTTAAGGAATTATGCTTTTACCTAGAACAATAGGAGGATGGGCTTTAGTAACATTATAGAGATGATCAATGGGTATCTCTTTTGCAAGGATTTGGCATCCTTCCCTTTTTGCATGGAAGCGTCAATTCTTCCTTGTTCTAGCTCAAATCACTGACCCATCCAGTTGAAACTTGTGGGTGACAAAAATATATGTAAGAGTCCATTCAAATTTGAAAACATGTGGATGAAGGATACAAATTTCTTCAATATGATAGTTGAATGGTTGGGTGGGGATCATTTCATAGGATCTAAGCTATTATGATTTGTCTCAAAATTGAAATCAATCAAGCTAAAGTTGCAACAACCAGAATAACGATCATTTCAAAAACATAATTGAGTCTAAATAGGAGTTAGAGGAGAATTTGATAGACTTAAATGAGGGATTGTTGAAGGATTGCTGAAGGATGGTATAGACTTTAGGGTTGCTATGGCAAAGTCTCTTATGGAAAAGGAGGTACATGGGAGGACACAAGAGGTATGAGAGAAGTTTGTAACCTTGATCTTCTAATTATGGTGGGGCCTAGCCAACATAGGGTTATATGAGAGGCACCTTAAAAAACCCACACTAATTGCAAAAGATCAAAAGCTTTCCTAGAAAAAAAGCTCAATATAACATAAGGATGGTGATAGACTATTAAATAGAAGAATGATCTCCTTATCCTTAACTACTCCCAAAATATTAATTATCATATAGAAAATAAATATTAAAAAACATTTAACTTCTAAAATATAATGTTGTTATTATTTTCCTCTGTCAATTTTGTTCCATCAAATCTTTTATCTAATACTCTTTTAAAAATAGTGAACCTTACCAACATTAGAAATGAGGCGGATGTTGATTTTAAATTTTAAAATAAAAAGTGGTGAGTATGATCAATGATGCTAAGGTTCTATTCATATTGTGTAACAAGGCACAATAGGCTAGGGATACGAAAGATTGAATTGCTACTCTTCAATTTCATATGGTAGTTTAATATATATTGTGCACTTTTTTAGACCGTACATCTTAATATATATTGTATTAAATGTCTCTTTGTGGGACTACGTACCCACCATCCATCCTCTCTTTTATACATGACAATACATTTCTTTTCGTTGACTAAAGGTGGACAAAAATATTTCACCGAAAGGATATCTTAACCGATTCTCGTTGAATCAGAAGTGAGAAAAAAAAATGAAAAATTGTTGAAATATAATCTTCACAATTTTGTCATCACAAGTGCAAACAATCCAGTGAGGAGGACAAAGTTGAATAGTGTGATGAGGATCAGAGCCATCCAATCTAGGAGGCATAATATGAGACTCTTTCTGAACCAATGCTAAGGGCTATTATGATTTGAAGCTTCTCTTAAATCCTCACATTTTGTTGTCACATAAGAGAAATGTGAAGCAAAACTGGGCAGAGAAGATTCAAAGTCTTAGAATGAGGTCGATATATATATATGGATGGTAATATTTGAAAGGATATATGAAGGATATATGAAGGCCATGGTAGCAGAGAATATTTACTTCACACTAAGTGAAGTTATGGAGGTAGTTTCCATGGATGTAAAGTGGGGAGTGTAAAGGAGTCTTTGGATTCATGAAGAACATTAAGGAGAAAAGGTTAGTTATATCAAGGAAAAATAAAGAAAAAGGGAAGTGATAAAGAAGGGAGGAATAAAATAGGGAAGAAAGTGAGGAAATAAAGAGGGGGCTCTAATTTATTTTGGTATGTAGCCTCTACTACTCTTTTTCTTGTTGAATGATTTTGCAATATTTTGAGAAGACTGCAAGGCATGAAGTAATGCTCATAAGGCATGAAGGAGCTATGTAAAGCACAAACCATACATATGAATACATGCAAGGCATGAATCATACATGTAAACCATGAAGTAATACATAAATACACATAAGGTACAAGCATATATGAGAAAGGTTCTCATGGAGTGGACATGCTGAAAACACATCAATCATGAAGCATACAAGAGAGAGGTATTCGTGGAATAGACATCTGAAAACATCTCATTCATGAAGTAACAAAATGCTAAATCAAATGTCAAGTAAAAAAAAAACTAACAAGGATGAGGCATATTCATAACTTTTGCCCCACCATGGATATCAACACTAGAAGCAACTCATACTATTAGTGTACATACAAGACAATATGGGAGTTCATTATACCCAGAAACTTGTGGTGTTGTTGTTCGTGTTGGCTCTGTTGGACCCTGCAATTAAGATTCAATATACATTATTCAATAAGATTAATTGTGCAACATAATTAAATATTGAAAAGTGTGTTATCTTATTGAGCTTCGCTTGCTTTCGAGAATAGTTTAATATTCTCTACTTCACAGGGCCAACCACGTGAAGGTGGAAGCTCATTCGACCCCTCCCCCCCCCCCCCCCCCCCCACCACAACATCACTCTAAATTCCTCGTTAACATCTAACATTCATTCATTCATTCTACCATTAATAAAATATAACATTCATTCATTAATATCACATAACGTTCATTAACACATAACATTGATTAACATTAATTAACACACAAAATTCATCAATACTAATTAACACATATCATTCTTAACCATTCATTAGCACATGATTACATTCATTAACACATAAAAATCAATCATAACCAAATAAGGTAGATTACACTCATTTCTTTTTTTGTTTTTTCTTTGAAGCTATGAAAAGACTAAGTGGAACATCATTTTCTTCATCATTCCCCCCTCTTCAGTTGTTCTGCCCTCTGCTCATGATCTCGATGTATGCCTAGTCCTATACTGAGGATGAGGACACTGAAGTGAAGGGGGGTCCTCTGCAATAACAAAGAAATGGGTTAAATTCAAAACATTTTTATTATTGTTACAAGTATTTCATTAATCTAGAGAACATAACTGTTGCGCTCTTTACCTAATGGGGCCACATCATTTTGTCTAGCCTCAACCTCAACATGTTGAACACCCTCTAGATCATCTAGAGTTGAAATACTAAAGGTTACATTAATGCTGAACTCCAATTGCAATTATATTTGTTTAAAGGAATAACATTGGTCCGCTTTACTTGATTGGGGAACATCACATTCTTGATGTTGTGTACCCGGATCATGCTCCACTTGGTCACCACTGACTACATGCTCTAAAATATTAACAAAAAAGGTTACATTAATTACTACTCTAATTACAAATTAAGATGTTTAATTGTATTAATAATTACATAAATAAATTGAATAGCAAATGAATACCTCCACTACTCGGATGCACATCCGAACCTTCATGTGTAGGTGGTGTTTCACGATTAGCAGGTTGCATTCCAATGTCATGCACATTGTTATTATTGCTTGCTTATTTAAAACAAATATAGTCACTTTATGTTGGAACTCAACATCAATTAGATTATTGGTAAAGTATTCAATTTGAAACAATTTTCATTTAGCTTATTTGCCTGTGTGACGGATGCACCAGAATCTTGTGTTTGCCCACTCAATTCTTGTAGCTGATCAGCCACGATTGTATAGCCTTACTGGTAGGCAATTTTCTTGCCATCTTCTGTGGGCGCTCTATTGAATTCAAAGCCCTGCATTTTTGCTTGGTATCGTGAATGCTGCTTGCATTGTTTGATAAAAAAAAAAATTGTTTGCAATTTATAAATATTTTGATGTGATATTTCATTTATAGATACTTACAATTCGTGCCACAAGTTTCATATAACCACCAGAGCCGAGATTGTGTTGCCCATGCTTTTCTTGTCTTGCCTTGGTTGCCTTTGACGTGTCACTCAGTCTATGAATAGTTTGAAATATGTTAGATTATATAAATATAAATAGTAATTAATTAGTAAATAATTACGATCTTAATAGTATCTCGTACCTTCTTTTGGCGTCTGGTGGTGTATTTCCTTTTTTTCCTTTCAATTCTCTCCTTGGCATCCAAAATCAAGTCCTTCCACTCCCTCTCTAGAATCATGGGGGGACGCTCGTACTTTACGTTCTTCTCTAAATGGGTCATGTATTGGTACCTCACATACTTAAGATATGTGCCAGCTTTTTCAAGGAGCTTGGTTTTGTCAAAGGTGTCATTTCCAAACCACTCAACTATATGGTTTGTCAATTCATCTTTTAACCTTTTTTCTTGGTCATTCCACCTTTTAAACCAAAAACAAACCTGTTAGATTTAGAAATGAATTGAAGCTACATTTATTATAGTTCATGAAATGGATCAAAGGAAAACTATTCTAGCAATGATATGAAATCAAAATAGTGGATTAAGGTTAGTTCACATATTATGTTCCACCTTTTACGTATGGTGGGCCCAAATATCTGCAATGCAATGTCACTAAGATTTTTATAAAAAATATCATTTCCTGCAAAAAAATCATGGGATCATTAGCCCAAAACGAGTGATCAGAAAGTAAATTACAATTAGAATATATATAATAATAATTTTAAAGTACATAGAACCTTCTGTATCTTTAAGGGAATCATTTCTTCGTTGCTCACCACCAATATGGACTACAACGTTCCCGTACTAGCAATACGAGAAGATCCAGAAAATGATGGTATGCTATCAGCAGTAGTCGCCTCTAGTGCATCCTCATGTGCATCTCCTGCTATAGAAAATGAATCCACTATGAAATGCCCCCAAGAAAGAACGCTTGAAGGGATATAAACACATAACAGAAGATAGAGAAAAAGAGGGATCTACCAACAGTGGGCGGGCCACTATGACATGCAGTAGAGGATGTTTGCATGCTACGTGTTGTCGATATTGCAGTCGGCGATACAGGTGGGGCTAACCTCTGATTAGGCATCGACTACATTTGCACAGGAACATTTGTAGCACCTGAAGAATAATACATTAAATATATGAAAAGTGCAAGAATTGTAAACAAAGATGAACCTTTATTATGAACATTGACAGTATCAAGTATGATGTATTTTGGGTACTCAAAGTGATAAGCCAAGCAAGTGATAAGCCAATAAAATATTCATCACCTGAACTACCTGCAACACCCTGATCTTGGCCACCAATTTCATGAGGATGCATAAATTATTGTAAAAACAACACGTACATATTTTAGTTAATGACATAAAAGAGTATAAAATATAAACCATTATTGAAATTTTGTTATAATTAAAGCTTTTATTACTACTTACTTGCAAGTTGTCTACTATCCGAACCAATTTTTGCACCCTCTCTCGTATCTCATCAGTCTGAGGCTCCACGAATGCCAAAGGAACAATCTCTCTACTAATTTTTCTAATAGACTTTTTTAACAATTCCATAGGGTTTGTGGAATTTCTAGGGTCATCATCGCTTAATCCTGTTGAGTCCACATCCCTAGAGAGGTGCTCAGGTACTGCAACTCCCTTTCCCTTTCCCCAAACATCCGTCTGTGACAAGAATATCATTAACAATTACAAAATTAGTCTAAAACACTCAAAAAAGAACAGAATAATGTAACAATTTGCTTCTATCTAATTTGTACAATTACAATGAGGTTTACCTGCTTGGTAGAAGTGTCGGGACCTACATCCCTGTCTGCGCTATGTGATGGATCCATGTCGCCCTATGACAAAGAAAAAATATAAAAAATGTTAGCGAAATTAAACCAATAGACTTAGCAAAAACACTTCAGAATAAAATGGTATATTGGAGTCATTAATTGGAGGTTGGTTAATTTAAATGGTATACAGTATGTATGACCCCCATGATAGTAACTTTGTTTGTATCTATACAATTCAAATTATAATCGATTAGCAGCTCTTCCCTTGCACTTATTGATTTTATCGCACATACGAATACCTGATTTCCCTCACGCGCCTCAAATATGCAATTGGGTTGTTTATTAGTTGACCCAGGTCGCGTACTATTTATAAAACCTGCAATATTCCCTATTGTACAGAACTTTATGTCGTCCATGGAAAATAGGCCCAAACCATGTAACGACGAAGGTGCTATGCGATATATCCTATCGTTAACACAAAAATCGGTGTTTATTGGAGGAAGTTCTTTGGGTACCCATTATTTCTGTAGATGTTTGTACCTCAAGGGCACCTCAATGTTGCCTTTGGTCTCATCATCATAATAACATGACCCCCCTTCAGCAAGGAAAAATTTCGTGCGTTTATTGAATTTTCTTCTAATCTTTTGACCTCTAGTTGATCTCTCTATTATAGACCGACTACATGTCTCACTTTTGTTTTCTATTCCTGCATTTCCCTCACTTAAGGAAGACACTTCTGACAAATACCTATTTGGTGGTACCTGCACTCCATCAAATGAGAGATTTAGTTGGTAATGAGAGAGATATTTTGCAAATGAGGGTAATGTTGATGAAGAAGACAACCCTAAAGTTGATGTTGAGATTAAAATTTGAATAAGTCCAACAAGGGCCTAAAGTGTTGATAATTGTATTAGATTTGCTGCTAATGTCGAGGTTTGAAAAACTAAGTTTGTTTTCCAAGTAATTTAAAACAAAAAATTGTTTCTATAGGGTGTATCGACTTATACTTGTTGATCCATGAGATTGTGCAGGATCCTCGTCAAAGGGGTTCAGGTTCCTGCACATGTAATTCAATTATCTTATGTTAGCTAAAAATTACATAGTACACAACATGAACAACATGAACTTTGTAGACAAAAAGAGTATTAAATAAAAAAAAGATGTCATCATAATCATTGTAATTTTTTTAATTCCTTACCTTTACTTTATGTAGACTATGCAGGATCCTCAACTAAAGGGTTGACAACGTTTGTAGTCAATGACCTGTTCCCACCAAGGGTGACAGCATCACACATGGACTATACATGAAATCAACACCATCAATTGAGCATCATAAGCATTACATTTGTAAGTTGATAAACAATAAATACATATGTATCATAAGCATCACATGATGTATCATCATACATGTAATTGAGCATCATAATTAGCATCACATATGTGTCATCATAAACATGTAATACATCACATATGTATCATAAATCACCATCCATCACATAGGTAATAAACAATCCACATTCTATAAATAAACACAAAATTTTAAAAATGTCACATGTATCAGCATAAACATGTAATCCATCACATATGTATTTTAAATCAACATCCATTACATAGCTAATAAACAATCCAAATTCCATAAATAAACACAAAGTTTAAAAATTGACACATAAATAGTTACTCTCCCTATCTCCATCTCCTCAAGGTGGCATAGTTCTACTATATGGACATGCTAGAGGTCATGGAACATGAATTAAAAACATTGAAAGGTGCATCATGAATTAATTATGTAATGGCATTAGAATTCAAAACATAATAAATTAATTATGTAACCATATAAGTCAAAAAAAATTCTATCAAGAAATCAATATTAGGGGAAGGGCACCAGTAGTTGAGCACCCTAACTTCGTGCTTCTCAAAATCCTACATGGAAATTTCAAATCACTCCCATTTTTTTATAGTAGCTTACTTGGCAAGTCCCCTTCTTATAACTAAGCTTTCAACACCACGTCATCAACTATGGTGCCACATCAACATACTTTTTGCCAAGGTGTCCAAAACAACCCCCCCAAAAAGTGAGACCAATAGGCGTGCAAAAGAGGCCCCAATAGTTATGCAGCTGATATGGCATCACTTGATTGATTAATTTTTACAATATTAGTACATTTTCTAACAACTATTGGTACATTTCCTAACAAAAATTGATATTTTATGTTTCAAATAATAGGTTTTATTTGTTCAATTTTTGGAACAAAAGGTATCAACAACCCTCACAACAATTGGTACATGCTCAACTACTAGTTCTCTTCCCCTAAATAGATAATATACTAATCGCATACCTCATACATGTCATTCATCATCATGAGCATCATGATCATCATTGTTGCCATCATCATCATCATCATCATCATCATCATCATCATCACCACCACCACCATCATCCTATTCGTCACCATCACCATCACCATCACCATCACCATCAGCAGCTTCTTCTTCTTCGTCATCATCGAGTAACTGTCTATCATGATCATCATCTACATCATCTTCTACTTCTTCAGTATCTTCTTCTTCCATCACATTATACTTTATCGGCCTTCCTCTTGGATCATGTCTAACAACAACTAACCAGTCCGATTTATGTGGAACCTCTGAGTAAAATACCTGCTCACATTGGCTTGGAAGAGCATAGGAATCATCCCCAGCTGGTTCAAATGACCTTGTATTAACCATTGTGAAACCATTATCATGTTCAATAACAGTCCTATTAGGATCATTTTAATTCAATCGTAGCCTGTACCATTTGACGACGAACAAAACTAAATTGAAGGAATTAAAGTCGCACTCAAGTATATCATCCAAAATGCCATAGTATCAATTTTGAGACTCTTGAGGATGTATGTCGTTTCTAGATGAAATATTGGTCACCTCAAAGACTGCAGTTATCCCAGAATCACAAGTTTTCTTCGTGTCATCCAACTTTTTGATGTGAAATTTATGACCATTGAAGCACATAGCATTGTTGTGTTTGACCTACAATATGTCAAACATGTAAAGATTATTGCATTGTGAGTTGATAAACATATGGGTGATTAACAAATTTATACGTACATGTTTATTTCTTAAACCATATGCTAAATCAATTTCCCTTTGCGTAACATTGGAATCTCCATTATGATGAGCTTCTTTAACCAATGAAGACACACCTCCCCTTGTTAATGTGCGACCAGAATGTTGACATCGTTCAATCCATACCATCATCCAATCAAGATTGTTTGGAATATAAAAATATAGTGCATCCCACTCTCGACCAACTGTACAAAAAATAAATAGATGACTTACAACCAACTTATTTTGAAGATTAAGAATTAGTTAACTACAATAAAATCTTATAATTACCTCTCACTTTCCTCAATCTACCTTTCCCCATCAAGTACTCCCCTTAGAATTTCTTAATGGGGTTGAGATCCCAAATGTGATCTACGTGGATCTTTGTTGCAAACTTAGGAATATATTCAGTAATGTACACCATAGTCTAGTATACCATATATCCCTCCACCATAGAACCCTCAGGATGTGCTCTTTGTCGAACCAAAGCCTTCAAAAATTTCAAGTTCCTCTCAACCATCCACATTGACCTAGTGTGTACAGGTCCACACAATTCAATCTCCTCAACTTGGTATATGAGGTAGTTTTCTTGTGCGTTGAAAAAGTTGAAGGTAGACACTTTTGCATTTCAAACATTAGATGAGGAATTTTTCTCGTCCAATATTTTATATCTTCTTTATGGATTTCTTTAGATGACAACCACCTACAAGAAACCCAACACACAAAAATATATAAACGAGACTTTACAAAATAATATACAATATATTACATAACAAGTAAAACAAATCACAAATATAATATCTATACAACAAATTGAACAAACATCACTACTCACCTCATGTATTTTTCAAGATCACATATGACTTGCTTGACATTATGGTCGAAGTGGTATGGGAGAGATAGAGGTAGAACGTACTGCAACAATTATAAAATGATCTTTTCAGTGTTTTCTAACATAATACAATGAAAAGTACATGCGCAGTATAAAAATATATACTAAATAGACAAGAACATGAATTACCTTAATGAAGGTATGACAATCATGTGTTTTCATCCCTGGCCCAAATTCACTTTTCTTTGATACAAGATTGTTTATGTTTGTAGCAAATCCTGTGGGAAATCAAATTTTTGTATGACTTCTTTTATAGCATTGCTTTGATGCTCCATTAATAACCAAGGAAGGACACTTATATTAATCTTCTCTCCATTGCTATTTGATTGAATGACATTTTTCATTGCATGATTGGATTCCTGAATGTCACTACAAATTTTGATAATTTTTCTTTGTCACACCTTCCATCCAGTATTTTCCATAATGTCTCTTTTATATTCTTTCCAATATGCAAAGTATCAAATAAATGCACAATTTGTATCTGCTCGTAGTAGGGAAACCTACTAAATTGTCTGGGACAACTTTTTAGTCCCTTTGGAAGGTGGTCATCCATGCCTTGACGACCTTCACAATCATCAATTACATCATCAGTAAACAAAACATGATAGAAAAATACAAATTCCAAACATAAACCATTAGATGGAATGACATTACCTTCATGATTAATTCTATTATATTCCTTCCATAAGTGAGTTGTCATTCTTCGTGGCTTTGATGTAGTCTCTTCTTTCCCATTGAAAAAAATGTTTTTCAATATTCTGATACTTATGATTTTTGTGGAGTAAGTGTCTCTACTCATCAAACACCTACTTTCCTAAACTTTTTGAATGACGAGATTTCATCTTTGGACCACAAATTGGACATGCAAATTTTCCCTTTGTTTGAAGACCTAGAAGATAATGTACAATTCAATTAAATATATATATTTTTATAGTTGTAATTATCATGTGCAACTTGAACACTATAACATACCACAAAAATGTGTTGGCCCTAGGGCATCATGTATTGTCCATACAAGCATTGCATGGACTTGAAATTGTCCTTGTCCTATTGGTCTAGAGACGTCATACATGGTGACACCACTCCATAACTCCAACAACTCATCGATAAGAGGCTCAATATATACATTCGTAACTTTAACTTGGTACTTAGCTAGTTGAATGAACAAAAACATTACATAATTATTATGACTATTTTATTGCAATATTTATAATTAAATGTAGATGACTACTAAATGAGAAAATACTTGAAAAAATCATTGCCAACATTATGTGCTCCCTCTTTATTGACATCCATGGAGGAATGTTATTGTTGACGACAAAAACAAGCCACACCAAATAAATAGATCTCAACTCTCCAAATGGATTGACATCGTCCGTTGCCAATGAAAGCTTGAGATTACGAGGTTCTTCTTTAAAGTGTGGCCACGTTTCCTCTATGTCCATAAATGTTGAACCATCCATAGGCATTCGAATAATATCATCTCGACTTCTATTGCATGCATGGTAATCCATAAATTGTGCCAAGCTAGTGCACCTGAATAATCATTGTATACACGGAATAATGGGAATATAGTGAAGAACCTTGCGAGGTACCTTTTTTGTTATTTGATCTGTTTGATATCTACTAATATGACATTCAGGGCATTTTGTTCCAAATTCATGTTGTTTATGATATATATTATGATCATTGGGACAAGCATCTATTGCTTGATACTCCATTCCAATAACTTTCATAATGGAAGATAATTCTCGGTATGAGTGAGGTAGAATATTTGATGGTGGTAACAAAAACTCACCTATCAATCTAAAGAAAATAATAATAATTTGTTAATATAAAGAATATTAATGGTACATGATTCACCATTTATTAACTATAATGCCATATATGCCATACCTTAATATACGTGAGATTGTTATGTTGGATAAACCATTTGTAACCTTCAAGTTACCAACAACAATACAAGAGAGAGAAGAGTTGTTTGGGAGCCTTCGTAAAGGGCCTCATATGCCTTCTAAAGTTAGAAGTAAATCATGAACAACATCAAGGTCATCTTGATCATCATGATCACCTGTGCTAGTACTAAATATGTCATGGATCAATGTATTTGTACCATCATCTTCAATTGTGTTTTCTAGTGCATGATCATCATCTTCCATGGGATCATTATCTTCAGCTTCGATATTCACACCTCCATGTTCCTCCACTTCGAAAACCATATTCTTCGGGTTGTGTTGGTCCATATCATGTGCCCTAAGGTGCTTGACCTATATAAAAATGATCAACATAAATAAACCATGATCATGATCCATCATCAAGTGATTTCTTATGTATATAAATTGTTAAAATGATATAATGAACAACTTACTAATGGATGATAATCATGTCCCCTTCAATGTGACCATGCTGCCTACAATTTTTCTTAGTTGTTTTGATTTTAAGTCTTCTAGTCTTTAAGCCCTTACAAATTTTGCAGGGACAATAACATTTTCCATCACCTTTTCTTTTCAAGTTAGACCACAATCTAGTAATTGTTTCCTTATTTTGTTCTTCACTGATATTATCTGACATGGTCTTTCTTCACAGGCAAAAAAATCAGGCTATGGAAAAATTGCAAATTGAACCAAAACCATTTAACTCTTGTTTTTCATCTTAAAGAATTGAACTTAATAGAGAACATATTTAATGTAGCTAGTGGTCACACATTATTTTGAGATAGATGTTCATTTATTAGATGTTCAACATAAATTATTCTTCCTCTCCCACCAACTCTTCCTCCCTCCCTCCCTCCCTCCCTCCCTCTTTCTCTCGCTCCCAACAAAAGATGTTCAGTGAAAATTCTAAATGGCATCAACAGAATTGCCCTCATCATGGCATCTAAAAAAATACTTAAGGAGACAAAAAGTTGGAGTGATATGATTATAACAACCATCAACTGTGCATTGGAATTATTCTGAGTGCAGTCAACTTGAGTGCATCAAGCAGATTCATTGAGGACAACTCATTCAATAGTTAGATTTGCATCCGTTGGATTAGGCACTAAACATAGGGCTTCACATTAGACTTCAGTTAGTGACTGTGATTAGTCACCAATCAGATAAGTATATCTGATATATGCTCATGTAATCCAAACATTATATTGAAAGCTTTGATATGAACCTAATGTTGGGTTTTTCCTCCAATCTGGAGGTTTTCCCAGGGTAATCCACGTGTGTTGTCTTGTGTTTTTGCTTTTATTGTTTATTTCTAAGTTTTATTATTACTTCTTATCACTAAAATCATCACCTTCTATATAATTGAGAGGGTGCCTTAAGGTGTTCATAGTGATCCTTGAGAATGGAATGAACTCATAATTTTAGTAATTCACTATGTTACAAGTAAGACAAAATTACTTGGAGAAGTGAGGACACGTTTGAATTTTATAAGGTGTCTAGAGTTTCTTCCTAGAGGGGATCTTACTAGTATATTGATGATAATAGATTATTTATTAGAGTTTTTTCCTAATTCAGTTTTCCACAAAGTAAATCACTTGCATTATGTCCTTGTCATGTGGTGTTTCTTTTATATCTAGTATGTAATTGCTAACTAAATTTTTAATTTGAATAAAGGGCATTTTTATCTTCCCAATTTATTTGATTCAAGTCCTCCTGAGGTAATGCCATGATATTGGAAAAAATGAAATAATAATCAAAACCCAAGTTCCTAGCAAAATGAGTAAACAATTTCATCCCACAGCAGGCACAAACCACATTTATAAACTACAAACTTACCAAAAATTAGGGGGGGAAATGCTTAAAATTGTATGATCTCCTTGCAATTACCCAAAAGATGTGATGTTAAATCTATTTGTATTTATAATTCTTTGATGTATAATGAGAGTATTGTTAATCATGTTAATAATGTTTGGTATTCTAATTCATCCCGTGCTCAATGGGGCAAGTTGTTTAAGAATATTTGGAACTCTCTTGTTGCTCCTAAAAAGAAAGCTTTTAAATGGTTGCTTCTACTTGATAAGCTACCTATCAGATCTAAACATTCTAATGATGATTTGTGTAACATTTGCAAGGTTAAAGAGATAGTTAGACATGTTTTCTTTGACTGCTTTGTAGCTAAGGAGGTTTGGAAGTTGTTTGGGTTTATTATTCCTTGGCATATTAGCATACTTGATGTTGTATCTGGTTTTATTAAAGGACTTAAAAAAGACACTAATCGGTTCTGGAATTTGCTTTCATGTGAAATTCTTTGGTACATTTGGATGATTAGAAATTTAGAGAAGTATCAAAGGATAGAAAGGGCCCTTACTGAGTCTTTTCATAGAATCACATTCCATACTCAGATTAAAAAACTTCGGTCTATGAAAACTTCAATCTATAACCTTCACAAACTAAGCAAAATGATGTCGTAAGTACAAAAGTCTTCTTAGAACTAGTTATAAAGAACTTGAAATGTTGGTTATAAAATGATGTTGCAGTATAATATACCAAATTGAAATACTTAAACATAGAAAAATTGCAAAACGAACCAAAACCATTGAACATTCAACACAATAACATCATGAACAACACTCATTGACATATCACAAGAGCAACAACTATATTACAACAATGTCAAAGAACTCTGATAAGATATAATAACACATAATTTTTCAAATTAATTATGCTCTTAAAAATGCTATTCTCTTTTTTTTTTCTTTTGATTTTATACATTGAACACTTTCTATCATAACAATAGTTATTGTTGGGTTTTATGTGATGGTTGACATGGATGAGGTTTCACTTTGACAATTCTTGGCAAAATGTATATTTCAAAAGCATCTCAGGGAACATAATGAGAAAAATCAGAGCTCCTATGTATGTTAGAGGTTTTGTTCAATTTATATTGAATCCATTAAGTAGATTATTAATATTTGTATTCCTAAGAAGAAGTAAAAGTTGCAAATAATTGAAAATTGCATTATCAGGTTAAGTTATCCCGATAAGAACACTTGAACAAAAAAGACCAACATTCGATGAGGGTATCATATACCGATAAAGGCAACGAAGAAAATCCATCGGCAAAGGTTATAACAAAAAGAAGGTCATTAGCATAACTAAAGGGATCGGGATGTGTTATTTTGAGTTACCTCGATGCCTGAAAAATACATCGAGAAAGCATATACTGATGGAACATACTTCATCGGGAAACATTTACCTATTGTTGTAATTCATTCCAAGCTATCCCTATACCCAATGGAAGAGTTGGTTGATTAAGTGGAACGAGGATGTCATCGGGAAGACCTATGACGATGGAACCGACTACAATGGGAAAAGCTGCGCCAAAGGAGAAAGTCATCGGGGAAACAATGCTCATCGCTATTGCATATAATGATCTAACCTGATGCTCGATGGGAGTATTGGGTTGACTTACACCGATACAGCAGAAGATAAGTTATCGGCTAAGGATATCCTGATAAAGGAGAGTAAATTACCAAAATAAAAGAAACGTTCTGCAGGTGGCGCCAAAAGGAAGTATACATGGGAGAGACACATGTCGTCGAGCCATTGCCATATCTGAATTGAAAACCGAATAGTAATTTCTTATGTAATGCTTGCAGCAAGTACATCTATGGTTCACACTAGGCAATTTTATGTGAAACTCATCAATGCAAATCTGTATGTAGATGCATTGGGCATATAAACTAAAATTTCCTAATTTGAGTGTCACACAAGTGAAAGATAATTCACAAAGAGAATACATTGAGTTTGTGAAAACAAGAGCGAAGAATTGTGATTATAGAGATGGACACTTCAAGTTCAACTAGAAAGAAAAGGCAATCAAAGAGCCTAGAATCTAAGGGAAAGAAGACTAAGACAACAGATGTGCCTCTTGTTAGAAGACTGAATCAAGACACGATTCAGCAAATGTAAGCACCCGACCCAAAGTCCAAAAGGTCGAAGCAACACCTACCTGGAAGGGACCAGTTGGAAGATAGATACAAAGAGGTCAAGGATGTCTAGACTAAGGTGAGGGGACATGAATTGTTCTTGTTCCATTATCTGAGAAGAAACAAGGAAATATCGCTTTGTAATCCTTGGATGACGAATTTGGGTATTGTGAATGAAGTTTTTAATTTAGATCCCAACCCCGACAAACCCCTGTCCTTTGGGGAATTAGAGAAAGAATATCTTAGGATGGACACTACATACACTGGTTGGAAAATTGTTATTCATAAAATGCAGCCAAGGAAATTGACTAAGGAAGATGGGCTACCATTTAGCATTGATTTATTTAGACACTACTTGCAGTATACATACATGTCATGCGGGCAAGTAGGAGGAGTCGAGGTGCTTGATTTGGCGAGTACCGGGCCATTGGTTTTAACTTCTGACATACAAATGTATGAGTCCAGGCCTTTTGACTATGCTGCATATCTGGTAGAGAAGTTACATGAAGATTTTTTAAACCTTAAAGATAATAGGAACCCTACCTTCAAATTTTATTCACTGTTAATGCATTTGGTTTTGTACTATGGACGTGTGAAGGGTTTGTGGCCAGAAGATTTAAAATTGAATACAACGAACAGGGAAGGTGAAGAACAACCCTTGCAATTATGGACATCTCTTTGGGATTCTCGGTATATGAGATCCAATTATATTAAGTTTGAAGAGCTTATAGTGAAACCACTGTATAGGATATATGGGGTTCCATGTGAAGGATCTATCTCTGATGGAATTAAGAGATTTTTAAGGCCTAAGGATTGTGATGAAAGGCGAATTGTTGACCATAATTGGGGAGACTGGTTTGTAAACAAAGATTTCACATGTTTTAGAATATATGGATATGAGAGAAGCCTTTATATGTTGCCTAAATTAGATCCAAACATAATAGCCTACTTAGATATTATAATGCAATTGAGTGTGTCAAATGCTAAACATTTTGTGGATCAGCGCAAACAAGCCTTCCTGCCTGGAACATGAAGTTTTGGAGATTTTACAATAGTGTCTTCTAAAGCTTGTGATATAATTGATAGAAAATTGATGGAAGAATAAAATTTATTTGAGCACTGTGCTAGGAAGAATTGTGATCCTGAAGGTTATATTCATTCTTGCAAGAAAAAGAAAAATTTGGGATATTATCTGCACTCAAGTCTGGAGGCTGAAGATATGTTTAGGAATGTGGAGGATGCAGAAGCCCAAGAGGTAATTGATAGATTGAATAGAGAATTCGCAGAAAAGAGACAAAGATTGCAGGAAATGGAAACTGAGGAGGAGGAACCAGAAAGTGAATCAGATGAAAATGCATCCATCTCTAGGTATCAAGTACCAGAAAGGAAAGAAGAGCCCAATGTGCAAGAGCAAATTGTGACAAAATTGGAGGTTCATGTTGATTCCAAGTTGGAGGAATATTATGCCTTTGTTGCAGATGATGTCTTTATACAATCAAAAGAATTTAAATCATTTTTGTACAATTTCAAAGGAAATAAGTTGAGGGATTCTATTCCCAACATTACACCAGAAAATGAAGCTAAATTGTTGAGGAAGATAAAAGAACAAATAGATGTTGAATTGGCCACAATGACTCCTCAAAAGGGGAAATAACTGCTTACAAAGGCTGGAGTGATCTTATTTCTTGGATGGGATCTTAGTGCTTCATTTATTTTTTATAGTTTATTACATTTGGAGGAGTTTAAATTAGATATATAGGGTGTAAATGATGTGTTCATTGGGTCAAG
Source organism: Cryptomeria japonica (assembly GCF_030272615.1). Classification (NCBI taxonomy): domain Eukaryota; kingdom Viridiplantae; phylum Streptophyta; class Pinopsida; order Cupressales; family Cupressaceae; genus Cryptomeria; species Cryptomeria japonica. Next base: position 242,813,877 of record NC_081406.1, on the reverse strand, counting down.
GTTCGATCAAGCTAAGGAAGCCTTATTGTTATGGGATTTATATCCTCCTAATAAAAGACCTAAGATTATTGATGTTGATAAGGTCTTTGGCCATATGATGAAGCTTAAAGTTGGGGAGATTGATCCTGTCGTTTCTGCAAATATTGGAGTAGATATCTCAAAGTTTAACAAGGCACAAATGGTTAGGACAGTAAGAGAAAGAAACCAATATAAAGGATTGTATGAAGAAATGTTGAGAACAAATGGGCAAACACTGCCAATGGTTGTTTTTCCTGATACCTCACAGTGGAAGAAAAAGTGTGAGGAATTACAACAAGAAAACAAGAAGATTCTTAAATAGATGCAAAGTGTGAGGACAAATACTGCCTTTGTATTGTTAACCAAAAGATTTGAGACTTTGCAAGGATTTCTGGAAGAGTTCTGGATGGTTTATCAGAAGAACATGGATAATGCAGTCTCACACAACAGGATTCAAAACAGATTGGGGACTAGATTGCATGATAGAGTAGTAGCCAAAGCAAAAACCGAGGAGATTGAAAAGATAAAGATGTTGTTGGCAAGACACAATAATTTGACGAACAGTTACATATTGAGTATGATGAGTGCAAGCACATAAATCATGATGGTTTTTCAGAATTGGTTGATCAGAAAGGTGAGATTAAAGATAAGGATAAATGGATCTCAGAATGCCAGAGTCTTCTTAAGTCGCCCTTGATATTGTCTGGATTGATGGAATTGAATTAAAAAAGACTATAGAATAGATGGAGAATTTTGTCACACTGGAGATCATCGTCAGACACATAATTCATGATGCAGATACACACAAGTCAGCAAAATACTTGGAGCACATTTAGAAATGTGGCAAAATGTTGGGAGATCAGACTTGATTTTTAAAACTGTCTCAAGGAAATGTAATTTTTTAGGTAGTTTGTCTTTAGTTAGTCTTAGTTAAGTTTAATTCCAAATGAAAGGGTATTGCCCTTTCATTGTGGAACCGAATCTCATCTATATTTTGTAGTCTGTCAAGGCAATCTTTTATGCGGTGCTTTTGCAGTTTGTTTTTTAAGAAAGACAGTATCAAGTTGGTGGATGACAATATTTATTGAAATCAACTGGTTTTATTATCTATTTTTAATATAAAGATCAAGTGTTCTTCATCTTTGATGGTATCCACTTTTTCAATTGATTGATTAGTTCCCTGTGATAAATCTATTCAATTAGATTGCTTCAATGTGCTATCTTATGTTATTGTGATTGAGATTAATTTTCAGTTTGAATATCAGTTTGAAGGATTGGTTGGCAAGCTTCAAATTGTCTTATTGGTCTTTCGGAGTAAAGTTAAATTCAATAAGACTAGCTGCATATTATATTTTGATTACAACTCATATATATTCCTTTGGCGTGATGATATTGGTTTATTTTCTGGAAATGCCAAACTGGTGAAAAGGCATTTTGCTATGTGTAATCAGTTGATTATCTTTTGTTTATTTCAATACAAAGATCAAGTGTTTTTCATCTCTGATGGTATTTATCTTTTTTATTATTTAATTAGTTCCATGTGATAAATCTATCCATTTAGATTGTTTCAATGTGCTATCCTATATTATTATAGTTTGGGTTAAGTTTCAGTTTCAAGGATTGGATGTCAAGCTTCATTCTGTCTTATTGGTCTTTCAGAGCAAAGTTAAATTCTGTAAGACTAACTGCAACATTATGTCAGGTGTGAAGGCACTGGTCTACTATTATTTGAAGATAATTTAATCAGGTGTTTTCAGAGTAATATCAATTAAGAAATCATACTTATAATAAAGTAACCTTTTATTTAAAGCATTCATTTACAAGCAAGCAATTCAAAGTTTTCGGTAATTATTTAATTGAAAGTGACAATCTCAGGAATCATTTGCCCTCTAATGTACATAAACCTTGGAAACATTCAATTCCAATCAGACATACTTGAAAACAATGGGATTAATACCCATAAAAAGTCTCTTCTCAATCTTCAAAACACCCTTACAAGACAACAACTTAATGGACACCAACCATACTTTGAGGAAGACAAACATGACAAAGGCTTCCCTTACCTTGTAATGAATCCAATCACTCTGGTTAGTCTCTTAATATAATTGTTATAGACTTATCCTCCAATTTATAGAAAGATCCAACAGTTCAAATGAAAGTTATTATAATTCTTTGAAAACTTGTGTTATATGAACTAGCCAAGAAAATGGTCGAGGATGTATATTGTGAAGATGCAGGACATGATATAGATGATATGGATGAGGAAACACAAGAAATGGTAGTTGAACGTGTCAAAAAAAATCCCCATGTGTTAAAGGCCCTTGATATTGATGAATATGCTAGAAGTGTGGAACAACGGACATCCAATAAAAAGTCAGAAACTCTTGCTGACATAAAGATTGAATTGACAGTATGAATATAAACAACAAAAATTAATATTCTACAATTCATGGGTTAAACTCTATTTTAGTTTCTCTTTATATCTCTATGTTATGGGAATCCCTTAAGTTTTTCTAAAAAATAGTTTTTGTCTCTATGCTTACAAATTTTTTATTTTTTTTTTAATCTGATTTTTTTATATTTTTTGCTGATTTTTTTCCAGGCAAGCAGCTTCTGGGAACCATGTTATGGATCCATTGGATGATACTAGAATTCATCCAAAGTCATATGAACTAGCCAAGAAAATGGTTGAGGATGTATGTTGTAAATATGCAAGACAAGATATAGATGATATGGATGAGGAAACACAATAAATGGCAGTTGAACGTGTCAAAAAATATCCCCATGTGTTGAAGACCCTTGATATTGATGAATATGCTAGAAGTGTGGAACAACGGACATCCAATAAAAAGTGGGAAACTCTTGCTGACATAAAGATTGAATCGACAATATCAATGTAAACAACAAAAATTAATTTTCTACAATTCATGGGTTAAACTCTATTTTAGTTGCTCTTTATATATGTATGATATGGAAACGCCCTTAAGTTTTTTTTTTAAATAGTTTTCGTCTCTATGCCTACAATTTGTTATGTTTTTTAAAATCTTTTTTTTTTTTAATTTTTTGTTGATTTTTTCCGGGCAAGCAACTTTTGGGAACCATGTTATGGATCCATTGGATGATACTAGAATTCATCCAGAGTCATATGAACTAGCCAAGAAAATGGCTAAGGATGTATACTATGAAGATGCAGGACATGATATAGATGATATGGATGAGGAAACACAAGAAATGGTTGTTGAACGTGTCAAAAAATATCCCCATGTGTTAAAGGCCCTTGATATTGATTAATATGCTATAAGTGTGGAACAATGGACATCCAATAAAAAACGGGAAACTCTTGCTGACATAAAGATTGAATCAGCAATATGAATGTAAACAACAAAAAATAATTTTCTACAATTCATGGGTTAAACTCTGTTTTAGTTTCTCTTTATATCTCTATGCTATGGAAATACCCTTAAGTCTTTTTAAAAAATAGTTTTTGTCTCTATGCCTACAATTTGATATATTTTTTTTAAATTTGATTTTTTGTCAATTTTTTCCCATGCAAGAAGCTTCTGGGAACCATGTTATGGATCCATTGGATGATACTAGAATTCACCCAGAGTCGTATGAACTAGCCAAGAAAATGGTTGAGGATGTATATTGTGAAGATGCAAGACAGGATATAGATGATATGGATGAGGAAACACAAGAAATGGTAGTTGAACATGTCAAAAATATCCCCATGTGTTAAAGGCCCTTGATATTGATGAATATGCTAGAAGTGTCGAACAACGGACATCCAATAAAAAGTGGGAAACTCTTGCTGACATAAAGATTGAATCGGCAATATGAATGTAAACAACAAAAACTAATTCCCTACAATTCATGGGTTAAACTCTATTTTAGTTTCTCTTTATATCTCTATGCTATGGAAATGCCCTTAAGTTTTTTTTAAAATAGTTTTTGTCTCTATGCCTACAATTTGTTATGTTTTTTTTAAATCTAATTTTTTTTCCGATTTTTTGCTGATTTTTTCAAAAAAAATCTAATGCTTTTGGTTTGCCGATTTTTTCCCCAAATGATTTTTTCTACTATGATATAAATAGTCATCCCAGGCTGAGGAATTTTATCTGCTAACTGGAGAAAATGAAGAGACCCTTTCAATGGGGAAAATTGTACAACCAACTACCCATAGAGTCCTAAATAATTGTATAAAAGTTACTTCCATACAAAGGGCTATTTTAAGGGTTGGAAGGGTTTACAATCAGAGAGAATTGTCGAATAGGTAATGGTACAATAACCAACCAAGTTGGTGTTGACATAAACCTAGCAACATCACATGAATGGATGTTTTCTCTTTTGCAATTTGTAGTTGTCCTTGGACAAAGAAAAGTTGCTTCCATACAAAGGGCTATATTGAGGGCTGGAAGGGTTTACAGTCACAGAGAATTTTTCATCCCTCTAGAAGCTATGAAGTGACTTGTCTTTATAACTGGGAGCCGCAGAATGGAGAGGTTAAGGAGGTTGAGGATCCATATTTTGCCAAAGTAGATATAATTAAACAAAGTGAACAAGAGAATACAAGGAAAGGAAAGGAACCTACCAAAAAATCTTGATGACAAGAACAAAAGGACTAACCTCTTGTACAATTGTTGTCGCACATCTATCTACAGCAATTGTGCTCTAATAATTACCCTAATTTTAAGTTTTAGTCATTATTGATGCATTCAATCTTATTATGTGGATGTTTTAGGGGTATGTGGCCCGAGAAATTGAGGCTTAACATCAAAAACAGCGAAGGGAAGGAGCAACAGGGTAATTTTTGAAAAAAAGTAAATCAATCCAACAAAGCAAAATAAATCCCATAGATTGTCGAAAATGTTCGTCGGAATTTGAGGCCAAATGTATTAGTGTGGGATGCCCAAGTTGTTAGGATAACCGGTGATCAACTGAGAGGGGGGGGGAGGGTGAATCAGTTGTTAACAGATTATAACAATTAATCCATTACACAACCTTAAATCGGAGCACATAAATATTAAATACCAGAATAGCATAAATAGATACTGGTAAACAATACAACTCAACAATAAAACAAATAATAAACACAATGCAACCATACCACATAACACCATGATTTGTATGTGGAAAACCCGGTAAAGGGAAAAACCACGGTGGGAAGCATACCCACAATCAGATGATACTTCTACAGAAAGTATGTGATACAATGAGAGGCTTGCACATGCAGGAAGGTACACTGCCTAGAGCACACTACCAGAGATAGCATCTATCATGCCTAATTACACTCCCGGTTAAGCTCAATGCTAGAGGCCTTTGACCTCTTACATAAACCCAATTCAATCTTCAATGCTCGACCTAATCCTCTACCTGCATGATATTACAATATTTGCACATTACATTTTGTTTCCCATATCCACATATATGATCTTCAATGAGATCTTACATTAATTTATACCAACCCTAAGGCCTGAACCAATTAGGTCGGCCACCAAAAAGATATTACAATGAGATCATTACATATAATGATATGCCATTTCATCTTAGACAAAAATAACATTAACCAATCAATAAATTATCCCAATAATATGTAGAGAACACGTTAACATGATACCGGTCCATAACCTAGATAGGCACCAGACCTATTCTGGGTCCACCATGCCAAAACGATGTCTCCACCTGGTTGAATCACGATCAAAGAACCTCTTCTGCATCCTAGAAACCGCACCAACACCACTTATGCATCCTAACAAGGATTCTCAATAAAAGCTCTGCTAGTAAAACCTTAAACCTATGCTGGTAAGGGTTTACTAGAGTGTATGGTAGCATCTGATTACCAAGTTAATACCATATGACCAAGAAATGCTCTAGAAGCATGTAACACATATAACCAAACACATTTCATTGATCCAAACATGTCGAAAGTATCCAGCAGATAGTCTTTACTGTCGGTAACACTAGATCTTCTGTCGGTAACCTGCCATAACAGCTAGTGTTGACATCAATGCAACACATAATCAATCCTTCCATATTTCCAACAATCTCCCCCTTTGGCATTGATGGCAACACTAGATGTGAAAAATATCTCAGTACCAAGAAATGTCAAACAAGTCTCCCCCAATGGAAGACAACCAACAAACTCCCCCTTTGAATAATATCTTTGTGTAGCTCTTAGGTTTTCTTTTTCACATCAATATCTCTCCCCCTTTGATATCAATACTAGATATATAAACCTCTGAATCTCAAAGTTGACTACTCCCCCTGAGTAGTAGCAGCACTCATTAGTGCCAGAATGAATAGTATCTCTGATAATGCATGCCAGACTGATGCCAAACTACATCAATCAAGTCTATGTCGGAGGGGCAGAAACTCCCAACCTGTCTCTCAAATACTCAAATGATTCTTTAGACAATGGTTTAGTGAATATATCTGCAATTTGCTCTTTAGTGTTCACATAAACCAATTTGACTTCTTTTTCTTCTACCTTGTCCTTCAGAAAATTATACTTTATTGATATGTGCTTAGTCTTAGAGTGAAATACTGGATTCTTGGACATGTCAATAGCTATTGAGTTATCACAGTAGATAACTACCGGTTCACTACAATTTACCCTAATATCCTTCAACATTTTCTTCATCCATAGGACTTGTGTAGAATTAGTTGTTGTTGCAACATATTCAACTCCAGCAATAGATAAAGAAATGCATGACTTTTTTTGCTGATCCATGAAAACCAGTTTCTTTCCAAGAAGGAAAGCTCCACCAGAAGTGCTCTTCATGTCTACCCAATCTGAATCTATATATGCACATAAACTGAAGTTATCATCTCTAGAATACCATAAACCATATTCAGTTGTGCCTTGTAGATATTGAAATATCCTCTTTACTGCACATTCATGATTTTCTTTAGGATTACTTTGATATCTTGAAACAATACTCACTGCATTCATAATATCTGCTCTAGTCTGAGTTAGATATAACAAGCCACCAATCATAGACTATACCTTGTTGAATTTACCAGTGCAGATGTATCTTTGATAGATAATTTCTCACTTGTCACCATAGGAGTACTTATCGGTTTGGAATTATCCATACCAAACTTCTTCAACAATTCCCTTAGATACTTTGTTTGACAGATAAAGATGCCTTTGCCAGTTTGAGTAATCAGCAAACCTAAGAAAAATTTCATTTCACCAAATCATGGACATTTCAAATTCATTCTTCATGTTGTTATCAAATTCCATGCACAATTTATCTTCTCCTCCAAAAAATGATATCATGAACAAATACTTCAATAATCAGAATATCATCATCAATAATTTTGTAATACAAATTACTGTCAGCACTACCTTTAGTAAAACCAAGATTCAAAAGATATTTATCCAACCTTGTATACCAAGCTCTGGGGGCTTGTTTCAATCCATATAATGCTTTCTTTAACCTACAAACCATATCCTTATCATCTGTCAGTGAAAAAACCATCAGGTTGCTCAATGTATACCTCTTCTGCAAGTTCACATTCAAAAATGCACATTTAACATCCATTTGATAAACCTTGTAGTTATTATATGCTGGATACGCAAGAAATAGTCTAACAGCTTCAATTCTAGCTAAAGTCTCACCATAATCAATTCCTTCCTTTTGAGAGTATCCTTTACAAACCAGTCTAGCCTTGTTTCTTATAACTTAACCATCCTCATTTAGTTTATTTCTAAAAAACCCATTTAGTTCCAATAACATTCTTATTTTTAGGTCAGGGAACTAAAGTCCAAGTCTCATTCTTTTCTATCTGATCTAATTCATCTTCCATAGCCTTTAACCAATGTTTATCTTTGCAAGCTTCAATAACAGATGCCAGTTCAACTTGAGAAATAAAACATACCTCTTCATTTGCTAGTCTTCTTCTTGTCATAACTCCCTTGTTCCTATCTCCATTGACTTGATCTTCAGAGTGATTTAATCTTACATACCTTGGAATCTTCTGAACTTCAGGTTCACTGATCTGATCATCAGTCACAGTTGAATTTTCTGACTGTGTCAATGTAACAATCTTAGTGTCCTGTACCGGTTGAGGGATTGTCGGTTCAGTTATGATCATTTCCATTGTCGGTTCCCTGTCATATGATATGGATTGATTTATGTATTGTTCATCCAATTTCACATTTGCACTTTCCACAATTTTCTACAATATTTTTTATAACATCTATATGCTTTGCTTTGATTAGAATAACCAAGAAATATTCCTTCATCACATTTAGGATCAAACTTTCCAATTGAATCATCCCTTTTGATATAACATTTACTTCCAAAAATTCTAAAATATTTAACAGTAGGTGTATGTCCAAACCATAATTCATAAGGATTCTTATTGGTTTCACCTTTAATGTGAACTTTGTTGAATGTGTAGACTGTTGTACTCACAACTTCTCTCTAGTAGATATGAGGTAATTGGGCTTCCATCATCATGGTTCTTGCTGCATCCAAAATGGTTATGTTCTTTCTTTCCACCACTCCATTTTGTTGAGGAGTCCTAGGATCAGATAATTGTCTCCTAATTCCATTTGTCTCACAATAACTGTTAAATTCATGAGAAGTGAACTCACTGCCTTGTTCTGATCTAAGACATTTGATTTTCAGCCCAGTTTCAGTTTCTACTTTTCTTTAAAGATCTTGAATTTCTCAAAAGATTCAGACTTCTCTCTAAGAAAAATCACCCACATCATTCTAGAATAATCATCAATTATCAGCATGAAGTACCTATCACCTTGAAAGCTTCTAGTCCTTGCTGGACCACATAAGTCAGTATGAATCAAATCAAGAACATCATTAGATTTATATTGTATGCTCTTAAAAGTAGTTCTATCTTGCTTTCCCAATTGACATTCCTTACATACCAGATTATGAGGCTTCGTAATCTTAGGTATATCTTTAACTGCCTTTGTTGAACTGATCTTGACAATGCAATCAAAATTAACATGACACAACCTTTTATGCCATAATTAACTCTCATCAATATGAGCAATCAAACGTCTTATTACCAGTATTCAAGTGAAAGATATTACCTCCAGTCTGAGTACCGGTAGCAATCTCCAAACCAATCTTGTTAATGCTTTTGCATTTTATATCGTTGAATTGAAGTTGGAATCCTTTATCCACCAATTGACCAACACTCAAAAGATTATCTTTAAACTTTCTACATAATAGACATTGTTAGTATTATGCTTACCATCAAGAGAAATAGTACCTCTACCTCTAATCATACATGCTTTGTCATCTCCCAATCTTACTTGACCGCCATTGTATTCATGCAGTGACAAAAAATTTCTTTTATCTCCAGTCATATGATGTGAGAATCCACTATCAATTACCCATTCATCCTTGTCTTCAACTTTTGCTGCCAAGGCCTTTTCTTCATTCTTGATAGCTGGTTCCTGTTCATCTTCTTTTAGGGCATACAACACCCATTCCTTTCCATTGCCAAATCCACTAGCAGAGTCTTCTGCTGGTTCATCCTCAAAGTCATCAGTTACTCCTTCCTCATCCGCTATGTAGCATTGTTTGTTTCTCTTGAATCTATATCTGTTTTGATTAAGCTTGAATAATTTCTTAACTCTTTCTTCAAATCTTGAATTCCTTTCAAGACATCTAGATGCAAAATGACCAATCTTATGACATACAAAACATTTAAATGTTTATTTTCCTTCATACTTACTTGTCAGTCCTTTAGGTACTCTTCTAGCAAATAAGGCTTCAAGTTGCTCAAATTCTTCATCCTCTTTCCTCATGTCTTCCAATTCCTTTGCATATAGGGCTTTCCAATCATTCTTGCTAGTAGATGATGATGATGATGCATGAAAAGAAGGTTCGGATTTTGCAGCTCCAAAAGGTCCAAATTCTTCAAGCTCAAAAGTAGATAACTTCCCAATCAGAATGTCTCTGTTAATTGAGGTGTTTGCCATTGTTCTCAATTTAATAATTACAATTGCCTTCATCTTGTAAGCCGATGGAAGGGCTCTCAAGACTTTGGAAACTATTTCATCTTCACTCAGAGATCCTCCACAACTTTGAATTCCCATGACACTCTCATTTACTCTCTCCATAAATGTAGCAATTCTTTCATTGTCATCCATCTTCAAGTTCTCATATCTCACCCTGTAGCCATCAAATTTATCAATTTTGACAGTAGGGTCACCTTCATTTAGAGTTTGCAATTTATCCCACATAACCTTTGCAGATGATTTATAAGTCAATCTCATGCTCTGTTGATCAGTAAGTGGACGCAGGAGGGCTTCTCTAGCTCTACAATCATTCTCAATATTCTTGTCCAAGTCTGCAGGAGCAGGATTGCTAGATGTCGGATCATAAGGTGTATAACCTTTCTCAGTGATCTCCCAAATATCCTTTCCAAGATATCTAAGATGAGTCTCCATACGGATTTTCCATATCCCATAATTTGTTCCATCATGCTTAGGGATTTATCTTATGAAGATAGTTGTCGTTGGATTAGTTGTCATAGGATCTACCTCAAGCGATTAAGCTTTTGCAAAAGAGGACCAAAGCTTTGATACCAATTGTTAGGATAACCGGTGAACAACTGAGAGGGGGGTTGATGAATCAGTTGTTCACATATTATAACAATTAATCCATTACACAACCTTAAACCGGAGCACATAAACATTAAATACCAGAATAGCAGAAACAGATACCAGTAAACAATGCAACTCAACAATAAAATAGATAATCAACACAATGCAACCATACCACATAACACCATGATTTGTATGTGGAAAACCCAGTAAAGGGAAAAACCATGATAGGAAGCCTACCCACAATCAGATGATACTTTTGCAGAAACTATGTGATACAATGAGGGGCCTGCACATGCAAGAAGGTACACTGCCTAAAGCACACTCCTCATTACAAAAGAGTCTCACTGACTATAGAGAGGTTAAAACCACCTCAAGATATTTGGACAACAATCCAGTAAAATGAATTGCCAGAGATAGCATATACCATGTCTGATTACGGTCCCAGTTAAGCTCAATGTTGGAGGCCTTTGACCTCTTACATAAACCCAATTCGATCTTCAATGATCGACCTAATCTTCTCCCTGGATGATATTACAATATTCGCACATTACATTTCCTTTCCCATATCCACATATATGATCTTTAATGAGATCTTACATTGATTTATACCAACCCTAAGGCCTGAACCATTTAGGTTGGCCACCAAAAAAGATATTACAATAAGATCATTAATAATGATAATGCCATGTCATCTTTAGATCAAAATAACATTAACCAATCCATAAATTATCTCGGTAACGTGTAGAGTACATGTTAACATGATATTGGTCCATAACCTAGATAGGCACCAGACCTATTCTGGGTCCACCACACCAAAGTAATGTCTCCACCTGGTTGAATCACGATCAAATAACATCTTCTACATCCTAGAAACCGCACCAACACCACTTATGCATCCTGACAAGGATTCTCAATAAAAGCTTCGGCGGTAAAACCTTAAATCTATGTCAGTAAGGGTTTACTAGAGTGTATGGTAGCATCCGATTACCAATTCAATACCATCTGACCAAGACATGCTCCAAAAGCATGTAACACATATAACCAAACACATTCCATTGCTCCAAACATGTCGAAAGTGTCCAACAGATGATCTCTACTGCCAATAACACTAGATCTTCTGTTGGTAACCAAAACCTGTATGTCGGTAACCTGCCATAATAGCTAGTGTTGACATAATGACAAAACATCAGTGCAACACATAATCAATCCTTCCATATTGCCGACACAAGTATCTCACCTGCTTAGTATGACCACCCTATTGGAAACTAAACTTACCAAACCACTGAGGGGGGTATTTCCTCCATCCTAGCATAATGGATTTAGTATTGAAGGTTTTAGAACTAGAAGCATCACAAAAGAAGTTAATATTTCACATCAAAGAATCCAAGTTATCCTTTGTGATCTGAATGGATAGGGTCGTATAATCGGCAAATTGAATGTTGAGTATATTATCCTTATTAGTGAGGGAGATGCCCTTGACCCTAGGAGAGAAGGATGAATCCCTCAATATGCAATAGATAACATCTAAAGCTATAACGAAAAGGGTTGGGGCAAGAGGAAAACCCTATCAAATAGATCTTTCCAAAATAAAATTATTTGTCAAGAATCCATTAACATCAATCTAAGCAAAAGCATCCTTCATTAGGATGTGAACCATATGATAAAATTTTTGAGGGAAACCCAAGTATCATAGTAAGGAAAGACCATTCAATTCAATCATATGATTTCTCAAAATCCAAGAGGAGCATGGCCATATTTTGGTTTGAGGTTTTGGCCCAATTCATTGCCACCCAACTAGTCAACAAGTTCTTCATTATGTACCCCCCTTAATGAGTCATGTTTGAGTGTTGGTCACAGTTTTAGGAAGAATATGAACAAGTCTGAGAGCAATGATCTTGGCCAAAATCTTATAAGACGCATTCAACAAGGCAATGGGCCTCCAATTTTTAATGAGGATTTTATCCCCATCTTTGTGCAGCATCTTGATAGCTCCCTTATTGATATTTGGCCCTAGAGAAACTATATTTGAGGCTTCCTTGTAGATGAGCAATAAATACTCACTGATCCACTCCAAGTTCTTATAAAACTACAGAGGGAGCCCATCAAGGCCTGGTGATTTTTCATTACTAAGTTCTTTGATGGCTTTCCTCACTTCTTCTAGGGTGATATCTTGATTAAGCATGAAGTTGTCCTCTTCATTAATAATTTTAGGGATAAGGTTACTACAAAATTCCCTAGCTTCCTGGTTATTAGAGTTGTTCCCTTTTATAAAAAAACAACCTTTTATTGAATTGGAGAAAGGCATTACTGATAAATTTTGGATCCTGGATAATCGTCTCATCCTCGCATAACCTCTCAATAGCTTCTTTGGTCTCTTTTTGTTTCACCGGTCTAAAGAAGAACTTAGTTCCTTTATTTCCAAACTTCATCCAATTAACTTTGGCTCTCAGTCTCAACTCTTGAATCCTTTTGACTTGAATGCTTCTTAGGGAATTCTTAATTAAAATCAAGTTATCATTCAACCTCGAGTTGGTTGGTCATCCTGAAGTTGTAATTCACATTTGAGAAAATCATCATTTAACTCATCTTCCAATTTCCTCCTATCTTTGGCCTTCTTCTTTCCAATGGTTTGGAATAAGTTTCTCCAGCTCTTGTCGTTTTGAACCTAATTTTCCCTCTCAGATCTATTTGACATTCCCCATGTATTGAGCTGTCTAATCATATATCCAACACAGTTACAATCTTCATCTTCCGAGAGGCTAACATTAAGCAAAAAATTGTCATTTTTTCTATGAACCATACTATTCTTCTTCTTAAAGTTAATGTTGGGTTGAATGTGATGGTGATCAGACAAGGTATAAGGTGAAACTTTAATGCTAAGGCCTTTGTCATCCTTGTTAAAGCTGAAATAATTATTGTTGGCATAAATGTGTCTAGCCTAGAGTATATTATTTTCCTCCCCTATTGGTAATTACACCATGTGAGCCAAATGCTATTGTGATCTTGCTATTACCTTCAATGGGGTCAACAAGGTCAAGCTTGTCCTTCATTCTAGCTCAATAGTACTCTCATCCCCTTTCCAATCAAGCTTCAAGCCTCCCCTCTTATCCTCTTAGTGCTCTACCATGTTAAAGTCATCACCAATAATAAATGAGACTTCAACAAGATTATAAATCCATCTCCAAAACTCAATTATTTCCCTATAATCATTAGGGGCATATATCGAGCAAAGCCCAAACAAAATGTCATATTTCTTAATAATGACCCAAGTACCCTTGTCACAAGGAGAAGATCCATTGTCAATGACATATCTAGCCAATTTATTGGAGAGAAGGATTATAGCTCAACCTTTGCCCTTTTCAGGCTCAATAGCATATTGGGTTGCATATGTCTAGATGCATTTAAGACTAACATCAAGGGTAAATTCAGTTGCTTTAACCTCTTGCAAAAAAATAGCATCCTTAATTTTAGATAGTTTGAGTCCAATGGCTTCCTAACTCTCTCAAAGAATTTAGGAAGCACGTCCTCAATGTTCTTCTTGTAATTGGGAGATTTATACATTTTGTGTCTGCCTCTCCTCTTATGTTTTACTATGTGCCCATTCTTGATAGGGATCATAATTCCTAAATTCTCCTTTATCTTATGGGGAGGTCTCTTTCAATTATTCTCCTTCCCTTTAGTGAACTCATTGGTTTCTTCCATGTTTACCTCTACATCCTCATCATGGATCATATTAACATTGGCCAAGTTAGATGTGTCTTGGCATATTTCTTTTTTAGTGAAGGCATCAAAAGTCCTAGATGTCACATTATCCATAGTAGGAATCAAGTTGTGGGAGGAATCCTTATTAGGGGGGATAGGAGATTCTTCACTTATTCCCTCTAAACTATCAGAATCTTGTAAGCCATTGTTCATGGCGTAGCTAGAGGGATTCAAAATATTAGGGGCCTGCATACACATGGTTGTTTGAGTAGCCTCCTTGATCGGGAGAGAAATTTGATGATCCTCAATGGGGTTTTCCACCACCATTCCTCTCGCATCCTCATAATTCTTATTATGCAAGTTGGAAAATATGCTGAATTTATTAGAGGTAATCAAATTAGTTTTAAGCCTTGGAAAGCCAACCACATAGTCATGCTTATGAAGGTCCTTAATATTATGGTTCTTACTTTCTATCACATTAACAATATTTTAACAACAAATTATATTTTAGAGTTCTGAATAGGTTCCTCAATACATTGGGATTTAGTGGGATGGGAGGCTTTCTTGTTAATATAATCCTCAAATACCTGATTACAACAAGACACAATGCCTACATCTTTTTTTTTTGTTCAGTACAATGCCTACATTCTTATTAATAACCATACTATTCTGAATTTTTCCATGACTATTTTTTGAGCATTATTTTTCTTTTCTTCTTTACTATACTTGGCATGGATATTCAAATTTGATAGTTGTCCATCATATTTGGCATTAGAATTAACAGGGGAGACAGATTCAGTGAGAGCAAAAAAAGGGGGATCTTTATTGGCTCTCTTTTCCAACAACAAACCCTCCTTCTCCTAAGGATTGAGGTTATGTGGAGTCATAATTTCACTTGTCGTATCCTACCCAGCAAAAGGGTCTCTAGAGGAGGTTGCGGTGTCATGTGACCCTTTTTGGGTATTGCAATTATAAGTATGATAGTGATTTTATTGATAGGAAATCTACATCAAGCTAGGTTAAATATGTTGTAGGTGCTATCACATGGAGTAGTAAAACACAAACTATCATGGCTCTTTCACTCATGGAGACTACATACAAAAGTACAATGAAAGTGATTAAGGAATCAATGTGGTTAAGAGATTATTGGATGAGCTTCAAATAAGTAACAATGGGAATTGTAGACACAAAAATGTCTTCATAATTATCCTAATTCCTCTATTAATTAAAGATATTATCATTTCTTTAATTAATTCATTAACCTTTTCTTCTATTATTTTAATAAATTTACATATTTATTTATCTAGTTTATTAAACTTTTCTACTCTTTTTCATAAATTCATTTAATCCATTCTCATTTAATCTCCACCATTTCATAAACTCATTTAATTTATCACCCTCATCCTCCACCAATCACATTTATTTAACAAACACGGGACAAATGCTTATCTCTCCATCTCACTCTTTTATCCCATAGTCTTCACAAAATGGAGATTCATAATGAGAACTCCTATTAATCCATTTTCCCTTTCACTTTTGGCTCTCTCGCTTCTTTATCTTGTGATAGCCAATGTTGATTTACCTTGCTAAGAATTTGATTTGCATCAAAGAGAAATGCACATTGAAATCTATGTGCACTTTATTTGAGAAAAAAATCTCAATGATGAAATCAATATCCAATTTTTTGGAATAATGAACAAGTGGTAGATATGTTTATAGAGCCTCTACACTGCCAAATTTTGTGATTTGGAATAATGTTGGATTTCAAAGAGTTAATGCTATCAAATTTCCACAATCCATATCATTATTCTTTTTTGAGCTTCTAGATTAGATTGTGTGCCAAAAAAAATGATCATCAATGTTTTGAATCACACTCCTTGATTCATCATCAAGATGAGAAAGAGTTCAAAGGAGATGAAAAAAGGACCAGTTGCAGATCTTGACATAATATAAAGAGATGAGAGAGGGAAGGGATAGACCACACATGGGCTATCTTTTTAGTTCTTTAATTCATTTATTTATATTCTTTTGTTTCTTCTTTTTAGGAGTTAGGTTGGTAGTTTTATTGTTACCATTTCTATTATTTCCTTGGTTCGTGTGTTCTCTATCCCTTCCCTCTCTCATCTCGTTATATTCTATCAAGATCTGCAACTGGTCATTTTTTCATCTCCTTTGAACTCTTTCTCATCTTGATGATGAATCACAGAGTGTGATTCAAAACGTTGATGATAAAAAAATTTGGCACACAATCTAATCCAAAAGCTCAAAAAAGAATTGTCAAAGAGTTTCCATTAAGGGGGAGTCTACAAGACAATAACACCTCCTAGTGATCAACTATACATATGTAAGGCCTAGACTTAAAAGGTGAGGTTTTGTAAAAATCTGGGGAGGCATTGGATAAGACTTGGATTGATGGGCTAGGCACTTGTGACATATGCAAACCATGTATTGTTGTATCCATCCTCTATATTACTCTTCAATTTGTAAAAGGCGTTGAATGTAAATGCCTAAGAACACACCAACACCTATAAGGCATTAAATAAGACCTAATGGCACATGTAAAATCTATAGAAATTATATGTAAGGACCTAGAGGCACTTGTAAGAACTATTAATCATTAGATAATATGAACTGTACAGAAGGCATGTAGAAATTGTGTGGGAGCCTAGTAGAATTTGTTTTTGATTAGTAAAGCAGCGTTAACTAGGACACTGACCCATAACCCTAGTAGAATTTGTTATAAGATGAATCAAGAACTAATAAAAAAACATTGTAACTCCCCTATATTGCATCATTCTAAGAAAATTAAGATACAAGTTATGACAAGGGGTTGGTCATGTAGTACAAAATGCATGATCTTCATCTTGGCATATATTGTTCATGTGATATGCTAATCAAAGAAGTCTTACAGTTTTTTAATTAAATAGATAAAATAAATTTTGAAAGGGGCCTTAAACCTTATACAATAAAAAATTAAAAATAAAAAAGATCACCCATCATAAAGCTAAATAACTGAAAACTCCAACCAAAATGCCTCACAACAAAATTGAAAACCAAACCAAAAAAAATAACCACAACAAACTAGGAAGGTCACCTACAAAACCCAAGCCCCCTCCTAGCATTCTGAATAACCTTAATCAAGGTGTGGGAGATACAAGCATTGAAAACTTTGTATAAAGATTCTTGAATAATATATATTTATATTCTTGTATATTTGATAGAATAATATGCAATTGTGTGCTTGCATTGTATCAAAGCAGGTAAGATAATCTAGTGATTGCCAAAGGGTAATATCAACTGTATGATTGTCTCGTGAACATGAAACCATATTTCCAAGAAATGAGAGGTGGATGAAAGGCAGTTGTTAAATCTCAAACATGTTGGACTGCCCATTCACAGCAACATGCGATATTTATCATTACAGATTGTTAAATCTCAAACATTTATGAAAAAACAATTGTAGAATTGGGGTATTACTTAACGGATGATTGAAATATGCAAGCATACTTTTCAATTCATCCAAAATTTGCCTTGTATACTGTACTTGCCTTACCATTATGAGAATGTTGCCATGGAAATAAGTCTGTCACCCATGGCAATCAACAATATTGTCTGTGTGTAGAAGGGCATAAATTTCAGGTGTTTAAGTACTTTCAAATCTGGCCAAATACAATATTGTGCCACTCAGGATATGTATTGGTTAATTAAAGTCATTAAACCAGATTTAACCACTTACTATATTTCAAATGATACATAATTAGCTGGAAATATTGGATTCATTGTGCAAAGTGTTTTTTTAAAGGTGCATAATTATATTTTATTTAAAAAGTTTGAGATGCATTTATTAAGAATTGAGTTTTTGTTGAGTATAAGGTCTTTTGTTGGGATCGTATTTCAAGTCATTTTGACATAGTGATATCTTTCATTTTTTATATATTTTATGAAAAAAGATTTTAATCTAAAACTTGTGTTCTTATATCAGATAGTTAAATGATTTTGTAAGTTTAATATAAAACATTTAGAAAGATTATTCTAATTGTGACAGACAAGTTAAAAAAGTAGCTGTTAAAAAAACTTTTGACAGACAAAACCTTTAAAAAGATTGACCACTTTTGAAACACACATCGCAATGACATGTGGACTCTTCAACCAATAATGTATAAGGGAAAATTTTCAAAAGTTCAACTATTGAAGATGTGCATGATAGTGATACGTGTTGCTTTTCTTTTCACTTAATCACTTGAAAAAATAAAGACATTTATAAAGGAAACTGTGGCATCATAGACTCAATTGGGTATAACAATGGATTTATTTATTGTTTCTATTGATGCCTTCAAACAAAATTCAAAATGTAAATTTTTTTCTCTAAAGTCCTATGAGACACTACAAGGGCTCTCCCTTCTTTGTTTCTTTGTTTCTCCAAACAGGCCTCTAGGGATTTCTTTGTTATTTCTATTGTTTCTATTGATGTCTTTTATTATTTATATTGATGCCTTCAAACAAAATTCAAAATGTAGATATTTTTCCCCGAACTCCTATGAAACACTACTAGAGCTCTTCCTTATTTGTTTCTTTGTTTCCCAAAACGGACCTCTCGAGATTTCTTTGTTGTTTCAATGTGTTGATGAAAATCTACTAGAGATTGAATGATGCCTCTAATGAAAGGGAAACCTTGTGGCAAACCATATGGAATAGTTATATATGTTGTGCTGGAGCCAATCCTTGACCAACAGCCAATGATCATTGCATCATCAAGACAAGTGCTGAGAAAGGGGGAAGATTTAAAAGGGGAGTAGAAAATTACTTTATTGGAAGGAAAACAAAATTAACAGACTTTCTTCTAGGATGAAACCAAGCGCCAAGCATTGTAGTGGTGGAAATAGTTTTGCAATTACTTGGTCAACTAGAGTTCCAAATGAAGTCTATGGTTCAAAGCTCGCATAGTTTTTCTTTCAAATAAATTATTGATTTAGAAAATGTCTTCAAGACTTTGAAAAAGGAGCAGCCATCCAAGGACAAGTGGGCATCTCTATTGCTTGCTCTCCAAAATATTTGATGTCATCTTGGATATGGTTTCACATTTTCAGTTTCTTTTTCATTGTGGTTGAATTGTCCCAGAACAAATCTTCTAAGAGTTGCTAGAACTATTGAAAAAAGCGATGCATTTTTTATTGTCTTTGAATCCATCAATTAAAAAAAAAAATACCTTTTTTTATATTGAAGAAGATTTGAACTCAACATAATTTATGTTCCTATAATATGAACTTTATCATTAAGTCAAATGCCTTTGACAAAATAAATAAATTTTATTGGCAATCTATGATGTCATGGTTTCCTTTAGAGATGTCTTTGTTTTCCACAAGTAATTAAGCAAAAATAAAAGGAACACACATCAATCTTGCACAAATCTTCCAAATTTGCATTGTTAATAATTCTCCCTTTTTCTCCATTGGTTGGAGTCCACATGTCATCACAATATGCATTTCAAAATCTCTTGTGCCATTGGTTTAGAGTTCCACATGTCCTTACTGCACAAGACTGTGAGGCTCTTAAAAGGAATAATCTTTCAAGTCATGTCATTGGTCAAAATAATGAGTGGTACGTAGCGAATTAAATATGAAGATCCACGTATCAGGATTGCACTTCATCTATCCCAAAGGATTTTTGACAATGCGAAGATGATGATCCTAGTCAAAACATGAGTCTTTAGTTGTTTGTTTTTTCATGCAAAATTAAAGGGAAATTAAGTGGTGTTTCTAGCCATCATAGACCTTGTATGTGTAAAGCGGAAAATCGCGAGCGAACCCTAATTGTTCCCTCCACCACTCCAAAGGGGAAAGGGGGGTCACTTAGGATTGTCGGTTTTCACTTAAGGGAGACTTTACATTCAAAAGAGGGGTTGAAACCCACAAGATCCAATCCCACACAATGCAAGATCGGATTCTAAATGAGTTTCAAGGGTTAAGACAGCAAGGCTACCCTCTTTTGTAAAGAATGTGGATAGAATGATTAAGCTAGGAATGCATGAAAAGTGAGAAAGATTCACTTATAAACTGAGATAGGGATATAGGATGAAGCTGCGGACCTGGAATTAGTAGTAAAATGTCGAGACGGTGCTGTCCTGCAAATTTGAGCAAAAGTTGACGGGACGATGGCGCCCGGCGTGCACACGGTCCTCCGAAAAATCCGTGAAATGAAGGGGGATCTGTTCGTCTCTACACAAGGATTCCAGATCTTCAGTTTCAGCCGCGTACCTGCAACCTACACACAAAAAAGCGAAGACGATTGGGGGGTTAGGGATTAGGGGTTTGCCCTTAGGTCAAACCCCGGTTTTGGAATTAACCAAGAAATGAGAAATGCTGTAAATGTAAATGTTTGTAATGTAAAACAAGTACTAGTACCTTGTTGTAAGAATGTTTGTATTCTTACATGCGAAGGTGTAGATGTTGTTGTATGTTGTATGTTGTATGTTGTATGTTGTATGTGGTATGTGATCTCCTCTTCAATGGTTGAATCCTTGTCTTGAATGCAGCACTTAGCCTTGAATGGAGACTTAGAATGATCAATTGCTTGAAGGAATGCTTGAATGCTTGAATGTTTGAATATCGCTTCCGCGTCTTTTGTACACATATGTCCTTCCTCTTTTCATCTTTCTAAAATGGGAGAGGAAATGTAGTTTATATACTTGCCAATTAGGGTTGATAGACTGATTTTCCCGACCTTAGGCCGACCAGGAAAGATTATTTTCCAAATTGCAAACATAAAGACCCGGAGCCCCAAAAGAGACCGGGCCCAAAATAGGGCCAGGGACCAGGGCACTGGGTGCCATGGTCCTGGGGCACCAGGGCGCTGGGCGCTCTGGTCCCACCTCCCAGGACAGCAGGGTGCAAGGAGGATCAGGCCAGGGTGCAAGAAAATGCAGTTTTTGATGTCATGAGCAAGTTTCGGGGTCTCCATTCAGGTTCAGTGTTGCATCGCCATCGTGAAGACCCAAATGCAGTCAAAATTGCAAGTGTCACAATTTTAGGACGCTACATTTAGCCCCCACTTTAGCGGGAGTATAAGCATACGCTCATACTTCCGGTAAAGTACAAGGAAACAACATTGAAAGACTTTCACCACGTCAAGGAGGCAAGACACACCAAGCCCCCAGTGGACTAAGGATCTTACGACTTCGATTGACAAAGTAAAAGGGAAGATCACGAGGGAGAACCATGACTGTCAGTAGTAAGGTTCCCTCACTATGAGTCATGCAAGAGAAATACCAAAAATTTTCAAGGCAAAGCTAAGTTCGCCAAGAAATTTTCAAGTATCCTAAAGGGATAAACGGGGTGTATGCCCCCCTACATTAAAGCGATTGCACACGCCTCAACGGGGGTGATTGCTTTAAGGTAGTGATACACATAAGAAATGAGAAGGAAAGGAGCACGTTATCACAAAGATTTAGCCCCCAAGTGTGAGATAAACCCAAGGATAATAGACACAAAACACAAAGCACGAGGTGACTTCGCTTTCCTCGGGGTCAGTATGTTGTATGATAATTCATGTATATCATATGTATGTATGCATAATTGTTCTTCATTCCCCAATCAAGGAAGGTCACCTAGAAGAAGGGAACACATGTGTCTTTTGAGTCAACATGAGAGAGACCAAAAGAGATCTCAATGCTTTACATCGTCCTCAAGTAGACAACACTAAGGACAACAAATAGAAGAATGAGAATAACACATGGAAGAAGTAACACAAGAGAGGAGGAGAGAGTCTTCTATGCTAATGAAACTAGTCTAGCACGTCATCTACCCCCCGATCTTGCTGATCAATGTTTCGGGAAGGCAAGGAACACGCTAGAGGAGGAACATCCAACACAGCAGATGGAGCTATCACAAGATACAAACAAGGGCTATGTTCATGTTCCAAGCCACGTTGTTCTTGTCTAGGAGCTAGAATAAGTGCTTTAGAAAATTCGTTAGATAGATGGTTATCAATATCAACAAGTTCATATTCACTATCAGAAGCAAGAGAAGTAACATTTTCATCATGAATAACGTTTTCATCTATATCATCATCAAGATTTATAAAAATAGGATCTTTAACTCGCACAGGATCAAGACCATCATGCATCTTATGTTTAGGAGATTTTGGAGAAAATGGAATAATGCTTGTTGAAGGTGTTTTTGGGGATTGCAAAGTTTGAGAAGCAGCTGCTTGAGCTCTAAGACGACGCTTTCGTCGGCGTTCACATGCAGAACGATTTTGTCTAGTCTTAGTAGGAAGTGGAGAAGATTGAGGAGGAGGAATGTTCTCATCCTTGTCACTTGGGTGTTTAGGTTGTGGTCTCTTAGGCTGGATAATAGGAGAAGAGGAAGGTCTCTTCTCTCTATAAAAGGAAGGAGGAGGAACTGCTCCATATAAAGGAGGAATATTTGGTTTAGGAAGGAGACCAAGTCCATCATGACGAGGAGGTATAGGTCTACTTGTAGAAAGTTTATTAGTTATAGACATAGTCACATCCATAGGGATGGGTTGGGAATCTTCTTGAGGAAAGACATTAGTTTTATCTTTCAAAGGAAGAACTTCCTTCTCAAGAACGATAGGAATATCAAGTTTGGGTGTTCTAGGTTCACTTAGAGATAGGATCATATCTGTTTTCCACTTTTGATAAGATTTGAAAAGATGATCACTTCGTGGAGGAAGAGATTGGAATTGTTTAGGCCAAAAATAATCAATAGGAACGCTAGAAGTTCTTTCAGCTGGTTTAAAGAGACTATGATTGACAGTAACAACTTCACCATTATGGGGAAATTTCAAACATTTATGAATAGGAGAAGCAATAGCTTTCATGGAAGATAGCCAAGGATAGCCTAGCTTCACACGAAATTGTTCAGACGAAGGAATAATAGCAAAGTTCACATCAAGGGATTTGTTATGGACCTCAATAGGTAATGTAATAGAACCAATTGCAGGAGAAGAAAATGCATCAAATAATTTCACAATCACATCTGTTTTGTCATAGATCACTTGATTCAATTGCAAAGTAGAAAGAAATTCCTCAGTAATAACATTAACCATGCACGAAGGATCAATAAGCACTCCACGGCAAGGTGTATTCTTGACTTTTGCAACTATGTATAAAGGACCATCAGGTGCCCTGATAGTTTCACTAGAATCAAATGTGATGGAAAGTTCTTTAGGGTTTTCTTGCTGCTCTACAAAGTTAATCACATTCGGAGTCATAGACACAAGACCATCAGATGAGAAAGAGGAATCATTAGTCTCAATCACATTAGAGGTATGAGAAGGTAATGGATCGGTAAAAATCTGAAGATTTTGGTTAGGAGGAGCTACAGATGTGTTGCCTTTATCATTCACTCCAGAAACAGAGATAGTATTATTATCAATCAAATCTTGAATTTTACCCTTTAAAGTAAAACATTTTTCAGTATCATGCCCAGGTTGACGATGAAATTGACAAAAAGATTTGTTATCAAAATAGGGTGAATTAATCTTTGCAGGATCTATTTGCCTTATAGGAGGAAGAGTAAGCACATTTTGTTCCAATAACTTATTCATAATACTATGCAATGATTCATTCAAAGGAGTAAACTTTCTTTCTTTCTTGAAAAACTTAGAAATAGGAGGCACACCTGATGTTGCATTCACATTGTTGTTGATGATGTTTTCATTGAATTTAATGGACTCTCTGTTCGGTTTAAACTTCCCAAATGGTTGTTGACTACTATCACCCTTATCACTCGGAGCCATAGGATGTGATTGTTCCATTTGACTCACAGTCAGTTGATAATTGTGAAGAGTTGCACACAACTGTTGGAAAGAAGTAAACTCAAAAAACAGAAGTTTATCTCGAATATCTTTTTGTAAATTAGAAATAAAGATTCTTTGAATATCATTGTCAGGCACTGGAAAAGAAATTTGAGCATACAAATGCTTATATCTACCAATGAAATCAGTCACTTTTTCTTTAACACCTTGTTTACAATGCATTAAATCAATCAAAGTAACTTTAGGACTTATATTGTTTTGAAATTGTTGAATGAAAGCATTTGCAAGTTGTTCGAAAGAAGTAATAGAATAAGAAGGCAACGAGCAATACCATTGTAGGGCTTTATCTCTTAATGTTCTAGTAAACAGTTTTGCAAGCAACCTTTGGTCATAAGCAAAATCGGTACATATTGTTTGAAAAGTCTTAACATGTGTTAGAGGATCACCTTTACCATTATAAAGCTCCAAATGCGGGATCTCAACATGCTTAGGAGGGATAGCTCGAACAATGTCAAGAGAGAGTGGGCTCGCAACATCAAATGTAGGCACACTAAACTTAGATTGATTCATAGAGGCAATTTGTTGTTGTAAAGAAGAGACAGTTTGTGCAAGATTGTTAATGGTCGCTTCAGTCGAAGAATTCATATTAGACGTGTTAGATTGAGATGGAGGTATTATGTTATTGAAAGAAGGTATTGATTGAGAGTAGGGTGGTGGGACACTATGATAGTTAGTCATAGGAGATGTTTGGAAAGGAGGAACACTACAAGGAGGAATGGAATGGTTGAATGAATTGCCCCCTTGCGTCATGTTCATTTGTGGAGATGTAATAGGAACACTCATTGAAGGAATGAATGAAGAAGTTGGATTAAATGAAGGAAGAGGGTTGATTGAAGAGGAAGGATTGCCCCCATGACTGGTAATCATAGGCGGAATGTCTTGTATAGAAGTAGTCATTATGTTTGATGTAAAGGTAGGTATGCTAGCAATAGAAGTTGTCAACGGAATAGAATGATTGACTTGAGTGGGAGGTTGTGTATAACCCAAATTTTCAGCACAACTCTTCATAGGCATCACATTCGAATCCACAATGTGTGCAATACCACACAAAATATCAATTCCATTCTTATCACTTTGAACCATACGTTTTAGACCCTCAATTAATGAAAGAGCTTGACTATCGGGGTATTCTTGAGACATCCATTGTCGAAAATCGTCAAATTGGTTATCCAATTTTGAAAGTTGTTCTATAGAAACCTCATGGAGAGCTTCTTCATCATTAGGAGGATTAGAGGAATTACCCATGTCCTCGTTAAAAAGGCCATTCAAATTAGGTTCCATCTCCTCGGTAATTAAACCTTGGAAAGACTTAATTCTAATGCTTCGTCTAACGGGAATAGTGTAAGTAGGGCTTATTGTTGTAAAACTCATGCACTAGAGAAGGAGAGAAGATTTTGAATTTTAGAGGTAGCAAATTTCAGTAAAATCAGCCAATCTCCTAGATTTAAGCTGTTAAATGCAATCACGACAATCTCCCGAAATTTCGAAAAAAATGTCAGGGACCGTGGCGCTCGGAGTGCACACGGTCCTCGCAACTTTTTTCGAAATTTGCAGGGATGAAAGGTATGATGATTTTAAAGCTAATCTGAAAAAATTGAGTGATTTTACAATCTGTAAATAGGCCAAATTAAAGTTGCAATCTCAAAATTGAACCCTACCCAGATTGTCGAAAAATGCAAAATTTGAATTTTGAAAAAGAGAGGGAAACTGAAATTTTGAATTTTATGATTTTAGAGGGAATACCAAAAGCAATGCAAGTTTCGAATTTTAAAAGTTGACTCAATTTCACACAAAATTCAATTTTGAAAGCGGAAATCAAAGTTGGTGTAATTAAGTACTTAATTTCAAAAGTCACAAATTGCAAGAATTTGAATAAAGCACTGAAATTTCGAATGAACGCCAACACACTTTTCAGATTTAGGATAGTAAGAACATAATTTTGACACAAAATTTCAATTTCAACAATTTTTGAATGATTAGAAGCCTTAATCCAAGCAATCCCTAGACCAACTTTGACTTTAATTTTGAAAGTGTTGTAATTGATAAAATTAGCCAAAATTCGGGATTTTATCAGAAAAATACAGTAAGATCTAACTCCCAAAATTTCGGAAAAAATGTCGGGGACGATGGCGCTCGGAGTGCACACGGTCCTCGCAACTTTTTTCCAAATTTTCAGGGATGAAAGATATTATGATTTTGTTACGGAATCCAAAGTTACAACTGATTTGGAGATGTTTTGATCAACGAAATTATCAGTCAAAGGTTGAATCAAGAGGGTTTTAAAAATTAGGGTTTTGACACTTAACCACTTAATTTTCAGAATTAAAGCACAAATATGAATTGATAATTTGCAATAGAAGAGTAGATCTGAAACAAGCATTAACAATTAGACATTTCACAAGGTTAATTACTAAAAAGAAAATGTAGGGTTTTTATGCAATTAACCTCTAAAATTTGCAAAAGATCAAACATGGAAATGTAATCAAGGCATCCAATTTTCAGATCTAACCATGAATAATCAGAAAGGATGTTCACGTCGGGTTCACCAAAATGTAAAGCGGAAAATCGCGAGCGAACCCTAAGTGTTCCCTCCACCACTCCAAAGGGGAAAGGGGGGTCACTTAGGATTGTCGGTTTTCACTTAGGGGAGACTTTACATTCAAAAGAGGGGTTGAAACCCACAAGATCCAATCCCACACAATGCAAGATCGGATTCTAAATGAGTTTCAAGGGTTAAGACAGCAAGGATACCCTCTTTTGTAAGGAATGTGGATAGAATGATTAAGCTAGGAATGCATGAAAAGTGGGAAAGATTCACTTATAAACTGAGATAGGGATATAGGATGAAGCTACGGACCTGGAATTAGCAGTAAAATGTCGAGATGGTGCTGTCCTGCAAATTTGAGCAAAAGTTGACAGGACGATGGCGCCCGGCGTGCACACGGTCCTCCGAAAAATCTGTGAAACGAAGGGGGATCTGTTCGTCTCTACACAAGGATTCCAGATCTTCAATTTCAGCCGCGTACCTGCAACCTACACACAAAAAAGCGAAGACGATTGGGGGGTTAGGGATTAGGTGTTTGCCCTTAGGTCAAACCCCAGTTTTGGAATTAACCAAGAAATGAGAAATGCTGTAAATGTAAATGTTTGTAATGTAAAACAAGTACTAGTACCTTGTTGTAAGAATGTTTGTATTCTTACATGCGAAGGTGTAGATGTTGTTGTATGTTGTATGTTGTATGTTGTATGTTGTATGTTGTATGTTATATGTTGTATGTTGTATGTTGTATGTTGTATGTTGTATGTGGTATGTGATCTCCTCTTCAATGGTTGAATCCTTGTCTTGAATGCAACACTTAGCCTTGAATGGAGACTTAGAATGATCAATTGCTTGAAGGAATGCTTGAATGCTTGAATGTTTGAATATCGCTTCCGCGTCTTTTGTACACATATGTCCTTCCTCTTTTCATCTTTCTAAAATGGGAGAGGAAATGTAGTTTATATACTTGCCAATTAGGGTTGATAGACTGATTTTCCCGACCTTAGGCCGACCAGGAAAGATTATTTTCCAAATTGCAAACATAAAGACCCGGAGCCCCAAAAGAGACCGGGCCCAAAATAGGGCCAGGGACCAGGGCGCTGGGCGCTCTGGTCCCACCTCCCGGGACAGCAGGGTGCAAGGAGGATCAGGCCAGGGTGCAAGAAAATGCAGTTTTTGATGTCATGAGCAAGTTTCGGGGTCTCCATTCAGGTTCAGTGTTGCGTCGCCATCGTGAAGACCCAAATGCAGTCAAAATTACAAGTGTCGCAATTTTAGGACGCTACAGTATGTATTTTTGACTCATGTAATTATCAAAAACTATTTGTGTCTAAGTAAGATACCAAAATGATCCTTGTGATGATGGATCAACTAGTCTTAAATATGAGATGTAGTATCTGTAAAAGGGGTTAGCATATTTTTAATCTAAAAAATATTTAATGGGTGCTTCTCAAGAGAAGATCTGAATATTGTATGTATGTGCAATCATTATCTTATGTATTTTTTCTCCATTCAACAATGAAGAGTCTATGATGTTTTGTGTTGTTCATTTCATAATCTAAAATTACTATCTATGATCTACTTTCAGTCTATTTGATTCATTTGGGTAATGAACTTTATGTATGCTTGGAAACCATGTAGAATTCTCCTTTAAAAGCTTTGAATCTGTGTTTTTAATATTATATGGATTCATTATGACTTCTGGTTATTAAAGCATAATATCATCCTTCGATGATCACCATATAATTAATGTATTATTTTAGTTTTGATTTTGAAGTAATTATTGTCTTTCTCCTAAGCTTTGAAAATTCAAGGAAGAGTTGGCTTCTTTAAAACTCGAAGGTTATTTCAATAATCAAGTTCAACATTCATGAGATTTCTCATTGTTGGTATTTGGATGAAAATTTGAGCAAAAACGAGGTCAATGTTTTGAATTAAAAATTTGGATGCACCACTTTTCTTTGGAACCCTCACTCTTTATGTGTTTCCTTATTGTGTGGTAGTCTTTTGTGGAATTCTTTTATCTAGTTTGATATTGGATTTGATATTTATATGGTATTACATGTCAATGCATTATGACATAATGATCCTTGGATTTTTGTTACTTTTGCACCTAAATCACTTCCAAATACAATTCTTTGGACCCATGGGAAGATATTATCTTGAAATCCTAAGAATTTGGTGAAAGATCCATCATTTTGGAGTACATTTAATCATTAATGCATTTATTGATCCTGGTTGGAAATTTTAGGTAATGGATGGTTAAGGTTAGTGAAAGAATCGATGAAAAAGTTTCATGACAAATATTATAGGGTTGATGACAAGATTGGTGATAGAAATATCTTGATGGGATAAATGACATGCACCTATCTTGATGTTGGACAAAGTTTTTGTAGGATTGTGAAGTTGATACCAATATTTTTGTTGTGAGATCTATAAACAATGCCTTGAAATATTGATTTTATTTGATTTGTATAGGTTCTAAGTGTAATGTCATAAATTCTACACCCTTTCAATTTCACATTGTATCGTGCAGTCACTATAGTACCTTAGCTTGCACGATATTGATACCAAAGTGTTAAGACCTTTCTCTTGTATACTACTTTCCCTTGTGTTTTTTATAATGTTCAAAGACTCTATTTAGTCCAAATTCTCCAAATGAGAGCACTTTGTGTATGCATCCACATGGTGCACTAGTGTCCTACAATAATTCAAGATTTACTGGCCATTTCTAATAATTTTATCTACTTTCCATGGTTTGTACTTGGAATATAGATGTCTTTAAGACATTCAAGATAGTTATCCACCCTTTGTTTCTCTCTTTGACCTCATTCAAAAATCCATTCTTGATTTATGTCACTATGAAAAAACTAATATAAAGCTCTCCATTAGCAAACTATGAACTATTTTCACTATTTTGAACCTTTTTTACCAACATTCCATATATGTGAAGACTCTCATTCTTTTTGTTACATTCATAGAGGTGTGATAACAACTTCTACAAGCCAAACATATCCCTTCTTGTATGCTTCAAGTTTTGGAAGCAATATTGCACTCGTGTGATTTCTCCAATTTCTTATATTTCTCTCATTACTTTCTTATTGTATCATAGGTGTTGATACCATCTTAGCATCTATGATTGCATTCAAAATTAAAAGTATTTTTTCTCTCATATTCTAGTTGTCATTCATTTGTCATCCATATTTTCAAATATTATCAAAAAAAAATTTGTTATGAATATAGAAATACCAAAATAGGGATTTGACCAAAAGGAGAACCCTCAAATAGCCACAAAAAAATTTATTCTCCTTCACTTCTATTACAGGTTCCATTGAAAAAAAGAACATTCCATTTTTTGGCATTTAGTGATATCTTCATCATCTTTATTTTGATATCATTTTATAAAATTTATTTCAATAGGTTAGTTCACTACATTGTCATTACACTATTCCTATTACTTTTTCAGTTGTGTACATGTAGGTGATATTTGTTTGAACAAACCAATGCACTATATTTTTTGGTTATACAAAACTACAACACATCATGTTGTCATCTATGTAAAGTGCTAGCACGCAACACAGTTGACCCAAAAATTTTGGTCTAAGTTCTTCTTTTCTAATCTTTTCCTTTCTGATAATTAGTTTATGATCTTTTTGTTTGTCTGTTTCCTACAATTATCATTCATTTCCTTCATTAATTGTTCTAGATTCATTTATTAAAATATATGTTTATAGTAAAAGCATCAACAGTTAATTGACATCATCTCAAAATTTAATTAGTTTTCAAACAAAGTCCTAGTCTAATTAACCCTAGGGTAGAATAAGTGATATCACTTGGTGAGAGAAGTAACTCTCTTTGGTTGAGTCAAATTTTGATCACTGCACCAAGATCACTTATTTTTGAAGTCCTCACCCATTTCCACAATATTTCATTCTTTGAAAAATCCAAATTGCAATTGGAAACTTGCTGCTTTTGAAACAAGATGTGAATCCATTTTCATATGGGTAGGGATAGGTATTGGTTGTAGTTTCTTCAATAGTGGGAAAACCATATCTAATAAGTTGGTGGAATTAGGGTAATAGGATTGTGGTTCGGTGATAGGTTTGATATGGGTCATTTAATCTTGATATGGTATGGGATCGTGGAAGGTATTGGTGTGGATGATTTGATCTTGATTTAGGTGGGGACATATTTGGGCATGCTTTGGAACAAACTCTTGACATATCTAGATTCGCTTGGATGACACAAGGGTAGATTGGTGTTTTGCTTTGATAGTGATTCTAGTGATTGATGTGTGGATAGGCTCTTTGAGTTTGGTACATGGATGAAAGATGACTCTTTAACATTTATTGTTTTTTCTTTGATCTCTTTGATGGACTTATGTTTGATGATCACATTGTCTTGGTTGGCACTAGCTTAGCAAAGTTATAAGATTGCATAAATTAGCTTATGCATTATGGATTTTCTTTGAGAATAGTCATTAGAGCCATAAATGTTATATTAATTGATTAGTGGATAGATTTATGGGATGGATTGGATTATAATAGTGTGGAGGATGAGAATTGTGCATAAGAAGTGAAGGCTACAAGACACTCACATTAGCTGGGTATTTGAAATATGGATGGGAGGGCTTTGGTTTAAAGAGGTGTTATCTTGCCAAAGGTACCATATAGACCTAATGGATATGTGATGAGGGTTAGCATGATAGCTTATGCTAGATAGTTATTGATCCATAGTTTCTTGATGGTTTATGTTTAAATTATTAGATTAGTGTAATATCCCCAGCAATGTATTGACCGAAATACAAGGGATATTTGGCAGTCTTTCCAATCTGCGTGTTATGCGATTTATATTTCTGCGTGTTATGCTGATGTCTGTCTCGGAAACTTTCAGATTGGTTTGGAGTTTAACAACACATATTTATTATGCAAGATCGGCTATAGAAGACCTCTGATTGATAAGACAGTTATCAAGGAAGCATGTGCTACTAGATTTTATAATTCAATGCCAATTTAGACACTCAGATATATACCTACAACAGACTGACATTTGGACAAACAGTTGGCATGCAGTCATATCAGAACATGTGAATGATATACAACCTTATATCTCCTTTATTTAGAAGTCATGTGCTCATTACATTGGCCAGCTTATACCAAAACACGTTGACTCAGTGACCAGTTTTCAGATTTGTCTGAAGACATATGACAGCAAAAGACTCAACATACAAACTAAGACTACAAAGGATATTTTGATGACAAATGAGCCTGGATTATAGCGCCCTGAAGAAGCAAGCAATATCACGGACTAGGGAGCCTCCACTGAGTCAATTTACCCTCCTTGACAAATCGCCCCTGCTGCTGCCCATGGCTGTCTGATCATGAGTTAAGATCAGCTGCAAACACCTTCAATCTTCTCCTAAAATGATCGCCTTCCCTTCACCAATGTAGCGCTATTCTTATTGAGGGAATTTGATACCCCAAAGGTGAGATATGAGCAAAATCGAATGATAGAGGTTGTCTGGTATGAATTTAATTCAGGCTGATATATCATTGAGTCTTCCACAATATCTC
This sequence comes from Cryptomeria japonica, assembly GCF_030272615.1. Classification (NCBI taxonomy): domain Eukaryota; kingdom Viridiplantae; phylum Streptophyta; class Pinopsida; order Cupressales; family Cupressaceae; genus Cryptomeria; species Cryptomeria japonica. Next base: position 242,781,614 of record NC_081406.1, on the reverse strand, counting down.
CCTCAAATTGTCTTCAAAAAAATAGCCTTACTCCACCAAAAATATCGTTGGCCTCAAACATAGGATTTGATGCTTCAATGATGAAGAATGATTAAAATCATGGGTTTGGTAGTGGAAGCACGATTTTGTCTCAGATCTGATGTAACACCTGCAACCACCACAAAACTCCCCCAAAATGCTTCTACAAAGATCGTCCAACTCCTCTCAAAATGCTGGCACAAAATATCATCAAAATACTATGAAACTAAAAGTGACTTCAGACTAATCACCATAGCTAGTGTTGTAACTTGTTGAGCTCCAATGTGTCACTCTCAAGCAACCCTTCGGAGGATCTCTCACCCCTTCAGTTATGCAATCAAAGGGAGGTACTGTAACCGAGGATTATCAATCTGCAGCAACCCTAAGCTCCACAACCACAATGCAAAAGAAAATGTCAAATCACCAATGCCAAAACAATGAACCACCCCATTTATCCTTTTCCTCACATGGATCGGTCAACTTCTAGAAGCTTCTCTTTTTAATAAAATAATATTTTAATATTATTTCATAAGTGACTTATTAATTATTTTTATTTTGTATAGTCACTTTATTGATTTAATAAAATATAAATTCATCTCACGTATGTTTTTAAATAAATATAATGAAATAATTAATATAATATTAAATTAAATAATTTTCCCTTATTTTTCCAAAAATCAAACAAACAATTCCAGGCAAAAAACAGGGACATTACATCTTGTGACAATATTCTTTAGGATTATGTTAGTTAAGGATTTATGAGTGTATTTGTCTTGGTCTAGACTCTCACCATTGTCACCATATTCAAAGGGATCATATTATTTTCAATCAACAATATTGTCATCATCATCATTATCAAAAGGGTTTCTAGATGTTGATGAGGGGATCCATCGAAACAAAATGGGATCATGATTTTAGATTTTGAATTAGATGTTAGATGAGTTTGATGGGATCAAGACCTTAGGATGGTCATTTGATTGGGATGGATGGGATGGACCTTAATGCTTAGGATAGGCAAAAATTTGATTTGGAGGTTCTATTTGATTAGATTTCTAAACTTAGGCAAGCTATATTCATAAGAAAGTTTGACTTTAATTAGATTTTGGATGATGAGAATTAAGATCTAAACAAGTTCCTGATAAATTTGGATTTGACAATGGTTTTTGGATTGCTAACTTAAGGTTGGCTAAGGACTTAAGTAAGTTTGATTACTAGGATAGGTGATTGGATTTTAAAGCCTTGATATTAATTGTGGTTTTGATTTGGATATGTGGCTCATACAATTGGATTACATGATTTGGATTAGGATAAAAGGATGGGAGTTGATTAAGATCACCTAGTCTTTTGGATCTTGCTTGATTTTTCTTGGATTACCTAAGATTTTGGATTAGGATTTGTGATTAGGTTTAAAATTATTATTTGTGATTTGGATGAGTGGATTTTCATTAGGAGGATTGATGTTGGACACAAGATGCCACTGAGAGGGGGGGTGAATCAATGGTTTCCAAAACTCTTAACTATTTAATCTAAAGAGTGAGTACCGGTTGGTAATGCAAACACTAAGTAAACCTGCAGGTGACATAAAGAAAGACATCACAATGCAACCACACAAAGGCACATCACATGACACCAATATATATGAAGAAAACCCAAGATGGGAAAAACCTCGATGAGAAAAGTTGTTGGAGTCTACTGCTCCAATCCAGCCTCACAATGAAAGCACTAGTTACAACATTTAGGGCACCAACCCAAGGAGCACCACCCCTGCTGATTTAGGGCACCAACCCAAGGAGCACCAACCCCTACTGATTTATGGGCACCAACCCAAAGAAGCACCAACCCCTGCACTGAGCTCCAACTCAGTGATAACAATACATTATATCAAGATATACAATAGTTGTATCTCGGTTACAAATGATTTATGTAACCTCTGCAAATAATCTCTCTCTACTGGTATCTCTCCTACTCAGCTTTACCGGTAGTATTCTTTGTCTTCCACTCTACCTCCTCTTTGTCGGTTTACACTCCCCTGCCTTACTGATTCACTTCTATCACCTGTCACACTGCCTCTTCCTGGTCTGGTCTTTTCTTACTCTCTTCCTCTCTCTTCTTTGCTTGTTGTTGTTGCCTTACCGATTTAGGCTCTACCGATTGTCTGCCTTTCCACCTGGTTACCAATTACTTCCACAGTATCGGTTAAACCCTGCTCTATCCTTGACCTTGTTGGATCTCCTTCAACACTCTCCCTGCATGCTTCACTCTCTCTGCTTCCTTCTTACCGGTGCAAACCCTACCGATTTATACTACTGTTAAACTCTATAATAGTTTACCGGTTGCCTTGGCCTTACAAGTTAAACCACTTTCAAAACCTCTTACCGGTTGCACCTCCAAATGCTCAGTTGCTTCACTCTCACAATTAGATCAACTCTTTGTTAGTACTCTTTTCTTTCAACTAGCATCACACCTTCTGGCAGCATCAATCGATCTAGTCTTTTGTCTGCATACTTATAGTCAAGCTCTCCTACCAAAATGCAACTTCAAACTTTTGGTGCGCTAGGGTTTCTTCCACTGATCACGAGGAGTATCGGATCCAATCAGATCTCATTATGCATGCAGATCGACAACCTGCAAGTAATCAGACATCACCACCATATCTCCTTTCTTCCAAAGCACGTTTCCTATACTTAGCAAACACAGACTGTCTATCGGCTTAGCACTTGGTCAAACACCATAAATGGTTTGGCGGTTTGCATCACCTACTTCGATTTGCACCCAGACACTCCGCATCAATTAGTGCATGTCATCGATCTCCTCAATTCGACCTTCCTCGAGCCGCAAACCTTTGCAACACATCCCATGATTTTCGGGGTCTTCATTTAATGTCAACCGAATTTGTAACTGCCTTGTCGGTGCACACTCCATCTACCACTTCACGCATGTTTGTCACCTCAACTCCATGTGGCACCTTTGTCGGCATCCACCTTAGCTCACTATGTTGGTCATACTTGGTCACCGACCAATAACACACAACCGGTGTATGCTTCATACTACCGGTCCCTCTTTGCCTATCGGCTCTCTAACCTTGTCGGTATATCTTGCCTTATGGATTAACCCCCATGCCTTCACCTTCCTTATGTCAGTGGATCATGTGTATTGTCCCTACTAGTTAGAGATCATTGTCCTGCAAAACAGATTGTTAGAACACAACAAAAAATATATACATAACTAATCTAATTTGCAATTAAAGCTCAATTACTTAATTAACACTAATTTCAATTCTTAAAAAGGATACGAGTGCAGCAGTGGGACATGTCCTTAGGCGGCTGTGAAGCTCACCTTCTTGGAACCCATCTTGGTTCCAAGCCATCCAGGAAATCAAAGGTTAATTCGACTCCTGTCTTGGATATAATCTCTTACACCCAAGCCATCCAGGAAATCGAAGGTTAATTCGATTCCTGTTTTGGATATAATTTCTTACACCCAAGCCATCCTGAAAATTGAAGGTTAATTCGATTCCTGTTTTGGATATAATTTCTTACACCCAAGCCATCTTGAAAATCGAAGGTTAATTCGATTCCTGTCTTGGATGTAATTTCTTACACCCAAGCCATACCAAGGAAGACCATCATATATGATCAACTCCTTGCCTTGGATGATGCATTTCATCATCCTACCAGAGAGGACCGGCCAAATCCGTTTCTTCTTGTATGAACTTTTTCAACCAAGCCATAACATATATGCATATAGATATTCAGTATATACTGCCTACCAGGGATTACCATAACCCCTGCATTAGACTAAGGGAATTTCTTCCCTACATTTACATATTCTTATATTAACATGTATTCGGTAACATATATTCAGAACATATTCATTAACATGTTCTCAAGAAAAATCATTAACATCTAAAAATTAACATATATTCATGACTATTCATTAATTTATATTCACAAATATTCATTAACATATATCTAGAACTATTCATTAACATGTATTAAAATATTTATTACTATGTGTGTGTGTGTGTGACACACATGTCCACACACATATATATCCTCTGTGAACCGCAGACATCACTAGTCCATCTTGACATACTTTGGCTTAAACTAAATTGATTAGGAGACAAAACTATCTGTAGTCACATAAATCTGTCCACTTAATTAAATGAATATTTAGTATTTATTTGATTATTTAACCATCAATCAATAATTAATTAAATTAATATTTAATTAATTCATCTTAACCCACTTCTCCTATTAATTAAATAAATTATTCAATTTATTTGATTTAATTCACTTAACCAAATTCAGACCATTAATTAAATAAATAAATCATATTTGTTTAATTAAATCTTCTCTCACATATAAATAAATTAATATTTATTTAAAACCCCCAAAATCTCATCTCTCACATTTAAATAAATTAACATTTATTTAAATCACCTTTATCCTCCACCCACTTGCATTTTCCTACAAATGCAAGTTGCAAATTATTTTAAATAAATTATGTATTTAAATCACCTTTATCCTCCACCCACTTGTATTTTCCTACAAAAGCAAGTTGCACAACTATTTTAAATAAATCATTTATTTAAATCACCTTTATCCTCCACCCACTTGCATTTTCTTACAAATGCAAGTTGCACAACTATTTTAAATAAATTATTTATTTAAAATCCTATTTATCCTCACCCACTTGAAAACTTTAATGGTTTCCCTTAAAGTCTTCAAACTTGATGGCTTTAAAGTCTTCAAACTTGATGGCTTCCTTCTATAGTCTCCTTAAGCCTTTAATGGTTTCCCTTAAAGTCTTCAAACTTGATGGCTTTAAAGTCTTCAAACTTAATGGCTTCCCTTAAAGTCTTCTTAAGACTTTAATGGTTTTCCTTAAAGTCTTCAAGCCTTTAATGGTTTCCCTCAAAGTCTTCAAGCAATTTTAATGTTTTATTTTCCTTTTTCTCATTTAAATAAATTAATATTTATTTGAATATTTATCCAAATGCAAATTACACCATTTAATTGAAATAAATGATTTTATTTTAATTGAAAATACCAAAATTCCTCCCACTTGCATTTTCCTACAAAATCCACTTGCATGCCTAAACCCCTTCTAGATTCTTCTAAACCCTTCCTAATTAACCTAATCCATCCCCTAAATATTGTCACATTCCTAAGCAAATTGGAGTCACTTCTCAAAGACTCCAAAGTCTTTGAAAAGCAATTAATGATTTGTGTGTTCAACAAATTAGCCTCTAAAGTCTTCCAAACCACTTATGGCTCTTACATGACCATTAATGGTTAATTCCACTTGCACCCATGGTTAAGGACTTTGACCCCTAACTTAACCCTCATGTAACCCATGTGTCTCTTCAAAGCATTTATTTCTTTGACTAGGGTAACCATCATGTCCCCTCAAGCATTTAATGCTCCTTATCTCTCCTCTCAAGCCTCCTCATGGTGACACTTGTCAACATGGGATTGGGTTGAAAGTCTCACATGGATTGAATATCTTTCAATTCTAACCCTTGTTAAGATTACTCAATCTTAACCCTTCATTTCCCCATTTCTTCTATAAATAGAACCCTTCTCCTCAAGCAAAGAAGGAAGCATTAGAGTATTGTTGTTATACTGGCATTAGCATAGAGCTTTCTCATAGCATCACTATCTACACTTGCATAGCATTTGCTTATCATATTCAACTATCTTGAATCTCCATATGGCATCCATGGCTAGTGCTAAAAGCTGAGAGCTACACTCATTTGGGACTTGGAGAGGAGAGGAACAAGGGAGGAGCAACTATGAGCATCTTGATTAGCTATTTTATTCTATGTTTATATGCTTTCTATTTCATGCTTAATATCTCTCTTGATATGCCTGTTTAGGATAATCTTTTGTTGCTAACACTAACGTTTGTTTATTGTGCTCTTGTGTGTGTTGCCATCAAACAGATTTTCTAATCCTTTTTGCAGAGCATCACTATCTTTAACATGAATCCAATCAGTGATAACAAGAACATAGGCTTCTTCCTGATATAGTCTTAAACAATCCATCTGATTTATATAGTAATATTTATTATTAATATACATATAGTTTTATATACATTATTTATTCTCAGATATTATAAACTTTATAAAACATTATAATAATTATAATTATATTATTATTATTATTGATGCCCTCCTAAATGACACAATGTTAGTCTAAGATCAAACAACACAAAACACACAAGATGTTAGAGTTAATCAATCAAAAACCAAAACATATGAAGGCATTCCAAAGGAGACACTAAAAACATGCCAATGAATCTAACTAAAGAAGTAAAGACAATGAGATATCTCCAACTATCTCTTAGCATGATATTAGCTCCTTCTCCCTTGTTCCTCTCCTCTCCAAGTTCCAAAATAGTGTAGCTCTCAGCAGCTTTTTGCACTATGGATGCTTATGGAGGATTGAGATTTATAGAATAGCTCTAAACATGAAATGAAAAACTATTTTTATGCTAAAATGATGTGTTTTAACCAAAAAGACAATATTTAGTTATGCTATGCTAAATGCTCTCTAAAATGGCTATAGTCTAAATGCTTACAAGTTTTCAGGATCTGGATTATGAAGGAATGGGCTCTATTTATAGGAAAAATGGAGCAATGGATGGCCAGGATTGAAAGGTTTAATCAAGGGTCAAGCTTGAAAGTTGGGGATCCATGTGCACAATTGGCACCAATAAAATAGTGACAAGTGTCAACACAGGATTGGGTTGAGAGAAGAGGTTGGAGGCATTAAAGGCCTGAGAAGACCTCATGGTTATCTAAAGGCTAAGAGTCAAGCCTAAATTAGGATTACCCACTGGATTAGGAGTTAATCCAAGGATAAACCTTTGTGCAAATGATTAAGAGATAATCATGGTCAAAGCATTGAAGGCTTGATGAGACCCTTGGGTTGGGTAGAGGTTGAGTCAAAACAAATGTTTTAACCATGTGGGAGAGTTGAATTAACCATTAATGGTTATTGGAGACTTTGTGGATTAAGTGGTTGAAAGTTGGAAGCCTTTAATGGTTTTCAAAGACTTTGGGGTTTTTGGTGGTTGAAGGTTGAAAACCTTCAATGGTTATCCAAGACTTTGGGCCATTTGAGAAGTGACTCCATTTTGCTTAGGAATGTGACAATAATTAGGGGATGGATTAGGCTAATTAGGAAGGGGTTAGAAGAATCTAGAAGGGGATTAGATTTTTGCAAGTGGATTTGGTGGGTGAGGGAAAATAGGATTTTATTAAAATAAAAATTCATTTATTTCAAAATGTGTGCAAGTTGCATTTGTAGGAAAATGCAAGTGGGGGGGGAGGATAATGATTTAAATAAATGTTTTATTTAATTTATTTAAAAGAGGAATAGGGGGTTTTAATTAAATAAATAGATTTTATTTAATTAATTGATTTGAATTGGATTTAATGAATTAATTAAAATAAATTGAATAATTTATTTAATTAATAGAAAAATGTTTGGGGATGAATTAATTAAATATTAATTTAATTAACTGGTGGCTAGTGGATTTTTAATCAAATAAATACGAAATATTCATTTAATTAAAATGGACAGATTTGTGTGACTACAATTATTATTATTATTATTATTATTATTATTATTATCTAGATTTATATTAATATTAAATTCTGCATAGGAATGTTATCGGGCTTCCAATCTTACTCATCATATTGAACACATCACTGTGCATGCCACCAATACTACCAATAACTTAATGGCAGTTCTGATATGATCTGGAGAATCTTACTGACAATTATTATATAGATAAATCTATTATCCTTTCAGACCTAAGTATAAATAAAGGAATTGGATTATCTTATCCAATATTTGTGTATCTTCTAATTACCAAATATATAAATTAATAATACCATCCCTACCTAAAAAGCAATAATTATATCTTGTGGGGGGTAAGGACTGACAGATCTAACCATGCGTCAGATCTGGTCTGCCACTATTAAAGAAATTAAGAATGACTGTCATACGTGTTGCAGTCTATATTAATATTACTACCAATATTCTGCATTCAATCCTTATTAGACTTCCTATATATTAAGCATACGTATTCAACACATCTCTGTGCATTGTTGTTATAAATCTAGTGTGACACGTTAATATATACCACATATTTTATGAAGTTATTGGTGAGGTATATATATATATATATATATTCTTGATATAATATGACTAATTATTATTTCTTATGTTTGATTCAATATCATCCTTCTGTGCCCTTAATATTTCATTTGGTTAGAGTTTAGCATAACTTACCTGGGTGTTCTATTTCATGTTCTTTTACCTCCGATGCTGCGACTGGTTGGTGAATCCTCCCCCCCTCGGCTATCGCTTGGTGTGGTTCATTAATACTTCTTCATTGGGGTTGAAAGGTTGTGACTTTCCCCCAAACTGGTGGCTGATGGAAAAGAGACATGTCCCTTTTACAATTCATATACCTCTTCAAAGATAAATCGCTCCCCTTTAGTTTAGTGTCATTAACTCTAATTAATCCTTAATGTTATTGTGGAGACGTATTAATTTGGATGTCGATCCAATGTTCATTAATCGCTTTTGATTATCTTGGACGCTGTCTATGTTCAAATTCCTTCCATTTTAGTTGTCTTAATAAATATTATATTTATTGTTACTTATTTATTTATTTATATTATTATAATTTTATTATTTATTTTTATTTGACTATTTCAGGAATATTATTAGTAATAAATATTAATAGATATTAATTAAATAATACATTTAATAAATAAATAAATTTCAAATAGTAATTCGTTGTTATTATTATATTAATTAATAATAATAATTACTTCATTTAGGATATATATAACGATCTAGGAGGGGACATGACATCATGTCAACTCGGTCATCACACTACCGGTCCTTAGCAGGTATCAAGGGTGACTCACCATGTGCATTTTCATCTAATTGAGAGCACTTCACATTGCCTCTTGGCTCTCTTACCGGTTGTATCCTTGATGGTACTACTCCATTAATCTTCCACTATCTTGTACTGATCTATATTTGCACTCTGGAGTGAATCTATGTCTACAGATGCAGCACTTACATTCTTCTTCAACTGACCAGTTCTCCTCTTAGTCGATTTGTCAAAGTGACAAACTCATCACTCCTTGTTTGTTTCAGTAGCTCATCAGCTTACTCTTGTTGATCAGGTGCACATCTCTGAATTTTCATGTTGAAGGCATACACTTATCATCCAGTCAGTTGAGGTAGTTACATAGTGTCTCACAATCTGCCAATTACCAATGGGAGAGGATCTAATTCACCTGCTTCCAGCATTGCACTAATATGACCTCCTTGTTTGAGCAGACACAACTTTTTGTCATTCTTCTCTTCATTTGATGACAACATCATTTACCGGAGGGAGATCTATTAGATGACATCACACTAGCATACCGATGGCCTGTTCACTTTGTAGTCTTGCGGGTCATCATCTTATGGGTTAGTACCAACATGTATACTAACTTATTCATCCACTTGTTCACCAAGTACCGATTTTTTCACTTCCAGCATCAACTTGTATATCGGTTGACCTCAACTACACACACTGTCGGTTGACATCCATGATCACAATGTCGGTTGACATTAATGACAACACAATGCCAACAATTGATTGAGATGGATGAATTTGGATTATAATTAGGATGATGGAATGAGGGTTTAAACCTTTGGTTTTTTAGTTTGCAAGAGGATTTTGGATTTTAACTTTGGTTTCTTTAAAGGTTGATTTTTTATTTTGATGTTTTGAATTATAGGTGTGAATTATGGGTTTCTACAAGAAGATGCACCGAGCACAAGAACAATATATATTATTCAATTAGGTGTGGATGATTGTGATCCCATCCATATGATTTATCTAGGTGTGGAATGTAGAGTCCATGGTAAGGTACTAACCTTTTCATCCCTCGAGATCATTCAATGGTGTAAGAGGAGATTATATATGGCCTACAAACCCATTTCTAGGGGCACAAGATGAATAACTTCTCGAGGATAACCATTTATTAGTGCATAACAACCAAACATGATCAATGGGTTCTATCTAGACTACACAAACTTGCAAGGGGATTTACTTGGCACACTCAAAGGTACATGAGGATAGATTTTTTGAAATGAGGGTTATGTCTAATGGCTCGATGCAAAATGGAACCCACTCTCCTTCACTTTTCAAGATATAAATTTTATTATAAACTTAGCTAATAACGACAAATGCACCCCCAATGGGAGAGTCTTTCCATTCTCTCTCAAATGTGTATACCCCACCAAAACACAAAGATTTGGGTCATCCCCCTGGTAATGAAATCCAACCTAAGTCTACTAGAGGAAATAAAATTAAGAACCTTTGATCTCCAATATTATTTTTGATGTAAGAGCGTACACACCAAGTATCTGCCTAAGTATGGAAAACAATGTTCTTTCCCTTATAAAATTGAAGTATGCAAATAGATTATTGGAAAATGATAATTCCTCCAACAAAACAACCTACAAAAATGTCATTATTAGTTTCTTAGTAGTCTTGGATGAATAATTTAGTTTTGTGTTAGGCCCATAACCCTACAATGTATATTGGGTTATGAGTAGTTGGCTTGCGGTTATCTTGACTCTTAAATAAGTTAAATTATCATTATTATAATCATATATATGTATTTAGGTCATCCTAGGAGTTGTACTTAAGCATATAAATTAGACTAGATGGTATACAAGGCACAAATATGGTATATATAGGACGTACAATTTAATTATCATCATGTTGAAAATTGAGTAATTATTGAATACTATTGGAGTCATCCCCCTTAAAGTAGATTAGGAGATTGTCCCATGGCATATTATTATCAAGTATTTGCAACATATATTATATTATATCACTTGTTTGTGCAATTTATTTTATTACAAGTAGTATCAAAGCATGATCTTGGCACCATGAAGGCAACACATTTCTTTCGATTTTTTAGTGCATTTTGGGAATTGCATATTGAAGAAGTTGAGAAAGTACAACTTCTAAGATCCCAAGATCATCTGTATGCAAGAATACCTATCACAAGATAAGATTGGAGACTGAACACAAAAAAAGGCTCTGAAAGAGAGATTTATCATTCAGAGAGGGAATAAAAAATAAAGTTACAATACAATCCTTATGACAGGAGAATTAGAAACCCTAAAGATGTGCAACCCTAAAGAGATAAAGAGTTAAATATCTACAATATTGTTAAATGCCTAAGTTTAGCTTAAGCGTAGAGTATAATAGACTAATAATTAAATAAATAATTATTAGCTAATACAAGATAACTCTAGCACCCCCCCTTAAGATGAACTTAGGGAGTAGCTAAAAAACTAAATGCAGGAAAGCAAAAATGCAACTACAAGAAGAAAGGTAAAATTTGGGTCCCAGCAACAAGGCCTGATGAGGTACCCAATCACAACCAAATCTCTATGAAACAGAGAAATACAGAAAACCACATGGGAAAAAACATGTAAAGAAATGGGAAAAAGCATGTAAAGAAAAAACATGAAGGAAGGAAGGCCTCAATGAGACCCCCTAGGACAACTTCCTTCACCCCAAGCATAGAGCACAACTGAAGATAGCACGGAGATGCAAAAGGTTTAGTGAAGATGCCAGCAACCTGCTCCTCTGTAGGAATGTACTCCAAGATGAGAAAGCCATCCTAAATCAACTGTCTGACGAAGTGCATGTGAAGCTCAATGTCTTTAGACCTCTAGTGCTCCACTGGGTTGCGGGAAAGGTGAATGGAACTCTGATTGTCACACCAAAGAATAGTGGGACTATCAAGAGGGAACCCAAACTCAGTCATCAACTGCCGAAGCCATAAAACCTCTTGACTAGCTAACACCGTTGTTCGGTACTCAGCCTCTGTAGATGATAATGTAATAGCAAACTGCTTCTTGAAAGACCACGTGATAGGACCAGAACCAAGGCAAAAAACAAAGCCAGAAGTAGACTTCCAATCTTGAGCATCACCAGCCCAATTTGAGTCAGTGAAGAAAACAATGTGAAGGGATCCTGAAGTATAGTGAATGCCAAACTATGTAGTGCCCCAAATGTACCTCAAAATACGTTTGGTTTCTTGTCAATGGCTCTCATGAGGATCATGGGAGAACTGAGAGACGGGACCAACCGCAAAAGAAAGATCTGGGTGGGTATGGGTCATGTGCAACAAACTGCCAACCAACTGCCTATATAAGGTAGAATCCACAGAAGATGTAGAACAAGTGGTAGACAAAACAACACCTAACTGAAATGGTGTGGGTGCAGGCTTGCAAGTAAGCATGTCAAATTTGTGAAGCATATCAAGAGCATACTTCTGCTGAAGTATGGAAATCCCATCAGAAGACTGAATAACCTGTAGGCCCTAAAAATAGTGCAAAAGGCCAAGATCTGTCATCTCAAACTACTCCATCAAGGCTCGCTAAATATCCTGAATCAAGGAGGATGAGCTACCTGTAATGATAAGATCATCAACATAGAGCACAAGAATAATTATATCATCCCCCTGATGCTGAATGTAGATTGTAGGATCGGAATGACAGCATGTAAAGAGTGTGGAAAGCAAGAAAGAGTCCATCTTCTCATACCAGGCCCGATGAGCCTGTTTGAGACCATATAATGAACGTCAAAGTCTACAAACCAAAGAGGAATCTTGCACAAATCCATGAGGCTGCTCCATATAGATTTCCTCACGAATGTCTCCATGCAAGAAATCACTCTTCACATCCATCTGAAAAACTATCCATTCCCGTGAAGATGCCAGATAAAGTACAAAGCGAATAGAATTCATCTTGGCGACAGGAGCAAAGGTCTTGGAGTAATCAAAACCCTCCACCTAAGAAAACCCCTTCGCAACAAGACGAGCCTTATACTTATCAATAGAACCATCTGCAGCATACTTGGTATGGTACACCCACTTGCACCGAACCAACTTTCTTCCCATCGGAAGAGGACAAAGATCCCAAGTATGATTCTTCATCAAAGAAGAATACTCCTCATCCATGGCCCTATCCCACTTTAGGTGACCTGTCGCCTCTGAAAATTTATGAGGATCATCCAAAATGGCATGACTCAGAAGACTAGAACCAGATGTTTGTGCACGAGTACGATGAGTGTCAATAGGATCACCTACCATAGAACCAACAACATCAACTATAAACCGGGCCCACTTGGGCAAAGGCTGAGCAGCGGCTGGTGGTGGTGGTGATGATGGTGGTGATGAAGGTGGACCATCATCTGCATCATCCCTTGTCTCCAACTGCACTACCAGATCCTAAATCACACTGCCTCGCACTTGTGCTTCTTGTGCCCTACAAGAGTAAAATAAGATATACATGCAAGTTACTACATAATCTAATTAATACCAATATAAATGATGAGCATGTATGTACAATAAAATACAAACGACTAGGTGCAATAATATATGTACCGTCAAGCTATCAAGGCCAAATGAAATGGCTGACAAGGTGCCCTCATGAATCTGTCTCAACTCATCCTCGATCATCAACTGTTAAATAGACCATGTAAATAAAAATTAGTACTTAATATTATCTAATTTATAAATATTTAATTAAAATATAACATGACCTATGAAAATACAAATCTTACCACTACATTATCAATGTATGATGACGGTGCCTCCTCGCCTCTAGCATGTGAGGACTCCCCAGGGTATCCTCCAGTCTATGTAATAACATCTGGTGCATCATGCATCTCATGCACCTCATAATCTGCACTGTCCACAGGAGGATCAATGGGCTGTCCAACTGGACCCAAGCATATGTGCCCACACATGACACAACTATGGGGCACGCATATGTGTGGAGCCGAGGATGATGTGTCAACGACACCGGATGCACCGCTACCATCAAGAGTAAGTTGAGCTACTGACGCAACCTGAGAAACCAAAAGGCTACTCAAAGAGTGAATAGCCGATATGGTCCGTGAAGCCGCCTCACAAATGATATCAGGATGTTGCACTGCAGGTGGGGGATCAACAGGAGGAGGGGGAACATATGGCCCTAGACTACTCTGACTGCCCCAAGTCTATTTTGGGGCATACCTAAACCTACACCCTGGAAAGGTTGGATGTCAAAGTAGTTCACATGCTTGTTTGAAACAAACTCATCATACAATTTTTTTATGAAATAGAAGGGGATATCAAGATTGTTTTTGGGTGGTTTGTTGAAAACCATCCACCAACGATCCCAAAAGTTTTTCACAATCCCATCATTTGTGCACCATTTAATAGAAAGTTTTATTTTTTTAGGATCTACGAGCTGACCAGTACGGGGATTGACAAACAATGAGGCGATTTCGGCTTTGGATATCTCGAGATCCTTGATATCCTTATACGACAAGCCATCTGCATATTTTTCCCTCATAGAATCTCGCCATAAAAGGGCGACATTGTGCTCCTCAATCATGGTTTCCATACTGTCTATGATCGACATGAGAGGATCAAACATTGGGTTTAGACGAGGGATCCTACGATATACTTCTGCAATCCCCCTCAATTCATTCAAATTTTGTGCAATCAAATCCTGAATTGAGGGGGGGTTTGGCAAATGAGGGTTTGGTTGTTGCAGTTGTGGTTGGTCAAGGTTTTCATTGTTATCCCCCATTTTTAACCCAATTGAATGTAAACAATTAAATTTAGTTAACAAATTTAAACAATTAGGTATTTGATTTAAAAAAACCTAGTTTTCATGAAAAAACCACATTTTCAATGAAAAATCAAATAAACATTAACCAAAAATACAAAAAATGAATGAAAATGATTGAAAACGATAAAATTCTTACCTCTCAATCTATTTTTTAGCAATTTTTTGCCAAAACACTGGATATTGGGTGCACCGGATATCGGATTTTGATGAAATCGCATGGCCCGTGAGTTAAAAATGACTCACGGGTTGTCACTGTCGAAATATAAAAGTCTCAGAAAATCGGATATCCGATTTTTATACTTAAATTATTTTTAAATAACATATATAATATAATAATATATTATTATATTATATAATACGTATTGTATTATATTATATATATTATATTATATTATATTATATTATATTATATTATATTACAATACGTATTATATAATATTATATAATATAATATAATATTGTATTATATTATAATATAATATTGTATTATATTATAATATAATATTGTATAATATTGTATTATATAATACATATTATATAATATATTATTATATTATATAATACGTATTGTATTATATTATATATATTATAATATATAATATAATATAATACTGTATTATATAATACATATTATATAATATATTATTATATTATATTATAATATAATGTTATAATATATTATTACATTATATATATTATATAATATAATAATATATTATATATTATATAATATATAACCTATAATATATTTTTTGAATTAAAATTACAAATAAAAATCGGATATCCGATTTGCATAGGTAATTACCAGGCCAAGGTGTACTGACGCCCAGGCCAAGCAAAAAGTCAACACGGATTTTCGCGTTTTTAGGCAAGTGAGGAAGGCTATTTTTTCACATCGCCACTTTTTGGCCCCCCTTGATCCTGCACTAACCCATTAGACTTGTACTTAAGAAAGTACACCCATGTGCATCTGGAGAAGTCATCAATGAAAGTGAGCACATACTTGGACTCGAAAAAAGATGGAGTCGGAAATGACATAAGATCATTATGGATCAAATCCAAGGGTGCCTTAGCACAGGTGGCTCTGCCTGTAGGAAAAGGATCACGGTGATGCTTGCCAAGAGCACAACCTCGACATACACCACCAGTACAAGATATCTAAGGGATCCCAATAACAAGTGCATGTGTGCTCATCTGTTGTAAGTATTTGTAGTTGACATGGCCAAAACGCTCATGCCACAGTCTACTCACTGAATCTACATGTGCTATAAGAGAAACACCTGAACCATCCAGACTCTCAAATCCATCAAACCGATATAACCAAGAATCGGGATCAACACAGCCAATAGCCACAACCAAATCAAGATCATGGAGCTCACGAATAACCACATCATGTGGTGAGAACTCAACTGTTTTACCAGAGCCAAAATAAAAAATCTGATAAACAACGAGGAGGTTCGTAGAAATGTCAGGGACCAAAAGAACATCCTGAAAACAACCGCTTGTCAACGGAACAGAACCTGAACCTGAAACTGAAAGTTGTGCTGAGTCACCACTGCAATCTGTAAAGTATTAATGTGAGCAAGTGAAGTAACAAGTTGCGATGAGTGTGTCATGTGGTGAGAAGCTCCGAAATCAATAATCCAAGTGGATGCAGAAGGAATAGCTCGTGCAGAAATAGCATGTCCTTTCCCAGTAGAAGAGGAAGATGGAGGCTGAGGAGGAGAAATATGATGTTGTTGCATGGCTTCCTCCAAGGCCTCTAATCTTTTCCAACAACGAGAAACTAGATGACCTTCTTTGCCACAGAAAACTGCAAAGTTCATCTGACTTCTTCTTAGTCTTGGAGGAAGACTCACCAGACTTAGAAGAGTGCTCTTGTTTCAGATAGGACTTCGGTTTGTAATCAGACTTAGGTGGTGGCTTGGAGGAACGCTCACTGCCAGCTAAATCCTTCTTAGGCATTGGTTTCCGCTTCCTGTTCTCTTTAGATGTCTGAACAACCAATGCTTTCAGCTTTGATCCTGTGAGAGTGTCCAACTGAGATAGGTGAGCCTAGTCACGAGTCAAGTGATCACAGAACACATCAAAAGTAGGCATGGTGAAGCGTGTACCCAATGCATCCATAGTAGAATAAAAGGTGGAAGAAAATATCTGATAGGGACCTCGAAGCTTAGAGAGAATCAGGTAGATACACCATGGGTCTGTCTTATTTTTACCACAACTGTGAAGGATAGATCTGGTGGTTTTGAACTTGTTCATAAAGTCCTCAATGTGAGAAAAAGATTCAGGTAACAAGGAAGAGAGCTCTGCCTCAATTTGTAATGCTCTGAACTCAATGATAGTACCAAAGAGAGTTTCAAATTTGGACCACATAGCCTGAGGAGTGAGCAGACCATCAAGGTGAAAAAGCAAGTTGTCTAAAACATGTAAGGAGATGACACCCATAGCCTCATCCATCTTATTTTGGTACTGAAGAATCTCAAAAGGACGTTGCAACAGCAAATGATCCACATCCAAACAGGACCACAATCCCCTTGATCTAAGAAACCTCATCATATGAGCTTTCCAGAGGTGATAGTTCTGGGATGTAAGAAGCTCAACTGAAGAATTTGCCATGTGTACCTGGACCTGCTCTTGAGTTTTTTAATTAAGTGATCTTTCAAAGTAGACAGAAGATGCAGAAGGGGTTTTTTTTTTTTTTTTTGAGTTTAGGTGTTTTGATTTTCTGAAGTAAGTTATAGAAAATAGCAAAAAATAACACCCCCCACAATATGTAAAACAAAAAACCAATACAATCTGATAGCCAAAAAAGAAGACAAGAGCAAGGAAAATGCGTCAAATACTATCTTGTGTACTTGGTGATTTTTCCAGAAAATATAACTCCAAATCTGAGAAGAGATCTCAAAGACCTTTCTGGCACCTATTCATTTTCCGAAAACGGAGTTTGTTTGCCCAAGATATGGCTCCTGGAGTGCAGAAAAGAGCATTGACTTGGATGGAAAAAAATAGGTACTAGATGAAAAAATCAGCAAATCTCATCTCCATATCTGAGTAGAGCTCGAAAAGAGCTTTCTAGCACCTATTTGTTTTCGAAAATCCGACTCTGTTTGCCCAAGTTATGGCAAAAAAACCAAGACGTTGTCAAAAAACCCTTCAAGGAAAAAAAGGGCCCCCCCTATTGGTGGCAGGGAGGTGGCGCACTAGTTGGGCGACGGCGGAGATCAAGTGGTGGCTAGGCGGCGGCTGGGCTAGGCGGTCCGGAAGGCAAAGGGAAGCAATGGCCAGGTCGTCAGACGGTCCAAAGGGCAGCAGCAGCCAGGCGATGCAGAGAGCAGCGACAGTCGAGCGCAGTGGAGGATGGCGGCGTTGTGCAACTAGTGGAGCGGCAGTCGGGTGCAGTGGAGGATGGCAGCGCTGTGCGACTAGCGGAGCGGCAGCGCGGTGTAGCGGTCGTCGGGCGGAGGCAAGTCCGGGTGGTGAGGCGGTAACCGTCGACTCCTATGCTAGCCGTGGTGGTTTAATAAACCACCAGCGACTGGTGGGAACTATTGCGGCCTGGGCACGCTGTTAAAAGGCCCAAAAAAAAAAAAAAAAATTATTTTTTTTATTTTTTTTGTTTTTTGTTTTTTTTTTTGTTTTTGTTTTTGTTTTATTTTTGCCTCTAAAAACGTGCCTGCAAAGGGCAAACTCAAAAAAAAAATTCTCAGTGCTGAAGTTGTCCAAACTGGACAAATTTTATATGAAAATGGGGGTTTTGGGGTGTTTTGAGCAAAATCGTGAGGTCCTTTTGAGCTCAAAATGCCCAGAAACAAAAAAGATACCCCAGATCCAAACTAAAACCTCTGAAAAAGAACTAAAACCCTTGCCTGCAGAGAAAATCTTCTGAAAAGAAATCAGGAACACACAGAAGCAGATGATAGCTCTAATACCATGAAGAAGTTGAGAAAGTACAACTTCTGAGATCCCAATAGCATCTGTATGGAAGAATACTTGTCAGAAGAGAAGATTGGAGACTGAACACAAAAAAGGCTTTGAAAGAGAGATTATCATTCAGAGAGGGAATGAAAAATAAAGTTACAATACAATCCTTATGATAGGAGAATTAGAAACCCTAAAGACATGCAACCCTAAAGAGATAAAGAGTAGTTACTTAAGCGTAGAGTATAATAGACTAATAATTAAATAAATAATTATAAGCTAAGACAAGATAACTCTAACACATATCTTTCAAATTTTGGCAATTTTTTCTCATGATTCTCACAACATTTTTATGGACGCATTGATGCATCCACATTCCAAATTCTAGGGAGGTTGGATTACAATTGAGTGGTTTATTGCATGATTATGGTTTCCACCAAATTTATCTCTCAAATTTTAGCAAATTGTTTCTTGATTTTTGGAGGGCTTTTCAAGAATACTTTGAAGCTCCAATCCAAATTGTAGAGGAATTGCAATTGAATTAAGTGATTTATTACAAAATGAGGGTTTCCAACAAATTTTCTCTCAAGGATGTAAATCAAAGAATTATAGGAGATGTTTTTGGAAATGAGAGTCATGACGTATTATTTACAATTAAATTGTTCAGATTGATTAGATTTATTATGTGTGATTTATTAAAAAAATAAGGTTTGCACCAAATTCACCTCCAAGGTTACAAATCAATGAAGTTCTTGGATTTTTGTTTTGGGAAGTTAGTTCTACATAACAAGAAGTAGCAAAAGAAGTAGAAAAAAGAAGAACAAGAACGAGAAGTAGAACAAGAATAAGAACAAGAGCAAGAGAAAGAGAAAGAGAAAAAGAAAAAATAAGAACACAAACAAGTAGTAGAAGAAGCAAAAGCATGAAAAAGGAGATGAAGAAGAAGAAAAAGGGCAAAAAAAAAGAAGATGAAGAAAGAAATTTTACGCAAACACGTTCATAATTAAGATTGAGGACAATTATTTTGTAAAGAGGTAGTATGTTATGCCCCTAACAGTATAATGTATAGTAGGTTATGAGTAGGCAACTTGTCACTACCTTAACTCTTAAACATGTTATTAAATCATTATTGTAATCACATATAGGTATTTAGGTCATCTTCAGAGCTATATTTAAGTATCTAAGTTAGCCTAGGAGGTACCCAAGGCATAAGTATTGTATATAGAGTAGTTATGTTGTATTATCATCATGTTCAGTGTTGAGTTCTTATACGATATTATCATAGGTATCCCCCTTAAAGTGGATTAGGACCTTTCCCTCTCTAAGAGGAATATCATTATCAAGTATTACCAACATATTTGGTATTATATTATTTTATTGTGCAAATTATTTCATTGCATTATGAAACTAGGTGGAAACCTTGATGCAGGAACACAAAAGCAGAACCAGGGAATAGTTACACAGAAATAGAGACCTATGCAACAAAGTAATAAAGGTTGGTATATTTTCCCAAAGAATGGCAAATACCTGCAAAATGGAGAATGAAATATTATGGAAAAGTAGGTCAATGTGTTAAGGAGACAATAAAACCAAAAATCTAAAATGAGGCCTAAAATGGTTTAAAGTGTGGATTTAGGGTCAAGATGCAAATGTGTCGAATCATAGAACATAGATGTTACACAACAACAAAAGAATCAACATAGGAGTGTATGCATCAAACTATGACAAGGATTTATAAAAAGTGATTAGACGTTAGAACTAGGCATTAACATGAACTCAAAATGTCAGATTGATCCTACAATTAAGTTAGCAAAAATAGGGACTACAATAAATTGTAAGTACACCAAACTAAATCCCTTTAAACAATGAAAATAATTGATTTTGTTACCAAGGATAGAGGTGTGGATCCAATGTAGAGGATAAGACATGGCAAAGCACATACACTAATTTAGAAAGAAAAAATGTTGAACCAAAATTGCAACCAAAAAGGATGAGATATCTATTTTAAAAATGGGGTTAACTTCCACCAAATTTGCTAGGAAAAGTACAAAATAACCAATATCTTAAGAACCCCTACAAAATAGACCCAAAACATTATAAATTTGCAAGCAAACGCCAAAAACAAATAAAGGCTTGTAGGCGATTGTATTCCCAACATATAAATGGAACCACCACATCGTGGGAAAATGCATCAAGACATGCTTCACAAAAATAAAAAACAAGGGTGGATGCACCAAACCAAAAGCGTATAGCATAAAATTCAACAAAACACTCAAGAATTAGATTAGGGAGGTGGATCCTACCAATTGTACCAAAATGTGATCAAGTAAAGTACAACATAAAAAAGTGACTCAAACTATGAAATTCAAAACCTATATTATACCTAATTGACACCTCTAGGTTAATAATATGTGATATTTTATAACTAATTTTTTATTTTTTTTTAGTATTTGGAGCTTTCATATTATGTTTTAGAGAAGAGGATGTATATCCATTGACTTCAGAGTTATACTCCAAACACCTACGTCTAGAATAGCAAAATTTTAGCTGCATGTAAGGTCTTAGAACTACCCTTGAGTCACATTTATTATCTATGATATATTCTATAACCAACATCCTTTTTGTTTTAAGTGATTATAGTTTTTTACTTAACCAAATTAAGCATTTGTTAATAAGAAAAATTTATGTTACATTTTGAATTGTTTATTTTTCAAGACTAATAAAGTTTGGAGTTAAAATTATGGTTTATGGTCTAACACATTCAAATCAAATCGCATTCTATAATATTCCACTACTGGTATTAAAATCCTTTGTCTATTGAAAGTCCTACAAAACAAGGAACCATTAGGTTGTTGGAAGAAAAAAAGTTGTACACCTTGCATAAAATGGCTCATATTTTGGTCCATCTCAAAGTAGGGTTGCCACAATTTTTTAGGGTGAAATTTTTTCTTTGGTATTCATATGAAACATTGAAAATATATTTAATATGACAAGTACATTAAGAAATGCATTTAATATTGGTCATGATTTAGTGAACATGCAACTTAACGGGCTCCTAATTTAAAGTGGGTGACACTTTGGACCTGCATTTAATGTGTAAGTCTCATTGGACAAAGAAATTAATTATTGGATATCTTGTAGAAAGCATTCATTGTGAAATCAATATGAAAAAAGGTCATCTTGGATTGGAGAGAGCATTTGGACTATCTTGGAGGTTGTAGTGACTCCTATTCTAAGAGTCAAACTCTAGATACCCATCTTGGGATATCTCATTTATGTGCATTGATTATTGATGGCTAGAAAACTTAATAAGTTCATTTTGTTGTTGCTTTTGTGCCTATATGTAGATGGCATGGAATAGAGATTAAATATTATTTTCTGCATGCTTATAATGGATGAAACTTATTTGTTGTTCTCTTGCCTATATATAGAGAGGACATTTATTTATGGATACTTATAAAGTCCCACCAATTAGAGAAATTAATCTTCTCCACATGAGCAATCTTATGAGTGCTCAATTTTCGAATAATATTGCTCGCTCTCAAGGTCTTGAGCAAGATAATTTCAATAATATGTTGAATATACTAAAAAATTCTGATGCATCTATTGCAAAAATTGTTGACCATGTTTGTTATTCTTGGTTGGAATGATGCCTCTCCTTGGTGTCTATCTATGTCTAACTGGCAATGGGGAGGTCCAAATAAAATTGTAAGATACTTAGGCATCCTATTTTCAATAAAAACCTCTTTGCGAGAATTGTGGGAATGGATGTCCAAAAAAATTGAAAATGAGAATGTTAAATAGAAGACTCACTTGCTATCCCTTGTAGGCAAACTGCATGTAGTGACAAAAAGGTCCTCTCCTTATACAACATATATTTTGCCTCTACCTAGTTGCTCAACTCTTATCAAGTGAACATTCAAAAATTGGTTAGAGATTTTCAGTAGTTGAATGGTAGAAGAGTTAAAAAGAGACATGTTGTCTCTTGGTCGAAGTGTTGTCTTCCTAAATCTTAGGGGGGGCTTGGTCTTAAAGATCTTGAAATTTAGGGCATCTCTTTGGCAATTAAATGGATTTTGAAACCATTTAGTGGGTGTGAACCTCAAAAAATGTTGGTTAAAAATAATATTGCTCTATCCAAACCCAAAAAGGGAAGAAATTGGTATGCTCTTCATCCCCATGATATGTTGTTCAGCAATATGATTGTCACTCCTTTTCATTCCAATGTGTTTGGTGGTACCTAAAGAGCCCGAGAAAGCAATAAGCACTTCATCTTTAATAAAGAGGCATTTTCTAAAAATTACAAGGTATTTCTTTCTTCTACATCCATCTAGTGAAACTTGCATCGAAATAACAAATTGTTGGCCTTCTACAAGTTTACTCCGTTAAATCTTGGGTAGTGAAAGGCATTGATAACTTTGGCAGTATCTTGCATGGGGGTAATCTCTTGACTTGGAATCTTTTGAAGGATAACTATGATGTATCTAACACCCAAAGAAGAACCTTTTTGGTTTAGAAAAAAGTCTTGTTCGATGTTAAGTTTCTCATTGAGTTGAAGTACAATACTACAATTTTGGACAACATTCAATGGTCAGATAATACATTGTTATAAGAAATGACCTTTAATAAGTTATATGGTTTACTTGTGAACATGAAAAATGTTCTAAATAATATTCATAGCAGTTGGAATATAGGAGTCTATGATTTTGATTTTGTCCTTTTTTGCTTAACCATTTATGGTCCCCTAATTGTGAGCATAAAAAAGTATGTTTTAGATGGCTATTGATCTTAAAGAAAATTGATGTCTTCAATATATCCATAAGCCTAGTTTTCTTTTTAACCAATATAGTATTTATAATGTTGATTTATCTTTTAAGCATCTATTTTATGTGTGCTTACGCATTTAATTTATGGTAATCTTTTATGGGTAATACTTTTGGTTGGAATTGCTAGGGGGGTTTTAGTTGGTTTGAGGTGCTTTTTGGTTATGTAAATAAATTTTCCATTCAGTTTAATTGCTTTTGGTTGACATTATCTTGTGCAACTCTGTGGCATATCTAGAAAGAAAAGAATGAGGGCCTCTTCTAAGGTACTAGAAGGCATCTTACCAATGCTCGGCTTGAGCTTCTGATATTTAACATTGTGATGCAAGTGTCCATGATCTTAGAGATCCTGAAAGAGAGATTTCTATTTTTTTCCCAAAGAGGGTTTAGCCATGATTTATAAGGAGGATATTGTGAGTACTTATTTCTAACCTTAAAATACAAACAATTTGGATGGAGAAGAGTTGCAAGTGTTGGAAAACTAGATGAAGAAGAACAAGGTTCCCAAACTAGTCAAAGAACTAGCTGAATTCAATAGAAATGCTAAGAAACCAGTGGAATTGGTTACAATTATGAAAGATTTAAGCTCTAAAGATGAAGCAAGTCATGTTATAGGCACTTTTGATGTTGATTATTATGAAAACGAAAATAATAATAAAATGTTGTTGGGAGTAGCTAGTTCAATTTGGTTTGATCCTTTTTTGGTTCTTTTTGGCTATATTTGTTTTATGTAAGACAATTCTTAGATCCGGCTGACTCTTAGTGCCATGATTGAGTTATATGTTGGTTGGTTGGTGGTTGCACCTCATATTATACCTGGGCTTTGTTCTTATATACTCCATATTTAATATAAAAAAATAAAAGTACCATATAAAAATATCCTTCTGGTAAAGAGGAGATAGTAGTGCATTGGGAAGACTAGTTACACAAAATTCTACTCCAATTATTGTAAAGGTTTAATATTAAGGAAATCTAAGATTTTGACAACAAACGACAAAATCGTCATAGATGATAAGGAATCTTTCATGGGGGCCTTTTCCATCCTTGTGGAAGAAGACACATATAATAATCTGTGCTAAGCTAAAAAGCTATAACCTACAACATAGAATCAATATCATAAGTGAATGTATAGTACATCACATGTCAAGTCAGAGTTATCCTCCTAGTATCATTATTATAGGCAAGCCAAATCAACTATTGGGACTTTTGCCAATTTTCTTATAGACTACAATAATCAGGTAAGAATATTGCATCTCAAGACTTGACCTCTTTTATGGACAACCATCCCAAGGGAGAAAGCTACTAAAACAATCCCTATAGATGAAATTTAGTGCTTCTCTCACTACAAGCTTATGTTAACATAACATTGTTGGTAATACTACATGATGAACTTCACCCATGGGATGGGCTCATGGACATGGCTTATCATTTGTCATATCTCTAGCAGGTTGTCTTTCTCGTGTCTTTCTTTTCTCATATTCCTTTGTACATTCAAACCTAGGCATGTGGATTCCTTGCAGTTCCTCATATGTTGCCCTTTAATATAGGTGCATAGTCAAAGATTGCAAGACATGTGGCATTTTGAAATTTTTGGTAAGGGGTCTACATGGATCATCTAGGTTTTCCTCTCTCCACAAAGCCACCTATTTATAAAGAATTGTTGGTATTAATAATCTGTATTCTCTCAAGGAGAGAACATTGTACCTCAACTTAGATTCCTATTTCAAAATTAAATGTTTTGGAATGTAGACTAGGTACAATGGAAAAATAGTTGAGTCTTAACATAAAATTTGTAAGGATGGATGAGTAAATCAACAGGCTATGGTTGTTACTAGATTTATTTATTTATGAATATTTGCATGATGCACAAAGGGCATCTCTACCGTAATGCTACCTTCAAACATAGACATAGGTTGCCTCAAGCACCATCCCTCTACTACCTTGTATTCCTAAAAAGCACAACAAAGGTGATCAACTAAAACAAAGACTAAATTTGGTACACGATATTGGAGTAGGGACTTAAAGAGCATAATGAGGAAAGATAAAGCTACAAATTAAAGTAGTTTGCATTATTGGTCTTAAACAAAGTAATTGTAAACTCTTGATTTTAATAGATTCTCTTGGCAACGTCTTCAAAACAACAAAATCATATTGGCAAAACAAATGAAGATATAGAACCCAACACAAAGCATCCTCCTAGCATTGGAACATCACATGCTAAACATTGAGAATTGCACATAAAATAAGAAATCAAGAATAGTCAAGGAGTTGCAAAACAATTAATTATCAGTTCATCTTCAAAATTACTCCCACCTATGACAACACGTATAGGTTGTCTAACAATAGCAAAGAAGTGAACTAGTGAGCTGGTGCTAAATCCAATAATAAAAATTATTATTATTATTATTATTATTGTAAGGATTGACACCAAGAACCCTCACAATTCCAAAGCAATTGTGTTTGAGCTCCCCTGATGCAGAGGTGGGGTTCCAATCAACAACATGTAGACATATAAATACCAAGTAGGCATATTTCACAACAATGGCCTCAAAACTTCCTCATAACCCAATCAAGCAACCACACTAGATAATCTCCCTTTCAAGGACAAACTTCTTGACACTTCAATACTTCAATCAAACATGTATTCTTTTTAGTCTAATCACCAACCAACATTCATTCTTCCCTTTACAAGTTTAGAGTTTCTTCACAATAGACATTGCTTCAATAGGACTACAAACACCAACTTTGCTTCAAGGTTTCAAAATGCTTGAGCAAACCATTGAGCCATCTCAGACCAAGTGGGAATAACATAAATGGAGTAACAAAACCCTCCAATACTTCTAGTTATCCCAACTACAATGCTATCCACACCATTAGGTCTAATTCTAGTAGCCCTTCAAATAGGAACAATCCTTCACAACATTTGAATAAGACCTAATATACCAACTGTAAAAACATATTTGAGTAACCATTTGGCTTCTTTAAAACATATCAAAAATTAAGGTAGGGTTGTTTTGAAACACAGGCCTCAAAAATTTGCTATCCTCTGTTTCCTAGGCCTAATTAAGCCACTTTTGAAAAGCATCTACAAGGATTCTTGACTCCTGATCAACAACTCACATTCCAAGGGTCAAACCATGTCATAAACAACATAAAACCACAAGCTTTAGCATTAGAAATGATCATTCCTTTCTTATTTCATAAAACCTTTATCACTGCACTATCAAATGGACAAAAATACACAGGTTGTCTGCCTAGGGCATCATCTTATTGCTCACAAACAACATTGATCACTCCTACAAGTATAAGAATCTTAAAAAACACTCTTTAAACCTTCATTCCACCAATTTGTAAGAGATTTTAACGGTGGAAAGTGTTGAGACATGGACAAGCTAGGACTCAAACCTAGGACCTTCCATACGCTGCTGAGTGCTCTACCACTGAGCTACTGGCCCCTCTTGGACCAGTCCATCGACGGTCTGGGTGTGACTTATTTCCAACACCAACACCCCCCCTTAAGCCACACCTCTCGTGTGCTTGGGGCTCCTAGCCTGGACCTGGCTCTGATACCATGTTGAGACATGGACCAACTAGGACTCAAACCTAGGACCTTCCATACATTGCTGGAGTGCTCTACCATTGAGCTACTGGCCCCTCTTGGACCAGTCAATCGACGATCTGGGTGTGGCTTATTTCCAACACCAACAAAAAGTTCATGAATCCAATTATTTACATTGGAACCCTTGAAACCATTACTCACAGGAATGATCTCTGAAAAACTATCATAACTTTGCACAAACTTAATAAAATTCACTCAAACTTGTTGCAAAAGGAAGAAGAGTAAATCCTCTATCAAGCCATATGGGTTTCACAACATCAGAAAACCGTATGTGTCCATACAATTTGCTGCAACGGGACTGTTACTGGAAAAATCTGAAAGTAGCAGTCATTAAAATGACCATAACTTCCTCAAATCTTAACCAAATTTGATGCCACAAAAGCCAAAATGAATTAGTTCACTGCTCTATCACATTCAATAGGTTTCCTATCAAAATATGATGAATTCCACTATGAAAAATCAAAAGGATCAGACTGCAACGTCAATAAAAACAGTAAAAATGCAGGGAATTCAACATTTTATTGCGATTTCTTCAATACATCCAACCATCGACCCAATGGTCGATGAAATAAAGTTATTAATAGGTTGGCTCAACCCTCCAACATCCATAACTGACTTTTGAACATTAACTAACCCCAAACTAATCAATTTTGTTCATGTGATAGTTTTATAAGAAAGTTGCAATGACAACTTTTTGTCAACCTTTGACAATTTTTCCACATTTGACATATGACCTTAAAATGACCTTCTAGGACCTAAAATAGACTCAAACTGCTTCCGCATGATCTATTAGACCTTGTTACATGATTAAGTCCCTTTTTGGAGCATCTTGACAACTTTTGCACCTCTATGACAACCTTGACAACTTACTAACAACTTTGTGTCATGAAGACAAAAGTGTGTCCCCTCACATCTTTTGATTACAAATTACCACAAAATGGTCCATAAGACCTCATTTGATACAAATCAAGACATTTTTTGAAAATTTGCCTCATGGAAGCATCAACGTTCTTGGGTGCCCCTACACCATACTCCCATGGAAAAGAAACTCAAGTCCCTTGAGTGAAGACCTACAACCAAAATCATGTTTGATCTCCTCCTTTGCTCTCCAAATTCTTCTTTCACCTGGTGTACCTTTCCAATGAACTAGGTATTGAAAACATGTATCATCTCTTGAACTTGCACCAACATTTTACTTCATCTTCACTCTTAGTCTGCCCATTCTCTTGCTTAGGTATTTGGACCTATCAAAGGGAAATTATTGTATTTTCCAATCTGCTTTTCTTGATACCTGCATTGGGACAAATACAATAACTACTTCATTGACAAAAAAAAATTGATTAGTATCAATGCCATGCATGAAATCTTTGTTGTGCTTCTCAAATCTCCTTGGTGACTCCTGCCACATGACAACGTATGATGTAGTTATCTGCACCCTTTCATCAACAATCTTACCATCAATCTCCATGCATTCTTCTTCTTCTACCTTCATCACCTCAACTTGTTCAATTCCAACCTTACTATTCCATTCATTCTCAATGGTTCCATATGTTGTCCATAAATTTTCTTCTTCATCATTGACTGTTGTCCTTGCATCTATATCTTCTCATTTATCTTCCTTTGTTTGTTCATTCTATGTTCCATTAGGGGTTCTTTTGTCTTCACATCTGGTTCTAATGCCTTCACTTGTTTTCTTTTTTGAATAAGCCTTTGAATAGGCCATACAACCTTCTTCTTCATTGTCAAATGCCAACTAAGTACTCTTGCTCTATCTCAAGTTGATATCTCTTTGCCATTTCCTCTATTTGTTCCATTTCTTGTTTTATTTCTCTAATCTCTCCCTCAAACTCTATTTGCCTCATCTTTTCCTCTTTCCTCTTCCTCTCTTTTTCTTCTCTTTTCTTTTCTTGTTTCTTCTTTGTTCAACCCTCACCCAACAAATACCTTTTCAACAAATCCATCTCTTCAAGCAAGTCCCTTTAACCTTGCTTCCACTTTGTCTTTGCCTCACTTACATCTCTTCTCCTCTCTACCTAGTCTTTTGGTAACCAAGTTCTCTTCTCAACCTGCACAAACACAAACACACAAACACCAAACTCTCTTGCCCAAACCTTCTGAGCTCTAATACCAGTTGATGCAAAGGTGGGGTTCCAATCAACAACATGTAGACATATCAATACCAAGTAGGCATATTTCACAACAATGGCCTCAAAACTTCCTCATAACCCAATCAAGCAACCACACTAGATAATCTCCCTCTCAAGGACAAACTTCTTGACACTTCAATACTTCAATCAAACATGTATTCTTTTTAGTTTAATCACCAACCAGCCTTCATTCTTCACTTACAAGTTTAGAGTTTCTTCTCAATAGAAACTATGCTTCAATAGGACTACAAACACCAACTTTGCTTCAAGGTTTCAAAATGCTTGAACAAACCATTGAGACATCTTAGACCAAGTGGGAACAACATAAATGGATTAACAAAACCCTCCTATACTTCTAGTTGCCCCAACCACTATACTATCCACACCATTAGACCTAGATTCTAGTAGCCCTTCAAATAAGAAGAGTCCTTCACAACTTTTGAATAAGACTTGATATCCTGACTGTAAAAACATATTTGAATACCCATTTGGCTTCTTTAAAACATATCACCTCAAAAATTTGCTATCCTCTATTTCCTAGGCCTAATTAGGCCACTTTTGCAAAGCATCTACAAGGATTCTCGACTCTTGATCAACAACTCACATTCCAAGGGTCAAAGCAAGTCATAAAAAACATAAAACCACAAGCTTTAGCATTAGAAATGATCATTCTTTTCTTATTTCATAAAACCCTTATCACTGCACTATCAAATGGACAAAAATACATAGGCTGTCTACCTAGGGCATCATCTTATTGCTCACAAACAACATTGATCACTCCTGCAAGTTTAAGAATCTTAAAATACACTCTTTAAACCTTCATTTCACCAATTTGTAAGAGACTTTAATGGTGGAAAGTTCATGAATCCATTTTTTTTTAATTGGAACCCTTGAAACCCTTACTCATAGGGCTGATCTCAGAAAAACTGTCATAACTTTGCACAAACTTAATGAAATTCATTCAAACTTGTTGCAAAAGGAAGAAGATTTACTCCTCTATCAAGCCATATGGGTTTCACAACATCAGAAAACCGTATGTGTCCATACAATTCGCTGCAACGGGACTGCTACTGGAAAAATCTGAAAGTAGCAATCATTAAAATGACCATAACTTCCTCAAATCTTAACCAAATTTGATGTCACAAAAGCCAAAATGAAGTTAGTTCACTACTCTATCACATCCAATAGGTTTCCTATCAAAATATGATGAATTCCACTATGAAAAATCAAAAAGATAAAACTGCAACGTTAAAAAAAAAATAGTAAAAATGCAAGGAATTCAAAATTTTATTGATTTTTCTTCAATATATCCAACCACCGACCCAATGGTCGAAGAAACAAAGTTATTTATAGGTTGGCTCAGCCCTCCAACATCCATAATTGACTTTTGAACATTAACTAACCCCAAAATAATCAATTTTGTTCAATATGATAGTTTTATAAGAAAGTTGCAAAGACAACTTTTTGTCAACCTTTGACAATTTTTCCACATTTGACATATGACCTAAAATAGACTCAAACTGCTTCCACATGGTCTATTAGACCTTAATACATGATTAAATCCCTTTTTGGAGCATCTTGACAACTTTTGCACCTCTATGACAACCTTGACAGCTTACTGACAACTTTGTGTCATGAACACAAAAGTGTGTCCCCTCACATCTTTTGATTACAAATTACCACAAAATGGTCCATAGGACCTCATTTGATACAAATCAAGACATTTTGAAGATTTGCCTCATGAAGGCATCAATGTTCTTGGGTACCCCTGCACCATCCCCATAATGGTAAGATTAAAATGGAGGTTAAGAAATGCAGTGTTGTTAACCACAAAGAAACAATCAATCAAGAAAGTGAAAAAAAAACTCGTTGAATCCAAATAAAATCCAATCTTTGCTGAAAAGAATACATTAAGACCTGCCACAGTCCAAATTCATTATAAAACACTCCTTTTTAAAATGGCATCAAAGGGTATTTGTTAGTAACTAATTGGCCCCATAGGTTTACAAGAGAATGTAACATATTCTATTGGGTCATAATTTTCTACTATTTTTTGCAAAGTTGGACCTGAATTACCAGCACAAACATAGAAAATTTGTAATTGTTCTTGAATGAAAGCTAAAATCAATATACAAATGAAAACTTAGAATTGTGAAAACTTAGAATTGTGTACACATAAATCAAGACATCAACTTTTATATTTAATCATAGACTGAATCCCCACATTAATTAGTTTCTGTTTCCTTAAAAGAACAATGTACATTGTGTACCAAACATAAACATGTTAGCATTTAATAAATTTTGGTAGTGCTGAGTAACAAGGTTCCACAAAAACTTGCATCTCCACAAATTCCGAACTACCGACAAAAACTTTTCCATTTAATGCAAAAACAAATGAAAAGGCTTGTGATGGCAGGAATTTCTCAACTTGGTCAATCATAATCAGTGATGCTCAATATCAATTATCATCCTTTAATATGGAAAGAAGATTCTGACTATTTTCTACATTCTCGGAGTCGTGTAAGAAAGCATTAAGAATATTTTACATTTCATGACTCTCTACATGGCAGGCACACTGCCATGAAATGAGTGCATCACAGTCCCAAATTTCAACCCTTATTGCCAAGAAAGTTGTCAATAAGTAGCTTCTTGATCAACTTTCACTGAGCACCCTCGTCAACTCTTGCAAAGGAATACATCAATAATGCCTAATCAGGTGATATATTAAAAGGCTGGGCAACAAGTCTCTACTTTCATGTAAGACTACAAAGATCTGGCATGATATTAATAACATTTGTTCTCTTTAAAATTATTCCTACAAGCTGCTCAAAGGATTCCAAACTGTTGTAGACCAAGGTAAGTGTCCTCACAAACAGACTTGGGATCCCATGCACTGACTATAACAGCCTCCTCGCACTGCCATAAGAGGCACCAAGTGATCAGAGCGTTTCCTCTAAAAGCAACACAAGGCATATAAAAGAAAAAATACTCACCTTTAAGTGATATCCATTTGACTTCATAAGATTTGATTTTGTCATCTTTAAAATTTGTGATTTCATGAGATGTCAGTTTTGTCATAAAAGATTCTAAGAGTGCACTTCCCTTAACAAATACCTACTACTGACAATGATCGTAGACTGGAAATACCATCAACTTTTTCAACCATCAAAATAACATTGAATGCAAGAAGAATACAAGAAAAAAATGAAATAATAATTGTTCCAACCCATTTGATGGAGTTTACAGTCTGTAGATGCCAATCAGTTCTCTGTGGATAAAAATACTGAAATTAATTGAACATCATCTAGAATGAAGGAGGCCAACATCTATGAAGTTATGAACGAGCTTCAAACATTGATTGTTATATATCTATATATATGAAACTACCACAAAAGGTATCAAATACTGATGGTTAACTAAACGAACATCCAATATTTTTGTTAAATTAACAATTTTATCTGTGATATTGAAAGTTCAGAAAATATAGAAAATAAGTTGTTATATATAGGATAAGCTATTGTGCTAAGTTTAGACTAACTTCTAGCCTGACTTGATAAAGTAAAATTTATGCTTTTAAGTTTTACTGACATAATTAACATTACTTCATGTAGTTTGACAGAGATTTCTGTTGGAAATATTGTCATTCATATCAAAGGTGTATAGACAAGATTATCGGCAAAATTGTTGTCATTAATATCATCACTGGTCCAAGAGGATTGTCATTGATGACAAAGGCATGGAGAGTATACCTGAAATCATATGCAAGATAAAGGACAAGGCTAAAGGCCACTGATTGATGTCAAGAGCAGATTGTAATTGTACTGTTAATAGTATGAATCAATGTTGATTCAAAGGAGAGTTGTCTTTAGTGCTTAATCTACTCCAAATCAATGCTGGCCGACCATATACAAACATGATTTAATTAAATATCATGGCTGACTATGTAAGAAGCAGTTATTGTCTTATAATTAAATTGTTTGCTGGCCGACTATGCTTTGGTCTCTAAGGCATACATAAGTTTAATCACCCAAGTTAAATATGTAATAGTGATCCAAGAAGTGAACGATTTAACTGATAAGCAGAAGCAATTAAGTTTTCACAAAGGCAGCAAATAATATGATAAATGAAGTGATTAATAAGTCTTAAAGAGCACCAATTAATGGAAGATATGAGATAAGCAAAGGCAACGATTTATGTCAAAAGCAGCAATTCATATAAGACAAAGAAAACAATCTTTCATGGGCAGCAGCAGCGATCAAGTTTATATTGAAGCAGCAATTGTGTTTTAAGAAAGAAAGTGATTAGTAAAGGAAGGGTGCCTCCCTTGGAAAGCAATGCATCCTTTGTGAAGTGTTGGATCTCTTCATAGAGATATGAAGATATAAATAGAGTTTACGAAATATGGAGAAAAAGTGTGGAAGACAGAGATAAATCAGATATACGCAAGCAGATTTATGTAAAGAGAATATAATAGAAGATTACAAATAGGTAGATTTGTGAGAAGGCCTGTATTATCATCATACATTGAGGGATCAAATACAAGAAAGGGATCTGGAGCAGATTTGTGAAGGGATTTAGAACACATTTTTGAAAGAACTTGAGCAGAGTTGCGAAGAGGTTTATGCAGATTTAAGAAGGAAAATATAAGAAAGTGATTGCACCAAATTTGTAAAGAGTGTAATGTCTACAAGAAGACCCTTATGAAGGCAAATCATTTGATCATCATTTATTGAAGTTCATTCGAAAGTTGGTGCTTCCTAAGAAAAGAGATTGGTGTCTCTTGCTGAGTTGGTGCTCGGTTGTGGGGATCAGTGTTTCCAATTGGTTGGTGCCTATAAATCATTTAAGAGGGGATTGGTGCCTCTTGTGGATTGGTGCCTACTAAGCTTGTAAAGACAATTTTACATAAGCAATATTTTGACGTGCTTTTCTCCCGAAAGGGTTTCCACATAATCTTGTGATCTTCTTGTGTTGCATAATTGTTAAAACTTGTGTGATTGATATTGTTATGGTTGTTAAATTTTTAAAAAGTAATAGTTTGTCTTATATTGATTCACCCCCACTTATCAGTATAAGCTTGTGCTCATCAGTTTCATACAAACAAACATTTACTAGAGACAATACTCTGAGATGCCCCATTTAAAGTAGAAACAGCTTCACTGCACTATGCATGGTAATATAAAAGTGCTTTATTTCACAGTAAAGTATTTATCAAACTTCCTTCTCATTATTCTCCCTAAAGATTATGCTTAAAATTCCAGCCACCGATCAGACGGAAAACCTAGTCCCTGCAGTGTTTGTTTGCATTGTATACCCTCCAAACTATTGGGTGTCCTCTGTCTCTTTGTTAAAACAAGTCTAGACATTCTTAATTGTTCTCATTATAGTATTGTAATTTTACTTGTGCAAACATATTACGGAGCACTCATATATATCTGTCTGAGGAGAACATATCCAGATGATTGGTGTGTTGTAGCATTGGGAATTGGTATTTTACAACCATATGAATCTAACAATGAAGTAAATTTTAAACCCCAGGACCTCCTTAGTCTTGTGCTATAAAAGTTTGAGATGGTCTTTGATCATATAAGATTAATAAATTCTACTAAAAGGTCAAATGCATATATGTTCATGCACCATATCGAGAACATCTTCCAGGACAGCAACTGCCTCTTTACTCAAATAAGTCAAGGAAGAGTCCTTCCTTCTTCAAGAGGTATCAAAACATTAAATCACAAAATTCTGCTACAATTGCATATGTCTGGAAGGAAAATGATGGATTGATAATGCTTCTGAATGATTAAGTATACGATTAATCCATACTCTTCTTACACAATATGAACCAGGAAATATTTTCTCCCAATATAAGCTGATGGTAATTGGCCCCAAAATGATGATGACATATTCAAGTGTTTGCAACTGTTCAGTACCAAAAGTTCCCACATTTAACAGGTACCAAGTCTATATTTGCAATAAATACAGGTGAAAACCCTGATAGACATGATAATTGGAAGACAGCTTAATAAAAGAAATAAATAGCCATCCTGCAAACCAAGAAAAGGATACTAACTTAGATGATAATCTTAGTAACATTCTCAAAACCTAATTCGTGTTACAGTAGTGAAGCCCAACTTCAAAATAAAATGGTAGACAATCTATAAAATATGAGCCATCACGTGATAAGATAATTAGATATGGAACCACCTTACCCACATTGAAACCATGTCTGTCATCCACATATGTAAAGCAGCTTGTATATAAAACTTAGCTTTTCTTTCCACCTTTATTGCCTTTAGAGGCTTTAGTAGCAGAAGAATTCACTGTAGATTGCTGCTTAGCTCTTGCTTCCAACAAGTTTTTTGCTCGATTAAGTGCTGCTATTTTTTGGCGATAACTGCGACTTCTTCGCTTGCTGCATCATAATAAAGTAGTAATAAGTACATAACAGTAACACACCACAAAATAAAATAAGAAGGCACGTGATACCTGTGCCAGCACAGGTTGATAAAAAAAATCTCGTAGACATGATTGAGGTCTTCAAAAACAAAGGACAATTTTTAAATCATACTTCTTGTAAGTCTTACATTAGTTCACCACGGGCAGAGTTATAAATCATATGTCTATCAAAACCTGAAGGATGGGGGGATGCAAATGCCCAATGTCAACTACCCTAGCATGTCAGGTTGATAACAGTAGTTATAACAGCAGCACAATAAATATAATTATTGCTAGTTAATGCTTCTGGTTTTGATTGTGTAATTTTTTCCATCTCTATTTATTCCGTATTGATCTGCAACAGTCTATCATTCTAATTCTTGAGCATTCTTTCATCCTGATGATGGATCACAGAATGTGATCCGAAACATTTTTTTTATACAAAAAATTACACACAATCAGAACCAGAAGCATTAACTAGCAGCTATCATGGATTGTGGAAAAATAATTCGTTTCAATATAATTATTATCATAGAAAAGAAAGGAAAATGCTTATCATGAAGCCCATGGGGCAAATTTTGTAAAATGTATTATAGAAGACTATACTGACAAACAGTGTTTCATCAGAAGTAAACAGGAGTCTGTGACTTCATCTGGACTTCCTCCACAAAACTAAAACTTTCACTACTTTTACTGCACAGAAAAAATTCAATGTGAAATATTTTCACACTTTTAGATATTTATGGAACGCAGAAAACAAATAAAACCCTTAATGTAACCTACCAGTCAAGAAACAAAATGTGCAACATCAATGTGAAGCATTTATATCTATCTGACTGGACTTTCTAAACTGTAAAGTTGTAAACTAAGCTGTAGGCTTCTTCAAAATTCATGCACAGATTGGAAAAGCAGCATATGACAGTCAAACTGCCACATGCATAAACGAGGCAAAGATGAGAATCTCTGCCTCAATAGGATCAATAATATAATAGTCTGTTTCCAAATACAAATCTCATTAAGAGAAAAGCCTCAAGAATCAGTTTTCTTGACTATCAAGTTATCAACATTCATCAGACAAACACATTCACATACATCTCAAAACCCTGCAACAAAAGCCACAGACTGTCTAAAATAAGTTCAAAGAGCTTCAAGTTCCTCCATTCACAAATGTGACATGGGGGCATAGATTTACCTTCCCTGCTACCAAATTAATTATGAAAAAAAAAAAACTATCATTTTCATCCCTCTTGAAACCCAAGTCTTAGTTACTTTGTACTCTATGCTCTTTCGAATATCACTACCATATTCCTCACACCTTCCAACAACCCAAACCAGATCAGATCTGACCTCAAAGAATTCTATGGTCTCCTGCCAACCACCATCTCCTCCAACCAGTCCAAATTATAGAAGAATTGTCTTCAATAAATCTATCACCAAAGTCAGAAGAGATCTCAAAATTTTCCTGCAGCAAAATGTCTAGAGAAAAATAATAAGGCTTCATTTTCCCACAAATAAACTTCTCTGAGGGTTTTATTTTCTATAAGGAAATGGAACAATCTGTTGATTCATGGGAGCCTACCCAGGTTCTGTTTAGGAAAATACCCACTAAATCTTGTCATTATTAAAGGCCACATGTGTTAATTCTCATTCTAGATCCTCTGAAACCTTCAAAGTGCAAAATTTATATTTCAGTAAATGGTCTTTGAAGTTTTGGTCTCTAACTGTGAGTTGTTCAAAGTTGATTTTGGGAGAAAATTGTGATATAACAGAGGGTTGAAGATTATGGTCAATCAAAGGCACAACTTGTTCATGGGTTCTTTGCATAGATTTTGGTTTTGTACTAACAACTTCAGTGATATGTTGAGAAGTTCTATGAATTCTTAATGATGAAAGACAGTAGCTAGAACATGTTTTTAGGATATTGGACATGTCTCTTACAAAGAAGATTTGAGTATAAAAGATTTGTAGCCACTGAAATGAAAAGAGTCTGGCCTGATTTTAAGTTTTTTATTAAGTGCAGCTTAGCTAAAAATCTTGACAGAGCATTCATATGTTTATAGGATAATAGAAGTATGCACTATTCAAATAGATATCTGGAAAACGGCTTCAGCAACTTGTATTTTCATCATGGTCCTTAAAGAGTGACTTTTTTTATGCTTGATAGTTCCCAGGATGATTGTTTAAGTAAAGTTGATCTCACGGGGCTGATTTCTTGGCCACCAACTGTGGGGTCATTGACAGTTACTGTGGTTCCTTTTTGAAGTTATCCTATGGCAGATCAAATAGTCTTGTTGATGGTATAACAATGAATTCTGGACAATCTTATGTATAACTCTTAGTCTTTATCTCTAGTTCGATATTTGTGGTTGCAAAATACCCATTGATAAATGGAAAAAGGCTGTAACAACTTGTACGTTCATCACAATTATTAAAAGAGTTAATTGTTTATGCTGAATGGTTGCCAGGACGATTATTTTAGTTCAGTTGACATCACAGGATCGACATCTCAGCCACCTACTATGGGCTTATGGATAGTATTTGTAGTTCCATTTTGAAGCTAAGGGCCTCCCACAATTAATGATAGTAGAGGCAGGCCAGGTCTCAAACTTCTATCGAAAAAGGGATCCAATCTAGCCTTTAACGGCTATCTTGAGGCCATGTCCCCCAAACTTAATCAGTACATATGGCTGGAGCTCTACCAACAATTCTCAATACCCCTAATTTCTGAAGGTTCTGTTCTCTCAAGGCCCGGAGGGAGGGAGAGAGTACATCTGATTGGAGTGGTTATGGAGCGAGAACCATCTGCCTTTGCTACCAATGACTCTGCAGGGTGCATGGGTGGGAGATGGCAGACTAAATTGTCTTGTTGATGGGATAACAACGGAGACTGGACAATTTATGCATAACTTCTAGTCTTTATCTCTAGTTTCATGTTTACATAGATACATGGGAAAAGGCCGCAACAACTTGTGCATTCATCACAACCATTAAACCAGTGAATTGTTTTATGCTTTCAGTTCAGTTAATCTTACGTAACCAACATCTTAGCCACCTAGTGTGTGATCATGGATAATATTAGTAGTTCCTTTTTGAAGTTATCCAGCGGCAAACCAAATGGTCTTGCTGTTGGTATAACAATGCAATCTGGACACTGTTATGTACAAATCTTAGTTTTTTTTCTCATTTGATATTTACTGTATGAAATGTTTCTTTACAGCCCCTTCATTGTAATATCTAGTTGGTCTGTTTTCTGGGTCCAAGGTATCATTGTTCTCTGTTTTTGCAGTGGACCTCCATAATTATTGTAAGCCACTGCTGATTTATTTTGAAATATTGAATGTGACCTACTTTTGTTCCTCTCAAACCCCTTTCTATATATATTCTCCAATATTAATTTAATATCTATTTTATCAAAATAAAATTATCAGAAAAGAAACCCATTTGGTGAAGGGACTGGAAAAGCCCCACATACCACAGAATCATGATTATTATAGGTTTTTAATTTGAAACTAATTGAAGGACTTACTTCCATGTTTAGTGATGCAATAATAATCTTCTGATCCCCATGAATGTTATAAAGGTGAAATTCATTCTTCATCTGACTTAGCCAGGTATATGCACTAGGACCATCGAATTTCCTTATTTTCTTGTGCAAAAATCCTACTCCTATCGTTTGAGCATATGGGTCCTTCGTTTGAAATTCTTGTTTATTTGTTTCAGAGATAACCCCTTTTACCTTGGTTTCCTTTTATGCCCTGATAAAAATTTGTCGTATGTTCTCAATTGATTCAGTTAACTAAATATTTTGTTTTTTGTTTGTTGACAATGTCCATGATTTAATTCAATTTTACACTCATCAATCTTCAATTTTTGCAGTCGCTACGCGACATGATATTGTAAATGCAACCCAATATAAAGCAATTTTTGCATCCAAGTAAAGATAGCAAACACCGTATTTTAATATTGATCACAGTACAGTACTATGACTTCACGTCCCACCTGCTTTTGCATCAATCCACCGTCTCTATTGCCTCGATACATTCTAGAAGACATGTGGAAGAAAAGAGATATGCTTCCCACTTGTATCTTACAGATTATATCCTTTCTTCTATGACCCCAACCTTGAGTAGTATTCATCTCGTATTGTTTTATATTTTCTATCATGCCTCTCACAATATTCTATATCTCATCAAGCCTATTTTTCTATTTGTCACTTGTGCATGTCCAATCCCACAAGTCATTTGTATATCCATCTCATTGGACAGGACAAGAGCCTCCAAACTCTGCTTACTTCATTAGTGGGGTCCTCTTTTAAAAGTGGCACACATGGGCTCCTTCCATCCTATATTTTTGCAAGGTAATATTGACGAAGGCTTATGCTAGTAAATGTAAAAA
The DNA here is from genome assembly GCF_030272615.1 of Cryptomeria japonica. NCBI lineage: Eukaryota > Viridiplantae > Streptophyta > Pinopsida > Cupressales > Cupressaceae > Cryptomeria > Cryptomeria japonica. Next base: position 242,741,524 of record NC_081406.1, on the reverse strand, counting down.
ATAAAAAATGTAATTGGCATATTGCCAACCTACCATACTGACTCACTGCTCACTACCGTGACAGTTATCTACATTAGCTTACAAGTGGTATCTAGGCATCATCTTGGTGCCTGAATATAAACTCTTGCCTAGATAATATATTTCTGATGTCCTTTATTTAGTCCTATTCTACTAATAAAGTTGCTAGTATTCTAGTTTGGTACCTGATTGATATAAAACCAATTTCCAGAATATATCTGGCTAAAACTGTTTTGTGATTTTTCTTTGGAATGTTTCAAAACACTTAATTCTTCAAGGAAAAAATTCAATTATAGTGATAATTGGATTGCATTCATAATAGTTTAAATACCCAATGCAAGAGGTCTCTTGAAGTGAGCCAACCAAAATAATTTTGAAAAAAAAATTATCCTAGGTATAGAGGGAAAAAAAGTGAAATATCCCCCTTGATTTTTTTTGGATTTTTCCCAATTACAATCAGCACAAACCCCCGTTGAGGTTAGGAAATGATAATCAAACACTGCTGAAAGGAACCCTTCCACTTTCTAATCACCAAGAGCCCAATGTGGGAAGGTGAGAGCATACGGTGATAAGGGGATCGTTAGCTTAAAAATCAACTGGAAATTTCAATGCAAATTACATTACTGGGCAGCAAGCCAGCCCCTTCTGCTTATACAGCGAGTGATAGAGATTTCCACAGCAATTTGGTGACGCAACCAGCCAATTACAAAATCTAAGAAACTGAAATGAGCAACAATCACTCGACCACTTATCCAGTGGGAGGATTGAAAATGAAATTACAATCTACTCGACCGCTTATTCAGCACGAGGACAGTATTACAATAAGATGAGAAAGGCAGCCAAGCCAGCCTCTTCCACTTATTCAAAGGGTCCTGTGCAACAATCCAGAAATAGATAGCTATCAGTACTACTAATCAGCTTTACAATGCATAATATGGATTTCCTGATTATGAGATATCGCAGTCCAAAAGATAGGCGGCAAAGCCAGCCTCTTCCTCTTATGCAATGGGACTAAGAAATATCAAGAAACTTGCTGTTAGTGCTATTAACCAGCATTACAAGATAAATATGAATGGCAAATCAAGTGCTGATAACAAGTCCAACAGCTGCCAATATAACCAGTACCTTTCCCACGAAACCAATGAACTCGCACTCCCGAAAAACAAACACAGACCAACCACACCAAGAATGCAACACTAGCAATTTTCAGAATCTGATATGCAAACAGCTCACTGGGAAAAACACAGACCAGCAACTACAAAACTCACAAAATTACTCACAACTTTGCCCACACTCAACGAAATGACCCCCAAACAGATGCAAATGAAAGATATGAGATAGGCGATTAAGCTAGAACCAACAAAATGCATCGAACACCCCCAAATGAATTTTTGCACGCACCCCAAGGCAGCCCAACATGGTACGGCTAGGGCAGAAATTCAACTTGCATTATAAAAATGAAGACACAAAGTTAAGTGCTAAAGACTTACAAGAATAATCGCCTAGAACAGATGGAAAGAACGAGCAAATATCCAGAATGAGCGGACACCAAGACAGAGAGATATGAATGAAAATAAGCTACAGCCACACCAAAACCAGCAACCTGGAAAACACACACAACACTCAAAAATCAGAAAACTCGAACACACACTTTGCAATGAATCCATCCATTCTTCTGAGTGAAGAACAGTCTCAAATCTCAACTAGTCGCTATCTTTCAAGCGAGAAGCTAAGCATACAGTCTAGGAGGTAAGCATTCCTCAAAGCATTCCAACATCATTTCGGCAACACTTCATTAAAATATTCATGGATGGTCTCAAATGAAGGCCAAGGCACTTATTTATAACTTCCTCTCCAAATCGAACTTCCTTTCCCTCCAATATGGGATTAAACAGCAACATTCAAATTTCCTTTAATTTGTGTTTCATTTCATTCCCTCATCAAATCACTCAAGGAATAATAATAATATTTTATTTGGCAACAAATACATTATTCCCTCAAGTGGACACCAACTTTAGCCAATGCTAAAATAATACTAAGTATAAACCTTTTTAATGAGAATTTCCTCCAAAGGTGTCCAACCATAAGTTATAAAAATTAACTGCATTTTGGCGCCCCATTATGAAGGTAAAATATTTCGCCAAATAGACTTAGGATAAAAATATTATTTCTCCTCTCCAAGTCGTCCAAGTCTAAATAAAATAAATATAAGGCTTAACCATTAAAATATAACTTCTTCAATTACTGACAACTACCAATGTTGAGCTGAAGCCAAAGTACTGAACTGCATTGCTAAAAATAACCATCTGAGTTGGAACACAGGAACCTACCAAAAATTGTACTGCCAAAAATAGTACTTACTATAAATAGCATACTGCTAAAAATAGTAAGTGTTCCCAAAGTGATTTTAACCACATTCTAAGCAATCGTCGCAACTTACTAAAAATAGTAAGTCCAGAAAAAGTCTTCAGATTGATTTGCATGTTATACCATCGTGAAGCTCTAAGAAAACCTAGAAAAGCCCAGAGAAATAAGATGCCTGCACCTCCATTTACTAAAAATAGTGAGTCTGCCAAACTCCACTGCTTGCTATGCATGTACCATCATTGCGAAACTTTCTGAAAACCCAGAAGGAATCCAGAACCAAAACTGACAAACTTCAACATGCAAGCCACCAAAAATGCTAAAACATCCTCCCAGAGGTAGGAAACCCTAATTTTTGCTTCCGACTAACCTACGGGTCTCCAGAATAGGCTAACGGTCAACTAAGTTGATTATTGCTGAGAAGGGGACATTACAAAAAGTCTTAAGACTTTAATCCTTCTTAAGGTAGAGGTTGTGTATCAAAGGTCTACAAGTATTCCTAATAGTCTAACCTCCATCTCTATTGGCATTATTCCCATGTTATATAATTTCAATGGCCACTTTGAGGGTCTCTTTGCATACTAGTCCTCCTCAGCACTTTGGCCTCATTAATGAACATGTGATGTTTTGTGTCCCTTTACATAGTTGTTCTCCTTAGCCAACACTTTTGCCTCATTAATGCAAATATGATGTTTTGTTGTGATAAAATGTTGTTCTTGTTAGCCTCGAATTTGTCATTGATGTCCACATCATTCATCTCTATCGTTGCACTCTTTGTTGTTCATTCGATGATAATGTCAGTCACAAGTATATCAAGAAATAATAATGATTTTACCTTGGATTTGGATGCATTTATCTCTACAACATACTGTGTGAATTGGTGTGACAGGACTTAAGCTTGTGTTCGATTTTTTATTTCTTCTTCTCATTATTTCCAGTATGGTGTTTTGAGTTGTTTTTGGTATTCGAAGATCATATGGCGGTTGTGATTTAGTTACAACTGCTTATTTACCAACCAAAATATAACTATTTTCTTTGAATGAATGAATGAATGTTTTTAATGATGTCCACGAAGCCAAACACACTATGGAACCCACGGATAGCTAGCTAAAGAAGGCATGCAAAGCCCGCACAAGCCCAAATGAGATTTTGTAACTGTTAAACCTCTTTCTCCTTCTACATCTTGGATCTTTTGTTGTGTAACTTGATTAGGAAATCTGCAACTTTTGGTATCTTTTCTTCGTCAAATAGATTACTCAAGGTGTTTACATTTAGTGTCTCAACATAGTTAATCTGGATGTCACTGTAGGCTGGACACTCCATGATGTAATGCCATTCAATCTTCCACCGCCCCTTGAGTGCAATATCTACATCTTCTATCTTCCCACTCCTCTTTGGGTATCATCCATCTCCCAGTTTCGCATCCGAGTTAATGTGAGCTGATCCTTATTTGAGCAATTAACATTTTTGCCTTCCATTTTATGTCCATTTTATGTAGTTCTTTTGTGTATAGTCATGTGTAGGATTGAAGTGTTTGATATAGTATTCCTTTTTCCACCTTATTTGACCTGCCCACATGTTTTCTTTGAATTTTTCTTGTACATATTTTTTTATTTCTCCATTGTTATTTTGGCAATCTTTAGGTTAACACTCCATTTATTCATCCATTTAATGTTTTGTTTCATCCATGTGCTTTTTCTTTTGTCTAGCTTCTGACCCGCTGCAATTTTTGGCCAGCGATGTATCTCCATGTTTTCTAACCTCCTTAAGTAACTTAGCAGCCGAAACATAGTTGATGCCTCAATAGGGAAAGCCCCCGCCTCCACTAGAACAATCTCATATGGGATAAATGATTTAATCTTAAGACTAGTTCTGATTAAATGTTTTTGTAATCTTTCTATTTGTCCCCATTTCCTTGTTGAAGTGCTGCTGCCCCATACTTCACATCCGTATAATACCACCTGCACCACAAGAAGCCCAAAAAGAGTTTTCTTAGTTTTCCAATCCTCTAATTCCGCTCTTCTGCATCTATTTTGGAGTGAGTGTAAGGTTTTCCATCCCCCTTGGATCCTTTTTGCTCTACATGTTTCCCAGCTGAGTTTATTGTGGAAATTTAGGCCAAGGTACTTATATTCATTGACGATTTGTAAGGTGTTTCCCTCAAAGACAAATTCTCTAAGGACCTTCTTTCTCTTCAAGGTAAAGATCATGACCTTGGTTTTGCTAGTGTTCACATGCATCCCTACCTCCTAGCAAACATGTTCTAGAGCCTTCAAGTGTTCTTTCAAATCTTGTGTTGTTTTTGCTATTAAAATAAGGTCATCAGCATATAGAAGCAGCTTTATTACATAGTTGGTTAAATGAACTCCCCCACCCCCAAACTTGTCTATCCATTCCTCTAACTTGTCAATGTATAACCCAAATAGGGTAGGAGATAATGGGCAGCCCTGCTTGACCCCAATGTCACTTTTAAAGCATTCTGATAATCCCTGTTTAGTTCGTATCTCAGCCCAAACTTGGTCAAACAATCTATGAACAGCAGCTCTATATTGTACTGGAATTTCTAACTCTTCTATTCTACTCTGCAATTTGCTTCTAGGTACCGTGTCAAAAGCTTTTTTAAACACAAAGTTAAAAACATACAATATATGCTTTTGGCAAAAGAATAAACAAAGAATGGTTTTGTCTAAAATAAGTTGAAACGGTTGTAGTTGGTTTTCAACTAATTGTAACCACGCTATAACTTCCACCTTATGTGAAATGTTATATAGTGGGTTCAAACAGAATTAGGATTGTCATGTGAACAATGAGAAAAGAAACATACGTATTTCTGGAAGAAATATAAGTAATGCTTGACACACATGTAACAAGGCTGATGTGAAGAATCTACAGCATATCTGAAGATAATATAAGAGGCCAAATGTCTAGGTGTTGCATGTAATGCAGAGTATTGGTGAGATTGAATCTTACTATTGATTTTGGAAAAACTTTTGATTCATTGGTTCAGAATTATTTCTATCTATGACAGTGACATTATTGAAAAGCACAGATTGAAACATTTCTGTTTATATTAAGACAAGAGTTGTTGTAATTTGTTTTTGGAACAGAGTTTCTATAATCTGTGTAAAGACGGTTAATTCAGATTTGCTTGGTGAAAAGAGCACAGAAGCTTGGAATCAATCATTATTGTTATTCTTTTTCTTGAGGTTGATTTGCAGAAGCACAAGGTTGTTGATTAGTATTCTCAAAATATCTTCTTCTAAGGCTCAGTATCCAATATGCACAGAATAAACACTTGAAATACAATCAGTTTTTCTGTTCATTTACTTCAGATTGTTCAAGTCATATAAAGTACAAATTGATATATCTGAATATACAGACTGATATTTCTGTATGCAAAAGTGAAGTTTGGATATTCTCTGAATAGTGAAAGTTTATTCTAAACATTTGAGTTGGTGCTTAATAGTCTTGAGTTGAAAGTGTTGGTACACTTATAGATAAGGGTTTGGAACTTTGGTGACTCCTTAGGGTTGTAGCCCTTGAAACATTGTACTTGGAGAAAAGATTGTGAGGCCGGATTAGAAAAATAGATCCTAGCAGCATTTCTCACCATGGTTTTCCCACATTGGGTTTCCACGTAAAAATTTTGTGTTGTGCTCTTGTTGTTGCATCCTTTTAAGTTTTGTTGTAGCATTTTGTAATATCCCTTGCTGATTCTGATCCAAATTTGCTGATTAGAGGCTAAGTAATATCGTCAAACACTTTGTATGCGAAGTTGTAGATTGCTGATATGAATTTCAGTTTGCTGTGTATGCTCTAAAATCAAGTAGAAATGATGCAAATTCTTTGAAATGAATGTCAAAAGATCTAACAATAAGTGGACAATGAAATGCACTCGTGTTTACTCTTTTCGGCAAAATGCATACCTACAGCCAAGTAGCATTTTCACAAACACTTGGCATGTAAACTAATGTGCATCTACAGCCAAATACCCAAAGACAAATAATGATGTGCAACTCTTTCCTTGTATTAATATGAAGCATAGGCTCAATAGAAGCTGATTTGGTTAGCCAATACTCTTGGCCTCACAAACATATGTAAATCTGATGAAAGCACACCTACAGCAGCAAGCTAATATGACTGATATGACAATGCAAACTACATCTAAGAATCGTGAAGAACCTGATGTAAATAAGCGCCCATATCCGATGAAGAGGTGGCAGCTCTTTACTTGACAAATGGTGCCTTCTCCTAGCCAAAACGAACTTCCCTTCAATCAAGTGTGAAACCCTTGTGTAAATTTCACTATATTACCAAAGTATTGTAGCGTTTTATTGTAGCCTTTACTGTTCACGCCACTGTAGCAGCCAACAAAAAACTTTTGATTTACTCTAAATACCCTTGAAATACTTTGAGATAATCAACTCAAATTTGCATAAACTCCATTGATGCTTAGATGTGACCTCCGTATGAAGCCACCAGCACAATCGAAGAGAGGCTACGTTCTCCAAGATTGAAATTACAGCGAAACCCTAGGTTTCTTCTTCAAAGCCAAAGCTTCTTCAGAATAGACAAATGTTGAAATGATTCGAGAACCAAATGAAATCCAAATGCCCTGTTATAATGTTTAATTTGCATTTGTCTTCATCTCCTTTAATTTACTTTAATGTCATTTCTTTTCCCTCCTTTTTGGTGCACAATATTAAAATATAAAGTATACTATATTAAACACTTCTATCTCCCCTTTAAATAACACTTTATCGCTTATTATAAAGTATACTTTTAAAACATTAAATCTCCCTTTTAAATAAAGTCCACTTAATTTATCAATGATATGCACTTAATAATTAATTATTATCAAAGTATAACTTTAATAATAATTATAACATTATAACTCCATCATTAATCATTATTTCTCAATTCCGACTGAATCTGGGAGTTAACCATTGTATCCACTGTGCATCCAACTGCCTTACTAAAAATAGTAAGGGTCCTGTTGTGACCATTTCACACATCGCCCCATTGCAAATGGGGACCCTTGTTTTTTTTTGCTTTTTAGGGTTTGTCTTTTTAGGTTTTTTTAGGGTTTTGTCAGTTAGCCTTTGCATTTTGAGTGTCGCCCGGGGGATCACATGGATAAGCAAGTCCGGCTTGAGTGAGGTCCTGATCCTGAAATTTGACTAAGTCTGGAAACTGAAAAACCTCAAAAAACTAGATTTTGCAATATAACTCCTGGAGGTCTGAAACCACTCTCAAACATCCTGAAAGTATATATGGAATATAACTTAAAGTATAAGTGACATTTCCTTCTTATACTTAAATGTTATATTCCATAAAAATTATCCTGATAGAGAGTTCAAAAGTCAAATTTCGCTCCTGTCCTTCACTGAGGATCCAGAGCGAATTTCGCTCCTGTCCCTCCCAGGAGGACCAAGGCGAAGCGCTCCTGTCCCTCACCAAGGGACCAGGGCGATAATACTTATTTGAGCCATTCCTGACCTTGTTTGGACGAATTGAGACATCAAAGGCATGGTGAAGGGCAAAATGAGCATGATAGAGCATCCAGACTTGATCAAAAGCAATGAAATGATGAAGTTTTGCCTAGAAGGTCAAATTCGCTCCTGTCCCTCACTGAAGGACCAGAGCGATTTTCTTTATATGCACAATTTTAGACCTTTTTTTTGGACATTAACTTTTATTCATAGCATGAAGCAGGATGATATCTTCCCTAGCAAAGACATTTCATGGTGAAAAGTGAAGCATTTGGGCCTGGAGGACAAAAATCGCTCCTGTCCCTCACTGAAGGACCGGAGCTTGAAATCCAAAATTGCCTTGTCCTTGAAAGATTTGAACGATTTCGCGAATTGAGAAGATCAAAGGAGATACATTTTATCAGTTGAATATAACTTGAAAGCGCAATCATGAGGAAAATTGACCCTAGAAGCAAAATCGCTCCTGTCCCTCTGCCAGGGACCAGGGCAAATTTAAGTAATAGCTCCCGTCCCTCTCTCAGGGACCAGAGCGATTTTCCTTATAAGACAGGTTTTGGGCGAAGATCAAGTAAGTGTTAAGTTTGAGGCAAGCAAAGGAGGCGTAACGAGTCCGTTGAAGATAATTTGAAGATTGTAAAAACGCCAAGTGAAGTCCATATTGTCCTAGGCACTCCTGTCCCTCTCCCAGGGACCAGAGCGATTTCTTCCTTAGACAAATCTCTCGCCAAGATGAAGCAAATTACATGTCAAGGATGAGTGAAGAGGAGCATAGCGGATCCATTGAAGATGGTTTTAAAAGTTAGCAAGGCATGATTGAGCCTACAAGTGAAAGTTCGCTTCTGTCCCTCAGCCAGGGACCAGGGCGAACTCAAGGTTATTTAATATTCCCTCCAAGCTTAAATCACTCCAAGCTAAGACACAACGGGGCAATGATGTTTGGAATGCCTCGGAGAGAAAGTAAAGTATCAAAGACCGCAAAGGTAATGGAAATGCTCAAGTTCGCTCCTGTCCCTCTCCCAAGGACCAGAGCGAAATGTTCAAGTGTGTCCAAATTTAAGTTGCCACTCACATTTCAAGTGTTCAAAAGGGAGTAAGGAACATCATTTTACACCGTGAAGACAGTTGCAAGTTGATATAAACAAGGATGAGCACAAGGAATAAAGGCTCGCTCCTGTCCCTCACCAAGGGACCAGGGCGATATTCACTCAAATATCAAATTTGCATTGTAAGGGACGAGTAAAGTATGCATGGAATGAATGGATAACATTGTTACTTGCCTTGCGATATAAATTGGTGATTAAAGAGACAAAGACCCAAGGAAAAAAGGGCAAGTTCGCTCCTGTCCCTCACCAAGGGACCAGGGCGAAAGTACTTTAAAGCACACTCCTTCCACAAAAGGGACGAATTAAGCTCAAGATTCCCAATTAAAATGCTATTTTGGACGTCTAAGACAAGACTCTGAACGTGAAAAACATGAAAAACAAGGCCAAAATGAAGGAGCGCTCCTATCCCTCTCCCAGGGACCAGAGCAATGTGGTTAGTGTCCCTTATTCCTCCCATGTTTAGGCACTAATATTTTCGAATTACATTAAAATGCCAAATTCGCTAAAAAAGTGAAATATTTAATTAAATTGGTATTTAAAATAGCACATGGACATTCAATAATTAATTTAAAGGCTTTAAAAAATCGAAGTTTTTAATTACAAAGGCATTTAATTAATTATTATTAAATTAAATTTTAAAAAAGGGAGCGCTTGGGGTATTATTTTGCAAGGTCGGCCCCTCTTTTATTAAATGTTATTTGTTTTTTGGGCCTATTTTCCAAGTCGGCCTAGGGGCAATTATCAAGATGAGCGCCTATATAGGAGGGGTGTGTTGAGCATGTTAATCCATCATTCAATCATTTGTCCAAGTGCGATTTTGAAGGAGCAATAAAGGAGTGCGAGTTGAAGGCTAAAGGTGGAGCGAATTTTCCTCAAGACGTTGAAGGCTAGAAGTGGTGAAGTTGATAGAAGAAGCACATTTTGAAGACTTCGATCCTCATTTTGCCTAACAAACTTGCTTAATTTTGCATCTTTTCTTAGAGTTAATTCCCAAGTGGAGGTATGGCGAGATTCTCCTAGTCTCAATTTTGAATTTTCAATTTTCAATTTCAAGTGGCTTAGTTAAATTTAGGAAATGATAATTCAAAGATTTATCATGAGGTTTCCTAATTTAAAACTTAAATCCTCTTTCTAGTCTATATTTCCACGTTGCAAAACATGTTACTAATTTTGAAATGTTGTGTAGGTATCAAGATGGCAACTCCCAAGCTCGAAGGATTTACAAGTCGGAAGGCTCTCATCAAGGAAAATCAAGCCAAATCACGGACGATCAAGCAAGGACAAGGGCGACCTCCTCCAGCCTAGCATCGACAAGGACGACCTCTTCCAATCTTGCGTTCCAAGGCGAGGTACATCACCATCCTGCAAATCAAGGACACAAGAAGTCAAAGCAAAGGGTTCGTTGAAGAAGCAGATAGTTCCAGAAGAATTAATTAAAGCTAGCTTCTCAACAACACAAGTTGAATATTTACCAAGTTACAAGTGTCAGACAAGGTGGCATCCTAGTCATCACTTCTCCAGTCAGTGTGGTCCACCTCAGCATGTCCAAATTCAATGTACCTAATTCATGGAAGGTGGCACAAACTCCGATGTACCTACCCCGACTATCCATTGGTCGATTTTTCCAGAAAGGACATGTGTCCAAGCAATACAATTTTATCATTGGTCAAGCATTAAATGTTATGTAATGGTTGTAACAAACCCTAATTAGGGTTTTCATTGTTGAATCTTGGCCATTGATCTCGAATTGATCTAAGCCATCAAATTGTATTGTGGGCACTATATAAGCCCTGACATTTCATTTTGTAAAGGCAATTAGAAAATAGTTGGAAGCAGTTAGTAGATAGAGAGTAGATAGAAGTTGATAGAATAGCAATTAGAGTAGAGTAGAGAGAGAAGGCAAAGATTGTTGCCAAGATGTTGTTGTAAAAGACTTGTAACTTCATTGAAGAAATGGTGAAATTTATGGGTCGATTCGACAATTTGCATGGTCTTTATACTTCTCATATTTGATTTCATGATTTTAGATGAGTGGAAAAAATATGCTTGATTGATGGTGAAATTCGCATATCCATACTACTAGCAGTTTGTTGATTGCAGACTTGCCTTGTGTAGTCAACTAGAATCGTTCAGCTTAAGCTTAACTTCAATTGTCGCTTCTTCATTGATATGCATCAACATGATGGTGTCTATGCCTGCAGTGATGATTTGAACATCATAAAGCTTCCCTTCGAAGATCGCACTAGCCTTGTGGAGATGGTCCTGCGATGTCAAAACAAGACCTAGTTAGAGTTTCATCAAAGATCAATCATTGCTCCTACATTCTTAGTATTAGGATTAGATCCTCTCTTCGCCCTCATCCTTTTTCCATTTTTTTTCAAATCTAAGCTAGTAAGAGCCTATGTTCCAGCAAAGCAGATCAGAAGTTCAATCATCAAATGTAAGTCCCCTTGTGATTCCAGCAAATCACATCATACCACTGGAGCTTATCCACACGTAGAGACCCTACATACAAGAACCTTGAAGTTTCTCCGATTGATCCTTTTCGCGATATCTTCAGCATTCGGAAACTTTAGTCAAGAGAGGATAAGGTACCCTTGGGTATTTTATTCTGTGTTAGGCTGTGTACAAAATACACGTCAACAGGTCCCTCTCCAACAACCACTGACTTACTATAAATTGTAATTCCCTCAAAATAGAACCAGAAACCTCTGAATAGCCTAGCCTCAGAATATACCAACAATCTGGAGAGGAAAACACTTCCATCTGCCACTTGAAGAGCTCCATAACACCCAAACTAGACCCTCTAATCCACCATACTAGCCTACAAGGGTCAAATGATAGGCTAATCCTTTGAACTCTGATGCTCACGAAAATGGGGACATTACACATCTTTTAAATCTTTCATTTTTCAGTTTAAAGCTCGGCAAAAAATTCAAGTGATTAAAAGGATTAAAGTTTTTTTGTACTACTGATTCCTTACCCACCCCCCTCTCTCTCAGTAGTACTTCTGTGTTCTATAGTTCAGGATTATTTCTCTATCCAATCACTCTAAACAATATGTCCATCATGCTCTTTGACTCCTGTTTGAACATATCTTCCAATTCCTCCAATTAAAGACCTTCCAAGTGAACAATATATCATGTACACTGAACTACTCTTCTTTGACTTGCATTTCTACTTCTCAGTTCTTAGCTTGATCGTCAAACTATTGATAGATATGGAAGTGATTTTGATTCCTTTTCTGTTCATTTTTTTCTAAATTTTGCATGGTATGTTACTGTTAAGGTAGAAAAAAATTTGTTTGGGATACACAGGTATGCATCCAAAAGGGATTTTCAGCAATTATTATACTCATGGCATGTCAGGGACATAGGGACAGATCTGAAACAACCATGGATTGTCCCTAGTTTCCTTTGATGGCCAGGTGTGTCCCTAAAATGCCACTCAGATGTCCAAGGACAGTCGGCCATCCCCAAATTATAGTCATGATTTTTTTTTAAACTCCGAAGTAAACCAAAAGAAAAAGAAAAAATAACAGAGGTTGAGGAGACAGCCAGCCATCCTCAGGCAACAGTCACCCCTTTTTTTAAAAAATCTGAAATAAACAAAAGAAAAAGAAAAAACAATAGGGTGAGGTGCCACAAGGCCCCCACACCCCTTCGACCTTAGCCCTAAAGAAACCACCCTCATATTAATAACATAAATTAAAAATCAGTTATTCAGCCATTTCATCTTTTGTTGTTTTGTAAGCAATGAGCAATGAGAATTGAAATGATAAAGACATAAAACAGAATGGAGAAGAGGAGTGCAATATTATAGTAGTGAGAAAAGAGAGAAGCAGTAACTCCTTGAGGATTTGAGGTAAGCTTGTTCAAATCCTTTTCTGTTTTCTTTTTTCCTTTGCTTCAAAGTTTCAAACCCTTGAGGCAGTTCTTTTAGCTTTTTCTTCAATTTGAATTTGCTAATTTTTAAGCAGAGAATAGCATGAGCAGCACTGACAGATATGATAGTGAAGAGGTTGGCACTGAACAATCAAACCAAAGAGAAGTTGGAAGCACTGTGGAAGAAGTGGGACAGTCACATAACCCATTTGAATGACCTTCCACTATCGTAAAAAACTTATGCAAAGGGCCCATTTAGTGCCACCAAACTGCTTTTTCAATTTGTAACAGTTATAGAGAAACAAAAAAAAAGGAAGAAGAAAAAGGAGTAGTCATTGGTGTGCCATGTTTCCAGTCATCTTTTGTGCATGCCTGAAAATTGGAATAGGATTTGCAAAGGATAACCCTAGCTAATAGGCTAAGGTTTCTAGGTTGTTTACAAAGGGTGAAACAAGATCTAAGGGTGTGCCAATTGAATCTATAGAATCTGCTATGCCATCCATTGTTGATGAGGGTTCTACAAAAGGAAAGAGGAAGGCTAGTGATGGGCAAGGCACAATTGCAGGGATGTTAAACATGCAATCATGGGTGGAGACAAATGATTGCCTAACTTTTTAATGCCTATACCATCCCATTTCATGTTGTATGTCCTTATTTTAAAATATGTTGAAAAGGAAAAAAAACATTGGGTCCTCATAGACTACACACCACCCTACTCGAGAGATAAGTTTTGAAGGTGAATTTGTTGATGGAGGATATGAGGCAAACTTGGCTAAGGACAAGTTGCTTGATCATGGATAGGTGGACCAATATTAAACAACTAATCATTATCATAGTTACATTTCCAGATATTGGTTTCTTAGGGAAGCACAAAAATGCAACTTCCAATTTCAAATTTTGAAGCAGACAACAGAGGAGATTGGTGTAGGATGTTTACCCTCTTGGGTGAATAACTTAAAGTACACAGATAAAACACGTAATGCAAAATAATAATGCCATAGATATCAGATAAAATATAAGAGATGTTATTCCATTCCTAATCGTGTGTCACAAGTTACATTCGGAAGTATATAAAGATACCGAGGGGGTACGAGCGCCAACCGTCGCACCTACCAACCCTCGGTTGCCAACTAACCAAGACAATTACAACTTAATTAACTAGTTTTATTTTCGTGTACAATATTGCCACCAACATCATTCCCCCCAAAAGTAAAGTCGTCTCCAGGCGACTTACAACAAAATGGAGAATACATGGGGACTACAAAACCCAAAATCAAAAACTAAGGGGGTGCAGAGAGCGTCCCTGATGAAGAAGGCGCCGGTGGTGGTGTAGCGGTGGATGCCAAGCGCCCACGGAGCTCATACACTTGCTCCCTCCTCCTCTTTAGATCCCATTCCGCCACCATCTACCGCTCCATGGCAGTCTTTACCATATAGGTTGCCTCCAACACCTCCTTATCCTTCTTGTCCACACTCTCCAATGCACTGACCAATCGAGTCTCCAACAGCTCTCTGGATGCCCTTTCCTCTTCCAACTGTATCAGCAAGGCAAACTTCTCTGCTACTAAAGTGTCCATTGCTGTCTGAGTCTGTGCCACAGTGGCCTCCAGCTCCCGAAACCTGGCAATCAGCTCCTCCCGAGCTGCTACCCGCAAGGCCTCAACTGTGGTTGCCATTTGTTGTGTCCTCCGAAGCTTAAGATAACCTTCACAAAAGGCCTGCTCCACCTCTCTCACCAACAACTGCATCCAAGTCTCGCCAACCCCCTCAGTGAGGCGCCAACCCTCCAGCATCACCAGGCTCTCCGTCTCAGGCCACCCCACAAACTCAAAACACCTCTCAAACTCCTCTCTGCATCCAGTGCGGGCAAAGGTCAACAACCTCTCCATCCGCTCAACCATGGCGGCATCTGCCTAGAGTGTGGCAGATGACACAAGCCGCTGTGCTCCCAGAGTCACCTCGGTAATGAACTGCTCCAACTCTCCTGTACCCTGTTGTACTCCCACTGGCACCCCCTCCTCTCTGTACGGACTAGTTACTACAACCGCAGGGGGTGACGCAACCCTCTAAAGCGCCCTACTGCTCGGAGAACTCCCTTCCTCTAGATCAATGATATCCAACGAATGCATGGTCCTGCCTGGAGATAGAGCGGCCTCTCCCACCGGTGCCACAGGTGTAAGCTGGTAACGGCTCAACCAGGTACTAAGGTCATCATGGAGAGCGCCTTCTTCCGTCATTGCCTCCTGCATATAGCCTGGCAAACCCGGCACATCCTGTCCTAGCACATCCGGCACATCGTGCACCATGGGAGCCTCTGGCACATCGTGCACCTTGGAAGCCTCTGCACTCGCCAAGGTCTCCACCCGCGGTGGTGTCATCGCTATCGTCACCCGAGGCTGCCCAAAGCTAGGAACTGGCACTGTGGTGACTATGCTCACTATCCCGAATGACCGCGGCACCGCCAACTGACAAGTCTCCGGTAAGCGTGCTGGTGTAAAGTGGACCTGAACCTGCGATACTAAAACAGACCCTTCTGCACCGGCCGATTCCACTACCTCTTCTTCCGGCAACTGGTCACCTCTTCTTCCTGCCAACCGAAAGCTCCCTCCGCTCACCTGGGAGGTGTCTACGGATTCCTCCCTGCCGCTATCTGCATCCTCCTCTGCATCGAACTCCTCTATGTCGGACTTCGTGTCTGACATGGCGGGCTTCTTCCTTTTTGTGCCCAGACGTGCCTCTCCGACATGTGCCAAGACGTCCAAGTGCGACCAATAGAATATGGGTGGCTGGTCTGGTGCAACACGACTTTGTGGCTCCAATGGCTATGAGCCCGGGGTGATCTGTGTTCGGACTGCATCCAAAAATAACCCAATGGCGTGATGGGGCATGTAAAAAATTTTGTATTGCATGGTCATGAACTCATCCATTCTATCTGCCAGTAGTGACACCCAATCATATACCACCCCATTGTGCAGCCCATTCATCAACACTATCTGTGCGATAGCTATGTCAAACGCGCGGCTGGCACCTGTGAGGCGACTCTTCACCACGGAGAAGAGGCATCACCATACTCCTTTGGCCAAAAAAGTTTTCTTTACCCCTCGACTCTTGCCTGCACTTTTAAGGCTATCTTTTTCTCCCTGGGTGAGGTTATCGCGCAACATCAACTGCGGTAATGTGGCACGGTTTTCTGGAGAGATTTTCTGTGAAGTGTCTATTTTCTTCCCTTTCAACCCCAATATGCCAAACACCCTGCTGAACTCGCCTGCCATGAATGAAATAGTTATCCGCTGGTGTTGATAATCAAATACAGACTGGTGGCGGTGTCTGTCATAGCTGCCAATCATGGCACACAAAACCACTTCAAAATCCTTTATACAGAAAACTGGCATCTGGACGGCCCAGTGTACCTGTGCCTGGCGAAGGTTTTTCTTTATCGGGTCATCGTGAGGTGTCTTCACCCACCAGTTCCTACAGTGTATTCCATTTAGACCTTCGAATACAATATTATCTATTGTTACCTCATTCTTGTCCTTTGTCGCCAGGGGTTTTGAACGATGCTTCTTGCTTTTCTGACTGCTACTCATCCCGAGGCTGGCTGCAATACACACACCAGATGGCAAAACTCGTTTGCCTGTGTCTGCACTCGATTCTGAAGCTTTTCACCCTCCCTGCAACTTGTCTTCTAATGGCTGCAACCGTTTTCGCCAATCTGCCTTGTTCTTATTTGTGTCCATTGGTCTCGGATTAATTCTTTAATCTGCCTTTATAGCTTTAAAACCAACCTGCCACTTCCAGCTGACAGCGTTCCCTTTGCTCCTGTCGGTCGGTAGTACGGTGTATGGCGGGTGCGGTGTACTTGGAGTGCGGGTGTGCGGCGTGCAATCTCCTTCCTCCGGCGTATTTTCCTTCTTACCTTTAGCTACGCGTGTTTTGAGCTTCCCGTGGGTCTGCGTTTTTTGTGTTTCTTCCTTTGGCGCTGCGGGGGTTTATTTATGGTGGAGGCGGTACCACCGTACGGTGGAAACACGGTGACCCGTGATGCCACCGCACGGTGACCCCGCGGTGCCACCACACGATGGACCCGCGTGCCACCACATGATGGCACGCGGTGCCACCACACGGTGGGCCCCGCAGTGCCACCGGCGTAGTGCCCACCATATGGTGTCTCCACACTTTTCTTTTTTTTTCTCAGTCGTACAGTCAACTATCATATGGACCCGTACGGTTTTTTTTTTTTTTAATTGTTATTTCTTCTAGAGGGTCCGGGATCGGTCGCCCGTTTCTGTTCGTGGTACTGTTTTAATTTCAACCCATTGACGGTGTCTGGTATCTCCTTCCCGTCGAGCGTCCACAACTTAATCACCCCGTTGGCATTGACCTCGTGTACCTTGAAGGGCCCTAGCCATCGCACTTTAAATTTTCCTGGTTTGATTTCGTTCCTCCCATTGAATTTCAACACTAACTGCCCTAGAGTAAACTTCATTCGCCGAAGATGCTTGTCGTGCCAGACCTTTCGTCTTTGTTGGGCTGCCTCTGTGGCCCATTGTGCCATCATTCTTTTTTCGTCCAACTTGCTTAAGGCATACAGTCTCTCTCTCAGGATCTCTATATCCCCGAGTCTATTCTCTACTGCAATGTGAAGGCTTGGCACCATGAATTTCGCTGGCACCATGAATTTCGCTGGCACCACAGCTTCCTGCCCGTACATGAGTTGGAACGAAGTCTGGCCAGTGGTCACCTTGTGGGTTGTACGGTAGGCCCACAAGACCGAGGGTAATTTTTCTTCCCAGTCTTCTCCCTCGACACCGCACGACTTGTAAATCACGCTCACGATAATCTTGTTGGTAGCCTCGACTTGCCCATTGGTTCGCGGGTAATAGGAGCTAGATAGTGAATGGAAAATCTTGAATTCTGTAGTAAGGAGTTTAATCACGTGGTTCACAAAATGTCGGCCCCTGTCGCTTGTCAACTGCATAGGGATCCCATACCGTGTAATAATTTGCTCGTAGATGAATCTTGTTGTACTTATGGCCGAGTTGTCAGGTAGGGCCCGCGCTTCAACCCACTTGGTTAAATATTTCGTGGCTACCACGATGTAGCGACACCTCCTAGCGCGGCTCACCTTGAGCGGCCCGATAAAATCCAGCGCCCAGCACTCGAATAGTTCTTGAGCATGCAAAGGGTTGAGGGGCATGAAATCCCTTTCAGTGGCCTCCCCGCTCTTGGCAGGTATCACAACCTACTACCCATTCTCTCGCATCATTATACAATGTGCGCCCCCAGAGGCCTGCTAGCAACACCTTCCTTGCCGTAGTGTTCGGTCCCATATGGCCTTCTGCGGACCCCTCATGTGCTTCCCTCAAGACGCTTGGCACCTCTTCCTCCATCACACACCGGCGTAACACCTCGTCAGACCCCATTTTATACAATAAACCATTAATCAACTGGAATGTGTGGCTTCTCAACACAAGCTTTCTTTGCTCTCACGGCGGCATGCCTTGGGGGAATGCAGAGGTGGAGAGATATTCCCCGATGGCAGTATACCATGGTGGTAGTACTGCGATCTTGAATAGGTGGGCGTCTGAGAAGTCGTCATTGACCCCTTCTGGCAGCTCTCCTGACCTAATCCGAGACAATTGGTCAGCAATGACATGGCTTTTGCCTGGCCGTACAATTATTGTGAACGTAAACTTCTGAAGTAGCAGTAGCCATCTGCTTATCCTGCCTTGGATGATGGGTTTGTTTACCAGGTACATCAAGGCCTGATGGTCCACATAGAAGATGAAGGGTGTCGCTAGGAGGTAGTGTCAAAATTTTTGTACGGCATAGACCATCCTGAGGGCCTCCCTCTCAGTGGTACTGTAGTTCCTCTCTACTTTCGACATCAACCTACTTGCAAAATAGATGGGGTGATCTAACCCGTGTGCCCCTTCCTGCGCTAGCGTAGCACCAATGGCATAGTTCGAGGCATCCACGTGTACGTGGAATTCTCGGTCCCAGTTTGGATAGGCCAGAATGGGTGCTGCCACCAGTCTCGTCTTAAGTTCCTGGAATGCTTCCTTTTGTACTGATTCCCATATGTATGGTTCGCCCTTTCGAGTTAGTTTGTCCAGTGGAAATGAAAGTTGGGCAAAGTTCTTGATGAACTTCCGGTAGTATCCAATGTCCCAAAAAGGACTTGACTCCTGTCACATCAATGGGCGACTCCATTTTTACAATTACTCGCACCTTATCTGGGTCAGTTTTCAATCCAGCTTTACAAAAAATATGGCCCAGCAACTTACCCTATGGTACCATAAACCGGCATTTCCGTGGATTTAAGGCGAGCCTGGCCCTTCAGCACCACTCCATGCACTCTCTCAGCGCCACCAAGTGAGTGTCTTTGCTACTGAAAATCGACCAGTAATCCAAAAAGGCTTTAAAATATCCTACCGACATCATATCAAAGATGTGAAGAACTATCCTCTGGAAGGTTGCGGGAGTGTTGCACAACCCAAAAGGCATCCGGTTGTACGCATAGACTCCATCTTCCACCACAAAGGTGGTCTTCAGCTTGTCCTCCTCGGCTATTGAAATCTGGTTGTACCCTGAGAAGCCGTCGAGAAATGAGTACATTTCATGGCCAGCCACCTCCTCCAGGATACTGTCTGTGAAGGGTATGGGAAACGAGTCCTTGATGGTGACTACGTTGAGGCACCGAAAATCCACGCAGATGCGGATCTCGTTGGCCTCCTTTAGTGAAATCACAATCGGCGAGACCCACTCACTTGTCTCCATTCGAAATATGATGTCGGCCTCCAACATCCGTTCGATCTCCTCGTTCACCTTGGCAGCATAGTTTTTGTTCATTCGATACGGCCTCTTCCGTACCGGTTGAGCTCCTGGGACCAATGGTATCCGATGGACACACATTTCTAGCGGAACCCCCTTCAAATCCTTGTAGGACCATGCGAATACGTCCTTGTATTCCAGGAAGATTTTGAATGTTGTCGCCTTTAGCACTGGGCTCCAATCGTCACCTACCCAGATATTTCGGGGATTGGCAGTGTCTCCCAGGTTTGTTTCCTTCACAATGGGGTCTTCGTACTGCATTGGCCTGTCTTTCGAAAATTCGTATGCCGAGACATCATTTACTTTGGCGTCTCACTCCTTGTACTCCATATATTCTAGCGGAAACTCCTCCTCGCCTGGCTCGTCCTCAATCTGTAGCATGTGACAAGCCGGATGAAACACTTCATAGTCTTCCATTTGCCAATGGAAGAGTTCATTCAATGAGGAAGTGTCATCTTCTGAACATCCGCCAAGTTCCAACACTCCTTCCTTGTTTGGTTCCCTCTCGTCTTTACCTTCATAGGAGTCCCACTCCCATCTGTTTGAATCCTCCAAATTAGAGTCAGATGACGCTAGTTCCTCACCGACAACCTGGGTCCTCAGATCAATGGTGTACTTCCGCCCCCCTTTCTCCATAGAAAGGGTGTTCTTTTTCCAGTCGTGGTTCACCTTTGTTGTAACCAGCCACCCTCTGCCTAAGATGGCTTCGTACCCCTTCTTGAGTGGGATTACCACAAAATCTAGTATGAAGGGTTGCGTGCCGATGGTGACCGGCTGGGCCATCAGGGTGTCGAGTGGCTTGATGTCGTGTTGGTCTGCACCTACCAAGTTGAACGTGGGTGGCCATAGTGTTGGCTTCCCCAGCTTCTTCCACGTATCCTCTAGCAGTACATTCACCCCCAAACCTCTGTCCACGGTGGTGTCTTTGAGGATAGCCCCGAGAATTCCCATCTCTACTACAGCAGGATGCCGACCACTATTTAAGGCCAACAACATTGGGTCAGCCGAGGGGCTGACCGGAACTTCCGCCCACGTGGCACGCAAAGGTGCCTACGCAGTGGTTTGTATGGAACTAAAAATGGTGGTTCTCAACTGTGGCATTGTTTCTAGAAGGTCCTTTACCCTTATAGGTACTTCCATCTGCAGTACTTGCCCAATGATGTTATTTTCAGCTTCCATAAGGGATGATGTACTCACCACCTCGTTGTTCCGTCGTTCGGCCATCATCTCACGTTCAATATTGGCCTTTGCCTCCTGTAATCTCCCCTTCTCCGTACAGGGGTCGGGATAAGTGGCCTTTTTCGTCTGAGCGCGGGTGATCGCCAGTACTTCTTTCTCACCAATCTTCTCAGTCTTCTCAATGTTGAGGAGATTAACCCCTGACTTTGGGCAATTTGCGTCCTCATGGTCCCCTGGCCCACACCATCGGCAGAGGTGCTGAGGGGTGGCTTCCTTCATGCAATCACGGGCGAAGTGCCCCCACTGATTACAGGCCCTACACTGGATCATTGGCCGGCCCTTGGCGTCATACTGGATACGGCTTCTGTTATTGTCATTGTTGTTATTCCTTCCGCCACCGCGTCTGTTGTCCTGGTAACCTCCAGATGATGTCGTTGTGTTGGTTTGTTGGGCCGTACCCGCTGGTGCGAATGTTGTGTCCTGCTCAGTGAACAACACTTGGCTCATTTGCGTACTTCGGGTCTTCATGTTATATGGGCATTCCTTGATGGAGTGTCCCATCACTTGGCAAATCTCCCAAAAGGCCTTCTTCGAGCAAGTACCCTTCGTATGTCCTTCCTCTTTGCACTCCGTGCACCGTACATCGCCTTCGGTCCGACCCGTGCTTCTCATTGTTTTAAATTCTCTCCTCATTCGCTCCATGTCTTTCTCGAGCGCTTGCACCTTTTTGCCAACCTCGCCATCGCTGCTGCTTCCCTCAGAAGAGTCATCATCCTCGGACGAGCTATCCTTCTTTTTCTTGGATGTCTTGGTCTCGCTCTCAAGATCCATCGCTCTATTATATGCGTCTTCGTAGGAGGTTGGTGGAACAATTTTCATCTTCTTCCGAAGGGAGTGTTTCAGTCCCTCCACGAACCATCTTTTTTTCAACCCATCCGTTGGTTGACTCTCCATTTTCCCCAACAGTTCCTTGAGCCGCCGACTATAGGCTCGAACAATCTCATTCTTGTTCTGTTTTGTGCCATATATTTCGGCTACTATTTCATTGTCATCCTTGAGGAGGCGGAACTCTATCCCGAACTCCTTCAGGTCGGGCCATGTGTCGACTTTGGCCTTATCCATATTTGAGTACCAGTCGATGGCCACTCCCCTTAAGGTGGCTGGAAATTGTGTTACCCATTCGTCCTGGTCGGTAACACCGTTCGCTGACCATATTGTCTCACACGTACGGCAGTGTCGTACGAGGTCATCTTTGCCATCTTCGTTGAATTTGGGCAACTTCTGTTTTCCCACCATTGATGGGGGTCGTCTCCCCGAAGGTGGCTGTGGCTGTGTCTGTACCCCTGCACCGCTCCCTCCGGCGCCGGTGTGTCCTGCGTGGGTGACTGGGGGTACGGTGTTTTGCCTGCCGTGTCTCGCACCTACAGCCGTATGGTTGTCCTCCCCTTTGTTCTCACCCGTGCCCACTACTGACTCACTTTGGTGATCCTCACTTCGTGGCGTAAGGGATAAGATTCTAAACTGATCCCGGGTCTCCTCAACTAGATTCCTCCGTAACCTTGTATCCTCCAGAAACTCTTCGTGGCTTCTCACCCTACGGTGTTCTGGTGATGCGTAGAAATTTCCCTCGGCTTCTACACCCTCCGTGACACCTCCTTGGTTCCCTTCGGGCAACCCCTCGGAAGGTCGTCCTTCGGCAAGTTGCCTCAGCCTCCGTCTACGTTCTACTCGTTCCAGAATCAAGGCCCTCTGTGCGGCCTCCCACTCGTTCGTTTCTACTTTCTTATTTCTATCTTTGTTTAGTAGGTTGGCCATTAATTCTCGTACATTTCCATAAATAACAACACATAAAACCAGAACACTCCTTTATTAATTCATTTCATCAGATACAACTTGTGTCAATATTATGACACCTTTATTTGAATATAGAATGTTCCTTTATCCCTATGGGATTCAGGGTTCAATTCCTGCTTGGCCTCGTGCCATCCTGCTCTGCTTCCCGACGGCTGCTTTCTTCGTACTGTTGGAGGATTTGTTGGCGTCGCTCTTCCTGGGCAATCTCCTCCAGGCGAGTTCGTTGTGTCAGTGAAGCCTGTGCAAGCAACCGGGAGAGGTGGTTCATCAACCGATTTACTATCGGGCTAACTTCCAGTGCTGTCCACACGACACTTGGTGGGATTTCAGCGTTCGTGGCCTCTCTTCAGACGTAGATCTCGATGGCTACCTGGAGTAGGATTGAAAATTCCCTCGTCGCAGTGTCTTCCCCGTTGTAGAGCTTTGTTTGTGCGTTGTCGGCCTCTGGGTTTATCTCAGCAACGGGTAGGCCCATCGTGTCCGTGTGCCATCCGCTCCTTCCTTTCCCGAGTAGGTCTAGGCAGCGGCGCCAAATGTTTACCCTCTCGGGTGAATAACTTAAAGTACACAGATAAAACACGTAATGCAGAATAATAATGCCATAGATATCAGATAAAATATAAGAGATGTTATTCCATTCCTAATCATGTGTCACAAGTTACATTCGGAAGTATATAAAGATACCAAGGGGGTACGAGCGCCAACCGCCACACCTACCACCCCTCGGTTGCCAACTAACCAAGACAATTACAACTTAATTAACTAGTTTTATTTTCGTGTACAATATTGCCGCCAACATAGGAAAATCTGATGTCAAATAAACAAAACACTGTTGGATAAAAGCTATTGATGAAGTAAAGCTGAAAAAGTCAAGTGATACTAACAAAGTTAAGTTACGTTGTCAAAGTTGAATTGTTGTCTCACTTGCTGATGAAGATAATAGACAATCATTGACGAAGTCCTATGCCACTAAAGCCACTAGAAATTTGGGGTGCAACTATTTTAATGAAAATATTTTATAGGATTTTATTTATAAATTAGTTGCTAATTTTAGAATATATTGTTGCAATATTTAGGAGATTTTTAAAAGTATTTTTAGCAAGCCCAGTTGTATATTTTAGAATGTTAAATGTGTATGTGCCAACTTAATTAGGGCATTATTTTACTTTTTTTTAGGGTTTGAAAACTCTAGTAATCAGCCATATTTCAGTTTGTGGTATGTTACTCCAAGAAAAAGAAATTCAAAAATTTGTAATAAGATAGCACTCACTCAAGGAACTGTTTATTTCTACTGAAAATTGGAAATGATTTTTGTAGAGAAATTTGATGTAATGCAAGGAAGTTGATTGAGAATAAATAATTTTTTAAGCATGTGATATCAAGGCAGCCCATGTTCCATACATAGTTTGTTAACAGTATATCAGGTCAATGTTTATCAGTGCAGGAAAGAATTACACTGGAAACATGCAAATCTGAGGCTCCTTCCCAAAAGTTCAAGATTCTGATACTTTGAGAGAAAATTTCAAATTTGTTTGGTTTACTATGAAGGGGGCTAACAATGATACTATGCCAGTTCCACAATTTAAAGGTGAGAATTTTGATTACAGGAGAAATTCGTTGAAAAGAGTATGAAAATGAAAAGCAGCATATAGAATGTAGTAGCAAACACATATGTTGAACTTCTATAGTGGAATGCATTGAATGAAAAATATAAATTAGAGAAGCAAGAAAAGAAAAATGATGCTCAAGAATTTTTCCATATTCAAACTGCAATAGATCTGTGTATTTATCCAATAATTGTGGGTTCCAAGCAATTGAAGGAAGCATGGACAACTTTAGAAAGTTCATATCAAGGTGTAAAACAAGTAAGGGTTGCGAAGCTTCAAAACCTGAAAATGAATTTTGTGAATTTACGAATGAAATGTAATGAAAAGGTTGAAGATTATAGTGTTAAAGTGATAAGCACAGTTAATAACTAATAAGATGAGAACAAATGGGGAGGAAGTAAAAAAAAATGTGATTGTAAAGATCATTAGATCTATTACACCCAAGTGGATGCATATTGTTATGACTTTAGAAACGTGAAAAGATTTGAATGCTTTAAAAGTTGGAGCTCATTGGATCATTACTATCTCATGAAGAGAAGGTAAGTATATGGGTGATCTAGATTGGGTGCCTATGTCAGAGGCAAAGATCAATAATGATCAAGGAGCAAATACTAGTTTTCCTCAAACCAATTATGGGGCAAAGTCATATCAGGGGTTTGGTCTTAACTCCAAAGGAAAAGGACAAAGTAGAGGTCATGGTTTCTCAAGGGGCAGAGGCAGATTCAATGCAGAAAAGCAGCACATGCAATGTTAATATTGCAAAACATGTGGTCATATACGGAGAGACTACAGATTCAAGAATTCAAATTAAGGAAGAAAAGCAAGCTACGTACAAGAAAACACATAAAATGCAAATGAAGGTTCCATGAAAAGAGAAGACAAAGATCCATCACATTAAGCTGAGAACACAGTAATGAGGTATGGTTTCTAGTTTTGGGATGTTTAAATTGTATTACAGGTTACAGGGAAGCATTTTCAAAGATTGATGAAAATTTTAGAAGTTAACTAAGATTTAGTGACAATAAAGTACTTGAAATTTGTGAAAAGGAAAAATTGGATATAGACACCAGACAAGGAAAAGCAGAAATTGCTGATGTATACCACTCAATGCAACTAAGGCATAATCTGAAGAGTGTTGGTTAGCTTGTTGAGAAGGGACTTAAACTTGTACTTGATTGTAAATTTTGCACTATCTATGATAAGAAACAAGGAGGAGAATGATTGCTATAGAAGAGATGACAAGAACCAAATGTTCGCATTGAGAATCAAAGGAAGTGATAAATTTTTTGTTATGCTTGTATTGAGGATGTATTGGTTATGGCACCAAAGGTGTGGACACCTTAATTTTTAATGGTTATACATTGTATCAAAGAAATATACTATATAGGTTACAAAAGATTGAACCAAGAGGAAAGAAGTGTGCAGGGCTTGCACATTTGAAAAAACATCATAGGGAAAAAGTTTCTCAGAAGCACATGGAGAGCAGATCAGCAATTGGAACTTATTCATTCAAATTTGTGTGGTCCTATGTCCCAAGCAAGCATAGGTATGAAGCACTATATGATTACATTTAATGATGATTTTATTATATACATATGGATTTATTTTTTTAGAATAAGAGTGATACTTTTAAAGCACTCAAAATGTTTATATAAGAGTTGACTATATATCTGACCCTTTGACATAAACGATCTCCAACTAGAAACACCCAAGGGCAACACATTATGACCACCGAGACACTTACTCCATATGTCAAATATTTATATGCAAAGAGCCATCCTGAAACCACTAGTTGGCACACAAACACAAAACCATGCGCAAAGCCCACAACTCACAGATGCAACATACATTCTCCTTCATAGTAGGCATATCAACATAGCCAAATAACATTATGTACTAAGCACATAACCCCAAACATATACATTCCATACATCAATGCTTATACACATTCCATACATCCATGCTTATGCTAATATGAGAAAATCTTCTTAGTCCTTAAATTTGGACTATACACATCCTTCTTGCTTGAGTTTTAGACTATCAACTCAATCTCCCTAACATCATCTCTTGCCAAAAGGAAAATTCTTACACGTATAATACACCAAAAATTCCTTTACCAATCAATACCAGTATCACAGTGTTGTTGCCATTAAAAGCCAAAATTGTCTTGCATGTGTCGTGAAAGATCTTTTTTCTTAAAATTTCCACATCATCAGCATTTTTGAAACATGGAAAGGTTGTTTTATATTTTTTTAAGGAAATAATCACAAAGTTAATACATCACTGACAAGACAATCACTAGCTAAATTGAGACTCCCTGAGATAAAATAACTGAAAAGCAAGATAACCATGATTACAAAACATGATCATATGTCTAGGACCTCTAGGTATGTATTCATTCAACACTTTGTGCCTGCCCTCGTATTTTCTAATTGGTAAATTCCTCTTCTGGGTAACCTTCAGATTAGATGCTATGATTGATGGATATTTCTTCTGTTAAATTTAGCTGGGACATGCACCTATCCTTGTCCATTGGGGTAGACCACACCCAGCAAGCTGGGTGCCATATTTTACCCAGATTCAACAGTATATCATGTCATCTGAATTTGAAACTTGGCTCAATTGCAAAAGCCCTGATATGATAACCACTTGAGCTCATCTCATTGACAATTTATGTCCTCGTGTTTTACTAAAGTGTGTGCAGAATAGCTGTGTTGAAAATCAGATACACATATGATAAGAGCAATGTCCCCTATAGCAGAAAAGCACAAGATAGGTCACACGTGACATAAATTTGATCAGCAGGAGAAGTTTAGCTTTCAATCAAAGAGAATATGAAACTCAAAATGAAGTGCCTATTATAGCGCATTTCGACAAGGTTAACAACTTAACGTCTAATCAAATGCTGAAACTGGAGAGAGAGTATATTGTTAGGATCAGATTCACCTTGTGTATATAACACCTGCTGTAAGAACTAGTCCCCCAACTGCCCAAGATATCCTTTCACTGGTATCCAACTGCATCACCCATTGATAGAATTGTTGCAACAGAGTTGAATCCCATACTTCCTCTGAAAAGTCACTTTGCGAAGACTTCTGCCAGACATTTACTGTCTCAATGCTTGTCCTTCCATCAAAACAAAATGGGTTTTCTAGGCCGGTGAAACTGTCCACATGTTCTAGCACAGAGAAACCCACAAGCTGGCAAAACTCGGAGCTATTTGAAGTCCATTCCAACCCCTTTCCACAGAGGGTGTCTCTAGAACCACATGGCACCAGAACCTGCTAATATAACACCCCAAAGAATGGGACTGATGAAGTCACCTATCCACACTAGCAGAATTTGTTCAGATATAATATGGTCAAATTTAGATTTGGATTACAGTGACAGCATACCTGAGTGTTTGGATCAACCGAAAAGAAGGCATTGGAACAGGCCTGAAAAACAGAATTGCAAAAGGACTCACATATCACTGGTGGTCCTGGTCTAACACCAACATGGGGATCACAAATTGAACATTGCAATAATTCCCATAGAGCTAGACATTCCTCACTGGCCTCCCCAATAGAAGCTAATTTTCTTATAGATATCAAAATAGGATGAGTTTGAGTTGAACTACAGCATGTCCTTTTCCGGTAAATCCTGCATGCTGTTAAATCATTTGGTCCTTTCGAAGATTTTCTTGGTGGTAACCCTTCAGATGTAAATCGAGGAAAGTGGCCTCCAGGAGAGATGCATAGTCCTCTTCCATTACCTGAATTTCAATTTACCAAAAAGTAACACCTCATAAGCATTCTAATGTGAAAATTAAAAAATACCTTTGCCACGACATTGCTTATCATTAATATGAAAAAAAACGATGCTTTTGACCCCTCATAATTGATTAAATAACTTCGTATGGGATACCTTTCAGTTTCTATATGTGCATAATCATTAACATTAATTACACTAAGAATATCATACAATGTTCCACAGAGTTTCCTAACGGGGGGATGCAGGGATGGGGGGACGGGTTTTTGGGACGTGGGCACAAATACATATAGTACTTGAAAAATTAGTTATAAAAAGATGTGTAAAGAATGAGTATAAGAACTATAAATGAAACTATGACACACTATGTAAAGTTTACACTAATAAACATTAAAAAATGAAAATGATTGCATTGAAAATTTGAAATTTGAACATTAACAATGGTGGGCAGAGTTTTGGAACTTTGGGAGCAAAGTGCAAACCAAGAATAAGTATAAGAATTGCAAATGAAACTTTGGCATACTAAGTGAAGTTTAAGATTTAAAAATAAATAAACATAAAAAACATGGAAATGATTGCATATATAAGAATGATCAATGATGGGTAGAGGTTTGAAGTCAAGGTGTAGTGCCCCTTGTGGGGGTCTTGACTATGGCTTTGACCATGAATATGTAGAGATTTGCAACAAGGGATTATGTATTATGTAGATTTTTATGATCATGATTCATCATTGGTCTATTACTTGCTTATAGTTTGATGGGGGTTTGGGGGAAAACCAAAACAAGGTTGAGGGTAGCACCCCTCATGGGGGTCTGGGGGTGAGAGAGAGAGATATGTAGAGAGATAGGTCTAGATATTGTTGGAGAGGGAAGACAGTGAGATAGAGAGAGGAAGAGAGAGGGGATAGAGGAAAAGTGATAGGGAGAGAGATAGGTCTAGAGTTCGAGAGAGATAGAGAGAGTGAGATAGAGAGAGCGAGAGAAAGCTGATAAGAGCTGATTACTAAAATTTGATTAAATCTGTAAATTTATAAATCTTCTAAAACCTAGAATCTCCATTATAACTCCTAGAGAATTGAAATCACTCTCAAACATCTTACCAATATATACATGAAATATAATTCTTGCACATAGATGGACTACTTGCCGAAAACTTGGCGAGTAGTAAAAACTCGCCGGGTTTTTGGGCCAGGCAAGTATTGACCACTTCTACTCGCCCCAAAAACTCAGCCGCGCTAGCACAAAAAAAAACGTCAAAAATTCATGCCATTTCAATTTTTGAGCTGGGTTTTTTGCTGAGAAGGGGAAAGTGTGACCAGTAAGGAGATTTCAAGCTATTCTTGCTCATTTCAAGTGGATTTGAAGGGGATTTGAGGTGATTTTTCAAGGAAAATCAGATTCCCAGGTTAGTTTTTTTATGTTTTTTCTATGCTTTTTTAAAACAATTTGTTTATTTTTTGTTGCATTTAGAGGAATTAGAAATCATTCCTAAGTAGTCTAAATCCTTTCTAAGTTATTTGCACAAGATTTAACACTACATTTGACAAGATTTGTTGAATTTTTCACAATTTTTTTGAAAAATCTCTAGTTTTCAAAAAAAAATTCAAACCCTAATATTTTTTTTTATAAACTTTGAATGATGTCTAAATTTACTAAAACTAATGTAGATAGTTTGCTAAATTGTTTAGCTAAAATGTTGAACTTTTTTTTTCACTTTGTATGTGTAGGTTAAGTAAGCATTAATCATGGCAAGGGATGAATGACCACTAGATCCATGCCCATCTGGATATATAGGCACCCGTCCTAAGGGCGCTAGAGATGGGGCATGGAGGTATGCCTATGAAGAACCCGATCCTGGGTCAATTATATGCATAAAGTGTGAGAAAATACTTCATGGAGGCATCAACCACCTCAAATACCAACTTGCAGGAATAGACACGCATGATGCTAGAGCATGCCCTGGGACCAATGAAGAAATAAAAAGACAAATGAATGCCCTACTTGCAGCTAGGGAAGAGAAGAAATTGCAAAGGGAGAGGGCAAAGCTAGCCATGAGATCAGCCATTGTTGAATCTCAAGGTGTTTCTATTGACATTGAAGAGGAAAAAGAACCACTTGAGGGCATAGTGGGCTCTCAGCGTGGCCCATGTATCCACAAACCCACCACCACCTCGCCCATCGCTTCTGCTTCCTCTAGTAGAGTACCTGGCATTGTTGCATCATCACGATCAAGGTCCATAGGTGTTTATCTTGTGTCCAGGAACACACCTGGAGCACAACCATCATTAGAGGCCACCGAATGGAATAGGGAGGCACATGAGAAAACCGACATTGCAGCAGCTGATTTTTGGTACTTCAACAACATTCCATTCAATGTAGCTGACAATCCTTATTGGCTGAATTTGGTGGCCGCTATGACAGTTGCAGGAAAGGGGTACAAGGCCCCTTCTCGCAAGGATTTGAGTGGGAGGTTAGTAAATTACTACATAGTCCACTTGATTTCATTTTTAATTATTTTTTAGATTTCTTGTTTATTAAATCAAAATTGTCTACTAAGACCTAATTTCACTTTGCTCTTGCAGGTTGCTCACAAATGCAGTTGCTAGGGCAAGAGAAGTGATGGAGGAACAAAAAATTGAATGGGCAAATTATGGCTGCGCCATTCTTTCTGATGGGTGGATAGATGGCAAGAACCGCACCATCATCAATTTTTTGGTTGCTTGCAAGGACAATGTAGTGTTCTTGAAATCTGTTGATGCCTCCAGCAAGGTGAAAAATGCAAAAACATTGGCTGGAATGTTGGAGCATGTTGTCATGGAGGTGGGGGTAGAAAATGTGGTGCAAATCATCACAGATAATGCAACAGCATATGTGTCAATAGGTAGAATCCTTTTGAATTGTCACCTTTAGGCATTAGCAGTATTTTCATTTGTTGTGGCTTTGTTTTACTTGGTTGCATCTTTCTTAAGAATAACTTCTTCTTTTGCAGGAAAAATCCTCCAAGAGAGGCACCCCACTCTTTTTTGGACACTTTGTACATCACATGTCCTTAACCTTCTTTTGGAGGACATACGAAAACTTGAGTGGGTGACTCCAGTTGTGGAAGATGCAAAGAGGATCACCAAATATATTTACAATCACCCTTGGGTCCTAAATTTGATGAGACAGCACACCCAAGGGAAAGATTTGGTGAGAGTTGGTGTCACAAGATTTGCAACGATTTTCTTGACGTTGCAAAGCTTTCTTGCTGCATTGACTTCTTTGAAACAAATGTTTGTGAGTGGAGAATGGCTTAACTCACATTATTCAAAGAAGCCTGAAGGAGATGTAATTTTGTGCCCTAGATCAGTAATCAGATTTATGTCCTTTAATTATGCCCTAGTTTGTTAATCAGATTTGTAACATTTTAGTAAATCATAATTCAGTAAACTCAGAATTGAAAGAAGTAAACAAGAGACAAACACAAATACCCTAGGAAAACCTCCAAGGAGGAAAAACCCAGCATTAAAGACCCACAGGTCAGATTATATATTCTCTCTTAATATCACAAATACAATACTTAGCTTCCTTTTTAGATTTGATCCCTTTTGTATGACAGATCTGCACTTCTAAGCTCTTCAAGTCTGCACCAAAAAAGGGCCTATGTCCTCTTGGACAAATTCGCACAATCCTAGACAAGTTCGCACAATACTTGTGTAAATTCGCACCTTTTACTTGCAAAGCTAATTCGCTGAATGCATGAATGATTGAATTGTATTTGCAAGATGGCTTTATTTATATGAGTCCTTAGCCTTTATTAATATCCAAGTCGGCCTCCTTTTGGCGCCAATTTATTTATTGTGGCATGGAGTGTTTAGGGTGGCGTTGAAGTATAGGGATGGGCTCAATTTTGGGGGCACGTTACCCCTTTAGGATAGGACCCAGTCCTAAATGGGTTCGGATGTTGCCTTAAGGCAATCCGAATCCATATTTACCTAGTTACAAACAACACTCCCTTTTAACTAGGGAAGAAGAGAATACATAATCTGAACCTTTAGACTTCCATCTAGCACACAAGCATAGAATGGATCTAGCACACAAGCATAGAATTACATCTTCCACCTAGCACACAAGCATAGATTGGACACAATTCATTCTTGCACACAAGCAAAGAATGATCAAAGTGTTGCAGATAGAGTCACTGAGATTGGAGCTCCCTCTCAATCAGGGTTCCGTTTTCCACAATACCAAGTTTGTCTCTTAAGTATTCGAACTTCACTCTGGATAAGGGTTTGGTAAGGATGTCTACAACCTATTCATCCGTGCTAATGTACTTTAGTTGAATGGCGCCTCTTTGCACCATATCTCGAATGAAGTGATAGTGCGTTTCCACATGTTTGGACCGGTCATGGAATACATGATTTACTGACATCTTTATACAGCTTTGATTATCACAATGAATGGTGGTAGGACCACTAGTTTGACCAAATAATCCAACGAGGAGTTTGCGAAGCCACACTGCTTCTCTGGATGCAACAGATGCTGCAATGTACTCAGAAGCTTCTGCAGTGCTCAATGCTACGAAAGATTGCTTTCTACATGCCCAAGAGATCACTGCAGAACCAAAGTTGAAGCAGATACCCAGAGTACTTTTCCTGTCCTTGACACTTCCTGCCCAATCTGAATCTAAATAGCCTTCCAAGAAGATTGAAGTGTTAAGCGAATACTTCAGCCCATAACCAATAGTGCCACGCAGGTATCTTAGGATGTGCTTGGCAGCCACCAGGTGAACAAGTTTAGGCAAGCTCATGAACTGACTGAGGGCATTCACAGCATAACAGATATTATCATATTTGGCCTTGTATTGACTAGATACATTAATGATCCAATCAGCTGCCTGTACTCAGATGGATCTGCAAAATCAGAGTTAGCTGCAGAAACACTTAACTTCTTAAAGTTAGATTCCATAGGAGTATGCATGGGTTTACAATCCATCATTCTAAATCTTTTCAGAATATCAATAGTATATTTTCCTTGACTTCAAAAAATTTCATTGGATTTTTTGCCATACTTCTAACCCTAGGAAGTAATGCATTAGTCCTAAATCCTTCATTTCAACTTCTGAGGCTAATTATTTCTTACATCTTATGATTAATTTATTTTCACCAATGAGAAATAAATCATCCACATACAAAACCAAAATAAGCATATCATCATTATAAATCTTTAAGTAAATGTTAGCATCAGCATCATTCTAACGAAATCCTAAGCTTAGTAAGTACTTATCAATTCTTTCATACCAAGCCCAAGGAGCCTGTTTGAGCCCATATAAGGCTTTCTTCAACCTGCAAACATGAGATTCTCTTTTATGGATTACATAACCTTCTGGTTGCTCAATATAGACTTCCTCCTCAATAACACCATTGAGGAAGGCTGTCTTAACGTCCATTTGATGCAGTTCCCAACCTTTGGCTGCAGCAATAGCTATTATAGATCTAATAGAAGTATATCTAGCAACAGGAGCAAACGTTTCTTCATAACCTATTCCTTCCTTTTGAGAAAAACCACAAGCTACAAACCTAGCTTTGTATTTTTCAATACTACCATCAGCATTATGCTTAATTTTAAACAACCATTTAGAGGAAACAACAGACTTACCTTTGGGTCTGGGTACAATGTCCCAGACATCATTCTTGATGATAGACCCATACTCTTCATCCATGGCTGATTTCCAAGCATGATGGGACATAGCTTCTTCGACATTGTGAGGTTCAGACTCAATGATATTACACATCACAGAAATGTAGTTGGCGTGATTTTGGAATCTCTTGCTATCTCTAAAGGTTCCTCTGGGAGCAGCAAATCCTTCAGCATCTTGAATCATGTTTCTAACCCAAAGTGGTCTCTTCTTGCAGACCACGATATCCTGAGGTATATCGGTAGAGTGCATGGGTTCTATTGGGTTATTCTGAACTTCCTGATCCGGAAGGTCAGTAGACTACTCCTGTATCTCAAGGTTAGCATCAACTATTGAATCTTGATTTTCAATCACCATATCATTATTGTCAGATAATGAACCTTTAGATCTTTTTAAAGCAATATCTTCTTCAAAAGTTACATCTCTACTTACCTCAACATACCTTTGACCTGAAATGTAGATCCTGAAGGCTTTGGAAGATTCGTTGTATCCCACTAAGATGCCTTTCTTTCCAGATGGATCCAACTTGGTTCATTTTTTCTTTAGGCACATGAACATACACCGGGCTCCCAAATATCCTTAGGTGGCTGATGTCAGGTTTGATTCCTGTAAAGGCTTCTTCAAGAGTTACATCTTTTAGGGCACGATGAGGACATCTATTCTGAATATAAACTGTTGTTTTGGATGCTTCCACCCATAGAAAAGGTTGCAGGTCTTGATCATGGATCATGGCTCTTGCAACTTCAACAATGGTCCTATTCTTTCTTTCAGCAACTCCATTTTGCTGAGGATTGTAGGGTACACAGAACTCCCTCTTAATTCCTGCCTTAACACAAAAGTCATAGAAACTACCTGAGGTGTATTCACCTCCATTGTCAGACCTTAAACATTTAATTCAATTTCCTGTAGTGTTTTCAACTAAGGCTTTGAATTCTTTAAATCTGTTTAGGACTTCTTCACACTCTTTAGATTTAAGAAAGTAGATCCATGTTTTCCTAGAGAAATCATCTATGAAGATAACATAATACAGGAAACTGCTAGGAGATGCTACAGACATAGGACCACATAAATCTGAATGGATAAGTTCTAACTTTTCTTTAGCCCTACTATTGCTTTTATGAAAAGGATTCTTTACATTCTTACCTATTGCACAACCTTTGCAAGCATCATCATGAGATAAACTAAGTTTAGGCATACCTTTAACCATTTTACCGAGAGTGGGAAGAGCTTGAAAGTGTAGATGTCCAAGTCTTTTATGCCATAGCTCGCATGATTCAAGGGCCTCATGGATGAGAGCTTGAATTGGATTAGTTGCAAGCTTATATAAACTATCACATCTATTTCCCATAACACGAGTAGTTTTGTAATTAGATTTCTTAGACCAAGCGAGTACTTTCCCTTCAGAAAATGCTATTTGCAAACCCTTATCTTCTAAGGCAAAAATGGAAATAAGATTTCTTTTAATACTAGGTACAAAAAGAATATCACAGAGTTGTAAGGAAATACCAGAATCTAGTTTTAAAGAGGTAGTACCAGAACCTTTTACCGAGTATCGAGCATCATCATCGATTACCACATGGAGGTTGGTGTCCTTTTCAATCAGATCTGAAAGATGCTCACGAAAACCTAAGATGTGTCTGGAGGCACCACTGTCAAGTATCCACGTATTACTGTCCGTAGGAACATTGCTGGATAGAGAAGAGATAAGAAGATAATCCTCACTTTGTTCGGCAACTTCATTTAAATTGACTTCCCTTTCCTTTGGATCATTCTGACAATCTCTGGCATAGTGACCATACTTATCACATCTGAAGCAATGAATGTGAGAGGAATCTCTTGACTTCTTCCTTGGATCATAGGAGGAGGATCTAAAATCTTTGCTTCTTTTTTCTTTCTTCCAATGTCCACCTTTCCTGGATTTAGCTAAGAGAACATGATTATCTTTGTGAGAGTTCTTGAGTTTTCCTCTTACCTCAATTCGAGATTCCTCTTCGATGCAATCAGATTGAAGACGCTCAAAGTTGGGAAGATCGGCTCTTCCACCAATGCTACGAATGAATGGTTCCCATTTATCATGTAGACCATTTAATGCAATCATAACAAGATCTTTATCCGAAATTTGGCAATCAAGAGTACTTAGCTTGTCCTTTAGTTCATTGATCTTCATGAAGTAGGCTATGATTGAGAAGCTGTTGTCTTAGAGCAAGAGCCCTACTGAGGTTGTTGACTTCATACATCCCTTCCAAGTGTTTGATCATTTCCTTGGCAGACGCAAATTTTGATATAACAGTGACAAGATGATTCTTGACGGATTCAATTATGATCTTCCTAGCCCTGAGGGAGTCTTTCTTGAACTGCTTCAGCTCTTCAGCATCTTTTGGAGGGGACAGCCTTTCTTCTTCTACGAATTTCAGCAGATCATTCTCTTCAAGGATCAATAGAATACGGACTTTCCAAGCAGCAAAATCAAGGGCTCCATCAAGCCTATCTTCAGCCCTCAAACCTGACATTTTAATCTGAAAACAAACAGCAGCTATATGCAACAAAAGATTTACTAAAATCTGAAGTTAGTGACACCTTAGCTCTAATACCATGTAATTTTGTGCCCTAGATCAGTGATCAAATTTTGTCCTTTAATTATGCCCTAGTTTGTTAATCAGATTTGTAACATTTTAGTAAATCATAATTCAGTAAACTCATAAATGAAAGAAGTAAACAAGAGACAAACACAAATACCCTGGGAAAACCTTCGAGGAGGAAAAACCCAGCATTAAAGACCCACAGGTCAAATTATATATTCTCTCTTAATATCACAAATACAATACTTAGCTTCCTTTTCAAATCTGATCCCTTTTGTATGACAGATCTGCACTTCTAAGCTCTTCAAGTCTACACCAAAAAAGGGCCTATGTCCTCTTGGACAAATTCGCACAATCCTTGTGTAAATTCGCACCTTTTACTTGCAAAGCTAATTCGCTAAATGCATGAATGATTGAATTGTATTTGCAAGATGACTTTATTTATGAGTCCTTAGCCTTTATTAATATCCAAGTCGGCCTCCTTCTTTTGGGGCCAATTTATTTATTGTGGCATGGATTATTTAGGGTGGTGTGGAAGTATAGGGCTAGGCTCAATCTTGGGGGCACATTACCCCTTTAGGATAGGACTCAGTCCTAAATGGGTTCGGATGTTGCCTTAAGGCAATCCGAACCCATATTTACCTAGTTACAAACAACAGGAGAGGTTGTCGCATGCATAGTCTTCGACAGCCAATTTGCACAAAGGGCTGCAGAGATTGTGAAGATAACTCAAAACTTTAATTTTTAATTATTCTTGATTCAAGTCTCTCATTACTAATTTGTAACTTCATTAATTAATCTTTTTGTAATTTGTATTTTTCAATTGTAGGTGTCAGAGCCCTTGGTTCGAGTTCTCCGCTTGGTGGATGGGGATAAAACCCCAATGGGATATCTTTATGAGGCCATGGATAAGGCCAAGGAGTCTATCAAAAATTACTACAACGGGGATAGACTCAAATTTAATCCCATTTGGGAAATTGTTGATAGGAGGTGGAACAATCAGCTCCACCAACCCATTCATGCAGCAGGGTACTTCCTCAACCCTCGTTTTAGGTTCGGGGGTTCTTACTCAGATCCGAATGGAGAGGTCATGGAGGGCCTCAGTACATGCATTGAGATGATGGTAGTCGATGTTGAGGAGAGAGACCTCATTGTGAGTGAGCTTCAAAATTATGAGGGAGTAAGGGATAAGCTATTCTCTTCAGAGATGGCTAGGAGAGGAAGAACCACTAAAACCCCCGGTATAACATTTGCCATTTGGATTTTGGGATCTAAAATGATTGATAAATTATGTTTTCTCTTTTCTCTTTGCTTTCTAACTTTTCCATTTTATTTATTTTGCAGATGCTTTTTGATAAAATTGGGGTGGAAACACCCCACATCTCAAAAAAGTTGCCCTCAGAGTTGTTGTCGGGTAATTATGTCATATTGTAATTAGAACGTTACGTGTGTTAAGGGTCGGTGGTTACGTGACGGTTGTCGGCAGTTGGCACCGGACAACCTACACCAACACACCTATATATATGTACTTGGTTTCCTATTTCAGTGTGTAGATATTGTCAAAGAAAGTTATGTTTTGAATGTACTAGCATTTGGCATTAATGAATACATACATCTGAGTTCTTCTATTTACTTGCATTGTTGTATACTGTCATATTTCCTACATTTTTGTACTGTTATGCACTGTTGAACACACACCCCTTGGGGGAAAACATCTCGCGTTGTTGCCAAATTAAACTTGGAATGACGGGAATATACTACATGGCACGACAATAATGGGGCAACCAGTGAGCGAGGGGACGAGCAGCAATCCCGAGGAAGAACCGACGGAGTTGTTCGAAGGAGAGGAAGCACTAACAAGGGATTTCACCTGCATCCTACAGGCATCCATCGAAACTTACGTATGGAGGGAGGCCACGACCGAGGACGTCCCTGAGAGCGCAGTGTGGAGTGCCCTTGGCGTAAGTCCAGTCGTAAATCGGTTGATGAACAACTTGCCTAGCTTGTTGGCACAGGCGTTCCTTTCTCTCCAAACTCACCGGGAAGAAACCTACCGCGAGACCCGTCGACAACAAATTTTGCATCAATTTGAAGAAAGGAGTCGATGAGAGGAGGAACGTGACGAAGAGATTGGTGAAGGGAGTACGGTAGAGCCATACACACCATACAGAGGTGCCAAGACCAAGAGGGAAGAGGAGACAGAGACCAAGAATAGAGAGACGAAAGATACTGTTGTCATTTTATGACACCCTTGGTCCATAAGTGAGAATCGATTAGAGATGTGTTCCATGGACCGGCGCTGCCCCAGTTGATCAAGGAGAGAAGAATCATGAAGTGTGAAGTGTCGCCTTGTTCGGAGGAGGTTCCTCCCTTGGCCTTTTCTTTTTCCGGAACTCCGAAACCCCAAGTTTCCGAAGTTCTTTTCCTTTTGCCTTCTCCTGTTCTCCTTCTCCGGAACCCCGAGGTTCTGAAGTTCTTTCTCTTTCCCTTCTCTCGCTTTTCCTTCTCTGGAACTTCAGAACCCCTAAGTTCCGAAGTTCCTTCCCTTTTCTGCCTCTCCTTTCGTTTTCCGGAACTCCGCAACCCCAAGGTTCTGAAGTTCCTCTCCTTCTCTCCCTTTCTTTTCTTCTCTCCCGGAACTCTGAAACCCCGAGGTTCGGAAGTTCCTTTCTTTTTCCCTTCCCCAAAACTCCGGAACCCCGAGGTTCCGAAGTTCCTTTGCGCAGTTCCCCGGAACTCCGGAACCTCAAAGTTCCCTCCCCTTCCTCTCTCTGGAACTCCGGAACCCCAAGGTTCCGAAGTTCCCTCCTAGCCCTTCTTCCTTCTTTTCTTCAGAACTCCGCAACCCCGAGGTTCCGAAGTTCTCTTCCTCGCTTCCCCTTCTCTCTGAAACTTCGGAACCCTCCTTCCCCCTTTGCCTTCTCTCTCTTCCTCTAGAACTCCGAAACTCCAAGGTTCCGAAGTTCCTTTTCTTCTCTTCCTCTCTCTATTCGGGAACTCCAGAACCCCGAGGTTCCGAAGTTCTTTCCTTAACCTTTTGAAGTTCTTAGGAACTCCGGAGCCCCGAGGTTCCAAAGTTCCTTGCTCCTTCCCTTGTCTTCCTCACTTCGGGAGTCCAAGCTTACGAAGTCTCCAGACTTCCTTCCAACTGGCGACACTTCCGGATGGCGTGATCGACACTCAAGGCTTTAAATGCTCTGACAGTTTTGGTGACTTGTGCACTTTCTTGTGTGGAGCCACAATGGTGCATTTAATGTTTTTGGCAGAATTTCCATCAAGGGAGGTACGGGGCCATGCTTGGTGACTTGTGTCATGACTACATACTCTGACTTTGGAAGGTCAGTCAATCCACCCTTCTCAGAATTGCCTTTTGTGGGTATGGCTAGGTTGCTTGCATGTACAAGTCAAGTGCATGCACTTTCTTGCACTCCCAAACTGACATACAGGGGTCACAATCACTCTTGTAACCATTTTTCTATATAAAGGCTGTTAAGCCTCATTGTAAAGGGTTCTCTCCCTGCTAGCTTGAGCTATCCCATGCTCTCCCACTTCTCTTGTATTTATCTTGCATTTATGCAACTGTAAGTTTGGCCATTGGCCTTATAATTAATTGAAAATCACCATTCTTGCCTTCTTTCAACCTATGCATGCTGTGTATGTTTTCTTACCTTCATCATAAGTGTATGACTTGTGGGTTTTCTCTCCATATATGTTGTGCTAACTTGTTTTCTGACTGAGACTTGTGGGAATCCTTCTCCCCTCTTGAGACTACGCAAATTCTAACCTCCATACATGCATTGGAGTCACTCATGCAACTGAAGTTTGTGCATCTCCTGGGTGTTTCAGTTAATTATTTGTGTCATCTCGGTGGGGAGAGGAACAATCTCTTCTTGGTGCATCACCTCCTTCTATTTCAAGCATTCTCTCTTCCCTTTACCTCTACAAGTTGTTGGGATAGGCTTAGGAATTAGTTTTAAAGTATTGAGTTGGTTCAACACCTGCACCTGGATTGAGAAGGAAGCGGGCCTTCTTCGGAGATTCAACCCCCTTTGCGCAAGGTCCCACACTTCAGGATTGCGATCGAAGGTTTCGGGAGGACACAAGGTCACGGTAGTAGAAGCAATCTGTTTGGTTCAGGCTCATCACACCCTAGTAGTTAGAGCAACTTGGTGGGACCCAACGGACCAAATCTCGGTGGAGTACCTTCTGGAGGACCAATGTCTGGAGGAGGAGTTCCTGGAGGGTCGAGTTCGAGTTCTGGAAGGTAGACTGGGCCGCCGCCAAGGAACGTGATGGCGAATCAGCAAAAATTGCCTAAGTTCAACGGAGACGGGAAAGAAGACCCGGTACGACATTGTCGTACGTGTGAAACAATCTGGTCGGCCAATGGCATGACCGACAGGGCGAAACGGGTGGTGCAATTCCCTGCCACCCTACGAGGAGTAGCCATCAATTGGTACTCGGATGCTGATAAAACTAAGCTGACAACTTGGGATGAATTACACAAAGCCTTCGAAACGGAGTTTCGGCTTCTCAGAGACGACAATGAAATCGTGGTAGAAATCCTGAGTACCAAGCAAGGGAAAAGTGAGACCATACGAGCATATAGTCGATGCCTGAAGGAATTGCTGGGAAAAATGGACAACCAGCCCGGTGATGGATTGAACAAAAGGTGGTTTGTGGAGGGTTTGAGGTCGTCACTCAGAAGGAAAATGAAAATTGTACCACCACCCTCCTACGAAGATGCCTATAACCGGGCAATGGACCTGGAAAGTGAAGGAAAGACATCCAGAAAAAGAAAGACAAATCCTCTGGGGAGGAGGACTCCTCAGACGGAAGTAGCAGGGACGAGGGGTCGAGCAAGAAGGTGCAAGCCCTTCAGAAGGATATGCATTGCATGATGAAGGAATTCAAAAGTATGAAAGGAAGCACCAACAAAAAAGAGGAAGTGTGGTGCATGGAATGTAAGGAGGAAGGTCATACAAAAGGCTCCTGTCCTAAAAAGGCCTTCAGCGACATTTGCCAAGTGTTGGGACACTCCACCAAAGAATGTCCCTACAACATGAAGACACGGGGGAATCAGGTGCTCTTCACCCAAGAGCAGTCGTCACCCTCCGCTACTGCAGGCACATCCCAGCCTCAAGCTAACACCACAGCATCATCTGGCGGTTACAGAGGTAACCGAAGGAGAGGAAGAGGCAACAATAATAGTAACAATAATCGGAGTCGAATGCAGTACGATGCCAATTCAGTGTCGGGTCTACAACCAGTGGGGACACTTTGCACAGGATTGCCAGAAAGAGGAAACACCGCAAAACTTGTGCAGATGGTGTGGTCCTCGAGACCACGACGACACAAATTGCCCCAAGCCAAGGGTTAATCTTCTCAATATTGAGAAAACGGGTGATAAAGAAGTACTGGCAATCACCCATGCTCAGACCAAGAAGGCCACTTATCCCGACCCCCGTACGGAGAAGGAGAGATTACGAGAGGCAAAGGCCGACATTGAGCGGGAGATGACGACAGAATGACGAAAAAAAGCAAAGGTGGTGAGTACATCATCCCGTATTGAAGACAAAAAGAACATAATTGGGCAAGTCTTGCAGATGGAGGTGTCGATAAGGGTGAAGGACCTTCTAGACACAATGCCACAGCTAAGGACCGCCATTTTCAGTACTGTACAAAGCACCGCACACGCACCTTCGGGTGTGACCCAGACGGAAGTTTCAGTCAGCCCCTCGGCTGATCCAATGTTGTTGGCCTTAAATAGTGGTCAGCATCCTACGGTAGTGGAAATGGGAATCCTCGAGGCTATCCTCAAGGACACCATCATGGACGGAGGTTCTAGGGTGAATGTGCTACCGAAAGATACATGGAAGAAGCTCGGGAAGCCAACACTATGGCCACCCACATTCAATTTGGTGGGAACAGACAGCATGACATCAGGCCACTCGACACCCTAATGGCCCAGCCTGTGACCATTGGCACACAACCCTTCCTACTGGATTTTGTGGTAATCTCACTTAAGAAGAAGGGCTATGACGCCATCTTAGGGAGAGGGTGATTGGTTACAGCAAAAGTGAACCACAATTGGAAGAACACCCTTTCCATGGAGAAAGGAGGGCGGAAGTACATCATTGACTTGGGACCCAGGTTGTCGACGAGGAGCTTGCATCATCCAACTTTGATTCAGAGGACTCAAACAAATGGGAGT
Organism: Cryptomeria japonica; assembly: GCF_030272615.1. NCBI lineage: Eukaryota > Viridiplantae > Streptophyta > Pinopsida > Cupressales > Cupressaceae > Cryptomeria > Cryptomeria japonica. The sequence continues at coordinate 242,698,970 of NC_081406.1, read as the reverse complement.
GGGATTCCTATGAAGGCAAAGACGAGATGGAACCAAACAATGAAGGAGTGCTTGAACTCGATGGCGGCTCGGAAGATGACATCTGCTCATTGACTGGACTCTTCCACTGGCAAATGGAAGATTATGAAGTATTCCATCCTGCCTGCCACATGCTTCAAATTGAAGAAGAGCCCGGCAAGAAAGATGAGTTCCCGCCAGAATACAGGGAGTATAAGGAGGGAGACGCCAAAGTAAATGATGTTCCAGCGTACGAGTTTTCAAAGGACAGACCAATGAGGTACGAAGACCCCACTGTGAAGGAGACGAACTTAGGAGACACTGCCACCCCTCGAAATATCTAGATAGGAGACAATTGGAGCCCAATGTTGAAGGCCGCAGCATTCAAAATCTTCATGGAATACAAGGACATGTTCGCTTGGTCCTACAAGGATCTGAAAGGGGTCCCACCAGAATTGTGCGTCCATCGGATACCATTCGTCCCGGGAGCCCAGCCGGTACTGAAGAGGTTGTATCGAATGAATAAGAACTATGCGGCCAAGGTGAAAGAAGAGATTGAACGGATGCTCGAGGCCAGCATCATATTTCAGGTAGAGGCAAGTGAGTGGGTCTCACCGATTGTGATCTCACTGAAGGAGGCCAACTAGATCCGCATCTACGTGGATTTTCGGTGCCTCAACGCAATCACCATCAAGGATCCGTTCCCTATACCTTTCACAGACAGCATCCTGGAGGAGGTGGCTGGCCATGAAATGTACTCATTTCTGGACGGCTTTTCCGGATACAATCAGATTTCGATAGCTAAGGAGGACAAGTTGAAGACCACCTTTGTGGTGGAGGACGGAGTCTATGTGTACAACCGAATGCCGTTCGGGTTGTGCAATGCTCCGGCAACATTCCAGAAGATAGTCCTTCACATCTTCGATAAGATGTATGTGGGAAATTTTAAGGCCTTTTTGGATGACTGGTCGATTTTTAGTAGCGAAGACACTCACTTGTTGGCGCTAAGAGAGTGCATGGAGAGATGTCGGAGGGCCAAGCTGGCCTTGAATCCGAAGAAATGCAGATTTATGGTACCGCAAGGAAAGTTGTTGGGCCATATTGTTTGTAAAGTTGGATTGAAAACTGACTCGTATAAGGTACGGGTAATTGTGGAGATGGAGTCGCCTATTGATGTGACGGGAATCAAGTCCTTCTTGGGACATATAGGATACTACCGGAAGTTCATCAAGAACTTTGCCCAACTTTCATTCGCACTAGACAAACTGACAAGAAAGGGCGAACCGTACATATGGGGACTGGCACAGGGGGAAGCATTCGAGGAACTCAAGAGGAGACTGGTGGCCACCCCATTTTGGCCTATCCAAACTGGGACCGAGAATTCCATGTACGCGTGGATGCCTCGAACTATGCCATTGGGGCTACGCTAGCACAGGAAGGGAGACGGGTTGGATCATCCCATTTATTTTGCCAGTCGATTGATGTCGAAAGCCGAGAAGAATTACAGTACCACTGAGAGGGAAGCCCTCAGAATGGTCTATGCTGTACAAAAAGTTTGGCACTACTTGTTGGCAATGCCTTTTACTTTCTATGTGGATCACCAGGCGTTGATGTACCTGGTAAATAAAACCATTATCCAAGGCAGGATAAGGTGAGGTGGCTACTGCTCCTTCAAGAGTTCACTTTCACAATAATTGTACAGCCAGGCAAGAGCCATGTGATCGTCGATCAGTTGTCCCAAATTAGGTCGGGAGAGCCACCGGAGGGAGTCAATGATGATTTTCCTAACGCACATCTGTTCCAAATTGCGGCACTACCGTCATGGTATGCGAACATTGGGGAATACTTGTCTACCTCTCGGTTTCCAGCCGGGATGTTACCGAGTGAGAGAAGGAAGCTGGTCTTGAGAAGCAAGACATTTCAGCTAATTTATGGGTTGCTGTATAAAATGGGAGCTGATCAAGTCCTTAGAAGGTGTGTGATGGAAGAAGAAATTCTGGGAGTGCTCCAGGAAGCACATGAAGGGCCCGCAAGAGGCCACATGGGTCCAGACACCACCGCGCGCAAGGTATTATCGGCCAGGCTATGGTGGCCCACCCTGTATAATGATGCATGGGAATGGGTGGTGGGTTGTGATACGTGCCAGAGGGCAGGAAAACCATTAAAGCGGGACTTTATGCCCCTCAATCCATCCCATGCCCAAGAGTTGTTTGAACGTTGGGGTCTGGATTTCATTGGACCTTTGAAGGTCAGCAGAACACGGAGATGTCGTTACATTGTGGTGGCGACAGAATACCTTACGAAGTGGGCTGAGGCGCGAGCACTGCTGGATAACTCAGCTTTGAGTACAACCAAGTTCAATTATGAATAGATTATTACAAGGTACGACATCCCAATCCAACTGACGAGTGATCACGGTGGGCACTTTGTGAATCATATCGTCAAGTTGCTCACGACGGAATTCAAGATTTTTCATTCCTTGTCAAGCCCGTACTACCCAAGGGCCAACGGGCAGGCGGAGGCTACTAACAAAATACTGGTGTCGGTGATCTATAAGTCCTGCGGAGTTGAACAGGAAGATTGGGAAGAGAAGTTGCCATGGGCATACAGGACCACCTACAATGTCACCACAGGCCAGACACCCTTTCAGTTGATGTACGGCCAGGAGCCCATTGTTCCAGCAAAATTCATGGTTCCGAGTTTAAGGATCGCGATCAAGAATCGCCTAGGAAATATGGAAAGCCTGCGGGAGCGACTGTACGCGTTAGCCAAGTTGGATGAATGCAGAATGATGGCTCAATGGGCCACTGAAGCCGCCCAACAAAGACGAAGATTTTGGCATGACAAGCACATCTGACACATGGAATTTCGTCCAAGGCAATGGGTGTTGAAGTATAATGGGCAGAATGAGATTAAGCTTGGGAAATTTAAAGTTCGATGGCTGGGGCCATTTAAAATCCACGAAGTGGCTGCGAATGGAGCAATTAAGTTGTCAACATTGGGCGACCAACCGATAAAGGAGATGGTAAATGGGTCGAAGTTGAAGATTTAACACCACAAGCAGCAGCGGAATGATCTAGTTCGCCCAGAGGCGAGGCCCAACCAGACAAATTGAAAAGGTAATTATTGATTTTTTTAGCTGAAAAAAAAAATGAAAAAATTATAAGATTGAAAAAAATTGGAAAAAAATTGGAAAAGTTGGAAAAAAAAATTTAAACATACCGTACAGTGAAAAGACCGTACACCATACGGCGAAGAGTAAGAAAGAGCACAAGGAGGTCGTACGGCGGGGAAAAAATATATAAAGGTTGATCGTACGGTATGTACAGCAAGGCAATTTAGAAATCCATACAACCTCGTACGGTGATGGTAATATGCAGGCATATATTTCATACGGCTATGTTGAAGGTGACCGAAGGGTAATCCATACAGACGACGGGGACGAAGGATGTACGACGTGAACCGTACAAAGCCACAGTTAATCGAACCATAGCCGTACATCGCATCAAGGTCTAGGGAGGAATTTCGTACAATCAAAAATTGGAGACAAGTGAACACCATACGGTCGCATGGGGGATAGCAAGAAGCCAAAGGGTCGTACGGCGTCGTACAAACACTGGATAGAGTTCCTTCCATACGCGAGCAACAAGAGGAGAAATTGTACAGTATTTCGTATAGTAATTGGAGGAGTCCATACAAACGAAATCTGTACGGTAGCAACAGAGGACAACCATACGATGACTAGAGGACAACGTACGTGAAGGGAAGAAGGAAGACCATGGCGATTTTCGTACGACTAGAGTCGAAGCCAAGCTGTACACGCTGTGCCTGTGAGCAAGTAAACAATTTTGTACTAACAAATTGCGGAAGCCTAAGGGAGTCTGTACATCACAGTCATCCGTACACATTAGAAGGTGTTGAAGTGGAATCCGTACTAGTGGCATGTGAAGCGAGTTGAGCGAAAAGACAAGGGTTTCGTACAGTCCGTGCAAGGAAGTACAATGTCGTACCAACATCGTTGTAGCCAGCAAAATAGAAAGTAACGGCATTTGAAAAAAAAAGTTTATTAAGTGTTGGCACCAGTAGCTAAATCATTCAAATGGAATTAGGAAAACCGAGATTAGGTAAGCTGGACTGAAGAAAACGGTTGCAGCAGTTAGACCAACCGTCAAAGTCAAGGAAAATGGCAGAGGGAAGCACAGCAGCCAAGGACAAGGAGAAGCGAGTGTTGCAAACTAGAGTGAAAATTGCAAGGTCAGCGGATACAAGAAAAGCCAAGAAGGCGGCAATGCCGGAGAAAATCACACCTGACACTATTACATTCAAAGGATTGAGTGGAAATGTATGCAGGACCTGGTGGCTAGAAACCCCAGATGATTATGTAATAAAAGAATCTCTCAGGAAAGCACAAGTGTATTGGGCAATTCAAATGCCCATCTTCGCCATTAGGGATTTCGAATCATATTGCGAATGATGGTGGCTACATATGACAACGCAACCAAAGCATCAACTTTCTCTTACCAACAGAGCACTGTGACCATCTCCTTTGCACCCGACGATTTTGCTAGGGTATTTGGCATCCTAGACGAGGGAAAGAAAATAGACAAGAATGCCACGAAGATGTCACCAGAAAGGAAAGAACAACTGCTACGATTAATTTGTCGAAGTGATCTCTCAAACCAAGAATGGGCTGCGATCAAGGCACCCAAGGGCAAAGGATTGAAGAAGTCCTACATCGTTCCAGGAGATTGGCAGTGTCTGCTGGATGTTATGAAAAGAAGACGTACAGGAGCCAGCAGGGCATCCGACATGGCGGTACCCATGATTGCACTTATGAATGGCTTGAGGAACGGGATGGTGTACAACTCGGCAACAGTTTTGTCCAACAGAATCCATGAATTCTTGATCCTACGACGTTGTTCATGCACACAAGTGTCGCCGGAGAAGCATGTTTGAAAACTTTGGGAGACGAGGGACCCTTCACAACCGTTCATTTTTTATTGGACCCACCTGGATACTATGGCAAGTAGCGGGGAAGCCCATTCTAGCAAGAAGCGACGAAGACCACCACAGGTAGACACAGAGCAGGAGACGGAGATAGTTAACGAGGATGCAAAAGAAGAGGTTGCAGAATAGGCTGATAGTAGTGCAGAGGAAGGGGACGATTCCAAGGACACTTCTTCTCGGAGCAGCCAGAGTTGTGACAAGTTCCACCTTGCCAGCAGGAAGTAAAGAAAGCCCCTAGTACAGAGGAGAGTAGTGGCCATGTAGTGCCTTTTGGGCATGTGACGAGAGGAATCCATGGTTACCGGCAGGTGGAGTGCGACTTGCAAGAGTAGGCCAATTGGTGTATGCACCAGTAGTATTGACTCAGGATGGAGGACTGACACCTCTCCAGACTTTGAGGGTGACTGTGGGAGCCATACCAGTCATACCCATCCGAGGATTTGGGCAGTTGAGACCCTGACCTTCAATGCCTACACCTTCCAGGGTTGTCACAGCAGTTCTAGCAAAGGACATTCTAGCAGTGTCATTGGTTCCCAGCGAACCTCCTTGCATTGGGTCTACCATAAGAAAGGAACCAGTACATATGAATGTCTCGGCAGCAGAGGGTACGGTGACCGAAGATGATGATGCCACCATGGATGTGTGGCTGGGTCGCTATGAGATGCCTCCCATGACACCATTGGGACCCCAGCCACGTCCTTTTCCTGAGATTGTGGACCTCGATGAGGCCAGTTCTCATCAGGAGGTGGGACAGCAGGAGTTGGCGATGGACTTCTTGCAGGACACCGTTGGGTTTGAGGAAGAGATGGCAGAGATGCAGTAGCAGGAGCAGGCCACTATCGAGAGCCAGCCGGAGGGCATGGAGATATTTTTCGCAAAGATGGGAGCCAGTGCACAGAGGATGGCAGCAGAGGTTGAGGCCAGCGCATGGAGATTGGCAGTCTGTTGTTGAGGGACTCGTCACCTTTGCCACTGGCGGGTGTGTTAAGGAGTTTGGGAGATGTTTTGAGGCCAGGGGTTGGCCTGCTGTGGAGACTCCCAAGATGTTGGCAGGTTGGAGGAGAGAGGCGACGGCTAAGGTTGGTGGAGTACACTTGCTGCTACAGCAGGTAGAGCAAGCCTTCCGGGACGAGTACTACCAGCTCAGACGTACCCAGCATGGTGCCTCGGCAGTAGAGACAGAGCAGGTGGCAGCCATCACAGCTCAGCCACTCGCCTGCATACGATGGAGATGGAGTTAGCACAGCAGAGAGCCCAAGTGACCAACCTAGAGGAGGAGTTGGCTCGTGCCCGGGCAGCATTGGCTCAGGAGATGACGGGGCGTGCATAAGAGGTAGCAAAACGGGCAGCCCTTGAGACCCATCTCACATCTACTTTAGAGGAGTTAGATGGGAAATAGAAGGAGCTGATGGAAGCAGTTTTTATGGTGAAACGATACCGAGAGAGGCAGTTGGTAGCTGAGCGAGATCTCTAGCATAGGACACAACAAGTTCACCAGCTGAGGGAGCAGTTGGCAACAACACCATTGGCCCCTTCTTCATCAAGGACGCCCTTTGTACCCCCTCAGCTTTGATTTTCATGTTTGGTCTTAGTGTCATTTCCCATTTTGTTGTATGTCGTCAGGAGACGACCTCCTTTTTGGGGGGGGATGATGTTGTCAGGTAATTATGTCATATTGTAATTAAAACGTTACGTGTTAAGGGTCGGTAGTTACGTGACGGTTGTCGGCAATTGGCACCGAACAACCTACACCGACACCTATATATATGTACTTGGTTTCCTATTTCAGTGTGTAGATATTGTCGAAGAAAGTTATGTTTTGAATGTACTGGCATTTGGCATTAATGAATACATACATCTGAGTTCTTCTGTTTACTTGCATTGTTGTATACTATCATATTTCCTACATTTCTATATTGTTAAACACACACACCCCTCTGGGGAAAACAAGAGTCTTATGTCAGCCTTGCAGTTCATCCAATTGTGAGCGCAATTGGAGCTTGTTTGAAGCAATCCACACGAAGAAGAGGAGAAAGTTAGTGCAGAAACACCTCAATGACCTTGTCTTCATGATATAATCTTCGATTGTGCGTAAGAAAGGTAGAGGAAGTAGAAGGTGGTCCAATTGACATGGATGATATAGATCCTTACAATGATTGGACATCACAAGAGCAGCCTCCATTGTTTTCCGACACTGACATCACTGATTTGGAGAGGCAGGCTATGGAGGAGGGGGGTGGATTTGGGTTGGATGACATTGATGAGGAAGTGGAAGAGGATGAGGATTCATTGCCAGTGCCAGAAGCAGGTGGAGACATAGCTTCATCCAGGATGGAGGATGAGCCAGCCATACCGAGCGAGGAGGCACAGTCACACCCACTACAAACTTCTAGGACTAGACCCTCCAGTTCTACCTCTCCCCGAGTTTTTGCTAGAGCTCGGAAGAGGAGCTGGGAAGAGGAAGTTGTAATTGAAATTTGTAATGATGTATTTACTTTTGGTTTTACAAAAACTATTTACTATATTGCTTTCAGGCTTCCAGCCATCAACATTCCTCATGAGGATGCGATTTTGTATACACTTTGCATTTAAATATATCTAGAATCATCTTGTTTCTTTTGTGTTATCATTATTGACTCATTGGATGCATCTTCTCATTAAATTTTGCAACCAAAAAAAAAATCATTTTTTATTAAATCTAAGCGTGTTTTTAAGTTGCCGAGTATTTCGCCGAGTTTTTCCAAGTTTTTCCCGAGTTTTTTTCCTAGGGGCTTGGCGAGTCGAGCCGAGTCGTGAGTAGTTCAACTATGATCTCAGCAATGTCATAGCAGCTGTGACAGTTCGGTGAGGGGGCATCCCCGCGTCTTGAGGACATCCCCATCCTGGAAATGGGAGGAAAGGGGGGGACAAATGGTATTTGAGGTGTAGAATCCACACACTAGAGTCCTAAGCTTTTGCCTACTGCCACGGTATCCACCTGGAATTGTTTATCACTCACTCAGCAAGCTAAAAAATGGCTACTACCATAGGCATGCCTCTTTATATCTGCTCAATTGACCCTTCTACAGAGATTATTATCTGATTTCTATCAATATAAGCCTGGTTTTGGTCACAATGACCCTTGGCTTGCCAACAAGGTACTAATCGCTCCTTCCAAGATGGATTTTTGCTGTTCAAAAGCTCCAACGTCTATTGCACAAGTGCGACTTACTATAGACAATTTAAGTAACCTAAACATATTATTTCTCCTATGCATCCCAAAATAAGAATATATTCATTCAAGGTGTCTCCCTTAATGTCCTTGTTTTACCACAAAAACCTTGTATCTATCCAAATATAGGCAGCCAGTCCAATCACCTTAATCCTTATATTCGTTCGCCCTTATCAACTTTGCTCAGTTTCAACTCTTAATATTTCCTTAAAATATGACCATGTCCTTGCGTCTGGCAACTTTAATAGACTCACACCTAGATGAATAGGCTCATGCCAATAGGCTCCAAGGTGAAAACATTTTTCAACTCCAAATGATAACTCAGCTAGAGTATTCAAAAGTTCATGCCAAGGTTAAAGTTTGTTACTCTCAAGAGCAAGGGAAATAATCTCAACTAAGATGTAATGTCTCTTTCTTGAAATAAGATTTAATAATACATAATAATAATAATAATAATAAAATTAAAATATAAAATATAATATAATATAATTACAAATTAATTAATTTTAATGAAAGGTCAAGAGGCATGACATGAGGAGTTGTGATTCCCTTAAACATAAGAAATAAGACGGAGAAGAATTCATTTGAAAGAGGGGAAACGAAGTGGAATTGAAGGAGACCTAGATCAGATTCGGAGCATAAATATATGGAGGGATCTTAAAATAGATTTGAGAAGGAAAGAAGAAAATAAGATATGCAGATCTAGAAGAGGAAGATATGCAGACCTTAAATGGGATATATGCAGATTTGAAAAGCAGTAAAGACAGATTTGAGAAGTGAGAGATAGGCGATTAAATACGAATTAAAAGGGCAACAGTTTTGCCAAATAGATGTATCTTTTCATAACCAAAAGATGTGACCCTTGGTCTCCATAAAGGGTATAAAGTGAAGGAGACATCATTTGAAGAAGGCATCAAAACAAGAAGAAGATCAATTGATCCAATCAAGGGAGCATTGAACTTCATAACCAATTTCAGAATTCATAAAGAGAGGAAGCGAGCAGTTTTGATAATAATAAGGGCAATATTTAGGGCAATCTCAATAGGGGGCAATTTCAACTCCAAATGGTAACTCAGCTAGAGGATTCAAAAGTTCATGCCAAGGTTAAAGTTTGTTACTCTCAAGAGCAAGGGAAATAATCTCGGCTAAGAGAAACCAATTGCTTAGCTCTTCAACAGTTCCACTGATCATGGATGATAATAAACCTTGATTCAACCAACATAAATACTTATGCTAATTTTTTTTTTCATTGCTAAACAATCCCTATAATATATTGACAACTTTGAATGGATAATCATATCATCAGAAATAATATTTTATTCGTCCCAGAAATATACTCTTAGTCTGAAAAATTTTATTCTGAATTAAATAAAATGCCTCTGAAATTGGTCTTCGAAGAAAATTCCATCAATTTTGGAACAAATCTTTAAACTCCAATGTGAAATCTGAATTATTCTGTCAATGCACCAGCTAGGGTGGAATCTTTCACCACCAAAACTGATCTTCCCAAGAGGGTTTTGAAAGATGCCGACCAAATTTTCCCCACAATCTGACCTTTTTTTTTTCTGAGTCTAATTTCTTTTGCTAGCGATTGTAGTTTAAGTTTGGATGAGTTGTTTGCAGTTTGTGATGTTTAATATGGTTTTTGCTTGAGATTTAATACTAAGATGCGAGAAAACTAATGCAAGCAAACATAGTAATTGATTGACATAAACAATCAGCATCTAGGTTTTATTAGCAGTAATTAACAAATCAAAAGAAATCATTATTAATAACATTCAAAGCCAGAATTGGCCTAGTCCCAAGCCTGCCCAGAAAGCCTCCTTTATTTGACTGAAATTAAAAGAATGTTGGTGGAAAGCTTGATAACTGGAATAGTAGCTCCACACCACTTATTTGACCCTAAAATGAATTATCAAAAACAAATTGAGCAGAAATATGAAGACCCAGATAGAAATTCCAATGGTTGCCAGGCAAATCCTCACAAATTGATCAATTTTCCTCACATAAATGCTGGTGCAGCTCACATACACTGGAAAATCTCCAAGTTAACCACATATCTGCCTTTATTAATCCCTGACAATGAATTCTGAGCACACACTTCAATGCTAAACCCCCATATTTATTTTATTGGCTCACCCAAGCGTGGGGAATGGTATGGCTAAAGCTGGAAACAGTGCAGTCTGCATTAATTATCCCTGTGACTGTTGGCAGCTAACTGTAACAGCCCAGATTTGATGGATCAGACCTGCCAATACCCTGAGAAATGGATCTCCTGCTGTCTACAACCCTCTGTGGTCAATTTCTAACAATTGATGCTGCTGTGGTGAAGCTGGGTAAGTGGGAAATCGTCCTCACTTCAGCAATTTGGAGGGTTTTCGTCCTCGATTGCTCCAATATCAGAACCTCTGCTGCAAGTCGTGCAAATCAGACAATAAATCATAAAAATGAAAATAGAGAATGAATCTCCAAAACCCACGATTCCTTTCTTTATCTCCTTTCACCCTAAACGTATCACCAAAAGCATCAAATAAAGATTCCATGGGAATCTTTCTCCTCAAACTTGGCGCCCACTTGAGGGGGAAGTCTCCACATGAATCAAGAACCACTTTAAAGTTATTAAAGTTCGCCTAGGGAGGTGTGCAAAGGACATTTTAATAAAGTCATTTATTAAGTTTAAAAAGTAACTTATCAGTTACTTTATTAACTTTTTCTATTTTAAGAAAAAGTAACTTATGTAACTTTATATTATAAAGTTACTTTATTATTCCCACCAAAGTCATAAAATGACTAAGTCTAGGTCCCCTTTGGCTAGCAAATTCATCTCCAAACATCAAACTTCACCTATGGAGATGGATGACGGGTGAATCTGGCAACTAAATGGCAACTAAAGAAGAGGGGACATTACAGGTTTTCACCAAATGCTGAAAACGAACAAGTTCTAAACTCCAGAACCACAAGGGTTTCAATCGAAGGAAAAGAATAAACTCAACATGCCTCAAATGAGCCTCTCACTGCTCTTTAATAACCTATTGGAGAAACATTTCAAATTCTCCTTTTCAAATGTCCCTCTCTTTTAATTTCTATTCATATTTCCCTTTCCTTTTAAATTTTACTTTAGCTTGGGAGATAATAAAGTGGCCTTCTTATAATTTTCAATTGACATAAAAGAGGTCACTTAAAAACATAGGAATTAACTGCTTTATGGCCTTATTAAATAATTGTAATGTCCCTAAAATTTTATAAAGTGACTTAATTAAATTAATTAATTAAATTGATCAAAAATTAAATTTATTTGATAAGGATGACTTTTAATTGATTAATTTAATAAAAAACAAAAGTGGAAATAATAAAATATTAAAATAGTCACTTTATTAACTAAATTTCTCTTAAATAAATTTCTCCAGTTATAACAAGTCGACCTATCTTCTAGATGTTTCCTGGAGATAGATCTCTATAAGGAGGTTCTTGGTGTTGTATTAGCTTGGGAGATAATAAAGTGGCCTTCTTAATTTTCAATTGACATAAAAGAGGTCACTTAAAAACATAGAAATTAATTACTTTATGGCCTTATTAGATAATTGTAATATCCCTAAATTTTTATAAAGTGACTTGATTAAATTAATTAATTAAATTGACCAAAAATTAAATTTATTTGATAAGGATGACTTTTAATTGATTAATTTAATAAAAAACAAAAGTGGAAATAATAAAATATTAGAATAGTCACTATTAAATAAATTTCTCTAGTTATGACAAGTCGACCTATCTTCTAGACGTTTCCCGGAGATCTCTGTAAGGAGGTTCCTGGTGTTGTATTAGACATGCTTTGGATTTGATATGATGGTTTATGAGAAGCTGAGGACGGAAACCTTTAGTTGATCAGAAGGGTTGGGCAAAAACCTAGCTATTCCTGGGAATGGATTCACGATGGAGTTCACAACCGGACCAAAAATTTGCACATAAGTTCTCTTGACAGATTTATAGGTCAAGGGATGTTTTCTTTCTGATAATAGATAAGTCTCAGAATAAAATTATTGCAGATCTTGGAGGTTGAATATCATATCACTTGGTAAGTGCCATGTTTATTTATGAATTCATATTAAAGGCGAATAATAGCGGTGGGTCCCGTATCGACAATTGATATGATGGAGTCGTAGCTTGATTATGCCTGCGGATATTTAAGAAGCTGATTCAATTAAGGATTATTTCACTGACAGAAGGTTAGGAAATAATATTTCAGTGAACATTTCTATGATGCAGAACGCAACATAAAGGACTTTGAAAACATTGAAATATAACATCGATTTCTATAGTCAGCTTGACAGCATCAAAAGGTTTCATGTTGTGAATATCAAGTGGCCAACATAATTATATGAAGTTTGTGAGATATATGTATCGGCTATCTAATGTTTGGCAAATAAGATTTATATTTGAAATTTTTCCAGTTTGGGCCCGAACACAAGGCAACCTATTTTATTATAGCCGATGGAGGAAATAAGGTATTCTTTTCATTCAAGCGAATTCAATAATGGAAAAATATTAAAATCATGGGCTACAGTTATTTGGTGGAGATATTAAGCATCTCTTTCATTAGTTAATCGGCAAAGCACTGTAAGTCACAGAACTTGGTATGGAAAGTGAGAATTGAAAGCGTATGTTAATTGCAGAGGTTCGAGAATAAAACAAGATATTGCAGAGTCTCACTGTGTGCGCATAGACACAGACCCCTTCTCAAGGATACCGGAATATTTCCTCATACCAAGTGCGATCTATCTCCATAGCAGCGGGAGTCTTATGCCAAGATGATTTGCTGAAGCGCCTCCCAACACTGAAGCAAATACATATATCGTGAATCTCAAAAACCAGACAGAAGAGATAAGTTGCACATCAAAAAGAATGTGTGGTATGTTCTGTGCTTGTTTAGTGTTCTCCTGCTTGTGAAGAATCTGTTCAATGAGTAAAGTTGTTCGATGTATGATAATGTCTGAGATTGCAATAAAGGGTCAGAGAGTTGAATAGCTGTGTTATTTATTTATTCTTTGATTTTCTATTCCTGCTACGATTTTATATACAAGTTCTGAATAACATATATGCAAAATCTGAAGCAAACTTAACAACAGAATTGAATCTATTAAAACAAGTTCAGAATTGAATAAATTCACTTGTGTCATTTGTGGAAGATATTGTTATTTTGCTGCTATTCCTATTTGAGGACATCTCAATAATTAAAATTAGTTGCCATTTACTTATTTTCAACAACATGATTTTAATCATTTAATTATATTCCAAGGTTCAATTAAAGGGGACATTACACATTAGATCATTGTCAATTGGGGGATGGTTTTCTAATGGTGACACCATGGAAAAAGTGTGAACCCTTTACTTGTTTCAGATTAGAAATTGGTCACATTTTCACCCGACAATATCTATTTAAATCACAATTTTGAACTAGTTGTGCCACAATATAAGTGCATTAAACTGCTATATCTAATTTGGGCAGATTTCACTTGACGATTCACACTTCTAGGTGCTAATGTATGTTATTATTGCCAGCTCTAAAGACTTGGTGAGATTTTCTGGTGCCTTTACTACTTGGAAAGTGCACTCAACTTAGATTTATCCCTAAATAGTGCTTTGATAATTTCAGATCCAAGACTTTGACATCTTCATCTCTGTTTTATGCTTGAGCCTCCCAACAGTTAAAAGGTTTTTGTCTCATGCTTGGTGTAATGTCCCTTTCCTGAAATAAGATTTAAAAATGCATAATAATAATAACATTTAAAATTGCCTGCTAATGGGCAGTCTAGGTTTGATCCTAGGACGAGTAGAGAGGGAGTGCAATGGGCCAAACCAGACTCAGGTTGGGTGAAGGTAAATTTTGACAGAGCTTCAAAAGGGAACCCTGGACCCTCAGGAGCTGAATGTGTAGCTCGTGATTCAGAAGGAAATATACTTGCAATTGATTCAAAGCAATTGGAGATAGGAACCAACAATGAAGCAGAAATTCAGGGGGCTATGTTGGCGGTGGACTTGGCAAAAAGGCTCAAGATTGATCAATTGCATCTGGAAGGTGATTCCCAGATCGTGATTAATGCAATCGCCAACGGGGGTGCACATGTATGGAAAATGGACAAATTAGTCTGAATCATTGGGAAGAAATTAGCAGGCTTTAAAAATTTCAAAATTTCGCATGTGTATCACGAGGGAAATGCGTTGGCAGACTCCTTGTCCAAATTGGCCGTTGATGTGGCACGATGAAGAGTGATGGAGTCATAAGCTGGAGTACTACAGACATTACCTTTATGCGCACCCAATTTGGCGGTTGTCATGAAGGAAGGACGGCATGTAGTGAGTTGGCAGACTTTGGTGATATGCATTTATGGCCCGATAGGTTTGCATACTCCAGGCTTTATTGCCACTTTTGGTTGTCGTGGGATGTGTGCAAACACAGCTTTTGATTTACATGATGGGGTGGCTTCCAAACAATTGTGACAGGTGCAAGATGAATTCAATAAACAAGGAATGGAGGCGAATTTTAGTCTGAAGGCCTCAAAGCAGCAGATGGCCTTTTGGGGCAAAATCACTATTAAGAGGTTGAAGATTGTTTTAACTGTGGACGACCCTTTCTTTCCTTTGCAGGTCTGTCAGGTTCTCGGCTATGATTTCATACTTGCAAATCAGAAATATTGCACGAACACGGGCATCTTGTCCATGTTCTGTGCTCGGGGGTTGGAGTGTGCAAGTAATCAGGAGGTGAAAAGGGTAATGGAGAGATGTGTGAGCCCAAAATGGAGGCAACGATTGGATGATCTTCTTGCATTTGCAGAGCCTGGACAAGGGATTATAAGGCCTTGGGCGATTGGGTGGCCGTTCCGGGGTACCCTCCACATGTTCACCCTTTCATCCTCTAGCGAGCCCTTGAGGATAGGAATGTGAGAAGGCATGAAGCTGTGGAAGGATGGCCCGCTATTCGTGACTATGTTACCGATTGGGAGTTAGTGCTAGACTCAGGATTGCCGTAGGAGCTGATGGAATTGACAAAACTCAAGTTCAAGCTAGCGGACTACTGGAGAGATGGGCAGCAACAAGGGAATCGCAGGGGCCGAGCTACACGGAGGCGAGGAGTGGTGGGTGGACAGAGCTCCAGGAGGGGGCAAAGGCGAGGTGAGGTGGCACAGGCAAGTGATGGCCAGGGTAGTGAAGTGCATGAATAGTGAACCGGGGGGGTCTCTTTTTTTACCATATTTTTTGTAATGTGATCAATATACTGTGATTTTTGTAGTGATTACGAAAATTTTGTAGCAATGATATATTTTGGGGTAGACTCTCTGGGTGAAAATTTGAATACCCGTCTGGAGGAATGTAGGAGCGGAGGGTAGGGTTTGGTTTTGTCTCTTCTGATGATATACATACTTTGAAACTGAATGTATGCTGTTGCAGACTTTATATTTGATAAAAATAATACAAAATGTTTACCGACCAAAAAAATAAAATAATAAATTAATATAATTACAAGTTAATTAATTTTAATGAAAGGTCAAGAGGTATGACATGAAGAGTTGTGACTTCCTCAAACATAAGATATAAAAGGGATAATAATTCATTTGAAAGAGGGGAGAGGAAGGAAGAGAGAATGGAGGACAGGAATAAAAGAAGGATAAACGGAAAAAGAAATGAGGAGGAAATGAAGGGTTGCACAATTTCAAAGGGTGCTAATGGTGAAAGGCTGTCTCTTTCAAAGGACAAAAACCATGAAGGGCTGTACTATTTCAAAGGAGGGAATTGTGAAAGGTTGTCTTTTTGCCAAAGGGCATACATGCTGAAGAGGAGTGACCTCTCCCTCATATTGGGAGATATAAAAGGGAAGAGGGATCAAATGGAATGAGGGAAAGGAAGTGGGATTGGAGGAGATCTAGAGCAGATTCAGAGCATAAATATATGGAGGGATCTTAAACGAGAATTGAGAAGGAAAGAAGAAAATAAGATATGCAGATCTAGAAGAGGAAGATAAGCAGATCTTAAATGGGACATATGCAGATTTAAAAAGCAGTAAAGACAGATTAGAGAAGTGAGAGATAGGTAAAGATTGAAAGAGAAGTAAAAGGGCAACAGTTTTGCCAAACAGATGTATCTTTTCATAACCAAGAGATGTGACCCTTTGTCTCCACGAAGGGTATAAAGTGAAGGGACATCATTTAAAGAAGGCATCAAACCAAGAAGAAGATCAATCGATTCATTCAAAGGAGCATCGAACTTCATAACCAATTTCAGAATTCATAAAGAGAGGAAGCGAGCAGTTTTGATAATAACAAGGGCAAGATTTAGGTCAATCCCAAATAGGGGACATTACACTTGGCACAATGTAAACTTGAACAATCTGCAAGAAGAAACTAGACCTAGACAAAAACATCTTACAGCTTGACAAAGGAGAAAAGTTGGCTAACACTGACAACATGACAAGGATGCTTACTACAAATTTGACATGAAAAACAAATTTTTATAGGGGCACCAATTTTAGTCCTAACAAGGTTGTTTTCTTGCAAAGAGGAAAACGATTTTGTTATCACTCTGAATTATTTCATGGGGCAGTTATAAATTATTGTGGTTATCACAAAGAATTGTATACATTGGTACAAGTGATGACTAAATGGAAACACTACTTGTTGGGAACAAACAATTATTCATACCGATAGTCAATCTCTCCAATATCTGCAAGCTCAAAAAAAATTGCAACAAGCACGACACTAAGTGGATGGGACTTTTACGACAATTCTGCTTGATCATCGCATATAAGAGAGTGTGTTGTGTGGAGGTTTACAAGAAAGATGAAGACTTCAGATATGTATAGCTGCAAACACAAAGTGGTAAGATTTTTGTCCCATGTAAGAAGACATTGTCAAGAAAAAGATGAAGTTGAGTTGTTCTTTTACTTTACACGTGTATGGGTGAAAATTTGGTTTGCCAAAAAGACTCATTTCAGATTGAGACTAGCAATTTTTAGGGAAATTTTGTTGTGCATTGTGGAAATGAATGGCTACCCAATTGTGGAGATTAAATGCATTCCATCCTCAAACCAAAGTGATGTGCTGTCAAGGGGCTATAATCAGACGCATCCAAGAACATGAGATGAGAATTAGCATATATTTAGCACTCTTACAATAGAAAAATTCATACATCCACCAATTTGACACCTTTTGAGACATGTTTCAAGTTTCTACCAACCAATCCATTGGATGTTGCATCAGGATAGTAATCCAAAGAGGGAGAAAATGTGCACACAAAGATTTACAATGCTGAGAATTTATAAACAAGATTTGGCAAATCCATCTCCAAGTTCAAAAGAGATTGAGGGAGTCCCATACCATGTCCAAGCTTGTAATGCCCCCCTTTCATTAAATCACCCTGCAGCATCCCATAAGCCCATTACTTTAATTTTCCTGATGGGCTGGAGGAAGAAGTATCCTTAAAGGGGGGTTACAGTTTGTGAAAATTAGCAATAACAAATAAACAATATTTAAGGGCATTTTCTATTTAATATTGTCAATTGTAGACAGTGCATTATAGGAGTTACAAATTGACTTTCCAACGAGGGCAATTATGCTATCAAAATGGAGGTGCTGAGTTATTGTGGCTTTTTTGTTAGACTAAACAGGAAAATCACCTAATAATTAATTAAAGTTCCCTTTTACTTTATTCACTTAAGCTAAGCTTAGGAGTTCTTTTTATGTTATTACATTGAGCTATTTTTAGGTCATCTTGTCTCATTGCATATGATGAGGACACTTGTCATAATCTAATGATATCCTCACCTAGGGTTTGATCAAGGGTTTATTATTTCCTTTCAATAAGGATTTTTCATTCATATAGGTTTTTGCATCAATACAAATCTCAAGTTGTTGAGAAAATCAGTTTCTTTGATCTCCCTTTGTGACAGGTATTTTGTTTGTGGGTGATTTTTAGGAGATATGGGGGTTCGATCATCAATTTCAACATAGTATCAAAGCACCATATCTGCAACTTCCTATTAAAATTTTAAGAGATCCGAACTTGAGCAAAAACTCCATTCATCTTGGAGCAAAACAAACCTTGCCGTTGTGTTTGGAATGCCCAAAAGCCTAAGGACCAACTGTTCATTTGTCAAAACCTGAGCAGATGAATTTTGGGGACAAATTTTCAGGGGCACATTTCACAAAGCTAGAAATAATGTACAGCTATACAGAGTTCATATAGGCATAGGAATTTGTACAATTCGTACACAATTGTACATGTTGCATTAGTTTTCGTGCAAATGAACCACAGCCTACACAAAGAACGGAGGTCCTACACAGAAAATCTGTGATCTGGAAATATTGTGGCAACTTTTTTAAAATTTAGATGCTGACATCATCCAAACAGCAAGCTGGCATGATTTTTTGATTGTTGATGTGATTTTTCCATGTTGGAATATTTCAGCCATCACCCATCAACATTGCCTGTATCCCACCTTTGCTGCACCACACCATGTCCCACTGCTCTCCCATCCCTTGAGCCCCAACCAAGGGTCCTTGGCATTTAGGAGCCACCCACTCAACACCCAACCCTGTGATCCACAATAGGACTAGGGGCTATATTTTAGTCCCTAATTCCTCTTGCAAGGTAGACTGGGCAAGTTTTACAAAACCTGGTGTATCCTAGGCCTATGAACTCAATATTTCATAAACTACATACCATTGGAAAGCTAGTTCCAAGCCCGATCTATGGTGCTACTCATATTTCGAGATTTTGTCGTGGGTAGAAATTATTGCTAGTTGAAGCCAGATCTTGCTGTTTTCACTTAGAGGCTCATAACTTTTACCTTGGAGCTCAATTTTTCATGATTCTTGTGGTATCAAAAAGCTGGTTCAACCCTACACAAATCTCAGACTTCATTTTTCCAACATATTACCAGGTACCTTTTATATTCATCAGATCTTAGGTTTTTCCTTTTTGGTTCTATTCTTGAAAAGCTTGCAATAAGGTCAATTTTTTTGGAACAAAGGGGAATTTTATTGCATTGTGAGCATCTATACTGCTGTTTATCTTTCAACTTCTGTATTTTTAATTCAATCAGCATGGATCCAACCTATATCACTCCACTCACTCCATACAACTACTATGGATTGAAAAAACAAATGGAGGTACATTTGAAGATTAAAGGGTTGTACAAAGTGACCATAATTATAGAACTTCAACCAATAAGAGTTGCAAAGAAGAAAAAATCGTTTAACAAATGTGATGAGGCTCTTGGGACATTCTGCATGTCTCTGTCTCTTGATCTCTTGTTTCATGTCGAATCTTGGACCACACCCAATCAGATCTGGACTCAATTGGAGACTTTGGGAAGCAATATACCTTGAAAGGATTTTAGTTGGAGAATGAACTTATTGATTTGAATCCTACAGATTTTGACAGCATCTAGGACTTCTTCACCAAACTCTAGTCTCTCATATTGTAGTTGTCACAGAGTGGTATTGAGAAACAGGACTTTCAGTTGATTTTTTCCATCCTTGCCAAGCTTTGTCCTGATAATTCAGTTATTGTTTCCATCTTTTATGTTACTAGAGATGCACTTGGTACTAGATTTACTATGCCTTCACTTGATGATTTTGCTACATCACTCACTAGGGAGAAGGCAAAGTTAGTACAAATGAGCACATTTCAGTCTTCAAAATTGCAAGTTCTTATTGCAACACATTGCACCAAAGACCAAAATACTTCAAATAGAAAGGCAAAGGAACAAAAACACAAGGATTCCAAGAAAAAAAAGCAAGAAAAGGAATCATATTCACAGGATACCTCTGAGTCCTCTCCCTCTTCTAAGGAGGAATCATCTAAGAAGAACAAAGAAGAACAAATCAAGATGTGCATATTGCAAAAAGTCAAGACATGATGAGCATCGGTATTATGCAAAGTAGATTGATGAGCTAAAACACCTACAAAAGAATCACATCCAGTTGCCTTCATCTATGACATCCTCTTCTTCCACATCATCACTAGCACAATCCGGATCCTCAGGCATGGCAAGTGGAGTAGACAAGATGAAAGACCATGCACTCTTTGCATCCACCGGTCGTCAGTGTAGCTGATGGCATTCTTGATTCAAGAGCCTCACATCACATGGCTTCATCTTCGCTTATGTTCTCTTCATATGAGCCTTGTACTTCACCAAATATACAAATGGGAAATAACACTTGAATGAGTGTTAGTGGGAAAGGATCAATCAATATTGATGATGGCATATTTCAGGATGTACTTTGTGTTCCTTCACTATCCTCCAATCTCTTTTCCATCTCTCAGATTGTACACAATGGAGCAAGGAAGACCGTTTGAGTTCACACCTAATTCAGTGCTTATCAAAGATTTGCAGAGTAGAGAGATCACTGCAATTGGGATAGTTGATCATGCATTTCAATTGTATGCCTTCTCACACTTGCTCCTAATGATCTTGCAGAACCATTGACTAGTTTACACTCTCATGCATCTAGAGTGGATCACATATCTAAAGAGAAGTTTGGTCACTTGAACCTATGTGTACTTTCATCACCCGCCTTGGTTCATGAGACTTGTGTTGAGCTTTCACCTCCTCCACAACCTCAACCTCTTGCATATTCAAGGAAAAATTCAGTTTAGCAGGATGTTGTTGTCTTTCAACTTCAGCTTTGTGTAATGACTTATTGCTAGACATTGCAGTGTTATTTGTTGAGTCACACATTAGAAATATTGGGGACATGATTGAGGATATTCACTTTGTCTAGGATTATAGCTATAGCCCACCTATCATCTCTTCATCATTGCCTTTGGAGTTTGTTCTACAGGGATCTTCACAGTTGTTTGTATTTGCTTCATTTAATTTGGCATCTTTCGATTCAAACATGTTGACCCTTGATCAATTTCCTAAGGCACTCATCTTGAGACCTCTTCTCCTGAGGGACTTTCTTCTGCATTCACTGTTGGATTTGTTTCTTCTAAAAAGAAGGAACATTGTATTCTGATTTTTGATCATCTTCAACATTCTTCTTCGACCATTCACTTTTAGCAAAGGACATACTTCCTTGTGGGGGGGAGTCAACATCTCTTCCTTTCTCTCCTATGGGGGGGATCTTGATTGTACTTACGTGACTGAAGCACTACTTGGAAGGACATATTAAGTCCTACATTCTTCTGTCACATGTATGCTTTTATTTCTTTTTTCTCTCTTTTGGAGAGGAGCTTTTTCCTATGAGGTTTTCTCCTTTTCTCTGGTTATGAGAGATTCATTTGTTTGCACATGGGTACCTCATCACCTTATAGTTGAGACCCATTCATACGTCCACTGTTGCAATCATCATTAGGTTTTTAGCTTCTCCCTAAGTTGAACTTAAGGGAAGGTGTTAGAGTAAATAGAAAAATCACCTAGTAATTAATTAATGCCCCTTTTTACTTTATTCACTTAAGCCAAACTTAGGATTTTTTTTTTAATTATTAGATTGAGCTGTTTTTAGGGCATGCTGTCTCATTGCATAGGATGACGACACTTATCATAATCTAATGATATCCTTACCTAGGGGTTTGATCTAGGGTTTCTTATTTCCTTACATAAGGATTTATCATACATTCAAATTATTGCATCAATACAATTCTTAGGTTGTTGAGCAAATCAGTTGCTTTGATCTCTCCTTGTGACAGGTATTTTGCTTGTAGGTGATTTCTGGGAGTTGTGGGATTCAACTATCAATTCCAACAATTTTGATTTGAAAAAACATTCTCTATTCTTGGAATGTAGTCAGATTATAGATAAATTGGGATTTGGAAACTCCTTTGTGCTATAAAATGAGGGGTTTGGCTGTGACTGTATCCTCTTCTGCTGTTACATTTCTGCATTAGTGTTATGTAGCTGATTTGAGGACAAAATCCATGAATTTTGAAACCAAAGGAAGAAACCTCTTTGGCTCCCTTTGGCAGTCTCGTCCAGGGGCTGCAATTGTGCTGAAGATATTCACTTTCTTCACTTTTGGCAAGTATTTGGTGGTCTGTCACAGCTGTACACAGTACACTATCAATCAGTTTTAGAGAATTGCTTGCAGATCATCGCATGCGTTGCAGGTTTAGTGTGGTAGCATGCTGTTATTTATCCATGTAATCCAGATTTCAGTATTTCAGTGTATTATGTTGTTTAGAGATTCGGATGTAGTAAGTTAATTGTATAGTTTTTGTATAGATTATTACAGAACAGCATGATTAGCAGTGAGGTGAGCACAAAGTCAAAGTTGGAGACCAGGTTTTGTTGTACCTGAAAATAGAACTCCTGGGGCAAGAAAGAAAACTAAAGCCCTTAAGGTATGGCCCATTTTAGATTGTAGAACAAATGAATAATAATGAATTTTGTTTAGATTTGCCTCAGTATATGAAAATCCATTCAATGCTGAACGTTGCAAACCTTTGCCTATCTGAACCGGCCATGCTTGATGACGAAGAAGTGTTGTTACCTCCAATTGAAGACCTTGCTCCAAGCAGACAAGAAGAGTTGGAAGTTGATGTAGTGCTTCAAAAGAAAGAGTGTAAGACTTGAAGAGAGGTGAATAGAACTTAGTTAACTGGTCACAAGGGACAACTTCCAAGTAATGAAAGATGGTATTGTAGACACCTAAAAATGGTCAACGCTTGCGGAGTCGTACTTTAACATTTGCGCATTGCCTCATTTTAGGTTTTTGCGTCGCATTAACATTTCTCCTATGTTACGCACTTGGTTTTTATCATTTGCGAGCATCGAATCATTCTTCTATATTCTTCATTCATCTCGCTCTCAAATTTGGTCTTGTCGACAACAATCTTCAATCATGATTTTGGACAATCTTATCCTGTCGCATCAATGTGCGTGTTCATTTGTCATCATTTTGGACATCGTCAATCCTAATTAGGGTTTTGTCCTCTTATCAATATTATCATTACGCGATCAATTTGTCATCGATCATCGGTTCTCATCCTTTTGTCAATCTTATCATCATGCGATCGATTTGTCATCGATCGTTGTCCTTGTCAATCTCTTCAATTTTGCAATCGATTTGTCATCGATCATCGTCATCCTTCTCAATCATGTCAATTTGGATCAATTAGTCATTGTTCCTCGTCAATTGGCGCATTTATCAATTAAATCATTTATCACATGGGTCATTTATCAATTCAAAATCATGATCGATATCAATTATCTTCAATCAAGACCTAATTGTCATTCTCGCATTGCTAATTCATCTTCTAGGGTTTCATGATTTAATCATTTAACCTTGTGTGTCATTTCTTCCTCTAGGATTAATAAATTATTTATTTATCCTAAGTCTTCTCATCGCAATTAAATGTTCATTTAATTGGCTAATTATTCCTCTTTTTGTGAATTAATTAATAAATGATAAATTATTAATTAATTTACCTAATTTTCTAATTTTCCACCTATTTTCTAATTTTCTAATTTTCCACCTATTTTCTAATTTCCTAATTTCTAATTTCAATTCTCTCCTATTTTCCTCCTAGTTTCATGGGAATGACAAAGAAATTTGTCATAATTTGTCATAATTGACAATCAATCAATTTTTGATATAGAAGTTTGTCATAATTTGTCATAAATTATCAATCAACAAATTTTGCATAGAAAGTGCATAATTTGTCATAATTTGTCATAATTGACATAATTGATTTGCAATTTCCATTTGAATTGAATCATACTAATTTGTTCATCTCTCCAATTTTTCTATAAATTGGATGAATTTCTTCAATCCCAATCTAATCACTTTGTCATAATCACTTTGTCGAATGAGAATAATCAGGTTATCGAATTGCTAATCAATCATGCTTCAAGTACTCTTGTGTCAATGTCATTCTTGCTTTCACATTAGGTGTATGCACTTGAAGGTGAGATCCACAAACAAAGGCTATTTGGAGAAGAAAGAAGAACAATGGAGCCGCATGAAGGAGCATTCAAATTGACATTTGGTTTGCATAATCTTTAGTTTTGTATGCTTTGTTTTCATGTCTCTATTGATTGTGTTTTAGGATAGATCATTACATTGTAGTTTTTGTGATTGAGCTAGATTAGTGTTTTGAATATATGCTTGTGATGATTTCTGAATTCCTAACGTACAGGTATCATATGGAGGATGTGGAGAAGAATTTCACATTTGTTGAGTCCTTGAGTTTTGGGGACCAAAAGCCTCCTTAATGAGGAGGTGTTGTAATGTCCTCTATTTTTTACAAAGTGACTTAATTAAATTCATTAATTAAGTCGTCCAGAAAAAAATATATTACAAAAGAGATGACTTTAATTGATTAATTTAATTATAAAATAAAGTGAAAATAGTAAAATGAGTCATTTTATTAAATAAATTTCTCCAACTATGACAAATATTAAAGTCGACCTAATCTTCTAGATGTTTCCTGGAGGTCTTTATAAGGAGGTTCCTGGGGTTGTAGCAAAGCATGCTTATGGATTTGATATGATGATTTAGGATTTCTGGCGATGGAAACCTTCAAGAGTTTGACAAAAGGGTTGGACAAAAACCTAGCTCTTCCTAAAGGGTGGATTCAGGACGGAGTCCATAGCTGGGCCAAATTTGTGAAGTCTTCCTTCGAAGACAAATGTGCAATAATAAGGGTATCCGCAGACCTGAGGTAATTTCTGCCTATTTGGAAAATAAAGATATTTTATTCTGGATTTTATATGCCAGTAAGATATTGAAATATGTGTTGTATATATATTTGGCATGGGTTTATTAGGGGTTTATGATACACCATCTACAAAATAAATAAAGGATACAATAATATCATAAGCCATGGTTTGTTTAATTTGGGCCGGAATTAATTAAAGAAGTCAAGTAAGCATTAGAAGCATCGGTCAGTTTAATATTGCAATTTTATTATGAAATAGTGGCTTTGATTGAAATAGTCAATATTATTAGATTGGCTGACTCAATAAAAGGTCTTCGTATAAGTTCAAATTGTTGAAGTGAGATATTTGTGAGGTCTCCAACTCTTGTAGGTAAAAATTTATGCCTGTCATGACTCTAAGGTTTGGTGCATGATATTATAGAGGCTATTTTCAGAGTCATGAATATTAATATCTACTACATAGAAAAAACAATAGTCGAAGCAGGGAAAAATATATTGACGCAAGAGTCTTTCCTGTGTATGGCCTTGGCAATAATTCGAAGAGATAATCCATGGAAATCCTTCTGAAGACATTAATAACTTGCTGCATGGTCGTATTAAAAGTGTGTGATTAATTTGAAGAATCTTCGTTGGGCGAGCTTTGGCAGCTATTTTCTCCTGAGCACTCGACCTTCCCTAAGTATCTACTTCAACCATGAGTTTGTGGAGAAAAGCTCCTTGTAAGGTGAGAGCTGAAGGTTGGACGATTGCATCTGCCCTTGGATGCAGGTTTGGAAAGAGACATTCAAGCTTACTTTGTTATAGACAACCCTTCATATAACTAGAACCTGGAGTTTGTTGACTCTTTATGAAGCAGGATGAATACAGAAGCCTTAATTTATAAGTCTAGCACCTTCCTATGCAGACTTATGATCATATGTTTATAGATTGTCAACACCATTCTCAAACAACTGCAAATAGAGGTTGGACAGATTTATTTTCCATTGTTGTGCATATAAATCTGGGTATGTATTCTTGAGTGGCTGAATATTATTGTTTCTTGAGCATGAATGTATTAATTGCCATTGGAAGAATGATTCAATACAAATTCCGAAGTCTGATTTTCTCTGCTATGAAAGGTCAGATTGCACATTTCTGAAAATATTTAATATTATAATCTGTATGCTTATATTTTTGTGATGTCCCCAATTTTAGGAGACGTTGGCCATCAGCGTTTTAAATAAATAATAAATAATAAATAATAAAAAATGAAATTATATTATATTTTGTTTAGGGGACTGACATTGGAGAATATTATTAGATAAATTATTATTAATTTCAATAAAATTGCCTGGGCCGACCTATTCTTTTGTGTCGGTTTACCTTGGGTCAGTTGTGATTTTGTGGCCGACTGAGCTTAAGGAGAGTATATATAGGAGTATGTTTGCTTGTTCAAGGCATGAAGAGTTTATACAGGAAATGCATTAAACAAATGCAACGTCCCTTCCCAGACACAAACCTAGAAGGAGTCCATTGGCAAGACAAAATCCCTATCATTAGCTTTGCTAAGGATATTATTGTGTTATCTTCACTATTGCCCAGCAAGCTCATAAGCACGGTGATAATCTACATATTGTTTCTCCTCCATTCACCTCTCCGTAAGAGTTTATTAATGAAGGAAGAAAGTATATGCTGCAAGGAGTCAAATTGTGGACACAAAGATAAGCATCCAGTTGTCAGACTTGACAGAAGGTACGCAGCCACAGTTGGAGGGCATCTTTCAAGAGTTTAGCACCACTCCAAGGCCCCTATATCGCTGTCCACAGGCTGCACCTAATACTAGGGTTCCACCTGCATATCAGAGTCCCTACCACACCTCAAAAAGAAGACATTTGATATGGGACTTCTGGAAGTCGTTTTGCTCCAAAAGGCCAGCGATCTCTCAAGTATGCTTAATGCAGTTAATATCATCTGAGTATAAAATTAAATATATCCATCTGACTGATAAACTACTAGTGTATCAGATTGTTATGCAATAACAAATTGTTTGTGAGCAGTAATATTGGCATGTATTAATTTAATATGCTAATGCTATTTATGTTGTGAACTCCAACATTATCTGTGGGCATTGTATTATGAACTTCAAGTCATTACTGATTTGATATTAATCTGAGAATAAGATTATTTTTAAGTCCTAATGTTGATAGAGTTCTATAGGTTTTTGCATTACTTCCTATGCTGGTATATCTCAGTGGTATCAGAGCCATCTTTATGCCAACCTGTGAGGGTTTGTTGATGCAAATCCATGAAAATAAGAAGCTATGGATCTGATGACATTCTTTCCGCTACTCAAAGCCAAATTGCTAGAAAGACGGGCCATAGAATCACTACAGCAAGAACGACGATAAGATGAACCAGCTAGGGAAGTGGCCAGATGTCATGCCAAATATATGAACTTAAGGTTAGCTAATACAGAAGCACAAGAGAAACCTGAAATGTTAAAGAGTACAGAAGCATAAGAGGAGGCCAAGAAAGAAGTGATGATAGTGGAGCCAAAAAAAGGGTCAGAAACTCACAATGTCAAATTGGAGGACTCCGTAATGGTAAAAGATAGTACTGAGCAGGCAACATCAATCCAAACTTAAAGTATGGATATAATTGCATTTGGTAATGAGGATTCAAAGTATATGAGAATGATTGGTCCATACAATTTAATGGAAAATGATCTTGTGATGATGGGTTTGTTTGAGATTGAGGGCCCTAAAGAAGAACTGCAAGCTTATCTAGAAAGTCCTGGGATTACGCACTACATGGGAGAGGACCAAGAGACATTCACATTCCTTAGTTCCAGGTCCAATAAGATCAATAATGAAGTTCTCACAGCGGAATGGCGAAGCAGTGGTGCTGAGGTTCATATGGGATCCTGGCCTTCAGTTTGGGCATGCAGATATGGATTGCTTGAGGACAAGCAATCTCTAGGACAGGAGGACTGTGATGTCCCCGATTTTAAGAGACGTCAGCCATCAGTATTTTAAATAAATAATAATAATAGTTGAAATTATTATTTATTTTGTTTAGGGGGCGACATTGGAAGATGTTATTAAATAAATTATTAATAATTTCAATAAAATCACCTGAGCTGACCTATCCCTTTGTGTCGGTTTACCTTGGGTCGGTTTTCTTTGTGGCCGACTTAGCTTAAGGAGGGTATATATAGGAGTATGTTTGATTGTTCAAGGCATGAAGAGTTTATTTAGGAAATGCATTAAACGAATGCAACGTCCCTTCCCAAACGCAAACCTGGAAGGAGTCCATTGGCGGGACGAAATCCCTATCATTAACTTTGCTCAAGATATTATTCTGTTATCTTAACTATTGCCCATAAGGCTCATAAGCGCATTGATAATCTACATATACATATTGTTTCTGCTCCATTCACCTCTCCATAATAGTATATTATCGAAGGAAGAAAAGATATACTGCAAGGAGTCAGAATTGTGGACACAAAGATAAGCATCAAGTTGTCAGACTTGACAGAAGGTACGTTGCTGCAGATGGAGGGCATCTTTCAAGAGTTTAGCACCTATATCACTGTCCACAGGCTTCACATAATACTAGGGTTACACCTGCATATCAGAGTCATTTTGCTCAAAAAGGCCAGCAATCGCTCAAGTATGCTTAATGCAGTTAATATGATCTAAGTATAACATTAAATACATCCGACTGATAAACTGCTAGTGTATCAGATTGTTATCCAATAACAAATTGTTTGTAACCAATAATACTGACGTATATTAATTTCCTATGCTAATGTTATTTTTGTTGTTAACTCCAATATTATCTACGGATATTTTATTCTGAACTTCAAGTCATTTCTGATTTGATATTAATCTGAGAATAAGATTATTGTAAGTCCTGATGTTGGTAGTGTTCTATAAGTTTTTGCATTACTTCCTATGCTGCTATATCTTAGTGGTATCAAAGCCACCTTTCTGCCAACCTATGAGGGTTTGTTGATGCAAATCCATGAAAATAAGAAGCTACAGATCCGATGACATAATTTCTGTTATTCAAAGCCAAATTGCTCGGAAACAAGACATAGAATCACTAAAGTAAAAACGGCAATCAGATGAATCTGCTAGGGAAGTGGCCAGATGTCATGCCAAATATATGAACTTAAGGTCAGCTGTACATCAAGATTTGTCCTTCGCTGACTACTTTGAGATTCAAACGAATGTGCAAAGAAGAAGTAGATGTAAGGAGCAGCCTTGCAAGGAGAATTTTGGATGGGCACAATGGGATCCAAAGAGGTACACACTTGAAGCCATCAAAATCTTTTTAGAGTATTTAGGGCTGTCTAATCAGATTAAGTTTGTATTTGTTTTTTATGATTATTTGAGATATTTGAATTGGACAAATCCAAGAGAAAGGGAACTTTATGACAACATAAGACAAATAAGAAAAGAAGAAGAATATTCTACAGCAGCACAAGTGGAACCTGAAATGTTGAAGAGTACAGAAGCACAAGAGGAGGTCATGAAAGAAGTGATGATAGTGGAGCAGAAAAAAGGGTCAGAAACTCACAATGTCAAATTGGAGTACTCCATAATGGTAGAAGATAGCAACAAGCAGGCAACATCAACCCAGATTTTAGGTATGGATAAAATTGCATTTGGTAGTGAAGATTAACATTATATGAGAATGATTGGTCCATGCAATATAATACAAAATGATGTTGTGATGATGGGTTTGTTTGAGATTGAGGGCCATGAAGAAGAAATGCAAGCTTATCTAAAAAGCCCCAGGATTATGCACTACATGGAGGAGGACCAAGAGACATTTGCATTCCTAAGTTCCAAGTCTGATAAGATCAATGATGAAGTTTGAAAGAGAGATGTTTATCCCAAGGTCGCACAACCGAGTGGTGGAGCAATGGTGCTAAGGTTGATATGGGATCCTAGCATTCAATTTGGGTATGCAGATGTGAATTGCTTGAGAACAAGCAATCTCTAGGACAGGACTGTGATGTCCCCAATTTTAACGGACGTTGGCCATCAGTATTTTAAATAAATAAAAAATAAAAGATAATAATAAATGAAATTATTATTTATTTTGCTTTCAAGGCGAGATTGGAGAATATTATTAAATAAATTATTATTAATTTCAATAAAATAGCCTAGGCCAACCTATTCCTTTGTGTTGGTTTACCTTGGGTCGGTTTTGCTTTGTGGCCGACTTAGCTTAAGGAGGGTACATATAGGAGTATGTTTGATTGTTCAAGGCATGAAGAGTTTACACAGGAAATGCATTAAACCAATGCAACGTCCATTCCCAAACGCAAACCTAGGAGTCCATTGGCAAACAAAATCCCTGTCATTAGCTTTGCTCGGGATATTATTGTGTTATCTTCACTATTGCCCAGCAGACTCATAAGCGCAATGATAATCTACATATTGTTTAAGCTCCATTCATCATAGTCAACATTAAATGCCTATTGTTATATTCAATAATATTGGTTATCTGCCAATGTATTAATTGTTTGTATTAAGTGGGTTGTCACTCTCGAGTAGTTATAAGCGTCAGTTGGTTGGCAGTTGTGTTCCTCTTGGCAACCGCCGAGTTCTTTAAATATGTTGTGTACCGCCAAGGAAGTTAGTATGAGAGAGTCGGATCAATTGTAATCCTTGGCCGACCATCTCTAGTCTTCTTCTCTGTTATCATTTCATGTGCGAAAAAAGATATATTTTACTCTTTTGTCTAGTGTGCATTGTCATTCGTATTATTACTTCCTTATTTAATTACCAGATATAGTGGTAAACATTTGGAGCCATTGCCTTAAAAGAAATCAAGTCAACCTTGAGTGATTCGTGCCCTTAAACCCCAATAAAGGTGAGAAGAGGCCACAAGGTGGTCAAGACCAAGCAATCCAGCGATCTTTAAGGATTGTAGAACAAAGAGAATGAAGAAGAAGATTACAAGAAACATTCAAGGAAAATCCAGGAAAATCCAGTCGAACAATTAGACCATTTGTTCGTACACTCAACGTTGGATGAGGAGTACGAAAAGGGAAATCTTGAACTCGCCGACATAATTCATCGTCTATCCATCTCAGGGGAACCAAGAATTGGAGGATCCAAACCATTGACCCCCACACGAAGAGAGCACAGGAACGAGTCAAAGCCTGGAAGTACCTAGAATGTTGGGGACGTTGGAGGTGGACGTGTAGAGGACACACGTACGATCGAGGGTGCCAGGAAACTAGGTTCGACGCACAAGGGAGTAAGCAGGCGAGAGAGATGGTGACTCCTTCGACAAGTCCGAATGTGGATTGACATAAATTGTTGAAGTTCACAGGGAATGGGTCAAAGGATCCTTCACGGCACTGTAAGACGTGCAAAAACATTTGGTTGGCAAGTGGTTAGTTAAATAAAGACACTGGTTGAGAGTGTTTCCTACAACTTTATGGGGAATAGCCATCGATTGGTTTTCAAAACTAAAAGAGAAACACACAGAATCGTGGGATAGCCTAAAGAAAGCATTCCATAAGGAATTTAAACTCTTGAGGGACAACAATGAAAATCTACAATACCAAACAAGGGAGGCACGAGAATGAGTTGAAAACCCGACA
The DNA here is from genome assembly GCF_030272615.1 of Cryptomeria japonica. Classification (NCBI taxonomy): domain Eukaryota; kingdom Viridiplantae; phylum Streptophyta; class Pinopsida; order Cupressales; family Cupressaceae; genus Cryptomeria; species Cryptomeria japonica. The sequence goes on along the minus strand of NC_081406.1, from coordinate 242,667,492 downwards.
AGACTGAGCATCCAGTCCGGAACTTCAAAATAGATTATTAATAAACAACATTAACTTACTTAGCAATAACACATTAATTATCAGCACATAAGCATCAACCATCAACCATCAACCATCAACGCATGAACACCAAATTTACATGGAAAACCCAATCAAGGAAAAACCACGGTGAGAATCCAACTCACAATATGAATAAAAATGTTTACAATGTTTTAGGCTTGCTGCCAAGGAGCACCAACACCTAAAGGACTTGCATAGCTAAGACACAGAACCTTAGGCAAAATACAAAGAGGACTTGCTCAGCTGAAGATCACTTTTACAAGACGATACAAACTACTACCAAAGGACTCACTGACTCTCAGTAACAAATGAAATAGCTAAATTGAAATTGAGAAGGATTCTCCTGAACATAAACTTGTCCTTAAACAATAGGATCAAGAGACCAACATCATGGCAAACATATCAGATAATCTTCACTGTCACAACACACTATCTTGCAAAATATATCACCTTCAAAGCTCTTCTCAAACTGATTTTTGCACAACCACAAACTCAAATCTACTTGCAAATCATTCGCATACACTTCTCACACAATTCACTTCTCATCACACCACAATTCATCCATCCACACATCTTAAATATGAGATACAACATTGAAATCCTAATTAAGGGTCAGCCAAAACAGAATGAGCAATATTACACAAAATAAGCCACCTGGACCTAAAATACTCAAATCAGTCCACTCTAGGAGAAAGAGGGAACCAAAACAAATTACAATACATCCTTCCATGATTGATCCAATAATCCGCACACGCTAACACATACTCCAAAGTCGTTACCAAACATAATGTGTAGAAATAACAATCCGTCAGCCACATAACCTCTTCCAACACAAAATACTCAATGCGGATCTCCCCACACCATGGTGAGACCCAAAACAACATATCAACACATCTTCCAACACATATCCGAACCAAAAAATATGATCCACTAAACCACAACACAATTAGAAACATATCCGAAGGGCACCAAAAGCTTTCCAGACCATCTTGAATACAAGATGACACAACCAACACCTAAAACATTAACTGCAACACAAAACATATTTCCACAACAACCAAGAGCATATCCAGACCAACATCCATCCGGATAACCAGGTTTGACATCAATGACAACCATACAAGCTCATGCTTCCAACAATCTCCAATAGAACATACGAGCATAAAATCAAAGGCTCAAAGAGTTGTTGGGTAAGATGGAGAACCAGCCAACCGACGAGTTGAAGAAGCGGTGGTTCATCAAGGGACTGATACCCTCGTTATGCAAGAAGATAAGAGTAGTGCCTCTGATCTCGTATGTCGATGCTTACAATCGGGCGACGAACATCAAAAGTGAAGACAAAACATCCTCCCGAGGGAAGAGGAAGACTAACGACAATGAGTGAAAAATTGATTGAACAAAATAATCGGATAATCTATTCAACGATAGACAACCATATATATAGAGATTACAAGACAACGTTCTAAATTAAGAACTACTCATTTAAGTGAAAACTAAAAAACTAAAAAAGCTTAAAATATTAAATAAAGCTTAAAAAGCTAAATAATATAAAGCTAACTATGTGTCTTTAATAAAGAAGCAATAGTTTCACTTAACGCACTAAAAAAGCTAAATAAGTCGACTAAAAAGATATATAGCTAGAAAAGTTGACAACTAAGATGACCACTAAGAATAGAAGATGACCATTACATAATAGATATTAATATTATTTTAACACCCTCCCTAATGGTCATCATACTCAATACCCTACAGAAGACACTGCAGGTGTTATGATCACAAATGCAAAGAACACTCTGCTGCTACGGAGACCCTCCCAAGATTTGCAGAATGTAAATGACCAAGAGTACCAAAAGCCATCCAAGCTAATGTTATCCTCACACATGAATTGGAGAGTTCGCACACACAAATTACTAAAGCCTGAAACCATTATTTTGAGAAAAAATCAGCAAACCCTTTTGCAAAAGAGTACTGAGCACTGTTTGCTCCAGCAACTCCAAAATAGACTGCAAGATACCTCGGTTGCAAATGTTCGCCCTAGCAGTGCGACCCAAAATTGACTGCAACAAAGCACGATTTTTGAGGAAAAAAAATGATCAAAACCAGAGAACTTCGCAAATCACAAAATCCCACGTGAACTTTGCATATTACAGATGATTTTTGAGGAAAAAATCGAAAAAACGAACAAACAATTTTTGAAGAAAAAATCATGAAAACCTAGAAATCCCACACAATCCTTGCGGATTACAGATGATGGTCATTTTTAAGGAAAAGATTATAAACCCTGCAAACAATTTTTTGAAAAATAAATTGAATGAATGATTCAATTATCAGATAATATATTCAATAATATACAAACGTATATAAAGAGATTACAAGGACGACGTTCTAAATTAAGAACAAGTCGTTTAAAGTGAACTACTAAAAAGCTACACGCTAAATAAAGCTTAAAAGCTAATTAACTAAAAAGAAAAAGCTAAATGCTAAATAAAGCTTTTAAAAGCTAAATGACCATTAAACAAGGAACTAAATATAGGTGACTAAAATATAATTAAATATTCTAATACCCTCCATTAATGGTCATTCTATCTACTAACTACCCTACAGAAGACACTGCAGGTCTTTTGATCACAAATGAAAAGAACACTCTGCTGCGGTGGAGACCCTCCCTGGATCTAAAAAGTGTTAATGACCAAGAATACCAGAATCCATCCAACCTGACGTTGGGTAACCAAATTGAAACCCGAAACCATAAATTTGAGGAAAAATCGACAAACCCTCAAAAATTGAAGATACAAATCATCATTTTTGTGGAAAAAAATGGTAAAATCCCTTGAAATGATTTTTGTGAAAAAAAATCGAACAAAACCCTGAAACTTCGCATGGCAAGACCCAAAACACCACGTGGTAAGACACCAAACATCATGCAATAAAACATCAAACATCATGCGGAAAAACACCAAACAACATCACACGGTAAAATACCAAACATCATGTGGTAAAACCCTGATTTTTGAAAAAAAAATCAAGCAAAACCCTCCCATGATTTTTTATGGCGAAAAATCAGAAAACCCAAAAATTACTTTTTTGTGGAAAAATTAATAAAACGCATGCAAGCTTTGCAGATGAAAGATAATAATTTTTAAGGAAAAAATTCTAAACCCTACGAACAATTTTTGAGGAAAAAAAAATGTGAAAACCCTGGGACCTATAGGACGAGGTTTGGCCTAAATCAATCTGATCAAGGCAACGATATTCAGATATCGTGAACATGCACTGTTTCCACGTGCTATGGCAGTTGTTGAACTTCTGTCTATGTTCCAACATGATGCTAGTCAAAGATGCCATCACGGAAACCGAGGTTGATTGAGGTCAACTGAGTGAAAGCAAGAGACAGAAGAATCTGATTTTTTTTTTTTAAATCAGAATAGAAGCAACTGCTGAAAAAACTGAAACCGTGGAGAAGAATTCTAGCAGGAATTCCAAGGCACAAATTTCGAGGTTTGGGAGAAACCTAGAAATTAAAAATTTTCTACAAACTTAAAATAGCATAAATAGTGCCCAAAAAACACCAAAATTCCCGCAACCACAAAATTAGCAGAAATTGCGGACTATTTTTAAATTCCAAGGCAAATACGCTGGCACAAAATTCGAGGCACGAAAAATGAGGCACCCAAAAAAATATGAGACCAACCCAGAAAAGCTCTCGAAAAACCCACCAAGAATCTGAAATCAAAATGCAGATCCAACGGCTCAAAATTGAGGCACGAAAAACGATGCACCCAGAAAATCTGACGACGACCCAGTTGAGGTCTTGAAAAACCCAGTAAGAATCTACAACCAGAATAAAATTTCGACTTAAACTGAAGGGTCAAAACCCTAGTTGAAAATTGCAGAAACCCTAGGAAAATTTTCAATCTGCAAAAAAACCCTCCAAGTTACAGGCCCGAAAATCTCTAGAACTCTAAAAAAAACATGAACTGCTACCCAGCACAAAGAAATTCGCCCATGAACCGGAAACCCTCGAAAAGCCTTAAAAAAAAAGCAAAATCGTTTTTTATAAAAAAAAATTAAAAACAATCTGGAAAATATTCCAGAAAGAAGGCCATGAATTTTTATTAAAAAATTCGCCAAACTTTAAAGAATCCCATTGACCCGCTCTGATACCATGAAAAAAAAAATTAAATGAATGATTCAATAATCGGATAATTTATTTAACAATATACAAACGTATATAAAGAGATTACAAGGACAACGTTCTAAATTAAGAACAAGTCGTTTAAAGTGAACTACTAAAAAGCTAAACGCTAAATAAAGCTTAAAAGCTAATTAACTAAAAAGAAAAAGCTAAATGCTAAATAAAGATTAAACGCTAATTAACTAAAAAGTTAAATGACCATTAAACAAGGAACTAAATATAGGTGACTAAAATATAATTAAATATTCTAATATTTTTTAGGGAAAAAATCGTGAAAACCCTCACATGATTTTTTGTGGAAAAAAATCAAAAAACCGACAAACAATTTTTCAAGAAAAAACCATGAAAACCCTGGGACCTGTAGGACGAGAGGCCTTGCCCAGAAAAAAAATAATTTTTGTGGAAAAAAATTAATAAAACCCAGCAAATAATTTTTTATGGATAAAAATTATAAAACTCGGAATAATTTTTTTAAAGACAAAAAATTATAAAAACTCAAATAATATTTTTAAAGCAAAAATTAATATTAAAAACCCAGAATTAATTTTTTTGAAGACAAAAAATTTATAAAAACTCAATGATATTTTTCTGAAAAAAAAAATTACAAAAACCAAGCAAACTGCCACAAAAGGGTGTGAAAACCCTAGCCGCCAACCAGATCGCAAAAATTAGAGAGGACGCAGTGAAGGTCGCAGAAACCGCGAAACACGTCGCGGAAAATCAACACATGCCCACCGGAAAATCGCGGAGTGTAGAAAGGCGACGAAGAACACAAAAACGCGGTCACAGAAAGCAAAAAATAATCCTGCCGAAAAACCCTAACGCAGATCAGTCGAAAAAAAATGCGGTCACAGAATGGCGCGAAAAAAATCGCGCAAAGAAAAGCACTACTGAAAATCATGAACAGAATTGCGGAAAAAACCGAGGCGGAAAAAACCGAGATATTTAGAAATCTGCCAAAAAAAACAACTGCGAAAAATCGCAGATAGTCGCCGGCATGAAAACCCTACCGGAAAAAAAACACGAAATCCGCAGGTACAAAAACCCCAGACGCGCCCTAGCTGAAAAACGTCGTTGTCTCAGAAAAACCCTCACCGAAAAAAATCTTGACCACGAACCCTGCTCTGCAAAAAAAACTCTTCAAACAGAGGCGAAAAACCCTAAACACCAACTATAGACGAACCGGAACCTCCAAAAAACAAAATCATTTTTTTATTAAAAAAACAATTAAAAAAAATCTAGAAAAAAAATTCAGAAAGGAGCGCACGAATTTTTTGAAACTCTTTAAAATCCCATTGACACGCTCTAATACCATGAAATATTGATTGAACAAAATAATCGAATAATTTATTCAACAATATACAACCGTATTTATAGATATTATAAGACATCGTTCTAAATTAAGAACTAGTCGTTTTAAGTGTAAAACTAAAAAGCTAAAAAAGCTTAAAATATTAAATAAAGCTAAATAATATAAAGCTAACTGTGTGTCTTTAATAAAGAAGCAATAGTTTCACTTAACGCACTAAAAAAGCTAAATAAGTCGACTAAAAAGCTAAATAGCTAGATAAGTCGACAACTAAGATGACCACTAAGAATAGAAGATGACCATTATAGAATAGATAATGTTATTTTAACAATGAGAGCACTGAAGGTAGTAGCGACGAAAAATCCAAAATGGTTCAGGCCCTACTACGAGATGATGAGAATGATGAAAGAATTGAAGGTAGAGAAAGGAACCAATAAAGAAAGTAATGAACTATGGTGTACTGAATGCAAACATGAGGGGCACACGAAAGGTAATTGTCCTAGAATATGTTTTGTGAGATTTGCCAAGTGTTGGGTCATTCAATCAAGGAGTGCCCGTAAAATTTGAAGACAAGTACACAAGTACTCTTCACACAGAGAGAGTCCACTCAATCGAGACCACAAAATACATCGCCAAGCGGTTATCAAAACCAACAAGGGTGAAATCAAATACAGTTCAACTCCGGAGGATGTCCTATCATACAATGCCGACAATGTAGTGAGTGGGGACACTTTGCGAGAGACTATCAGAATAAGAAAGACAACATACAATTATTGTGCAAATGGTGTGGACTGAGGAATCATGAAGACACCATCTGCTCAGAGCAAAATGGTATTAATATGCTGGATGTGGCGGAACAAGATGAGGTAGTTTTGGCAATCACAAGAGCGCAGAAGAAGAAGGCAATGTACTTAGACGCTTCTACGGAGAAGGGACAACTCTAAGAAGCCAAAGCAAAAGTAGAACAAGTGTTGGCGAAGGAACAAATAACTTCCACTGGATCTAAAAGTACATCACTGTAGGAGTCAAAGAAGAACATAGTTCAGTAGGTGCTATAGGCAACCATACCCATCAGGTGACAGACCTTCTTCCAACTATGCCACAATTGAGAGTGGCAATTACCAACACGATCAATGACGACATAGTTAGCCAAAAACAATATAAACCACAAGAGGAACTGATAGAGAAACCACCATGTGAAGGTAATGAGGCCAGTAATCCAATGTTGCTGACGGTTAGCATCGGGAGGAAGTCGATGATCGTTGAGATGGAAATAATGGGGAAGAAGTTGACAAACACCATCATCGATGGAGGTTCGAGAGTAAACGTACTACTAGAAGATACTTGGAAATGCCTTGGAAGACCAACGCTCTGGCTGCCGACCTTCCACTTGGTAGGTGCCGACCAGCACAGCATTAAGCCGTTGAGAACATTGATGGCACAAAAAGTAATGATTGGACACAACATTTTTTCTTGGACTTCGTAGTCATCCTATTGCAAAAGAAGGCGTATGATGCACTCCTCCAGAGGGGATGGTTGATTACTGCCAAGGCGAATCATAATTGGAAGCGAAACACACTCTCAATCAAGAGTGACGGAAGGAAGTACATCATCGACCTAAGGAACCAAACAGTGAGTGAAGAACTGGCATCCTCCGACTCAAAGTTTGAGGGTGGAGATTTTGGGATGAAAGACGAAAAACAATAGAATTGTTGTCACGAAGGATTGCGCTATGTTGCTAAGCTAGGAGCTCAGCAATCCCATGAAACACAAATAGGCTACCCACAGGCTTGAGGACCATTCCATGTTTCACAGGATTGCTAAGCTCCCAGCTTAGCAACACGGCGCAATCCTTCGTGACAACAAGAACCTAATGACAAAGAGGTGCTCAAATGGAAGATTGCTCTAAAGATGAGACGAGTTCCCTGAATGGACTATTTCATTGGCAAATGGAGGACTATGAGGTATTTTCATCAACATGTAATTTTCTTGAAGCCACAACTCTCGGTAAAGAGCAACTGAGGAAAGTACATAAAATTGTGAACGATACATCCCAGAGCACAAAGAGCAAAATATCTAATGTGGAGCATATAAATAATTGTCAAGGGAAATCAACTTCACCGAAAATTTAGAGGAAAAGGAAGAAATTAGGAGGGATGGAAAATGGAAAGCAAAAAATAATGGAGTCGGAGAAAATTATTAAATTGAAGGGGGAGTTGGAGAGCAAGAAAAATAATGCACACTATGTACAACAAGTTCTTCCTCATATTGTAGTTTCATTGTCAAGGGAGCATCTTGTTCTGTCCATACGACCTCCAATCTCTATAGTACGACCTGGGATATCTTATCTCATACGAACTCCACACTTGTTTTCATTGCATATTGTAAGGCATCTTGTACTGTTCACTCGGCATACATAGTACTTTTCAAATCATATGACAATTGCGGTCGTACGACACCCTAGGCACGAAAGTGTCAATTCATGTTTTGCACCATACAGCAGCATTGTATTGCTCACGTGCGGTCTCCACCTTATGCCATACGACATGTTAAGTTGCTTGTAGTACAACAGTCCTCCATGCTTCCCATACAGCACCATGTTGCCCCTTTCGTACAGTCGTCTGCTCCTCACCACGTATGGCCTATAGTCCTGCCCGTACGGCACCTCACAACCGTATGTCAATACATTAAGCTTCCAATCGTACAACACATTGTTGTACCCGTACAGCTTTCCTGGTATCCTGTACAACAGCCAATTCTCTTTGGGCAACATTTCTTTCACTTCATACAACTTTGGTGTTACCCTGTACAGCCACAATGTGCTTCAATTTGTATTGTACGACAGCTTCCCACTATACAAAGATCTCATGCCTTGTTCATACAGTTATCTTTGGTTGTTCCTATGAGATCTTATGATTCTTTTGTACAGCACCTTCTTGGTCATTTTGTACAACTTAAAAACCTCGTATGACATCATTGCTACATCGTGTGGATGTCATTCATCTCCGTACAAATCCTCTTGCATCACATACGACACAATCAGCTACAGCAAAACCTTCCCATATGGCAACGAGAATACTCTTCCATACGGCTTAGCAAATCTCATCTATGGCCCAACAATTCTCACATACAGCCTCATTGTGGCATCATATGGTTTGACTGCAAAACGACATTCTCAGCCTTGACACATTCTTGGTGAATTCTTCATGACACATCCGACTTTATTATGTTACATATGTTGGTTAAACACTACAAACTTTCTCTTATCTAGCTTCATCAGCATTGGTTGTGGCATCTTAAAAAATGGAAAAAATGATGTGCGCCATTAAGTTTTGTGTGGTTCTGATGATCTTCATTTGGTGTTGGTAGTGGGGGCTCTGCCACTCAACCTGTGATGAACGCTTGCTGGTTCAATTCTTCAACCTGCTGTAATTTTGTAATTCTTTTTGTATTTTTTATTACTAAAGATGGTCTTTCAAAAATAGACAGAAGTTGTAGAAGTTGCAGAAGGGGTTTCTTAATTTTCAACACATTGAAAATAATACATGAAATAATCAGCTGAAACAATAAATTGGAGATTTTAGAAGCATACCCGTAGGTCCTTAGCCAATTTATTGAAATGAAAAGATTAAATCAGCAACTTACAAAGTTCTGATTTTTATTTAGGAAACAATTCAGATCTGCTCTTATTTTAATAATAAGACGCCCAAACAATAGAAGATGGCGCCAATTTAATGAGAAAGCTGTGTGTTTGGGAAAGAAAGCCTCCAAACCACAGAAAATTAACAGCAATAACAGTAAATAAGAAAACATACAACAGATCTGCCCTATAAGAAGCCAAATCTGCCTGCAATCATCACCAATTTGACTTTTGAATGAAGCCAACCACAACTGCAACAATTCAACTGATCTTTCATAGTCTCACCATTACCATGCACTGAAGAATAAACATTCTCCAATGAAGAATCCAGTCTGAAATCCTCAAGCTCCAAAACCCAGAGAGGAAGAGATATCAAATGATCAACAAATTAATGAGTTTGATTTCTCAAGGGGGCGGCTTTATGCAAAAACCCATGATTTTTTATTAGGGTTGCTTTTAGGGTTTGAAAAAAATCATTAAGTGTTAAAAAACTTTTAATATGGGCACCCAACTATGGAGAAAAATAATAAGTCACATAAATAAATTTAAGTGAAATATTTTATTAAAAAGTCAATGTGACTTTATAATAAACGTCATTAATTAAATATTGCCTGTAATTCACTGAAAAATTAATATCTCTCTCAATATGACTCCAAAAAATGAACCGTCAGAAGCTGGAGATAAAGCTCCCAAAACCCATGTGACCAGGGGCCTGTCTAAAAATAACCAACTTCCCATCTATAAATAGCAAATCCCTCAAATGGAGTCAAAAACTGCTCAAACAAAGCCTGAACTGAACACCCAACCTTGAACTGAAGAACATCATCCTCAATCCACTGTCCCCATGACCCTCTGTCCATACCCTGTTAGCCTACGAGGGTCCAGAAAATAAGCTAACTCATCAACTCTAAAACCCTGACTAGGAAGGGGACATCACACAACCCTGCCCTCTATTGCGACAAGGAGCGCATCCTGAGCATTGCCCCGGGACCATACGAGGAGCGCTGCCCCTCAACCCCACAAGGGGCACTACCCCCAAACCCTCATTTGATTTGGCAAGTGCACTACAAGTTGGGGTTGTCGAGCATAAGTCATTATCTACACTCTTGTCATTAGTTTTCCTAAATATTACTTGATCTATACTTGTCATATGGAAGACAACTTTTTTCTTTTGGGGGGATGATGTAGTTGGCATAAAACGCCTACTATTATGTTCGTTAATATTGGTTATCTGCCAATGTATTAATTGTTTGTATTAAGTGGGTTATCACTCTCGGGTAGTTATAAGCATTGGTTGGTTGACGGTTGTTTTCCCTTGGCAACCGTCGAGTTTAAATATGTTGTGTACCACCAAGGAAGATAGTATGAGAGAGTCGGATCAATTGTAATCCTTGGCCGACCATCTCTAGTCTTATCTGTAATAATTTCATGTGCGAATAAAGATATATTTTACTCCTATGTTTGGTGTGCATTGTCATCTATATTATTACTTATTTAATTACCAGATATAGCGGTAAACATTCACCTCTCCATAAGAATTTATTATCGAAGGAAGAAAGGATATACTGCAAGGATTCAAATTGTGGACACAAAGATAAGAATCTAATTGTCAGACTTGACAGAAGGTACGCTGCCGCAGTTGGAGGGCATCTTTCAAGAGTTTGGCGCCAGTCCAAGGCACCTATATCACTGTCCACAGGCTGCACCTAATACTAGGGTTCCACCTGCATACCAGAGTCCCTATCGCACCTCAAAAAGAAAACATTCGATCTGGGACTTCTGGAGATCGTTTTGCTCAGTAAGGTCAGCAATCTCTCAAGTAAGCTTAATGCAGTTAATATGATCTGAGTATAACATTAAATATATTGATTTGACTGATAAACTGCTAGTGTATCAGATTGTTATCCAATAACAAATTGTTTGTGAGCAGTAATAATGGCGTGTATTAATTTGATATGCTGATGCTATTTATGTTGTGAACTCCAATATTATCTGTGGGCATTGTATTCTGAACTTCAAGTCATCTCTGATTTGATATTAATCTGAGAATAAGATTATTGTAAGTCCTGCTGTTGATTAGTTCTATAAGTTTTTGCATTACTTCCCATTCTGATATATCTCAATTTTCATTGTAATCACTGTTAAACTCAATAAACAAGCATCTGTAGTATTGTATTATGTTAGAGTTCAGTCAGTCACAGGGTACTCTGATGTGTAATTTTGGTATATAAGAAAGAAGGTATCTTACAGGTGTGATCTACATATCAGATCATTGCAGTTGTTTGAGCAGCCAAAGTTGTCACTTTCGATCAAAGCTGCAAAACTCATATTTTCCTAACCATAATAAGTTATGAAGCCAATCTTCAAGTCACAATGCTGAAGATGACCTTGATGTAGTCTATAACATCTCAGAGAAGTCAGAAAATAGAGGAGCAAATGGAAAAATTCTGTATTCTGGAGTTGTCAAAGAAACCATCAGTTGTAGGAGGGTTGATTTTGTAACAGCCCCAATGTTTTTGCAACTGCCAATTTTCAACAGGTGGTAATTTAATTTCCAGCCCAGTAGTTTTATTTTCACTCCAGTGAATTCATTTTCACCCCAGCAATTATGTATCCCCCATCCATTGTCTGTCAAAAAATGGTGGTTCTGCTATTTTGTCTTGTGAACATGGTGTAACAGCCAAAAATGATGTCTTTTCTCTTTCTCCACAACTGTCAAGTGGAAAACAGCATTTACGAAGCATTAGAGGTATAATAGAAAGTGAGAAACAAGTTGCAAAGGCCGGCATTATGCTCATCCTTCATGTTTTGTACAGTTTTTCTGAACAGTAGACTTTAGAGCTGGGTTTTAATGGAGTTGCAAGCATTGAATGTATGTGGAGCTCAGTTGTATAAAGCCATGAGCACTTTTGTTGTCCTGGAGAGACTTTCATACATGTAATTGACTGATTTATGGTGATTGAAGAACTGGAGCAGCTCACTCGTTGGAGTTTTTACCATTCAGGGTTTCTCCAGAGTAGTCCTTGTTTTTCAGTCTTGTGTGCTTGATTTTGATACTGTTCTTAGTTTTTTCAGATCTGAATATTGCTATAATGTTCCTACGGAAAGAGTAGATATTTTGTTGTTCAAACGTTTAACTTATTATTTTGTTCTGGAGAATTTGTTTGAGCTAGTGTGTGAAATCTTTAAATGAAGAACTGCTAGAGGACTATCCTTGGCAGTTTTCAGATCCCCTACCAACCTAACACTTTGCCAAAGCCAGCATAACCAACAATTGGAGATAGCAATTAAAGAGGAAAAGTTGTTCCCGGCCGTTAAACAGTATATAGAGTTCATAATTGGTAATTAGACCTCTATATTTTGATGTTAAGTTCCCATTGTTATATGTAGAACAAGGTATTACATGCTCCAAAAGCTTGGCAATGGGGAAAGAAGCTAAAGCCCAAAAGGGAGAATTAAATTCGCAAATCTACTCCTTAGCAACAAATGCTTGAAGTTGTTTGTGTGCCAGTGGATCCCTTTACCTTGTAATTAAGACCAGTATACATAAGGATAAATGTTATTTGTGTAATGACTTTTATGGAAAGAATCTTCAGACGCCATGAAGGCACGCGGCTCAAAGTTTACCAAAAAACTAAAAATCTAATAGAAAAGTTGTTCTTTTGGATCACAGCCAAGCTAGACGCCCAATTGAACCAATGAGATGCTCCATATGAAAGTTGACGGTAAGGATATATTTTAATTCTTTACAATATTTAAACAAATTTTGTACCTCTCGACTTTGACCTCATGTGCAAGGCTCAAGAAAGAGGAGTAGAAGAATTCTTATATTGTAGTAATTTAAGACTACGAGATTTTGAACAAAGCAACGATGTTAGGCAATCTATACTAAATCCAATTACTACACATGGTGTTCATAACATAAAATACTCAAGCCCTTTCACAATTGAAAAAAAAAAACTTAAAAGGATCAACTAACTGTAGCGAAAAAAGACTTACCTTCAACTGTAACGAGACAATACAAGTTGCAGAAAATATACAGAGCGAGAAACCCTCTATTGGAACATCTCATTTTCTCCTTCTCCATGTCATCCACTGGCATGGAGTGCCTACATGCTCTGTAAATAGACTTTCCAATCATGACTTTCTTAGTTTGAACTCTAGATCGTTAAATTCATTGAGATTCACGGTCTGAGAGAGTAATGCGTAAAAAAATACAATTACAAAATGCACGTAAATATTTGTTGTGCTAATCAAACAGGTAAAACCCTAATGGAAGGATAAATGTCAGGGTAGTCAACTTAAACCAGATAAATCTATCCTTTTTTTCAGAGTTCGGTTTTATCCATGACTTTAAGAATTGAGATTGAACCTCACGCCTTGAAGAAAAGTTCAGTGCCTTCCACTTTAACCTTGCGGTTGTGCTTCTCTCTCCATTTAGGAAAGTTTAGTGTCTTTATAGAAGAGGATTTTTTTAAAAATATTTAAATTATATTGGGAAGAGCACCATTAGTCGTCATAACTAACTTCACGCACCCAAAGATCTTAAACAGTACATTGGATTTTGATTTTTTTTTAGTTGTCTTCGTATGCGACTTAACAGCTTATAGCTATTGATCTGGCTTTTAGGTAGTAATGATGCACGTTGTGGAATCAGTTATGTGCACAAAGGTCAAACAATATACATTTCAAAGTGTCGTCTGAATCCTGATACCTAGCTAAAGATGTTCCAGTAAGCATCAACTCAAAATCTCTAGTACTTGTTGACAAATGTCCCAATAGTGGTGCACAAATGTTCCAATAGTGGTGCACAAATGGGCCAATTATGATCAAAAAATTATAAAAAATGATCAGCTATTGGTGCAAAACAAATTTATTAATGATGGTTTCACTATGACGGCTATTGGGGGGTCAACGTGACAATAAGGTGACAGTTATTGGAACTATGTTATCTATTTCCCCTAGATATAGATATCATTGCTTTTGTAAACAATTTGAGTATAACATAACTGAATGAATGTTTTTAATAATGTTTACAAGGTAGCCAGCAAAGAAAAGTAAGCAAAGCTCAAAACATTGTGCCTACTAAACCTCCTTTTTCTTTTGCATTTTGGATCTTCTCTTGTATATCTTGATTAGGAAATCTGCAACTCTTTTTATCTTTTCTCTTTCAAATAGATCACGCAAGGTGTTTACATTTAATGTCTCAATATAGTTGATTTGGATATCCTTGTGGGTTGAATACTCCATGATGTAATATAATTTTTTCTCCACCACTCCTTGAGTGCAAAATCTACGTCTTCTATGATCTATCTGCCCACTCCTCTTTAGGTAGCTTCCATCTTTAAATTTTGCATCTAAATTGATGTGAGCTAGTTCTTATCCAAGCAATTAACATTTTTGCTTTCCATTGTATTTCCATTCCTATGTAGTTCTTTTGCATATAGTCATGTGTGGGATTGAAATGTTTAATATAGTATTCCTTTTTCCTCCCAAGTTGTCATTTCCACATGTTTTTTTTATTTCCCCATTGTTATTTGGGCAATCTCTTATGCTAATATCCCATTTATTCATCCATTTAATGTTCTTATGATGAGGAAGTTACAAGTAGGAGGGTTTTGTTCATCAAAGTTATTCAAAGGTCAAACTCGGCTCAATCAAGTCTTTGAAAGTTTGAATCTTGGTGGATATCATAATCAAAAAAACATACCATCATCCTCATCAATTGTGCTTAACCTATTGACTAGTACACATTTAGTAATACACGATGATTAGAGCTTATTTATAGAATTTTATAGTATAATTTAGTTTGTACATGATATTTGTTGTGAATGAAGCTTTAGAGCCTCCTTGTGAGGAGGGGCCTCTCTCTTTCTCTTGGGAAGTCAAGTGAGAATACTTTGGGGGAAAATACTATTTCTCCTTCATATTGTGATAGGAGACTTGTGTAATTATTTCCTTATCTACAATGAGTAAATTAACAAAGGTTCTTTTAGTAGATGAAGTTTCTCATTTGTCCCCTTTAGCATTGAATGTGGGGACAACTAGCAACGTGACCCTAGCAAATTGGTGTCCAATAAAAAATCTAACAAAACTAAACAAATTATTGTCTATATGTTGAGATTTGGTGGTAAGAAAATGACATGACAGCCTTTGAGTTGTTAATGATGGGACAATTTTCTTATAGCCTTCATTGCCAAGGCTTTTGCTTGAGAATGGCATTTAGGTATTGTCCTAACAAACTCTATGTAACTTCCTTTTGTTATAATATTAAGGAGGTTGGGACCTAATTTGCATTTTACCAAGCAACTATAATAATTTAATACTTCATAGAAATCATCATATAATAGGTTATTAAATAAAAAAAACATGATGAGAGATCATCAAATGGAGTGTGTAAGAAAAAAAGCCATAAGTTTGAAGGGAGAAGAAGTAGATGGAAGAGGAAAAGAGCAATGGCATTGTAAGGGAATAGGGGACATGGGACCTTTCAAGCATGCCAAAGATGACATTGAGCATGGCATTCCCAATAGACCAAGCTCTAACATATTTCAACACTACCTTTTTTCACCTTGAAAACCTTAATTCGAGATTTTGAGTAATATTGTTAATCAATCTTGCACTGCAAACAATGTTTTTCATTACTACAAGAAAGCCTTCAATCCTTATCATTGTTGTGATTTTTATAAATCGCAAATCCTTCTTGTTTTTTCCAACCCTTCCCCTATTTTAGTTGTGCAAAATCATCTTTTCTTTTCACCTCTAATATGGTTGAGCATAGACTTCGAGTTTTTGGGAATCCAAAGTTGGTCACTAATAATAAAATAGGATCATGGAATGAGGGAGTTTCCTTTTACTAGGGATCTTCCTTAAAAATTAGCCAACGAGGTGCTTATCATAACCCTAAAAGATGATAGCATCCAAACAATGAATATAGAAATTGGAAGTGGGTCTTTTACTTTCTAGTGTTTGGGCAAGCAACCTACTCTTGATAAGTTTACTAATTGAGCAAATTTGTGTAGAAAAAACATTGAATCTCCTTCCTTTTCATTGTTGGAAGATGATTTCTCTTTTGCTCATTTTTTTTTAGGATAATATGATTTTGTAAGTAACAATGTGTGAATGCTATGAAAATGTGAATCAAAATAATGGAAAAAAATGAAAGATCCAAACTCACAATCCACACAAACACAAAATAGAATCTAAGATCTATACATAAATCAAAATGATAAATAATAATATCATCACAAATTTACCTTAGGATACTCCATTGTTACTTGAGATTTGCTTGAATGCCTTGGTATGTGGGTTTCTCTTCAAAATAGCATAAACATGATTGCACAATATAGATGCTTGATAGATGCAAGTGATAATTTGACTATAGTGTGAGTACTCAAAAGTGTTAGATGGGAAATGAGGGGGTGGAGGTCCTGTTTACATGCCTCACATGCATTTGATCAATGGGCAAGATCAATGGTCGAGAAATGTTAAGAGAGGATAGGACCTATGATGCACATGGATTGATAAGGTGGAACAATAAGGTGAGGTGTAAATGCATGGAGAAAAAATAAATAAAATGTTAATTTTATTTATTCAAGGTGAGAAATTAAATAAATTATTTGAATTTATTTAATTTTGAAAAATAGTTAGCTAATTAAATTTGTTTTTTGAAAATTATTTAATTATAGATGGAAATAAATTAAGTTATAAAATTATTTACTTAATACAGGGATAAAAAGGTGAAATTAATTAAATAAAAATATTTAATTAAATTGTGGATAGAAAATGGGAGACCCTATGGTGAAATGGTGGGGCTTCTTGCCTATAGTGCCAACAACCAAGGTTCAAACCTCATGGGGTCACTCTCTACCATATCAACAATTGAGATTGCTTGCACTCGTTTTTTTACAAGATATATTAAATAACATGGAGAAGAGCAAGGTGTAGGATGCATAAAGAGAAGGGCACAGGGATGTGTCAAACAAGGCCAAAGTTGATTCAAACATTAAGGTTTTTCAACACACTGCAATTATAGGTAGGGTTCTAGGTAAACCCCGCAGGAGAGCGAAGATTCATCAATGGATCAAGGAAAATTGCAAGATGTCTATTGTTACCTACTTCTTGCCTAAGAATTTTTTCATTGTCGACTTCAACAACAAAGAAGATAGGGATGTAATGTTGAAATAGGGCCCTTGGTGCATAGGCAAGAGCTTTATCTTTACACAAGCCTAGGTCCCCAAATTCAATCCCAAGGAAACGTAGATGGTGGAAGAGCCTTAATGGGATAGATTATATAATCTCCTATTTGAAAATTTATCTAGAGAATGCCTAAATTTCATTGGAGATCAATTGGGCTATGCTATGGATATCAATATGGGCAATGGAGATTCTACCTATTTTGAGTGAATTAAACTTACTTAATATGAAACCTCCCAACCAAAATCAAGCTCAAATCATTAGTCATCTCATATTATATGGCTTAGGAATGGGAAAGAGAATAGCTAACACATAGCTAGTCCACCAATCTAGACATGGGCCCACCCAAACCTAGCCACCCACCCGACTTCCTTCCCATAAATCTTTTAGAACCATCCATATGGTTGTGGGGCAACAATCTATATCCTTCACCCCCTCTCCATACTATATTTCTCTCCCACCCAGTTTGAATTGAAGGTTTTTTAATTAATCTGTCTGCTAGCCTCCCTTATACTTGATAGTTAGGGGCATAGTTGCCCGATGTGTTTAGAGGGACTCCCAATGGAACCTGTCACTTGATAGTTAGCCATTCAAGAAATGAAGTAATCTGCTTGAGTGGATTCAATATATTGAGATTGAGGAAAGGAAAAAAAATTGTCTGAGATGTGGCAGCAGGACATGTTTGGAAAGTAATTATATGCCTTGCACCCCCATGAAGTGGATTCCTAAAATCCCTAATCTAAACAATTCAAAGGCTTCAACTGATCAATCTAAAAATGTGTTGGGTGAAAATTTTGTAAACTCGGGGAGGTTTACAAAATGTGGGTTTCACCACAGTATGCAAGACAATATCTCTCAAAAGGCAAGATATGGTCCCTCCTATTTATAAGGTAAGGCTCCCCCTTTCTACTGCAAACACTATTTAGTACTAATCTACCTGCTAACTTTACACTAATCCGGGATGATACAATTACTTTACTCTCTTTTTTAGAGTAAGTACTTTCTCAATTCTCTATCTAGAATGGATCTATTTCCTTATAACTAAAAACATTTTCTCATTTGCAGTAGTACTAATATCTATGCTAATTAAGAAGAAAAGTTTATGTAAGAGTGCAAAGCCTCCCATTTCTTCTCTTTTCTGAAATAACTAATGGGACGGGAAAGTAATAATGAATCTCAAAGTCTTCTTTTAATTAATGTCCTATCAACCTTTTACAAATGACTCTTTTTCTAACAATTTTTCAAAATAACAACTAAAGCACAAAGTCTTCAGGTTGCTATTCATACACAACTTAGCAATGAACAATGTAGATAATAAGCAAAAACTCAAAGTCTTCAAACTATTACCCACACCAAGTTCTCATTCTCAAATTCTCAAAATAACACAAAGTTTACTTATATGAACTCAAATTATTCTTCGATATCTCACACAAATAACATTGGTCAACTTAAATTTTATAAGAACATATAACATAAATGACATAAGAAAATTTGTATCATACACAAGATTGATTCCAACACAAATTTTGAAAGCCAAACTTGTCTTCTCTTTGATTAAGCTTGCAAATTCACAATATGAACACAAAGTCTCACTTTGCTTTTCACTTCGACAAAGTTTTGTTGCATAAAATAAAGATGCTAATTACAAAGAGCAACCTCATATATACGGGGGAGGTGCAATGAGCAAAAATAGGAAATCTATAACTAACTTAAGACTAAGTCAAAGAAAGAATTCGATTTGACTTTGTTAGAATCTCTTATACCGGGAGAAAACTGAGAGGGGGGGGGGAAATAATGTAGATTATAAACCATTTACTAGAGTATAATATAAACAACACAATGAAAGATAAAGCATGAAAGCACAGAACACACAACACCAATATTTTTGATGTGGAAAACCCTGTAAAGGGAAAACCCACGATGGGAAACCCTACCCACAGTCAAATAATACTTTTGCAGTAGTATGTGAAATAATTACAATGGGGATTGCATTCGCAATCAGGCTAACCACCTAGAGCTCATTGCTCATCACAAAAACAAGTCTCACTGACTTATATCTACAATCCGAAGAAAATGCACTGTGAAAGTAGCATCCCCTAATGCTTGATACAATTCCGGTTAAGCACAGATGTCTGCCCTACAATACTAAAACCTTCTCAAACCTTCACTGAATGATATATCTTATTCACAAATAAACCTCTCTCTGATAATACAGACATAACCATACCGATATCATCCTATCCAAATTACATGAATTAGTCGCCTATAAATACAAATCATGAACCTTGAATAACAAGGTTGGCTAAACCCTAAACTCATAAACCATAATTACAAAAATTACATCACATGATACCACCGGACCAATATTATGTTTTCTATTACACAGCATGGACCTAATTCAAATTCCCAATCAATTATATCCAGTGAAAATTCCGCTAAGACCTATATCAGTACGTTTCACCAACCGATAGAAACCCTCAGTGCAATAACACAAAATAACCAACCAGATCCAAATAGGACCACCAAATCATCACGCCAGCCAATGCGAAGCCACCATACAATTAGGACATGATCAAGAATGCCTTCAACATGTTTGGAACCATTTCTATAAGATGAACCAAAATCAGTTAACCAAATCATTGAATATCACCAATCGGTACCAGGAAATACCAACCAGTAATCCAAAACATAAGCGATAGCTTCCAGAGCACCAAATCATGAACCAACTGAATGTGACAAGCATATAACCAACTTGAATAACCATCCAAAACCAAAACAACCAATTTGATCATATCGGATTAGAATCATGGATAACCAAGTCCAACCGGGATAGCAGTAACCAACCGGGAAAGAACCATATCCAACCAGAGCACAGTGTTGACATCAATGACAACACATAAGCAATTTTAGCTTATTGCCAACAATCTCCCCCTTTGGCATTGTGAGATTTTGCCAAGATCAAGGGCACAATGAAAAGCACACAAAAGAGAGACAATAGTTTGACAAGAACAAACTATATTCTCATCAATATGCAAATGATCAACTGGATTAACGAATACAATGAATATGGGCCTGCTTATATAGGCAAGGCCAAATGGATATGTGAGCACACAATCATGACATGTGGCTCAATGAGAAACAAGGGTAGGTAAGAAAAAGTAGGGTTAGGTAGGTAAGAAAAAGTAGGGGTACGTAGGAGAAATAATATAATATTCCACAAGAAGTGGATCACCCACTGAATGTGGAATGTAATAGCAAGATAAGACCACAAAAAGTGGAATTTCTCCTACAAGCATCATCCCTATGTGCACACTTCCCTAAGTGTCTCATATCCAAACTACGATGAGATGCATTATCCTAAGTTAACTTAAGTAAAGTGTAATTATATCCTATAAGAATAAATAAATACACCAACACCCCCCCTTAAGTGCAACTTAGGGGAATGAAGACTCAAGTCAACAATGCAATATGGGTCCCGGCTACTAGGCCATGATAGGTACCCATGTACAATATGCAAATGCAATCAAACCTATATAATGCAATCTCTCACAAACCAAGAAAGGGAGAAAACCTAGTGGGAAAAAACTCCCCCCAAAAGAGAGATGAATGTACAAAAGACTCTCAAAGAAGAAGGACAAAACCTCAAAGAGGAAAAAGTCCCCCCCATAAGAGAGGAAGGAAAAGTCAGCTGACCCCCCTTAATGAAACATCCTGCACCCCCAAGAGAGCTCACAACTGCTGGAACTTACTCTCAATGAAGGGTTTGGCGAATATGTTTGCAACCTGCTTCGTTGTAGGACAATACTGCAAATCAATGACCTACTCCAGAATCAGCTCTTGGATGTAGTGCATATGAATCTTGATGTGTTTGGCCCGTTGATGCTGAACCAGGTTATTCGAGATTGCAATAGCACTATGATTGTCACAATGCAGAACTGTCAGTCATGGAGTGGAGAACCCAAACTCTGTCAGAATATGTTGAAGCCAAATAGTCTCAGTCGTTGCATTAACAGCCCATCGATACGATACCTCAATCGAAGAGAGAGCAATAACATGTTGCTTCTTGCTCTACCAACAAATGGGGCCTGAACCAAGGTGGAAGCTCTAACCTAAAGTAGACTTACGATCATCAAGATCGCCAGCCCAATCAGAGTCTGTGTAACCAACCAAGAAAAGTCTTGTGCCTGCTGTATAGTGAATCCCATACTGATGTGTACATTGGATGTAGTGTAGGATGAGTTTGGCGGCTTTCTAATAAAGCTCATGTGGTTCTTGCATGAAGTGGGAAACCATGCCAACCACAAATGAAATGTCAGGGCGTGTGTGAGTCAAGTAGATGAGACTACCCACAAGCTGATGATATAATGTGGCATCAACTGGTGGAGAAGAGCACTTAGCCTCAAGCTTGAATCCTGAAAGAAAGGGAGTCGATGCAAGCTTACAATCAGCCATATGAAAGTGTGCAAGTAGATCAAGAGAATACTTAGGCTGCGAAAGTGTAATCCCGGAAGGTGATTGTGAAATCTCTATCCCGAGAAAGTAGTGCAAAAGACCCAAGTCAGTCATAGAAAATCTATCATGCAAGGCATATTTGACACTGCTAATGATGGATGTGGTGCTCCCTATAATGATCAAATCATCAACATAGAGCACAAGTATCAAATGTGAATCATCCTATCGCAAAATGTAGACATTTGGATCAAAATGACACCTAGTGAACCCTGCTGAGAGAAGGAAGGAATTCATCTTGGTGTACCAAACCCTAGGGGCATGCTTAAGGACATAAAGAGATTTCCTTAATCAACAAACCAATGAATAATCCTGGATGAAACCCTATGGATGCTCCATATATATCTCCTCATCAAGATCCCCATGAAGAAAGGCATTCTTCACATCCATCTGATGGACAACCAACCATGAGTTGCAGCAATAGTAAGTGTCAAGCGAATGGAGTTCATCTTGGCTATGGGCGCAAAGGTCTCAGTATAGTCAACACTTGGAACCTGAGAGAAACCTTTCGCAACAAGTTGAGCCTTATACTTATCCACACTACCATTTGTTGCAAACTTGGTCCGATAGATCCACTTACACCGAACCATCTTTCTCCCCTTAGGGAGAGGGACTAACTCCCAAGTGTTGATCCTCATCACGGAACTATACTCTTCCTCCATAGCTTGGTCCCACTCGGGAACCCCTGATGCTTCCTGAAATGTCTGTGGATCGGAAGTAGTAGCAATGTATGCATGTGGAAGGTCCTGATGATGTGATCAAGTCCTTCATGTATCTGAAGGATCCCCAACAAGAGAACCCGCTGACTCAAGTGTCTGTCAAGCCCAACAAGGTCTGGGTTGAGGTGGAGAATGAGGCTCCTCAACTACAAGTGGACCTTGCAAAGGTGTAACCCTACGAGTCAAAGTTAAAGGAGTCTCATCATCTAAATTACTCTCATCACTATCCACAATGGAGGAAGGTTGAGGAGGAAGTGAGGCTAAGCTAGGAGAGATTTCCTCAAAATGAACACTCCTCTCAATGAGTACCTCATGTGTCTCTGGATCGATCAATCAATATGCCTTAACACCCTCAGGATATCCAACAAAAATACAAGGCCGACTCTGAGGTTCTAATGCCTTGCGTTTCTAAGGAGGAATGCAAGCCCATGCTAGACACCCAAAGACTCTGAAATGTCTCACAATCGATTTCCTACCAGCCCAAGCCTCAAAAGGAGTAATACCTATCAAAGATTTGTGAGGAACCCGATTTTGGATGTGTGTGGCACAACTGATAGCCTTTGCCCAAAAGGCGGGATCAAGAGAACGTGCATGTATCATACAGCTAGCCATTTCTTTGAGAGTTCTATTCTTGTGTTCTGCAACTCCACTTTGTTGCAGAGTGTGGGCAACTGAATGCTAAAGATCAATCCCCTCAAATGTACAAAAATCCTCAAGTCTTTTGTTCACATATTCTTTTCCATTATCTGTGCGAAGAATGTTGACCACTTTCCCTGATTGCTTCTCCACATGAGCCTTGAAGTCTAGAAATATGTCAAACACTTCACTCTTATGAACAAAAAAATAGACCCGAGTGAAGCAGGAGTATTCATCAATGAAGGTGAGGATGTAGCGGGCCCTACTAAATGAAGGTGATGGAAATGGACTTGCTACATCGTTGTGAACAAGTTGAAGAACTTCCAAAGCTCTCCAAGCTTTCCCCTTATCATACTTCTCCTCGGGATGCTTGCCCATGGAACATCCTGAACATACACCCTCTGAAAAACTAATTTGAGGTAGACCTGTGACCATGTCTTTAGTGCTAAGTTGCTCAAGGTAGCGGTAGTTGAGGTGACCAAACCGCTCATACCATAGCTTACTTTCTGAATTTGAATGAGTAAGCAAGGCCCTAGAAGGAGAACTTGGCACAAAGTGGGAGGATGAATAAAGCCTTGAGTTGTCATTGACTCATCCCACTACTACCAAGGCATCATTATCAAGTTCTTTTACCACAACTAAATCGGGTGTAAACTCAACCTTTTTCACATTCCCATAGTGAGTAATTTGGTAGATAGAGAGAAGATTGGTAGATAAGTTAGGAACATAAAGAACATTCTCAAATGTTCCATCATCCATGGCAACCAAACATTTCCCTTCAACTGGAACTTGTGTATCATCACCTATGTAAATGTGAGGTACCTTTGATGGCTCCAATGAAGAAAACTGCTCCTTTGTAGAACCCATGTGATAAGAGGCACCCGAGTCAAGTATCCACTGTTGTGAAGAACCTATTTTAGCCACAAATGCTTTCCTTTTTCCCTTAGACTGTGAGGAAGTGGAAGGAGATGTGTCCTTCTTGTTGTAGGCGGATGGCAAATTGATGTTGTTCTTCTTAAGAAGATTTGTCAACTCATCAACTTGCTTGGTGTGGCATCGATGCTCATCATGACCATACTTCTTGCAATAAGCACAAGTTGGTTTTTCCTTTTTAGGTGGATTCCCCTTCTTGGAAGAGGATGAAGAATCGCCTTGTGATGGAGAGGATGATTGTCCTTTTTCCTATTGTGGCTTTGACTTAGATTGCCTCTTCTTCTTGTTGGAATCTTTGCCTTGACTCCCTTGATTAGCCACCAAAGCCTTGGACTTTGAAGACTTGAGAATCCCCATGTTCAACAACTTAGATTGTTCCAACATCAACATTTCTGTGAAAAGCATCAAATGTAGGCACAGTGTAGGAACTCCCCACTGTCAAACGATGAGTTTGGAAGCTAGAAACAAATGTTGCATATTCAGGTGAAAGCTTGTCCAACAAGTTGAATATCAACTGAGCATCTTTTTTGTCAATTCCACAATCCTTAAGCTTTGCTCTTAGCTCATTTGCTTTGGTGACATAATCTTGGATTGTGTCAAAACTCTTGGGATCCAAGTTGGTGAGCTCATTGTCAACCTTGTAGCCTCTGATTTCATCAACTTGACCATACAATTTTTGAAAGATATCACAAGCCTCTTTGATTGTAGAACACTTCTCAATGTGAAAAATGAGGTCATCTGATACATACTTACGCAAAGTTCCAAGAGCCATGCAATTTTTAGTGAGCCATTCTAACTGAGCATTAGGATTAGCCTTAGGATCTATTGGTGCTACTATTGTTCCATCTATGTAATGTGTGAGTCCCGTTTCCATTAGTTTGCTCCATGCTTTATTTTTCCAAGATGCATAGTTATGTGGAGTTAAAGGTGGAAATTTATGAGGACTTGTAGCAACAAAAATGAAAGAGCACAAGGAAAGAGAGGCACAATCACGCAAGACACCCCCCCAAATTCACTCAATCAAAGAAACCCCCCCCCAAAAAAAATGATGATTTGGCACTTTATACTTAGTGCATGTACAATGGGCCACTTGCAAAAAAAGACAAAGTGGACTTCTGATTTCAACTTTACAACTGCCTCAAATAGGCCAAAGGAGACTCAAACTAATAATGCAAGAGATCTAAACTAAGATC
The DNA here is from genome assembly GCF_030272615.1 of Cryptomeria japonica. NCBI lineage: Eukaryota > Viridiplantae > Streptophyta > Pinopsida > Cupressales > Cupressaceae > Cryptomeria > Cryptomeria japonica. The sequence goes on along the minus strand of NC_081406.1, from coordinate 242,642,102 downwards.
CAAGCAAATTACAAGTACCAAGTAGGCCAAAAAAGACCAATTTCTGAAAGTACAATATCCACTCAAAATCTCTGCAAAAATTTAAAAAATGACCACACCACTGTGGAGAGCATGAAAAATTAGCCCAAATAAAAAAAAAAAATTCACCAAAAAAGGAGCATAATTGAGCAAGTTATGGGCCTCCAAAGTTGACCCAAAAAATCAAACTGCTCAACGGAGAGGGGTCTAATTTTTTTCAAAAAAGGTGTTGACGCAGGCTAACGTCAACAATTTACTGTGTTAAATTTGACGATCGTATGACCATCAAAATGATCGTCACACCCCCTTGCCCACTGTACAGATATGATGTCGTGGCAGATGGTTGTACGTGTGATGTGTCACAATGTCTTACCCATGAGCCAGTGGCCACCTACCACGTGGCGAATGTGGGCCCGCCAGAGGGAGGTATCAGGCATGTGGCAGGTTGGCGTGAGGTCATTGGTGGCTGGTTGATGGTCGGAGCCGGCGAGGATTGAGGCCGACAGTCAGTCGCAACGGGGTCGGAGGTCGACAACATGATCATCGAGGGCCGGCGAGAGGCGGGGCCGACAAGATGGTCAACGGGCATTCGCAGTCGATGGCAGCGTGCGACGGGGCTATCGGCGGTGAGCGACCGACAGGGCTATGGGGTCGGCGGGTTGCGTGTCACCAACGAGGCTAAGTGTGCCGCTACAAGGAGCCGGAAGACATTGCATGGTACTGGAAGATGCTACATGGGTCAGACAATACGGTGGGTCCTTGTAGATTGTGCAGGGTATGAGGGGTGGGGTTAACGTACCCCCCTCGTATATAATATATTTTATAAAAAAAAAATCAACTTTTCCCTTTTAAAAAAAAAAAAAATCTGCGAAAATATTTTTTTAAAGATAGAAATTATATTTTCACATAGAAAAATATATATATTTTTTTAAATCCGTACCGTGCTACCCAAATTGGGTAAAAAATTCCTCCAACACCCAAAATTCAACTTTTGCCAAAATAGGTCGAGTTTATACTTGATTTTTATGGAAATGGCCTCCCTGATGCAATAGTGAGGTCAAAAATGATCTAGGATGCCTCCAAAACATGCAGTACCTCAAATCCGAAATTAGAAGCCTTCCAAGATGTCTCCTAAAACCAATCAATGAAGCCCCAATGGCTCTGATACCATGTGAGATTTTGCCAAGATCAAGGGTAAAATAAAAAGCATACAAAAGAGAGACAATAGTTTGACAAGAATAAACTGTATTCTCATCAATATGCAAATGACAAATTGGATTAACAAATACAATGAATATGCGCCTGCTTATATAGGCAAGGCCAAATGGATATGTGAGCACACAATCATGACACGTGGCTCAATGAGAAACAAGGGTAGGTAAGAAAAAGTAGGGGTAGGTAGGAGAAATAATATAATATTCCACAAGAGGTGGATCACCCACCGAATGTGGAATGTAACAACAAGATAAGACCATAAAAGATGGAATTTCTCCTACAAGCATCATTCCTATGTGCACACTTCCCTAAGTGTCTCATATCCAAACTACAATGAAATGCATTATCCTAAGTTAACTTAAGTAAAGTGTAATTATATCCTATAAGAATAAATAATTACACCAATAGGCATTGATGACAACATTGAATGTGAAAAACATCCAAGTGCCAAGGAATGCCAACAATCTACCCAAACAATCAAGAACCAACAAAATATTTCTCCCCCTAAGATTTTTTTATTTTCATATGAACATTGTCTCCCCCTTTGACATCAATGACAAAGGGCTGATGCCAAACCAAAATACTAAACCAAACAACTGACTACTCCCCCTGAGCAGCAACATCATCCCATCAACCCAGATCAAAATGTATGTCTGATGAGCTCACCGGATTGACGCATCCCTGCATCTCTAAGTCTCTGTCGGAGGGGTGGTGACCCCCAACTGATCTCCAAGATATTCAAAGTGATATAGGAGCCTCCCTGGTCTATGAGCAATCTTGCATCAACCAAAAATATTTACTTTCAATTTAGTTCTTATTTAGTTCAGTGTGCAGTTTTATGTGTTCCTGCTAGTAGGTGTCGGTAGTTGCTTGCTTATCATTGCAAATCCTATTTTTAGTTTCCAGGCTGGTTCATGTGCTTGATTCCAAATTTTTAGTCCATTTGGATTCTTTTTCGGCTAGTTATCGCTCCCAATTTGATTGTTTCTAGGTTCTGGGACAGTTCTTATGCTTATCGGTTGGTTTTCCTTCATTTTCAGAGTGGTTTCTTGGCGTGTGGATCTATTTGGGGTCTTGTCCGATGTTCTTTGGCATGTGGCCGACCTTCTTACTGATCCACATTTCTTGGTTGTTATTTTCCAGAAGAATTTATTTCATTCTTAGGGTCGACCTCGTTACACGTTTCATTTTCCTACATTGGTAAATGTAATCTTTTGTGGCTGACCCAGATATGTTACGAAGGGTATATATAGGGTATCATATAATCATTTGTGGGGAAGAAAGTAGAAATTAGAATAAAAGATTTAGATTAGTGATTAGTGATCTGGTGACTCCGAGAGTTCTGAATGGAGTGTATCTGGCTTGTAGTCTGCATGTAACGAGTTGACTACCAGATGTTCTATGATGATTGTTTGATGATGATTGGTTGGTTGCCAGAGGTTCTAAGACAATAATATGATTTGTTTCAGTAATCTTGCTATGTTTTCTTGTTACTTTTCGTTGTGTTACTCTTGCTGCATAAGCCAGTCAGTTCTCTTTTGAGGGTTTACTGGTTATGGCTGCATCAATTGATATAAGAGTTGGTTATGAACCGGTTGGTGGAAGAGTTGTTTGCGAACTTTGAGGCATTCCTTTGGGTGGATAGATCACCAATTGGAGGCAGGCTATGCCTGTGTTCAATAGATCGCAGAGTGAGAGGCAATTGAAACCAATAGTTAGATCTTCGAGTTGAGGCAATTCATCAAAGCGAAAGAGGAGATGTTGCCTAGAAGGATGAACCCCTGGAGGGTAGAGCAGATGATGAAGGATTTCAAGAATGAGGTGAGGAACAAAATCCAGAACGCATTGGCTGGTTTGCGGAGGAACCCAGGATCTAATGATAAGTGTGAAGAAGTCGATGAAGAACTTGAAGTGGAAGAGGTTGAAGGATCGGAAGACGGAAGAGAGGAAATATTATTGAGAGCAGTGGCGCAAGCGAGTAAAGTTCATAAAGTCAAAGTTTCAAACTTTTCCAGAACACAGAACCCGGAGGATCTAATTGACTAGATCAGAGAGTTGGAGGATTACTTTGAGTTTGAGGATGTCAACGACCCACAGAGAGTCCGGTTGGCACAGACTAAGTTGAAAGGGCATGCTGCCTTATGGTGGAAAGAATTACAGAAAGATAGAGTGGAGAATGGAGAAATGAAGATCACCCGGTCGAGACAGATGGTTGCAAGATTAAAGGCCAAGTTCATACCGGGAGACTATGAGTTGGAATTGTTCAAGAAGTTGCAGAACTTGAAACAGAGAAACATGACTGTGAAAGAATATACTAAAAAATTCTACAAGGTGATGATTAGATCTGGACATAGAGAGATGGATAGAGAAAAGGTGGCAAGGTACATAAATGGACTTGCATTTAACATTCAGGATGAGATGAGTATGTTGAGGGTTTCCATAGTTGAAGAAGCTTACCAGTATGCTTTGAAGGGTGAGGAAAAGGTGAGAATAAAATAGCTGAATAACCTTAGAGAGAAGGAGAGATTCAAGGGGCAGATGAGTACAGAGAAGCATAATGTGGAAGAACAATCAAAACCTAAGTGGAGTAAAGAACCAGAACAAAAAACACAAAGGAAAGGCAGTGGTAGTACCGATAGAGAATTTCCCAGCAAATGTTTCAAGTGTGGAGAAACCGGGCATATATTTTATGAATGTAAGCAGGGAATGGCAAGAAGTTGTGTGGCAAATGAGGCACTAGAAGGTGAAGCTATCAAAACTGACTGTGCACCAGAGCAAGGAGAATCCCTTACATTTAGAAGAGTCATGATGGAGCAAAGCAGTGAAGATACCGGATCTACTAAGAGAAAGAGTCTTTTTCGGACTGTGTGCAAATCAGGTAGTAAGTGTTGCAAGGCTATTGTGGATAGTGGAAGTACTAATAATTTGGTATCCGAGGAGATGGTAGTGAATCTTGGATAGAAGAGGCTTGAGCACCCTTGTCCTTACAAGGTAAGTTGGTTACAAGATGATCAAGAGTTAGAAGTAAAGGAGCAGTGTTTGGTGAATTTTTATATTGGGCCTTTTAGGGATGAGGTCTTGTGTGATGTCGTATCTATGAGTGCTTGTCATGTCTTGTTTGGAAGACCTTGGCAGTTTGATAGAGGAGCTATTTATGACTGTAGAAGAAACCTAATCACTATTGAGAAGGATGGGCAAAAGTTCACATTGACTTCTTTGAAGGAGAAAGAGAAGGAGGTGAAGAACCTAAATCTTGAGAAAAGTTGTAGTACTGAGAAACTAGTTGCAAAGGTTATACTGGAAGATGACATGAGTCTACAAATGGATCTGATAGATAAGCTTGATGGACAAATAGAACTAGATGACGAAAAGATTATGGTGACAAACCGAATGAAGTCTTGTGGTAGAAACAAATCAGAGTTGCAAAAGAAAGAGAGTGGTAAGCACAAACAATGTGTAGATCTAAAGCAAAGGAAGAGAAACAAAGAGAGTCAGGGGTTAGAGAATCTGGTTGAGATCCCACAGGAGCTAAAGAAGAGGTTTGTAGATAAGGAAGATGTTTGGATCATAAATGAGCATGGGGTATTTATCCCGAATCCTTTTCGATGTTCATGAGTTGCCTCTCATGGAACATCTATTTCTACCAGGGGTGTCTGATGCAGGAGCATCCCCGGTCTATGAGTAATCTTGCATCAACCAAAAATATTTACTTTCAATTTAGTTCTTATTCAGTTCAGTGTGCAGTTTTATGTGTTCCTACCAGAAGGTGTCGGTAGTTGCTTGCTTTTCATTGTTGATCCTATTTTCAATTTCTAGGCTGGTTTATGTGCTTAATTCAGATTTTTAGCCCATTTGGATTCTTTTTCGACTAGTTATCACTCTCGGTTTGACTGTTTCTGGGTTCCGGGATAGTTCTTGTGCTTACCGGTTGGTTTTCCTTCATTTTCGGAGATGTTTCTTGGTGTGTGGATCTATTTGGGGTCTTGTCCAATGTTCTTTGGTGTGTGGCCGACCTTCCTGCTGATCTGCAGTTCTTGGTTGTTATTTTCCGAAAGAATTTCTTTCATTGTTAGGGTCGACCTAGTTACACGTTTCATTTTCCTGCATTGGTAATTGTAATCATTTGTTGCCGACCCGAATATGTTCCGGAGGGTATATATAGGGTATCATGTAAGCATTTATGGGGAAAGAAGTAGAAATCAGAATAAAAGATTTATATTGTTGATTAGTGATCCGATTGACTCTGAGAGTTCCGGATGGAGTGTATCTGGCTTGTAGCCTGCATGTAACAGGTTGACTACCGGATGTTCTATGATGATTGTTTGATGATGATCGGTTGGTTGTCGAAGGTTCTAAGACAATAATATGATCCGTTTCAGTAATTTTGCTATGTTTTCTTATTGCTTTCGTTGTGTTACTCTTGCTGCATAATCCGGTCAGTTCTCTTTTGAGAGTATCTCTGAGATATTCAAAGGTATCTTTAGGCAATGGTTTCATTAGAATATTTGTAATCCTTTCCTTAGTAGGCACATAAAGCAATATGACTTCCTTTGCTTCAAACTTTTCCTTCAAGAAATTATACCTTATAGAAATGTGTTATGATTTGGAATGAAATACCAGATTCTTTGGCATATCAATAGCAGTAGTATTATCACAGTGAATAACAATAGGCTCATTATAACTTACCCTTATATCCTTCAACATTTGCTTCATCCATAAAATCTGAGTGCAGTTAGTTGCAGCCGCTACATATTCAACTTTAGCAATAGATAATGAAGTGCATGATTGTTTCTTGCCAAGCCATGAAACCAACTTCTTCCCAAGAAAGAATGCACCACTTGTAGTGTTGTTTCGATCATCCACATCTCCTGTCCAATCTAAGTTTGTATAGGCACATAATCTGAAATCATCATCCTTTGGATACCATAACCCATAATCTGTTGTTCCTACCAAATATCTGAATATTCTTTTAACAACAATATCATGACTTCCTCTTGAATCAAACTGAAATCTAGAAGCAATGCATACAACATTCATTATATCCAGTCTGGTCTGATTTAAGTACAACAATCCACCAATCATTGATTTGTATCTAGATGGGTTCATTGTCAAGGATTCATCTTCTTTAGACAATTTGCAACTGATTATCATAGGAGTACCAATAGGTTTTGAGTTTCCAAGACCAAATTTCTTAAGAAATTCCTTCACATACTTAGTTTGACAAATGAAAATACCTTTATCAGTCTGAGTAATTTTCTAACCTAAGAAAAATTTCATCTCTCCAATCATAGACATTTCAAATTCATTCTTCATATCATCAGCAAATTTCATGCATAAACTTTATTCTTCTCCAAAAATGATATAATCAACAAAGACTTCAATAATCGGTATGTCATCATGCTCAATCTTATAATATAAGTTACTATCAACATTACTTTTGCTAAAACCAAGCTTTGAAAGATATTTTTCTAATCTAGCATACCATGCTCTAGGGGCTTGTTTCAATCCATATAAAGCTTTCTACAATCTGCAAACCATGTCCTTGTCCTCTAATAATGAAAATCCACTAGGTTGCTCAATGTAGACTTCCTCTTCAAGATCTCCATTCATAAATGCACAGTTAACATCCATCTGATATACCTTGTAGTTCTTGTGTGCAGCATAGGAAGGAAATAGTCGTACCGCTTCAATCCTTGCAACCAGAGCATAAGTTTCATCATAATCAACTCCTTCTTCCTGTGAATATCCTTCGCAAACCAATCTAGCCTTGTTCCTTACAACCCGACCTTCCTCATTTAATTTATTCCTGAAACCCCATTTGGTTCCAATAAACATTTTTATCTTTAGGCTTAGGAACCAATTTTCATGTTTTATTCTTTTCTATCTGATTCAATTATTCTTCTATAGATCTCATCCAATTCTCATCTTTACTTGCTTCAATAAATGATTTTGGTTCAATTTGAGAAATTAAACATACCTCTTCAACAACCAACCTTCTTCTTGTCATCACACCTTTCCTCTTATCTCCAATGATCTGATCTTCAAAATGATTCAACTTCACATACTTGGGAGTCTTTGGATCGTCTTGACTTTCTGACTCTTTCTGTTCATCAATAGTCATTGTGGAATTTTTTGATGTTATCGGAGCAATTGGATCAATGCTCTGAACTAATTCTTGCACAACCGATTTTTATTTGACAATCTCATCTTCTGGTCCATGGTCATATGATCTGATCTGATTATTACCTTGCTCATCCACTTTGACATTTATGCTTTCCATTATCCTATTCAGTTTTTTGTTATAACATCTATATGCTTTACTCTTAGTAGAATAACCCAAAAATATTCCTTCATCACATCTAGGATTAAATTTCCCTAATGTATCATCTCTTCTGATATAGCATTTACTTCCAAAATTTTTGAAATATCTAACAGTAGGAGTATGATCGAACCATAATTCATAAGGAGTCTTACTGGTATCACCTTTTATGTGTACTCTGTTGAAAGTGTATACCGCAATATTGACAACTTCTCTCCAATAGATATCAGGCAATTTGGCTTCCATCACCATTGACCTTGCAGTATCTAAGATAGTTTTGTTCTTCCTTTCCGCTATTCCATTCTGTTGTGGAGTCCTAGGTGCAGAAAATTGTCTTCTGATTCCATGCTTCTCACAAAAGTTGTTGAACTCACCGGATGCAAATTCACCGCCTTGATTTGATCTTAAACATTTTATCTTCAATCCTATTTTTGTCTCAACCATAGCTTTGAAAATTTTGAATTTCTCAAGAGCTTTTGATTTTTCTTTCAAAAATGTAACCCACATCATTCTAGAGTAATCATCAATAAGCAACATAAAGTATCTATCACCTTGAAAACTTTTAGTCCTTGTTGTTCCACACAGATCAGTATGGATAAGATCAAGAATTTCATTAGATTTATCATGTATGCTTCTGAAAGAAGTTCTAACTTTCTTACCCATTTGACATTCTCTACATACCGGGTTATGAGGTTTGATAATCTTGGATAAATCTCTAACAGCCTGAGTTGAACTGATCTTCACTATGCAATCAAATTCATGTGACACGTCCTCTTATGCCATATACAACTTTCATCAGTCTGAGCAATAAAGGAAGCCTTCTCACCGAAGTTCAAATGAAAGATGTTTCCTTCGGTCTAAGTTCCAGATGCAATTTCCAAACCAGATCTATTGATAATCTTGCACTTTCCCTCTTTGAATTGTAAATGAAATCCTCTATCCACCATCTGACCTACACTCAAAAGATTATGCTTCAAACCTTCAACATAATAAACATTGTTAGTATTAGTCTTACCATCCAAGGATATTGTTCCTTTGCCTTTGATCTTGCATTCCTTGTTGTCTCCAAATCTGACTTGTCCACCATCAAATTCTTGCAAAGACAGGAATTTCCTCTTGCCGTCGGTCATGTGATGTGAGAAACCACTGTCTATAACCCATTCATCCTTCTCTTCAATTTTAGCAGCTAGATCCTTCTCCTCAGAATGATTTGCATCAATGACAGGTTTCAGAGAATCATCCTCGATATCAATAAAGACCCAATCTTTACTAGAGCTTCCATTACCAGATCCACTCACAGGTTCATCATCATCATCATCAATAATACCAAAATCATCATCACCAACATAGTAAAATGATTTATCCTTATTCCTTCTAAATCTAGGTCTGCTTTGATATTCCGGATTAGGTTTATAACTCCTCATAAATCTTTCTTGATTCCTAGCAATTCTTTCAGGACATCTAGAAGAAAAATGATCAATCTTATTGCATGAAAAACATTTAAAAGGAACTTTTCCTTCATATTTACTTCCAATTGGTCCTTTAGGGATTCTTCTGGCAATTAGGGCTTGCGACTCTTCAAGTTCTATGTCTTCTCTCTCAATGTCTTCCAATTCTTTAGCATATAATTCCTTCCAATTTGTCTGCTTACCAGAGGCAGATGCTTTAAATACAGTCTCAGTTTTAGTAGCACTCTAATCTCCAATTTCTTCAAGTTCAAAAGTCATCAACTTCCCAAGTAATGTATCTCTAGTAATAGGGGTATTTGAAATTGTTCGGAGTTCATTTTTTGCAGTAGCCTTCATTTTGTAAGTCGAAGGTAGAACTCTCAAAATCTTTGACACAACCTCATCCTCATTAACATTTCCATCGCAACATTTGATTCCCATGACAATCTCATTCACTCTATCCATGAAAGAATTTATCTTCTCATCTTCTTCCATCTTCAAAGTTTCATATCTCACCCGGTAACCTTCAAGTTTTGCAATCTTTACTACTTGGTCACCTTCATAAAAGAGTTTCAAGCTTCAACCAGTTCTGCTTTGTATTTTCCAGCTCTATGACATTCAATAGCTTCTCATCTGATAGGGTACTTAACAATGCTTCTTTCACTCTGACATCATTATCAACTTTCTTCTTCTCATCAGGAGGTGTCAGAGTTCCAGAATTAGGATCATGAGGTACATACCCTTTCTCTGTTATCTCCCAAACTTCATCTCCAAGACATCTAAGATGAATCTTCATTTGCTCCTTCCATATATTTTAATTTTCACCATCAAATCTGGGACTCTCCTTTTGGTAGGGATTAAATATAGAAGTTGATGCCATCGAATCTCCTGAAGTGGTTAAGCTTCTGTAGAGAGGACCTTGCTCTGATGCCAATTGTTAGAATCTCTGATACCGAGAGAAAACTGAGAGGGGGGGTGAATCAGTTTTCCACAAGTATAAGAAATTAATGCAGATTATAAACCATTTACCACAGCACAATATAAAAAACACAGTGAAAGATAAAGCATGAAAGCACAGAACACAAAACACCAATATTTTTGACGTGGAAAACCCGGTGAAGGGAAAAACCACGGTAGGAAACCCTACCCACAATCAGATAATACTTCTGCAATAGTATGTGAAATAATTACAATGGGGATTGCACTTGCAATTAGGCCAACCGCCTAGAGCTCACTGCTCATCACAAAAAGAAGTCTCATTGACTTACATAAACATCGGACTACAATCTGAAGAAAATGAACTATGAAAGTAGCATCTCCTAATGCTTGATACAATTCCGGTTAAGCACAAATGTTTGCCTTGCAATACTAAAACCTTCTCAAACCTTCGCTGAATGATATATCTTGTTTGCACATAAACCTCTCTCTGATAATGCAGACATAACCATATCAACATCATCCTATCCAAATTACATGAATAAGTCGCCTAAGAATTAAATATCATCAACCTTGGATAACAAGGTCGGCTAAACCCTAAACTCATAAACCATAATTACAAAAAATGCATCACAAGATACCACCAGACCAATATTATGATTTACATTACATAGCATGGACCTAATTCAAATTCCTAATCAATTATATCCGCTGGAAATTCTGCTAAGACCTATATCAGTACGTTTCACCAACCAATAGAAACCCTTAGTGCAATAACACATAATAATCAATCGGATCCAAATAGGACCACCGAATCATCACACCAGTCAATGCAAAGACACCAAACAATTAGGACACAATCAAGAATGCCTTCAACACATTAGGAACCATTTCTATAAGCCCAACCAGAATTAGTTAACCAAATCATCGAAAATCGGTACCTGAAAATACTAACAAGTAATCTAGAACATAAGCGATAGCTTCCAAAGCACCAAATCATGAACCAATTGAATGTGCCAAGCATATAACCAACCTGAATAACCATCCAAAATCAAAACAACAAGTCTGATCATACCAGATCAGAATTACTGATAACCAAGTCCAACCAGGACAGATCCAACCAGGATAACAATAACCAACTGAGTAAGAACCATATCCAACCAGAGCACAATTTTGACATTAATGACAACACATAAGCAATTTCAACATATTTCCAACAGACTTAGGATACATGCACTCCTACTAGCAAAACTATTTTCTAAAATGACACTTGTAAATGTCAATTGAAACTACAAAAGGACACTAGTCTATGATTGCATAAAAAGACTAAGTATGTGGGGCTCCCTTTTGTGTCTCATCATCTCTATCTTTCTTCATACTTCTGTAGAGAAACTTGAATTTTAGCATCATCTAGTTCATCTTTGTAGCCGAAGATAACTTGAATTCTAGTGAGTGAATTTTTCAATAAGGTGCATTCCTTCTTAGATCTCTTCAAAAGATATTCCAAATCATCTAAAATTGCCTAAATTGCTATCAACTTGTCAAGCGAGACAATTGAGAAATCTTCTCACTCAACCTCATCTTGAATGAATAAATTGAAAGCCTAAATGCACAAATCCAAGGGTAGTAAGTTTTTCTCTTCATCAAACATTTTACAAGGAAATTTTGTGATCTTAGCTAGTATTTGTTTTAGTGTCTTCACTTGTTTTCCTAGCCTTTTTGATAACTTCAACCAATTCTTCTAAAACTTCCTTTCTATGTTTCAGAAGTTCTTTATGCTGCACATAGAATTTTCTTGAAGGAACAATATTATTATCAACAAGAACATCCAAAGGGAAATCTCTTAGTTTGAGTCAAGCTTCAAAATTCTTCTCATGTGTTTCAATACCTTGTGTTAATGTCTCTAACATTGTATCAAGTCAAGGACAAATTAAAAATGGGTGGAGAGGAGTGGCGAGCAGGAAATTCAAATTTCAAACATGGGGATGGCGGAACTTGGAAGATAAAGATTCCAAAACTGGGGACCCACATGATAGAGGTAAAGAAAATAAATGGTCAACTCTTTTTGGAGTCTAGCCTTTGGTGCTATTTGGACTTCCGGAAGTTAAAAATATTTTTGATCCGACGACAGGGGTTTTTGCTATATTTGTACCAGATAAGCTGGTTGATTTCACTATGTCTGTCTTAGCAATGACCTTAGTTGGATGGTTTGCTGGTTTTAGACCTAACATTGATGTCGTAAGGAACTTTATAAGGAGAAAATGGGTGCTCAAAGGTCAAGTGGATGTGGCCGCTTTGCCTAGGGGTTTTTTCTCCTTTTCTTTTAATAATGAAGAAGATATGAATAAAGCGCTTTGTGAAGGGCTGTGGATGTTTGGCAAGTCAACCTTGGCTTTACAAAAATGGGCTCCTAACCTTCCTTTGGATGATTCCTTTTTTGTGTTGGCGCCTGTGTGGACGTGTCTTCCTGGCTTTCCATTTGAGTTCTAGAATGAGGAGGTCTTTAAAGAGATTGCAGGATCATTTGGTGAACTTCTATCAATTGACCTAATAATTGCAGCTAAATCTAGGTTGGTTTTTGCTCGTATTTGTGTTGATGTTAATCAAATGATGGATATGCCTCAATCTATTTAGATTTTGTCCAAATTGGGGAAATGGACCCAAGTGATTGAATATGAATCTCTCCCATTTGTATGTTTTCATTGTAAAAGTTAGGTCACTGGCCGAAATCTTGTCCGTCCAAGAAGGGTAAGAATGGTAAAAATGATAGCAACTCGAAGTAGAAATGGCAAAAGAAAGGGAAGAATGATGATCCACCCTCAGAGGTTGTCCCTAAGAAGGAAGCGACCGAGATGGAAAACAAGGAAAAGAAGGGTTTGAATAATAACAATGAAAAATCAGTTTGTGCATGTTCTAACAGTCAAAAAGAAAGTAACAAGGAGGAAGAGTATGGGAACGAAGAAAAGGTTCAAAAATCTGAATCAGAGGATTTGAAGGTTGGTCCTATCATCCAGGGTAAAGTTGACGAGTTTTCCTATGATGATGCTTCAGCTTCATCTAATAATAAAGAAAATGAGGAAGACTTTAATGAAGGGCAGGACTGTAATATTTCAGATACTGTGCCTTTGTTGTTATTAACCAATGGAAGTCCTAAGCAGACTGAAAATATGGTCTTGAACTCCCAATGCAAAACTCTTCCTAAAAGTATGGAAATAGTGGCTCTTGAGGGAAATCTTAGGATTTTCGGTATTAAAGAAGACAAGTCAAATAATGGAGGACCCAATGGAGGTATTTCAACTAGAAGAAAGAATAAGAAGGTGGTAGATGTTGGAAGTCACAACAAAAAATAGGGGAGACCCTCTCTAAAGAATCAGAGGGCACAAGAAAGTTGGAAGAATCGTGTTGATGGTTCACAAAGTTCCATTGAGTCAGCCTTATCCTCAGTTAAAGTATGAAGATAATTTCATGGAATATTAGAGGGTTGAACACCCCCCCATAAGTAGGATGTGTTGCGTAATATTGTAAGAGATGATAAACCGGATGTAGTCCTTATTTAGGAAACTAAGAAGTGTAAGAATAAAGTGGAAGGGATTAGAATTTTCAAAAGTAATGGGGTAATTGGAACAAGTTCGGAGGGTGCCTCTAGAGGTACAACTATCTTTTGGAATCAAAATACTATTAAAGGTAAGGAAATTGCTTCAGGGGTTAATAGGACCTCAGTTTTGATTGAGCAAATTAAGGATAACTTTGTCTGGGTTATCACTAATATCTATGCGCCTAATTCTAAAGCTGGAAGAACTAAATTTTGGAGGAGCCTGGTTGAAGATAGACTAGGTTTTTCTGATAAAAGTTGGATGATTATGGGAGATTTCAATACCCCTTTAAAAGAGGATGAAAAGATGGGTGGCCTTCCTTTGCAGATGGAGGGAAGACAAGATCTTATGGAATTTATTAATGATCAAGCTTTGATGGATGTGGATCTCCAAGGGATTAATTATACTTGGACCAATAGAAGAATTGGGTCTGATCTTATTCAAGTCAGGTTGGATAGATCCCTGATTTCTCCCGATTGGCTTTCTAAGTATAATTGTTCTCTAGCGTCTATCATTAAGATTGGTTCTGATCATTATCATATTTCTTTCATTGCCAATTCAACTTCTGCAAAGCGAAATTTTCCTTTTAGATTTGAAAAAGCTTGGTTGCCCCACCCGTCATTGGAAATCTGTGTTACTGAATGGTGGAATTCGGAGGTTGAGGCTACTACCTTATTCAGAGTGGCCAAAAAGCTTAATATTATCAAAGCCAAAGTTAAAATCTGGAACAAAGAGACTTTTGGAGATATCTTTAAAATGAAAGCTCATATTAAGACATATATTAAAGAAGTTCAAGATAAAATTCAAGTGGAAGGGCTTTTTGAGGATTTGAGGAATGTTGAAAATGGGTTGCAGCATCCAAATACCATGAAATTATCTCTAATGCAGAAACTTTTTGGAGACAAAGATCAAGAGTGTTGTATTTGAAGGAAGGTGATAAAAATACCCAGTTTTTTCACATGACTTCTCTTAAGCATAGGGCGGCCAATAGGATTTTCAATTTATCCTACAATAGGGGATTTTGTCGGATGAAAATGAAATAAGAAAGGAAGCTATGGATTTCTTTAGTAATCTTTTGGGAGGTGTGGACGTTCTGGATATCAAAAATCAAGACCTTCTAGCTCAAGCTATCCCTCCCATTTTAAATGAGGATGACAACAAAAATCTTTCTAGGATCCCTTCGAATCAGGAAATCAAAGAGGGTGTGTTTTCCTTTCTTGGAGACAAGTCTCCTAGTCCGGATGGATTCCCTATGTTCTTCTTCCAAAATTTTTGGCATATTGTGGAGATTGATAATTGTAATGGAGTTAAAGAATTCTTTGGTTCAAGGTGGCTTCTAAAAGAACTCAATGCTATCTTTACCGTTCTTATTCCTAAGATCTCTGAAGCTGACTCTCTCAATAAGTTCAGACCTATCAGTCTTTGTAATTTTGTTTACAAGATAATATCTAAGGTTCTTACTTCTAGAATGCTAGATATTCTCCCCCGCATTATTTCAGCTCAGCTAAATGGTTTTGTCCCTAGCAAACAGATTCTGGATTCTATCATTTCTGTTCATGAGAATATTCATTCTTTAACTGCTGCTAAAAAACAAGGCTTTTTTCTTAAGTTGGACATGTCCAAGGCCTATGACAGAGTGAATTGACAATTCCTTTTCAGAATTATGAAAGCTTTTGGGTTTGGAGAAAAGGTGATTCAACTTTGTTCTAAGTTGACTGACACTTCAACTTCTGTTGTTATTATTAATAAATCCCCTTCCAGTTTCTTCAAAAGTTCTAGAGGCCTAAGACAGGGGATCCTATCTCTCCTATTTTGTTTACTATTCTGGCTGAAAGTTTGGGTAGATTTATTATGTGAAGTGTGGAAGAGGGGAAACTCAAAGACCTTAAACCTTCCTCGTCCAACTTAACTTGTACTCATGAACAGTTTGTTGATGATTCTATCACTATGGGAGAAGATACTATGTGCATGCAAAATTCATCTTAATAACAATAATCAATTAGAAACAAAGGGAAATTACGGATCCCTATCTAATCAAAGAATTCTAACAAACAAGACAATGAAATAATGCAATATCAAACAAATAGGAATTAAAATAGTTCAAATCAAACTCCCTATTCCAAGATTGCATATAGCTTCCATTGCTCTTCTCTTCTTTGTGGTATGATGGCTCTCATATATTGCGCTAGTAACCTGCAAGTGACACAAAGAGTCAAAGTTAGTGATTATTAAAAATGGAGATTGAATGCTTAATTTATAGATTTTTGGAGAAGATTGATTGAAAGGTGGAACATATTGATCAAGAGGTGGAGCTCAGGTGAGCTCAGGTGGAAATTGATAGTTGAATTGTTGATTGTAGGAGTGAAACAAAATAGATTGAATAGATTAATTGAGTCAATTGATTGAGAAAAAGCTGACTGAAGGAGGAAAAAGAATGATTGGAGGAAATGAAGAAGATGACAAAGAAAGTTTAATTTAGAAAAATCTAACTAAAAGATGGAATTAGAAGTTGAAGAGATAAATGATTTAATTAATTAATTGATTGAATTAATTAATTTAGCATGTGCTTGCACTTAGACTTAGATTTTCAATTTAATCTTTGCATGAGATTTATTCAAATAATTGAATTTATTTTAATTCAATTTAGCATTTGAATATATTTAGAACTTGACTTTGATTTTCAATTTGGTTTTTGAAATCATGCACATGTAATTGAATTTGGAAGAAATTAGAAGAATATGAAATTAAATGAAATTAGAATTTGGGGATTTGGAATTGGAGAATTAGAAGAATTAATCAGTTAATTAAATAATTTAAAGAAACTATTTAATTATTTAGAAATAGAATTTAATTAAATAATAAAGATTATTTAATTTAAAGGATTAAATCATAATTAATTAAATAATAAATATTTAGTTAATATTTAGAAAATGGTTGAATGACTAGATGATTAGAGATAGAAATTGAGAATTAATTTATTTAAATAATAAAGATTATTTAAATTGGGGAATTAATCAGAATTAATTAAATAATAAATATTTAATTAATATTTAGCAAATGGTTTAAAATGATTAAATGATGAAAGAGATAGAAGATAGAATAATTAGTAAGATGATGAGGAAATATGAAATTAGAAGAATAAGATTAATTAACTTAATTAAATAATTAAAGAATTATTTAACTAATTAGAAGAATAATTAGTACATGATCAATGAGATATTTTTAGGTGTCTACATTTGCCCCTCTTTGAGACAATGTTGGAACGCCTTTGTTTCAAAGAAAACAAAAAATTCTGCCCCAATATGTCTTGGTACTGTTGTATAATGTAAATATGCCCCCTCGAAAAAGGTGGTCGGAAAATTCAAAAATTGAGACCATGTTTTCGATATCAGTTTAACGAGCAAGTGTGTGAAATTTCGTGTGATTTCGAGATCGTTTGAGTAGGCTGCAAGGTGTTTGAAGCTGGCAGGGACCACGGGCGTCGAGGTGTCAAAAAACCCTAATTTTGAGTTATAAATAGAGATTTTTAGGTTTTCATTTGCTCATTTGCAATTTGGTAATTCTTTGGTTTTCTCTGCAATTTGTGTGCTTTTTTCTGAGTATTTGATCGTCATGGCTGGTTATAGAACTCGATTGCATCTGTCTGACTGAGTACGTTCATATCAGAGACCTCCTGGGACTGGCAGCATGGTATTTTTCCAATTTTTTCCTGATATATTTTTTGGACTGTTTTATGCTATTTTCCAAAAAAATTTCCATGATCAATTTTTGCATTGTATTACGCAATCGCTTGTCGATTTTTACGCATTCGTCTTAATTGTACCGCAAACGCTTTTACTGTTATGCATGCATCTTAAGTGTTACACATTCACTCATTTCTTTACGCAATAGTGTGTATTGTAACACATGCACTCATTTCATTACGCAATAGCTTTAGATGTCACACAAGAGTCATAATTGTACCACATTTGTCATAACTATCACACATTCGTTGTATGTGTAATTTTTTGTCATGCGTTTTGAAAATATTTTTTGTTTTTCGGGATCTGATATCTGATATTTTGAACATTTTCTCATTGTAGGAGAACATTGGAGTGTTATACTGCCGACAGAGCAGACCTAGTGGACTAGATCTGCGTGCGGACTTACCTGATGAGGTGATCGAGCATATCTGACAGCTTGGTCTATATTGTGTTTTATATTTGCCAGAGGTTACGACCAACAGGGCCATGATTACAACTTTGATAAAGCAGTGGCACTCTGAGACTTGTTCTTTTCATCTTTCAACTGGTGAGGCATCCATTACCTTAGAGGATGTATGACATATACTACATATTCTGATTCATGGTGAGAGAGTTGTATACAACCATGATGATGGCATTGCTGGGTTATGCACACTTTTCGAGTGTGATATTCAGGACTTACAGATGAGTGGCCGTTATGACATCCCTTGGGCCCGATTAGACTATGACCACTTGACTATTGTTTTATGTGGTGTTGTCGGTGGTTTGCTGTTACCTAACAGACGAGGTCATGGGTTTCCAGTTGGATGGGGCGGAGTGCTCCATGATATGATTGTGCATCGTCGACTATATGCTTGGGGTCCTTGTCTTCTAGCCATGTTATACTATCAGATGCATGGTATTGTGTACCTTGGATACCGTTCTATCAGTTGTGGTGTTACTTTGCTCTAGACATGAGCATGGGAGCACATTTCTATTTCTAGGCCTGTCATTCATGTAGATTTGCAGCATGGTGAGCCTTATGCTTTCAGGTATACAACAAGTATTAGACACAGGGGTTCAGGGAACACCTTGTAATGGAGACATCAGTTGGACATTCTGCAACATTTTATTTGGAGACCATACTTGGATTTCCCTGGTTGGCCTGATGATGCAGTGCATTTGCCTTTCTGCCGACAACAGAGATATCTTATTGGTAGGACCTTTGAGACCTAGCGGATCATTGAGATGTATCTTCCAGGGCGGGTTCTCAGATAGTTCCATGAGGTACAGGTGACACCTATGGTTACTGCATACTTTGCTTGAGTATCTCGTGAGGTTTCTGATTGGGGTGTGTGCATACAACCACATGTTGCTTAAGCTGAGTTCGATGCTCTGCAACCATTACTCTGGGGTTGGGGTAGAGGTGCAGTGGATCCCAGGATGACGACGGAGTACGACGCTTGGTTTGCTAGGCACAGGCCAGTGCCACTTACTGATCCTGCTGTTCCTATTATAGCACAACAGATTTGACATCCTAGACAATGGTTGAGGATAGTCGCAGGGGAGGGAGCCGGAGGAGGAGGAGAGGGTGGAGTTGGGAGAGGAGGTGGTGGAGATGAGGGAGATGAGGATGTAGACATTGGTGGAGACACCGAGTCTATTAGCAGTGAGGATAGTGATGATTCTTCTGAGTCATCAAGCAACGAGAGTGGAGATGATGATGAGGATATTCCAGAGCTAGAGGATGTGCCTGCTACCGAGGGTGGGAGAGGACAGGTTGGTGAGGAGGATGAGCTTTAAACTCTTAGAGCGTGGGTCTAGAGTTTGGAGGATGAGGTCGCTAGATGAGATATTGAGCAAGAGACCTACCATGCAAATTATGGTGCCCTTGATGCTGAGAGAGATCCTCTCCAAAGGGAGAGAGAAGGAGCCAGTCCGGAGATGTCAAATCACTATGGATGCCTTTGATCAACTATTTAGAGCAAGTACAGATGCGCGCGACCAGGCAGATAGGTATTTCACTGCTGCGCAGGAGGCTATTTATTATAGACAGGCATATGAGAGAGCCATCCCTAAGGGTCAAAGGGAGCCTAGCTTCAATGCATTTATGGGGAGAAGATCGAGTAGATCTACTTCACGACGAACTAGCAGTGGTGGCATTATGGGACCACCTCGACATCTTGGGGCAGGATCTAGTGGATAGGATCCACCTACTAACAGAGGCAGTGTTGGTTGAGACATTTTTTGATCATGCTATCTGAGCCTTCAGACACATTTTTTGTATTCTTACACATTATCATTTTTGAGTTATATGATATGCGGGTTTTGGCAGTGATCTATTTGTGTTTTGTTTTCCATGTATGCTTATATGATGCTATGAGTTTTATGATGCATATCTATTTGTTTCTATATGATTCCGAATGCAATGGTAGTACATGTATGTATTAATGATGCTAATGAATGCAATGAAACTCTATTTATGAATGTTATGAAATTTATTATGAATGCAATGGAATCTATAATGAATGTTTTATGAAATTATTATGAATGCAATGGAACGCATAATGAATGTTTTATGAAATTATTATGAATGCAATGGAATGTTTTTGTATGATAATGGCTGAACCAATTTTACCTCAGATACACCATGAAGAAATGTTAGTTAGATGATAGAAAGAAAAATTGATGATAGAAAGAATGTTAGAAAGAATATGATTTAGAAAGAAGATGAGAAATCAACAAACTATCAATAAGCAAATGAGATGAGAATGAAATTTGAAAGAATCATGAACTCGTGTCACATATTTTATTGCGTCAATATATATTCATCATTGAGCCTTATTATTGAATAGTGAAGCTTAGCACATCAGGTTATAAGGAACCAAGATGCAAAGATGTCTCATCGTAGAAACAAACACGTAGCAGACAAAGAGTGAACCCTCCATTCTGGGAATTACGTTAGGAGTCGAGGTATGTGTGGCATCCAATAGCTGAATGCTCCTATCACAGACACCCACTAGAGCAATTTCCCTATAATTTCATCGGTTCACACCACAAACAACAAACAAAGAAAAATATAATGCCCATCATAGCTCCTATAGTCACTTGTAGACATCCTTGAGTAGCATAGGAACAATATTTGTCACCAAATGATAAAAAGATAAAGACTGACCCAGACAAAATTTAGCAGCTATATTGACCTTGTGCCTTCGTTCTTAGTTGCTTGATGTGATGGTTGATAATGTCTGATCTCGTAAAGTTGTGGACCCCGTTTAAGATTTACCTGTCTGATTTCGAGTGTATCCTCTTCTATTTAAGACAAGATAATGATCACTTTGATATGGATATGATACAATTGATAAGACAGTTTGATCAGTTGATTGTAGATGTTTGACTGGATAGTCATATCCTTTGTTAACTTCGTGCAAAGTGTTTGCTGGATATCTGCTAGGGTATTTGTTTCTCACAAGACATTTTATTGCAAGTTTTTGATTGATTGATTTTCATTTTTTAGTTCTTTTCCAAGAGCTTTTTCGATGTTTTTGGATTATGTGGATCGATATTTGAATGTTTTTGGATGATTTTTTTAGGACTTTATCCGATGTTTTTGGATTTTGTAGCATTGTTTTGCAGATGTTTTTGGTTGTTATGTTTTCCATATTTGAATGTTTTTGGATGATTTTTTCAGGACTTTATATGGATGTTCTTGGTATTTTATGATTTTCAATGTTTTTGGATTTTGAATATTTCAATGTTTTTTGGATTTTAAGTTTTTCAATGTTTCTTGGATTTTAAGTTTTTCAATGTTTTTTTGATTTTGTTGAAGGATGTTATATGATTTTTATGAATTTTTTAGGACTTTGTATGATTTTTTTTTTTGATTTTTTCAGTTATGCCCCCAGTGTACAGACCAGTATGACATGATGATCTGTAGAATGTATGTGGAGACAAATGAATTTTTGACATGACCTATGTGAATGCAATATGCAGGATGAAGATGCATTTCCTATTCGAACAAGGTTGTCTATGTTTGTTTTTGCATTTGTAATACACCAATTGAAATGGAGGTGCAAAACCTTTCATAGATAAGCGGTCAATCAATCCCTAAGGCCCTTTGGAACATTCAACTCAACACACTTAGTGACTAGGATTTACAAATGGAGACGCAAAAAACTTCCCCACTGGTTCTTGAAACTTAGATCTTCGTTTGCCCATGTGTGTGCAAATGAGTTTATTTATGCTCTTGTATTCACTAAAGATCCTTAGCATCCTATATGACTAGCTGCATGGATTATCCTAACTTCAAAAGCATCCCGAATAGAGCCTCGCTGCCAGCAAGCCTTGAGAGCTCCGACGAGCTTATAGACTGTAATTTCTCAAATATTGCTCCATTGCCAGTAGGCGTTCATAGCCCTGATGGAGTTACTTGTATGTTCCCATAGTCAAGATTTTTATTGCATTTGTATGCATGATATTTCAGTTATATATCATTGCCCTTTTTCCTTGAGATGGATATTTGGCATAGCTCTTTTTCTTTTTATTTTCTTGCCTTGACTTGTAAGTAATGAAACCTACTTGGGTGTGACAATTACAACGATGCTGAAGCAGAATTTTAGATTTTTCACTAGTCATATAATCAACTAGGTGTCTTGAGTAAATTAGAGATTTATTGTGTTTGAGATATAACAATTGATAGATTTTGGGTTAACATGTCTCAAATAGTGAAATTGCTACCCAACCATAAGTAAAGCGTCATCACAGGGTAATGTTGAAAATGAATGACCTTAGGACCTCAAAGACTTCATGTCTGAATATCTAAGAAAGGAGATGACCCTTGATTCTCTTAAATGCAAACGAATGATAAACTTGGACAGTTGCCTTGTTTTATTGGTGTTGCTACATGAAAATGCAAAAACTTTTGAGAATGCGATGCATTTTTTTTTTAGGAAATAAAAGAAACTATATGTAATGAAATGCTTTGAATAATATGATATGCAATGTGGAAAGTAAAACCTAAACTACACAACCCTTAGGTATAATATCGTTTAAGGTGCATGCTGTTCATAGGGTCAGAGAGTGGATCTCCCTCCATGGTAGCCAAATTATATGATCCATTGCCTATGACCCTTGTTATGATGAAAGGAGCTAGCCAGTTAGGTTTGAATTTCCCTGGCTTTTCTCGTTCCGCTAGGTTCCTTTGATTTTCTTTAAGGACTAGATCTCTTACTTGAAAAGTCCATGGGCAGACCCATTTATTATAACTCCGTCTTAGTCTGTTTTGATATCCTTGTAGATGGTCGAATGTCGTTTGTCTTTTTTCATCAAGGGTTTCGAGTTCTTGTAGCCTTGCTACCCTGTAGTCTTCCTCTGATATGATGTTCTGTAAGGAGACTCTTAGAGATGGTATTTCTATTTCAATGGGGAGTATCGCTTCTGTCCCATAGACCAAGGAATATGGTGTTGCTCCTTTAGGTGTGCGTACTCCTGTTCTATAAGCCCAAAGAGCAAGATTTAACTGGAGATGCCAGTCCCGTCCTGTGTCAGTGACTACTTTTTTAACAATTTTTAATATTGTTTTATTTGTAGCCTCTGCTTGTCCATTACTTTGTGGATAATATGGTGTGGTAATTCTATGTTGTATGTGAAATTTGTCACACAATTCCTTCACTTCCTAGTTTTTAAATGGACGTCCATTATCTGTAACAAAGCACATTGGAATTTCGTATCTACATATAATGTAGTTGAGCATGAATTTTGATATCTGCTTTCTAGTGGTATATGTAAGAGGAATTGCCTCAACCCATTTGGTAAAGTACTCAGTGGCTGTCAAGATGAACTTGTGCCCATTGGAAGAAGTAGGGTTGATTTTACCCACTATATCTAATCCCCATTATGAAAATGGCCATGGTGATGTAATGGGTTGAAGATCTTGTGCTGGTGCATGAATGAGGTCTCCATGCATTTGGCATTGTTTACACTTCTGTACATACTTGTAAGCGTCCTTTTCCATAGTTGGCCAGTAATAACCTGTTCTCAACAATTTCTTCGACAATGGCAAACCGCTTTGGTGAGCCCCATAGATTCCATCATGGACTTCCTTTAAAGCAAGGTGTGCTTCACTCTCATCCAGACATCGGAGAATGGTTCCATCGAAACCCTTTCTATACAAAGTATCAGCTATAATGGTGTATCTAGATGCCTGATGAATAAATGTCTTCTTTTGATTTCTGGATAGATCTAGTGACATGTATTGAGTATGTAAATATGTGTATATTTCATTGTACCAAGGTGATTCTGGACCCACAATTGCACATACATATTCTGATAGGGGAGTCTCATATGCCGGTAGCATCAACTGTTCTATGATGAACTCAAACTGAGTTTTGTTAGCAGGCATATTCAGAAGAGATCCTATGATAGCCATTGCAAATGTTGCCTTGTTTTGTATCCTTGGGATTTTTTCAAAGGTAATTTTGCTAAAGTACTCCTTGTAATCTTCGACCAACTTCTTATAAGGCATGAGTTTGTCATCCTTCATGTTGTAATCATCATTGACCTGGTTTATAATCAACTGTGAATCACCATAGACCTGTAACTCTTGTATTCTCCATTGTACAGTTGTACGAAGCCCTATGAGGAGAGCTTCATATTCAACTATATTGTTTGTGCATTGGAAATTAATCTTAAATGACATAGGTATAACATCCCCTTAAGGGGTGACAAAAATAATCCCTGCTCCAAATCCATGACTTGTATATGACCCATCAAAATATAATTTCCAGATTACAGAGGCAGTTAATGTAAACACGGATTCGTCTGGAAAGTCCATCAACAATGGGTGATTGTCCTGTAAAGGAGCCTCTGCTAATTGATCTACTATAATTTGTCCTTTGATGGCTTTTATCTCTATGTATTCTATATCAAACTCGCTTAGGATCATAACCCACTTAGCCAATCGCCCGGTCAATGTTGCTCTGCTCAATAGGTACTTGAGTGGGTCAAAGTGTGCAATGAGTTGTACCTTATGACTCAACATGTAATGTCTGAGCTTTTGGGATGCAAAGATTACTACTAAGCATGCTCGCTCTATAGGGGTATAATTAAGCTCATAGCCGATCAGAGTCCTACTTATATAATAAATGGCTCTTTCTTTTCCATTTTTGTCATGTTGTGCTAATAGAGCTCCTAGAGCTGAGTTTGTTGCTGATATGTATAACAATAGAGGTTTTCCTGGAGTAGGAGACATTAACACTGGTGTGTTCAAAAGATAATCTTTCAGAGCTTGGAAAGCTTCCTGGCATTGTTCTGTCCATTTAAAAGTAACTCCTTTCCTGAGTAAATGCTGGAATGGGTGACACTTATCTGCCAACCGTGCTATGAATCTCCTTATGGATTGCAGTCTTCCTTGTAACCCTCTGAGTTGTTTAAGTGTTGACGGAGGTTGCATATCAATGATTGCCTTGACCTTGGTAGGGTCTATTTCAATTCCTCGGTTTGACACTATAAACCCTAACAATTTACCTGTTGTTAAGCCAAACACACACTTCTTTGGGTTTAATCTGACATTATATTGTTCCAACCAATCAAATATATGTGTAAGAACTGCAAGGTGACTTTCTCTTGTTTGTGATTTAGCCAATATGTCATCCACGTAATCTTCCATTATGTTGTGGATCATGTCATGAAACAATGTTGTCATGGCTCTTTGGTATGTTGCTCCGGCATTTTTGAGACCAAATGGCATCACATTCCAGCAGTATGTTCCCCATGGGCATGTAAAGGCTGTTTTATGTTGATCTTCTGGTGCAATTTTAATCTAGTTGTATCCTGAAAAACCATCCATTAAGGATAGAATCTCATTTCCATTTGTTAGGTCAACTATCATATCGATATTTGGTAGCGGGAAGTCATCCTTAGGACAAGCTTTATTTAGATCCCGGAAATCTGTGCAAATTCTTATGCCTCCTTTGCGCTTAGTCACAGGTACCAGGTTGGATATCCATTCCACATAGTCAATAGGTCTAATAAAACCTATATCCAGCAACTTTTGTAGTTCTATTTTAACCAGTAATGCGATACTTGGATGGATTTTTCTCAATTTTTGCTTGTAAGGCTTAACTCCCAGTATCAAAGGTAAGTGATGCAACACTAATTCAGAGTCTAAGCCTGGCATGTCTAAATAGGACCAAGCAAAGTTGATAGGTTGTTGCTTGAAAAAATGAATGAATCTGTCTTTTTCTTCTTTGCTAAGTGATTTTGCCAGATGGATGTTATGTACAACCTCCCCTTCTGCTATGTTTACTTCTTCTGTTTCCTCTGTAAGTAATGCTGAACTTTCTCTTTCCCCAGGAAGATTACCCAAGTCAATCTTGCCATTATGGGTAGTTTGATCCTTATCTTGTGTTGCAGAAGCACTCTCTTCTCCAAAGTATGTTGTTCTATTCAGGTCTACAACAAACCCTACTTTGTGATCACCTTGTGGAAATCCCTCTCTAACTCCTAGAAATTTTGAAATTGCTTCGTCATTTTCAAACCAATCCAGCGTTGGTTTTCCTTCTTTCCCCCAATCAATCAAGTGTGAATGCACTAGGGGTAAATCATTACTCCCTTCTTTAGTGGACTCTGATAACATGAAGACTTGATTGTTGGAATGACTTTGTGTCTTTTTATCCTGTATAAGCTTTATTTGATACCTTGATATTACACTTCCTGGTGGGCTAGAATCATGGAGTGATAAGAATTCGTAGTCATTAGAGTTTGTCTCACTTTCACTATATGTTTCATTATCTGAGCTATCATCACTTATTTCTTCTTGTTCCTGCCTCTGATTCTGGTGTAGATTGACTAGTCTTATGTGTACATTAGTTACCCTTCTTAATCCTGGTATAAGCCTTTTCAATCTTTCTTCATTTGTTTCGTTAGGTTGAGGCTGAGTTATTTCTTATGGTAGTAGTGATAATAATTACAAATGGGATTCGGGTTGTGGTGGTAAACCTGCATCTATTGCCACATTAGCCTATACTGTTGTGTCAACAACTGCATCATTTTGTAACTCAGTGGTAGGTTCTTGCAGGAGTTGTCTCATGTCTTCTCCATCTGATTCTACACTAGGTGATGTAGGTTCCTGATTACTTGTTTGAGATGAAGATGGGAGCGCCTGTGTGGACAAATCCCTTTGTGGTATGTAGTCTGACAATTTCCTTGGCCGATTTAATATATCAAGGGTATGATGTCTTGCTTCTGTGATATGTTGTACATGCTTG
Source organism: Cryptomeria japonica (assembly GCF_030272615.1). NCBI lineage: Eukaryota > Viridiplantae > Streptophyta > Pinopsida > Cupressales > Cupressaceae > Cryptomeria > Cryptomeria japonica. The sequence goes on along the minus strand of NC_081406.1, from coordinate 242,615,585 downwards.
TATCCCAATCCTTGATTCCCTGGATTATCATTAGGAAAAACAGGTTCTAGTCTTCCTTGTTTCTGTAACCCAAGGCCCGTGGTACCATCATATCCATGTCTCTGGAGCATTTTGAATCCATTGCCATACTGATCTGTGGGTATTATAGGTATTGTCATATGATCTTCTTCTCTATATATCCAGTGGTTAATATCTTCATTCAAGGATTCTTCTTGTAAGTCACCCCATCTAATGAAAGAGCATGAGTCTGTGTATCTAACAATTTCTTTTCCTTTGTCTCACTTTTACATTGTATTTTGAGGTTTCCCAAAGGACTTAGGAGAAAGAGACAACTGTCTCCCACTTAAAGTATTTGCAATAGAATACTCTCCACAACCCATATCTTTTATTTGTAAGGAGGATGTTGTAGGCATATCCTTTTTTGTTTCTATGATTTTTAATGCCTCCAGTTGTGTAGTGAGAGGTGTTGCCCGATTGATAGGTACCTGATTATCTACACTGTCTTTCAGGTAATTGCAATGTTGGAATGGATTTGGATCACCCTTTATGGTGATTTCAATACCATTGTATGGGAATTTGACACATTGATGAAATGTGGATGGTACTACTTGCATGGTGTGGATCTATGGGCGGCCCAATAACATGTTATATCCCAGCTCTCTGTCCAAGACTTGAAAAGCAACCTCTATCGTTATAGGTCCTACTTGTACGGGTAATGTTACAATGCCTTTTGATGGACGTTCTTCATCATCGTAAGCCTTGATATTTATCCTCTTGGAAGAATCAATGTGAAGTTCAAAATATCCTAGTGCTTTGACTAGATTTAAAGTACAAATGTTGAGACCGGCTCCCCCATCTATGAGTACTCTTCTGATTCTTCTCTTATGAATGTAAGCTTCTAGATGTAGTGGGTTGTTATGAAGCAGTCTATCACTAGGAATATCTTGTTTAGTGAATGCAATACGTGTGCCTTGTGTCAAATTGCCTACCATAGTCTGGAAGGCATTTTCATCTATATCCATGTCCACTACCGAATCTGTTAGTGCTTTATCCAATATAGCTCTGTGAGTGGGTGAAATATGCAATAGTTCGAATAATGATATCTGTGCTGGAGTTTTCTTAAGTTGCTCAACAACATTGTAAGTCCCTATTGCTGGTGGTTGATTTTGTGGTATTCCTTGTAAAGTTACCTTTGATATGCGAGTAGCTACTGCACAGTCTTTGTCTCTGGGAGTTATGGTGATCGTAGCCACTGTATCATATGACTTACAAGCTTTGTCGGTATCATATGTTGTGTTATCAATATTTATGTTAAATCCCTCTTCATAGTCTTTATGTGTATGTTTGACATCCATGATATGTTCTATGAGTTCATCTTCAAATGAGTGAGATGGTTGATCATGCCCCCAGTCTTTGAGACAAAGATTTCTATCATCATCGTATTTTGGTGCCTCTGATATCATGCAAATTTGGTTATCATCTGTATGAGTGTCTTGATATTGGTCATCTTGATCAAGTGTTTCTTGTGAATCATTGTTTGCTACATCTCCCAAGCTAATGGCATGAATAGCGTAGTCGTATGAGATTTTTGTGTAGTTAGCTGTATTGTCTTGGGTACCTGATGTGGTAGCTTTCCCTTTGTCATGCTTAACAAAAGGATCCTTAAAAATTGTATGATTTGTGTTTGCTGAGGTTTTATTGGTATCATTTGTGATGTCCCCTTGGTCTATCATATGTTGGACCAAGTTTTTCAATTTGTAGCAACTTGCTGTTTTGTGACCTTTAGTCTGATGATAACCGCAGAAATCATTATCATTCCACCATGTGGGTTTGAAAGTACCTGGTTCATACACTCTTACTTCAGGTAAAGTGATCATGTTTGTCTATATTAACTTTTTGAGCGCTGACTCAATAGGTTCTCCTAGAGGTGTGTAATTTCTTCTTGGAGCATTTACCTTGGGGTATCTCGTGTTCATGTTTTGTGTAGCATTTACATTTGCAGAGGTTGTGTTATTCCCTATATGTGGATTAGATGACTGACTCGTTCCCAAAGATAAAACAGGTTGAGTTCTTTTTATCATTCTGGCATCTACAATACCATCATTGGTCACATTTTTGTTTTTCGACCAAAACTTAGATTTGTCATTGTTGTTGGTGTTGCCATACTTAGTAAGACCTTGTTCTACTAGTCCCTTCTCACATTTGAGAGCCTTTTCCATGATTTGTTTGAATGTGGTTAAACATTGCATTTGTATCGGATATTTAATCTTAGGAATCAAGTTTTCTATGAACATGTCTACTTATTCTATTTCTGGGATAATTGTCTTGCACCTCCTTTAGAGAGCCCTCCATCGTTGTATGAAAGATGCAAATGTTTCATTCTCACATTGTTTAGCGGCACATAAGTCCATGAAAGTAACTGGGGTGTCAATGTTATGTGAAAAGTTTGCAATAAATTGTTCAACTAATTCTCCCCATGATGTGATGGTTGGTGGTAAATGTGAAAACCACTCTAAAGCCAAACCTCCTAGACTTTTAGGAAATAGTCTCATTAAATAAGTATCTTCTGAGGCAACCTCTATACATGCCGTAAAAAATTCTCTGATATGATCTCTAGGATCACCCTTCCCTCGATATCTATCAAATTTAGGTGTTTCAAAATGTTGTGGGAAAGGTGGCATGTATAATGTGTGATCGAATGGATAAGGATGTAAGTCCTGCATTGTGTAGCTCTTTTTATTGTTACCAGTTTGCATGGTCATCATTTGTTGTTGTAAATTATGTATTTGTTGTGTCAAAATATCTATTTGTGTCAAAGGTATACCTTGTGTTTGTGTATGTTCCACAAAAGGATTCGTGGTTGCATAACTAGGAGGTTGTTGGAAGGTACCAGGATTATAACTTTGTGTGTTGTGTGTTCCACTAGGTACTGTGAAATAGGTGATATGCGAACCCATGTTTGGTTGAGTTGTACTTGTTGTATTGGCAAGACCTAGATTTGCATTTTGATGACTATATGTTGATCCTATAGAATAGGAAACTGGAGGTTGAATTGCACTTGTTGCTTGTGTTTGAATAGGTGCCGAGACACTTTATATTATCGGTATGCTTTGTGATGGTATACTAGCATTGATCGCCAAGGATGACACACTTGTTTGAAAGTTTGCATTCGTGTTGACATTTGTTTGTATAGGTACATTTTGAGGAAAACTAGAGGTCGTTGCTTGTATTTGTGTCAACAGTGGTGTTTGATTGTTATCTTGACCTAAAGTTTTTCCTGGTGGTAAGATCTTTGTGATGTCAAAATCCTCAGGTAGTTTTGCCCCATTTTGTATTAACAACGAGAGATACTTGGTCCTATCACTATGTATAAGTGCATTTAGGATCATAAGGACGTGCAGATCTTGTTGAGCCGACTCAATTTATTCTTTTGTTAGATGTTGTTGTAATTCGCTTAGGGTAGACATTGTCTGAGTACCTGAGTGTTGACCTGTTGACATGTCCATATTCCAAGTAGGGTTTACAGACTGTGTGTTGTTCGGGTCCATTATGCCTTTTGCTTTTTGTGACCTTGTGATGGGCATCTAAGACTACTAGATGAGGGTGGTTCTATGCAAGATGACAATTTAATACTAGACTGTAGATGTAAATATGAGGTATGCAAGACTACACTAAACTCTCTATTGAGGATTTTGACGCGAGATTTGAGCATTTCTAGATTTCTCTAATGCAAGTCTTTCCATTTCTTGACTAAGTTGTTTAGCCTCGATCTCTCTATCAATTCTATGAGAAATCTTAGACTTAATGTTTATCTCGTGTATGACTCCTATATATTGAGGTGTGCTTCTTCTTAAGTCCCAAGCTAAGTTAGCTAGACCATCAACGATTTCTCGTTGACCATCGTTTGGAACTAGATTAGGTTGCTCGAAGGGGAGCAAACCATCACCTAGGAGACCCATGAAGACACATGCTTTGAATCTATAACTGACAATGGACATAGACGTATATGATAATGTAGGACTATGTAACTAATATGGATGATAATGCAAAAGACTTAGGACGATAATGAGGACGTAAGTGGGACTATGCAAAAGACTTTAGGACAATAATGAGGACGTAAGTGGGACTATGCAAAAGACGTAGGACAATAATGAGGACATAAGTGGGACAAAGATGTAGGACGATAATAAGGACGTAAGTGGGACTATGTAAAAGACTGCCTAGGGTCACAAGTATGTAAGGACTTTAAGTTTTTGGTTTCAAAATGGACTTTGTTTTTGGTAACTTCGTGTATATGACAAGTTTTGCAGTTTTCCAAATTTGAGAACAATTGTTGAGAGGCATGTATAGCTGACTGACTCAATTTTCATACAATCTCAAAAAATTCAGAGATACGTGGGATAGGGCCTGAAATAGCCCAAGGGACTGACTCAATACTGGTCTAGCACAACGATACATAAAAAAAGCACTAAATACAATCTTAGGCTGGATAGTGGAAACCATTCAATGAGGCCCTTATGAAATACCGAGACAAAACGAACAAATAAAGAGTCTAGCAGCACTGGCTCCACTCCACGGTACACACTTCTCAGGCATGCCAGTCTCTCTTACCCCGAAGATCCGAAGATCTTATAGCCGAGGGATTTCTGTATCATAGTGTAAGGTACATGAAGGGTATCTATTGGGTATGATCCGCACTCCTGGAATCATTGAATGGAGGATTTTTAACAATTAAATTGGTTCGTAGTATTAGGTTTTGAGGGGTCCCGATCCAACGACGGATTCTCAAAGCAAGCCACTTAAGACTTTAGTTGAGCTTATCGGTGCAAGGAAGGCCTGCACATATGCCGAATTCACTCAACACTCTAGCCACCTGACCAATATATTTATATAGCGGCTCGAAAAACCCGCTCAAGAGTACGTTGGGAGAGATGATATCCCCAACGCATCCCAATTCGAAGTACCTCTGTGGGGTGATGAAATCCCTAGTCAAAGATACCCCTCACTATGTAGAATAAAATAAAATTTGGATGTCGTTGTCACCTTCCTCCTTTCTCCCAAGACCCCGAAGGTGGGTGGAAAGTTGGTTAATGCAATAGTAGGTCCACCCCAAACACGATAAAAATTCTTTACCTTAAGAAAAAAGAAAAATGATTTAATCTAATGCAGCTTGATTCATGTTCGTTTTATAGCCCCAAATTTAGGTGTTGAATACACATGTGCATGTCCATTTTAAACACCAAATCGAAATATGAAAGCATACATGTCAATTTTAACCATTTGTTGATTTTAAGCACCAAAAGACAATGTGTGAGATACATGCATGTCAATTTTAGCCCATGTTTATTTTAAGCACCAAACAACGAAGTGTGAGATTATCCATGCATGTCCATTTTAACTGTTGTTGATTTTAAACACCAAAAGATGAAGTGTTAGATGATACATGCAAAAATACTAATCTAATCCTTTCTGTAAATCCACCACAAGTTGTAAACAAGAGATTAGTAGTAAAATCAAACTAACAAAAAATAGAAACTCACAACTTGACATAAGCGAATGCGTAACAATACTTGTTCGATTGTGTGATACTTATAGACCGAATGTGTGAACCTGATAGAGCGAATGCGTAATTCTGACAGATTGAATGCGTGATGATACCCGATCGATTGCGTAGCACTAACAGGTCAATTACGTGACAGACATGCAGACAACAAAAAATTAAAAAATAAAAGAAAACTAAACCCGGTTAGAAACTTGCAAAACCAATTGTGAAGCCCTAGCCAAATCTCTAATCATCCATTCAATATTGATTAGATCATATTTAACTTGATAAGAAAGAACTAAGCTATTATATCTATCAAAGGCCAGTTGCTCTTCCAAATCTTGTATCATTTTTTCTGCCTGGAGAACCTTTTGATAGTGTTTGGCTTCTCTTCTTTGTTGTTTCATCCTTCTTGCACCTGAAATCCTTAACTGTACTTTTCTTGCCATAAACTGTTATAATCAAATCATAAAATAGAAGCAGTTTGATCCAAGATTAACCCAATTTTAGATAGAAATAGACAGATCAAATAATAGACAGAATAAAAAATTAGACAACAGTTTTCCCTGCGAATGCGTATTCCGGAAAGGGCAATTGTGTGATCTGAACAGGGCGATTGCGTAACCCTGTCAGAGTGAATGCGTGACCTCAAGGGGTTGAATGTGTGATGCTGTCTATGTGATTGCGGGACGATGTAATCGTGATTGCATCATGGAATATCTGTTCTCGAAATGTGTAAAAAAAAAGCAAAAATCCGTACAACCTGCAAAAATTACATAGAGAATAGAGAAGGTAAGTTAGTTGTGTTTCACGTCGGGTTCACCAAAATGTGTGCATGTAAAATTCATCTTAATAACAATAATCCATTAGAAACAAAGGGAAATCACGAATCCCTATCTAATCAAAGAATTATAACAAACAAGACAATGAAATAATGCAATATTAAACAAATAGGAATTAAAATAGTTCAAATCAAATTCCCTATTCCAAGATTGCATATAGCTTCCATTGCTCTTCTCTTCTCTGTGGTATGATGGCTCTTAGATATTGAGCTGGTAACCTGCAAGTGACACAAAGATTCAAAGTTCGTGATTATGGAAAATGGAGATTGAATGCTTAATTTATAGATTTTTGGAGAAGATTGATTGAAAGGTGGAACAAATTGATCAAGAGGTGGAACTCAGGTGAGCTCACATGGAAAGTAATAGTTGAACTGTTGATTGTAGGAGTGAAACCAAATAGATTGAATAGATTAATTGAGTCAACTGATTGAGAAAAAGTTGATTGAAGGAAGAAAAAGAATGATTGGAGGAAATAAAGAAGATGACAAAGAAAGCTTAATTCAGAAAAAGCTAACTAAAAGACGGAAATAGAAGTTGAAGAGATAAATGATTGAATTAATTAATTGATTGAATTAATTAATTTAGCATGTGCTTGCACTTAGACTTAGATTTTCAATTAAATCTTTGCATGAGATTTATTCAAATAATTGAATTTATTCTAATTGAATTTAGCATTTGAATATATTTAGAACTTGACTTTGATTTTCAATTTGGTTTTTGAAATCATGCACATGTAATTGAATTTGGAAGAAATTAGAAGAATATGAAATTAAATGAAATTAGAATTTGGGGATTTGGCATTGGAGAATTAGAAGAATTAGATATTGCGCTGGTAATCTGCAAGTGACACAAAGATTCAAAGTCCGTGATGATTGAAAATGGAGATTGAATGCTTAATTTATAGAATTTTGGAGAAGATTGATTGAAAGGTGGAACAGATTGATCAAGAGGTGGAACTCAGGTGAGCTCACATGGAAATTGATAGTTGAACTGCTGATTGTAGGAGTGAAACATAATATATTGAATAGATTAATTGAGTCAACTGATTGAGAAAAAGCTGACTGAAGGAAGAAAAAGAATGATTGGAGGAAATAAAGAAGATGACAAAGAAAGCTTAATTCAGAAAAAGCTAACTAAAAGATGGAAATAGAAGTTGAAGAGATAAAAGATTTAATTAATTAATTGATTGAATTAATTAATTTAGCATGTGCTTGCACTTAGACTTAGATTTTCAATTTAATCTTTGCATGAGATTTATTCAAATAATTGAATTTATTTTAATTCAATTTAGCATTTGAATATATTTAGAACTTGACTTTGATTTTCAATTTGGTTTTTGAAATCATGCACATGTAATTGAATTTGGAAGAAATTAGAAGAATATGAAATTAAATGAAATTAGAATTTGGGGATTTGGAATTGGAGAATTAGAAGAATTAATCAGTTAATTAAATAATTTAAAGAAACTATTTAATTATTTAGAAATAAAATTTAATTAAATAATAAAGATTATTTAATTTAAAGGATTAAATCATAATTAATTAAATAATAAATATTTAATTAATATTTTGAAAATGGTTGAATGACTAGATGATTAGAGATAGAAATTGAGAATTAATTTATTTAAATAATAAAGATTATTTAAATTAGGGAATTAATCAGAATTAATTAAATAATAAATATTTAATTAATATTTAGAAAATGGTTTAAAATGATTAAATGATGAAAGAGATAGAATATAGAATAATTAGTAAGATGATGAAGAAATATGAAATTAGAAGAATAAGATTAATTAACTTAATTAAATAATTATTTAATTAATTAGAAGAATAATCAGTACATGACCAATGAGACAATTTTAGGTGTCTACAGATACCATAAGAGAAGCGAGAAATATGAAGAGTGCTATGGATTCCTATGAAGCTGCTTCTGGTCAAAAAATAAATTGGGATAAGAGTTCTTTGTTCTTCATCAATACCCCTGTGGATAGACAAAGAAGGATTGAAATAATACTTGGATGTAAAATTGCTAAGTTCCCTTCTACTTATTTGGGTCTCCCTCTGTGCTTAAAGCCTTTGAAGAATTTCTAGATGAAGCTGGTTGATAGGTTCAATTCCAAACTGGCTGGATGGAAAGGAGCCCTCCTTAGCCAAGCGGGTAAGGTGACGTTGCTGAAATCTACCCTTCAAAATTTGCCTATCTATGCCCTTAGTTTGTTCAAAATCCCCAGGAAGTTTGTTGAGGCCATTGAAAGAATTCAAAAAAAATTCTTATGGTCGGGAGTGGAAGATAAAAATAGAATCCCCCTTATTGCCTAGAATAATATTTGTACTCCTAAGGCTTTTGGGGGTTTGGGATTAAGGAACATTATAACTATGAATAATGCCTTGTTAGCTAAACAAATTTGGAGAATGAAAGGGGAGGAAAGGGAATGGAATTCAATTTGGAAAAAGAACTACCTTCACATGGAACCATCTGAGGAAGAATTTATGAAAAATTCTTTTCTTGTAGAAGGCTCTGCAATTTGGAATGCAATTCAAACAGCTAAAGCTTGGGCTGTAGCTGGAAGAAAGTGGAAATTGGGGAATGGGAGAATTATTAGATTCTGGGAGGACAGATGGCTAACGGATAAACCGTTGGAGGAAATCCCCATTCTTAATGAATGGAAAGATTGGTTCAAAAGCAAGTATGGAGACCTTGTTAGAGACTACTGGAGAAATGGGAAGTGGATTTAGTTCGGCCAAATTTGTCTGGGATTAAAATTTTTGGAGATCTTGCTTTCTTCCAAAATCTTTATGGAGCATTCCGAGGATTGTTTGCTTTGGAGGGAAACTTTTGATGGGAAATATTCTGTGTCTTTAGCGGTGTCTATCCATTACAAAGTTTCGGAAGAGATCCCTTTATGCGCTAAAGTGCGGATAAAGAAGTTGATGCCCAAAATTAATATCTTCTTTTAGATTTTTATCCAGAATTAGGTGCTAACTCTTGATAATCTCCATAAGCGTGGATTTTTTTTTCCTAACAGGTGTTCTTTTTGCTACAGCGAGGAGGAGTCTTCTTTCCATATCCTCTACTAGTGCAATTTCAGTCAGGAAATTTGGAATATTATTTTTAGTAGGTGGAAGTTGAGTTGGGTTTTCCCGAACTCTCTGGAAGAGTTTTGGGAGCAATGGTATTGCCCTAGTTCCAATTCTAAGAATGTTGAGCTTTGAAAACCAACTCTCCCTATTGTCATATGGAACATCTAGAAGGAGCATAACAACAAGATTTTTAGGGAAAAAAGTACGAACCCTGAAGTGGTGGTGGATAAAATCTATAGAGGGATCTATGAATGTTTATATGGTATTGATAATGGTTTAGCTGCTAAAGAAGACTTTAATGAAAGTTGGAACCTCTCCAATAATAGAAACAATAAGGATAAGGGTAGGGATGGTCTTTTATAGTGCTTTCCTTCCTAGGGATGGATCAAGGCCAACTTTGATGGGGCTTCTAAGGGAAATCCTGGGAAAGTTGGTTATGGGGGCATTGTCAGGAATTTTGCTGGAAGTTGCCTTGTGGCTGTTGCTGGCCCTTTGGATAACCAAACTAGTCATTATGCTAAAGCCTCAACGACACTGAATACTTTGATTATAGCTAAAAATCTCAATCATGATAATCTATGGTTGGAGGGAGACTCTCTTAACATTATTAAATGCCTTAAGGGAGAAGTTGAGCCTTCGTGGACTATAGAAAATATTATTTTTAAAGCTAGAGAAATTATTTCAAGCTTTAAATCAATTATTATTGAGCATGCTTTTAGGGAAAAAAATATTGTAGCGGATGACCTTGCTAACCTTGGCGTTATTTCCGAAGCTCAAAGCATATGGAATGGGGAAGTTAATATTGATTTTAATATTAAAGAACTCATTAGAAAGGACATATTTATGGGGAAAGAAGGACCACACGTTAATCATGGAAGTATTAATGATTAATCATGAAATTATTAGAAAGGTAAAGATAGCACATCAGAAGGGCAGATTCCTAAACAAGAATATTAAATTTTCGCATGCTTTGTGGGTGTGCATTTTCAAAAAGCCGAGTGTCATTTGGAAGAAAGCTCTGAATTTGTAGAAGCAGATAAATTGTAAAATGAATTCTAAAATGGGGGGGGGGGATCTAAGAAGAGAGTAACCTGATAATATTTCCAGATGGTAGGAGATGCCTAAGGTATGGACAAAGCTGAAGAAGGGATTCATGACGCATTTCATGGAAAAATTGGTAGACTATGATAAAAGAAGAGTTAACCTAGCGGTTACCAAAGTTACTGAAAATTGGAAAAATGGCTCCTTCAAAATTCATGATGCTAGATTCAAGTTGGATGCGGACCTCATTTCGACGGTCACAGGTATGCCCCATTCTGGTATAATTTCTTTAGGGACCTGAAAGTGTCTAATAATGCAGTGAATCTTTTTCCGCATAAAGAGAAGGAGAGAGCGAAATTAGGAAAAGATTCTGGGGAGTATTATGATGCTTCTAATATCAAAAAAATATAGGGTTGTGTGCTTAATGCAATTATGGAATATATTACTGTGGAGGGTCATTTCACCAGGGTCCACACCTATCATTTTGTGCTTCTAAATCACTTTAGACATGAGAAGAGGATTTCTCTGCCCTATTACCTTTTTAGGTCTCTGTCACGGTCTTTGAACAAGCATAGCAAGAACCCATCTTCTTCTGTGCTTCATTACAACCTTATCTTGCTCATTTATGAGCATTGCAAGATTTTGGATATTCAAGAAAACAAAAGGTTGTCGGTGTCGCCGGGGAAAGGAAAGAGGAAAATTAAGAAATGTGGGCCCAGTAAGGATGAGTTGATACAAAGCAAAAAGGTTAAAAAAGACACTATGGAGAAAATTCAAGAGGACATGGGTAAACAAAAGGATACAGAGGTTGATTCTGAGGATATGGGAAAAGATGGAAGTGAGATGGAGACTGATGAGTCTGATGAAGAGGAGAGCTGGAAAGAAGAGGAAGTGGGGGAAGAGGAAGGAGTACCAGAGGATGTTTCTGATTAGAATAGCCCTACCCACAGTGTGAGTATTGGTAATGTTAACAACCAGCCTATAGAGGAGCAGGACAATCAGATTACTAAGGAGGAAAGGGAAATGAAAACTGAGCAGGAGAAGGATAAGGAGGAAATGAGCAGGGAACATGATAAAGCTGGAGATGGGATTATTTTGGATAAACTCAAAAACCAGTCTGAGGCTCAAATGGGTTTTGATAGGTGGGTATGTGAAAGAATCAAGAAACTAGAAAAAATTGATAAGCAGCAGGAAGAGCAGGGAAAGAAAGATGAAAGTAACCAGGAGCAGTGGAAAAAGGTTATGGAGGAAAAAGTGGAGAAGCTGGAAGCTCAGATTAGTAAGTTGGAGGAAGGAAAGGCAACCATGAAGAACTTTTTGGTTATGATTCTAGATATCCTTACCTCTATGACTAGGAATATGGAGGAAATTTCCAAGTTCCTTGATGGCTCTAGCACTTCCAAACTTGTTGTGGACCTAGATGTTGATGAGGATGCTATTGAGGCAGGGAATGTGGAAAGTGCTTCTGGTGGCGCGACAAAAAGGACTAGGGCAAGTATGAAAAAAGTTGCTCTGGCCTCTTCCAAGCAAATCCCAATGCTCAGGGATAATATTAAAGATTTGCAAGGGATTAGCAAAAACTTGGCTAATGCCCTTAAAAACATTAAGTAATTTGTCTTTTGTCTTTTTTCTGTTTTGGTTGGATGTTGCTGGTTTTGTTGGGCTTTCATGCTAGTTTTTGTGTGGTGGTTTTTTTTTGCAGAATGTATTTTCTTGTTTATTAATGCTCTTATCTTTTAAGGATCTATTGTAAAGGGTTTTAGGATCCCTTCAAAACCTATTTTTCCCGTAATAAAAAATATTGTATCAAATTTAGATTCAAAACTCTGAAAGTTGTCAACTAACTTGGTTGTTGAAGTCAAAAGGTGTGTTCCTTGACTTTCCATCCTATCCATCCACTCACCCACTGTAGTACTCCTTGAGGTGAGCTTCTCAGCTTTCTTGATGTTTGTTTCATCAATTAACGATGTTTTTGGCTCAAATATCTTAATGGACTTAGTGATTTTTATTAAAACATTAGTATGAAATTCCACTTGAGCCTTGAGATTCTCTTTCTTAATATTTTCCTCATCATATTTGACAATAAGAAATTGGAAGGCCTCTTGTGCATCCTGCTTTGCACCATCATGAGTTTGTTTTCCAAGATCTACTCTTTTCACAATATAATCTTCTGCTCAAACCTCATCTACATTCTTATCCAAGGGAGGTTCTGCAATCTCAACATACTTAAGCCTGGCTTGGTCAATTCTTATCATTGAGATAATTTTGGCATTCTTGATAGTTTTCGGCTTCACAAGAACTAATTGGCCACAATCAAGCTCATCGAGAGAAATTGCCTGTTTCTTTCTTTTGGGTGTATTTGTAAGCAACCATGGGGGAAGTATAGAAAAACATTTAGAACCAAAAACTAGTGTTTCAGATGCAATCCCTTGACTCTAAGAAACAATGGCTAATATAGGTGAAGTAGAGGTAGTAACAACTGCAGAAGAAGAATTCTCAATAGATGACTCATTGGGCTTGGAACCAGTTTCTACCAGGAACTTATCAAAATCATCGAGCATATTGGATGTTACTTCTGGTAAAGAGGAAAAGACATTAATAATGTTGTCTTGGGAAGTTTATAATGCAGATTCATTAATGAGCACATGGACAACATTACTAGGGGTGGTTCCAACAAGTACTGACTCAAAAATAGAAGTTGTGGGTACAAATGAAATAGTTGATCCAAAAGAAACAAAGGTAGGAATAGAAACCTGTGAGGATGAAATGACAATTACTAGGCTGGGTGCTTGAGAAGCTTGCTTTGAAATCTTCTTTAGTACTCTATCCTTTGAAGTCTCTGGTAGACTTTCTTCATCAAATTCCTCTTCTTGTTCCTCAACATGCTCTTCTTTTGTAGCTTGATCTTCAATATCTAAATAAGGTGGCTCATAATCTAAGTCTTCACCTAAAACTTTCAACTCCTTTTCTTCTTGAGTACTAGGAGCACTCTGAAATCTTCTTTAGTATTCTATCCTTTGAAGTCTCTAGCAAACTTTCTTCATCAAATTCCTCTTCTTGTTCCTCAACATGCTCTTCTTTTGTAGGTTGATCTTTAATATCTAAATAAGGTGGCTCATAATCTAAGTCTTCACCTAAAACTTCCAACTCCTTTTCTTCTTGAGTACTAGGAGCACTCTGAAATCTTCTTTAGTACTCTATCCTTTGAAGTCTCTGGCATACTTTCTTCATCAAATTCCTCTTCTTGTTCCTCAACATGCTCTTCTTTTGTAGGTTGATCTTCAATATCTAAATAAGGTGGCTCATAATCTAAGTCTTCACCTAAAACTTCCAACTCCTTTTCTTCTTGAGTACTAGGAGCATGTGTCTCTGCTTACTCTTTTCCTTTACGCAAGTTACCTCCTGTACACTTGAATCTAGGAGCAACAATCGGGGCATTGGGATCTTGTTTGTTCTTTGTCCTCAATTCTAACTTCTTCCCAATTGGCCTGACAATATCTTCTTTTGATCCTGTATAAAAATCCTCAAGCTAAATGCCCTTTGAAGCAAGCCATACATTTGTGTTTGCAAGGATCTTTTGAAAATGGGCTCTTATGGACACAACTTCCTTATGTGACCATTAGATCAAAGGGAGAGAAGAACCTTCAATCTTCTTAGTTTCATATGCAGGTTCAAGAATACTACCATCATCTTCAAAATCTTTTGGTATAGTAGACCAATTAAAATTGATTATTTTCTCTTTGGTAAGACAATGATAATCAAGTTTCCTAATCTCTTTTTCTATTTTGTGATCTATCCACACATCTTCAATCTAGTGAACATGATTATAAGCCCTTTTCAATTTGTTTTTCATGTTCCTATAATCAAAATCTTTTCGAGCCCTGAATAATATCACTGTGACTCTTCTTATCTCCTCATCCATGGCCCTGGCTTTGAAAACTGAATTGATTGAGTACTTGCCAATGGATAAAGAAAACTTGAAACCTAGCCTGTGTGAACTTGACTGCCTGTCATAAAAATAAACCATTTGTCGTGCTAATTCCATCATGGATACCTAAGGAGCATGAATGGTTGATCATCAAAATAACCGACCCTTAGGTAAGTGAAAGTAGGAAACTAGAGAAACATGCATCCATATTTGTTAACCATTTCCCAAACCTGGTCAGAAAATCTTTTGTCTTCAAGACTATTATCAAATAAATAGAAGAAATGGCCAAAGAATGGATCATTGATTCTTCTAAAATGGTACTGAATTTTCTTCAAAGTCAATTGTGCGTAATATTTCCAAAAAGGAACAGATCTTTGATCTCGTTTTGTAGATAAACCTTGAAAATCCTCATAGCTACCGTAACATACACCAAGTATGAGGTCACATAAAGCTCAGAGTAGTAGGGACCTTGGTGAGCTAGTCACATAGAGCATCACTGATTTGCCTACCCTAAAATATTATCTTATTGTTTTTCCATATGACATGAATGTACTGATACATCCAAGGATAATATGTATCTGAGGTGGGAAAATCTTTTACTCTTCTTAGGAGGGTAATTAGATCATTCACCTCCTCTATGAAGTCTCTCCTATGAATTGTATTGGGCTACCTTGCAATGGTCAGCTTAGGAGTTTTCAACTAGTTATCATTAGTATTCTTTCTATGCTTATTTGAATTCTTCTCATAATATACTTCAGTTGATTCCATATCCAGATTGGCAAAAGAATCTATGTCTAGCCACTTGAAAAATGAATCAAATAAATCTTCATCTAGGACCAACACTTTATTCCCATCTGCATCCTTAACACTTCTACTCATAGGATCAAAATGATTCGCTAATGCAAGGATGAACTCAAGATTTTGCACTAACATAGGAAAAGTCCCCACTTGATGAAGACCACTATTAATAGTAGGTTCTATCAAATAGTAATTTGGAGGATTCCCCACTCTTTTGAGAAACTCTTCTAAGTCAACATGACCTAACTCTATATCCCTAATATGTTCAATAATAGAAGTCACTGAAGATTGTGGAAAAGTAGGATGCAGGTCTTGCTTTTTAAAATCCATCTTCTTCTGGCTTGGAGAAGGTGAAGTCATTTGATATTTATGATTGAGGATTGAAGAAAAGTCTCTTGAATTAATTGAAAACATCTTCATGAAAAATACCCTTAGAAATACTGAAAAGATTGCTCTTCAAAATCCTCCTTGAATAAATTTTTTTCTTCATACTTAGAAAAATTTCTAAGTAATCCATTTGAAACACATCTCTACACTTGGAGAAATTTCTATGTGTTGGTGTCAATTAGGTCTACAGACTTTATTTACACCTAGGGTAGAACATAAGAGATTTTGGTGCAAATCGGGTCTATAGACTCGATTGACACCAAAATTGGGTAACTGATTTAGTGCAAGTCTGGTTCATGGGCCCAACATACATTAAAAATGGGGAAGGACATGTGCATGTCGAGTTCATGGGCCTGAAATACACCAAAATGATATTGCAAATGGTCTGTGTGTGTGTTGGGTCTATAGACTTGACATGTACTAGAGTATAACAAAGAGGTGTCATTGGGTTCACCAGCTGGAACAACACCTAAGTATTAGGTGTTGTTCAGGTCAATGGACCTACACAATACTACGTTATTAACATTACGAAGGACATGGGTGTTACCCAGATACATAGGCATGAGCAACACTAGTCATATGGTGTTGTTTGGGTCTGCAAACTCGAGAAACACCAAAGGTAGTGAATAAGGCTTTATAGTGCTCGCCATAAAAACATAAAGGTCGCCAACTAGGGTCATGATATCATTTGGACCCTTGGATCCAAATGGAACCATGGCCAGGGTACAATAATTCAAACTAAATAACCCTAAACATACAAAATAAAGAGACATACTCGAAGCAAAGAAAATGGTAGGGTCATTGAGAGACTCGAACACACTAGAGACGAGGGCTCAAACAATCAAAGGGAAATTTATGAATGAAAATAAAAATAAAAAGAAGAGTTTGTATTAGATACAAACACAAATAAATTAATCAATAAAATTAGGGCAATAAATGATGTAAATGGGGTCTATAGACCCAATTATCATCCTTAGGTGCACTTCAGGTCTATGGACCCGATTTACAACCAAAGAAAAAAGGGAAAAGACAAAATCGGGCCTAAAATCTGATTTGACAGCAAAAGAGGGTGAAAATAAAACTAAGGCAAAAAGACATAAGGGACAAAAAAGGAAAAAGAAAGAGGCTAAAGCTTAGTAAGGAAACTTTGGACAAGAATTACTCCTATTAAGAAACTTAGAAAAAAAACCACAATTGGCCAAAAATTGTGGGGGTTATCATATTTTTTTGGATTCGATATCCAAATCCAAAATGAATGATAATAAAATGATATTGATTCTGATACAAATAACATTGGCAACCAATATAAAGCATTAATGATAATGATACCATAAACAATGTTAGAGATTTAGATCTGATAAAAGAAGATTGTGAAGTTGAAATGAAATGTTCAACTATCTAGGGTGAAGCTAAGGATTCGATCAATCCCTCGAGATTTGGATTGGCAAATCATAAGGAAATTGTGGCTATGAATTCCCAAAATAGTGTGGACATTGATTTAGAAACAAATAGATCTCGAATAGAACCCATATCGGAAGATGCGATTTTAAACTATAATGAATTTGACATTGTCAATATTTGTTGCATCGCCCAATTAACCTCCAAGGTACTTGATCAAACTTGAAGGCTAAGCATAAGGTTAGAAAAATAAAAAAAGAGGGAGGAAGAGGCATCTGAAAAAGGTTTGGTTAGGATGAGGGAGTAAATGCTAAGATCTGGGGGAGGGAAAACCTCCCTTGGAGGACAATGAAGATAATCGCATGGAATATCAAGGGCTTAAACACTGATAACAAGCAACACATGACTAAGACACCATTTAGAGAATTTGGTAGAGAATATTGTGCTCTTATAAGAAACACAAATTGAATTGGATGAACTTTGTCACTTTACGAAATATTGTAAACAATGGAGTAGTATGTTCTAGAGGGTGATTGGTGCCTTATGTAGAATGCAATAGTCTCCCTACAAGAAATGGACAAGTATCCAAATTGGATGTTATATGAGGTTAAAGAGTTTCACTCAAACTTATCTTTCATGATCTTCAATGTGTACGATGTGATCAACTAAGAGGAATAATCAAGACTATGACAATCTCTCCTAACAAAAAAGGAAGTCTTGACAAACAACAAACTCATCTTAAGAGGAGATTTTCGTGTCTTTCTCAATCTAATTGAAAAGAGTGCAGACCAAATAAAATCAATAAAAAATTATTGGATTTGAAGGACTTTGTGGATAAGACCTTTCTTAGCAACCGCCCTCTAAATAACAGATAATCCACCTGAATCGACAAGCATGTTGGATTCACAAATATTGTTGAAAGGCTCGATCATTTTTTTTGCACATAATTAGATAGATAATTCTTGTTCTCTAGATTCTACTATTCTTCCAATTGCCTCCTCCAATCACTTCCCAGTCTCTCTTGTCATCAATTTCATATTGGCACCATCAAAAGATTACTTCAAAATAGAAAGTATGTGGTTTAAAGACCCAAATCTTATTGATTTGCTCAAGAGTTGGTGGAGAAATTCTCCCAAGGTGAATGGAATGATTAGTTACATCTTTTCCAAGAATTTTTTCCATATTAAAAATAAGCTAAAAGAGTGTAAAATATTTATTTTCAATAATATTTTCAAAGAAAAGGAGAAAGTGGAAATTGATATGACTATCCTAAATGAAAAAATCATCCAAAAAGGAATTTTCTCTTGGAATATTTTGAAAAGGAGAAAACCCTTTAGATGGAATTTGTTGAAATATTGGCAACATAGGAATAATACTAGATGGACAAAGCCTAGGAGAATTGGCTGTCTGTAAGGGATCTAAACATGATATTCTTCCATTCCTCTATGAAGGCAAGGAGGATTCACAACAGAATTGAAGAGATTTTTAATGATGAAGGTAAAGTCATCCATTAGAAGGAGGAAATTGCACAAGAAGCAATCAATTTCTTCAAATCTTTGTTGGCCCAAAATGGGATGATGGGCATCTTCTTGGATACATCCTTCCTTAATTATATTCCAAGATGCATAAATGAGGAGGTTAATGAAAACTTGTTTGCTCCATTCTCACATGAGGAAATCAAGTCTACTACCTTTCAGTTGCACCTAAAAAAGGCCCTAGAGCCCAATTGTTTCTCTACCTTGATTTTTTAGAAGTGTTGGCACTTTTCAAAAGAAGAAGTTTGGGTTCTATTGGAATACTTTAGAAAGAAGAAAAGATTTATGAAGGATCCGAACAATACAATGCTAGTACTAATTCCCAAGAAAAAGAAATGATCATCCTTTGCAAAATATCAATTTATTTTACTATGTAATACCATATATAAAATCTTGGCCAAAGCTCTAGCTAATCACTTAAAACTAGTCTTTGAGAAATTGATTTCAGATGAATAGAATGGGTTCACATTGAGTCGTGAGATCAGTGACAACATAATTTTAGCTAATGAAGCAATATATTCATTGCTAGTGAAAATTTGAAACACATGATGACTAAGTTGGACATAAGAAAATCTTATGACCATGTTAAATAGTATTTCCTGATGGCAATGATGGAGAGATCAAAGATTTGGATTTGGAGCCACTTGGAACAAGTTGAGCTTTGAATGCATTTCAACAATGAGATATTCAGTGTTGATAAATGACTCATCATGTGCATTCCTTGAATCCATAAATGAAATTCAACAATGTGACCCATTATCATCATCTCTTTTTTTTATAACGGTCTAGGCCATAGGGAGATCAATTAAGAGAAGTAATAGAATTAATAGATGGATTGGTGTTAAGATGACAAAAAATGTAGAAGACATAACACATATTCAATTCGTTTACAATACCTTGTTGTTTGGTGAAGCTTCATGATGAAAGCCATGAATATCAAGGAAACATTAGAAATTTGTGGAAGACATTCTAGTAAATCTTTCAAGCTATATAAATTTGAGATATACTTCTTTAACACAAAGAAGACTTTGTAGAGGAGAATAATAAATTTGTTGGGATTTCCTATTGCTTCCCTTCCCTCTAAATACTTGAGAGCTCCAATCTTATCAAGGGCTAGGAGGACACATCATTGGGAAGAAGTGATAAAAAATTGTAAATCAAAGGTTGCCTTTTGGAAAACAAAATGACTTGCCTTCATTGGTCACTTCACCATAATTAAGGTCACTCTAGCTACCATACCTATCTTTGTTATATTTTATAACGATAAATAAATCAACGAAAATGATGGAAGGTGTCTTGAAAAAGTTCCTATGGGAGGGCTCCAAAGAGGACAAATGAATTCCACTAGTTCATTGGGATATGGCATGCTTGTCTAAAAACAAAGGAGGGGAGGATCTTTGGAATGTAAATTTACAAAATTGGGTATTAGGAACCAAGTTGATCTTGAAGATGTACAAATATCCTCTAAAATTATGATGCAAAGTTATTTGCAACAAATATCTTGATGAGGGGGACCCTAAGAGGATTCTTACAATTGTAAATTTAGAAAGTGGCTCGACAATATGGAAGTTTATTTGGAATTGTAGGTTGATCATAATAGATCACATATCCTAGAAGATCAATAATGGAAGACTTATTTTTTTTGGGAAGAATGTATTCCAATAAATAAAGTCAAAGGTCTTGGGGAAAATCAAGGGACAATTTACAATCTTGTCAATTACAATGTGGACAACTACATGCAATTGGGATCAAACAAAGAGCAAGTTAAATGGATTAATGTTAGTCTACTATCACTTCTATCTGATTTCCAAGATATTCTTAGAAAAGAATAAAATAGAAATAAGGATGAAGACTATATTTTTGAAGCAGTTCAAAAAGTGAAGAATACTTCGCAAAGTTGGGATATTCAATGCTACAACATTGAGAAGCTTGCTTGGATTGGAGATCATGATTATGCTGGAATAGCTCATGTCTTCACATATATTTGATCAACTTCTAAGTCAAGTTGCAATAGGTGTGTAGCATTGTAAATTGTATCTGCATACAATTTTGTCCTCACCTAGACCTCACCTTAGCGTTCTATCTTTTGGTGCCAAATGACTACTTTGATTCTACTCACACCTTCCAAAGACCTACACTTGCACTTTCTCTTCTGTCTCATTCCCAAATTTGAGTCTTGATTCTAAGGACCAAGGTACTAGGGTGCCCTGGTCCTAGCTTAGGATCATGGGGCCAAAGTGCCCTGGTCCTCTCAATTGGGACCAAATTTGGTCCTCACAACGATCACTTAAAGTGGGTGGGAATTTAAGTCCAATGTCGGCCTGCTTCAGAAATTCAAATATTTTTAGGATGGTTAAGTATAAAAGGAGACCAACCCCTCTCATTTTAAGTCTATGATGTATAAGAACCTCAATCAAGATTTCAAATTCCATTTAGGTGTGCAAGCAAACAAACACCCATCAAGCATTGAAGGATAAGTTTAGTCAAGTTCAAGCATTCAAGATGGCATCCATGATCAAACTTCTATGAAGACATTCTACATGAAATCCTAAAACCCTTGTGTGAGGATTCAAGCAAGTTTCATCAAGGTATACACTTCAATTACAAGCATTCAATTACAGATCTAGCCTTTCCTTCAAAAGGAAAGCATCTTGTTGCAATTCAATTCTATTTTCTTTACAATGATCATTTCAATTTCAAGGTTAATTCCTAAAATGGGGTTTCACCCAGGGAAAACACCTATCCACAACCCTTTTCTCCTCTTTCTATGTCTAGGAAATTGATTTAGGAGTTGTAATCGAATATTTTGATAGAGTTAGCAATGACGAACAACTTTAGATTTTGAAGGAGTGAAAAGTGGAGGACTAGGGCAACCTACCACCAGGGTCCCAAGAATTTTGCCTAATCTTTTAACAATGAATCCAATGTGTCTCTGTGATTTGAAAAAGACCTCACTTGCCCATCAGAGAGTTACAAGACTATAGTGACCTACCACCACGGTCCCAACAATTCTGCCCGAATTTCTAGCAATAGGTTTTGACCCTCTTCTTCTTCTTAGATCCCTGTCAGTGGCTTTGTTTGACATCTGTAGCATTTTGATTTTACTATTTCACTTCAATCATCCATTTCTTTGCCTTGTACTTCACAATTTACATCTAATTTCAACTCAAAACTAGGGAGACAAATAAACAAGTAAATCTAATCCATATCTCAGCCCTTTTCCTAATTGAATTGTGGCTCGATCTATTGAATTTACCCATTTTTAATGTGTTAGTCAACTAGGTAATATTAGTGGTTTTATTATCTTAATTGGTGAAACCCTGATTTTACCACCAATACATTTTGGTGAACCCAACTTCTTTCATTCTTATTATGATTTATTATCTCATATTTGATTTGTATGCACTTAAACATGAATATTTATACTAATATATCATATATGCAATTAAATTACATAAATTTAGAGGTTGATTTCATAAAAGCCCTAAATTATTCTTCTATATTTGACTTCTAGGTTGCATAATTCCTCAATTGTATTTTCAGATATGATTTTTATGACATGTTATGTTGAGATTTAGAAGCATCTAATATTCAATATCATAATTCACATTGTTTAATTTATTGGTTAATCAATAATTTTACAAAGGAATTGCATTGTTTAATCATTGTTTCAAATCTTTGCATTCAATTTTCCCTCTTTGTGCATAAGTTTTGTTACCCTTAGTCCAACATACAATATTCTAGTGAGAAAGTTTTAGACTTAGGGATTCCCAAGTTCTAAACACTAAGGATATGGAGCCTCAATTGACTAACCAATTCCATGAGAATGTTGGTGCTTCCTCTAATCCAACAAATGACATAACCTATCCTTATTCACCTTATACCTCTCATGACAAGGATGAATCACTTACGATGGTTATTATTGGCCAATTTTAGAAGATTGATAATGAGTTTGAAAATTTTCAACAATGGATGGGTCACAAATACCTAGATAGTGAGGCAATCCCCTCATTGAAGGATTGAAAAGAATGATGCAAAGTGATAAGATAGGCATTGATTTGTTGCATGAACTTTCTCATATTGTTGATACTAATATTATGCCAATCAAAAGTTGTGCCTAAGTACTTGATTACTCTTTACCTACTAGCCAATTTAACCATTCCAATCCTATGCCTACATCCCTGCCTGGTGTGCCTACATTTACATCTTCTATCATGACTAATTCCATAATAGCTTTAATGTGGGGGCATACACTTTGCTCAATGTTACACTTTATGCACACACCCATGATGTGTTTTCAATATTCAAATTACTTTGCAAACTAAGCCTTTTGCTTTGTAATTTAGTATTTTATTTTTCATGACTCATAATAAGAAAATCTTACTAGGCTAGTATAACCATGCTATCTTTCCCCTTTCATGCGTTATCGCTTTTATCTCGATATTAGAGTAGTAAGATCCTAAAGTCCCTATGGGCTTGGTGTGTATTGTGTTGTTGGTATTGTAGACACCTAAAATTAATTAAATTAATGATTAAGCTTGTCATCATAATTAACCAATTTAATTAAGTTAATTCCCTTCTTCTTAAGGTTAATTAAATCAAATTTAATCAATCTTATCACTATAGTCCAATAATTAATTTATCAATAAATTAATTATTTCCCCATTCTTCTAAAGTCACCTTAACCATTATTTCTTCTAAAACCCACTTAGTTAATTAATTTTAATTAATTAACCTAAGTAAAGTGATTCCTACAAATCACTTTCCCTAATCCTCACTTAGCCTAATTAATTCTTCCTTAAAGCATGCTTATCATTATTCTCCAATTTTATATTCCTCCACTCAATTTCTCTCTCCTCATGTCACATCTGCCTAAATTTTCCACTTGCACTCTAATCACTCATTAATCCACCTAATCAATTCCTTTAATCATTTGCACATCCCTAATCATTTTGATCCTTTCAAAGAAATTCAAATTCTTTGAATCTCCCCATGCATCCTCTTATTTTGGAATTTTTAATTCCTCCTCCCTCCCCCCAAGGAATTTTATATTCCTTTTTCTCTTCCCAATGTGCTTGGGAGATCTTCCTTATTAACCTTGAGAGGTGCGGGGACAAGAAATGCCTTTATGACATATCTCTTGAATCCCACACCCTTTCTTCTCAATCCATGTGCTCCCTCTCAAATCGATCTCAACCCTTCATCCCAAAATAAATCTTGGCTCTCCATTTTGGCCTCCTCCAATCTATTAATTGTAGTCTCTTTTCCTTATAAATCATGAAATCCACTTTTTATACATTCTTATGTTGTCCATTTCATCCCTTGATCCACTTTTCATCCAAGCTTATGTTGTTAATTTGGAATCCAAAATCATCCATCACGCCATCATAACTCCCAAATCTTCTCTTATCTAATCCATACCCATCATCATTCAAATCCAATCCAAATCCACCAATCTTGTTGTATGTGGAGAGAAATCCACATCCCATCTTGGAGCCAATGTAATCAAGTAGAGAATTTGGGTGCATTCCACTTCATCAAAGGCTCAATCAAAGGAAGAGTAGAAGCTAAGGTATAATGGTTTACTTGTATATTTGAATGCATGATTTTGTGTTTTATTTGGTTTATACACTAACCATTAGGCTTTAGATTTTCCACCTCTTCATTTTGGCACACCCGATGGGACCCACGTCCCTATTTCTAACCTTTTTGTGAGTTTTAAGTGTTTTTAGCTCGCAGATTGCCGCTTCAGCGTGTCGGTTTACACTTCAGCACTTCCGCTCCACTACTTCAACGCCTCCGATTTGAAATTTGAATTTTCTAACTACCAATATTTGTAGGTTCTACATATCAGCGCGTTTGCCCCAATGTATTTTGACACTTAGTTTTAAGTTTAAATTTTCAATTTTTAGTCTTATACTAATAAAAAATCACACAAAAATCACAAAAACTATAAACAAGGATCTAAAAAGAACTTAAAAACAATTCTAGGTTAGATTTTTAGTCTATTTTTCATTAACTTTAGGCTACTAGTTAAATTCTCAGGTTTATAGTCGAATCAATGCCTACGTAGGCGAATCAACGCCCGTGCTTTGGTTCAGCGCCTCCACTGAGTCAACAAGCCCGCCATTTTTCAAATTTCAAATTTTCAAATTCGGTTGACTATTTTTTCGTTGAGCAGCGCTTGCGCACGCGCATCAACGCCTGCGATATAGTTCAACGCGTACGAGTTGGGTACATTTTAAATTTAAGTTCTGTAAATTTTCAAATTTCAAAGGTTCCCTCTTTCTATTTTATTAGGTGCACGAATCTGCTCTAACGCATACACAGGTGCTTTAGCGCTTGCGCACGCGCTTTAGCGTGTCCACCTATGGATCAACGCTTGCACTGTGTCCTTAGGAATTTTTTATTATTGATCAAATTTTCAGTGGTTGCAGGTACCTTTGCTTGTCCAAGGAATAATCTCCGAACTACTAATCTATTTTCCTGTAGCACGCTTGTCCAAGACATCTTTTTCCACTAAAGTAGATTGTTTTGTTTCATTTCTAGTTAGAAAATCATATATATGTTGGACTAAAATAAACAATGGTCTTTTGTGTCTTGTGCACTGGCACATTTAGTGTTGGGTGGACCCACCATTGCACTCTAGTATCCTCTCCCCTCACCTTCGTGGATCTTGGGTGTAAGAGAATGAGTGATCAATAACAACCTCTTTTTCATTTTAGTAGTTGAGGGTATTTCTTGATTGGGGATTTCATCACCCCACAAGAGTATCTCTAATTGGGACACGTCGGGGATATCGACTCTCCCTGCGCGATCTTGAGTGGGTTTTCTAAGCTGCTATATAAATAAGATGGTTAGGCTACTGGAATGCTAAGTGAATTCGATGTATGTGGGGGCCTTCCCTACACCAATAAGCTCGGTTAGAGCCTTAAGTGGCTTACTTCGATAATCCATCGTTGGATTGGTGATCCCTCAAAAATTTCACTAAGGACCTTTTTTTACTAGCCCAAAATCCCACATTCATAGTGCAGGAGATGTAGATCGTACCCCAAAGTTACCTCTCATGTACCCACTCAAGATGAGACTAGAATTCCCCATATAATAGATCCTTGGATCTTTTGGGTAAGAGAATCTAGTATGCCCGAGAAGTGAGTGCGCTGTAAGGGGGAGCCAGTGCTACCAGAATCTCTATCTGTTGGCTTGTTTGAGGTATTGCTTGTGCGAGAGGTCTATTGAATGGTTTCCATCTTCCAACCTAATTTGTATGTATGATGCATGTCTTCATCTTGTACAAAACCAGTGAAATTTTGTTTGGGCTAATTTAGGCCCCCTTCACTTTCACGCTTGTCATAAAGTGTTTCTTTGGCCAATGTGCTTGTCATTGTTTGATTTCTCTTGCCAAGAGTAGATAATATCGAAAAAATTCCCATATTTGACCAAACCATTCAATCTTCACTTTATCACTGTCAAACCCCTATTTCACTGCCACCGTTCAAGTCAAACCTCCCAATTAGTTTTCATCCATCTAAATGATCATCAATCCCCAACCGAATATCTTTATCCCATCATCGATTCATTCCTGGGTAGTCTTCTCCTTCTTCTTCCTACCATCAATCCATTCTTTCATAATCATTTTCCTCTCACCTTTGAGGAATTAGCATGTCAACCCAATCAAATTTCTAAAATCCCAATCGATCCTAATCAACCCAATCAATCAAATTAGCAAATCAATCAATCGGTCAACCTCATCCTAAGGTCGACACTTTGTGAAAGTTTAATTTTGACCTTTATCTTTAATCGATCAATCAATTAGATTTTGTGCTTGGGAAAGAAACTCCCCCAAGTACCTTTGCTTAATCATTTTGGGTTGATCAAAACCCTAATCCTTTTGCCCTATTTTGCTTAGGCAGGTAAGTCCACCCTAAGTAGAAGAAGGCTTAATCATTTGGATCCTTTGCCCTATTTCTCTTAGGCACGCAAGTCCACCCTAAGTAGAAGAAGGCTTAATCATTTGGATCATTTTGCCCTACTTTTCTTAGGCACGTAAGTCCACCCTAAGTAGAAGAAGGCTTAATCATTTGGATCCTTTGCCCTATTTTGCTTAGGCATGCCAAGTCCACCCTATGTAGAAGAAGGATTAATCATTTGGATCCTTTTCCCTATTTTGCTTAGGCACGCAAGTCCACTTTAAGTAGAAGAAGGCTTAATCAGTTGGATCCTTTGCCCTATTTTGCTTAGGCACGCAAGTCCACCCTAAGTAGAAGAAGGCTTAATCATTTGGATCCTTTGCCCTATTTTGCTTAGGCACACAAGTCCACCCTAAGTAGAAGAAGGCTTAATCAATTAGATACTTTTGCCCTATTTTTCTTAGGCACGTAAGTCCACCCTAAGTAGAAGAATGCTTAATCATTTGGATCCTTTGCCCTATTTTGCTTAGGCACACAAGTCCACCCTAAGTAGAAGAAGGCTTAATCAATTAGATACTTTTGCCCTATTTTTCTTAGGCACGTAAGTCCACCCTAAGTAGAAGAAGGTTTAATCATTTGGATCCTTTCACGCCTAACTTAAGTTCTAATCCAAGGGCTAAGTTTTCATTTTAATCCAAATCAATCTTGTCCTAACCCAAGGACCAATCCAATCTATTCAAATTCAACTTGATCCAAGCAAATAAAATCAAATAAAATCAATCCATCAATCCAATCTAAAGTTGCTAAGTCCTAGTCCTCATCTTCATCGAACATCATCTCATTAATTTTTTTTTATCAAGTCTATCCAATCCCAACTTATCCCCCCATTCTCAACATTTTGAGGTCACATGGCTACCCAAAATCTCCATCCAAACTTCAAAGCTTGGTATGAGGAAATGCTCATGAATGTTCATGGATGTTCATGGATCACCCTATCAATTATCCACATCTAGCTCATACATCCCTCAAAATTATCCAACTTTCACCTATCCATGTCTCCCATCCTAGCCCATTTACCAAGTCAATCCCAGTTCATCTCACATCTCTTATCTTTCTCGCTCTATTATAGCATATGTACTATCCATGAAACTAGATGCTTGAAAAAAGCATCATGTGTAATTTCTCCATCTTCTTGCACTCTACACTTGGGGGCAAGCTTCATCCATGTTGTCTTGCCATCTGCATTATCCACATCCATTATCCTCTATCCTCATCCTATCTAAGTCCATCATCCTTTCCTATCTTTGGTCTTGACTATCCTATCCATATCCTCCATCTCATATCCCTCATCTTATCCAAATTCATCCCTCATTCCTACCTTTGGTCTTGATCTTGTCATTGGTCACCCTCCATTTATCCTATATCCACAAACCAATCCCAGCATATCATATCATATTCCCCATCCCATCCAATCCTATTCAATCATTTATCCCCCTCCCATTTTATCCAATCCATTTATGACCCCCATCACACTAAGCTTTTCCCATCTATTTGAGCTTATACTGACTCACACGTAATCAAAACACCCATCCATATTATGTTAATCAAATCCAAGCAACAATCCTCTCACCTAGAGATCCTGCACACCATCTTTTCTCTTGCATCTATCAATCTATCCATGACCTGCCCATCAGGATGTATCCTTCCCATGTCTGGCATTATATCCAAATCCATGTCCTACTCTTGGCAAGAGATATGAGTTGGCCATGTGCATGTTGTTTTCATAATTGAGATTTTCGCTTTGATTTTTATCTTGTGTCCCAGGACTATACTTGTTCAGGACTGCCTTGATCATCCTATATCTTGGTATGTCTTGGCTGGTATATAATAGGGCACAATTTTCTATGGTATGGTGAGTTTGATAGTTTCTCTTGCACGATCCTATAGTCTCACATTTACATCATCATCAGTGTTTGTGAGCCTATGTGCATTAAGATACCTATTGTCTGACAATCTATTCCACGCCTTGGATTTTCATGCCATCCTGATTCCTATAATCAGTGGTGTAGGTCATCCTTGGCAATATCAAAACTAGGTTTTCTCTCCATATCTTCACAACAAGAAATCTCATTCACTTTCTTCATTTTGTTCATTCATCTCATTTCATCCATTTATCTTGGAGACTCCAATTCATTCATTCCCTCTTCATCATCGTTATTCTTTTTATATCTGTTTATCCTCAATGCTCTACTTCTCTGACTCTAAACCATATCGAGAGCATGCCCATGTTCTTTGAACTCACCTGTCCTCTAGAGGGGGCATACCACTACTTCCTCGTCATCCTTGCTCCTCATCATTCTTCTATCATCTCATGACTGAGGAATCAAGCTACTAGTCCTTATCCTCATCATCCACTATGTTTTATTCTTCTTTGATATAACATCACTTCATGATGCTATGTCAAAGAGGGGCAAAATGTAGACACCTAAAATTAACTAAATTAATGTTTAAGCCCGTCATCATAATTAAATAATTTAATTGTGTTAATTCCCTTCTTCTTAAGGTTAATTAAATCAAATTTAATCAATCTTATCACTATAGTCCAATAATTAATTTATCAATAAATTAATTATTTCCCCATTCTTCTAAAGTCACCTCAACCATTATTTCTTCTAAAACCCACTTAGTTAATTAATTTTAATTAATTAACCTAACTAAAGTAACTCCTACAAATCACTTTCCCTATTCCTCACTTAGCCTAATTAATTATTCCGTAAAGCATGCTTATCATTATTCTCCAATTTTATATTCCTCCAATCATTCTCTCTTCTCATGTCACATCCTCCTAACTTTCCCACTTGCACTCTAATCACTCATTAAGCCACCTAATCAATCCCCTTAATCATTTTCACATCCCTAATCACCTTCATCCTTTCAAAGAAATTCAAATTCTTTGAATCTCCCCATGCATCCTCTTATTTTGGAATTTTTAATTCCTCCTCCCTTGCCCCCAAGGAATTTTATATTCCTTTTTCTCTTCCCAATGTGCTTGGGAGATCTTCCCCATGAACCTTGAGAGGTGTGGGGACAAGAAATGACTTTATGGCATATCTATTGAATCCCACACCTTGTCTTCTCAATCCATGTGCTCCCTCTCAAATCGATCTCAACCCTTCATCCCAAAATCAATCTTGGCTCTCCATTTTGGCCTCCTCCAATCTATAAATTGTAGTCTCTTTTCCTCACAAATCATGAAATCTACTTTTCATACATTATTATGTTGTCCATTTCATCCCTTGGTCCAATTTTCATCCAAGATTATGTTGTTAATTTGGAATCCAAAATCATCCATCATACCATCATAACGCCCAAATCTTCTCTCATCTAATCCATACCCATCATCATTCAAATCCAATCCAAATCCAATCCAAATCCCCCAATCTTGTTGTGTGTGGAGAGCAATCCACATCCCATCTTGGAGCCAATCTAATCAAGTGGAGCATTTGGGCGCATTCCACTTCATCAAAGGCTCAATCAAAGGAAGAGTAGAAGCTAAGGTACAATGGTTTACTTGTATATTTGAATGCATTATTTTGTGTTTTATTTGGTTTATACACTAACCATTAGGCTTTAGATTTTCTACCTCTTCAGGTATCTTGGTGAAAGTTTTTCAATGCGGCTTTGTACTTTACCATGAGTATGGGTGTAGTCTTATATTCTTGCTAAAGTGGGAGCTAAATGTAGCATCATAACTTGTATCCATATACAATTTTGTCCTCACCTAGACCTCACCTTGGTGCTCTATCTTTTGATGCCTAATGACTGCTTTGAT
This sequence comes from Cryptomeria japonica, assembly GCF_030272615.1. Taxonomy (NCBI): domain Eukaryota; kingdom Viridiplantae; phylum Streptophyta; class Pinopsida; order Cupressales; family Cupressaceae; genus Cryptomeria; species Cryptomeria japonica. Next base: position 242,585,292 of record NC_081406.1, on the reverse strand, counting down.
TTTGCTCACACCTCCCACAGACCTACTTTTTCACTTTCTCTTATGTCTCTTTCCCAAATCTAAGTCCTAATTCTCAGGACCAGGGCACCTTGGTCCTCTCAAATAGGACCCAAATTTGGTCCTCACAATGGTCACTTCTAGTGGGCAAGAATTCAGGTCTCTTGTCGGCCTGCTCTAGAAATTAAAATACTTTTTGGATGGTTAAGTATAAAAGGATACCTACCCCTCTCATTTGAAGTCTCTAATGTCTAAGAACCTCAATCAAGATTTCAAATTCAATTCAAATGAGCAAACAATCAAACATCCATTAAGAATTGAAGGATAAGTTTAGTCAAGTTCAAGCATTCAAGATGGCATCCATGATCAAACTTCTATAAAGAAATTCTACATGACATCCTAAAACCCTTGTGTCTGATTCAAATAGGCTTCATCAAGGTATACACTTAAAATACAAGTATTCAATTTCAAATTTAGCCTTTCCCTCAAAAGAAAAGCATATGTGCATATGACTCAAAACAAATACTCTGATATGTCTTAATGAAGGCTTCTTAGCACCTCCACGGATGTTTTATCACCAAAAGTTGATGAAGGAGATATGTTTATAAAATAGTAGGAAGTGGCTATAAAGTCAACTCATTTTTGTTTAAGGTTAGAACTACTAAGATTAATCTTATCCCTTTCCATCAATGTCGCGTTCATCCTCTTTGCAACTCCATTCTGCTAAGGGGTGTATAAGGATTTTTCTTATGCCTCTAAATCACATGTTCTTTATATTACAACTTGTCAAATTATGTCAAACAAAACCCACCATCATTTTTAGTCCTCAAACACTTAATCTTTCTACTAGTCTAATTTTCAACAAGAGCTTTCAGCTCTTTAAAACAACTAACAACTTCATCTTTACTCCTAATAAAATAAAAATATTCTTTCTACAATGAAAAATATATATATAAATCTAGAAATTGGAGGAACATTAACAAGACCAAACACATTGGAATGAATGAAATCCAACACCCCAAAAGATTTATGAGAACTAGAGTAAAACTTAACATAGTTTTGTATACCATAGATGCAATGTTCATAAAAGTTGCACTTGAGATTACAATGATCCATCCCCTATACAAGGAATTTCATTTTTTAGGCTCTAAGTGTAGTGACTCACCCCTAATTTTTTTTTTTTATAAAAAACTTTTGCAAATGAAGAACAATAGAACAAGCAACACGAGACTCTTGCTCACATATTTTTTTGTTATTATTTTCAGTTATTAAACTACTATTGTTACAATATTTTTGGAGAAAGGTTAAAATTCAAAAAGAACACCATTCATTTTAATTAATAATACATTAAAATTAACATAAATTCCACATGCCACTATGATTACACAAGTTGCTACAAGTCTAAAAAGGATAGTTGGATTTGTTGATTGCAAGATAGATGAGTACAAACATCACCTAGACGATCACTCTCACACAACCACACACAAATCTCTTACATCTAATAATAAACCTCTAAAACTTTAACAAAATCACTATCAAATGTACCCATTTGAATTGTAATGGGTATGTAATAAATATTTAAAGATGCAAAAAAAATACTAAATGATGAAACATGGATGACGAGGCTAAAAAGTTCATATTAATTCCCATGTTGGATGAAGTAGTTTTGAAACACTTGCATATGATGCCTAAAGTCGAGATACCATATAGGAGGCCAAAAAATCATCAGAATACCAAGTGATCTTCCCTTAAGGTCTCATTCCATGCTCAAAAAATGGTATGGTTTTCTATATTGGTACAACCCCTTCAGACATTTAAAATTACTTTCAAACTCTCAAAAAATTAATCCTAGTTTGATCACCTAATCTAGAGGAAATTTTAAATTCATACCTCGAGAATGCAACATTATTTTGCCCTAATAAACCAAATATATGGGTTTTCATCCACTCTAACAATTTTTAGGGCTAGGTAGGAGTTTTAAGTAACTAGACCTATAATTACCAACAAAAAACCACAAATCCCTATAAATAATTAGTCAATAAAATACATACAACCTGCCATCAAAATACCACGTAGATTCTCATTTTTCCTCTAAAACCTAACTCCAAACCCTCAACTAAACCACCAGCATAAAATTTGAATTAATATATCACTAAACACCTAGGTAATATATCTCACTAGTGTGGCTTCTATTCTTCATGAATTTTTTCGTCTTCAAGAAGTTCCTAGACAAACCCTAACAACATATATCCTTCACACAAGTTCACATGCATATGCTAATGAGCTCCAAAAAGATATTTTATATCATTCCCAAAACACAACACACCACATTGAGGAAAAAAAAATTATTTTTTTGTTGATTTCTTATGTCCCCGAATTCAACACTCATATCAAGCATAAGCATTACTCTTTTAATAAAATAGAATTTACTTCCCTTGGGTGCCCATCTCCATAAAGCCACTTATAATAATTAAATAGTATAGCTTAAGAATTTATTTTAAATCATTCACTTTTACTTATTGAAACAGTAATGGAGCATTGAATACTAAAACTAAAAGTTTCCAAGTGAAATTTATGATAAGGAATCATGACTGAAGCCAAAATTATGACTAACAAAAAATAGTCATGGGCTTCAAAAAGTGTGGAGCACAAATCGAGTGGTAAAAAATGTGTATGAAAGCATCATCGTGAATGTCACTAACAATAGAGCTCAATGCCAAAAAAATAAATATTCAAAGAATAAAACTATATAGCTCCAAGAATAGTGGAGTTCCCTAACCAACCACATTAGCCTATGAAAACCTACAAAATAGGCTAATAATCAGCAATGAGACATTGGGTATGTGCACAAAGATGGTGGTCAAAAAAGTGGATACCACCCAAAACAAACATGGAAAAACAAGTAGTGCGTACACGGTTCTAAAATTTCAAATGACTGCGTACGCGCTTAGGTTTGTTGTTCCCGAGCCTAGAGAAGGTAGTGCGTACACACTACCTCTAGGAAAATGAGCGCGCATGCACTACTTATAGGAAAATGAGCGCGCATGCACTACTTATAGGAAAATGAGTGCATACGCACTAATAATCCCAAAAGAACCGCGTACGTGGTGCCTATCAAAAAAAGTTTAAAAAAAAAAACTGGGTCTTACTTTCCCGTGAATAGCGCATTTTTAGCTTTTTTTTCTTCATTTTCTCTCCTAAACCGCGAACGGGGTGCTATATTTCTCCTCCAGACACTATGGATCAAGGTTAGTTTTTGTTTATTTTTGTCTCTTTCCCGTTTGTTCAATTTATTTTACATTTTGAATTTAATTTCATTAATTTTGATTAGGTTTTTTCATTTTTTGTTTCAAAAACCAGATTCTTCTAATCCACAACAAGAACAACCAAATGCACCTCCTGAAAACCCACAAGATACATCCCCAATTCCTCCTTTTGACCGCACACCTGAGACACATGAGCAATTAATTAATCAGTTAGGACAAAATACGTCTAAAATCAATAGACTGATTGTTAAATTGAAAACATATGAACTTGAGCATCAGCAATCCCTTGCCACTAGCCTAGAAACATTAGCTAGTGGTGTCATAGCCATTTCCACACAAATTACCAAATGGGGAAGCTTTAGGGATAGGTGTCGTCAATTCTATGCCGATGGGCTATCATACGAGGGAGTAAAGAAAAATATTAGTAAACAACAAATATGTGCCCTTTTCGTTGGTCCCAAAACTGGTCAGTCATTACCTCTTAATGCAAAGAGGTTTCCCATACATTGGTGTACCAATGTGCAGATGAAGAATATTTTTTGGCAAAGGTGGTGGATGGTCTTTGATGATCCACCTTGTAATAATTATGAGGTGCCATTATATTTTTTGAGAAAAGTATATTCTGAGTTTGTGCTCAATGTGCGCTCAAACTATTTTGACATGAGAGAGTTCCACGGTAGAGGTGGTGGCTCTGCCCAAGATAGACCTGGAGCCCGTAGGCGATTACCCACGGAGAGTCGCCTCCCCCTAGCACCCAAACCCAAGGTGCATCAGGCTGTCCCAGTAGAGTTGAAAGAGTCGATGGAGCTAAAAACTCTTCAGGTGGCCAAAATGTTGACTAGTGCCATCATCCAGCATGAGACATTGTTAGCACACCCTATTGTATTGGATGATGAGCCATTAGTTTCTCCAGGTGGCGACAGAGAGCCCATCCAGCATATGTGTGTCAGTTGCTCGGGGATATGCTCGGGGATAGATGATGCAGCCAGTGCAGATGGATCCACATCTCATCTGTGCACGATTTGCGGTAGTAGATGTCAGGCCCACACGACTGAGGATTTCACGCTGACAAATGAGTTGATGGACATGGTGTTTGCCCATGAGTGACAGACACAGGTGTGTTGATTTGAATTCATAGCATTTTATTTATTAGTCACTTTAAATTTGTAATTACATAAATGAATTTTCATTTATACATCGATTTAAATTGAGACAAATAATATGCATTTCAGGATGCAGCAACGATATCCCATACTCCTCCCCTGGTTACTATAGCTGCAACTTCGATGCCTGAGGTATAAATTTAGTAACATGTTAAAATAGAATAGTACGTTTTGAATTCAAAAATATACAAGATATACTAACTATCTTTAATGCTTGGTCCAATTTTTGGTTTGTAGGTGTTGACAGGGGACCAAATGTCCTAGATTGATGACATCACGCTCTCAACGATCGATTTTGGCCTACAAGGCTATACGGTATCATATTTTGTACAACCCTTTTTATGTATTGTTTTGATGGAATATGCAAGTCATTTCATTTTAAATTTTTAAAATTATGTTTAATTTATTATTTGTACTAATATCTCATGTTAATTTTGTTTTTTTAGGGTAACCCCTCCACGTCTAGGGCTCATCCTAAGAAAAAGAATTCCTCGAAGACACCAAAACATGGGAAGAAGGTAATTGAACGCATTTTTAGTTGTACAATTGTTTGAAAATGTTGAAATCAAGTATTAGTTGGGGTTTGTAGATTGATTAGTGTTTTTTGTCTATTTTACATGTACAATGACCATTGAGCTATGTGAATTTGTTGAATGCACCTGATTCGCCTATGGATCAAGAGAGGGTGGAGGTATGTATCTCTACTTTATTTTCTTGATTTCATGATTATATGCACACGTACATGTGAACTTGTGATATATTATAATCTTTTAATTTTTTCATACAGGAAATATCCATACCTATTTCATCAATGGCGAACCCTCCTCCGTGCACTGGAGAAGCATCTTAGGATCCGATACACTTTTTTTTGATATGTAAAATTAATTGTTTTTAACCTACAATACTTATCATTATATTAATTGTATTTAATCTTTGAACATTTTTTGTATAGGTAATAGCGACAGTTTCTCCATCGATGGTGAGTCATCCTTAGTCCATTGGAGAAGCATCTCAAACATAGGTACGTCATTGTTCTCTATATTATAGATTTTAAGTGTTTTTGATATATTTATGTTTGTACATTGTATTAATTGTACATTTAATCTACAATAGACCCCTTCGCGGTACGACCATAACGTGGACCCATTTAAGTATGTCTTCAAGAAAAATCCTAAGAGTGACAAGGAGAGAAGAGTGAAGACAATAGCTCCTAGATCAGCTGATGAGGTAATCTACATTTCAATTGCAAAGGAATTATAGTTAAATGCATAGTTATGTTGTTAATGATGAACTATTTTCTACAAAAGAATTCTAACTTGGCTTTTGAATTGTGGTTTTATAGCCATCTATAGAGCCACATACTGCATCAAAGAGGCTTGATTTTGATGATCCACCATAAGTTTAGGATCATACAGTGTTAGTTTTGGTCATAGAATGACCAATACATGTAGATATATTCTACATTTTTATTGTATATCAATTTGGACATGGCATATGCCACATTTTTGTAATACTTGTATTGACTTGGCACACATATCTTTTTTTATATATATGAATGTTGATATTTGATCCAATAAATGTGTAATGAGTTCATTATTTTGTATTCGTTGTATTTTGTGGTTGTCCTTTTATAAATTTAATTGATCATTTGCCTACGTAATCAACAATATGAATATAAACAACAAAAATATATGATATAAAACATTGCAATCATGGAATATGATTTGATAAAATTTCTAAAATGTTGAATTAACCTTACAAAACTCCTTGTGAAGTTCATTCTTGTATATTTACTATATTTGGTGGCTGCCCTTTTATAAATTTAAATGAATATTTACATATGTAATCAACAATATGAATATAAACAACAAAAATTGACAATATGAATATAAACAACAAAAATCGACAATATGAATATAAACAACAATATGTGTTTGGTGCGAGAGCACCCTCACGCTCACAATAGTCAAATTTTGTTTGTCGTGTGCACAAACCGATGTCGCGAGTGCGTCCGGGTGGGCAGGTTTACGCTAGGCATGCCCCTTTCGTGCATCCCAAAGCGCCAAAATGTCGAGAGTCATACCATACCGGTGCGATCTCTCAAGTGCCCTGAGTCCAAAAAATTATCAAAATTTGACGGACCATTTCTTCAAATCCAGGACACATATGGTCGATCTGTTTGAACCCATGGGGTTGCGTGAGGCTCCTCTACAATGGCCTATCTCGGTTTTTGATGACTCGGAGCCATTTTCAATTGGTAGCATTTTTTCGCTTGCTGCAAAAACTGTCAGTTGCATGCAATGCAAAGTTGCAAGATTGGCTAGAATTGATTCAGTTCGTCGTGTGCACAAACCGACGTCATGAGTGCGTCTAGGTGGGTAGTTTTACGCTAGGCATGCCCCTGTCGTGCATCCCAAAGCACCGGAACGTCGAGAGTCATATTCTACCGACGCAATGTAGAAGTTGCTTGACAACTTTTTTGACAATTTTTTTGACAACAATGACAATTTTTGCTCAAAATGTATCTAGTCTCAATCCATGACCCCTATGACCCGATAATGACTCAAATAATTCTCCATGATTATACAAGAATCAAGAATGCTCATGATTGACCAGGGACACATCACATATACTCAAAACATAGTCACAAAACATTGACACACAATATAGTCACTAAACATTGTCACATATTATTAAAAAATTTGCCTCTAAATATGGTTAAATCAATTCTTAGCTATTTGATTATACAAAAAAATATCTTACAAATCATCTCATGGGCTTTTATACTAAATTTGGCATTACAATATGTGCGATTCAGCTCATCGCCATTTTAATATACAAAATTTGGCATGTACATATGTACAAATCAACTCATTGCCATTTAAATATACAAAATTATGCCCCTAAACATGTAAAAATCAGCTCATTGGCATTTATATATACAAAAGACGAATATAGAATAATTCGTCGACGATTTATACAAAATTCTCAAAATCATTCTACTCTGAACCGTAGAATCAATCAAGTGAACCTTCAAGATCGACTCTAACCCGTATTGTGTCAAGTATTACCTCGTGGTCAGATTCATGAACTTTCCATAAAATCTTGTTATGAGGTCTACTACGATACTTCATCAAATGAATATTTGTTGCAACAACAAGGTTAGAGAAATGAAGAATATGTCTGTGTGTTTCAAATTCCTCGAACAACCAAACATCAAAATTCATGATAGGGTATCTCCGAAGCCATGTTCCTGTCACGACAACAGGCCCTATTGGGTACTCAATACCCTCTCCGTCAATGATTGTGGTTGTCAATTTTCTTTTTGGCTCAACAGAACGACACAAATAGTAATTTGTTCCTTCTTCATTGTTCTCTTCTGCAACAACTGCATACACATGACCTGCATTTTAGAAAGTGTTAATTAATACCAAAAATAAAGTATGATGTACAACAAAATGAACCAAAAAGAATACTTGCAAAAAAATTAACTCAAAAAATCACCTGAATCCACTAGGTCAGATATATGGTCAAAATCCACTAATGTCTCCATCTGGCTCAATTGTAGTGCTTTGGGAATTTGAAATGAATCAATGGGAACCAATGGTCTACAAGACCATTTGTCAACCCACTCTTGTGATTCACATTCTTTCCACAAAAAATACATGCATGAAGAGCAAAAATATACCATCTGTCTCGTATAAATTACTAGTGAACTTGAATTTGAACTCATAAATGAGTACATGTCACTTGATCTTGCAATTGTACAACAATCTAGATAGTTTTCAATGTTAGATTCAGTGATCAACCAAAAATATCTATGAACTATTGATGTACCTGGATTACCTAGACCCATCATAGACTTACACCATCGTACAATTGTTTCTGCATCTATCAACTCAACACCACCTTCGTACTTCGATTCTTCTCTAGCTAGGGCTCTTTTCACACATGCTCTTGCACCATCATGCTCTCCCTTACCATGTCCAGCCTCAGTGAAATTCTAAAAATTTTGTACACCTCTTGTCATATGCATCCTTGTCAACCAATAAAACATCCTTGCATTCTTGAATTGTGCGGTGCAATTATCTGACCATATTAAGTGTCAGTTGTATCATATGTTCCTTTCCCTTAAACTATCATAGAAAACTTCAAAGCATCCTTGTACAAACTCCGATGAATGAGTACGATCATCACTTATGTAGAAGTGATACTCTCTTACAACCTTTCTATCCTCCTCTGTGCTATCATCTGCATGCATGAATGCTATGTGTACAAAAATAGAAACTTGTGTAGAGTGATAATACATAGATTGCACTTCATTTTGAGGTTGTAGTGTATAATTTTCAGCGAAATCAACAATAGAGACAATGGTGCCAAGAGAAAATGTGTCCTTACATAACTTGAATTGCTCATCTAACCATCGAGCTCTATGTGTATGCATTATATACTCATAAACTAGTTTCTCTTGAAACATTTTCCTAAATTCAGCTACACATATATCATTTTTCACTAGCTCACATCTCATCAAATCTTTTCCATCTTTAACTCCATATGTGACTGTCTTGTATTTTCCGAAAGAAACTAGTTTCATACCAATTTCATGTGTGCTCTCCAAATGTACGCATCTTGGTAAATGTTGCAAACCACCACATATAGCACAAGAACCTTCCAAACAAGACATCTTATAATAAATGCAACCATCATGTCTATTACATAACACACTTGAAATAAATTCTCTTAGTGACTTAGGAGGTGCTTGTATATTGCATTCCTGCAAAACATCGTTAGTGTGCAAAGTAGAACAAATATGATGAAAAATATCATATTGCATGGAAAATTCAATATGCATCCTACAACAACACGTGGTGCGTACATGATTAATCTTAATATAAAAAGGTTTTTCTATTTCAAAAAATCTTTGAGAAATTCTTATTTGAGGAAACTTTTGAAGGAATCTTTCATAAAATTTCGTTTGAGTCATATCCAAATAGTGTTTGGCATGTGGCTCATGATTTGTAGACACAATTCGCCTTCTAACAACATCTCTTTGGTTGGGCGAAACTCTTGTGTTGTCATGCCAAAAATTTTCAATTAATGTTCTTAGTGCATCAACAACAACCTTGTCTTTGCGTGGTAGTCTACCCGAGAATGCCTAAATAGAATTATTGTTAAGTTCCTCTATTTTTTCCCGCATCTTTAATGCTTTACTTAATGTTGTTCTACTAACATTTAATGACTTACTTGTTTTGCTTATCAAACGATCTTTTTTTATTTTCTTGCTCATTATGGTTTATGTAATGACACGTCGAGGAGCGTTAGAATCTTTAGTACGTGATTTTGAACCAATACCTTGATATGTATCAAATAGATTTCTCACAATAGTTCTTTCACTGTTACTTTCAGATGATCTTAGGCCTAGACTTTTCATTGTCTCTCTAAAATTCAAATTTTTAATCATTTGAACAATTAATTGACATCTTGCAGTTTGATTTAAGTTTTCAAAATAGTTTTGCCATATTCTTTTAACCATTCTCCTACAAGTTCATTCATTCATTTCATTGGGCATTGGCTTCAATATATTCTCATCAATGTCAATTAGATACTTTGGTTTCCTATGAATGATTCTAGGAGGTGTTAACATCGGTACATTATGTACATTCAATTCATCAAATAGAGAAGGTGTATGTTCATCATTTAATTGATTATTCAATGTGGTATCTTCTTCAATTGTATTAGGTTCATACAGTAAATCAAATGTCTCTTCTTCAATTGCATTAGGTGCATTACATTCGTTTGGTAAATCAAATTGAGATGTTGAGGATGACATACCTTCTTCTCCCATTGTTCTTATGTCACGTAATTTCTTCATACGTTGCGTTTGTCTTTCCTTTTCCACCTCTTGTTATTCCATCATTCCTCGCTTGTTCTTTCCCATGGTTGATATCGGTTGTCCTAAATAGAATCATATTACATATATATGTAACAAAAGTTCATAAACAAACAAATAACCATAAATATGCGTCTTATCACTATTTTTTGGAATCAAACTATTAAACAATCACAATACTATTGACAAAACTAATAAGAACAACAATTCAATTATTTGAAATCATGCAAAAACAAAAAATTCACTTACTTCTATGTATAAAACAATGATAGAAGTGCAGACATAGTTCTAGTGGGGCCTTCAACGACCTCAAAAACTTCTTTTGAGGCCGTTGAGGCTCTTGGGCAACTAAAACTATGTCTATGTACCACGTACGTGCTAAATTAATAACCCCGTGTGCACTATTAGAACATAAAATGTTGGCAAGCCCAACGATATTTTTTTCCCATTCTGTACTAATAAGTAGTGCGTACGCGATCCTAAGCCTAAAAAATGTTATCGAAGGGTAGTGAATAATGGGCTCAATACCCTGTACACGCTTACAAGTAATAAGTACTGCGTATGCACTTCTACGCCATAAAAAAGATATGGAAAGGCAGTGAACTAATAGGTTTAGTACCCTGTACGCGCTATTGGTAGTAGAAAAATGTGAATGAAAAGGGAGGGAGGGAGAGAGAGAGAGAGAGGGAGAGGGGGGAGAGTAGGGGGGAGGGAGAGAGGAGGGGGGCAGAAGGGAAGGAAGGAGAGAGGGAGAGGAGAGGGGGGAGGGAGGGAGAGGAAGAGAGAGAGAGGGAAGGAGGGAGAGGGAGAGATAAAGGAGGGGAGGAGGGAGAGGAAGAGAGAGAGAGAGGGAAGGAGGGAGAGGTAGAGAGAGGGAGAGAGAGAGAGAGGGGGGAGGGAAGGTATAGAGAGGGAGAGAGGTAGAGGGAGGGAGAGAGGGAGAGAAGAGGGGAGAGGGAGGGAGAGAAGAAGGGGTAGAGAGAGAGAGAGAGAGAGAGAGAGAGAGAGAGAGAGAGAGAGAGAGAGAGAGAGGTTATGGAGGAAGGGAGAGAGAGAGGGAGAGAGAGAGAGAGAGAGAGAGAGAGAGAGAGAGAGGGTGAGGGAGAGGGAGAGAAGAAGGAGGGGGGAGGGAGAGGAAGAGAGATCGAATCTAGGACACAATATGACCCTTAGAACACAATATGACCCCTAACAACACCTAAGGGGTCATAGGGTGTCCTAAGGGGTCATATGACACTATATTATCCCTTAGCACACCATAGGACCTATAACGACACCAAATATTGTCCTAAGGGGTCATAGAACACCATATGACCCTTTAGAACACCATTTGGTGTTGTTATGGGTCATTGGTGTCTCGAGGGGTCATATGGCATCCTATGACCCTTTAGGACACCATATGGTGTTGTTATGGGTCGTATGGTGTCTTAAAGGGCCATATGGTGTCCTAAGGGGTCATAGGACACCATATGACCTCTTAGGAAACAATACGACCTCTAATGACACCTAAGGGGTCATATGGTGGGCTAATAAAATGATATATTAAATTTAAAGTTATGAATAGAACATCATACAATAGAACATCAGTAGTTTAGTTTTGATATAGCTAAGTTAGACCATTGTCAGCATAAGAGAGACTCCAAGCGAACAAACAATGAGGCTTCACTAAAAAGCAAGTGTAAGAGCTTGACCTAACCCTAAGAGTATTGCCTAAGTTATAAAACATATGATGCTATTAAATTTGCAAGGTTATAGGACTGATCTGGATTGTGACTATAGGAATTACAAAAGAAGAGAAAGAGGGAGTGAGAGAAGAAGAGAAAGAGGGATGGGGTATGGAGGAAGGGAGAAGGGGAGAGAGAGAGAGAGAGAGGGATGGGGTATGGAGGAAGGGAGAAGGGGAGAGAGAGAGAGAGAGAGAGAGAGAGAGAGAGAGAGAGAGAGAGAAGAAGGAGAGGGGAGGGAGAGGAAGAGAGATCGAATCCAGGACACAATATGACCCCTAACAACATCTAAGGGGTCATAGGGTGTCCTAAGGGGTCATATGACACTATATTATTCCTTAGCAAACCATGGGACCTATAATGACACCAAATAGTGTCCTAAGGGGTCATAGAACTCCTTATGACCCTTTAGAACACCATATGGTGTTGTTATGGGTTATTGGTGTCTCGAGGGGTCATATGGAATACTATGACCCCTTAGGACACCATATGGTGTCGTTATGGGTTGTATGGTGTCTTAAGAGGTCATATGGTGTCCTAAGGGGTCACAAGACACCATATGACCTCTTAGGAAACAATATGAACTCTAATGACACCTAAGGGGTCATATGGTGGGCTAATAAAATGATATATTAAATTTAAAGTTATGAATAGAACATCAGTAGTTTAGTTTTGATATAGCTAAGTTAGACCATTGTCAGCATAAGAGAGACTCCAAGCGAACAAACAATGAGGCTTCACTAAAAAGCAAGTGTAAGAGCTTGACCTAACCCTAAGAGTACTGCCTAAGTTCTAAGACATATGATGCTATTAAATTTGCAAGGTTATAGGACTGATCTCAATTGTGACTATAGGAATTACACACTTGATTTCTTTCATGGGTATGTACCGTTCCAAGCCTTTTGACAAGTGATGATCATCATTTACTACCACTGCCATGCATACAACAAACTTTAATTTCTTTAGGTGACAGGCATTGTGTAACAACATGGTAACTCTCGCATACCCACCACTATCATTCTCCAAGACATCATCTGTGTTACTCTCCCTCTTTCTCTTCCTACTGGTTGTTTCCTTCTAGAAAACATATTGCAGGTACTCTGACTCATCATGTTTCTTTGTTGACACTATTTTCCACATCTGCTTTGCTCATTAAAAACACATTTGAGAAGAATATTGCTGTAGGTTTCCTTGTTTGTCATGGTAATGCACCCGTGGTTCAATTTCAAACCCTATTCCTCCTATTCAATATACACACACAAATCCATCAGTCAATTTTCTTAGGAGAGCATACATGATACAAATCAAAGAGGAAGTTGAAGACAAGAAATAAATTAACTTACTTCTATAGAAGTGCAGACACAGTTGTAGTGGGGTATGGAGGGAGGGAGGGAGAGAAGAAGAGAAAGAGGGATGGGGTATGGAGGAAGGGAGAAGGGGAGAGAGCAAGAGAGAGAGGGATGGGGTATGGAGGAAGGGAGAAGGGGAGAGAGGGAGGGATGGGTTATGGAGGAAGTGAGAAGGGGAGAGAGGGAGAGAGAGAGAGAGAGAGAGAGAGAGAGAGAGAGAGAGGCACCTTGTATGCGTTTGAGAGGGGGAGACAATACACTTATATGTGTATATATATACTTAATATATTATATATTATTATATACATATATATATTATATATTATATGTATATACACATATTATATATACAATATCATATTATACAGACACCCAAAATTTAAACAATAGCGCGTACGTGCTATTTATAGTAAAAAGAGCGTGTACGCGCTTCTTATACCATAAGTACCCCGTACGCGCTTTTTATACCATAAGTACCCCATACGCGCTTTTGACTGTTTAGGCTTGGAAATAGGCCTGGATGACAAAGCTATGGTTTGGAAGTTTGATTTCCCTCCATTTCTCTCATTTTTGACATGTTTTATTTTATCAACTTGGTTTATCGACTTTGTCATCATCAGGTTTATACTTCATCAAGTGGGTATTTCTAAAATTGCCACCATATTTTCACCCATCTTTTGAGCTTTCTAACCATATAATTTTTTTTAAATTTGAACAACAATAACATATTATTATTGAATTTCTTTTACCAATGTCTCCATAGTTCTCACAGACATAGGTGCACCATTTTTTTAATAACTTTTTATATACTTATCCAAATTTAAAAAACTTTATATATTATTGTAGTGCACTTGATTCTTTACAATTTAAAAAAAATTGTATTTTTGATTTGTTTAGTGCAACTTATGCTTCGCGTACGAACAAGTACCTAATTTTTCAGGATGTGCTCGATTGGAAAAATCATAAAAACAAAAATACTCAATAAAAAATTACAAAAAAATACACATCTTCTAGTGCCCACTCTTAACTATCTTTCTACCAAAGGATTTGTCAAAATACTAAATCTAACTATGACTTTTTTGATGCGCACGTCAGATACTATGTTATGTTTTTCAGAAAAAATCAGGGTCTATATTTCATGCGCGAAGGATTTTACCCCCTTAATCTTATCCAATTTTTAAAATTTTTAATAGTTTCGAAACTAGATTCAGAGTACTACAATATTTGTTCTTTGATTATCTTCATATCTTGAGTTATAACAATAATAATAAACAAGGTGACGAGTATTGTCTTTTTCATCGTTATTGTTCTCATTCTCTTGGAAATTGTAAAGTTGTTAAAGAATTTGTTCAAGATCAATATGGTCGAGCTCACATAGCTCTTACAACTGATCTTGCAATTTTTCTTGGTGAAGAGGTATTGCCTTAGCACTCCATTCACCTTATTATGTTGCTCCTCGTCCTATGACCCTAGTAATTAAACCTTATTGGGGGCGCTTTGTCATGTATCGTGATACATCTTCATTTCCAATCATACTTGGGCATCAACATAATCCATCCTTGTCTCCTCGCTTGGGGGGAAAGGATAGTATATTCAATACTCTCCCTTTCGAAGATTGCCTCTTCTTTTGAGTTGTATTTTTCATATCTTGATGTATTTTCTCGCATTGAACTTTCCTTCATGTGAGTACATGTGTGTTCTTTGCTTAGGACCTTTTCTGTGCTTGAAGTGTTACATCTTTTAGGTATAATCTCTCTTTGGAGGTTGTGTAATACTTCTCTTTGTCCCTATGCTTGGGGGTCATTGAATTCTCCTATCCTTTCTAAGGATCCACTTTTCCTTTGTTTTGTGGTGTTTTCTTATGATACAATGTTATTCCTTGTGTGAAGTTGTTTGTGTAGACACTTATTTTTGTCCACCCAATTATATAAATGATATATTTGTTTGATTACTAACTATTAATTAAATTAATATTAATTTAATTAATTCATCCTAACTACGTTCTTCTATGAATTAAATAAATTATTCAATTTATTTGTTTTAACTCACTTAACCATATTCTGACCATTAATTAAATAAATAAAGCATAGTTGTTTAATTAATCTCCTCTCTCACATTTAAATAAATTAATATTTATTTAAAATCCTAAAAAACCTCTCTCTCATATTTAAATAAATAAATATTTTTTTAAATTCCTAAAATCTCTCACCCACTTGCACTTTCTAGAAAATGCAAGTTGTAAGTTAACCCTCCTAATAATTTATAAACCCTCTATCATTAGCCTCATCACCCTTTAAAGGTTTGCACATTCCTAAACCAAATGTTAACCCAAAACCCATCAACTCAAGCCTTTAATGGGTTCCTTCAAAGTCTTCAATCCTTTAATGGCTTCTTTCTAGAGTCTTCTTAAGCCTTTAATGGCTTCCTTCAAATTCCTCTTAAGCCTTTAATGGCTTCCTTCAAGTCTTCAAGCATTTAATTCTTTGTCCCCCTCTCCTCTCAAGCCTTCCCTTGTTGACACTTGTCAACATGTGATTGGCTTAAAGGAGAGCACATGGATCGAGGATCAACACTTCCTCAATCAATCATAACCCTTCCTCAACCCAATGGATTTCAATCCTTCATTTGCCCATTTTCCCTATAAATAGAGCTCGTTCCTTCATTGTTAGAGGTCACAAGAATTTTCCATAGGTATTGTTACTTTGCTGAGAATCTGAATGTTTTTGTAGGAATGATTTTTATTATGTTTTAGCTCTTCCACTAGTTGGAATTGCTATTTGATATCTAATACTTCATTTACATCCTCATTCAACACTTCACATAATCAACCATCTCTCATCCTCCATTTGACATCCTTTTGTGCTAGTGCTCAAGCTGAGGGAATACTTCGTGTAATAATGGGATCTTGGAGAGGAGGAGGACAAGGAAGAGCCAAAGCATGGGAGTATCATGAGGGAAGTAATATTCATGTTTGTTTATTGTTCCTAACCTGCTTCTTCTTTACTAATATTTCTTGATATGTTTTGAAAGGGTTTGAGTTCATTATGTTTATGACTGAACATGTTATTTAGAAGAACTCATAATATTTTTCCACTAATCTCCATTTTCATTGCATCATTTAGTGAACCCAACGTGAACTTGTTTCTGTTTCTGATGATTATTTACAAATATCTTCAAGATCAAATCTGTTTCTTTTCTAATTGAAAAGGTTGGCTTCTCCATCTGGTTTCTGGTAACGTCAAGTCAATCTCTTTTAGTTTGAAGTTATGTCTAACGGATTTGCAATTTTCTTGCTACTCTGAATCAGAGTTATGATAAAATTACAGATATTTGTTTTTCAATAAATGTTTTATGTAGTGCATTTGATGGTTAGGTTAGTGAAGAACTGTTTTAACATTTAGTCCGCGTGCCTTCTTCATGCTTTATCATGCACTCATTGCATTCCGCGAGATAACGTCTCTTTGAGGCATACTGTCAAACAATGTTGTGCCTTGTCTACGCTTCCATATTTTGGAAGCATATCTACGCTGGGAGGACACTAGCTAAGAATCTGGCTTTACGCCTATTGTTTACATTTGCTTGAGAGTTTCTAGAGCCTCTTTAACAAACCCATTCGAGGCATATTTGGCACCACAAATTTTTGAAGTCTGTTCAACAAATCGAGTTTCTTGAAGTGTAACCTACTTGGAAAGAAATCTGGTGTCATTTGTTTGAAAGTTTATGCAGCCTTTTGGACGTACCCCAGTTCTACATATCGAAGTGCAAATGCTTGAAGGTTTCCATGCCAATCATTGCAATCATTGCATTCCATGAGATGACATCTCTTTGAGGCAATCTGTAAAAGCAATTGGGGCTTGAAGGTCACTAGCAACGATTTTGGCTTATACCTACCATTTGCATTTGCTAATGGAAGTTTCTAAATCCTATTCAACAATCCAGTTGGCACGTATTAAAACTGCGAAATACATTTCTTTAAAAGTTTCTCTAGTCTTTTCACCAAGTCTTTACCCATGGGCCATAACTGTCTATGAGGTTGACATCTTTTTGAGGGTTTATGTCCAAAAGGTCCCAACACAGCACGAGCAGGGAGGACGATAGCCAAAGGTTGAAAAAAATGAGCTTTACGCCTGCCAACTATATTTCTTGAAAGTTTTAAAAGTTGTATGCCAACTATATTTTTTGAAAGTTTTTAAAGTTGTATTCAACGAATCCATGTTGCGCCTATCTAGCAAGTAGGCCATTCCATGAGTGATGAGAGCATATCTCTTTGAGGCATTTTGTCAAAAAGCTACCACTTACACACATGCAGGGAGGTTGGTGAAGGTTGTTTACTTTGGTTTTGTGCCTGCCAATTGCATTTGCTAGAAAGTTTGTGCTTTTGCATGCTTTTGTTAATTGCACTTTTGGTATGTTTTGGTGATTGAAAGTATTAATTTTTATTGTAAACAGGGTCTACTTGATTTCAACATGCGCAATATTTTAAAATCATTTAATGGTGCAAATTGATCAAACTTAGGACATGCAATTTGATTTTTTGCAATATATTGCTTAAAATGAACCAGCAATTTGCTATTTTTAGGTTTAAAAGGAACAATCAATTTGTCATTTTGGGATTTAAAAAAGAACTCACACTTTTGTCTTGCAAATGGTAAAATGAACACAACACTTTTCGTTCTTTATTTCAAACCAAACCACACTTTCAATTTTATGCTTTCTTACAAATAGTAAAAAGAACAAACACATTTTGTGATGTTGGCATAAAAAGAATCTTCATGCGTCATTGACAACTACAAACTTATATTTTTCTATGAAGGACTAAAAAGAACAAGTGTACATTGTGATTGGTGCATTTGCACATTTTGTTAGCATAGAAAGCCATTTTCATTTTTAGAAAGACCTGCCAAGGGACATATCACCCTTGGGATAATCTTAAGCGGTAAATCCTTCGAGCCGCTATAGAAATCAGGTGAGAGATAAAGTTGTAGCCTTAGGTGTATCTGTTCCTACAATGTAACTTAGTGAAAGGACATATGGGCCCCACCATGAGTTGCTAGTCTCTTAAGTGAGTCACTTTAGAATGAACTTACATCTAAAGCCATCGAACATTACTAGAACCTTTTTAGTCTAAAGGTTCGACTATTCTATTGATAAAGTTTTGTGGTAGTTTCAATGCAAGGGCATAGCTGGTTTTGCCCCCAAGATACTCACCATAAGTGTTTCCTTGAGATGAGATAGAAATTTTTGGGTTGTACAAGTTGTTTTCAACTTCCGAAAAAAGGGTGATTGGGTCATCCTTCCAGCCCTAGAGGTCCCTATCTATTTTCTCTCACAAGATGAAAATACAACACACTCCTTAAGGTGTTGCGTATTGGATTCAAAGAAGCATCAAGTGTGGGTTGAAATCACTACAATTGGCCATCCTTAAGGATAAAAAGTGGCTGATTTGTCTTTGTTTTTTTAGACCAGTGGAAATTTGGGCTAAATTTGTCCGAAAAGAACATACACATTTCATTGAATTCATGTTAAAGTTACTCTACCAAGAAAATATGTGTTCATGTGATTGATGTGTCTTCTTGTCAAAATCAAAAGATTCAAAACAAGTACATATCATCAACTGAGCAAAACAAATCCCCAACCAAGAATAATCTTGCACAAACATTAATACTTAGGGTTTGGAAATATCTCAAATACATCAAGAAATCCATCTACCACCATTTTAAGAAGAAGAGGCCTAGTGAAAAGAAAGTCTAGAAAAGAAGAAGTTTTGTGTACAAAAATTGTAAGCTCTTGTTGAAACATTGAACACTCATACACCATTATCAAGATTTTGAAAACGGTTTTACAACCAACTTTGAGATAGAACCTTTGAGATCACAAGCGTTTTTCTAAAGAAGAGCCTTATCACAATCACATAACAGAAGCCAATACATTCCACCATCCTATATTCCACAACCAGAAATCTCCTACTAGCAACTCCAAAGTTTGCGCTTACTATGAGAATCCATCAACGAATCACAATCCACTCAACTTTCAACATTAATGATTTTTTTCCTTAGTCTCTTTTAGATCTTTCACATCTTACCAATAGATCAACTTATTAGTATATCTCTAACATCTAGGATCCATCATCCTAAGAGGTCATACTAGTCATCTATGGTAGGTAAAACTAGCTTACGAGTGCATCCTCTCATAGTTAGATAGCTTGTGGATGTCAATCACAACACTCGCTATACCTTATCCTAATTTTTGCACCCCAAACTAAAGATTAGAAGAGTACTTTATTGATGAACTTGTGATCTTGAGAATCATTCATCCACAACAACCAATTCATCCCATTTTAGTCAAACATTGGAGCTATAGAAAGAGTTAGACCATCACATTCATCACAATCTCGCTTTCATAAATAGATTTTCACATGGTTGAGACTAGATCCATGAGGCATAAGGAAGAATAATCACCACATGAATTAGAGGATGATGAAACCGTAAATCCTTTTCACCATAAATAATTCATAGGAGGAGAAGATTCACAAACTCCTAGACAAGAGGAAATAGAAGAAGCAAAGAGTGATCCTAGGTTCAACAAGCTCTTTGACATAATACTCAAAGGGAATGCAAACACTCACTTTCTCAAACTCGCACAAGAAGGTGCAAAACTCCCCCCTTACTATGATGTTTCACAAGTAGTAGAAACAAGTGATCACACAGAAACTAGTAATCATCAAAACAAGGATCAAAACGATCTTAGGAAACGAACTACCAATAGCTATGACAACAATAGAAGACCATGGTTATATCCCAGCCCCTATCACAGAGATGGATATCTTACACTAATAGATAAATGATCTCTTACAATAGATAACAAATTCAGGGAGATCACATAAAAGGTTATCCAGAACATAGTCATGCCACCTTTTCCTAGGAAATTTGAGGCTCCCAAGTTTGATAAATATAAAAGAAAGGGTGATTCTAGGGATCATGTTCGTGAATTTACACAACCTTCTTAGACGTTGCTCATGATGAAACATACTTAATGCACCTCTTTCCTTAAAAGTCTAGGAGGATCGACTATGCAATGGTTTTCACGGTTGCCAGGTGGAATCAAGACATTTGATGACTTAGCTCAAAATTTTTTTGCTCATCATGCACACAAAATAGAACATGAGGTCTTAATAATTGATTTATGCAACACTAAACAAAAAAATAGAGAGTTATTCTTAGCATTCTTGCAAAGGTGGAGACACCTTGCCAACAAACATTCCTTCCCCATTTCTGAGGAACAACTAGTCCAAATCTTCATTTCAAACTTAAATGAAGACATGGAATTCCACTTGCAAGTCAAATGTTCAGACTCTTTTGAGGAGGTGATAACGCAAGGACTCAAAATTGAGAAATCTCTTAGAAAAAAGGGTTTAGTGAAAATGTTCAAAGAACCCAAAGACGGTCCTCACCCGACTTACAATAGTGATAAACCAAAGTTTTGGTCTAAAAACAAGAATGTTGTCAATGATGACATTGTTGATGTTAGAACCGTGAAAATCATACAACCTGTTGTAAAATTGTCAGAACCAAACATGAACAACAATAACCCCACAAACAACCAAGTGAGCAACACTCAACAGGATGTACCTAAGAGAAGGTACACTACATACAAACCAAATTGAACTTACACACCTTTTAAGGAACCCATCAAAATGGTGTAAAGGAAGCTTGTATCATCCGATCTTATCACGCTCTCGACAACATCCAAGTATGAGCCTCAAGTGAAACCTCCCTAGTTGAAGGATAACAAATATTGTGAATTCCACAAAGGAAACAAAGGAAAAGGTTATAGAATGAACAATTGCCACCGCTTGAAGAACATCATCCAAGATCTTATTGATTGAGGAGAGGTAGATGTTGGTGACATCAACCATAAAAGCTTGAATGTCAACCATACAATATTCAAGAAGACACTCCTATCATATGAAAAGGGGAATACCTCCCATCAAGGGAAGAACAATGACAATAATGCCAATTATACACTAGCGTCCTATTATTATATTGACAATAATATCATTGAATATACTGAACGTATTGCAATGGTAACCATCAAAGCTAAGAATATTGAATGCAGTGTTGTTACCCGTCATAGCAAGGTCACACTAAAAGGTGTGCCATAAAAAATGACATATGGTCCAAAGAAGTATAAACTTGTTAACCAGTTAGAAAAGACACATGCGCCAAATTTCTATCCTTGAGCTTTTGCGGTTGTCACCATTGCATAAGACAGTCTTAGACAAATCTCTCCAATAAGCATCTATCCCATCCAATATTAATACCGGTCAATTTAAAGCCATTGTGGGTAATCTTAAATCATCTCATTGTCTCACTTTCACCGAAAATGATGATTCATCCATACAACAACCACATAATGCTCAACTTCACATTGAAGGTTTCATTAACAAACACAGAGTCAAATGAGTCTTGATAGACAGTGAACCTGGTTTGAACATATGCACATTGCAACTAGTAATAGCACTGGGATACTCACAAAATGCAGTGGATTCTATAAAGAAGATCACCATCAAGGCCTATGATGATGCAGAACGATCCTCCAAAGGATGTGTCACTCTACTAGTCAGGGTAGGACCTATGGTGAAGGATGTGATTTTTTGAGTCCTAGATCTACCCCACCCATATAACCTTCTTCTAGGGAGATCCTGAATATATGCCATGCAAGCAGTACCCTCCACCTACCATCAATGCATCAAGTTTCCACATAATGGTGTGGAAATAATTTTTTTAGGTGATGCTAAACCCTTTGCCTTTTGCAACAATATAAGGCATCAACTTGATAATAATATGCCTAGTAATAGAGAAGCTACTTCCTCATCGTCCTATGTTAACTCTACTTATTTCACTAGTAATCAAATCCCTACACAAGATAACACCAAACTAAAGATAAAGGTAAAGGACGAAGGCCCAGGAGAATATTACATTAGCCAAATTTTCTATGTTGGCCAACTACCTCTCTCACCCCGAACATATGGGAAGCCTCAACCTTCACAACATATGTCCACTATAGCTAGCACATGTACACTTGCAAAGTTCATCCTAGGAAAAAGCCAAGATGAAGAAAATACTGAAGAAGACTTGAAAAAGTGGATCTACAAAGAGGAGTCAACCAAGGGTAAACAACCTATAAAGATACCAATAGAAAAATATGGCAAAGGCTTCACAATGATGCAAAAGATGGGTTATGATGGACATAGTTTTTTAGGATTACAAAAGTAGGGTGTGCACGAACCTTTGCAACCTTCATTACAACCTAGAAATTAACTCGAAGGACTAGGATATAATCCAAATCAATCAAGCACTTCTTGATCAAAATCTACAAATACAATAGACAAGAAAAAGGGTTATGGTGTGCAGAAGTTAATCACTCCAAGGTATGACACTGTGACAGACTTCTGCAAAGTGATTCTGAGATAGATTCACATGACTATGAATGAGATTCTTTAGATTCACATGAATATGAATGGGATTCTTTTGATTCTTTTGAAGATAAAAGAGTTGAAGGAGAGGCATGGTTCAAAACTTTAAGAGATCTTGTTGAACAAAAGTCACAATGTCCTTTTGATCGAGACGTATCGCCTCCTAAGCTTGAATATGAATAGGAGAGTACCAACGATGACCTCGATTCCTTCGTCTTCACCTTAAATGCCAAATATTATAAGCTTAACCTAGTTGATGATGTGATGCCACTTATACATGCCCAACTCATTGGTTGGGACCAACAAGGTCCCCCATGCCTAGATGTGTTCCAAAATGATGATGCGATCATTGACTTCCTCAAACTTTGGGATAACATACAAAGCGGGGATCACAAGGCTAGGTTTTATATTGAACTCAATAACACAGCTTACTTCAGAGAGAATTCCAAACCTTTCAGTCACAAAAATATAACAATCAAGAACAGATCTTCCAGTGAAAACCTCACTGCGACACTTCTAGATCCTAAAAAAGTAAAAATAAATGACAAATCCAATGGTGAAAACCTTTGTAATGTGCTTGAAAATGGAAGGTTTGACATTCTCCCATTTGACACAAATCAAGAAAGATAATTTATCCTTGTGGAAGAAACAAAAGAAATAAATTTGGGAACAACAAAAAATCCCCACATCATACACTTAGTAGCATTATTGACTCCAGAAGAAGATCCTAGTTTTGCAAAATTCTTTCAAAAATGACAAATCAACTTTGCATGGTCCTATGCGGACATGTCAGGACTAGATACAAATCTAGTGATGCATAAATTGATAGTAGCAGAAGGAGCCAAACTGGTGAAACAAAAACTAAGGAAAATGCATCCTCAGATCGCACTCTTAGTAAAGGCTGAACTCAAAAAGTTTTTTGACATTGTTTTCATTAGACTAATTGACTATGCAGAATGGATATCCAATATTGTACCAGTGGCAAAACCAAATAGAGGCATCCACATTTGTACAAATTTTAGGGACTTAAACAAAGATTTTTGAAAAGACGACTTGTCCCTTCCTAACATTGACATGATTGTGGATATGGCTATTGGACATGCAATGCTCTCACTCATGGATGGATTTTTCGGGTATAACCAGGTCAAGATAATACCCAAGGATCAACACAAAACAACCTTCACTCAAGTACATGGGACACTTACTATTAGAACGTGATTCCATTAGGCCTAAAGAATGTTAGAGCTACATATCAGTGAGAAATGACCACCATATTTCATGATATGATGCATACTTTAATGGAAGACTATGTGGATGACCTTCTAGCAAAATCCTTAACAAGAGAGAATCACCTGGCATACCTAGAAAAGATATTCACAAGGCTAGAACAATACAAGGTTCATTTGAACCCAAATAAATGTGTCTTTAGAGTAACCTTTGGGAAGCTCCTAGGGTACATTGTCTGATATAAATGAATTGAATTTGTTCCTACAAAGGTGAAGGTGATCCTTGAAATGCCACCTCCGAAGAACATCAGCCAAGGAAGAACATTGCAAGGGAGACTACAATACATTCGTTGGTTCATCACTCAGTTGGCCAATAAATGTTAGCCTTTCACACATTCACTGCACAAAAATATTTAGTTTAAATTGGATGAAAAATGCCAACAAGCATTTCAATAGTTGAAATATTACCTCATGACACCATCTATTACCTCATGACACCATCTCTGTTAATACCAACAGCTCCAGACAGGCCCTTATTGTTATACATATCAGCTACTACTACTGCCTTAGGGGTAATACTGGCACAACATGATTCAGAAGAGAAGGAATGTGCAGTCTACTATATCTCCAGAACATTGGTAGGGTATGAACTCAACTATACCCCTATCAAGTGAGCATGTCTTGTGGTGGCCTTGACCTCAAGCTAAGACACTATATGTAGACACATAGAACCAATCTTATTGCAAATATTGATCATTTGAAATATTTGTTAAGTAAAGCAACTCTGACTAGTTGACTAGCAAAGTGGGTCATGATCCTTAACGAATTAAATATTGAGTATGTGGACCACAAGTTAATCAAAGGGAAGGTAATAACAAATCAACTAGTAGAGGCTCCCATGGAGTGTAATAACCCAATCATATCAACCTTTCCTAATGAAGCAATATTCATGGTAATACCTACACAATAGCGGAAGCTCTACTTTGATGGATGATACACCCAACATGGTTCAAGAGCGGGCATTCTCTTCATCATCCCTCAAGGTAACAACATCCTAGAGTCATACAAGTTAATATTTCCATGTACAAGCAACATAGAAAAGTATAAAGCCTTGATCACATGGCTCAAAATGGCTATACAGTGGAACCCGAAGGACCAACAAGTCTATGGTCACTCTCAAGGGGTACTTTGACAAGTCAATGATGACCACCAAACCAAGGATGAAAAGCTCATGCCTTATAAATGTAAGGTCGATAGTTTCAATCCAATCTTCACAACTATCACTTTTGAGCAAATCCCACAGGAACAAAACAAAGCTACATATGCAATGGCTACATAGCCTCTTTCCTAGATCTACCACAAAATTCTACATGCTACGAGTTCTTAGTAGAATAGCTATGGATCCCCATTTTTTTAGGTCCCGAAGACAACTGAGAGGGGGGGGGGGTGAATCGGTTGTCTAAAATATTAAACCAAAAACAACTTAATCAAAATATTGCATGATACCGATGAAACAGTCTGCTATACCGGTGGACAAATTTAACGGATAAATGCAATATTGGTAAAGATTAATGCATGAAACTAAAAGACAAAATCATCCACAACACATAACACAAATATTTGTACGTGGAAACCTTGTAAGGGGAAAAACCACGGTGGGAAACCTTACCCACAATCAGATGATACTACTGCAGATAGCAAGTGTACATAAATGGGGTCTACACATGCAGAAAGGCCAAGCGCCTAGAGCTCACTGCTCAAACACAAATGGGAGTCACACTAACTACAGTTGGATGGTTAAATCCAATAAAATTGTACTGCTCAAATTAGCATCTTCATATGTTGGTGTAGTTCTAATATGCTTTCACAAAAACCTAGCTTCACCTTCAAATGATGTTTGCGTGTATAGCTCTGCTTAATCTTGCATATACCTTCGCACAAATCCCTTTTTTTTGCATTCCTACATCGATCTTACAATTAAGATCTTACATTTATACCATAACCTAAGACCAATTTTAGTAGGTCGGCTCTACAAGATATTACAATAAAATCATTTTACAAATAATACAATATCCGATGCAATAACCGATTGAACATGTCGGCTTGATGTATTTACAACAATAATTAATCAACTTCATAATATGCCGTGCTGATCTGGAAAAGATAAACCTGCCGGCGTAACCCTGGACCTATTTGTCGGTAACAGGCAAATATGCAATTACGAATATGCCAATAAGCAATTCTCCAAAATATGATGTCCAAACAATGTCTTTGACATTTCCAAGTGTTTTCTATGCTATTCCAAGTGCCGGTGATCATTATATCCTGCCGGTGTATCATATACCAGTGACTGTGTAAAAGTCACTTGCTTGTCGGTGAATGTTGTTGTATCTCCAAAGTGATAGAGTTTTAGTAGGTGTTGACATCAATGACAAAACCATACCAAAATACCAACAATCTCCCCCTTTGGCATTGATGGCAACACAAGATGGAAAAACCATCAAAGTGCCAAAACAGAAATGCCAAGTATAAAAACCAATCTTCCCAAAGTAACAATCTCTTTCCCTGAGAATAACATGTGCTTTCTTTATGTTTTCCGTGAACCAATCTCTTCTCAAAAGATAATGTGTTTTTCCATAGATATCTCTCCCCCTTTGACATCAAATGCCAAAGTTACAACAAAATACCAATTGTTAGATTCATATACAAAATACCAACCAATTACAATATACCAACTACTCCCCCTGAGAAGTAGCTTCCTCATCAAAGCCGAAGTAAGAATATATTTCTGTTAATTCTGCCAGTTGATGACAAACATCAGCTCTCTAAGTGTCTACCGGTGGGGGTATGACCCCAAGCTGTTCTCTAAGATATTCAAAGGTCTCCTTAGGCAAAGGTTTAGTGAAAATATCTGCAACTTGTTCTTTAGTATTCACATAAACCAGTTTTATTTCTTTTGCTTGAACTTTTTCCCTTAGAAAATTCAGTTTGATTGAAACATGTTTTGTTTTAGAATGTAGTACTAGATTCTTAGATATATCAATTGCTGCTATGTTATCACAATAGATAGTTATAGGTTCCTTACATTTTACCTTTAAGTCTTTCAACATTTGTTTAAGCCAAAGTACCTGTGTACAGTTAGTTGCTGCTGCAACATATTCTGATTTAGCTGTTGATAAAGATGTACAAGTCTGTTTCTTACTCAACCAAGAAACTAGTCTGCTTCCAAGAAAAAATGCTCCGCCTGTGGTGCTTTTTCTATCATCCACATCTCCTGCCCAATTTGCATCTGTGTATGCACATAGGTCAAAGTTTTCATCTCTAGGATACCATAATCCAAGATTTGTAGTGCCTTGTAAGTACCGGAAAATTCTTTTTACTGCTGATTCATGATTTTCTCTAGGATTACTTTGAAATCTTGAAACAATAGATACTGCATTCATGATATCAGGTCTTGTTTGTGTTAAATACAATAAACCTCCTATCATAGATTTGTACCTTGTTGGATTAACAGGTGTAGATTCATCCCTTAAAGATAGTTTGTCATTTGCAGTCATAGGTGTACTTACCGGTTTAGAGTTCTCCATCCCAAATTTCTTAAGTAACTCTTTTAAATATTTTGATTGACTCAAGAATATACCTTTGTCGGTCTGAGATATCTACAATCCTAAAAAGAATCTTATTTCACCAATCATAGACATTTCAAATTCTTGCTGCATTTTAATAGAAAAGTCTTTACACAATCCATCTTCTCCTCCAAATACTATATCATCAACAAAAACTTCTATAGCCAAGATGTCATCATTAGTCACTTTATAGTATAGATTACTATTAGCATTTCTTTTAAAAAAACCAATCTTTAAAAGATACTTATCTAGTCTTGCATACCAAGCTCTTGGAGCTTGCTTCAATCCATACAAAGCTTTTCTTAACTTGCAAACCATATCTTTGTCATGTGTCAAAGAAAATCCATCAGGTTGTTCAATGTAAACTTCCTCCTCAATATCTTCATTCAAAAATGCACATTTAATATCCATCTGATATACTTTGTAGTTTTTATGTGCTGAAAAGACCAAAAACAATCTAACTGCCTCAATTCTAGCTACCGATGCAAAGGTTTCATTATAGTCAACTCCTTTTTGAGAATATCCCTTACACACTAGTCTTGCTTTATTTCTGATAACCTTACCATCTTCATTAAGTTTGTTTCTGAATACCCATTTTGTTCCAATTACATTTTTAGCTTTAGGCTGGGGGACTAATGTCCAGGTGTTATTTTTCTCAATTTGCTCTAATTCTTCTTCCATAGCTTTAGTCCAATATTTATCTTCACATGCCTCATTAATTGATGATGGTTCAATTTGAGAAATAAGACATACCTCTTCATTTGCCAATCTTCCTCTTGTCATAACTCCTTTTTTTTGTTTCCAATTATTTGATCTTCAGAATGATTCAGTCTTACATACCGAGGTGTCTTTGTTTGTTGTAGTTCTTCAGTCACAGTGGAATTTTTAGATGATACCGGTGTAACTGGATCTTCACTCTGTACCAGTGGATTCAGTGTAGGTTCATTTGTTAGAATTTCTGTTGCCGGTTTAGAATCCATATACCTTGAAGTTCCTCTGAATTGTTCATCAATCTTTACATTTGTACTCTCAACAATTTTCTGCAATCTCTTGTTAAAACATCTATATGCTTTACTCTTAGATGAATAACCAAGAAATATTCCTTCATCACTTCTAGGATCAAATTTCCCAATACAGTCAGCTCTTCTAATGTAGTATTTACTTCCAAATATTCTGAAATATTTAAGAGTAGGAGTATACCAAACCATAGTTCATGAGGGGTCTTACCAGTTTCACCTTTGATGTGAACTTTTTTGAATGTATAGACCGTTGCACTCATTGCTTCTCTCCAATGTACATGTGGTAGATTTGCTTCTGATAACATACTTCTAGCTGCATCCAAGATAGTTCTGTTTTTCCTTTCAACAACTCCATTCTGCTGTGGTGTCTGAGGTGCTGATAGTTGTCTTCTAATTCCATTCACTTCACATAATGCATTATACTCCTTAGATGTAAATTATCCTCCTTGATTTGATCTTAAACATTTGATTTTCTTACCGGTTTCATTTTCAACCATTGCTTTGAACAATTTAAACTTTCCAAGTGCTTCTGATTTTTCTCTGAGAAAAGTAACCCAACACATTTTAGAATAAGCATCAATGATTAGCATGAAATATCTATCACCTTGTAAGCTTTTAGTTCTAGATGGACCACATAAATCAGTATGAATTAAATCAAGAGCATTATTAGATTTCTCTGGAATACTTTTGAAACTAGCTCTAACCTGTTTTCCAAATTGACATTCCTTACATACTGTGTTGTGAGGTTTGACAATTTTAGGTAAATCTCTAACTGCCTTAGTAGTAATGATTTTTACCACGCAATCAAAGTTTACATGACAGAGTCTCTTATGCCATAGCCAACTTTCATCAATGTGTGCAATCAAGCATGTTTTTTCACTATTATTCAAATGAAAGATATTACCTCTAGTCTGATTACCGGTTGCAATTTCTAAACTAGTTTTATTCATGATTTTACATTTTCCATTTTTGAATCGTAACTGAAAACCTTTTTCAACTAATTGACCAACACTCAAAAGATTATGCTTTAAACCTTCAACATAGTAGACATTGTCAGTGTTATGCTTACCATCAAAAGATATTGAACCCTTACCTTTGATATGACAAGCTTTGTCATCTCCAAATCTTACTAGGCCTCCATTATATTCTTGAAAGTTCAAGAATTTACCTTTATCTCCTATCATATGATGTGAGCATCCAGAATCAATGATCCATTCATCCTTTACTTCAACTTTAGCAGCCAAGGCCTGTTCTACCAGTTGCACTGTAGGTGCCGGTTGATCTTCTGTTATAGCAACAAAAACCCATCCATTGTCTGCAGGATCTTCATCAGAATCATCAGTCACTCCTTCATCAGCTACATAGCAACATTTGTCCTTATTCTTCTTAAATCTGTATATCTGATATTCAGGATTAGGCTTATATGTCCTTCTAGCTTCTTCTCTTAGTCTAGCATGTCTATCAGGGCACCTTGAAGCCATATGACCAATCTTATTACAGTTAAAACATTTAAAGGGTGTTTTACCTTCATATTGACTTCCAATTGGACCTTTAGGCATTTTTCTTGCAAATAGTGCTTCAAGCTCTTCAAGTTCTTCATTTTCTTTCCTGCTTTCCTCAAGTTCTCTTGCATAAAAGGCTTTCCAATCAGATTTGTCAAATGATGATGTTGATGCTTTGAAGGCTAAATCTGTCTTTATAGTAGCAACAAGACCAATTCCTCAATTTCAAAGGCTGAAAGTTTTCTAATCAATGTATCCCTAGTTACTGATATATTAGGCATTGTTCTTAGCTCATTTATAGCAGTAACCTTCATTTTATATGCCGAAGGCAATCCTCTTAAAATTTTTGAAACAATTTCATCTTCACTTAAGGTTCCTCCACAACATTTTATACCCAAAACAATTTCATTAACTCTTTCCATAAAAGCATAAATTCTTTCATCTTCTTCCATTTTCAGATTTTCATACCTGACCCGGAAGCTTTCAAGTTTTGCAATTTTGACTATGGAATCTTCTTCATTCAATGTTTCCAAATGATCCCAAATAGCTTTAGCAGTTGATCTATCTGATAATCTCATGATTTGCTGATCTGTTAATGTGCTCAAAAGTGTTTCTCTTGCTTTGCAATCATTTTCCTCATCTTTAGTCAAGTTAGGTGGATTAGGCTGAGTGGTAGTAGCAGCAGTATAACCATTCTTTGTAACTTCCCAGATGTCCTTACCAATACAATTCAGATGTGTCTCCATTCTGATCTTCCATATGCCATAGTTGGCTCCATCAAGTTTAGGGTTGTCCTTCCTAAAATAGTTAGTAGACATTGGATCTCCTCAAGTTGTTAAACTTCTGCAAAAGAGGACCTTGCTCTGATACCAATTGTTAGGTCCCAGAGACAACTTAGAGAGGGTGGGGGGAGGGGGGGGTGAATCAGTTGTCTAAAATATTAAACCAAAAATAACTTAATCAAAATACTGCATGATACCGGTGAAACAGTCTGCTATACCGGTGGACAAATTTAACGGATAAATGCAATACCGGTAAAGATTAATGCATGAAACTAAAAGACAAAATCATCCACAACACATAACACAAATGTTTGTACATGGAAACCTTGTAAGGGGAAAAACCACAGTGGGAAACCTTACCCACAATCAAATGATACTACTACAGATAGTAAGTGTACATAAATGGGGTCTACACATGCAGAAAGGCCAAGCGCCTAGAGCTCACTGCTCCAACACAAATGGGAGTCACACTGACTACAGTTGGATGGTTAAATCCAATAAAATTGTACTGCTCAAATTAACATCTTCATATGTTGGATTCAGTGCCGGTGTAGTTCTGATATGCTTTCACAAAAACCTAGCTTCACCTTCAAATGATGTCTGCATGTATAGCTCTGCTTAATCTCGCATATACCTTCACACAAATCCCTTTTTTTTTGCATTCCTCCATCGATCTTACAATTAAGACCTTACATTTATACCATAACCTAAGACCAGTTTTAGTAGGTCGACTCTACAAGATATTACAATAAAATCATTTTACAAATAACACAATATCTGATGCAATAACCAATTGAACATGTCGGCTTGATGCATTTACAACAATAATTAATCAACTTCATAATATGTTGTGCTGATTTGGAAAAGATAAACCTGCCGGTGTAACCCTGGACCTATTTGCCGGTAACAGGCAAATATGCAATTACGAATATGCCAATAAGCAATTCTCCAAAATATGATGTCCAAACAATGTCTTCGACATTTCCAAGTGTTTTCTATGCTATTCCAAGTGTCGATGATCATTATATCCTGTCGGTGTATCATATACCGGTGACTGTGTAAAAGTCACTTGCTTGTCGGTGAATGTTGTTGTATCTCCAAAGTGCTAGAGTTTTAGTAGGTGTTGACATCAATGACAAAACCATACCAAAATACCAACACATTTATGATATCCCAGAGCCTGAAATGGTATGTCAAATCGGTTGTCCCAACTCCCCTTGGTATTTTGATTTCTATGCTTACCGTAATGATCAAATCATTCCACCAGACCTATCCAATAACCAACATAAGACCTTCATACACCAATCTTCCTGATACATAACCATTGTTGATACCTTATATCGATGAGGTATCGATGGTACTCTCCTACGATGTTTAGATAAAGAAGAGGTGATGACAAATTTACAAGAGGTACATGAAAGAATCTGCAAAGCTCACTCTGTCGGCCCTTCTTTGGCTAAAAGGATCATGAGAACATGATACTACTGGCCTACAATGGAGAAAGACTCTTACTATTTTGTTAGAAAGTGTAAGAAATGCCAAGTTCATGGAGACTTGATACATGCACCAACAAGTGGGTAAGATACATCCATCATCATTATGTGGCCATAAATTCATTATCACTACCATTGAATACTTCACAAAATGTATAGAAGTGGTTTCATTAATATAAGTCGCCAACAAGTTAATTGCATCCTTTATCCTAAATTTCATCATATGTTGGTATGGTGTTCCCATGTCCATTGTCATAGATAACAATCTTCCATTAAAAACCAGGATGTTCACAAACTTTGTGACAAATTCCATATCCAACACCACTTCTCCATCCCATAGTATCCACAAGGCAACGACCAAGCGGAAGTTTAAAACAAGAATATCCTAAGAATCCTAAAGAAAATAGTCAATGACGTCGATCATGATTGGCACATCCATCTAAATCCTCCACTATGGGTGTACCAAACTAGCATTTAAACCCCTACAAGTGCAACACCATATTCATTTGTTTATGGGGAAGAAGCTATCTTACTTATTGAGGTCGATTTACCATCCCTTCGAGTATCACTGCACAATCTAATCGATGATGAGGAATATTGGGTCTCATGTCTTCAAGACTTGGAATTGTTAGATGAGAAGTGACAAGCTGCCTTCAACCACCTTAAACCGTATTAGTAGTACACGAGTAGAAGCTATAGTCATCAAGTCAAGAATAGAACATTTGAAGCTGGTGATCTTGTTCTCCGAGAAAATCCTTGCAACCAGCCAAACAAGGAAAAGAGAGGAAAATTTGAATCAAACTGGCTAGGTCCCTATGTAATTACTATAGTCTTTGGGTCAAGGGCATATCAGTTGGCTACTTTAAAAGAGGAACCAATCTTGATCTAATAAACAACATGCATCTCAAGAAGTTCCATACATAGTTGTTCAGAGCATCAAGATTACACATATTTCAAAATATCTAAAACATTCAAAAGAAGTCTCGAAAAAAGTACAAAAAAATTGAAAAAATAAGAAAATAGAAAAGATAAATTATGCATCCAAATGGTGAAAACCACTCACGTGGCACCTTGGAGAAGAACAATGGTGAAAACATAGAAAACATGCACCATGTGTAAAAAAATTTCTCTACTGTTTTTCAAATTCATTGATCACATCCTTTCATCCATCCACAACGTTATGTACTTACCATGGCTTGATATTGATCTATCATTAATCTTTTTCCTAAAATCTTGCCATCACATTTAGCACTTGCACCTAACTCGGGGAAACTTTCCTTTACATAATGATGGAAGTGGATCCTGAATATCATTGGTTCACATAACTACTTTACGCAAAATAAAAATATATTTGAAAAACGTCTTGAAATAATCCAAAAACATTTGAAAAATATCTCGACATAAACCAAAACCATTGGAAAATATAGCAAAACACCAAAAACATTGGAAAAACTATAAAAATACCAAAAACATCATAAAAATTAGTCGAAAACATTGCAATAAACTGATTCTTGTTTACACAAACATTCGATTAGACATGAAAATAAATTGAGCCTACAAATCAAATACTCAAACAAGATAAACTATCAATTAGTCCACAAATGGTCAAATACTAAATCTTAACAGTAAACAAACATCTTAACAAGGATGCATCCTTCCTTAAAACAAGACATGATGAAACATCTTTTGGCAAGAATATTCTTTGTTTGTTCGACTGTTGTTAGTACTTTTGTCTTTTACTGATTTATATCATGTTCCTATGCTACTCAAGGATATCCACACGTGATTAGAGTGACTAGGATGGTTCCTAACCTATCTTTTAGATTTTTTTTCTATCTATGGATTGTTCCAATAAAAAACCAGGGAATACTAATGGTGTCTACGTGGGAAGTTCATTAAGCTACGAGATCCTATGCAAAACTAGAGATTCGTGGATCACTATGGCTTATTGATTGTAGCGTATACCTCGACTATTAGTATGCGAACCAAAATGGAGGGGAATATTCCTTGTCTGTCATATGTCTGGTTATAGGTGTAACGCTCAACCTTGGTTTCCAGTACCTCGGTCAAGATGAGTACCAAATAAGCTCAATGATTAAAGAAGCACTATGAAAAGCATAAGATCCATCCATTTAATTTCATATGAACATATACTACTATTGCAGTTTGTTGCATTCCATCCATCCATAAATCCACACCATTGCATATCATTCATAAATAATCATGGTAATTGATATTCTATTCGATCATACCTTTTATCTAAAATTGACTTCAACTTGTCACCCTCCACATCTAGGTCATCATTGAACACCCTTCATCACATGTCCTGCAAACCGATCAAGCCAAGTACATTATAGTCCATCTCTAAATGGAGAGGTTGCATAGCCTGCTTTGCTTGTAGGTCATCCTGTAAGCAAAGCATATTATTGTTTCAACCATTAAAACCCAACTATCAATTGATCAAACAATCACACACAATCCAAACAAACAATTACATCAGTTGTCTAAGTCTCAACGAGTAATTTGACTCATATATCTTGACTTCATCAGGCAATTGCATCAATTGTCTAAGTCTCAACAGGTCAATTTGATTCATTTACTCAAACTTTATCCTATCCGAGCGACCAACTAACATCAACTATCACACTTTGACTAAAACTGGGGCAATTCAACCAATTGCAATAGACCGTCCAAATAATTGCGCCAAGAATACATTGATCAAGTCTACAATATCAATCAAATGCACCACAACATTGCATTTGCACAATATCTCTTGCATGGCCTAGGGTAAGGGTACTTACCGGCTTACCCTTCTCCTCCACCATTCAATCCAGAATCCCCCATTGTACCATGCTTAATTTTCTTAAAAAATTTCAAGAGCGTTTGAATTTTTGAAATTTCGTCCCATCTCTCGAGGGGGCATACCTAACCACCAACCCGAGGCATGTTGGGGCATGCACCATGATTACTTGTTTTTCCTTGAAACGTTGCATGATAAACCACACCATCTCAAAGAGGGGCAAATGTAGACACCCATTTTTGTCCACCCAATTAAATAAATGATATATTTGTTTAATTACCAACTATTGATTAAATTAATATTTAATTAATTCATCCTAACTATGTTCTTCTATTAATTAAATAAAGTATTCTTGATTTATTTCATTTAACTCACTTAATCATATTCTGACAATTAATTAAATAAATAAAGCATATTTGTTTAATTAATTCCTTCTCACATTTAAATAAACTAATATTTATTTAAAATCCTAAAAAAACTCCTCTGTCATATTTTAATAAATAAATATTTATTTAAATTCCTAAAATCCGTCACCCACTTGCAGTTTCTAGAAAATGCAAGTTGCAAGTTAACCATCCTCCCAATCATTTGTAAACCCCCTATCATTAGCCTAGTCACCCTTTAATGGTTTGTACATTCCTAAGGCTTCCTTCAAAGTCTTCAAGCCTTTAATGGCTTACTTATAGAGTCTTCTTAAGCCTTTAATGTCTTCCTTCAAGTCTTTAAGCATTTAATGCTTTGTCCCCCTCTTCTCTCAAGCCTTCCCTTGTTGACACTTGTCAACATGTGATTGGCTTAAAGGAGAACATATGGATTGAGAATCAACACTTAATCAATCCTAACCCTTCCTCGGACCAATCAATCTCAAGTCTTCATTTGTCCATTTTTTCTATAAATAGAGCTCATTCCTTCATTGTTAGAGGTCATAAGAATTATCCATAGGCATTGTTACTTTGCTGAGAATTTGAATGTTTTTGTAGGAAGGATTTGTATTATGTTTTAGCTCTTCCACTAGTTGGAATTGCTATTTGACATCTAATACTTCATTTACATCCTCATTCAACACTTCACATAATCAACCATCTCTCATCCTCCATTTGACATCCTTTTGTGCTAGTGCTCAAGCTGAGGGCATAATTCATGTAGTAACGAGATTTTGGAGAGAAGGAGGACAAGGAAGAGACAAAGCATGGGAGAATCATGAGGGAAGTAATATTCATGTTTGTTTATTGTTCCTAACTTGCTTTTTATTTACTAATCTTTCTTGATATGTTTTGAAAGGGTTTGAGTTCATTATGTTTATGGTTGAGCGTGTTATTTAGATGAACTCATATTGATTTTCCACTAATCTCCATTTTCATTGTATCAGTATTTTTGCTCAAGGATTCCCTCTTATGCAAGAGGTGTATATCATTATGTACAACCTCTTCTTCACTTGGGAATGTATGTCTATTATAAACAAATCCCTCACTTTGGGTCAAAAATTTGTTATCCTTCATCAAGAATCCCTTTACCTAGCAATAGGAGGAAGGTATGAATTCTTGTTCTCCTTCCTTTCTTTTGGTCAATGATGTTATTTTTGTTCAAAATCTCCACTTGGAGATAGATGTATTTGAGCAAAAATCTCTTCCCCCTTCTCCTCCAAATGATTCCCTTTACACTTGTTGCAAGGTATCTCTATTACAACTATCTTTTCCTTACTTGTAAGTCATGTCTCTTTGGCTTGGATTTATTTACATTGCTTCTTAAAGGATATCTCCTTGGTGTTGAAGGTGTGTATCCTTGTTTCTATCTTCCTTAAGACATCAACATACCTCTATGTTGACATCTTAAGGGGGGTGGGGGCCAGGGAGGTGGGGTGCACATACATATCGCCCTCTTTCTACTATATTTTTATTTTTCATGTCTTATATGGACTATAAATTCTCAAAACCAGACCTAACTCTTAGATGAGATGCTTCATTCCCGAAACCAAATGTATCCCTTTTATATGTTCTATACAGGGTACACATTCTTGAAACCAGACCTAACTTTTATACAAGATGTTCCCTAAACCAGACATATTTGTTTTTTAATTTAAAGTCTTATGAAGGTCGGTGCATGCACAAAACCAGACCTAACTCTTAGATGAGATGGTTAACTCTTGAAACCAGATGGTGATATATGTAGCAGGGTGATTTGACAAGCATAACACAACTTGCTAAACCTTTCAGCTCTTCCTTTTTCAAGATGAGTGGAACTAGCATAACACAATTACTAGACTATTCTAACTCTCCTTCTCTGAATGGATCACATAACATGACACAACTTATTTTTCTGTGAGTATTCATGTTCTCGTGGGTCACCTAGCATAACACAGTTTTCTAGGCTATCAATTCCACAACCTATTTTGCTCTTCTTCTCATGGATCACCTAGCATAATGCAACTTGCTATCCTATGGCATCCACGTTCTCTCTTTTCTCCTCCCCATGAGCTCATAGATTTTCTATTTGTGGATCATGGTTCATCACTTGATGCATGCTCTTGCCCTTTTTATGTGACCACTTGTGTTCTTGTGATAG
Organism: Cryptomeria japonica; assembly: GCF_030272615.1. Classification (NCBI taxonomy): domain Eukaryota; kingdom Viridiplantae; phylum Streptophyta; class Pinopsida; order Cupressales; family Cupressaceae; genus Cryptomeria; species Cryptomeria japonica. The sequence goes on along the minus strand of NC_081406.1, from coordinate 242,547,418 downwards.
CATTCTGAGAATGATATTACTGAATGAGGCATTTTATTATCGAGGTCTCTTCAATTAGTTGACTTGGAGCCTTTTTATTTTATTTTAGTACTAACCCCTTGTGTTGTGTGTCTTTTCTCTTTGTTTGTCTTTATTTGGCCTTTTGTATCTGTCTTGTTTCGTGTGTCTTGCATGTGATTGTATGAGTTAAGATCCTAATACTGGGGGCTTGGTTCTTGAAAACAAGCGATGTCTTATCTCCTTGTGATCTCGCTCCTAGTTTCTCATCTCTCTTATCTTTCTACTTTACCACGAGTATTTGCATAGGCTCATACTCCCGTTAAAGTGGAGGCTAAATGTAGCATTGTAAATTGTAACTAGTACAATTCACACCTCATGTTTGTGATCCTACTTTAGCATGTCCCATCTCCATTCCCCTTAGGTCTATTTTGGTCCTCTTTACTCCAACCTTGATGTCACCTGTTGACGTCATTGAGTGGGCCCCATCCTAAGGTTGACTTCTCCCCTTTACTATTTGCTAGTCCTATTTTTGCAAGACCACGATGTGGATCACCTTGGTCTTGTACAAGGGCACTCAAAAAAACCCTAGTCTCTCTTAAATAGGACCTAATTTAGTTATAGGCAAGCACTCCCTCTCTTCGATGGATTTTGGTCCCCGTGGCTACACTTGACCATTGGAGGTTGGCCTAATCAATAATTTACCTAGGGAACCCTACAAAAAGACATATTATCATTTAAATTAGGGCTTCACTACCTATCCATAATATTCATGCATGCGTCAAGCATTCATCATCTAACATTCTCAAGCATTCAAGGCAACATTTCATCCTTCAAGCATTATGGAGCAAAGTTACACCAATCTTCATGGAAGCAAGTGTGTTTGATTAGGTCTTTCATGTTAATGTGTTTGTCATACCATTACATTCAACATGTGTGATTGCATTCAAAGAGCATTGCATCATCAATCTTTCTATCAACTATTGTAGATCAAAGGTATATCTCCTAGCATCTACTTCAATATTTACATTATTCAATTCAAGGATAATTCCTAAATCGAGGTTTGACCCAAGGAAAACCTCTATCCACAACCCTTTCTTCTTGCTTTCTATGTGCGAGGAATTGACTTAGGAGTCGTACTTTGAGACTCTAACAGAGTTGACAATGATGAACATGTTTAACTTTTGACAGAGCGAAAATCGAGGGACCAAGGTGAATCTTTACTACCCGGTCTCAAAAAATCAACCCGAACTTTCGGGAGCAAGTTTTGACTCTCTTATTCTACCTAGATCTCTATTTATGGATTTGTTGGACATTTGTAGCAATCTATTTCTACTGTTTCATCTCAATTATCCCTTGTCTTGACCTAATTTCACAATTCACATCCAAATTTCAACTAGAAAGAGGGTGGCAAACTAAAATCAGTGAGTAATCAAAATTTCAAACATTTTCCTATTTGGATTGTGGCTAGATCTATTGGATTCACCCCTCTTTCAATGTATTGGTCTCGTAGGTAAAATTATGGTTTTATTATCTTAATTAGTGAAACCCTTATTTTCCACACAGTTACACATAATAAAGATAACATAGATCAATCATATGTGTAGATGACAAAATGTAGGTCACAAACATCAAAACTTCAAAGATATTGTTAAATAAAGCACAAATGCTAACAATCAAGTGCAAACGTTAATGATTGTACAAAGATATCAAAACATGTCATAAACACCATTTCAAAACAAATGAAAAAACATATGAAAAAACATATGAAACCTACTCTAAAAAAGATGATCTTACAAAACAAGATTAATCTAAGGAAGGGACCCATCAAATGTGTTAGAATGTAAAAACAACATAAATAAAAAGATGAAAGGAAAAAAATATAAAGATTATTAATCTAAACCAAGTATAAACCTCAAATTGAGAATTCAAATTAAACACACTCAACAAATGATTGCATGTGTAAACTCCATTGTTGGTGTTGATGTGCTTAGAAATGCAAATGATTATTCTAAATGCTATGTAGTTTCTCTTTAGATGCTTCAAAAATTTTGCAACATGTACTCATTATTTACATATGATGTTTGTTTGTAAATTAACTTACATTTTTTTTAATGTTTAGAAGAGTGGTCTAGATTTGCTTAGTAAATCTATTGTTAAAATTGATTGAAAAGATTTCTTTGAATGTAAGTGGCATCATGAATAGTTAAGATTTAATTTGTTTTATATAGATGGTGAGGATGCAAGCTTTTTAAAATGATTATGACAATTAAATAATTTATTGTAATAATATAAAAAGATTTTTTTACAATAATATTTAGAATAGATTATTTTAAATCAAAATACAAAATTTCAAGTTATGAATAATGAAAGGTATTTCATTAAAAGAAGGGAAATTAATTTATTTATACATTTGTTTGTAGTGATAAAATAAAAATCAATTTTTTTCATTTATTTATTAATAAATGGTGAAATTGAAATTGAATCCAATTTATTATTTTAAATGGTGAGATGTGTATTAGACTAATTAATTAAACAAAAAAAGTAATTTAATTAACTAGTGGTGTTAGTATAATTATGTTATTAGAATTAGTTGATTAGCACAAATAGAATAAAGTTAAAAAAAATAAAAAATAACATCCACAAGACCAAGATGCCTATAAGATAATGAAGCTTATTTATTTTCTAAATTGTTAGTTTTGTACCAACTTAAAAAATGAATTCCCATATTTTCTCATCTATCTTCTCTTTAAGCGAATTATGTTAAAAAACTAGTGCTAAAATAATTGACTAAATAAGATTAATTTTATTAAGATCATATTTTTTTCTCCCTAATACTTTTTTCACAAACTTACTAACTTATCATGCATCAATAGAGAACTTACCATGTCTATTGCTTTACAACTTTCACACAAAATTTTACAACCTTCACATCTTCTGCTTTTTAGAGAAGAGGGGCTAGTAGTTGTATAGGGTCCAATTTTTGTACACCCACTTGTATTGGATATTTACTTTCATGTTGGTTAGATATGATTTATTTTGACACATAAATTCTCGAGGTACCTCACATGCAATTCAAAATGGGGGCAAAATGTAATGGTGAAAATTACATACCTTACAATTTTCTCCTTCATGTTCACTCACTTTATCTAGGTTATCCTTTAACATAATAATAAAAATGAAAGTGACATAATTTTAATCAAGTGTTGGCACATAGCTCAAGTCTTATCTATTCTCTCTATCATTCATTCCTAGGAACTAGTTTTCCTTGAAGGTTTCTCCAATTTTCTTGTCTTGGGTTAGATTTACACTTATAGAAACTAATCTAAGTCACTTTCACACTTCTAGAGAAGAACCTTGAGCTTCTAAAGTTAAAATTCAAGTTGGGCCTATTTATTTTCCCTCCATTGGTTTTGACTAGCACTTGGAAATTTATATAAAATGACTTAATCTTAATTCATTTAGAACATTTTCCAAAACATGGAACAAACACCTTTTAGCACATGTCATGAAGCCTAAAAAAGAATCATCTAGCGACATTAACATTGCATTAATAATCTAGGGTATATTACATGACTACTTCACCTCAATATTGTTTAAAGCCATTGATTCAACATCCATATCAAAGTTTGCCACAAGGGATGAACTATTCTTCTCATATCAAAGTTTGCCACAAGGGATGAACTATTCTTCTCACATGCAAACTCTTGAGTAAAAAAACCAGAAACTTTGAAACAAGTCAAAAACAAACATTTAGAAATTAACAAAGTTTAGATCCATATGCTTGGTTCAAACCCACACTCATTTGTATATTTTAACATGTGAAAATAAGTTTGACAAAAAAAGAGAAAGTTTTACATTGCCCAATTTATTCATTTGACAAACATTTAAATTTCTATAGTGCTAACAAATTACCTTGTCATGTTCTACAATAAGCCAAAGCTAAATACTTGAATTTATTATTAAAATTTCCAGATGTTATTTTCAATACATTTATCACTCCTAACTTTTATTTATAATGTATATAATATTGATGAAAATTAATTGATTTATGCATTAAATATTTGAGTGAACCCTTAAGTTCTATAATCTTTAAACAACAAATATGGTGCAAGAGAAATGTTTGAAAGGTAAAAGTTATCTAAACATTTACTTACAAAATATATTTGTCAAAAGAAAACATATTGTATCAAAGAGTTTACTTCTACATGAAATCGTGATATTTGCTTGGAAATAATATGATTGCCCAAGGTTCTTGTTGATTCATTATAAGATGTGGTGAAATGTGCTCATCCTTGTTGTCCTTATTTTTTGATCTCCAATAACATTTATATAAAAATAAGTGAACAGAAAAAACTTTAGAATTAAATTCCTTAATATTTTTTATAGTTAAATAGTTGCAAAGGGGCAACATCCATTATATTAATAATAAAAAAATTATACATTGCAGAGATCAAAAATTCTGAGAATAGAAAATGCCAGAAACTTCTACACTTCTATACTTTTAGTACTATATGCTAAGCCTTGCTATCTAACTTATCACCCATATCCATGACAAAAAGGGATTTCTTTGCTACTTACTCCATAGTTCAGTATGCCACACAAAACATAGTAATAGAAATATCAACTGCTCATAGAATACAAAATTGGGTTTTCTATCATAGTAAAACTATAATAAAGGCAATTACCTGTTCTCTGTCTCTTTCGTCGCCTCCACTACCTCCTTCACTATCTCGTCCTCCAGCTCCCACATCCTCTGAGCCATCACCGCTCTGACCACCACCGGGCACTCCAATCCACAATTAGTGTGGGCTGCATAAGCCATCACCTCTTCAACATCCCAGACATCATTTGGGATCCATTCTTCCCCATGACCTAAACCCCAGTCATTGTCAAGGGTCTCCTCCGTATTCTCTTGCAGTCCAATGTCCATGTGCTCCTAAAAACCCTCTTCCTCCACATATCTCATCCATCATGCATCATCAAACCCAGGCACAATACCAATAACCCACAACAAAAAGGTGATGTTTTGGTCTTTCTCTCCCAATTGGCAAACCAACATATGAGGATTCAGGGTTTGAACAATAATATACTTCTTTAGCTCCGCCCCCTACCTTGCGATATGTAAACATTCTATGGAAAAGGTGGGCAAAGAGTGTCATCCACATTGTCTAAGGTTGCGTCAATCTCCCCAAGAAAGGCATGCCTAAAGATCATCTGACATACCTTCTTTGCTCTAGCCTTTCTAACACCCATATACACTAACATTGACATAAACATTGCAAGGATATCTGAATTAACCCTGTAGCGATGATATACCTTCATAAACTCTTCTCCAAGAACTCTTTTAGTGGCATCTAGGATTAGAAGATGCCCCGTCACCATAACAACAATCATACACTTGTTTGTCAAGCCATCTGGCGTTTTGTTGCCTCCAAAAGGAAGGGCATGTCCATATTTAGTTTCTTCTAATTATTGTAGCCGAAAAAAGATAGATCTAGGTTACAGAGCTAATGACTTCGGTGGCCCATTTGGCTATCCATTTATATATCTGCCCACCACTTGGAGATATGATAGCACCCAAAGCAAAAATCATCTGCTAAATCTTTTGCATTAACTACACCTCATATGCCAGCCAATGTCCCTTGTGAGAATTACTCATATCGATGTATGATTCCGTCCTCTCCAAAGGTTGTCATACTTGTAACCTTGCAAATGCCCACACTTGTCCTTAGTCGCAATTTCCCATCATTAAAGTGTTAGGGGGTTGCTTTCCATACATCTTTATATTTTTTTATGAGGGCATGTCCTTATCATATTCTATTTCTCAAGTTACTCACATTGAATAAATGACACTATGCCACCTCCAACTGACCTACTTCACCTTCGCCAGGGCACACATGTATATCCCCTCTGATGCACTTGTCCACTCAATGTTGCCTCCTTTTCCAACCTATCCACCAACTCATTTCCTTCTCTATAGATGTGGTTAACCTTGTACTCCTCTAGACTATCTAACCTAGCTTTGATTGGGCAGATCAGTTGATTCAACACCCGGTTTGGAGTTTCATTCTTTCAGATAGCATTGACAACAATTAAGGTATCCCCTTCTAAGTGGATTCGTTTTTCTTCCAACTCTAAGCCTAGGTGAAGTCCTCTCATGGCCGCATGGAATTCTGCAACATTGTTTATCGTTCGAGCAATACTCTCCACAACCTCTTTAAGGATTTGGCCTCTATCATCTCGCACCATACACCCAATACCACTTGATCTTGGGTTGCCCAAAGACACCCTGTCAAAGTTGATTTTTAGCCAGCCTGGTTATGGAGCACACCATCTCATTGCAGCTCTAAGATTACTATCCTTATTACCGGTTCCAAAGATTGGCGGAATGGTAAGACCTACAAATCTCAACTTCATTCCGTCATCCCAATTAGTGTAAAAACATTTCTTGAGTGTCTTGGATTTGGCTGCTTCATTTGTCAATTCAATGACGTACCTTTCAATTTTATGACATAAATGCTCTGAATCCATTTCCTTGTCCTGAAAAATTCTTCGATTGTTCTATTTCCAGACCTCCCAAATTAGTGATGATGGTAATATGTGTTGGCAATTGGAGGAATTAATTATCTCTTGCATTGATGTTTTGTCATTGATGACAACACCGACTCTTTTGGTTGTTTACCGACTTCCGATAGGTTCCGATAGAGTGGTTGGTTTATGATATTGATCCGGTATGCTTTAGCTTGTGGACTTGGTTTAGATCTGTCATTCATGCTATTCAGATGGGTATCACGATCAGTTGGTTTAGGATTTGATGACTCGGGAGCTATCATTTGTTCTAGTAAGCCTTTTGGTCACCAGTAAGGGTTCTGTAGGCAGAGCTTTGTTGAAGACCTTTTGATGCACGTGACAAGTGGTGTTGGCACGACTTCTAGATGGCTTTCAAGATGTTTTTGGTTAGCTTGTTCGTGTTCTTGTTGATCAGTGGTGTTGGATTTTGGATCTGAACCTAATGCTATCTTTTCGGCTAGGTTATGGACCGATTTATGTAAAGTGTTGGTGGATGATCCCGATGCGTTACCGGTTGGGTTTATTGATTGGATTATGTTGTTTCGGTCTGAGGCAGACTTGGTTGATCATAAGATTGTGGGTTTAAGTTAAGAATTTATTGTATTATCTTTTAGTTGGCCGACCTAATTGTTTAGGTCCCGGGTTGGTATAAATGTGATGTAAGATCTCTTTGTAGATCATGGACATATTCATGGGATTATGGTTATGGGTTATTTGTGTGTGAATAAAGTTGTAATCATATGCAAAGGTTTTTGGTTGATCGTAGGTGATCAAATTGGGTTGGTGAAAGAGGTTCAAGACCTCTGGTACTGAGCTTAACTGAAACTGTACTCAAGCATAGGAGATGTTATTCTTGCAGTTCATTCTTCTTCTGGATTGTAGTCTGGATTTATTTTGTAGTCAGTGAGGCTCCTTTTGTGATGAGCAGTGCGCTCTAGGCTGTTGGTCTTCCTGCATGTGTAGGCCCCTTTTATTGTAATCACATACTTACTATAGAAGTATTATCTGACCATGGGTAAGATTCCCACCGTGGTTTTTCCCTTTACTGGATTTTCCACGTACAAATCTTGGTGTTATCTTTTGTGGATGGTGGTAAATGTTCTGTGGTTTACATTTGTGCTTAACTGTTATATCTGCTATTCTGGTATTTGGTTTATGTATTCTGGTAATAAGAATTTAATGCTTAAAGTTCTATAATCTGTTGACAACCGATTCTCCCCCCCCCCTTCTTAGTTGTCCTCCGGTTATCTGAGCTATCTAACAATTGGTATCAGAGCCTAGTCCTTTCTGCAAAAGCTTAACATCTTGAGGAAGATCCTATGGCGTCTAATAGTGCAAGTTCATTTGTTGTTGTTTTCCGAAGAGAAATTCCCAGGCTTGATGAAACAAATTACAGAGTATAAAAGATTTGGATGGAGACTCATCTAAGATGTCTTGGCAAAGAGATTTTAGAGATCACTGAGAATGGCTATACACCTCATAATTCGGCATCTGGAAATCCTCCTCTGATAGGCTTGGATAAGGACATTGAAAATGATTGTAGAGCTAGAGAAGCCCTTTTTTGTGCACTTTCTAATCAACAAATCATGGGACTATCTAACAAATCAACTGCGAAGGCTATATGGAATAAATTGGAGACTCTGAATGAAGGTGACCCTACTATTAAAATTGCTAAACTTGATGGTTACCGGGTGAGATATGAGAACTTGAAGATGGAAGAAGATGAAAGGATTACTGCTTTTATGGAGAGATTTAAAGAGATTGTCATGGGAATTCAATGTTGTGGTGGATTTCTGAGCGAAGATGAAATAGTTTCTAAAGTATTGAGAACTTTGCCACCAGCTTATAAGATGAAGGCTACTACAATTAATGAGTTGAGAACAATGGCAAACATCTCTGTTAATAGGGATACCTTGGTTGGTAAGTTATCTACTTTTGAGCTTGAGGAATTCAATCCTTATGGGGTTGCAAAATCTGAACCTTCTTTTCATGCATCTACATCATCTACTGGCAATAGTGATTGGAAAACCTTATATGCTAAGGAACTGGAGGAAATGAAGAAAGAAGATGAAGAGTTTGAGCAACTTGAAGTCCTATTTGCTAGAAAAGTACCTAAATATCCTATAGGAAGTAAGTATGAAGGAAAATCACCTTTTAAATGTTTTGCATGTAATAAGATAGGTCATTTTGCATCTAGATGTCCTAAAAGGAATTCAAGATTTGAGGAAAGAGTTAAAAGATCTTTTAGACCTAACCATGATTATTAGAACAAGCATAAGTGTAGGAAAAACAAAGACAAATCATGCTACTATGCTGATGAGGAAGGTGTGACTGATTCTGATGATGAACCGACACAAGATTCAGCTAGTGGATCCGATAATAGAAAGGAATGGGTATTTTTTTCTATCAAGGAAGATGATCTGATACATGAAGAAAATGCCCTTGCTGCTAAAATTGAAGACAAGGATGAATGAGTGATAGACAATGGATGTTCACATCATATGACTAGAGATAAAATGAAGTTTCTATCTTTGCAAGACTTTGATGGCGGTTTGGTTAGATTTGGAGATGACAAAGCATGCATGATCAAGGGAAGAGGAACTATATCACTGGATGGTAAGCATGATACTAATAATGTTTATTATGTTGAAGGTTTAAGGCATAATCTTTTCAGTGTAGGACAATTGGTGGATAAGGGATTTCAGTTACAGTTCAAGGATGGAAAATGCAAGATTATCAATAGATGTGGATTGGAGATTGCAACCAGTACTCAGACTAAAGGTAACATCTTTCATTTGAGCTTCGGTGAGAAGACATGTTTGATTGCACAAATTGATGAGAGTTGGTTATGGCATAAGAGGTTGTGTCATGTGAATTTTGATTGCATTGTAAAGATCAGTTCTACTAAGGCAGTTAGAGATATACCTAAGATTGTGAAGCCCTATAATCCAGTATGTAAGGAATGTCAACTGGGAAAGCAAGTTAGAACTTCTTTTAAGAGTATACAAGACAAATCTAATGATGTTCTTGATCTTATTCATACTGATTTGTGTGGTCCTGCTAGAATCAAAAGTTTTCAGGGTGATAGATATTTTATGCTAATCATTGATGACTATTCTAGAATGATGTGGGTTACTTTTCTAAGGGAGAAATCTGAAGCATTTGAAAAGTTTAAAATCTTCAAAGCTAAAGTTGAGACAGAGACATGATTGAAGATTAAATGCTTAAGGTCAGATCAAGGTGGAGAATTCACATTCAGTGAATTTAACAGTTATTGTGAAAATAATGAGATAAGGAGACAATTATCAGCACCCCAGACACCTCAGCAAAATGAAGTTGTGGAAAGGAAGAACAAAACTATCTTGGATGCGGCTAGAACTATGATGATGGAAGCTAATCTGCCTCATATCTACTGCAGAGAAGCTGTGAGCACGACGGTATACACATTCAACAAAGTTCATATCAAGGGTGACATCGGTAAGATGCCTTATGAGTTATGGTTTGGTCATACACCTACAATTAAGTATTTCAGAATCTTTGGTAGTAAATGCTATATCAAAAGAGATGATTCCATTGGAAAGTTTGATCCTAGATGTGATGAAGTAATATTTCTTGGTTATTCTAATGAAAGCAAATCATATAGATGTTATAACAAAAGATTGCAAAGAATTATGGAGAGCATAATGTCAAGGTGGATAAGCAAAACATAAATCAAATCAAAACTTATGAGAGAGAACTAATAGTGGAGATGATCATAACCTAACCGGTAGCACCTGCATCGAAACAAAATATTGAACCAGATACTCCGACAGTATCAGAAAATTCAATAGTAATTGTAGATCAAAGCAGAGGAACATAAAGTTAGAAGACTCATCGGTATGTAAGGTTAAATCATTCAGAAGATCAGATTAATGGAGACAAGAACAAAGGAGTGATGACAAGAAGAAGGTTGGCAACTAATGAGGTATGTTTAATTTCTCAAATCGAACCGGCATCAATAATTGAAGCATGTAAAGATGAAAGTTGGATGAAAGCTATGGAAGATGAATTAGATTAGATAGAAAAGAATAACACATGGACTTTAGTTCCCCAACCTAAAAATTAGAATGTTATTGGAACTAAATGGGTTTTTAGGAATAAATTGAATGAAGATGGACAAGTTGTGAGGAATAAAGCTAGATTGGTTTGTAAAGGATATTCTCAAAAGGAAGGAATTGATTATGGTGAAACTTTTGATCCGATAGCAAGGATTGAAGCTGTGAGATTATTTCTTGCTTATGTTGCCCATAAGAACTACAAGGTTTATCAGATGGATGCTAAGTGTGCATTTCTGAATGGAGATCTTGAAGAAGAAGTTTACATTGAGCAACCTAATGGATTTTCACTTTTAGATGACAAAAACATGGTTTGTAGGTTAAGAAAAGCTTTATATAGATTGAAAGAAGCCCCTAGAGCTTGGTATGCAAGATTGGATAAATATCTTTTGAAGCTTGGTTTCACTAAAGGTAATGCTGACAGTAATTTATACTATAAGGTCACTGATGATGACATATTGATTGTTGAGGTCTTTGTTGATGATATCATTTTTGGAGGTGAGGATAAGTTATGTCTGGAATTCTCTAAAAATATGAAGAAAAAATTTGAGATGTCTATGATTGGGGAAATTAAATTTTTCTTAGGTTTGTAGATTAATCAGACTAATAAAGACATTTTCATATGTTGAACTAAGTATGCTAGAGAGTTGTTGAAGAAATTTGGTATGGAAGATTCTAAATCGGTTGGTACACCTATGGTTACAAGTGAGAAGTTGACTAAGAAAGATGCATCAACACCGGTAAATCCTACAAGGTACAAGTCTATGATTGGAGGTTTGTTATATTTGACTTAGACTAGACCGGATATAATGAATGCAGTTTGTATTGTATCAAGATATCAGAGTGATCCAAGAGAGAATCTTGAGAGTGCACTGAAAAGGATTTTTCAGGTATTTGTAGGGAACAACTGAATTTGGTTTATGGTATCCTAAAAATGATGACTTTACACTATGTGCATATACAGATGTTGATTGGGCTGGAGATGTTGATGACCGAAAGAGCACATTCGGTGGAGCTTTCTTTCTTGGAAAGAAACTTGTTTCTTGGATCAACAAGAAGCAGTCATGTACATCTTTATCCACTGTTGAAGCTGAGTATGTTGCTGCTGCCACTAATTGTACACAAGTTCTATGGATGAAGCAAATGTTGAAGGATATAAGGGTGGATTGTAATGAACTGGTAGTTATTCACTGTGATAACTCTGTTGTTATTGATATATCAAAGAATCTGGTATTTCATTCTAAGACAAAACACATATCGATCAAGTATAACTTTTTTAAGGAGAAGGTGGAAGCAAATGAAGTCAGACTAGTTTATGTTAACTCTAAAGAGCAGATTGTAGATATCTTCACTAAACTTTTGCCTACGGAATCATTTGAGTACTTTAGAGACAGATTGGGGGTTTCTGCCTCTCCGATAGAGACCTGAATGATGTTGATTGACATCAATCTGACATGCACTTACAAAGTTACTATTCATTCTGGATTGATGTGTTGGTGTTACTACTCAGGAGGAGTAGTCAGTTGTGTGGTTCAGTGGATTTATGATTTTTCTTTGATGTTCATGTCAAATTTCTGGCATTGATGTCAAAGGGGGAGAGATATATGTGAAAATTAGAGCTTAACAAAATATCAGTCAAGGGGAGAGATATGTGTGGAAATCAGAGCTTAACAGAATATCAGTGAAGGAGAGAGATCAAAGATTAACAGAGATATCATTCACAGGGGGGTTTGTTTACTTCATTGTTATATCATCTTTTGGGAGATTTTTTATTGTCTTCTTTTGGGGGAGACTTGTTTGGCATTTCTTGGCACTTGGATGTTTTTCACATCTAGTGTTGCCATCAATGCCAAAGGGGGAGATTGTTAGCAATTGGAGGAATTGATTATCTCTTGCATTGATGTTTTGTCATTGATGGCAACACCGACTGTTTTGGTTGTTTACTGACTTTTGGTAGGTTCTAGTAGAGTGGTTGGTTTATGATATTGATCTGGTATGTTGCGGTATGCTTTGGCTTGTGGATTTGGTTTAGATCTATCATTCATGCTATTCAGATGGGTACAACGATCAGTTGGTTCGGGATTTGATGACTCAAGAGCTATCATTTGTTCTAGTAAGCCTTTTAGTCACCAGTAAGGGTTCTGCAGGCAGAGTTTTGTTGAAGACCTTTTGATGCACATAATAAGTGGTGTTGGCGCGGCTTTTAGATGGCTTTCAGGATGTTGTTGGTTATCTTGTTCGTGTTCCTATTGATTAGTGGTGTTGGATTTTGGGTCCGGACCTAATGCTATCTTATTCGGCTAGGTTATGGACTGGTTTATGTAACATGTTGGTGGATGATCCCGATGCGTTATCAGTTGGGTTTATTGATTGGATTATGTTGTTTCGGTCTCAGGCCGACTTGGTTGATCATTAGATTGCGGATTTAAGTTATGAATTTATTGTATTATCTTTTAGGTGGTCGACCTAATTGTTTAGGTCCCGAGTTGGTATAAATGTGATGTAAGATCTCTTTGTAGATCATGGGCATATTCATGGGATTATGGTTATGGGATTATATGTGTGTGAATAAAGTTGTAATCATATGAAGAGGTTTTTGGTCAATCATAGGTGATTGAATTGGGTTGGTGAAAGAGGTTCAAGACCTCTGGTACTGAGCTTAACCGAAATTGTACTCAGGCATAGGAGATGTTATTCTTGCGGTTCATTCTTCTTCCAGATTGTAGTCTGGATTTATTTTTGTAGTCAGTGAGGCTCCTTTTGTGATGAGAAGTGCACTCTAGGTTGTTGGCCTTCCTAGATGTGCAGGCCCCTCTTATTGTAATCACATACTTACTGCAAAAGTATTATCTGGTTGTGGGTAGGCTTCCCATCGTGGTTTTTCCCTTTATTGGGTTTTCCACGTACAAATCTTGGTGTTATCTTTTGTGGATGGTTGGTAAATATTCTATGGTTTACATTTGTCCTTAACTGTTATATCTGCTAGTCTGGTATTTGGTTTATGTATTCCGGTAATAAGGATTTAATGCTTAAAGTTCTATAATCTGTTGACAACAAATTCACCCCACCCCCCTCTCAGTTCTCCTCCGGTTATCTGAGATGTCTAACAAGATGTTCCAAATATCTCCAAAAACCGATTTTTTGCTCTTGAGGGGCCACATTCTAAACCATTCATCAATTCCTAGAGGCATAGGGCTACTCAAATTTAGTCTGCTCATAAAATACTACTAGCATTTGGTAGTGTATTGGTATCCTAGAAGAATGTTCGTTAATTTTGAATTACACTAACACAAAACACACCTACCTGGGCCTTGTATTCCAAACTTTGCTAGTCTATCACCTGTGAGGATCTTTTTCTGAATTGCCATCCACCCTTGCTTTTGGTAGGCAATGTCTACTCCAAATCAGTTTAGTTGGCCAATCTTGTTTTACCATTGCAACTTCCTTTGCTTTATAACCAAAATTCACCTTTATATGTTCTTGATTTTGAACCACACCATCTAATAATATCTTCTTGTTGAGAGGGGATGATTATTTGGTCCCTTAGGATTGTCATGAGTGTATCTTTTTGCTCTTGTTGGACATTAAGATCATGCATACAATGCCATTCCCAAGTGTTCACTCCATTTCTCTTAACCATGTAGCCATAATTACAGACCTTATGCTCCCATTGTCGCAATGTTTCCTCTTTAATATCTCTAAGGCTAGGGTGATGACCAATTATTCTCCACCCCCAAAGAATCATTCCAAAAAGAAGCTTTTGTCCATCTCTGAGCTCTCAAGTGACATGTTTGGCGATAATATCTCTGCATTCTACCACATAATTTGAGATGGCTGAACCTCTTGATGGATCCAAGGTTGCAAGGATTTGGTTAGGCTCAAATGAATGCATATATTTATTTTTGAGAATTCTAACCCATCTCTGCCCCCCTTCAGTACATATTTTCCACACCAATTATGCCCCCATAGAAAGAATTATGAGGGCCAATTATTTGATACTAGCTCCACCTACCTCCTTAGGTAAACAAATCTTGTCTCAGGCTACCAAAGGTAATTTGTTTTGTTCACCCACACCGCTCCAAAAGAATTTCCTCATAATCTAAATGAGGTTATCTTCTACTATCTTCGAAAGCTTGAGGCACACTATAGAATAAATAGGGATGGTAGAGAGGATAGCTTTAATCATAATTAATCTTCCTACAAAGGATAACCACTTTCCCTTCCAAGGCTCTAATTTGTTTTTGCAATTGTTGATCAAAGTCTCCCAATATTTTGCCCTATTCATTCCCACAAAGAGGGGCATTCCCAAAAAACAGCCTGGGAAATTGGTCACTCTCAGATTTAAGATCCTTGACAAGTCCCTTTGCAATCTAGGTTGTGTGCTAAGGAAGAAAACCTGGAACTTCCTACAATTTATACTTTTCCCTGAAGCTATTCAATACTCATCTAGAAATACTCTGATTACTCTAGCTTCTCTCCTAGATGATTCCCAAAAAGGATCGTGTCATCTGGAAACTGTAAATGTGTGGTATGTTCAGCCCCATTGGCAAAATTAACACATTGCCAACTACCCTCTCTGTGAAGCTTACCATTTGTTTTGCCAAGAGCCTCAACCATGATGATGAAAAGGAAGAGGGAAAGTGGGTTTCCTTGTCTAATGCCTTTGGAGGAGGGAAAGAAGCCATGAGCAATACCATTCACCAAAATAGAGAATATAGGGGTTGAGATACAAATTCCAACTCATTTGATCCAAATTTCTTCAAACCCAAACTTTCTTAGCACCTCCATTAAGAAATGTCTATCAACCAAATCATACACTTTTAGAATATCCAATTTTAAAATCATACAAGCTTCTCTGGTTTTTCTTGCTGAATGTGATGTTTCATGTGCAGTTATAATTCCTTCCACAATGGATCTCCCCAGAGCAAACCCACTCTAAACATTTGAAATAATAGTCTTAAGAATCTTTTTTAATCTATGGGCTATGATTTTGGTGACAATCTTATACACAGTGTTGCATAAGGCAATAGGTTTGAACTCTCCCATTTCCTATAAGCATTTCTTCTTTTGTGTAAGAGCTAGAAAAGTGTGATTTAAAGCCCCCAACATCGTCATTTTTCTCTTGGATTCCTCAACAGCTAAAGACAAATCATTCCCCATCGTGTCCCAATGCTTTTGAAAGAAAGCAACCGAGAAACCATCTAGGTCGGGGCCTTGTCAGTGTTAAGTTGAAAAGTGGCAACCTTGACTTCCTGTTTTCCAATCTTTTGAAACAATATTTCATTTTTGATGTAGGAACATCGGTGTAGTTCTTACCGGTTGGGCAGTTAGCAATGGAATTGCTTGGAGATCATGACATTTCTTCGTGTTTGAGAGTTTAGCGTTGTGGTTTTGGGTTTATTGCCTTGAGTTCGTGGTCTTTGTTCTGTTCGAGTTTCATGGCATTTGGATTTAATCCCGGTGAGTTGTCGATTTCGGTATTGGCCTGGTTGATATGTTCTTACCAGTTAGTCTTGTAGTGTGTTGAGCGAAGTTGGATTGGGTTGCAGTTGATCTCCATGACTTGTGGATCGTTGATTTATGTTTCTTGTGCCTTGTCTGATGTTCCCGGAGGACCGCGTGATGTTTTGTGCATTGGAAGTTGTTCTTAATGATTTGAGCCGACTTGTTATTGTTTACACATTTCATGAACTGGTTGGTCTTTGGGTCGACTTGATCAAGTTATTATTATTTACGGATGGTATAAATAGAAGTTTGGGAATCATTTGAGAAGACAGAAGATAGAAGATAGAGTTTAGAGATCGAGTGAAGATGTAGAACCGACGAGATTCTGGTCCAGTGGACTCAAGCCAGAAGGGCTGAGGTCGGGATTAGGGTTAAATCGACAGACTGTTTCCGAAGGTTGATTTGATATGTGGATGATTTACGAATCTTATGTTGTGTTGTAAGCATTGTTTGTATCCTGGACTGCAATTCAACATGTGGCATATGTAATTCTTCAAGTTGTTATAAAATTTATTCATACTGTTTACCGGTTGTTCTTTCTGCTTTATTTGGTGTTGTTTTACCAGTTACTGGTATAATTTGCATGGTGTTTGTGTTAGGCTGCAAGGATGGGTTGTCCTTCATTGGATCTCCCTACCTTGACTGCATCAAGTGGTATCAGAGCTGGTTTGTGAACCTATTGTTGGAGGAAGACCCGATTATGCACTGATTGGTTGGAGAGGAAGTTGAGGCAACTCGTGGACTTGTTCACATCGCCGAACGTGAGGTAGACCAAGGTTCGCAGGTAGATCGCCGATCCTAGAGCTTAAGCCTGAGGCAGTTAGTGGGTGGAGACTTGAATAGATTGTCGATTGAGGCAGGCTACAGAGTGGACAGGTAGATCACCGAGGAGAGGCGACCAAAAGTTGTAGTCAGATTGTCGAACACCTTGAGGTAGTTGCAAGTACCTACTAACAAATCGTCGAACCGGATCAAGTGATGGGACTCACTTTTCAATTAACCTCGAGAGCCTGATGCAAGAGCACCAGTGTAGTTCTTATCAGTTGGGCAGTTAGCAATGGAATTGCTTGGAGATTGTGACAATTTTTCATGTTTGAGAGTTTAGCATTGTAGTTTTGGGTTTATTCTCTTGAGTTCGTGGTCTTTGTCGTGTTCAAGTTTCATGGCATTGGATTTAATCCTGGTGAGTTATCGATTCCGATATTGGCCCGGTTGATATGTTCTTACCGATTAGTCTTGCAGTGTGTTGAGCGAAGTTGGATCGGGTTGCGGTTGATCTCGGTGACTTGTGGATCGTTGATTTATGTTTCTTGTGCCTTGTCTGATGTTCTTGGAGGACTGTGTGATGTTTTATGCATTGGAAATTGTTCTTAATGATTTGAGTCGACTTGTTATTGTTTACACGTTTCATGAACCAGTTGGTCTTTGGGTCGACTTGATCAAGTTATTATTATTTGCGGATGGTATAAATAGAAGTTTGAGAATAATTTGAGAAGACAGAAGATAGAAGAGAGTTTAGAGATCGAACGAAGATGTAGAACTGGCGAGATTCTGGTTCGGTGGAGTAAAGTCGAAAGGGCTAAGGTCTGGATTAGGGTTGAACCGACAAACTATTTCTGGAGGCCGATTTGATATGTGGATGATCTACGGATCTTATGTTTGTGTTGTAAGCATTGTTTGTATCTTGGACTGTGATCCAACATGTGGCATATGTAATTCTTCAAGTTGTTATAAGATTTATTCATACTGTTTACCGGTTATGTATTATGTGATGTTACCGGTTGTTCTTTCTTCTTTATCTGGTGTTGTTTTACCGGTTACCGGTATATTTTGCATGGTTTTTGTATTAGGCTACACGAATGGGTTGTCCTCCATTTGATCTCCCTACCTTGACTGCATCAATTTTGCTCAACACCTATGATTGACGGGATAGAATTTAGAACTTTGTTTCTTACCTCCCTATTAATATGAACTTCCTTATTGAAAATGGCCTCAAAGAATCTGACTGCTTTTGCATTTACTTCCTCTATATTTTGAGTCATCCCCCCATCTTCTTTTCTTATCTCTATTATTCTCTTCTTGCTTCTGTTTGCTATAGCAATTCTGTGAAAAAAATTGGTATTCCTAATTGCCTCCTTTAGCCATGCCTCCCTTGATTTTTGCCTCCAAAAGCATTCTTCCCTTTTCAAGATCTCGCTAAGCTCCTCCTTCAATACTTTTTCTATTTTATATTCAATCCTCCTCATTCCATCTTGCATCACTTTCTCATTTAATGCCGCTAATTCTTGTTCTATTCTTTCCTTTTCAATGAAGATATTTTTGAAATGTTCCTTGTTCCACTCTTTAAGTTTAGATTTAATTTATTTCAGTTTATTGTTGATCCTATAGAGGTAGGATTTGTTGCCCAAATTGATCTCATTCCACCATTCTGCAATTAAACTTGATAACTTAGCAACTCCTGCCCACATTAATTCAAATTTAAAGGGATTACCAACAGGAGGGCCATCGGGGGATATTGTCAATTACACTGGAAAGTGATCCGACCCTGTAAGTGATAGAATTGTAGCTTCATGAAGTATTCCCTATTGTCCCCAGTTCCCAACTAACAAGAATCTATCTAACCTTTTTGAAATATTGGTAAAACTGCATCTTCTATTGGTCCATCTGAGTAGTCCATTGTTGGGAATTATGTCCATAAGCTGATTATTATCCACAAAGCTTTGGAATTCACGTTGCACCACTGTGTACATACCCTACCCCCTATGGGATTTGAACTTGTGACCTCTCTTTCAAGAGCACAAGTTCTCCACCACTAGGCCAACTCAAGTTGTACATCAACCATGGATATTGGCCCATAGGTGTTTATAATAAAAAATTTCTCATTGTTCTGCAGAATGTTGAATCTGGCAGAGATCCAATTTTTCCTTTCTTCCAAGACTTCCCCTTTAACTAAAAATGGGTTTCATATAAGCCCAACACCTCTTGAAGCACCCTCGGCCTCAACAAAGTGTCTTGACCATTGCCTCCATGTTCACATTTTCCTATCTATATCTTCTCTATTCCATTTTGTTTCCAAAAGTAGCCATACGTCACCTTTTGTTTCATTAGTTTGGCGCTTAATTAAGCGCCATTTGTCTAAGGCATCTAAGCCCATGATATTCCATGTTATGATCCTCATTTCCCTTAGGGAAGGGTGCTACTATTCTTTGTCTTGAGTTTTGTTTGGCTAGCAACCTTCGTCGCTTCCTCCAATTTTGCTTTGTTGATTTTAGGCCCTCTTTTTCATTTTGCCTTGATATTTGGTTTTTTCATTTTGGATTGTGTTAGTTTGAACCCAGTTCTTCAAAGACCCCTTCATCTTTCTCCTCTCCATCCTCTTCGTCATCCAAGTTTGTTTCACAACCATCTTTCAACTCCATCAGATTCCCATCTGCTCTATTTCGTTCCTTACTTCATGATTTGGTCTTTTGTCTCCATTATTCACCCCATCCATAGTCACAAAGTTCTCCTTGCCTATCATTGCGGATTCTAGTTTCAATGGGGATTCAACTGTTTTGTTCTCCATCTCTACATTGGCTTTTTTCTCAATCTTCTTCAAATTCGTTTGTATATTCTTTCCTTCATCCTTATACCACTCAATTTTAAGCTACTCTCTGTTTTGGGGGAGTTCTCTAATCTGTTGTTTGATTTTTTGAGTGCAGAGAGATTGTTTCGTCCAAGAGTTGTTGCAAATTCTCATGTTCATCACACACACGGGGACTAGTCATCATCGGAGGCAGAGGAGTGTTTGCCTTTATCCCCTTTGACAAACTAATATGTTCATATTGTAGTTTCCTTTTTTTTGCCCCTACTCTCTACAGAGCATATTATATCCATGTTGTTGGTGTTCTTGTTCTTATTGTTTATCTCCTTAGTCGTATAAACTTTGGTAATCTAAGGAATATCTGGAAGGGATGTAGTCGATGTTGAAGTCATATATCCTTTCCCCAGAATGCATCAGCTACCCCTGAACTCCTTGTCTATAATCACCATTTGGCACCATACTCCCGAGCTCGTGATAATTTCCAAGTCATCCAACTATTTAAGATTGCTATCCACCTCCACATAGATTCTTGTAATCGCCCCTAGTTTGCCGAAAAAAAAATTCTTCTTCTACCTTAAGAAGAAGAAGAAAGAATTTTAACGTCCACGAGGCTAAGAATAGCCTATGGGACAATCTGATCAAGCTGAATCAGTTTTTTAAGGTCTGATCACTGCTTATTCAGGCTGATGATGAGAGCACCCATCTTCACGATATGCTCCTCGCTGAACAGGTTATACCATGTGCTGGCAGTTAGGAAATAGGCAACAAACTTTTCCCGACTGACTTTAAGTGCTTCACACTCCAAGATAAAATGCTTTTCAGTTTCCACACTCCCGCTGACGCAAAACGGGCAAACTCTTTCTTCCCAAATCTCTTTTGGCCTTTTCCACCGCCCGGTCTCACACCGAAGTTGGTGAGAGTTGGTTCTAAGCTGTGCGATTAGAATTTTAGCCTTCCATGATATATTAGCCCCTATATAAACTTTTTGAAGATGATCATAATTGGGGTTGAACTCATTAATATAGTATTGTTTCTTCCTTCCTAACCCAATACTCCAATTTTTCTTGTAAAACTTTTCCATAACGAAGAACTTTATCTCCTTGTTGTTTGTGGGGCATGAGTTCAAATAAATATCCCATTTTTTCAACCATTTGATGTTTTGTTTCATCCACGTCTTCTTCCTTTTGCACAAAGTGTCGTTGACAACAACCTTAGGCCATCTATCTTCTCCCATTTGCTCGGTTCTTTTTAAATAGCTAATGAGACGCACCATAGCAGCTACCTCAATAGGGGCAGCACCCGTTTCACTTAACATGATATCATATGAGACCGTGTTTTTAATTTTGAACTTGCTTGTGATCAAACGTTTTTGAATTCTCTCAATTTGCTTCCATTGAGAATCTAAAGTATTGCTGACCCAAACTTCACAACCATATAGAATAATCGGCAACACCAAAAGCCTAAAAAGTGTTTGGATGGTTTTCCAATCCCAAAGCTCAGCCTCTCTGCATCTATTTTGAAGTGCATAGAGTGCCTTCCAGCCGCCTAGAGTTCTCTTCTTCCTGCAACCTTCCCAACTAAGAATCTTGTTGAAATCAATTCCAAGGTATTTGTAATCTGCAACTTCTTCAAGAATGCTACCTTCAAAGTAAAACTTATGTTGCTCTTGTTTCCTTCTACTTGAGAAAACCATGATTTTCGTCTTGCTGATATTAACTTGCATTCCCACAATATTGCAAAAGCGCTCAAGGGCAAATAAGTGCTCTTGCAAAACAAGGGCGGAATTAGCAAGCAAAATGAGATCATCAACATAAAGGAGCAGCCTTATCACAAATTCCCCCAATTGAATACCATCACCATTCTGCATGTTTAACCATTCTTCAAGTTTGTCAATGTATAAGCCAATCAAGGTAGGGGAAAGAGGACACCCTTGTTTGACACCAATATCACTCCTAAAACTAGTTGAAATGCCATCAGGAGTTCTGATTTTCACTTTAACCTCCTCAGAAAGCCTATGAATAGCAGCCCTAAGATGAGCCGAGATACCAAGCTCTTCCATTCTGTGCCACAGTTTGTCACGTGAGACTGTGTCAAAAGCTTTTTTGAAATCAACAAAGCAACAGAAGACATCTTCCTTTTTCTCCCAAGTTTTTTCGATGATGTGTCTCAAAGTAATACCATGATAATGAAACAACCAATTTCTTCACTAATATGACTTATCACCTCCATGTTCCAATACTCCGATGGCAAATCATCCAATCTAATCCATCTTGGTGAGTTTTTGATGGTATGTTTCTTTGGATTGAAATATGATTCCCAGTCTAACAGGTAGAAACTAAAACCTTGGAAGAAAAAAAAAAAAATTCCTCCAAAATTTTCTGCACTTACCCGCAATTGCCCCTTACGGTAATTGGGTCCAAACCTTCTCATGAAGAAGGTGCGGCTCCTCATGTGCTCCCAAATTGGCTCCATCGATCTCCTTGGAATTGCTAGGGCTTTGCGTCTAGGATCAAACTGCCCCATTGTCTAACCTAATGGTTTAGCCGTCATCAGTTGATTTGCTTTCACCTTGAGTCTTGACTGTCTCAAGGTTGGGTGATTTCGGTTTTTTCTTAATTCATTGTTTGCTTGTTCTCCTAGCCACCCCATTCCAGTTGTTCCCCGAATGCCAGTTTCCGACTAGATTTGCCATGATTTGCCATCTTTTTGTGATTTTGCCTGAACAAACCCATTCCTATCGAATCCCGATCCTCTCTGCCTCCATGAATTATTCAAATTTTTCCTCCAATCGTTGCTGATTACAAGATTTCGGATGAAATTTTGATCCAGATACGAGCGAGGATATTCAAATCAATGGAGGCCCTTCTACACCCCAATGTTTCTTCTTCGATCATCCTGCTGCCTACTCCAGCACCTGTCTCGGCACGCACCATTTTCATACACCCATTGCGGGCGATAGTATTTCTCCAGCTCCATTCTGCATTCCACCTGTGTCGAACTCCACATCAACCCAACCACAACCTTCCAAGTCGCCTACCTTTTTTCGCTCCTCCTCCAGCCCTCTCGCCAATTACTCGTTGCACAGCCCATGTGTTTTTTTCCAACAAATTTGTGTGGTATATGTAATTAAAATCATTTATTTGTTTTCAGATTAATGACATGTACTATCTATTATTTCATTCTTTCTTTAAACAAATTCAGGGGTGGAAGCCGAAGGCGTGACTCCTATTTTAATATTCCATCTTTTGCATGTTAAATTTAACCGTCAAATGACCGTCACCAAACCAAGCAAACAATTTATCGTTTTCCAATACAGATAGAATTTGACGATAAAGTGTACTTGTTTTTATCTTTCTGCTTATATTCAACAGCTAGATTTGTTTATGCTCGGCTGTTTTGGACGGCAACGTCTATCCAAACATCAAGATGCATATTTGGTCAAAGATGCATTCTGATTTTTGGATAGATAGTCCAGTTTTAGGAATGGACTTTCAGATAGTCCAGTTTTTAAAATGGACTTTCAAAGCATTCAATATCCCTTCAAAATAATTTGTGCAAGAAAAAAGCTCAATGCAATTCATAAGCTTACCATTGACATTTGGCTATAATATATATAGATAACAATGCCATCCTATCTATCTATAATATATCAGATTTCCACAATTCATAATTCCAAAAATATAGATATCAGATTTCCACAATTCATAATTCCAATTATTTTTGGATTAGATTCTCACAAAGTTTTTTCATCATGTTTCACATGCCCATCCTATCTAATATATATATAATGATATCAGATTTCTACATCCATAATTTTGGTTGCTATTATTTCTGGATTAGAGACTGACAAAAAATTTCCTTCGGACCACACTTTTTAGATCTCTATTATCCATATCCAAATTATGCAATGTGATTGAAGATGTTAATGGTAAAATACCAGTGACCATAGATAGCTTAAATAAAGAGTTTTTTGTGTGTAAGATATATGTATTTAACAAATTATTTTATTTTTTATTAAATATTAGACTATCCATTAATCAGTCGGTATGGTGACGGGAGATGTCAAGGAAATGATGGTCGTGGCTTGTGGGAATTAATTGCCCAGTATTGGAGTCTTTTGTTGCACCAGTTAATTATGATTGTTGTAGATTGCTTCTACATTTTCCAAGTGTTTCTTCTGATACAGGAGTTGGTTTCTTGTCAATGGCTTCTGTGTCTGGTGTAAGGTGTGTGGTTCGAAGGAAGAGTAGAAGAATTAAGGGAAAGGCGAAAATTAAAGAGAACACTGAGAAACAGAAGAAGCGTCATGTATTTGCTGAAGAAATGGTGGCTGATAAAATCATTTGCTGACAACGAGATAAGGATCCCGATCTCAAGCACTGGGTGGTTTGGTTTTGAGATTTAGCAAAGGCGATCAATGTCTCCCCATGCATTGGTATTCGCTTGATCATTGTTAAAAAGTAATTAAATTAAAATGTATCTCCGACATGGATGTAAATGTTGTTTGAGCAAACAATTGATTAAATTCAAACATGTGAAATAAAAAATCACATATATGTAAAAAATGGAGATTAGTCCCTCTGGTTTCTTCTTTTTCCAAGATAGCGTTTAGCTACATATGTTCCAGCTAATTACGCCTGTAAGTACTGAATCGAAAAATTTCCAGCAAGTTTATTGAATGTGAATTTTGGTGCTGCATGCAATACTGTGTAATCAAAATTCTATATGTAAAGCCATTGCCGTCACTGCATTACATATGCTTTTCATATCGCTTTGCCTTAGCTCCTGATTTGTGTTCATAGTATTCAACGAGAGCAGCTCCAGACAAAGCAGCCAACGTCAGAAATTGGGAATGAAGCCTGGAAAAGCATTAAAACCAAGAAAGTCAAAATTCCTTGTGCAGCAAGAGTTTAAATCAAATTGTAAATACACTAGTAAAATACTTGAAAACAACAAACCAATCAACTATAAGTCTACAACATAATCGATTCCTCGGTATCCCTCAATTGAATCTCTAAAAACATAGAGCTGATCGAATAAAATTCACCCCAAAAAATTATAAGTTGTTAATAAATATTAAATATACATGAACCTATACTTGGCTTCTGAGTGTGCCCCAGCTGTGCTCACAGTCAAATCCTTAACATAGTTAAGGATTGCATATTTATTTAAAAAAATCAATTTATCATGTAAAAATCAGCAAAAGTCAGAAAGAAACAAAAAAGTTCCTAGCCTCGAGCATCGCCTTTGTGCGTTCAGTCACTCCAATAACTCGGTATCGGGCTGATAGTTTACAACTTTACAGCAAACATTATGTCCTCATCTCTGAGAATGAAACATGTAACATTTTTTTCAGGGAAAATTCATGTCAACAGACCCACAGCTTGCAACTAATTCCTTAAAATGCGTATTATTTTGAAAATTTGACGAGAACAAATATACTTGGTATTTAAACTCCATGTTGACCAAAGGAAGGCGAACCACTGAAATGAACAATTTGTTGATACACGTGACTCAAATTCAACCTCGGAACCATTTATTATCAATTTTAGATTCCACTTGTGCACAAGCAGTGACTCAGATCCCAAAATTCACACTATAGTCCATCATTCTTTGTAGAAACAGATCCACAACAACATTCATACAACATGAAATTAGCACATCTGAAACACCACCATATCGATACCATTGAAGCATAAATCCTCAAATATTCCCAATTTTCAGATTTAAAAAAATCCTCAGCCGAAACAATTTTTCCCCAAAGAAATCAAGATTTAATGAACCATGATTTTAAATGATCAACGATTTTTGAAATCATTGAAAAAAATTGCTCCGGAAATGCATTTACTCTCCACCAACTGATCGTGATACCCTAAATGCACGAAATCACTATTTAACTGGTTTTTTCAGTGATTTTAGCACAAAACTATGCGTTAGCCACTGGTATGTGGTTCGCCATTAAAGATTTGCTAGATTCCATAAAGTTGTTGAAGCAAAAAATTGCTCTGGAAATGCATTTACTCTCCACCAACTGATCGTGATACCCTAAATGCACGAAATCACTATTTAACTGGTTTTTTCATTGATTTTAGCACAAAACTATGCGCTAGCCACTGGGATCTGGTTCACCATTAAAGATTTGCTAGATTTCATAAAGTTGTTGAAGCAAATCACAGGTAGGTGACCTCGAATGGGCGTATGTTAAGGACCTTGAATGGACGTACATTTCTTATAGATGTTAAGGACATTAAAATTGAAACTTGTAGCTATAATCTCTCAAATTCTCAACTTGTCCATCAATGTTTTTACCTTCATCATCCACTTGCAAAATCAAAGAAAATCAAAGAAAATTTACTTGAATAATAATAGCTAAAATTGTGGCTCAAATAGTTGTTCTCTTTTTTACTAACAATTCTTTATTATCTAATGGAAAAATATTTAACACTCCCTTTACAATTTTACAAATCTGCCAAAGTAGATATCAATGAAAACATTCCAATATCATTATAGTCTTTTGAGATGTAAGATTCTATTTCAAAGCATTTTCCATTACTCTATCCAAAGCTATTTGATTCAAAACCTATTAAGTTGAACTTTGCAATTTCATTTGAATATCATTATAGTCTTTTGAGATGTAAGATTCTATTTCAAAGCATTTTCTATTACTCTATTCCAAAGCTATTTGATTCAAAACCTATTAAGTTGAACTTTGCAATTGCTTCTTTTGTCATTTAATTTTACAAGTACTATTAAATCACAAATATGAACCAACTGATTCCTGTTTTGTAATTTATCATGTCTACTCAGCAGGGAAAACTGTCCTTTTAATTACTTTCTTGAGGGGGATTTTGAGATCCTAGAGGCCAACTTGGATAGTCATGAGGTTGAACAACTTAGGAGAGACTCTGAACTAGGAGTTTCATTCTCAAGACTTGCAGCTCTCTAGCATGGTTATATTTGTGGTAGCAAGAGTCATTTGTTATCTTTAATTTTTGAAACTTTATGAAATGCTCTTAAATTTTGAAAAAAAAAAATAGGTTGTCTTTTCTTCTGCAATTTTTAACTTTTTTTTAAATCCAATTTTTTCCTGATTGTTTTCTGGTTTTTTCAAAAAAGTCTTATACTTTTGGTTTGTCAATTTTTTTCTCAAATGATTTTTGGTGCTATGATTGATACAATGTTTTTTTTTAAGATTGGGCCACTGAAATTGATGAAAGTGCATCTCAGGGGTCATGATATCTTGCATCACCCAGACATATTTGTTTTGTGCAGCTTGTTTGTCTTGTGCATTGTCCACAGATTGTTACAAGTGCAGTGGTTCGTGTAGAGAAATCTTTTGAAGATTGATACCCACATGCAGGAATATTTTGATTGCATTCTGAAGGTTACGTTAGTCATATAAGGTGCTGTCCCAGTTAACTGAAGGTTATATCAGAGATTAATAGTGATGTATCTGGCTTTGAGAACATTAATAAATCATGTGAAGCACCTTACCAGTGGCCATATTGCACAACATCCATCATTGTTTGCTAGTTAGTTGATAGTTGATCTGGGAAAATGGTAAATCTGAAAATGCATTTTCCAGCTTGCATATCAGCATTGTCATCAATTATCCCATCTTGCAATTAAACAAGATTAATGTTGTTGCTGCTTCCATATTCATTTCTAATCGGATTTGAATGTGATTTAAAGTTATTTAAGGTGTTTTTTAAAGTTTCCAATTTGGTTGTTGCAATCAGCATTTGAATTACAAGTTATACTTATCATTCCAACGGTGTTTGTTCTAGAAAATAACAAAAAATATAAAACGGGGATATTTCAGTGGTATTGAAGCTTAGATCCTGCCAGCCTATAGGTTGAATTACTAGTGGATGCATTCCAGTCAAAGATACACAAAAGTGTACAAGGAAGATAGAGATGGAAGGATTGGCAAATGCCCAACTCAATACCTTTCTTCAAAGACAAACAAATGAGCCAACTATTCACACAAATGTTGCAAATGATACAAGTACAAACAACCACAAGACAAACAAATGAACCAACTATTCACACAAAATGTTGCAAATGATACAAGTACAAACACCTGCAAGCAAGGGGAGTGCCTCAACAAACTAGAAAAAGAATAAGAACAAATGTCAAACCATAATCGGTTCCATAGCTAGATCCTTCCAACCCACACTCTTACGCAGGGGAGATGAACCTCTTGAGCATCAACTACCTGAAGAAGTCAAGAAAGAATTGGTGGAGCAACAAAAAGAACCGTCAAATCCAAACCTACGAAAAATAGAGAGGAACAGGGAGGTAAAGAAGATAGGAAAATGCCAATAGAATTTTGGAAAAGCCAAGAAATAAAAGGCATCATTGGTTGAATGCAATGCAATGTCCCTTTCTTGGGATATTCCTAATTTTAGGCCTTGCAAACAAAATCAGTCACTAAAATCCAATATAGTAATATTATCATGATTTCATGATAATAATCAAATCCATACATAAAATATCATCAATAAATCGTAGTATCCTAAGCATTTGAGTCAATACATCGTAGCATCATTAACCCAATCACATTGTGAATTCATTGGAAATGCTTGCAAACCGCAATCTCAAGGTTAGTTGTCCTTGTTTTGTGAGAGCATGGAAGGTAGGCTGCCCTTCCATCCCTCAGTTCACCTTGGAGGCTGGCTGTCCTCCTTGATCAAGCCCAAGAACATGAAAGGTTGGTCATCCATACCACCTCCTGGCCCATGAACATGGAAAGCTGGTCGTCCATTCCATCTCTGGGTGGCATAATTGATAAGAGCATGAAGGCTGGTCATCCTTTCACCTCACATGAACTCAGAAGGCTAGCTGTCCTTCCTATTTGCGAGACATTTTCACAAATTCTAAACTGATTGTTCAAGGAATGTGCTATAATATTTCTAATAAAATATCTCATCATGAAATCAATAGATTTATTCAAATGGTTGCAATAACTTAATTTCTAAAATATATTTATTGTTGCTCTCAATCTATATTCTGAATTAATTTATTTCTGCTGTATATAATTGTGCCTTTTATAATCTGAATTATCTCAATTCTCACTTTATTTCTATTCCAAATAGATGTCACGATCGATTATTCCACAAATGAGTCATACTCTCCTTTATACCTTCTAATGTGGGGGAGTCGCATCCTTCTTTGATTTTTTGAAGGATGGAAGTGTTGAGGACACCTCAACAATTTATGAAGGTTCTATTTCAGATTTATTGCTTCCTACCATGCCATTGAAGAGTTTTTGTCATCATGGAAGGCATGCTAAAAGGATACAGCTTGCAATTTAGCATATGAAGATCGTTTTTGTACATGGATCTAGGTAACTTTTTGAGGGATAAAGTGGATCATTGATATCACTATTTTTTTTTGTTGTCCATCTCTTGGATTGAAAGGAAGTTGATTTGGAATCATATAAAGTTTATTGTGCATTGTCAATGTTCACAATTCATAGATCATTTGTGGGAGCTAAGTATCACAATTGAAGACAATATCATAGGGGATGGCCAAATGGAGACAACTACCATGGAGCACTTGATGCTAGATGATGGTAAGCGAAATGGATATCATTTTGATGTTCATGTGAATAAAAGATTATTGGGTCACAATCACAACCTACTTCCAAAGGTGAGATGTTATATCAATATGGTATTTGGTCTAATTTGGATAAGTTCAATATTACACTCCCAAGGTGGCTACCAAATGGAACAATTGTAAGATGGGCTTTCTTGTTGAGAATCACCAACTTTACTTAATAAGGATGAGTATTGGTTGCAATAGGCATGAGCTTAGGGCCACTTTGAGTATGGTCTCTGTTATCACAAAAGCTCGCACCCTTGCTGAGCTATCAACTCAACAACCTTGTGAAACATGAAGACAATCCCGAAGTGTGGGACCTTGCACCAGGGGGTTGAATCTCAAGGTCGTCTTCCTTCTCAATCCAGGTGCAGGTGTTGAACCAACTCAACACTTCAAAACTAACTCCTAAGCCTATCCTAACAAATTGCAGAGGTAAAGGGAAGAGATAAATGCTTGAAATAAAAGGAGGTGATGCACCAAGAAGAGATTGTTCCTCTCCCTACCCGAAATGACACAAAAAATCAACTGGAACGATGCACAAACTTCAATTGTATGAGTGACCCCAATGCATGTATGAAGGTTAGAATTCACTGAATGCCAAGAGGGGAGAAGGTTTCCCACAAGTCACACTCAGAAATAAATTTAACACAGCATATATGAGAGAAAAACCACAAAACATACACCTATGATGAAGGTAAGGAAACATACACAACATACATAAGTTGAAAGTAGGCAAGCATGATGATTTCAATTAATTATAAGGCCAATGGCCAAACTTACAGCTGCACAAACGTAAGATAAATACGAGAGAAGTGGGAGAGCATGGAATAGCTCAAGCCAGCAAGGAGAGAACCCTTTACAATGAGGCTTAACAACCTTTATATAGAAAAATGGTTACAAGAGTGATCATGACCCCTGTATGTCAGTCTGGGAGTGCAGGGAAGTGCATGCACTTGACTTGTACATGCAAGCAATCTAGCCATACCCACAAAAGGCAATTCTGAGAAGGGTGGATTGACCGACCTTCCAAAGTCAGAGTATGCAGACATGACATAAGTCACCGCAACAAGCATAGCCCCGTACCTCCCTTGATGGAAATCTTGCCAAAAACATTAAATGCACCCCTATGGCTCCACACAAGAAGGTGCATAAGTCACCAAAGCTATCGGAGCATTTAAAGTTTTGAGTGTCGATCACGCCATCTGGAAGTGTTGCAAGCCAGAAGTAGTTTGGAAGACTTTGGAGACCTAGGTCACCGAAGTTGGGGAAACTTAGGACACCTGGGTCACCAAAGTTGGGAAAACTTAACAACTTGGGAACTTCGGGGTTCCGGAGTTCCGGGGAAGAAGAACTAGGAACTTGGGAACCTAGGGGTTCCGGAGTTTCGGGGTTGAAGAACTTAGGAACTTGGGATCCTGGGGGTTCCGAAGTTCCAGGGTAGAAGAACTAGGAACTTGGGACCCTGGGGGTTCCGAAGTTCCGAGGTTAAAGAACTTAGGAACTTGGGAACCTGGGGATTCCAAAGTTCCAGGGTAGAAGAACTAGGAACTTGGGAACCTGGGGGTTCCGAGAATGAAGAACTTAGGAACTTGGGAACTTGGGGGTTCTAGAGTTCCTAGGAAGAAGAACTAGGAACTTGGGAACCTGGGGGTTCCGGGATTGAAGAACTTAGGAACTTGGGAACCTGAGGGTTCTGGAGTTCCAAGGTAGAAGAACTAGGAACTTGAGAACCTGGGGGTTCCAGAGTTCCAGGGTTGGAGAGCTTAGGAACTTGGGAACCTGGGGGGTTCTAGAGTTCCGGGGTTGAAGACTTAGGAACTTGGGAACCTGGGGGTTCCGGAGTTTCGGGGTAGAAGAACTTAGGAACTTGGGAACCTGGGGGTTCCGGAGTTCCAGGGTAGAAGAACTTAGGAACTTGGGAACCCGGGGGTCCTGGAGTTCCGGGGTTGAAGACTTAGGAACTTGGGAACCTGGGGGTTCCGGGGTTGAAGACGTGGGAACTTCCTTCTGACAAGACAACACATCACACTTCATGATTCCATTGCTTTTCTCCTTGATCAATTGGGGCAGTGCTGGTCCATGGAACATATCTCTGATCGGTTCTCACTAATGGACCAAGGGTGTCATAAAATGACAACAGTCTCCAATTTTAAATCTGTTGTCCTCAACATTTCTAACATTTCCCACACTTTCCTTGCAGCCAAAGAAGAGTTTTCAATCACATGGTGGGGGAGTTTCCAACCGATTATCATTGTCAGTGCCGTTGAGGGAGAAATTTGGGGCATTATAAGACTGTTACAGCCACCTTCTAGCCTGCGTACAATCTAATCCAAACCATTTTTCAACTGGTAAAACTTGGGACATCATGGTAAGAGTCTTTGAATCGAAGGTAAACATTATAACACCAGTTTAGAAGAGGTGAGCATAATTGTTGGCATCGTTGAAAAGTACATTATAGAGTTGAAATTCAAGGTGGATGGGAAAGAGGTGATACTCCATAGCATATTGAAAGGAGTCCCAAACATGGCTGAAGTGAAAAGAAGGGAGGTGAGTGCTCAAGGAACCCAAATCACTCAATGCATGAAGATAATCAAAGATCCACTCCAAGGTAAGATACTTTGTTATGATAGTGTTGGTCAGTTCTAATTATGTTCATTGTGGCACACCAAAGATGGTCACCAAATGAGATATTGGTAGAACAGGATCTTTTGAGCAAGTACCATCAACTTATCATGGCTCGATGGAACTTTGGTGGCAAAAACTGTGGCAGAAACTATGACCCATGGGTCACTATGAGTGTCGTTCCCATTTTAGAATTTTTGTTACCCACATTTTATTAGCAGCCATAAAGAAGTTGTTAATCACAAGGAGTGTGAAATTCCTACTATTTTTCAATGGTGAGATGTTTGCAGCTGATATAAGATGGTTTCCAACCACTACAATTCCAATATTGAGTAAGAGAATAGAATGCTACAACCATGAAATTGCTTGGGGCAACATGGAAAGGAATTGTGGAGACCAAGATGATCATTATAAGAACGATATAGAAGAGGTGAGTATAGTTGTTGACATGCATTGGTTGCATTTATTTCGGAAGTTCATTACTAAGAAGCGATTCATGATGAAGGGAGTTGTGTGTCAAGACAACTATCTTATTAAGGCAGTCTGAGTATCACATGGAAACCTTAAAGCGAAATTAACAATAAAAATCAGACTGGTGCAGCAAACGCATGGTGAGGTAGCATCGATCATCATTGATGTTGCTGATATTGCTGTCATCAGCCACCATATTATTTCAGTTGCACTCATACAAGCGGATATGCAAGTGTTTTTCAATTTGTGACAGCTAAGAAAGAATTTTCAGTCTTTATAAGAATGCTTCCGGTCTCTACATTGCTCCTATTTCTTATTTTAGCAAGTTTCAATATTGCAGCTGCTATACCATTGTCATATTGCCAGTCTTGCTAATTTTAGATCATGAACGGTTGCATGTTTGCACATTTTATGGAAGTTCTATGATTTTATCCTAAGTTGCCGGTTCTGGTTCAGGCTTGGGTTTGGGTTCAAGGGTTCAGTTCATGTGTTTGGGCAAAATTATTTGGAGGGTTGGGTTCATTTTGGGTTCATTCATACAAAACTTATAAAAATTATTAATATAAATAAAATATATAATAACATTAATATTAATATTAATAAATAATTTTATTGGTCACTATTTCAAAGGTGAGGGCCAGATGAATGCAACAAGACCTCGAAAATAAATATAATTAATATCCATGCCATCAAAATGAATGAATGGACTGGTAATGCATTGATAAGTGTTTGCAATCTTTGCCCTTGGTCAGCCATTCTTAAAGTATTCTTATCTTCTTTGCTTTGTCACTTATTAAGCAATGCCAAATGATGAGATCAAGATGTTAGAAGTAGAACTCATGTATTTACTGTTTTTTAATTTTATGATGATACATGATAACCGAATGACGGAACCCATAGCTTACATGGTTTCAACTAAAGGGAACATATATTTCAGCAATCATAGTTCTGATTTGGGTGAGATTGTGACTGCTGTAACTTGTTTCCAACCCATACATAGTTTAATTTGCACCATAATTTGGGAGGTACAGCTTGCCATATCATTTAAGTATCTAGTGGAAGTATTTCAGATTCTTCATTGCATAGGAGGAGCCAAGTGGTGCAGCAAAAATGTGGTGAGTGCATATGACATCCCTTGTTCTTGTGCCAGCTTGTGGATATATTCATGCATCATCAGATTGAAGAGAATCATCAAGAGAGTGACATCATTTATCTCTTCCTATTTGGGATTGGAAGGAGTTTGTGGGATCTCATCATGTAATTTTTAGAGGTTTGTATTGTGAATCATGCCCATGTATTGGCCAGAGTGTCACCTAAGTTGCAAAGATTGCATACCTTCTTTGTGGTTTATTAAGTCAAGGAATGTTGCACTTTTTGGCCCAAGTTGCCTCACTTGACAGATAGGGGATCCAAACTCTACAAGTGTTGCATCATGATTCATAGATTGGGTAAAGATGTTGTTTGATCATCCCAAACCACAATTGCTCGAGGGCAAGCAATTCCAAAAAGAGCGGACTGTCGTGTACCTTCTCCGGAAATAGTGTCATGAAGAAGACCTCTAGCTTATTTCCATTTCCCATAGGCTAAAGAGAAAAGCAAGGAAATAATTTTTTATATTATTTTAAGTTGGGCCCAACAATTTTTAATTTAAGAGGCAACCTAAATAATATTATTAAATGAAAAATATTTTCAAATACAATATTTTTTATATTCTGAAAATAAAATAAAAAATATTTTTAGATACTAAAACTAAAATAAAATAAAATAAAACGTATTTTTAAATAATGATTGAAAAGAAATTTAATCGAGGGCCCAAATTGTAAAAAGGTATAAAAAGAGGTTATCTAGCCTCATCTGGTATCTTGATTTTATTTTACTATTTTTCATAACAAGCTTTGGCATCCAAAGACGAAAACCCTATGTTTGTTGGGGTTTGAGAGGAAAACCCTCTTGGATTCCACATTTGACATCAAGGCCAAAAACCCTTCTTTCCCCTTTTGTGTGATTCCACTTGGGGATCACAAGTGTGTTGATTCGTTGAAGATTTGAAAACATTTTTCAAATTTGCATGTTGTTACAGTATCACTACAGTGGAGGGTTATATGTTGCTAGTACATGTTGCCCATCATATTTGGGGGTTTCTACATTGGTTATCAGACTTTGGAGAGTTAGTGTGCATTGAATAGTGCTGGATCTAAATTGTTTATGACAGTTTTAGTCAATCCTAGCTGAGCACTACCTTTGAAGGAGTAAAATTGGTAAAACGCAACCCTGAGATTAAATATGCAGTAGCTGATTTACGTCATTCCCAGCCATCAACAATCATCATCAGTGTTACATCGGTCATATAAGGCACTGTATAAGGATTTGTATCAGAAGGTTATACTAAT
Source organism: Cryptomeria japonica (assembly GCF_030272615.1). Lineage (NCBI taxonomy): Eukaryota > Viridiplantae > Streptophyta > Pinopsida > Cupressales > Cupressaceae > Cryptomeria > Cryptomeria japonica. The sequence goes on along the minus strand of NC_081406.1, from coordinate 242,512,577 downwards.
CATATACAGTGTTGTTTCAGTGTCCTGGAAGGTTACATCAATCATTAGGTGCTGTTCCAGCTAAAAGAAGGTTATATCAGACATTAATAACCCTCTACCTAGGTTTTAGATCATTTACTAATTATTTGGAATGCCTTATTAGTGGGGTCATATTGCACAACATCCATCATTGTTCATTGGTGAGTTGATTTGGGAAAGTGGTAATTCTGAAAACTTTGATTTCACTTAATTAAATTTACTAATGACATTTATAAAACTGTAAACTATGACTACAATGAGAACATAAATCGAATGATAAAGATGCTTAAAATAATAGCATAAGGTAATTGTTTATAACAATGTCGATTTAAAGCTCATGTACTATTATGTTGTATGGACATAGCCTGTACTTTCTGTCTTAATGGGAATGAATGCTGCCACTTTCAAATATACTTATCCTAATTAATTAACCACAATAAGTCATTATAGATAAAAACACATATATACTGCATAATTTAGTACTTAACAGAAAACAAATTCAGCTCTATTTTGGGCACACATGACATAAAGAAGCTTGTTTGTAAGAGGAACTAATTTATAATATACTGCAAAATATTTTTTCAGAAGAATCTAATGGATAGCAAAGTTAGTTGTGCATGTCCCACCCATACATATGATCCCGACAGATTCTCACATTCTGAAAGCATTAACCTTAGTTCAGGACAAGGGCTTATAATGCAAATTCATCATTCAGACAATATAGCCAAACTATATCTCATGTGCTCAAGTGTCTCGAAACTTATCATTTTGAAGAAAAGTTATGCATTTCATAATTGAACCTTCAATTGTGGGTCATTGCTTTCATGTGGCTTAGAAGTCCAAAATACTAACAACTAGAAGATGGTTTTAGACTTTCAGTGATGCTTAGGAAACAATAACTAGCAGCTGGCATTCTATATGCATTCATTTTTAGCTCATATCTACGATCAATTGACATGCTAACAGGCAAAGTAAAGACCAAGTGGAAGATTAGAGGCTTGAGCACGATTCATCCTTCAGATGGTGCATAACATAGTTTAACTGCCTACAATAACATCTAAACTTGTTTCCAAACAATACAAAATGCAGCTTCAAGCTAGCCCAAGGATTGGTTAAACCTGGAGTTGCTAGAACTGATAGGACACCATGTTGATAGTTATCAATAGATGCATTTTACAGCAATTCTGTAACATAGCTATCAGTCTGCTAGATCTATCTTACATCAGTACTCATTCAGGAATAATTTTCAGCAATACATAAATTTAGATTTAGAGAAGTGGAATTTAGATTTAGAGAAGTGGAGGTGATCAACGGCCATGAAAAGTTTGGTACCTTTGATAATTCCCAAAAGGTCCAAGGGAAAAGGACCAAGGGAGCCTACAGAAGATCAAAATGCACAAAGGGAAAGATGCAAACCCAAAATGGCCACCAAAATGCAAGCAAAAACATTGAATGTTAATCCTATTGGCAAAACTTATAAATATATCAACAGTATGGACGGGTCTTCTCGAAATTTTCTCAAGAGATTTTCCGCATAAATTTAGAAAATCTTTCAAAGTGAAATGGTCCCATGGTTATCATATTTCAGCTCCAATACGTACTTTTAGAGACAGTAACTTCCAATTTAGATATTATATTTCATCTCTACTACCTCTTTTTAGAGACATTAACTTCCAGTATCTATATCGTATTTCAGCTCCCCCACTTGTTTTTAGAGGCATTAACTTCCACTATCTATATCGTATTTCAGCTCCGCCACTTGTTTTTAGAGACATTAACTTCCAGTATCTCAACAAAGTGTGGCAAATTTGCAAACATTCAGACCTCCTCGCTCCTTACTCCAATATCCAATATCACTGAAAATCTCCCTTTTAAACAGCAGTCACTTTTGTTTTTGGGGAGATCCTAATATAATCACGTCATTTCCATATAATCTGTCCATAATGGAATAACCCAGTACCTAAAACTTGAAGAAGCATCCCGTATGGAATCCTCAAGAACCTGTTGCTATAAAGATTTGTACAAGGCTACAAGCTATAGGGAGTATCATAGATCGCCAATAAAGTTGTCATTTTGAACAAGAACCTTTCTTTTCGGCAAATTTTAACTGTGCAAAACTTGTCGATTGACGAGCTCCATTTATAATAAATTTATCTTCAAATTTTATTTAGCTTCCGTATATGCTTGGGGACCTATTGGCTAATATTTGGCAATGAGTTTCTTTCCTAGAAAACTCTATAAATGATTAACCAATGCTTCAACGTCTGCAGGTCTTATTAGAATCGCCAAATTTCTAAATAAAAAGTATACAAAGATTCATAGAAAACTGGAAATTTTCACCCTTTTCTCGGCCAAAATGCTCTATAGGACCTATGAAAGCGCATTTGCCTATTTATTGCCAGTATTCAATTTTAAAAAGAATCGATTCAACCACATTTCAGAACTTTACTTCTAAAGTTCTGAGAAACCCCTAAAATTTAAATAAAATTAAAAAGTTTCTAGTATTTCTCGAGTTAAGATTTGCCTCTTATTCGAGGGCGTGAAGATTCTTTGGCTTCTCAATATCGAAAGTGCAATTTTCAAATGCATGCAGTAAAAATTAAACCGGACCCAATTTAGATTTCTTTTGCATCCAAAATATATCAAATTACCAGAGCAATTTGAATTGTCTATAGCTAAGATTGCAATATATATTATCCTTTGATAAAAACAGCAGAATTGGGAAGAGAAGAAACAGAGCTTACCTTGCATGAATGATCTTGACGCTGGTTTTCATATTAGGTTGAGACCAATTGTAAGCAAACGAACCGGCCAACCCGGCTAGCCACAGACTTCCTGCCACCCTCAAAACAATAGTAACATTGACAATTCAATGGAGCGCCACTTTCAAATCATACGAATAGAAAACCAAAACCTAATTAATAATCTAAGTAGAAGGCAAAACCTATGGAAAACGAATTGAGATCCACTTACCAACAGTCCTGAGTTTATGCTCTGAGATCCATGCTTTTACAGAATCAACCGTGCTCGTATTTTGATCTGTCATTGTGGTGTTCACTTCTTATTAAATTCTCGCAAAAACGAAAAGATGGGCTTTCAATATTATGGCAATCTTTAGCACCCCTGATCAATGCCTTTCTCTTGTCTTCGTGTGGGAAAGGTAAAATGGTAGAGATAACAAGAATGGAGTCCAAGTTTTTATAAATAGAGAGGAAAAAGAGGTTTCAAATACCAACTCGTGGTTTCGCGTGGCACAACTATATTGACTGTTTTTCATTTTTGTGTTTAATGTACATTTTGGGAACTCTGAATACCGTCTGATTGACATGTAGAACTCTCACCGACCACAATTTTAGTACACGTCATCAATTTTAAATGAAATAAATGTTTTCAATTACATCCGCCACACAAATCTATGGGAAAAAAAAAACACATGGGCTGCGTAGTAAAGAATATTTCTAATTTGTTATAATTTTTTAATTGGAGAATTTAATTTATATTTTTTTCCCTTACACATTTTTTTATATGAATGTGATTGGAATTTACATTATATTTGTACTCTTTTATTGCAAAAGAAGTATTTTGATTTTCATTTATTTATTTATTAATGTAGTCTTTAATTAAACATATTTAATTATGGACACGAAAAAAATTCTAAATTTCAAACTCATTCATCTAACTTATAAAAGTTGTTTAGAATGTACCATATTAAGTATGGAAGCCACTAAGTTTTGACAACAAATAAAAATGGCAAGGATACACATTTCATCACATCTTATAATGAAGCAACAAGAACCTTAGACAATTATATTAAATCGATACATGTTAGAGCAAATATATTACTTTTATCACCACAAATGTTCTTTATTCTTATCAAGTCAAGTGTGTGTGTGCACGCGCTAGAGAAAATATCTTTATCATCACACGTGTTCTTTATACTATATAAAGTCAAGAGAATTTTTGATAAGTGAATATTGGGATACATTATTCATCTATTAGTCTTATATGTAAGGTAATGCAAGTTATTACGTAACTAAGTCATTAGTATTTTCCTCTTTTTGCTTAATTTTCATTTTACTAATTTTTTCATCATGATTTCACGTAGAATTGAACTCTTTGATATAATGTGTATTCTTCCAACAAATATGTGCTTTGTGAACAAAAGTTTAAATGACCTTTACTTCTCAAACCTTTCTCTTGCACCATATTTGTTATTTAAACATTATGTGGCTTAACGGTTTACTCAAATATTTAATCTGGGTTGGGAGCCTAGCTCAATTGGTGAGAGCTTCTAGTGGTGAAGCACGAGGTCACGAGGTCTAGTCTCCCCAACCCATGTGGTACCGGAGGACGTGTCGTGCTAGCGTCACCGGTCACATTAAAAAGTTTACCTGGCTCTCTGCAGTTTTTAGGGGGTGCTATACCTGATTCCTGCAGTCTATATATATATATATATATATATATATATATATATATATATATAATTTAATTATCATTAATATTAGATATTATAAATAAACGTTAGGAATGATAAATATATTGAAAATCATATTTAGAAATTTAAATAATAAATTTTAAATATTTAGCTTTTGGCTTATTGTATAATACGACAAGGTGATTTGTTAGCATTATAGAAATTGAATGCTTGTCAAATGAATAAATCGAAATATATAAAACTTTTTTTGTTTTTGTAAAATCTATTTTCATGAGTGTGGGTTTGAACCAAGCATATGAATCTAATGTTTGTTTTTTACTTGCCTCAAAATTTCAAGTTTGATCACATAAAAACTTAGTTTGTTTGCTTGGGAGTTGGCATGTAACAAGAATAGTTCATCCTTTGTAGCAAATTTGATATGGATGTTGAATCAATATCTCTAAACAAGATTGAGGACAACTAGTTATGCCCTAGAATGTTGATGTAATGTTAATGTCACTAGATGATTCTCTTTGGGCTTCATGATATGTGTTAAAAGGTGTTAGTTCCATGTGTTTGCTAGATGTACTAAATGAATTATGGTGAAGTCCTTTTAAATATAAATTTTCATGTGTTGAATGAAACAAGTGGGGGGAAAAGAAATGAGCCCAAATTTGAATTTGAATTTTAAGAGCTCGAGGTTCATCTCTACAAGTGGCCTAGATCACTTTTACAATTGTGAATCTAACCCAAGACAAGAAAATGGGAAAATCTTCAAAGTAAAATTAGTTCCTACCTGAATGAATGCAATGTGTGAATGGATAAGACTCGAGTTATCTACCAACTCTTGGTTGAAATTATACAACTTGCATCCTTCTCATTATATAAAAGGATAACCTAGCTAAAGTGAGTCAATGTGAAGGCAAAAATTGCAAGGTATATAATTTTTGCCATTATAGTTTGCCCCCATTTTGAAATTGCATGTGAGTTACCATGAGAATTTATATGTCAAAGTAAATCATATCCAGCCAACAGAAAAATAAATATTTAGATACTAATTAAAATGATACAAATATGGAAGTAACCATTATTTTGATATATGTTACCTTGTGATAGTAGCCTTCCAAAACTTATACAAGTGTACAAAACAAAAAAGTACAAAACTATATAGGTTCAATACCAAAGGCTGTGAAATTTAATCTCTATCCAATAAACTAATCAAAGCATGAGATACAAGACTTGGACAACTACAACATGAAAATCTAAAATTTTTATACAAATCTAAAAATTAAGTTGCCTTGATGTGGAAAAACCATGCTTACGAGCATGTGCACCAAGATGGGGCACAAAAAAGTGGCCAAATGTCCAAAAATGAGCAAAACACGTTTGTGTTTTGAATAAATTCAAATACCACATTCATGTTATGACTCAAATTTTCCAAGCCTTAACACATAAGTGTTATTTGAATAAAAAACATGTATGTGTTTTTCTAATTTAAAGATATTAAAAAAAAAATTGTCTATTTTGTACACACGTGGCTTATGTTTTGTGTAGAGTTTTTCTCACCCTAGAACCAACAAAACACATATGTGGTTTAGAGATATGCAACCTACCTTCACAATGATATGCCATAGAAGAGATAAGTTGTCTTTCTTTGTGCATTAGATTTAAATTTTGTCTGAAGTTTCAAAGAAATTGATTTTTAAAATTTTTTTTTTAATCAATTTCATGTTTAAAAAAATAAATTTGATAGCAAGTCATATAAACCTTGAACCACAACCAAATTTGAATGATGAAATGCCTGAGGAAAACTGCGAGATGCTTGACCCTCCTCCAATCCTTCCTACAAACCCTGAATAAAGCCAAGAGGATTTGTTAGGGATCTAGAACAAAACAAAGTTGAAATTTCTAAATCAGTTTCAAAATTAAGGGATTCAACATCAAACTAGCATCACATATCCATTGTTGGAGTAATTTTAGGATAATTATCCCTTTAGTTGCTTTTTCACTTGAGCTAAACTTAGGTGTTTTTTATTATCTAGAGTTTTCTTTTCTAGCTTTACTTCTAGATGTAGTTGAGCTTAATTTAGCTCTTACTTTGGATTGCTTTTGTTCTCCTAATTTTAGCATTAGATTTTGCACCTAGGGTTTCATTCATCCTTTATAAGGATTCATTCATTCATTGTAATTATATCTCCATTATTGTATCTCCAATATTGTATCATGCAATACTATAGAATCCTCTGGTTGTTATAGAGCATACAATATTTTTTTGATCTCTTTTGTGTGATAGGTATTTTTCTTGCAAATGATTCTTGGCTTTTGTGGTTTATCATGAACTCCTTCATGTTATCAGAGCTTTTTTGTCAAGTTCTTGTCTGCATGTTTAAGGGATCCAACCTGAGGTGAGTTTTTTGTGCACTTTGGGCTCAAACAAAGGTTTTCATTGTGTCCATAGCATCTAAAAAACCTTAGATTTGCTATCATTTCATCAAAATTGGAGCAGTTAAAAATTGAGACAAATTGACTACAAGAACGAAAATCAAGGCAAAATTTAGGGGTAGCTAAAAAATATGGGCAATTTGGAGCAAATTAGAGGTCACCATCATGCTCAGAAGGCTATAGACCCTAAAATCACCTATCAATTTGTCAAAATTGATGATTGAGGAATTCTTTGCAAAAAAATTCAGAAAGTTTTTATTTTCATAAAGTTTCTATTTATGGAAAATTTTTGTTTTGGAAACTTGCTCTTTTCAGAAACTTTTTATTTTTGGAAAGTTGTTATTTTCAAAAAATTTCCATTTCTGGGAACCCTTCAAGCCTTCTAAGCCTTAATTGACATGTCATTGGTTTTTTGCCCACAACTTTGTAATATGGAGTTGATATTGGGCAAATGAGATATCATTGGAAACTTGATTCTGACACTGATCAAATTCTTCAAGTGGTTTGATCAAATTTTGTACCAATTTTTTTGTAGTAGACCTCTAAAGTCATCCTTTAGTTTTGCACTTCCAAGGACATATCTTGCACATATAGGTTCCCTTTTTTGACATCCTCATATCATCAGAAAGCTCTCATAATCTTCTATTCAGACTTGCAGTCAATTTTTCCAGAATATTCATTAGGTACTCAATGATCTCAATTTTTATCATTTCTCAAATTTGTGATTTCTTAGCTTATACAAGTGCAAAAGGGTTCATTTTCCTTGTTGTGGGGGGTAGAATAGTCATCTTTAAGATTCCTATATTTCTCTAATCCTAGCCTAATGGTGGATCCTTTGTTATAAACACGATTGTCATTGCATCAAAAGATTGACTTGTTAATGCCTAATAAAATGACAAGATTTAATGAATCCACAGGAGGCAATTAAGACGTGTCCCAAACCCGAGCACTATGTTGTACAACACAAGGAACCCAAGGGTACACACCTTGCAACAATCCCCCTAGCAGAAGCGAGGGGTTTGAACCTATAACCTAGGCTTTTATACCACTTGTTAGAAACATGATTGTTGTTGCACAAAAAGATCGACCTATTAATGCCTAATACAACCACGAGATTTAATGAATCCACAGGAGGCGATTAAGCCATGTCGTAAACTTGAGCATTGTTCTGCATAACACAAGGAGACCAAGGGTGCACACCTTGCAACATCCTTCTATTGAGAAACTCACCCCTCATAACTATCATAACTAGAAGACTACAATGATTAGATTGCTCCGAACTAAGGGTTTATGGTCTTGTTTAGATGAGACCCAACCCAAGTTGACTAATGAGTTTGAGATCATTCATCATAAGGATAGCCTAAATTAAAATTTCCTACATGTTTCAAATAGTCTCCAGTTCCATATTGATTCCTACATCACTCCTAGGTCTATGTGGCTCAATTTTGAGCTAATTTTGGGGGGTATTAATGAGTTTCGTTCACTTCAGCTTGAGATAGATTTATATCATTGACACCTGGTTCATTTCCTTCCATTGAGGACTTTTTGGAGAAGTTCAAATCCATCAGATCATGTTTGCAGAGTTATGGAAAGCTACGTACTAACAAGGAGTGCCTCTTCTTGATTCTATCCAAGCTTTGAGGCCAATTTCAGTTCTTTGCTTCATCATTTTATTTCACTATGGATGCCTTGGATACCACATTCACTATGCCTTTATTTAAGGTGTTTTGTAAGTGCTTGACATGGGAGAAAGCCAAGTTATCATAACTTGACTCAGCTTCTGGTTCCAAATTTCAGGCCTTGGTTGCTCAAATTCCTACATCTACATGGAAATAAAAGAAGAAGAAGTAGAAGAATAGAGGTACACAATCGACTCCTCCAACTTCAGAGTCACATGGACATTATTTAGAGTCTTCCACCTCTTCCAAGAGGTCTTCATCTAGGAACAACAAGACTAAGTGTGCTTATTGCACCAAGCCAGGACATGATGATCATTAGTGTTATGCAAAGTAGATTGATGAGCTAAAATAAATTCTTTAGAAGAATAATATTCAACCACCTTAATCTAGTGCATCCTCTTCCACCACTTCAAGACCTAGAAATTTTGGCTCTAGAAATTTTGGCTCTTATTCATCGTCATGTGGTGAAGACAAGATGAAAGGCCATGCTCTCTATGTATTGACACATTCTTAGTCCTCCATATGGCTTCTTGATTTAGGAGCTTCACATCAAACGACGCCATCAAAGGGTATGTTCTCTTCTTTTGAGCATCATCCTTTCCATAGATTTTGATGGGTAATTTAACACTTACATTAGTGTTAATGTGAGTGGTTCTATTGAGGTTGATGGTGGCACATTCAATAATGTTCTTTGTGTCCCCACATTATCTTCGAATCTCCTTTCCATTTACCAAATTACTCACAATGGGATAGGAAAGGTAGTTGAATCCACCCTTGATATAATGTTCATCGAAGATATTCATAGTAGAGAGCTTGTTGCAGTTGGTAGTGTTGATCATGCATTACAGTTGTATGGGTTCTCTCATTTTGCTCCCATTTACTATGCATTGAGAGAATAAAAAATCTGAGGAGAGGTTTGGTCACTTGAACCTTTGTGTGCTTTAGTCATCTATAATAGTTCTTGAGACTTGTTTTGATCCTTCTCCACCTTTGCTTCTTCAAACATTAGTTCATTTTAGTAGGTAGATTGTTCCCTTCCAATTTCAGCAGAGTGGGAGGAGTACTTGCGAGATATTGCAACATTATTGATACTTCACACACTCCAAACATTGGGGACATTATTGTGGCTATTTCATTTCCTTGATGGCAATTTGAGAATTCTTGTCTTCCCATATTCATTTCCTTTAAAGGTTGTTCAATAGGTATCTTCACAATTGTTTGGATTTGTTACCCGTTGATTTGACATTTTTTGATTTAGATAGTTGGACAGTTGAGTAGTCTTTCATGGCACACATCATGAGACATTTTCTTCCATCTCCATTCATGGAGTTGTTTCAACCTTGGCCACTTGATTTAATTCTTCCTTAGGGGAGGAATGTATGTTTTCGCTCTTGGATCTTCATTAGCATATGTCCTCGAGCCTTCATCTTTAGCATTGGAGCTTCTTCATTATTGGGGGGATACATTGTCTCTTCTTCTCTCTCTCGTGGGGGGATATTCAGTGTACTTATGTGATCAATTTTTTACTTAGGGGACCACTTGAAGTCCTTCATCTTAGTCACATGTAGTAACCTTTTATTTTTCATTACATCTCTTACGTTTGGAGAGGGGTTTTTTACCATGTGGTTTTTTCTCCTTTTCTTTGATTGTGAGAGTTACATTGGTGTGAGTTGCATTAGTTTATACATGAGTACCTAATTAGGCCTTAGTTGTTGGGACTCATTCATACATGTGTTTTGCATTCATATTAGCTCTTTATCTTATCCCTCAGATAATCTTAAGGGGGGGGGGGGGGTTGTTGGAGTAATTTTAAGACAATTATCTAATTATTTATTAGTTAGGTCTTTCAATTTCTTAAATGCTTAAGCTAAACTTAGATGATTTTTATTATTTGGAGTTTTCTTGTCTAGCTTTACTTCTAGATGTAGTTGAGATTAATTTAGATCCTACTTTACATTGCTTTAGTTCTCCTACTTTTAGCATTAGGTTTTACACCTAGGGTTTCATTCGTCCTTTATAAAGATTCATTCATTCATTTTAATTGTATCTCTAATATTGTTTTGTGCAATAATGCAAAATTCTTTGGTTGTTATAGAGCATACAACCTTTGCTTGATCTCTTTTTGTGTGATAGGTGTTTTGCTTGTCAATGATTCTTGGTTCATGTGGCTAATAATAAAGTCCTACATAACTTGCCTCAACATGGTAAGCAATGATAATGAATGTTGACATAGTTACTAATCAAATAAATCAATAAAAAAATTATAGAGATTCATATAGTCAATATTATGCAACAAAATTCTCATATGATCAAGTGAAAAGGAAAGAGGTAAGTAAAGCACAAACATCTATTCTTTTTATGGATAGTAGAACCAATGAACTTCTTCCTGTGTATTCAAAGAGGTTTCCAATACATTGGTGTAATCATGATGAGATAAGAAATAGTTTTTGGGATAGGTGGTGGATGGTCTTTGACCAACATCATTGTAATAATTATGAGGTGTCACTTCGTTTCCTTAGGAAACTATACAATGAGTTTATTCTTCGTTCAATTTTCAATTATTTTGATATGAGGGAGTTTCAAGGTAGAGGTGGAGGCTTTTCCCAACATGGATCGGGAGCTCGTTGGGTAGATAACCATGCACATTAAACACCATTAGCACCAAAATTTTTTCATCATGTAACAATTCTAGTAGCCCTCAAGGAGAGTATGGAGGTACATACTCTCCATGTAGTTTGCTAGCTTGATATACACCATAATAGAGCATGGCACATAGATATCTCATCCTTTCACCTCACATGATGTAACAACTCGATCATCTATCTCTAGTGCCCCTAGCCCTCACATATGCTCAAATTGTTGTAATCCATGCTTTGGGAGAAATGGTTATGCAGAGGGTGTAGACGATTCCACCTCCCATGTGTGTTCTCATTGTTAGTATAGATGTTATGGGAGTAGCAAGGGTCATTAGGGTGGTGTGTTAGATAATGTTGCGATGATTGATGAGTTGTTGAATGGGGTATGTGGTTGTCAAATGTAGGAACGTCGATTTGAATTTATAGCACTTTATCTATTAAATACTTAAAATTTGTAAATGTAAATAAATTTTAATTATAAAATTGAATTAAATTTATGCAAACATTATGCAATCAAGGGTGTAATGCCAGAGGGGGGGGTACATCATCGACCTTTCCTGTAACAACTTGTATGCGTACATCTATATTTGAGGTAAAATTTGTATTCAAAATAATGTTTAGTATTTTAAAATACCACTTTTTATTGAATAGGTGGGTATCACGTCACCATCCAGGACACATGTTGCCATGAATGCTTATGACATTGGGTTTACACAGGTACACTATAACACATTTAAGTTTATTTTTACAAATTTTAAATTTGTTGTTTATATATATTTATGTTTTTTTATTTTAATATATTATTATTTATTTAGTTGATGAATATAATAGTCACACCTCCTAACATAAGAGAAAATTTGGAGGTTATTTTGTACAGATAGGTTGAGGTGCAAAATAGTTAGGAGCGAAGGAGATTAAAATGACACAAGTTGACCATTACAAGGGACCGAGATTTAATGTATAGTTAGGGAAAAATAGGTCCAATGTTTGAGGAATAGTGTTTAATATTCATAGATAAACACATTTTGGATGCATGTAGATGAAACATAGATAGCATTTTTGGTGTGGCTATTTGTATCGATGATATTTTTTATATTAAGAGACACTACATTAGCCTCATGGTATTGTATGCCATTTTGATGACATTTTGTGCACCCTCATGATGGCATGACATTTTGATGAATTTTTTTGCGCCCTCATGGTGGCATTATATGACATGTTGATGACATTTTGTAGGTCCTTGTGGCCTTATGGAAATAATTTTATATAAATAATTTATTTATAAATTGGTAGCTTAAATGGTTTAAAATGTTTTCATGATTTACTTTGCCCCTAGTGGTGTATGTCTAAGCAGTTATGCTTATATCTTTCTATAATTGGAACCACTCACTACATTGATACAACATTTATAAATACTTGTATCGAAAGAATGAGATCACATTTGATTTATTATTTTCATATGTCTTTTAGAGCCCAAATGTAATGCCAATTATTTCCTTAAAATCCCCTTAGAAAGGGTTATACAAATAAAATTTTATCAATCTTCAACAATAATCAAATTTGGTCAACTTTACTTAAATTTGATCAACCTTGCTTAAATTGTTGATGTCATAAGTGCATGGTAACTGGTACTCAAAATTGGATTCAGTTTCATGTTCTACCTCCAGTGTTCTTCCTCAACTTTCATTGTTATATCAAACATATTACTTACTAATTCTATAACTAAATAGATTACTTACTAAGTCCATGATCACCCTAACATTCTTTTTTTTTCAACTTCCTTTGCTTCTTGACTTATCTTTAATTTTTATTTAAAATTATTTATTCTCAAAATTAGAGTATCCTCGTCTTATAAACACTTTCTAGTATTTGTTGTAGTTAGTTTTTCTTGTTGTTCTAGGCTCATTTGCATTGTCCTATGTTCATTAGGATTGTTAGGTAGGTTCATCTGAATCATCCTACGTTCATTAGGAATATCCTAGGTTGATTATGATTGTCCAAGGTTCATTAGGACTGTCCTAGGTTGATTAGGATTGTCCTATGTTCATTGGGACAATCTTTTGTTCATTAGGATTATCATACATTCATTGAGATTATCCTAGGTTCGTCAGGATTGTCCTAGGTTCATTGAGATCATTCTATGTTCATTAGGACTATCCTACATTCTCAAAAAGCTTCAAATAAAACCTGTACTAATTTAAAATATATGAATAACATTTGAATAGTGTTAATCACTTGCTCTTTGTTCTTCACAATCTTACCTTTGCCTTATAAGATGTCCCTTCATCATTGTTATGTATTTTTTCCTTGTTCACTATTCCCTTGAATGTGTCCAAGACTACCCTTTATCATCATAATTTTCCTTACATGGGGATCTCTTTATAACTCCATCTATGTTTCAAACATCACTATACCCACATGACTATGCTTTTCATCATATATTATTTTGTCATCTCTGCATAAATCTATCATACTTCTTTATTGCTATGACTATGCATAGGCATCCTTAAGTACTCAATATTAACAAATCTAATAAAAGGATGACCACTAAGAACTATTTTGAGGCCCAAAAAATGATAAAAACATAAGGATTCTGGACATGTAATATAATTTAAACCCTTTTGTTTGATAACAAGTTGTCTTACTCCAATTGTTCCTTCACTAGTTTGAAATCCCAACCATTGAATTAAAACCTTATAACCCTGTTTCTATTTCTCCCCCAACAAATTTTTCAAACCATCACCTTGAGGCTTGAAACTTATCTCATAAACATCTTATGTCACATTATCAACCCTCAACTCTCCTTTGGAACCAAGCCTTGTTAATTCTAGCTTTCCTTAGAGGACCATTTTCCTGATCTCTCTCGCCTGAGCACTAGCTCAAGTGATGGTTGACGAAACTTAGTGTCCTGGTACTATCTTTAAGGTTCCTAAATTTCCAAAAAGATCTGACTTCATGATCCTTATGATGATTACCGGTATCTATCAACCGATTGATCTATTAGGAACTTCAATATCACTTCCACTGATAATCAAGTACCCAATTTTTTCAAGCAGTCGATATCCCTTTGAAAGCAATGGTTTATACTACGTGATGAAGGAGTCACAATGACATTGGGATATTAGAGGATTTGAGAACTTATGCAATCATGCTTTGAAATATCTAACTTGTTGATCACCATACATTTCACTCTTTCTAAGACCTGATCCTGTTAAGATTTGCATGTACGACTTTGTAATGGCTAAATAAACAATAAAAAGCATGCAAAGGTGGTGACACGAGTTATAGAATTTAATGAGGGTCTTTTCTTATAGAAGGCATTTAATATGTTTACCCTTGCTCATTATGATATTCAAAGTTGGCGAAAGTAATGTATCGACATGAATTATCCTTCTCAGAATGGTTCTAGCCCATAATGATCAGTTTCTTGTAGTTAAACCTGATTTGAATTGGACAAAGAATGAGCAAGAAGACATTATCCTCATATTATATACCCTTGCATGGAAACGACAAACTTGTTTTGCAAGATATAGAGGGATAGTGACATTGATAGGAAAGATAGAAGGGCAAGTTGTTAGTCATAACCGCCAATTACAAGAAGAAATTGTTGTAGACAGAAATATAGGCGATCAACCCAACAATTAAGTACTAAAATGGTACTTCAAGGAGACAACCCTCCGCCAATAATGCAGTCAGATATGGAGTTCAAAAAAAATCCTCAAGAAGATATACTTATTGGATTGACAAACTTGGCTTGGCAATGCATGTGCAGTTATGCTGAATATCTACGAGTGAGTTTTGTGCTTGAGGAAGAAGAGGAGAAAGTTGAATGACATGAGAGGGAGCTTGACAGGCAAATGAATCTTGTTCTGCTTGTTGTTTGAGTATCTGTTAAAATAGTTAGGATAGGTTTCCATTTTTTACTTTGAATTGTGGATTCATGTAATGCCACACGTGCTTTAAGGTATCTTTCATTTCTTCTTTAGTAAAAATAGTTCTGTCTATGAAACCATTATCTTTTCAGAAGCTATTTTTATTTTTAGGTATATATAGCTACAAATAAGCAAAAAAGAGAGGAGGAATGATCCCCCTTGTACTTTGATTAATGAGTGAGAATCGATCAATTTTCTTTTTGGTGTTGTTTCTAAGTTAAGTTTTGGGTTTTGATAACATGTTTTCCTTTTAAGAAACATAATTTATATATGCAAAGATGGAGACTTTGTTCTTTTGAACATGAATCTAAGGATGCACTTTTTTTTTAGGCTTTGTATTCATGCATGTTCTTATGCTTGACATTTACTTTGAGATTTGCAATCAGTTCCTTTAATTCATCTGCATATTAAGTTATGGATGTGCATGTTTACAAAACTTTGAGTCATAATGCATATATATTATTTGAGAGGAACGTCTATCAATTTTCCATTATAGTCTGCCATGCATAACAAAAGGGTGAACTTTGAGTCATCTATTTTTTTTTCTTTTCATTCTTGTTCCTTTGTGTTTGCTTGTGTGTTTGCCTTTTTTGCTTTCTGGTTAAAAGAATACCCTGTAAAAAGCCTTAATTATATCATAATAGGGAGCTTTACCTCTAAAATTTAGAGGAAATTTCTTAATTCAGTTGGCAACTTCTCCAACTGTTTGCCTTTACCATAGGGCCATAGGGTTTTGCTTTATATTTCAAAAGGGACAAATTTGTAAGCTAACAAATTTTTGGTGACTCTACTAGGGACACAAAAACATTGGTGTTTTGTTTCTGGTACCTTCCCTTGAATAGAGGTTGACAACTCTATTTTATTGAAGATCTTAGAAAAATGGTTCAGTACCAGGCAAACTAAAAAAGAAGACTTGCTCCAACAATCAAACAAATATTGGTTGAATATGACCAAGTACTTCACTCTTTTTGGAATGCTCTCAAAGAAAGTATTTCTGAAGCCGAAAAGAAAAAGTTGCATGCATCTTAGGAATACAACTCTGCATTGCTAGTAAGAATTTTGCATCACTGATATTATGTGCTCAAAGACCTCGAACAAGGTACTCATAAGTTACAAGCAATATTAAAAATATTAAGGTTGCTTAAAGAAGAACCAACAAGTGAAGATTGGGTCTCATATAACTTTTCTATTCTTGATGAGCAACACTTTGTACAAATATTGACTGAGCCTAATGATTTATCAATGCCATGGAATGATAATCACCAATGAAGAAGGATTTTGAACGAAGTTGAAGATGAAGAACCATAATCTTTCATGATATGCATGTAGATGGGGAAAATTGAGCAACCAAATATTTTTCTTGAGAAAGAAGTATTACGAGAGGGACATAATGTTGTTTTTATTCCTAATTGGTCCTGGAAGGTTCAGATGATGACTTTTTGTGTGGAATCATGGGAGAAAATGGTCATGCTACTGATTTCAAAATGGAAGATATAAATGAGTGTGAAGAAAATAAATCACTAGAAGAGGTAAATCACCATTCTGTTTTAGAAAAATATTTTTCAAGGGGAGATATTATGCAAAATTACATTGCTTGCGATGCTAGTTCAGTGAATGAAACGTATGCCCATGAAAATAAAATCAAATTTGATAGTCTGATGATTGAGCTTGATAAAGGTATGGGTAAAGTGTATTCTCAACCTGTTTGTATCTTCAATGATGATTTTGTTTGTGTAAAAGGAGAAGAAGCTATTTGCACCAAATTTAGACCCATGATTATAGAATGTGAAACTAAAAAATCACAACCAACAGTAGCATGTCTAAGTTTTGATTTAGCCTGCAATCTGCAGGAAGAATATTTGATTTATGATGCTTTCCTTGTATGTTCAAAGGAAGCTATGATTAATGTCGAACCAATAAAGAAAGTTACAATAGTAATAAAAATGGAGGAATGGTTGGGAAAGCTTGAGAGTAAAAATAGTTGGAATAGATCTAACGCATTATACCTACTAGCAAAATTTTATGAAGATTCAAAGGTCAGAGATAATCCTCTCTTTGAAATCTCTCATCCTTTTGAAATTGATATTGAACAAAATGAGTTCAGTTTTTATAAGTTTGAGAGTATGGAAATTAACGAACAAATAAATGAGGATGAAATGGAAGATAATATTCTATGTGAAAAAGGATTTTTGCTTTTAAGGAAAAAGGATTTGCTAGCCACTAAGGATACAAGTGTCGATGAGCAACATAGATTCAAGCAATGATGAGCCAAACTTTCATATTGATGTTACACATGAAGCCATGAATAAAGTAGATTACGATTCAAAAGTTTTTGATGAAGAATGGTTGTTTGGGTGCGAGTATATGCTTGAGAATTTTTTGTAGTCCATCAGTTGGAGGTCTAATATTACAGTGGTCACAAGGTGGCATCTGTCTCTAGCCACGTCATATGGCCATAATCCATTGTTTTGCACGAGTTCCTACTTCTCTCAACTTGTTGATGGATTCATCTGAAATACTTTGGGTATCATTTTGAGGTAGGGCTTAATGACTATGTATATACCTAGTTTTTTGGTGTGCTCAAAGGACAAGGCACTAATCTAATGTAATGCCTCTCCCTCGATCAAACTCCATTTAACTTAGTTTGACTCTAGTTGATTTCTTTAGTGGTTTGTGTCTTGATGATACTCTTTTTTGTGATGGCTTTTAATATGTTGTTTATGCATTTTATCTTGATGGATGGTTAGATGTTAGATTATATGTGTATATCCTGACCTTGGATTGACATATCTTCTTTATGTATGAGATATTTCTTGTGTTCATCTACTTGTATGGGTTCGAGTTTGTATGGAGTGCGAGGGGATGATCTTCCATCACCCACTTTGGAGCGACATGGAAGGTCATGACTCTCCTCCATCGGTGGGCCTATTATGTTGGAATAATGTATTTGCATGTTTGACAGTTTGTTTATGCAGCTCTGCAGGTATCGATCATCAACTCCACTTGAATCTTCAGGTCTGAGCATGCTCTTTGACCCAATGGAAAAGTGGAAAAAGGATTTATCAGTCAGACCCTTACGCAACCATTGTTCCTTCAGGAACGAGGTGCTTGTCAGGTATCCCAATGTTTTGTTGCTAGTCATTTTGGTTGTTTGCCTTGTTAGTCTTTTGTGTTGGTCTTCGTGTTTTAGTTTGTCGCAATTCATTGCTACTATGCTAGTTTACCTATTATCTATTATTTTGTGACAAAGATTAATATTTATATATATAAATGGTATTTGTATATTAATGATTGATTAATTAGTAAAACAATGAAATTGTGCAAAATTAAATTAAACTAATGTTAGTGGTAAAATAATTAAATTTATTTTATCGTTGTTGTAAAGGATTAATTAAATAGGATAATTAAATATTTTATTAGGAATTTATTTTGTGCTCATGGAATAAAAGATTGAAAATATAAATGTTAATTAGTTGTTTTAAAAAAATTAAAATTTTAATAATGAGGGGAGTTACAAAAGAAAATAATGAGAAAATTAATTAAAGGTTCTCGCATGCATTGGGAGTTATTTTTTGGGGGGATTTATTATATTTGCTTTTTGGGAAGATAAGAAAAAAAGGCTTTGGCCGTGAAGTTCACGGTACGCATTTATGGTTATGGTTTTCGAATTTGGTTTTTGGAATATCGGATTGAAAAGTTGAAATGGGGAAAAATCTGTGGAATTTCTGGCTGGATGTTTTTTATTAAGGAAAAAGCAAGTTTTGAAGGGGACCCGAAACCCTTTACAAGCATAACTTAAATAGCAAAGCTATGAGAAACAAAAAAGAACAGAAACCACAAAAAACCAGCGGAAAACCGAAGAAAACCCAAAAAAGCCCCCAAAAGCCAGCAGGCCTTCCAGCATTCAGATTTTTTCCAGGGATTTAGCCAGGGTGTTGCTGATATCATATAATTCTTTGATGTTGTCTTTGAAGTTAGGGGGATCCTTTGCTGAAGCAGCCACAACTTTCTTGATACTGGCCTTGGTTCTCTTCGCAGTACCGCCCACCGGATTAGCATCGCCGCTTCCAGTCTGGATGGTCTCTTCCTCCAGGTCAAGATCCACGACCGGTTTAGGAGTGCAGGTATGATCAACGCCCTTGGCGATGTCCTCTAGGTTTTTAATGACAACAGAGAGGATACTTAGGATAACTCCCATCAGATTTTTCATCACTTCTTTTCCCTCTTCCAACGATTTTACCTTATTCTCTATTTCCTGCTTCCAATTATTTCTGGCTGGATGTTATTAAAAAAGGGTTTGAATCATTTTGTTGAAGCGGGTGGATTTGTATGCTTGGCTCAATGTGTTCGGAAGCCGTGGATTTTTGCCTCAACTTCCGTGCTTGTTATCTAGATTTTGTTAAGAGGTAGGGTTCCAGATTCTTCTGTTGCATGTGGGAATTTCTTGTAGTTTTGTATGAAATGAAGTAGTCTGTTGTAAATCTGAAAAGAGGAAAACTTCATGGTTTGTCTGGTTATTGAAAATAATCCGTGAATCTGGGTTAATTAGATGTAAAATTTGGGGAAAGAACAAATTTAAGGGCGTACTTGTGTTTTGGATTCATGGTTTTGATTAGATTTAAATATCTCCCGTGAATTTGGTTATTGAAAATAATTCGTGAATCTGGGTTAATTAGATGTAAAATTGGAAAAACTAGGAAAGGGAAAATTTGGGGAAAGAACAAATTTAAGGGCGTACTTGTGTTTTGGATTCATGGTTTTGATCAGATTTTAAGTACGCCCTTAAATTTGTTCTTTCCCCAAATTTTCCCTTTCCTAGTTTTTCCAATTTTACATCTAATTAACCCAGATTCACGAATTATTTTCAATAACCAGACAAACCACAAAGTTTTCCTCTTTTCAAATTTACAACAGACTACTTCATTTCATACAAAACTACAAGAAATTTCCACATGCAACAGAAGAATCTGGAACCCTACCTCTTAACAAAAGCTGGATAACAAGCACATAAGTT
This sequence comes from Cryptomeria japonica, assembly GCF_030272615.1. NCBI lineage: Eukaryota > Viridiplantae > Streptophyta > Pinopsida > Cupressales > Cupressaceae > Cryptomeria > Cryptomeria japonica. The sequence goes on along the minus strand of NC_081406.1, from coordinate 242,492,442 downwards.
GAGGCAAAAATCAATGATGTATATATATATATATGTTCGTATAATCTATTTATTCAAAAAATTTCTCTGACTGTGTACATATTTTTTCTTATGTGTTTTTGTTTTCCGTCAGTGCTGGGTGTCGTGGGTATAACCCACGGTGGTGGAATTTCCACCACTACCATGGGGAAACCATGGTGGGGATTACTTCCCCCCCCCCCCACGGTCGGATTCTTAATAAAGTAGTCTGCGGTTAAAAAAATAAATAGAATAACAATTTTATTTTATGATTTAGTTTATATATATAGTGTTAGTTCAATTCATTATTTTAATAAAACTAGATTCATTTATATTTTGAAGTTGGTTACGTGGTGTATATATATATATATATATATATATATATATATATATATATATATATATATATATATATATATATATATATATATATATATATATATTTATAATCATATAAAATTTAGATTAATTCATTATTATGCAAATGTTAATGCACGTGTATTTGTATATGGATATTGATCAATTATTTAGATAAATGTTTATATATCGTCATAATATGGGAAAAGTAGATTAATTTGTTAAGTTAGATTATTTGATAAAAGGATATATTTCTGAATTAATATAGCTAGGTTTGGTTAAAGATAGTTATAGTGGATAGACTTATGTACATTTAGATTAATGCTATAAGTTTTGAGTATAGAGTTATATTTTGTGAATTAATATTTGTGTATAGTTAAATATTGATATACTTGAAAATTGGATATAATTGTGAGAAAAGTAGATGTATTAGGTTTATTCAGATGTTATTTCTTATTGTTTACTAATCATGTGGTTAAGTTCTGCTTAGGATTGTTTATACACAGATGTCTTTTTATGAACTTGAATAATCTTCATTTAATTTGCATTCGATCAAATTTAATGAAAACAAATTGTAGGAATTGATTTCAATGTTTGGAAAATAATAGGATGTTAGTTTAAGGGACTAATGGATTAATTAATTCAATGTTGTTTTGGAACCTTTTATGTTTATGTGTTATTTTAGACTCTTTGGTAGATTCAAATGAAGTTTATTATTTGTGGCATCATGAGTCCTTGCTTTTTCTATTGGATCTTGTCCTTCATTGTGGGGATACTCAGATGTGTGGCTTTATGTGTTTGATTTCCAGAGGCTTAGGAAGGGAGTTTGAGGATTCTTTATTGTATAGTCATGCTTCTCTTTTGATGAAATTTGTTCAAGTCTTGCTTGTTTTGGAAGCTAGATGGTCTTCCTAGCCTACCTTGGAATTCTCCCTGTATGTTATCTTATTCTAGCAAGAGAGTCAAGCCTTGCTATGGTACTTTGGTGAATCACCATCTTGAGATTTTCGGTTTGATTTGCGATGTTGCTTGGATTCCTTGGTGCAATCTTGGGGGAGTGGCTTTCATTGGGGGCGGAAGCAAACATACAAAGGTAGCTAGTGGCTTTCATTGGGAGCCAAAACCTAATGAGAGTTTTGTAATCAAGTGATAACATAAAATAATTAACTTGGGTGGGTAGCTAGATAACATTAATAAAGATTAATTCTTGTTGCCTCTCTTACACCCAGGTGCTTGTATAGGGTTGAGGTAAGTAGAGAAGGGACTAGAATGGCTTCCACCAATCTTGTCCCTTCGAAAGGTTGGTGTGGTCCACCAGTGTTTGTATGGGGGTCGGGGGTCGGGAGAGGTTACTAGGGTAACCCAAGATGGGGGTTGGGACCTAGTGAAGACCTACCAAGGTAACTCATTACAACCTAGTGATGACACTCTTCCCTATTTCCACCTAGTGGTAACTTGCATCTTTTGATTCCTTATGTGGATTGTTTTTGGAACTCCAAAAGTGGTTGGTTAACTTATGTTGGTTTATCCTTTTGTGGATTGCTTTGGGCCTCTAGAAGTGGGTTATTGACTTTGGTGTCTCCTTTGACATTACTGTTGTGAGCCTCTTGTGGATTATTTATTGTTGATTCTCTTGAGAGCCCTTATGTACTTTGTCTTGTGGATTCCCTTGTGAGTCTCTTGTGAGTATAGCTTTGTGGACTCTTTTGTGGTTCTTGATTGGTACCTTTGTAAGTTTTCTTCCACCTTGCGGGTCTGATTGATATCTCCTAGAATGGGGGGTGGACCTATTGGTACCACATTATTGGGTGGAGTGTTATTCGCACCCATTGGGTTTTGGCTCCTTCAGTTGCATGTTCAAGGAGGCTCATGAAAAGATTGAAGACTATTATTATTGCACCAGATTTATGTATTCAGCCCATCATGGGACTCTTGGAGATTTGTATCTTGAGGATCCATTGTAATGTATTTGATGTTCATATGTATAATCTTCAACAATGAAATATGCACCTTGTACTTATGCAAAGGATCAACATTGTAATTTGTTTAACAGTTCTTTGTTGGTTTTTTGGGATGATGTTCAACCATGAGTTACATTGTTACGGGGCCTTGAGGACAAGTGCAAGTTGTTAATTATGTATCACTTTTTATCTTGATGGATGTATCACTCTTGCATATGTAATTTTATCTTTTATAAAATAAAATTATTCGCATTTTCATTGGTTTTTTTGTTGTTTAAGTCCTCTTGGCCTCATAGCAGGGCATGCCATCTAATATGAAATTCTAGAGTTCTTTACATCCCTATGGTCCTTGTCCACATTCATAGCCTATGTTTCCATTCCCCCCCCACCAATTTTTTAAACCGTCACCTCCGGCCTTGAAACTTATCTCATAGACTTCTTATGTCGCATTATCGATCCTCAAATCCTCTTTGGAACTAAGCCTTGTTACTTTGAGCCTTCCTTAGAGGACCATTTTCTTAATCTCTCTCACCTGTGCACTAGCTCAAGTGATGGTTGGTGAACCTTAGCGGTGTGGAACTATCTTTAAGGTTCCTAAAGTTCCAAAAAGACCTGAATTTGTGATCCTTATGATGATTACCAATATCTATCGATTGATCGGTTGATCAGTAACTTCGATATCACTTCCAATGATAATCAAGTACCTAATCTTTCCAAGAGGTAGATATCCTGTTAAAAGCAATGGGTTATACTAAGTGATGAAGGAGTCACAATGGCATCAAGATATCAGAGGATTTGAGAAATTTTGCAATCATGCTTTGAAATCTCTAACTCGTTGATCACCATACATTGCACTCTTTCCAAGACCCAATCCTATAAAGATTTTTATGTACGACTCCGTAATGTTTAATTAAACAGTGAAAAGCATGCAAAGGTGGTGACATGAGTTATAGAATTTAATGAGGGTCTTTTCTTACAAAAGGCATTAATATGTTTACACTTGCTCATTATGATCTTTGAAGTTGGCTAAAGTAATGTATCAACATGAATTATCATTCTCAAAATGGTTCTGCCCCATAATGATCAATTTCCTGTAGTTAACCCTGATTTGAATTGGCTAGAGAATGAACAAGATGATATTATCCTCAAATTATATATCCTCATGTGGAAACAACAAACTTTATTTATAGGATAGAGAGATGGTGACATTGTTGGGAAAGATAGAAAGGCAAACTGGTAATCATAACTACCAATTATATGAAGAAATTGTTGTAGCCCGAAATCCAAGTGATCAACCCAACAATTAAGTACTAAAATGGTACTTCAAGGAGACGACCCCACACCAATAATGCAACTGGATATGGAGTTCATAAAAAATCCTCAAGAAGATATACTTATTGGATTGACAAACTTGGCTTGGCAACTACAATTATGTTCAATATCTACAGATGAGTTTTGTGCTTGAGGAAGAAGAGGAGAAAGCTGAAAGACATGAAAGGGAGATTGACATGCAAAGGAATCTTGTTCCACCTATTGTTTGAGTATTGATTAGAATAGTCAAGATAGGTTTCCAATTTTGGCTTTGAATTGTGGACTTGTGTAATGCCATGTGTGCTTTAAGGTAGCTTATAGTTTTTCTTTAGTAAAAATGGTTTTGTTCAAGAAACTATTATCTTTTAAGAAGCTATTTTATTTTTAGGTATATATAGTTATAGACAAGAAAAAAAGAGAGGATTATTGACCCCCCCTTGCACTTTGATGCATGAGTGGGAATCGATCAATTTGCTTTTTGGTGTTGTTTCTAAGTTAAGTTTCGAGTTTTGATAGCATGTTTTCTTTTTTAGAAACATAATTTATATATGCAGAGATGAAGACTTTGTGCTTTTGAATATGAATCTAAGGATGTGAATTCTTTTAAGGCTTTGTATTCATGCATGTTCTTATGGTTGACATTTACTTTGAGATTTACAATTAGTTCCTTGAATGCATCTATATATTAAGTTATGGATGTACATGTTTATAAAACTTTGAGTCATAATGCATTTACATTATCTAAGAGGAACGCCTATCAATTTTCCATTAGAGTTTGTTGTGTACAACAAAGGGGTGAACTTTGAGTCATCTGTTTGTTTTTCTTTTCATTCTTATTCCTTCCTTTGTTTTGCTTGCGTAGTTTAGAAAATACCCTATAAAAGGCCCTAATTATATCATAAGAGGGAGTTCTACCTCTAAAATTCAGAGGAAATTTGTTAATTCAATTGGAAACTTCTCCAATTATTTGTTACATGTTTGTCTCTACCATAGGGATTAGAGGATTTGTTTTATATTTAAAAAGGGACAAATTTGTAAACTAACAAACCCTAAGATCACAAAACCATAACTCACTTATCTATTTTTTTCTCCTTCAAAACCAACAACAACAAAACCTGATGTCAAGGGTTTTGTTAGTGAGAACTTGACATATCCTTAATACCTTATGACAACATGCTTCAAAAGGGAACTTTTAAATAGAAATATAGTCTATATAAGACTTAAGGCACATAACTTATGATTGTTATAAGTTTAGTAAGATTGTCCTAGTTTCATTATGATTGTCCTACGTTTAATAGGATTCTCTTAGGATCATTAGGACTATTTTATGCTTATTAGGATTGTCCTAGGTTCATTAGGACTATCCTACATTATATGACTGACTTAGGTTCATTAGGACTATCACACATTATTTAGGACTATCCTACATTCATTAGGACTAACCTAGGTTCATTAGGACTGACCTAGGTTCATAAGGATTATCCTAGATTCATTGGGACTCTCCTAGGTTTAATAGTATTATCCTACATTCATTGTTAAATCATTCATGACACTCATAATTTTTTTGTATAAACCTATAGGGAAATATAGGATAACTCCACAATAACCTCTCTTAATTTGGAAGAGTCCAATCTAGTTAATTACAATGAGAATTTTTCAAATGTTGTAAAATGTGTTAATTTTGATTAATGAAAGGTTGCAATATTGCATAACTTTCATTCAGTTCATCGTGGCGTTGAACCATCAACACCAACACATTTAAGTGGATAGGTTTATACTGAGCATGCTTTTATTTTTCTCCCCAACTTCCCTGAATGTTCCATGCCAGGCTGAACCAACACATTCTCTAAGTGCTTTATGTTCAAAAACTACCAAACTTTGACGAGTTAATTCTTGACATTTTTAGAACTTAGATTTTTTTTGTCTAAATACATGGGGTCATGTAGGGATTCTCTATAATGTTCTCTCTAACTTTTTGAAGAATCTAATCCTATTCCTTGTGGTAGCAAGTTTTTAAATATTGCACAAAGTGTTAATTTCATTCAATAAAAAGTTGTATTGCTGCGTAACTTTCATTCTATTTGTCATGGGGCTAATTCGTGTGCCAACATGTCCAAGTTGGTGGGTTTATGATAGGAATACTCCTATTTTACACTCTAACTCGACCAAACATTCCAAGCCACACCATGTCGATACATTCTCTTTAGTTCCCCAAAGTACAAAAAATTATTGAACTTTGGCAGGTTGTTTCTTGAACCTACAAGCTCGTGTGGGGTCCCTCTATAATAACCTTTTTCACTCTTTTAAGACTCCAATCCAATTTCTCATGGTGAAAGTTATTCTAATGTTGCAAAAATTGTAAAGTTGCAAGGTAGCATAATTTTTGTTCTATGTGTTGTAGGGTTGAACTGTCAACAACAACACATCCCAATGTGAAGATTTATGCAAGGCATGGTCTTGTTTTGCACCCAAATCTCTTGACCATTCCAAGCATTCACCATGTCAATGATTTATCTTAAGATCCCTAAGGATGACTTGGGTTTCCTTCTACTGACCAACTAACTTCATGAACACGTTGTTAATATTTTTTTACCACCTAGCAAAAAATGTGTTATTTTAAAAGTTTTAAATAGTTTAATATTTTCTTCAAAAGTTGTAAGTCATATTTCACAAAAAATGTTTTTGTGAAAGACTTGGGCACCAAGATGTAAAAAGGCCAACATTCAAACTTGTAAAAGGGGTTAGAAAATGTGATCCACTAGTCTAATTATGAAAACTAGGAATCAAACATATTTAGAACCTCAATACATTCAAGGATAATCAATAGGGCCCACTTAAGACCTATTCAAAGAGTTGGCCCTATTGATTAATTATTCTTCTCTTGAGTTCAATTGTTTTGATTTGAAAATGATGTGAATTGGGGCTACTGATGCAAAATTAAGGGTAATCAACATAAACAAAAAGTTTCAAATCAGATATGCAGACTCTAGGTACAGATCTAAAAATGGGAATCATAATGGAACTTGTGTTTGCAATTTGAGCCCAATTTTTTTTGGACTATGTGGTTAGGCAACCTAGTCCTCCAGGTTTTTGATGCATATATCAAAAAAATAAAATGGGATTGAGATGTTGGTCAGAATATCTCTCTGAAATTTTAAATTCAAAAAGTGTCAGACTCTGTGGCTATGCCACAGTGTTAGGGTATTCCACTTCTTCAAAATATGGTTGTATTTGTCTTAGTCTATACTTTTTGGATCTATATTTATTCTCTTCTAAACCTGTAATGTAAAAACACAAGAGAGGAAAAATAGTGTTGAGCTGATAAGGGTTTTCCTCAAATAAACATCGAGTTTGTAATTAACCCTTAAAAAGAAAATAGATAAAGGAAAAGCTCTGAAGTAAAATGTTGGATCCACAATATTATACCTCAATCTTGATGTTGTTGTTGATGATAATTATGCAATGCTCTTTGAATAAGACGCACAAATTTTGATGCTATAACATGACATGATAATGCATAAAAGATTCAATCATGAAAAGCCACTTGTATGAAGATTGTTGCAACTTGCTACCACAAAATACTGAAATATGAAGAAATTCACTTATAATACTTGCTCTAGGAAGTGATTAGGATGTTATGAAATGTTTGAGGATGAAAATAAATTTAGAAAGATGCTCTTATATTGGGTTCTCAATTTATTTCATAAATTAGGTTGACCTCCAATGATCATATTTTAATATTAGGATTGGGAATCAATTGGCAGAAAGCAGTACATTGATATATTAAAAAATGGGCCCAAACTAGGGGGACTATGGATCCTAGCGCCCTAGTCCACCTATAAAGGGATAAAACAAAGGTGTTTTTAGTTTACAAAAATTTAAGAAAAGGATTCAATTCATTGTATAATCATATGATATCAATTTTATAGTGCAACACCAGAAATAGGCTTGGCAAAGAGCTAGCACTGTGAAATTGTAAGGGGTTATAATTTATGACACTATATTTAGCCCCCGCTTTAGTGTTAGTATAAATTTACACTAATATTTATTGTAAATGAGAGAGAGAGAGAGAGAGAGAGAGAGAGAGAGAGAGAGAGAGAGAGAGAGAGAGAGAGAGAGAGAGAGAGAGAGAGAGAGAGAGAGAGAGAGAGAGAGAGAGAGAGAGAGAGAGAGATGTTTGATAGAGAAAGCCCCCAAACTTAGGATCTTAACATAAACAATCACATATAATTAAGGACACATAAAATAAAGAAAAGACAAAGAAAAGGAAAACAAAGAGAGAGAAAAGGAAACAAAAAGACACATAAAAGAGGTTAATACTAAAAATAAAGGCTCCAAGTGAACTAGTTGAAGACAATTTAATAATAAAAATATCCCAACCACTAATGTCATTCTTGGAATGCTATTGCAAGAGAACAAGTGGTCCTATAAAAAGAGAAAGAGAATACACCAAGAGATGAGACAAGAAACCATGATCCAACAACTAGCAAGGTGTGTTATGTTATGAGTTCATGGGAGAGAGAGAAAGGAAGATGGATTCCACTAGCTAACAAGTTGTGTTATGTTAGGTGATCCATGGAAAAGAGAGATAATAACATTTTTTATTGGACAACAAAGTGTGTTATGTTGTGTATCTATGTGAAAAATAAAGAAGAGTCAAATCAGTCTAGCAAGGTGTGTTATGCTAGTTGAGTCATCCTAAAAAATATTACCAAATAAAATCCTCTCTTTGCAAAGCAATAAAATGTAAAATGGGTGTTGCAATAACACCAACATAAGGGTTACCAAATAAAACTTTCTAGTTGAAAGGAAATCCAAAAATACAACTGACACCAAGACAAGGATTATCAAACAAAACTCACTATTTGCAAGGAAAACTAAAAATGCAACTGTAAAATGGGTGTTGCAGTGACACCAAGCACAAACAATAGGGAGGTCACACATATTCCCCCACTTAAATGTCAACATATGTCCATGTTGATATCTTAAGATAGAAAGAGAACACAACAAAGATAAACACCTCCATCACCAAGGAGATATTCTCTAAACAAAAATACACATACATTCCAAGCTAGAAAGAAGACACAATTCTTTTAAGAAAGGAAAAGGTAGTTTTAAAAGAGATATCTAGCAACAAGTATAAAGGGATCATTTTGAGGGATACGCGATTAACAGAGGAGGAAGCTATATTTGTCCAAAGACATCTGCCTCCAAGAGGAAATATTTAACAATAATATCATCTTCAACAAAGGGGAGGGGAAGGAGACCAAAGATACACACCTTCCTTATTTCTAGGAAAGGGGATTATTGATGAAGGATTGAACACTTTTGACACCAAGGAGAGATCATTAATAAAAAGAAACACTTTGAAGCAAGGAAGAGGTCCTAATAGTAAAACATGCATTAAAGAAAGGTTAAAATTTCCATGAAGGACAAACAATTCTATGCAATAAATGATATCCTTATAGAAGATGCAACTCAAAAAAGGAAAATGAATCCTTATAATTTAAGAAAGAGAAAATATTAAAAACTATTTGTGCTCCCCAAGTGTGGAGACAAGAATAACTAGGTGGCTATTATGTTCCTAGCCAAGTATGATTAGACATGAAATTGTACCATCATGAATGACAAATATCTCCTTAAAAAGGTAAACTAATAGTGTCACCTATTGAAGAACATAATAGGTCCAATAGAGTGCTAGGGAACTACTTTTGAATTTAGATTTAAAAAAAGAATGAGATCAGGTATGATATGAATACAAGCCCTATCATATAAATCTTAAACAAATTATTTAATGGAATGCAATCAACAAGACATTGAGAGTTAATTTGATGAAAGTGAAAAAATGTGTCCTAACTACCATTATTAGAATTATTCATATATCTTATGTAAGGAAACGTAACATTTTTTATGATATTTAAGTCTCCAAAAGATTCTTTTTGCTAGATTGAAATGAGTAGGCCTTGTCTCTCATCGAAGAGGAATATTAGGCTTTGGTATCAAAATTAGTAAAGAAGGGGGAAGAAATATTACACATCCTCTAGGTCATTGTTAAGGCAATTCTATAGGGACTTTGATTCCTTGTTCCATCATTCCAAGACCTTGTCTACTATATGCTCATTTAGAAATCATATCATATGCAACCTCGTAATTTGTTTGCAATTATCAAGGAGAAGGACTTTCATCATAGACTTCATTGAAGTTTGTTGTGTAAATGTACTTTGGAGGACCAAAGGGATGAATTGATGAAGGTGGATGGATCATTCTAGTGTGATTCTCATTTCTATTATTATTAATATCCACTTGGTTAGGTCAGGAAGGAGAATTCTCATCATTTAAAGCTTCATATTTACTCAATGTTATATATTAGGTGACATCTCATGGAGGAAATGCATAAAATAATCTCATCTCAAAATATTTTGATGGTTAAGATAAGTTCTTGGAGAATAAGGAGGATCTAAAGTGATAGAAGTTTTAAGATCCATATGTTTAGCTTATATCTCGTGTGCTATAGTAACCTTGTGAGGAGAGGATTCATCATTACTTTTCAATAATGCATCTCCATTAGAGAGATCATTGAGAATAGTATTAACTATTTCCTCATGGATAAGATATACTCTAGGAGAGATACAAGTATGATTCATTTCAATTTCATCTCTAGGACGATTATCAAAGATATAACTTGAAACATCCACTAAAGATTTAATATAATCCAAACATTCCATTAACTTATTTAAAAATATAAACATATAGAAACATGAAATATGTATGAGAGATTTAAGAAATGAAGTGAATGTAGAAAAATGTTTGAAATCCTCATGATGCAATACATTAGAGTGCTATGAATGAATGCAAGCAACATAAAATGAAACAAGCCATCATGCAACGCATGATTTTGATAAATGTAGCTAATAAACAATGTAATCAAATGTGAAATTGTAAAATAATAAGATTTTGTAAATTCCATAGTGAAAAGTCAAATCTAAAAATAACCAATTGGAAATATATAAAATTTAAGAAGTGCCAGGTTCACCAAAATGTAAAAAGAGTGGGTAAATAGGATCCACTAGTCTAAAGAGTTGGACACTATCAATTGATTATTCTTCTTTTGAATTGAATTAATTTGATTTAGAAATGATGTGCACTAGGGTTAATGATGCAAAATTGGGAGTAATCAACATAAACAAAAAGTTTCAGACTAGATATGTAGACTTTAAGTACATATTTGGAAATGGGAAATAGAAAGGAACTTGTGTCTATAATTTGAGCCCAAAATTTTTGGACTATGTGGCTAGGTGACCTAGTCTTGCAGGTGTCCGATGTAGACATCAAAAATAAATTTATGATTAGGATGTCACTTAGAACATCTCCCTTAAATCTTGTCAAAAAAGTGTTGAATTATGTAGCTAAGCCATAATGTCTAGGGTTTTCTACTTCTTCAAAATCCATTTCTATTTGTCCCAGTCTATACTTTCTGGATCTTATATATTTATTCTCTTTTGAACCTGTAACTTTCACACAAAAGCCAAAAAAATGGTTTTGGGTTGATAAGGATTTGCCTTAGTCAAACTCCAAGTTTGGAATCAACCCTTATGAAAATAGACAAAGGAAAATATCTAAAGTAAAATGTTGGATACATAATATTATACCTCAAGTTTGATTTTGTTGTTGTTGATGATGATGATAATGATGCACTTCTCTTTGAATGAGAACCACAAATTTTGATGCAATAATATGACATGACAAGGCATAAAATACTCAATCATAAAAAGCTACTTGCATTAAGATCATTGCAATTGCTGCCCCATAATGCTCAAATATAAAGAAATTCGCTCACAATACTTGCTCTAGGAAGTGACTAGGATGTTATGGAATGTTTGAGGATAAAAATGAATTAGGAAAGATGCTCTTATATATGGCTCCCAAGGTATCATAAATTAGGCCAACCTTCAACGATCATATTAAAATATTGGGATCAAGAATCAATTGGCAGGAACCAATACATTGACATATTAAAAAATGGGCACAAATTGGGGGAGACTATGGTTCCTAGCACCCCAGTCCACTAGGAAAAGGGTGCCTAGCATCTCTAGTCTACCCAGAAATGGGTGCTACAAAGGTGGTGGTATTTTACAAAAATTCAAGACAATGATTCAGATCATTGTATTATCATATGACATCAATTTTATAGTGCAAAGCCAAAGATAGGCTTGGAAAAGAGATAGGAGGAGACAAACTAAGACAACAACACAAAAAAGGAATGTGAAATTGTAAGGGGTTACAATTTACAACACTGCAAAACCTATGCTCGATAGAGAACAAATCAGTAAAGATGAAGTAAAAAATTAGTGGCTTCATGAGAAAAGTAAGAAGATCACTCAATTAAAACACTTAAAGAGAAAAAAAACATAGATAAATGGTAATGACATGAATTTCTTGGAAGTCTAAAAAAAGAAATGGTGGAGTCACTTGTTAGGGACAATCAACACTTAGAGATAAGACTCAAACCACATATTATAGGGCGTGTCATGATTAACAAAAGAAAATGAATGGCATTTCAAATATTCTTATGTAGTGACAAATATGAAGGAGAAGATTTGAAGTACCCTATGAAAGAGGGAAACCATCAAGAAAAAGGTATCAAAGGTCTTTAAACAAAAATCACAATGTTCTTAAAATCATAATGATAAGATGAGTGAAATAACTAGTTGACTTAAGAGACAAGAAAAGGTCTACAAGATATTTTGAGTTTGAAAACAACAAAAGTAATTGTGGTAGTTAAAGGTGTAAATTCCATAGTCATGCTAAGAATGAAGGGAGCATCATGCCAATATTAAAATATGGTAGTCTAAGAGATTTGATAGTCATAAAAGACTACCATAAGTCCCAAGACCATATGATAGTAATGTAACAAGCATATAATATATATAGTAACAATCCATTAAAAATAAGATCAACTTGTTTTACAAGTATGATCAAGTGAACTTGTTCGGATGGTTTAGATTGCATGAATGTGGGAGTGCATGTCAAGTAGTTGATAAGAGATCAAAGAGGTAGTCAAGTTATTTTAAAACAAGTTTTTAGGTCATAGTAAGGATACAAACATTGTAAAGATTACCAAAAATGCCTCACAAAAACAACAAAATGTAGAGTTTGAATCAATAGTGGATCACAAAATCCTTGGAAAACTAGAAAGGGCATCATTTGTGAGAGGTGTGTCAAATTTGATTGAACGTGGATAATATAACAAGAATGATACACTCACAGAAACAATAGTCTCTATCAATTTAGTATTATCTTATGTAGAGCTTTCTATTATTATGCCTTTTGTTGTGTCATGTGTCCATATTGCAATTGATACTATGATATCTCTAGATCAATAAGGGAAGTGAACATAGATTTAAAGGTTTTCCTTTACAAAATGGTATATCACAAGTCATTTATATCATAAAAGGAATATATGTGTTCATAGAATATAGCCATCAAAGAGCATCATAGATTGGCGGATAGTCTTAGACCTATTCAAGAAGACAACAGGAACCAATGTGACAAAGAATTCTATATAGTGTGCAATATGAAAAGGCAATAATAGAGGCAAATCATGAGATATAAGGACAAATAAAGAGGATAGTTATAATGAAAACCCTATTAGATGATAACTATGCTGACCATGGAAAGGAAAATAGATATAGATTCATTTGACAAGCATGGTTAGAAGAAATTTGTGCTATTAAGGCAAGTTGAAAAAAAATGATTAATGAAGTAGTTCTCAACTTAAGACATTATCAACCTAGGTGACATAGTTTTGGATAGATTCCCTACTGGTTTTTGGAGACTCCCTACAACTTGACAATATTAAGGGTGGTAGAGGAATTTATAGTTGAGTAAGAGATCCCCTACACCTTCTTAAAGCATTTAATATTATTTAAGTAATTTTTCCACGTCCTATGAGTAAGGAAAGAAGGCTATAATAATTTTGAGTAGTTATGATTGATCAAGGATTCATCCAAGCATCTGAAAAGTAGTTATGCCAATAGTATCATTATGTGGAGAGAATCCAGGGCCAGTTGCAAGAATATTGGAGCCTTTATAGGAGTCAACATTATAGAGGAACATGGAAAAGTTAAGATGAAGTCAAACAAAGAGGTTTTAATGAACCTTATCACTTCCTATTTCTCCTCATAATGGCTAATGATGAAGATATAATACACTTCGGGATCTTTTTAAAGTAGTTTTGGCTTTTTTTAAACAAAAATTGTAACTCTTATGAGTTCTTTCCTGTATGAACAACATTTGTAACTCAATGGAACATTGTAAGACTTGGAATTCTGAGTAAGCATATGACAAAAAACACATTTGTACTTAGTTGGGCATATTTCAACGAATAAGATAAGTTGATTTTACCTACAAACTTGGAGTTGTATATTGTGTGAAATTTTAGGAATAGTTAATATTATCTCGTGATATATTATTTTATCCTTGATTTTAGTCCTATTTCTATTACCTTTATGAAGAATTGCATGTGTTTGTAGGTCATAATTTGTGTTTTCCAATTAGTTAAATGGATTAGTTTTGAGAAGTTGTCATTCATAGACATTTTCAGCTATGCATAGATACAAACCAATTAACAAAAAGTACAAGAGTTATGCTTTTACAATCAATTGGAAGAATCATGACAATATATATATATATATAAAATTTTAGTTGTACATAGATACAAATTAGCTGACAATTTTTACAAAAACATTCACGTTCCTAACATTTGGTAAGAATATTGAATGCTTATATATACAAAATTCCAACTTTACATAGATACAAATTAACTGGTGGCCATTGGTATATAGATAACTTCAGTTATACATAGATGCATATCAGCTGATGGTCATTGATATATAGATAACTTTAGTTTTATATAGATACCTACCAATTGACAATATTTTAAAAAAAATTGCATTTCCAACAATGGGTACAATGTGTTGGTTCCTAGATCAACAAACTATTAAACCCTAGAGCATAACCACTTTCTCATACTTAGGTTTAACACCAAAGTTGGACAACAAATATGAGATAGATACTAAATGTTTAGGTGAAAATAGGGCTCACAAGTTTAGCTATGTAAAAAATCTTTTAAACTTATTTCACAAATGTCACATTAAAATGAGAATGAATTCAATAGGTTCAACCTCAATTTTATTAGGAAGAGGGTTGAATACTAATTGGATTTTATTCTTTTTTATTGAGTGGACAATGTAATTGAAAATATGTGAATTAAATACAAGTCCTAGGCTTAATGACATGGAATTGACATAAAATAACATGAACAATAAGTTTCAAATGTGGTATACAAACACACAGAGATAGATTTGAAGTAAGGGAACATAGAGGAACCTGGATTCGAAAACTTGGCCCACAAATATAGGACAAGGTTGCTTGGGGAGACTATGTCCTCTAGCTGTCAGATGTGGATGAACAAGAAAATTTTGTAATGAGAATTTCATTCAAAATATTCTACTAGAAGTTCATCAAAAATTTATCAGACAAGGTGCCTTGGGTGACCCTATCCTCCACTTTTTGCTCCTGCAAGAGCTAGATCTGATCATCTCTGACTTCTTTGTTTGCTTCTGCAATTGTGACTCTTTAACTTGTCACCTACACACATAAGGAAGAAAATTGTGTTGTTGATAGGGATTTTCCTAAGTCAGACCCTGGGTTTGGAATTATCTCTTGAATTGATTATACCTTCAATTGGTGATGCAATGTCCTTAGGATAAGTCCTCCATGTGTTGATGCAATAACATGATAAATCACATAAAATCCATCATGAAACATAATTGGAGATATAATTGAAGATGTCTTGATATATCTTGTTTCTCCTTGAAGCATATCTACTCTTAAATTGGGGTAAAAGCATAATGATGAGATACAACTATGAGATGATGGAATGAATTGAGAGAGATTCCTTATATAGGGATTTCATAATAAAATCACCTTTGGGCCAATTTAGATGTAATAACCCACCAATACCCATGTAATAACCCACCATAATTAACTCAACAAAATTGACCATTCTTTTTTTTTGTGTGCTTAATTTAATCATTGTGTTTGATTCAATTGCATACTCTGGGCATCCATCCATTTGGATTAGGCATTCATCCATTCGAGATGAGCATCTAACCATACGGGTTAGGCATCTGTCTATACGGGACATAAGATTCCATCTATCCAATACGGGATAGGCATCTACCCATACGGACCATTCAGGTCCTGAGACACTCACTAAGTACTACACTCT
This sequence comes from Cryptomeria japonica, assembly GCF_030272615.1. NCBI lineage: Eukaryota > Viridiplantae > Streptophyta > Pinopsida > Cupressales > Cupressaceae > Cryptomeria > Cryptomeria japonica. Next base: position 242,476,524 of record NC_081406.1, on the reverse strand, counting down.
TCTAACAGAAGTGCATCAAGGTCGCCATCCTTAGGAGTAATTAAATTACATAATACAAGCTTGAATTCCACCTCAGAATTTGGCTTAAAGCCTCGGGAAGTCAAGCAAATCCATACGGGATTCCTTCCGAGTATGCATTGATTTACTTTTTCCCTTTTTACACTTATCTTTCAAATTAGGATTCTATTCAACCCTTCTTCTTACCAAGCCTAGACCCCACCCACGAATGCTTGAGTACTAGGGACAACTCCATCCCAAGACTGCCTACATACCCGTTTCGGCACGGGATCAAGGCGTAAAATATGTAGTTCTATTTTCTACTCTATGGTTTGATGTAAACTGATTAGTGGGTACACAACCTTTTCTAGGGTCAATGTCCCAGACAGTTTCTCTACAGTTGCTACCTACGGTGGTAGCGCTTAAGAAAAGGCTCAAGATGGCCTATTGCTTGTGGCCTAAATCAACTAGATCCTAATTCTTATCATAAGCATCACCCTTGACCAGTTGTCAATCGACAACAATTCTTCGAGATTAAATCAATTTCATAAAAGCGTTTCACTCATCATCCCTATGGGGGTTTACTATAGTTTAACTCAGTGGATGAAAGATCGTTTTAGAATTATCTTATTAAATTATCGATCCAAGGGGGATTACCCACCCCTTGGATTTTAACTTCCAAGTGTCCCTTATTACTCCTCGACGATTTATAGGGACGATGCCACATACGTCATTGATGTAGCTTTATTAGGCGTTAAGTGTAGTAGTTCAACATGACGACATTACTCGTAAGCGTGACCCAGAGGCACTGTATATATCGAACGCTACTGGGTTTTGGTTTCCATCTTCCTTTATTTAGTTTTCTAACTAAGAGCTATGAAAACATCATACTTGAAAACAATTACTAATTGAACGTGTATAATTTAATAAATTGAAATAACTACTTGATGAATCACGTAGAATAAAAACCATAACTAAATTATTTATTATTCAAAATTTGAAATATAGCTTGCGTAACAATGACCATTATGAAACTTGCATATTAATAATTACACGTGTAACTTGCATGGAGATGAAAACGTCAATAAATGTAACTAATGTATAAGAAATTTGCATGATATAAGAATAGTGTAACTTGCGTGCATGATTAAGCCATGCATGATTCCTATGGTCATAGGTTCCAAAAATAGCGATTAATTTAGACATTAGATTCAAATCATGATAATGTGCAATAATTGCTTTCAATGAGTCCAAATACAAACTAACTAACCCAACAAATTTTAAGTAGTTTTCCAATTATAAAATTTAATACAATTTTAATTTACAATTTGAAAATTGCAAAAGGGAATTTAATTATTATTATAAATTTTCCTAAGGGCAATTATACAATTTAATTTACAATTGAAAAAAAATCTAAAAAATAAATACTTTTCAAAAATTACCTAAAATCTTTTTATTAAACAAAAAAAAAGGTATAACAATGGCCGAATTTATAGTGGTATTATTTTTTTGAAAAAAAAGAAAAGAAAGGGGAGTTCATGGGAGTTGGACCCACAGGTCCCATCACCACTGCGGGTTTGCGGAAGCAGGCTTGTAGTGGTGAGGGGACCCCATGGTCCCCTCCACTTCCCTGTGGCCACTGCTGTGATAGTGACCGTAGGGGAAGTGGAGGGTACCACTTCCCCCGATGGTTACAATAACCGCCGCCACTACCCTGCACGCCGCCTGACACCCAAAATAATTTTCGAGAATATGGCGCTTGCAAAAATATAATCCCTTTGCAACATTTAATACATTTTATTATTTGAAATATATATATATATAGTTTACATTTCCAATTATTTAATGATATATATGTAAACAAAAAGAGTATTTATTTATGAAAATAAGAACATGAATAAAATAGATAATCAAACAATTGTTTTAGATTGATTTTACAGTAAACAGGAGGTTAATATTTCCAGTATTCACAGGGGGGAATAGAGAGTTTATTTCCAGTATTCACAGGGAGATAGTTTATTTCCAGTATTCATAGGAAGATTGTTTATTTCTAGTATTCACAGGGAGATAGTTTATTTCCAGTATTCACAGGGAGATTTATTTAACTAATAATCATAGAGAGATCTTATTCAACTAATATCCACAGAGAGATCTTATTCAACTAATATTCACAGAGAGATCTTATTCAACTAACATTCATAGAGAGATCTTATTCAACTAATATTCACAGAGAGATCTTATTCAACTAATATTCATAGGGAGATTTATTTAACTAATAATCACAAAGAGATTTATCTAAAGAATGAGATTCAAATTTCCATTCAAAGAACCAGAGAAATGAATTAGAGGGAAGAAATAAAGATTAAGATTCAAATCACACGGTGAAGAGTTTTAATCTCAGAAAAAGAGATTTAAAAAAAAATAAAGGAAATATGATTTTTTGCTAAAATCTTTGGAAAAACAAAAAGCAAGATTTTGTGTATATTTTTTAGGAAAAAAATAAAATAATAATGCTATCCTTTACATGCAATATGAGAAGTATTTTATCAATATTTATTCCTAAATAAAAAGATTTAAAAGAAGGGAGAATCTAGAAACTATCTTTGGATAATACCATTTCTCATATATGAATGTGAAATAACAAGAAGAAAACCTGGCTTATCGAAGCTTGATGTTGAATCCTCTAGCTATCCTTTTGATCCTCCTTTGCAACTTGAGAGAAACCTTCCAAACAACAACTTAAAAATCTTGCAACCAAAAATGAGACTACCGAAGAAAAAACTTGGGAAATTTTCTTCAAAACATAATCAACTCCCTCCTTTGAAACTTGCATATCATTTTATAAGAAAAATCCCTCCATTCCACTATCTAAAAAATTTAATTAAAAAGGAGATTCTTTTCCAATATTGGACTCATACAAATTGATTAAACTTAGTGGGGGAGTTACATGCAAGGTGGTGGAGATTCATCTAGAAGCTTCTTATTCTTCCTACAACATGTGTCATAATTGGGAGTGGAAATAAATAAATAAAAATAATGCCTTTTGAATTATATTCTCCAAGTGTGTGTGTGTGTGTATTCATTTTATTCTTTTATAACATTTATTCAATCATTTAAATAGCTTAACCAAAAATATAATAGAATTGTATTTAAATCAAAAAGTGATAAAGGAGGGTTGTGACATTAGAATCATCATTTTTTGCACAGAGATGGATACCTACATATTATCCTCCTATAATTCAAAGAAAAAAGCGTTGGACAAGGTGGCTTGGAGCGACCCTGTGTTGAAAATTTCAACTCGACTTTTTAGGGATGTGAGATAATAGGATCCTAATACTGAAAATAGATTTTAATGAAAATATATAATGTTTAGATGGGGGAAATGTGCCTTGAAATTTGAAATGGGGTAGGCTTTATAATAAATTAAGATAATAAAAGATAAATGACATACCTAGAAATAAGGGCTCAAATAAGAGTATGATGATGTAAAAGTGGAATAAGACTCATAGTATTGAATTAAATATTCATTTAAATAAATAAAGGTCCTATAATGCATACAAGAATGAAAAATAATAAAATAGGTGCTAGGAAAGTGTGAAATTGGACACCCTAACTAAAGGTGTACAATTTATTACGCTACACTAAATACACTTCTATGCTTTAGACTTTGGACCTAGGGGGTAACCCTTTCTACAATACCATTTGATTTATTCATAGACTAAATAGGGTATTTCATAACAGATAATATTCTCTCACGAGAATGCCAAGAGATGTGAAAAATAAACTCAATATTGGCTCATGTTTTGGCAATCTTCAATTTCTTGCATAGAGAACACAATAACTACAACTAACTAATACGTTTAAAAAAAATAAAATTAATGATTTGTTATTTGAATTTGGTTCTGAATGATGGAAAAAAACTCCCTTGATCGGTACCTTCTTAGGGCTGGATAGTTAGTTAACAACATATAAATGCAATACTCTAACAGTTTAACTCCTAACTAGTGGGTTATAGGTAACAATGCATTATAATGATACCCACTATTTCAATATATATTATAACTCTTTATTTTATATCCTCCACGCACAACTTACTATCCTAATTCTTTGTTCATAGTCATTTAATATCTTCCTTGAAGAGAAGCAAAAAAAAAACACCACATAAAATTGCAGAGATGAGAAAAAATACCCTCAATCATTTTATTTCAAAACATGGTGAAAATACATTTTGGAGAGAATTATGACAACATAAATTCTATTCTATTTTGGTAAGGAAATTACCACATCAAAAGCTCTGACCTAAACACTAATATCAACACTTGTACAAGAATAGGCTCTGCCAAAAAAACTAACTTCAAAATCCTTTTGCAAATGAAAGGAGAAAACAAATTAATAAAAGGTTAGCCCTAAAACTAATTTGCAACTAATACTTGGCACTTTAATCCTCCTTTGATCCACAACATCAAAGAATCTTGAATATTCTCTTTAGGACACTCCTTTTACCCTCCATTTGTCTTTTCTTGTAATTGAATGATGCCCCTCTCTTGCAACTAAGAATTGTACTTTTCTTAATGTTGGATGCTCTCATGAATGAATTTCACCTTATGTGAAAAATATTAACTTGTTGCTACACTTTACCTCCAATGATGTTGGGATGGATGAAAATGGAATTGGGTAGATTAGGTCCTGATCCAACTTTAATTCATACATTGGAATACGAAAGAGCCTAAGGAAGTGATTCACTTTGACTAACTCTTGTGAAAGAGAGTGAAGGAATACTTTTAGGATTTCTATTCCTTTGCTGATAGGAAAGACAATTAGTCAAATGTGAGGGAATGACAAATAAAACTAGTAGAATAAATGAAAACAACTAGAACAATAGCATTAGCAGTCTGATGTAGAGATGAAAATGAAACATGGGGTACAAATTTGGAAATGAGAATAATGTGCACCTGATATTGAAATCTAAGCCTAAATTGAGAGGATAGGAGTGTTGGGCGCTCTGGTCTCAGTGACTGAACTGGGTTGAAAACTAGAAATTTGCAAAGTGAGCTGATCTGGATCCTACCTATTAAATTCTACACCTAATTGGTGAGGAATAGGGAACTCAACACTTCGATCCCTGAGATCCAAGCCTTATTTTACATATAGACCTATGAGAGTTGACCGAGTCTTCCCAAAATTTGCCAACTTTGACAAAAACCTATACCTATGCCTCAAATCTGAAAATGGTGTGTTTGTGGCTATAGAGGGTTTTTCCTTAGTCAAACCCCTTATTTTAGTGATTTCCACCTCCACAAATAGCCAATGTAATATTGAAAAGTGTGTGTGCACTAGAATCTGATGTGTTTTTAAGATTCCTATGAGCTAAAATACAAACTAGAGTTCTACCCTATGTTTGGAGTAAAAACCCTAAATGAATGTAATGTAAATGCTTCAAATCACAAATACAATGTAGATCTAAAGCAATAATGTAAATTTAAAAATGAATGATGTGTAGATTTGAAACTCACATAGAGATATGAAAATAACATGGAACCATTCCAAATCCTAAGGGAGAGGTACAAGCCAATCAATAGTTGGTGATCTCCTTATTATTCTTTATTTTTTCCTAAGCTTCCATGATTGATGAAAAAGGTTGATGAATACTTGATTGATGATGAATTCATTAATTTTAGACTTCACATAAAATGTACACTTTCACTTCATAAGAGTCTCCTTCAGTTGCTAGAGATGAATTCTCAAATAAGGGAAAGAAAACGTTATATATGTGAAACCCTAAATTTAATTTTGATAATAGGCCAACTTAGAATTGATAAAAATTTAAAAAAGTGGGATTTAAACATTATAATACCGCTAAATTAAGCTCCCAAAATTCAAGGAGAAAAAGTTGGGACCAGAATGGTAGCATTCTGGTTTGCCCGACTTTTTCCCAAATTTCTAAGGATGCAAGGTATTGTGATTATAAAGTCAAATCCAACATGGTAGGTCAATCCAAAGTGTTTAGATATGTGATAATGTGTTTTGAAGATTGAAATTAGGACTTTATTAGGATTAATTAAAATAAAATAAAAAGGGGCATGCTTAGGGTTAAAGGCCCAATTTTATAATATGTGAATTGATGAGAGAGGATTTTAGATTTAATTAAATTAATAATTAAATGCTTAAATGAAATGCAAAATGAAATGAGACACACTAAGGCAGGTGCTAACCTAAGCGTGAAATTGGAGAACCCTAATTAGGGGTGTACAATTCATGACACAACATTTAGCCCCTAATTTAGCAGTCACATGACACTACGTGCATATGCAAGCTAAAGTATAGAAAAGTAAACATTCATGGGAAAAAGGATATGTCCATAAGATATCGAATGAAGCTCCTAGTGGTATTTACAGTACAACATTAGGAACCACATCCTACAAAACCACATTGCTAGTTGAAATCACAAAATCACCTAGAATTCTTAATAGGAGTGATGAAATTTGGGGGAGCTATATGCCCCCTTGTTTTGACTTTCTAATTAGTGAGTTGAAACAGGGTATCATGTTTACCACATCGAATTGCGAAGATAATTGATGATAAATGCTCACAATGAAGCTTGATACAAGACTAAAATAAGTTGAGGAACATTTGGTCTGAGAGAGAACTGAAAAACAAATTCAATGCAACCACCAGTGTGCAAATCAGAGTTCGAGATGTGAAAGATTAAGCAAAAAATGCAAAATTAGGGTTTTAGGAAAGAGTAGACCTTAAATAGTGAAAATGACACTATTCATTTATCTTATTTGTTATGTAGCACAAAAGAGGAGACCACATAGCACAAGATGCCACACTGACAACCTAAAGTGCCCACTCAGATGGAGATCTTGAGCCAGTCCGTGATCGAGGATGCTTCGCTGGATGAGGTAAGCCTGCCCAACTGCATCTCTATTTTTTGTTACATTCTATTTAGCCAATTATTATTCAGAAACCCTAATTTCCAAGGGCTACCCAGATGGGGTGCCCTAGTCCCCCTAAGGTGTGCTAGTCCTAACTGGGTTCTCTATTCCTCCAAGGGGGCCATGGTCCCCTTGGAGTGCTTTGGTCCCAATAGAGCATCTTGGTCCCTAGAAAAGGGATACTAGAGAAACACACATAGAATTAGGATATTTAGATGATGATTTTGATATGTTTGATGATGATAGATTACTGATACATGACACTTAATTTTGTAGGAGTTTCCATACTTACATGAACAACTGTCAAACTCATATACCATCATTTGTAGAGCTAGATTCCTCAGCTACCCTTAGAGGATCGACAACTTCTCCATGTTGTGGGCTTTTGATACACATGTTGCATGCCTACCATCAAGTTTCATGGGCCTATGTTCATGGCCTTGATGGAGAGATGGGATCCAGATACCTCTACATTCTTCTTGATAGTAGGTGAGATGACAGTGGCACTAGAGGATGTATATCACATCTTCATATTACTAGGGAGAGGGCGGACAATGAGATATTAGTCAGACCACTCACATACAACTATGAGGAGAGAGTAGATATACTGCATAGGCAGATCTGCACGTAGAGAGACAAAGGGTCAGAATCTCATATAATGGCTACTTCATCCCTCTAGCATAGTTCCATTAGTGAGGAGACTCATGATCACCACAATGGTGCTATCCTTATGCTCTAATGGGCGAGGCAGTCATATGCATGAAGTCTTGAAATATGCCATTCGTGCAATGGAGGAGCATTGTATTGTGTTCGCATGAGGATGTATCATGTTAGCTCATCTCTACCATGACTTGGGAGAATATGCATATGGAGAGGGGAAGAGTCTGATGACATGAACTCTTTTGTAGATCTAGATTTTTGAGCATATTTCATGAACTAGGCTAGCAGGGTTTCCAATTGATGTGGATATTGATGAGACCTGGGTGTATGCATATTCATGCACGAGATCATGTCAAAGGGGTGACTTACTATATTGGAGAGTTGTGATTAGATGAAATTATGTGGAGGTCGTATAGGTGGATGGCCACTTGGCTAGATCAACATAGATAACTTCAACTCATGTAATGGGACCATCCTCTAGAGGTTTTCCATGGCTAGATTGTCATGCTATTTTACTTTAATAGGGTGAGGATACACTTTGGTCTAGAGAAGGGCATGCTTTCATCAGTATCTATCTACATACGACACTCTTGATGTGTCGTGAGACTAGGAGTAGTGCCTAGACCTACTGCAGATGAGATAGCACTTACAAATTTTGATGATGATGAGGCAGATAGAGTCATGCCCCCATTCGAGGATGACCTTGGGGTTCAACAAAGCTACATCACATGGTGGGAAAGGAGATTCCTTGGAGCCATCTTTCCATTAGAATATCCTAGAGGGAACCTTGACCCATGGACAAGGTCAGCGAACTCACATAGCAAGGACAAAGGATAGGAAGCTTCAAAGGAGCCTAGTAGTGAGGATGGATAAAATCATCAAGATGAGGAGGATGATCAAGAGCAGGAGGATGTACTCGATCATATAGGAAATGAGACTGGAGCCATTGATCCTCCAACAATAGAGGACATAAGAGAGTATGCAATGAGAGATGATGAGGAGAGGACCTTAGAGAGGTCGAGCTTGAGATTATGCAGGTCCTCACCTTTAGAGCCACATCCTAAGATACAGAGGTGGTACAAGTATGGGGAGAGTAGTACTAGAACAGTACCATAGACTACCATATCATATGCACCTATCATAACTAACCCTACTTGGAAAGAGGGAGATCTAGCTAAGAATTCATTTGGAGAATTAAGTTTAAAGTTTATTTGTATGTTGATGTATGTATAATATTCTCTCTCTCTCTCTCTTTAGTTAGAATGTAGGGATGGCATGATCTTATCCATCATGTGCTCAGTGATATCATCACTACATCATGCATCCCACAATCCTCACAGATCATGCATAGAGCACAACTCGGTGTTGGATGACATAAGGATGCATTTGACACAATGAGGATAGAGATAGAGCTTGGTCGAGAGGAGAGGGAGCGGCTACAACATGAGCTTATAGAGGCTCGTATGGAGTCAACCATGTACACAGGTATAGTGATGGATCAATATCAGAGGAGTTCATCGAGGAGTCACTCATGATCTACCTCCAACTATCAACATACATCCATGGGACCACCATGGCAAGGGCCAAAGGGCTCAGATAGCCACCATCCCTAGAAGTGGTGATATAGAGGCCACATTTTGTACTTAGTGGCTAATATGTATATGATGTATTTAAAACTTTATATATATATATATGATGATATTTTGTCTCAAATGTGTTCCTTTAATTGCAAAACAATGTGTCATATTGCTTTGATTAAAAGTAACAAATTTGGAAAAAGTACATGTATATCCAATTTAATCCTCATGCGATTGACTGCTCAATACTTCCATGCCTAAATTGATACATGTGTGATTTAACTAAAAAAATAAGTATTTAATTAAATGCTACAAATGGTGATGTAATGTATTATATTATATCATATGGCTAATGTGATCTAATTAAGGTCTTGATGTAACTGCATGATAAGCTAGCATAACAACATGTAAATTCCTAAGAAATTACATAATGAATTCAAGACAGCCACAACTAAAATATGTTTGTCAGGAATGAAGCAATATAAATTAAATATTGAGTATGTAATACCATATGATTTAGTGAAGACATGCTAACATATCACACAATTGAGATGAAAAGTAAAGAAAGAAAATAAGGGAATTTTTCTAGGCGTAGTATCTATGAAGATGCATAACATTTATGGGTTCCTTAAGAGGCCTGCCTTCCATATCCTCTATTTTGTAAGCACCTGATCCGTAGAAATCAGTGATGACATATGGTCCAAGCCAGTTCAGGGTAAACTTTCTTTTTTGTTCTAGCAAAGCATTCACATTGCATTGGTTCTCATAAAGTACTAAATCACCCACAGAGAAGGAATGTTGAATAACCTTGTCATTGTAACTTCATTGTAAAGTCTCATGATAAGCTTGAATATGCTCAAGAGTGTTTATGCACTGTTCATCAAGCATTTCAAGTTGTTGAAGACCTTGTTCTCAATAAGAATCATCATTGATTATCCCTTTAAGAGAGATTCACAGTGACACAATCTCTAACTCCAAAGGAATAATTGCATCAACACCATAGACAAGATTGTAAGGAGTAGTACTAGTAGCTATGCAAACACTTGTCTGATAAGCCCAAAGAGCATATGTCAACTGAGTATGCCAATCCTTACCATGCTTATTTGAAGTCTTATGAAGAATTTGTTCAATGATCTTATTAGAAACTTCAGCTTGACCATTTGATTGACGATAATATGGTGTAGAAAAGAGATGTTGAATGTGATATTTCTCAAAGAATTTCTTCACATATTTGTTCTTAAATAAGGTACCATTATCAAAAATCAAAGTGGAAGGTATATCAAATCGAGAAATAATGTTATCTAGAAGGAACTGACAAACTACATCAATGGTAGTGGATCAGAGAGGAACAACTTCTACCCACTTCGTAAAATAATTTGTGGTAGTAAGAAAGAGAGTATGTCCTTGGGAAGAGGGAGGATAAATTTTACCAATGCGATCCAAACCCCACAAGAGGAAGGGCCAAGAGGCAACTTGTGACCTAAGTTCATGTGCAGGAGTGTGAATCAAATTGTTATGTTGCTGACACTAATGACACTTTTTGACAAAGGAAAATGAATCTTTTTCCAAAGTTTTCCAATAGTATCCCATTCAGAGTAACCTTTGAACCAAATATTTACCACCAAAATGCCCCCCATGAGCACCTGAATGTGCTTCCTCAAGAGCAATAGGGATTTCAATTTTTATTGAGACAATGAAGAAGACCATCATAACCTCTTCTATAAAGGACATTAGAAAAGGATAATGTATCTTGCAACAAGCTTTCAAATTCTAGCTCCAATTTTTTTACTAGTAGAATCCGAAAAAGCACCATCAATCAAATACCATAAGATATGAGAGTACCATTTATTAGAATCTAAAGTATAACAGGCTATGTCACTAGAACTATCAGTAATAGCAGGGGAAGAAAGATTATGAATAGTGAAATTATAAGATCCATTGTAGGATCTTCAAGGGATATGAGATAAGTTGCACCTACCATCACATCCACATGTCAATTGTCTTTTCGAGGGATAGGTTCCATGGTGTAAGAAGTGAAATTCTCTAACAATGATAAGGCTAAGTCACAATATTATGATAATTTATCTTGTTTAGCTTGATAATTTATCATAACTTGTCTTATAATCAATTGTGAGTCACCATATATACAAAAGTGTTGAACATTAAGGGATAAAGCTACTTTTAGACCACCAATAATGGCTTCATACTTAGTGATATTGTTAGTACAAAAGAAATTGAGATGATAGGATAAAGGGACCAGTTTTCTTGAAGGAGGCATTAAAATAACACCAGCTCCTAAACCAGTTTGACACTTAGATCCATCAAATTACAATTCCCAAGTCCTTTCGATATCAATAGGAAGGACGAAATCATCATGAAAGGATTCTTGATTCGGTAAGGTAAGAGGAGAAGGCACAAAGCCAAATGGTCGGTTAAAGCTTGTCCTTTAATTTCTTTTTTAGAAACAAATTAAGGTCAAATTTACTTAACATCATCACCCATTTTTCCAACCATCTTAAAGGGTCAGTTTTAGAAAATAGATGTTTAAAAGGATCAAATTTGATGATAACATGAGTCTCAGCATTCAAAAGATAATGTATCAACTTCTTAGTTGCAAAAAAAAGTGCAAGATATTGTCTTTCTATCACAGTATATCAGACCAACTGGGCATTCCTTACCATCACTATTATGTTGTGCCAATAAATTTGTGAAGCATAGGAAGAAGAGGTAGTGTAAAGAAGGAAATATTGTGTAGGAATAATAGGTTGCAAGATGAGAGGATTAAACAAATAAGTTTTTATATCCTCAAAAGCTTGTTGACAAACCACATTCCATTGAAAGGTAGCATCTTTCTTAAGCAATTGAGTAAAAGGAAAAACTGATAAGCAAGTTGTGAAATAAACCTACAAATGGTTGGAATCTTTCCTTGTAAGATTTGCAATTGAGAGATATTCTGAGGAGGTGGCATGGTAACTATGGCATCTATTTTCTTCGTTTCCACCTCAATACCATAATGCAACACTATGAACCCTAATAGTTTTCTACTATCCACACCAAAAACACACTTTTAGGGGTTCAAGAACATGTTATATTTGCGAATTCTTTCAAAGATTTGAAGAAGGATGTTAACATGGTCTTGACATGAGATAAATCTAGCTAAGATGTCATCAACGCAATCTTCTAAGATTTTATGCATGTAATCATGAAAGATAAGTCATAGTATGTTGATAGGTAGCACCAATGTTTTCAAACCAAAAGGCATCATAACCCAACAAAACATACCCCAAGGAGTGGTGAAAGCAATTTTAAATTAATCTTTGAGGATTAACAAATATTTGATTGTATCTAGAGAAACCATCCATAAAGGATAACAAAGCATAACCAATAGTAAAATCTACTATCATATCAATGTTTGGAAGTGAAAAATCATCCTTCAAAGAAGCTTTATCGAGGTCTCAAAAATTGGTGTACATTCTAATCTTATTATCAGGTTTGACAATGACAATAATATTTGAAATCCAAGGGGAGTAATCAATAGAGCGAATAAAGCCAACTTCTAGAAGTTTTTCAATTTCAGCTTTAACAAGCAAAGCTATTTTGGGATTCATTTTCCTAATATTCCGCTTTACAGGTTTAGCATCAGAAATCAATACAATGTTATGAGTGACAATTTTAGGATCAATACCAAGCATATTAGAATAAATCCAAGCAACGATATCAGGAAATTCATGTAATAAGATAAAATACTCTTTTTATTCCTCATCACTTAGGCACTTCCCAATCTTTATGATTTTTTCTTCATTACAAGGATCTATCTTAATATCAATGATATAATTCACAAGAAGATTACTTTGTTCGAGAACATCCATTGGTTGAGGAAATTCATGTGTCATCTCATTGTTATCATTATCTAATTCAATGTCTTTCCCAAAGTATGCTTCAAAATTTAAATAATAAGGAAATCCACAATTATGGTGATATCTAGGAAGACTGTCATAAACTCCTAAAAACTTTACCAAGGAATCATTAGAAGAAAACATATCTAGGGAAGGTGAATGAGAGTCGGAATTGATGTATTCAGGGTGTTCCAATGAAAGTGAATTAGAAGAGAACATGACATTGACATTAAGGGATGGTCTCTTAGAGGCTTTGGTGTGTTTAAAGGGATTATATCCAAGTCCAAAAGATGCTTCATGAGTATTATTTTCTAAAAAAACCTCAATCCCTTGTTCATGAGCACCACAACCATTACCATTATATCCACTCTTAGCTAAGATATGAAAACTAGGACCATAAAGTATAGCCATTTACATAAGGGAAGGTGGGGCCTCATATGTCTAAATGTTATAATTAGTTGAAGTTGGAGAAGTAGAAGGAATTTGAGACTTTGAAGTAGCCACAAAGTTGTTGCTGAGTTGTTTATACAAAGTGGGTTGCTTTTTAGATTCATCCATGTCATTCTCTTTTTTAGTCTTAAGCTCTCTTGGGGGGACTTTATATTCTCCTACAAAAGAAGGTGTAAAGTATAAAGACCCCCAATCATCACCTAAGAGTACTTCCTTAGTTGAAGAAGTATCTTTGGGAGAAGATGGTGATTTAGTTTGAGTGGAAGAAGAGTCAAGAGTACTTGAAGAAGTGGGAGTACTTGAAGAAGTAGGGGTATTAAGAGAAGAATCAAAAGTAGTTAAATAAGATTTAGGAGATAAGGTTTTCAATCAAGCTTGTAAATCGGTATCAACATGAAAAGTGTACATCTTATTATTGTAAATGAATTTAACTTGTTTATGCAAGGTAGACGGAACAACTTGCATACAATGAATCCAAGGTTGTCCTAACAAAAGATTGTAGGTAAGAGTATTAAGCATGAGATGAATAGGTGTAGGTAAAATAATAGGTCCCACCTTAATAGGGAGGGTTATAGCACCTAAAGAAGATCTGGAAACATTATCAAAGCCACAAATAGAAAGAGAATCTGGTTTAATAAGAGAGGTTTCCATATTTATCTTATGCAATAGACTAATGCTACAAACATTAAGACCAAAGCCATTTTCAACAAGAGTCTGTCTTATAACATTACCATTAATTAGGACAACAATCATAAGAGGATCATATTGGTTTTGAATATCTTTAGAAGGTAACTCATCTTGTGTGTACACAATTTGAACTTTAGGTGTTGTCATGGAGTAAATAAAAGCAACTACATTATTATGTGTCATTGTGGGTGGGACATCTAAAGTCTTTAAAGCATCTTGTAACAATCCATGAAAGTTTGAATTAAATCTTAAAGAAATATCTTGGCGGGAGTATTTTTAAGTTGTTCAACAAGATCATACTCTTGACCAAGATGTTGTAAGATATGAGGTACTGGTGGAAGAATAGGTTGGGAAGTAGGAAATGAAGAAGATATAACCATAGAAGGATTAGGTTTCCTATTGTTTCGTGCATTATAGGTATGAGCAAACAAATTATAACTCTCTTAGGTAATATGTTTAACATACTCATAAGGACTCCTAGTGAAATATCCTCCTTGCATAATAATTTAACTGGTTTGTTAGGAGTGCAAAAGGAATCATTAGTATAACCACCTTGAACCACAAAGAGAGGTTTGTTACGAGGTTGAGAATTTGAAGAAGGACTAGCACCTTGAACCACAAAGAGTGGTTTATTAGGAGGTGTTTGAAAGTTATGCTCATTCAAATTTGTCATGTTTATTAATCTTTTTGATGTGTGAATATTGTTTGAAGATGGTTTAGTAGACATGAAATCATCAAGGATATCATCTAACATAGCGCAGTCACGACTACTAAATGGCTTATGTTTAGATTCAAAAGGAGACAAAACATCATAAAGGGGATTGTCATAAATCACCATGTTACTAGATTTGGAGGATGATTTAATACTAATGACTTCATGGGAAGAGTCATTCAACATATCTTCATCATCACTACGAATTGACATAGTAACTATGTTGAATAGTCTTTGGAAAAATGTTGGTTTAGAAGGTTTGGGATAAAAAAATTAATCAAGAGCTTCATCGAGTTCTTCCTTACTAAACGTATAACCATCATAAGCAAATGCATCATCATATGAATGAAATTATTGTAAATAAAGATATGACATATTTGAAATGAAAAGTAAATATAAAACTTAAAAAGACACAATGAAAATAACAATATTTTACAGATTTTTTATGTTTTTTGATGAAAAAGAAACATGCATAACTAGATCTAATTAGAAAATGCAAATGTAAGAAGGTATGGTTCACCAAAATGTGATGGATGAAAATGGAATTGGGTAGATTATGTCCTAAACCCACTTTAATTCATACATTGGAATATGAAAGAGCCTAACCTGGAAGTGATTCACTTTGACCAACTCTTGTGAAAGAGATTGAAGAAATACTTTAGGGTTTCTATTTCTTTGCTGATAGGAAAGAGAATGAGTCAAATATGAGAGAATGACAAATTAAAATAGTAGTATGAATGAAAACACCTAGAATAATAGCATTAACAATCTAATACAGAAGATGAAATTGAAACATAGAGTGCAAATCTAGAAATGAGAATATGATGTGCAATTGATACTGAAATTTGAGCCTGAATTGAGAGGACAGGAGCACTAAGCACATTGGTCCTAGTGACTGAACTAAGCTGAAAATTAGAAATCTGCAAAGTGAGCTGATTTGGATCCTGCCTGTCAAATTCTACACTTGATTGGGGAGGACCAGGGTCCTGGGCACTTGGGTCCTTGAGATCTGAGCCCTGATTTTGCAAATAGACCTATGACAATTGATTGAGACTTCTCAAAATTTTCCAGCTTCAACGAAAAACTGTACCTACGCTTGCAATCTAAAAATGGTGTGTTTGTGGCTATATAGGGTTTTGCCTTAGTCAAACCCATTGTTTTGGTGATTTCCACCTCCACAAATATCCTATTTAATATTGAAAAGTGTGTGTGCCCTAGAATCTCATGTGTTTGTAAGATTCCTATGAGCTAAAATGCAAACTAGAGTTCTACCCTATGTTTGGAGTAAAATCCCTAAATGAATGTAATGTAAATGCTTTAAACCACAAATGCAATGTAGATCTAATTCAATAATGTAAATCTAAAAAATGAATGATGTGTAGATCTCAAACTCATATAGATATATGG
Source organism: Cryptomeria japonica (assembly GCF_030272615.1). Lineage (NCBI taxonomy): Eukaryota > Viridiplantae > Streptophyta > Pinopsida > Cupressales > Cupressaceae > Cryptomeria > Cryptomeria japonica. The sequence continues at coordinate 242,460,200 of NC_081406.1, read as the reverse complement.
AAATAACATGAAACCATAGAAAACCCTAAGGGAGAGGTACAAGACAATCAACAATAGGTGATCTCCTTATTATTCTTCATTATCTCCTAAACTTCCATTATTTATGGAAAATGTTGATGAAGACTTGATTGATGATAAATTCGTTGATTGTAGACTTAGGATAAAACCTGCACTTTCACTTCATAAGAGTCTCCTTTAATTGCTAGAGATGGATCCTTAAATGAGGGAAAACAAGGTTATATATATGAAACCCTAACTTTAATTTTGATAATAGGCCTACTTATAATTGATAAAAATTGAAATAAAGAAGGATTTAAACATTATCATATTGCTAAATTAAGCTCCCAAAATTTGGGGAGAAAAAATCGGGACCAGAATGGTAGCATTCTGGTTTGACCAACTTTTTTTTAAATTTCTAGGGATGCGAGATATTGTGATTGTAAAGTCAAATCTAGCATAGTAGGCCAATCCAAAGTGTTTAGATATGTGAAATAATGTCTTGAATATTGAAATTAGGACTTTATTAGGATTAATTAAAATAAAATAAAAAGGGGCACGCTTAGGGTTAAGGGCCCAATTTTATAATATGTGAATTGATGAGAGAGGATTTTAGATTTAATTAAATTAATAATTAAATGCTTAAAGGAAATGCAAAATGAAATGAGACCCTCTAAGGCGGGTGCTAATCCAAGTGTGGAATTGGACAACCCTAATTAGGGATGTACAATTTACGACGCTACAGATGAAAATCAACATTTCATTTGCATTCATCTTTGCTAACACTCGCCTTCATTTGTTATAAAAAAATGTCTTTTACCTTGCTTTGGTCTCCATTCCCATGAAAATATTCTCACTCGGTAAAATATATGATTGCAACATTTTCCCCACTTTATAATAAAAAAAATTCACTCATGGATAAAAACATAACTCACAAACAAATTTAAAAAAATTGTCAAAGCTGCACATTTTTCCTTTGTAATTCGCCTCTCTAGGCACTTAAAAATACTCTGTAATGTCTATATTTATCATTTTGTCCCTTGAAGTCCTATAGCAACCAATCCACCATATTTGAAAACTCTTCAAAAAATTTACATGAAAACAATCCCTATGTGGACAATCAGCTAGAATTTTCCCCTTTTACAATCTCCAAAGTAAATTGTTTCTTTTGTAGTGTATCTAATTTTGACACACATTTTTTACTTGAAACTCCCTTTTAAGATTTCTATCTATGGCAGCCTTGGCCTTCCTATATAACGTTTTACTTATATTTTTTCATTGGATATTTTTAATAGTTGATATGATAAAATCAGTTACCAAACAATTCACACCATAAATGCATTTCACTCTAGTGTCGAATAGGAATATTTGCAAAGAATCATTTACAACCTATCACACAATGTGGAAATGAAATGGAATGAAACTGATCCTCAATAGTACCATGACCATGCTTCTCTATTGCATAACACAATGACAAATGTATACTCTTTCACTATCTACAATCTCACAACATAATGATGCCCTCTTGAAGTTCACTGCTATAGAAGACATAACTTCCTCAACTACACATATTACTACTAAAGTATTAATTTCAAATGGCCAATGCTCTAAAAAACACAATCACTTTGGTGGTGTGAAATATGAATTCTACTCACTAAGTCGTTAGAAAATACAATATCATTTCAGATTTCTACAACGATACTTCTAATTTGAATCAAATTCTAGCGAACTTGCATGACGAGGCCACTTGGATGGCCAAAATTCCATCACACTTAGATTGCACTTCATAAGTTAAACCAAATTTGATGTCAATAATATGCAAAAGTTCAAAATATATATTTTTATTTCAACGTGCTCACTTTATGTTTTTATTATTCTTGAAAAATAATGTGCACTCACCAATCAAAAAATCATGTGATAACCACTTGCAAGCTAGCTAGGTTTCGTTACTATAATATTTTTCCCCTTATAAGTGCAATTTTATCATGCACACACATAAACATTAATCTCAACCTTTTTATTAACATTACAATGCATAACTAACTCAAGCTTGAAACTATTGTTAAATATAAATTATTTGAAATAATTTAAGCTAACTTTGCATTTTGAAATCGTCACAATTATGAGCATATATAATCGTGATGACGACAACCTTGCAACTGTAGTAAATGCAAACATATTAAAAAATGTGTCAGGGCTCACTCGAGGACACCACTGCAATCTGTTTGATCACACACATTGTCATTGGCATCTCCAACCATAACACTATATTCTTCAATGCAGTTGTTACCTTTGTCAACCTGTATTTCACATTGAGACGTAAACTAAAAAAATGATCATCATGTGACGAGAACATGTCATATTTATAATCATCATGTTCACAATGCTTCACCACAACAAAGTTACTCTCAGGGATCATTAAATGATCTACTAGCTAGATTAAAAATTAAAAACATTCATAATCCATACAACTAGCATGATTAAGATTGATTTCATCTCCAATCTACATGTCACACATAAATCCTTCATGATTATTTTGTTGTGCACTTTCTGAACAATTTTTAGAGATACACATATATGCCTCTTGCGTCGTCTGCTTAACATTATACTGGTAATGGTTAACATCTAAATTTTTTAAATCAACCATACCATTAATGAACCTTTCTATTTCAACTTCAAACACAAGGTCTAATCCATTCTTTAATTCATAACATTTAATTCCTACAATTTATCAGTATGGAGATTTGACTCACCTTTGCTTTGGGCCCTTTCAACAATCGTTACTTAGAACCACAATGATCAATATCATAAGAAACTCTATTATTATCCAAACCATTCTCATAATTATAAAACTTAGTGTTTATGCATTCACATTTATTGTCACAATCAACATGTTGCAACTGCACTTCTGTAATGCTATTATCAATTTGAACAACATGATTCTTCTTTTCAACATTCTAAAAATTATCAAATTCATTTAAGGGACACACATAGATACTTTAAAATTCATCACAACCAGCTAAAAACATTGTTGGATCACAACATGAAGGTTTGCTATTGCAAAAAATTGATTATCCATAAGTGAATGTATATTGTCTTTAGTGCTTGCATCATTTCATTTCTTATTCTCATCAAACATATTCATTTTAGCTTTGTGAAGACATTCATTGTAGACCCCTAAAAATGTCTCATCGATCGCACACTAATTATTCAACCTTATTAGTTAAATAATTCTTTAATTCTTTAATTAATTAAATTAATCTTATTCTTCTGAATTAATTTAATCATCATATTTCTCCAATATTACTAATTATTCAATTTCCAAATATATCCCAATCATTTAATCACTAACCTCCTCTTTATTATAAATTAAATATTTGTTATTTAATTAATTAAGATTTTGTACCTCTTAATTATTTAATTAAATTCAATTTCTAAATAATTAAATTGTTTTTTAAAATTATTTAATTAGATAATTCATTCTTCAAATTCAAATTTGAATTTTCCCAAATTCTAATTTTAGTAAACTTCCATAAATGTGCATTTCAATTTCACTTTTCAAAAATCTAAATGAAAATCAAATTGAATTTCTAAATAAAGTTCAATTCACATGAAAATCAAATTGAATTTCAAGTAAAAATCCTACAGTACATGCTAAAATCATAATTGATCAATCAATTCAGTTAACTAACCAACTAACTCAGTTATCTCTCCAATCTCCTTTTCTAACTCCAAATCAACTTTTTCTAGCAATACATTTAATCACTCATCTTCCTAGTTAACTCAGTTAACTATTCAATCTATTCACTTAACAATTCAATCAATTGAGTTCCACTTCCCAATCAAATTAGTTCAACTATCAATCAACATGTGAGCTCACTTGAGTTCCACCTCTTAATCAATCTTCTTCTAAAAATTATAAATTCAACATCAATTCTCCATTTTAAACAATCACAAACTTCGAATCTTTATGCCATTTGCAGTTTAGCAACACAATATTTGAGAGCCAACATTACTCAAGGAAGAGAAGAACAATAGAAGCGATTTGCATCTATGCAATAGGGAGTTTTAATTGATTTCATTTATAGCCTTATTGTCATGCATGGATACTTACATTGATGTTTTGGAATTCGTTAATTAGATAGGATCCATGATTTCCTATTATTCTTGTTAACTATGATGAATTTTACCCTAACACATTTGGTGAACCTGATGTGAATCTTACAACTACTAATCTTCTTTTTCTAATTTTTGTGTTTTGCAGGTTCTGTATGGATTTTCATAGCCACATCAAATCATTTTGCATTTGCCCATACAACATTTCACATCCGCTCATCTACCATTTCACATACGCTCATCTACCATTTCACATACAATCAATTATAATTTCGCATCCATCATTCAACCATGTCACATTCATCCATTTATTATTTCACATTCGTGTAGGGTAGTTTTACAATCACTTGGTTCTGTTGTTTGTGTTTGCGATCTTGTTCTCCTTCTAATCCATATTTAGTTTTACAATTCTGGAATTTTTTATTATTACTTTCATATGCTGTTTAATATGCATCTAATCCTATGACATGCAAAGTGATAATCATAACTTTAGGATCTAGAAGGAACGCTGAACATAAAAGACAACAATTTTTTTCCAAAAAACCTTGAAAGCTGAATTGATAGAAACACAATAAGATTATGAAATCGCTTTTTATTGCTATCAAAAAATTGTCTTAGGATATATTCATAAGTACAAAACAATACAAATAATGCAGTTGAGGTATTAGCTCTCTGTTCTGTTTTAATTCTGGTCTAATTCTCTTATTTTGTAGGTTTTTTGTTTCGCATTAGTGTTGTCAGTAATTCACATTCGTTCTATCATAATTTCAAATAAGTCCTAATAGTATTTCACATTACTGTAGTCATCATTTCACATTCGTCTAGATATGATTTCACATTAGTTTGGTAAAATAGAAAGTTCTTTATTTTTGGGTTTTCCTTTCTGTTTTGGTCTTTTAGCGTTACTAATATTCTATTTGAAGCCCGTGACATGGAAAACATGGAAGATTTGATCGATCTAATATTTTTCTCCAAAATGCTAACATGTGTGATTGCAGGATCCCTTAGATTTTAATTTACACTTCAGTTTTGGTGCTTAAAATGGATATGCATGCAATTCACACTTCTTTTAGTGCTTAAAATGGACATGCATGAAATTCACACTTAGTTTTAGTGCTATAAAATTGACATGTGATACAATTCAACACTATAATTAAAATGGAGATGTATGCAATTCACACTTTCTTTAGTGCTTAAAATGGACATGCACATGCGAATCTCACACTTCAATTTGGTCTTAAAACTGGACATGAATCTGGCTTATGATTAGCTTATCTCATACATTGCAATATCTTAAGAGAAATAACTTTTGAGCACTTTCTCTCTGTCTGGAGTGGTCCTAATATTAACACAAACTATCCTATCCCCTGACTTTTGTGGACTTGGGTGCAAGAGAAAAGTGTTAACAATGCTCAAAGTTTTCCTTTTTAGAAATAGGGTTTGCCTTTTGGGACTCCACTAGTTCTGGAAACTCAAGTGGTACTCTCCTTCAATCAGCTACATAAATATTCATGATTTTGGTGAAAACCATAAATCAACTGGTGCCTCTATGTTATACCAATGGTTTCTCTCAGTATCAAGATACAAATACCTTTGTGGTCTTGACGAAAGTCAAAATCCTTTGGTGCTTGTGTGCCAGATGCGTACAAACCTTTTTTCTACATGCCAGTATATCTCTTAAATGAGCTATCCACCACACATATAACCACCTGATTATCTTGAAAATTTTCCCACTACAAACCAATTTAGTATCTAGAAATTCTTATGTTTGATGGTTTAGGGCATGTGAATTGTACCCTGTAGCTGTAGATACCTCTCATGTACCCTTCCTAATGAGACACAAATTCCCCAGTGATAATATCTTTAGATATTTAGGGTAAGAGAAACTGGCATGCCCACGAAGTGTGTGTCGTAGAGTGGAGCCAATGCTGCTAGATTCTCTATCTGTCTATTTTTCTTGGGTATTTCATAGAGGCCCCATTGAATGGTTTCCACTTTCCAGCTTAGGTATATGTTTGCTATGATTTTTTGTGTATTGCTCATGTTTTGAACCTATAAGAGTTAGTTTTGATCTTGGGGCTAATCTAGGCTCTTCTCCTTGAATAACTCTGATTCATAGAGTGTGTCAAGATGAAATTCATTTGGCCATACTCATCTATAAACTATGTTCTCAAAATTAGAAAATTTGTCACTCAAACAAATTCACCTCAACAATTTATTCAATCAAACAAAAAAGGTCCCCACTTTGAAAAATAGAAACATCTTATCTTTTGCGATCATAAGTTTGTCTAGAGTCTATAGGTCTCATAAAATTGCATAGTCCTTACATAGTCCTCATATACGTCCTTATTTATGTCCACATATTGCATAGTCCTTTATATAAATCCTTGCGTAGTTCTCATATTAGAATTGAGTCCTAAAAGTCCTTGTACAATCCTCATTTTACACTTAGCATCAAGTCCAAAAATATAAAAGTTGCACTAAGTATAGTATCCATTTAGTCCTTGCATAGTCTCCATTTACATCCTTTATAGTCCGTCATTATTTGCATACTCATAAGAGGCGATCATAGCATGGTTCAGCATGGGTCTACCAGTTGATGGTTTCTTCCTGTTTGTGCAACATGATCTAGGGTCAAATGAAAATCAAGAAGAATCCCTTGACGATCTTGATAACCTTGTTTGGAAATTAAAAACAAGTGCTCCCTAGTATATGGGAGTTTAGTTTGTCATAAATGTCGAATTTAGGAAAGCCCGCAAAATTGAGAGAGAAACCGCACAAGAAATCATTCAACATAGGCTTGAAAGGATTACACTACAACAACAACATCCTCAATAAACTCGTTAAAATCCTCAGTAGAGCGTCCTCACATCATTTTTAGTTTGCATTCAAAACTAGTCCTAAAGTCAGGTCTTTCATTTATATCCCTAGTAATTCATCATTAGACATAAGTATTGCATTGCACAAGTTTCATATAGGTCTTAATTCCCACAACAAGATCGTAGAAGGCAAAAAGTAAGATGGATCCAAATAGTGACCCATTGTTTAATCCAACTTGGAACATGGACATGTTAACATACTCACATACACAACCTCGAAGGGGTGTGACATTACCAACAAACATGAGAAACATGCCTTCAATAGAATAAATCCAACACAACTTAACACACAAAGAATTTGAGGCCTCACAACAAGACCCACAAGTCCCAACAATCCTCAACGCTCTTCTTGATCACGATAGGGACAAATATCTTTCTCTTTTAATACAAAATGGAGCTAAGCTACCCACAAATTTTGACATTACAATAATCTTCCAATATTCCTTTTCTCTATCTCAATAATTTGGTCAAAAGTGACTCTCTTAGCCAATGTAAATCTTTCAAGTCCTTTCCAATTGGAAATCTGCTATAATGATTGAAAGTTTTTAGAGATGTGCTTTGTCAATACCTTAAGCTTGCCGGAAGGGCTCGCTTCATTTTCAATCATACATTCAGGAATCAATATGTGCAAAACTGTTATTGACTAATCTATTATTCCTTTGTCTGCAAATCCCTCCTTCATTAGCTTTTGAGCAACCATCATCATTAGCTCTGTAGGACTCATCTTTGTGATGGATTTCTTCTCAACTTGAGAAGTGTCAATTGCCAAAAGTTTTGTTGAGGAATCAATTGTCGGTATGGTACTGGGTGTCTTATCAGTCTCCTTTTCATTTTATTTCTTTTCCATATCCTCTCTTGGTGTATCCCTTATCTCATCCTCTTTTGCACCGGTGGCTTTGCCACTTGGTGCAATATTTGTTACTGTCGGTGGATTATTATCCACAATATTATCTATATCATGTACATTATCTATATTACCTTTCTTAGACTATACAATTGTTGTCTCTGTCTATTTAGCCTATATACTCTCATCAATTTTAGGTTTATCTACCGGTGGAGTCTGTACACTTATTATCTACCGGTTCATTCAAAATTTGATCTGAGCTTCCCAAAATTCTTTTTCCCTTGGATCTATCTGAAATGGTGGGAGATGTTGCCTCAGAAAATTCTTCTTAAGAAGTAAGGAAATCAAGATTCTTTTGGAAGAATTTAGCCCAACCATCTCTGGTCTCATTTATTATTTCATTGACTCTATCCATCATTAAGCTTATTTACCAGGGTTTGCTACTAAAGATTGTTCTATTGGAAACTTCTATACATCTTTTCATTTCCTCATTATTTATAGAACCACAAATGCCCAAAAGTTCAACTTCTTTAATTTCTTTGTCCCTCTTAAATGCATCTAATCTCGTTGCATCCAACTGATTATACAAAGATAAAGGAATTTCCTTCAAAATATCTACCAAAGCCTTCTTATATATGTCTAAATTTAACAAAATTGCTTCTTCTATTTCATTTTGTTCATTGTCATCTAAATGCTCATATAAATTTGACACATTCTTCAAAAATCTATCTTTAGTTACCTCATCTATTAACTCTACACAAGTCATATTACCGGATTCAGTTGCTTCATCACTCTTTTCTTCTTCTTGCAGGGGGTTGCAGGAGTGGATGGAGCTGGCTTCCTCTTTTGAGTAGGTTTCCTTGCCAGAGGTGTGGATGATGTTGTTACCTTTCTTACTAGCTTCCTCCTTGGTTCCACCTTCTTCTCCTCTATCGAAGGCTTGTCAACTTTCTTCCTCTGTACCCTTTTGAATGCAAGAGGTTGATTATCCTCTGTATTAGAGTCAGAAGTGATAGGAGATATGAAATTTTCTGGCCTCTTTACCTCTAGAGCACTTTTCACCTTAGTTGCTATAGCTTCCATTGCTAGTTGATCTACCGGTTTAGATCCAGAACCTAGTTATGTATCTATCTTGTGAATTACATTTTGAATGAAGGCAGACATTTTATCTATTTTCTTTTCCCTCCTTTTCTTGTTGAAACCAATTTTAACTTCAAGAGCCTTCTCCTCAACAGTACCAAAGTGTTCAGCCTTATCATCTAAAGGAGCATCAATAATCATTTTTGCATATAGTTCCAAAACATTGTCATCAACTTCATAGCCCAATTCAATGACCCATATTGTCTAGGTTCCACTGCTTCCATGAGGGTCTCATCTATTTTTACCATGAAGCAGATTTCAGTGGAGTATTTCTCCACAATGTGTTTGGAGATTCTCTCCCCCAGTCTCACGTTCTCTTGGAAATATTTAAAGAAGCCCCATAACTTCTCATCCATGTTGCTGCCAAGACTGGTGATTGCAGTTTTAATTTGCATGCCTATCGGTATGTCATGAGCCCATCATTTCTTTACCAAACCCGGTAGCTCATTCATGAAATACAACATCAAACAGACAATAAGGTTGCCAAACTAGAATGTTCCTTTCTTAACACCTTTGATTTTTCCAAGATTTATCATTAATTCACTTCTTAACCATTCACACAAATCATACTTTTTATCATTCTTTATCATTTGATATGCAACATGGATACAGAAACTAGCAACAGAGTTCAATTGACTTGATTGTGTTACCTTGTAGCCGATGATCATGTCGGCAAATTTTACATCTATATCTTTGATGGTGCTTATCCTCATCGACCTTCCATCATGGGTTGCGTCGGTGAGCTTTTCAACCTCAGTGTTGGAGATCTTCTTCCCTGGTTCCTGCCTGACTTTGGGAAAGCCGGTGACCGCCTGAATTGCTTCTTTGGTGATAATGTGAGGCTTGTCCAGCCAGATGAATTCATTATGGACCCTTCTTAGAACATATCTAATCATTTCGTCCTTGAATTCTGGTATATACAGGATTCCGGTTAACCCTAGGTCTTCAATGATTTGATATTTCGGCATGATCGTTCCAGAGCTACCTAGTATCACAAATTGATACATTCCCTTGATTTCCTCAATGCCTAAATCCTCCAAAGTGTAGTGAATATAGGCCCTTACATCTTCCACATATACAACACCATCGGGAACCCTTGAAAATATGCCAAAAGAGTCTTCCTTCCTTGCTATTTGAGGAACTTCCTTGAAAATAGGTCTAAGCCTATTCTTAATCTTGGCAATAGTGGAATTCACAATGAAAGTAGGACCAGATGATGATCCGGATGCCATTTCAAAGAAATACCTGGATAACGATCGTCGGTTGAAAGATCTTGATTACTTCTCAGATAACTGTTGGAAATCTTTTAGAATGCCTTTGCTCGCTTTTGATCACCTATGATTCACCTTTACTTCGCTCTGGTTTTCTCAAGTGCTGGGTGAGTGAGAATGAGTCCATTTTCCATTTTTATCAGTGAGTAAACCCTTATTCTTCACTATCATAAATGCTTAGCGGTGCGCCCTACCAAATGTGGGTTTCACAGTTTTATGCTGGATAAATCTCCATCAACGATCAACAAAAATTTCTAGATCTCTTTCTAGATGTCTTCCGAGGAATATGCAAGATTTGCAATGAATTTTCCAACCCCTAAGGCATCTTCCTCAGTTACAAGTTGAATTTCCTGCCAGTGCAGGAATGCTCTGTTCTACCGGTAGAGTTATTGGTGCAGTTACCGGTGTAGTTGCATCTCCACTCGGTTCTTCAGACTTTCTAACCCATCTCTTGGTGTGATCTTTTTGTATTTCATCTACCTTCTGCTAACTGATTTAGTCTTTCTTCTGTAGTACTTAGCAATATGACCTATTTTATTGTATGCATAACATGTAACATTGTTCTTTTGAATTGATTTGCCATATCTAGTGTCATTACTTGATTTGCATTGATTAGCCAATGTCCAAACTTTCCACATGCATGACACTTAATATTCTTTCTGCAATCTTCCAACTTATGACCATATTTCTTGTAATTTTTGCATTGATTGGGAACTGAATTGTAGTTTTGATTTGCTCTATTTATATATTGTTTATCCATATGCCCAAATTTATTATAAATAAAGCACCTACCATTGAATTTGTAAGCATTAGATTGCCTTACCGGTTTCCTTTGGTCCGATGAGTTCTGCATACTGGTTGTCTGATCTTTATTTGCAGTATCAGAGCTTTCACCTTGTTCAAATCCAAGTCCTCTAAAATCATCCCACTGTGCAACACTAATCCTGAATTTTTCTTTATACTCACTTGTAGTAGTCAGATAATTTCTCAGAGTTATGATTTGTCTCTCCAACTCTTGTTCATTATTTCGGGATTGTACCAAATCAGTTCTCAACATATCATTCTCATGAGCCAATCTGCCACATTCTTCAGATTTGTTCTTTAGAGATACATCAATATTTTCTTCCTTCTTTCTATCCTCAATATCTTTTGACATCCTCATAGTCAGGTCTTGCATTTCATTCTTCATGAGCATGTTTTGTTGACTCGGCTTCTGACATTGTTCCTTAAGTGCATTTTTCTCTTCATCATCCTGGTTTTGCAAAAGTTCCTTCCTCCTAGCTTGAGCTAATGATAACCTTTCTTACAGAACAAGAATGAATTCATTAGTAGAATTCAATTCATCTTGCAAGTTTAAGTTCTTCAACCTTTCGACATCATAATCCTCAAGTGCCATCTCAAGTTGCTTCGCCATAGCCATGTTCAATGCTTCCGGTTTCAGGATCTTCCTCAAGCTATTAAACTTCCTCTGAGGTACCAGGCTTTGATACCAATTGTTGGAATTGAAGGAATCCAAGAACATTGAGAGGGGGGGGGGGGGTGAATCAGTTTTCTATCGGTAACATAATGTTTTGACTTATTATAACATAAACATATAAACTGGTAAATGAAGAAACATATAACATGAAGTAAATAAACCATCCACATGAATGAACACCATAACACACTAAATTTTATATGTGGAAAACCTCAAAGAGGAAAAACCACAGTGGGATTTGTGACCCACAATATTAATTCACTTGCCATATGAAAGATATTAAATAGTATGGGGGCATGCACATGTAGGAGGGCACACTTCCTGGAGCACACTGCCTAGAACACATTGCTCAACACAAAAGAGTCTCACTGACTACATGCTTCTGCTAAGATAAAATAGTAATGGTGAACTCACAAAATGCATCTGCAATGCCAAAAAGAGTTTCGGCTATAGCTCTATTTTGTACTGGTTTATAAACCCTAAACCCTTTTATCGATATCCCCTTTTCTCTAAGAATGGTTTACAAACCATCTACTAATCATTGCATGATATTACTTTCGCATACAAATGATCTACATACATATCCTTCACATCATTTTCTTCCTCACATTGTTCTACACACACACCTATATCACAATGACCTAATAAATTGACTTATATACCTTTTACAAACAATATGCCTTATGTCCGCTTACTTTACATTATAAAAGATATTCAATGTCGGCCCTATTCAATAATTACAAAATGATTTTACAAATAAAACCTTTCGGATCCCAAACTGATATCGGCTTCACTGAAGTGCTGGATGCCGGTGCCGGTGCCTGTGCCGGTTATGACCCTAATTACTCCAATGCTGGTATCTTCTAGTATATGCCTCCAATACCAATATCTGCCGATATATGCCTTCTACAAAATCTTGTTGCCATCAATGACAACATATGAATCCAATGAGTGTCAATTACTAACTAGATAATCTAGTAACTTTGATGGATTTATGTGCTACAAGACAAAGGGAAGGCGAGACCTTTGCTTCATTTTTGCAATGACGGAGATCTCTTTATCGCAGATGCCCAAGTCACATTCCAAAAGTAGAACAAGTAGATATCTTCAGTCAAAATCTTGTTCCTCAAGTCAAATACCCACTATAAATGCAATGTCTCAGCACTTTCAAATAAATTACAGAAAAAGGTCTAAGTGTGAGAAAGGTCTTGTGGAATAAGGTATCTTGAAAAATAGTAAGGAAGGTGGCATGACCAACAATACAAACAATGAGAAACCAAAGTTATGGTCAAGAAATAAGAATGTAACAAATGATGGGGTTGTAGATGCTCGTTTAGTCAATAGAGCTCAACCAGTGGTGTCACTACAAGGATTGGTTAATTCCTTTTTACCACATAGAACTCAGTCCCAAGATAACAATGCAGTATCAACAAACTCAAATGTAGTGCAATCCAATAACTTCAAACCTACAAGGAATAATGCACCAAGGAGAAATTACACACCACTAGGAGAACCAATTGAGTCAACACTAAAGAAATTAGCGTAGCCTAATTTTATTAGATTGCCCGAGGTTTAGCTATATGAACCAGGCCCATTTAAATCGACTTGGTGGAATGACAATGATTTTTGCAGTTATCATCACACCAAAGGCCATAATATAGCCAATTGTTATAAACTTAAGAATATGATTTAGGATCTCATAGACCAAGGTGATATCACTATTGATTCCAATAAAGGATCTACCAATAGAGATCACACTATCTTCAAGGATCCATTTGTCAAGCATGATAAAGGAAAATCCTCTAACTTTGGAACACAAAACAATACTACAAATTAACCAATGTGGCCTATGAATCTAGGGTTGGTTGGAGAATATTTAGGAATGGAGGGAAAAGTGGAGATGGACTAGGGTTAGGTGGACAAAACCTCCTCCAAGAATATAGGAGTGTTGGAGCAAAAATAGGGAGGTTTCAAAGATTATGTGCATGTACACATTTTATTAATGAATATGGGAGTTGAGATAAGTGGCTCATAAATGATTTATTTTTATTTGATTTTATTTATTTAAGTTAGCCACATGATGGATGAGTTGGCAAAGGTGGAGATGATGTGGAGATGAGGTAAGTTGGAAAGTGGTAATTAAATAATGAAATTATTTAATAATGGAACTATAGGATAGTGAATAATGCACAGATATGATGAAGAATGATAATTAAAAATTAAAAATTTAATTATTTGGCTTAGAATAAAGGTAGATAATGAATTAATTAATTAAATCTTTCAACTCAATTTAATTAATAGAAAAATATTAAATACTAATGAATTAAATAAATTAATCTTTTCAAATTAATTATTTAATAGTAGAATAATCATTAAATAAATATAAAATATTTTTAATTGCTCATAGCCAATTTTATGTGTATACATCTTGCCCTCTTTGAAATGATGTTGAGACAACATTGTTTCAAAGATTAAATCAAGTGTCGATGATACCCTTGACGATGACGAAATCCTTATTGTGTGCCCCCTCGAGAGATTGATCATGAAAGTGCAAAATTTTATTGAGCGATTAATCTCACGATAATTGATTGAAAAGTTTAAAAATAGGCCCTTCAATTAAATTTACTTTTGAAAAATAAATAAAATTGCCCCACTTTGAAAAATTAATTACCTCTTCAAAAAAATAAAAAAGGTAACAATAAAATTAACCATGGCCCATTTTATCCTTAGTTGCAATTTGTCAGCTTTTGGAGAGAAAAGAGAAATTATCTTGGAGTTTTGAGCTGGCAAGATGGTGATCCTATATGAGAGCCACATATTTGAGCATGCTCGTCGATATCAGTGACTTGTCGAGTATGGCCCACTAGTGAGTGACCTATCCCAAGCTTAGATTTTGATTTCCATACAAGTTTTCCATGGCTTTTGCATGTTTTAGAGTAGTTTTGAAAATTTTCCATTTTTCCCACTATTGTTTCTTGATTTTGTTTGGTAGGTTAGTGCTTTCGTTGACTAGGTTAGTGATTTTTTTTATTTCTCACATTCATCCTTTTTGTTCATGCATATGTCATGTTTCTTAGCGCTTCTACTTTGTTAGCACTTTTACTGCTTAAGGATGCACAAATGTCATATATGTTAGTGCATATGATTTAATTCCCACTTTCGCTTGTTAAGGCCGCGCATTCATGATGTGAGTTGGCACATTTTCTTTATTTAGTGGCTGCATATAATTTGTTATCGTATTTGTGGAGATGGACAATGCTTTTGTTGAAAAATCATTTTTTTTATGGAAAAATTAAATTTTTTTTATTAAGGCAATGTTTAAGTTCTGTTTGATGAATTTGATTCGATGTTTGATAGATTGATGAATAATTTGATGATGATTGATAAGATTGATTGATTAATTGATTGATTTGATTGATTTTTTGATAGATGTTTTGATTTGATAGGATAATTGTTTGTTTAAAACCATCATTGATGATTTGATATGAGCTCAAAGAGATTGATGTAGTCTCTGATGAAGAGTGTGAAATGTAGATCATTTGATTGATAGCATGAGTTGTTTGATAGATAAGATTTGCTCGAAATGGTTGAGTGATAGGATAGATGCTTGATAGACAAACCTGTCTAATTAAATAGTTGAAACTTGATGTTCTCCAGTGTCGGGAGAAATTCCCGGTGATGCACCACTTGGTTCCAAAGTTGAGTCAGGATGAGATTAGACATATTGATGCTTGTGGTTTGTGTCACCTTTTGTATATGCTAGATATTATGCGTAATAGGGGTCTATTGACAACATTGGCCGAGAGATAGCATAGTGAGCATAGCACATTTCACCTACCCATTGGTGAGATCAATGTTACGCTTGAGGATGTATACATGATCTTACATATCCTTGTTACTAGAAATCTTTTCCAGTATGAATACCAGGATTTAGAAGGTACTGAGCCCTACATGGAAGTTTTTGGAGATGAGAGCATTGATGGCGGGGAGATTGGATGGTAGGATATTATTATGCATTATGAGACTCTCCCAGTTATACTCGCAGGTTAGATTGGCGGATTTATTTGCCCAGTTAGGAGATCATGAGGGTTTGCTGTTGGATGGGGCAACATTCTTTAGAGAATGATGCAGTACCATATTTGATGTGCATGGGATGTTTGCATGCTCGCACATCTTTATCATGATTCATAGAAGGTCATGTATGACATCGAAGTTAATCTATCTACTGGGTGCACACTCCTCTAGATTTGGTATTGGAAGAACATTGTTGTCACACGACCAATGCATTAGGTTAGAGGAGATGATCAACCTTTTGTTTATTTGTACAAAGGTATCATTACTCAGCATAAGCTGGGTAAGCTAGAGTATCGAAGATGGGTTCTTGATTCTTTGGATACTGTTATTTGGTGATCATACATTCATTTTGAGACTTGGTTAGATGATGCTCGTGTATTAGCAATGATCTTGTAGAGTAGATATCTGATCAACCGTACTCCTTTCATCATTAAGAGGCAGTTATTTGGTCGGATTTTCAGACCGTTCGGGTACATTCAACATATGTCGTCTGGTGTGGCCATGTATGCAGAAGCATACAAGGACATACAAGATTGGGGTCCTTCTTTGTCTTTTGATGTAGCATGTGCATAGTTTTTGGTTGTTCCAATGGTGGCTTATGATTTGAGATCTCATGTTCTAGATGCAGGATTATAGAAGATTATGGACAATATCTACTTACTCATTCATTCCTTCACATTATTGATCCTGCAGACCCTCCTCCCAGCTCAAGAGGTGAGGAGCCAAATTCTGATGATCCTTTTGTCAAGAGGCTAAGCTGAAGGTGAGAGATCATAGATGCTCAAGAGGCTGGAGGAGATGAGGGGGATGAGGTTGGTGATGGTCATAGAGGGAGGCGAGGATGAAGAGGAGCTAGGGCTAGAGTCCATGGAGGACCTTTTGGAGAGATTGGTCAAGTTGGAAGGATAGGGAGACCACTTCCTATGTCAGGTAGATATGTAGGTCGGGTTGGGAGGGATACAAGTAGAGAGAGTGGTAGGATTGGATCGGTGAGAGGAGTACCTTCTCCTAGATTAGGCAGTGGATTGGGTAGAGGTCGAGGGAGGGATTGATTTTGGTCAGATCCGTCTAGATCTTGGGGTTATAGTGACACAGGGAGGTTGGGATAGGGAAAGGAGGATTTAGAGGACTATGTGCCATTGATTTGTTGGAGGATTAGGATATCCATATAGATTTATATTCTAACTGGTGGAGAGATAAGAGAGAGGACTGGTGATGAGGCCATGCATGATGCACCTCAACAGAACATGCCTTAATAGGAGAGTATGGATTATCTCAGAGCACAGATTGATCAGTAGAGAATAGGTACATGCTCTCACTCTTGATGGAGATAGAGTAGTGAGGAGACATTGAGATGTACAGGGTACTCTTGATCATATACAATAGGTTGGTTTTGGTGCACTCTCAACTGATACTTCTAGAGAATTATTTTGAGCTGGGAAGGAGACTATGCATTGGTGGAGGTTATATGAGGATCTGGTCTCAGAGAGTCAGAGAGAAGGTAGGTATGCAACCATCATCTAGATGGATAGAAAAAGTGGTGGTGTTATGGGGTCTCCTTAGAGAGACAGGGATCCAGGAGCAAGACCATTTGGTGGATCTTCTCGTCCACCTCCATAGAGATGAACAAATTCAGGTGACAGTGGAACTAGACACCCCTAATTTGAGACTTGATTTGTATTTAGGGACATCATTGTATATTATTTTATTGATCATTTCTTTGGGATATAATTTTATACTTGGAATTTTTATGTTTATGATGATATGCAAACATGGACTTTATATGATGGTTTGATTCATGATTTATGATGCATGCTACAGTGATGATGATGACCTACATGCATTAATTACATGGATGATGCTATGATTATCATTTCTTTCCTTTATGTTTTATGATGCTATAATGATCTATATGCCTCTATGATATGATGATGATCTTTATGAAATGATGCGGCTGATGATTATAAGATCTATATGATGATGATGTTTTTATGATTTACATGATCTATATGCATATGAAAATGATTCTATGATGCTTCACTTAAATGAATAAATGCATTGATCTATATGAAAATGCTTATAATGCTGACTTATGCAATGGATGTTTATTTCTATTATATGATGTACACGCATATGATGATGAAATGATACTAATGAAATGCATTTGATTTTGATTTGATGATTTTAATTCAATATGATGTTTATAGATGATAATGTAAATGCCTATGATGATTAGATGATGACATATTAATAATGTAATAATATGGTTAATGAATCTAAATGCAAAAATTCAATTAAATGAACCTAATGGATAAATGATAACTAAATGCGATAATGATAAATGAATCTAACGTAACTAATAATTGATCAATGCAAATTGCACTCTATTCAAACTAATGCAATCCTAATGCAATTTAAAATGAACTCAAATAAGTAATGATGAATGATGAACAATATGATGATTATGATAACATGAAAACCAAATGATTTGAAAGATGAAATGAACCTAAATAATTGAATGCAACCTAATGCAACTTAATGTGATTAGTGCAAATTGTTTTTGTTTGTCCAAATATACTCAATCTTTATTTCAACCATTGATCTCAAATGAAATGAGATGAAATGATTATAATGCAACTGATAATGAAATGCTTATAATACAATCGCGAATGACACTAATCTAAAATGATCTAACGTAAATGATACTGCCATTCCTCACATGCTTCCTTGTAACAGTGCTTGATTTCATCATTGAGCTTTTAAATTGTTGTAAGAAAATACAAGCAACTTGACATAATGATTCAAGTTGACTTGAGTATTTCTAACATGGATTTTGATATAACAAGTTAATACAAGCAACTTGATATGATGAACCAAGTTGACCTGAGTACTTCTTGTAGAACAGACAAGGATTATCCCCTTTCATGAATGACTCGACACGTCGTCCATGATCTTTTGCCAATCATATCCTTAGAGGAGTACATACATTACTAAGAGATAAACCGCATACAACAAACAAAGAAAATAATCATGCCCCATCATAGCTCCTCTAGTCATGGACATCATCGAGTTGCATAGGATACATGATTAGCAAAAATAGAGATATAACATTGAATCGCGTATGTTGTACATATGTTATCATAGTCATTAACTGATATAATCATCTTGATGATTGATCATTGATAATCCTTTATTACTTTCTGGTTGAATCTTTGCATTTTGAGTTTCACGATTCATTTGTTACAAATGTCTTGATCTTCATTGTCTTGCTGCTCATTGTGTCTGTTTCAAAACCCTAGGTGTTTTTGGTTTTTCTAAGTTTTTGAATGTTTTTGGATTTTTCAAAGCTTTTAAAGATGCCCTTAGCAAAGGTTTTAGGATTTTTCCCCTAGCGGAAACAAACTTTAGGATAGATATACAAAGGATAATCCAAATCATGGTGGGATGCGATGCAAATATGACTGACTCTAATAAAATCCAAGATAGTGACTACGATAAGTGTGTCAAAGATTGATAATTGTTGATAAGTTGCATATTTCCTACTAATGATTCAGAGCAATGGATGAGATAGATGAAATGGTTATGCTAGGATGAATAAATGCGATAGGATGGATAGATGTGATAGGATGGATAGATGAGAAAAGCAATCGCATAGATGGAAGAACCCACTTTAAGATAGCGCTTGTTTACCAAGTTTTCACCATCTAAATTTATTGCATTTTTTTTATTTCACTATTTTACATTGTTTTTGTATTTTTCTCTTTATTCTTTTTAGGGATTTTTGTTGCTTTTTTTATTTTTAGTCTTTTTATGTTTTTTCACTATTTTTTGGTATTTTCTGCTGATACTTTTAAGCATAGAATTTCTTCAGATGCATTGTATTGATAGGATCATCGAACCAATCACCTTATGGTGTAGATAATCTATATGCTTCTTAACCATATGCTTCTATCATGACAAAGGGACCCAACTAGTTTGGCTCAAATTTACCTTTCTTTTCTCGATCTTGTTGATTGTGGGGATTTTCTCTTAGGACTATATCTCGAATCTGAAAAATTTGTGGCTTAACTATATGGTTGTAGCTTCTCACCATTCTCCATTGGTATGCTTCTAAATCATCTGAAGCATTTTGGTGACATTCCTGAATTAGCTCAAGTTCTTGAAGCCTAGAGACTTGTTGTTCTTCCTCTGGGATAAGACCTTTCAAGGACACCCGTAGAGAAGGTATCTCTACTTCTACTAGTAATATTGCTTCTAATCCATACACAAGACAATATGGAACTACCCCCGTTGGTGTACAAATACTAGTTCGGTATGCCCATAGAGCAGGATTTAGCTGAACATGCCAATCTTTACTAGCTTCATTGACTATTTTCTTCAAGATCTTTAGGATTGTTTTATTTGATACCTCAGCTTGACCATTTCCCTATGGATAATATGGTGTTGAGAACCTATGTTGGATATGAAATCACTCACATAGTTCCTTCATGTCTTGAATCTTAAATGGCCTCCCATTATCAATGATGATGGTCATAGGGACTCCATAGCGATAGATTATGTAGTTCATGATGAATGATGATATTTGATTTCCTGTCACCTTTGTCAAAGTCATTGCTTGAATCCATTTAGTGAAATACCTAGTATCAGTCAAAATAAACTTATATCCATTAGAAGATAAGTATTTATCTTACCCACTAGGTCAAGTCCCCATTGAGAGAATGACCATGATCTCGCCATAGAATGCAATTCTTATGCTGGTGTGTGGATGAGATTCCCATGGATCTGACATTGTTTGCATTTCTTGGCATATGTAAATGAATCTCTCTCCATAGTAGGCCAATAATAACCCAATTGAATAATTTTCTTAGCCAACTTTAAGCCACTTGAGTGCGTGCCACAAATACCTTCATAGACTTCATTAAGAACTTTCTCAGATTCCTCTTGTTTGAGACACCTCAATAGAGTTCTATCTAGACCTCGTCTATATAAAGTATCAGCAATGATAGTATATCGAGATGATTGATGGATAAAATTTCTTTTTTGATTGTGGGATAGGTCTAGGAGAAGGATATTCTCCTTTAGGTATCAATAAGTTTGGATATATAAGGATTGACCGGTTTCAGATATGTGGCAAATCATGTGGGTGTTTTGGGACTCAATAGTAGGATGCAAGATATCTTCCACTAGGAATTCATAACGTTGTTGATTCTCTTGTTCCTGTAAAAGAGATGCTACTGTAGCCATTAGATCTGCTGCTTTATTCTCATTCCTTGGAATATGAGTGAATGCTATTTCTTCAAAGTGCACTTAAAAATCTTCAATCAACTTTTTATAGGGAATCAACTTGTCATCCTTGATTTGATAATAATCATTTATCTCGTTGATTATGAGCTGTGAATCTCCATAAACATGTAGTTCCTTTATGTTCCATTCAATGGCCATTTTGATTCCAATTACTAATGCCTCATACTCTGTAGTGTTGTTTGTGCATGGGAATCATAGTCTATATCATTTTAGAATTGTGTGGCCTTGAGGTGTTATGTGAAGAGGTGTAAAATGGTGGAAGGAAATAACATGGTTAACATGTAGGGAAATGAAAAACAAATCAAATAACCAACTTATACCTTTATTTTACCTTCTTCTTCAGATTGTGCGGGATGAGGTTGAAGTAGTGCCCCTTCTCTAAATTGTTTTGATGTGCTCCTTGATTGAATGTGATGACTCTCCAATTGTGCACAAAATGATCAAAAGGATGATGGGGATGGATAGATTGAAGATGGGATGGATATGCAAGGTAGATGACTAAGTGATGGATGAGTAGAAATTTTGCTCTAGTCTAAGTTCTTGGAGGAATTTTTCGGCTCAAAATGATAGCATGCACTTACTAAATTGGAGATGTCAAATGAAGGGGTAGAGTCCCCAATTTATAGAAGAAAGGGGGAAGAAATGGAGGGTTAGGATTGATCCAAGATGGAAGAAAAAGATTGCATGTGATCCCACACATGGATAAAGAAGGGTTGATATGACAAGTGTGGAGTCAAAGAGATATGCCATAAAGACATTTCTTGTCTCCACACTCCGCAAGGTTTATTGGGAAGGCTTCCCAATGCACCTAGGGAGGACAAAATAAATAAAAACATTGCTTGGATGATGGAAAGGAGGATTTAAAAATTCTCTACAAAGGGATCATGGGGATTTGAGAAATAAAAAAGAATAAAAAATTCCTTGGGTGAAGGAAGACATAGAGGAATGTGAGATAGTAGGGCCATAGAATTATAGGGGCTTAATTAATCAACTTGCTAGCCTTTTTTGAAAATCTCAGATTCACATAGGAAAAGAGAATTTAAGGAAGGTAGTTGGATGGAGGGATGCATAGAGATATGTGAGAAGAACATTTAAGGAAAGTGGTTGGTTGAGGGGACAAGGAGATCTAGCCTAGAAGGGTTAGGGGTTGACTTTGTGGCTAATAATGGGGATTAGCCACTAGCAACCCATTAGAAGAGAGATAAGAATAAATTAGAAGATGGATTAGGTGGGATTATAGAAAATGGGGTTTGTAGGAGGATTTGACTAAGAGAGATAATGAGTGGAGGCAATTAAAAATTTGAGGAATAATGCTAAGTGGGATTAAGAGAGTTTCTAGAAGAATTAATTAAACTAAAGATGGATTAGGAAAAGGTGATTTGTAGGAATCACAAGGATTAATTAATTAAAAGGGGAGATTAAGAAGAATTAATTTTGATTGCCTTAGAAGAAGAAAGGAAATATTAAATAAATCAATCATCAGACTAGGTGACAATATTAATTAAATTAAATTAAATTAATATTGAGAAGAATAAAATTTAACATAATTAAATAAATTAATTATGTAGGAGAGTTAAATTAATTATGAACAAGATTCTTGCACTTGATCCATGTTGTGTATAGAAGCCATCAAAGTATAACTCCCAAAAATTTGTGTTAACTGTCAGAATGTCTGGATCAGGAAATTCAATATGCAATGGTGTGTCATCTTGCAGGGGTACTTCAGCCAATTGATAAACAATTACTTGTCCTTTGATAGCTTTTTGGTCAACATATTCTATATTACACTTAGTATCATAACCCATTTGGCCAATCTACCTGTCAATGTCAGTTTGCTTAGCAAATACTTCAATGGATCTATTTTTGCTATCAATTTCACAAAATGAGTTAGCATGTAATGTCACAATTTTTGAGTTGCAAATATAAATACTATGCATGTCTTCTCAACTGATGTGTAGTTCAATTCATAGCCTCGAAGTATTTTATTGATCTAATATACTGCTCTTTCTTTTCCTTCTTCATCATGCTATGCTAAGAGAGCTCCTAGTGATACATTTGTTGCTGAAATGTAAAGCAACAATGGCTTCCCTTTGATAGGTGATACTAGTGATAACTCAATGATGAGCAAGTAGTACCAAACCGATACTGAGAGGGGGGGGGGGTGAATCAGTACAGGCAAAAATACAGTCTTAAACCGGTTTGACAACAAACACTTCAAAAGACTGGCAGACAGAGATACCGGTTTGAAACAGAGTGCAACCGGTAAAGCTAAGAATATTTGAGACAAGCATTAACCGGTTATTCACTTAGCCTTTCACTCAACTTGAGACTACACTACCATTTCACCCTTATGCATAAATAGGTGATCTATCATCAGATCATAATAACAACTAGTTCAACATGTTTTATTAACAAGCATAAAACACAAAACCATCATATGCTTGACAAACAATAGAAAAGCATCACACATGACACACGTATTTTTCACATGGAAAACCAACTGGGAAAAACCACGGTGGGGATGAATACCCACAAGATATTTTTGAACTCTTTGGAAGTCCGCTCTGTTAGGAGCCTTGTCCAGTTAGAGACATTACAATAGGTTATGCTAGGAACCGATCCTGTTAGAGATCACCTGGTTAAGGGATGGCTACAATACCCGATTAAGGGTTACACCTTGTTAGAGGATTTCAAGAACTCAATAGCTAAAGGACTTCAAACTCAGTAGCTTAGAGTTACCCTATTAAAGGATTTACAACAAGCCGGTTAAGGCTACCCTATTAAGGGATTTTCCAGCTATTGAGGTGGTTAGAGATCAACAACACTCAATGCCAATGCATATCCGCTTAAGCTCTTCTTTTCCTTCTACACTTACACTCTGTAGGTATCACTTCTCTCCTCTTGGTCTGGCAAGAATCACGTATCCCTTCTCTTGGATACTCACACACAACTTTTGCCAACAACTCTAGAAGGAGTCACAACATCAACCTTATAGAAAACAATTAGGTTGGTAGCATAAACCCTAAACCCTAAACCTAATAGGTTAAGGAATTCGAACAGTTCAATCCTGACCATTGAGCATACTACATTAATCTCCATAGTTTATTGTTTACTGTTTTCATGGCAGCTAATAACCCATCACACGTTATCACCATTTTACAGTCTTCTCATATTCCCGAGGTAGATAGGAAAGATCTTCTTCATGCACGATCCTTCATGCACACAAGGCTTACGTGGCAACACAATCTTGTTCTTTGTTATCATGCTAACTCATCACACAAAGTCACCGGTTGAGCCACACAGGCTTGAAGCACTTCAACTGAAAACCCTAAAATTGAGACTACCAACCGATAGTCATACAACGCTTCCATGTGCCGGTTCCCATAACCATATGCCGGTTCACCTTGAACAAGCACACCACTTCACTTTGGCACAAATGCCGGTTCACAGTGTTATACCGGTTCTCACATATGCCGGTTCACACCTCTGCAACATATTGACATCAATGACAACATACAATGTCATTATGTCCTCATACCGGTTCACATAATGCCAACAATCTCTCCCTTTGGCATTGATGGCAATATACAAAGATATCTCTCCGCTTCACATCTTCTCCCCCAATTTCTACAAATATCTTCTTCGCTTCACATCTTCTCCCCCTTTGACAACAATGCCAAAGTGGAGGCACAAGCTTCCCTATTCCATTATGCTGCTCCCCCTGAGGAGTAGCATCCTTCAACACATCAATCCAAAATAAATTTGACTATGCAATACCTGACTGATGTGGAGCATATGCTTTTAGTTCATCTCCTGAAGGGGCAATACCCCTAATTCACGTCTTAAGTATGTAAATGTAGTATTTGGGAGAGGCTTGGTGAATATGTCTGCTAACTGCTCCTTACTGGAAACATGCTCCAGTGCAATCTCTTTGTTCTGAACCTTTTCCCTCAAGAATTGATACTTAAGCTCAAAGTGCTTGGTTCTAGAATGTAAAACCGGATTCTTGGAGATATTAATTGCAATAGTATTGTCACAAAATATACTTACCGGTTCAGATACATGAACTTTGAAGCCATTTAGTACATGCTTCATCCAAATTGTCTGAGTGCAGTTCATGAAAGCTGCAACATACTTTGCTTTCGCTGTAGACTGAGAGATACAACTCTGATTTTTACTCATCCATGAGACCAGTCTACCACCAAGGAAGAATGCACCACCGGTTGTGCTCTTTCGGTCATCTACATTACTAGCCCAATCAGCATCTATGAACACTTTCAGGTTAAAATCATTATTGTATGGATAACATAACCCATAGTCAATAGTTTCTTTCAGATACCTAAGAATCTGCTTGACTGCAACCAAGTGGGATTCTCTTGGACTTTTCTGGAATCTTGCAGTAATGCCAACTGCATGTGCAATATCTGGTCTGCTATGCACTACATAATGCAACTTACCAATCATTGATCGATATTCCTTCTCATCAACCAATGCAGAGTCATCCTCTTTGGATAGTTTACAACCGGTCACCATCGGTGTACCAACCGGTTTTCTTTCTTCCATGCCAAAGGTCTTCAACACCTCTTTGACATACTTGGATTGAGTACTAAACATTCCATCTCTCATCTGCTGGATCTACAGTCCAATGAAGAACTTAATCTCCCCTATGAGTGACATCTCAAACTCTTTCTTCATCTCATCTGCAAATTCATGACTCATCTTGTCATCTCCACCAAAGATAATGTCATCAAAAAATACCTCACAAATCAGGATCTGATCTCCTTCAGACTTCAAGTAGATATTGCTATCTTCACTTGTTCTCTCAAATCCAATCTTCACAAGATGGGAATGCAGGTGTTCATACCATGCTCTAGGTGCTTGCTTTAGACCATATAAGGCTTTATGTAGCCTACACACCATGTCACTATCTTCAGATAGGGCAAGCCCATCTGGTTGCTCTATATACACCTCCTCTTCAAGTACACCATTTAGGAAAGCAGATTTTACATCCATTTGATATACTTTGAAGCCTTTAAAAGCTGCATATGCAAGAAGCATATGAACTCCTTCCAATCTGGCTACAGGAGTAAAGGTTTCTCTAGTCTTCTCCTTCTTCTTGGGCATATCCTTTGCACACCAATTTGAATTTGTTTCTAATCACTGTGCCATCCTCATTCAACTTATTTCTGAAGACCCATTTGGTACCAATGAAATTTTTGTGCTCCGGTCTGGGTACCAAGGACCATGTACCATTTTTCTCTATCTGGTCAAGTTCCTCTTCCATTGCCTTGATCTAGTCTTCATCCTTATGTGCCTCTTTGAATGTTTTAGGCTCAAATTCAGAGATCATACATGAGTTTTCTCTAACTTTTCTTCTTGTAAGGATTCCTGCATCCTTATCTCCTATGATCTGCTTAGGATCATGATTCAGCTTGACATACCGAGGAATGGTCTTGATAGATTTCTCTTTCTTTTCTTCTTCATCCTCATCTCCATCAGTATCAACAAGTACATCTGCTGGTGTAGGAACACTGTTACTGGTACTCGGTTGACTGACAACCAGTTCCCAGAAGGTTGCAACCGATTCACTTATCGCTTTCTCACTACTGGTTTCCTCAGTTTTCTCAGAGGTTTCATCAACTCTTACATTGATGCTTTCCACAATTCTCTGAGTCCTATTGTTGAAACACTTGAGAGCTTTGCTCTTGGTGGAATATCCTAGGAATATTCCCTCATCACATTTCGCATCAAATTTTCTCTGGTGTTCACTTCTCTTGATGTAACATTTGCTACCAAACATTCTAAAGTAGCTAACTATAGGTGTCGTACTGGTCCAATACTCATAAGGAGTTTTATCCTCACCTTTCTTGATGAGTACTCGGTTCATTGTGTAGACTGCAATGCTCACCGCTTCTCTCCAAAAGGTGTGAGCTACCTTTCCTTGAATCAACATGGTTCTAGTTGCTTCAACCACAGTCCGGTTATTCCTCTCTGCTATGCCATTCTACTATGGAGTCCGGGGGGCAGACAGTTGCCTCTTGATGCCATGTTCTTCACAGTACTTATTGAATTCACCGGAAGTGAATTCCCCTCCTTGATTAGTTCTCAAGCACTTGATCCTTTTACCGTTTTCCTTCTCCACTAATACTTTGAAAGCTTTAAACTTTACAAAGGCTTCAGACTTGTCTTTCAAGAATGTGACCCACATCATTCTTGAGTAGTCATCAGTGAGAATCATGAAGTACCTATCACCCTGCACACTCCTAGTTTTCATAGGACCACACAAATCAATATGCACAAGATCAAGCAAGTTGTCAACAGTGAAAGATTTACCTTTAAAGGTTGAGGAAGACATTTTCCCCAATTGACACTCTCTACACAAGGTATTATCCGGTTTGCTTAGCACCGGCAACCCTCTAACTGCCTTGATCTTACTGGCCTTTACAATGTTATCAAAGTTTACATGGCAGAGTCTCCTATGCCATATCCAGCTATCATCAAATTTAGCCATAAGACATGTACTTATATTTGCATTCAGATGAAATAGGTTACCTTTGGTCTGCATGCCGGTGGCCACCAATTCACCATTCTTTCCTTTGATTCTGCAAATTCCATTCTTGAATTTTAGAGTGAGGCCACTGTCATTCAGCTGGGCAACACTCAGAAGGTTGTGTCTGAGACCATCAACCCAATACACATTGTCAGCACTACTCTTTCCATTAAGAGAGATGGACCCTCTGCCTTTGACCATGCATGGTGCATCATTGCCAAAGCGAACCACATCACCATCATACTCCTCCAAGGATAGAAACTTGCTCCGGTCACCAGTCATATGGTGAGAACAACCACTGTCAATGATCCACTCATTGGAATTATCAAACCGGGAGACAAGAGCCTTCTTGTCTGACACATCTTCCTTGACAACAACAAACACAATATCTTCATTTTCTTCATCCTCTGATTCTTCATCTGTGACACCTTCATCAATTGCCACAACACAGTTTCTTCGGTTTCCTCCTTTGAATTTCTTGAACCTTTCCGGTTTGTCCTTGTTGTCGCCATTAGGATATTTTATAGCAATATGTCTTATCCAGTTGCAAGAAAAGTGTTTCAAAGGTATCTTACCTTTGTATTTGCCGGTTCCCTTAGGAAGTTTCCTGGCAAGGAGAGCTTCAAATGCCATCAAAATCTCCTCATTGTCCATTTCTTTTCTCTGTCTTGGTTCACCACTAGTGCTAGCTTCTTTTCCTTTTCTGGATGGTATAGCAGAAGCTTTAAAAGCTGATTCAGTCTTTTGAACATTGCCATCAAAACTATTTAGCTCATAGGCTGTCAACTTTGCTACGATGGAGTCCAAGGATACCTTAGTCTTGTCTATTGATCTCAACTCCTGAATAACAGCAACCCTTATTGCATAGACCGGTAATAGGGATCTCAGGACTTTGCTTACCATAGTGGAATCTTCTATTTTACCACCTGCACTCTTGATATCTCCAACAATAGTTTTGATTCTTATTCCATACTATTGAATGGTCTCACCTTCAACCATCCACATATCTTCAAACTTCCCTCTCAAGCTTTCTTCCTTAGCCCGTTTTACATGTTCATCACCACCATAGATATTTTCAAGAGCATCCTATACCTCTTTGGGATTTACCTTGTCCTGAACATCAATAAACTTAATGTCAGATAAACTACTAATTAGGGCTTCCATAACTTGTCCATTTTCTTGTATCTCTCTCTTTTGGTCATCGATGAGAGTACCGGTAGGGGTAACATAGACATTCTCAACATAGCTCCAGTGTTGAGCACCCATGCTTCTGATGAATATCTTCATCCTGTCTTTCCATATACTAAAATTTTCCCTGTTAAACTTTGGACCTTCCCTCTTCATCATTTGACTGGGATCTTTACCTCAAGCGGTTAAGCTTATAACATAGAGGACCTGGAGGACGCTCTGATACAAATTGATAACTCAATGATGAGAAAGTAGTACCAAATTGGTACTGAGAGGGGGGTGAATCAGTATAGGCAAAAATATAGTCTTAAACCGGTTTGACAACAAACACTTCAAAAGACTGGCTGACAGAGATATCGGTTTGAAACAGAGTGCAACTGGTAAAGTTAAGAATGTCTAAGACAAGCATTAACCGGTTATTCACTTAGCCTTTCACTCAACTTGAGACTACACTACCATTTCGCCCTTATGCATAAATAGGTGATCTATCATCAGATCATAATAACAACTAGTTCAACATGTTTTATTAACATGCATAAAACATAGAACCATCATATGCTTGACAAGCAATAGCAAAGCATCACAAGATAAAAGCATCACACATGACACACGTATTTTTCACGTGGAAACCCAACTAGGAAAAACTACAGTGGGGATGAATACCCACAAGCTATTTTTGAACTCTTTGGAAGTCCACTCTGTTAGGAGCCTTGTCCGGTTAGAGACATTACAATAGGTTCTGCTAGGAACCGATCCTGTTAGAGATCACCTGGTTAAGGGATGGCTACAATACCCGATTAAGGGTTAAACCTTGTTAAAGGTTACCTTGTTAGAGGATTTCAAGAACTCAATAGCTAAAGGACTTCGAACTCAGTAGCTTAGAGTTATCCTGTTAAAGGATTTACAACAAGTCGGTTAAGGCTACCATGTTAAGGGATTTTCCAACTATTGAGGTGGTTAGAGATCAACAGGTATTACAATGATCTGGTAACAACACTTAATGCCAATGCATATCCGCTTAAGCTCCTCTTTTCCTTCTGCACTTACACTCTACAGGTATCACTTCTCTCCTCTTGGTCTGGCAAGAATCACGTATCCCTTCTCTTGGATACTCACACACAACTTTTGCCAACAACTCTAGAAAGAGTCACAACATCGACCTTATAGAAAATAGTTAGGTCAGTAGCATAAACCCTAAACCCTAAACCTAATAGGTTAAGGAATTCGAACGGTTCAATCCTGACTGTTGAGCATACTACATTAATCTCCATCGTTCATTTTTTACCGTTTTCATGGCAGCTGATAACCCATCATACGTTATCACCGTTTTACAGTCTTCTCATATTCCTAAGGTAGATAGGAAAGATATTCTTCATGCACGATCCTTCATGCACACAAGGTTTATGTGGCAACACAATCTTGTTCTTTGTTATCATGCTAACTCATCGCACAAAGTCACCGGTTGAGCCACACAGGCTTGAAGCACTTCAACCGGAAACCCTAAGTTGAGACTACCAACCGGTAGTCATACAATGCTTCCATGTGCCGGTTCCCATAACCATATGCCGGTTCACCTTGAACAAGCACATCGCTTCACTTTGGCACACATGCCGGTTCACAGTTTTATACTGGTTCTCACATATGCCGGTTCACACCTCTGCAACATATTGACATCAATGACAACATACAATGTCATTATGTCCTCATACCGATTCACATAATGTCAACAACTAGTACCAAAGGATTCACCAGATATTCCTTAATTTGCATGAAAACTTCCTCACATTTATGATCCCATTTGAATGGAACATTCTTTTGTAATAAGTGAGTAAAGGGATGACATCTATCTGCTAGTTGAGAAATGAATCTTTTGATTGACTGCAATCTCCCTTGTAGAGAACACAACTGGCTTATATTCTTAGGTGACTCCATCTCCATGATAGCTTTAACTTTTTCAAGGTCTACTTTGATTCCACACGCTGATATAATGTACCCAAATTTTTTTCCCAAGGTAACTCTGAATGCACATTTCTTTGGGTTTAATCTTAACTGATATTGTTCAAGCCTGTCAAAGATCTTTCCCAAGATCTTCAAGTGTTCTTTCCTTGTATGAGATTTTGCAAGTATGTCATCCATATAGTCTTCCATTATTGTATGCATTATGTCATGGAAAATTATTGTCATGGCCCTTTGATAAGTTTCTCCTACATTTTTAAGCTCAAGTGGCATGACATTCTAATAGTAGGTATCGCATGCACAAGTGAATGTTGTCTTCTCTTGATCTCCAAGGGTGATTTTTATTTGATCGTACCCCGAGAATCCATCTATTAAGGAAAACATCTCACGACCTGCTGATAAATCTATAATTATATCAATGTTTGGTAGTGGGAAGTCATCTTTGGGACATGCTTTATTAAAATCTTTGAAGTCACAGTAGACTCTTATGCTTTTATCCAGTTTTGAAACTGGTAGAATGCTTGAGACCCAATCTGGATAAGCAACATGTCTTATGAAACCCACATCTAATAGTTTCTTCAACTCTGTCTTGACAAGGAGAGCGATATGTAGATGCATATTCCTTAGCTTTTGCTTAATTGGTTTTGCTTTTGGATATACATTGAGATGGTGCATGATAAGATTTGGATCAAGTCCTAACATGTCTGCATAGGACTAAGCAAAATTTATTTGCCTTTTAAAAAAAAACTCTATGTAGTCTTTCTTTTCTTCATCTGATAATGATGCAACGGGATGAAGGACCTTGTGATCCTTTTGTGTGCCAATGTTTATTGCTTCTATCGGCTCTATCAATATAGCAGATCTCTCTTGAAAATATGCAAGGAGGGTGTCAAACCTTCCATCTTCCGATGCCTCAAGGAGGTTTTCATTGTTAGATACGTCCTTTATTTTTCCTCTTGACTGATCTAGTGTTGCCATGAAATGGTTTTTAGCACTAGGTCTTTTCCCTTGTTTTATTTCAATTTTGCGACTAGACAGTTTGGCACCCTCCTAATTGCAAGAAGCGTTACTTGATTCACCAATAGAATATATCTTAAGTGTGATTGGTTTAATGGCATTAAGATATACAGATAAGGAATGATCATTGGAAAAGATATCTAATTCAGGGTTTTCAGTGTTTTTCCAGTCAATCAGTTTTGGATGAAGCATAGGTAGGTCATAGTCTTCATCATCATTGGGTATTTCAATATTCATGACATAATAGTCATAATTTGGTGTTGAGTAGGTGATATCATAGATATAACTCTCTTGAAGATAATCTCTCCCAAGTGCTCTCCAATTAGCTCTAATGAAGTCGGGATGGGTATTTTGCGATTCACTCTTAAGTGACTCATCATCTGGCATTTGTCCCTCAAATGAATAAATTGTATCAACACATACATCTTTGGTATTATAGGTTCCCTCTGGGTCAATTTCATCAGATTCATTTATGGCTTGAAGTTGACATACTTGTGCACATGACGTAGAGGATTTTGTTACTGTTTTCTTTGCTAGCTTATGCTTTCTCTTGAACTCAACTTCTTTTGAACTAATAGTTATTTCTTCTTGACTTTTGATCAACTCTCCTAGAGTTCTTCCATATCTTAGTGTTTCTTGTTCAATGTTTGATATAAACTTGATATTTTGTTGATCTTCTGATGATTGATTAGTGATTGTTTGTGTTCCTTGTGTTGTTACTTCTTGATTCTTCTCATTCTTTTTTCTTTGTTGCCTTGCATATGCCTCTTTTCTCTAGATCTCGATTTCTTCTTTCCTTCTTTCCAGAACTCTTCTTTGTTTTATGGAAAGTGTGTTGTCACTTGTAAAGACAGTTTGTTCCTCATCATTCTCTTTTACTTGATGCATTGGATAATGGATCTAGACCCCATTCATATTCATTTGAATTTATCTCTAAATCATTGTCTAGAATCACACCACTATATTTGACAAGAATGTTATAGGGTGAGAATAGTTCTTTGACTTTTTCCATATATTCTTTTACCGTTTCTGGAATATCTTGATTAGGTTCCATGCTTGTTTGTATTCTTTGGACTTGTTTGTAAGATTCTTCTTCTCTTTTGATAGCAAGTTCTTCCTGTTGTCTCTCATATTCTTCTTATTCTTGCTTTTTGTTTACTATTTCTGTTGCTTGATGTAGCCTTTCTTACCATGGTTCTTCTTTAGGAGTCATTTTCTTTTTCCATTTTGGGTGTTGATAATTGTGTTGCTTTTATTTTGATTTAGAATATCCAAGTCCTGATTTATCTTTCTTAGATTGTGTGTGAGGACAAATGGGTTCTGAAATACCTTTTTGAAACTTACCAATTGGTCCTTTTCCTTCATATCCCACCCGTTGCATGATTTTGTAACCATTTCCACATTTATCTATGAGAATAATGACTTTTGTAGATGTTGCTATAGTTTCATTTTCATCTTTGTACAACTAACTAAGAATATCCTTGTCTTCAATTTCCTCTAAAATTGTTCCAGCTCTAACAAATGCCCCATCAAACATCTCAATTGATTTCTGTTGGCTTTGTGGTTGAGAATTTGTAGGTTTTCCATATGATTGAGGTGAAAGTGTTATGTTATGCAAAGAGTACTTCCCCATTCCTTCATCATTTAATTTGAGCTTTTTCTCAAAATTCTACCATAATATTTCTTGAGTTTCCTTGGTGGGACAAACTGCTTCTCTATTATGTGGAACTCTTGCATCTTGCATTGGTTTTAGATTATTGGAATATTGGTTGGAGCCTGCTAATATAGTGATTTCTTGTCCATTATGAGGAAACTTAACACACTGATGGTATGTAGAAGGAACTACTTGCATGTTAAGAATCCATGGTCTTCCCAAAAGAATGTTACAAGATAGATTCAAATCTAGAACCTGGAACAATGTATCTTTTTCTACTGGTTCTATTTTGATTGGGAACACCATAGTACCTTTAGAAGAATGTTCTTCCTCATCATAAGCCTTGATAGTTATTTTCTTCTTTGGATCCACTACATTCTCTAAATATCCCAAAGCCTTTATTAAAATTATTGCTCAAATATTCAAGCCATCTCCACCATCTATGAGTACGCATTTGACATGGGTTGTATGAATGGTGACTTTGATATGTAGGGGAGCATTGTGAGGGTGTTGTAAGGATGCATCATCATTTTTAGAAAAAAAGATAAACAATGAGGGGCTATGAGGTGTCTCACCATGTTTTGGAATTGATCTACATCTAGGTCTTTTGAGACTGTTATTTCTGCTAGAGCTCTCTCCAATATTTCCTTATGCATAGGTGAAATTTTTAAGAGCTCCAAAATTGATATTTGGGCGGGTATCTTTTGTATTTGTTCCACCAAGTTGTATTGTCTCGAAGTAGATTTTGATTCATTCATTGTAACCATAAATGTAACCTTTGCTTTTCTTCTAGTGATGGCGTTAATCGGTTCTGAAGGTGTTTTGTCTTTGACAATGATGACATTTACCACATCATCATATGTGTAAGTATAGTTTACCTTGGATTTGCCCTTGTCATCCTTCGGTTTATATTGTTCACCTTTTTCATAATTTGGGAGTGGATTTTTGAATGCTAGATACGATTCATTCATTTTATGATCATCCACTCTGATAGCTCCATTATCAATTAAGTCTTGAATAAGGTTCTTTAATATTTGACAATCATAGGTTTGATGTCCTTTGTTTTGATGATAGTTGCAAAAATGATTGTCATTCCACCAACTCAGTTTGATTTGAGGCTCATAGTTTCTTGCTTTTGGTAAGGTAATCAATTTATTTGTAAGAAGAGTCTTTAAAGCTGATTCCAATGGTTCCCCAATGTTGGTGAATTTCCTGGGAGGATTGGAGAAGAAAGACTTGGGTTTACTATTATCTTGATTGTTGTTGTTTGGCGCTTGGCTTGATAAGTTAAAGATTGGTTGTTGTTTGGAACCATTGTTATCAACATTTCCTCCATTGGTAACGTTTCTATTCTTTGACTAGAATTTAGGTTTGTCATTGTTATTGTTACCATTGTTTTTAAAGGAATTGTTGTAGAGTTTTAACTCTCCCTTCTTTACCATTGCATCCTCTATCTTTAGACCATTTTCAATCATTTTTGTGAAACTCGGAGGACATTGTAGTTTGAGTCTATAACTCATTTCACTGGTAACATTATCAATAAATATGTCTATTTTCTCTTGATCTGGTACATCTCTTGGATACCTATTAAACAATCGTCTCCATCACTATAGAAAAACCATGAAAGGTTCACCATTCTTTTGTTTGATATTGCACAGGTCTAGTATTGTTATCTCATTTCTTATGTTGTAGGAGTATTTTGAGATGAATCTGTTCGCAAGTTCTTCAAAAGATTTAATCCCACACTATAATCTTGAGGACCATTCCATTGATTGCCTTCTTTAACTTCCAGGAAATAGATGCAATAGGTAAGTTTCATTGTGTGCAAACTCCATACTCATAGTGGAAAATTCTCTGATATGATCTTGAGGATCAAATTTCCCATCATATTTATCATATTTTGGGATTTCACAATATTGTGGGAATGGTATCATGTTTAAATTCTTGTCAAAAGGATATGGATAGATTTCCTCTAATGAATATTTCTTGGAACTCAGTCCATTATGCATATCCTGTATTTGTTGTTGCAAAGTTTGCATTTGTTGAGTGAGAGATAATAGAGGATTATCAACACCGGTTCTCCTTGCATCCTCACAAGTTCTTCTCTCACTTCACTCCCTTCTTGTTTCATCTTGGTTTCTTGTATCATCGTGGTCCCTTCCTGTTGTTTCTTCTCTATCTCTTCTTGTTTCTTCATGGTTTACTCGATTCAAGTCATCATCGTTGTGATCATCAATGTTTTGATTAATGAATTTTTTCCGCATCTTGTTTCAAAATTTCCATGTTAAAATCTTGTGGTAATTTTTCTCCCGAATTTGCCAACATTAGGATATACTTATGTTTTTGTTTTTCCTAGAGTTTCCATTACTTTGTCAAATTTGGAATCTTGTTCAAGGTCTCTAATGGTATTATTGTCTGCTTCTTCATCAACATCTATGTATCCAAATTGATGAAACATTGGATTTTCCTCTTCCATTTGTTTTTGTTGTCTTCTCAATTTCTTGTGTTGAGCTCTAGTCCAAACTGGCATATGATTGATTTGAAAACTTCATAAGTTTTGTTTTCTAGATGCAACTCAATAGGTGAGCACTAGTTTAGGAAGATAAGCTAAGTTGATTTTACCACCCCTATTAGTGCATTGAGATAAGGCGTCTCTTTGTTTATTAATACGTGCTTGCAAAGTTTCTTCATCAAACTCTATTCCGTAACCACATAGATAGTTACGAAAATGGTGTAGGAATGTGCAATGCTTTAACAAAATTTTGTGGTTGATGTATAAGAATATCTTCTTCAAGATAGCCTTATAACTAGGTTTCCTTTTCTCAAGGTGATATAAAAAATTCATATAAGCTTATAATGATTTTCAAGTTGTTTGATTCCAAAGTGAGTGCAATTTTGATTTTGATATAACCTAGGTCTGAATAGGAATGATATATCCAAGATAATGAACAAAGGTTGATATGATCTAGTTTCGTGATAAAGGATTTGATGTATCTTGATAAGAAACTAATAATGATGATGATTTTACACTTGAGATAGTTGAACCATATCTTGTTGAATGTTTATGCTTATGAAAACCTTTGGAAATGATCTATTTACCTGATTGTTTGACTAGTTTGAAAATTTATGCCAGTTGAAAATGAATCTCCTCGAAAAAAGGTATTTGAAACTAATGTTGAAATTTTTATCTGATATGGGAAAAGGGTCACTATTACAGATGCGCTGGAAGAAATGTGCCATCCTATCAAATACAAGCGTTGTCCTGTGTAACAAATGCACTGTACTATTGAATAAAAGCATTGCTCTATAGCTGTAAAAGCACAAACCTAGGTTTCAAATGCGATGTTTTTGTTGCAAAAGTGTTGTTCAATTTGACAAATGTGTGATCCTATGACTCAAATGTGTTGTAGCATTGAGTAAAAGCATTGTCTTAACATGCAAAAGTGCTGCTCTCCACTGTAAAAGTGTGATTCTCACTAATTTTGATTAAATTTTTCAGTTTGCCAGCAAGTTATTAGATTTTTGACTCATTTTAAGATGATAATTTTTCAAAATTTTGACCATTTTGAGAACATTTTGCAGACATAAAAGACACAATGTTTGAAAAATCAAAGTGCACAAACAAGCACAAGTCCTATGGCAAGTCGAGACAATAATTGTTGAATCTCATATTGGGTTTCTCCCGAGGTTACACTTTTAGTGCAGATATTTAGGTGCTTGACCCCATTGGCTCCACCCTAGATACTCACTTCTCCAAGGAAACCAAGCACCAGTGTCCATGAAAACTTCCTATGGAAAACTACATATCTCTACTAGGAACCATGTGTGTGAGCCTCTTTAGAGGTCCGACCTCTTGTGCCAAAAATTAGAAGAATTTTGGCAAATAGACAAGATGATTTTTAGTAAGGGCTTCTAGTCATGTGGCCATACATGCATCACCTTACAATCTATAAATATCTGAAGGCTCCCAACCTATAGAGGTTGCACTCTATAGGGTTTATGGGGAAACATAGTGTCAGTATGAAATAATCAGCATATGTTGCCCATGAATTTCATCATAGACATGATTTATTTAAAGTGGATCAGAAGGACTCGATATTAGCCCATTTCCACTTGGTTCATTACTCTCTGACTGCCCCCCTCAAGACAGCTCAGGAAGGCAGACCTTCTAAAGGTAACACATAAGATAAAATTAGGTCTAGCTTTCTGATTACCATATTAGGGTGAGAGAATAATCACCTACTAATTTTAAGCAAACACGGTAAACAATGATTCTTTTTAACCTTTAGATCATCTATGTGCAACTACCTTACTGAAAACACATAATGCAAGTTTGCATGTTATTCATTAACCCTTTAGTTAAGCTAGATGAAAGATGTATGATCTTTTACTTTGCAAAAGAACTCCTAGTTAGACTAAGTTAGAAAATGCATCAAAATTGCTCAAGATAAAACTTGCATGCTCACAAGTCAGTAGTTTGCAAAAATTGAGTCTTGGATAGTCAAACCTACAAAGATTTGTTAGCTGACAGATTATTAAATTTCAAATTTTGTAGATAATGGGAATGAAAATGCTAAAACAGTAAATGCGCTATCCTGCAAAACATAAGTGCTACCTTACAAAATAAAAGTGTTAACCTGCATTATAAAAGCACCGTCCTATGTAATAAATGCGTGATTTCACAAGAATAAGCGCTAACCTACGTATTATAAGCAATAACCTGAGCAATAACATCACTAACCTATGCAATAAAAATGCTAACCTGAGAAATAAAAATGGTAAACTAGGCAGTAAAAGCGCTAACCTATGCAGTAAAAGCGATACCCAATTTCACACATGCGTGAAATGAGCTTACAAATGTGTTAATTCAAGAATTAGATAGGATATTAGAAGAAGATGTGTGAGGCTTGGGCCCCACGGTGGGTGCCAAAAATGTATCGACTTAAGTTTTCACCTCAAAAGTTAACCTGCAACTTGTTAGTCCATCATCAAAATATAAAACTATAGGAACTTAAGCTTCAACCAATGAAATAACATGAAATAAAGCAAATAAAATGATTATACCTTTATGGATTATGTCTCATTGTGTCCTAGCCCCATTGTTCTTGGTTGTAGATGATTTTCTCTCAGACAAACACTAGTAGCTTCCAAGATGGCTACTGTGGAATGGACTAATAAATGATGTGATATGAAAAGCTATGCTATGAAAATGATTTATGCTAATTTTCTCAACAACTCTAAAATGCTTAGACAAATGAACTCACGGATGCAAAGATTAAGAATCCTAATTAACTATAAGATTAGATATTAGTTTCAAAAATGGCTTAGGAGACGTCTATTTATAAATTTTTGAGTCCATAAGCTTAGTTGATAGAGAACAATAGTCATGATTAAATCTTGGTTTTTGGATGGCTATAAGCAAAAGGCTAAAGGTTGAGAGAAAGGGGGAAGGAGAAGACAAATGTCACTCATCTCACCTTGACTGAGGGGAAGACTGAGAGAATCTAGGATTGGTTGGAGAATATTTAGGAATGGAGGGACAAGTGGAGATGGACTAGGGTTAGGTGGACAAAACCTCCTCCAAGAATATAGGAGTGTTGGAGCAAAAATAGGGAGGTTTCAAAGATTATGTGCATGTACATATTTTATTCATGAATATGGGAGTTGAAGATAAGTGACTCATAAATGATTTATTTTTATTTGATTTTATTGATTTAAATTAGCCACATGATGGATGAGTTGGCAAAGGTGGAGATGATGTGGAGATGAGGTGAGTTAGAAAGTGGTAATTAAATAATTATAAAATTATTTAATAATGGAACTATATGATAGTGAATAGTGCACAAATATGACAAGGAATGACAATTAAATATTAAATATTTAATTATTTGGCTTAGAAGAAAGGGCGATAATGAATTACTTAATTAAATGTTTCAAATCAGTTTAATTAATAGAAGAATATTTAATACTAATGAATTAAATAAATTAATCTTTTCAAATTAATTATTTAATAAAAAAAATCATTAAATAAATATAAATATTTATTTAATTGCTCATAGCCAATTTTATGTGTATACAAAGATAATAATACATGGTGATCGAGGCTCTTTCCAACATTGCAATTATTTGAGGGAAAGTGTTGATAATAAATTTACCATGAGTCAACCAACTCCGATCACATCACAATTGGAAACATTGACAATCACAAATACACAAACATCTGCATCTCATAAATCTATTGCACCTCCTTTGCAAATCAAAGAAGTAGGATGTGGCGAGTATTCCATTTTAGACACACCAGTTGTTGGCAATTTATATCACTCCCTAAGGTCTTTTGGGAGGTCTCTATATAATCCAACAAGACAAGACAAAGGGAAAGAAATAGTCAAATATTTAGACTCTTGTTCATTTGTTCGATGGGGAGACTTACAAAAGAATCCTTAGATGAAGATGTGAACAAATGGTTATACAAAGATGAAGAAGACTATCATGTAATAAAACTCCCTTTAGATAAATATGGAAATGGATTTAGGATGTTGCAGAAACATAGTTACAATAGTGCAATAGGATTGGGGACACATGCTAAAGGGATCATGGAACCCATACTACCATCTGAAAACCCAAAGAATCAATGTTTGGGATATAGCAACATAGTAAGGAGATCAAAACATCACATAGATAGCCCAATAGTGCTAAACATGCCAACTCCAATAATACAACAATCTACAAATGAAATCACCAATCTAGAATCTTCTACACATATAAACTTATCAATGATTGTGTGTGCACCATCATCACATGCCAATTTGGTAACAAAAATAGGTATAGCACTGGAAAATGAATCTAATACTTGGTTCACATTATCATCCTATCTAAGTCCATCAATGGAAACCAATATAATACCAACCAATGATACAACTATTAGACGAACATAATCTCTCATCAAAGGGATAAATAATGGCTCAATAACAAAAGTAGGGTCAACAAGTTATGCGAATATTCCACTCATCATAAACACTACAAAAATTTCTCTTTCTCCTATTGAGGAAATTGATGAACCGTATGAAGAAGGATTAGGCATCTACACATATGTGGAAACAATAATTGATTCCCATGATTATGAATTCCTCTCTTCATAGCTATAGCACATATACAATAGAAAAATCTTATGACCATCAACTACCTATTGATGTTAGTATTAAAGATAAATAACTAGATCCAAATTCATTAAAATATTATTATGATAGTCGAGATTGCATGATATCAACAACACCTTCTTTCGATGAGGATAATGACCTCTATCTTGTATATCCGTATTTGATAGACTGGGGCCAAGAGGGACAACCACATCTTGATTGGTTCAAAAATGTTGAAGCAATAGCAGAGTTCTTGGGTGCACAAGATGGATTTCCATATGATGATCATAAAGTTGGATTTGTAATAGACCTAGATAGGACAACATATTTTTGAGAAGCAAGCTCCTCCTCTACTCCGAAAGACTTGGATGAAATAGAAAATACAACCAAAAGAAAACTGGATGATCTTCTAATAATCCAGGAACAATCAACATTGCTAGTAGAGAAAACTGAAGAACTCAACATAGGAGAAGGTGAAGTTATACATAAAATGCACTCAGTCGAGTCTTTGAACCATGATGAAAAAGAAAAGTTTGTTTAGTTCTTCAAACAAAGACCAATAAACTTCACATGGTCATATGCTAACATGCTAGAACTGGATCTAGAACTAGTACTGCATCATTTACCACTATTGCCAAGGATAAAGCTATATAAACAAAAACTCTGTAAGATGCATCCACATATTGCTTTGCTACTAAAGATGGAAGTAGAAAAGTTGCTAGATGAGGGATTCTTAAGGCCCATAGACTATGCAAAATGGATATAAAACTTGGTAATAGTGACTAAACCTGTTGGGGGCATAAGAATCTGTATAGATTTCATGGATTTGAACAAGGCTTGTCCCAAGAATGACTTACTACTTCCCAACATAGACATAATTGTAGACCTCACTACTGGAAATGAAATGCTATCACTCATGGATGGTTTCCATGACTATAACCTATTGGAATTGTGTTGTCATTGATGTCAACTGGTATGTATAATATGTCACTGATATGGATGGCTACCGGTATACAAGGTGCATGCAAGATACAAGAAGGAGAGGTTATCAGTATAGATGTTCACCAATAAGCATTCATAAGTAAAGAGACAACAAAGGTAAGACCGATATATTCAATCGGTATGTAGGTAGAAGCATTATCTACTAGTAAGCAAGCAAAGGGTCAACATAAGGACAATGACCACGGATTTGCAAGGAGGTGTATAGTGAACAATAAGTATACCAACCTAGATATAGATGGAGATTGGTGTATGATAGATAGTTGAAGAATAATGACATGATGTTATCATGTATGTTATCAGTATGAAGGTAAGAGAAGAGTCAAGTAGTAAATAGGGATACCGGTATGCAACAAAGTGTAGAAGAGATGGACACAATGACTCACCCTGGATACCTGTTGTGAGTTGGCAAGTTTGGTGACTAGGCTAATGTGATCCAGTCGACATAACAGAGAAGAGTATGGCTCAAAAGTTAACTGATTGTTGTATAATCGGTAGGGTAAGAAGATTGGTAGTATAGATGGAATACCGGTAGTGTGTTTTTGGTTGATGGCTGATCCCAAACCGACATAGTGAGTTGAGGTGGATGTCGATAAAGGACACACATGGACTCTAGGTGGAAAAAGTACAATAGTCAGTGAAGAGTGCTTCAACGAGGTAGTTGCAGAGTTGGTCGACATTAAATGAAAACCTTTAAAATCATGAGATGAGTTGGAGAGGATTGTGGCTTGAGGGAGATCGAAGGATGACTCTTGGTGAGTTTATCAAAGCAAGACACTTGATCATCCCGTTGACTTGGAGAAGGAAACTGCTAAAATATTTATTGTGATGGATAGAAAGAATGGTCATGATTTCCAAAAATAGAAACCACATACTGAAAGGATGAGTAATGGCCATGATGGGAGATTTGTTGAAGGCTATCAATCCTAGAGGCAAGATCCGATCTGATTTGATATGCCTTGTGGTTTGTGGAGAATACCCTAGGGCGTGAAGTTTGAATCTCCATTTTGGTAGGAAAGCCCAAGCATAAATATACAAATTAAAGACATGAGTTGATGATGCTAGATGCAGAAGTATAGAGTGTGAGTGTGAGAGAAGAATTAGTCCAAGTGTAAAATGTAGAAGATCAGAGTGACCAAGTGTTGAAGGGAGAACTGGTAAAATGATTTAACTGATAAGAGGAGCTTAATCGATAAGAGATAGAGTCACTAGTGAGTGGTCACATAGTTATCGATGAAGTGAATTGACAATGTTTGAACCGGTGAGAAGGCATCACAAAGGAATAAAGTGCTGAGTAAGAATTTGAGGAAATTAGGAAAGATAGAGGCTGACCAGTAAGGGGTCAGAGTGAGTGAATAGTGAACTGGTAGCAAAAGAAGCACTGAGACAAAATAACTGGTGGAGTGTATCCATTGGAGGTGTTACAAAATCTATTTGTAATAAAGTGCTTTCATTTTAATAAGTTTGTATTTCATTGTATTTCATTGAGTTGGTGCTCGACGCTAGGGTTGGTGCCCTAAATCTTTGTAATATTGTTGTTTTACTGGGAGGCTGGATTGGAGCAGTAGACTCCAACAATATTTATCACCGAGGTTTTTCCCACATTGGGTTTTCCTCATACATCTGGTGTTGTGTGATGCATTCTTGTGTGTGATTGTTGATTATTGCTTTTCTTACTTTACTGGTTGCACACACATAGTTAGAAATTGTTTAAAATC
Organism: Cryptomeria japonica; assembly: GCF_030272615.1. Classification (NCBI taxonomy): domain Eukaryota; kingdom Viridiplantae; phylum Streptophyta; class Pinopsida; order Cupressales; family Cupressaceae; genus Cryptomeria; species Cryptomeria japonica. The sequence goes on along the minus strand of NC_081406.1, from coordinate 242,416,880 downwards.
ACTGATTCACCCCCCTGTTAAGGATGTAGCCTCATTCGGATTGAAGCAAGACATATATACATACATATACATATATATCTATATACACACACACACACACACACATATATATAAATATATATGTACACACACACACACACACACACACACACACACACACACACACACACACACACACACACACACATATATATATATAGACACACACACACACACACACATATATGTGTGTGTGTATATATCTATACACATTTATCATTTCATATATTAATTGTGTGATGCATTCTTGTGTGTGATTGTTGATTAGTGCTTTGCTTACTTTACCGGTTGCACACACATAGTTAGAAATTGTTTAAAATCACTGATTCACCCCCTGTTAAGGATGTAGCCTCATTCGGATTGAAGCAAGCAATACACACACACACACACACACACACACACACAGATATATGTGTGTGTGTGTGTGTGTGTATGTATATATATATATATACATGTATATCTATACACATTTATCATTTCAGATATTAATTGACATGTTACAGATTTACTACAGCAGAATAATCCTGATAACTATCGAAGTCGAAAGACATAGATAGTGACTACCATCATTGCACTATCCGATGACAGTCGAAGGAGTTAGTAAGCCTGAGCACCATTAATTATGTTAACAAATAAAAGGTGAACAATGAATGAAGGGTCATGTTCCCATAGGGTCATGACTCTACGTGGCATGAGCCACATAGAATTCATGCCCCTACATGGACATGAATCTTCATCCCTTTATTTATGCAAAGGCATCGACACTTGCTGGTGACCGAAACCAATAACGGTGGCAATTTCACGATCCAACAAGCAGTCAGTGTTGTCATACAAGGTTAATAAACAGAGTTGAATATATACATCAGTGGTAAATATATTCATTGCAGTGATCTTATCAAAAGTCTATTCTTACTACATATTATCAGACTATTGTCTTCTCAATCTCTGATCTATATTCCTTAACATGGTATCAGAGCCAGGTTGGTAGAGAAATAATAAAAATAGTGACACCTCTTTTCTAAAAAAATTCAGACTTGCATTTAGAATCAAAGGAAGAACAATCATGGTGAACAGTGTTAGAGTGGAGGATAGACTCGAAGGCGCATCCAAATTTGTCTCATGGAGAATTTGAATAATAGCAATTCTTCAAGAACTCGAACTAGATGCATACATAGAAGAAGATACTAAGATGCTTGAAGACGAATTAGAGAAACAACCTGGAAAAGACACAACAACAAGACTACAAAAATCATAATTGATGATGTTAAAGATCACATTCTTCCAACCATCTCAAAACTAACTACAACTTATGATATGTTCTAGACCATTCAAAACTCATATGAAATAAATAATGCAAGAAGATTGCTCACTTTAAAACAACAATTAATGCATATCTACATGAACAAAGGAGAAACAATCACATCCTATTTCATGTGGATTTCAGAGTTGAAAGACCAATTGTCAACTATTGCAAATAATGTAGATGACATGGAGCTATCTCTAATAGCACTTAAGGGATTACCATCTAGTAGGGAATCCTTTATTCAAGGCATTAGTGCTCGTTCAACACTACCAAAATTTGATCAACTCAAGAATGATTGCACTCAAGGAGAATCTCAACTAATTACAAGAGGATTGGGTCCAAATAAAGAGGGAGAAATTCAAGCACTACATGCTAATACAAGCAACAAAGGGATGAAAAGGAAGTTCAAACATAAGAGATGAAATAATCACAAAAGCAGAGACTTCTCCAAGATTCAATGCTACAAGTGTGATAAATTTGGATACACTCACAGGTTCTGCCCAAAAAGAAAGAAAGATCAAGCAACCATAGTTGAAGTCAAGGAAGTAGAGAATCCTCTATTTTTCTTAGCCTTATCAAGCGAACTAAACTCAAACAAACATATGTGGATAATCGATAGTGGAGCATCACGATACATAACCAGATTTAGAGATCAATTCGAAACCTTTGAAGGCCACTCAATTGAAGAAGTTATAATAGTAGACAATTATACCTATCCAGTGGAAGGAATTGGGACCTGTTCAATTCAATTAAGAACATGAGTTACATTACAATTGAAAGATATTCTTTTTGTACTAGGTATCAACAGGAATTTGGTCTCTATTTCAGGACTAGCTGATTAAGGATATCGTGTCACCTTCCATGAAGATAAAGTTCTACTCTGGCCTAAAAATTCTAAAATGCTATTCCTATAGGATCTAAAGATGGTAGTTTATACAAATTATGTAATACTCAAAAGAAAGCACTAAATCATGAAGTATCAAACTCTAGTGAAATTTGGCATAGAAGATTAGGACATCTTTTATTTAGTGCCCTACCTTCTATAGGAAATATTACCACAGGATTACCCAATCTAAAATTTGATCATGTTGGAACTTGTAAAGGATGTTCTCTAGGGAAGAACTCAAAAGGGTCCTTTCCCTCGAGGGAACACAAATAAAAAGTTATACCAGAACTTGTCCACACTGATTTGTGTGGTCCAATGTCATTACCATCACTAGGGGGATTCTTATATTACGTGATATTTGTTGATTATTACTCTAGGAAAACTTGGATCTATTTCATAAAACTCAAAGAATCAAATGAAGTACTATTGAAATTCAAAGAATTTAAAGCCTTAGTGGGAAATCAAACTGGGAAGAAAATAAAGACTCCAAGATCAGATAATGGGGGTGAATATATCTCTAAAAAATTTAATGAATTTTGCATTTCTGTTGGGATTAAGAGGGAGTGTACTGTACCTTATAATCCTCAACAGAATGGAGTAGCATAAAGAAAAAAATAGAACCATCATCGAAGCCGCTAAAGCCATGATGCATGATCAAAATCTACATCTCATTTTGGGCTGAAGCCTCAAATACAACCGTGTACATTCAAAACAGTTGCCCTCATTCAATCCTAGAGAATATAACACCTGAAGAAACCTTTATAGGAAATAAACCATATTGAAGCCATCTAAGAAAAGAGAACCAAACTAGAACTCTCTAGGAAGAAAGACATATTTGTTAGCTACAGTGAAACCACTAAAGGATACAACGTCTATATTCTAGGATGAAGATCTATTGAAATCAGTAGAGATGTCAAATTTGAAGAAGATGCTTCTCATAAAATCTCTCTAAGTGCAAAAGATGATCTAACCACAAAATCAGAGGGAGAATAGCATAGAAAATCATGTTCATGTTCCTAAAGAAAAGAGAACCAAACTAGAACTCTCTAGGAAGAAAGACATATTTGTTGGCTACAGTGAAACCACTAAAGGATACAACGTCTATATTCCAGGATGAAGATCTATTGAAATCAGTAGAGATGTCAAATTTGAAGAAGATGCTTCTCATAAAATCTCTCTAAGTGAAAAAGATGATCTAACCACAAAATCAGAGGGAGAATAGCATAGAAAATCATGAACTTCAATCACCTAATTTTGAGAATACTGAAAATCCTAACAAGAAAAGACCACTATGGGCAAGAAAGATGATTGAAGAAAATAATGTGGAACCTGATGAAATCTTCAAAGAGAATAAGAAAACAAGAAGTCAATCATGCTATGTTGCACTCATGATTGACCTTAAAAAATCTAAACCATCAAATGTTGAAGAGGCCTT